>NW_026061342.1:0-2468220 GCF_024217435.2 Syngnathus scovelli | reverse complement strand
GAGAAAATGCGATTTAAGCAATAAAATTAAAAATGCACCTAAAACCTAAACCAAACGTTGCAGGTGGTTATTTCTTCATGCGCAGTGGTCAACGCGGCACTCTGTAGCTGCCAAGAGCACTTTTTACTGTGCGCACCCACCCAGAGTGACGGGAGGAGCACATTTCAGAAAACGTGCTCACCTCGTCGAGAAAATGCGATTTAAGCAATAAAATTAAAAATGCACCTAAAACCTAAACCAAACGTTGCAGGTGGTTATTTCTTCATGCGCAGTGGTCGACGCGGCACTCTCTAGCTGCCAAGAGCACTTTTAACTATGCGCACCCAACCAGAGTGACGGGAGGAGCACATTTCAGAAAACGTGCTCAGCTCGTCGAGAAAATGCGATTTAAGCAATAAAATAAAAAATGCACCTAAAACCTAAACCAAACGTTGCAGGTGGTTATTTCTTCATGCGCAGTGGTCAACGCGGCACTCTCTAGCTGACAAGAGCACTTTTTACTATGCGCACCCAACCAGAGTGACGGGAGGAGCACATTTCAGAAAACGTGCTCAGCTCGTCGAGAAAATGCGATTTAAGCAATAAAATTAAAAATGCACCTAAAACCTAAACCAAACGTTGCAGGTGGTTATTTCTTCATGCGCAGTGGTCAACGCGGCACTCTCTAGCTGCCAAGAGCACTTTTTACTAAGCGCACCCAACCAGAGTGACGGGAGGAGCACATTTCAGAAAACGTGCTCAGCTCGTCGAGAAAATGCGATTTAAGCAATAAAATTTAAAATGCACCTAAAACCTAAACCAAACGTTGCAGGTGGTTATTTCTTCATGCGCAGTGGTCAATGCGGCACTCTCTAGTTGCCAAGAGCACTTTTTACTATGCGCACCTAACCAGAGTGACGGGAGGAGCACATTTCAGAAAACGTGCTCAGCTCGTCGAGAAAATGCGATTTAAGCAATAAAATTAAAAATGCACCCAAAACCTAAACCAAACATTGCAGGTGGTTATTTCTTCATGCGCAGTGGTCAACGCGGCACTCTCTAGCTGCCAAGAGCACTTTTTACTATGCGCACCCAACCAGAGTGACGGGAGGAGCACATTTCAGAAAACGTGCTCAGCTCGTCCAGAAAAGGCTATTTAAGCAATAAAATAAAAAATGCACATAAAACCTAAACCAAACGTTGCAGATGGTCATTTCTTCATGCGCAGTGGTCAATGCGGCACTCTCTAGCTGCCAAGAGCACTTTTTACTATGCGCACCAAACCAGAGTGACGGGAGGAGCACATTTCAGAAAACGTGCTCAGCTCGTCGAGAAAATGCGATTTAAGCAATAAAATTAAAACTGCACCCAAAACCTAAACCAAACGTTGCAGATGGTCATTTCTTCATGCGCAGTGGTCAACGCGGCACTCTCTAGCTGCCAAGAGCACTTTTTACTATGCACACCCAACCAGAGTGACGGGAGGAGCACATTTCAGAAAACGTGCTCAGCTCGTCGAGAAAATGCGATTTAAGCAATAAAATTAAAAATGCACCCAAAACCTAAACCAAACGTTGCAGGTGGTTATTTCTTCATGCGCAGCAGTCAACGCGGCACTCTCTAGCTGCCAAGAGCACTTTTTACTATGCGCACCCAACCAGAGTGACGGGAGGAGCACATTTCAGAAAACGTGCTCAGCTCGTCGAGAAAATGCGATTTAAGCAATAAAATTAAAAATGCACCCAAAACCTAAACCAAACGTTGCAGATGGTCATTTCTTCATGCGCAGTGGTCAACGCGGCACTCTCTAGCTGCCAAGAGCACTTTTTACTATGCGCACCCAACCAGAGTGACGGGAGGACCACATTTCAGAAAACGTGCTCAGCTCGTCGAGAAAATGCGATTTAAGCAATAAAATTAAAAATGCTCCCAAAACTTAAACCAAACGTTGCAGGTGGTTATTTCTTCATGCGCAGCAGTCAACGCGGCACTCTCTAGCTGCCAAGAGCACTTTTTACTATGCGCACCCAACCAGAGTGACGGGAGGAGCACATTTCAGAAAACGTGCTCAGCTCGTCGAGAAAATGCGATTTAAGCAATGAAATTAAAAATGCACCCAAAACCTAAACCAAACGTTGCAGGTGGTTATTTCTTCATGCGCAGTGGTCAACGCGGCACTCTCTAGCTGCCAAGAGCACTTTTTACTATGCGCACCCAACCAGAGTGACGAGAGGAGCACTTTTCAGAAAACGTGCTCAGTTCGTCGAGAAATTGCGAATTAAGCAATAAAATTAAAAATGCACCCAAAACCTAAACCAAACGTTGCAGATGGTCATTTCTTCATGCGCAGTGGTCAACGCGGCACTCTCTAGCTGCCAAGAGCACTTTTTACTATGCGCACCCAACCAGAGTGACGGGAGGAGCACATTTCAGAAAACGTGCTCAGCTCGTCGAGAAAATGCGATTTAAGCAATAAAATTAAAAATGCACCTAAAACCCAAACCAAACGTTGCAGGTGGTTATTTCTTCATGCGCAGTGGTCAACGCGGCACTCTCTAGCTGCCAAGAGCACTTTTTACTATGCGCACCCAACCAGAGTGACGGGAGGAGCACATTTCAGAAAATGTGCTCAGCTCGTCGAGAAAATGCCATTTAAGCCGTACAATTAAAAATGCACCTAAAACCTAAACCAAACGTTGCAGGTGGTTGTTTCTTCATGCGCAGTGGTCAACGTGGCACTCTCTAGCTGCCAAGAGCACTTTTTACTATGCGCACCCTACCAGAGTGACGGGAGGAGCACATTTCAGAAAACGTGCTCAGCTCGTCGAGAAAATGCGATTTAAGCAATAAAATTAAAAATGCACCTAAAACCTAAACCAAACGTTGCAGGTGGTTATTTCTTCATGCGCAGTGGTCAACGCGGCACTCTGTAGCTGCCAAGAGCACTTTTTACTATGCGCACCCACCCAGAGTGACGGGAGGAGCACATTTCAGAAAACGTGCTCACCTCGTCGAGAAAATGCGATTTAAGCAATAAAATTAAAAATGCACCTAAAACCTAAACCAAACGTTGCAGGTGGTTATTTCTTCATGCGCAGTGGTCAACGCGGCACTCTCTAGCTGCCAAGAGCACTTTTAACTATGCGCACCCAACCAGAGTGACGGGAGGAGCACATTTCAGAAAACGTGCTCAGCTCGTCGAGAAAATGCGATTTAAGCAATAAAATAAAAAATGCACCTAAAACCTAAACCAAACGTTGCAGGTGGTTATTTCTTCATGCGCAGTGGTCAACGCGGCACTCTCTAGCTGCCAAGAGCACTTTTTACTATGCGCACCCAACCAGAGTGACGGGAGGAGCACATTTCAGAAAACGTGCTCAGCTCGTCGAGAAAATGCGATTTAAGCAATAAAATTAAAAATGCACCTAAAACCTAAACCAAACGCTGCAGATGGTCATTTCTTCATGCGCAGTGGTCAACGCGGCACTCTCTAGCTGCCAAGAGCACTTTTTACTATGCGCACCCAACCAGAGTGACGGGAGGAGCACATTTCAGAAAACGTGCTTAGCTCGTCGAGAAAATGCGATTTAAGCAATAAAATTTAAAATGCACCTAAAACCTAAACCAAACGTTGCAGGTGGTTATTTCTTCATGCGCAGTGGTCAATGCGGCACTCTCTAGCTGCCAAGAGCACTTTTTACTATGCGCACCTAACCAGAGTGACGGGAGGAGCACATTTCAGAAAACGTGCTCAGCTCGTCGAGAAAATGCGATTTACGCAATAAAATTAAAAATGCACCTAAAACCTAAACAAAACGTTGCAGGTGGTTATTTCTTCATGCGCAGTGGTCAACGCGGCACTCTCTAGCTGCCAAGAGCACTTTTTACTATGCGCACCCAACCAGAGTGACGGGAGGAGCACATTTCAGAAAACGTGCTCAGCTCGTCGAGAAAATGCGATTTAAGCAATAAAATTAAAAATGCACCCAAAACCTAAACCAAACGTTGCAGGTGGTTATTTCTTCATGCGCAGCAGTCAAAGCGGCACTCTCTAGCTGCCAAGAGCACTTTTTACTATGTGCACCCAACCAGAGTGACGGGAGGAGCACATTTCAGAAAACGTGCTCAGCTCGTCGAGAAAATGCGATTCAAGCAATAAAATTTGAAATGCACCTAAAACCTAAACCAAACGTTGCAGGTGGTTATTTCTTCATGCGCATTGGTCAACGCGGCTCTCTCTAGCTGCCAAGAGCACTTTTTACTTTGCGCACCCAACCAGAGTGACGGGAGGAGCACATTTCAGAAAACGTGCTCAGCTCGTCGAGAAAATGCGATTTAAGCAATAAAATTAAAAATGCACCCAAAACCTAAACCAAACGTTGCAGGTGGTTATTTCTTCATGCGCATTGGTCAACGCGGCACTCTCTAGCTGCCAAGAGCACTTTTTACTTTGCGCACCCAACCAGAGTGACGGGAGGAGCACATTTCAGAAAACGTGCTCAGCTCGTCGAGAAAATGCGATTTAAGCAATAAAATTAAAAATGCACCCAAAACCTAAACCAAACATTGCAGGTGGTTATTTCTTCATGTGCAGTGGTCAACGCGGCACTCTCTAGCTGCCAAGAGCACTTTTTACTATGCGCACCCAACCAGAGTGACGGGAGGAGCACATTTCAGAAAACGTGCTCAGCTCGTCCAGAAAAGGCTATTTAAGCAATAAAATAAAAAATGCACATAAAACCTAAACCAAACGTTGCAGATGGTCATTTCTTCATGCGCAGTGGTCAATGCGGCACTCTCTAGCTGCCAAGAGCACTTTTTACTATGCGCACCAAACCAGAGTGACGGGAGGAGCACATTTCAGAAAACGTGCTCAGCTCGTCGAGAAAATGCGATTTAAGCAATAAAATTAAAACTGCACCCAAAACCTAAACCAAACGTTGCAGATGGTCATTTCTTCATGCGCAGTGGTCAACGCGGCACTCTCTAGCTGCCAAGAGCACTTTTTACTATGCACACCCAACCAGAGTGACGGGAGGAGCACATTTCAGAAAACGTGCTCAGCTCGTCGAGAAAATGCGATTTAAGCAATACAATTAAAAATGCACCCAAAACCTAAACCAAACGTTGCAGGTGGTTATTTCTTCATGCGCAGCAGTCAACGCGGCACTCTCTAGCTGCCAAGAGCACTTTTTACTATGCGCACCCAACCAGAGTGACGGGAGGAGCACATTTCAGAAAACGTGCTCAGCTCGTCGAGAAAATGCGATTTAAGCAATAAAATTAAAAATGCACCCAAAACCTAAACCAAACGTTGCAGATGGTCATTTCTTCATGCGCAGTGGTCAACGCGGCACTCTCTAGCTGCCAAGAGCACTTTTTACTATGCGCACCCAACCAGAGTGACGGGAGGACCACATTTCAGAAAACGTGCTCAGCTCGTCGAGAAAATGCGATTTAAGCAATAAAATTAAAAATGCACCCAAAACTTAAACCAAACGTTGCAGGTGGTTATTTCTTCATGCGCAGCAGTCAACGCGGCACTCTCTAGCTGCCAAGAGCACTTTTTACTATGCGCACCCAACCAGAGTGACGGGAGGAGCACATTTCAGAAAACGTGCTCAGCTCGTCGAGAAAATGCGATTTAAGCAATGAAATTAAAAATGCACCCAAAACCTAAACCAAACGTTGCAGGTGGTTATTTCTTCATGCGCAGTGGTCAACGCGGCACTCTCTAGCTGCCAAGAGGACTTTTAACTATGCGCACCCAACCAGAGTGACGGGAGGAGCACATTTCAGAAAACGTGCTCAGCTCGTCGAGAAAATGCGATTTAAGCAATAAAATAAAAAATGCACCTAAAACCTAAACCAAACGTTGCAGGTGGTTATTTCTTCATGCGCAGTGGTCAACGCGGCACTCTCTAGCTGCCAAGAGCACTTTTTACTATGCGCACCCAACCAGAGTGACGGGAGGAGCACATTTCAGAAAACGTGCTCAGCTCGTCGAGAAAATGCGATTTAAGCAATAAAATTAAAAATGCACCTAAAACCTAAACCAAACGTTGCAGGTGGTTATTTCTTCATGCGCAGTGGTCAACGCGGCACTCTCTAGCTGCCAAGAGCACTTTTTACTATGCGCACCCAACCAGAGTGACGGGAGGAGCACATTTCAGAAAACGTGCTCAGCTCGTCGAGAAAATGCGATTTAAGCAATAAAATTTAAAATGCACCTAAAACCTAAACCAAACGTTGCAGGTGGTTATTTCTTCATGCGCAGTGGTCAATGCGGCACTCTCTAGCTGCCAAGAGCACTTTTTACTATGCGCACCTAACCAGAGTGACGGGAGGAGCACATTTCAGAAAACGTGCTCAGCTCGTCGAGAAAATGCGATTTACGCAATAAAATTAAAAATGCACCTAAAACCTAAACAAAACGTTGCAGGTGGTTATTTCTTCATGCGCAGTGGTCAACGCGGCACTCTCTAGCTGCCAAGAGCACTTTTTACTATGCGCACCCAACCAGAGTGACGGGAGGAGCACATTTCAGAAAATGTGCTCAGCTCGTCGAGAAAATGCGATTTAAGCAATAAAATTAAAAATGCACCCAAAACCTAAACCAAACGTTGCAGGTGGTTATTTCTTCATGCGCAGCAGTCAAAGCGGCACTCTCTAGCTGCCAAGAGCACTTTTTACTATGTGCACCCAACCAGAGTGACGGGAGGAGCACATTTCAGAAAACGTGCTCAGCTCGTCGAGAAAATGCGATTCAAGCAATAAAATTTGAAATGCACCTAAAACCTAAACCAAACGTTGCAGGTGGTTATTTCTTCATGCGCATTGGTCAACGTGGCTCTCTCTAGCTGCCAAGAGCACTTTTTACTTTGCGCACCCAACCAGAGTGACGGGAGGAGCACATTTCAGAAAACGTGCTCAGCTCGTCGAGAAAATGCGATTTAAGCAATAAAATTAAAAATGCACCCAAAACCTAAACCAAACGTTGCAGGTGGTTATTTCTTCATGCGCATTGGTCAACGCGGCACTCTCTAGCTGCCAAGAGCACTTTTTACTTTGCACACCCAACCAGAGTGACGGGAGGAGCACATTTCAGAAAACGTGCTCAGCTCGTCGAGAAAATGCGATTTAAGCAATAAAATTAAAAATGCACCCAAAACCTAAACCAAACGTTGCAGGTGGTTATTTCTTCATGCGCAGTGGTCAACGCGGCACTCTCTAGCTGCCAAGAGCACTTTTTACTATGCGCACCCAACCAGAGTGACGGGAGGAGCACATTTCAGAAAACGTGCTCAGCTCGTCCAGAAAAGGTTATTTAAGCAATAAAATAAAAAATGCACATAAAACCTAAACCAAACGTTGCAGATGGTCATTTCTTCATGCGCAGTGGTCAATGCGGCACTCTCTAGCTGCCAAGAGCACTTTTTACTATGCGCACCAAACCAGAGTGACGGGAGGAGCACATTTCAGAAAACGTGCTCAGCTCGTCGAGAAAATGCGATTTAAGCAATAAAATTAAAACTGCACCCAAAACCTAAACCAAACGTTGCAGATGGTCATTTCTTCATGCGCAGTGGTCAACGCGGCACTCTCTAGCTGCCAAGAGCACTTTTTACTATGCGCACCCAACCAGAGTGACGGGAGGACCACATTTCAGAAAACGTGCTCAGCTCGTCGAGAAAATGCGATTTAAGCAATAAAATTAAAAATGCACCCAAAACCTAAACCAAACGTTGCAGATGGTCATTTCTTCATGCGCAGTGGTCAACGCGGCACTCTCTAGCTGCCAAGAGCACTTTTTACTATGCGCACCCAACCAGAGTGACGGGAGGACCACATTTCAGAAAACGTGCTCAGCTCGTCGAGAAAATGCGATTTAAGCAATAAAATTAAAAATGCACCCAAAACCTAAACCAAACGTTGCAGGTGGTTATTTCTTCATGCGCAGCAGTCAACGCGGCACTCTCTAGCTGCCAAGAGCACTTTTTACTATGCGCACCCAACCAGAGTGACGGGAGGAGCACATTTCAGAAAACGTGCTCAGCTCGTCGAGAAAATGCGATTTAAGCAATGAAATTAAAAATGCACCCAAAACCTAAACCAAACGTTGCAGGTGGTTATTTCTTCATGCGCAGCAGTCAAAGCGGCACTCTCTAGCTGCCAAGAGCACTTTTTACTATGTGCACCCAACCAGAGTGACGGGAGGAGCACATTTCAGAAAACGTGCTCAGCTCGTCGAGAAAATGCGATTCAAGCAATAAAATTTGAAATGCACCTAAAACCTAAACCAAACGTTGCAGGTGGTTATTTCTTCATGCGCATTGGTCAACGCGGCACTCTCTAGCTGCCAAGAGCACTTTTTACTTTGCACACCCAACCAGAGTGACGGGACGAGCACATTTCAGAAAACGTGCTCAGCTCGTCGAGAAAATGCGATTTAAGCAATAAAATTAAAAATGCACCCAAAACCTAAACCAAACGTTGCAGGTGGTTATTTCTTCATGCGCATTGGTCAACGCGGCACTCTCTAGCTGCCAAGAGCACTTTTTACTTTGCGCACCCAACCAGAGTGACGGGAGGAGCACATTTCAGAAAACGTGCTCAGCTCGTCGAGAAAATGCGATTTAAGCAATAAAATTAAAAATGCACCCAAAACCTAAACCAAACGTTGCAGGTGGTTATTTCTTCATGCGCAGTGGTCAACGCGGCACTCTCTAGCTGCCAAGAGCACTTTTTACTATGCGCACCCAACCAGAGTGACGGGAGGAGCACATTTCAGAAAACGTGCTCAGCTCGTCCAGAAAAGGCTATTTAAGCAATAAAATAAAAAAATGCACATAAAACCTAAACCAAACGTTGCAGATGGTCATTTCTTCATGCGCAGTGGTCAATGCGGCACTCTCTAGCTGCCAAGAGCACTTTTTACTATGCGCACCAAACCAGAGTGACGGGAGGAGCACATTTCAGAAAACGTGCTCAGCTCGTCGAGAAAATGCGATTTAAGCAATAAAATTAAAACTGCACCCAAAACCTAAACCAAACGTTGCAGATGGTCATTTCTTCATGCGCAGTGGTCAACGCGGCACTCTCTAGCTGCCAAGAGCACTTTTTACTATGCACACCCAACCAGAGTGACGGGAGGAGCACATTTCAGAAAACGTGCTCAGCTCGTCGAGAAAATGCGATTTAAGCAATAAAATTAAAAATGCACCCAAAACCTAAACCAAACGTTGCAGGTGGTTATTTCTTCATGCGCAGCAGTCAACGCGGCACTCTCTAGCTGCCAAGAGCACTTTTTACTATGCGCACCCAACCAGAGTGACGGGAGGAGCACATTTCAGAAAACGTGCTCAGCTCGTCGAGAAAATGCGATTTAAGCAATAAAATTAAAAATGCACCCAAAACCTAAACCAAACGTTGCAGATGGTCATTTCTTCATGCGCAGTGGTCAACGCGGCACTCTCTAGCTGCCAAGAGCACTTTTTACTATGCGCACCCAACCAGAGTGACGGGAGGACCACATTTCAGAAAACGTGCTCAGCTCGTCGAGAAAATGCGATTTAAGCAATAAAATTAAAAATGCACCCAAAACCTAAACGAAACGTTGCAGGTGGTTATTTCTTCATGCGCAGCAGTCAACGCGGCACTCTCTAGCTGCCAAGAGCACTTTTTACTATGCGCACCCAACCAGAGTGACGGGAGGAGCACATTTCAGAAAACGTGCTCAGCTCGTCGAGAAAATGCGATTTAAGCAATGAAATTAAAAATGCACCCAAAACCTAAACCAAACGTTGCAGGTGGTTATTTCTTCATGCGCAGTGGTCAACGCGGCACTCTCTAGCTGCCAAGAGCACTTTTTACTATGCGCACCCAACCAGAGTGACGGGAGGAGCACTTTTCAGAAAACGTGCTCAGCTCGTCGAGAAATTGCGAATTAAGCAATAAAATTAAAAATGCACCCAAAACCTAAACCAAACGTTGCAGATGGTCATTTCTTCATGCGCAGTGGTCAACGCGGCACTCTCTAGCTGCCAAGAGCACTTTTTACTATGCGCACCCAACCAGAGTGACGGGAGGAGCACATTTCAGAAAACGTGCTCAGCTCGTCGAGAAAATGCGATTTAAGCAATAAAATTAAAAATGCACCTAAAACCCAAACCAAACGTTGCAGGTGGTTATTTCTTCATGCGCAGTGGTCAACGCGGCACTCTCTAGCTGCCAAGAGCACTTTTTACTATGCGCACCCAACCAGAGCGACGGGAGCAGCACATTTCAGAAAACGTGCTCAGCTCGTCGAGAAAATGCGATTTAAGCAATAAAATTAAAAATGCACCTAAAACCTAAACTAAACGTTGCAGGTGGTTATTTCTTCGTGCGCAGCAGTAAACGCGGCACTCTCTAGCTGCCAAGAGCACTTTTTACTATGCGCACCCAACCAGAGTGACGGGAGGAGCACATTTCAGAAAACGTGCTCAGCTCGTCGAGTAAATGCAATTTAAGCAATAAAATTAAAACTGCACCCAAAACCTAAACCAAACGTTGCAGGTGGTTATTTCTTCATGCGCAGTGATCAACGCGGCACTCTCTAGCTGCCAAGAGCACTTTTTACTATGCGCACCCAACCAGAGTGACGGGAGGAGCACATTTCAGAAAACGTGCTCAGCTCGTCCAGAAAATGCGATTTAAGCAATAAAATTAAAAATGCACCTAAAACCTAAACCAAACGTTGCAGGTGGTTATTTCTTCATGCGCAGTGGTCAACGCGGCACTCTCTAGCTGCCAAGAGCACTTTTTACTATGCGCACCCAACCAGAGCGACGGGAGGAGCACATTTCAGAAAACGTGCTCAGCTCGTCGAGAAAATGCGATTTAAGCAATAAAATTAAAAATGCACCCAAAACCTAAACCAAACGTTGCAGGTGGTTATTTCTTCATGCGCAGTGGTCAACGCGGCACTCTCTAGCTGCCAAGAGCACTTTTTACTATGCGCACCCAACCAGAGTGACGGGAGGAGCACATTTCAGAAAACGTGCTCAGCTCGTCGAGAAAATGCGATTTAAGCAATAAAATTAAAAATGCACCCAAAACCTAAACCAAACGTTGCAGGTGGTTATTTCTTCATGCGCAGTGGTCAACGCGGCACTCTCTAGCTGCCAAGAGCACTTTTTACTATGCGCACCCAACCAGAGTGACGGGAGGAGCACATTTCAGAAAACGTGCTCAGCTCGTCGAGAAAATGCGATTTAAGCAATAAAATTAAAAATGCACCCAAAACCTAAACCAAACGTTGCAGATGGTCATTTCTTCATGCGCAGTGGTCAACGCGGCACTCTCTAGCTGCCAAGAGCACTTTTTACTATACACACCCAACCAGAGTGACTGGAGGAGCGCATTTCAGAAAACGTGCTCAGCTCGACGAGAAAATGCGATTTAAGCAATAAAATTAAAAATGCACCCAAAACCTAAACCAAACGTTGCAGGTGGTTATTTCTTCATGCGCAGTGGTCAACGCGGCACTCTCTAGCTGCCAAGAGCACTTTTTACTATACACACCCAACCAGAGTGACGGGAGGAGCACATTCCAGAAAACGTGCTCAGCTAGTCGAGAAAATGCGATTTAAGCAATAAAATTAAAAATGCACCCAAAACCTAAACCAAACGTTGCAGGTGGTTATTTCTTCATGCGCAGCAGTCAACGCGGCACTCTCTAGCTGCCAAGAGCACTTTTTACTATGCACACCCAACCAGAGTGACTGGAGGAGCGCATTTCAGAAAACGTGCTCAGCTCGTCGAGAAAATGCGATTTAAGCAATAAAATTAAAAATGCACCTAAAACCTAAACCAAACGTTGCAGGTGGTTATTTCTTCATGCGCAGTGGTCAACGCGGCACTCTCTAGCTGCCAAGAGCACTTTTTACTATGCGCACCCAACCAGAGTGACGGGAGGAGCACATTTCAGAAAACGTGCTCAGCTCGTCCAGAAAATGCGATTTAAGCAATAAAATTAAAAATGCACCTAAAACCTAAACCAAACGTTGCAGGTGGTTATTTCTTCGTGCGCAGCAGTCAACGCGGCACTCTCTAGCTGCCAAGAGCACTTTTTACTATGCGCACCCAACCAGAGTGACGGGAGGAGCACATTTCAGAAAACGTGCTCAGCTCGTCGAGTAAATGCAATTTAAGCAATAAAATTAAAAATGCACCCAAAACCTAAACCAAACGTTGCAGGTGGTTATTTCTTTATGCGCAGTGGTCAACGCGGCACTCTCTAGCTGCCAAGAGCACTTTTTACTATGCGCACCCAACCAGAGTGACGGGAGGAGCACATTCCAGAAAACGTGCTCAGCTCGTCGAGAAAATGCGATTTAAGCAATAAAATTAAAAATGCACCCAAAACCTAAACCAAACGTTGCAGATGGTCATTTCTTCATGCGCAGTGGTCAACGCGGCACTCTCTAGCTGCCAAGAGCGCTTTTTACTATGCGCACCCAACCAGAGTGACGGGAGGAGCATATTTCAGAAAACGTGCTCAGCTCGTTGAGAAAATGCGATTTAAGCAATAAAATTAAAAATGCACCCAAAACCTAAACTAAACGTTGCAGGTGGTTATTTCTTCATGCGCAGTGGTCAACGCGGCACTCTCTAGCTGCCAAGAGCACTTTTTACTATGCACACCCAACCAGAGTGACGGGAGGAGCGCATTTCAGAAAACGTGCTCAGCTCGACGAGAAAATGCGATTTAAGCAATAAAATTAAAAATGCACCCAAAACCTAAACCAAACGTTGCAGGTGGTTATTTCTTCATGCGCAGTGGTCAACGCGGCACTCTCTAGCTGCCAAGAGCACTTTTTACTATGCGCACCCAACCAGAGTGACGGGAGGAGCACATTTCAGAAAACGTGCTCAGCTCGCCGAGAAAATGCGATTTAAGCAATACAATTAAAAATGCACCTAAAACCTAAACCAAACGTTGCAGGTGGTTATTTCTTCATGCGCAGTGGTCAACGCGGCACTCTCTAGCTGCCAAGAGCACTTTTTACTATGCGCACCCACCCAGAGTGACGGGAGGAGCACATTTAAGAAAACGTGCTCAGCTCGTCGAGAAAATGCGATTTAAGCAATAAAATTAAAAATGCACCTAAAATCTATACCAAACGTTGCAGGTGGTTATTTCTTCATGCGCAGCAGTCAACACGGCACTCTCTAGCTGCCAAGAGCACTTTTTACTATGCACACCCAACCAGAGTGACGGGAGGAGCACATTTCAGAAAACGTGCTCAGCTCGTCGAGAAAATGCGATTTAAGCAATAAAATTAAAAATGCACCCAAAACATTAAACCAAACGTTGCAGGTGGTTATTTCTTCATGCGCAGTGGTCAACGCGGCACTCTCTAGCTGCCAAGAGCATTTTTTACTTTGCGCACCCAACCAGAGTGACGGGAGGAGCACATTTCAGAAAACGTGCTCAGCTCGTCGAGAAAATGCGATTTAAGCAATAAAATTAAAAATGCACCTAAAACCTAAACCAAACGTTGCAGGTGGTTATTTCTTCATGCGCAGTGGTCAACGCGGCACTCTCTAGCTGCCAAGAGCACTTTTTACTATGCGCACCCAACCAGAGCGACGGGAGCATCACATTTCAGAAAACGTGCTCAGCTCGTCGAGAAAATGCGATTTAAGCAATAAAATTAAAAATGCACCTAAAACCTAAACTAAACGTTGCAGGTGGTTATTTCTTCGTGCGCAGCAGTAAACGCGGCACTCTCTAGCTGCCAAGAGCACTTTTTACTATGCGCACCCAACCAGAGTGACGGGAGGAGCACATTTCAGAAAACGTGCTCAGCTCGTCGAGTAAATGCAATTTAAGCAATAAAATTAAAACTGCACCCAAAACCTAAACCAAACGTTGCAGGTGGTTATTTCTTCATGCGCAGTGATCAACGCGGCACTCTCTAGCTGCCAAGAGCACTTTTTACTATGCGCACCCAACCAGAGTGACGGGAGGAGCACATTTCAGAAAACGTGCTCAGCTCGTCCAGAAAATGCGATTTAAGCAATAAAATTAAAAATGCACCTAAAACCTAAACCAAACGTTGCAGATGGTCATTTCTTCATGCGCAGTGGTCAACGCGGCACTCTCTAGCTGCCAAGAGCACTTTTTACTATGCACACCCAACCAGAGTGACGGGAGGAGCACATTTCAGAAAACGTGCTCAGCTCGTCCAGACAATGCGATTTAAGCAATAAAATTAAAAATGCACCCAACACCTAAACCAAACGTTGCAGGTGGTTATTTCTTCATGCGCAGTGGTCAACGCGGCACTCTCTAGCTGCCAAGAGCACTTTTTACTATGCGCACCCAACCAGAGTGACGGGAGGAGCGCATTTCAGAAAACGTGCTCAGCTCGTCGAGAAAATGCCATTTAAGCCGTACAATTAAAAATGCACCTAAAACCTAAACCAAACGTTGCAGGTCGTTTTTTCTTCATGCGCAGTGGTCAACGTGGCACTCTCTAGCTGCCAAGAGCACTTTTTACTATGCGCACCCAACCAGAGTGACGGGAGGAGCACATTCCAGAAAACGTGCTCAGCTCGTCGAGAAAATGCGATTTAAGCAATAAAATTAAAAATGCACCCAAAACCTAAACCAAACGTTGCAGATGGTCATTTCTTCATGTGCAGTGGTCAACGCGGCACTCTCTAGCTGCCAAAGGCATTTTTTACTATGCGCACCCAACCAGAGTGACGGGAGGAGCACATTTCAGAAAACGTGCTCAGCCCGTCGAGAAAATGCGATTTAAGCAATAAAATTAAAAATGCACCTAAAACCTAAACCAAACGTTGCAGGTGGTTATTTCTTCATGCGCAGTGGTCAACGCGGCACTCTCTAGCTGCCAAGAGCACTTTTTACTATGCGCACCCAACCAGAGTGACGGGAGGAGCACATTTCAGAAAACGTGCTCAGCTTGTCGAGAAAATGCGATTTAGGCAATAAATTTAAAAATGCACCTAAAACCTAAACCAAACGTTGCAGGTGGTTATTTCTGCATGCGCAGTGGTCAACGCGGCACTCTCTAGCTGCCAAGAGCACTTTTTACTATGCACACCAAACCAGAGTGACGGGAGGAGCACATTTCAGAAAACGTGCTCAGCTCGTCCAGACAATGCGATTTAAGCAATAAAATTAAAAATGCACCCAAAACCTAAACCAAACGTTGCAGGTGGTTATTTCTTCATGCGCAGTGGTCAACGCGGCACTCTCTAGCTCCCAAGAGCACTTTTTACTATGCGCACCCAACCAGAGTGACGGGAGGAGCGCATTTCAGAAAACGTGCTCAGCTCGTCGAGAAAATGCGATTTAAGCAATAAAATTAAAAATGCACCTAAAACCTAAACCAAAAGTTGCAGGTGGTTATTTCTTCATGCGCATCAGTCAACACGGCACTCTCTAGCTGCCAAGAGCACTTTTTACTATGCGCACCCAACCAGAGTGACGGGAGGAGCACATTTCAGAAAACGTGCTCAGCTCGTCGAGAAAATGCGATTTAAGCAATAAAATTAAAAATGCACCCAAAACCTAAACGAAACGTTGCAGATGGTCATTTTTTCATGTGCAGTGGTCAACGCGGCACTCTCTAGCTGCCAAGAGCACTTTTTACAATGCACACCCAACCAGAGTGACGGGAGGAGCGCATTTCAGAAAACGTGCTCAGCTCGTCGAGAAAATGCGATTTAAGCAATACAATTAAAAATGCACCCAAAACCTAAACCAAACGTTGCAGGTGGTTATTTCTTCGTGCGCAGCAGTCAACGCGGCACTCTCTAGCTGCCAAGAACACTTTTTACTATGCGCACCCAACCAGAGTGACGAGAGGAGCACATTTCAGAAAACGTGCTCAGCTCGTCGAGAAAATGCGATTTAAGCAATAAAATTAAAAATACACCTAAAACCTAAACCAAACGTTGCAGGTGGGTATTTCTTCATGCGCAGTGGTCAACGCGGCACTCTCTAGCTGCCAAGAGCACTTTTTACTATGCGCACCCAACCAGAGTGACGGGAGGAGCACATTTCAGAAAACGTGCTCAGCTCGTCGAGAAAATGCGATTTAAGCAATAAAATTAAAAATGCACCCAAAACCTAAACCAAACGTTGCAGGTGGTTATTTCTTCATGCGCAGTGGTCAACGCGGCACTCTCTAGCTGCCAAGAGCACTTTTTACTATGCGCACCCAACCAGAGTGACGGGAGGAGCACATTTCAGAAAATGTGCTCAGCTCGTCGAGAAAATGCCATTTAAGCCGTACAATTAAAAATGCACCTAAAACCTAAACCAAACGTTGCAGGTGGTTGTTTCTTCATGCGCAGTGGTCAACGTGGCACTCTCTAGCTGCCAAGAGCACTTTTTACTATGCGCACCCAACCAGAGTGACGGGAGGAGCACATTTCAGAAAACGTGCTCAGCTCGTCGAGAAAATGCGATTTAAGCAATAAAATTAAAAATGCACCTAAAACCTAAACCAAACGTTGCAGGTGGTTATTTCTTCATGCGCAGTGGTCAACGCGGCACTCTGTAGCTGCCAAGAGCACTTTTTACTATGCGCACCCACCCAGAGTGACGGGAGGAGCACATTTCAGAAAACGTGCTCACCTCGTCGAGAAAATGCGATTTAAGCAATAAAATTAAAAATGCACCTAAAACCTAAACCAAACGTTGCAGGTGGTTATTTCTTCATGCGCAGTGGTCAACGCGGCACTCTCTAGCTGCCAAGAGCACTTTTTACTATGCACACCCAACCAGAGTGACGGGAGGAGCACATTTCAGAAAACGTGCTCAGCTCGTCGAGAAAATGCGATTTAAGCAATAAAATTAAAAATACACCTAAAACCTAAACCAAACGTTGCAGGTGGTTATTTCTTCATGCGCAGTGGTCAACGCGGCACTCTCTAGCTGCCAAGAGCACTTTTTACTATGCGCACCCAACCCGAGTGACGGGAGGAGCACATTTCAGAAAACGTGCTCAGCTCGTCGAGAAAATGCGATTTAAGCAATAAAATTAAAAATGCACCCAAAACCTAAACCAAACGTTGCAGGTGGTTATTTCTTCATGCGCAGTGGTCAACGCGGCACTCTCTAGCTGCCAAGAGCACTTTTTACTATGCGCACCCAACCAGAGTGACGGGAGGAGCACATTTCAGAAAACGTGCTCAGCTCGTCGAGAAAATGCGATTTAAGCAATAAAATTAAAAATACACCTAAAACCTAAACCAAACGTTGCAGGTGGTTATTTCTTCATGCGCAGTGGTCAACGCGGCACTCTCTAGCTGCCAAGAGCACTTTTTACTATGCGCACCCAACCAGAGTGACGGGAGGAGCACATTTCAGAAAACGTGCTCAGCTCGTCGAGAAAATGCGATTTAAGCAATAAAATTAAAAATGCACCCAAAACCTAAACCAAACGTTGCAGGTGGTTATTTCTTCATGCGCAGTGGTCAACGCGGCACTCTCTAGCTGCCAAGAGCACTTTTTACTATGCGCACCCAACCAGAGTGACGGGAGGAGCACATTTCAGAAAATGTGCTCAGCTCGTCGAGAAAATGCCATTTAAGCCGTACAATTAAAAATGCACCTAAAACCTAAACCAAACGTTGCAGGTGGTTGTTTCTTCATGCGCAGTGGTCAACGTGGCACTCTCTAGCTGCCAAGAGCACTTTTTACTATGCGCACCCAACCAGAGTGACGGGAGGAGCACATTTCAGAAAACGTGCTCAGCTCGTCGAGAAAATGCGATTTAAGCAATAAAATTAAAAATGCACCTAAAACCTAAACCAAACGTTGCAGGTGGTTATTTCTTCATGCGCAGTGGTCAACGCGGCACTCTGTAGCTGCCAAGAGCACTTTTTACTATGCGCACCCACCCAGAGTGACGGGAGGAGCACATTTCAGAAAACGTGCTCACCTCGTCGAGAAAATGCGATTTAAGCAATAAAATTAAAAATGCACCTAAAACCTAAACCAAACGTTGCAGGTGGTTATTTCTTCATGCGCAGTGGTCAACGCGGCACTCTCTAGCTGCCAAGAGCTGTAAGGGAACGGACAGTACAGCCAAGTGCGTAGCGACGGACTTTATTGGAGAAGGGGATGATGGGAACAGCGGGCGCTGGAGCGGCGATCGGGCTGGAGAGGACAAACGATTCTGCGGGGGTTCCAAGTAGTCAAGCGGGTCCGTAGCTTCGGGACTGATGAGCAAGGCAGCATCAAGGGACAGACTGACACTCAGGTCTGCGCTGGCGGCGCTGATATAGTGCTGTCCATGAGCCCGTGGCAGGTGACGGCGATTCCATTGACAGGGGGGCGTGGTCCTGTCGCCGGTGGCACCAGCACGTGACAGAACCCCCCCCACAAGGGACGGCTCCCGACGTCCCCAGGAACCAAAAACAAAACAAAAAAAACAAAAAAGGAAGGCAATTCCCCGGGCGACCAGGTGGGGGGGTCAGCACACCGCCGAAACGTCCGACACCTCGCCAGACGCAGGATCGACGGACGCGGGAGCAGAAGACCCCGGTACCGGCGGGCAAGACCTCCCCTCGTCCCTCCTCGGGCGCCCGCGCCGAGGACCCGGTTGGTCCGGATGGCAGCGATGGAACTCCGTGATGAGCGAACGGTCGAGTATCCAGCGGCTCGGAACCCAGGAGCGGTGCGCGTCGTCATAACCCTCCCAGTCCACGAGGTATTGGAGACCACGACCGCGCCGCCGCGATCGGAGCAGGGAGCGGACAGCGTAAGCCGGGCCCCCCTCAACGAGCTGGGGCGGCGGCGGCGGAACGGGCGCCGGCGCCAACGCGCTCTCATGGATGGGGCGCACACGGGACACGTGGAACGTGGGGTGAACCTTCATGGACTCTGGAAGGAGAAGACGGACTGCGGCCGGGCCAATCACCTTCTGAATAGGGAACGGTCCAACAAAGCGGGGCGCCAGTTTGCGGGATCCTGCTCGCAGCGGCAAATCCCGCGTCGAGAGCCACACACGCTGCCCCACTCTGTACTCCGGAGCCGGTGTCCGGTGCTTGTTCGCCTGGCGGGCGTAGCCTGAAACAGAGCGGAGAAGAGTGACCCGGGCCCTCGCCCAGGCGCGATGACAACGGCGGACACAAGCCTGGGCCGACGGGCACGCCGCACCACGCTCCTGGTGGGCGAACAAGGGTGGCTGGTACCCGAAGACGCAGTGGAAAGGCGAAAGTCCAGTAGCCGAGCTGGGGAGGGAATTGTGAGCGTACTCTACCCAGGGAAGCTGTTGGACCCACCCGCGCTGGTCCCCGGCGGCCATGCATCGGAGAGACCTGCCCAGTTCCTGGTTCAGGCGCTCCGCTTGACCGTTGGACTGAGGGTGAAACCCCGAGGAGAGGCTGGCCGTGGCGCCGAGGAGTCGGCAGAACTCCGTCCAGAAGGTGGAAGCGAATTGAGGTCCTCGGTCTGACACGATGTCCTGTGGGAGACCGTGGTGGCGAAACACCTCCCGCACCATGATGGACGCCGTCTGCTTCGCAGATGGGAGCTTAGGCAGAGGGATGAAATGCGTCATTTTGCTAAAACGGTCCACCACCGTGAGGACCACCGTGTTTCCCTCAGAGGGGGGGAGGCCCGTGACAAAGTCGATCGACAGGTGAGACCAGGGACGCTGGGGGACCGGCAAGGGTTGAAGCAGCCCGGCCGGAGGACGAGTAGACGTCTTGTAGCGGTTACAAATTGAGCAGGCTCTGACGTAATCGCTGGTGTCCACTTGCCAGGTGGGCCACCAGAAACGCTGTGCCACCACGTACCTCGTGCGTGCCGCGCCGGGATGACAGGCCAGGCGTGAGTCGTGCGCCCATTGCAGCACGGACGACCGCAGACCTTCAGGGACGAACAGGCGACCCTCCGGGCAGTTGCTGGGGCCGGGTTGATCGCGTGATGCGGCTTCCACTTGGCGTTCGATCTCCCATGTAAGAGCCGCCACCCGAACTGAGCTCGGGAGGATAGTGGGAGGCGGACCCTGTCCCTCCTCCCCCCCAGGAAA
The DNA here is from genome assembly GCF_024217435.2 of Syngnathus scovelli. Taxonomy (NCBI): domain Eukaryota; kingdom Metazoa; phylum Chordata; class Actinopteri; order Syngnathiformes; family Syngnathidae; genus Syngnathus; species Syngnathus scovelli. Next base: position 2,448,175 of record NW_026061342.1, on the reverse strand, counting down.
CAAACGCGACAGGGCGTCCGCCTTCGCGTTACGGGAACCCGGTCTATAGGAAAGAGAGAACTCAAACCGGTCAAAGAACAGAGCCCACCGTGCTTGTCTTGCGTTCAGCCTCTTGGCCGATCGCAGATACTCCAAGTTGCGGTGGTCGGTCCAGACGATGAACGGAGTGGTGGCGCCCTCCAGCCAATGCCGCCACTCCTCCAAGGCCAACTTGACGGCGAGGAGCTCCCGATTCCCGATGTCATAGTTTCGTTCCGAGGCCGACAGACGGCGAGAAAAGAAGGCGCACGGGTGGAGGCGATCGTCTTGGTGGCTACGTTGAGACAGCACCGCCCCGACACCCACGTTCGAGGCGTCCACCTCTACCACGAACTGTCTGTCGGGATCGGGAACCCTGAGGATGGGAGCGGATGTGAACCTCCTCTTAAGCTCCTGAAATGCCCGTTCTGCCCGTTCCGTCCATTTGTACGGGGAGGCGGGGCTGGTAAGGGAGGTGAGGGGCGCGGCCACTGTGCTGTATCCACGGATAAAACGGCGATAAAAGTTCGCGAACCCTAAGAACTGTTGCAGTCGCTTGCGTGTTTCGGGAACAGGCCATGACGTGACCGCTTGCACCTTCCCAGGGTCCATCTCGATGGATCCCTCACGCACCACATAGCCGAGGAATTTGACAGAGGAGGCGTGGAACTCGCACTTCTCCGCCTTCACGTAGAGCGAATTCTCAAGGAGACGGCGCAGCACCGCCCGTACATGCTTGATGTGCTCAGGGAGCGAGCGTGAGAAAATGAGGATGTCGTCTAAATAAACGAACACAAATTTGTCCAGCATGTCTCGTAGCACGTCATTAATCAGTGACTGGAAAACCGCTGGGGCGTTGGTGAGCCCAAACGGAACCACCAAGTACTCGTAGTGTCCGCTCGGGGTGTTGAAAGCCGTCTTCCACTCGTCTCCCTCCCGGATGCGGATTAGGTGGTAGGCGTTGCGAAGATCCAGCTTGGTGAAAATGGTGGCTCCCTGAAGGCTCTCGAAGGCGGAAGACAGAAGAGGCAGAGGGTATCGGTTCTTCACAGTGATCTCGTTTAGTCCCCGGTAGTCGATACACGGGCGTAGCGTGCCCTCCCTCTTCTTCACGAAGAAGAACCCCGCTCCCGCAGGTGAAGAGGACGGTCGTATGATACCGGCTGCCAGGGACTCCCGGATGTATTCCTCCATAGCCCGGCGCTCAGGAGCGGACAGGGAGTAGACGCGTCCTTTGGGAGGGAAGGTGCCGGGTAACAGCTCGATAGCGCAGTCGTAGGACCGGTGTGGAGGAAGAGAAGTGGCCCTGGCTTTACTAAAAACCTCCTTGAGCTCGTGATAAAACGCTGGGACATTGGGGATGTCGGGACTGTACCTCGGCGGGGCTCTGCTGAGTGGGCTGGTGGCCGCCTTCAGGCACGCCTGATGGCAGCGTTCGCTCCACTGCCGAACAACCCCCACCTCCCAGTCCAGCACCGGGTTGTGCTGCCGCAACCAAGGGTGCCCCAGTATGAGCTGCTGTCCTGGGAGGGAGAGAAGAAAAAACTGGATGGTCTCGTGGTGATTGCCCGAGAGCAGTAACTTAATTGGTTCCGTCACGAAAGCCACCTCGCCGATCAGACGGCCATCAATGGCACGTGCGGGAATAGACGGGCTCAGAGGGAGGAAGCCGACACCCCACTTGCGTGCCAGGCTAATGTCCATGATGTTCCCCTCCGCGCCGGAATCCACCAAGGCCGCCACGTTCTGGTCGCCCGCCGCGAGCTGGACGCGTGCCTGTAGCGTGAGCGTGCTGGGGCTGGGAGAGCCGGTGCTGGTCGAGCTCACGCGGATCCCCCGACGCCGCGTGAGCTCCGGCCTCTTTAACGGGCACCCCGCTACCCGATGGCCCCCCTCCCCACAGTAAAAACACAAGCCCAGTGAGGGGCGTCGACGGTGCTCCTCCGAGGGAACCCGAGCCCCTCCCAGATCCATGGGCTCGGCGGGTGATGTGGTTGGCGGGTCCCCAGCAGACGGAGGAATGTGACCACACGGGTTTCGCGGGGACCTCCTCTCCCGATCGCGCCGCCGCGTCTGGATCCGCCGGTCTACTCGGGCCGCCAAGTCCATCGCGCCCCTCAGGGTTCGCGGGCGATCGTACGCAACCAGTCCATCTTTCATGTACTCAGCGAGTCCGTTTAGGAAGGTGCTAACGAGCGCCGGCGTGTTCCATCCGCTGCTGCCGGCCAACGTCTGGAACTTAAGGGCGTACTCTGCGACCGATCGGCTACCTTGACGCAGCGTCGCCAGTTCCTCGGCGGCGTCCTCGGCGGCGGATCCCAGGTCGAACAGGCGGAGCAATTCCTCCGCGAAGGCGTCGAAGGAATCGCAAGCCGGGGCCATCCCTTCATATTCGGCCAGGCCCCACAGCCGCGCCTCGCCCGTGAGGTGGGTTAGGACGAACCCGACCTTGGCTGATTCCGATGAAAACGTGATTGGCTGGAGGCTGAACATTATGCGGCAGTTCGTCACGAATGCCCTCACGTGCTTGGGATTGCCGTTAAACTTCTCGATGTTGCCAAGGCGGGGCTCCGGGACGTCCACGAGCGTCCTGGCCTCGGCAGACGAGCGGTGCGGGGGTACCGTGACAGCCGGGGACGCAGCCACCGACAGTCTCTGGAGGGCTTGGGCCATCTCCTGCTGCTGTAGCTGTTGCTGCTGACCAACCTTGATCAGGTGCCGGATGTCGGCAGACAGGCTGCTGACGGCGGTCTCGGCTCGCTCCAGTCGACTCAATGCCGTCTCGTCGTTCGCTGGCTGCATAGCGTCGGTCAGTCTGTACTGTAAGGGAACGGACAGTACAGCCAAGTGCGTAGCGACGGACTTTATTGGAGAAGGGGATGATGGGAACAGCGGGCGCTGGAGCGGCGATCGGGCTGGAGAGGACAAACGATTCTGCGGGGGTTCCAAGTAGTCAAGCGGGTCCGTAGCTTCGGGACTGATTCCATTGACAGGGGGGCGTGACGGGAGGAGCACATTTCAGAAAACGTGCTCAGCTCGTCGAGAAAATGCGATTTAAGCAATAAAATAATGCACCTAAAACCTAAACCAAACGTTGCAGGTGGTTATTTCTTCATGTGCAGTGGTCAACGCGGCACTCTCTAGCTGCCAAGAGCACTTTTTACTATGCGCACCCAACCAGAGTGACGGGAGGAGCACATTTCAGAAAACGTGCTCAGCTCGTCGAGAAAATGCGATTTAAGCAATAAAATTAAAAATGCACCTAAAACCTAAACCAAACGTTGCAGGTGGTTATTTCTTCATGCGCAGTGGTCAACGCGGCACTCTCTAGCTGCCAAGAGCACTTTTTACTATGCGCACCCAACCAGAGTGACGGGAGGAGCACATTTCAGAAAACGTGCTCAGCTCGTCGAGAAAATGCGATTTAAGCAATAAAATTTAAAATGCACCTAAAACCTAAACCAAACGTTGCAGGTGGTTATTTCTTCATGCGCAGTGGTCAATGCGGCACTCTCTAGCTGCCAAGAGCACTTTTTACTATGCGCACCTAACCAGAGTGACGGGAGGAGCACATTTCAGAAAATGTGCTCAGCTCGTCGAGAAAATGCGATTTAAGCAATAAAATTAAAAATGCACCTAAAACCTAAACCAAACGCTGCAGATGGTCATTTCTTCATGCGCAGTGGTCAACGCGGCACTCTCTAGCTGCCAAGAGCACTTTTTACTATGCGCACCCAACCAGAGTGACGGGAGGAGCACATTTAAGAAAACGTGCTCAGCTCGTCGAGAAAATGCGATTTAAGCAATAAAATTAAAAATGCACCTAAAATCTATACCAAACGTTGCAGGTGGTTATTTCTTCATGCGCAGCAGTCAACACGGCACTCTCTAGCTGCCAAGAGCACTTTTTACTATGCACACCCAACCAGCGTGACGGGAGGAGCACATTTCAGAAAACGTGCTCAGCTCGTCGAGTAAATGCGATTTAAGCAATAAAATTAAAAATGCACCCAAAACCTAAACCAAACGTTGCAGGTGGTTATTTCTTCATGCGCAGTGGTCAACGCGGCACTCTCTAGCTGCCAAGAGCACTTTTTACTATGCACACCCAACCAGAGTGACGGGAGGAGCGCATTTCAGGAAACGTGCTCAGCTCGTCGAGAAAATGCGATTTAAGCAATAAAATTAAAAATGCACCCAAAACCTAAACCAAACGTTGCAGGTGGTTATTTCTTTATGCGCAGTGGTCAACGCGGCACTCTCTAGCTGCCAAGAGCACTTTTTACTATGCGCACCCAACCAGAGTGACGGGAGGAGCACATTTCAGAAAACGTGCTCAGCTCGCCGAGAAAATGCGATTTAAGCAATACAATTAAAAATGCACCTAAAACCTAAACCAAACGTTGCAGGTGGTTATTTCTTCATGCGCAGTGGTCAACGCGGCACTCTCTAGCTGCCAAGAGCACTTTTTACTATGCGCACCCACCCAGAGTGACGGGAGGAGCACATTTAAGAAAACGTGCTCAGCTCGTCGAGAAAATGCGATTTAAGCAATAAAATTAAAAATGCACCTAAAATCTATACCAAACGTTGCAGGTGGTTATTTCTTCATGCGCAGCAGTCAACACGGCACTCTCTAGCTGCCAAGAGCACTTTTTACTATGCACACCCAACCAGAGTGACGGGAGGAGCACATTTCAGAAAACGTGCTCAGCTCGTCGAGAAAATGCGATTTAAGCAATAAAATTAAAAATGCACCTAAAACCTAAACCAAACGTTGCAGATGGTTATTTCTTCATGCGCAGTGGTCAACGCGGCACTCTCTAGCTGCCAAGAGCACTTTTTACTATGCGCACCCAACCAGAGTGACGGGAGGAGCACATTTCAGAAAACGTGCTCAGCTCGTCCAGAAAATGCGATTTAAGCAATAAAATTAAAAATGCACCCAAAACCTAAACCAAACGTTGCAGGTGGTTATTTCTTCATGCGCAGTGGTCAACGCGGCACTCTCTAGCTGCCAAGAGCACTTTTTACTATGCGCATCCAACCAGAGTGACGGGAGGAGCACATTTCAGAAAAGGTGCTCAGCTCGTCGAGAAAATGCGATTTAAGCAAAAAAATTAAAAATGCACCTAAAACCTAAACCAAACGTTGCAGGTGGTTATTTCTTCATGCGCAGCAGTCAACGCGGCACTCTCTAGCTGCCAAGAGCACTTTTTACTATGCGCACCCAACCAGAGTGACGGGAGGAGCACATTTCAGAAAACGTGCTCAGCTCGACGAGAAAATGCGATTTAAGCAATAAAATTAAAAATGCACCCAAAACCTAAACCAAACGTTGCAGGTGGTTATTTCTTCATGCGCAGTGGTCAACGCGGCACTCTCTAGCTGCCAAGAGCACTTTTTACTATGCGCACCCAACCAGAGTGACGGGAGGAGCGCATTTCAGAAAACGTGCTCAGCTCGTCGAGAAAATGCGATTTAAGCAATAAAATTAAAAATGCACCTAAAACCTAAACCAAAAGTTGCAGGTGGTTATTTCTTCATGCGCAGCAGTCAACACGGCACTCTCTAGCTGCCAAGAGCACTTTTTACTATGCGCACCCACCCAGAGTGACGGGAGGAGCATATTTCAGAAAACGTGCTCAGCTCGTCCAGATAATGCGATTTAAGCAATAAAATTAAAAATGCACCTAAAACCTAAACCAAACGTTGCAGATGGTCATTTCTTCATGCGCAGTGGTCAACGCGGCACTCTGTAGCTGCCAAGAGCACCTTTTACTATGCACACCCAACCAGAGTGACGGGAGGAGCGCATTTTAGAAAACGTGCTCAGCTCGTCGAGATAATGCGATTTAAGCAATAAAATTAAAAATGCACCCAAAACCTAAACCAAACGTTGCAGGTGATTATTTCTTCATGTGCAGTGGTCAACGCGGCACTCTCTAGCTGCCAAGAGCACTTTTTACTATGCGCACCCAACCAGAGTGACGGGAGGAGCACATTTCAGAAAACGTGCTCAGCTCGTCGAGAAAATGCGATTTAAGCAATAAAATTAAAAATGCACCCAAAACCTAAACCAAACGTTGCAGATGGTCATTTCTTCATGCGCAGTGGTCAACGCGGCACTCTCTAGCTGCCAAGAGCACTTTTTACTATGCGCACCCAACCAGAGTGACGGGAGGAGCACATTTCAGAAAACGTGCTCAGCTCGTTGAGAAAATGCGATTTAAGCTATAAAATTAAAAATGCACCCAAAACCTAAACCAAACATTGCAGGTGGTTATTTCTTCATGCGCAGCTGTCAACGCGGCACTCTCTAGCTGCCGAGAGCACTTTTTACTATGCGCACCCAACCAGAGTGACGGGAGGAGCACATTTCAGAAAACCTGCTCAGCTCGTCGAGAAAATGCGATTTAAGCAATACAATTAAAAATGCACCTAAAACCTAAACCAAACGTTGCAGATGGTCATTTCTTCATGCGCAGTGGTCAACGCAGCACTCTCTAGCTGCCAAGAGCACTTTTTACTATGCACACCCAACCAGTGACGGGAGGAGCACATTTCAGAAAACGTGCTCAGCTCGTCGAGATAATGCGATTTAAGCAATAAAATTAAAAATGCACCGAAAAACCTAAACCAAACGTTGCAGGTGGTTATTTCTTCATGCGCATTGGTCAACGCGGCACTCTCTAGCTGCCAAGAGCACTTTTTACTATGCGCACCCAACCAGAGTGACGGGAGGAGCAAATTTCAGAAAACGTGCTCAGCTCGTCCAGACAATGCGATTTAAGCAATAAAATTAAAAATGCACCCAAAACCTAAACCAAACGTTGCAGGTGGTTATTTCTTCATGCGCAGTGGTCAACGCGGCACTCTCTAGCTGCCAAGAGCACTTTTTACTATGCGCACCCAACCAGAGTGACGGGAGGAGCACATTTCAGAAAACGTGCTCAGCTCGTCGAGAAAATGCGATTTAAGCAATAAAATTAAAAATGCACCCAAAACCTAAACATAACATTGCAGATGGTCATTTCTTCATGTGCAGTGGTGAACGCGGCACTCTCTAGCTGCCAAGAGCACTTTTTACTATGCGCACCCAACCAGAGTGACAGGAGGAGCACATTTCAGAAAACGTGCTCAGCTCGTTGAGAAAATGCGATTTAAGCAATAAAATTAAAAATGCACCCAAAACCTAAAACAAACGTTGCAGGTGGTTATTTCTTCATGCGCAGTGGTCAACGCGGCACTCTTTAGCTGCCAAGAGCACTTTTTACTATGCGCACCCAACCAGAGGGACGGGAGGAGCGCATTTCAGAAAACGTGCTCAGCTCGACGAGAAAATGCGATTTAAGCAATAAAATTAAAAATGCACCCAAAACCTTAACCAAACGTTGCAGGTGATTATTTCTTCATGCGCAGTGGTCAACGCGGCACTCTCTAGCTGCCAAGAGCACTTTTTACGATGCACACCCAACCAGAGTGACGGGAGGAGCGCATTTCAGAAAACGTGCTCAGCTCGACGAGAAAATGCGATTTAAGCAATAAAATTAAAAATGCCCCCAAAACCTAAACCAAACGTTGCAGGTGGTTATTTCTTCATGCGCAGTGGTCAACGCGGCACTCTCTAGCTGCCAAGAGCACTTTTTACTATGCGCACCCAACCAGAGTGACGGGAGGAGCACATTTCAGAAAACGTGCTCAGCTCGTCGAGAAAATGCGATTTAAGCAATAAAATTAAAAATGCACCTAAAAACCTAAACCAAACGTTGCAGGTGGTTATTTCTTCATGCGCATTGGTCAACGCGGCACTCTCTAGCTGCCAAGAGCACTTTTTACTATGCGCACCCAACCAGAGTGACGGGAGGAGCACATTTCAGAAAACGTGCTCAGCTCGTCCAGAAAATGCGATTTAAGCAATAAAATTAAAAATGCACCTAAAACCTAAACCAAACGTTGCAGATGGTCATTTCTTCATGCGCAGTGGTCAACGCGGCACTCTCTAGCTGCCAAGAGCACTTTTTACTATGCACACCCAACCAGAGTGACGGGAGGAGCACATTTCAGAAAACGTGCTCAGCTCGTCGAGATAATGCGATTTAAGCAATAAAATTAAAAATGCACCTAAAAACCTAAACCAAACGTTGCAGGTGGTTATTTCTTCATGCGCATTGGTCAACGCGGCACTCTCTAGCTGCCAAGAGCACTTTTTACTATGTGCACCCAACCAGAGTGACGGGAGGAGCACATTTCAGAAAACGTGCTCAGCTCGTCGAGAAAATGCGATTTAAGCAATAAAATTAAAAATGCACCCAAAACATTAAACCAAACGTTGCAGGTGGTTATTTCTTCATGCGCAGTGGTCAACGCGGCACTCTCTAGCTGCCAAGAGCATTTTTTACTATGCGCACCCAACCAGAGTGACGGGAGGAGCACATTTCAGAAAACGTGCTCAGCTCGTCGAGAAAATGCGATTTAAGCAATACAATTAAAATTGCATCTAAAACCTAAACCAAACGTTGCAGGTAGTTATTTCTTCATGCGCAGTGGTCAACGCGGCACTCTCTAGCTGCCAAGAGCACTTTTTACTATGCGCACCCAACCAGAGTGACGGGAGGAGCACATTTCAGAAAACGTGCTCAGCTCGTCGAGAAAATGCGATTTAAGCAATAAAATTTAAAATGCACCTAAAACCTAAACCAAACGTTGCAGGTGGTTATTTCTTCATGCGCAGTGGTCAACGCGGCACTCTCTAGCTGCCAAGAGCACTTTTTACTATGCGCACCCAACCAGAGTGACGGGAGGAGCACATTCCAGAAAACGTGCTCAGCTCGTCGAGAAAATGCGATTTAAGCAATAAAATTAAAAATGCACCCAAAACCTAAACCAAACGTTGCAGATGGTCATTTCTTCATGTGCAGTGGTGAACGCGGCACTCTCTAGCTGCCAAGAGCACTTTTTACTATGCGCACCCAACCAGAGTGACGGGAGGAGCACATTCCAGAAAACGTGCTCAGCTCGTCGAGAAAATGCGATTTAAGCAATAAAATTAAAAATGCACCCAAAACCTAAACCAAACGTTGCAGATGGTCATTTCTTCATGCGCAGTGGTCAACGCGGCACTCTCTAGCTGCCAAGAGCACTTTTTACTATGCGCACCCACCCAGAGTGACGGGAGGAGCACATTTCAGAAAACGTGCTCAGATCGTCGAGAAAATGCGATTTAAGCAATAAAATTAAAAATGCACCTAAAACCTAAACCAAACGTTGCAGGTGGTTATTTCTTCGTGCGCAGCAGTCAACGCGGCACTCTCTAGCTGCGAAGAGCACTTTTTACTATGCGCACCCAACCAGAGTGACGGGAGGAGCACATTTCAGAAAACGTGCTCAGCTCGTCGAGTAAATGCAATTTAAGCAATAAAATTAAAAATGCACCCAAAACCTAAACCAAACGTTGCAGGTGGTTATTTCTTCATGCGCAGTGGTCAACGCGGCACTCTCTAGCTGCCAAGAGCACTTTTTACTATGCGCACCCAACCAGAGTGACGGGAGGAGCACATTTCAGAAAACGTGCTCAGCTCGTCCAGAAAATGCGATTTAAGCAATAAAATTAAAAATGCAACTAAAACCTAAACCAAACGTTGCAGATGGTTATTTCTTCATGCGCAGTGGTCAACGCGGCACTCTCTAGCTGCCAAGAGCACTTTTTACTATGCGCACCCAACCAGAGTGACGGGAGGAGCGCATTTCAGAAAACGTGCTCAGCTCGTCGAGAAAATGCGATTTAAGCAATAAAATTAAAAATGCACCTAAAACCTAAACCAAAAGTTGCAGGTGGTTATTTCTTCATGCGCAGCAGTCAACACGGCACTCTCTAGCTGCCAAGAGCACTTTTTACTATGCGCACCCAACCAGAGTGACGGGAGGAGCACATTTCAGAAAACGTGCTCAGCTCGTCGAGAAAATGCGATTTAAGCAATAAAATTAAAAATGCACCCAAAACCTAAACCAAACGTTGCAGATGGTCATTTCTTCATGTGCAGTGGTCAACGCGGCACTCTCTAGCTGCCAAGAGCACTTTTTACTATGCACACCCAACCAGAGTGACGGGAGGAGCGCATTTCAGAAAACGTGCTCAGCTCGACGAGAAAATGCGATTTAAGCAATAAAATTAAAAATGCACCCAAAACCCAAACCAAACGTTGCAGGTGGTTATTTCTTCATGCGCAGTGGTCAACGCGGCACTCTCTAGCTGCCAAGAGCACTTTTTACTATGCGCACCTAACCAGAGTGACGGGAGGAGCACATTTCAGAAAACGTGCTCAGCTCGTCCAGAAAATGCGATTTAAGCAATAAATTTAAAAATGCACCTAAAACCTAAACCAAACGTTGCAGATGGTAATTTCTTCATGCGCAGTGGTCAACGCGGCACTCTCTAGCTGCCAAGAGCACTTTTTACTATGCACACCCAACCAGAGTGACGGGAGGAGCGCATTTTAGAAAACGTGCTCAGCTCGACGAGAAAATGCGATTTAAGCAATAAAATTAAAAATGCACCCACAACCTAAACCAAACGTTGCAGGTGGTTATTTCTTCATGCGCAGTGGTCAACGCGGCACTCTCTAGCTGCCAAGAGCACTTTTTACTATGCGCACCCAACCAGAGTGACGGGAGGAGCACATTTCAGAAAACGTGCTCAGCTCGTCGAGAAAATGCGATTTAAGCAATAAAATTAAAAATGCACCTAAAACCTAAACCAAACGTTGCAGGTGGTTATTTCTTCATGCGCAGCAGTCAACGCGGCACTCTCTAGCTGCCAAGAGCACTTTTTACTATGCGCACCCAACCAGAGTGACGGGAGGAGCACATTTCAGAAAACGTGCTCAGCTCGTCGATAAAATGCGATTTAAGCAATAAAATTAAAAATGCACCTAAAACCTAAACCAAACGTTGCAGGTGGTTATTTCTTCATATGTAGCAGTCAACGCGGCACTCTCTAGCTGCCAAGAGCACTTTTTACTATGCGCACCCAACCAGAGTGACGGGAGGAGCACATTTCAGAAAACGTGCTCAGCTCGTCGAGAAAATGCGATTTAAGCAATAAAATTAAAAATGCACCCAAAACCTAAACCAAACGTTGCAGATGGTCATTTCTTCATGTGCAGTGGTCAACGCGGCACTCTCTAGCTGCCAAGAGCACTTTTTACTATGCACACCCAACCAGAGTGACCGGAGGAGCGCATTTCAGAAAACGTGCTCAGCTCGACGAGAAAATGCGATTTAAGCAATAAAATTAAAAATGCACCCAAAACCTAAACCAAACGTTGCAGGTGGTTATTTCTTCATGCGCAGTGGTCAACGCGGCACTCTCTAGCTGCCAAGAGCACTTTTTACGATGCGCACCTAACCAGAGTGACGGGAGGAGCACATTTCAGAAAACGTGCTCAGCTCGTCCAGAAAATGCGATTTAAGCAATAAATTTAAAAATGCACCTAAAACCTAAACCAAACGTTGCAGATGGTAATTTCTTCATGCGCAGTGGTCAACGTGGCACTCTCTAGCTGCCAAGAGCACTTTTTACTATGCACACCCAACCAGAGTGACGGGAGGAGCGCATTTTAGAAAACGTGCTCAGCTCGACGAGAAAATGCGATTTAAGCAATAAAATTAAAAATGCACCCACAACCTAAACCAAACGTTGCAGGTGGTTATTTCTTCATGCGCAGTGGTCAACGCGGCACTCTCTAGCTGCCAAGAGCACTTTTTACTATGCGCACCCAACCAGAGTGACGGGAGGAGCACATTTCAGAAAACGTGCTCAGCTCGTCGAGAAAATGCGATTTAAGCAATAAAATTAAAAATGCACCTAAAACCTAAACCAAACGTTGCAGGTGGTTATTTCTTCATGCGCAGCAGTCAACGCGGCACTCTCTAGCTGCCAAGAGCACTTTTTACTATGCGCACCCAACCAGAGTGACGGGAGGAGCACATTTCAGAAAACGTGCTCAGCTCGTCGATAAAATGCGATTTAAGCAATAAAATTAAAAATGCACCTAAAACCTAAACCAAACGTTGCAGGTGGTTATTTCTTCATATGTAGCAGTCAACGCGGCACTCTCTAGCTGCCAAGAGCACTTTTTACTATGCGCACCCAACCAGAGTGACGGGAGGAGCACATTTCAGAAAACGTGCTCAGCTCGTCGAGAAAATGCGATTTAAGCAATAAAATTAAAAATGCACCTAAAAACCTAAACCAAACGTTGCAGGTGGTTATTTCTTCATGCGCATTGGTCAACGCGGCACTCTCTAGCTGCCAAGAGCACTTTTTACTATGTGCACCCAACCAGAGTGACGTGAGGAGCACATTTCAGAAAACGTGCTCAACTCGTCGAGAAAATGCGATTTAAGCAATAAAATTAAAAATACACCCAAAACCGAAACCAAACGTTGCAGATGGTCATTTCTTCATGCGCAGCAGTCAACGCGGCACTCTCTAGCTGCCAAGAACACTTTTTACTATGCACACCCAACCAGAGTGACGGGAGGAGCACATTTCAGAAAACGTGCTCAGCTCGTCGAGAAAATGCGATTTAAGCAATAAAATTAAAAATGCACCCAAAACATTAAACCAAACGTTGCAGGTGGTTATTTCTTCATGCGCAGTGGTCAACGCGGCACTCTCTAGCTACCAAGAGCATTTTTTACTATGCGCACCCAACCAGAGTGACGGGAGGAGCACATTTCAGAAAACGTGCTCAGCTCGACGAGAAAATGCGATTTAAGCAATAAAATTAAAAATGCACCCAAAACCTAAACCAAACGTTGCAGGTGGTTATTTCTTCATGCGCAGTGGTCAACGCGGCACTCTCTAGCTGCCAAGAGCACTTTTTACTATGCGCACCCAACCAGAGTGACGGGAGGAGCGCATTTCAGAAAACGTGCTCAGCTCGTCGAGAAAATGCGATTTAAGCAATAAAATTAAAAATGCACCTAAAACCTAAACCAAAAGTTGCAGGTGGTTATTTCTTCATGCGCAGCAGTCAACACGGCACTCTCTAGCTGCCAAGAGCACTTTTTACTATGCGCACCCACCCAGAGTGACGGGAGGAGCATATTTCAGAAAACGTGCTCAGCTCGTCCAGATAATGCGATTTAAGCAATAAAATTAAAAATGCACCTAAAACCTAAACCAAACGTTGCAGATGGTCATTTCTTCATGCGCAGTGGTCAACGCGGCACTCTGTAGCTGCCAAGAGCACCTTTTACTATGCACACCCAACCAGAGTGACGGGAGGAGCGCATTTTAGAAAACGTGCTCAGCTCGTCGAGATAATGCGATTTAAGCAATAAAATTAAAAATGCACCCAAAACCTAAACCAAACGTTGCAGGTGGTTATTTCTTCATGTGCAGTGGTCAACGCGGCACTCTCTAGCTGCCAAGAGCACTTTTTACTATGCGCACCCAACCAGAGTGACGGGAGGAGCACATTTCAGAAAACGTGCTCAGCTCGTCGAGAAAATGCGATTTAAGCAATAAAATTAAAAATGCACCCAAAACCTAAACCAAACGTTGCAGATGGTCATTTCTTCATGCGCAGTGGTCAACGCGGCACTCTCTAGCTGCCAAGAGCACTTTTTACTATGCGCACCCAACCAGAGTGACGGGAGGAGCACATTTTAGAAAACGTCCTCAGCTCGACGAGAAAATGCGATTTAAGCAATAAAATTAAAAATGCACCTAAAACCTAAACCAAACGTTGCAGGTGGTTATTTCTTCATGCGCAGTGGTCAACGCGGCACTCTCTAGCTGCCAAGAGCACTTTTTACTATGCGCACCCAACCAGAGTGACAGGAGGAGCACATTTCAGAAAACGTGCTCAGCTCGTCGAGAAAATGCGATTTAAGCAATAAAATTAAAAATGCACTCAAAACCTAAACCAAACGTTGCAGGTGGTTATTTCTTCATATGCAGCAGTCAACGCGGCACTCTCTAGCTGCCAAGAGCACTTTTTACTATGCGCACCCAACCAGAGTGACGGGAGGAGCACATTTCAGAAAACGTGCTCAGCTCGTCGAGAAAATGCGATTTAAGCAATAAAATAAAAATTGCACCTAAAACCTAAACCAAACGTTGCAGGTGGATATTTCTTCATGCGCAGTGGTCAACGCGGCACTCTCTAGCTGCCAAGAGCACTTTTTACTATGCGCACCCAACCAGAGTGACGTGAGGAGCACATTTCAGAAAACGTGCTCAGCTCGTCGAGAAAATGCAATTTAAGCAATAACATTAAAAATGCACCTAAAACCTAAACCAAACGTTGCAGGTGGTTATTTCTTCATGCGCAGTGGTCAACGCGGCACTCTCTCGCTGCCAAGAGCACTTTTTACTATGCGCACCCAACCAGAGTGACGGGAGGAGCACATTTCAGAAAACGTGCTCAGCTCGTCGAGAAAATGCGATTTAAGCAATAAAATTAAAAATGCACCTAAAACCTAAACCAAACGTTGCAGGTGGTTATTTCTTCGTGCACAGCAGTCAACGCGGCACTCTCTAGCTGCCAAGAGCACTTTTTACTATGCGCACCCAACCAGAGTGACGGGAGGAGCACATTTCAGAAAACGTGCTCAGCTCGTCGAGAAAATGCGATTTAAGCAATAAAATTAAAAATGCACCTAAAACCTAAACCAAACGTTGCAGATGGTCATTTCTTCATGCGCAGTGGTCAACGCGGCACTCTCTAGCTGCCAAGAGCACTTTTTACTATGCGCACCCAACCAGAGTGACGGGAGGAGCACATTTCAGAAAACGTGCTCAGCTCGTCGAGAAAATGCGATTTAAGCAATAAAATTAAAAATGCACCTAAAACCTAAACCAAACGTTGCAGATGGTCATTTCTTCATGCGCAGTGGTCAACGCGGCACTCTCTAGCTGCCAAGAGCACTTTTTACTATGCGCACCCAACCAGAGTGACGGGAGGAGCACATTTCAGAAAACGTGCTGAGCTCGTCGAGAAAATGCGATTTAAGCAATAAAATTAAAAATGCACCTAAAACCTAAACCAAACGTTGCAGGTGGTTATTTCTTCATGCGCAGTGGTCAACGCGGCACTCTCTAGCTGCCAAGAGCACTTTTTGCTATGCGCACCCAACAAGAGTGACGGGAGGTGCACATTTCAGAAAACGTGCTCAGCTCGTCGAGAAAATGCGATTTAAGCAATAAAATTAAAAATGCACCTAAAACCTAAACCAAACGTTGCAGATGGTCATTTCTTCATGCGCAGTGGTCAACGCAGCACTCTCTAGCTGCCAAGAGCACTTTTTACTATGCACACCCAACCAGAGTGACGGGAGGAGCACATTTCAGAAAACGTGCTCAGCTCGTCGAGATAATGCGATTTAAGCAATAAAATTAAAAATGCACCGAAAAACCTAAACCAAACGTTGCAGGTGGTTATTTCTTCATGCGCATTGGTCAACGCGGCACTCTCTAGCTGCCAAGAGCACTTTTTACTATGCGCACCCAACCAGAGTGACGGGAGGAGCAAATTTCAGAAAACGTGCTCAGCTCGTCCAGACAATGCGATTTAAGCAATAAAATTAAAAATGCACCCAAAACCTAAACCAAACGTTGCAGGTGGTTATTTCTTCATGCGCAGTGGTCAACGCGGCACTCTCTAGCTGCCAAGAGCACTTTTTACTATGCGCACCCAACCAGAGTGACGGGAGGAGCACATTTCAGAAAACGTGCTCAGCTCGTCGAGAAAATGCGATTTAAGCAATAAAATTAAAAATGCACCCAAAACCTAAACATAACATTGCAGATGGTCATTTCTTCATGTGCAGTGGTGAACGCGGCACTCTCTAGCTGCCAAGAGCACTTTTTACTATGCGCACCCAACCAGAGTGACAGGAGGAGCACATTTCAGAAAACGTGCTCAGCTCGTTGAGAAAATGCGATTTAAGCAATAAAATTAAAAATGCACCCAAAACCTAAACCAAACGTTGCAGGTGGTTATTTCTTCATGCGCAGTGGTCAACGCGGCACTCTTTAGCTGCCAAGAGCACTTTTTACTATGCGCACCCAACCAGAGGGACGGGAGGAGCGCATTTCAGAAAACGTGCTCAGCTCGACGAGAAAATGCGATTTAAACAATAAAATTAAAAATGCACCCAAAACCTTAACCAAACGTTGCAGGTGATTATTTCTTCATGCGCAGTGGTCAACGCGGCACTCTCTAGCTGCCAAGAGCACTTTTTACGATGCACACCCAACCAGAGTGACGGGAGGAGCACATTTCAGAAAACGTGCTCAGCTCGTCGAGAAAATGCGATTTAAGCAATAAAATTAAAAATGCACCCAAAACATTAAACCAAACGTTGCAGGTGGTTATTTCTTCATGCGCAGTGGTCAACGCGGCACTCTCTAGCTACCAAGAGCATTTTTTACTATGCGCACCCAACCAGAGTGACGGGAGGAGCACATTTCAGAAAACGTGCTCAGCTCGACGAGAAAATGCGATTTAAGCAATAAAATTAAAAATGCACCCAAAACCTAAACCAAACGTTGCAGGTGGTTATTTCTTCATGCGCAGTGGTCAACGCGGCACTCTCTAGCTGCCAAGAGCACTTTTTACTATGCGCACCCAACCAGAGTGACGGGAGGAGCGCATTTCAGAAAACGTGCTCAGCTCGTCGAGAAAATGCGATTTAAGCAATAAAATTAAAAATGCACCTAAAACCTAAACCAAAAGTTGCAGGTGGTTATTTCTTCATGCGCAGCAGTCAACACGGCACTCTCTAGCTGCCAAGAGCACTTTTTACTATGCGCACCCACCCAGAGTGACGGGAGGAGCATATTTCAGAAAACGTGCTCAGCTCGTCCAGATAATGCGATTTAAGCAATAAAATTAAAAATGCACCTAAAACCTAAACCAAACGTTGCAGATGGTCATTTCTTCATGCGCAGTGGTCAACGCGGCACTCTGTAGCTGCCAAGAGCACCTTTTACTATGCACACCCAACCAGAGTGACGGGAGGAGCGCATTTTAGAAAACGTGCTCAGCTCGTCGAGATAATGCGATTTAAGCAATAAAATTAAAAATGCACCCAAAACCTAAACCAAACGTTGCAGGTGGTTATTTCTTCATGTGCAGTGGTCAACGCGGCACTCTCTAGCTGCCAAGAGCACTTTTTACTATGCGCACCCAACCAGAGTGACGGGAGGAGCACATTTCAGAAAACGTGCTCAGCTCGTCGAGAAAATGCGATTTAAGCAATAAAATTAAAAATGCACCCAAAA
Source organism: Syngnathus scovelli (assembly GCF_024217435.2). Classification (NCBI taxonomy): domain Eukaryota; kingdom Metazoa; phylum Chordata; class Actinopteri; order Syngnathiformes; family Syngnathidae; genus Syngnathus; species Syngnathus scovelli. The sequence continues at coordinate 2,430,858 of NW_026061342.1, read as the reverse complement.
CCTAAACCAAACGTTGCAGATGGTCATTTCTTCATGCGCAGTGGTCAACGCGGCACTCTCTAGCTGCCAAGAGCACTTTTTACTATGCGCACCCAACCAGAGTGACGGGAGGAGCACATTTTAGAAAACGTCCTCAGCTCGACGAGAAAATGCGATTTAAGCAATAAAATTAAAAATGCACCTAAAACCTAAACCAAACGTTGCAGGTGGTTATTTCTTCATGCGCAGTGGTCAACGCGGCACTCTCTAGCTGCCAAGAGCACTTTTTACTATGCGCACCCAACCAGAGTGACAGGAGGAGCACATTTCAGAAAACGTGCTCAGCTCGTCGAGAAAATGCGATTTAAGCAATAAAATTAAAAATGCACTCAAAACCTAAACCAAACGTTGCAGGTGGTTATTTCTTCATATGCAGCAGTCAACGCGGCACTCTCTAGCTGCCAAGAGCACTTTTTACTATGCGCACCCAACCAGAGTGACGGGAGGAGCACATTTCAGAAAACGTGCTCAGCTCGTCGAGAAAATGCGATTTAAGCAATAAAATAAAAATTGCACCTAAAACCTAAACCAAACGTTGCAGGTGGATATTTCTTCATGCGCAGTGGTCAACGCGGCACTCTCTAGCTGCCAAGAGCACTTTTTACTATGCGCACCCAACCAGAGTGACGTGAGGAGCACATTTCAGAAAACGTGCTCAGCTCGTCGAGAAAATGCAATTTAAGCAATAACATTAAAAATGCACCTAAAACCTAAACCAAACGTTGCAGGTGGTTATTTCTTCATGCGCAGTGGTCAACGCGGCACTCTCTCGCTGCCAAGAGCACTTTTTACTATGCGCACCCAACCAGAGTGACGGGAGGAGCACATTTCAGAAAACGTGCTCAGCTCGTCGAGAAAATGCGATTTAAGCAATAAAATTAAAAATGCACCTAAAACCTAAACCAAACGTTGCAGGTGGTTATTTCTTCGTGCACAGCAGTCAACGCGGCACTCTCTAGCTGCCAAGAGCACTTTTTACTATGCGCACCCAACCAGAGTGACGGGAGGAGCACATTTCAGAAAACGTGCTCAGCTCGTCGAGAAAATGCGATTTAAGCAATAAAATTAAAAATGCACCTAAAACCTAAACCAAACGTTGCAGATGGTCATTTCTTCATGCGCAGTGGTCAACGCGGCACTCTCTAGCTGCCAAGAGCACTTTTTACTATGCGCACCCAACCAGAGTGACGGGAGGAGCACATTTCAGAAAACGTGCTCAGCTCGTCGAGAAAATGCGATTTAAGCAATAAAATTAAAAATGCACCTAAAACCTAAACCAAACGTTGCAGATGGTCATTTCTTCATGCGCAGTGGTCAACGCGGCACTCTCTAGCTGCCAAGAGCACTTTTTACTATGCGCACCCAACCAGAGTGACGGGAGGAGCACATTTCAGAAAACGTGCTGAGCTCGTCGAGAAAATGCGATTTAAGCAATAAAATTAAAAATGCACCTAAAACCTAAACCAAACGTTGCAGGTGGTTATTTCTTCATGCGCAGTGGTCAACGCGGCACTCTCTAGCTGCCAAGAGCACTTTTTGCTATGCGCACCCAACAAGAGTGACGGGAGGTGCACATTTCAGAAAACGTGCTCAGCTCGTCGAGAAAATGCGATTTAAGCAATAAAATTAAAAATGCACCTAAAACCTAAACCAAACGTTGCAGATGGTCATTTCTTCATGCGCAGTGGTCAACGCAGCACTCTCTAGCTGCCAAGAGCACTTTTTACTATGCACACCCAACCAGAGTGACGGGAGGAGCACATTTCAGAAAACGTGCTCAGCTCGTCGAGATAATGCGATTTAAGCAATAAAATTAAAAATGCACCGAAAAACCTAAACCAAACGTTGCAGGTGGTTATTTCTTCATGCGCATTGGTCAACGCGGCACTCTCTAGCTGCCAAGAGCACTTTTTACTATGCGCACCCAACCAGAGTGACGGGAGGAGCAAATTTCAGAAAACGTGCTCAGCTCGTCCAGACAATGCGATTTAAGCAATAAAATTAAAAATGCACCCAAAACCTAAACCAAACGTTGCAGGTGGTTATTTCTTCATGCGCAGTGGTCAACGCGGCACTCTCTAGCTGCCAAGAGCACTTTTTACTATGCGCACCCAACCAGAGTGACGGGAGGAGCACATTTCAGAAAACGTGCTCAGCTCGTCGAGAAAATGCGATTTAAGCAATAAAATTAAAAATGCACCCAAAACCTAAACATAACATTGCAGATGGTCATTTCTTCATGTGCAGTGGTGAACGCGGCACTCTCTAGCTGCCAAGAGCACTTTTTACTATGCGCACCCAACCAGAGTGACAGGAGGAGCACATTTCAGAAAACGTGCTCAGCTCGTTGAGAAAATGCGATTTAAGCAATAAAATTAAAAATGCACCCAAAACCTAAACCAAACGTTGCAGGTGGTTATTTCTTCATGCGCAGTGGTCAACGCGGCACTCTTTAGCTGCCAAGAGCACTTTTTACTATGCGCACCCAACCAGAGGGACGGGAGGAGCGCATTTCAGAAAACGTGCTCAGCTCGACGAGAAAATGCGATTTAAACAATAAAATTAAAAATGCACCCAAAACCTTAACCAAACGTTGCAGGTGATTATTTCTTCATGCGCAGTGGTCAACGCGGCACTCTCTAGCTGCCAAGAGCACTTTTTACGATGCACACCCAACCAGAGTGACGGGAGGAGCGCATTTCAGAAAACGTGCTCAGCTCGACGAGAAAATGCGATTTAAGCAATAAAATTAAAAATGCACCCAAAACCTAAACCAAACGTTGCAGGTGGTTATTTCTTCATGCGCAGTGGTCAACGCGGCACTCTCTAGCTGCCAAGAGCACTTTTTACTATGCGCACCCAACCAGAGTGACGGGAGGAGCACATTTCAGAAAACGTGCTCAGCTCGTCGAGAAAATGCGATTTAAGCAATAAAATTAAAAATGCACCCAAAACCTAAACCAAACGTTGCAGGTGGTTATTTCTTCATGCGCAGTGGTCAACGCGGCACTCTCTAGCTGCCAAGAGCACTTTTTACTATGCGCACCCAACCAGAGTGACGGGAGGAGCACATTTCAGAAAACGTGCTCAGCTCGTCGAGAAAATGCGATTTAAGCAATAAAATTAAAAATGCACCTAAAAACCTAAACCAAACGTTGCAGGTGGTTATTTCTTCATGCGCATTGGTCAACGCGGCACTCTCTAGCTGCCAAGAGCACTTTTTACTATGCGCACCCAACCAGAGTGACGGGAGGAGCACATTTCAGAAAACGTGCTCAGCTCGTCCAGAAAATGCGATTTAAGCAATAAAATTAAAAATGCACCTAAAACCTAAACCAAACGTTGCAGATGGTCATTTCTTCATGCGCAGTGGTCAACGCGGCACTCTCTAGCTGCCAAGAGCACTTTTTACTATGCACACCCAACCAGAGTGACGGGAGGAGCACATTTCAGAAAACGTGCTCAGCTCGTCGAGATAATGCGATTTAAGCAATAAAATTAAAAATGCACCTAAAAACCTAAACCAAACGTTGCAGGTGGTTATTTCTTCATGCGCATTGGTCAACGCGGCACTCTCTAGCTGCCAAGAGCACTTTTTACTATGTGCACCCAACCAGAGTGACGGGAGGAGCACATTTCAGAAAACGTGCTCAGCTCGACGAGAAAATGCGATTTAAGCAATAAAATTAAAAATGCACCCAAAACCTAAACCAAACGTTGCAGGTGGTTATTTCTTCATGCGCAGCAGTCAACACGGCACTCTCTAGCTGCCAAGAGCACTTTTTACTATGCGCACCCACCCAGAGTGACGGGAGGAGCATATTTCAGAAAACGTGCTCAGCTCGTCCAGATAATGCGATTTAAGCAATAAAATTAAAAATGCACCTAAAACCTAAACCAAACGTTGCAGATGGTCATTTCTTCATGCGCAGTGGTCAACGCGGCACTCTGTAGCTGCCAAGAGCACCTTTTACTATGCACACCCAACCAGAGTGACGGGAGGAGCGCATTTTAGAAAACGTGCTCAGCTCGTCGAGATAATGCGATTTAAGCAATAAAATTAAAAATGCACCCAAAACCTAAACCAAACGTTGCAGGTGGTTATTTCTTCATGTGCAGTGGTCAACGCGGCACTCTCTAGCTGCCAAGAGCACTTTTTACTATGCGCACCCAACCAGAGTGACGGGAGGAGCACATTTCAGAAAACGTGCTCAGCTCGTCGAGAAAATGGAATTTAAGCAATAAAATTAAAAATGCACCCAAAACCTAAACCAAACGTTGCAGATGGTCATTTCTTCATGCGCAGTGGTCAACGCGGCACTCTCTAGCTGCCAAGAGCACTTTTTACTATGCGCACCCAACCAGAGTGACGGGAGGAGCACATTTCAGAAAACGTGCTCAGCTCGTTGAGAAAATGCGATTTAAGCTATAAAATTAAAAATGCACCCAAAACCTAAACCAAACATTGCAGGTGGTTATTTCTTCATGCGCAGTGGTCAACGCGGCACTCTCTAGCTGCCAAGAGCACTTTTTACTATGCACACCCAACCAGAGTGACGGGAGGAGCGCATTTCAGAAAACGTGCTCAGCTCGACGAGAAAATGCGATTTAAGCAATAAAATTAAAAATGCACCCAAAACCTAAACCAAACGTTGCAGGTTGTTATTTCTTCATGCGCAGTGGTCAACGCGGCACTCTCTAGCTACCAAGAGCATTTTTTACTATGCGCACCCAACCAGAGTGACGGGAGGAGCACATTTCAGAAAACGTGCTCAGCTCGACGAGAAAATGCGATTTAAGCAATAAAATTAAAAATGCACCCAAAACCTAAACCAAACGTTGCAGGTGGTTATTTCTTCATGCGCAGTGGTCAACGCGGCACTCTCTAGCTGCCAAGAGCACTTTTTACTATGCGCACCCAACCAGAGTGACGGGAGGAGCGCATTTCAGAAAACGTGCTCAGCTCGTCGAGAAAATGCGATTTAAGCAATAAAATTAAAAATGCACCTAAAACCTAAACCAAAAGTTGCAGGTGGTTATTTCTTCATGCGCAGCAGTCAACACGGCACTCTCTAGCTGCCAAGAGCACTTTTTACTATGCGCACCCACCCAGAGTGACGGGAGGAGCATATTTCAGAAAACGTGCTCAGCTCGTCCAGATAATGCGATTTAAGCAATAAAATTAAAAATGCACCTAAAACCTAAACCAAACGTTGCAGATGGTCATTTCTTCATGCGCAGTGGTCAACGCGGCACTCTGTAGCTGCCAAGAGCACCTTTTACTATGCACACCCAACCAGAGTGACGGGAGGAGCGCATTTTAGAAAACGTGCTCAGCTCGTCGAGATAATGCGATTTAAGCAATAAAATTAAAAATGCACCCAAAACCTAAACCAAACGTTGCAGGTGGTTATTTCTTCATGTGCAGTGGTCAACGCGGCACTCTCTAGCTGCCAAGAGCACTTTTTACTATGCGCACCCAACCAGAGTGACGGGAGGAGCACATTTCAGAAAACGTGCTCAGCTCGTCGAGAAAATGGAATTTAAGCAATAAAATTAAAAATGCACCCAAAACCTAAACCAAACGTTGCAGATGGTCATTTCTTCATGCGCAGTGGTCAACGCGGCACTCTCTAGCTGCCAAGAGCACTTTTTACTATGCGCACCCAACCAGAGTGACGGGAGGAGCACATTTCAGAAAACGTGCTCAGCTCGTTGAGAAAATGCGATTTAAGCTATAAAATTAAAAATGCACCCAAAACCTAAACCAAACATTGCAGGTGGTTATTTCTTCATGCGCAGTGGTCAACGCGGCACTCTCTAGCTGCCAAGAGCACTTTTTACTATGCACACCCAACCAGAGTGACGGGAGGAGCGCATTTCAGAAAACGTGCTCAGCTCGACGAGAAAATGCGATTTAAGCAATAAAATTAAAAATGCACCCAAAACCTAAACCAAACGTTGCAGGTTGTTATTTCTTCATGCGCAGTGGTCAACGCGGCACTCTCTAGCTGCCAAGAGCACTTTTTACGATGCACACCCAACCAGAGAGACGGGAGGAGCGCATTTCAGAAAACGTGCTCAGCTCGACGAGAAAATGCGATTTAAGCAATAAAATTAAAAATGCACCCAAAACCTAAACCAAACGTTGCAGGTGGTTATTTCTTAATGCGCAGTGGTCAACGCGGCACTCTCTAGCTGCCAAGAGCACTTTTTACTATTCGCACCCAACCAGAGTGACGGGAGGAGCACATTTCAGAAAACGTGCTCAGCTCGTCGAGAAAATGCGATTTAAGCAATAAAATTAAAAATGCACCCAAAACCTAAACCAAACGTTGCATGTGGTTATTTCTTCATGCGCAGTGGTCAACGCGGCACTCTCTAGCTGCCAAGAGCACTTTTTACTATGCGCACCCAACCAGAGTGACGGGAGGAGCACATTTCAGAAAACGTGCTCAGCTCGTCCAGAAAATGCGATTTAAGCAATAAAATTAAAAATGCACATAAAACCTAAACCAAACGTTGCAGATGGTCATTTCTTCATGCGCAGTGGTCAACGCGGCACTCTCTAGCTGCCAAGAGCACTTTTTACTATGCACACCCAACCAGAGTGACGGGAGGAGCGCATTTTAGAAAACGTGCTCAGCTCGACGAGAAAATGCGATTTAAGCAATAAAATTAAAAATGCACCCAAAACCTAAACCAAACGTTGCAGGTGGTTATTTCTTCATGCGCAGCAGTCAACACGGCACTCTCTAGCTGCCAAGAGCACTTTTTACTATGCGCACCCACCCAGAGTGACGGGAGGAGCATATTTCAGAAAACGTGCTCAGCTCGTCCAGATAATGCGATTTAAGCAATAAAATTAAAAATGCACCTAAAACCTAAACCAAACGTTGCAGATGGTCATTTCTTCATGCGCAGTGGTCAACGCGGCACTCTGTAGCTGCCAAGAGCACCTTTTACTATGCACACCCAACCAGAGTGACGGGAGGAGCGCATTTTAGAAAACGTGCTCAGCTCGTCGAGATAATGCGATTTAAGCAATAAAATTAAAAATGCACCCAAAACCTAAACCAAACGTTGCAGGTGGTTATTTCTTCATGTGCAGTGGTCAACGCGGCACTCTCTAGCTGCCAAGAGCACTTTTTACTATGCGCACCCAACCAGAGTGACGGGAGGAGCACATTTCAGAAAACGTGCTCAGCTCGTCGAGAAAATGGAATTTAAGCAATAAAATTAAAAATGCACCCAAAACCTAAACCAAACGTTGCAGATGGTCATTTCTTCATGCGCAGTGGTCAACGCGGCACTCTCTAGCTGCCAAGAGCACTTTTTACTATGCGCACCCAACCAGAGTGACGGGAGGAGCACATTTCAGAAAACGTGCTCAGCTCGTTGAGAAAATGCGATTTAAGCTATAAAATTAAAAATGCACCCAAAACCTAAACCAAACATTGCAGGTGGTTATTTCTTCATGCGCAGTGGTCAACGCGGCACTCTCTAGCTGCCAAGAGCACTTTTTACTATGCACACCCAACCAGAGTGACGGGAGGAGCGCATTTCAGAAAACGTGCTCAGCTCGACGAGAAAATGCGATTTAAGCAATAAAATTAAAAATGCACCCAAAACCTAAACCAAACGTTGCAGGTTGTTATTTCTTCATGCGCAGTGGTCAACGCGGCACTCTCTAGCTGCCAAGAGCACTTTTTACGATGCACACCCAACCAGAGAGACGGGAGGAGCGCATTTCAGAAAACGTGCTCAGCTCGACGAGAAAATGCGATTTAAGCAATAAAATTAAAAATGCACCCAAAACCTAAACCAAACGTTGCAGGTGGTTATTTCTTAATGCGCAGTGGTCAACGCGGCACTCTCTAGCTGCCAAGAGCACTTTTTACTATGCGCACCCAACCAGAGTGACGGGAGGAGCGCATTTTAGAAAACGTGCTCAGCTCGACGAGAAAATGCGATTTAAGCAATAAAATTAAAAATGCACCTAAAACCTAAACCAAACGTTGCAGGTGGTTATTTCTTCATGCGCAGTGGTCAACGCGGCACTCTCTAGCTGCCAAGAGCACTTTTTACTATGCGCACCCAACCAGAGTGACAGGAGGAGCACATTTCAGAAAACGTGCTCAGCTCGTCGAGAAAATGCGATTTAAGCAATAAAATTAAAAATGAACTCAAAACCTAAACCAAACGTTGCAGGTGGTTATTTCTTCATATGCAGCAGTCAACGCGGCACTCTCTAGCTGCCAAGAGCACTTTTTACTATGCGCACCCAACCAGAGTGACGGGAGGAGCACATTTCAGAAAACGTGCGCAGCTCGTCCAGAAAATGCGATTTAAGCAATAAAATTAAAAATGCACCCAAAACCTAAACCAAACGTTGCAGGTGGTTATTTCTTCATGCGCAGTGGTCAACGCGGCACTCTCTAGCTGCCAAGAGCACTTTTTACTATGCGCACCCACCCAGAGTGACGGGAGGAGCACATTTAAGAAAACGTGCTCAGCTCGTCGAGAAAATGCGATTTAAGCAATAAAATTAAAAATGCACCCAAAACCTAAACCAAACGTTGCAGGTGGTTATTTCTTCATGCGCAGTGGTCAACGCGGCACTCTCTAGCTGCCAAGAGCACTTTTTACTATGCGCACCCAACCAGAGTGACGGGAGGAGCACATTTCAGAAAACGTGCGCAGCTCGTCCAGAAAATGCGATTTAAGCAATAAAATTAAAAATGCACCCAAAACCTAAACCAAACGTTGCAGGTGGTTATTTCTTCATGCGCAGTGGTCAACGCGGCACTCTCTAGCTGCCAAGAGCACTTTTTACTATGCGCACCCAACCAGAGTGACGGGAGGAGCACATTTCAGAAAACGTGCTCAGCTCGTCGAGAAAATGCGATTTAAGCAATAAAATTAAAAATGCACCTAAAACCTAAACCAAACGCTGCAGATGGTCATTTCTTCATGCGCAGTGGTCAACGCGGCACTCTCTAGCTGCCAAAAGCACTTTTTACTATACACACCCAACCAGAGTGACGGGAGGAGCACATTTCAGAAAACGTGCTCAGTTCGTCGAGTAAATGCGATTTAAGCAATAAAATTAAAAATGCACCCAAAACCTAAACCAAACGTTGCAGGTGGTTATTTCTTCATGCGCAGTGGTCAACGCGGCACTCTCTAGCTGCCAAGAGCACTTTTTACTATGCGCACCCAACCAGAGTGACGGGAGGAGCGCATTTCAGAAAACGTGCTCAGCTCGTCGAGAAAATGCGATTTAAGCAATAAAATTAAAAATGCACCTAAAACCTAAACCAAAAGTTGCAGGTGGTTATTTCTTCATGCGCAGCAGTCAACGCGGCACTTTCTAGCTGTAAAGAGCACTTTTTACTATGCGCACCCAACCAGAGTGACGGGAGGAGCACATTTCAGAAAACGTGCTCAGCTCGTCGAGAAAATGCGATTTAAGCAATAAAATTAAAAATGCACCTAAAACCTAAACCAAACGCTGCAGATGGTCATTTCTTCATGCGCAGTGGTCAACGCGGCACTCTCTAGCTGCCAAGAGCACTTTTTACTATACACACCCAACCAGAGTGACGGGAGGAGCACATTCCAGAAAACGTGCTCAGCTCGTCGAGAAAATGCGATTTAAGCAATAAAATTAAAAATGCACCCAAAACCTAAACCAAACGTTGCAGATGGTCATTTCTTCATGTGCAGTGGTCAACGCGGCACTCTCTAGCTGCCAAGAGCACTTTTTACTATGCACAATCAACCAGAGTGACGGGAGGAGCGCATTTTAGAAAACGTGCTCAGCTCGACGAGAAAATGCGATTTAAGCAATAAAATTAAAAATGCACCCAAAACCTAAACCAAACGTTGCAGGTGGTTATTTCTTCATGCGCAGTGGTCAACGCGGCACTCTCTAGCTGCCAAGAGCACTTTTTACTATGCGCACCCAACCAGAGTGACGGGAGGAGCACATTTCAGAAAACGTGCTCAGCTCGTCGAGAAAATGCGATTTAAGCAATAAAATTAAAAATGCACCTAAAATCTATACCAAACGTTGCAGGTGGTTATTTCTTCATATGCAGTGGTCAACGCGGCACTCTCTGGCTGCCAAGAGCACTTTTTACTATGAGCACCCAACCAGAGTGACGGGAGGAGCACATTCCAGAAAACGTGCTCAGCTCGTTGAGAAAATGCGATTCAAGCAATAAAATTAAAAATGCACCCAAAACCTTAACCAAACGTTGCAGATGGTCATTTCTTCATGCGCAGTGGTCAACGCGGCACTCTCTAGCTGCCAAGAGAACTTTTTACTATGCGCACCCAACCAGAGTGACGTGAGGAGCACATTTCAGAAAACGTGCTCAGCTCGTCGAGAAAATGCGATTTAAGCAATAAAATTAAAAATGCACCTAAAATCTATACCAAACGTTGCAGGTGGTTATTTCTTCATATGCAGTGGTCAACGCGGCACTCTCTGGCTGCCAAGAGCACTTTTTACTATGAGCACCCAACCAGAGTGACGGGAGGAGCACATTCCAGAAAACGTGCTCAGCTCGTTGAGAAAATGCGATTTAAGCAATAAAATTAAAAATGCACCCAAAACCTAAACCAAACGTTGCAGGTGGTTATTTCTTCATGCGCAGCAGTCAACGCGGCACTCTCTAGCTGCCAAGAGCACTTTTTAATATGCACACCCAACAAGAGTGACGGGAGGAGCGCATTTCAGAAAACGTGCTCAGCTCGACGAGAACATGCGATTTAAGCAATAAAATTAAAAATGCACCCAAAACCTAAACCAAACGTTGCAGGTGGTTATTTCTTCATGCGCAGCGGTCAACGCGGCACTCTCTAGCTGCCAAGAGCACTTTTTACTATGCGCACCCAACCAGAGTGACGGGAGGAGCACATTTCAGAAAACGTGCTCAGCTCGTCGAGAAAATGCGATTTAAGCAATAAAATTAAAAATGCACCCAAAACCTAAACCAAACGTTGCAGGTGGTTATTTCTTCATGCGCAGTGGTAAACGCGGCACTCTCGAGCTGCCAAGAGCACTTTTTACTATGCGCACCCAACCAGAGTGACGGGAGGAGCACATTTCATAAAACGTGCTCAGCTCGTCCAGAAAATGCTATTTAAGCAATAAAATTAAAAATGCACCTAAAACCTAAACCAAACGTTGCAGATGGTCATTTCTTCATGCGCAGTGGTCAACGCGGCACTCTCTAGCTGCCAAGAGCACTTTTTACTATGCACACCCAACCAGACTGACGGGAGGAGCACATTTCAGAAAACGTGCTCAGCTCGTCCAGAAAATGCGATTTAAGCAATAAAATTAAAAATGCACCCAAAACCTAAACCAAACGTTGCAGGTGGTTATTTCTTCATGCGCAGTGGTCAACGCGGCACTCTCTAGCTGCCAAGAGCACTTTTTACTATGCGCACCCAACAAGAGTGACGGGAGGAGCACATGTCAGAAAACGTGCTCAGCTCGTCGAGAAAATGCGATTTAAGCAATAAAATTAAAAATGCACCTAAAACCTAAACCAAACGTTGCAGGTGGTTATTTCTTCATATGCAGCAGTCAACGCGGCACTCTCTAGCTGCCAAGAGCACTTTTTACTATGCGCACCCAACCAGAGTGACGGGAGGAGCACATTTCAGAAAACGTGCTCAGCTCGTCCAGAAATTGCGATTTAAGCAATAAAATTAAAAATGCACCTAAAACCTAAACCAAACGTTGCAGATGGTCATTTCTTCATGCGCAGTGGTCAACGCGGCACTCTCTAGCTGCCAAGAGCACTTTTTACTATGCACACAAAACCAGAGTGGCGGGAGGAGCACATTTCAGAAAACGTGCTCAGCTCGTCCAGACAATGCGATTTAAGCAATAAAATTAAAAATGCACCCAAAACCTAAACCAAACGTTGCAGGTGGTTATTTCTTCATGCGCAGTGGTCAACGCGGCACTCTCTAGCTGCCAAGAGCACTTTTTACTATGCGCACCCAACCAGAGTGACGGGAGGAGCGCATTTCAGAAAACGTGCTCAGCTCGTCGAGAAAATGCGATTTAAGCAATAAAATTAAAAATGCACCTAAAACCTAAACCAAACGTTGCAGGTGGTTATTTCTTCATGCGCAGCAGTCAACGCGGCACTCTCTAGCTGCCAAGAGCACTTTTTACTATGCGGACCCAACCAGAGTGACGGGAGGAGCACATTTCAGAAAACGTGCTCAGCTCGTCGAGAAAATGCGATTTAAGCAATAAAATAAAAAATGCACCTACAACCTAAACCAAACGCTGCAGATGGTCATTTCTTCATGTGCAGTGGTCAACGCGGCACTCTCTAGCTGCCAAGAGCACTTTTTACTATGCGCACCCAACCAGAGTGACGGGAGGAGCACATTTCAGAAAACGTGCTCAGCTCGTCGAGAAAATGTGATTTAAGCAATAAAATTAAAAATGCACCCAAAACCTAAACCAAACGTTGCAGGTGGTTATGTCTTCATGCGCAGCAGTCAACGCGGCACTCTCTAGCTGCCAAGAGCACTTTTTAATATGCACACCCAACAAGAGTGACGGGAGGAGCGCATTTCAGAAAACGTGCTCAGCTCGACGAGAACATGCGATTTAAGCAATAAAATTAAAAATGCACCCAAAACCTAAACCAAACGTTGCAGGTGGTTATTTCTTCATGCGCAGCGGTCAACGCGGCACTCTCTAGCTGCCAAGAGCACTTTTTACTATGCGCACCCAACCAGAGTGACGGGAGGAGCACATTTCAGAAAACGTGCTCAGCTCGTCGAGAAAATGCGATTTAAGCAATAAAATTAAAAATGCACCCAAAACCTAAACCAAACGTTGCAGGTGGTTATTTCTTCATGCGCAGTGGTAAACGCGGCACTCTCGAGCTGCCAAGAGCACTTTTTACTATGCGCACCCAACCAGAGTGACGGGAGGAGCACATTTCATAAAACGTGCTCAGCTCGTCCAGAAAATGCTATTTAAGCAATAAAATTAAAAATGCACCTAAAACCTAAACCAAACGTTGCAGATGGTCATTTCTTCATGCGCAGTGGTCAACGCGGCACTCTCTAGCTGCCAAGAGCACTTTTTACTATGCACACCCAACCAGACTGACGGGAGGAGCACATTTCAGAAAACGTGCTCAGCTCGTCCAGAAAATGCGATTTAAGCAATAAAATTAAAAATGCACCCAAAACCTAAACCAAACGTTGCAGGTGGTTATTTCTTCATGCGCAGTGGTCAACGCGGCACTCTCTAGCTGCCAAGAGCACTTTTTACTATGCGCACCCAACAAGAGTGACGGGAGGAGCACATGTCAGAAAACGTGCTCAGCTCGTCGAGAAAATGCGATTTAAGCAATAAAATTAAAAATGCACCTAAAACCTAAACCAAACGTTGCAGGTGGTTATTTCTTCATATGCAGCAGTCAACGCGGCACTCTCTAGCTGCCAAGAGCACTTTTTACTATGCGCACCCAACCAGAGTGACGGGAGGAGCACATTTCAGAAAACGTGCTCAGCTCGTCCAGAAATTGCGATTTAAGCAATAAAATTAAAAATGCACCTAAAACCTAAACCAAACGTTGCAGATGGTCATTTCTTCATGCGCAGTGGTCAACGCGGCACTCTCTAGCTGCCAAGAGCACTTTTTACTATGCACACCCAACCAGAGTGACGGGAGGAGCGCATTTTAGAAAACGTGCTCAGCTCGACGAGAAAATGCGATTTAAGCAATAAAATTAAAAATGCACCCAAAACCTAAACCAAACGTTGCAGATGGTCATTTCTTCATGTGCAGTGGTCAACGCGGCACTCTCTAGCTGCCAAGAGCACTTTTTACAATGCACACCCAACCAGAGTGACGGGAGGAGCGCATTTCAGAAAAAGTGCTCAGCTCGTCGAGAAAATGCGATTTAAGCAATAAAATTAAAAATGCACCCAAAACCTAAACCAAACGTTGCAGGTGGTTATTTCTTCATGCGCAGTGGTCAACGCGGCACTCTCTAGCTGCCAAGAGCACTCTCTAGCTGACAAGAGCACTTTTTACTATGCGCACCCAACCAGAGTGACGGGAGGAGCACATTTCAGAAAACGTGCTCAGCTCGTCGAGAAAATGCGATTTAAGCAATAAAATTAAAAATGCACCTAAAACCTAAACTAAACGTTGCAGGTGGTTATTTCTTCATGCGCAGTGGTAAACGCGGCACTGTCTAGCTGCCAAGAGCACTTTTTACTATGCGCACCCAACCAGAGTGACGGGAGGAGCACATGTCAGAAAACGTGCTCAGCTCGTCGAGAAAATGCGATTTAAGCAATAAAATTAAAAATGCACCTAAAACCTAAACCAAACGCTGCAGATGGTCATTTCTTCATGCGCAGCGGTCAACGCGGCACTCTCTAGCTGCCAAGAGCACTTTTTACTATGCACACCCAACCAGAGTGACGGGAGGAGCACATTCCAGAAAACGTGCTCAGCTCGTCGAGACAATGCGATTTAAGCAATAAAATTAAAAATGCACCCAAAACCGAAACCAAACGTTGCAGATGGTCATTTCTTCATGCGCAGTGTTCAACGCGGCACTCTCTAGCTGCCAAGAGCACTTTTTACTATGCACACACAACCAGAGTGACGGGAGGAGCGCATTTCAGAAAACGTGCTCAGCTCGACGACAAAATGCGATTTAAGCAATAAAATTAAAAATGCACCCAAAACCTAAACCAAACGTTGCAGGTGGTTATTTCTTCATGCGCAGTGGTCAACGCGGCACTCTCTAGCTGCCAAGAGCACTTTTTACTATACACACCCAACTAGAGTGACGGGAGGAGCACATTCCAGAAAACGTGCTCAGCTCGTCGAGAAAATGCGATTTAAGCAATAAAATTAAAAATGCACCCAAAACCTAAACCAAACGTTGCAGGTGGTTATTTCTTCATGCGCAGCAGTCAACGCGGCACTCTCTAGCTGCCAAGAGCACTTTTTACTATGCGCACCCAACCAGAGGGACGGGAGGAGCACATTTCAGAAAACGTGCTCAGCTCGTCGAGAAAATGCGATTTAAGCAATAAAATTAAAAATGCACCCAAAACCTAAACCAAACGTTGCAGGTGGTTATTTCTTCATGCGCAGTGGTCAACGCGCCACTCTCTAGCTGCCAAGAGCACTTTTTACTATGCGCACCCAACCAGAGTGACGGGAGGAGCACATGTCAGAAAACGTGCTCAGCTCGTCGAGAAAATGCGATTTAAGCAATAAAATTAAAAATGCACCTAAAACCTAAACCAAACGCTGCAGATGGTCATTTCTTCATGCGCAGCGGTCAACGCGGCACTCTCTAGCTGCCAAGAGCACTTTTTACTATGCACACCCAACCAGAGTGACGGGAGGAGCACATTCCAGAAAACGTGCTCAGCTCGTCGAGAAAATGCGATTTAAGCAATAAAATTAAAAATGCAACTAAAACCTAAACCAAACGTTGCAGGTGGTTATTTCTTCGTGCGCAGCAGTCAACGCGGCACTCTCTAGCTGCCAAGAGCACTTTTTACTATGCGCACCCACCCAGAGTGACGGGAGGAGCACATTTCAGAAAACGTGCTCACCTCGTCGAGAAAATGCGATTTAAGCAATAAAATTAAAAATGCACCTAAAACCTAAACCAAACGTTGCAGGTGGTTATTTCTTCATGCGCAGTGGTCAACGCGGCACTCTCTAGCTGCCAAGAGCACTTTTTACTATGCGCACCCAACCAGAGTGACGGGAGGAGCACATTTCAGAAAACGTGCTCAGCTCGTCGAGAAAATGCGATTTAAGCAATAAATTAAAAAATGCACCTAAAACCTAAACCAAACGTTGCAGGTGGTTATTTCTTCATGCGCAGTGGTCAACGCGGCACTCTCTAGCTGCCAAGAGCACTTTTTACTATGCGCACCCAACCAGAGTGACGGGAGGAGCACATTTCAGAAAACGTGCTCAGCTCGTCGAGAAAATGCGATTTAAGCAATAAAATTAAAAATGCACCCAAAACCTAAACCAAACGTTGCAGATGGTCATTTCTTCATGCGCAGTGGTCAACGCGGCACTCTCTAGCTGCCAAGAGCACTTTTTACTATGCACACCCAACCAGAGTGACGGGAGGAGCACATTTCAGAAAACGTGCTCAGCTCGTCGAGAAAATGCGATTTAAGCAATAAAATTAAAAATGCACCCTAAACCTAAAGCAAACGTTGCAGGTGGTTATTTCTACATGTGCAGTGGTCAACGCGGCACTCTCTAGCTGCCAAAGGCATTTTTTACTATGCGCACCCAACCAGAGTGACGGGAGGAGCACATTTCAGAAAACGTGCTCAGCCCGTCGAGAAAATGCGATTTAAGCAATAAAATTAAAAATGCACCTAAAACCTAAACCAAACGTTGCAGGTGGTTATTTCTTCGTGCGCAGCAGTCAACGCGGCACTCTCTAGCTGCCAAGAACACTTCTTACTATGCGCACCCAACCAGAGTAACGGGAGGAGCACATTTCAGAAAACGTGCTCAGCTCGTCGATAAAATGCGATTTAAGCAATAAAATTAAAAATGCACCTAAAACCTAAACCAAACGTTGCAGGTGGTAATTTCTTCATGCGCAGTGGTCAACGCGGCACTCTCTAGCTGCCAAGAGCACTTTTTACTATGCGCACCCAACCAGAGTGACGGGAGGAGCACATTTCAGAAAACGTGCTCAGCTCGTCGAGAAAATGCGATTTAAGCAATAAAATTAAAAATGCACCCAAAACCTAAACCAAACGTTGCAGGTGGTTATTTCTTCATGCGCAGTGGTCAACGCGGCACTCTCTAGCTGCAAAGAGCACTTTTTACTATGCGCACCAAACCAGAGTGACGGGAGGAGCACATTTCAGAAAACGTGCTCAGCTCGTCGAGAAAATGCGATTTAAGCAATAAAATTAAAACTGCACCCAAAACCTAAACCAAACGTTGCAGATGGTCATTTCTTCATGCGCAGTGGTCAACGCGGCACTCTCTAGCTGCCAAGAGCACTTTTTACTATGCGCACCCAACCAGAATGACGGGAGGACCACATTTCAGAAAACGTGCTCAGCTCGTCGAGAAAATGCGATTTAAGCAATAAAATTAAAAATGCACCCAAAACCTAAACCAAACGTTGCAGGTGGTTATTTCTTCATGCGCAGCAGTCAACGCGGCACTCTCTAGCTGCCAAGAGCACTTTTTACTATGCGCACCCAACCAGAGTGACGGGAGGAGCACATTTCAGAAAACGTGCTCAGCTCGTCGAGAAAATGCGATTTAAGCAATGAAATTAAAAATGCACCCAAAACCTAAACCAAACGTTGCAGGTGGTTATTTCTTCATGCGCAGTGGTCAACGCGGCACTCTCTAGCTGCCAAGAGCACTTTTTACTATGCGCACCCAACCAGAGTGACGGGAGGAGCACTTTTCAGAAAACGTGCTCAGCTCGTCGAGAAAATGCGAATTAAGCAATAAAATTAAAAATGCACCCAAAACCTAAACCAAACGTTGCAGATGGTCATTTCTTCATGCGCAGTGGTCAACGCGGCACTCTCTAGCTGCCAAGAGCACTTTTTACTATGCGCACCCAACCAGAGTGACGGGAGGAGCACATTTCAGAAAACGTGCTCAGCTCGTCGAGAAAATGCGATTTAAGCAATAAAATTAAAAATGCACCTAAAACCCAAACCAAACGTTGCAGGTGGTTATTTCTTCATGCGCAGTGGTCAACGCGGCACTCTCTAGCTGCCAAGAGCACTTTTTACTATGCGCACCCAACCAGAGTGACGGGAGGAGCACATTTCAGAAAATGTGCTCAGCTCGTCGAGAAAATGCCATTTAAGCCGTACAATTAAAAATGCACCTAAAACCTAAACCAAACGTTGCAGGTGGTTGTTTCTTCATGCGCAGTGGTCAACGTGGCACGCTCTAGCTGCCAAGAGCACTTTTTACTATGCGCACCCAACCAGAGTGACGGGAGGAGCACATTTCAGAAAACGTGCTCAGCTCGTCGAGAAAATGCGATTCAAGCAATAAAATTTAAAATGCACCTAAAACCTAAACCAAACGTTGCAGGTGGTTATTTCTTCATGCGCATTGGTCAACGCGGCACTCTCTAGCTGCCAAGAGCACTTTTTCCTTTGCGCACCCAACCAGAGTGACGGGAGGAGCACATTTCAGAAAACGTGCTCAGCTCGTCGAGAAAATGCGATTGAAGCAATAAAATTAAAAATGCACCCAAAACCTAAACCAAACGTTGCAGGTGGTTATTTCTTCATGCGCAGTGGTCAACGCGGAACTCTCTAGCTGCCAAGAGCACTTTTTACTATGCGCACCCAACCAGAGTGACGGGAGGAGCACATTTCAGAAAACGTGCTCAGCTCGTCCAGAAAAGGCTATTTAAGCAATAAAATAAAAAATGCACATAAAACCTAAACCAAACGTTGCAGATGGTCATTTCTTCATGCGCAGTGGTCAATGCGGCACTCTCTAGCTGCCAAGAGCACTTTTTACTATGCGCACCAAACCAGAGTGACGGGAGGACCACATTTCAGAAAACGTGCTCAGCTCGTCGAGAAAATGCGATTTAAGCAATAAAATTAAAACTGCACCCAAAACCTAAACCAAACGTTGCAGATGGTCATTTCTTCATGCGCAGTGGTCAACGCGGCACTCTCTAGCTGCCAAGAGCACTTTTTACTATGCACACCCAACCAGAGTGACGGGAGGAGCACATTTCAGAAAACGTGCTCAGCTCGTCGAGAAAATGCGATTTAAGCAATAAAATTAAAAATGCACCCAAAACCTAAACCAAACGTTGCAGGTGGTTATTTCTTCATGCGCAGCAGTCAACGCGGCACTCTCTAGCTGCCAAGAGCACTTTTTACTATGCGCACCCAACCAGAGTGACGGGAGGAGCACATTTCAGAAAACGTGCTCAGCTCGTCGAGAAAATGCGATTTAAGCAATAAAATTAAAAATGCACCCAAAACCTAAACCAAACGTTGCAGATGGTCATTTCTTCATGCTCAGTGGTCAACGCGGCACTCTCTAGCTGCCAAGAGCACTTTTTACTATGCGCACCCAACCAGAGTGACGGGAGGACCACATTTCAGAAAACGTGCTCAGCTCGTCGAGAAAATGCGATTTAAGCAACAAAATTAAAAATGCACCCAAAACCTAAACCAAACGTTGCAGGTGGTTATTTCTTCATGCGCAGCAGTCAACGCGGCACTCTCTAGCTGCCAAGAGCACTTTTTACTATGCGCACCCAACCAGAGTGACGGGAGGAGCACATTTCAGAAAACGTGCTCAGCTCGTCGAGAAAATGCGATTTAAGCAATGAAATTAAAAATGCACCCAAAACCTAAACCAAACGTTGCAGGTGGTTATTTCTTCATGCGCAGTGGTCAACGCGGCACTCTCTAGCTGCCAAGAGCACTTTTTACTATGCGCACCCAACCAGAGTGACGGGAGGAGCACTTTTCAGAAAACGTGCTCAGCTCGTCGAGAAAATGCGAATTAAGCAATAAAATTAAAAATGCACCCAAAACCTAAACCAAACGTTGCAGATGGTCATTTCTTCATGCGCAGTGGTCAACGCGGCACTCTCTAGCTGCCAAGAGCACTTTTTACTATGCGCACCCAACCAGAGTGACGGGAGGAGCACATTGCAGAAAACGTGCTCAGCTCGTCGAGATAATGCGATTTAAGCAATAAAATTAAAAATGCACCTAAAACCCAAACCAAACGTTGCAGGTGGTTATTTCTTCATGCGCAGTGGTCAACGCGGCACTCTCTAGCTGCCAAGAGCACTTTTTACTATGCGCACCCAACCAGAGTGACGGGAGGAGCACATTTCAGAAAACGTGCTCAGCTCGTCGAGAAAATGCGATTTAAGCAATAAAATTAAAAATGCACCTAAAACCTAAACCAAACGTTGCAGGTGGTTATTTCTTCGTGCGCAGCAGTCAACGCGGCACTCTCTAGCTGCCAAGAGCACTTTTTACTATGCGCACCCAACCAGAGTGACGGGAGGAGCACATTTCAGAAAACGTGCTCAGCTCGTCGAGTAAATGTGATTTAAGCAATAAAATTAAAAATGCACCCAAAACCTAAACCAAACGTTGCAGGTGGTTATTTCTTCATGCGCAGTGGTCAACGCGGCACTCTCTAGCTGCCAAGAGCACTTTTTACTATGCGCACCCAACCAGAGTGACGGGAGGAGCACATTTCAGAAAACGTGCTCAGCTCGTCCAGAAAATGCGATTTAAGCAATAAAATTAAAAATGAACCTAAAACCTAAACCAAACGTTGCAGATGGTCATTTCTTCATGCGCAGTGGTCAACGCGGCACTCTCTAGCTGCCAAGAGCACTTTTTACTATGCACACCCAACCAGAGTGACGGGAGGAGCACATTTCAGAAAACGTGCTCAGCTCGTCCAGACAATGCGATTTAAGCAATAAAATTAAAAATGCACCCAAAACCTAAACCAAACGTTGCAGGTGGTTATTTCTTCATGCGCAGTGGTCAACGCGGCACTCTCTAGCTGCCAAGAGCACTTTTTACTATGCGCACCCAACCAGAGTGACGGGAGGAGCGCATTTCAGAAAACGTGCTCAGCTCGTCGAGAAAATGCGGTTTAAGCAATAAAATTAAAAATGCACCTAAAACCTAAACCAAACGTTGCAGGTGGTTATTTCTTCATGCGCAGCAGTCAACGCGGCACTCTCTAGCTGCCAAGAGCACTTTTTACTATGCGGACCCAACCAGAGTGACGGGAGGAGCACATTTCAGAAAACGTGCTCAGCTCGTCGAGAAAATGCGATTTAAGCAATAAAATAAAAAATGCACCTAAAACCTAAACCAACCGCTGCAGATGGTCATTTCTTCATGTGCAGTGGTCAACGCGGCACTCTCTAGCTGCCAAGAGCACTTTTTACTATGCGCACCCAACCAGACTGACGGGAGGAGCACATTTCAGAAAACGTGCTCAGCTCGTCGAGAAAATGCGATTTAAGCAACAAAATTAAAAATGCACCCAAAACCTAAACCAAACGTTGCAGGTGGTTATTTCTTCATGCGCAGCAGTCAACGCGGCACTCTCTAGCTGCCAAGAGCACTTTTTAATATGCACACCCAACAAGAGTGACGGGAGGAGCGCATTTAGAAAACGTGCTCAGCTCGACGAGAACATGCGATTTAAGCAATAAAATTAAAAATGCACCCAAAACCTAAACCAAACGTTGCAGGTGGTTATTTCTTCATGCGCAGTGGTCAACGCGGCACTCTCTAGCTGCCAAGAGCACTTTTTACTATGCGCACCCAACCAGAGTGACGGGAGGAGCACATTTCAGAAAACGTGCTCAGCTCGTCGAGAAAATGCGATTTAAGCAATAAAATTAAAAATGCACCCAAAACCTAAACCAAACGTTGCAGGTGGTTATTTCTTCATGCGCATTGGTCAACGCGGCACTCTCTAGCTGCCAAGAGCACTTTTTACTTTGCACACCCAACCAGAGTGACGGGAGGAGCACATTTCAGAAAACGTGCTCAGCTCGTCGAGAAAATGCGATTTAAGCAATAAAATTAAAAATGCACCCAAAACCTAAACCAAACGTTGCAGGTGGTTATTTCTTCATGCGCATTGGTCAACGCGGCACTCTCTAGCTGCCAAGAGCACTTTTTACTTTGCGCACCCAACCAGAGTGACGGGAGGAGCACATTTCAGAAAACGTACTCAGCTCGTCGAGAAAATGCGATTTAAGCAATAAAATTAAAAATGCACCCAAAACCTAAACCAAACGTTGCAGGTGGTTATTTCTTCATGCGCAGTGGTCAACGCGGCACTCTCTAGCTGCCAAGAGCACTTTTTACTATGCGCACCCAACCAGAGTGACGGGAGGAGCACATTTCAGAAAACGTGCTCAGCTCGTCGAGAAAATGCGATTTAAGCAATAAAATTAAAAATGCACCCAAAACCTAAACCAAACGTTGCAGATGGTCATTTCTTCATGCGCAGTGGTCAACGCGGCACTCTCTAGCTGCCAAGAGCACTTTTTACTATGCGCACCCAACCAGAGTGACGGGAGGACCACATTTCAGAAAACGTGCTCAGCTCGTCGAGAAAATGCGATTCAAGCAATAAAATTTGAAATGCACCTAAAACCTAAACCAAACGTTGCAGGTGGTTATTTCTTCATGCGCATTGGTCAACGCGGCACTCTCTAGCTGCCAAGAGCACTTTTTACTTTGCGCACCCAACCAGAGTGACGGGAGGAGCACATTTCAGAAAACGTGCTCAGCTCGTCGAGAAAATGCGATTTAAGCAATAAAATTAAAAATGCACCCAAAACCTAAACCAAACGTTGCAGGTGGTTATTTCTTCATGCGCATTGGTCAACGCGGCACTCTCTAGCTGCCAAGAGCACTTTTTACTTTGCGCACCCAACCAGAGTGACGGGAGGAGCACATTTCAGAAAACGTGCTCAGCTCGTCCAGAAAAGGCTATTTAAGCAATAAAATAAAAAAATGCACATAAAACCTAAACCAAACGTTGCAGATGGTCATTTCTTCATGCGCAGTGGTCAATGCGGCACTCTCTAGCTGCCAAGAGCACTTTTTACTATGCGCACCAAACCAGAGTGACGGGAGGAGCACATTTCAGAAAACGTGCTCAGCTCGTCGAGAAAATGCGATTTAAGCAATAAAATTAAAACTGCACCCAAAACCTAAACCAAACGTTGCAGATGGTCATTTCTTAATGCGCAGTGGTCAACGCGGCACTCTCTAGCTGCCAAGAGCACTTTTTACTATGCACACCCAACCAGAGTGACGGGAGGAGCACATTTCAGAAAACGTGCTCAGCTCGTCGAGAAAATGCGATTTAAGCAATAAAATTAAAAATGCACCCAAAACCTAAACCAAACGTTGCAGGTGGTTATTTCTTCATGCGCAGCAGTCAACGCGGCACTCTCTAGCTGCCAAGAGCACTTTTTACTATGCGCACCCAACCAGAGTGACGGGAGGACCACATTTCAGAAAACGTGCTCAGCTCGTCGAGAAAATGCGATTTAAGCAATAAAATTAAAAATGCACCCAAAACTTAAACCAAACGTTGCAGGTGGTTATTTCTTCATGCGCAGCAGTCAACGCGGCACTCTCTAGCTGCCAAGAGCACTTTTTACTATGCGCACCCAACCAGAGTGACGGGAGGAGCACATTTCAGAAAACGTGCTCAGCTCGTCGAGAAAATGCGATTTAAGCAATGAAATTAAAAATGCACCCAAAACCTAAACCAAACGTTGCAGGTGGTTATTTCTTCATGCGCAGTGGTCAACGCGGCACTCTCTAGCTGCCAAGAGCACTTTTTACTATGCGCACCCAACCAGAGTGACGGGAGGAGCACTTTTCAGAAAACGTGCTCAGTTCGTCGAGAAATTGCGAATTAAGCAATAAAATTAAAAATGCACCCAAAACCTAAACCAAACGTTGCAGATGGTCATTTCTTCATGCGCAGTGGTCAACGCGGCACTCTCTAGCTGCCAAGAGCACTTTTTACTATGCGCACCCAACCAGAGTGACGGGAGGAGCACATTTCAGAAAACGTGCTCAGCTCGTCGAGAAAATGCGATTTAAGCAATAAAATTAAAAATGCACCTAAAACCCAAACCAAACGTTGCAGGTGGTTATTTCTTCATGCGCAGTGGTCAACGCGGCACTCTCTAGCTGCCAAGAGCACTTTTTACTATGCGCACCCAACCAGAGTGACGGGAGGAGCACATTTCAGAAAATTTGCTCAGCTCGTCAAGAAAATGCCATTTAAGCCGTACAATTAAAAATGCACCTAAACCCTAAACCAAACGTTGCAGGTGGTTGTTTCTTCATGCGCAGTGGTCAACGTGGCACTCTCTAGCTTACAAGAGGACTTTTTACTATGCGCACCCAACCAGAGTGACGGGAGGAGCACATTTCAGAAAACGTGCTCAGCTCGTCGAGAAAATGCGATTTAAGCAATAAAATTAAAAATGCACCTAAAACCTAAACCAAACGTTGCAGGTGGTTATTTCTTCATGCGCAGTGGTCAACGCGGCACTCTGTAGCTGCCAAGAGCACTTTTTACTATGCGCACCCACCCAGAGTGACGGGAGGAGCACATTTCAGAAAACGTGCTCACCTCGTCGAGAAAATGCGATTTAAGCAATAAAATTAAAAATGCACCTAAAACCTAAACCAAACGTTGCAGGTGGTTATTTCTTCATGCGCAGTGGTCAACGCGGCATTCTCTAGCTGCCAAGAGCACTTTTTACTATGCGCACCCAACCAGAGTGACGGGAGGAGCACATTTCAGAAAACGTGCTCAGCTCGTCGAGAAAATGCGATTTAAGCAATAAAATTAAAAATGCACCTAAAACCTAAACCAAACGTTGCAGGTGGTTATTTCTTCATGCGCAGTGGTCAACGCGGCACTCTCTAGCTGCCAAGAGCACTTTTTACTATGCGCACCCAACCAGAGTGACGGGAGGAGCACATTTCAGAAAACGTGCTCAGCTCGTCGAGAAAATGCGATTTAAGCAATAAAATTTAAAATGCACCTAAAACCTAAACCAAACGTTGCAGGTGGTTATTTCTTCATGCGCAGTGGTCAATGCGGCACTCTCTAGCTGCCAAGAGCACTTTTTACTATGCGCACCTAACCAGAGTGACGGGAGGAGCACATTTCAGAAAACGTGCTCAGCTCGTCGAGAAAATGCGATTTACGCAATAAAATTAAAAATGCACCTAAAACCTAAACAAAACGTTGCAGGTGGTTATTTCTTCATGCGCAGTGGTCAACGCGGCACTCTCTAGCTGCCAAGAGCACTTTTTACTATGCGCACCCAACCAGAGTGACGGGAGGAGCACATTTCAGAAAACGTGCTCAGCTCGTCGAGAAAATGCGATTTAAGCAATAAAATTAAAAATGCACCCAAAACCTAAACCAAACGTTGCAGGTGGTTATTTCTTCATGCGCAGCAGTCAAAGCGGCACTCTCTAGCTGCCAAGAGCACTTTTTACTATGTGCACCCAACCAGAGTGACGGGAGGAGCACATTTCAGAAAACGTGCTCAGCTCGTCGAGAAAATGCAATTCAAGCAATAAAATTTGAAATGCACCTAAAACCTAAACCAAACGTTGCAGGTGGTTATTTCTTCATGCGCATTGGTCAACGCGGCTCTCTCTAGCTGCCAAGAGCACTTTTTACTTTGCGCACCCAACCAGAGTGACGGGAGGAGCACATTTCAGAAAACGTGCTCAGCTCGTCGAGAAAATGCGATTTAAGCAATAAAATTAAAAATGCACCCAAAACCTAAACCAAACGTTGCAGGTGGTTATTTCTTCATGCGCATTGGTCAACGCGGCACACTCTAGCTGCCAAGAGCACTTTTTAGTTTGCAAACCCAACCAGAGTGACGGGAGGAGCACATTTCAGAAAACGTGCTCAGCTCGTCGAGAAAATGCGATTTAAGCAATAAAATTAAAAATGCACCCAAAACCTAAACCAAACGTTGCAGGTGGTTATTTCTTCATGCGCAGTGGTCAACGCGGCACTCTCTAGCTGCCAAGAGCACTTTTTACTATGCGCACCCAACCAGAGTGACGGGAGGAGCACATTTCAGAAAACGTGCTCAGCTCGTCGAGAAAATGCGATTTAAGCAATAAAATTAAAAATGCACCCAAAACCTAAACCAAACGTTGCAGGTGGTTATTTCTTCATGCGCAGCAGTCAAAGCGGCACTCTCTAGCTGCCAAGAGCACTTTTTACTATGTGCACCCAACCAGAGTGACGGGAGGAGCACATTTCAGAAAACGTGCTCAGCTCGTCGAGAAAATGCGATTCAAGCAATAAAATTTGAAATGCACCTAAAACCTAAACCAAACGTTGCAGGTGGTTATTTCTTCATGCGCATTGGTCAACGCGGCTCTCTCTAGCTGCCAAGAGCACTTTTTACTTTGCGCACCCAACCAGAGTGACGGGAGGAGCACATTTCAGAAAACGTGCTCAGCTCGTCGAGAAAATGCGATTTAAGCAATAAAATTAAAACTGCACCCAAAACCTAAACCAAACGTTGCAGGTGGTTATTTCTTCATGCGCATTGGTCAACGCGGCACTCTCTAGCTGCCAAGAGCACTTTTTACTTTGCACACCCAACCAGAGTGACGGGAGGAGCACATTTCAGAAAACGTGCTCAGCTCGTCGAGAAAATGCGATTTAAGCAATAAAATTAAAAATGCACCCAAAACCTAAACCAAACGTTGCAGGTGGTTATTTCTTCATGCGCAGTGGTCAACGCGGCACTCTCTAGCTGCCAAGAGCACTTTTTACTATGCGCACCCAACCAGAGTGACGGGAGGAGCACATTTCAGAAAACGTGCTCAGCTCGTCCAGAAAATGCGATTTAAGCAATAAAATAAAAAATGCACATAAAACCTAAACCAAACGTTGCAGATGGTCATTTCTTCATGCGCAGTGGTCAATGCGGCACTCTCTAGCTGCCAAGAGCACTTTTTACTATGCGCACCAAACCAGAGTGACGGGAGGAGCACATTTCAGAAAACGTGCTCAGCTCGTCGAGAAAATGCGATTTAAGCAATAAAATTAAAACTGCACCCAAAACCTAAACCAAACGTTGCAGATGGTCATTTCTTCATGCGCAGTGGTCAACGCGGCACTCTCTAGCTGCCAAGAGCACTTTTTACTATGCACACCCAACCAGAGTGACGGGAGGAGCACATTTCAGAAAACGTGCTCAGCTCGTCGAGAAAATGCGTTTTAAGCAATAAAATTAAAAATGCACCCAAAACCTAAACCAAACGTTGCAGGTGGTTATTTCTTCATGCGCAGCAGTCAACGCGGCACTCTCTAGCTGCCAAGAGCACTTTTTACTATGCGCACCCAACCAGAGTGACGGGAGGAGCACATTTCAGAAAACGTGCTCAGCTCGTCGAGAAAATGCGATTTAAGCAATAAAATTAAAAATGCACCCAAAACCTAAACCAAACGTTGCAGATGGTCATTTCTTCATGCGCAGTGGTCAACGCGGCACTCTCTAGCTGCCAAGAGCACTTTTTACTATGCGCACCCAACCAGAGTGACGGGAGGACCACATTTCAGAAAACGTGCTCAGCTCGTCGAGAAAATGCGATTTAAGCAATAAAATTAAAAATGCACCCAAAACCTAAACCAAACGTTGCAGATGGTCATTTCTTCATGCGCAGTGGTCAACGCGGCACTCTCTAGCTGCCAAGAGCACTTTTTACTATGCGCACCCAACCAGAGTGACGGGAGGACCACATTTCAGAAAACGTGCTCAGCTCGTCGAGAAAATGCGATTTAAGCAATAAAATTAAAAATGCACCCAAAACTTAAACCAAACGTTGCAGGTGGTTATTTCTTCATGCGCAGCAGTCAACGCGGCACTCTCTAGCTGCCAAGAGCACTTTTTACTATGCGCACCCAACCAGAGTGACGGGAGGAGCACATTTCAGAAAACGTGCTCAGCTCGTCGAGAAAATGCGATTTAAGCAATGAAATTAAAAATGCACCCAAAACCTAAACCAAACGTTGCAGGTGGTTATTTCTTCATGCGCAGTGGTCAACGCGGCACTCTCTAGCTGCCAAGAGCACTTTTTACTATGCGCACCCAACCAGAGTGACGGGAGGAGCACTTTTCAGAAAACGTGCTCAGCTCGTCGAGAAATTGCGAATTAAGCAATAAAATTAAAAATGCACCCAAAACCTAAACCAAACGTTGCAGATGGTCATTTCTTCATGCGCAGTGGTCAACGCGGCACTCTCTAGCTGCCAAGAGCACTTTTTACTATGCACACCCAACCAGAGTGACGGGAGGAGCACATTTCAGAAAACGTGCTCAGCTCGTCGAGAAAATGCGATTTAAGCAATAAAATTAAAAATGCACCTAAAACCTAAACCAAACGTTGCAGGTGGTTATTTCTTCATGCGCAGCAGTCAACGCGGCACTCTCTAGCTGCCAAGAGCACTTTTTACTATGAGCACCCAACCAGAGTGACGGGAGGAGCACATTTCACAAAATGTGCTCAGCTCGTCGAGAAAATGCGATTTAAGCAATGAAATTAAAAATGCACCCAAAACCTAAACCAAACGTTGCAGGTGGTTATTTCTTCATGCGCAGCAGTCAAAGCGGCACTCTCTAGCTGCCAAGAGCACTTTTTACTATGTGCACCCAACCAGAGTGACGGGAGGAGCACATTTCAGAAAACGTGCTCAGCTCGTCGAGAAAATGCGATTCAAGCAATAAAATTTGAAATGCACCTAAAACCTAAACCAAACGTTGCAGGTGGTTATTTCTTCATGCGCATTGGTCAACGCGGCACTCTCTAGCTGCCAAGAGCACTTTTTACTTTGCACACCCAACCAGAGTGACGGGAGGAGCACATTTCAGAAAACGTGCTCAGCTCGTCGAGAAAATGCGATTTAAGCAATAAAATTAAAAATGCACCCAAAACCTAAACCAAACGTTGCAGGTGGTTATTTCTTCATGCGCAGCAGTCAACGCGGCACTCTCTAGCTGCCAAGAGCACTTTTTACTATGCGCACCCAACCAGAGTGACGGGAGGAGCACATTTCAGAAAACGTGCTCAGCTCGTCGAGAAAATGCGATTTAAGCAATGAAATTAAAAATGCACCCAAAACCTAAACCAAACGTTGCAGGTGGTTATTTCTTCATGCGCAGTGGTCAACGCGGCACTCTCTAGCTGCCAAGACCACTTTTTACTATGCGCACCCAACCAGAGTGACGGGAGGAGCACATTTCAGAAAACGTGCTCAGCTCGTCCAGAAAAGGCTATTTAAGCAATAAAATAAAAAATGCACATAAAACCTAAACCAAACGTTGCAGATGGTCATTTCTTCATGCGCAGTGGTCAATGCGGCACTCTCTAGCTGCCAAGAGCACTTTTTACTATGCGCACCAAACCAGAGTGACGGGAGGAGCACATTTCAGAAAACGTGCTCAGCTCGTCGAGAAAATGCGATTTAAGCAATAAAATTAAAACTGCACCCAAAACCTAAACCAAACGTTGCAGATGGTCATTTCTTCATGCGCAGTGGTCAACGCGGCACTCTCTAGCTGCCAAGAGCACTTTTTACTATGCACACCCAACCAGAGTGACGGGAGGAGCACATTTCAGAAAACGTGCTCAGCTCGTCGAGAAAATGCGATTTAAGCAATAAAATTAAAAATGCACCCAAAACCTAAACCAAACGTTGCAGGTGGTTATTTCTTCATGCGCAGCAGTCAACGCGGCACTCTCTAGCTGCCAAGAGCACTTTTTACTATGCGCACCCAACCAGAGTGACGGGAGGAGCACATTTCAGAAAACGTGCTCAGCTCGTCGAGAAAATGCGATTTAAGCAATAAAATTAAAAATGCACCCAAAACCTAAACCAAACGTTGCAGATGGTCATTTCTTCATGCGCAGTGGTCAACGCGGCACTCTCTAGCTGCCAAGAGCACTTTTTACTATGCGCACCCAACCAGAGTGACGGGAGGACCACATTTCAGAAAACGTGCTCAGCTCGTCGAGAAAATGCGATTTAAGCAATAAAATTAAAAATGCACCCAAAACCTAAACCAAACGTTGCAGGTGGTTATTTCTTCATGCGCAGCAGTCAACGCGGCACTCTCTAGCTGCCAAGAGCACTTTTTACTATGCGCACCCAACCAGAGTGACGGGAGGAGCACATTTCAGAAAACGTGCTCAGCTCGTCGAGAAAATGCGATTTAAGCAATGAAATTAAAAATGCACCCAAAACCTAAACCAAACGTTGCAGGTGGTTATTTCTTCATGCGCAGTGGTCAACGCGGCACTCTCTAGCTGCCAAGAGCACTTTTTACTATGCGCACCCAAACAGAGTGACGGGAGGAGCACTTTTCAGAAAACGTGCTCAGCTCGTCGAGAAATTGCGAATTAAGCAATAAAATTAAAAATGCACCCAAAACCTAAACCAAACGTTGCAGATGGTCATTTCTTCATGCGCAGTGGTCAACGCGGCACTCTCTAGCTGCCAAGAGCACTTTTTACTATGCGCACCCAACCAGAGTGACGGGAGGAGCACATTTCTGAAAACGTGCTCAGCTCGATGAGAAAATGCGATTTAAGCAATAAAATTAAAAATGCACCCAAAACCTAAAACAAACGTTGCAGGTGGTTATTTCTTCATGCGCAGCGGTCAACGCGGCACTATCTAGCTGCCAAGAGCACTTTTTACTATGCGCACCCAACCAGAGTGACGGGTGGAGCACATTTCAGAAAACGTGCTCAGCTCGTCGAGAAAATGCGATTTAAGCAATAAAATTAAAAATGCACCTAAAACCTAAACCAAACGTTGCAGGTGGTTATTTCTTCATGCGCAGTGGTAAACGCGGCACTCTCTAGCTGCCAAGAGCACTTTTTACTATGCGCACCCAACCAGAGTGACGGGTGGAGCACATTTCAGAAAACGTGCTCAGCTCGTCGAGAAAATGCGATTTAAGCAATAAAATTAAAAATGCACCTAAAACCCAAACCAAACGTTGCAGGTGGTTATTTCTTCATGCGCAGTGGTAAACGCGGCACTCTCTAGCTGCCAAGAGCACTTTTTACTATGCGCACCCAACCAGAGTGACGGGAGGAGCACATTTCAGAAAACGTGCTCAGCTCGTCCAGAAAATGCGATTTAAGCAATAAAATTAAAAATGCACCCAAAACCTAAACCAAACGTTGCAGGTGGTTATTTCTTCATGCGCATTGGTCAACGCGGCACTCTCTAGCTGCCAAGAGCACTTTTTACTTTGCGCACCCAACCAGAGTGACGGGAGGAGCACATTTCAGAAAACGTGCTCAGCTCGTCGAGAAAATGCGATTTAAGCAATAAAATTAAAAATGCACCCAAAACCTAAACCAAACGTTGCAGGTGGTTATTTCTTCATGCGCAGTGGTCAACGCGGCACTCTCTAGCTGCCAAGAGCACTTTTTACTATGCGCACCCAACCAGAGTGACGGGAGGAGCACATTTCAGAAAACGTGCTCAGCTCGTCCAGAAAAGGCTATTTAAGCAATAAAATAAAAAATGCACATAAAACCTAAACCAAACGTTGCAGATGGTCATTTCTTCATGCGCAGTGGTCAATGCGGCACTCTCTAGCTGCCAAGAGCACTTTTTACTATGCGCACCAAACCAGAGTGACGGGAGGAGCACATTTCAGAAAACGTGCTCAGCTCGTCGAGAAAATGCGATTTAAGCAATAAAATTAAAACTGCACCCAAAACCTAAACCAAACGTTTCAGATGGTCATTTCTTCATGCGCAGTGGTCAACGCGGCACTCTCTAGCTGCCAAGAGCACTTTTTACTATGCACACCCAACCAGAGTGACGGGAGGAGCACATTTCAGAAAACGTGCTCAGCTCGTCGAGAAAATGCGATTTAAGCAATAAAATTAAAAATGCACCCAAAACCTAAACCAAACGTTGCAGGTGGTTATTTCTTCATGCGCAGCAGTCAACGCGGCACTCTCTAGCTGCCAAGAGCACTTTTTACTATGCGCACCCAACCAGAGTGACGGGAGGAGCACATTTCAGAAAACGTGCTCAGCTCGTCGAGAAAATGCGATTTAAGCAATAAAATTAAAAATGCACCCAAAACCTAAACCAAACGTTGCAGATGGTCATTTCTTCATGCGCAGTGGTCAACGCGGCACTCTCTAGCGGCCAAGAGCACTTTTTACTATGCGCACCCAACCAGAGTGACGGGAGGACCACATTTCAGAAAACGTGCTCAGCTCGTCGAGAAAATGCGATTTAAGCAATAAAATTAAAAATGCACCCAAAACTTAAACCAAACGTTGCAGGTGGTTATTTCTTCATGCGCAGTGGTCAACGCGGCACTCTCTAGCTGCCAAGAGCACTTTTTACTATGCGCACCCAACCAGAGTGACGGGAGGAGCACTTTTCAGAAAACGTGCTCAGCTCGTCCAGAAAATGCGATTTAAGCAATAAAATTAAAAATGCACCTAAAACCTAAACCAAACGTTGCAGATGGTCATTTCTTCATGCGCAGTGGTCAACGCGGCACTCTCTAGCTGCCAAGAGCACTTTTTACTATGCACACCCAACCAGAGTGACGGGAGGAGCACATTTCAGAAAACGTGCTCAGCTCGTCCAGAAAATGCGATTTAAGCAATAAAATTAAAAATGCACCCAAAACCTAAACCAAACGTTGCAGGTGGTTATTTCTTCATGCGCAGTGTTCAACGTGGCACTCTCTAGCTGCCAAGAGCACTTTTTACTATGCGCACCCAACCAGAGTGACGGGAGGAGCACATTTCAGAAAACGTGCTCAGCTCGTCGAGAAAATGCGATTTAAGCAATAAAATTAAAAATGCACCTAAAATCTATACCAAACGTTGCAGGTGGTTATTTCTTCATGCGCAGTGGTCAACGCGGCACTCTCTAGCTGCCAAGCGCACTTTTTACTATGCGCACCCAACCAGAGTGACGGGAGGAGCACATTTCAGAAAACGTGCTCAGCTCGTCGAGAAAATGCGATTTAAGCAATAAAATTAAAAATGCACCTAAAACCTAAACCAAACGTTGCAGGTGGTTATTTCTTCATGCGCAGTGGTCAACGCGGCACTCTCTAGCTGCCAAGAGCACTTTTTACTACGCGCACCCAACCAGAGTGACGGGAGGAGCACATTTCAGAAAACGTGCTCAGCTCGTCGAGAAAATGCGATTGAAGCAATAAAATTAAAAATGCACCCAAAACATTAAACCAAACGTAGCAGGTGGTTATTTCTTCATGCGCAGTGGCCAACGCGGCACTCTCTAGCTGCCAAGAGCATTTTTTACTATGCGCACCCAACCAGAGTGACGGGAGGAGCACATTTCAGAAAACGTGTTCAGCTCGTCGAGAAATTGCGATTTAAGCAATAAAATTAAAAATGCACCTAAAACCTAAACCAAACGTTGCAGGTGGTTATTTCTTCATGGGCAGTGGTCAACGCGGCACTCTCTAGCTGCCAAGAGCACTTTTTACTATGCGCACCCAACCAGAGTGACGGGAGGAGCACATTTAAGAAAACGTGCTCAGCTCGTCGACAAAATGCGATTTAAGCAATAAAATTAAAAATGCACCTAAAACCTAAACCAAACGTTGCAGATGGTCATTTCTTCATGCGCAGTGGTCAACGCGGCACTCTCTAGCTGCCAAGAGCACTTTTTACTATGCGCACCCAACCAGAGTGACGGGAGGAGCACATTTCAGAAAACGTGCTCAGCTCGTCGAGAAAATGCGATTTAAACAATAAAATTAAAAATGTACCCAAAACCTAAACCAAACGTTGCAGATGGTTATTTCTTCATGCGCAGCAGTCAACGCGGCACTCTCTAGCTGCCAAGAGCACTTTTTACTATGCGCACCCAACCAGAGTGACGGGAGGAGCACGTTTCAGAAAACGTGCTCAGCTCGTCGAGAAAATGCGATTTAAGCAATAAAATTAAAAATGCACCTAAAACCTAAAACAAACGTTGCACGTGGTTATTTCTTCATGCGCAGTGGTCAACGCGGCACTCCCTAGCTGCCAAGAGCACTTTTTACTATGCGCACCCAACAAGAGTGACGGGAGGAGCACATTTCAGAAAACGTGCTCAGCTCGTCGAGAAAATGCGATTTAAGCAATAAAATTAAAAATGCACCTAAAACCTAAACCAAACGTTGCAGGTGGTTATTTCTTCATGCGCAGTGGTCAACGCGGCACTCTCTAGCTGCCAAGAGCACTTTTTACTATGCGCACCCAACCAGAGTGACGGGAGGAGCACTTTTCAGAAAACGTGCTCAGCTCGTCGAGAAAATGCGATTTAAGCAATAAAATTAAAAATGCACCTAAAACCTAAACTAAACGTTGCAGGTGGTTATTTCTTCATGCGCAGTGGTAAACGCGGCACTCTCTAGCTGCCAAGAGCACTTTTTACTATGCGCACCCAACCAGAGTGACGGGTGGAGCACATTTCAGAAAACGTGCTCAGCTCGTCGAGAAAATGCGATTTAAGCAATAAAATTAAAAATGCACCCAAAACCTAAACCAAACGTTGCAGGTGGTTATTTCTTCATGCGCAGTGGTCAACGCGGCACTCTCTAGTTGCGAAAAGCACTTTTTACTATGCGCACCCAACCAGAGTGACGGGAGGAGCACATTTCAGAAAACGTGCTCAGCTCGTCGAGAAAATGCGATTAAAGCAATAAAATTAAAAATGCACCTAAAACCTAAACCAAACGTTGCAGATGGTCATTTCTTCATGCGCAGTGGTCAACGCGGCACTCTCTAGCTGCCAAGAGCACTTTTTACTATGCGCACCCAACCAGAGTGACGGGAGGAGCACATTTCAGAAAATGTGCTCAGCTCGTCGAGAAAATGCGATTTAAGCAATAAAATTAAAAATGCACCCAAAACCTAAACCAAACGTTGCAGATTGTCATTTCTTCATGCGCAGTGTTCAACGCGGCACTCTCTAGCTGCCAAGAGCACTTTTTACTATGCGCACTCAACCAGAGTGACGGGAGGAGCACATTTCAGAAAACGTGCTCAGCTCGTCGAGAAAATGCGATTAAAGCAATAAAATTAAAAATGCACCTAAAACCTAAACCAAACGTTGCAGATGGTCATTTCTTCATGCGCAGTGGTCAACGCGGCACTCTCTAGCTGCCAAGAGCACTTTTTACTATGCGCACCCAACCAGAGTGACGGGAGGAGCACATTTCAGAAAACAAGCTCAGCTCGTCGAGAAAATGCGATTTAAGCAATAAAATTAAAAATGCACCTAAAACCTAAACCAAACGTTGCAGGTGGTTATTTCTTCATGCGCAGCAGTCAACGCGGCACTCTCTAGCTGCCAAGAGCACTTTTTACTATGCGCACCCAACCAGAGTGACGGGAGGAGCACATTTCAGAAAACGTGCTCAGCTCGTCGAGAAAATGCGATTTAAGCAATAAAATTAAAAATGCACCTAAAACCTAAAACAAACGTTGCACGTGGTTATTTCTTCATGCGCAGTGGTCAACGCGGCACTCCCTAGCTGCCAAGAGCACTTTTTACTATGCGCACCCAACCAGAGTGACGGGAGGAGCACATTTCAGAAAACGTGCTCAGCTCGTCGAGAAAATGCGATTTAAGCAATAAAATTAAAAATGCACCTAAAACCTAAACCAAACGTTGCAGGTGGTTATTTCTTCTTGCGCAGTGGTCAACGCGGCACTCTCTAGCTGCAAAGAACACTTTTTACTATGCGCACCCAACAAGAGTGACGGGAGGAGCACATTTCAGAAAACGTGCTCAGCTCGTCGAGAAAATGCGATTTAAGCAATAAAATTAAAAATGCACCTAAAACCTAAACCAAACGTTGCAGGTGGTTATTTCTTCATGTGCAGTGGTCAACGCGGCACTCTCTAGCTGCCAAGGGCACTTTTTACTATGCGCACCCAACCAGAGTGACGGGAGGAGCACATTTCAGAAAACGTGCTCAGCTCGTCGAGAAAATGCGATTTAAGCAATAAAATTAAAAATGCACCTAAAACCTAAACTAAACGTTGCAGGTGGTTATTTCTTCATGCGCAGTGGCCAACGCGGCACTCTCTAGCTGCCAAGAGCACTTTTTACTATGCGCACCCAACCAGAGTGACGGGAGAAGCACATTTCAGAAAACGTGCTCAGCTCGTCGAGAAAATGCGATTTAAACAATAAAATTAAAAATGTACCCAAAACCTAAACCAAACGTTGCAGATGGTTATTTCTTCATGCGCAGCAGTCAACGCGGCACTCTCTAGCTGCCAAGAGCACTTTTTACTATGCGCACCCAACCAGAGTGACGGGAGGAGCACGTTTCAGAAAACGTGCTCAGCTCGTCGAGAAAATGCGATTTAAGCAATAAAATTAAAAATGCACCTAAAACCTAAAACAAACGTTGCACGTGGTTATTTCTTCATGCGCAGTGGTCAACGCGGCACTCCCTAGCTGCCAAGAGCACTTTTTACTATGCGCACCCAACAAGAGTGACGGGAGGAGCACATTTCAGAAAACGTGCTCAGCTCGTCGAGAAAATGCGATTTAAGCAATAAAATTAAAAATGCACCTAAAACCTAAACCAAACGTTGCAGGTGGTTATTTCTTCATGTGCAGTGGTCAACGCGGCACTCTCTAGCTGCCAAGGGCACTTTTTACTATGCGCACCCAACCAGAGTGACGGGAGGAGCACATTTCAGAAAACGTGCTCAGCTCGTCGAGAAAATGCGATTTAAGCAATAAAATTAAAAATGCACCTAAAACCTAAAACAAACGTTGCACGTGGTTATTTCTTCATGCGCAGTGGTCAACGCGGCACTCCGTAGCTGCCAAGAGCACTTTTTACTATGCGCACCCAACCAGAGTGACGGGAGGAGCACATTTCAGAAAACGTGCTCAGCTCGTCGAGAAAATGCGATTTAAGCAATAAAATTAAAAATGCACCTAAAACCTAAACCAAACGTTGCAGGTGGTTATTTCTTCTTGCGCAGTGGTCAACGCGGCACTCTCTAGCTGCCAAGAGCACTTTTTACTATGCGCACCCAACCAGAGTGACGGGAGGAGCACATTTCAGAAAACGTGCTCAGCTCGTCCAGAAAATGCGATTTAAGCAATAAAATTAAAAATGCACCCAAAACCTAAACCAAACGTTGCAGGTGGTTATTTCTTCATGCGCAGTGGTAAACGCGGCACTCTCTAGCTGCCAAGAGCACTTTTTACTATGCGCACCCAACCAGAGTGACGGGAGGAGCACATTTCAGAAAACGTGCTCAGCTCGTCCAGAAAATGCGATTTAAGCAATAAAATTAAAAATGCACCCAAAACCTAAACCAAACGTTGCAGGTGGTTATTTCTTCATGCGCAGTGGTCAACGCGGCACTCTCTAGCTGCCAAAAGCACTTTTTACTATGCGCACCCAACCAGAGTGACGGGAGGAGCACATTTCAGAAAACGTGCTCAGCTCGTCGAGAAAATGCGATTAAAGCAATAAAATTAAAAATGCACCTAAAACCTAAACCAAACGTTGCATATGGTAATTTCTTCATGCGCAGTAGTCAACGCGGCACTCTCTAGCTGCCAAGAGCACTTTTTACTATGCGCACCCAACCAGAGTGACAGGAGGAGCACATTTCAGAAAATGTGCTCAGCTCGTCGAGAAAATGCGATTTAAGCAATAAAATTAAAAATGCACCCAAAACCTAAACCAAACGTTGCAGATTGTCATTTCTTCATGCGCAGTGTTCAACGCGGCACTCTCTAGCTGCCAAGAGCACTTTTTACTATGCGCACCCAACCAGAGTGACGGGAGGAGCACATTTCAGAAAACGTGCTCAGCTCGTCGAGAAAATGCGATTAAAGCAATAAAATTAAAAATGCACCTAAAACCTAAACCAAACGTTGCAGATGGTCATTTCTTCATGCGCAGTGGTCAACGCGGCACTCTCTAGCTGCCAAGAGCACTTTTTACTATGCGCACCCAACCAGAGTGACGGGAGGAGCACATTTCAGAAAACAAGCTCAGCTCGTCGAGAAAATGCGATTTAAGCAATAAAATTAAAAATGCACCTAAAACCTAAACCAAACGTTGCAGGTGGTTATTTTTTCATGCGCAGCAGTCAACGCGGCACTCTCTAGCTGCCAAGAGCACTTTTTACTATGCGCACCCAACCAGAGTGACGGGAGGAGCACATTTCAGAAAACGTGCTCAGCTCGTCGAGAAAATGCGATTTAAGCAATAAAATTAAAAATGCACCTAAAACCTAAACTAAACGTTGCATTTGGTTATTTCTTCATGCGCAGTGGCCAACGCGGCACTCTCTAGCTGCCAAGAGCACTTTTTACTATGCGCACCCAACCAGAGTGACGGGAGGAGCACATTTCAGAAAACGTGCTCAGCTCGTCGAGAAAATGCGATTTAAGCAATAAAATTAAAAATGCACCTAAAACCTAAACCAAACGTTGCAGGTGGTTATTTCTTCATGGGCAGTGGTCAACGCGGCACTCTCTAGCTGCCAAGAGCACTTTTTACTATGCGCACCCAACCAGAGTGACGGGAGGAGCACATTTCAGAAAAAGTGCTCAGCTCGTCGACAAAATGCGATTTAAGCAATAAAATTAAAAATGCACCTAAAACCTAAACCAAACGTTGCAGATGGTCATTTCTTCATGCGCAGTGGTCAACGCGGCACTCTCTAGCTGCCAAGAGCACTTTTTACTATGCGCACCCAACCAGAGTGACGGGAGGAGCACATTTCAGAAAACGTGCTCAGCTCGTCGAGAAAATGCGATTTAAACAATAAAATTAAAAATGTACCCAAAACCTAAACCAAACGTTGCAGATGGTTATTTCTTCATGCGCAGCAGTCAACGCGGCACTCTCTAGCTGCCAAGAGCACTTTTTACTATGCGCACCCAACCAGAGTGACGGGAGGAGCACGTTTCAGAAAACGTGCTCAGCTCGTCGAGAAAATGCGATTTAAGCAATAAAATTAAAAATGCACCTAAAACCTAAAACAAACGTTGCACGTGGTTATTTCTTCATGCGCAGTGGTCAACGCGGCACTCCCTAGCTGCCAAGAGCACTTTTTACTATGCGCACCCAACAAGAGTGACGGGAGGAGCACATTTCAGAAAACGTGCTCAGCTCGTCGAGAAAATGTGATTTAAGCAATAAAATTAAAAATGCACCCAAAACCTAAACCAAACGTTGCAGGTGGTTATTTCTTCATGCGCAGCAGTCAACGCGGCACTCTCTAGCTGCCAAGAGCACTTTTTAATATGCACACCCAACAAGAGTGACGGGAGGAGCACATTTCAGAAAACGTGCTCAGCTCGACGAGAACATGCGATTTAAGCAATAAAATTAAAAATGCACCCAAAACCTAAACCAAACGTTGCAGGTGGTTATTTCTTCATGCGCAGCGGTCAACGCGGCACTCTCTAGCTGCCAAGAGCACTTTTTACTATGCGCACCCAACCAGAGTGACGGGAGGAGCACATTTCAGAAAACGTGCTCAGCTCGTCGAGAAAATGCGATTTAAGCAATAAAATTAAAAATGCACCCAAAACCTAAACCAAACGTTGCAGGTGGTTATTTCTTCATGCGCAGTGGTAAACGCGGCACTCTCGAGCTGCCAAGAGCACTTTTTACTATGCGCACCCAACCAGAGTGACGGGAGGAGCACATTTCATAAAACGTGCTCAGCTCGTCCAGAAAATGCTATTTAAGCAATAAAATTAAAAATGCACCTAAAACCTAAACCAAACGTTGCAGATGGTCATTTCTTCATGCGCAGTGGTCAACGCGGCACTCTCTAGCTGCCAAGAGCACTTTTTACTATGCACACCCAACCAGACTGACGGGAGGAGCACATTTCAGAAAACGTGCTCAGCTCGTCCAGAAAATGCGATTTAAGCAATAAAATTAAAAATGCACCCAAAACCTAAACCAAACGTTGCAGGTGGTTATTTCTTCATGCGCAGTGGTCAACGCGGCACTCTCTAGCTGCCAAGAGCACTTTTTACTATGCGCACCCAACAAGAGTGACGGGAGGAGCACATTTCAGAAAACGTGCTCAGCTCGTCGAGAAAATGCGATTTAAGCAATAAAATTAAAAATGCACCTAAAACCTAAACCAAACGTTGCAGGTGGTTATTTCTTCATATGCAGCAGTCAACGCGGCACTCTCTAGCTGCCAAGAGCACTTTTTACTATGCGCACCCAACCAGAGTGACGGGAGGAGCACATTTCAGAAAACGTGCTCAGCTCGTCCAGAAATTGCGATTTAAGCAATAAAATTAAAAATGCACCTAAAACCTAAACCAAACGTTGCAGATGGTCATTTCTTCATGCGCAGTGGTCAACGCGGCACTCTCTAGCTGCCAAGAGCACTTTTTACTATGCACACAAAACCAGAGTGGCGGGAGGAGCACATTTCAGAAAACGTGCTCAGCTCGTCCAGACAATGCGATTTAAGCAATGAAATTAAAAATGCACCCAAAACCTAAACCAAACGTTGCAGGTGGTTATTTCTTCATGCGCAGTGGTCAACGCGGCACTCTCTAGCTGCCAAGAGCACTTTTTACTATGCGCACCCAACCAGAGTGACGGGAGGAGCGCATTTCAGAAAACGTGCTCAGCTCGTCGAGAAAATGCGATTTAAGCAATAAAATTAAAAATGCACCTAAAACCTAAACCAAAAGTTGCAGGTGGTTATTTCTTCATGCGCAGCAGTCAACACGGCACTCTATAGCTGCCAAGAGCACTTTTTACTATGCACACCCAACCAGAGTGACGGGAGGAGCGCATTTTAGAAAACGTGCTCAGCTCGACGAGAAAATGCGATTTAAGCAATAAAATTAAAAATGCACCCAAAACCTAAACCAAACGTTGCAGATGGTCATTTCTTCATGTGCAGTGGTCAACGCGGCACTCTCTAGCTGCCAAGAGCACTTTTTACAATGCACACCCAACCAGAGTGACGGGAGGAGCGCATTTCAGAAAACGTGCTCAGCTCGTCGAGAAAATGCGATTTAAGCAATAAAATTAAAAATGCACCCAAAACCTAAAACAAACGTTGCACGTGGTTATTTCTTCATGCGCAGTGGTCAACGCGGCACTCTCTAGCTGCCAAGAGCACTCTCTAGCTGACAAGAGCACTTTTTACTATGCGCACCCAACCAGAGTGACGGGAGGAGCACATTTCAGAAAACGTGCTCAGCTCGTCGAGAAAATGCGATTTAAGCAATAAAATTAAAAATGCACCTAAAACCTAAACCAAACGTTGCAGGTGGTTATTTCTTCATGCGCAGTGGTCAACGCGGCACTCTCTAGCTGCCAAGAGCACTTTTTACTATGCGCACCCAACCAGAGTGACGGGAGGAGCACATTTCAGAAAATGTGCTCAGCTTGTCGAGAAAATGCCATTTAAGCCGTACAATTAAAAATGCACCTAAAACCTAAACCAAACGTTGCAGGTGGTTGTTTCTTCATGCGCAGTGGTCAACGTGGCACTCTCTAGCTGCCAAGAGCACTTTTTACTATGCGCACCCAACCAGAGTGACGGGAGGAGCACATTCCAGAAAACGTGCTCAGCTCGTCGAGAAAATACGATTTAAGCAATAAAATTAAAAATGCACCCAAAACCTAAACCAAACGTTGCAGATGGTCATTTCTTCATGTGCAGTGGTCAACGCGGCACTCTCTAGCTGCCAAGAGCACTTTTTACTATGCACACCCAACCAGAGTGACGGGAGGAGCGCATTTCAGAAAACGTGCTCAGCTCGTCGAGAAAATGCGATTTAAGCAATAAAATTAAAAATGCACCCAAAACCTAAACCAAACGTTGCAGGTGGTTATTTCTTCATGCGCAGTGGTCAACGCGGCACTCTCTAGCTGCCAAGAGCCCT
This sequence comes from Syngnathus scovelli, assembly GCF_024217435.2. Taxonomy (NCBI): domain Eukaryota; kingdom Metazoa; phylum Chordata; class Actinopteri; order Syngnathiformes; family Syngnathidae; genus Syngnathus; species Syngnathus scovelli. The sequence continues at coordinate 2,389,223 of NW_026061342.1, read as the reverse complement.
TTTTACTATGCACACCCAACCAGAGTGACAGGAGGAGCACATTTCAGAAAACGTGCTCAGCTCGTCGAGAAAATGCGATTTAAGCAATAAAATTAAAAATGCACCCAAAACCTAAACCAAACGTTGCAGGTGGTTATTTCTTCATATGCAGCAGTCAACGCGGCACTCTCTAGCTGCCAAGAGCACTTTTTACTATGCGCACCCAACCAGAGTGACGGGAGGAGCACATTTCAGAAAACGTGCTCAGCTCGTCGAGAAAATGCGATTTAAGCAATAAAATAAAAAATGCACCTAAAACCTAAACCAAACGTTGCAGGTGGATATTTCTTCATGCGCAGTGGTCAACGCGGCACTCTCTAGCTGCCAAGAGCACTTTTTACTATGCGCACCCAACCAGAGTGACGTGAGGAGCACATTTCAGAAAACGTGCTCAGCTCGTCGAGAAAATGCGATTTAAGCAATAACATTAAAAATGCACCTAAAACCTAAACCAAACGTTGCAGGTGGTTATTTCTTCATGCGCAGTGGTCAACGCGGCACTCTCTCGCTGCCAAGAGCACTTTTTACTATGCGCACCCAACCAGAGTGACGGGAGGAGCACATTTCAGAAAACGTGCTCAGCTCGTCGAGAAAATGCGATTTAAGCAATAAAATTAAAAATGCACCTAAAACCTAAACCAAACGTTGCAGGTGGTTATTTCTTCGTGCGCAGCAGTCAACGCGGCACTCTCTAGCTGCCAAGAGCACTTTTTACTATGCGCACCCAACCAGAGTGACGGGAGGAGCACATTTCAGAAAACGTGCTCAGCTCGTCGAGTAAATGCGATTTAAGCAATAAAATTAAAAATGCTCCCAAAACCTAAACCAAACGTTGCAGGTGGTTATTTCTTCATGCGCAGTGGTCAACGCGGCAGTCTCTAGCTGCCAAGAGCACTTTTTACTATGCGCACCCAACCAGAGTGACGGGAGGAGCACATTTCAGAAAACGTGCTCAGCTCGTCCAGAAAATGCGATTTAAGCAATAAAATTAAAAATGCACCTAAAACCTAAACCAAACGTTGCAGATGGTCATTTCTTCATGCGCAGTGGTCAACGCGGCACTCTCTAGCTGCCAAGAGCACTTTTTACTATGCACACCCAACCAGAGTGACGGGAGGAGCACATTTCAGAAAACGTGCTCAGCTCGTCCAGACAATGCGATTTAAGCAATAAAATTAAAAATGCACCCAAAACCTAAACCAAACGTTGCAGATGGTCATTTCTTCATGTGCAGTGGTCAACGCGGAACTCTATAGCTGCCAAGAGCACTTTTTACTATGCGCACCCAACCAGACTGACGGGAGGAGCACATTTCAGAAAACGTGCTCAGTTCGTCGAGAAAATGCGATTTAAGGAACAAAATTAAAAATGCACCCAAAACCTAAACCAAACGTTGCAGGTGGTTATTTCTTCATGCGCAGCAGTCAACGCGGCACTCTCTAGCTGCCAAGAGCACTTTTTAATATGCACACCCAACAAGAGTGACGGGAGGAGCGCATTTCAGAAAACGTGCTCAGCTCGACGAGAACATGCGATTTAAGCAATAAAATTAAAAATGCACCCAAAACCTAAACCAAACGTTGCAGGTGGTTATTTCTTCATGCGCAGTGGTCAAGGCGGCACTCTCTAGCTGCCAAGATCACTTTTTACTATGCGCACCCAACCAGAGTGACGGGAGGAGCACATTTCAGAAAATGTGCTCAGCTCGTCGAGAAAATGCCATTTAAGCCGTACAATTAAAAATGCACCTAAAACCTAAACCAAACGTTGCAGGTGGTTGTTTCTTCATGCGCAGTGGTCAACGTGGCACTCTCTAGCTGCCAAGAGCACTTTTTACTATGCGCACCCAACCAGAGTGACGGGAGGAGCACATTTCAGAAAACGTGCTCAGCTCGTCGAGAAAATGCGATTCAAGCAATAAAATTTAAAATGCACCTAAAACCTAAACCAAACGTTGCAGGTGGTTATTTCTTCATGCGCATTGGTCAACGCGGCACTCTCTAGCTGCCAAGAGCACTTTTTCCTTTGCGCACCCAACCAGAGTGACGGGAGGAGCACATTTCAGAAAACGTGCTCAGCTCGTCGAGAAAATGCGATTTAAGCAATAAAATTAAAAATGCACCCAAAACCTAAACCAAACGTTGCAGGTGGTTATTTCTTCATGCGCAGTGGTCAACGCGGCACTCTCTAGCTGCCAAGAGCACTTTTTACTATGCGCACCCAACCAGAGTGACGGGAGGAGCACATTTCAGAAAACGTGCTCAGCTCGTCGAGAAAATGCGATTTAAGCAATGAAATTAAAAATGCACCCAAAACCTAAACCAAACGTTGCAGGTGGTTATTTCTTCATGCGCAGTGGTCAACGCGGCACTCTCTAGCTGCCAAGAGCACTTTTTACTATGCGCACCCAACCAGAGTGACGGGAGGAGCACTTTTCAGAAAACGTGCTCAGCTCGTCGAGAAAATGCGAATTAAGCAATAAAATTAAAAATGCACCCAAAACCTAAACCAAACGTTGCAGATGGTCATTTCTTCATGCGCAGTGGTCAACGCGGCACTCTCTAGCTGCCAAGAGCACTTTTTACTATGCGCACCCAACCAGAGTGACGGGAGGAGCACATTTCAGAAAACGTGCTCAGCTCGTCGAGAAAATGCGATTTAAGCAATAAAATTAAAAATGCACCTAAAACCCAAACCAAACGTTGCAGGTGGTTATTTCTTCATGCGCAGTGGTCAACGCGGCACTCTCTAGCTGCCAAGAGCACTTTTTACTATGCGCACCCAACCAGAGTGACGGGAGGAGCACATTTCAGAAAACGTGCTCAGCTCGTCGAGAAAATGCGATTTAAGCAATAAAATTAAAAATGCACCTAAAACCTAAACCAAACGTTGCAGGTGGTTATTTCTTCGTGCGCAGCAGTCAACGCGGCACTCTCTAGCTGCCAAGAGCACTTTTTACTATGCGCACCCAACCAGAGTGACGGGAGGAGCACATTTCAGAAAACGTGCTCAGCTCGTCGAGAAAATGCGATTTAAGCAACAAAATTAAAAATGCACCCAAAACCTAAACCAAACGTTGCAGGTGGTTATTTCTTCATGCGCAGCAGTCAACGCGGCACTCTCTAGCTGCCAAGAGCACTTTTTACTATGCGCACCCAACCAGAGTGACGGGAGGAGCACATTTCAGAAAACGTGCTCAGCTCGTCGAGAAAATGCGATTTAAGCAATAAAATTAAAAATGCACCCAAAACCTAAACCAAACGTTGCAGGTGGTTATTTCTTCATGCGCAGTGGTAAACGCGGCACTCTCTAGCTGCCAAGAGCACTTTTTACTATGCGCACCCAACCAGAGTGACGGGAGGAGCACATTTCATAAAACGTGCTCAGCTCGTCCAGAAAATGCTATTTAAGCAATAAAATTAAAAATGCACCTAAAACCTAAACCAAACGTTGCAGATGGTCATTTCTTCATGCGCAGTGGTCAACGCGGCACTCTCTAGCTGCCAAGAGCACTTTTTACTATGCACACCCAACCAGAGTGACGGGAGGAGCACATTTCAGAAAACGTGCTCAGCTCGTCCAGAAAATGCGATTTAAGCAATAAAATTAAAAATGCACCCAAAACCTAAACCAAACGTTGCAGGTGGTTATTTCTTCATGCGCAGTGGTCAACGCGGCACTCTCTAGCTGCCAAGAGCACTTTTTACTATGCGCACCCAACCAGAGTGACGGGAGGAGCACATTTCAGAAAACGTGCTCAGCTCGTCGAGAAAATGCGATTTAAGCAATAAAATTAAAAATGCACCCAAAACCAAAACCAAACGTTGCAGGTGGTTATTTCTTCGTGCGCAGCAGTCAACGCGGCACTCTCTAGCTGCCAAGAACACTTTTTACTATGCGCACCCAACCAGAGTGACGGGAGGAGCACATTTCAGAAAACGTGCTCAGCTCGTCGAGAAAATGCGATTCAAGCAATAAAATTTGAAATGCACCTAAAACCTAAACCAAACGTTGCAGGTGGTTATTTCTTCATGCGCATTGGTCAACGCGGCACTCTCTAGCTGCCAAGAGCACGTTTTACTTTGCACACCCAACCAGAGTGACGGGAGGAGCACATTTCAGAAAACGTGCTCAGCTCGTCGAGAAAATGCGATTTAAGCAATAAAATTAAAAATGCACCCAAAACCTAAACCAAACGTTGCAGGTGGTTATTTTTTCATGCGCATTGGTCAACGCGGCACTCTCTAGCTGCCAAGAGCACTTTTTACTTTGCGCACCCAACCAGAGTAACGGGAGGAGCACATTTCAGAAAACGTACTCAGCTCGTCGAGAAAATGCGATTTAAGCAATAAAATTAAAAATGCACCCAAAACCTAAACCAAACGTTGCAGGTGGTTATTTCTTCATGCGCAGTGGTCAACGCGGCACTCTCTAGCTGCCAAGAGCACTTTTTACTATGCGCACCCAACCAGAGTGACGGGAGGAGCACATTTCAGAAAACGTGCTCAGCTCGTCGAGAAAATGCGATTTAAGCAATAAAATTAAAAATGCACCCAAAACCTAAACCAAACGTTGCAGATGGTCATTTCTTCATGCGCAGTGGTCAACGCGGCACTCTCTAGCTGCCAAGAGCACTTTTTACTATGCGCACCCAACCAGAGTGACGGGAGGACCACATTTCAGAAAACGTGCTCAGCTCGTCGAGAAAATGCGATTTAAGCAATAAAATTAAAAATGCACCCAAAACTTAAACCAAACGTTGCAGGTGGTTATTTCTTCATGCGCAGCAGTCAACGCGGCACTCTCTAGCTGCCAAGAGCACTTTTTACTATGCGCACCCAACCAGAGTGACGGGAGGAGCACATTTCAGAAAACGTGCTCAGCTCGTCGAGAAAATGCGATTTAAGCAATGAAATTAAAAATGCACCCAAAACCTAAACCAAACGTTGCAGGTGGTTATTTCTTCATGCGCAGTGGTCAACGCGGCACTCTCTAGCTGCCAAGAGCACTTTTTACTATGCGCACCCAACCAGAGTGACGGGAGGAGCACTTTTCAGAAAACGTGCTCAGTTCGTCGAGAAATTGCGAATTAAGCAATAAAATTAAAAATGCACCCAAAACCTAAACCAAACGTTGCAGATGGTCATTTCTTCATGCGCAGTGGTCAACGCGGCACTCTCTAGCTGCCAAGAGCACTTTTTACTATGCGCACCCAACCAGAGTGACGGGAGGAGCACATTTCAGAAAACGTGCTCAGCTCGTCGAGAAAATGCGATTTAAGCAATAAAATTAAAAATGCACCTAAAACCCAAACCAAACGTTGCAGGTGGTTATTTCTTCATGCGCAGTGGTCAACGCGGCACTCTCTAGCTGCCAAGAGCACTTTTTACTATGCGCACCCAACCAGAGTGACGGGAGGAGCACATTTCAGAAAATGTGCTCAGCTCGTCGAGAAAATGCCATTTAAGCCGTACAATTAAAAATGCACCTAAAACCTAAACCAAACGTTGCAGGTGGTTGTTTCTTCATGCGCAGTGGTCAACGTGGCACTCTCTAGCTGCCAAGAGCACTTTTTACTATGCGCACCCAACCAGAGTGACGGGAGGAGCACATTTCAGAAAACGTGCTCAGCTCGTCGAGAAAATGCGATTTAAGCAATAAAATTAAAAATGCACCTAAAACCTAAACCAAACGTTGCAGGTGGTTATTTCTTCATGCGCAGTGGTCAACGCGGCACTCTGTAGCTGCCAAGAGCACTTTTTACTATGCGCACCCACCCAGAGTGACGGGAGGAGCACATTTCAGAAAACGTGCTCACCTCGTCGAGAAAATGCGATTTAAGCAATAAAATTAAAAATGCACCTAAAACCTAAACCAAACGTTGCAGGTGGTTATTTCTTCATGCGCAGTGGTCAACGCGGCACTCTCTAGCTGCCAAGAGCACTTTTAACTATGCGCACCCAACCAGAGTGACGGGAGGAGCACATTTCAGAAAACGTGCTCAGCTCGTCGAGAAAATGCGATTTAAGCAATAAAATAAAAAATGCACCTAAAACCTAAACCAAACGTTGCAGGTGGTTATTTCTTCATGCGCAGTGGTCAACGCGGCACTCTCTAGCTGCCAAGAGCACGTTTTACTATGCGCACCCAACCAGAGTGACGGGAGGAGCACATTTCAGAAAACGTGCTCAGCTCGTCGAGAAAATGCGATTTAAGCAATAAAATTAAAAATGCACCTAAAACCTAAACCAAACGTTGCAGGTGGTTATTTCTTCATGCGCAGTGGTCAACGCGGCACTCTCTAGCTGCCAAGAGCACTTTTTACTATGCGCACCCAACCAGAGTGACGGGAGGAGCACATTTCAGAAAACGTGCTCAGCTCGTCGAGAAAATGCGATTTAAGCAATAAAATTTAAAATGCACCTAAAACCTAAACCAAACGTTGCAGGTGGTTATTTCTTCATGCGCAGTGGTCAATGCGGCACTCTCTAGCTGCCAAGAGCACTTTTTACTATGCGCACCTAACCAGAGTGACGGGAGGAGCACATTTCAGAAAACGTGCTCAGCTCGTCGAGAAAATGCGATTTACGCAATAAAATTAAAAATGCACCTAAAACCTAAACAAAACGTTGCAGGTGGTTATTTCTTCATGCGCAGTGGTCAACGCGGCACTCTCTAGCTGCCAAGAGCACTTTTTACTATGCGCACCCAACCAGAGTGACGGGAGGAGCACATTTCAGAAAACGTGCTCAGCTCGTCGAGAAAATGCGATTTAAGCAATAAAATTAAAAATGCACCCAAAACCTAAACCAAACGTTGCAGGTGGTTATTTCTTCATGCGCAGCAGTCAAAGCGGCACTCTCTAGCTGCCAAGAGCACTTTTTACTATGTGCACCCAACCAGAGTGACGGGAGGAGCACATTTCAGAAAACGTGCTCAGCTCGTCGAGAAAATGCGATTCAAGCAATAAAATTTGAAATGCACCTAAAACCTAAACCAAACGTTGCAGGTGGTTATTTCTTCATGCGCATTGGTCAACGCGGCACTCTCTAGCTGCCAAGAGCACTTTTTACTTTGCACACCCAACCAGAGTGACGGGAGGAGCACATTTCAGAAAACGTGCTCAGCTCGTCGAGAAAATGCGATTTAAGCAATAAAATTAAAAATGCACCCAAAACCTAAACCAAACGTTGCAGGTGGTTATTTTTTCATGCGCATTGGTCAACGCGGCACTCTCTAGCTGCCAAGAGCACTTTTTACTTTGCGCACCCAACCAGAGTAACGGGAGGAGCACATTTCAGAAAACGTACTCAGCTCGTCGAGAAAATGCGATTTAAGCAATAAAATTAAAAATGCACCCAAAACCTAAACCAAACGTTGCAGGTGGTTATTTCTTCATGCGCAGTGGTCAACGCGGCACTCTCTAGCTGCCAAGAGCACTTTTTACTATGCGCACCCAACCAGAGTGACGGGAGGAGCACATTTCAGAAAACGTGCTCAGCTCGTCGAGAAAATGCGATTTAAGCAATAAAATTAAAAATGCACCCAAAACCTAAACCAAACGTTGCAGATGGTCATTTCTTCATGCGCAGTGGTCAACGCGGCACTCTCTAGCTGCCAAGAGCACTTTTTACTATGCGCACCCAACCAGAGTGACGGGAGGACCACATTTCAGAAAACGTGCTCAGCTCGTCGAGAAAATGCGATTTAAGCAATAAAATTAAAAATGCACCCAAAACTTAAACCAAACGTTGCAGGTGGTTATTTCTTCATGCGCAGCAGTCAACGCGGCACTCTCTAGCTGCCAAGAGCACTTTTTACTATGCGCACCCAACCAGAGTGACGGGAGGAGCACATTTCAGAAAACGTGCTCAGCTCGTCGAGAAAATGCGATTTAAGCAATGAAATTAAAAATGCACCCAAAACCTAAACCAAACGTTGCAGGTGGTTATTTCTTCATGCGCAGTGGTCAACGCGGCACTCTCTAGCTGCCAAGAGCACTTTTTACTATGCGCACCCAACCAGAGTGACGGGAGGAGCACTTTTCAGAAAACGTGCTCAGTTCGTCGAGAAATTGCGAATTAAGCAATAAAATTAAAAATGCACCCAAAACCTAAACCAAACGTTGCAGATGGTCATTTCTTCATGCGCAGTGGTCAACGCGGCACTCTCTAGCTGCCAAGAGCACTTTTTACTATGCGCACCCAACCAGAGTGACGGGAGGAGCACATTTCAGAAAACGTGCTCAGCTCGTCGAGAAAATGCGATTTAAGCAATAAAATTAAAAATGCACCTAAAACCCAAACCAAACGTTGCAGGTGGTTATTTCTTCATGCGCAGTGGTCAACGCGGCACTCTCTAGCTGCCAAGAGCACTTTTTACTATGCGCACCCAACCAGAGTGACGGGAGGAGCACATTTCAGAAAATGTGCTCAGCTCGTCGAGAAAATGCCATTTAAGCCGTACAATTAAAAATGCACCTAAAACCTAAACCAAACGTTGCAGGTGGTTGTTTCTTCATGCGCAGTGGTCAACGTGGCACTCTCTAGCTGCCAAGAGCACTTTTTACTATGCGCACCCAACCAGAGTGACGGGAGGAGCACATTTCAGAAAACGTGCTCAGCTCGTCGAGAAAATGCGATTTAAGCAATAAAATTAAAAATGCACCTAAAACCTAAACCAAACGTTGCAGGTGGTTATTTCTTCATGCGCAGTGGTCAACGCGGCACTCTGTAGCTGCCAAGAGCACTTTTTACTATGCGCACCCACCCAGAGTGACGGGAGGAGCACATTTCAGAAAACGTGCTCACCTCGTCGAGAAAATGCGATTTAAGCAATAAAATTAAAAATGCACCTAAAACCTAAACCAAACGTTGCAGGTGGTTATTTCTTCATGCGCAGTGGTCAACGCGGCACTCTCTAGCTGCCAAGAGCACTTTTTACTATGCGCACCCAACCAGAGTGACGGGAGGAGCACATTTCAGAAAACGTGCTCAGCTCGTCGAGAAAATGCGATTTAAGCAATAAAATTTAAAATGCACCTAAAACCTAAACCAAACGTTGCAGGTGGTTATTTCTTCATGCGCAGTGGTCAATGCGGCACTCTCTAGCTGCCAAGAGCACTTTTTACTATGCGCACCTAACCAGAGTGACGGGAGGAGCACATTTCAGAAAACGTGCTCAGCTCGTCGAGAAAATGCGATTTACGCAATAAAATTAAAAATGCACCTAAAACCTAAACAAAACGTTGCAGGTGGTTATTTCTTCATGCGCAGTGGTCAACGCGGCACTCTCTAGCTGCCAAGAAAACTTTTTACTATGCGCACCCAACCAGAGTGACGGGAGGAGCACATTTCAGAAAACGTGCTCAGCTCGTCGAGAAAATGCGATTTAAGCAATAAAATTAAAAATGCACCCAAAACCTAAACCAAACGTTGCAGGTGGTTATTTCTTCATGCGCAGCAGTCAAAGCGGCACTCTCTAGCTGCCAAGAGCACTTTTTACTATGTGCACCCAACCAGAGTGACGGGAGGAGCACATTTCAGAAAACGTGCTCAGCTCGTCGAGAAAATGCGATTCAAGCAATAAAATTTGAAATGCACCTAAAACCTAAACCAAACGTTGCAGGTGGTTATTTCTTCATGCGCATTGGTCAACGCGGCACTCTCTAGCTGCCAAGAGCACTTTTTACTTTGCGCACCCAACCAGAGTGACGGGAGGAGCACATTTCAGAAAACGTGCTCAGCTCGTCGAGAAAATGCGATTTAAGCAATAAAATTAAAAATGCACCCAAAACCTAAACCAAACGTTGCAGGTGGTTATTTCTTCATGCGCATTGGTCAACGCGGCACTCTCTAGCTGCCAAGAGCACTTTTTACTTTGCACACCCAACCAGAGTGACGGGAGGAGCACATTTCAGAAAACGTGCTCAGCTCGTCGAGAAAATGCGATTTAAGCAATAAAATTAAAAATGCACCCAAAACCTAAACCAAACGTTGCAGGTGGTTATTTCTTCATGCGCAGTGGTCAACGCGGCACTCTCTAGCTGCCAAGAGCACTTTTTACTATGCGCACCCAACCAGAGTGACGGGAGGAGCACATTTCAGAAAACGTGCTCAGCTCGTCCAGAAAAGGCTATTTAAGCAATAAAATAAAAAATGCACATAAAACCTAAACCAAACGTTGCAGATGGTCATTTCTTCATGCGCAGTGGTCAATGCGGCACTCTCTAGCTGCCAAGAGCACTTTTTACTATGCGCACCAAACCAGAGTGACGGGAGGAGCACATTTCAGAAAACGTGCTCAGCTCGTCGAGAAAATGCGATTTAAGCAATAAAATTAAAACTGCACCCAAAACCTAAACCAAACGTTGCAGATGGTCATTTCTTCATGCGCAGTTGTCAACGCGGCACTCTCTAGCTGCCAAGAGCACTTTTTACTATGCACACCCAACCAGAGTGACGGGAGGAGCACATTTCAGAAAACGTGCTCAGCTCGTCGAGAAAATGCGATTTAAGCAATAAAATTAAAAATGCACCCAAAACCTAAACCAAACGTTGCAGGTGGTTATTTCTTCATGCGCAGCAGTCAACGCGGCACTCTCTAGCTGCCAAGAGCACTTTTTACTATGCGCACCCAACCAGAGTGACGGGAGGAGCACATTTCAGAAAACGTGCTCAGCTTGTCGAGAAAATGCGATTTAAGCAATAAAATTAAAAATGCACCCAAAACCTAAACCAAACGTTGCAGATGGTCATTTCTTCATGCGCAGTGGTCAACGCGGCACTCTCTAGCTGCCAAGAGCACTTTTTACTATGCGCACCCAACCAGAGTGACGGGAGGACCACATTTCAGAAAACGTGCTCAGCTCGTCGAGAAAATGCGATGTAAGCAATAAAATTAAAAATGCACCCAAAACCTAAACCAAACGTTGCAGGTGGTTATTTCTTCATGCGGAGCAGTCAACGCGGCACTCTCTAGCTGCCAAGAGCACTTTTTACTATGCGCACCCAACCAGAGTGACGGGAGGAGCACATTTCAGAAAACGTGCTCAGCTCGTCGAGAAAATGCGATTTAAGCAATGAAATTAAAAATGCACCCAAAACCTAAACCAAACGTTGCAGGTGGTTATTTCTTCATGCGCAGCAGTCAAAGCGGCACTCTCTAGCTGCCAAGAGCACTTTTTACTATGTGCACCCAACCAGAGTGACGGGAGGAGCACATTTCAGAAAACGTGCTCAGCTCGTCGAGAAAATGCGATTCAAGCAATAAAATTTGAAATGCACCTAAAACCTAAACCAAACGTTGCAGGTGGTTATTTCTTCATGCGCATTGGTCAACGCGGCACTCTCTAGCTGCCAAGAGCACTTTTTACTTTGCACACCCAACCAGAGTGACGGGAGGAGCACATTTCAGAAAACGTGCTCAGCTCGTCGAGAAAATGCGATTTAAGCAATAAAATTAAAAATGCACCCAAAACCTAAACCAAACGTTGCAGGTGGTTATTTCTTCATGCGCATTGGTCAACGCGGCACTCTCTAGCTGCCAAGAGCACTTTTTACTTTGCGCACCCAACCAGAGTGACGGGAGGAGCACATTTCAGAAAACGTGCTCAGCTCGTCGAGAAAATGCGATTTAAGCAATAAAATTAAAAATGCACCCAAAACCTAAACCAAACGTTGCAGGTGGTTATTTCTTCATGCGCAGCAGTCAACGCGGCACTCTCTAGCTGCCAAGAGCACTTTTTACTATGCGCACCCAACCAGAGTGACGGGAGGAGCACATTTCAGAAAACGTGCTCAGCTCGTCGAGAAAATGCGATTTAAGCAATGAAATTAAAAATGCACCCAAAACCTAAACCAAACGTTGCAGGTGGTTATTTCTTCATGCGCAGTGGTCAACGCGGCACTCTCTAGCTGCCAAGAGCACTTTTTACTATGCGCACCCAACCAGAGTGACGGGAGGAGCACTTTTCAGAAAACGTGCTCAGCTCGTCGAGAAATTGCGAATTAAGCAATAAAATTAAAAATGCACCCAAAACCTAAACCAAACGTTGCAGATGGTCATTTCTTCATGCGCAGTGGTCAACGCGGCACTCTCTAGCTGCCAAGAGCACTTTTTACTATGCGCACCCAACCAGAGTGACGGGAGGAGCACATTTCAGAAAACGTGCTCAGCTCGTCGAGAAAATGCGATTTAAGCAATAAAATTAAAAATGCACCTAAAACCCAAACCAAACGTTGCAGGTGGTTATTTCTTCATGCGCAGTGGTCAACGCGGCACTCTCTAGCTGCCAAGAGCACTTTTTACTATGCGCACCCAACCAGAGTGACGGGAGGAGCACATTTCAGAAAATGTGCTCAGCTCGTCGAGAAAATGCCATTTAAGCCGTACAATTAAAAATGCACCTAAAACCTAAACCAAACGTTGCAGGTGGTTGTTTCTTCATGCGCAGTGGTCAACGTGGCACTCTCTAGCTGCCAAGAGCACTTTTTACTATGCGCACCCAACCAGAGTGACGGGAGGAGCACATTTCAGAAAACGTGCTCAGCTCGTCGAGAAAATGCGATTTAAGCAATAAAATTAAAAATGCACCTAAAACCTAAACCAAACGTTGCAGGTGGTTATTTCTTCATGCGCAGTGGTCAACGCGGCACTCTGTAGCTGCCAAGAGCACTTTTTACTGTGCGCACCCACCCAGAGTGACGGGAGGAGCACATTTCAGAAAACGTGCTCACCTCGTCGAGAAAATGCGATTTAAGCAATAAAATTAAAAATGCACCTAAAACCTAAACCAAACGTTGCAGGTGGTTATTTCTTCATGCGCAGTGGTCGACGCGGCACTCTCTAGCTGCCAAGAGCACTTTTAACTATGCGCACCCAACCAGAGTGACGGGAGGAGCACATTTCAGAAAACGTGCTCAGCTCGTCGAGAAAATGCGATTTAAGCAATAAAATAAAAAATGCACCTAAAACCTAAACCAAACGTTGCAGGTGGTTATTTCTTCATGCGCAGTGGTCAACGCGGCACTCTCTAGCTGACAAGAGCACTTTTTACTATGCGCACCCAACCAGAGTGACGGGAGGAGCACATTTCAGAAAACGTGCTCAGCTCGTCGAGAAAATGCGATTTAAGCAATAAAATTAAAAATGCACCTAAAACCTAAACCAAACGTTGCAGGTGGTTATTTCTTCATGCGCAGTGGTCAACGCGGCACTCTCTAGCTGCCAAGAGCACTTTTTACTAAGCGCACCCAACCAGAGTGACGGGAGGAGCACATTTCAGAAAACGTGCTCAGCTCGTCGAGAAAATGCGATTTAAGCAATAAAATTTAAAATGCACCTAAAACCTAAACCAAACGTTGCAGGTGGTTATTTCTTCATGCGCAGTGGTCAATGCGGCACTCTCTAGTTGCCAAGAGCACTTTTTACTATGCGCACCTAACCAGAGTGACGGGAGGAGCACATTTCAGAAAACGTGCTCAGCTCGTCGAGAAAATGCGATTTAAGCAATAAAATTAAAAATGCACCCAAAACCTAAACCAAACATTGCAGGTGGTTATTTCTTCATGCGCAGTGGTCAACGCGGCACTCTCTAGCTGCCAAGAGCACTTTTTACTATGCGCACCCAACCAGAGTGACGGGAGGAGCACATTTCAGAAAACGTGCTCAGCTCGTCCAGAAAAGGCTATTTAAGCAATAAAATAAAAAATGCACATAAAACCTAAACCAAACGTTGCAGATGGTCATTTCTTCATGCGCAGTGGTCAATGCGGCACTCTCTAGCTGCCAAGAGCACTTTTTACTATGCGCACCAAACCAGAGTGACGGGAGGAGCACATTTCAGAAAACGTGCTCAGCTCGTCGAGAAAATGCGATTTAAGCAATAAAATTAAAACTGCACCCAAAACCTAAACCAAACGTTGCAGATGGTCATTTCTTCATGCGCAGTGGTCAACGCGGCACTCTCTAGCTGCCAAGAGCACTTTTTACTATGCACACCCAACCAGAGTGACGGGAGGAGCACATTTCAGAAAACGTGCTCAGCTCGTCGAGAAAATGCGATTTAAGCAATAAAATTAAAAATGCACCCAAAACCTAAACCAAACGTTGCAGGTGGTTATTTCTTCATGCGCAGCAGTCAACGCGGCACTCTCTAGCTGCCAAGAGCACTTTTTACTATGCGCACCCAACCAGAGTGACGGGAGGAGCACATTTCAGAAAACGTGCTCAGCTCGTCGAGAAAATGCGATTTAAGCAATAAAATTAAAAATGCACCCAAAACCTAAACCAAACGTTGCAGATGGTCATTTCTTCATGCGCAGTGGTCAACGCGGCACTCTCTAGCTGCCAAGAGCACTTTTTACTATGCGCACCCAACCAGAGTGACGGGAGGACCACATTTCAGAAAACGTGCTCAGCTCGTCGAGAAAATGCGATTTAAGCAATAAAATTAAAAATGCTCCCAAAACTTAAACCAAACGTTGCAGGTGGTTATTTCTTCATGCGCAGCAGTCAACGCGGCACTCTCTAGCTGCCAAGAGCACTTTTTACTATGCGCACCCAACCAGAGTGACGGGAGGAGCACATTTCAGAAAACGTGCTCAGCTCGTCGAGAAAATGCGATTTAAGCAATGAAATTAAAAATGCACCCAAAACCTAAACCAAACGTTGCAGGTGGTTATTTCTTCATGCGCAGTGGTCAACGCGGCACTCTCTAGCTGCCAAGAGCACTTTTTACTATGCGCACCCAACCAGAGTGACGAGAGGAGCACTTTTCAGAAAACGTGCTCAGTTCGTCGAGAAATTGCGAATTAAGCAATAAAATTAAAAATGCACCCAAAACCTAAACCAAACGTTGCAGATGGTCATTTCTTCATGCGCAGTGGTCAACGCGGCACTCTCTAGCTGCCAAGAGCACTTTTTACTATGCGCACCCAACCAGAGTGACGGGAGGAGCACATTTCAGAAAACGTGCTCAGCTCGTCGAGAAAATGCGATTTAAGCAATAAAATTAAAAATGCACCTAAAACCCAAACCAAACGTTGCAGGTGGTTATTTCTTCATGCGCAGTGGTCAACGCGGCACTCTCTAGCTGCCAAGAGCACTTTTTACTATGCGCACCCAACCAGAGTGACGGGAGGAGCACATTTCAGAAAATGTGCTCAGCTCGTCGAGAAAATGCCATTTAAGCCGTACAATTAAAAATGCACCTAAAACCTAAACCAAACGTTGCAGGTGGTTGTTTCTTCATGCGCAGTGGTCAACGTGGCACTCTCTAGCTGCCAAGAGCACTTTTTACTATGCGCACCCAACCAGAGTGACGGGAGGAGCACATTTCAGAAAACGTGCTCAGCTCGTCGAGAAAATGCGATTTAAGCAATAAAATTAAAAATGCACCTAAAACCTAAACCAAACGTTGCAGGTGGTTATTTCTTCATGCGCAGTGGTCAACGCGGCACTCTGTAGCTGCCAAGAGCACTTTTTACTATGCGCACCCACCCAGAGTGACGGGAGGAGCACATTTCAGAAAACGTGCTCACCTCGTCGAGAAAATGCGATTTAAGCAATAAAATTAAAAATGCACCTAAAACCTAAACCAAACGTTGCAGGTGGTTATTTCTTCATGCGCAGTGGTCAACGCGGCACTCTCTAGCTGCCAAGAGCACTTTTAACTATGCGCACCCAACCAGAGTGACGGGAGGAGCACATTTCAGAAAACGTGCTCAGCTCGTCGAGAAAATGCGATTTAAGCAATAAAATAAAAAATGCACCTAAAACCTAAACCAAACGTTGCAGGTGGTTATTTCTTCATGCGCAGTGGTCAACGCGGCACTCTCTAGCTGCCAAGAGCACTTTTTACTATGCGCACCCAACCAGAGTGACGGGAGGAGCACATTTCAGAAAACGTGCTCAGCTCGTCGAGAAAATGCGATTTAAGCAATAAAATTAAAAATGCACCTAAAACCTAAACCAAACGCTGCAGATGGTCATTTCTTCATGCGCAGTGGTCAACGCGGCACTCTCTAGCTGCCAAGAGCACTTTTTACTATGCGCACCCAACCAGAGTGACGGGAGGAGCACATTTCAGAAAACGTGCTTAGCTCGTCGAGAAAATGCGATTTAAGCAATAAAATTTAAAATGCACCTAAAACCTAAACCAAACGTTGCAGGTGGTTATTTCTTCATGCGCAGTGGTCAATGCGGCACTCTCTAGCTGCCAAGAGCACTTTTTACTATGCGCACCTAACCAGAGTGACGGGAGGAGCACATTTCAGAAAACGTGCTCAGCTCGTCGAGAAAATGCGATTTACGCAATAAAATTAAAAATGCACCTAAAACCTAAACAAAACGTTGCAGGTGGTTATTTCTTCATGCGCAGTGGTCAACGCGGCACTCTCTAGCTGCCAAGAGCACTTTTTACTATGCGCACCCAACCAGAGTGACGGGAGGAGCACATTTCAGAAAACGTGCTCAGCTCGTCGAGAAAATGCGATTTAAGCAATAAAATTAAAAATGCACCCAAAACCTAAACCAAACGTTGCAGGTGGTTATTTCTTCATGCGCAGCAGTCAAAGCGGCACTCTCTAGCTGCCAAGAGCACTTTTTACTATGTGCACCCAACCAGAGTGACGGGAGGAGCACATTTCAGAAAACGTGCTCAGCTCGTCGAGAAAATGCGATTCAAGCAATAAAATTTGAAATGCACCTAAAACCTAAACCAAACGTTGCAGGTGGTTATTTCTTCATGCGCATTGGTCAACGCGGCTCTCTCTAGCTGCCAAGAGCACTTTTTACTTTGCGCACCCAACCAGAGTGACGGGAGGAGCACATTTCAGAAAACGTGCTCAGCTCGTCGAGAAAATGCGATTTAAGCAATAAAATTAAAAATGCACCCAAAACCTAAACCAAACGTTGCAGGTGGTTATTTCTTCATGCGCATTGGTCAACGCGGCACTCTCTAGCTGCCAAGAGCACTTTTTACTTTGCGCACCCAACCAGAGTGACGGGAGGAGCACATTTCAGAAAACGTGCTCAGCTCGTCGAGAAAATGCGATTTAAGCAATAAAATTAAAAATGCACCCAAAACCTAAACCAAACATTGCAGGTGGTTATTTCTTCATGTGCAGTGGTCAACGCGGCACTCTCTAGCTGCCAAGAGCACTTTTTACTATGCGCACCCAACCAGAGTGACGGGAGGAGCACATTTCAGAAAACGTGCTCAGCTCGTCCAGAAAAGGCTATTTAAGCAATAAAATAAAAAATGCACATAAAACCTAAACCAAACGTTGCAGATGGTCATTTCTTCATGCGCAGTGGTCAATGCGGCACTCTCTAGCTGCCAAGAGCACTTTTTACTATGCGCACCAAACCAGAGTGACGGGAGGAGCACATTTCAGAAAACGTGCTCAGCTCGTCGAGAAAATGCGATTTAAGCAATAAAATTAAAACTGCACCCAAAACCTAAACCAAACGTTGCAGATGGTCATTTCTTCATGCGCAGTGGTCAACGCGGCACTCTCTAGCTGCCAAGAGCACTTTTTACTATGCACACCCAACCAGAGTGACGGGAGGAGCACATTTCAGAAAACGTGCTCAGCTCGTCGAGAAAATGCGATTTAAGCAATACAATTAAAAATGCACCCAAAACCTAAACCAAACGTTGCAGGTGGTTATTTCTTCATGCGCAGCAGTCAACGCGGCACTCTCTAGCTGCCAAGAGCACTTTTTACTATGCGCACCCAACCAGAGTGACGGGAGGAGCACATTTCAGAAAACGTGCTCAGCTCGTCGAGAAAATGCGATTTAAGCAATAAAATTAAAAATGCACCCAAAACCTAAACCAAACGTTGCAGATGGTCATTTCTTCATGCGCAGTGGTCAACGCGGCACTCTCTAGCTGCCAAGAGCACTTTTTACTATGCGCACCCAACCAGAGTGACGGGAGGACCACATTTCAGAAAACGTGCTCAGCTCGTCGAGAAAATGCGATTTAAGCAATAAAATTAAAAATGCACCCAAAACTTAAACCAAACGTTGCAGGTGGTTATTTCTTCATGCGCAGCAGTCAACGCGGCACTCTCTAGCTGCCAAGAGCACTTTTTACTATGCGCACCCAACCAGAGTGACGGGAGGAGCACATTTCAGAAAACGTGCTCAGCTCGTCGAGAAAATGCGATTTAAGCAATGAAATTAAAAATGCACCCAAAACCTAAACCAAACGTTGCAGGTGGTTATTTCTTCATGCGCAGTGGTCAACGCGGCACTCTCTAGCTGCCAAGAGGACTTTTAACTATGCGCACCCAACCAGAGTGACGGGAGGAGCACATTTCAGAAAACGTGCTCAGCTCGTCGAGAAAATGCGATTTAAGCAATAAAATAAAAAATGCACCTAAAACCTAAACCAAACGTTGCAGGTGGTTATTTCTTCATGCGCAGTGGTCAACGCGGCACTCTCTAGCTGCCAAGAGCACTTTTTACTATGCGCACCCAACCAGAGTGACGGGAGGAGCACATTTCAGAAAACGTGCTCAGCTCGTCGAGAAAATGCGATTTAAGCAATAAAATTAAAAATGCACCTAAAACCTAAACCAAACGTTGCAGGTGGTTATTTCTTCATGCGCAGTGGTCAACGCGGCACTCTCTAGCTGCCAAGAGCACTTTTTACTATGCGCACCCAACCAGAGTGACGGGAGGAGCACATTTCAGAAAACGTGCTCAGCTCGTCGAGAAAATGCGATTTAAGCAATAAAATTTAAAATGCACCTAAAACCTAAACCAAACGTTGCAGGTGGTTATTTCTTCATGCGCAGTGGTCAATGCGGCACTCTCTAGCTGCCAAGAGCACTTTTTACTATGCGCACCTAACCAGAGTGACGGGAGGAGCACATTTCAGAAAACGTGCTCAGCTCGTCGAGAAAATGCGATTTACGCAATAAAATTAAAAATGCACCTAAAACCTAAACAAAACGTTGCAGGTGGTTATTTCTTCATGCGCAGTGGTCAACGCGGCACTCTCTAGCTGCCAAGAGCACTTTTTACTATGCGCACCCAACCAGAGTGACGGGAGGAGCACATTTCAGAAAATGTGCTCAGCTCGTCGAGAAAATGCGATTTAAGCAATAAAATTAAAAATGCACCCAAAACCTAAACCAAACGTTGCAGGTGGTTATTTCTTCATGCGCAGCAGTCAAAGCGGCACTCTCTAGCTGCCAAGAGCACTTTTTACTATGTGCACCCAACCAGAGTGACGGGAGGAGCACATTTCAGAAAACGTGCTCAGCTCGTCGAGAAAATGCGATTCAAGCAATAAAATTTGAAATGCACCTAAAACCTAAACCAAACGTTGCAGGTGGTTATTTCTTCATGCGCATTGGTCAACGTGGCTCTCTCTAGCTGCCAAGAGCACTTTTTACTTTGCGCACCCAACCAGAGTGACGGGAGGAGCACATTTCAGAAAACGTGCTCAGCTCGTCGAGAAAATGCGATTTAAGCAATAAAATTAAAAATGCACCCAAAACCTAAACCAAACGTTGCAGGTGGTTATTTCTTCATGCGCATTGGTCAACGCGGCACTCTCTAGCTGCCAAGAGCACTTTTTACTTTGCACACCCAACCAGAGTGACGGGAGGAGCACATTTCAGAAAACGTGCTCAGCTCGTCGAGAAAATGCGATTTAAGCAATAAAATTAAAAATGCACCCAAAACCTAAACCAAACGTTGCAGGTGGTTATTTCTTCATGCGCAGTGGTCAACGCGGCACTCTCTAGCTGCCAAGAGCACTTTTTACTATGCGCACCCAACCAGAGTGACGGGAGGAGCACATTTCAGAAAACGTGCTCAGCTCGTCCAGAAAAGGTTATTTAAGCAATAAAATAAAAAATGCACATAAAACCTAAACCAAACGTTGCAGATGGTCATTTCTTCATGCGCAGTGGTCAATGCGGCACTCTCTAGCTGCCAAGAGCACTTTTTACTATGCGCACCAAACCAGAGTGACGGGAGGAGCACATTTCAGAAAACGTGCTCAGCTCGTCGAGAAAATGCGATTTAAGCAATAAAATTAAAACTGCACCCAAAACCTAAACCAAACGTTGCAGATGGTCATTTCTTCATGCGCAGTGGTCAACGCGGCACTCTCTAGCTGCCAAGAGCACTTTTTACTATGCGCACCCAACCAGAGTGACGGGAGGACCACATTTCAGAAAACGTGCTCAGCTCGTCGAGAAAATGCGATTTAAGCAATAAAATTAAAAATGCACCCAAAACCTAAACCAAACGTTGCAGATGGTCATTTCTTCATGCGCAGTGGTCAACGCGGCACTCTCTAGCTGCCAAGAGCACTTTTTACTATGCGCACCCAACCAGAGTGACGGGAGGACCACATTTCAGAAAACGTGCTCAGCTCGTCGAGAAAATGCGATTTAAGCAATAAAATTAAAAATGCACCCAAAACCTAAACCAAACGTTGCAGGTGGTTATTTCTTCATGCGCAGCAGTCAACGCGGCACTCTCTAGCTGCCAAGAGCACTTTTTACTATGCGCACCCAACCAGAGTGACGGGAGGAGCACATTTCAGAAAACGTGCTCAGCTCGTCGAGAAAATGCGATTTAAGCAATGAAATTAAAAATGCACCCAAAACCTAAACCAAACGTTGCAGGTGGTTATTTCTTCATGCGCAGCAGTCAAAGCGGAACTCTCTAGCTGCCAAGAGCACTTTTTACTATGTGCACCCAACCAGAGTGACGGGAGGAGCACATTTCAGAAAACGTGCTCAGCTCGTCGAGAAAATGCGATTCAAGCAATAAAATTTGAAATGCACCTAAAACCTAAACCAAACGTTGCAGGTGGTTATTTCTTCATGCGCATTGGTCAACGCGGCACTCTCTAGCTGCCAAGAGCACTTTTTACTTTGCACACCCAACCAGAGTGACGGGACGAGCACATTTCAGAAAACGTGCTCAGCTCGTCGAGAAAATGCGATTTAAGCAATAAAATTAAAAATGCACCCAAAACCTAAACCAAACGTTGCAGGTGGTTATTTCTTCATGCGCATTGGTCAACGCGGCACTCTCTAGCTGCCAAGAGCACTTTTTACTTTGCGCACCCAACCAGAGTGACGGGAGGAGCACATTTCAGAAAACGTGCTCAGCTCGTCGAGAAAATGCGATTTAAGCAATAAAATTAAAAATGCACCCAAAACCTAAACCAAACGTTGCAGGTGGTTATTTCTTCATGCGCAGTGGTCAACGCGGCACTCTCTAGCTGCCAAGAGCACTTTTTACTATGCGCACCCAACCAGAGTGACGGGAGGAGCACATTTCAGAAAACGTGCTCAGCTCGTCCAGAAAAGGCTATTTAAGCAATAAAATAAAAAATGCACATAAAACCTAAACCAAACGTTGCAGATGGTCATTTCTTCATGCGCAGTGGTCAATGCGGCACTCTCTAGCTGCCAAGAGCACTTTTTACTATGCGCACCAAACCAGAGTGACGGGAGGAGCACATTTCAGAAAACGTGCTCAGCTCGTCGAGAAAATGCGATTTAAGCAATAAAATTAAAACTGCACCCAAAACCTAAACCAAACGTTGCAGATGGTCATTTCTTCATGCGCAGTGGTCAACGCGGCACTCTCTAGCTGCCAAGAGCACTTTTTACTATGCACACCCAACCAGAGTGACGGGAGGAGCACATTTCAGAAAACGTGCTCAGCTCGTCGAGAAAATGCGATTTAAGCAATAAAATTAAAAATGCACCCAAAACCTAAACCAAACGTTGCAGGTGGTTATTTCTTCATGCGCAGCAGTCAACGCGGCACTCTCTAGCTGCCAAGAGCACTTTTTACTATGCGCACCCAACCAGAGTGACGGGAGGAGCACATTTCAGAAAACGTGCTCAGCTCGTCGAGAAAATGCGATTTAAGCAATAAAATTAAAAATGCACCCAAAACCTAAACCAAACGTTGCAGATGGTCATTTCTTCATGCGCAGTGGTCAACGCGGCACTCTCTAGCTGCCAAGAGCACTTTTTAATATGCGCACCCAACCAGAGTGACGGGAGGACCACATTTCAGAAAACGTGCTCAGCTCGTCGAGAAAATGCGATTTAAGCAATAAAATTAAAAATGCACCCAAAACCTAAACGAAACGTTGCAGGTGGTTATTTCTTCATGCGCAGCAGTCAACGCGGCACTCTCTAGCTGCCAAGAGCACTTTTTACTATGCGCACCCAACCAGAGTGACGGGAGGAGCACATTTCAGAAAACGTGCTCAGCTCGTCGAGAAAATGCGATTTAAGCAATGAAATTAAAAATGCACCCAAAACCTAAACCAAACGTTGCAGGTGGTTATTTCTTCATGCGCAGTGGTCAACGCGGCACTCTCTAGCTGCCAAGAGCACTTTTTACTATGCGCACCCAACCAGAGTGACGGGAGGAGCACTTTTCAGAAAACGTGCTCAGCTCGTCGAGAAATTGCGAATTAAGCAATAAAATTAAAAATGCACCCAAAACCTAAACCAAACGTTGCAGATGGTCATTTCTTCATGCGCAGTGGTCAACGCGGCACTCTCTAGCTGCCAAGAGCACTTTTTACTATGCGCACCCAACCAGAGTGACGGGAGGAGCACATTTCAGAAAACGTGCTCAGCTCGTCGAGAAAATGCGATTTAAGCAATAAAATTAAAAATGCACCTAAAACCCAAACCAAACGTTGCAGGTGGTTATTTCTTCATGCGCAGTGGTCAACGCGGCACTCTCTAGCTGCCAAGAGCACTTTTTACTATGCGCACCCAACCAGAGCGACGGGAGCAGCACATTTCAGAAAACGTGCTCAGCTCGTCGAGAAAATGCGATTTAAGCAATAAAATTAAAAATGCACCTAAAACCTAAACTAAACGTTGCAGGTGGTTATTTCTTCGTGCGCAGCAGTAAACGCGGCACTCTCTAGCTGCCAAGAGCACTTTTTACTATGCGCACCCAACCAGAGTGACGGGAGGAGCACATTTCAGAAAACGTGCTCAGCTCGTCGAGTAAATGCAATTTAAGCAATAAAATTAAAACTGCACCCAAAACCTAAACCAAACGTTGCAGGTGGTTATTTCTTCATGCGCAGTGATCAACGCGGCACTCTCTAGCTGCCAAGAGCACTTTTTACTATGCGCACCCAACCAGAGTGACGGGAGGAGCACATTTCAGAAAACGTGCTCAGCTCGTCCAGAAAATGCGATTTAAGCAATAAAATTAAAAATGCACCTAAAACCTAAACCAAACGTTGCAGGTGGTTATTTCTTCATGCGCAGTGGTCAACGCGGCACTCTCTAGCTGCCAAGAGCACTTTTTACTATGCGCACCCAACCAGAGCGACGGGAGGAGCACATTTCAGAAAACGTGCTCAGCTCGTCGAGAAAATGCGATTTAAGCAATAAAATTAAAAATGCACCCAAAACCTAAACCAAACGTTGCAGGTGGTTATTTCTTCATGCGCAGTGGTCAACGCGGCACTCTCTAGCTGCCAAGAGCACTTTTTACTATGCGCACCCAACCAGAGTGACGGGAGGAGCACATTTCAGAAAACGTGCTCAGCTCGTCGAGAAAATGCGATTTAAGCAATAAAATTAAAAATGCACCCAAAACCTAAACCAAACGTTGCAGGTGGTTATTTCTTCATGCGCAGTGGTCAACGCGGCACTCTCTAGCTGCCAAGAGCACTTTTTACTATGCGCACCCAACCAGAGTGACGGGAGGAGCACATTTCAGAAAACGTGCTCAGCTCGTCGAGAAAATGCGATTTAAGCAATAAAATTAAAAATGCACCCAAAACCTAAACCAAACGTTGCAGATGGTCATTTCTTCATGCGCAGTGGTCAACGCGGCACTCTCTAGCTGCCAAGAGCACTTTTTACTATACACACCCAACCAGAGTGACTGGAGGAGCGCATTTCAGAAAACGTGCTCAGCTCGACGAGAAAATGCGATTTAAGCAATAAAATTAAAAATGCACCCAAAACCTAAACCAAACGTTGCAGGTGGTTATTTCTTCATGCGCAGTGGTCAACGCGGCACTCTCTAGCTGCCAAGAGCACTTTTTACTATACACACCCAACCAGAGTGACGGGAGGAGCACATTCCAGAAAACGTGCTCAGCTAGTCGAGAAAATGCGATTTAAGCAATAAAATTAAAAATGCACCCAAAACCTAAACCAAACGTTGCAGGTGGTTATTTCTTCATGCGCAGCAGTCAACGCGGCACTCTCTAGCTGCCAAGAGCACTTTTTACTATGCACACCCAACCAGAGTGACTGGAGGAGCGCATTTCAGAAAACGTGCTCAGCTCGTCGAGAAAATGCGATTTAAGCAATAAAATTAAAAATGCACCTAAAACCTAAACCAAACGTTGCAGGTGGTTATTTCTTCATGCGCAGTGGTCAACGCGGCACTCTCTAGCTGCCAAGAGCACTTTTTACTATGCGCACCCAACCAGAGTGACGGGAGGAGCACATTTCAGAAAACGTGCTCAGCTCGTCCAGAAAATGCGATTTAAGCAATAAAATTAAAAATGCACCTAAAACCTAAACCAAACGTTGCAGGTGGTTATTTCTTCGTGCGCAGCAGTCAACGCGGCACTCTCTAGCTGCCAAGAGCACTTTTTACTATGCGCACCCAACCAGAGTGACGGGAGGAGCACATTTCAGAAAACGTGCTCAGCTCGTCGAGTAAATGCAATTTAAGCAATAAAATTAAAAATGCACCCAAAACCTAAACCAAACGTTGCAGGTGGTTATTTCTTTATGCGCAGTGGTCAACGCGGCACTCTCTAGCTGCCAAGAGCACTTTTTACTATGCGCACCCAACCAGAGTGACGGGAGGAGCACATTCCAGAAAACGTGCTCAGCTCGTCGAGAAAATGCGATTTAAGCAATAAAATTAAAAATGCACCCAAAACCTAAACCAAACGTTGCAGATGGTCATTTCTTCATGCGCAGTGGTCAACGCGGCACTCTCTAGCTGCCAAGAGCGCTTTTTACTATGCGCACCCAACCAGAGTGACGGGAGGAGCATATTTCAGAAAACGTGCTCAGCTCGTTGAGAAAATGCGATTTAAGCAATAAAATTAAAAATGCACCCAAAACCTAAACTAAACGTTGCAGGTGGTTATTTCTTCATGCGCAGTGGTCAACGCGGCACTCTCTAGCTGCCAAGAGCACTTTTTACTATGCACACCCAACCAGAGTGACGGGAGGAGCGCATTTCAGAAAACGTGCTCAGCTCGACGAGAAAATGCGATTTAAGCAATAAAATTAAAAATGCACCCAAAACCTAAACCAAACGTTGCAGGTGGTTATTTCTTCATGCGCAGTGGTCAACGCGGCACTCTCTAGCTGCCAAGAGCACTTTTTACTATGCGCACCCAACCAGAGTGACGGGAGGAGCACATTTCAGAAAACGTGCTCAGCTCGCCGAGAAAATGCGATTTAAGCAATACAATTAAAAATGCACCTAAAACCTAAACCAAACGTTGCAGGTGGTTATTTCTTCATGCGCAGTGGTCAACGCGGCACTCTCTAGCTGCCAAGAGCACTTTTTACTATGCGCACCCACCCAGAGTGACGGGAGGAGCACATTTAAGAAAACGTGCTCAGCTCGTCGAGAAAATGCGATTTAAGCAATAAAATTAAAAATGCACCTAAAATCTATACCAAACGTTGCAGGTGGTTATTTCTTCATGCGCAGCAGTCAACACGGCACTCTCTAGCTGCCAAGAGCACTTTTTACTATGCACACCCAACCAGAGTGACGGGAGGAGCACATTTCAGAAAACGTGCTCAGCTCGTCGAGAAAATGCGATTTAAGCAATAAAATTAAAAATGCACCCAAAACATTAAACCAAACGTTGCAGGTGGTTATTTCTTCATGCGCAGTGGTCAACGCGGCACTCTCTAGCTGCCAAGAGCATTTTTTACTTTGCGCACCCAACCAGAGTGACGGGAGGAGCACATTTCAGAAAACGTGCTCAGCTCGTCGAGAAAATGCGATTTAAGCAATAAAATTAAAAATGCACCTAAAACCTAAACCAAACGTTGCAGGTGGTTATTTCTTCATGCGCAGTGGTCAACGCGGCACTCTCTAGCTGCCAAGAGCACTTTTTACTATGCGCACCCAACCAGAGCGACGGGAGCATCACATTTCAGAAAACGTGCTCAGCTCGTCGAGAAAATGCGATTTAAGCAATAAAATTAAAAATGCACCTAAAACCTAAACTAAACGTTGCAGGTGGTTATTTCTTCGTGCGCAGCAGTAAACGCGGCACTCTCTAGCTGCCAAGAGCACTTTTTACTATGCGCACCCAACCAGAGTGACGGGAGGAGCACATTTCAGAAAACGTGCTCAGCTCGTCGAGTAAATGCAATTTAAGCAATAAAATTAAAACTGCACCCAAAACCTAAACCAAACGTTGCAGGTGGTTATTTCTTCATGCGCAGTGATCAACGCGGCACTCTCTAGCTGCCAAGAGCACTTTTTACTATGCGCACCCAACCAGAGTGACGGGAGGAGCACATTTCAGAAAACGTGCTCAGCTCGTCCAGAAAATGCGATTTAAGCAATAAAATTAAAAATGCACCTAAAACCTAAACCAAACGTTGCAGATGGTCATTTCTTCATGCGCAGTGGTCAACGCGGCACTCTCTAGCTGCCAAGAGCACTTTTTACTATGCACACCCAACCAGAGTGACGGGAGGAGCACATTTCAGAAAACGTGCTCAGCTCGTCCAGACAATGCGATTTAAGCAATAAAATTAAAAATGCACCCAACACCTAAACCAAACGTTGCAGGTGGTTATTTCTTCATGCGCAGTGGTCAACGCGGCACTCTCTAGCTGCCAAGAGCACTTTTTACTATGCGCACCCAACCAGAGTGACGGGAGGAGCGCATTTCAGAAAACGTGCTCAGCTCGTCGAGAAAATGCCATTTAAGCCGTACAATTAAAAATGCACCTAAAACCTAAACCAAACGTTGCAGGTCGTTTTTTCTTCATGCGCAGTGGTCAACGTGGCACTCTCTAGCTGCCAAGAGCACTTTTTACTATGCGCACCCAACCAGAGTGACGGGAGGAGCACATTCCAGAAAACGTGCTCAGCTCGTCGAGAAAATGCGATTTAAGCAATAAAATTAAAAATGCACCCAAAACCTAAACCAAACGTTGCAGATGGTCATTTCTTCATGTGCAGTGGTCAACGCGGCACTCTCTAGCTGCCAAAGGCATTTTTTACTATGCGCACCCAACCAGAGTGACGGGAGGAGCACATTTCAGAAAACGTGCTCAGCCCGTCGAGAAAATGCGATTTAAGCAATAAAATTAAAAATGCACCTAAAACCTAAACCAAACGTTGCAGGTGGTTATTTCTTCATGCGCAGTGGTCAACGCGGCACTCTCTAGCTGCCAAGAGCACTTTTTACTATGCGCACCCAACCAGAGTGACGGGAGGAGCACATTTCAGAAAACGTGCTCAGCTTGTCGAGAAAATGCGATTTAGGCAATAAATTTAAAAATGCACCTAAAACCTAAACCAAACGTTGCAGGTGGTTATTTCTGCATGCGCAGTGGTCAACGCGGCACTCTCTAGCTGCCAAGAGCACTTTTTACTATGCACACCAAACCAGAGTGACGGGAGGAGCACATTTCAGAAAACGTGCTCAGCTCGTCCAGACAATGCGATTTAAGCAATAAAATTAAAAATGCACCCAAAACCTAAACCAAACGTTGCAGGTGGTTATTTCTTCATGCGCAGTGGTCAACGCGGCACTCTCTAGCTCCCAAGAGCACTTTTTACTATGCGCACCCAACCAGAGTGACGGGAGGAGCGCATTTCAGAAAACGTGCTCAGCTCGTCGAGAAAATGCGATTTAAGCAATAAAATTAAAAATGCACCTAAAACCTAAACCAAAAGTTGCAGGTGGTTATTTCTTCATGCGCATCAGTCAACACGGCACTCTCTAGCTGCCAAGAGCACTTTTTACTATGCGCACCCAACCAGAGTGACGGGAGGAGCACATTTCAGAAAACGTGCTCAGCTCGTCGAGAAAATGCGATTTAAGCAATAAAATTAAAAATGCACCCAAAACCTAAACGAAACGTTGCAGATGGTCATTTTTTCATGTGCAGTGGTCAACGCGGCACTCTCTAGCTGCCAAGAGCACTTTTTACAATGCACACCCAACCAGAGTGACGGGAGGAGCGCATTTCAGAAAACGTGCTCAGCTCGTCGAGAAAATGCGATTTAAGCAATACAATTAAAAATGCACCCAAAACCTAAACCAAACGTTGCAGGTGGTTATTTCTTCGTGCGCAGCAGTCAACGCGGCACTCTCTAGCTGCCAAGAACACTTTTTACTATGCGCACCCAACCAGAGTGACGAGAGGAGCACATTTCAGAAAACGTGCTCAGCTCGTCGAGAAAATGCGATTTAAGCAATAAAATTAAAAATACACCTAAAACCTAAACCAAACGTTGCAGGTGGGTATTTCTTCATGCGCAGTGGTCAACGCGGCACTCTCTAGCTGCCAAGAGCACTTTTTACTATGCGCACCCAACCAGAGTGACGGGAGGAGCACATTTCAGAAAACGTGCTCAGCTCGTCGAGAAAATGCGATTTAAGCAATAAAATTAAAAATGCACCCAAAACCTAAACCAAACGTTGCAGGTGGTTATTTCTTCATGCGCAGTGGTCAACGCGGCACTCTCTAGCTGCCAAGAGCACTTTTTACTATGCGCACCCAACCAGAGTGACGGGAGGAGCACATTTCAGAAAATGTGCTCAGCTCGTCGAGAAAATGCCATTTAAGCCGTACAATTAAAAATGCACCTAAAACCTAAACCAAACGTTGCAGGTGGTTGTTTCTTCATGCGCAGTGGTCAACGTGGCACTCTCTAGCTGCCAAGAGCACTTTTTACTATGCGCACCCAACCAGAGTGACGGGAGGAGCACATTTCAGAAAACGTGCTCAGCTCGTCGAGAAAATGCGATTTAAGCAATAAAATTAAAAATGCACCTAAAACCTAAACCAAACGTTGCAGGTGGTTATTTCTTCATGCGCAGTGGTCAACGCGGCACTCTGTAGCTGCCAAGAGCACTTTTTACTATGCGCACCCACCCAGAGTGACGGGAGGAGCACATTTCAGAAAACGTGCTCACCTCGTCGAGAAAATGCGATTTAAGCAATAAAATTAAAAATGCACCTAAAACCTAAACCAAACGTTGCAGGTGGTTATTTCTTCATGCGCAGTGGTCAACGCGGCACTCTCTAGCTGCCAAGAGCACTTTTTACTATGCACACCCAACCAGAGTGACGGGAGGAGCACATTTCAGAAAACGTGCTCAGCTCGTCGAGAAAATGCGATTTAAGCAATAAAATTAAAAATACACCTAAAACCTAAACCAAACGTTGCAGGTGGTTATTTCTTCATGCGCAGTGGTCAACGCGGCACTCTCTAGCTGCCAAGAGCACTTTTTACTATGCGCACCCAACCAGAGTGACGGGAGGAGCACATTTCAGAAAACGTGCTCAGCTCGTCGAGAAAATGCGATTTAAGCAATAAAATTAAAAATGCACCCAAAACCTAAACCAAACGTTGCAGGTGGTTATTTCTTCATGCGCAGTGGTCAACGCGGCACTCTCTAGCTGCCAAGAGCACTTTTTACTATGCGCACCCAACCAGAGTGACGGGAGGAGCACATTTCAGAAAACGTGCTCAGCTCGTCGAGAAAATGCGATTTAAGCAATAAAATTAAAAATACACCTAAAACCTAAACCAAACGTTGCAGGTGGTTATTTCTTCATGCGCAGTGGTCAACGCGGCACTCTCTAGCTGCCAAGAGCACTTTTTACTATGCGCACCCAACCAGAGTGACGGGAGGAGCACATTTCAGAAAACGTGCTCAGCTCGTCGAGAAAATGCGATTTAAGCAATAAAATTAAAAATGCACCCAAAACCTAAACCAAACGTTGCAGGTGGTTATTTCTTCATGCGCAGTGGTCAACGCGGCACTCTCTAGCTGCCAAGAGCACTTTTTACTATGCGCACCCAACCAGAGTGACGGGAGGAGCACATTTCAGAAAATGTGCTCAGCTCGTCGAGAAAATGCCATTTAAGCCGTACAATTAAAAATGCACCTAAAACCTAAACCAAACGTTGCAGGTGGTTGTTTCTTCATGCGCAGTGGTCAACGTGGCACTCTCTAGCTGCCAAGAGCACTTTTTACTATGCGCACCCAACCAGAGTGACGGGAGGAGCACATTTCAGAAAACGTGCTCAGCTCGTCGAGAAAATGCGATTTAAGCAATAAAATTAAAAATGCACCTAAAACCTAAACCAAACGTTGCAGGTGGTTATTTCTTCATGCGCAGTGGTCAACGCGGCACTCTGTAGCTGCCAAGAGCACTTTTTACTATGCGCACCCACCCAGAGTGACGGGAGGAGCACATTTCAGAAAACGTGCTCACCTCGTCGAGAAAATGCGATTTAAGCAATAAAATTAAAAATGCACCTAAAACCTAAACCAAACGTTGCAGGTGGTTATTTCTTCATGCGCAGTGGTCAACGCGGCACTCTCTAGCTGCCAAGAGCTGTAAGGGAACGGACAGTACAGCCAAGTGCGTAGCGACGGACTTTATTGGAGAAGGGGATGATGGGAACAGCGGGCGCTGGAGCGGCGATCGGGCTGGAGAGGACAAACGATTCTGCGGGGGTTCCAAGTAGTCAAGCGGGTCCGTAGCTTCGGGACTGATGAGCAAGGCAGCATCAAGGGACAGACTGACACTCAGGTCTGCGCTGGCGGCGCTGATATAGTGCTGTCCATGAGCCCGTGGCAGGTGACGGCGATTCCATTGACAGGGGGGCGTGGTCCTGTCGCCGGTGGCACCAGCACGTGACAGAACCCCCCCCACAAGGGACGGCTCCCGACGTCCCCAGGAACCAAAAACAAAACAAAAAAAACAAAAAAGGAAGGCAATTCCCCGGGCGACCAGGTGGGGGGGTCAGCACACCGCCGAAACGTCCGACACCTCGCCAGACGCAGGATCGACGGACGCGGGAGCAGAAGACCCCGGTACCGGCGGGCAAGACCTCCCCTCGTCCCTCCTCGGGCGCCCGCGCCGAGGACCCGGTTGGTCCGGATGGCAGCGATGGAACTCCGTGATGAGCGAACGGTCGAGTATCCAGCGGCTCGGAACCCAGGAGCGGTGCGCGTCGTCATAACCCTCCCAGTCCACGAGGTATTGGAGACCACGACCGCGCCGCCGCGATCGGAGCAGGGAGCGGACAGCGTAAGCCGGGCCCCCCTCAACGAGCTGGGGCGGCGGCGGCGGAACGGGCGCCGGCGCCAACGCGCTCTCATGGATGGGGCGCACACGGGACACGTGGAACGTGGGGTGAACCTTCATGGACTCTGGAAGGAGAAGACGGACTGCGGCCGGGCCAATCACCTTCTGAATAGGGAACGGTCCAACAAAGCGGGGCGCCAGTTTGCGGGATCCTGCTCGCAGCGGCAAATCCCGCGTCGAGAGCCACACACGCTGCCCCACTCTGTACTCCGGAGCCGGTGTCCGGTGCTTGTTCGCCTGGCGGGCGTAGCCTGAAACAGAGCGGAGAAGAGTGACCCGGGCCCTCGCCCAGGCGCGATGACAACGGCGGACACAAGCCTGGGCCGACGGGCACGCCGCACCACGCTCCTGGTGGGCGAACAAGGGTGGCTGGTACCCGAAGACGCAGTGGAAAGGCGAAAGTCCAGTAGCCGAGCTGGGGAGGGAATTGTGAGCGTACTCTACCCAGGGAAGCTGTTGGACCCACCCGCGCTGGTCCCCGGCGGCCATGCATCGGAGAGACCTGCCCAGTTCCTGGTTCAGGCGCTCCGCTTGACCGTTGGACTGAGGGTGAAACCCCGAGGAGAGGCTGGCCGTGGCGCCGAGGAGTCGGCAGAACTCCGTCCAGAAGGTGGAAGCGAATTGAGGTCCTCGGTCTGACACGATGTCCTGTGGGAGACCGTGGTGGCGAAACACCTCCCGCACCATGATGGACGCCGTCTGCTTCGCAGATGGGAGCTTAGGCAGAGGGATGAAATGCGTCATTTTGCTAAAACGGTCCACCACCGTGAGGACCACCGTGTTTCCCTCAGAGGGGGGGAGGCCCGTGACAAAGTCGATCGACAGGTGAGACCAGGGACGCTGGGGGACCGGCAAGGGTTGAAGCAGCCCGGCCGGAGGACGAGTAGACGTCTTGTAGCGGTTACAAATTGAGCAGGCTCTGACGTAATCGCTGGTGTCCACTTGCCAGGTGGGCCACCAGAAACGCTGTGCCACCACGTACCTCGTGCGTGCCGCGCCGGGATGACAGGCCAGGCGTGAGTCGTGCGCCCATTGCAGCACGGACGACCGCAGACCTTCAGGGACGAACAGGCGACCCTCCGGGCAGTTGCTGGGGCCGGGTTGATCGCGTGATGCGGCTTCCACTTGGCGTTCGATCTCCCATGTAAGAGCCGCCACCCGAACTGAGCTCGGGAGGATAGTGGGAGGCGGACCCTGTCCCTCCTCCCCCCCAGGAAACAAACGCGACAGGGCGTCCGCCTTCGCGTTACGGGAACCCGGTCTATAGGAAAGAGAGAACTCAAACCGGTCAAAGAACAGAGCCCACCGTGCTTGTCTTGCGTTCAGCCTCTTGGCCGATCGCAGATACTCCAAGTTGCGGTGGTCGGTCCAGACGATGAACGGAGTGGTGGCGCCCTCCAGCCAATGCCGCCACTCCTCCAAGGCCAACTTGACGGCGAGGAGCTCCCGATTCCCGATGTCATAGTTTCGTTCCGAGGCCGACAGACGGCGAGAAAAGAAGGCGCACGGGTGGAGGCGATCGTCTTGGTGGCTACGTTGAGACAGCACCGCCCCGACACCCACGTTCGAGGCGTCCACCTCTACCACGAACTGTCTGTCGGGATCGGGAACCCTGAGGATGGGAGCGGATGTGAACCTCCTCTTAAGCTCCTGAAATGCCCGTTCTGCCCGTTCCGTCCATTTGTACGGGGAGGCGGGGCTGGTAAGGGAGGTGAGGGGCGCGGCCACTGTGCTGTATCCACGGATAAAACGGCGATAAAAGTTCGCGAACCCTAAGAACTGTTGCAGTCGCTTGCGTGTTTCGGGAACAGGCCATGACGTGACCGCTTGCACCTTCCCAGGGTCCATCTCGATGGATCCCTCACGCACCACATAGCCGAGGAATTTGACAGAGGAGGCGTGGAACTCGCACTTCTCCGCCTTCACGTAGAGCGAATTCTCAAGGAGACGGCGCAGCACCGCCCGTACATGCTTGATGTGCTCAGGGAGCGAGCGTGAGAAAATGAGGATGTCGTCTAAATAAACGAACACAAATTTGTCCAGCATGTCTCGTAGCACGTCATTAATCAGTGACTGGAAAACCGCTGGGGCGTTGGTGAGCCCAAACGGAACCACCAAGTACTCGTAGTGTCCGCTCGGGGTGTTGAAAGCCGTCTTCCACTCGTCTCCCTCCCGGATGCGGATTAGGTGGTAGGCGTTGCGAAGATCCAGCTTGGTGAAAATGGTGGCTCCCTGAAGGCTCTCGAAGGCGGAAGACAGAAGAGGCAGAGGGTATCGGTTCTTCACAGTGATCTCGTTTAGTCCCCGGTAGTCGATACACGGGCGTAGCGTGCCCTCCCTCTTCTTCACGAAGAAGAACCCCGCTCCCGCAGGTGAAGAGGACGGTCGTATGATACCGGCTGCCAGGGACTCCCGGATGTATTCCTCCATAGCCCGGCGCTCAGGAGCGGACAGGGAGTAGACGCGTCCTTTGGGAGGGAAGGTGCCGGGTAACAGCTCGATAGCGCAGTCGTAGGACCGGTGTGGAGGAAGAGAAGTGGCCCTGGCTTTACTAAAAACCTCCTTGAGCTCGTGATAAAACGCTGGGACATTGGGGATGTCGGGACTGTACCTCGGCGGGGCTCTGCTGAGTGGGCTGGTGGCCGCCTTCAGGCACGCCTGATGGCAGCGTTCGCTCCACTGCCGAACAACCCCCACCTCCCAGTCCAGCACCGGGTTGTGCTGCCGCAACCAAGGGTGCCCCAGTATGAGCTGCTGTCCTGGGAGGGAGAGAAGAAAAAACTGGATGGTCTCGTGGTGATTGCCCGAGAGCAGTAACTTAATTGGTTCCGTCACGAAAGCCACCTCGCCGATCAGACGGCCATCAATGGCA
Source organism: Syngnathus scovelli (assembly GCF_024217435.2). NCBI lineage: Eukaryota > Metazoa > Chordata > Actinopteri > Syngnathiformes > Syngnathidae > Syngnathus > Syngnathus scovelli. Next base: position 2,354,930 of record NW_026061342.1, on the reverse strand, counting down.
CGTGCGGGAATAGACGGGCTCAGAGGGAGGAAGCCGACACCCCACTTGCGTGCCAGGCTAATGTCCATGATGTTCCCCTCCGCGCCGGAATCCACCAAGGCCGCCACGTTCTGGTCGCCCGCCGCGAGCTGGACGCGTGCCTGTAGCGTGAGCGTGCTGGGGCTGGGAGAGCCGGTGCTGGTCGAGCTCACGCGGATCCCCCGACGCCGCGTGAGCTCCGGCCTCTTTAACGGGCACCCCGCTACCCGATGGCCCCCCTCCCCACAGTAAAAACACAAGCCCAGTGAGGGGCGTCGACGGTGCTCCTCCGAGGGAACCCGAGCCCCTCCCAGATCCATGGGCTCGGCGGGTGGTGTGGTTGGCGGGTCCCCAGCAGACGGAGGAATGTGACCACACGGGTTTCGCGGGGACCTCCTCTCCCGATCGCGCCGCCGCGTCTGGATCCGCCGGTCTACTCGGGCCGCCAAGTCCATCGCGCCCCTCAGGGTTCGCGGGCGATCGTACGCAACCAGTCCATCTTTCATGTACTCAGCGAGTCCGTTTAGGAAGGTGCTAACGAGCGCCGGCGTGTTCCATCCGCTGCTGCCGGCCAACGTCTGGAACTTAAGGGCGTACTCTGCGACCGATCGGCTACCTTGACGCAGCGTCGCCAGTTCCTCGGCGGCGTCCTCGGCGGCGGATCCCAGGTCGAACAGGCGGAGCAATTCCTCCGCGAAGGCGTCGAAGGAATCGCAAGCCGGGGCCATCCCTTCATATTCGGCCAGGCCCCACAGCCGCGCCTCGCCCGTGAGGTGGGTTAGGACGAACCCGACCTTGGCTGATTCCGATGAAAACGTGATTGGCTGGAGGCTGAACATTATGCGGCAGTTCGTCACGAATGCCCTCACGTGCTTGGGATTGCCGTTAAACTTCTCGATGTTGCCAAGGCGGGGCTCCGGGACGTCCACGAGCGTCCTGGCCTCGGCAGACGAGCGGTGCGGGGGTACCGTGACAGCCGGGGACGCAGCCACCGACAGTCTCTGGAGGGCTTGGGCCATCTCCTGCTGCTGTAGCTGTTGCTGCTGACCAACCTTGATCAGGTGCCGGATGTCGGCAGACAGGCTGCTGACGGCGGTCTCGGCTCGCTCCAGTCGACTCAATGCCGTCTCGTCGTTCGCTGGCTGCATAGCGTCGGTCAGTCTGTACTGTAAGGGAACGGACAGTACAGCCAAGTGCGTAGCGACGGACTTTATTGGAGAAGGGGATGATGGGAACAGCGGGCGCTGGAGCGGCGATCGGGCTGGAGAGGACAAACGATTCTGCGGGGGTTCCAAGTAGTCAAGCGGGTCCGTAGCTTCGGGACTGATTCCATTGACAGGGGGGCGTGACGGGAGGAGCACATTTCAGAAAACGTGCTCAGCTCGTCGAGAAAATGCGATTTAAGCAATAAAATAATGCACCTAAAACCTAAACCAAACGTTGCAGGTGGTTATTTCTTCATGTGCAGTGGTCAACGCGGCACTCTCTAGCTGCCAAGAGCACTTTTTACTATGCGCACCCAACCAGAGTGACGGGAGGAGCACATTTCAGAAAACGTGCTCAGCTCGTCGAGAAAATGCGATTTAAGCAATAAAATTAAAAATGCACCTAAAACCTAAACCAAACGTTGCAGGTGGTTATTTCTTCATGCGCAGTGGTCAACGCGGCACTCTCTAGCTGCCAAGAGCACTTTTTACTATGCGCACCCAACCAGAGTGACGGGAGGAGCACATTTCAGAAAACGTGCTCAGCTCGTCGAGAAAATGCGATTTAAGCAATAAAATTTAAAATGCACCTAAAACCTAAACCAAACGTTGCAGGTGGTTATTTCTTCATGCGCAGTGGTCAATGCGGCACTCTCTAGCTGCCAAGAGCACTTTTTACTATGCGCACCTAACCAGAGTGACGGGAGGAGCACATTTCAGAAAATGTGCTCAGCTCGTCGAGAAAATGCGATTTAAGCAATAAAATTAAAAATGCACCTAAAACCTAAACCAAACGCTGCAGATGGTCATTTCTTCATGCGCAGTGGTCAACGCGGCACTCTCTAGCTGCCAAGAGCACTTTTTACTATGCGCACCCAACCAGAGTGACGGGAGGAGCACATTTAAGAAAACGTGCTCAGCTCGTCGAGAAAATGCGATTTAAGCAATAAAATTAAAAATGCACCTAAAATCTATACCAAACGTTGCAGGTGGTTATTTCTTCATGCGCAGCAGTCAACACGGCACTCTCTAGCTGCCAAGAGCACTTTTTACTATGCACACCCAACCAGCGTGACGGGAGGAGCACATTTCAGAAAACGTGCTCAGCTCGTCGAGTAAATGCGATTTAAGCAATAAAATTAAAAATGCACCCAAAACCTAAACCAAACGTTGCAGGTGGTTATTTCTTCATGCGCAGTGGTCAACGCGGCACTCTCTAGCTGCCAAGAGCACTTTTTACTATGCACACCCAACCAGAGTGACGGGAGGAGCGCATTTCAGGAAACGTGCTCAGCTCGTCGAGAAAATGCGATTTAAGCAATAAAATTAAAAATGCACCCAAAACCTAAACCAAACGTTGCAGGTGGTTATTTCTTTATGCGCAGTGGTCAACGCGGCACTCTCTAGCTGCCAAGAGCACTTTTTACTATGCGCACCCAACCAGAGTGACGGGAGGAGCACATTTCAGAAAACGTGCTCAGCTCGCCGAGAAAATGCGATTTAAGCAATACAATTAAAAATGCACCTAAAACCTAAACCAAACGTTGCAGGTGGTTATTTCTTCATGCGCAGTGGTCAACGCGGCACTCTCTAGCTGCCAAGAGCACTTTTTACTATGCGCACCCACCCAGAGTGACGGGAGGAGCACATTTAAGAAAACGTGCTCAGCTCGTCGAGAAAATGCGATTTAAGCAATAAAATTAAAAATGCACCTAAAATCTATACCAAACGTTGCAGGTGGTTATTTCTTCATGCGCAGCAGTCAACACGGCACTCTCTAGCTGCCAAGAGCACTTTTTACTATGCACACCCAACCAGAGTGACGGGAGGAGCACATTTCAGAAAACGTGCTCAGCTCGTCGAGAAAATGCGATTTAAGCAATAAAATTAAAAATGCACCTAAAACCTAAACCAAACGTTGCAGATGGTTATTTCTTCATGCGCAGTGGTCAACGCGGCACTCTCTAGCTGCCAAGAGCACTTTTTACTATGCGCACCCAACCAGAGTGACGGGAGGAGCACATTTCAGAAAACGTGCTCAGCTCGTCCAGAAAATGCGATTTAAGCAATAAAATTAAAAATGCACCCAAAACCTAAACCAAACGTTGCAGGTGGTTATTTCTTCATGCGCAGTGGTCAACGCGGCACTCTCTAGCTGCCAAGAGCACTTTTTACTATGCGCATCCAACCAGAGTGACGGGAGGAGCACATTTCAGAAAAGGTGCTCAGCTCGTCGAGAAAATGCGATTTAAGCAAAAAAATTAAAAATGCACCTAAAACCTAAACCAAACGTTGCAGGTGGTTATTTCTTCATGCGCAGCAGTCAACGCGGCACTCTCTAGCTGCCAAGAGCACTTTTTACTATGCGCACCCAACCAGAGTGACGGGAGGAGCACATTTCAGAAAACGTGCTCAGCTCGTCGAGAAAATGCGATTTAAGCAATAAAATTAAAAATGCACCTAAAACCTAAACCAAACTTGCAGGTGGTTATTTCTTCATGTGCAGTGGTCAACACGGCACTCTCTAGCTGCCAAGAGGACTTTTAACTATGCGCACCCAACCAGAGTGACGGGAGGAGCACATTTCAGAAAACGTGCTCAGCTCGTCGAGAAAATGCGATTTAAGCAATAAAATTAAAAATGCACCTAAAACCTAAACCAAACGTTGCAGGTGGTTATTTCTTCATGCGCAGTGGTCAACGCGGCACTCTCTAGCTGCCAAGAGCACTTTTTAATATGCGCACCCAACCAGAGTGACGGGAGGAGCACATTTCAGAAAACGTGCTCAGCTCGTCGAGAAAATGCGATTTAAGCAATAAAATTAAAAATGCACCTAAAACCTAAACCAAACGTTGCAGATGGTCATTTCTTCATGCGCAGTGGTCAACGCGGCACTCTCTAGCTGCCAAGAGCACTTTTTACTATGCGCACCCAACCAGAGTGACGGGAGGAGCGCATTTCAGAAAACGTGCTCAGCTCGTCGAGAAAATGCGATTTAAGCAATAAAATTAAAAATGCACCTAAAACCTAAACCAAAAGTTGCAGGTGGTTATTTCTTCATGCGCAGCAGTCAACACGGCACTCTCTAGCTGCCAAGAGCACTTTTTACTATGCACACCCAACCAGAGTGACCGGAGGAGCGCATTTCAGAAAACGTGCTCAGCTCGACGAGAAAATGCGATTTAAGCAATAAAATTAAAAATGCACCCAAAACCTAAACCAAACGTTGCAGGTGGTTATTTCTTCATGCGCAGTGGTCAACGCGGCACTCTCTAGCTGCCAAGAGCACTTTTTACGATGCGCACCTAACCAGAGTGACGGGAGGAGCACATTTCAGAAAACGTGCTCAGCTCGTCCAGAAAATGCGATTTAAGCAATAAATTTAAAAATGCACCTAAAACCTAAACCAAACGTTGCAGATGGTAATTTCTTCATGCGCAGTGGTCAACGCGGCACTCTCTAGCTGCCAAGAGCACTTTTTACTATGCACACCCAACCAGAGTGACGGGAGGAGCGCATTTTAGAAAACGTGCTCAGCTCGACGAGAAAATGCGATTTAAGCAATAAAATTAAAAATGCACCCACAACCTAAACCAAACGTTGCAGGTGGTTATTTCTTCATGCGCAGTGGTCAACGCGGCACTCTCTAGCTGCCAAGAGCACTTTTTACTATGCGCACCCAACCAGAGTGACGGGAGGAGCACATTTCAGAAAACGTGCTCAGCTCGTCGAGAAAATGCGATTTAAGCAATAAAATTAAAAATGCACCTAAAACCTAAACCAAACGTTGCAGGTGGTTATTTCTTCATGCGCAGCAGTCAACGCGGCACTCTCTAGCTGCCAAGAGCACTTTTTATTATGCGCACCCAACCAGAGTGACGGGAGGAGCACATTTCAGAAAACGTGCTCAGCTCGTCGAGAAAATGCGATTTAAGCAATAAAATTAAAAATGCACCTAAAACCTAAACCAAACGTTGCAGGTGGTTATTTCTTCATGCGCAGCAGTCAACGCGGCACTCTCTAGCTGCCAAGAGCACTTTTTACTATGCGCACCCAACCAGAGTGACGGGAGGAGCACATTTCAGAAAACGTGCTCAGCTCGTCGAGAAAATGCGATTTAAGCAATAAAATTATAAATGCACCTAAAACCTAAACCAAACGTTGCAGATGGTCATTTCTTCATGCGCATTGGTCAACGCGGCACTCTCTAGCTGCCAAGAGCACTTTTTACTATGCGCACCCAACCAGAGTGACGTGAGGAGCACATTTCAGAAAACGTGCTCAGCTCGTCGAGAAAATGCGATTTAAGCAATAAAATTAAAAATGCACCCAAAACCGAAACCAAACGTTGCAGATGGTCATTTCTTCATGCGCAGCAGTCAACGCGGCACTCTCTAGCTGCCAAGAGCACTTTTTACTATGCACACCCAACCAGAGTGACGAGAGGAGCACATTTCAGAAAACGTGCTCAGCTCGTCGAGAAAATGCGATTTAAGCAATAAAATTAAAAATGCACCCAAAACATTAAACCAAACGTTGCAGGTGGTTATTTCTTCATGCGCAGTGGTCAACGCGGCACTCTCTAGCTACCAAGAGCATTTTTTACTATGCGCACCCAACCAGAGTGACGGGAGGAGCACATTTCAGAAAACGTGCTCAGCTCGACGAGAAAATGCGATTTAAGCAATAAAATTAAAAATGCACCCAAAACCTAAACCAAACGTTGCAGGTGGTTATTTCTTCATGCGCAGTGGTCAACGCGGCACTCTCTAGCTGCCAAGAGCACTTTTTACTATGCGCACCCAACCAGAGTGACGGGAGGAGCGCATTTCAGAAAACGTGCTCAGCTCGTCGAGAAAATGCGATTTAAGCAATAAAATTAAAAATGCACCTAAAACCTAAACCAAAAGTTGCAGGTGGTTATTTCTTCATGCGCAGCAGTCAACACGGCACTCTCTAGCTGCCAAGAGCACTTTTTACTATGCGCACCCACCCAGAGTGACGGGAGGAGCATATTTCAGAAAACGTGCTCAGCTCGTCCAGATAATGCGATTTAAGCAATAAAATTAAAAATGCACCTAAAACCTAAACCAAACGTTGCAGATGGTCATTTCTTCATGCGCAGTGGTCAACGCGGCACTCTGTAGCTGCCAAGAGCACCTTTTACTATGCACACCCAACCAGAGTGACGGGAGGAGCGCATTTTAGAAAACGTGCTCAGCTCGTCGAGATAATGCGATTTAAGCAATAAAATTAAAAATGCACCCAAAACCTAAACCAAACGTTGCAGGTGGTTATTTCTTCATGTGCAGTGGTCAACGCGGCACTCTCTAGCTGCCAAGAGCACTTTTTACTATGCGCACCCAACCAGAGTGACGGGAGGAGCACATTTCAGAAAACGTGCTCAGCTCGTCGAGAAAATGCGATTTAAGCAATAAAATTAAAAATGCACCCAAAACCTAAACCAAACGTTGCAGATGGTCATTTCTTCATGCGCAGTGGTCAACGCGGCACTCTCTAGCTGCCAAGAGCACTTTTTACTATGCGCACCCAACCAGAGTGACGGGAGGAGCACATTTCAGAAAACGTGCTCAGCTCGTTGAGAAAATGCGATTTAAGCTATAAAATTAAAAATGCACCCAAAACCTAAACCAAACATTGCAGGTGGTTATTTCTTCATGCGCAGCTGTCAACGCGGCACTCTCTAGCTGCCGAGAGCACTTTTTACTATGCGCACCCAACCAGAGTGACGGGAGGAGCACATTTCAGAAAACCTGCTCAGCTCGTCGAGAAAATGCGATTTAAGCAATACAATTAAAAATGCACCTAAAACCTAAACCAAACGTTGCAGATGGTCATTTCTTCATGCGCAGTGGTCAACGCAGCACTCTCTAGCTGCCAAGAGCACTTTTTACTATGCACACCCAACCAGTGACGGGAGGAGCACATTTCAGAAAACGTGCTCAGCTCGTCGAGATAATGCGATTTAAGCAATAAAATTAAAAATGCACCGAAAAACCTAAACCAAACGTTGCAGGTGGTTATTTCTTCATGCGCATTGGTCAACGCGGCACTCTCTAGCTGCCAAGAGCACTTTTTACTATGCGCACCCAACCAGAGTGACGGGAGGAGCAAATTTCAGAAAACGTGCTCAGCTCGTCCAGACAATGCGATTTAAGCAATAAAATTAAAAATGCACCCAAAACCTAAACCAAACGTTGCAGGTGGTTATTTCTTCATGCGCAGTGGTCAACGCGGCACTCTCTAGCTGCCAAGAGCACTTTTTACTATGCGCACCCAACCAGAGTGACGGGAGGAGCACATTTCAGAAAACGTGCTCAGCTCGTCGAGAAAATGCGATTTAAGCAATAAAATTAAAAATGCACCCAAAACCTAAACATAACATTGCAGATGGTCATTTCTTCATGTGCAGTGGTGAACGCGGCACTCTCTAGCTGCCAAGAGCACTTTTTACTATGCGCACCCAACCAGAGTGACAGGAGGAGCACATTTCAGAAAACGTGCTCAGCTCGTTGAGAAAATGCGATTTAAGCAATAAAATTAAAAATGCACCCAAAACCTAAAACAAACGTTGCAGGTGGTTATTTCTTCATGCGCAGTGGTCAACGCGGCACTCTTTAGCTGCCAAGAGCACTTTTTACTATGCGCACCCAACCAGAGGGACGGGAGGAGCGCATTTCAGAAAACGTGCTCAGCTCGACGAGAAAATGCGATTTAAGCAATAAAATTAAAAATGCACCCAAAACCTTAACCAAACGTTGCAGGTGATTATTTCTTCATGCGCAGTGGTCAACGCGGCACTCTCTAGCTGCCAAGAGCACTTTTTACGATGCACACCCAACCAGAGTGACGGGAGGAGCGCATTTCAGAAAACGTGCTCAGCTCGACGAGAAAATGCGATTTAAGCAATAAAATTAAAAATGCACCCAAAACCTAAACCAAACGTTGCAGGTGGTTATTTCTTCATGCGCAGTGGTCAACGCGGCACTCTCTAGCTGCCAAGAGCACTTTTTACTATGCGCACCCAACCAGAGTGACGGGAGGAGCACATTTCAGAAAACGTGCTCAGCTCGTCGAGAAAATGCGATTTAAGCAATAAAATTAAAAATGCACCCAAAACCTAAACCAAACGTTGCAGGTGGTTATTTCTTCATGCGCAGTGGTCAACGCGGCACTCTCTAGCTGCCAAGAGCACTTTTTACTATGCGCACCCAACCAGAGTGACGGGAGGAGCACATTTCAGAAAACGTGCTCAGCTCGTCGAGAAAATGCGATTTAAGCAATAAAATTAAAAATGCACCTAAAAACCTAAACCAAACGTTGCAGGTGGTTATTTCTTCATGCGCATTGGTCAACGCGGCACTCTCTAGCTGCCAAGAGCACTTTTTACTATGCGCACCCAACCAGAGTGACGGGAGGAGCACATTTCAGAAAACGTGCTCAGCTCGTCCAGAAAATGCGATTTAAGCAATAAAATTAAAAATGCACCTAAAACCTAAACCAAACGTTGCAGATGGTCATTTCTTCATGCGCAGTGGTCAACGCGGCACTCTCTAGCTGCCAAGAGCACTTTTTACTATGCACACCCAACCAGAGTGACGGGAGGAGCACATTTCAGAAAACGTGCTCAGCTCGTCGAGATAATGCGATTTAAGCAATAAAATTAAAAATGCACCTAAAAACCTAAACCAAACGTTGCAGGTGGTTATTTCTTCATGCGCATTGGTCAACGCGGCACTCTCTAGCTGCCAAGAGCACTTTTTACTATGTGCACCCAACCAGAGTGACGGGAGGAGCACATTTCAGAAAACGTGCTCAGCTCGTCGAGAAAATGCGATTTAAGCAATAAAATTAAAAATGCACCCAAAACATTAAACCAAACGTTGCAGGTGGTTATTTCTTCATGCGCAGTGGTCAACGCGGCACTCTCTAGCTGCCAAGAGCATTTTTTACTATGCGCACCCAACCAGAGTGACGGGAGGAGCACATTTCAGAAAACGTGCTCAGCTCGTCGAGAAAATGCGATTTAAGCAATACAATTAAAATTGCATCTAAAACCTAAACCAAACGTTGCAGGTAGTTATTTCTTCATGCGCAGTGGTCAACGCGGCACTCTCTAGCTGCCAAGAGCACTTTTTACTATGCGCACCCAACCAGAGTGACGGGAGGAGCACATTTCAGAAAACGTGCTCAGCTCGTCGAGAAAATGCGATTTAAGCAATAAAATTTAAAATGCACCTAAAACCTAAACCAAACGTTGCAGGTGGTTATTTCTTCATGCGCAGTGGTCAACGCGGCACTCTCTAGCTGCCAAGAGCACTTTTTACTATGCGCACCCAACCAGAGTGACGGGAGGAGCACATTCCAGAAAACGTGCTCAGCTCGTCGAGAAAATGCGATTTAAGCAATAAAATTAAAAATGCACCCAAAACCTAAACCAAACGTTGCAGATGGTCATTTCTTCATGTGCAGTGGTGAACGCGGCACTCTCTAGCTGCCAAGAGCACTTTTTACTATGCGCACCCAACCAGAGTGACGGGAGGAGCACATTCCAGAAAACGTGCTCAGCTCGTCGAGAAAATGCGATTTAAGCAATAAAATTAAAAATGCACCCAAAACCTAAACCAAACGTTGCAGATGGTCATTTCTTCATGCGCAGTGGTCAACGCGGCACTCTCTAGCTGCCAAGAGCACTTTTTACTATGCGCACCCACCCAGAGTGACGGGAGGAGCACATTTCAGAAAACGTGCTCAGATCGTCGAGAAAATGCGATTTAAGCAATAAAATTAAAAATGCACCTAAAACCTAAACCAAACGTTGCAGGTGGTTATTTCTTCGTGCGCAGCAGTCAACGCGGCACTCTCTAGCTGCGAAGAGCACTTTTTACTATGCGCACCCAACCAGAGTGACGGGAGGAGCACATTTCAGAAAACGTGCTCAGCTCGTCGAGTAAATGCAATTTAAGCAATAAAATTAAAAATGCACCCAAAACCTAAACCAAACGTTGCAGGTGGTTATTTCTTCATGCGCAGTGGTCAACGCGGCACTCTCTAGCTGCCAAGAGCACTTTTTACTATGCGCACCCAACCAGAGTGACGGGAGGAGCACATTTCAGAAAACGTGCTCAGCTCGTCCAGAAAATGCGATTTAAGCAATAAAATTAAAAATGCAACTAAAACCTAAACCAAACGTTGCAGATGGTTATTTCTTCATGCGCAGTGGTCAACGCGGCACTCTCTAGCTGCCAAGAGCACTTTTTACTATGCGCACCCAACCAGAGTGACGGGAGGAGCGCATTTCAGAAAACGTGCTCAGCTCGTCGAGAAAATGCGATTTAAGCAATAAAATTAAAAATGCACCTAAAACCTAAACCAAAAGTTGCAGGTGGTTATTTCTTCATGCGCAGCAGTCAACACGGCACTCTCTAGCTGCCAAGAGCACTTTTTACTATGCGCACCCAACCAGAGTGACGGGAGGAGCACATTTCAGAAAACGTGCTCAGCTCGTCGAGAAAATGCGATTTAAGCAATAAAATTAAAAATGCACCCAAAACCTAAACCAAACGTTGCAGATGGTCATTTCTTCATGTGCAGTGGTCAACGCGGCACTCTCTAGCTGCCAAGAGCACTTTTTACTATGCACACCCAACCAGAGTGACGGGAGGAGCGCATTTCAGAAAACGTGCTCAGCTCGACGAGAAAATGCGATTTAAGCAATAAAATTAAAAATGCACCCAAAACCCAAACCAAACGTTGCAGGTGGTTATTTCTTCATGCGCAGTGGTCAACGCGGCACTCTCTAGCTGCCAAGAGCACTTTTTACGATGCGCACCTAACCAGAGTGACGGGAGGAGCACATTTCAGAAAACGTGCTCAGCTCGTCCAGAAAATGCGATTTAAGCAATAAATTTAAAAATGCACCTAAAACCTAAACCAAACGTTGCAGATGGTAATTTCTTCATGCGCAGTGGTCAACGCGGCACTCTCTAGCTGCCAAGAGCACTTTTTACTATGCACACCCAACCAGAGTGACGGGAGGAGCGCATTTTAGAAAACGTGCTCAGCTCGACGAGAAAATGCGATTTAAGCAATAAAATTAAAAATGCACCCACAACCTAAACCAAACGTTGCAGGTGGTTATTTCTTCATGCGCAGTGGTCAACGCGGCACTCTCTAGCTGCCAAGAGCACTTTTTACTATGCGCACCCAACCAGAGTGACGGGAGGAGCACATTTCAGAAAACGTGCTCAGCTCGTCGAGAAAATGCGATTTAAGCAATAAAATTAAAAATGCACCTAAAACCTAAACCAAACGTTGCAGGTGGTTATTTCTTCATGCGCAGCAGTCAACGCGGCACTCTCTAGCTGCCAAGAGCACTTTTTACTATGCGCACCCAACCAGAGTGACGGGAGGAGCACATTTCAGAAAACGTGCTCAGCTCGTCGATAAAATGCGATTTAAGCAATAAAATTAAAAATGCACCTAAAACCTAAACCAAACGTTGCAGGTGGTTATTTCTTCATATGTAGCAGTCAACGCGGCACTCTCTAGCTGCCAAGAGCACTTTTTACTATGCGCACCCAACCAGAGTGACGGGAGGAGCACATTTCAGAAAACGTGCTCAGCTCGTCGAGAAAATGCGATTTAAGCAATAAAATTAAAAATGCACCCAAAACCTAAACCAAACGTTGCAGATGGTCATTTCTTCATGTGCAGTGGTCAACGCGGCACTCTCTAGCTGCCAAGAGCACTTTTTACTATGCACACCCAACCAGAGTGACCGGAGGAGCGCATTTCAGAAAACGTGCTCAGCTCGACGAGAAAATGCGATTTAAGCAATAAAATTAAAAATGCACCCAAAACCTAAACCAAACGTTGCAGGTGGTTATTTCTTCATGCGCAGTGGTCAACGCGGCACTCTCTAGCTGCCAAGAGCACTTTTTACGATGCGCACCTAACCAGAGTGACGGGAGGAGCACATTTCAGAAAACGTGCTCAGCTCGTCCAGAAAATGCGATTTAAGCAATAAATTTAAAAATGCACCTAAAACCTAAACCAAACGTTGCAGATGGTAATTTCTTCATGCGCAGTGGTCAACGTGGCACTCTCTAGCTGCCAAGAGCACTTTTTACTATGCACACCCAACCAGAGTGACGGGAGGAGCGCATTTTAGAAAACGTGCTCAGCTCGACGAGAAAATGCGATTTAAGCAATAAAATTAAAAATGCACCCACAACCTAAACCAAACGTTGCAGGTGGTTATTTCTTCATGCGCAGTGGTCAACGCGGCACTCTCTAGCTGCCAAGAGCACTTTTTACTATGCGCACCCAACCAGAGTGACGGGAGGAGCACATTTCAGAAAACGTGCTCAGCTCGTCGAGAAAATGCGATTTAAGCAATAAAATTAAAAATGCACCTAAAACCTAAACCAAACGTTGCAGGTGGTTATTTCTTCATGCGCAGCAGTCAACGCGGCACTCTCTAGCTGCCAAGAGCACTTTTTACTATGCGCACCCAACCAGAGTGACGGGAGGAGCACATTTCAGAAAACGTGCTCAGCTCGTCGATAAAATGCGATTTAAGCAATAAAATTAAAAATGCACCTAAAACCTAAACCAAACGTTGCAGGTGGTTATTTCTTCATATGTAGCAGTCAACGCGGCACTCTCTAGCTGCCAAGAGCACTTTTTACTATGCGCACCCAACCAGAGTGACGGGAGGAGCACATTTCAGAAAACGTGCTCAGCTCGTCGAGAAAATGCGATTTAAGCAATAAAATTAAAAATGCACCTAAAAACCTAAACCAAACGTTGCAGGTGGTTATTTCTTCATGCGCATTGGTCAACGCGGCACTCTCTAGCTGCCAAGAGCACTTTTTACTATGTGCACCCAACCAGAGTGACGTGAGGAGCACATTTCAGAAAACGTGCTCAACTCGTCGAGAAAATGCGATTTAAGCAATAAAATTAAAAATACACCCAAAACCGAAACCAAACGTTGCAGATGGTCATTTCTTCATGCGCAGCAGTCAACGCGGCACTCTCTAGCTGCCAAGAACACTTTTTACTATGCACACCCAACCAGAGTGACGGGAGGAGCACATTTCAGAAAACGTGCTCAGCTCGTCGAGAAAATGCGATTTAAGCAATAAAATTAAAAATGCACCCAAAACATTAAACCAAACGTTGCAGGTGGTTATTTCTTCATGCGCAGTGGTCAACGCGGCACTCTCTAGCTACCAAGAGCATTTTTTACTATGCGCACCCAACCAGAGTGACGGGAGGAGCACATTTCAGAAAACGTGCTCAGCTCGACGAGAAAATGCGATTTAAGCAATAAAATTAAAAATGCACCCAAAACCTAAACCAAACGTTGCAGGTGGTTATTTCTTCATGCGCAGTGGTCAACGCGGCACTCTCTAGCTGCCAAGAGCACTTTTTACTATGCGCACCCAACCAGAGTGACGGGAGGAGCGCATTTCAGAAAACGTGCTCAGCTCGTCGAGAAAATGCGATTTAAGCAATAAAATTAAAAATGCACCTAAAACCTAAACCAAAAGTTGCAGGTGGTTATTTCTTCATGCGCAGCAGTCAACACGGCACTCTCTAGCTGCCAAGAGCACTTTTTACTATGCGCACCCACCCAGAGTGACGGGAGGAGCATATTTCAGAAAACGTGCTCAGCTCGTCCAGATAATGCGATTTAAGCAATAAAATTAAAAATGCACCTAAAACCTAAACCAAACGTTGCAGATGGTCATTTCTTCATGCGCAGTGGTCAACGCGGCACTCTGTAGCTGCCAAGAGCACCTTTTACTATGCACACCCAACCAGAGTGACGGGAGGAGCGCATTTTAGAAAACGTGCTCAGCTCGTCGAGATAATGCGATTTAAGCAATAAAATTAAAAATGCACCCAAAACCTAAACCAAACGTTGCAGGTGGTTATTTCTTCATGTGCAGTGGTCAACGCGGCACTCTCTAGCTGCCAAGAGCACTTTTTACTATGCGCACCCAACCAGAGTGACGGGAGGAGCACATTTCAGAAAACGTGCTCAGCTCGTCGAGAAAATGCGATTTAAGCAATAAAATTAAAAATGCACCCAAAACCTAAACCAAACGTTGCAGATGGTCATTTCTTCATGCGCAGTGGTCAACGCGGCACTCTCTAGCTGCCAAGAGCACTTTTTACTATGCGCACCCAACCAGAGTGACGGGAGGAGCACATTTTAGAAAACGTCCTCAGCTCGACGAGAAAATGCGATTTAAGCAATAAAATTAAAAATGCACCTAAAACCTAAACCAAACGTTGCAGGTGGTTATTTCTTCATGCGCAGTGGTCAACGCGGCACTCTCTAGCTGCCAAGAGCACTTTTTACTATGCGCACCCAACCAGAGTGACAGGAGGAGCACATTTCAGAAAACGTGCTCAGCTCGTCGAGAAAATGCGATTTAAGCAATAAAATTAAAAATGCACTCAAAACCTAAACCAAACGTTGCAGGTGGTTATTTCTTCATATGCAGCAGTCAACGCGGCACTCTCTAGCTGCCAAGAGCACTTTTTACTATGCGCACCCAACCAGAGTGACGGGAGGAGCACATTTCAGAAAACGTGCTCAGCTCGTCGAGAAAATGCGATTTAAGCAATAAAATAAAAATTGCACCTAAAACCTAAACCAAACGTTGCAGGTGGATATTTCTTCATGCGCAGTGGTCAACGCGGCACTCTCTAGCTGCCAAGAGCACTTTTTACTATGCGCACCCAACCAGAGTGACGTGAGGAGCACATTTCAGAAAACGTGCTCAGCTCGTCGAGAAAATGCAATTTAAGCAATAACATTAAAAATGCACCTAAAACCTAAACCAAACGTTGCAGGTGGTTATTTCTTCATGCGCAGTGGTCAACGCGGCACTCTCTCGCTGCCAAGAGCACTTTTTACTATGCGCACCCAACCAGAGTGACGGGAGGAGCACATTTCAGAAAACGTGCTCAGCTCGTCGAGAAAATGCGATTTAAGCAATAAAATTAAAAATGCACCTAAAACCTAAACCAAACGTTGCAGGTGGTTATTTCTTCGTGCACAGCAGTCAACGCGGCACTCTCTAGCTGCCAAGAGCACTTTTTACTATGCGCACCCAACCAGAGTGACGGGAGGAGCACATTTCAGAAAACGTGCTCAGCTCGTCGAGAAAATGCGATTTAAGCAATAAAATTAAAAATGCACCTAAAACCTAAACCAAACGTTGCAGATGGTCATTTCTTCATGCGCAGTGGTCAACGCGGCACTCTCTAGCTGCCAAGAGCACTTTTTACTATGCGCACCCAACCAGAGTGACGGGAGGAGCACATTTCAGAAAACGTGCTCAGCTCGTCGAGAAAATGCGATTTAAGCAATAAAATTAAAAATGCACCTAAAACCTAAACCAAACGTTGCAGATGGTCATTTCTTCATGCGCAGTGGTCAACGCGGCACTCTCTAGCTGCCAAGAGCACTTTTTACTATGCGCACCCAACCAGAGTGACGGGAGGAGCACATTTCAGAAAACGTGCTGAGCTCGTCGAGAAAATGCGATTTAAGCAATAAAATTAAAAATGCACCTAAAACCTAAACCAAACGTTGCAGGTGGTTATTTCTTCATGCGCAGTGGTCAACGCGGCACTCTCTAGCTGCCAAGAGCACTTTTTGCTATGCGCACCCAACAAGAGTGACGGGAGGTGCACATTTCAGAAAACGTGCTCAGCTCGTCGAGAAAATGCGATTTAAGCAATAAAATTAAAAATGCACCTAAAACCTAAACCAAACGTTGCAGATGGTCATTTCTTCATGCGCAGTGGTCAACGCAGCACTCTCTAGCTGCCAAGAGCACTTTTTACTATGCACACCCAACCAGAGTGACGGGAGGAGCACATTTCAGAAAACGTGCTCAGCTCGTCGAGATAATGCGATTTAAGCAATAAAATTAAAAATGCACCGAAAAACCTAAACCAAACGTTGCAGGTGGTTATTTCTTCATGCGCATTGGTCAACGCGGCACTCTCTAGCTGCCAAGAGCACTTTTTACTATGCGCACCCAACCAGAGTGACGGGAGGAGCAAATTTCAGAAAACGTGCTCAGCTCGTCCAGACAATGCGATTTAAGCAATAAAATTAAAAATGCACCCAAAACCTAAACCAAACGTTGCAGGTGGTTATTTCTTCATGCGCAGTGGTCAACGCGGCACTCTCTAGCTGCCAAGAGCACTTTTTACTATGCGCACCCAACCAGAGTGACGGGAGGAGCACATTTCAGAAAACGTGCTCAGCTCGTCGAGAAAATGCGATTTAAGCAATAAAATTAAAAATGCACCCAAAACCTAAACATAACATTGCAGATGGTCATTTCTTCATGTGCAGTGGTGAACGCGGCACTCTCTAGCTGCCAAGAGCACTTTTTACTATGCGCACCCAACCAGAGTGACAGGAGGAGCACATTTCAGAAAACGTGCTCAGCTCGTTGAGAAAATGCGATTTAAGCAATAAAATTAAAAATGCACCCAAAACCTAAACCAAACGTTGCAGGTGGTTATTTCTTCATGCGCAGTGGTCAACGCGGCACTCTTTAGCTGCCAAGAGCACTTTTTACTATGCGCACCCAACCAGAGGGACGGGAGGAGCGCATTTCAGAAAACGTGCTCAGCTCGACGAGAAAATGCGATTTAAACAATAAAATTAAAAATGCACCCAAAACCTTAACCAAACGTTGCAGGTGATTATTTCTTCATGCGCAGTGGTCAACGCGGCACTCTCTAGCTGCCAAGAGCACTTTTTACGATGCACACCCAACCAGAGTGACGGGAGGAGCGCATTTCAGAAAACGTGCTCAGCTCGACGAGAAAATGCGATTTAAGCAATAAAATTAAAAATGCACCCAAAACCTAAACCAAACGTTGCAGGTGGTTATTTCTTCATGCGCAGTGGTCAACGCGGCACTCTCTAGCTGCCAAGAGCACTTTTTACTATGCGCACCCAACCAGAGTGACGGGAGGAGCACATTTCAGAAAACGTGCTCAGCTCGTCGAGAAAATGCGATTTAAGCAATAAAATTAAAAATGCACCCAAAACCTAAACCAAACGTTGCAGGTGGTTATTTCTTCATGCGCAGTGGTCAACGCGGCACTCTCTAGCTGCCAAGAGCACTTTTTACTATGCGCACCCAACCAGAGTGACGGGAGGAGCACATTTCAGAAAACGTGCTCAGCTCGTCGAGAAAATGCGATTTAAGCAATAAAATTAAAAATGCACCTAAAAACCTAAACCAAACGTTGCAGGTGGTTATTTCTTCATGCGCATTGGTCAACGCGGCACTCTCTAGCTGCCAAGAGCACTTTTTACTATGCGCACCCAACCAGAGTGACGGGAGGAGCACATTTCAGAAAACGTGCTCAGCTCGTCCAGAAAATGCGATTTAAGCAATAAAATTAAAAATGCACCTAAAACCTAAACCAAACGTTGCAGATGGTCATTTCTTCATGCGCAGTGGTCAACGCGGCACTCTCTAGCTGCCAAGAGCACTTTTTACTATGCACACCCAACCAGAGTGACGGGAGGAGCACATTTCAGAAAACGTGCTCAGCTCGTCGAGATAATGCGATTTAAGCAATAAAATTAAAAATGCACCTAAAAACCTAAACCAAACGTTGCAGGTGGTTATTTCTTCATGCGCATTGGTCAACGCGGCACTCTCTAGCTGCCAAGAGCACTTTTTACTATGTGCACCCAACCAGAGTGACGGGAGGAGCACATTTCAGAAAACGTGCTCAGCTCGTCGAGAAAATGCGATTTAAGCAATAAAATTAAAAATGCACCCAAAACATTAAACCAAACGTTGCAGGTGGTTATTTCTTCATGCGCAGTGGTCAACGCGGCACTCTCTAGCTGCCAAGAGCATTTTTTACTATGCGCACCCAACCAGAGTGACGGGAGGAGCACATTTCAGAAAACGTGCTCAGCTCGTCGAGAAAATGCGATTTAAGCAATACAATTAAAATTGCATCTAAAACCTAAACCAAACGTTGCAGGTAGTTATTTCTTCATGCGCAGTGGTCAACGCGGCACTCTCTAGCTGCCAAGAGCACTTTTTACTATGCGCACCCAACCAGAGTGACGGGAGGAGCACATTTCAGAAAACGTGCTCAGCTCGTCGAGAAAATGCGATTTAAGCAATAAAATTTAAAATGCACCTAAAACCTAAACCAAACGTTGCAGGTGGTTATTTCTTCATGCGCAGTGGTCAACGCGGCACTCTCTAGCTGCCAAGAGCACTTTTTACTATGCGCACCCAACCAGAGTGACGGGAGGAGCACATTCCAGAAAACGTGCTCAGCTCGTCGAGAAAATGCGATTTAAGCAATAAAATTAAAAATGCACCCAAAACCTAAACCAAACGTTGCAGATGGTCATTTCTTCATGTGCAGTGGTGAACGCGGCACTCTCTAGCTGCCAAGAGCACTTTTTACTATGCGCACCCAACCAGAGTGACGGGAGGAGCACATTCCAGAAAACGTGCTCAGCTCGTCGAGAAAATGCGATTTAAGCAATAAAATTAAAAATGCACCCAAAACCTAAACCAAACGTTGCAGATGGTCATTTCTTCATGCGCAGTGGTCAACGCGGCACTCTCTAGCTGCCAAGAGCACTTTTTACTATGCGCACCCACCCAGAGTGACGGGAGGAGCACATTTCAGAAAACGTGCTCAGATCGTCGAGAAAATGCGATTTAAGCAATAAAATTAAAAATGCACCTAAAACCTAAACCAAACGTTGCAGGTGGTTATTTCTTCGTGCGCAGCAGTCAACGCGGCACTCTCTAGCTGCGAAGAGCACTTTTTACTATGCGCACCCAACCAGAGTGACGGGAGGAGCACATTTCAGAAAACGTGCTCAGCTCGTCGAGTAAATGCAATTTAAGCAATAAAATTAAAAATGCACCCAAAACCTAAACCAAACGTTGCAGGTGGTTATTTCTTCATGCGCAGTGGTCAACGCGGCACTCTCTAGCTGCCAAGAGCACTTTTTACTATGCGCACCCAACCAGAGTGACGGGAGGAGCACATTTCAGAAAACGTGCTCAGCTCGTCCAGAAAATGCGATTTAAGCAATAAAATTAAAAATGCAACTAAAACCTAAACCAAACGTTGCAGATGGTTATTTCTTCATGCGCAGTGGTCAACGCGGCACTCTCTAGCTGCCAAGAGCACTTTTTACTATGCGCACCCAACCAGAGTGACGGGAGGAGCGCATTTCAGAAAACGTGCTCAGCTCGTCGAGAAAATGCGATTTAAGCAATAAAATTAAAAATGCACCTAAAACCTAAACCAAAAGTTGCAGGTGGTTATTTCTTCATGCGCAGCAGTCAACACGGCACTCTCTAGCTGCCAAGAGCACTTTTTACTATGCGCACCCAACCAGAGTGACGGGAGGAGCACATTTCAGAAAACGTGCTCAGCTCGTCGAGAAAATGCGATTTATGCAATAAAATTAAAAATGCACCCAAAACCTAAACCAAACGTTGCAGATGGTCATTTCTTCATGTGCAGTGGTCAACGCGGCACTCTCTAGCTGCCAAGAGCACTTTTTACTATGCACACCCAACCAGAGTGACGGGAGGAGCGCATTTCAGAAAACGTGCTCAGCTCGACGAGAAAATGCGATTTAAGCAATAAAATTAAAAATGCACCCAAAACCTAAACCAAACGTTGCAGGTGGTTATTTCTTCATGCGCAGTGGTCAACGCGGCACTCTCTAGCTGCCAAGAGCACTTTTTACGATGCGCACCTAACCAGAGTGACGGGAGGAGCACATTTCAGAAAACGTGCTCAGCTCGTCCAGAAAATGCGATTTAAGCAATAAATTTAAAAATGCACCTAAAACCTAAACCAAACGTTGCAGATGGTAATTTCTTCATGCGCAGTGGTCAACGCGGCACTCTCTAGCTGCCAAGAGCACTTTTTACTATGCACACCCAACCAGAGTGACGGGAGGAGCGCATTTTAGAAAACGTGCTCAGCTCGACGAGAAAATGCGATTTAAGCAATAAAATTAAAAATGCACCCACAACCTAAACCAAACGTTGCAGGTGGTTATTTCTTCATGCGCAGTGGTCAACGCGGCACTCTCTAGCTGCCAAGAGCACTTTTTACTATGCGCACCCAACCAGAGTGACGGGAGGAGCACATTTCAGAAAACGTGCTCAGCTCGTCGAGAAAATGCGATTTAAGCAATAAAATTAAAAATGCACCTAAAACCTAAACCAAACGTTGCAGGTGGTTTTTTCTTCATGCGCAGCAGTCAACGCGGCACTCTCTAGCTGCCAAGAGCACTTTTTACTATGCGCACCCAACCAGAGTGACGGGAGGAGCACATTTCAGAAAACGTGCTCAGCTCGTCGATAAAATGCGATTTAAGCAATAAAATTAAAAATGCACCTAAAACCTAAACCAAACGTTGCAGGTGGTTATTTCTTCATATGTAGCAGTCAACGCGGCACTCTCTAGCTGCCAAGAGCACTTTTTACTATGCGCACCCAACCAGAGTGACGGGAGGAGCACATTTCAGAAAACGTGCTCAGCTCGTCGAGAAAATGCGATTTAAGCAATAAAATTAAAAATGCACCTAAAAACCTAAACCAAACGTTGCAGGTGGTTATTTCTTCATGCGCATTGGTCAACGCGGCACTCTCTAGCTGCCAAGAGCACTTTTTACTATGTGCACCCAACCAGAGTGACGTGAGGAGCACATTTCAGAAAACGTGCTCAACTCGTCGAGAAAATGCGATTTAAGCAATAAAATTAAAAATACACCCAAAACCGAAACCAAACGTTGCAGATGGTCATTTCTTCATGCGCAGTGGTCAACGCGGAACTCTCTAGCTGCCAAGAGCACTTTTTACTATGCACACCCAACCAGAGTGACGGGAGGAGCACATTTCAGAAAACGTGCTCAGCTCGTCGAGAAAATGCGATTTAAGCAATAAAATTAAAAATGCACCCAAAACATTAAACCAAACGTTGCAGGTGGTTATTTCTTCATGCGCAGTGGTCAACGCGGCACTCTCTAGCTACCAAGAGCATTTTTTACTATGCGCACCCAACCAGAGTGACGGGAGGAGCACATTTCAGAAAACGTGCTCAGCTCGACGAGAAAATGCGATTTAAGCAATAAAATTAAAAATGCACCCAAAACCTAAACCAAACGTTGCAGGTGGTTATTTCTTCATGCGCAGTGGTCAACGCGGCACTCTCTAGCTGCCAAGAGCACTTTTTACTATGCGCACCCAACCAGAGTGACGGGAGGAGCGCATTTCAGAAAACGTGCTCAGCTCGTCGAGAAAATGCGATTTAAGCAATAAAATTAAAAATGCACCTAAAACCTAAACCAAAAGTTGCAGGTGGTTATTTCTTCATGCGCAGCAGTCAACACGGCACTCTCTAGCTGCCAAGAGCACTTTTTACTATGCGCACCCACCCAGAGTGACGGGAGGAGCATATTTCAGAAAACGTGCTCAGCTCGTCCAGATAATGCGATTTAAGCAATAAAATTAAAAATGCACCTAAAACCTAAACCAAACGTTGCAGATGGTCATTTCTTCATGCGCAGTGGTCAACGCGGCACTCTGTAGCTGCCAAGAGCACCTTTTACTATGCACACCCAACCAGAGTGACGGGAGGAGCGCATTTTAGAAAACGTGCTCAGCTCGTCGAGATAATGCGATTTAAGCAATAAAATTAAAAATGCACCCAAAACCTAAACCAAACGTTGCAGGTGGTTATTTCTTCATGTGCAGTGGTCAACGCGGCACTCTCTAGCTGCCAAGAGCACTTTTTACTATGCGCACCCAACCAGAGTGACGGGAGGAGCACATTTCAGAAAACGTGCTCAGCTCGTCGAGAAAATGGAATTTAAGCAATAAAATTAAAAATGCACCCAAAACCTAAACCAAACGTTGCAGATGGTCATTTCTTCATGCGCAGTGGTCAACGCGGCACTCTCTAGCTGCCAAGAGCACTTTTTACTATGCGCACCCAACCAGAGTGACGGGAGGAGCACATTTCAGAAAACGTGCTCAGCTCGTTGAGAAAATGCGATTTAAGCTATAAAATTAAAAATGCACCCAAAACCTAAACCAAACATTGCAGGTGGTTATTTCTTCATGCGCAGTGGTCAACGCGGCACTCTCTAGCTGCCAAGAGCACTTTTTACTATGCACACCCAACCAGAGTGACGGGAGGAGCGCATTTCAGAAAACGTGCTCAGCTCGACGAGAAAATGCGATTTAAGCAATAAAATTAAAAATGCACCCAAAACCTAAACCAAACGTTGCAGGTTGTTATTTCTTCATGCGCAGTGGTCAACGCGGCACTCTCTAGCTGCCAAGAGCACTTTTTACGATGCACACCCAACCAGAGAGACGGGAGGAGCGCATTTCAGAAAACGTGCTCAGCTCGACGAGAAAATGCGATTTAAGCAATAAAATTAAAAATGCACCCAAAACCTAAACCAAACGTTGCAGGTGGTTATTTCTTAATGCGCAGTGGTCAACGCGGCACTCTCTAGCTGCCAAGAGCACTTTTTACTATTCGCACCCAACCAGAGTGACGGGAGGAGCACATTTCAGAAAACGTGCTCAGCTCGTCGAGAAAATGCGATTTAAGCAATAAAATTAAAAATGCACCCAAAACCTAAACCAAACGTTGCATGTGGTTATTTCTTCATGCGCAGTGGTCAACGCGGCACTCTCTAGCTGCCAAGAGCACTTTTTACTATGCGCACCCAACCAGAGTGACGGGAGGAGCACATTTCAGAAAACGTGCTCAGCTCGTCCAGAAAATGCGATTTAAGCAATAAAATTAAAAATGCACATAAAACCTAAACCAAACGTTGCAGATGGTCATTTCTTCATGCGCAGTGGTCAACGCGGCACTCTCTAGCTGCCAAGAGCACTTTTTACTATGCACACCCAACCAGAGTGACGGGAGGAGCGCATTTTAGAAAACGTGCTCAGCTCGACGAGAAAATGCGATTTAAGCAATAAAATTAAAAATGCACCCAAAACCTAAACCAAACGTTGCAGGTGGTTATTTCTTCATGCGCAGCAGTCAACACGGCACTCTCTAGCTGCCAAGAGCACTTTTTACTATGCGCACCCACCCAGAGTGACGGGAGGAGCATATTTCAGAAAACGTGCTCAGCTCGTCCAGATAATGCGATTTAAGCAATAAAATTAAAAATGCACCTAAAACCTAAACCAAACGTTGCAGATGGTCATTTCTTCATGCGCAGTGGTCAACGCGGCACTCTGTAGCTGCCAAGAGCACCTTTTACTATGCACACCCAACCAGAGTGACGGGAGGAGCGCATTTTAGAAAACGTGCTCAGCTCGTCGAGATAATGCGATTTAAGCAATAAAATTAAAAATGCACCCAAAACCTAAACCAAACGTTGCAGGTGGTTATTTCTTCATGTGCAGTGGTCAACGCGGCACTCTCTAGCTGCCAAGAGCACTTTTTACTATGCGCACCCAACCAGAGTGACGGGAGGAGCACATTTCAGAAAACGTGCTCAGCTCGTCGAGAAAATGGAATTTAAGCAATAAAATTAAAAATGCACCCAAAACCTAAACCAAACGTTGCAGATGGTCATTTCTTCATGCGCAGTGGTCAACGCGGCACTCTCTAGCTGCCAAGAGCACTTTTTACTATGCGCACCCAACCAGAGTGACGGGAGGAGCACATTTCAGAAAACGTGCTCAGCTCGTTGAGAAAATGCGATTTAAGCTATAAAATTAAAAATGCACCCAAAACCTAAACCAAACATTGCAGGTGGTTATTTCTTCATGCGCAGTGGTCAACGCGGCACTCTCTAGCTGCCAAGAGCACTTTTTACTATGCACACCCAACCAGAGTGACGGGAGGAGCGCATTTCAGAAAACGTGCTCAGCTCGACGAGAAAATGCGATTTAAGCAATAAAATTAAAAATGCACCCAAAACCTAAACCAAACGTTGCAGGTTGTTATTTCTTCATGCGCAGTGGTCAACGCGGCACTCTCTAGCTACCAAGAGCATTTTTTACTATGCGCACCCAACCAGAGTGACGGGAGGAGCACATTTCAGAAAACGTGCTCAGCTCGACGAGAAAATGCGATTTAAGCAATAAAATTAAAAATGCACCCAAAACCTAAACCAAACGTTGCAGGTGGTTATTTCTTCATGCGCAGTGGTCAACGCGGCACTCTCTAGCTGCCAAGAGCACTTTTTACTATGCGCACCCAACCAGAGTGACGGGAGGAGCGCATTTCAGAAAACGTGCTCAGCTCGTCGAGAAAATGCGATTTAAGCAATAAAATTAAAAATGCACCTAAAACCTAAACCAAAAGTTGCAGGTGGTTATTTCTTCATGCGCAGCAGTCAACACGGCACTCTCTAGCTGCCAAGAGCACTTTTTACTATGCGCACCCACCCAGAGTGACGGGAGGAGCATATTTCAGAAAACGTGCTCAGCTCGTCCAGATAATGCGATTTAAGCAATAAAATTAAAAATGCACCTAAAACCTAAACCAAACGTTGCAGATGGTCATTTCTTCATGCGCAGTGGTCAACGCGGCACTCTGTAGCTGCCAAGAGCACCTTTTACTATGCACACCCAACCAGAGTGACGGGAGGAGCGCATTTTAGAAAACGTGCTCAGCTCGTCGAGATAATGCGATTTAAGCAATAAAATTAAAAATGCACCCAAAACCTAAACCAAACGTTGCAGGTGGTTATTTCTTCATGTGCAGTGGTCAACGCGGCACTCTCTAGCTGCCAAGAGCACTTTTTACTATGCGCACCCAACCAGAGTGACGGGAGGAGCACATTTCAGAAAACGTGCTCAGCTCGTCGAGAAAATGGAATTTAAGCAATAAAATTAAAAATGCACCCAAAACCTAAACCAAACGTTGCAGATGGTCATTTCTTCATGCGCAGTGGTCAACGCGGCACTCTCTAGCTGCCAAGAGCACTTTTTACTATGCGCACCCAACCAGAGTGACGGGAGGAGCACATTTCAGAAAACGTGCTCAGCTCGTTGAGAAAATGCGATTTAAGCTATAAAATTAAAAATGCACCCAAAACCTAAACCAAACATTGCAGGTGGTTATTTCTTCATGCGCAGTGGTCAACGCGGCACTCTCTAGCTGCCAAGAGCACTTTTTACTATGCACACCCAACCAGAGTGACGGGAGGAGCGCATTTCAGAAAACGTGCTCAGCTCGACGAGAAAATGCGATTTAAGCAATAAAATTAAAAATGCACCCAAAACCTAAACCAAACGTTGCAGGTTGTTATTTCTTCATGCGCAGTGGTCAACGCGGCACTCTCTAGCTGCCAAGAGCACTTTTTACGATGCACACCCAACCAGAGAGACGGGAGGAGCGCATTTCAGAAAACGTGCTCAGCTCGACGAGAAAATGCGATTTAAGCAATAAAATTAAAAATGCACCCAAAACCTAAACCAAACGTTGCAGGTGGTTATTTCTTAATGCGCAGTGGTCAACGCGGCACTCTCTAGCTGCCAAGAGCACTTTTTACTATTCGCACCCAACCAGAGTGACGGGAGGAGCACATTTCAGAAAACGTGCTCAGCTCGTCGAGAAAATGCGATTTAAGCAATAAAATTAAAAATGCACCCAAAACCTAAACCAAACGTTGCATGTGGTTATTTCTTCATGCGCAGTGGTCAACGCGGCACTCTCTAGCTGCCAAGAGCACTTTTTACTATGCGCACCCAACCAGAGTGACGGGAGGAGCACATTTCAGAAAACGTGCTCAGCTCGTCCAGAAAATGCGATTTAAGCAATAAAATTAAAAATGCACATAAAACCTAAACCAAACGTTGCAGATGGTCATTTCTTCATGCGCAGTGGTCAACGCGGCACTCTCTAGCTGCCAAGAGCACTTTTTACTATGCACACCCAACCAGAGTGACGGGAGGAGCGCATTTTAGAAAACGTGCTCAGCTCGACGAGAAAATGCGATTTAAGCAATAAAATTAAAAATGCACCCAAAACCTAAACCAAACGTTGCAGGTGGTTATTTCTTCATGCGCAGCAGTCAACACGGCACTCTCTAGCTGCCAAGAGCACTTTTTACTATGCGCACCCACCCAGAGTGACGGGAGGAGCATATTTCAGAAAACGTGCTCAGCTCGTCCAGATAATGCGATTTAAGCAATAAAATTAAAAATGCACCTAAAACCTAAACCAAACGTTGCAGATGGTCATTTCTTCATGCGCAGTGGTCAACGCGGCACTCTGTAGCTGCCAAGAGCACCTTTTACTATGCACACCCAACCAGAGTGACGGGAGGAGCGCATTTTAGAAAACGTGCTCAGCTCGTCGAGATAATGCGATTTAAGCAATAAAATTAAAAATGCACCCAAAACCTAAACCAAACGTTGCAGGTGGTTATTTCTTCATGTGCAGTGGTCAACGCGGCACTCTCTAGCTGCCAAGAGCACTTTTTACTATGCGCACCCAACCAGAGTGACGGGAGGAGCACATTTCAGAAAACGTGCTCAGCTCGTCGAGAAAATGGAATTTAAGCAATAAAATTAAAAATGCACCCAAAACCTAAACCAAACGTTGCAGATGGTCATTTCTTCATGCGCAGTGGTCAACGCGGCACTCTCTAGCTGCCAAGAGCACTTTTTACTATGCGCACCCAACCAGAGTGACGGGAGGAGCACATTTCAGAAAACGTGCTCAGCTCGTTGAGAAAATGCGATTTAAGCTATAAAATTAAAAATGCACCCAAAACCTAAACCAAACATTGCAGGTGGTTATTTCTTCATGCGCAGTGGTCAACGCGGCACTCTCTAGCTGCCAAGAGCACTTTTTACTATGCACACCCAACCAGAGTGACGGGAGGAGCGCATTTCAGAAAACGTGCTCAGCTCGACGAGAAAATGCGATTTAAGCAATAAAATTAAAAATGCACCCAAAACCTAAACCAAACGTTGCAGGTTGTTATTTCTTCATGCGCAGTGGTCAACGCGGCACTCTCTAGCTGCCAAGAGCACTTTTTACGATGCACACCCAACCAGAGAGACGGGAGGAGCGCATTTCAGAAAACGTGCTCAGCTCGACGAGAAAATGCGATTTAAGCAATAAAATTAAAAATGCACCCAAAACCTAAACCAAACGTTGCAGGTGGTTATTTCTTAATGCGCAGTGGTCAACGCGGCACTCTCTAGCTGCCAAGAGCACTTTTTACTATGCGCACCCAACCAGAGTGACGGGAGGAGCGCATTTTAGAAAACGTGCTCAGCTCGACGAGAAAATGCGATTTAAGCAATAAAATTAAAAATGCACCTAAAACCTAAACCAAACGTTGCAGGTGGTTATTTCTTCATGCGCAGTGGTCAACGCGGCACTCTCTAGCTGCCAAGAGCACTTTTTACTATGCGCACCCAACCAGAGTGACAGGAGGAGCACATTTCAGAAAACGTGCTCAGCTCGTCGAGAAAATGCGATTTAAGCAATAAAATTAAAAATGAACTCAAAACCTAAACCAAACGTTGCAGGTGGTTATTTCTTCATATGCAGCAGTCAACGCGGCACTCTCTAGCTGCCAAGAGCACTTTTTACTATGCGCACCCAACCAGAGTGACGGGAGGAGCACATTTCAGAAAACGTGCGCAGCTCGTCCAGAAAATGCGATTTAAGCAATAAAATTAAAAATGCACCCAAAACCTAAACCAAACGTTGCAGGTGGTTATTTCTTCATGCGCAGTGGTCAACGCGGCACTCTCTAGCTGCCAAGAGCACTTTTTACTATGCGCACCCACCCAGAGTGACGGGAGGAGCACATTTAAGAAAACGTGCTCAGCTCGTCGAGAAAATGCGATTTAAGCAATAAAATTAAAAATGCACCCAAAACCTAAACCAAACGTTGCAGGTGGTTATTTCTTCATGCGCAGTGGTCAACGCGGCACTCTCTAGCTGCCAAGAGCACTTTTTACTATGCGCACCCAACCAGAGTGACGGGAGGAGCACATTTCAGAAAACGTGCGCAGCTCGTCCAGAAAATGCGATTTAAGCAATAAAATTAAAAATGCACCCAAAACCTAAACCAAACGTTGCAGGTGGTTATTTCTTCATGCGCAGTGGTCAACGCGGCACTCTCTAGCTGCCAAGAGCACTTTTTACTATGCGCACCCAACCAGAGTGACGGGAGGAGCACATTTCAGAAAACGTGCTCAGCTCGTCGAGAAAATGCGATTTAAGCAATAAAATTAAAAATGCACCTAAAACCTAAACCAAACGCTGCAGATGGTCATTTCTTCATGCGCAGTGGTCAACGCGGCACTCTCTAGCTGCCAAAAGCACTTTTTACTATACACACCCAACCAGAGTGACGGGAGGAGCACATTTCAGAAAACGTGCTCAGTTCGTCGAGTAAATGCGATTTAAGCAATAAAATTAAAAATGCACCCAAAACCTAAACCAAACGTTGCAGGTGGTTATTTCTTCATGCGCAGTGGTCAACGCGGCACTCTCTAGCTGCCAAGAGCACTTTTTACTATGCGCACCCAACCAGAGTGACGGGAGGAGCGCATTTCAGAAAACGTGCTCAGCTCGTCGAGAAAATGCGATTTAAGCAATAAAATTAAAAATGCACCTAAAACCTAAACCAAAAGTTGCAGGTGGTTATTTCTTCATGCGCAGCAGTCAACGCGGCACTTTCTAGCTGTAAAGAGCACTTTTTACTATGCGCACCCAACCAGAGTG
This sequence comes from Syngnathus scovelli, assembly GCF_024217435.2. Classification (NCBI taxonomy): domain Eukaryota; kingdom Metazoa; phylum Chordata; class Actinopteri; order Syngnathiformes; family Syngnathidae; genus Syngnathus; species Syngnathus scovelli. The sequence continues at coordinate 2,325,882 of NW_026061342.1, read as the reverse complement.
ACGGGAGGAGCACATTTCAGAAAACGTGTTCAGCTCGTCGAGAAAATGCGATTTAAGCAATAAAATTAAAAATGCACCTAAAACCTAAACCAAACGCTGCAGATGGTCATTTCTTCATGCGCAGTGGTCAACGCGGCACTCTCTAGCTGCCAAGAGCACTTTTTACTATACACACCCAACCAGAGTGACGGGAGGAGCACATTCCAGAAAACGTGCTCAGCTCGTCGAGAAAATGCGATTTAAGCAATAAAATTAAAAATGCACCCAAAACCTAAACCAAACGTTGCAGATGGTCATTTCTTCATGTGCAGTGGTCAACGCGGCACTCTCTAGCTGCCAAGAGCACTTTTTACTATGCACAATCAACCAGAGTGACGGGAGGAGCGCATTTTAGAAAACGTGCTCAGCTCGACGAGAAAATGCGATTTAAGCAATAAAATTAAAAATGCACCCAAAACCTAAACCAAACGTTGCAGGTGGTTATTTCTTCATGCGCAGTGGTCAACGCGGCACTCTCTAGCTGCCAAGAGCACTTTTTACTATGCGCACCCAACCAGAGTGACGGGAGGAGCACATTTCAGAAAACGTGCTCAGCTCGTCGAGAAAATGCGATTTAAGCAATAAAATTAAAAATGCACCTAAAATCTATACCAAACGTTGCAGGTGGTTATTTCTTCATATGCAGTGGTCAACGCGGCACTCTCTGGCTGCCAAGAGCACTTTTTACTATGAGCACCCAACCAGAGTGACGGGAGGAGCACATTCCAGAAAACGTGCTCAGCTCGTTGAGAAAATGCGATTCAAGCAATAAAATTAAAAATGCACCCAAAACCTTAACCAAACGTTGCAGATGGTCATTTCTTCATGCGCAGTGGTCAACGCGGCACTCTCTAGCTGCCAAGAGAACTTTTTACTATGCGCACCCAACCAGAGTGACGTGAGGAGCACATTTCAGAAAACGTGCTCAGCTCGTCGAGAAAATGCGATTTAAGCAATAAAATTAAAAATGCACCTAAAATCTATACCAAACGTTGCAGGTGGTTATTTCTTCATATGCAGTGGTCAACGCGGCACTCTCTGGCTGCCAAGAGCACTTTTTACTATGAGCACCCAACCAGAGTGACGGGAGGAGCACATTCCAGAAAACGTGCTCAGCTCGTTGAGAAAATGCGATTTAAGCAATAAAATTAAAAATGCACCCAAAACCTAAACCAAACGTTGCAGGTGGTTATTTCTTCATGCGCAGCAGTCAACGCGGCACTCTCTAGCTGCCAAGAGCACTTTTTAATATGCACACCCAACAAGAGTGACGGGAGGAGCGCATTTCAGAAAACGTGCTCAGCTCGACGAGAACATGCGATTTAAGCAATAAAATTAAAAATGCACCCAAAACCTAAACCAAACGTTGCAGGTGGTTATTTCTTCATGCGCAGCGGTCAACGCGGCACTCTCTAGCTGCCAAGAGCACTTTTTACTATGCGCACCCAACCAGAGTGACGGGAGGAGCACATTTCAGAAAACGTGCTCAGCTCGTCGAGAAAATGCGATTTAAGCAATAAAATTAAAAATGCACCCAAAACCTAAACCAAACGTTGCAGGTGGTTATTTCTTCATGCGCAGTGGTAAACGCGGCACTCTCGAGCTGCCAAGAGCACTTTTTACTATGCGCACCCAACCAGAGTGACGGGAGGAGCACATTTCATAAAACGTGCTCAGCTCGTCCAGAAAATGCTATTTAAGCAATAAAATTAAAAATGCACCTAAAACCTAAACCAAACGTTGCAGATGGTCATTTCTTCATGCGCAGTGGTCAACGCGGCACTCTCTAGCTGCCAAGAGCACTTTTTACTATGCACACCCAACCAGACTGACGGGAGGAGCACATTTCAGAAAACGTGCTCAGCTCGTCCAGAAAATGCGATTTAAGCAATAAAATTAAAAATGCACCCAAAACCTAAACCAAACGTTGCAGGTGGTTATTTCTTCATGCGCAGTGGTCAACGCGGCACTCTCTAGCTGCCAAGAGCACTTTTTACTATGCGCACCCAACAAGAGTGACGGGAGGAGCACATGTCAGAAAACGTGCTCAGCTCGTCGAGAAAATGCGATTTAAGCAATAAAATTAAAAATGCACCTAAAACCTAAACCAAACGTTGCAGGTGGTTATTTCTTCATATGCAGCAGTCAACGCGGCACTCTCTAGCTGCCAAGAGCACTTTTTACTATGCGCACCCAACCAGAGTGACGGGAGGAGCACATTTCAGAAAACGTGCTCAGCTCGTCCAGAAATTGCGATTTAAGCAATAAAATTAAAAATGCACCTAAAACCTAAACCAAACGTTGCAGATGGTCATTTCTTCATGCGCAGTGGTCAACGCGGCACTCTCTAGCTGCCAAGAGCACTTTTTACTATGCACACAAAACCAGAGTGGCGGGAGGAGCACATTTCAGAAAACGTGCTCAGCTCGTCCAGACAATGCGATTTAAGCAATAAAATTAAAAATGCACCCAAAACCTAAACCAAACGTTGCAGGTGGTTATTTCTTCATGCGCAGTGGTCAACGCGGCACTCTCTAGCTGCCAAGAGCACTTTTTACTATGCGCACCCAACCAGAGTGACGGGAGGAGCGCATTTCAGAAAACGTGCTCAGCTCGTCGAGAAAATGCGATTTAAGCAATAAAATTAAAAATGCACCTAAAACCTAAACCAAACGTTGCAGGTGGTTATTTCTTCATGCGCAGCAGTCAACGCGGCACTCTCTAGCTGCCAAGAGCACTTTTTACTATGCGGACCCAACCAGAGTGACGGGAGGAGCACATTTCAGAAAACGTGCTCAGCTCGTCGAGAAAATGCGATTTAAGCAATAAAATAAAAAATGCACCTACAACCTAAACCAAACGCTGCAGATGGTCATTTCTTCATGTGCAGTGGTCAACGCGGCACTCTCTAGCTGCCAAGAGCACTTTTTACTATGCGCACCCAACCAGAGTGACGGGAGGAGCACATTTCAGAAAACGTGCTCAGCTCGTCGAGAAAATGTGATTTAAGCAATAAAATTAAAAATGCACCCAAAACCTAAACCAAACGTTGCAGGTGGTTATGTCTTCATGCGCAGCAGTCAACGCGGCACTCTCTAGCTGCCAAGAGCACTTTTTAATATGCACACCCAACAAGAGTGACGGGAGGAGCGCATTTCAGAAAACGTGCTCAGCTCGACGAGAACATGCGATTTAAGCAATAAAATTAAAAATGCACCCAAAACCTAAACCAAACGTTGCAGGTGGTTATTTCTTCATGCGCAGCGGTCAACGCGGCACTCTCTAGCTGCCAAGAGCACTTTTTACTATGCGCACCCAACCAGAGTGACGGGAGGAGCACATTTCAGAAAACGTGCTCAGCTCGTCGAGAAAATGCGATTTAAGCAATAAAATTAAAAATGCACCCAAAACCTAAACCAAACGTTGCAGGTGGTTATTTCTTCATGCGCAGTGGTAAACGCGGCACTCTCGAGCTGCCAAGAGCACTTTTTACTATGCGCACCCAACCAGAGTGACGGGAGGAGCACATTTCATAAAACGTGCTCAGCTCGTCCAGAAAATGCTATTTAAGCAATAAAATTAAAAATGCACCTAAAACCTAAACCAAACGTTGCAGATGGTCATTTCTTCATGCGCAGTGGTCAACGCGGCACTCTCTAGCTGCCAAGAGCACTTTTTACTATGCACACCCAACCAGACTGACGGGAGGAGCACATTTCAGAAAACGTGCTCAGCTCGTCCAGAAAATGCGATTTAAGCAATAAAATTAAAAATGCACCCAAAACCTAAACCAAACGTTGCAGGTGGTTATTTCTTCATGCGCAGTGGTCAACGCGGCACTCTCTAGCTGCCAAGAGCACTTTTTACTATGCGCACCCAACAAGAGTGACGGGAGGAGCACATGTCAGAAAACGTGCTCAGCTCGTCGAGAAAATGCGATTTAAGCAATAAAATTAAAAATGCACCTAAAACCTAAACCAAACGTTGCAGGTGGTTATTTCTTCATATGCAGCAGTCAACGCGGCACTCTCTAGCTGCCAAGAGCACTTTTTACTATGCGCACCCAACCAGAGTGACGGGAGGAGCACATTTCAGAAAACGTGCTCAGCTCGTCCAGAAATTGCGATTTAAGCAATAAAATTAAAAATGCACCTAAAACCTAAACCAAACGTTGCAGATGGTCATTTCTTCATGCGCAGTGGTCAACGCGGCACTCTCTAGCTGCCAAGAGCACTTTTTACTATGCACACCCAACCAGAGTGACGGGAGGAGCGCATTTTAGAAAACGTGCTCAGCTCGACGAGAAAATGCGATTTAAGCAATAAAATTAAAAATGCACCCAAAACCTAAACCAAACGTTGCAGATGGTCATTTCTTCATGTGCAGTGGTCAACGCGGCACTCTCTAGCTGCCAAGAGCACTTTTTACAATGCACACCCAACCAGAGTGACGGGAGGAGCGCATTTCAGAAAAAGTGCTCAGCTCGTCGAGAAAATGCGATTTAAGCAATAAAATTAAAAATGCACCCAAAACCTAAACCAAACGTTGCAGGTGGTTATTTCTTCATGCGCAGTGGTCAACGCGGCACTCTCTAGCTGCCAAGAGCACTCTCTAGCTGACAAGAGCACTTTTTACTATGCGCACCCAACCAGAGTGACGGGAGGAGCACATTTCAGAAAACGTGCTCAGCTCGTCGAGAAAATGCGATTTAAGCAATAAAATTAAAAATGCACCTAAAACCTAAACTAAACGTTGCAGGTGGTTATTTCTTCATGCGCAGTGGTAAACGCGGCACTGTCTAGCTGCCAAGAGCACTTTTTACTATGCGCACCCAACCAGAGTGACGGGAGGAGCACATGTCAGAAAACGTGCTCAGCTCGTCGAGAAAATGCGATTTAAGCAATAAAATTAAAAATGCACCTAAAACCTAAACCAAACGCTGCAGATGGTCATTTCTTCATGCGCAGCGGTCAACGCGGCACTCTCTAGCTGCCAAGAGCACTTTTTACTATGCACACCCAACCAGAGTGACGGGAGGAGCACATTCCAGAAAACGTGCTCAGCTCGTCGAGACAATGCGATTTAAGCAATAAAATTAAAAATGCACCCAAAACCGAAACCAAACGTTGCAGATGGTCATTTCTTCATGCGCAGTGTTCAACGCGGCACTCTCTAGCTGCCAAGAGCACTTTTTACTATGCACACACAACCAGAGTGACGGGAGGAGCGCATTTCAGAAAACGTGCTCAGCTCGACGACAAAATGCGATTTAAGCAATAAAATTAAAAATGCACCCAAAACCTAAACCAAACGTTGCAGGTGGTTATTTCTTCATGCGCAGTGGTCAACGCGGCACTCTCTAGCTGCCAAGAGCACTTTTTACTATACACACCCAACTAGAGTGACGGGAGGAGCACATTCCAGAAAACGTGCTCAGCTCGTCGAGAAAATGCGATTTAAGCAATAAAATTAAAAATGCACCCAAAACCTAAACCAAACGTTGCAGGTGGTTATTTCTTCATGCGCAGCAGTCAACGCGGCACTCTCTAGCTGCCAAGAGCACTTTTTACTATGCGCACCCAACCAGAGGGACGGGAGGAGCACATTTCAGAAAACGTGCTCAGCTCGTCGAGAAAATGCGATTTAAGCAATAAAATTAAAAATGCACCCAAAACCTAAACCAAACGTTGCAGGTGGTTATTTCTTCATGCGCAGTGGTCAACGCGCCACTCTCTAGCTGCCAAGAGCAATTTTTACTATGCGCACCCAACCAGAGTGACGGGAGGAGCACATGTCAGAAAACGTGCTCAGCTCGTCGAGAAAATGCGATTTAAGCAATAAAATTAAAAATGCACCTAAAACCTAAACCAAACGCTGCAGATGGTCATTTCTTCATGCGCAGCGGTCAACGCGGCACTCTCTAGCTGCCAAGAGCACTTTTTACTATGCACACCCAACCAGAGTGACGGGAGGAGCACATTCCAGAAAACGTGCTCAGCTCGTCGAGAAAATGCGATTTAAGCAATAAAATTAAAAATGCAACTAAAACCTAAACCAAACGTTGCAGGTGGTTATTTCTTCGTGCGCAGCAGTCAACGCGGCACTCTCTAGCTGCCAAGAGCACTTTTTACTATGCGCACCCACCCAGAGTGACGGGAGGAGCACATTTCAGAAAACGTGCTCACCTCGTCGAGAAAATGCGATTTAAGCAATAAAATTAAAAATGCACCTAAAACCTAAACCAAACGTTGCAGGTGGTTATTTCTTCATGCGCAGTGGTCAACGCGGCACTCTCTAGCTGCCAAGAGCACTTTTTACTATGCGCACCCAACCAGAGTGACGGGAGGAGCACATTTCAGAAAACGTGCTCAGCTCGTCGAGAAAATGCGATTTAAGCAATAAAATAAAAAATGCACCTAAAACCTAAACCAAACGTTGCAGGTGGTTATTTCTTCATGCGCAGTGGTCAACGCGGCACTCTCTAGCTGCCAAGAGCACTTTTTACTATGCGCACCCAACCAGAGTGACGGGAGGAGCACATTTCAGAAAACGTGCTCAGCTCGTCGAGAAAATGCGATTTAAGCAATAAAATTAAAAATGCACCCAAAACCTAAACCAAACGTTGCAGATGGTCATTTCTTCATGCGCAGTGGTCAACGCGGCACTCTCTAGCTGCCAAGAGCACTTTTTACTATGCACACCCAACCAGAGTGACGGGAGGAGCACATTTCAGAAAACGTGCTCAGCTCGTCGAGAAAATGCGATTTAAGCAATAAAATTAAAAATGCACCCTAAACCTAAAGCAAACGTTGCAGGTGGTTATTTCTACATGTGCAGTGGTCAACGCGGCACTCTCTAGCTGCCAAAGGCATTTTTTACTATGCGCACCCAACCAGAGTGACGGGAGGAGCACATTTCAGAAAACGTGCTCAGCCCGTCGAGAAAATGCGATTTAAGCAATAAAATTAAAAATGCACCTAAAACCTAAACCAAACGTTGCAGGTGGTTATTTCTTCGTGCGCAGCAGTCAACGCGGCACTCTCTAGCTGCCAAGAACACTTCTTACTATGCGCACCCAACCAGAGTAACGGGAGGAGCACATTTCAGAAAACGTGCTCAGCTCGTCGATAAAATGCGATTTAAGCAATAAAATTAAAAATGCACCTAAAACCTAAACCAAACGTTGCAGGTGGTAATTTCTTCATGCGCAGTGGTCAACGCGGCACTCTCTAGCTGCCAAGAGCACTTTTTACTATGCGCACCCAACCAGAGTGACGGGAGGAGCACATTTCAGAAAACGTGCTCAGCTCGTCGAGAAAATGCGATTTAAGCAATAAAATTAAAAATGCACCCAAAACCTAAACCAAACGTTGCAGGTGGTTATTTCTTCATGCGCAGTGGTCAACGCGGCACTCTCTAGCTGCAAAGAGCACTTTTTACTATGCGCACCAAACCAGAGTGACGGGAGGAGCACATTTCAGAAAACGTGCTCAGCTCGTCGAGAAAATGCGATTTAAGCAATAAAATTAAAACTGCACCCAAAACCTAAACCAAACGTTGCAGATGGTCATTTCTTCATGCGCAGTGGTCAACGCGGCACTCTCTAGCTGCCAAGAGCACTTTTTACTATGCGCACCCAACCAGAATGACGGGAGGACCACATTTCAGAAAACGTGCTCAGCTCGTCGAGAAAATGCGATTTAAGCAATAAAATTAAAAATGCACCCAAAACCTAAACCAAACGTTGCAGGTGGTTATTTCTTCATGCGCAGCAGTCAACGCGGCACTCTCTAGCTGCCAAGAGCACTTTTTACTATGCGCACCCAACCAGAGTGACGGGAGGAGCACATTTCAGAAAACGTGCTCAGCTCGTCGAGAAAATGCGATTTAAGCAATGAAATTAAAAATGCACCCAAAACCTAAACCAAACGTTGCAGGTGGTTATTTCTTCATGCGCAGTGGTCAACGCGGCACTCTCTAGCTGCCAAGAGCACTTTTTACTATGCGCACCCAACCAGAGTGACGGGAGGAGCACTTTTCAGAAAACGTGCTCAGCTCGTCGAGAAAATGCGAATTAAGCAATAAAATTAAAAATGCACCCAAAACCTAAACCAAACGTTGCAGATGGTCATTTCTTCATGCGCAGTGGTCAACGCGGCACTCTCTAGCTGCCAAGAGCACTTTTTACTATGCGCACCCAACCAGAGTGACGGGAGGAGCACATTTCAGAAAACGTGCTCAGCTCGTCGAGAAAATGCGATTTAAGCAATAAAATTAAAAATGCACCTAAAACCCAAACCAAACGTTGCAGGTGGTTATTTCTTCATGCGCAGTGGTCAACGCGGCACTCTCTAGCTGCCAAGAGCACTTTTTACTATGCGCACCCAACCAGAGTGACGGGAGGAGCACATTTCAGAAAATGTGCTCAGCTCGTCGAGAAAATGCCATTTAAGCCGTACAATTAAAAATGCACCTAAAACCTAAACCAAACGTTGCAGGTGGTTGTTTCTTCATGCGCAGTGGTCAACGTGGCACGCTCTAGCTGCCAAGAGCACTTTTTACTATGCGCACCCAACCAGAGTGACGGGAGGAGCACATTTCAGAAAACGTGCTCAGCTCGTCGAGAAAATGCGATTCAAGCAATAAAATTTAAAATGCACCTAAAACCTAAACCAAACGTTGCAGGTGGTTATTTCTTCATGCGCATTGGTCAACGCGGCACTCTCTAGCTGCCAAGAGCACTTTTTCCTTTGCGCACCCAACCAGAGTGACGGGAGGAGCACATTTCAGAAAACGTGCTCAGCTCGTCGAGAAAATGCGATTGAAGCAATAAAATTAAAAATGCACCCAAAACCTAAACCAAACGTTGCAGGTGGTTATTTCTTCATGCGCAGTGGTCAACGCGGAACTCTCTAGCTGCCAAGAGCACTTTTTACTATGCGCACCCAACCAGAGTGACGGGAGGAGCACATTTCAGAAAACGTGCTCAGCTCGTCCAGAAAAGGCTATTTAAGCAATAAAATAAAAAATGCACATAAAACCTAAACCAAACGTTGCAGATGGTCATTTCTTCATGCGCAGTGGTCAATGCGGCACTCTCTAGCTGCCAAGAGCACTTTTTACTATGCGCACCAAACCAGAGTGACGGGAGGACCACATTTCAGAAAACGTGCTCAGCTCGTCGAGAAAATGCGATTTAAGCAATAAAATTAAAACTGCACCCAAAACCTAAACCAAACGTTGCAGATGGTCATTTCTTCATGCGCAGCAGTCAACGCGGCACTCTCTAGCTGCCAAGAGCACTTTTTACTATGCGCACCCAACCAGAGTGACGGGAGGAGCACATTTCAGAAAATGTGCTCAGCTCGTCGAGAAAATGCCATTTAAGCCGTACAATTAAAAATGCACCTAAAACCTAAACCAAACGTTGCAGGTGGTTGTTTCTTCATGCGCAGTGGTCAACGTGGCACGCTCTAGCTGCCAAGAGCACTTTTTACTATGCGCACCCAACCAGAGTGACGGGAGGAGCACATTTCAGAAAACGTGCTCACCTCGTCGAGAAAATGCGATTTAAGCAATAAAATTAAAAATGCACCTAAAACCTAAACCAAACGTTGCAGGTGGTTATTTCTTCATGCGCAGTGGTCAACGCGGCACTCTCTAGCTGCCAAGAGCACTTTTTACTATGCGCACCCAACCAGAGTGACGGGAGGAGCACATTTCAGAAAACGTGCTCAGCTCGTCGAGAAAATGCGATTTAAGCAATAAAATAAAAAATGCACCTAAAACCTAAACCAAACGTTGCAGGTGGTTATTTCTTCATGCGCAGTGGTCAACGCGGCACTCTCTAGCTGCCAAGAGCACTTTTTACTATGCGCACCCAACCAGAGTGACGGGAGGAGCACATTTCAGAAAACGTGCTCAGCTCGTCGAGAAAATGCGATTTAAGCAATAAAATTAAAAATGCACCCAAAACCTAAACCAAACGTTGCAGATGGTCATTTCTTCATGCGCAGTGGTCAACGCGGCACTCTCTAGCTGCCAAGAGCACTTTTTACTATGCACACCCAACCAGAGTGACGGGAGGAGCACATTTCAGAAAACGTGCTCAGCTCGTCGAGAAAATGCGATTTAAGCAATAAAATTAAAAATGCACCCTAAACCTAAAGCAAACGTTGCAGGTGGTTATTTCTACATGTGCAGTGGTCAACGCGGCACTCTCTAGCTGCCAAAGGCATTTTTTACTATGCGCACCCAACCAGAGTGACGGGAGGAGCACATTTCAGAAAACGTGCTCAGCCCGTCGAGAAAATGCGATTTAAGCAATAAAATTAAAAATGCACCTAAAACCTAAACCAAACGTTGCAGGTGGTTATTTCTTCGTGCGCAGCAGTCAACGCGGCACTCTCTAGCTGCCAAGAACACTTCTTACTATGCGCACCCAACCAGAGTAACGGGAGGAGCACATTTCAGAAAACGTGCTCAGCTCGTCGATAAAATGCGATTTAAGCAATAAAATTAAAAATGCACCTAAAACCTAAACCAAACGTTGCAGGTGGTAATTTCTTCATGCGCAGTGGTCAACGCGGCACTCTCTAGCTGCCAAGAGCACTTTTTACTATGCGCACCCAACCAGAGTGACGGGAGGAGCACATTTCAGAAAACGTGCTCAGCTCGTCGAGAAAATGCGATTTAAGCAATAAAATTAAAAATGCACCCAAAACCTAAACCAAACGTTGCAGGTGGTTATTTCTTCATGCGCAGTGGTCAACGCGGCACTCTCTAGCTGCAAAGAGCACTTTTTACTATGCGCACCAAACCAGAGTGACGGGAGGAGCACATTTCAGAAAACGTGCTCAGCTCGTCGAGAAAATGCGATTTAAGCAATAAAATTAAAACTGCACCCAAAACCTAAACCAAACGTTGCAGATGGTCATTTCTTCATGCGCAGTGGTCAACGCGGCACTCTCTAGCTGCCAAGAGCACTTTTTACTATGCGCACCCAACCAGAATGACGGGAGGACCACATTTCAGAAAACGTGCTCAGCTCGTCGAGAAAATGCGATTTAAGCAATAAAATTAAAAATGCACCCAAAACCTAAACCAAACGTTGCAGGTGGTTATTTCTTCATGCGCAGCAGTCAACGCGGCACTCTCTAGCTGCCAAGAGCACTTTTTACTATGCGCACCCAACCAGAGTGACGGGAGGAGCACATTTCAGAAAACGTGCTCAGCTCGTCGAGAAAATGCGATTTAAGCAATGAAATTAAAAATGCACCCAAAACCTAAACCAAACGTTGCAGGTGGTTATTTCTTCATGCGCAGTGGTCAACGCGGCACTCTCTAGCTGCCAAGAGCACTTTTTACTATGCGCACCCAACCAGAGTGACGGGAGGAGCACTTTTCAGAAAACGTGCTCAGCTCGTCGAGAAAATGCGAATTAAGCAATAAAATTAAAAATGCACCCAAAACCTAAACCAAACGTTGCAGATGGTCATTTCTTCATGCGCAGTGGTCAACGCGGCACTCTCTAGCTGCCAAGAGCACTTTTTACTATGCGCACCCAACCAGAGTGACGGGAGGAGCACATTTCAGAAAACGTGCTCAGCTCGTCGAGAAAATGCGATTTAAGCAATAAAATTAAAAATGCACCTAAAACCCAAACCAAACGTTGCAGGTGGTTATTTCTTCATGCGCAGTGGTCAACGCGGCACTCTCTAGCTGCCAAGAGCACTTTTTACTATGCGCACCCAACCAGAGTGACGGGAGGAGCACATTTCAGAAAATGTGCTCAGCTCGTCGAGAAAATGCCATTTAAGCCGTACAATTAAAAATGCACCTAAAACCTAAACCAAACGTTGCAGGTGGTTGTTTCTTCATGCGCAGTGGTCAACGTGGCACGCTCTAGCTGCCAAGAGCACTTTTTACTATGCGCACCCAACCAGAGTGACGGGAGGAGCACATTTCAGAAAACGTGCTCAGCTCGTCGAGAAAATGCGATTCAAGCAATAAAATTTAAAATGCACCTAAAACCTAAACCAAACGTTGCAGGTGGTTATTTCTTCATGCGCATTGGTCAACGCGGCACTCTCTAGCTGCCAAGAGCACTTTTTCCTTTGCGCACCCAACCAGAGTGACGGGAGGAGCACATTTCAGAAAACGTGCTCAGCTCGTCGAGAAAATGCGATTGAAGCAATAAAATTAAAAATGCACCCAAAACCTAAACCAAACGTTGCAGGTGGTTATTTCTTCATGCGCAGTGGTCAACGCGGAACTCTCTAGCTGCCAAGAGCACTTTTTACTATGCGCACCCAACCAGAGTGACGGGAGGAGCACATTTCAGAAAACGTGCTCAGCTCGTCCAGAAAAGGCTATTTAAGCAATAAAATAAAAAATGCACATAAAACCTAAACCAAACGTTGCAGATGGTCATTTCTTCATGCGCAGTGGTCAATGCGGCACTCTCTAGCTGCCAAGAGCACTTTTTACTATGCGCACCAAACCAGAGTGACGGGAGGACCACATTTCAGAAAACGTGCTCAGCTCGTCGAGAAAATGCGATTTAAGCAATAAAATTAAAACTGCACCCAAAACCTAAACCAAACGTTGCAGATGGTCATTTCTTCATGCGCAGTGGTCAACGCGGCACTCTCTAGCTGCCAAGAGCACTTTTTACTATGCACACCCAACCAGAGTGACGGGAGGAGCACATTTCAGAAAACGTGCTCAGCTCGTCGAGAAAATGCGATTTAAGCAATAAAATTAAAAATGCACCCAAAACCTAAACCAAACGTTGCAGGTGGTTATTTCTTCATGCGCAGCAGTCAACGCGGCACTCTCTAGCTGCCAAGAGCACTTTTTACTATGCGCACCCAACCAGAGTGACGGGAGGAGCACATTTCAGAAAACGTGCTCAGCTCGTCGAGAAAATGCGATTTAAGCAATAAAATTAAAAATGCACCCAAAACCTAAACCAAACGTTGCAGATGGTCATTTCTTCATGCTCAGTGGTCAACGCGGCACTCTCTAGCTGCCAAGAGCACTTTTTACTATGCGCACCCAACCAGAGTGACGGGAGGACCACATTTCAGAAAACGTGCTCAGCTCGTCGAGAAAATGCGATTTAAGCAACAAAATTAAAAATGCACCCAAAACCTAAACCAAACGTTGCAGGTGGTTATTTCTTCATGCGCAGCAGTCAACGCGGCACTCTCTAGCTGCCAAGAGCACTTTTTACTATGCGCACCCAACCAGAGTGACGGGAGGAGCACATTTCAGAAAACGTGCTCAGCTCGTCGAGAAAATGCGATTTAAGCAATGAAATTAAAAATGCACCCAAAACCTAAACCAAACGTTGCAGGTGGTTATTTCTTCATGCGCAGTGGTCAACGCGGCACTCTCTAGCTGCCAAGAGCACTTTTTACTATGCGCACCCAACCAGAGTGACGGGAGGAGCACTTTTCAGAAAACGTGCTCAGCTCGTCGAGAAAATGCGAATTAAGCAATAAAATTAAAAATGCACCCAAAACCTAAACCAAACGTTGCAGATGGTCATTTCTTCATGCGCAGTGGTCAACGCGGCACTCTCTAGCTGCCAAGAGCACTTTTTACTATGCGCACCCAACCAGAGTGACGGGAGGAGCACATTTCAGAAAACGTGCTCAGCTCGTCGAGAAAATGCGATTTAAGCAATAAAATTAAAAATGCACCTAAAACCCAAACCAAACGTTGCAGGTGGTTATTTCTTCATGCGCAGTGGTCAACGCGGCACTCTCTAGCTGCCAAGAGCACTTTTTACTATGCGCACCCAACCAGACTGACGGGAGGAGCACATTTCAGAAAACGTGCTCAGCTCGTCGAGAAAATGCGATTTAAGCAACAAAATTAAAAATGCACCCAAAACCTAAACCAAACGTTGCAGGTGGTTATTTCTTCATGCGCAGCAGTCAACGCGGCACTCTCTAGCTGCCAAGAGCACTTTTTAATATGCACACCCAACAAGAGTGACGGGAGGAGCGCATTTCAGAAAACGTGCTCAGCTCGACGAGAACATGCGATTTAAGCAATAAAATTAAAAATGCACCCAAAACCTAAACCAAACGTTGCAGGTGGTTATTTCTTCATGCGCAGTGGTCAACGCGGCACTCTCTAGCTGCCAAGAGCACTTTTTACTATGCGCACCCAACCAGAGTGACGGGAGGAGCACATTTCAGAAAACGTGCTCAGCTCGTCGAGAAAATGCGATTTAAGCAATAAAATTAAAAATGCACCCAAAACCTAAACCAAACGTTGCAGGTGGTTATTTTTTCATGCGCAGTGGTAAACGCGGCACTCTCTAGCTGCCAAGAGCACTTTTTACTATGCGCACCCAACCAGAGTGACGGGAGAAGCACATTTCATAAAACGTGCTCAGCTCGTCGAGAAAATGCTATTTAAGCAATAAAATTAAAAATGCACCTAAAACCTAAACCAAACGTTGCAGATGGTCATTTCTTCATGCGCAGTGGTCAACGCGGCACTCTCTAGCTGCCAAGAGCACTTTTTACTATGCGCACCCAACCAGAGTGACGGGAGGAGCACTTTTCAGAAAACGTGCTCAGCTCGTCGAGAAAATGCGAATTAAGCAATAAAATTAAAAATGCACCCAAAACCTAAACCAAACGTTGCAGATGGTCATTTCTTCATGCGCAGTGGTCAACGCGGCACTCTCTAGCTGCCAAGAGCACTTTTTACTATGCGCACCCAACCAGAGTAACGGGAGGAGCACATTTCAGAAAACGTGCTCAGCTCGTCGAGAAAATGCGATTTAAGCAATAAAATTAAAAATGCACCTAAAACCCAAACCAAACGTTGCAGGTGGTTATTTCTTCATGCGCAGTGGTCAACGCGGCACTCTCTAGCTGCCAAGAGCACTTTTTACTATGCGCACCCAACCAGAGTGACGGGAGGAGCACATTTCAGAAAATGTGCTCAGCTCGTCGAGAAAATGCCATTTAAGCCGTACAATTAAAAATGCACCTAAAACCTAAACCAAACGTTGCAGGTGGTTGTTTCTTCATGCGCAGTGGTCAACGTGGCACTCTCTAGCTCCCAAGAGCACTTTTTACTATGCGCACCCAACCAGAGTGACGGGAGGAGCACATTTCAGAAAACGTGCTCAGCTCGTCGAGAAAATGCGATTTAAGCAATAAAATTAAAAATGCACCCAAAACCTAAACCAAACGTTGCAGGTGGTTATTTCTTCATGCGCAGCAGTCAACGCGGCACTCTGTAGCTGCCAAGAGCACTTTTTACTATGCGCACCCAACCAGAGTGACGGGAGGAGCACATTTCAGAAAACGTGCTCAGCTCGTCGAGAAAATGCGATTTAAGCAATGAAATTAAAAATGCACCCAAAACCTAAACCAAACGTTGCAGGTGGTTATTTCTTCATGCGCAGTGGTCAACGCGGCACTCTCTAGCTGCCAAGAGCACTTTTTACTATGCGCACCCAACCAGAGTGACGGGAGGAGCACTTTTCAGAAAACGTGCTCAGCTCGTCGAGAAAATGCGAATTAAGCAATAAAATTAAAAATGCACCCAAAAACCTAAACCAAACGTTGCAGATGGTCATTTCTTCATGCGCAGTGGTCAACGCGGCACTCTCTAGCTGCCAAGAGCACTTTTTACTATGCGCACCCAACCAGAGTGACGGGAGGAGCACTTTTCAGAAAACGTGCTCAGCTCGTCGAGAAAATGCGAATTAAGCAATAAAATTAAAAATGCACCCAAAACCTAAACCAAACGTTGCAGATGGTCATTTCTTCATGCGCAGTGGTCAACGCGGCACTCTCTAGCTGCCAAGAGCACTTTTTACTATGCGCACCCAACCAGAGTGACGCGAGGAGCACATTTCAGAAAACGTGCTCAGCTCGTCGAGAAAATGCGATTTAAGCAATAAAATTAAAAATGCACCTAAAACCCAAACCAAACGTTGCAGGTGGTTATTTCTTCATGCGCAGTGGTCAACGCGGCACTCTCTAGCTGCCAAGAGCACTTTTTACTATGCGCACCCAACCAGAGTGACGGGAGGAGCACATTTCAGAAAATGTGCTCAGCTCGTCGAGAAAATGCCATTTAAGCCGTACAATTAAAAATGCACCTAAAACCTAAACCAAACGTTGCAGGTGGTTGTTTCTTCATGCGCAGTGGTCAACGTGGCACTCTCTAGCTGCCAAGAGCACTTTTTACTATGCGCACCCAACCAGAGTGACGGGAGGACCACATTTCAGAAAACGTGCTCAGCTCGTCGAGAAAATGCGATTTAAGCAATAAAATTAAAAATGCACCCAAAACCTAAACCAAACGTTGCAGGTGGTTATTTCTTCATGCGCAGTGGTCAACGCGGCACTCTGTAGCTGCCAAGAGCACTTTTTACTATGCGCACCCACCCAGAGTGACGGGAGGAGCACATTTCAGAAAACGTGCTCAGCTCGTCGAGAAAATGCGATTTAAGCAATGAAATTAAAAATGCACCCAAAACCTAAACCAAACGTTGCAGGTGGTTATTTCTTCATGCGCAGTGGTCAACGCGGCACTCTCTAGCTGCCAAGAGCACTTTTTACTATGCGCACCCAACCAGAGTGACGGGAGGAGCACATTTCAGAAAAGTGCTCAGCTCGTCGAGAAAATGCGATTTAAGCAATAAAATAAAAAATGCACCCAAAAACCTAAACCAAACGTTGCAGATGGTCATTTCTTCATGCGCAGTGGTCAACGCGGCACTCTCTAGCTGCCAAGAGCACTTTTTACTATGCGCACCCAACCAGAGTGACGGGAGGAGCACATTTCAGAAAACGTGCTCAGCTCGTCGAGAAAATGCGATTTAAGCAATAAAATTAAAAATGCACCTAAAACCTAAACCAAACGTTGCAGGTGGTTATTTCTTCATGCGCAGTGGTCAACGCGGCACTCTCTCGCTGCCAAGAGGACTTTTTACTATGCGCACCCAACCAGAGTGACGGGAGGAGCACATTTCAGAAAACGTGCTCAGCTCATCGAGAAAATGCGATTTAAGCAATAAAATTAAAAATGCACCTAAAACCTAAACCAAACGTTGCAGGTGGTTATTTTTTCATGCGCAGTGGTCAACGCGGCACTCTCTAGCTGCCAAGAGCACTTTTTACTATGCGCACCCAACCAGAGTGACGGGAGGAGCACATTTCAGAAAACGTGCTCAGCTCGTCGAGAAAATGCGATTTAAGCAATAAAATTAAAAATGCACCTAAAACCTAAACCAAACGTTGCAGGTGGTTATTTCTTCGTGCGCAGCAGTCAACGCGGCACTCTCTAGCTGCCAAGAGCACTTTTTACTATGCGCACCCAACCAGAGTGACGGGAGGAGCACATTTCAGAAAACGTGCTCAGCTCGTCGAGTAAATGTGATTTAAGCAATAAAATTAAAAATGCACCCAAAACCTAAACCAAACGTTGCAGGTGGTTATTTCTTCATGCGCAGTGGTCAACGCGGCACTCTCTAGCTGCCAAGAGCACTTTTTACTATGCGCACCCAACCAGAGTGACGGGAGGAGCACATTTCAGAAAACGTGCTCAGCTCGTCCAGAAAATGCGATTTAAGCAATAAAATTAAAAATGCACCTAAAACCTAAACCAAACGTTGCAGATGGTCATTTCTTCATGCGCAGTGGTCAACGCGGCACTCTCTAGCTGCCAAGAGCACTTTTTACTATGCACACCCAACCAGAGTGACGGGAGGAGCACATTTCAGAAAACGTGCTCAGCTCGTCCAGACAATGCGATTTAAGCAATAAAATTAAAAATGCACCCAAAACCTAAACCAAACGTTGCAGGTGGTTATTTCTTAATGCGCAGTGGTCAACGCGGCACTCTCTAGCTGCCAAGAGCACTTTTTACTATGCGCACCCAACCAGAGTGACGGGAGGAGCGCATTTCAGAAAACGTGCTCAGCTCGTCGAGAAAATGCGATTTAAGCAATAAAATTAAAAATGCACCTAAAACCTAAACCAAACGTTGCAGGTGGTTATTTCTTCATGCGCAGCAGTCAACGCGGCACTCTCTAGCTGCCAAGAGCACTTTTTACTATGCGGACCCAACCAGAGTGACGGGAGGAGCACATTTCAGAAAACGTGCTCAGCTCGTCGAGAAAATGCGATTTAAGCAATAAAATAAAAAATGCACCTAAAACCTAAACCAAACGCTGCAGATGGTCATTTCTTCATGTGCAGTGGTCAACGCGGAACTCTATAGCTGCCAAGAGCACTTTTTACTATGCGCACCCAACCAGACTGACGGGAGGAGCACATTTCAGAAAACGTGCTCAGTTCGTCGAGAAAATGCGATTTAAGGAACAAAATTAAAAATGCACCCAAAACCTAAACCAAACGTTGCAGGTGGTTATTTCTTCATGCGCAGCAGTCAACGCGGCACTCTCTAGCTGCCAAGAGCACTTTTTAATATGCACACCCAACAAGAGTGACGGGAGGAGCGCATTTCAGAAAACGTGCTCAGCTCGACGAGAACATGCGATTTAAGCAATAAAATTAAAAATGCACCCAAAACCTAAACCAAACGTTGCAGGTGGTTATTTCTTCATGCGCAGTGGTCAAGGCGGCACTCTCTAGCTGCCAAGAGCACTTTTTACTATGCGCACCCAACCAGAGTGACGGGAGGAGCACATTTCAGAAAACGTGCTCAGCTCGTCGAGAAAATGCGATTTAAGCAATAAAATTAAAAATGCACCCAAAACCTAAACCAAACGTTGCAGGTGGTTATTTCTTCATGCGCAGTGGTAAACGCGGCACTCTCTAGCTGCCAAGAGCACTTTTTACTATGCGCACCCAACCAGAGTGACGGGAGGAGCACATTTCATAAAACGTGCTCAGCTCGTCCAGAAAATGCTATTTAAGCAATAAAATTAAAAATGCACCTAAAACCTAAACCAAACGTTGCAGATGGTCATTTCTTCATGCGCAGTGGTCAACGCGGCACTCTCTAGCTGCCAAGAGCACTTTTTACTATGCACACCCAACCAGAGTGACGGGAGGAGCACATTTCAGAAAACGTGCTCAGCTCGTCCAGAAAATGCGATTTAAGCAATAAAATTAAAAATGCACCCAAAACCTAAACCAAACGTTGCAGGTGGTTATTTCTTCATGCGCAGTGGTCAACGCGGCACTCTCTAGCTGCCAAGAGCACTTTTTACTATGCGCACCCAACCAGAGTGACGGGAGGAGCACATTTCAGAAAACGTGCACAGCTCGTCGAGAAAATGCGATTTAAGCAATAAAATTAAAAATGCACCCAAAACCTAAACCAAACGTTGCAGGTGGTTATTTCTTCGTGCGCAGCAGTCAACGCGGCACTCTCTAGCTGCCAAGAACACTTTTTACTATGCGCACCCAACCAGAGTAACGGGAGGAGCACATTTCAGAAAACGTGCTCAGCTCGTCGATAAAATGCGATTTAAGCAATAAAATTAAAAATGCACCTAAAACCTAAACCAAACGTTGCAGGTGGTTATTTCTTCATGCGCAGTGGTCAACGCGGCACTCTCTAGCTGCAAAGAGCACTTTTTACTATGCGCACCAAACCAGAGTGACGGGAGGAGCACATTTCAGAAAACGTGCTCAGCTCGTCGAGAAAATGCGATTTAAGCAATAAAATTAAAACTGCACCCAAAACCTAAACCAAACGTTGCAGATGGTCATTTCTTCATGCGCAGTGGTCAACGCGGCACTCTCTAGCTGCCAAGAGCACTTTTTACTATGCGCACCCAACCAGAGTGACGGGAGGACCACATTTCAGAAAACGTGCTCAGCTCGTCGAGAAAATGCGATTTAAGCAATAAAATTAAAAATGCACCCAAAACCTAAACCAAACGTTGCAGGTGGTTATTTCTTCATGCGCAGCAGTCAACGCGGCACTCTCTAGCTGCCAAGAGCACTTTTTACTATGCGCACCCAACCAGAGTGACGGGAGGAGCACATTTCAGAAAACGTGCTCAGCTCGTCGAGAAAATGCGATTTAAGCAATGAAATTAAAAATGCACCCAAAACCTAAACCAAACGTTGCAGGTGGTTATTTCTTCATGCGCAGTGGTCAACGCGGCACTCTCTAGCTGCCAAGAGCACTTTTTACTATGCGCACCCAACCAGAGTGACGGGAGGAGCACTTTTCAGAAAACGTGCTCAGCTCGTCGAGAAAATGCGATTTAAGCAATAAAATTAAAAATGCACCCAAAACCTAAACCAAACGTTGCAGATGGTCATTTCTTCATGCGCAGTGGTCAACGCGGCACTCTCTAGCTGCCAAGAGCACTTTTTACTATGCGCACCCAACCAGAGTGACGGGAGGAGCACATTTCAGAAAACGTGCTCAGCTCGTCGAGAAAATGCGATTTAAGCAATAAAATTAAAAATGCACCTAAAACCCAAACCAAACGTTGCAGGTGGTTATTTCTTCATGCGCAGTGGTCAACGCGGCACTCTCTAGCTGCCAAGAGCACTTTTTACTATGCGCACCCAACCAGAGTGACGGGAGGAGCACATTTCAGAAAATGTGCTCAGCTCGTCGAGAAAATGCCATTTAAGCCGTACAATTAAAAATGCACCTAAAACCTAAACCAAACGTTGCAGGTGGTTGTTTCTTCATGCGCAGTGGTCAACGTGGCACTCTCTAGCTGCCAAGAGCACTTTTTACTATGCGCACCCAACCAGAGTGACGGGAGGAGCACATTTCAGAAAACGTGCTCAGCTCGTCGAGAAAATGCGATTCAAGCAATAAAATTTAAAATGCACCTAAAACCTAAACCAAACGTTGCAGGTGGTTATTTCTTCATGCGCATTGGTCAACGCGGCACTCTCTAGCTGCCAAGAGCACTTTTTCCTTTGCGCACCCAACCAGAGTGACGGGAGGAGCACATTTCAGAAAACGTGCTCAGCTCGTCGAGAAAACGCGATTTAAGCAATAAAATTAAAAATGCACCCAAAACCTAAACCAAACGTTGCAGGTGGTTATTTCTTCATGCGCAGTGGTCAACGCGGAACTCTCTAGCTGCCAAGAGCACTTTTTACTATGCGCACCCAACCAGAGTGACGGGAGGAGCACATTTCAGAAAACGTGCTCAGCTCGTCCAGAAAAGGCTATTTAAGCAATAAAATAAAAAATGCACATAAAACCTAAACCAAACGTTGCAGATGGTCAT
The DNA here is from genome assembly GCF_024217435.2 of Syngnathus scovelli. Taxonomy (NCBI): domain Eukaryota; kingdom Metazoa; phylum Chordata; class Actinopteri; order Syngnathiformes; family Syngnathidae; genus Syngnathus; species Syngnathus scovelli. Next base: position 2,304,620 of record NW_026061342.1, on the reverse strand, counting down.
TTCTTCATGCGCAGTGGTCAATGCGGCACTCTCTAGCTGCCAAGAGCACTTTTTACTATGCGCACCAAACCAGAGTGACGGGAGGACCACATTTCAGAAAACGTGCTCAGCTCGTCGAGAAAATGCGATTTAAGCAATAAAATTAAAACTGCACCCAAAACCTAAACCAAACGTTGCAGATGGTCATTTCTTCATGCGCAGTGGTCAACGCGGCACTCTCTAGCTGCCAAGAGCACTTTTTACTATGCACACCCAACCAGAGTGACGGGAGGAGCACATTTCAGAAAACGTGCTCAGCTCGTCGAGAAAATGCGATTTAAGCAATAAAATTAAAAATGCACCCAAAACCTAAACCAAACGTTGCAGGTGGTTATTTCTTCATGCGCAGCAGTCAACGCGGCACTCTCTAGCTGCCAAGAGCACTTTTTACTATGCGCACCCAACCAGAGTGACGGGAGGAGCACATTTCAGAAAACGTGCTCAGCTCGTCGAGAAAATGCGATTTAAGCAATAAAATTAAAAATGCACCCAAAACCTAAACCAAACGTTGCAGATGGTCATTTCTTCATGCTCAGTGGTCAACGCGGCACTCTCTAGCTGCCAAGAGCACTTTTTACTATGCGCACCCAACCAGAGTGACGGGAGGACCACATTTCAGAAAACGTGCTCAGCTCGTCGAGAAAATGCGATTTAAGCAACAAAATTAAAAATGCACCCAAAACCTAAACCAAACGTTGCAGGTGGTTATTTCTTCATGCGCAGCAGTCAACGCGGCACTCTCTAGCTGCCAAGAGCACTTTTTACTATGCGCACCCAACCAGAGTGACGGGAGGAGCACATTTCAGAAAACGTGCTCAGCTCGTCGAGAAAATGCGATTTAAGCAATGAAATTAAAAATGCACCCAAAACCTAAACCAAACGTTGCAGGTGGTTATTTCTTCATGCGCAGTGGTCAACGCGGCACTCTCTAGCTGCCAAGAGCACTTTTTACTATGCGCACCCAACCAGAGTGACGGGAGGAGCACTTTTCAGAAAACGTGCTCAGCTCGTCGAGAAAATGCGAATTAAGCAATAAAATTAAAAATGCACCCAAAACCTAAACCAAACGTTGCAGATGGTCATTTCTTCATGCGCAGTGGTCAACGCGGCACTCTCTAGCTGCCAAGAGCACTTTTTACTATGCGCACCCAACCAGAGTGACGGGAGGAGCACATTGCAGAAAACGTGCTCAGCTCGTCGAGATAATGCGATTTAAGCAATAAAATTAAAAATGCACCTAAAACCCAAACCAAACGTTGCAGGTGGTTATTTCTTCATGCGCAGTGGTCAACGCGGCACTCTCTAGCTGCCAAGAGCACTTTTTACTATGCGCACCCAACCAGAGTGACGGGAGGAGCACATTTCAGAAAACGTGCTCAGCTCGTCGAGAAAATGCGATTTAAGCAATAAAATTAAAAATGCACCTAAAACCTAAACCAAACGTTGCAGGTGGTTATTTCTTCGTGCGCAGCAGTCAACGCGGCACTCTCTAGCTGCCAAGAGCACTTTTTACTATGCGCACCCAACCAGAGTGACGGGAGGAGCACATTTCAGAAAACGTGCTCAGCTCGTCGAGTAAATGTGATTTAAGCAATAAAATTAAAAATGCACCCAAAACCTAAACCAAACGTTGCAGGTGGTTATTTCTTCATGCGCAGTGGTCAACGCGGCACTCTCTAGCTGCCAAGAGCACTTTTTACTATGCGCACCCAACCAGAGTGACGGGAGGAGCACATTTCAGAAAACGTGCTCAGCTCGTCCAGAAAATGCGATTTAAGCAATAAAATTAAAAATGAACCTAAAACCTAAACCAAACGTTGCAGATGGTCATTTCTTCATGCGCAGTGGTCAACGCGGCACTCTCTAGCTGCCAAGAGCACTTTTTACTATGCACACCCAACCAGAGTGACGGGAGGAGCACATTTCAGAAAACGTGCTCAGCTCGTCCAGACAATGCGATTTAAGCAATAAAATTAAAAATGCACCCAAAACCTAAACCAAACGTTGCAGGTGGTTATTTCTTCATGCGCAGTGGTCAACGCGGCACTCTCTAGCTGCCAAGAGCACTTTTTACTATGCGCACCCAACCAGAGTGACGGGAGGAGCGCATTTCAGAAAACGTGCTCAGCTCGTCGAGAAAATGCGATTTAAGCAATAAAATTAAAAATGCACCTAAAACCTAAACCAAACGTTGCAGGTGGTTATTTCTTCATGCGCAGCAGTCAACGCGGCACTCTCTAGCTGCCAAGAGCACTTTTTACTATGCGGACCCAACCAGAGTGACGGGAGGAGCACATTTCAGAAAACGTGCTCAGCTCGTCGAGAAAATGCGATTTAAGCAATAAAATAAAAAATGCACCTAAAACCTAAACCAACCGCTGCAGATGGTCATTTCTTCATGTGCAGTGGTCAACGCGGCACTCTCTAGCTGCCAAGAGCACTTTTTACTATGCGCACCCAACCAGACTGACGGGAGGAGCACATTTCAGAAAACGTGCTCAGCTCGTCGAGAAAATGCGATTTAAGCAAAAAAATTAAAAATGCACCCAAAACCTAAACCAAACGTTGCAGGTGGTTATTTCTTCATGCGCAGCAGTCAACGCGGCACTCTCTAGCTGCCAAGAGCACTTTTTAATATGCACACCCAACAAGAGTGACGGGAGGAGCGCATTTAGAAAACGTGCTCAGCTCGACGAGAACATGCGATTTAAGCAATAAAATTAAAAATGCACCCAAAACCTAAACCAAACGTTGCAGGTGGTTATTTCTTCATGCGCAGTGGTCAACGCGGCACTCTCTAGCTGCCAAGAGCACTTTTTACTATGCGCACCCAACCAGAGTGACGGGAGGAGCACATTTCAGAAAACGTGCTCAGCTCGTCGAGAAAATGCGATTTAAGCAATAAAATTAAAAATGCACCCAAAACCTAAACCAAACGTTGCAGGTGGTTATTTCTTCATGCGCATTGGTCAACGCGGCACTCTCTAGCTGCCAAGAGCACTTTTTACTTTGCACACCCAACCAGAGTGACGGGAGGAGCACATTTCAGAAAACGTGCTCAGCTCGTCGAGAAAATGCGATTTAAGCAATAAAATTAAAAATGCACCCAAAACCTAAACCAAACGTTGCAGGTGGTTATTTCTTCATGCGCATTGGTCAACGCGGCACTCTCTAGCTGCCAAGAGCACTTTTTACTTTGCGCACCCAACCAGAGTGACGGGAGGAGCACATTTCAGAAAACGTACTCAGCTCGTCGAGAAAATGCGATTTAAGCAATAAAATTAAAAATGCACCCAAAACCTAAACCAAACGTTGCAGGTGGTTATTTCTTCATGCGCAGTGGTCAACGCGGCACTCTCTAGCTGCCAAGAGCACTTTTTACTATGCGCACCCAACCAGAGTGACGGGAGGAGCACATTTCAGAAAACGTGCTCAGCTCGTCGAGAAAATGCGATTTAAGCAATAAAATTAAAAATGCACCCAAAACCTAAACCAAACGTTGCAGATGGTCATTTCTTCATGCGCAGTGGTCAACGCGGCACTCTCTAGCTGCCAAGAGCACTTTTTACTATGCGCACCCAACCAGAGTGACGGGAGGACCACATTTCAGAAAACGTGCTCAGCTCGTCGAGAAAATGCGATTCAAGCAATAAAATTTGAAATGCACCTAAAACCTAAACCAAACGTTGCAGGTGGTTATTTCTTCATGCGCATTGGTCAACGCGGCACTCTCTAGCTGCCAAGAGCACTTTTTACTTTGCGCACCCAACCAGAGTGACGGGAGGAGCACATTTCAGAAAACGTGCTCAGCTCGTCGAGAAAATGCGATTTAAGCAATAAAATTAAAAATGCACCCAAAACCTAAACCAAACGTTGCAGGTGGTTATTTCTTCATGCGCATTGGTCAACGCGGCACTCTCTAGCTGCCAAGAGCACTTTTTACTTTGCGCACCCAACCAGAGTGACGGGAGGAGCACATTTCAGAAAACGTGCTCAGCTCGTCCAGAAAAGGCTATTTAAGCAATAAAATAAAAAATGCACATAAAACCTAAACCAAACGTTGCAGATGGTCATTTCTTCATGCGCAGTGGTCAATGCGGCACTCTCTAGCTGCCAAGAGCACTTTTTACTATGCGCACCAAACCAGAGTGACGGGAGGAGCACATTTCAGAAAACGTGCTCAGCTCGTCGAGAAAATGCGATTTAAGCAATAAAATTAAAACTGCACCCAAAACCTAAACCAAACGTTGCAGATGGTCATTTCTTAATGCGCAGTGGTCAACGCGGCACTCTCTAGCTGCCAAGAGCACTTTTTACTATGCACACCCAACCAGAGTGACGGGAGGAGCACATTTCAGAAAACGTGCTCAGCTCGTCGAGAAAATGCGATTTAAGCAATAAAATTAAAAATGCACCCAAAACCTAAACCAAACGTTGCAGGTGGTTATTTCTTCATGCGCAGCAGTCAACGCGGCACTCTCTAGCTGCCAAGAGCACTTTTTACTATGCGCACCCAACCAGAGTGACGGGAGGACCACATTTCAGAAAACGTGCTCAGCTCGTCGAGAAAATGCGATTTAAGCAATAAAATTAAAAATGCACCCAAAACTTAAACCAAACGTTGCAGGTGGTTATTTCTTCATGCGCAGCAGTCAACGCGGCACTCTCTAGCTGCCAAGAGCACTTTTTACTATGCGCACCCAACCAGAGTGACGGGAGGAGCACATTTCAGAAAACGTGCTCAGCTCGTCGAGAAAATGCGATTTAAGCAATGAAATTAAAAATGCACCCAAAACCTAAACCAAACGTTGCAGGTGGTTATTTCTTCATGCGCAGTGGTCAACGCGGCACTCTCTAGCTGCCAAGAGCACTTTTTACTATGCGCACCCAACCAGAGTGACGGGAGGAGCACTTTTCAGAAAACGTGCTCAGTTCGTCGAGAAATTGCGAATTAAGCAATAAAATTAAAAATGCACCCAAAACCTAAACCAAACGTTGCAGATGGTCATTTCTTCATGCGCAGTGGTCAACGCGGCACTCTCTAGCTGCCAAGAGCACTTTTTACTATGCGCACCCAACCAGAGTGACGGGAGGAGCACATTTCAGAAAACGTGCTCAGCTCGTCGAGAAAATGCGATTTAAGCAATAAAATTAAAAATGCACCTAAAACCCAAACCAAACGTTGCAGGTGGTTATTTCTTCATGCGCAGTGGTCAACGCGGCACTCTCTAGCTGCCAAGAGCACTTTTTACTATGCGCACCCAACCAGAGTGACGGGAGGAGCACATTTCAGAAAATTTGCTCAGCTCGTCAAGAAAATGCCATTTAAGCCGTACAATTAAAAATGCACCTAAACCCTAAACCAAACGTTGCAGGTGGTTGTTTCTTCATGCGCAGTGGTCAACGTGGCACTCTCTAGCTTACAAGAGGACTTTTTACTATGCGCACCCAACCAGAGTGACGGGAGGAGCACATTTCAGAAAACGTGCTCAGCTCGTCGAGAAAATGCGATTTAAGCAATAAAATTAAAAATGCACCTAAAACCTAAACCAAACGTTGCAGGTGGTTATTTCTTCATGCGCAGTGGTCAACGCGGCACTCTGTAGCTGCCAAGAGCACTTTTTACTATGCGCACCCACCCAGAGTGACGGGAGGAGCACATTTCAGAAAACGTGCTCACCTCGTCGAGAAAATGCGATTTAAGCAATAAAATTAAAAATGCACCTAAAACCTAAACCAAACGTTGCAGGTGGTTATTTCTTCATGCGCAGTGGTCAACGCGGCATTCTCTAGCTGCCAAGAGCACTTTTTACTATGCGCACCCAACCAGAGTGACGGGAGGAGCACATTTCAGAAAACGTGCTCAGCTCGTCGAGAAAATGCGATTTAAGCAATAAAATTAAAAATGCACCTAAAACCTAAACCAAACGTTGCAGGTGGTTATTTCTTCATGCGCAGTGGTCAACGCGGCACTCTCTAGCTGCCAAGAGCACTTTTTACTATGCGCACCCAACCAGAGTGACGGGAGGAGCACATTTCAGAAAACGTGCTCAGCTCGTCGAGAAAATGCGATTTAAGCAATAAAATTTAAAATGCACCTAAAACCTAAACCAAACGTTGCAGGTGGTTATTTCTTCATGCGCAGTGGTCAATGCGGCACTCTCTAGCTGCCAAGAGCACTTTTTACTATGCGCACCTAACCAGAGTGACGGGAGGAGCACATTTCAGAAAACGTGCTCAGCTCGTCGAGAAAATGCGATTTACGCAATAAAATTAAAAATGCACCTAAAACCTAAACAAAACGTTGCAGGTGGTTATTTCTTCATGCGCAGTGGTCAACGCGGCACTCTCTAGCTGCCAAGAGCACTTTTTACTATGCGCACCCAACCAGAGTGACGGGAGGAGCACATTTCAGAAAACGTGCTCAGCTCGTCGAGAAAATGCGATTTAAGCAATAAAATTAAAAATGCACCCAAAACCTAAACCAAACGTTGCAGGTGGTTATTTCTTCATGCGCAGCAGTCAAAGCGGCACTCTCTAGCTGCCAAGAGCACTTTTTACTATGTGCACCCAACCAGAGTGACGGGAGGAGCACATTTCAGAAAACGTGCTCAGCTCGTCGAGAAAATGCAATTCAAGCAATAAAATTTGAAATGCACCTAAAACCTAAACCAAACGTTGCAGGTGGTTATTTCTTCATGCGCATTGGTCAACGCGGCTCTCTCTAGCTGCCAAGAGCACTTTTTACTTTGCGCACCCAACCAGAGTGACGGGAGGAGCACATTTCAGAAAACGTGCTCAGCTCGTCGAGAAAATGCGATTTAAGCAATAAAATTAAAAATGCACCCAAAACCTAAACCAAACGTTGCAGGTGGTTATTTCTTCATGCGCATTGGTCAACGCGGCACACTCTAGCTGCCAAGAGCACTTTTTAGTTTGCAAACCCAACCAGAGTGACGGGAGGAGCACATTTCAGAAAACGTGCTCAGCTCGTCGAGAAAATGCGATTTAAGCAATAAAATTAAAAATGCACCCAAAACCTAAACCAAACGTTGCAGGTGGTTATTTCTTCATGCGCAGTGGTCAACGCGGCACTCTCTAGCTGCCAAGAGCACTTTTTACTATGCGCACCCAACCAGAGTGACGGGAGGAGCACATTTCAGAAAACGTGCTCAGCTCGTCGAGAAAATGCGATTTAAGCAATAAAATTAAAAATGCACCCAAAACCTAAACCAAACGTTGCAGGTGGTTATTTCTTCATGCGCAGCAGTCAAAGCGGCACTCTCTAGCTGCCAAGAGCACTTTTTACTATGTGCACCCAACCAGAGTGACGGGAGGAGCACATTTCAGAAAACGTGCTCAGCTCGTCGAGAAAATGCGATTCAAGCAATAAAATTTGAAATGCACCTAAAACCTAAACCAAACGTTGCAGGTGGTTATTTCTTCATGCGCATTGGTCAACGCGGCTCTCTCTAGCTGCCAAGAGCACTTTTTACTTTGCGCACCCAACCAGAGTGACGGGAGGAGCACATTTCAGAAAACGTGCTCAGCTCGTCGAGAAAATGCGATTTAAGCAATAAAATTAAAACTGCACCCAAAACCTAAACCAAACGTTGCAGGTGGTTATTTCTTCATGCGCATTGGTCAACGCGGCACTCTCTAGCTGCCAAGAGCACTTTTTACTTTGCACACCCAACCAGAGTGACGGGAGGAGCACATTTCAGAAAACGTGCTCAGCTCGTCGAGAAAATGCGATTTAAGCAATAAAATTAAAAATGCACCCAAAACCTAAACCAAACGTTGCAGGTGGTTATTTCTTCATGCGCAGTGGTCAACGCGGCACTCTCTAGCTGCCAAGAGCACTTTTTACTATGCGCACCCAACCAGAGTGACGGGAGGAGCACATTTCAGAAAACGTGCTCAGCTCGTCCAGAAAATGCGATTTAAGCAATAAAATAAAAAATGCACATAAAACCTAAACCAAACGTTGCAGATGGTCATTTCTTCATGCGCAGTGGTCAATGCGGCACTCTCTAGCTGCCAAGAGCACTTTTTACTATGCGCACCAAACCAGAGTGACGGGAGGAGCACATTTCAGAAAACGTGCTCAGCTCGTCGAGAAAATGCGATTTAAGCAATAAAATTAAAACTGCACCCAAAACCTAAACCAAACGTTGCAGATGGTCATTTCTTCATGCGCAGTGGTCAACGCGGCACTCTCTAGCTGCCAAGAGCACTTTTTACTATGCACACCCAACCAGAGTGACGGGAGGAGCACATTTCAGAAAACGTGCTCAGCTCGTCGAGAAAATGCGTTTTAAGCAATAAAATTAAAAATGCACCCAAAACCTAAACCAAACGTTGCAGGTGGTTATTTCTTCATGCGCAGCAGTCAACGCGGCACTCTCTAGCTGCCAAGAGCACTTTTTACTATGCGCACCCAACCAGAGTGACGGGAGGAGCACATTTCAGAAAACGTGCTCAGCTCGTCGAGAAAATGCGATTTAAGCAATAAAATTAAAAATGCACCCAAAACCTAAACCAAACGTTGCAGATGGTCATTTCTTCATGCGCAGTGGTCAACGCGGCACTCTCTAGCTGCCAAGAGCACTTTTTACTATGCGCACCCAACCAGAGTGACGGGAGGACCACATTTCAGAAAACGTGCTCAGCTCGTCGAGAAAATGCGATTTAAGCAATAAAATTAAAAATGCACCCAAAACCTAAACCAAACGTTGCAGATGGTCATTTCTTCATGCGCAGTGGTCAACGCGGCACTCTCTAGCTGCCAAGAGCACTTTTTACTATGCGCACCCAACCAGAGTGACGGGAGGACCACATTTCAGAAAACGTGCTCAGCTCGTCGAGAAAATGCGATTTAAGCAATAAAATTAAAAATGCACCCAAAACTTAAACCAAACGTTGCAGGTGGTTATTTCTTCATGCGCAGCAGTCAACGCGGCACTCTCTAGCTGCCAAGAGCACTTTTTACTATGCGCACCCAACCAGAGTGACGGGAGGAGCACATTTCAGAAAACGTGCTCAGCTCGTCGAGAAAATGCGATTTAAGCAATGAAATTAAAAATGCACCCAAAACCTAAACCAAACGTTGCAGGTGGTTATTTCTTCATGCGCAGTGGTCAACGCGGCACTCTCTAGCTGCCAAGAGCACTTTTTACTATGCGCACCCAACCAGAGTGACGGGAGGAGCACTTTTCAGAAAACGTGCTCAGCTCGTCGAGAAATTGCGAATTAAGCAATAAAATTAAAAATGCACCCAAAACCTAAACCAAACGTTGCAGATGGTCATTTCTTCATGCGCAGTGGTCAACGCGGCACTCTCTAGCTGCCAAGAGCACTTTTTACTATGCACACCCAACCAGAGTGACGGGAGGAGCACATTTCAGAAAACGTGCTCAGCTCGTCGAGAAAATGCGATTTAAGCAATAAAATTAAAAATGCACCTAAAACCTAAACCAAACGTTGCAGGTGGTTATTTCTTCATGCGCAGCAGTCAACGCGGCACTCTCTAGCTGCCAAGAGCACTTTTTACTATGAGCACCCAACCAGAGTGACGGGAGGAGCACATTTCACAAAATGTGCTCAGCTCGTCGAGAAAATGCGATTTAAGCAATGAAATTAAAAATGCACCCAAAACCTAAACCAAACGTTGCAGGTGGTTATTTCTTCATGCGCAGCAGTCAAAGCGGCACTCTCTAGCTGCCAAGAGCACTTTTTACTATGTGCACCCAACCAGAGTGACGGGAGGAGCACATTTCAGAAAACGTGCTCAGCTCGTCGAGAAAATGCGATTCAAGCAATAAAATTTGAAATGCACCTAAAACCTAAACCAAACGTTGCAGGTGGTTATTTCTTCATGCGCATTGGTCAACGCGGCACTCTCTAGCTGCCAAGAGCACTTTTTACTTTGCACACCCAACCAGAGTGACGGGAGGAGCACATTTCAGAAAACGTGCTCAGCTCGTCGAGAAAATGCGATTTAAGCAATAAAATTAAAAATGCACCCAAAACCTAAACCAAACGTTGCAGGTGGTTATTTCTTCATGCGCAGCAGTCAACGCGGCACTCTCTAGCTGCCAAGAGCACTTTTTACTATGCGCACCCAACCAGAGTGACGGGAGGAGCACATTTCAGAAAACGTGCTCAGCTCGTCGAGAAAATGCGATTTAAGCAATGAAATTAAAAATGCACCCAAAACCTAAACCAAACGTTGCAGGTGGTTATTTCTTCATGCGCAGTGGTCAACGCGGCACTCTCTAGCTGCCAAGACCACTTTTTACTATGCGCACCCAACCAGAGTGACGGGAGGAGCACATTTCAGAAAACGTGCTCAGCTCGTCCAGAAAAGGCTATTTAAGCAATAAAATAAAAAATGCACATAAAACCTAAACCAAACGTTGCAGATGGTCATTTCTTCATGCGCAGTGGTCAATGCGGCACTCTCTAGCTGCCAAGAGCACTTTTTACTATGCGCACCAAACCAGAGTGACGGGAGGAGCACATTTCAGAAAACGTGCTCAGCTCGTCGAGAAAATGCGATTTAAGCAATAAAATTAAAACTGCACCCAAAACCTAAACCAAACGTTGCAGATGGTCATTTCTTCATGCGCAGTGGTCAACGCGGCACTCTCTAGCTGCCAAGAGCACTTTTTACTATGCACACCCAACCAGAGTGACGGGAGGAGCACATTTCAGAAAACGTGCTCAGCTCGTCGAGAAAATGCGATTTAAGCAATAAAATTAAAAATGCACCCAAAACCTAAACCAAACGTTGCAGGTGGTTATTTCTTCATGCGCAGCAGTCAACGCGGCACTCTCTAGCTGCCAAGAGCACTTTTTACTATGCGCACCCAACCAGAGTGACGGGAGGAGCACATTTCAGAAAACGTGCTCAGCTCGTCGAGAAAATGCGATTTAAGCAATAAAATTAAAAATGCACCCAAAACCTAAACCAAACGTTGCAGATGGTCATTTCTTCATGCGCAGTGGTCAACGCGGCACTCTCTAGCTGCCAAGAGCACTTTTTACTATGCGCACCCAACCAGAGTGACGGGAGGACCACATTTCAGAAAACGTGCTCAGCTCGTCGAGAAAATGCGATTTAAGCAATAAAATTAAAAATGCACCCAAAACCTAAACCAAACGTTGCAGGTGGTTATTTCTTCATGCGCAGCAGTCAACGCGGCACTCTCTAGCTGCCAAGAGCACTTTTTACTATGCGCACCCAACCAGAGTGACGGGAGGAGCACATTTCAGAAAACGTGCTCAGCTCGTCGAGAAAATGCGATTTAAGCAATGAAATTAAAAATGCACCCAAAACCTAAACCAAACGTTGCAGGTGGTTATTTCTTCATGCGCAGTGGTCAACGCGGCACTCTCTAGCTGCCAAGAGCACTTTTTACTATGCGCACCCAAACAGAGTGACGGGAGGAGCACTTTTCAGAAAACGTGCTCAGCTCGTCGAGAAATTGCGAATTAAGCAATAAAATTAAAAATGCACCCAAAACCTAAACCAAACGTTGCAGATGGTCATTTCTTCATGCGCAGTGGTCAACGCGGCACTCTCTAGCTGCCAAGAGCACTTTTTACTATGCGCACCCAACCAGAGTGACGGGAGGAGCACATTTCAGAAAACGTGCTCAGCTCGTCGAGAAAATGCGATTTAAGCAATACAATTAAAAATGCACCCAAAACCTAAAACAAACGTTGCACGTGGTTATTTCTTCATGCGCAGTGGTCAACGCGGCACTCTCTAGCTGCCAAGAGCACTTTTTACTATGCACACCCAACCAGAGTGACGGGAGGAGCACATTTCTGAAAACGTGCTCAGCTCGACGAGAAAATGCGATTTAAGCAATACAATTAAAAATGCACCCAAAACCTAAAACAAACGTTGCACGTGGTTATTTCTTCATGCGCAGTGGTCAACGCGGCACTCTCTAGCTGCCAAGAGCACTTTTTACTATGCGCACCCAACCAGAGTGACGGGAGGAGCACATTTCTGAAAACGTGCTCAGCTCGACGAGAAAATGCGATTTAAGCAATAACATTAAAAATGCACCCAAAACCTAAACCAAACGTTGCAGGTGGTTATTTCTTCATGCGCAGTGGTCAACGCGGCACTCTCTAGCTGCCAAGAGCACTTTTTACTATGCGCACCCAACCAGAGTGACGGGAGGAGCACATTTCAGAAAACGTGCTCAGCCCGTCGAGAAAATGCGATTTAAGCAATAAAATTAAAAATGCACCTAAAACCTAAACCAAACGTTGCAGGTGGTTATTTCTTCATGCGCAGTGGTCAACGCGGCACTCTCTAGCTGCCAAGAGCACTTTTTGCTATGCGCACCCAACAAGAGTGACGGGAGGAGCACATTTCAGAAAACGTGCTCAGCTCGTCGAGAAAATGCGATTTAAGCAATAAAATTAAAAATGCACCCAAAACCTAAACCAAACGTTGCAGATGGTCATTTCTTCATGCGCAGTGGTCAACGCGGCACTCTCTAGCTGCCAAGAGCACTTTTTACTATGCACACACAACCAGAGTGACGGGAGGAGCACATTTCTGAAAACGTGCTCAGCTCGATGAGAAAATGCGATTTAAGCAATAAAATTAAAAATGCACCCAAAACCTAAAACAAACGTTGCAGGTGGTTATTTCTTCATGCGCAGCGGTCAACGCGGCACTATCTAGCTGCCAAGAGCACTTTTTACTATGCGCACCCAACCAGAGTGACGGGTGGAGCACATTTCAGAAAACGTGCTCAGCTCGTCGAGAAAATGCGATTTAAGCAATAAAATTAAAAATGCACCTAAAACCTAAACCAAACGTTGCAGGTGGTTATTTCTTCATGCGCAGTGGTAAACGCGGCACTCTCTAGCTGCCAAGAGCACTTTTTACTATGCGCACCCAACCAGAGTGACGGGTGGAGCACATTTCAGAAAACGTGCTCAGCTCGTCGAGAAAATGCGATTTAAGCAATAAAATTAAAAATGCACCTAAAACCCAAACCAAACGTTGCAGGTGGTTATTTCTTCATGCGCAGTGGTAAACGCGGCACTCTCTAGCTGCCAAGAGCACTTTTTACTATGCGCACCCAACCAGAGTGACGGGAGGAGCACATTTCAGAAAACGTGCTCAGCTCGTCCAGAAAATGCGATTTAAGCAATAAAATTAAAAATGCACCCAAAACCTAAACCAAACGTTGCAGGTGGTTATTTCTTCATGCGCAGTGGTCAACGCGGCACTCTCTAGCTGCCAAAAGCACTTTTTACTATGCGCACCCAACCAGAGTGACGGGAGGAGCACATTTCAGAAAACGTGCTCAGCTCGTCGAGAAAATGCGATTAAAGCAATAAAATTAAAAATGCACCTAAAACCTAAACCAAACGTTGCATATGGTAATTTCTTCATGCGCAGTAGTCAACGCGGCACTCTCTAGCTGCCAAGAGCACTTTTTACTATGCGCACCCAACCAGAGTGACAGGAGGAGCACATTTCAGAAAATGTGCTCAGCTCGTCGAGAAAATGCGATTTAAGCAATAAAATTAAAAATGCACCCAAAACCTAAACCAAACGTTTCAGATTGTCATTTCTTCATGCGCAGTGTTCAACGCGGCACTCTCTAGCTGCCAAGAGCACTTTTTACTATGCGCACCCAACCAGAGTGACGGGAGGAGCACATTTCAGAAAACGTGCTCAGCTCGTCGAGAAAATGCGATTAAAGCAATAAAATTAAAAATGCACCTAAAACCTAAACCAAACGTTGCAGATGGTCATTTCTTCATGCGCAGTGGTCAACGCGGCACTCTCTAGCTGCCAAGAGCACTTTTTACTATGCGCACCCAACCAGAGTGACGGGAGGAGCACATTTCAGAAAACAAGCTCAGCTCGTCGAGAAAATGCGATTTAAGCAATAAAATTAAAAATGCACCTAAAACCTAAACCAAACGTTGCAGGTGGTTATTTCTTCATGCGCAGCAGTCAACGCGGCACTCTCTAGCTGCCAAGAGCACTTTTTACTATGCGCACCCAACCAGAGTGACGGGAGGAGCACATTTCAGAAAACGTGCTCAGCTCGTCGAGAAAATGCGATTTAAGCAATAAAATTAAAAATGCACCTAAAACCTAAACTAAACGTTGCAGGTGGTTATTTCTTCATGCGCAGTGGCCAACGCGGCACTCTCTAGCTGCCAAGAGCACTTTTTACTATGCGCACCCAACCAGAGTGACGGGAGGAGCACATTTCAGAAAACGTGCTCAGCTCGTCGAGAAAATGCGATTTAAGCAATAAAATTAAAAATGCACCTAAAACCTAAACCAAACGTTGCAGGTGGTTATTTCTTCATGGGCAGTGGTCAACGCGGCACTCTCTAGCTGCCAAGAGCACTTTTTACTATGCGCACCCAACCAGAGTGACGGGAGGAGCACATTTCAGAAAACGTGCTCAGCTCGTCGACAAAATGCGATTTAAGCAATAAAATTAAAAATGCACCTAAAACCTAAACCAAACGTTGCAGATGGTCATTTCTTCATGCGCAGTGGTCAACGCGGCACTCTCTAGCTGCCAAGAGCACTTTTTACTATGCGCACCCAACCAGAGTGACGGGAGGAGCACATTTCAGAAAACGTGCTCAGCTCGTCGAGAAAATGCGATTTAAACAATAAAATTAAAAATGTACCCAAAACCTAAACCAAACGTTGCAGATGGTTATTTCTTCATGCGCAGCAGTCAACGCGGCACTCTCTAGCTGCCAAGAGCACTTTTTACTATGCGCACCCAACCAGAGTGACGGGAGGAGCACGTTTCAGAAAACGTGCTCAGCTCGTCGAGAAAATGCGATTTAAGCAATAAAATTAAAAATGCACCTAAAACCTAAAACAAACGTTGCACGTGGTTATTTCTTCATGCGCAGTGGTCAACGCGGCACTCCCTAGCTGCCAAGAGCACTTTTTACTATGCGCACCCAACAAGAGTGACGGGAGGAGCACATTTCAGAAAACGTGCTCAGCTCGTCGAGAAAATGCGATTTAAGCAATAAAATTAAAAATGCACCTAAAACCTAAACCAAACGTTGCAGGTGGTTATTTCTTCATGCGCAGTGGTCAACGCGGCACTCTCTAGCTGCCAAGAGCACTTTTTACTATGCGCACCCAACCAGAGTGACGGGAGGAGCACTTTTCAGAAAACGTGCTCAGCTCGTCGAGAAAATGCGATTTAAGCAATAAAATTAAAAATGCACCTAAAACCTAAACTAAACGTTGCAGGTGGTTATTTCTTCATGCGCAGTGGCCAACGCGGCACTCTCTAGCTGCCAAGAGCACTTTTTACTATGCGCACCCAACCAGAGTGACGGGAGGAGCACATTTCAGAAAACGTGCTCAGCTCGTCGAGAAAATGCGATTTAAGCAATAAAATTAAAAATGCACCTAAAACCTAAACCAAACGTTGCAGGTGGTTATTTCTTCATGGGCAGTGGTCAACGCGGCACTCTCTAGCTGCCAAGAGCACTTTTTACTATGCGCACCCAACCAGAGTGACGGGAGGAGCACATTTCAGAAAACGTGCTCAGCTCGTCGACAAAATGCGATTTAAGCAATAAAATTAAAAATGCACCTAAAACCTAAACCAAACGTTGCAGATGGTCATTTCTTCATGCGCAGTGGTCAACGCGGCACTCTCTAGCTGCCAAGAGCACTTTTTACTATGCGCACCCAACCAGAGTGACGGGAGGAGCACATTTCAGAAAACGTGCTCAGCTCGTCGAGAAAATGCGATTTAAACAATAAAATTAAAAATGTACCCAAAACCTAAACCAAACGTTGCAGATGGTTATTTCTTCATGCGCAGCA
Source organism: Syngnathus scovelli (assembly GCF_024217435.2). Taxonomy (NCBI): domain Eukaryota; kingdom Metazoa; phylum Chordata; class Actinopteri; order Syngnathiformes; family Syngnathidae; genus Syngnathus; species Syngnathus scovelli. The sequence goes on along the minus strand of NW_026061342.1, from coordinate 2,288,710 downwards.
GTCAACGCGGCACTCTCTAGCTGCCAAGAGCACTTTTTACTATGCGCACCCAACCAGAGTGACGGGAGGAGCACGTTTCAGAAAACGTGCTCAGCTCGTCGAGAAAATGCGATTTAAGCAATAAAATTAAAAATGCACCTAAAACCTAAAACAAACGTTGCACGTGGTTATTTCTTCATGCGCAGTGGTCAACGCGGCACTCCCTAGCTGCCAAGAGCACTTTTTACTATGCGCACCCAACAAGAGTGACGGGAGGAGCACATTTCAGAAAACGTGCTCAGCTCGTCGAGAAAATGCGATTTAAGCAATAAAATTAAAAATGCACCTAAAACCTAAACCAAACGTTGCAGGTGGTTATTTCTTCATGCGCAGTGGTCAACGCGGCACTCTCTAGCTGCCAAGAGCACTTTTTACTATGCGCACCCAACCAGAGTGACGGGAGGAGCACTTTTCAGAAAACGTGCTCAGCTCGTCGAGAAAATGCGATTTAAGTAATAAAATTAAAAATGCACCTAAAACCTAAACCAAACGTTGCAGATGGTCATTTCTTCATGCGCAGTGGTCAACGCGGCACTCTCTAGCTGCCAAGAGCACTTTTTACTATGCGCACCCAACCAGAGTGACGGGAGGAGCACATTTCAGAAAATGTGCTCAGCTCGTCGAGAAAATGCGATTTAAGCAATAAAATTAAAAATGCACCCAAAACCTAAACCAAACGTTGCAGATTGTCATTTCTTCATGCGCAGTGGTCAACGCGGTACTCTCTAGCTGCCAAGAGCACTTTTTACTATGCGCACCCAACCAGAGTGACGGGAGGAGCACATTTCAGAAAACGTGCTCAGCTCGTCGAGAAAATGCGATTTAAGCAATAAAATTAAAAATGCACCTAAAACCTAAACCAAACGTTGCAGGTGGTTATTTCTTCATGCGCAGTGGTAAACGCGGCACTCTCTAGCTGCCAAGAGCACTTTTTACTATGCGCACCCAACCAGAGTGACGGGAGGAGCACATTTCAGAAAACGTGCTCAGCTCGTCCAGAAAATGCGATTTAAGCAATAAAATTAAAAATGCACCCAAAACCTAAACCAAACGTTGCAGGTGGTTATTTCTTCATGCGCAGTGGTCAACGCGGCACTCTCTAGTTGCGAAAAGCACTTTTTACTATGCGCACCCAACCAGAGTGACGGGAGGAGCACATTTCAGAAAACGTGCTCAGCTCGTCGAGAAAATGCGATTAAAGCAATAAAATTAAAAATGCACCTAAAACCTAAACCAAACGTTGCAGATGGTCATTTCTTCATGCGCAGTGGTCAACGCGGCACTCTCTAGCTGCCAAGAGCACTTTTTACTATGCGCACCCAACCAGAGTGACGGGAGGAGCACATTTCAGAAAATGTGCTCAGCTCGTCGAGAAAATGCGATTTAAGCAATAAAATTAAAAATGCACCCAAAACCTAAACCAAACGTTGCAGATTGTCATTTCTTCATGCGCAGTGTTCAACGCGGCACTCTCTAGCTGCCAAGAGCACTTTTTACTATGCGCACTCAACCAGAGTGACGGGAGGAGCACATTTCAGAAAACGTGCTCAGCTCGTCGAGAAAATGCGATTAAAGCAATAAAATTAAAAATGCACCTAAAACCTAAACCAAACGTTGCAGATGGTCATTTCTTCATGCGCAGTGGTCAACGCGGCACTCTCTAGCTGCCAAGAGCACTTTTTACTATGCGCACCCAACCAGAGTGACGGGAGGAGCACATTTCAGAAAACAAGCTCAGCTCGTCGAGAAAATGCGATTTAAGCAATAAAATTAAAAATGCACCTAAAACCTAAACCAAACGTTGCAGGTGGTTATTTCTTCATGCGCAGCAGTCAACGCGGCACTCTCTAGCTGCCAAGAGCACTTTTTACTATGCGCACCCAACCAGAGTGACGGGAGGAGCACATTTCAGAAAACGTGCTCAGCTCGTCGAGAAAATGCGATTTAAGCAATAAAATTAAAAATGCACCTAAAACCTAAAACAAACGTTGCACGTGGTTATTTCTTCATGCGCAGTGGTCAACGCGGCACTCCCTAGCTGCCAAGAGCACTTTTTACTATGCGCACCCAACCAGAGTGACGGGAGGAGCACATTTCAGAAAACGTGCTCAGCTCGTCGAGAAAATGCGATTTAAGCAATAAAATTAAAAATGCACCTAAAACCTAAACCAAACGTTGCAGGTGGTTATTTCTTCTTGCGCAGTGGTCAACGCGGCACTCTCTAGCTGCAAAGAACACTTTTTACTATGCGCACCCAACAAGAGTGACGGGAGGAGCACATTTCAGAAAACGTGCTCAGCTCGTCGAGAAAATGCGATTTAAGCAATAAAATTAAAAATGCACCTAAAACCTAAACCAAACGTTGCAGGTGGTTATTTCTTCATGTGCAGTGGTCAACGCGGCACTCTCTAGCTGCCAAGGGCACTTTTTACTATGCGCACCCAACCAGAGTGACGGGAGGAGCACATTTCAGAAAACGTGCTCAGCTCGTCGAGAAAATGCGATTTAAGCAATAAAATTAAAAATGCACCTAAAACCTAAACTAAACGTTGCAGGTGGTTATTTCTTCATGCGCAGTGGCCAACGCGGCACTCTCTAGCTGCCAAGAGCACTTTTTACTATGCGCACCCAACCAGAGTGACGGGAGAAGCACATTTCAGAAAACGTGCTCAGCTCGTCGAGAAAATGCGATTTAAACAATAAAATTAAAAATGTACCCAAAACCTAAACCAAACGTTGCAGATGGTTATTTCTTCATGCGCAGCAGTCAACGCGGCACTCTCTAGCTGCCAAGAGCACTTTTTACTATGCGCACCCAACCAGAGTGACGGGAGGAGCACGTTTCAGAAAACGTGCTCAGCTCGTCGAGAAAATGCGATTTAAGCAATAAAATTAAAAATGCACCTAAAACCTAAAACAAACGTTGCACGTGGTTATTTCTTCATGCGCAGTGGTCAACGCGGCACTCCCTAGCTGCCAAGAGCACTTTTTACTATGCGCACCCAACAAGAGTGACGGGAGGAGCACATTTCAGAAAACGTGCTCAGCTCGTCGAGAAAATGCGATTTAAGCAATAAAATTAAAAATGCACCTAAAACCTAAACCAAACGTTGCAGATGGTCATTTCTTCATGCGCAGTGGTCAACGCGGCACTCTCTAGCTGCCAAGAGCACTTTTTACTATGCGCACCCAACCAGAGTGACGGGAGGAGCACATTTCAGAAAACGTGCTCAGCTCGTCCAGAAAATGCGATTTAAGCAATAAAATAAAAAATGCACATAAAACCTAAACCAAACGTTGCAGATGGTCATTTCTTCATGCGCAGTGGTCAATGCGGCACTCTCTAGCTGCCAAGAGCACTTTTTACTATGCGCACCAAACCAGAGTGACGGGAGGAGCACATTTCAGAAAACGTGCTCAGCTCGTCGAGAAAATGCGATTTAAGCAATAAAATTAAAACTGCACCCAAAACCTAAACCAAACGTTGCAGATGGTCATTTCTTCATGCGCAGTGGTCAACGCGGCACTCTCTAGCTGCCAAGAGCACTTTTTACTATGCACACCCAACCAGAGTGACGGGAGGAGCACATTTCAGAAAACGTGCTCAGCTCGTCGAGAAAATGCGTTTTAAGCAATAAAATTAAAAATGCACCCAAAACCTAAACCAAACGTTGCAGGTGGTTATTTCTTCATGCGCAGCAGTCAACGCGGCACTCTCTAGCTGCCAAGAGCACTTTTTACTATGCGCACCCAACCAGAGTGACGGGAGGAGCACATTTCAGAAAACGTGCTCAGCTCGTCGAGAAAATGCGATTTAAGCAATAAAATTAAAAATGCACCCAAAACCTAAACCAAACGTTGCAGATGGTCATTTCTTCATGCGCAGTGGTCAACGCGGCACTCTCTAGCTGCCAAGAGCACTTTTTACTATGCGCACCCAACCAGAGTGACGGGAGGACCACATTTCAGAAAACGTGCTCAGCTCGTCGAGAAAATGCGATTTAAGCAATAAAATTAAAAATGCACCCAAAACCTAAACCAAACGTTGCAGATGGTCATTTCTTCATGCGCAGTGGTCAACGCGGCACTCTCTAGCTGCCAAGAGCACTTTTTACTATGCGCACCCAACCAGAGTGACGGGAGGACCACATTTCAGAAAACGTGCTCAGCTCGTCGAGAAAATGCGATTTAAGCAATAAAATTAAAAATGCACCCAAAACTTAAACCAAACGTTGCAGGTGGTTATTTCTTCATGCGCAGCAGTCAACGCGGCACTCTCTAGCTGCCAAGAGCACTTTTTACTATGCGCACCCAACCAGAGTGACGGGAGGAGCACATTTCAGAAAACGTGCTCAGCTCGTCGAGAAAATGCGATTTAAGCAATGAAATTAAAAATGCACCCAAAACCTAAACCAAACGTTGCAGGTGGTTATTTCTTCATGCGCAGTGGTCAACGCGGCACTCTCTAGCTGCCAAGAGCACTTTTTACTATGCGCACCCAACCAGAGTGACGGGAGGAGCACTTTTCAGAAAACGTGCTCAGCTCGTCGAGAAATTGCGAATTAAGCAATAAAATTAAAAATGCACCCAAAACCTAAACCAAACGTTGCAGATGGTCATTTCTTCATGCGCAGTGGTCAACGCGGCACTCTCTAGCTGCCAAGAGCACTTTTTACTATGCACACCCAACCAGAGTGACGGGAGGAGCACATTTCAGAAAACGTGCTCAGCTCGTCGAGAAAATGCGATTTAAGCAATAAAATTAAAAATGCACCTAAAACCTAAACCAAACGTTGCAGGTGGTTATTTCTTCATGCGCAGCAGTCAACGCGGCACTCTCTAGCTGCCAAGAGCACTTTTTACTATGAGCACCCAACCAGAGTGACGGGAGGAGCACATTTCACAAAATGTGCTCAGCTCGTCGAGAAAATGCGATTTAAGCAATGAAATTAAAAATGCACCCAAAACCTAAACCAAACGTTGCAGGTGGTTATTTCTTCATGCGCAGCAGTCAAAGCGGCACTCTCTAGCTGCCAAGAGCACTTTTTACTATGTGCACCCAACCAGAGTGACGGGAGGAGCACATTTCAGAAAACGTGCTCAGCTCGTCGAGAAAATGCGATTCAAGCAATAAAATTTGAAATGCACCTAAAACCTAAACCAAACGTTGCAGGTGGTTATTTCTTCATGCGCATTGGTCAACGCGGCACTCTCTAGCTGCCAAGAGCACTTTTTACTTTGCACACCCAACCAGAGTGACGGGAGGAGCACATTTCAGAAAACGTGCTCAGCTCGTCGAGAAAATGCGATTTAAGCAATAAAATTAAAAATGCACCCAAAACCTAAACCAAACGTTGCAGGTGGTTATTTCTTCATGCGCAGCAGTCAACGCGGCACTCTCTAGCTGCCAAGAGCACTTTTTACTATGCGCACCCAACCAGAGTGACGGGAGGAGCACATTTCAGAAAACGTGCTCAGCTCGTCGAGAAAATGCGATTTAAGCAATGAAATTAAAAATGCACCCAAAACCTAAACCAAACGTTGCAGGTGGTTATTTCTTCATGCGCAGTGGTCAACGCGGCACTCTCTAGCTGCCAAGACCACTTTTTACTATGCGCACCCAACCAGAGTGACGGGAGGAGCACATTTCAGAAAACGTGCTCAGCTCGTCCAGAAAAGGCTATTTAAGCAATAAAATAAAAAATGCACATAAAACCTAAACCAAACGTTGCAGATGGTCATTTCTTCATGCGCAGTGGTCAATGCGGCACTCTCTAGCTGCCAAGAGCACTTTTTACTATGCGCACCAAACCAGAGTGACGGGAGGAGCACATTTCAGAAAACGTGCTCAGCTCGTCGAGAAAATGCGATTTAAGCAATAAAATTAAAACTGCACCCAAAACCTAAACCAAACGTTGCAGATGGTCATTTCTTCATGCGCAGTGGTCAACGCGGCACTCTCTAGCTGCCAAGAGCACTTTTTACTATGCACACCCAACCAGAGTGACGGGAGGAGCACATTTCAGAAAACGTGCTCAGCTCGTCGAGAAAATGCGATTTAAGCAATAAAATTAAAAATGCACCCAAAACCTAAACCAAACGTTGCAGGTGGTTATTTCTTCATGCGCAGCAGTCAACGCGGCACTCTCTAGCTGCCAAGAGCACTTTTTACTATGCGCACCCAACCAGAGTGACGGGAGGAGCACATTTCAGAAAACGTGCTCAGCTCGTCGAGAAAATGCGATTTAAGCAATAAAATTAAAAATGCACCCAAAACCTAAACCAAACGTTGCAGATGGTCATTTCTTCATGCGCAGTGGTCAACGCGGCACTCTCTAGCTGCCAAGAGCACTTTTTACTATGCGCACCCAACCAGAGTGACGGGAGGACCACATTTCAGAAAACGTGCTCAGCTCGTCGAGAAAATGCGATTTAAGCAATAAAATTAAAAATGCACCCAAAACCTAAACCAAACGTTGCAGGTGGTTATTTCTTCATGCGCAGCAGTCAACGCGGCACTCTCTAGCTGCCAAGAGCACTTTTTACTATGCGCACCCAACCAGAGTGACGGGAGGAGCACATTTCAGAAAACGTGCTCAGCTCGTCGAGAAAATGCGATTTAAGCAATGAAATTAAAAATGCACCCAAAACCTAAACCAAACGTTGCAGGTGGTTATTTCTTCATGCGCAGTGGTCAACGCGGCACTCTCTAGCTGCCAAGAGCACTTTTTACTATGCGCACCCAAACAGAGTGACGGGAGGAGCACTTTTCAGAAAACGTGCTCAGCTCGTCGAGAAATTGCGAATTAAGCAATAAAATTAAAAATGCACCCAAAACCTAAACCAAACGTTGCAGATGGTCATTTCTTCATGCGCAGTGGTCAACGCGGCACTCTCTAGCTGCCAAGAGCACTTTTTACTATGCGCACCCAACCAGAGTGACGGGAGGAGCACATTTCAGAAAACGTGCTCAGCTCGTCGAGAAAATGCGATTTAAGCAATAAAATTAAAAATGCACCTAAAACCCAAACCAAACGTTGCAGGTGGTTATTTCTTCATGCGCAGTGGTCAACGCGGCACTCTCTAGCTGCCAAGAGCACTTTTTACTATGCGCACCCAACCAGAGTGACGGGAGGAGCACATTTCAGAAAATGTGCTCAGCTCGTCGAGAAAATGCCATTTAAGCCGTACAATTAAAAATGCACCTAAAACCTAAACCAAACGTTGCAGGTGGTTGTTTCTTCATGCGCAGTGGTCAACGTGGCACTCTCTAGCTGCCAAGAGCACTTTTTACTATGCGCACCCAACCAGAGTGACGGGAGGAGCACATTTCAGAAAACGTGCTCAGCTCGTCGAGAAAATGCGATTTAAGCAATAAAATTAAAAATGCACCTAAAACCTAAACCAAACGTTGCAGGTGGTTATTTCTTCATGCGCAGTGGTCAACGCGGCACTCTGTAGCTGCCAAGAGCACTTTTTACTGTGCGCACCCACCCAGAGTGACGGGAGGAGCACATTTCAGAAAACGTGCTCAGCTCGTCGAGAAAATGCGATTTACGCAATAAAATTAAAAATGCACCTAAAACCTAAACAAAACGTTGCAGGTGGTTATTTCTTCATGCGCAGTGGTCAACGCGGCACTCTCTAGCTGCCAAGAGCACTTTTTACTATGCGCACCCAACCAGAGTGACGGGAGGAGCACATTTCAGAAAACGTGCTCAGCTCGTCGAGAAAATGCGATTTAAGCAATAAAATTAAAAATGCACCCAAAACCTAAACCAAACGTTGCAGGTGGTTATTTCTTCATGCGCAGCAGTCAAAGCGGCACTCTCTAGCTGCCAAGAGCACTTTTTACTATGTGCACCCAACCAGAGTGACGGGAGGAGCACATTTCAGAAAACGTGCTCAGCTCGTCGAGAAAATGCGATTCAAGCAATAAAATTTGAAATGCACCTAAAACCTAAACCAAACGTTGCAGGTGGTTATTTCTTCATGCGCATTGGTCAACGCGGCACTCTCTAGCTGCCAAGAGCACTTTTTACTTTGCGCACCCAACCAGAGTGACGGGAGGAGCACATTTCAGAAAACGTGCTCAGCTCGTCGAGAAAATGCGATTTAAGCAATAAAATTAAAAATGCACCCAAAACCTAAACCAAACGTTGCAGGTGGTTATTTCTTCATGCGCATTGGTCAACGCGGCACTCTCTAGCTGCCAAGAGCACTTTTTACTTTGCGCACCCAACCAGAGTGACGGGAGGAGCACATTTCAGAAAACGTGCTCAGCTCGTCGAGAAAATGCGATTTAAGCAATAAAATTAAAAATGCACCCAAAACCTAAACCAAACGTTGCAGGTGGTTATTTCTTCATGCGCAGTGGTCAACGCGGCACTCTCTAGCTGCCAAGAGCATTTTTTACTATGCGCACCCAACCAGAGTGACGGGAGGAGCACATTTCAGAAAACGTGCTCAGCTCGTCCAGAAAAGGCTATTTAAGCAATAAAATTAAAAATGCACATAAAACCTAAACCAAACGTTGCAGATGGTCATTTCTTCATGCGCAGTGGTCAATGCGGCACTCTCTAGCTGCCAAGAGCACTTTTTACTATGCGCACCCAACCAGAGTGACGGGAGGAGCACATTTCAGAAAACGTGCTCAGCTCGTCGACAAAATGCGATTTAAGCAATAAAATTAAAAATGCACCTAAAACCTAAACCAAACGTTGCAGATGGTCATTTCTTCATGCGCAGTGGTCAACGCGGCACTCTCTAGCTGCCAAGAGCACTTTTTACTATGCGCACCCAACCAGAGTGACGGGAGGAGCACATTTCAGAAAACGTGCTCAGCTCGTCGAGAAAATGCGATTTAAACAATAAAATTAAAAATGTACCCAAAACCTAAACCAAACGTTGCAGATGGTTATTTCTTCATGCGCAGCAGTCAACGCGGCACTCTCTAGCTGCCAAGAGCACTTTTTACTATGCGCACCCAACCAGAGTGACGGGAGGAGCACGTTTCAGAAAACGTGCTCAGCTCGTCGAGAAAATGCGATTTAAGCAATAAAATTAAAAATGCACCTAAAACCTAAAACAAACGTTGCACGTGGTTATTTCTTCATGCGCAGTGGTCAACGCGGCACTCCCTAGCTGCCAAGAGCACTTTTTACTATGCGCACCCAACAAGAGTGACGGGAGGAGCACATTTCAGAAAACGTGCTCAGCTCGTCGAGAAAATGCGATTTAAGCAATAAAATTAAAAATGCACCTAAAACCTAAACCAAACGTTGCAGGTGGTTATTTCTTCATGCGCAGTGGTCAACGCGGCACTCTCTACCTGCCAAGAGCACTTTTTACTATGCGCACCCAACCAGAGTGACGGGAGGAGCACTTTTCAGAAAACGTGCTCAGCTCGTCGAGAAAATGCGATTTAAGCAATAAAATTAAAAATGCACCTAAAACCTAAACTAAACGTTGCAGGTGGTTATTTCTTCATGCGCAGTGGCCAACGCGGCACTCTCTAGCTGCCAAGAGCACTTTTTACTATGCGCACCCAACCAGAGTGACGGGAGGAGCACATTTCAGAAAACGTGCTCAGCTCGTCGAGAAAATGCGATTTAAGCAATAAAATTAAAAATGCACCTAAAACCTAAACCAAACGTTGCAGGTGGTTATTTCTTCATGGGCAGTGGTCAACGCGGCACTCTCTAGCTGCCAAGAGCACTTTTTACTATGCGCACCCAACCAGAGTGACGGGAGGAGCACATTTCAGAAAACGTGCTCAGCTCGTCGACAAAATGCGATTTAAGCAATAAAATTAAAAATGCACCTAAAACCTAAACCAAACGTTGCAGATGGTCATTTCTTCATGCGCAGTGGTCAACGCGGCACTCTCTAGCTGCCAAGAGCACTTTTTACTATGCGCACCCAACCAGAGTGACGGGAGGAGCACATTTCAGAAAACGTGCTCAGCTCGTCGAGAAAATGCGATTTAAACAATAAAATTAAAAATGTACCCAAAACCTAAACCAAACGTTGCAGATGGTTATTTCTTCATGCGCAGCAGTCAACGCGGCACTCTCTAGCTGCCAAGAGCACTTTTTACTATGCGCACCCAACCAGAGTGACGGGAGGAGCACGTTTCAGAAAACGTGCTCAGCTCGTCGAGAAAATGCGATTTAAGCAATAAAATTAAAAATGCACCTAAAACCTAAAACAAACGTTGCACGTGGTTATTTCTTCATGCGCAGTGGTCAACGCGGCACTCCCTAGCTGCCAAGAGCACTTTTTACTATGCGCACCCAACAAGAGTGACGGGAGGAGCACATTTCAGAAAACGTGCTCAGCTCGTCGAGAAAATGCGATTTAAGCAATAAAATTAAAAATGCACCTAAAACCTAAACCAAACGTTGCAGGTGGTTATTTCTTCATGCGCAGTGGTCAACGCGGCACTCTCTAGCTGCCAAGAGCACTTTTTACTATGCGCACCCAACCAGAGTGACGGGAGGAGCACTTTTCAGAAAACGTGCTCAGCTCGTCGAGAAAATGCGATTTAAGTAATAAAATTAAAAATGCACCTAAAACCTAAACCAAACGTTGCAGATGGTCATTTCTTCATGCGCAGTGGTCAACGCGGCACTCTCTAGCTGCCAAGAGCACTTTTTACTATGCGCACCCAACCAGAGTGACGGGAGGAGCACATTTCAGAAAATGTGCTCAGCTCGTCGAGAAAATGCGATTTAAGCAATAAAATTAAAAATGCACCCAAAACCTAAACCAAACGTTGCAGATTGTCATTTCTTCATGCGCAGTGGTCAACGCGGTACTCTCTAGCTGCCAAGAGCACTTTTTACTATGCGCACCCAACCAGAGTGACGGGAGGAGCACATTTCAGAAAACGTGCTCAGCTCGTCGAGAAAATGCGATTTAAGCAATAAAATTAAAAATGCACCTAAAACCTAAACCAAACGTTGCAGGTGGTTATTTCTTCATGCGCAGTGGTAAACGCGGCACTCTCTAGCTGCCAAGAGCACTTTTTACTATGCGCACCCAACCAGAGTGACGGGAGGAGCACATTTCAGAAAACGTGCTCAGCTCGTCCAGAAAATGCGATTTAAGCAATAAAATTAAAAATGCACCCAAAACCTAAACCAAACGTTGCAGGTGGTTATTTCTTCATGCGCAGTGGTCAACGCGGCACTCTCTAGTTGCGAAAAGCACTTTTTACTATGCGCACCCAACCAGAGTGACGGGAGGAGCACATTTCAGAAAACGTGCTCAGCTCGTCGAGAAAATGCGATTAAAGCAATAAAATTAAAAATGCACCTAAAACCTAAACCAAACGTTGCAGATGGTCATTTCTTCATGCGCAGTGGTCAACGCGGCACTCTCTAGCTGCCAAGAGCACTTTTTACTATGCGCACCCAACCAGAGTGACGGGAGGAGCACATTTCAGAAAATGTGCTCAGCTCGTCGAGAAAATGCGATTTAAGCAATAAAATTAAAAATGCACCCAAAACCTAAACCAAACGTTGCAGATTGTCATTTCTTCATGCGCAGTGTTCAACGCGGCACTCTCTAGCTGCCAAGAGCACTTTTTACTATGCGCACTCAACCAGAGTGACGGGAGGAGCACATTTCAGAAAACGTGCTCAGCTCGTCGAGAAAATGCGATTAAAGCAATAAAATTAAAAATGCACCTAAAACCTAAACCAAACGTTGCAGATGGTCATTTCTTCATGCGCAGTGGTCAACGCGGCACTCTCTAGCTGCCAAGAGCACTTTTTACTATGCGCACCCAACCAGAGTGACGGGAGGAGCACATTTCAGAAAACAAGCTCAGCTCGTCGAGAAAATGCGATTTAAGCAATAAAATTAAAAATGCACCTAAAACCTAAACCAAACGTTGCAGGTGGTTATTTCTTCATGCGCAGCAGTCAACGCGGCACTCTCTAGCTGCCAAGAGCACTTTTTACTATGCGCACCCAACCAGAGTGACGGGAGGAGCACATTTCAGAAAACGTGCTCAGCTCGTCGAGAAAATGCGATTTAAGCAATAAAATTAAAAATGCACCTAAAACCTAAAACAAACGTTGCACGTGGTTATTTCTTCATGCGCAGTGGTCAACGCGGCACTCCCTAGCTGCCAAGAGCACTTTTTACTATGCGCACCCAACCAGAGTGACGGGAGGAGCACATTTCAGAAAACGTGCTCAGCTCGTCGAGAAAATGCGATTTAAGCAATAAAATTAAAAATGCACCTAAAACCTAAACCAAACGTTGCAGGTGGTTATTTCTTCTTGCGCAGTGGTCAACGCGGCACTCTCTAGCTGCAAAGAACACTTTTTACTATGCGCACCCAACAAGAGTGACGGGAGGAGCACATTTCAGAAAACGTGCTCAGCTCGTCGAGAAAATGCGATTTAAGCAATAAAATTAAAAATGCACCTAAAACCTAAACCAAACGTTGCAGGTGGTTATTTCTTCATGTGCAGTGGTCAACGCGGCACTCTCTAGCTGCCAAGGGCACTTTTTACTATGCGCACCCAACCAGAGTGACGGGAGGAGCACATTTCAGAAAACGTGCTCAGCTCGTCGAGAAAATGCGATTTAAGCAATAAAATTAAAAATGCACCTAAAACCTAAACTAAACGTTGCAGGTGGTTATTTCTTCATGCGCAGTGGCCAACGCGGCACTCTCTAGCTGCCAAGAGCACTTTTTACTATGCGCACCCAACCAGAGTGACGGGAGAAGCACATTTCAGAAAACGTGCTCAGCTCGTCGAGAAAATGCGATTTAAACAATAAAATTAAAAATGTACCCAAAACCTAAACCAAACGTTGCAGATGGTTATTTCTTCATGCGCAGCAGTCAACGCGGCACTCTCTAGCTGCCAAGAGCACTTTTTACTATGCGCACCCAACCAGAGTGACGGGAGGAGCACGTTTCAGAAAACGTGCTCAGCTCGTCGAGAAAATGCGATTTAAGCAATAAAATTAAAAATGCACCTAAAACCTAAAACAAACGTTGCACGTGGTTATTTCTTCATGCGCAGTGGTCAACGCGGCACTCCCTAGCTGCCAAGAGCACTTTTTACTATGCGCACCCAACAAGAGTGACGGGAGGAGCACATTTCAGAAAACGTGCTCAGCTCGTCGAGAAAATGCGATTTAAGCAATAAAATTAAAAATGCACCTAAAACCTAAACCAAACGTTGCAGGTGGTTATTTCTTCATGTGCAGTGGTCAACGCGGCACTCTCTAGCTGCCAAGGGCACTTTTTACTATGCGCACCCAACCAGAGTGACGGGAGGAGCACATTTCAGAAAACGTGCTCAGCTCGTCGAGAAAATGCGATTTAAGCAATAAAATTAAAAATGCACCTAAAACCTAAAACAAACGTTGCACGTGGTTATTTCTTCATGCGCAGTGGTCAACGCGGCACTCCGTAGCTGCCAAGAGCACTTTTTACTATGCGCACCCAACCAGAGTGACGGGAGGAGCACATTTCAGAAAACGTGCTCAGCTCGTCGAGAAAATGCGATTTAAGCAATAAAATTAAAAATGCACCTAAAACCTAAACCAAACGTTGCAGGTGGTTATTTCTTCTTGCGCAGTGGTCAACGCGGCACTCTCTAGCTGCCAAGAGCACTTTTTACTATGCGCACCCAACCAGAGTGACGGGAGGAGCACATTTCAGAAAACGTGCTCAGCTCGTCCAGAAAATGCGATTTAAGCAATAAAATTAAAAATGCACCCAAAACCTAAACCAAACGTTGCAGGTGGTTATTTCTTCATGCGCAGTGGTAAACGCGGCACTCTCTAGCTGCCAAGAGCACTTTTTACTATGCGCACCCAACCAGAGTGACGGGAGGAGCACATTTCAGAAAACGTGCTCAGCTCGTCCAGAAAATGCGATTTAAGCAATAAAATTAAAAATGCACCCAAAACCTAAACCAAACGTTGCAGGTGGTTATTTCTTCATGCGCAGTGGTCAACGCGGCACTCTCTAGCTGCCAAAAGCACTTTTTACTATGCGCACCCAACCAGAGTGACGGGAGGAGCACATTTCAGAAAACGTGCTCAGCTCGTCGAGAAAATGCGATTAAAGCAATAAAATTAAAAATGCACCTAAAACCTAAACCAAACGTTGCATATGGTAATTTCTTCATGCGCAGTAGTCAACGCGGCACTCTCTAGCTGCCAAGAGCACTTTTTACTATGCGCACCCAACCAGAGTGACAGGAGGAGCACATTTCAGAAAATGTGCTCAGCTCGTCGAGAAAATGCGATTTAAGCAATAAAATTAAAAATGCACCCAAAACCTAAACCAAACGTTGCAGATTGTCATTTCTTCATGCGCAGTGTTCAACGCGGCACTCTCTAGCTGCCAAGAGCACTTTTTACTATGCGCACCCAACCAGAGTGACGGGAGGAGCACATTTCAGAAAACGTGCTCAGCTCGTCGAGAAAATGCGATTAAAGCAATAAAATTAAAAATGCACCTAAAACCTAAACCAAACGTTGCAGATGGTCATTTCTTCATGCGCAGTGGTCAACGCGGCACTCTCTAGCTGCCAAGAGCACTTTTTACTATGCGCACCCAACCAGAGTGACGGGAGGAGCACATTTCAGAAAACAAGCTCAGCTCGTCGAGAAAATGCGATTTAAGCAATAAAATTAAAAATGCACCTAAAACCTAAACCAAACGTTGCAGGTGGTTATTTTTTCATGCGCAGCAGTCAACGCGGCACTCTCTAGCTGCCAAGAGCACTTTTTACTATGCGCACCCAACCAGAGTGACGGGAGGAGCACATTTCAGAAAACGTGCTCAGCTCGTCGAGAAAATGCGATTTAAGCAATAAAATTAAAAATGCACCTAAAACCTAAACTAAACGTTGCATTTGGTTATTTCTTCATGCGCAGTGGCCAACGCGGCACTCTCTAGCTGCCAAGAGCACTTTTTACTATGCGCACCCAACCAGAGTGACGGGAGGAGCACATTTCAGAAAACGTGCTCAGCTCGTCGAGAAAATGCGATTTAAGCAATAAAATTAAAAATGCACCTAAAACCTAAACCAAACGTTGCAGGTGGTTATTTCTTCATGGGCAGTGGTCAACGCGGCACTCTCTAGCTGCCAAGAGCACTTTTTACTATGCGCACCCAACCAGAGTGACGGGAGGAGCACATTTCAGAAAAAGTGCTCAGCTCGTCGACAAAATGCGATTTAAGCAATAAAATTAAAAATGCACCTAAAACCTAAACCAAACGTTGCAGATGGTCATTTCTTCATGCGCAGTGGTCAACGCGGCACTCTCTAGCTGCCAAGAGCACTTTTTACTATGCGCACCCAACCAGAGTGACGGGAGGAGCACATTTCAGAAAACGTGCTCAGCTCGTCGAGAAAATGCGATTTAAACAATAAAATTAAAAATGTACCCAAAACCTAAACCAAACGTTGCAGATGGTTATTTCTTCATGCGCAGCAGTCAACGCGGCACTCTCTAGCTGCCAAGAGCACTTTTTACTATGCGCACCCAACCAGAGTGACGGGAGGAGCACGTTTCAGAAAACGTGCTCAGCTCGTCGAGAAAATGCGATTTAAGCAATAAAATTAAAAATGCACCTAAAACCTAAAACAAACGTTGCACGTGGTTATTTCTTCATGCGCAGTGGTCAACGCGGCACTCCCTAGCTGCCAAGAGCACTTTTTACTATGCGCACCCAACAAGAGTGACGGGAGGAGCACATTTCAGAAAACGTGCTCAGCTCGTCGAGAAAATGCGATTTAAGCAATAAAATTAAAAATGCACCTAAAACCTAAACCAAACGTTGCAGGTGGTTATTTCTTCATGCGCAGTGGTCAACGCGGCACTCTCTAGCTGCCAAGAGCACTTTTTACTATGCGCACCCAACCAGAGTGACGGGAGGAGCACTTTTCAGAAAACGTGCTCAGCTCGTCGAGAAAATGCGATTTAAGTAATAAAATTAAAAATGCACCTAAAACCTAAACCAAACGTTGCAGATGGTCATTTCTTCATGCGCAGTGGTCAACGCGGCACTCTCTAGCTGCCAAGAGCACTTTTTACTATGCGCACCCAACCAGAGTGACGGGAGGAGCACATTTCAGAAAACGTGCTCAGCTCGTCGAGAAAATGCGATTTAAACAATAAAATTAAAAATGTACCCAAAACCTAAACCAAACGTTGCAGATGGTTATTTCTTCATGCGCAGCAGTCAACGCGGCACTCTCTAGCTGCCAAGAGCACTTTTTACTATGCGCACCCAACCAGAGTGACGGGAGGAGCACGTTTCAGAAAACGTGCTCAGCTCGTCGAGAAAATGCGATTTAAGCAATAAAATTAAAAATGCACCTAAAACCTAAAACAAACGTTGCACGTGGTTATTTCTTCATGCGCAGTGGTCAACGCGGCACTCCCTAGCTGCCAAGAGCACTTTTTACTATGCGCACCCAACAAGAGTGACGGGAGGAGCACATTTCAGAAAACATGCTCAGCTCGTCGAGAAAATGCGATTTAAGCAATAAAATTAAAAATGCACCTAAAACCTAAACCAAACGTTGCAGGTGGTTATTTCTTCATGCGCAGTGGTCAACGCGGCACTCTCTAGCTGCCAAGAGCACTTTTTACTATGCGCACCCAACCAGAGTGACGGGAGGAGCACTTTTCAGAAAACGTGCTCAGCTCGTCGAGAAAATGCGATTTAAGTAATAAAATTAAAAATGCACCTAAAACCTAAACCAAACGTTGCAGATGGTCATTTCTTCATGCGCAGTGGTCAACGCGGCACTCTCTAGCTGCCAAGAGCACTTTTTACTATGCGCACCCAACCAGAGTGACGGGAGGAGCACATTTCAGAAAATGTGCTCAGCTCGTCGAGAAAATGCGATTTAAGCAATAAAATTAAAAATGCACCCAAAACCTAAACCAAACGTTGCAGATTGTCATTTCTTCATGCGCAGTGATCAACGCGGCACTCTCTAGCTGCCAAGAGCACTTTTTACTATGCGCACCCAACCAGAGTGACGGGAGGAGCACATTTCAGAAAACGTGCTCAGCTCGTCGAGAAAATGCGATTTAAGCAATAAAATTAAAAATGCACCTAAAACCTAAACCAAACGTTGCAGGTGGTTATTTCTTCATGCGCAGTGGTAAACGCGGCACTCTCTAGCTGCCAAGAGCACTTTTTACTATGCGCACCCAACCAGAGTGACGGGAGGAGCACATTTCAGAAAACGTGCTCAGCTCGTCCAGAAAATGCGATTTAAGCAATAAAATTAAAAATGCACCCAAAACCTAAACCAAACGTTGCAGGTGGTTATTTCTTCATGCGCAGTGGTCAACGCGGCACTCTCTAGTTGCGAAAAGCACTTTTTACTATGCGCACCCAACCAGAGTGACGGGAGGAGCACATTTCAGAAAACGTGCTCAGCTCGTCGAGAAAATGCGATTAAAGCAATAAAATTAAAAATGCACCTAAAACCTAAACCAAACGTTGCAGATGGTCATTTCTTCATGCGCAGTGGTCAACGCGGCACTCTCTAGCTGCCAAGAGCACTTTTTACTATGCGCACCCAACCAGAGTGACGGGAGGAGCACATTTCAGAAAACGTGCTCAGCTCGTCGAGAAAATGCGATTTAAACAATAAAATTAAAAATGTACCCAAAACCTAAACCAAACGTTGCAGATGGTTATTTCTTCATGCGCAGCAGTCAACGCGGCACTCTCTAGCTGCCAAGAGCACTTTTTACTATGCGCACCCAACCAGAGTGACGGGAGGAGCACGTTTCAGAAAACGTGCTCAGCTCGTCGAGAAAATGCGATTTAAGCAATAAAATTAAAAATGCACCTAAAACCTAAACCAAACGTTGCACGTGGTTATTTCTTCATGCGCAGTGGTCAACGCGGCACTCCCTAGCTGCCAAGAGCACTTTTTACTATGCGCACCCAACAAGAGTGACGGGAGGAGCACATTTCAGAAAACGTGCTCAGCTCGTCGAGAAAATGCGATTTAAGCAATAAAATTAAAAATGCACCTAAAACCTAAACCAAACGTTGCAGGTGGTTATTTCTTCATGCGCAGTGGTCAACGCGGCACTCTCTAGCTGCCAAGAGCACTTTTTACTATGCGCACCCAACCAGAGTGACGGGAGGAGCACTTTTCAGAAAACGTGCTCAGCTCGTCGAGAAAATGCGATTTAAGTAATAAAATTAAAAATGCACCTAAAACCTAAACCAAACGTTGCAGATGGTCATTTCTTCATGCGCAGTGGTCAACGCGGCACTCTCTAGCTGCCAAGAGCACTTTTTACTATGCGCACCCAACCAGAGTGACGGGAGGAGCACATTTCAGAAAATGTGCTCAGCTCGTCGAGAAAATGCGATTTAAGCAATAAAATTAAAAATGCACCCAAAACCTAAACCAAACGTTGCAGATTGTCATTTCTTCATGCGCAGTGGTCAACGCGGCACTCTCTAGCTGCCAAGAGCACTTTTTACTATGCGCACCCAACCAGAGTGACGGGAGGAGCACATTTCAGAAAACGTGCTCAGCTCGTCGAGAAAATGCGATTTAAGCAATAAAATTAAAAATGCACCTAAAACCTAAACCAAACGTTGCAGGTGGTTATTTCTTCATGCGCAGTGGTAAACGCGGCACTCTCTAGCTGCCAAGAGCACTTTTTACTATGCGCACCCAACCAGAGTGACGGGAGGAGCACATTTCAGAAAACGTGCTCAGCTCGTCCAGAAAATGCGATTTAAGCAATAAAATTAAAAATGCACCCAAAACCTAAACCAAACGTTGCAGGTGGTTATTTCTTCATGCGCAGTGGTCAACGCGGCACTCTCTAGTTGCGAAAAGCACTTTTTACTATGCGCACCCAACCAGAGTGACGGGAGGAGCACATTTCAGAAAACGTGCTCAGCTCGTCGAGAAAATGCGATTAAAGCAATAAAATTAAAAATGCACCTAAAACCTAAACCAAACGTTGCAGATGGTCATTTCTTCATGCGCAGTGGTCAACGCGGCACTCTCTAGCTGCCAAGAGCACTTTTTACTATGCGCACCCAACCAGAGTGACGGGAGGAGCACATTTCAGAAAATGTGCTCAGCTCGTCGAGAAAATGCGATTTAAGCAATAAAATTAAAAATGCACCCAAAACCTAAACCAAACGTTGCAGATTGTCATTTCTTCATGCGCAGTGTTCAACGCGGCACTCTCTAGCTGCCAAGAGCACTTTTTACTATGCGCACTCAACCAGAGTGACGGGAGGAGCACATTTCAGAAAACGTGCTCAGCTCGTCGAGAAAATGCGATTAAAGCAATAAAATTAAAAATGCACCTAAGACCTAAACCAAACGTTGCAGATGGTCATTTCTTCATGCGCAGTGGTCAACGCGGCACTCTCTAGCTGCCAAGAGCACTTTTTACTATGCGAACCCCAACCAGAGTGACGGGAGGAGCACATTTCAGAAAACGTGCTCAGCTCGTCGAGAAAATGCGATTTAAGCAATAAAATTAAAAATGCACCCAAAACCTAAACCAAACGTTGCAGGTGGTTATTTCTTCATGCGCAGTGGTCAACGCGGCACTCTCTAGCTGCCAAGAGCACTTTTTACTATGCGCACCCAACCAGAGTGACGGGAGGAGCACATTTCAGAAAACGTGCTCAGCTCGTCGAGAAAATGCGATTTAAGCAATAAAATTAAAAATGCACCTAAAACCTAAACCAAACGTTGGGGGTGGTTATTTCTTCATGTGCAGCAGTCAACGCGGCACTCTCTAGCTGCCAAGAGCACTTTTTACTATGCGCACCCGACCAGAGTGACGGGAGGAGCACATTTCAGAAAACGTGCTCAGCTCGTCGAGAAAATGCGATTTAAGCAATAAAATTAAAAATGCACCTAAAACCTAAACCAAACGTTGCAGGTGGTTATTTCTTCATGCGCAATGGTCAACGCGGCACTCTCTAGCTGCCAAGAGCACTTTTTACTATGCGCACCCAACCAGAGTGACGGGAGGAGCACATTTCAGAAAACGTGCTCAGCTCGTCGAGAAAATGCGATTTAAACAATAAAATTAAAAATGCACCCAAAACCTAAACCAAACGTTGCAGGTGGTTATTTCTTCATGCGCAGCAGTCAACGCGGCACTCTCTAGCTGCCAATAGCACTTTTTACTATGCGCACCCAACCAGAGTGACGGGAGGAGCACATTTCAGAAAACGTGCTCAGCTCGTCGAGAAAATGCGATTTAAGCAATAAAATTAAAAATGCACCCAAAACCTAAAACAAACGTTGCACGTGGTTATTTCTTCATGCGCAGTGGTCAACGCGGCACTCCCTAGCTGCCAAGAGCACTTTTTACTATGCGCACCCAACCAGAGTGACGGGAGGAGCACATTTCAGAAAACGTGCTCAGCTCGTCGAGAAAATGCGATTTAAGCAATACAATTAAAAATGCACCTAAAACCTAAACCAAACGTTGCAGGTGGTTATTTCTTCTTGCGCAGTGGTCAACGCGGCACTCTCTAGCTGCAAAGAGCACTTTTTACTATGCGCACCCAACAAGAGTGACGGGAGGAGCACATTTCAGAAAACGTGCTCAGCTCGTCGAGAAAATGCGATTTAAGCAATAAAATTAAAAATGCACCTAAAACCTAAACCAAACGTTGCAGATGGTCATTTCTTCATGCGCAGTGGTCAACGCGGCACTCTCTAGCTGCCAAGAGCACTTTTTATTATGCGCACCCAACCAGAGTGACGGGAGGAGCACATTTCAGAAAACGTGCTCAGCTCGTCGAGAAAATGCGATTTAAGCAATAAAATTAAAAATGCACCTAAAACCTAAACCAAACGTTGGGGGTGGTTATTTCTTCATGTGCAGCAGTCAACGCGGCACTCTCTAGCTGCCAAGAGCACTTTTTACTATGCGCACCCGACCAGAGTGACGGGAGGAGCACATTTCAGAAAACGTGCTCAGCTCGTCGAGAAAATGCGATTTAAGCAATAAAATTAAAAATGCACCCAAAACCTAAACCAAACGTTGCAGGTGGTTATTTCTTCATGCGCAGTGGTCAACGCGGCACTCTCTAGCTGCCAAGAGCACTTTTTACTATGCGCACCCAACCAGAGTGACGGGAGGAGAACATTTCAGAAAACGTGCTCAGCTCGTCGAGAAAATGCGATTTAAGCAATAAAATTAAAAATGCACCTAAAACCTAAACCAAACGTTGCAGATGGTCATTTCTTCATGCGCAGTGGTCAACGCGGCACTCTCTAGCTGCCAAGAGCACTTTTTACTATGCGCACCCAACCAGAGTGACGGGAGGAGCACATTTCAGAAAACGTGCTAAGCTCGTCAAGAAAATGCGATTTAAGCAATAAAATTAAAAATGCACCTAAAACCTAAACCAAACGTTGCAGATGGTCATTTCTTCATGGGCAGTGGTCAACGCGGCAGTCTCTAGCTGCCAAGAGCACTTTTTACTATGCGCACCCAACCAGAGTGACGGGAGGAGCACATTTCAGAAAACGTGCTCAGCTCGTCGAGAAAATGCGATTTAAGCAATAAAATTAAAAATGCACCCAAAACCTAAAACAAACGTTGCAGGTGGTTATTTCTTCATGCGCAGTGGTCAACGCGGCACTCTCTAGCTGCCAAGAGCACTTTTTACTATGCGCACCCAACCAGAGTGACGGGAGGAGCATATTTCAGAAAACGTGCTCAGGTCGAGAAAATGCGATTTAAGCAATAAAATTAAAAATGCACCTAAAACCTAAACCAAACGCTGCAGATGGTTATTTCTTCATGCGCAGTGGTCAACGCGGCACTCTCTAGCTGCCAAGAGCACTTTTTACTATGCGCACCCAACCAGAGTGACGGGAGGAGCACATTTCAGAAAACGTGCTCAGCTCGTCGAGAAAATGCGATTTAAGCAATAAAATTAAAAATGCACCCAAAACCTAAACCAAACGTTGCAGATGGTCATTTCTTCATGCACAGTGGTCAACGCGGCACTCTCTAGCTGCCAAGAGCACTTTTTACTATGCGCACCCAACCAGAGTGACGGGAGGAGCACATTTCAGAAAACGTGCTCAGCTCGTCGAGAAAATGCGATTTAAGCAATAAAATTAAAAATGCACCCAAAACCTAAACCAAACGTTGCAGGTGGTTATTTCTTCATGCGCAGTGGTCAACGCGGCACTCTCTAGCTGCCAAGAGCACTTTTTACTATGCGCACCCAACCAGAGTGACGGGAGGAGAACATTTCAGAAAACGTGCTCAGCTCGTCGAGAAAATGCGATTTCAGCAATAAAATTAAAAATGCACCTAAAACCTAAACCAAACGTTGCAGATGGTCATTTCTTCATGCGCAGTGGTCAACGCGGCACTCTCTAGCTGCCAAGAGCACTTTTTACTATGCGCACCCAACCAGAGTGACGGGAGGAGCACATTTCAGAAAACATGCTAAGCTCGTCGAGAAAATGCGATTTAAGCAATAAAATTAAAAATGCACCTAAAACCTAAACCAAACGTTGCAGATGGTCATTTCTTCATGCGCAGTGGTCAACGCGGCACTCTCTAGCTGCCAAGAGCACTTTTTACTATGCGCACCCAACCAGAGTGACGGGAGGAGCACATTTCAGAAAACATGCTAAGCTCGTCGAGAAAATGCGATTTAAGCAATAAAATTAAAAATGCACCTAAAACCTAAACCAAACGTTGCAGATGGTCATTTCTTCATGGGCAGTGGTCAACGCGGCAGTCTCTAGCTGCCAAGAGCACTTTTTACTATGCGCACCCAACCAGAGTGACGGGAGGAGCACATTTCAGAAAACGTGCTCAGCTCGTCGAGAAAATGCGATTTAAGCAATAAAATTAAAAATGCACCCAAAACCTAAAACAAACGTTGCACGTGGTTATTTCTTCATGCGCAGTGGTCAACGCGGCACTCTCTAGCTGCCAAGAGCACTTTTTACTATGCCCACCCAACCAGAGTGACGGGAGGAGCACATTTCAGAAAACGTGCTCAGCTCGTCGAGAAAATGCGATTTAAGCAATAAAATTAAAAATGCACCCAAAACCTAAACCAAACGTTGCAGATGGTCATTTCTTCATGCGCAGTGGTCAACGCGGCACTCTCTAGCTGCCAAGAGCACTTTTCACTATGCGCACCCGACCAGAGTGACGGGAGGAGCACATTTCAGAAAACGTGCTCAGCTCGACGAGAAAATGCGATTTAAGCAATAAAATTAAAAATGCACCCAAAACCTAAACCAAACGTTGCAGGTGGTTATTTCTTCATGCGCAGTGGTCAACGTGGCACTCTCTAGCTGCCAAGAGCACTTTTTACTATGCGCACCCAACCAGAGTGACGGGAGGAGCACATTTCAGAAAACGTGCTCAGCTCGTCGAGAAAATGCGATTTAAGCAATAAAATTAAAAATGCACCTAAAACCTAAACAAACGTTGCAGGTGGTTATTTCTTAATGCGCAATGGTCAACGCGGCACTCTCTAGCTGCCAAGAGCACTTTTTACTATGCGCACCCAACCAGAGTGACGGGAGGAGCACATTTCAGAAAACGTCCTCAGCTCGTCGAGAAAATGCGATTTAAGCAATAAAACTAAAAATGCACCTAAAACCTAAACCAAACGTTGCAGATGGTCATTTCTTCATGCGCAGTGGTCAACGCGGCACTCTCTAGCTGCCAAGAGCACTATTTTTACTATGCGCACCCAACCAGAGTGACGGGAGGAGCACATTCCAGAAAACGTGCTCAGCTCGTCGAGAAAATGCGATTTAAGCAATAAAAATAAAAATGCACCTAAAACCTAAACCAAACGTTGCAGATGGTTATTTCTTCATGCGCAGTGGTCAACGCGGCACTCTCTAGCTGCCAAGAGCACTTTTTACTATGCGCACCCAACCAGAGTGATAGGAGGAGCACATTTCAGAAAACGTGCTCAGCTCGACGAGAAAATGCGATTTAAGCAATAAAATTAAAAATGCACCCAAAACCTAAACCAAACGTTGCAGGTGGTTATTTCTTCATGCGCAGTGGTCAACGCGGCACTCTCTAGCTGCCAAGAGCACTTTTTACTATGCGCACCCAACCAGAGTGACGGGAGGAGCATATTTCAGAAAACGTGCTCAGCTCGTCGAGAAAATGCGATTTAAGCAATAAAATTAAAAATGCACCTAAAACCTAAACCAAACGTTGCAGGTGGTTATTTCTTCATGCGCAGTGGTCAACGCGGCACTCTCTAGCTGCCAAGAGCACTTTTTACTATGCGCACCCAACCAGAGTGACGGGAGGAGCACATTTCAGAAAACGTGCTCAACTCGTCGAGAAATGCGATTTAAGCAATAAAATTAAAAATGCACCTAAAACCTAAACCAAACGTTGCAGGTGGTTATTTCTTCATGCGCAATGGTCAACGCGGCACTCTCAAGCTGCCAAGAGCACTTTTTACTATGCGCACCCAACCAGAGTGACGGGAGGAGCACATTTCAGAAAACGTGCTCAGCTCGTCGAGAAAATGTGATTTAAGCAATAAAATTAAAAATGCACCCAAAACCTAAACCAAACGTTGCAGATGGTCATTTCTTCATGCGCAGTGGTCAACGCGGCACTCTCTAGCTGCCAAGAGCACTTTTTACTATGCTCACCCAACCAGAGTGACGGGAGGAGCACATTTCTGAAAACGTGCTCAGCTCGACGAGAAAATGCGATTTAAGCAATAAAATTAAAAATGCACCCAAAACCTAAAACAAACGTTGCACGTGGTTATTTCTTCATGCGCAGTGGTCAACGCGGCACTCTCTAGCTGCCAAGAGCACTTTTTACTATGCGCACCCAACCAGAGTGACGGGAGGAGCACATTTCAGAAAACGTGCTCAGCTCGTCGAGAAAATGCGATTTAAGCAATAAAATTAAAAATGCACCTAAAACCTAAACCAAACGTTGCAGGTGGTTATGTCTTCATGCGCAGTGGTCAACGCGGCACTCTCTAGCTGCCAAGAGCACTTTTTACTATGCGCACCCAACCAGAGTGACGGGAGGAGCACATTTCAGAAAACGTGCTCAGCTCGTCGAGAAAATGCGATTTAAGCAATAAAATTAAAAATGCACCCAAAACCTAAACCAAACGTTGCAGGTGGTTATTTCTTCATGCGCAGTGATCAACGCGGCACTCTCGAGCTGGCAAGAGCACTTTTTACTATGCGCACCCAACCAGAGTGACGGGAGGAGCACATTTCAGAAAACGTGCTCAGCTCGTCGAGAAAATGCGATTTAAGCAATAAAATTAAAAATGCACCTAAAACCTAAACCAAACGTTGGGGGTGGTTATTTCTTCATGTGCAGCAGTCAACGCGGCACTCTCTAGCTGCCAAGAGCACTTTTTACTATGCGCACCCAACCAGAGTGACGGGAGGAGCACATTTCAGAAAACGTGCTCAGCTCGTCGAGAAAATGCGATTTAAGCAATAAAATTAAAAATGCACCTAAAACCTAAACCAAACGTTGCAGGTGGTTATTTCTTCATAGGCAGCGGTCAACGCGGCACTATCTAGCTGCCAAGAGCACTTTTTACTATGCGCACCCAACCAGAGTGACGGGAGGAGCACATTTCAGAAAACGTGCTCAGCTTGTCGAGAAAATGCGATTTAAGCAATAAAATTAAAAATGCACCTAAAACCTAAACCAAACGTTGCAGATGGTCATTTCTTCATGCGCAGTGGTCAACGCGGCACTCTCTAGCTGCCAAGAGCACCTTTTACTATGCGCACCAAACCAGAGTGACGGGAGGAGCACATTTCAGAAAACGTGCTCAGCTCGTCCAGAAAATGCGATTTAAGCAATAAAATTAAAAATGCACCCAAAACCTAAACCAAACGTTGCAGGTGGTTATTTCTTCATGCGCAGTGGTCAACGCGGCACTCTCTAGCTGCCAAGAGCACTTTTTACTATGCGCACCCAACCAGAGTGACGGGAGGAGCACATTTCAGAAAACGTGCTCAGCTCGTCGAGAAAATGCGATTTAAGCAATAAAATTAAAAATGCACCTAAAACCTAAACCAAACGTTGCAGATGGTTATTTCTTCATGCGAAGCGGTCAACGCGGCACTATCTAGCTGCCAAGAGCACTTTTTACTATGCGCACCCAACCAGAGTGACGGGAGGAGCACATTTCAGAAAACGTGCTCAGCTCGTCGAGAAAATGCGATTTAAGCAATAAAATTAAAAATGCACCTAAAACCTAAACCAAACGTTGCAGGTGGTTATTTCTTCATGCGCAGTGGTCAACGCGGCACTCTCTAGCTGCCAAGAGCACTTTTTACTATGCGCACCCAACCAGAGTGACGGGAGGAGCACATTTCAGAAAACGTGCTCAGCTCGTCGAGAAAATGCGATTTAAGCAATAAAATTAAAAATGCACCGAAAACCTAAACCAAACGTTGAAGATGGTCATTTCTTCATGCGCAGTGGTCAACGCAGCACTCTCTAGCTGCCAAGGGCACTTTTTAATATGCGCACCCAACCAGAGTGACGGGAGGAGCACATTTCAGAAAACGTGTTCAGCTTGTCGAGAAAATGCGATTTAAGCAATAAAATTAAAAATGCACCTAAAACCTAAACCAAACGTTGCAGATGGTCATTTCTTCATGCGCAGTGGTCAACGCGGCACTCTCTAGCTGCCAAGAGCACTTTTTACTATGCGCACCCAACCAGAGTGACGGGAGGAGCACATTTCAGAAAACGTGCTCAGCTCGTCCAGAAAATGCGATTTAAGCAATAAAATTAAAAATGCACCTAAAACCTAAACCAAACGTTGCAGGTGGTTATTTCTTCATGCGCAGCGGTCAACGCGGCACTATCTAGCTGCCAAGAGCACTTTTTACTATGCGCACCCAACCAGAGTGACGGGAGGAGCACATTTCAGAAAACGTGCTCAGCTCGTCGAGAAAATGCGATTTAAGCAATAAAATTAAAAATGCACCTAAAACCTAAACCAAACGTTGCAGGTGGTTATTTCTTCATGCGCAGCAGTCAACGCGGCACTCTCTAGCTGCCAAGAGCACTTTTTACTATGCGCACCCAACCAGAGTGACGGGAGGAGCACATTTCAGAAAACGTGCTCAGCTCGTCGAGAAAATGCGATTCAAGCAATAAAATTAAAAATGCACCGAAAACCTAAACCAAACGTTGCAGATGGTCATTTCTTCATGCGCAGTGGTCAACACGGCACTCTCTAGCTGCCAAGAGCACTTTTTACTATGCGCACCCAACCAGAGTGACGGGAGGAGCACATTTCAGAAAACATGCTAAGCTCGTCGAGAAAATGCGATTTAAGCAATAAAATTAAAAATGCACCTAAAACCTAAACCAAACGTTGCAGATGGTCATTTCTTCATGGGCAGTGGTCAACGCGGCAGTCTCTAGCTGCCAAGAGCACTTTTTACTATGCTCACCCAACCAGAGTGACGGGAGGAGCACATTTCAGAAAACGTGCTCAGCTCGTCGAGAAAATGCGATTTAAGCAATAAAATTAAAAATGCACCGAAAACCTAAACCAAACGTTGCAGATGGTCATTTCTTCATGCGCAGTGGTCAACGCGGCACTCTCTAGCTGCCAAGGGCACTTTTTAATATGCGCACCCAACCAGAGTGACGGGAGGAGCACATTTCAGAAAACGTGTTCAGCTTGTCGAGAAAATGCGATTTAAGCAATAAAATTAAAAATGCACCTAAAACCTAAACCAAACGTTGCAGATGGTCATTTCTTCATGCGCAGTGGTCAACGCGGCACTCTCTAGCTGCCAAGAGCACTTTTTACTATGCGCACCCAACCAGAGTGACGGGAGGAGCACATTTCAGAAAACGTGCTCAGCTCGTCCAGAAAATGCGATTTAAGCAATAAAATTAAAAATGCACCTAAAACCTAAACCAAACGTTGCAGGTGGTTATTTCTTCATGCGCAGCGGTCAACGCGGCACTATCTAGCTGCCAAGAGCACTTTTTACTATGCGCACCCAACCAGAGTGACGGGAGGAGCACATTTCAGAAAACGTGCTCAGCTCGTCGAGAAAATGCGATTTAAGCAATAAAATTAAAAATGCACCTAAAACCTAAACCAAACGTTGCAGGTGGTTATTTCTTCATGCGCAGTGGTCAACGCGGCACTCTCTAGCTGCCAAGAGCACTTTTTACTATGCGCACCCAACCAGAGTGACGGGAGGAGCACATTTCAGAAAACGTGCTCAGCTCGTCGAGAAAATGCGATTTAAGCAATAAAATTAAAAATGCACCGAAAACCTAAACCAAACGTTGCAGATGGTCATTTCTTCATGCGCAGTGGTCAACACGGCACTCTCTAGCTGCCAAGAGCACTTTTTACTATGCGCACCCAACCAGAGTGACGGGAGGAGCACATTTCAGAAAACATGCTAAGCTCGTCGAGAAAATGCGATTTAAGCAATAAAATTAAAAATGCACCTAAAACCTAAACCAAACGTTGCAGATGGTCATTTCTTCATGGGCAGTGGTCAACGCGGCAGTCTCTAGCTGCCAAGAGCACTTTTTACTATGCGCACCCAACCAGAGTGACGGGAGGAGCACATTTCAGAAAACGTGCTCAGCTCGTCGAGAAAATGCGATTTAAGCAATAAAATTAAAAATGCACCCAAAACCTAAAACAAACGTTGCACGTGGTTATTTCTTCATGCGCAGTGGTCAACGCGGCACTCTCTAGCTGCCAAGAGCACTTTTTACTATGCCCACCCAACCAGAGTGACGGGAGGAGCACATTTCAGAAAACGTGCTCAGCTCGTCGAGAAAATGCGATTTAAGCAATAAAATTAAAAATGCACCCAAAACCTAAACCAAACGTTGCAGATGGTCATTTCTTCATGCGCAGTGGTCAACGCGGCACTCTCTAGCTGCCAAGAGCACTTTTCACTATGCGCACCCGACCAGAGTGACGGGAGGAGCACATTTCAGAAAACGTGCTCAGCTCGACGAGAAAATGCGATTTAAGCAATAAAATTAAAAATGCACCCAAAACCTAAACCAAACGTTGCAGGTGGTTATTTCTTCATGCGCAGTGGTCAACGTGGCACTCTCTAGCTGCCAAGAGCACTTTTTACTATGCGCACCCAACCAGAGTGACGGGAGGAGCACATTTCAGAAAACGTGCTCAGCTCGTCGAGAAAATGCGATTTAAGCAATAAAATTAAAAATGCACCTAAAACCTAAACAAACGTTGCAGGTGGTTATTTCTTAATGCGCAATGGTCAACGCGGCACTCTCTAGCTGCCAAGAGCACATTTTACTATGCGCACCCAACCAGAGTGACGGGAGGAGCACATTTCAGAAAACGTCCTCAGCTCGTCGAGAAAATGCGATTTAAGCAATAAAACTAAAAATGCACCTAAAACCTAAACCAAACGTTGCAGATGGTCATTTCTTCATGCGCAGTGGTCAACGCGGCACTCTCTAGCTGCCAAGAGCACTCTTGTTACTATGCGCACCCAACCAGAGTGACGGGAGGAGCACATTCCAGAAAACGTGCTCAGCTCGTCGAGAAAATGCGATTTAAGCAATAAAAATAAAAATGCACCCAAAACCTAAACCAAACGTTGCAGGCGGTTATTTCTTCATGCGCAGTGGTCAACGCGGCACTCTCTAGCTGCCAAGAGCACTTTTTACTATGCGCACCCAACCAGAGTGACGGGAGGAGCACATTTCAGAAAACGTGCTCAGCTCGACGAGAAAATGCGATTTAAGCAATAAAATTAAAAATGCACCCAAAACCTAAACCAAACGTTGCAGGCGGTTATTTCTTCATGCGCAGTGGTCAACGCGGCACTCTCTAGCTGCCAAGAGCACTTTTTACTATGCGCACCCAACCAGAGTGACGGGAGGAGCACATTTCAGAAAACGTGCTCAGCTCGTCGAGAAAATGCGATTTAAGCAATAAAATTAAAAATGCACCTAAAACCTAAACCAAACGTTGCAGGTGGTTATTTCTTCATGCGCAGCGGTCAACGCGGCACTATCTAGCTGCCAAGAGCACTTTTTACTATGCGCACCCAACCAGAGTGACGGGAGGAGCACATTTCAGAAAACGTGCTCAGCTCGTCGAGAAAATGCGATTTAAGCAATAAAATTAAAAATGCACAAAAAACCTAAACCAAACGTTGCA
Organism: Syngnathus scovelli; assembly: GCF_024217435.2. Lineage (NCBI taxonomy): Eukaryota > Metazoa > Chordata > Actinopteri > Syngnathiformes > Syngnathidae > Syngnathus > Syngnathus scovelli. The sequence continues at coordinate 2,258,442 of NW_026061342.1, read as the reverse complement.
GGTGGTTATTTCTTCATGCGCAGTGATCAACGCGGCACTCTCGAGCTGCCAAGAGCACTTTTTACTATGCGCACCCAACCAGAGTGACGGGAGGAGCACATTTCAGAAAACGTGCTCAGCTCGTCGAGAAAATGCGATTTAAGCAATAAAATTAAAAATGCACCTAAAACCTAAACCAAACGTTGGGGGTGGTTATTTCTTCATGTGCAGCAGTCAACGCGGCACTCTCTAGCTGCCAAGAGCACTTTTTACTATGCGCACCCGACCAGAGTGACGGGAGGAGCACATTTCAGAAAACGTGCTCAGCTCGTCGAGAAAATGCGATTTAAACAATAAAATTAAAAATGCACCTAAAACCTAAACCAAACGTTGCAGGTGGTTATTTCTTCATGCGCAGTGGTCAAAGCGGCACTCTCTAGCTGCCAAGAGCACTTTTTACTATGCGCACCCAACCAGAGTGACGGGAGGAGCACATTTCAGAAAACGTGCTCAGCTCGTCGAGAAAATGCGATTTAAGCAATAAAATGAAAAATGCACCTAAAACCTAAACCAAACGTTGCAGATGGTCATTTCTTCATGCGCAGTGGTCAACGCGGCACTCTCTAGCTGCCAAGAGCACTTTTTACTATGCGCACCCAACCAGAGTGACGGGAGGAGCACATTTAAGAAAACGTGCTCAGCTCGTCCAGAAAATGCGATTTAAGCAATAAAATTAAAAATGCACCCAAAACCTAAACCAAACGTTGCAGATGGTCATTTCTTCATGCGCAGTGGTCAACGCGGCACTCTCTAGCTGCCAAGAGCACTTTTTACTATGCGCACCCAACCAGAGTGACGGGAGGAGCACATTTCAGAAAACGTGCTCAGCTCGTCGAGAAAATGCGATTTAAGCAATAAAATTAAAAATGCACCTAAAACCTAAACCAAACGTTGCAGGTGGTTATTTCTTCATGCGCAGCGGTCAACGCGGCACTATCTAGCTGCCAAGAGCACTTTTTACTATGCGCACCCAACCAGAGTGACGGGAGGAGCACATTTCAGAAAACGTGCTCAGCTCGTCGAGAAAATGCGATTTAAGCAATAAAATTAAAAATGCACCTAAAACCTAAACCAAACGTTGCAGGTGGTTATTTCTTCATGCGCAGTGGTCAACGCGGCACTCTCTAGCTGCCAAGAGCACTTTTTACTATGCGCACCCAACCAGAGTGACGGGAGGAGCACATTTCAGAAAACGTGCTCAGCTCGTCGAGAAAATGCGATTTAAGCAATAAAATTAAAAATGCACCGAAAACCTAAACCAAACGTTGCAGATGGTCATTTCTTCATGCGCAGTGGTCAACGCGGCACTCTCTAGCTGCCAAGAGCACTTTTTACTATGCGCACCCAACCAGAGTGACGGGAGGAGCACATTTCAGAAAACGTGCTCAGCTCGTCGAGAAAATGCGATTTAAGCAATAAAATGAAAAATGCACCTAAAACCTAAACCAAACGTTGCAGATGGTCATTTCTTCATGCGCAGTGGTCAACGCGGCACTCTCTAGCTGCCAAGAGCACTTTTTACTATGCGCACCCAACCAGAGTGACGGGAGGAGCACATTTAAGAAAACGTGCTCAGCTCGTCCAGAAAATGCGATTTAAGCAATAAAATTAAAAATGCACCCAAAACCTAAACCAAACGTTGCAGATGGTCATTTCTTCATGCGCAGTGGTCAACGCGGCACTCTCTAGCTGCCAAGAGCACTTTTTACTATGCGCACCCAACCAGAGTGACGGGAGGAGCACATTTCAGAAAACGTGCTCAGCTCGTCGAGAAAATGCGATTTAAGCAATAAAATTAAAAATGCACCTAAAACCTAAACCAAACGTTGCAGGTGGTTATTTCTTCATGCGCAGCGGTCAACGCGGCACTATCTAGCTGCCAAGAGCACTTTTTACTATGCGCACCCAACCAGAGTGACGGGAGGAGCACATTTCAGAAAACGTGCTCAGCTCGTCGAGAAAATGCGATTTAAGCAATAAAATTAAAAATGCACCTAAAACCTAAACCAAACGTTGCAGGTGGTTATTTCTTCATGCGCAGTGGTCAACGCGGCACTCTCTAGCTGCCAAGAGCACTTTTTACTATGCGCACCCAACCAGAGTGACGGGAGGAGCACATTTCAGAAAACGTGCTCAGCTCGTCGAGAAAATGCGATTTAAGCAATAAAATTAAAAATGCACCGAAAACCTAAACCAAACGTTGCAGATGGTCATTTCTTCATGCGCAGTGGTCAACACGGCACTCTCTAGCTGCCAAGAGCACTTTTTACTATGCGCACCCAACCAGAGTGACGGGAGGAGCACATTTCAGAAAACATGCTAAGCTCGTCGAGAAAATGCGATTTAAGCAATAAAATTAAAAATGCACCTAAAACCTAAACCAAACGTTGCAGATGGTCATTTCTTCATGGGCAGTGGTCAACGCGGCAGTCTCTAGCTGCCAAGAGCACTTTTTACTATGCGCACCCAACCAGAGTGACGGGAGGAGCACATTTCAGAAAACGTGCTCAGCTCGTCGAGAAAATGCGATTTAAGCAATAAAATTAAAAATGCACCCAAAACCTAAAACAAACGTTGCACGTGGTTATTTCTTCATGCGCAGTGGTCAACGCGGCACTCTCTAGCTGCCAAGAGCACTTTTTACTATGCCCACCCAACCAGAGTGACGGGAGGAGCACATTTCAGAAAACGTGCTCAGCTCGTCGAGAAAATGCGATTTAAGCAATAAAATTAAAAATGCACCCAAAACCTAAACCAAACGTTGCAGATGGTCATTTCTTCATGCGCAGTGGTCAACGCGGCACTCTCTAGCTGCCAAGAGCACTTTTCACTATGCGCACCCGACCAGAGTGACGGGAGGAGCACATTTCAGAAAACGTGCTCAGCTCGACGAGAAAATGCGATTTAAGCAATAAAATTAAAAATGCACCCAAAACCTAAACCAAACGTTCCAGGTGGTTATTTCTTCATGCGCAGTGGTCAACGCGGCACTCTCTAGCTGCCAAGAGCACTTTTTACTATGCGCACCCAACCAGAGTGACGGGAAGAGCACATTTCAGAAAACGTGCTCAGCTCGTCGAGAAAATGCGATTTAAGCAATAAAATTAAAAATGCACCTAAAACCTAAACCAAACGTTGCAGGTGGTTATTTCTTAATGCGCAATGGTCAACGCGGCACTCTCTAGCTGCCAAGAGCACTTTTTACTATGCGCACCCAACCAGAGTGACGGGAGGAGCACATTTCAGAAAACGTGCTCAGCTCGTCGAGAAAATGCGATTTAAGCAATAAAACTAAAAATGCACCTAAAACCTAAACCAAACGTTGCAGATGGTCATTTCTTCATGCGCAGTGGTCAACGCGGCACTCTCTAGCTGCCAAGAGCACTCTTTTTACTATGCGCACCCAACCAGAGTGACGGGAGGAGCACATTCCAGAAAACGTGCTCAGCTCGTCGAGAAAATGCGATTTAAGCAATAAAAATAAAAATGCACCCAAAACCTAAACCAAACGTTGCAGGCGGTTATTTCTTCATGCGCAGTGGTCAACGCGGCACTCTCTAGCTGCCAAGAGCACTTTTTACTATGCGCACCCAACCAGAGTGACGGGAGGAACACATTTCAGAAAACGTGCTCAGCTCGACGAGAAAATGCGATTTAAGCAATAAAATTAAAAATGCACCCAAAACCTAAACCAAACGTTGCAGGCGGTTATTTCTTCATGCGCAGTGGTCAACGCGGCACTCTCTAGCTGCCAAGAGCACGTATTACTATGCGCACCCAACCAGAGTGACGGGAGGAGCACATTTCAGAAAACGTGCTCAGCTCGTCGAGAAAATGCGATTTAAGCAATAAAATTAAAAATGCACCTAAAACCTAAACCAAACGTTGCAGGTGGTTATTTCTTCATGCGCAGCGGTCAACGCGGCACTATCTAGCTGCCAAGAGCACTTTTTACTATGCGCACCCAACCAGAGTGACGGGAGGAGCACATTTCAGAAAACGTGCTCAGCTCGTCGAGAAAATGCGATTTAAGCAATAAAATTAAAAATGCACCTGAAACCTAAACCAAACGTTGGGGGTGGTTATTTCTTCATGTGCAGCAGTCAACGCGGCACTCTCTAGCTGCCAAGAGCACTTTTTACTATGCGCACCCGACCAGAGTGACGGGAGGAGCACATTTCAGAAAACGTGCTCAGCTCGTCGAGAAAATGCGATTTAAGCAATAAAATTAAAAATGCACCCAAAACCTAAACCAAACGTTGCAGATGGTCATTTCTTCATGCGCAGTGGTCAACACGGCACTCTCTAGCTGCCAAGAGCACTTTTTACTATGCGCACCCAACCAGAGTGACGGGAGGAGCACATTTCAGAAAACATGCTAAGCTCGTCGAGAAAATGCGATTTAAGCAATAAAATTAAAAATGCACCTAAAACCTAAACCAAACGTTGCAGATGGTCATTTCTTCATGGGCAGTGGTCAACGCGGCAGTCTCTAGCTGCCAAGAGCACTTTTTACTATGCGCACCCAACCAGAGTGACGGGAGGAGCACATTTCAGAAAACGTGCTCAGCTCGTCGAGAAAATGCGATTTAAGCAATAAAATTAAAAATGCACCCAAAACCTAAAACAAACGTTGCACGTGGTTATTTCTTCATGCGCAGTGGTCAACGCGGCACTCTCTAGCTGCCAAGAGCACTTTTTACTATGCCCACCCAACCAGAGTGACGGGAGGAGCACATTTCAGAAAACGTGCTCAGCTCGTCGAGAAAATGCGATTTAAGCAATAAAATTAAAAATGCACCCAAAACCTAAACCAAACGTTGCAGATGGTCATTTCTTCATGCGCAGTGGTCAACGCGGCACTCTCTAGCTGCCAAGAGCACTTTTCACTATGCGCACCCGACCAGAGTGACGGGAGGAGCACATTTCAGAAAACGTGCTCAGCTCGACGAGAAAATGCGATTTAAGCAATAAAATTAAAAATGCACCCAAAACCTAAACCAAACGTTGCAGGTGGTTATTTCTTCATGCGCAGTGGTCAACGTGGCACTCTCTAGCTGCCAAGAGCACTTTTTACTATGCGCACCCAACCAGAGTGACGGGAGGAGCACATTTCAGAAAACGTGCTCAGCTCGTCGAGAAAATGCGATTTAAGCAATAAAATTAAAAATGCACCTAAAACCTAAACAAACGTTGCAGGTGGTTATTTCTTAATGCGCAATGGTCAACGCGGCACTCTCTAGCTGCCAAGAGCACTTTTTACTATGCGCACCCAACCAGAGTGACGGGAGGAGCACATTTCAGAAAACGTGCTCAGCTCGTCGAGAAAATGCGATTTAAGCAATAAAATTAAAAATGCACCTAAAACCTAAACCAAACGTTGCAGGTGGTTATTTCTTCATGCGCAGCGGTCAACGCGGCACTATCTAGCTGCCAAGAGCACTTTTTACTATGCGCACCCAACCAGAGTGACGGGAGGAGCACATTTCAGAAAACGTGCTCAGCTCGTCGAGAAAATGCGATTTAAGCAATAAAATTAAAAATGCACCTAAAACCTAAACCAAACGTTGCAGGTGGTTATTTCTTCATGCGCAGTGGTCAAAGCGGCACTCTCTAGCTGCCAAGAGCACTTTTTACTATGCGCACCCAACCAGAGTGACGGGAGGAGCACATTTCAGAAAACGTGCTCAGCTCGTCGAGAAAATGCGATTTAAGCAATAAAATGAAAAATGCACCTAAAACCTAAACCAAACGTTGCAGATGGTCATTTCTTCATGCGCAGTGGTCAACGCGGCACTCTCTAGCTGCCAAGAGCACTTTTTACTATGCGCACCCAACCAGAGTGACGGGAGGAGCACATTTAAGAAAACGTGCTCAGCTCGTCCAGAAAATGCGATTTAAGCAATAAAATTAAAAATGCACCCAAAACCTAAACCAAACGTTGCAGATGGTCATTTCTTCATGCGCAGTGGTCAACGCGGCACTCTCTAGCTGCCAAGAGCACTTTTTACTATGCGCACCCAACCAGAGTGACGGGAGGAGCACATTTCAGAAAACGTGCTCAGCTCGTCGAGAAAATGCGATTTAAGCAATAAAATTAAAAATGCACCTAAAACCTAAACCAAACGTTGCAGGTGGTTATTTCTTCATGCGCAGCGGTCAACGCGGCACTATCTAGCTGCCAAGAGCACTTTTTACTATGCGCACCCAACCAGAGTGACGGGAGGAGCACATTTCAGAAAACGTGCTCAGCTCGTCGAGAAAATGCGATTTAAGCAATAAAATTAAAAATGCACCTAAAACCTAAACCAAACGTTGCAGGTGGTTATTTCTTCATGCGCAGTGGTCAACGCGGCACTCTCTAGCTGCCAAGAGCACTTTTTACTATGCGCACCCAACCAGAGTGACGGGAGGAGCACATTTCAGAAAACGTGCTCAGCTCGTCGAGAAAATGCGATTTAAGCAATAAAATTAAAAATGCACCGAAAACCTAAACCAAACGTTGCAGATGGTCATTTCTTCATGCGCAGTGGTCAACACGGCACTCTCTAGCTGCCAAGAGCACTTTTTACTATGCGCACCCAACCAGAGTGACGGGAGGAGCACATTTCAGAAAACATGCTAAGCTCGTCGAGAAAATGCGATTTAAGCAATAAAATTAAAAATGCACCTAAAACCTAAACCAAACGTTGCAGATGGTCATTTCTTCATGGGCAGTGGTCAACGCGGCAGTCTCTAGCTGCCAAGAGCACTTTTTACTATGCGCACCCAACCAGAGTGACGGGAGGAGCACATTTCAGAAAACGTGCTCAGCTCGTCGAGAAAATGCGATTTAAGCAATAAAATTAAAAATGCACCCAAAACCTAAAACAAACGTTGCACGTGGTTATTTCTTCATGCGCAGTGGTCAACGCGGCACTCTCTAGCTGCCAAGAGCACTTTTTACTATGCCCACCCAACCAGAGTGACGGGAGGAGCACATTTCAGAAAACGTGCTCAGCTCGTCGAGAAAATGCGATTTAAGCAATAAAATTAAAAATGCACCCAAAACCTAAACCAAACGTTGCAGATGGTCATTTCTTCATGCGCAGTGGTCAACGCGGCACTCTCTAGCTGCCAAGAGCACTTTTCACTATGCGCACCCGACCAGAGTGACGGGAGGAGCACATTTCAGAAAACGTGCTCAGCTCGACGAGAAAATGCGATTTAAGCAATAAAATTAAAAATGCACCCAAAACCTAAACCAAACGTTGCAGGTGGTTATTTCTTCATGCGCAGTGGTCAACGCGGCACTCTCTAGCTGCCAAGAGCACTTTTTACTATGCGCACCCAACCAGAGTGACGGGAAGAGCACATTTCAGAAAACGTGCTCAGCTCGTCGAGAAAATGCGATTTAAGCAATAAAATTAAAAATGCACCTAAAACCTAAACCAAACGTTGCAGGTGGTTATTTCTTAATGCGCAATGGTCAACGCGGCACTCTCTAGCTGCCAAGAGCACTTTTTACTATGCGCACCCAACCAGAGTGACGGGAGGAGCACATTTCAGAAAACGTGCTCAGCTCGTCGAGAAAATGCGATTTAAGCAATAAAACTAAAAATGCACCTAAAACCTAAACCAAACGTTGCAGATGGTCATTTCTTCATGCGCAGTGGTCAACGCGGCACTCTCTAGCTGCCAAGAGCACTCTTTTTACTATGCGCACCCAACCAGAGTGACGGGAGGAGCACATTCCAGAAAACGTGCTCAGCTCGTCGAGAAAATGCGATTTAAGCAATAAAAATAAAAATGCACCCAAAACCTAAACCAAACGTTGCAGGCGGTTATTTCTTCATGCGCAGTGGTCAACGCGGCACTCTCTAGCTGCCAAGAGCACTTTTTACTATGCGCACCCAACCAGAGTGACGGGAGGAACACATTTCAGAAAACGTGCTCAGCTCGACGAGAAAATGCGATTTAAGCAATAAAATTAAAAATGCACCCAAAACCTAAACCAAACGTTGCAGGCGGTTATTTCTTCATGCGCAGTGGTCAACGCGGCACTCTCTAGCTGCCAAGAGCACGTATTACTATGCGCACCCAACCAGAGTGACGGGAGGAGCACATTTCAGAAAACGTGCTCAGCTCGTCGAGAAAATGCGATTTAAGCAATAAAATTAAAAATGCACCTAAAACCTAAACCAAACGTTGCAGGTGGTTATTTCTTCATGCGCAGCGGTCAACGCGGCACTATCTAGCTGCCAAGAGCACTTTTTACTATGCGCACCCAACCAGAGTGACGGGAGGAGCACATTTCAGAAAACGTGCTCAGCTCGTCGAGAAAATGCGATTTAAGCAATAAAATTAAAAATGCACCTGAAACCTAAACCAAACGTTGGGGGTGGTTATTTCTTCATGTGCAGCAGTCAACGCGGCACTCTCTAGCTGCCAAGAGCACTTTTTACTATGCGCACCCGACCAGAGTGACGGGAGGAGCACATTTCAGAAAACGTGCTCAGCTCGTCGAGAAAATGCGATTTAAGCAATAAAATTAAAAATGCACCCAAAACCTAAACCAAACGTTGCAGATGGTCATTTCTTCATGCGCAGTGGTCAACGCGGCACTCTCTAGCTGCCAAGAGCACTTTTTACTATGCGCACCCAACCAGAGTGACGGGAGGAGCACATTTCAGAAAACGTGCTCAACTCGTCGAGAAATGCGATTTAAGCAATAAAATTAAAAATGCACCTAAAACCTAAACCAAACGTTGCAGGTGGTTATTTCTTCATGCGCAATGGTCAACGCGGCACTCTCTAGCTGCCAAGAGGACTTTTTACTATGCGCACCCAACCAGAGTGACGGGAGGAGCACATTTCAGAAAACGTGCTCAGTTCGTCGAGAAAATGCGATTTAAGCAATAAAATTAAAAATGCACCCAAAACCTAAACCAAACGTTGCAGATGGTCATTTCTTCATGCGCAGTGGTCAACGCGGCACTCTCTAGCTGCCAAGAGCACTTTTTACTATGCTCACCCAACCAGAGTGACGTGAGGAGCACATTTCTGAAAACGTGCTCAGCTCGACGAGAAAATGCGATTTAAGCAATAAAATTAAAAATGCACCCAAAACCTAAAACAAACGTTGCACGTGGTTATTTCTTCATGCGCAGTGGTCAACGCGGCACTCTCTAGCTGCCAAGAGCACTTTTTACTATGCACACCCAAACAGAGTGACGGGAGGAGCACATTTCAGAAAACGTGCTCACCTCGTCGAGAAAATGCAATTTAAGCAATAAAATTAAAAATGCACCCAAAACCTAAACCAAACGTTGCAGATGGTCATTTTTTCGTGCGCATTGGTCAACGCGGCACTCTCTAGCTGCCAAGAGCACTTTTTACTATGCACACCCAACCAGAGTGACGGGAGGAGCACATTTCAGAAAACGTGCTCAGCTCGTCGAGAAAATGCGATTTCAGCAATAAAATTAAAAATGCACCTAAAACCTAAACCGAACGCTGCAGATGGTCATTTCTTCATGCGCAGTGGTCAACGCGGCACTCTCTAGCTGCCAAGAGCACTTTTTACTATGCGCACCCAACCAGAGTGACGGGAGGAGCACATTTAAGAAAACGTGCTCAGCTCGTCCAGAAAATGCGATTTAAGCAATAAAATTAAAAATGCACCCAAAACCTAAACCAAACGTTGCAGGTGGTTATTTCTTCATGCGCAGTGGTCAACGCGGCACTCTCTAGCTGCCAAGAGCACTTTTTACTATGCGCACCCAACCAGAGTGACGGGAGGAGCACATTTCAGAAAACGTGCTCAGCTCTTCGAGAAAATGCGATTTAAGCAATAAAATTAAAAATGCACCTAAAACCTAAACCAAACGTTGGGGGTGGTTATTTCTTCATGTGCAGCAGTCAACGCGACACTCTCTAGCTGCCAAGAGCACTTTTTACTATGCGCACCCGACCAGAGTGACGGGAGGAGCACATTTCAGAAAACGTGCTCAGCTCGTCGAGAAAATGCGATTTAAGCAATAAAATTAAAAATGCACCTAAAACCTAAACCAAACGTTGCAGGTGGTTATTTCTTCATGCGCAATGGTCAACGCGGCACTCTCTAGCTGCCAAGAGCACTTTTTACTATGCGCACCCAACCAGAGTGACGGGAGGAGCACATTTCAGAAAACGTGCTCAGCTCGTCGAGAAAATGCGATTTAAACAATAAAATTAAAAATGCACCCAAAACCTAAACCAAACGTTTTAGGTGGTTATTTCTTCATGCGCAGCAGTCAACGCGGCACTCTCTAGCTGCCAAGAGCACTTTTTACTATGCGCACCCAACCAGAGTGACGGGAGGAGCACATTTCAGAAAACGTGCTCAGCTCGTCGAGAAAATGCGATTTAAGCAATAAAATTAAAAATGCACCTAAAACCTAAAACAAACGTTGCAGGTGGTTATTTCTTCATGTGCAGCAGTCAACGCGGCACTCTCTAGCTGCCAAGAGCACTTTTTACTATGCGCACCCAACCAGAGTGACGGGAGGAGCACATTTCAGAAAACGTGCTCAGCTCGTCGAGAAAATGCGATTTAAGCAATAACATTAAAAATGCACCTAAAACCTAAACCAAACGTTGCAGGTGGTTATTTCTTCATGCGCAGCGGTCAACGCGGCACTATCTAGCTGCCAAGAGCACTTTTTACTATGCGCACCCAACCAGAGTGACGGGAGGAGCACATTTCAGAAAACGTGCTCAGCTCGTCGAGAAAATGCGATTTAAGCAATAAAATTAAAAATGCACCTAAAACCTAAACCAAACGTTGCAGGTGGTTATTTCTTCATGCGCAGTGGTCAACGCGGCACTCTCTAGCTGCCAAGAGCACTTTTTACTATGCGCACCCAACCAGAGTGACGGGAGGAGCACATTTCAGAAAACGTGCTCAGCTCGTCGAGAAAATGCGATTTAAGCAATTAAATTAAAAATGCACCTAAAACCTAAACCAAACGTTGGGGGTGGTTATTTCTTCATGTGCAGCAGTCAACGCGGCACTCTCTAGCTGCCAAGAGCACTTTTTATTATGCGCACCCAACCAGAGTGACGGGAGGAGCACATTTCAGAAAACATGCTCAGCTCGTCGAGAAAATGCGATTTAAGCAATAAAATTAAAAATGCACCTAAAACCTAAACCAAACGTTGCAGATGGTCATTTCTTCATGCGCAGTGGTCAACGCGGCACTCTCTAGCTGCCAAGAGCACTTTTTACTATGCGCACCCAACCAGAGTGACGGGAGGAGCACATTTCAGAAAACGTGCTCAGCTCGTCGAGAAAATGCGATTTAAGCAATAAAATTAAAAATGCACCTAAAACCTAAACCAAACGTTGGGGGTGGTTATTTCTTCATGTGCAGCAGTCAACGCGGCACTCTCTAGCTGCCAAGAGCACTCTTTTTACTATGCGCACACAACCAGAGTGACGGGAGGAGCACATTCCAGAAAACGTGCTCAGCTCGTCGAGAAAATGCGATTTAAGCAATAAAAATAAAAATGCACCCAAAACCTAATCCAAAGGTTGCAGATGGTCATTTCTTCATGCGCAGTGGTCAACGCGGCACTCTCTAGCTGCCAAGAGCACTTTTTACTATGCAAACCCAAACAGAGTGACGGGAGGAGCCCATTTCAGAAAACGTGCTCACCTCGTCGAGAAAATGCGATTTAAGCAATAAAATTAAAAATGCACCCAAAACCTAAACCAAACGTTGCAGATGGTCATTTCTTCGTGCGCATTGGTCAACGCGGCACTCTCTAGCTGCCAAGAGCACTTTTTACTATGCACACCCAACCAGAGTGACGGGAGGAGTACATTTCAGAAAACGTGCTCAGCTCGTCGAGAAAATGCGATTTCAGCAATAAAATTAAAAATGCACCTAAAACCTAAACCGAACGCTGCAGATGGTCATTTCTTCATGCGCAGCGGTCAACGCGGCACTCTCTAGCTGCCAAGAGCACTTTTTACTATGCGCACCCAACCAGAGTGACGGGAGGAGCACATTTAAGAAAACGTGCTCAGCTCGTCCAGAAAATGCGATTTAAGCAATAAAATTAAAAATGCACCCAAAACCTAAACCAAACGTTGCAGATTGTCATTTCTTCATGCGCAGTGGTCAACGCGGCACTCTCTAGCTGCCAAGAGCACTTTTTACTATGCGCACCCAACCAGAGTGACGGGAGGAGCACATTTCAGAAAACGTGCTCAGCTCGTCGAGAAAATGCGATTAAAGCAATAAAATTAAAAATGCACCTAAAACCTAAACCAAACGTTGCAGATGGTCATTTCTTCATGCGCAGTGGTCAACGCGGCACTCTCTAGCTGCCAAGAGCACTTTTTACTATGCGCACCCAACCAGAGTGACGGGAGGAGCACATTTCAGAAAACAAGCTCAGCTCGTCGAGAAAATGCGATTTAAGCAATAAAATTAAAAATGCACCTAAAACCTAAACCAAACGTTGCAGATGGTCATTTCTTCATGCGCAGTGGTCAACGCGGCACTCTTTAGCTGCCAAGAGCACTTTTTACTATGCGCACCCAACCAGAGTGACGGGAGGAGCACATTTCAGAAAACGTGCTCAGCTCGTCGAGAAAATGCGATTTAAGCAATAAAATTAAAAATGCACCCAAAACCTAAACCAAACGTTGCAGGTGTTTTTTTCTTCATGCGCAATGGTCAACGCGGCACTCTCTAGCTGCCAAGAGCACTTTTTACTATGCGCACCCAACCAGAGTGACGGGAGGAGCACATTTCAGAAAACGTGCTCAGCTCGTCGAGAAAATGCGATTTAAGCAATAAAATTAAAAATGCACCCAAAACCTAAACCAAACGTTGCAGGTGGTTATTTCTTCATGCGCAGTGGTCAACGCGGCACTCTCTAGCTGCCAAGAGCACTTTTTACTATGCGCACCAAACCAGAGTGACGGGAGGAGCACATTTCAGAAAACGTGCTCAGCTCGTCGAGAAAATGCGATTTTAGCATTAAAATTAAAAATGCACCTAAAACCTAAACCAAACGTTGCAGGTTGTTATTTCTTCATGTGCAGCAGTTAACGCGGCACTCTCTAGCTGCCAAGAGCACTTTTTACTATGCGCACCCGACCAGAGTGACGGGAGGAGCACATTTCAGAAAACGTGCTCAGCTCGTCGAGAAAATGCGATTTAAGCAATAAAATTAAAAATGCACCTAAAACCTAAACCAAACGTTGCAGGTGGTTATTTCTTCAGGCGCAATGGTCAACGCGGCACTCTCTAGCTGCCAAGAGCACTTTTTACTATGCGCACCCAACCAGAGTGACGGGAGGAGCACATTTCAGAAAACGTGCTCAGCTCGTCGAGAAAATGCGATTTAAACAATAAAATTAAAAATGCACCCAAAACCTAAACCAAACGTTGCAGGTGGTTATTTCTTCATGCGCAGCAGTCAACGCGGCACTCTCTAGCTGCCAAGAGCACTTTTTACTATGCGCACCCAACCAGAGTGACGGGAGGAGCACATTTCAGAAAACGTGCTCAGCTCGTCGAGAAAATGCGATTTAAGCAATAAAATTAAAAATGCACCTAAAACCTAAACCAAACGTTGGGGGTGGTTATTTCTTCATGTGCAGCAGTCAACGCGGCACTCTCTAGCTGCCAAGAGCACTTTTTATTATGCGCACCCAACCAGAGTGACGGGAGGAGCACATTTCAGAAAACATGCTCAGCTCGTCGAGAAAATGCGATTTAAGCAATAAAATTAAAAATGCACCTAAAACCTAAACCAAACGTTGCAGATGGTCATTTCTTCATGCGCAGTGGTCAACGCGGCACTCTCTAGCTGCCAAGAGCACTTTTTACTATGCGCACCCAACCAGAGTGACGGGAGGAGCACATTTCAGAAAACGTGCTCAGCTCGTCGAGAAAATGCGATTTAAGCAATAAAATTAAAAATGCACCTAAAACCTAAACCAAACGTTGGGGGTGGTTATTTCTTCATGTGCAGCAGTCAACGCGGCACTCTCTAGCTGCCAAGAGCACTCTTTTTACTATGCGCACACAACCAGAGTGACGGGAGGAGCACATTCCAGAAAACGTGCTCAGCTCGTCGAGAAAATGCGATTTAAGCAATAAAAATAAAAATGCACCCAAAACCTAATCCAAAGGTTGCAGATGGTCATTTCTTCATGCGCAGTGGTCAACGCGGCACTCTCTAGCTGCCAAGAGCACTTTTTACTATGCACACCCAAACAGAGTGACGGGAGGAGCCCATTTCAGAAAACGTGCTCACCTCGTCGAGAAAATGCGATTTAAGCAATAAAATTAAAAATGCACCCAAAACCTAAACCAAACGTTGCAGATGGTCATTTCTTCGTGCGCATTGGTCAACGCGGCACTCTCTAGCTGCCAAGAGCACTTTTTACTATGCACACCCAACCAGAGTGACGGGAGGAGTACATTTCAGAAAACGTGCTCAGCTCGTCGAGAAAATGCGATTTAAGCAATAAAATTAAAAATGCACCTAAAACCTAAACCAAACGTTGCAGGTGGTTATTTCTTCATGCGCAGTGGTCAACGCGGCACTCTCTAGCTGCCAAGAGCACTTTTTACTATGCGCACCCAACCAGAGTGACGGGAGGAGCACATTTCAGAAAACATGCTAAGCTCGTCGAGAAAATGCGATTTAAGCAATACAATTAAAAATGCACCTAAAACCTAAACCAAACGTTGCAGATGGTCATTTCTTCATGGGCAGTGGTTAACGCGGCAGTCTCTAGCTGCCAAGAGCACTTTTCACTATGCGCACCCGACCAGAGTGACGGGAGGAGCACATTTCAGAAAACGTGCTCAGCTCGACGAGAAAATGCGATTTAAGCAATAAAATTAAAAATGCACCCAAAACCTAAACCAAACGTTGCAGGTGGTTATTTCTTCATGCGCAGTGGTCAACGCGGCACTCTCTAGCTGCCAAGAGCACTTTTTACTATGCGCACCCAACCAGAGTGACGGGAGGAGCACATTTCAGAAAACGTGCTCAGCTCGTCGAGAAAATGCGATTTAAGCAATAAAATTAAAAATGCACCTAAAACCTAAACCAAACGTTGCAGGTGGTTATTTCTTAATGCGCAATGGTCAACGCGGCACTCTCTAGCTGCCAAGAGCACTTTTTACTATGCGCACCCAACCAGAGTGACGGGAGGAGCACATTTCAGAAAACGTGCTCAGCTCGTCGAGAAAATGCGATTTAAGCAATAAAACTAAAAATGCACCTAAAACCTAAACCAAACGTTGCAGATGGTCATTTCTTCATGCGCAGTGGTCAACGCGGCACTCTCTAGCTGCCAAGAGCACTCTTTTTACTATGCGCACCCAACCAGAGTGACGGGAGGAGCACATTCCAGAAAACGTGCTCAGCTCGTCGAGAAAATGCGATTTAAGCAATAAAAATTAAAATGCACCCAAAACCTAATCCAAAGGTTGCAGATGGTCATTTCTTCATGCGCAGTGGTCAACGCGGCACTCTCTAGCTGCCAAGAGCACTTTTTACTATGCACACCCAAACAGAGTGACGGGAGGAGCACATTTCAGAAAACGTGCTCACCTCGTCGAGAAAATGCAATTTAAGCAATAAAATTAAAAATGCACCCAAAACCTAAACCAAACGTTGCAGATGGTCATTTCTTCGTGCGCATTGGTCAACGCGGCACTCTCTAGCTGCCAAGAGCACTTTTTACTATGCACACCCAACCAGAGTGACGGGAGGAGCACATTTCAGAAAACGTGCTCAGCTCGTCGAGAAAATGCGATTTCAGCAATAAAATTAAACATGCACCTAAAACCTAAACCGAACGCTGCAGATGGTCATTTCTTCATGCGCAGTGGTCAACGCGGCACTCTCTAGCTGCCAAGAGCACTTTTTACTATGCGCACCCAACCAGAGTGACAGGAGGAGCACATTTAAGAAAACGTGCTCAGCTCGTCCAGAAAATGCGATTTAAGCAATAAAATTAAAAATGCACCCAAAACCTAAACCAAACGTTGCAGGTGGTTATTTCTTCATGCGCAGTGGTCAACGCGGCACTCTCTAGCTGCCAAGAGCACTTTTTACTATGCGCACCCAACCAGAGTGACGGGAGGAGCACATTTCAGAAAACGTGCTCAGCTCTTCGAGAAAATGCGATTTAAGCAATAAAATTAAAAATGCACCTAAAACCTAAACCAAACGTTGCAGGTAGTTATTTCTTCATAGGCAGCGGTCAACGCGGCACTATCTAGCTGCCAAGAGCACTTTTTACTATGCGCACCCGACCAGAGTGACGGGAGGAGCACATTTCAGAAAACGTGCTCAGCTCGTCGAGAAAATGCGATTTAAGCAATAAAATTAAAAATGCACCTAAAACCTAAACCAAACGTTGCAGATGGTCATTTCTTCATGCGCAGTGGTCAACGCGGCACTCTCTAGCTGCCAAGAGCACTTTTTACTATGCGCACCCAACCAGAGTGACGGGAGGAGCACATTTCAGAAAACGTGCTCAGCTCGTCGAGAAAATGCGATTCAAGCAATAAAATTAAAAATGCACCTAAAACCTAAACCAAACGTTGGGGGTGGTTATTTCTTCATGTGCAGCAGTCAACGCGACACTCTCTAGCTGCCAAGAGCACTTTTTACTATGCGCACCCGACCAGAGTGACGGGAGGAGCACATTTCAGAAAACGTGCTCAGCTCGTCGAGAAAATGCGATTTAAGCAATAAAATTAAAAATGCACCTAAAACCTAAACCAAACGTTGCAGGTGGTTATTTCTTCATGCGCAATGGTCAACGCGGCACTCTCTAGCTGCCAAGAGCACTTTTTACTATGCGCACCCAACCAGAGTGACGGGAGGAGCACATTTCAGAAAACGTGCTCAGCTCGTCGAGAAAATGCGATTTAAACAATAAAATTAAAAATGCACCCAAAACCTAAACCAAACGTTTTAGGTGGTTATTTCTTCATGCGCAGCAGTCAACGCGGCACTCTCTAGCTGCCAAGAGCACTTTTTACTATGCGCACCCAACCAGAGTGACGGGAGGAGCACATTTCAGAAAACGTGCTCAGCTCGTCGAGAAAATGCGATTTAAGCAATAAAATTAAAAATGCACCTAAAACCTAAAACAAACGTTGCAGGTGGTTATTTCTTCATGTGCAGCAGTCAACGCGGCACTCTCTAGCTGCCAAGAGCACTTTTTACTATGCGCACCCAACCAGAGTGACGGGAGGAGCACATTTCAGAAAACGTGCTCAGCTCGTCGAGAAAATGCGATTTAAGCAATAACATTAAAAATGCACCTAAAACCTAAACCAAACGTTGCAGGTGGTTATTTCTTCATGCGCAGCGGTCAACGCGGCACTATCTAGCTGCCAAGAGCACTTTTTACTATGCGCACCCAACCAGAGTGACGGGAGGAGCACATTTCAGAAAACGTGCTCAGCTCGTCGAGAAAATGCGATTTAAGCAATAAAATTAAAAATGCACCTAAAACCTAAACCAAACGTTGCAGGTGGTTATTTCTTCATGCGCAGTGGTCAACGCGGCACTCTCTAGCTGCCAAGAGCACTTTTTACTATGCGCACCCAACCAGAGTGACGGGAGGAGCACATTTCAGAAAACGTGCTCAGCTCGTCGAGAAAATGCGATTTAAGCAATTAAATTAAAAATGCACCTAAAACCTAAACCAAACGTTGGGGGTGGTTATTTCTTCATGTGCAGCAGTCAACGCGGCACTCTCTAGCTGCCAAGAGCACTTTTTATTATGCGCACCCAACCAGAGTGACGGGAGGAGCACATTTCAGAAAACATGCTCAGCTCGTCGAGAAAATGCGATTTAAGCAATAAAATTAAAAATGCACCTAAAACCTAAACCAAACGTTGCAGATGGTCATTTCTTCATGCGCAGTGGTCAACGCGGCACTCTCTAGCTGCCAAGAGCACTTTTTACTATGCGCACCCAACCAGAGTGACGGGAGGAGCACATTTCAGAAAACGTGCTCAGCTCGTCGAGAAAATGCGATTTAAGCAATAAAATTAAAAATGCACCTAAAACCTAAACCAAACGTTGGGGGTGGTTATTTCTTCATGTGCAGCAGTCAACGCGGCACTCTCTAGCTGCCAAGAGCACTCTTTTTACTATGCGCACACAACCAGAGTGACGGGAGGAGCACATTCCAGAAAACGTGCTCAGCTCGTCGAGAAAATGCGATTTAAGCAATAAAAATAAAAATGCACCCAAAACCTAATCCAAAGGTTGCAGATGGTCATTTCTTCATGCGCAGTGGTCAACGCGGCACTCTCTAGCTGCCAAGAGCACTTTTTACTATGCAAACCCAAACAGAGTGACGGGAGGAGCCCATTTCAGAAAACGTGCTCACCTCGTCGAGAAAATGCGATTTAAGCAATAAAATTAAAAATGCACCCAAAACCTAAACCAAACGTTGCAGATGGTCATTTCTTCGTGCGCATTGGTCAACGCGGCACTCTCTAGCTGCCAAGAGCACTTTTTACTATGCACACCCAACCAGAGTGACGGGAGGAGTACATTTCAGAAAACGTGCTCAGCTCGTCGAGAAAATGCGATTTCAGCAATAAAATTAAAAATGCACCTAAAACCTAAACCGAACGCTGCAGATGGTCATTTCTTCATGCGCAGCGGTCAACGCGGCACTCTCTAGCTGCCAAGAGCACTTTTTACTATGCGCACCCAACCAGAGTGACGGGAGGAGCACATTTAAGAAAACGTGCTCAGCTCGTCCAGAAAATGCGATTTAAGCAATAAAATTAAAAATGCACCCAAAACCTAAACCAAACGTTGCAGATTGTCATTTCTTCATGCGCAGTGGTCAACGCGGCACTCTCTAGCTGCCAAGAGCACTTTTTACTATGCGCACCCAACCAGAGTGACGGGAGGAGCACATTTCAGAAAACGTGCTCAGCTCGTCGAGAAAATGCGATTAAAGCAATAAAATTAAAAATGCACCTAAAACCTAAACCAAACGTTGCAGATGGTCATTTCTTCATGCGCAGTGGTCAACGCGGCACTCTCTAGCTGCCAAGAGCACTTTTTACTATGCGCACCCAACCAGAGTGACGGGAGGAGCACATTTCAGAAAACAAGCTCAGCTCGTCGAGAAAATGCGATTTAAGCAATAAAATTAAAAATGCACCTAAAACCTAAACCAAACGTTGCAGATGGTCATTTCTTCATGCGCAGTGGTCAACGCGGCACTCTTTAGCTGCCAAGAGCACTTTTTACTATGCGCACCCAACCAGAGTGACGGGAGGAGCACATTTCAGAAAACGTGCTCAGCTCGTCGAGAAAATGCGATTTAAGCAATAAAATTAAAAATGCACCCAAAACCTAAACCAAACGTTGCAGGTGTTTTTTTCTTCATGCGCAATGGTCAACGCGGCACTCTCTAGCTGCCAAGAGCACTTTTTACTATGCGCACCCAACCAGAGTGACGGGAGGAGCACATTTCAGAAAACGTGCTCAGCTCGTCGAGAAAATGCGATTTAAGCAATAAAATTAAAAATGCACCCAAAACCTAAACCAAACGTTGCAGGTGGTTATTTCTTCATGCGCAGTGGTCAACGCGGCACTCTCTAGCTGCCAAGAGCACTTTTTACTATGCGCACCAAACCAGAGTGACGGGAGGAGCACATTTCAGAAAACGTGCTCAGCTCGTCGAGAAAATGCGATTTTAGCATTAAAATTAAAAATGCACCTAAAACCTAAACCAAACGTTGCAGGTTGTTATTTCTTCATGTGCAGCAGTTAACGCGGCACTCTCTAGCTGCCAAGAGCACTTTTTACTATGCGCACCCGACCAGAGTGACGGGAGGAGCACATTTCAGAAAACGTGCTCAGCTCGTCGAGAAAATGCGATTTAAGCAATAAAATTAAAAATGCACCTAAAACCTAAACCAAACGTTGCAGGTGGTTATTTCTTCAGGCGCAATGGTCAACGCGGCACTCTCTAGCTGCCAAGAGCACTTTTTACTATGCGCACCCAACCAGAGTGACGGGAGGAGCACATTTCAGAAAACGTGCTCAGCTCGTCGAGAAAATGCGATTTAAACAATAAAATTAAAAATGCACCCAAAACCTAAACCAAACGTTGCAGGTGGTTATTTCTTCATGCGCAGCAGTCAACGCGGCACTCTCTAGCTGCCAAGAGCACTTTTTACTATGCGCACCCAACCAGAGTGACGGGAGGAGCACATTTCAGAAAACGTGCTCAGCTCGTCGAGAAAATGCGATTTAAGCAATAAAATTAAAAATGCACCTAAAACCTAAAACAAACGTTGCACGTGGTTATTTCTTCATGCGCAGTGGTCAACGCGGCACTCCCTAGCTGCCAAGAGCACTTTTTACTATGCGCACCCAACCAGAGTGACGGGAGGAGCACATTTCAGAAAACGTGCTCAGCTCGTCGAGAAAATGCGATTTAAGCAATAAAATTAAAAATGCACCTAAAACCTAAACCAAACGTTGCAGGTGGTTATTTCTTCTTGCGCAGTGGTCAACGCGGCACTCTCTAGCTGCAAAGAGCACTTTTTACTATGCGCACCCAACAAGAGTGACGGGAGGAGCACATTTCAGAAAACGTGCTCAGCTCGTCGAGAAAATGCGATTTAAGCAATAAAATTAAAAATGCACCTAAAACCTAAACCAAACGTTGCAGATGGTCATTTCTTCATGCGCAGTGGTCAACGCGGCACTCTCTAGCTGCCAAGAGCACTTTTTATTATGCGCACCCAACCAGAGTGACGGGAGGAGCACATTTCAGAAAACATACTCAGCTCGTCGAGAAAATGCGATTTAAGCAATAAAATTAAAAATGCACCTAAAACCTAAACCAAACGTTGCAGGTGGTTATTTCTTCATGCGCAGTGGTCAACGCGGCACTCTCTGGCTGCCAATAGCACTTTTTACTATGCGCACCCAACCAGAGTGACGGGAGGAGAACATTTCAGAAAACGTGCTCAGCTCGTCGAGAAAATGCGATTAAAGCAATAAAATTAAAAATGCACCTAAAACCTAAACCAAACGTTGCAGATGGTCATTTCTTCATGCGCAGTGGTCAACGCGGCACTCTCTAGCTGCCAAGAGCACTTTTTACTATGCGCACCCAACCAGAGTGACGGGAGGAGCACATTTCAGAAACCGTGCTAAGCTCGTCGAGAAAATGCGATTTAAGCAATAAAATTAAAAATGCACCTAAAACCTAAACCAAACGTTGCAGATGGTCATTTCTTCATGGGCAGTGGTCAACGCGGCACTCTCTAGCTGCCAAGAGCACTTTTTACTATGCGCACCCAACCAGAGTGACGGGAGGAGCACATTTCAGAAAACGTGCTCAGCTCGACGAGAAAATGCGATTTAAGCAATAAAATTAAAAATGCACCCAAAACCTAAACCAAACGTTGCAGGCGGTTATTTCTTCATGCGCAGTGGTCAACGCGGCACTCTCTAGCTGCCAAGAGCACTTTTTACTATGCGCACCCAACCAGAGTGACGGGAGGAGCACATTTCAGAAAACGTGCTCAGCTCGTCGAGAAAATGCGATTTAAGCAATAAAATTAAAAATGCACCTAAAACCTAAACCAAACGTTGCAGGTGGTTATTTCTTCATGCGCAGCGGTCAACGCGGCACTATCTAGCTGCCAAGAGCACTTTTTACTATGCGCACCCAACCAGAGTGACGGGAGGAGCACATTTCAGAAAACGTGCTCAGCTCGTCGAGAAAATGCGATTTAAGCAATAAAATTAAAAATGCACCCAAAACCTAAACCAAACGTTGCAGGTGGTTATTTCTTCATGCGCAGTGATCAACGCGGCACTCTCGAGCTGCCAAGAGCACTTTTTACTATGCGCACCCAACCAGAGTGACGGGAGGAGCACATTTCAGAAAACGTGCTCAGCTCGTCGAGAAAATGCGATTTAAGCAATAAAATTAAAAATGCACCTAAAACCTAAACCAAACGTTGCAGATGGTCATTTCTTCATGGGCAGTGGTCAACGCGGCAGTCTCTAGCTGCCAAGAGCACTTTTTACTATGCGCACCCAACCAGAGTGACGGGAGGAGCACATTTCAGAAAACGTGCTCAGCTCGTCGAGAAAATGCGATTTAAGCAATAAAATTAAAAATGCACCCAAAACCTAAAACAAACGTTGCAGATGGTTATTTCTTCATGCGAAGCGGTCAACGCGGCACTATCTAGCTGCCAAGAGCACTTTTTACTATGCGCACCCAACCAGAGTGACGGGAGGAGCACATTTCAGAAAACGTGCTCAGCTCGTCGAGAAAATGCGATTTAAGCAATAAAATTAAAAATGCACCGAAAACCTAAACCAAACGTTGCAGATGGTCATTTCTTCATGCGCAGTGGTCAACGCGGCACTCTCTAGCTGCCAAGGGCACTTTTTAATATGCGCACCCAACCAGAGTGACGGGAGGAGCACATTTCAGAAAACGTGTTCAGCTTGTCGAGAAAATGCGATTTAAGCAATAAAATTAAAAATGCACCTAAAACCTAAACCAAACGTTGCAGATGGTCATTTCTTCATGCGCAGTGGTCAACGCGGCACTCTCTAGCTGCCAAGAGCACTTTTTACTATGCGCACCCAACCAGAGTGACGGGAGGAGCACATTTCAGAAAACGTGCTCAGCTCGTCCAGAAAATGCGATTTAAGCAATAAAAATAAAAATGCACCCAAAACCTAAACCAAACGTTGCAGGTGGTTATTTCTTCATGCGCAGTGGTCAACGCGGCACTCTCTAGCTGCCAAGAGCACTTTTTACTATGCGCACCCAACCAGAGTGACGGGAGGAGCACATTTCAGAAAACGTGCTCTGCTCGTCGAGAAAATGCGATTTAAGCAATAAAATTAAAAATGCACCAAAAACCTAAACCAAACGTTGCAGATGGTCATTTCTTCATGCGCAGTGGTCAACGCGGCACTCTCTAGCTGCCAAGAGCACTTTCTACTATGCGCACCCAACCAAAATGACGGGAGGAGCACATTTCAGAAAACTTGCTCAGCTCGACTAGAAAATGCGATTTAAGCAATAAAATTAAAAATGCACCCAAAACCTAAACCAAACGTTGCAGGCGGTTATTTCTTCATGCGCAGTGGTCAACGCGGCACTCTCTAGCTGCCAAGAGCACTTTTTACTATGCGCACCCAACCAGAGTGACGGGAGGAGCACATTTCAGAAAACGTGCTCAGCTCGTCGAGAAAATGCGATTTAAACAATAAAATTAAAAATGCACCTAAAACCTAAACCAAACGTTGCAGGTGGTTATTTCTTCATGCGCAGTGGTCAACGCGGCACTCTCTAGCTGCCAAGAGCACTTTTTACTATGCGCACCCAACCAGAGTGACGGGAGGAGCACATTTCAGAAAACGTGCTCAGCTCGTCGAGAAAATGCGATTTAAGCAATAAAATTAAAAATGCACCCAAAACCTAAACCAAACGTTGCAGATGGTCATTTCTTCATGCGCAGTGGTCAACGCGGCACTCTCTAGCTGCCAAGAGCACTTTTTACTATGCGCACCCAACCAGAGTGACGGGAGGAGCACATTTCAGAAAACGTGCTCAGCTCGTCGAGAAAATGCGATTTAAGCAATAAAATTAAAAATGCACCTAAAACCTAAACCAAACGTTGGGGGTGGTTATTTCTTCATGTGCAGCAGTCAACGCGGCACTCTCTAGCTGCCAAGAGCACTTTTTACTATGCGCACCCGACCAGAGTGACGGGAGGAGCACATTTCAGAAAACGTGCTCAGCTCGTCGAGAAAATGCGATTTAAGCAATAAAATTAAAAATGCACCCAAAACCTAAACCAAACGTTGCAGGTGGTTATTTCTTCATGCGCAGTGGTCAACGCGGCACTATCTAGCTGCCAAGAGCACTTTTTACTATGCGCACCCGACCAGAGTGACGGGAGGAGCACATTTCAGAAAACGTGCTCAGCTCGTCGAGAAAATGCGATTTAAGCAATAAAATTAAAAATGCACCTAAAACCTAAACCAAACGTTGCAGGTGGTTATTTCTTCATGCGCAGTGGTCAACGCGGCACTCTCTAGCTGCCAAGAGCACTTTTTACTGTGCGCACCCAACCAGAGTGACGGGAGGAGCACATTTCAGAAAACGTGCTCAGCTCGTCGAGAAAATGCGATTCAAGCAATAAAATTAAAAATGCACCTAAAACCTAAACCAAACGTTGGGGGTGGTTATTTCTTCATGTGCAGCAGTCAACGCGGCACTCTCTAGCTGCCAAGAGCACTTTTTACTATGCGCACCCGACCAGAGTGACGGGAGGAGCACATTTCAGAAAACGTGCTCGGCTCGTCCAGAAAATGCGATTTAAGCAATAAAATTAAAAATGCACCCAAAACCTAAACCAAACGTTGCAGGTGGTTATTTCTTCATGCGCAGTGGTCAACGCGGCACTCTCTAGCTGCCAAGAGCACTTTTTACTATGCGCACCCAACCAGAGTGACGGGAGGAGCACATTTCAGAAAACGTGCTCAGCTCGTCGAGAAAATGCGATTTAAGCAATAAAATTAAAAATGCACCTAAAACCTAAACCAAACGTTGCAGATGGTTATTTCTTCATGCGAAGCGGTCAACGCGGCACTATCTAGCTGCCAAGAGCACTTTTTACTATGCGCACCCAACCAGAGTGACGGGAGGAGCACATTTCAGAAAACGTGCTCAGCTCGTCGAGAAAATGCGATTTAAGCAATAAAATTAAAAATGCACCTAAAACCTAAACCAAACGTTGCAGGTGGTTATTTCTTCATGCGCAGTGGTCAACGCGGCACTCTCTAGCTGCCAAGAGCACTTTTTACTATGCGCACCCAACCAGAGTGACGGGAGGAGCACATTTCAGAAAACGTGCTCAGCTCGTCGAGAAAATGCGATTTAAGCAATAAAATTAAAAATGCACCGAAAACCTAAACCAAACGTTGCAGATGGTCATTTCTTCATGCGCAGTGGTCAACGCGGCACTCTCTAGCTGCCAAGGGCACTTTTTAATATGCGCACCCAACCAGAGTGACGGGAGGAGCACATTTCAGAAAACGTGTTCAGCTTGTCGAGAAAATGCGATTTAAGCAATAAAATTAAAAATGCACCTAAAACCTAAACCAAACGTTGCAGATGGTCATTTCTTCATGCGCAGTGGTCAACGCGGCACTCTCTAGCTGCCAAGAGCACTTTTTACTATGCGCACCCAACCAGAGTGACGGGAGGAGCACATTTCAGAAAACGTGCTCAGCTCGTCCAGAAAATGCGATTTAAGCAATAAATTTAAAAATGCACCCAAAACCTAAACCAAACGTTGCAGGTGGTTATTTCTTCATGCGCAGTGGTCAACGCGGCACTCTCTAGCTGCCAAGAGCACTTTTTACTATGCGCACCCAACCAGAGTGACGGGAGGAGCACATTTCAGAAAACGTGCTCTGCTCGTCGAGAAAATGCGATTTAAGCAATAAAATTAAAAATGCACCAAAAACCTAAACCAAACGTTGCAGATGGTCATTTCTTCATGCGCAGTGGTCAACGCGGCACTCTCTAGCTGCCAAGAGCACTTTCTACTATGCGCACCCAACCAAAATGACGGGAGGAGCACATTTCAGAAAACGTGCTCAGCTCGACTAGAAAATGCGATGTAAGCAATAAAATTAAAAATGCACCCAAAACCTAAACCAAACGTTGCAGGCGGTTATTTCTTCGTGCGCAGTGGTCAACGCGGCACTCTCTAGCTGCCAAGAGCACTTTTTACTATGCGCACCCAACCAGAGTGACGGGAGGAGCACATTTCAGAAAACGTGCTCAGCTCGTCGAGAAAATGCGATTTAAACAATAAAATTAAAAATGCACCTAAAACCTAAACCAAACGTTGCAGGTGGTTATTTCTTCATGCGCAGTGGTCAACGCGGCACTCTCTAGCTGCCAAGAGCACTTTTTACTATGCGCACCCAACCAGAGTGACGGGAGGAGCACATTTCAGAAAACGTGCTCAGCTCGTCGAGAAAATGCGATTTAAGCAATAAAATTAAAAATGCACCCAAAACCTAAACCAAACGTTGCAGATGGTCATTTCTTCATGCGCAGTGGTCAACGCGGCACTCTCTAGCTGCCAAGAGCACTTTTTACTATGCGCACCCAACCAGAGTGACGGGAGGAGCACATTTCAGAAAACGTGCTCAGCTCGTCGAGAAAATGCGATTTAAGCAATAAAATTAAAAATGCACCTAAAACCTAAACCAAACGTTGGGGGTGGTTATTTCTTCATGTGCAGCAGTCAACGCGGCACTCTCTAGCTGCCAAGAGCACTTTTTACTATGCGCACCCGACCAGAGTGACGGGAGGAGCACATTTCAGAAAACGTGCTCAGCTCGTCGAGAAAATGCGATTTAAGCAATAAAATTAAAAATGCACCCAAAACCTAAACCAAACGTTGCAGGTGGTTATTTCTTCATGCGCAGTGGTCAACGCGGCACTATCTAGCTGCCAAGAGCACTTTTTACTATGCGCACCCGACCAGAGTGACGGGAGGAGCACATTTCAGAAAACGTGCTCAGCTCGTCGAGAAAATGCGATTTAAGCAATAAAATTAAAAATGCACCTAAAACCTAAACCAAACGTTGCAGGTGGTTATTTCTTCATGCGCAGTGGTCAACGCGGCACTCTCTAGCTGCCAAGAGCACTTTTTACTGTGCGCACCCAACCAGAGTGACGGGAGGAGCACATTTCAGAAAACGTGCTCAGCTCGTCGAGAAAATGCGATTTAAGCAATAAAATTAGAAATGCACCGAAAACCTAAACCAAACGTTGCAGATGGTCATTTCTTCATGCGCAGTGGTCAACGCGGCACTCTCTAGCTGCCAAGAGCACTTTTTACTATGCGCACCCAACCAGAGTGACGGGAGGAGCACATTTCAGAAAACGTGCTCGGCTTGTCGAGAAAATGCGATTTAAGCAATAAAATTAAAAACGCACCTAAAACCTAAACCAAACGTTGCAGATGGTCATTTCTTCATGCGCAGTGGTCAACGCGGCACTCTCTAGCTGCCAAGAGCACTTTTTACTATGCGCACCAAACCAGAGTGACGGGAGGAGCACATTTCAGAAAACTTGCTCAGCTCGTCCAGAAAATGCGATTTAAGCAATAAAATTAAAAATGCACCCACAACCTAAACCAAACGTTGCAGGTGGTTATTTCTTCATGCGCAGTGGTCAACGCGGCACTCTCTAGCTGCCAAGAGCACTTTTTACTATGCGCACCCAACCAGAGTGACGGGAGGAGCACATTTGAGAAAACGTGCTCAGCTCGTCGAGAAAATGCGATTTAAGCAATAAAATTAAAAATGCACCTAAAACCTAAACCAAACGTTGCAGGTGGTTATTTCTTCATGCGCAGCGGTCAACGCGGCACTATCTAGCTGCCAAGAGCACTTTTTACTATGCGCACCCAACCAGAGTGACGGGAGGAGCACATTTCAGAAAACGTGCTCAGCTCGTCGAGAAAATGCGATTTAAGCAATAAAATTGAAAATGCACCTAAAACCTAAACCAAACGTTGCAGGTGATTATTTCTTCATGCGCAGTGGTCAACGCGGCACTCTCTAGCTGCCAAGAGCACTTTTTACTATGCGCACCCAACCAGAGTGACGGGAGGAGCACATTTCAGAAAACGTGCTCAGCTCGTCGAGAAAATGCGATTTAAGCAATAAAATTAAAAATGCACCGAAAACCTAAACCAAACGTTGCAGATGGTCATTTCTTCATGCGCAGTGGTCAACGCGGCACTCTCTAGCTGCCAAGAGCACTTTTTACTATGCGCACCCAACCAGAGTGACGGGAGGAGCACATTTCAGAAAACGTGCTCAGCTCGTCCAGAAAATGCGATTTAAGCAATAAAATTAAAAATGCACCCAAAACCTAAACCAAACGTTGCAGGTGGTCATTTCTTCATGCGCAGTGGTCAACGCGGCACTCTCTAGCTGCCAAAAGCACTTTTTACTATGCGCACCCAACCAGAGTGACGGGAGGAGCACATTTCAGAAAACGTGCTCAGCTCGTCGAGAAAATGCGATTAAAGCAATAAAATTAAAAATGCACCTAAAACCTAAACCAAACGTTGCATATGGTAATTTCTTCATGCGCAGTAGTCAACGCGGCACTCTCTAGCTGCCAAGAGCACTTTTTACTATGCGCACCCAACCAGAGTGACAGGAGGAGCACATTTCAGAAAACGTGCTCAGCTCGTCGAGAAAATGCGATTTAAGCAATAAAATTAAAAATGCACCTAAAACCTAAACCAAACGTTGCAGGTTGTTATTTCTTCATGCGCAGTGGTCAACGCGGCACTCTCTAGCTGCCAAGAGCACTTTTTACTATGCGCACCCAACCAGAGTGACGGGAGGAGCATATTTCAGAAAACGTGCTCAGGTCGAGAAAATGCGATTTAAGCAATAAAATTAAAAATGCACCTAAAACCTAAACCAAACGCTGCAGATGGTTATTTCTTCATGCCCAGTGGTCAACGCGGCACTCTCTAGCTGCCAAGAGCACTTTTTACTATGCGCACCCAACCAGAGTGACGGGAGGAGCACATTTCAGAAAACGTGCTCAGCTCGTCGAGAAAATGCGATTTAAGCAATGAAATTAAAAATGCACCCAAAACCTAAACCAAACGTTGCAGATGGTCATTTCTTCATGCGCAGTGGTCAACGCGGCACTCTCTAGCT
This sequence comes from Syngnathus scovelli, assembly GCF_024217435.2. NCBI lineage: Eukaryota > Metazoa > Chordata > Actinopteri > Syngnathiformes > Syngnathidae > Syngnathus > Syngnathus scovelli. Next base: position 2,229,590 of record NW_026061342.1, on the reverse strand, counting down.
GCCAAGAGCACTTTTTACTATGCGCACCCAACCAGAGTGACGGGAGGAGCACATTTCAGAAAACGTGCTCAGCTCGTCGAGAAAATGCGATTTAAGCAATAAAATTAAAAATGCACCCAAAACCTAAACCAAACGTTGCAGGTGGTTATTTCTTCATGCGCAGTGGTCAACGCGGCACTCTCTAGCTGCCAAGAGCACTTTTTACTATGCGCACCCAACCAGAGTGACGGGAGGAGCACTTTTCAGAAAACGTGCTCAGCTCGTCGAGAAAATGCGATTTAAGCAATAAAATTAAAAATGCACCTAAAACCTAAACCAAACGTTGCAGATGGTCATTTCTTCATGCACAGTGGTCAACGCGGCACTCTCTAGCTGCCAAGAGCACTTTTTACTATGCGCACCCAACCAGAGTGACGGGAGGAGCACATTTCAGAAAACGTGCTCAGCTCGTCGAGAAAATGCGATTTAAGCAATAAAATTAAAAATGCACCCAAAACCTAAACCAAACGTTGCAGATGGTCATTTCTTCATGCGCAGTGGTCAACGCGGCACTCTCTAGCTGCCAAGAGCACTTTTTACTATGCGCACCCAACCAGAGTGACGGGGGGAGCACATTTCAGAAAACGTGCTCAGCTCGTTGAGAAAATGCGATTTAAGCAATAAAATTAAAAATGCACCTAAAACCTAAAACAAACGTTGCACGTGGTTATTTCTTCATGCGCAGTGGTCAACGCGGCACTCTCTAGCTGCCAAGAGCACTTTTTACTATGCGCACCCAACCAGAGTGACAGGAGGAGCACATTTCAGAAAACGTGCTCAGCTCGTCGAGAAAATGCGATTTAAGCAATAAAATTAAAAATGCACGCAAAACCCAAACCAAACGTTGCAGATGGTCATTTCTTCATGCGCAGTGGTCAACGCGGCACTCTCTAGCTGCCAAGAGCACTTTTTACTATGCGCACCCAACCAGAGTGACGGGAGGAGCACATTTCAGAAAACGTGCTCAGCTCGTCGAGAAAATGCGATTTAAGCAATAAAATTAAAAATGCACCTAAAACCTAAACCAAACGTTGGGGGTGGTTATTTCTTCATGTGCAGCAGTCAACGCGGCACTCTCTAGCTGCCAAGAGCACTTTTTACTATGCGCACCCGACCAGAGTGACGGGAGGAGCACATTTCAGAAAACGTGCTCAGCTCGTCGAGAAAATGCGATTTAAGCAATAAAATTAAAAATGCACCTAAAACCTAAACCAAACGTTGCAGGTGGTTATTTCTTCATGCGCAATGGTCAACGCGGCACTCTCTAGCTGCCAAGAGCACTTTTTACTATGCGCACCCAACCAGAGTGACGGGAGGAGCACATTTCAGAAAACGTGCTCAGCTCGTCGAGAAAATGCGATTTAAACAATAAAATTAAAAATGCACCCAAAACCTAAACCAAACGTTGCAGGTGGTTATTTCTTCATGCGCAGTGGTCAACGCGGCACTCTCTAGCTGCCAAGAGCACTTTTTACTATGCGCACCCAACCAGAGTGACGGGAGGAGCACATTTCAGAAAACGTGCTCAGCTCGTTGAGAAAATGCGATTTAAGCAATAAAATTAAAAATGCACCTAAAACCTAAAACAAACGTTGCACGTGGTTATTTCTTCATGCGCAGTGGTCAACGCGGCACTCTCTAGCTGCCAAGAGCACTTTTTACTATGCGCACCCAACCAGAGTGACAGGAGGAGCACATTTCAGAAAACGTGCTCAGCTCGTCGAGAAAATGCGATTTAAGCAATAAAATTAAAAATGCACCCAAAACCTAAACCAAACGTTGCAGATGGTCATTTCTTCATGCGCAGTGGTCAACGCGGCACTCTCTAGCTGCCAAGAGCACTTTTTACTATGCGCACCCAACCAGAGTGACGGGAGGAGCACATTTCAGAAAACGTGCTCAGCTCGACGAGAAAATGCGATTTAAGCAATAAAATTAAAAATGCACCCAAAACCTAAACCAAACGTTGCAGGTGGTTATTTCTTCATGCGCAGTGGTCAACGCGGAACTCTCTAGCTGCCAAGAGCACTTTTTACTATGCGCACCCAACCAGAGTGACGGGAGGAGCACATTTCAGAAAACGTGCTCAGCTCGTCGACAAAATGCGATTTAAGCAATAAAATTAAAGATGCACCTAAAACCTAAACCAAACGTTGCAGGTGGTTATTTCTTCATGCGCAGTGGTCAACGCGGCACTCTCTAGCTGCCAAGAGCACTTTTTACTATGCACACCCAACCAGAGTGACGGGAGGAGCACATTTCAGAAAACGTGCTCAGCTCGTCGAGAAAATGCGATTTAAGCAATAAAATTAAAAATGCACCCAAAACCTAAACCAAACGTTGCAGATGGTCATTTCTTCATGCGCAGTGGTCAACGCGGCACTCTCTAGCTGCCAGGAGCACTTTTTACTATGCGCACCCAACCAGAGTGACGGGAGGAGCACATTTCAGAAAACGTGCTCAGCTCGTCGAGAAAATGCGATTTAAGCAATAAAATTAAAAATGCACCTAAAACCTAAACCAAACGTTGCAGGTGGCTATTTCTTCATGCGCAATGGTCAACGCGGCACTCTCTAGCTGCCAAGAGCACTTTTTTACTATGCGCACCCAACCAGAGTGACGGGAGGAGCACATTTCAGAAAACGTGCTCAGCTCGTCGAGAAAATGCGATTTAAGCAAAAAAATTAAAAATGCACCCAAAACCTAAACCAAACGTTGCAGATGGTCATTTCTTCATGCGCAGTGGTCAACGCGGCACTCTCTAGCTGCCAAGAGCACTTTTTACTAGGCACACCCAACCAGAGTGACGGGAGGAGCACATATCTGAAAACGTGCTCAGCTCGACGAGAAAATGCGATTTAAGCAATAAAATAAAAAATGCACCCAAAACCTAAAACAAACGTTGCACGTGGTTATTTCTTCATGCGCAGTGGTCAACGCGGCACTCTCTAGCTGCCAAGAGCACTTTTTACTATGCGCACCCAACCAGAGTGACGGGAGGAGCACATTTCAGAAAACGTGCTCAGCTCGTCGAGAAAATGCGATTTAAGCAATAAAATTAAAAATGCACCTAAAACCTAAACCAAACGTTGGGGGTGGTTATTTCTTCATGTGCAGCAGTCAACGCGGCACTCTCTAGCTGCCAAGAGCACTTTTTACTATGCGCACCCGACCAGAGTGACGGGAGGAGCACATTTCAGAAAACGTGCTCAGCTCGTCGAGAAAATGCGATTTAAGCAATAAAATTAAAAATGCACCCAAAACCTAAACCAAACGTTGCAGATGGTCATTTCTTCATGCGCAGTGGTCAACGCGGCACTCTCTAGCTGCCAAGAGCACTTTTTACTATGCGCACCCAACCAGAGTGACGGGAGGAGCACATTTCAGAAAACGTGCTCAGCTCGTCGAGAAAATGCGATTTAAGCAATAAAATTAAAAATGCACCTAAAACCTAAACCAAACGTTGCAGATGGTCATTTCTTCATGCGCAGTGGTCAACGCGGCACTCTCTAGCTGCCAAGAGCACTTTTTACTATGCGCACCCAACCAGAGTGACGGGAGGAGCACATTTCAGAAAACGTGCTCAGCTCGACGAGAAAATGCGATTTAAGCAATAAAATTAAAAATGCACCCAAAACCTAAACCAAACGTTGCAGGTGGTTCTTTCTTCATGGGCAGTGGTCAACGCGGCACTCTCTAGCTGCCAAGAGCACTTTTTACTATGCGCACCCAACCAGAGTGACGGGAGGAGAACATTTCAGAAAACGTGCTCAGCTCGTCGAGAAAATGCGATTAAAGCAATAAAATTAAAAATGCACCTAAAACCTAAACCAAACGTTGCAGATGGTCATTTCTTCATGCGCAGTGGTCAACGCGGCACTCTCTAGCTGCCAAGAGCACTTTTTACTATGCGCACCCAACCAGAGTGACGGGAGGAGCACATTTCAGAAAACATGCTAAGCTCGTCGAGAAAATGCGATTTAAGCAATAAAATCAAAAATGCACCTAAAACCTAAACCAAACGTTGCAGATGGTCATTTCTTCATGGGCAGTGGTCAACGCGGCAGTCTCTAGCTGCCAAGAGCACTTTTTACTATGCGCACCCAACCAGAGTGACGGGAGGAGCACATTTCAGAAAACGTGCTCAGCTCGTCGAGAAAATGTGATTTAAGCAATAAAATTAAAAATGCACCCAAAACCTAAAACAAACGTTGCACGTGGTTATTTCTTCATGCGCAGTGGTCAACGCGGCACTCTCTAGCTGCCAAGAGCACTTTTTACTATGCCCACCCAACCAGAGTGACGGGAGGAGCACATTTCAGAAAACGTGCTCAGCTCGTCGAGAAAATGCGATTTAAGCAATAAAATTAAAAATTCACCCAAAACCTAAACCAAACGTTGCAGATGGTCATTTCTTCATGCGCAGTGGTCAACGCGGCACTCTCTAGCTGCCAAGAGCACTTTTCAATCTGCGCACCCGACCAGAGTGACGGGAGGAGTACATTTCAGAAAACGTGCTCAGCTCGTCGAGAAAATGCGATTTCAGCAATAAAATTAAAAATGCACCTAAAACCTAAACCGAACGCTGCAGATGGTCATTTCTTCATGCGCAGTGGTCAACGCGGCACTCTCTAGCTGCCAAGAGCACTTTTTACTATGCGCACCCAACCAGAGTGACGGGAGGAGCACATTTAAGAAAACGTGCTCAGCTCGTCCAGAAAATGCGATTTAAGCAATAAAATTAAAAATGCACCCAAAACCTAAACCAAACGTTGCAGGTGGTTATTTCTTCATGCGCAGTGGTCAACGCGGCACTCTCTAGCTGCCAAGAGCACTTTTTACTATGCGCACCCAACCAGAGTGACGGGAGGAGCACATTTCAGAAAACGTGCTCAGCTCGTCGAGAAAATGCGATTTAAGCAATAAAATTAAAAATGCACCTAAAACCTAAACCAAACGTTGCAGGTGGTTATTTCTTCATAGGCAGCGGTCAACGCGGCACTATCTAGCTGCCAAGAGCACTTTTCACTATGCGCACCCAACCAGAGTGACGGGAGGAGCACATTTCAGAAAACGTGCTCAGCTCGTCGAGAAAATGCGATTTAAGCAATAAAATTAAAAATGCACCTAAAACCTAAACCAAACGTTGCAGGTGGTTATTTCTTCATGCGCAGTGGTCAACGCGGAACTCTCTAGCTGCCAAGAGCACTTTTTACTATGCGCACCCAACCAGAGTGACGGGAGGAGCACATTTCAGAAAACGTGCTCAGCTCGTCGAGAAAATGCGATTTAAGCAATAAAATTAAAAATGCACCTAAAACCTAAAGCAAACGTTGCAGATGGTCATTTCTTCATTCACAGTGGTCAACGCGGCACTCTCTAGCTGCCAAGAGCACTTTTTACTATGCGCACCCAACCAGAGTGACGGGAGGAGCACATTTCAAAAAACGTGCTCAGCTCGTCGAGAAAATGCGATTTAAGCAATGAAATTAAAAATGCACCCAAAACCTAAACCAAACGTTGCAGGTGGTTATTTCTTCATGCGCAGTGGTCAACGCGGCACTCTCTAGCTGCCAAGAGCACTTTTTACTATGCGCACCCAACCAGAGTGACGGGAGGAGCACATTTCAGAAAACGTGCTCAGCTCGTCGAGAAAATGCGATTTAAGCAATAAAATTAAAAATGCACCTAAAACCTAAACCAAACGTTGCAGGTGGTTATTTCTTCATGCGCAATGGTCAATGCGGCACTCTCTAGCTGCCAAGAGCACTTTTTACTATGCGCACCCAACCAGAGTGACGGGAGGAGCACATTTCAGAAAACGTGCTCAGCTCGTCGAGAAAATGCGATTTAAGCAATAAAATTAAAAATGCACCCAAAACCTAAACCAAACGTTGCAGATGGTCATTTCTTCATGCGCAGTGGTCAACGCGGCACTCTCTAGCTGCCAAGAGCACTTTTTACTATGCACACCCAACCAGAGTGACGGGAAGAGCACATTTCTGAAAACGTGCTCAGCTCGATGAGAAAATGCGATTTAAGCAATAAAATTAAAAATGCACCTAAAACCTAAAACAAACGTTGCAGGTGGTTATTTCTTCGTGCGCTGTGGTCAACGCGGCACTCTCTAGCTGCCAAGAGCACTTTTTACTATGCGCACCCAACCAGAGTGACGGGAGGAGCACATTTCAGAAAACGTGCTCAGCTCGACGAGAAAATGCGATTTAAGCAATAAAATTAAAAATGCACCTAAAACCTAAACCAAACGTTGCAGGTGGTTATTTCTTCATGCGCAGTGGTAAACGCGGCACTCTCTAGCTGCCAAGAGCACTTTTTACTATGCGAACCCCAACCAGAGTGACGGGAGGAGCACATTTCAGAAAACGTGCTCAGCTTGTCGAGAAAATGCGATTTAAGCAATAAAATTAAAAATGCACCCAAAACCTAAACCAAACGTTGCAGGTGGTTATTTCTTCATGCGCAGTGGTCAACGCGGCACTCTCTAGCTGCCAAGAGCACTTTTTACTATGCGCACCCAACCAGAGTGACGGGAGGAGCACATTTCAGAAAACGTGCTCAGCTCGTCGAGAAAATGCGATTTAAGCAATAAAATTAAAAATGCACCTAAAACCTAAACCAAACGTTGGGGGTGGTTATTTCTTCATGTGCAGCAGTCAACGCGGCACTCTCTAGCTGCCAAGAGCACTTTTTACTATGCGCACCCGACCAGAGTGACGGGAGGAGCACATTTCAGAAAACGTGCTCAGCTCGTCGAGAAAATGCGATTTAAGCAATAAAATTAAAAATGCACCTAAAACCTAAACCAAACGTTGCAGGTGGTTATTTCTTCATGCGCAATGGTCAACGCGGCACTCTCTAGCTGCCAAGAGCACTTTTTACTATGCGCACCCAACCAGAGTGACGGGAGGAGCACATTTCAGAAAACGTGCTCAGCTCGTCGAGAAAATGCGATTTAAACAATAAAATTAAAAATGCACCCAAAACCTAAACCAAACGTTGCAGGTGGTTATTTCTTCATGCGCAGCAGTCAACGCGGCACTCTCTAGCTGCCAAGAGCACTTTTTACTATGCGCACCCAACCAGAGTGACGGGAGGAGCACATTTCAGAAAACGTGCTCAGCTCGTCGAGAAAATGCGATTTAAGCAATAAAATTAAAAATGCACCTAAAACCTAAAACAAACGTTGCACATGGTTATTTCTTCATGCGCAGTGGTCAACGCGGCACTCCCTAGCTGCCAAGAGCACTTTTTACTATGCGCACCCAACCAGAGTGACGGGAGGAGCACATTTCAGAAAACGTGCTCAGCTCGTCGAGAAAATGCGATTTAAGCAATAAAATTAAAAATGCACCTAAAACCTAAACCAAACGTTGCAGGTGGTTATTTCTTCTTGCGCAGTGGTCAACGCGGCACTCTCTAGCTGCAAAGAGCACTTTTTACTATGCGCACCCAACCAGAGTGACGGGAGGAGCACATTTCAGAAAACGTGCTCAGCTCGTCGAGAAAATGCGATTTAAGCAATAAAATTAAAAATGCACCTAAAACCTAAACCAAACGTTGCAGATGGTCATTTCTTCATGCGCAGTGGTCAACGCGGCACTCTCTAGCTGCCAAGAGCACTTTTTATTATGCGCACCCAACCAGAGTGACGGGAGGAGCACATTTCAGAAAACATACTCAGCTCGTCGAGAAAATGCGATTTAAGCAATAAAATTAAAAATGCACCTAAAACCTAAACCAAACGTTGGGGGTGGTTATTTCTTCATGTGCAGCAGTCAACGCGGCACTCTCTAGCTGCCAAGAGCACTTTTTACTATGCGCACCCGACCAGAGTGACGGGAGGAGCACATTTCAGAAAACGTGCTCAGCTCGTCGAGAAAATGCGATTTAAGCAATAAAATTAAAAATGCACCCAAAACCTAAACCAAACGTTGCAGATGGTCATTTCTTCATGCGCAGTGGTCAACGCGGCACTCTCTAGCTGCCAAGAGCACTTTTTACTATGCGCACCCAACCAGAGTGACGGGAGGAGCACATTTCAGAAAACGTGCTCAGCTCGTCGAGAAAATGCGATTTAAGCAATAAAATTAAAAATGCACCTAAAACCTAAACCAAACGTTGCAGATGGTCATTTCTTCATGCGCAGTGGTCAACGCGGCACTCTCTAGCTGCCAAGAGCACTTTTTACTATGCGCACCCAATCAGAGTGACGGGAGGAGCACATTTCAGAAAACATGCTAAGCTCGTCGAGAAAATGCGATTTAAGCAATAAAATTAAAAATGCACCTAAAACCTAAACCAAACGTTGCAGATGGTCATTTCTTCATGGGCAGTGGTCAACGCGGCAGTCTCTAGCTGCCAAGAGCACTTTTTACTATGCGCACCCAACCAGAGTGACGGGAGGAGCACATTTCAGAAAACGTGCTCAGCTCGTCGAGAAAATGCGATTTAAGCAATAAAATTAAAAATGCACCCAAAACCTAAAACAAACGTTGCACGTGGTCATTTCTTCATGCGCAGTGGTCAACGCGGCACTCTCTAGCTGCCAAGAGCACTTTTTACTATGCCCACCCAACCAGAGTGACGGGAGGAGCACATTTCAGAAAACGTGCTCAGCTCGTCGAGAAAATGCGATTTAAGCAATAAAATTAAAAATTCACCCAAAACCTAAACCAAACGTTGCAGATGGTCATTTCTTCATGCGCAGTGGTCAACGCGGCACTCTCTAGCTGCCAAGAGCACTTTTCACTATGCGCACCCGACCAGAGTGACGGGAGGAGTACATTTCAGAAAACGTGCTCAGCTCGTCGAGAAAATGCGATTTCAGCAATAAAATTAAAAATGCACCTAAAACCTAAACCGAACGCTGCAGATGGTCATTTCTTCATGCGCAGTGGTCAACGCGGCACTCTCTAGCTGCCAAGAGCACTTTTTACTATGCGCACCCAACCAGAGTGACGGGAGGAGCACATTTAAGAAAACGTGCTCAGCTCGTCCAGAAAATGCGATTTAAGCAATAAAATTAAAAATGCACCCAAAACCTAAACCAAACGTTGCAGGTGGTTATTTCTTCATGCGCAGTGGTCAACGCGGCACTCTCTAGCTGCCAAGAGCACTTTTTACTATGCGCACCCAACCAGAGTGACGGGAGGAGCACATTTCAGAAAACGTGCTCAGCTCGTCGAGAAAATGCGATTTAAGCAATAAAATTAAAAATGCACCTAAAACCTAAACCAAACGTTGCAGGTGGTTATTTCTTCATAGGCAGCGGTCAACGCGGCACTATCTAGCTGCCAAGAGCACTTTTCACTATGCGCACCCAACCAGAGTGACGGGAGGAGCACATTTCAGAAAACGTGCTCAGCTCGTCGAGAAAATGCGATTTAAGCAATAAAATTAAAAATGCACCTAAAACCTAAACCAAACGTTGCAGGTGGTTATTTCTTCATGCGCAGTGGTCAACGCGGAACTCTCTAGCTGCCAAGAGCACTTTTTACTATGCGCACCCAACCAGAGTGACGGGAGGAGAACATTTCAGAAAACGTGCTCAGCTCGTCGAGAAAATGCGATTAAAGCAATAAAATTAAAAATGCACCTAAAACCTAAACCAAACGTTGCAGATGGTCATTTCTTCATGCGCAGTGGTCAACGCGGCACTCTCTAGCTGCCAAGAGCACTTTTTACTATGCGCACCCAACCAGAGTGACGGGAGGAGCACATTTCAGAAAACATGCTAAGCTCGTCGAGAAAATGCGATTTAAGCAATAAAATTAAAAATGCACCTAAAACCTAAACCAAACGTTGCAGATGGTCATTTCTTCATGGGCAGTGGTCAACGCGGCAGTCTCTAGCTGCCAAGAGCACTTTTTACTATGCGCACCCAACCAGAGTGACGGGAGGAGCACATTTCAGAAAACGTGCTCAGCTCGTCGAGAAAATGTGATTTAAGCAATAAAATTAAAAATGCACCCAAAACCTAAAACAAACGTTGCACGTGGTTATTTCTTCATGCGCAGTGGTCAACGCGGCACTCTCTAGCTGCCAAGAGCACTTTTTACTATGCCCACCCAACCAGAGTGACGGGAGGAGCACATTTCAGAAAACGTGCTCAGCTCGTCGAGAAAATGCGATTTAAGCAATAAAATTAAAAATTCACCCAAAACCTAAACCAAACGTTGCAGATGGTCATTTCTTCATGCGCAGTGGTCAACGCGGCACTCTCTAGCTGCCAAGAGCACTTTTCACTATGCGCACCCGACCAGAGTGACGGGAGGAGTACATTTCAGAAAACGTGCTCAGCTCGTCGAGAAAATGCGATTTCAGCAATAAAATTAAAAATGCACCTAAAACCTAAACCGAACGCTGCAGATGGTCATTTCTTCATGCGCAGTGGTCAACGCGGCACTCTCTAGCTGCCAAGAGCACTTTTTACTATGCGCACCCAACCAGAGTGACGGGAGGAGCACATTTGAGAAAACGTGCTCAGCTCGTCCAGAAAATGCGATTTAAGCAATAAAATTAAAAATGCACCCAAAACCTAAACCAAACGTTGCAGGTGGTTATTTCTTCATGCGCAGTGGTCAACGCGGCACTCTCTAGCTGCCAAGAGCACTTTTTACTATGCGCACCCAACCAGAGTGACGGGAGGAGCACATTTCAGAAAACGTGCTCAGCTCGTCGAGAAAATGCGATTTAAGCAATAAAATTAAAAATGCACCTAAAACCTAAACCAAACGTTGCAGGTGGTTATTTCTTCATAGGCAGCGGTCAACGCGGCACTATCTAGCTGCCAAGAGCACTTTTCACTATGCGCACCCAACCAGAGTGACGGGAGGAGCACATTTCAGAAAACGTGCTCAGCTCGTCGAGAAAATGCGATTTAAGCAATAAAATTAAAAATGCACCTAAAACCTAAACCAAACGTTGCAGGTGGTTATTTCTTCATGCGCAGTGGTCAACGCGGAACTCTCTAGCTGCCAAGAGCACTTTTTACTATGCGCACCCAACCAGAGTGACGGGAGGAGCACATTTCAGAAAACGTGCTCAGCTCGTCGAGAAAATGCGATTTAAGCAATAAAATTAAAAATGCACCTAAAACCTAAACCAAACGTTGCAGATGGTCATTTCTTCATTCACAGTGGTCAACGCGGCACTCTCTAGCTGCCAAGAGCACTTTTTACTATGCGCACCCAACCAGAGTGACGGGAGGAGCACATTTCAGAAAATGTGCTCAGCTCGTCGAGAAAATGCGATTTAAGCAATAAAATTAAAAATGCACCCAAAACCTAAACCAAACGTTGCAGATTGTCATTTCTTCATGCGCAGTGGTCAACGCGGCACTCTCTAGCTGCCAAGAGCACTTTTTACTATGCGCACCCAACCAGAGTGACGGGAGGAGCACATTTCAGAAAACGTGCTCAGCTCGTCGAGAAAATGCGATTAAAGCAATAAAATTAAAAATGCACCTAAAACCTAAACCAAACGTTGCAGATGGTCATTTCTTCATGCGCAGTGGTCAACGCGGCACTCTCTAGCTGCCAAGAGCACTTTTTACTATGCGCACCCAACCAGAGTGACGGGAGGAGCACATTTCAGAAAACAAGCTCAGCTCGTCGAGAAAATGCGATTTAAGCAATAAAATTAAAAATGCACCTAAAACCTAAACCAAACGTTGCAGATGGTCATTTCTTCATGCGCAGTGGTCAACGCGGCACTCTTTAGCTGCCAAGAGCACTTTTTACTATGCGCACCCAACCAGAGTGACGGGAGGAGCACATTTCAGAAAACGTGCTTAGCTCGTCGAGAAAATGCAATTTAAGCAATAAAATTAAAAATGCACCCAAAACCTAAACCAAACGTTGCAGGTGTTTTTTTCTTCATGCGCAATGGTCAACGCGGCACTCTCTAGCTGCCAAGAGCACTTTTTACTATGCGCACCCAACCAGAGTGACGGGAGGAGCACATTTCAGAAAACGTGCTCAGCTCGTCGAGAAAATGCGATTTAAGCAATAAAATTAAAAATGCACCCAAAACCTAAACCAAACGTTGCAGGTGGTTATTTCTTCATGCGCAGTGGTCAACGCGGCACTCTCTAGCTGCCAAGAGCACTTTTTACTATGCGCACCCAACCAGAGTGACGGGAGGAGCACATTTCAAAAAACGTGCTCAGCTCGTCGAGAAAATGCGATTTAAGCAATGAAATTAAAAATGCACCCAAAACCTAAACCAAACGTTGCAGGTGGTTATTTCTTCATGCGCAGTGGTCAACGCGGCACTCTCTAGCTGCCAAGAGCACTTTTTACTATGCGCACCCAACCAGAGTGACGGGAGGAGCACATTTCAGAAAACGTGCTCAGCTCGTCGAGAAAATGCGATTTAAGCAATAAAATTAAAAATGCACCTAAAACCTAAACCAAACGTTGCAGGTGGTTATTTCTTCATGCGCAATGGTCAATGCGGCACTCTCTAGCTGCCAAGAGCACTTTTTACTATGCGCACCCAACCAGAGTGACGGGAGGAGCACATTTCAGAAAACGTGCTCAGCTCGTCGAGAAAATGCGATTTAAGCAATAAAATTAAAAATGCACCCAAAACCTAAACCAAACGTTGCAGATGGTCATTTCTTCATGCGCAGTGGTCAACGCGGCACTCTCTAGCTGCCAAGAGCACTTTTTACTATGCACACCCAACCAGAGTGACGGGAAGAGCACATTTCTGAAAACGTGCTCAGCTCGATGAGAAAATGCGATTTAAGCAATAAAATTAAAAATGCACCTAAAACCTAAAACAAACGTTGCAGGTGGTTATTTCTTCGTGCGCTGTGGTCAACGCGGCACTCTCTAGCTGCCAAGAGCACTTTTTACTATGCGCACCCAACCAGAGTGACGGGAGGAGCACATTTCAGAAAACGTGCTCAGCTCGACGAGAAAATGCGATTTAAGCAATAAAATTAAAAATGCACCTAAAACCTAAACCAAACGTTGCAGGTGGTTATTTCTTCATGCGCAGTGGTAAACGCGGCACTCTCTAACTGCCAAGAGCACTTTTTACTATGCGAACCCCAACCAGAGTGACGGGAGGAGCACATTTCAGAAAACGTGCTCAGCTTGTCGAGAAAATGCGATTTAAGCAATAAAATTAAAAATGCACCCAAAACCTAAACCAAACGTTGCAGGTGGTTATTTCTTCATGCGCAGTGGTCAACGCGGCACTCTCTAGCTGCCAAGAGCACTTTTTACTATGCGCACCCAACCAGAGTGACGGGAGGAGCACATTTCAGAAAACGTGCTCAGCTCGTCGAGAAAATGCGATTTAAGCAATAAAATTAAAAATGCACCTAAAACCTAAACCAAACGTTGGGGGTGGTTATTTCTTCATGTGCAGCAGTCAACGCGGCACTCTCTAGCTGCCAAGAGCACTTTTTACTATGCGCACCCGACCAGAGTGACGGGAGGAGCACATTTCAGAAAACGTGCTCAGCTCGTCGAGAAAATGCGATTTAAGCAATAAAATTAAAAATGCACCTAAAACCTAAACCAAACGTTGCAGGTGGTTATTTCTTCATGCGCAATGGTCAACGCGGCACTCTCTAGCTGCCAAGAGCACTTTTTACTATGCGCACCCAACCAGAGTGACGGGAGGAGCACATTTCAGAAAACGTGCTCAGCTCGTCGAGAAAATGCGATTTAAACAATAAAATTAAAAATGCACCCAAAACCTAAACCAAACGTTGCAGGTGGTTATTTCTTCATGCGCAGCAGTCAACGCGGCACTCTCTAGCTGCCAAGAGCACTTTTTACTATGCGCACCCAACCAGAGTGACGGGAGGAGCACATTTCAGAAAACGTGCTCAGCTCGTCGAGAAAATGCGATTTAAGCAATAAAATTAAAAATGCACCTAAAACCTAAAACAAACGTTGCACATGGTTATTTCTTCATGCGCAGTGGTCAACGCGGCACTCCCTAGCTGCCAAGAGCACTTTTTACTATGCGCACCCAACCAGAGTGACGGGAGGAGCACATTTCAGAAAACGTGCTCAGCTCGTCGAGAAAATGCGATTTAAGCAATAAAATTAAAAATGCACCTAAAACCTAAACCAAACGTTGCAGGTGGTTATTTCTTCTTGCGCAGTGGTCAACGCGGCACTCTCTAGCTGCAAAGAGCACTTTTTACTATGCGCACCCAACCAGAGTGACGGGAGGAGCACATTTCAGAAAACGTGCTCAGCTCGTCGAGAAAATGCGATTTAAGCAATAAAATTAAAAATGCACCTAAAACCTAAACCAAACGTTGCAGATGGTCATTTCTTCATGCGCAGTGGTCAACGCGGCACTCTCTAGCTGCCAAGAGCACTTTTTATTATGCGCACCCAACCAGAGTGACGGGAGGAGCACATTTCAGAAAACATACTCAGCTCGTCGAGAAAATGCGATTTAAGCAATAAAATTAAAAATGCACCTAAAACCTAAACCAAACGTTGCAGATGGTCATTTCTTCATGCGCAGTGGTCAACGCGGCACTCTCTAGCTGCCAAGAGCACTTTTTACTATGCGCACCCAACCAGAGTGACGGGAGGAGCACATTTCAGAAAACGTGCTCAGCTCGTCCAGAAAATGCGATTTAAGCAATAAAATTAAAAATGCACCCAAAACCTAAACCAAACGTTGCAGATGGTCATTTCTTCATGCGCAGTGGTCAACGCGGCACTCTCTAGCTTCCAAGAGCACTTTTTACTATGCGCACCCAACCAGAGTGACGGGAGGAGCACATTTCAGAAAACGTGCTCAGCTCGTCGAGAAAATGCGATTTAAGCAATAAAATTAAAAATGCACCTAAAACCTAAACCAAACGTTGCAGGTGGTTATTTCTTCATGCGCAGCGGTCAACGCGGCACTATCTAGCTGCCAAGAGCACTTTTTACTATGCGCACCCAACCAGAGTGACGGGAGGAGCACATTTCAGAAAACGTGCTCAGCTCGTCGAGAAAATGCGATTTAAGCAATAAAATTAAAAATGCACCTAAAACCTAAACCAAACGTTGCAGGTGGTTATTTCTTCATGCGCAGTGGTCAACGCGGCACTCTCTAGCTGCCAAGAGCACTTTTTACTATGCGCACCCAACCAGAGTGACGGGAGGAGCACATTTCAGAAAACGTGCTCAGCTCGTCGAGAAAATGCGATTTCAGCAATAAAATTAAACATGCACCTAAAACCTAAACCGAACGCTGCAGATGGTCATTTCTTCATGCGCAGTGGTCAACGCGGCACTCTCTAGCTGCCAAGAGCACTTTTTACTATGCGCACCCAACCAGAGTGACGGGAGGAGCACATTTAAGAAAACGTGCTCAGCTCGTCCAGAAAATGCGATTTAAGCAATAAAATTAAAAATGCACCCAAAACCTAAACCAAACGTTCCAGGTGGTTATTTCTTCATGCGCAGTGGTCAACGCGGCACTCTCTAGCTGCCAAGAGCACTTTTTACTATGCGCACCCAACCAGAGTGACGGGAGGAGCACATTTCAGAAAACGTGCTCAGCTCTTCGAGAAAATGCGATTTAAGCAATAAAATTAAAAATGCACCTAAAACCTAAACCAAACGTTGCAGGTAGTTATTTCTTCATAGGCAGCGG
Organism: Syngnathus scovelli; assembly: GCF_024217435.2. Taxonomy (NCBI): domain Eukaryota; kingdom Metazoa; phylum Chordata; class Actinopteri; order Syngnathiformes; family Syngnathidae; genus Syngnathus; species Syngnathus scovelli. The sequence continues at coordinate 2,213,900 of NW_026061342.1, read as the reverse complement.
TCAACGCGGCACTATCTAGCTGCCAAGAGCACTTTTTACTATGCGCACCCGACCAGAGTGACGGGAGGAGCACATTTCAGAAAACGTGCTCAGCTCGTCGAGAAAATGCGATTTAAGCAATAAAATTAAAAATGCACCTAAAACCTAAACCAAACGTTGCAGATGGTCATTTCTTCATGCGCAGTGGTCAACGCGGCACTCTCTAGCTGCCAAGAGCACTTTTTACTATGCGCACCCAACCAGAGTGACGGGAGGAGCACATTTCAGAAAACGTGCTCAGCTCGTCGAGAAAATGCGATTCAAGCAATAAAATTAAAAATGCACCTAAAACCTAAACCAAACGTTGGGGGTGGTTATTTCTTCATGTGCAGCAGTCAACGCGGCACTCTCTAGCTGCCAAGAGCACTTTTTACTATGCGCACCCGACCAGAGTGACGGGAGGAGCACATTTCAGAAAACGTGCTCAGCTCGTCGAGAAAATGCGATTTAAGCAATAAAATTAAAAATGCACCTAAAACCTAAACCAAACGTTGCAGGTGGTTATTTCTTCATGCGCAATGGTCAACGCGGCACTCTCTAGCTGCCAAGAGCACTTTTTACTATGCGCACCCAACCAGAGTGACGGGAGGAGCACATTTCAGAAAACGTGCTCAGCTCGTCGAGAAAATGCGATTTAAACAATAAAATTAAAAATGCACCCAAAACCTAAACCAAACGTTGCAGGTGGTTATTTCTTCATGCGCAGCAGTCAACGCGGCACTCTCTAGCTGCCAAGAGCACTTTTTACTATGCGCACCCAACCAGAGTGACGGGAGGAGCACATTTCAGAAAACGTGCTCAGCTCGTCGAGAAAATGCGATTTAAGCAATAAAATTAAAAATGCACCTAAAACCTAAAACAAACGTTGCAGGTGGTTATTTCTTCATGTGCAGCAGTCAACGCGGCACTCTCTAGCTGCCAAGAGCACTTTTTACTATGCGAACCCCAACCAGAGTGACGGGAGGAGCACATTTCAGAAAACGTGCTCAGCTCGTCGAGAAAATGCGATTTAAGCAATAAAATTAAAAATGCACCCAAAACCTAAACCAAACGTTGCAGGTGGTTATTTCTTCATGCGCAGTGGTCAACGCGGCACTCTCTAGCTGCCAAGAGCACTTTTTACTATGCGCACCCAACCAGAGTGACGGGAGGAGCACATTTCAGAAAACGTGCTCAGCTCGTCGAGAAAATGCGATTTAAGCAATAAAATTAAAAATGCACCTAAAACCTAAACCAAACGTTGGGGGTGGTTATTTCTTCATGTGCAGCAGTCAACGCGGCACTCTCTAGCTGCCAAGAGCACTTTTTATTATGCGCACCCAACCAGAGTGACGGGAGGAGCACATTTCAGAAAACATGCTCAGCTCGTCGAGAAAATGCGATTTAAGCAATAAAATTAAAAATGCACCTAAAACCTAAACCAAACGTTGCAGATGGTCATTTCTTCATGCGCAGTGGTCAACGCGGCACTCTCTAGCTGCCAAGAGCACTTTTTACTATGCGCACCCAACCAGAGTGACGGGAGGAGCACATTTCAGAAAACGTGCTCAGCTCGTCGAGAAAATGCGATTTAAGCAATAAAATTAAAAATGCACCTAAAACCTAAACCAAACGTTGGGGGTGGTTATTTCTTCATGTGCAGCAGTCAACGCGGCACTCTCTAGCTGCCAAGAGCACTCTTTTTACTATGCGCACACAACCAGAGTGACGGGAGGAGCACATTCCAGAAAACGTGCTCAGCTCGTCGAGAAAATGCGATTTAAGCAATAAAAATAAAAATGCACCCAAAACCTAATCCAAAGGTTGCAGATGGTCATTTCTTCATGCGCAGTGGTCAACGCGGCACTCTCTAGCTGCCAAGAGCACTTTTTACTATGCACACCCAAACAGAGTGACGGGAGGAGCCCATTTCAGAAAACGTGCTCACCTCGTCGAGAAAATGCGATTTAAGCAATAAAATTAAAAATGCACCCAAAACCTAAACCAAACGTTGCAGATGGTCATTTCTTCGTGCGCATTGGTCAACGCGGCACTCTCTAGCTGCCAAGAGCACTTTTTACTATGCACACCCAACCAGAGTGACGGGAGGAGTACATTTCAGAAAACGTGCTCAGCTCGTCGAGAAAATGCGATTTCAGCAATAAAATTAAAAATGCACCTAAAACCTAAACCGAACGCTGCAGATGGTCATTTCTTCATGCGCAGCGGTCAACGCGGCACTCTCTAGCTGCCAAGAGCACTTTTTACTATGCGCACCCAACCAGAGTGACGGGAGGAGCACATTTCAGAAAACAAGCTCAGCTCGTCGAGAAAATGCGATTTAAGCAATAAAATTAAAAATGCACCTAAAACCTAAACCAAACGTTGCAGATGGTCATTTCTTCATGCGCAGTGGTCAACGCGGCACTCTTTAGCTGCCAAGAGCACTTTTTACTATGCGCACCCAACCAGAGTGACGGGAGGAGCACATTTCAGAAAACGTGCTCAGCTCGTCGAGAAAATGCGATTTAAGCAATAAAATTAAAAATGCACCCAAAACCTAAACCAAACGTTGCAGGTGTTTTTTTCTTTATGCGCAATGGTCAACGCGGCACTCTCTAGCTGCCAAGAGCACTTTTTACTATGCGCACCCAACCAGAGTGACGGGAGGAGCACATTTCAGAAAACGTGCTCAGCTCGTCGAGAAAATGCGATTTAAGCAATAAAATTAAAAATGCACCCAAAACCTAAACCAAACGTTGCAGGTGGTTATTTCTTCATGCGCAGTGGTCAACGCGGCACTCTCTAGCTGCCAAGAGCACTTTTTACTATGCGCACCCAACCAGAGTGACGGGAGGAGCACATTTCAGAAAACGTGCTCAGCTCGTCGAGAAAATGCGATTTAAGCAATAAAATTAAAAATGCACCGAAAACCTAAACCAAACGTTGCAGATGGTCATTTCTTCATGCGCAGTGGTCAACACGGCACTCTCTAGCTGCCAAGAGCACTTTTTACTATGCGCACCCAACCAGAGTGACGGGAGGAGCACATTTCAGAAAACATGCTAAGCTCGTCGAGAAAATGCGATTTAAGCAATAAAATTAAAAATGCACCTAAAACCTAAACCAAACGTTGCAGATGGTCATTTCTTCATGGGCAGTGGTCAACGCGGCAGTCTCTAGCTGCCAAGAGCACTTTTTACTATGCGCACCCAACCAGAGTGACGGGAGGAGCACATTTCAGAAAACGTGCTCAGCTCGTCGAGAAAATGCGATTTAAGCAATAAAATTAAAAATGCACCCAAAACCTAAAACAAACGTTGCACGTGGTTATTTCTTCATGCGCAGTGGTCAACGCGGCACTCTCTAGCTGCCAAGAGCACTTTTTACTATGCCCACCCAACCAGAGTGACGGGAGGAGCACATTTCAGAAAACGTGCTCAGCTCGTCGAGAAAATGCGATTTAAGCAATAAAATTAAAAATGCACCCAAAACCTAAACCAAACGTTGCAGATGGTCATTTCTTCATGCGCAGTGGTCAACGCGGCACTCTCTAGCTGCCAAGAGCACTCTTTTTACTATGCGCACCCAACCAGAGTGACGGGAGGAGCACATTTCAGAAAACGTGCTCAGCTCGTCGAGAAAATGCGATTTAAGCAATAAAATTAAAAATGCACCTAAAACCTAAACCAAACGTTGCGGGTGGTTATTTCTTCATGCGCAGTGGTCAACGCGGCACTCTCTAGCTGCCAAGAGCACTTTTTACTATGCGCACCCGACCAGAGTGACGGGAGGAGCACATTTCAGAAAACGTGCTCAGCTCGTCGAGAAAATGCGATTTAAGCAATAAAATTAAAAATGCACCCAAAACCTAAACCAAACGTTGCAGGTGGTTATTTCTTCATGCGAAGTGGTCAACGCGGCACTCTCTAGCGGCCAAGAGCACTTTTTACTATGCGCACCCAACCAGAGTGACGGGAGGAGCACATTTCAGAAAACGTGCTCAGCTCGTCGAGAAAATCTGATTAAAGCAATAAAATTAAAAATGCACCTAAAACCTAAACCAAACGTTGCAGATGGTCATTTCTTCATGCGCAGTGGTCAACGCGGCACTCTCTAGCTGCCAAGAGCACTTTTTACTATGCGCACCCAACCAGAGTGATAGGAGGAGCACATTTCAGAAAACGTGCTCAGCTCGACGAGAAAATGCGATTTAAGCAATAAAATTAAAAATGCACCCAAAACCTAAACCAAACGTTGCAGGTGGTTATTTCTTCATGCGCAGGGGTCAACGCGGCACTCTCTAGCTGCCAAGAGCACTTTTTACTATGCGCACCCAACCAGAGTGACGGGAGGAGCATATTTCAGAAAACGTGCTCAGCTCGTCGAGAAAATGCGATTTAAGCAATAAAATTAAAAATGCACCTAAAACCTAAACCAAACGTTGCAGGTGGTTATTTCTTCATGCGCAGTGGTCAACGCGGCACTCTCTAGCTGCCAAGAGCACTTTTTACTATGCGCACCCAACCAGAGTGACGGGAGGAGCACATTTCAGAAAACGTGCTCAACTCGTCGAGAAATGCGATTTAAGCAATAAAATTAAAAATGCACCTAAAACCTAAACCAAACGTTGCAGGTGGTTATTTCTTCATGCGCAATGGTCAACGCGGCACTCTCTAGCTGCCAAGAGCACTTTTTACTATGCGCACCCAACCAGAGTGACGGGAGGAGCACATTTCAGAAAACGTGCTCAGCTCGTCGAGAAAATGCGATTTAAGCAATAAAATTAAAAATGCACCCAAAACCTAAACCAAACGTTGCAGATGGTCATTTCTTCATGCGCAGTGGTCAACGCGGCACTCTCTAGCTGCCAAGAGCACTTTTTACTATGCTCACCCAACCAGAGTGACGGGAGGAGCACATTTCTGAAAACGTGCTCAGCTCGATGAGAAAATGCGATTTAAGCAATAAAATTAAAAATGCACCCAAAACCTAAAACAAACGTTGCACGTGGTTATTTCTTCATGCGCAGTGGTCAACGCGGCACTCTCTAGCTGCCAAGAGCACTTTTTACTATGCGCATCCAACCAGAGTGACGGGAGGAGCACATTTCAGAAAACGTGCTCAGCTCGTCGAGAAAATGCGATTTAAGCAATAAAATTAAAAATGCACCTAAAACCTAAACCAAACGTTGCAGGTGGTTATGTCTTCATGCGCAGTGGTCAACGCGGCACTCTCTAGCTGCCAAGAGCACTTTTTACTATGCGCACCCAACCAGAGTGACGGGAGGAGCACATTTCAGAAAACGTGCTCAGCTCGTCGAGAAAATGCGATTTAAGCAATAAAATTAAAAATGCACCTAAAACCTAAACCAAACGTTGCAGGTGGTTATTTCTTCATGCGCAGTGGTCAACGCGGCACTCTCTAGCTGCCAAGAGCACTTTTTACTATGCGCACTCAACCAGAGTGACGGGAGGAGCACATTTCAGAAAACGTGCTCAGCTCGTCGAGAAAATGCGATTTAAGCAATAAAATGAAAAATGCACCTAAAACCTAAACCAAACGTTGCAGATGGTCATTTCTTCATGCGCAGTGGTCAACGCGGCACTCTCTAGCTGCCAAGAGCACTTTTTACTATGCGCACCCAACCAGAGTGACGGGAGGAGCACATTTAAGAAAACGTGCTCAGCTCGTCCAGAAAATGCGATTTAAGCAATAAAATTAAAAATGCACCCAAAACCTAAACCAAACGTTGCAGATGGTCATTTCTTCATGCGCAGTGGTCAACGCGGCACTCTCTAGCTGCCAAGAGCACTTTTTACTATGCGCACCCAACCAGAGTGACGGGAGGAGCACATTTCAGAAAACGTGCTCAGCTCGTCGAGAAAATGCGATTTAAGCAATAAAATTAAAAATGCACCTAAAACCTAAACCAAACGTTGCAGGTGGTTATTTCTTCATGCGCAGCGGTCAACGCGGCACTATCTAGCTGCCAAGAGCACTTTTTACTATGCGCACCCAACCAGAGTGACGGGAGGAGCACATTTCAGAAAACGTGCTCAGCTCGTCGAGAAAATGCGATTTAAGCAATAAAATTAAAAATGCACCTAAAACCTAAACCAAACGTTGCAGGTGGTTATTTCTTCATGCGCAGTGGTCAACGCGGCACTCTCTAGCTGCCAAGAGCACTTTTTACTATGCGCACCCAACCAGAGTGACGGGAGGAGCACATTTCAGAAAACGTGCTCAGCTCGTCGAGAAAATGCGATTTAAGCAATAAAATTAAAAATGCACCGAAAACCTAAACCAAACGTTGCAGATGGTCATTTCTTCATGCGCAGTGGTCAACACGGCACTCTCTAGCTGCCAAGAGCACTTTTTACTATGCGCACCCAATCAGAGTGACGGGAGGAGCACATTTCAGAAAACATGCTAAGCTCGTCGAGAAAATGCGATTTAAGCAATAAAATTAAAAATGCACCTAAAACCTAAACCAAACGTTGCAGATGGTCATTTCTTCATGGGCAGTGGTCAACGCGGCAGTCTCTAGCTGCCAAGAGCACTTTTTACTATGCGCACCCAACCAGAGTGACGGGAGGAGCACATTTCAGAAAACGTGCTCAGCTCGTCGAGAAAATGCGATTTAAGCAATAAAATTAAAAATGCACCCAAAACCTAAAACAAACGTTGCACGTGGTCATTTCTTCATGCGCAGTGGTCAACGCGGCACTCTCTAGCTGCCAAGAGCACTTTTTACTATGCCCACCCAACCAGAGTGACGGGAGGAGCACATTTCAGAAAACGTGCTCAGCTCGTCGAGAAAATGCGATTTAAGCAATAAAATTAAAAATGCACCCAAAACCTAAACCAAACGTTGCAGATGGTCATTTCTTCATGCGCAGTGGTCAACGCGGCACTCTCTAGCTGCCAAGAGCACTCTTTTTACTATGCGCACCCAACCAGAGTGACGGGAGGAGCACATTTCAGAAAACGTGCTCAGCTCGTCGAGAAAATGTGATTTAAGCAATAAAATTAAAAATGCACCTAAAACCTAAACCAAACGTTGCGGGTGGTTATTTCTTCATGCGCAGTGGTCAACGCGGCACTCTCTAGCTGCCAAGAGCACTTTTTACTATGCGCATCCGACCAGAGTGACGGGAGGAGCACATTTCAGAAAACGTGCTCAGCTCGTCGAGAAAATGCGATTTAAGCAATAAAATTAAAAATGCACCCAAAACCTAAACCAAACGTTGCAGGTGGTTATTTCTTCATGTGCAGTGGTCAACGCGGCACTCTCTAGCTGCCAAGAGCACTTTTTACTATGCGCACCCAACCAGAGTGACGGGAGGAGCACATTTCAGAAAACGTGCTCAGCTCGTCGAGAAAATCTGATTAAAGCAATAAAATTAAAAATGCACCTAAAACCTAAACCAAACGTTGCAGATGGTCATTTCTTCATGCGCAGTGGTCAACGCGGCACTCTCTAGCTGCCAAGAGCACTTTTTACTATGCGCACCCAACCAGAGTGATAGGAGGAGCACATTTCAGAAAACGTGCTCAGCTCGACGAGAAAATGCGATTTAAGCAATAAAATTAAAAATGCACCCAAAACCTAAACCAAACGTTGCAGGTGGTTATTTCTTCATGCGCAGTGGTCAACGCGGCACTCTCTAGCTGCCAAGAGCACTTTTTACTATGCGCACCCAACCAGAGTGACGGGAGGAGCATATTTCAGAAAACGTGCTCAGCTCGTCGAGAAAATGCGATTTAAGCAACAAAATTAAAAATGCACCTAAAACCTAAACCAAACGTTGCAGGTGGTTATTTCTTCATGCGCAGTGGTCAACGCGGCACTCTCTAGCTGCCAAGAGCACTTTTTACTATGCGCACCCAACCAGAGTGACGGGAGGAGCACATTTCAGAAAACGTGCTCAACTCGTCGAGAAATGCGATTTAAGCAATAAAATTAAAAATGCACCTAAAACCTAAACCAAACGTTGCAGGTGGTTATTTCTTCATGCGCAATGGTCAATGCGGCACTCTCTAGCTGCCAAGAGCACTTTCTACTATGCTCACCCAACCAGAGTGACGGGAGGAGCACATTTCTGAAAACGTGCTCAGCTCGACGAGAAAATGCGATTTAAGCAATAAAATTAAAAATGCACCCAAAACCTAAAACAAACGTTGCACGTGGTTATTTCTTCATGCGCAGTGGTCAACGCGGCACTCTCTAGCTGCCAAGAGCACTTTTTACTATGCGCACCCAACCAGAGTGACGGGAGGAGCACATTTCAGAAAACGTGCTCAGCTCGTCGAGAAAATGCGATTTAAGCAATAAAATTAAAAATGCACCTAAAACCTAAACCAAACGTTGCAGGTGGTTATTTCTTCATGCGCAGTGGTCAACGCGGCACTCTCTAGCTGCCAAGAGCACTTTTTACTATGCGCACCCAATCAGAGTGACGGGAGGAGCACATTTCAGAAAACATGCTAAGCTCGTCGAGAAAATGCGATTTAAGCAATAAAATTAAAAATGCACCTAAAACCTAAACCAAACGTTGCAGATGGTCATTTCTTCATGGGCAGTGGTCAACGCGGCAGTCTCTAGCTGCCAAGAGCACTTTTTACTATGCGCACCCAACCAGAGTGACGGGAGGAGCACATTTCAGAAAACGTGCTCAGCTCGTCGAGAAAATGCGATTTAAGCAATAAAATTAAAAATGCACCCAAAACCTAAAACAAACGTTGCACGTGGTCATTTCTTCATGCGCAGTGGTCAACGCGGCACTCTCTAGCTGCCAAGAGCACTTTTTACTATGCCCACCCAACCAGAGTGACGGGAGGAGCACATTTCAGAAAACGTGCTCAGCTCGTCGAGAAAATGCGATTTAAGCAATAAAATTAAAAATGCACCCAAAACCTAAACCAAACGTTGCAGATGGTCATTTCTTCATGCGCAGTGGTCAACGCGGCACTCTCTAGCTGCCAAGAGCACTCTTTTTACTATGCGCACCCAACCAGAGTGACGGGAGGAGCACATTTCAGAAAACGTGCTCAGCTCGTCGAGAAAATGTGATTTAAGCAATAAAATTAAAAATGCACCTAAAACCTAAACCAAACGTTGCGGGTGGTTATTTCTTCATGCGCAGTGGTCAACGCGGCACTCTCTAGCTGCCAAGAGCACTTTTTACTATGCGCATCCGACCAGAGTGACGGGAGGAGCACATTTCAGAAAACGTGCTCAGCTCGTCGAGAAAATGCGATTTAAGCAATAAAATTAAAAATGCACCCAAAACCTAAACCAAACGTTGCAGGTGGTTATTTCTTCATGTGCAGTGGTCAACGCGGCACTCTCTAGCTGCCAAGAGCACTTTTTACTATGCGCACCCAACCAGAGTGACGGGAGGAGCACATTTCAGAAAACGTGCTCAGCTCGTCGAGAAAATCTGATTAAAGCAATAAAATTAAAAATGCACCTAAAACCTAAACCAAACGTTGCAGATGGTCATTTCTTCATGCGCAGTGGTCAACGCGGCACTCTCTAGCTGCCAAGAGCACTTTTTACTATGCGCACCCAACCAGAGTGATAGGAGGAGCACATTTCAGAAAACGTGCTCAGCTCGACGAGAAAATGCGATTTAAGCAATAAAATTAAAAATGCACCCAAAACCTAAACCAAACGTTGCAGGTGGTTATTTCTTCATGCGCAGTGGTCAACGCGGCACTCTCTAGCTGCCAAGAGCACTTTTTACTATGCGCACCCAACCAGAGTGACGGGAGGAGCATATTTCAGAAAACGTGCTCAGCTCGTCGAGAAAATGCGATTTAAGCAACAAAATTAAAAATGCACCTAAAACCTAAACCAAACGTTGCAGGTGGTTATTTCTTCATGCGCAGTGGTCAACGCGGCACTCTCTAGCTGCCAAGAGCACTTTTTACTATGCGCACCCAACCAGAGTGACGGGAGGAGCACATTTCAGAAAACGTGCTCAACTCGTCGAGAAATGCGATTTAAGCAATAAAATTAAAAATGCACCTAAAACCTAAACCAAACGTTGCAGGTGGTTATTTCTTCATGCGCAATGGTCAATGCGGCACTCTCTAGCTGCCAAGAGCACTTTCTACTATGCTCACCCAACCAGAGTGACGGGAGGAGCACATTTCTGAAAACGTGCTCAGCTCGACGAGAAAATGCGATTTAAGCAATAAAATTAAAAATGCACCCAAAACCTAAAACAAACGTTGCACGTGGTTATTTCTTCATGCGCAGTGGTCAACGCGGCACTCTCTAGCTGCCAAGAGCACTTTTTACTATGCGCACCCAACCAGAGTGACGGGAGGAGCACATTTCAGAAAACGTGCTCAGCTCGTCGAGAAAATGCGATTTAAGCAATAAAATTAAAAATGCACCTAAAACCTAAACCAAACGTTGCAGGTGGTTATGTCTTCATGCGCAGTGGTCAACGCGGCACTCTCTAGCTGCCAAGAGCACTTTTTACTATGCGCACCCAACCAGAGTGACGGGAGGAGCACATTTCAGAAAACGTGCTCAGCTCGTCGAGAAAATGCGATTTAAGCAATAAAATTAAAAATGCACCCAAAACCTAAACCAAACGTTGCAGGTGGTTATTTCTTCATGCGCAGTGATCAACGCGGCACTCTCGAGCTGGCAAGAGCACTTTTTACTATGCGCACCCAACCAGAGTGACGGGAGGAGCACATTTCAGAAAACGTGCTCAGCTCGTCGAGAAAATGCGATTTAAGCAATAAAATTAAAAATGCACCTAAAACCTAAACCAAACGTTGGGGGTGGTTATTTCTTCATGTGCAGCAGTCAACGCGGCACTCTCTAGCTGCCAAGAGCACTTTTTACTATGCGCACCCAACCAGAGTGACGGGAGGAGCACATTTCAGAAAACGTGCTCAGCTCGTCGAGAAAATGCGATTTAAGCAATAAAATTAAAAATGCACCTAAAACCTAAACCAAACGTTGCAGGTGGTTATTTCTTCATAGGCAGCGGTCAACGCGGCACTATCTAGCTGCCAAGAGCACTTTTTACTATGCGCACCCAACCAGAGTGACGGGAGGAGCACATTTCAGAAAACGTGCTCAGCTTGTCGAGAAAATGCGATTTAAGCAATAAAATTAAAAATGCACCTAAAACCTAAACCAAACGTTGCAGATGGTCATTTCTTCATGCGCAGTGGTCAACGCGGCACTCTCTAGCTGCCAAGAGCACCTTTTACTATGCGCACCAAACCAGAGTGACGGGAGGAGCACATTTCAGAAAACGTGCTCAGCTCGTCCAGAAAATGCGATTTAAGCAATAAAATTAAAAATGCACCCAAAACCTAAACCAAACGTTGCAGGTGGTTATTTCTTCATGCGCAGTGGTCAACGCGGCACTCTCTAGCTGCCAAGAGCACTTTTTACTATGCGCACCCAACCAGAGTGACGGGAGGAGCACATTTCAGAAAACGTGCTCAGCTCGTCGAGAAAATGCGATTTAAGCAATAAAATTAAAAATGCACCTAAAACCTAAACCAAACGTTGCAGATGGTTATTTCTTCATGCGAAGCGGTCAACGCGGCACTATCTAGCTGCCAAGAGCACTTTTTACTATGCGCACCCAACCAGAGTGACGGGAGGAGCACATTTCAGAAAACGTGCTCAGCTCGTCGAGAAAATGCGATTTAAGCAATAAAATTAAAAATGCACCTAAAACCTAAACCAAACGTTGCAGGTGGTTATTTCTTCATAAGCAGTGGTCAACGCGGCACTCTCTAGCTGCCAAGAGCACTTTTTACTATGCGCACCCAACCAGAGTAACGGGAGGAGCACATTTCAGAAAACGTGCTCAGCTCGTCGAGAAAATGCGATTTAAGCAATAAAATTAAAAATGCACCGAAAACCTAAACCAAACGTTGCAGATGGTCATTTCTTCATGCGCAGTGGTCAACGCGGCACTCTCTAGCTGCCAAGGGCACTTTTTAATATGCGCACCCAACCAGAGTGACGGGAGGAGCACATTTCAGAAAACGTGTTCAGCTTGTCGAGAAAATGCGATTTAAGCAATAAAATTAAAAATGCACCTAAAACCTAAACCAAACGTTGCAGATGGTCATTTCTTCATGCGCAGTGGTCAACGCGGCACTCTCTAGCTGCCAAGAGCACTTTTTACTATGCGCACCCAACCAGAGTGACGGGAGGAGCACATTTCAGAAAACGTGCTCAGCTCGTCCAGAAAATGCGATTTAAGCAATAAATTTAAAAATGCACCCAAAACCTAAACCAAACGTTGCAGGTGGTTATTTCTTCATGCGCAGTGGTCAACGCGGCACTCTCTAGCTGCCAAGAGCACTTTTTACTATGCGCACCCAACCAGAGTGACGGGAGGAGCACATTTCAGAAAACGTGCTCAGCTCGTCGAGAAAATGCGATTTAAGCAATAAAATTAAAAATGCACCTAAAACCTAAACCAAACGTTGCAGGTGGTTATGTCTTCATGCGCAGTGGTCAACGCGGCACTCTCTAGCTGCCAAGAGCACTTTTTACTATGCGCACCCAACCAGAGTGACGGGAGGAGCACATTTCAGAAAACGTGCTCAGCTCGTCGAGAAAATGCGATTTAAGCAATAAAATTAAAAATGCACCCAAAACCTAAACCAAACGTTGCAGGTGGTTATTTCTTCATGCGCAGTGATCAACGCGGCACTCTCGAGCTGGCAAGAGCACTTTTTACTATGCGCACCCAACCAGAGTGACGGGAGGAGCACATTTCAGAAAACGTGCTCAGCTCGTCGAGAAAATGCGATTTAAGCAATAAAATTAAAAATGCACCTAAAACCTAAACCAAACGTTGGGGGTGGTTATTTCTTCATGTGCAGCAGTCAACGCGGCACTCTCTAGCTGCCAAGAGCACTTTTTACTATGCGCACCCAACCAGAGTGACGGGAGGAGCACATTTCAGAAAACGTGCTCAGCTCGTCGAGAAAATGCGATTTAAGCAATAAAATTAAAAATGCACCTAAAACCTAAACCAAACGTTGCAGGTGGTTATTTCTTCATAGGCAGCGGTCAACGCGGCACTATCTAGCTGCCAAGAGCACTTTTTACTATGCGCACCCAACCAGAGTGACGGGAGGAGCACATTTCAGAAAACGTGCTCAGCTTGTCGAGAAAATGCGATTTAAGCAATAAAATTAAAAATGCACCTAAAACCTAAACCAAACGTTGCAGATGGTCATTTCTTCATGCGCAGTGGTCAACGCGGCACTCTCTAGCTGCCAAGAGCACCTTTTACTATGCGCACCAAACCAGAGTGACGGGAGGAGCACATTTCAGAAAACGTGCTCAGCTCGTCCAGAAAATGCGATTTAAGCAATAAAATTAAAAATGCACCCAAAACCTAAACCAAACGTTGCAGGTGGTTATTTCTTCATGCGCAGTGGTCAACGCGGCACTCTCTAGCTGCCAAGAGCACTTTTTACTATGCGCACCCAACCAGAGTGACGGGAGGAGCACATTTCAGAAAACGTGCTCAGCTCGTCGAGAAAATGCGATTTAAGCAATAAAATTAAAAATGCACCTAAAACCTAAACCAAACGTTGCAGATGGTTATTTCTTCATGCGAAGCGGTCAACGCGGCACTATCTAGCTGCCAAGAGCACTTTTTACTATGCGCACCCAACCAGAGTGACGGGAGGAGCACATTTCAGAAAACGTGCTCAGCTCGTCGAGAAAATGCGATTTAAGCAATAAAATTAAAAATGCACCTAAAACCTAAACCAAACGTTGCAGGTGGTTATTTCTTCATAAGCAGTGGTCAACGCGGCACTCTCTAGCTGCCAAGAGCACTTTTTACTATGCGCACCCAACCAGAGTAACGGGAGGAGCACATTTCAGAAAACGTGCTCAGCTCGTCGAGAAAATGCGATTTAAGCAATAAAATTAAAAATGCACCGAAAACCTAAACCAAACGTTGCAGATGGTCATTTCTTCATGCGCAGTGGTCAACGCGGCACTCTCTAGCTGCCAAGGGCACTTTTTAATATGCGCACCCAACCAGAGTGACGGGAGGAGCACATTTCAGAAAACGTGTTCAGCTTGTCGAGAAAATGCGATTTAAGCAATAAAATTAAAAATGCACCTAAAACCTAAACCAAACGTTGCAGATGGTCATTTCTTCATGCGCAGTGGTCAACGCGGCACTCTCTAGCTGCCAAGAGCACTTTTTACTATGCGCACCCAACCAGAGTGACGGGAGGAGCACATTTCAGAAAACGTGCTCAGCTCGTCCAGAAAATGCGATTTAAGCAATAAATTTAAAAATGCACCCAAAACCTAAACCAAACGTTGCAGGTGGTTATTTCTTCATGCGCAGTGGTCAACGCGGCACTCTCTAGCTGCCAAGAGCACTTTTTACTATGCGCACCCAACCAGAGTGACGGGAGGAGCACATTTCAGAAAACGTGCTCAGCTCGTCGAGAAAATGCGATTTAAGCAATAAAATTAAAAATGCACCTAAAACCTAAACCAAACGTTGCAGGTGGTTATGTCTTCATGCGCAGTGGTCAACGCGGCACTCTCTAGCTGCCAAGAGCACTTTTTACTATGCGCACCCAACCAGAGTGACGGGAGGAGCACATTTCAGAAAACGTGCTCAGCTCGTCGAGAAAATGCGATTTAAGCAATAAAATTAAAAATGCACCCAAAACCTAAACCAAACGTTGCAGGTGGTTATTTCTTCATGCGCAGTGATCAACGCGGCACTCTCGAGCTGGCAAGAGCACTTTTTACTATGCGCACCCAACCAGAGTGACGGGAGGAGCACATTTCAGAAAACGTGCTCAGCTCGTCGAGAAAATGCGATTTAAGCAATAAAATTAAAAATGCACCTAAAACCTAAACCAAACGTTGGGGGTGGTTATTTCTTCATGTGCAGCAGTCAACGCGGCACTCTCTAGCTGCCAAGAGCACTTTTTACTATGCGCACCCAACCAGAGTGACGGGAGGAGCACATTTCAGAAAACGTGCTCAGCTCGTCGAGAAAATGCGATTTAAGCAATAAAATTAAAAATGCACCTAAAACCTAAACCAAACGTTGCAGGTGGTTATTTCTTCATAGGCAGCGGTCAACGCGGCACTATCTAGCTGCCAAGAGCACTTTTTACTATGCGCACCCAACCAGAGTGACGGGAGGAGCACATTTCAGAAAACGTGCTCAGCTTGTCGAGAAAATGCGATTTAAGCAATAAAATTAAAAATGCACCTAAAACCTAAACCAAACGTTGCAGATGGTCATTTCTTCATGCGCAGTGGTCAACGCGGCACTCTCTAGCTGCCAAGAGCACCTTTTACTATGCGCACCAAACCAGAGTGACGGGAGGAGCACATTTCAGAAAACGTGCTCAGCTCGTCCAGAAAATGCGATTTAAGCAATAAAATTAAAAATGCACCCAAAACCTAAACCAAACGTTGCAGGTGGTTATTTCTTCATGCGCAGTGGTCAACGCGGCACTCTCTAGCTGCCAAGAGCACTTTTTACTATGCGCACCCAACCAGAGTGACGGGAGGAGCACATTTCAGAAAACGTGCTCAGCTCGTCGAGAAAATGCGATTTAAGCAATAAAATTAAAAATGCACCTAAAACCTAAACCAAACGTTGCAGATGGTTATTTCTTCATGCGAAGCGGTCAACGCGGCACTATCTAGCTGCCAAGAGCACTTTTTACTATGCGCACCCAACCAGAGTGACGGGAGGAGCACATTTCAGAAAACGTGCTCAGCTCGTCGAGAAAATGCGATTTAAGCAATAAAATTAAAAATGCACCTAAAACCTAAACCAAACGTTGCAGGTGGTTATTTCTTCATAAGCAGTGGTCAACGCGGCACTCTCTAGCTGCCAAGAGCACTTTTTACTATGCGCACCCAACCAGAGTAACGGGAGGAGCACATTTCAGAAAACGTGCTCAGCTCGTCGAGAAAATGCGATTTAAGCAATAAAATTAAAAATGCACCGAAAACCTAAACCAAACGTTGCAGATGGTCATTTCTTCATGCGCAGTGGTCAACGCGGCACTCTCTAGCTGCCAAGGGCACTTTTTAATATGCGCACCCAACCAGAGTGACGGGAGGAGCACATTTCAGAAAACGTGTTCAGCTTGTCGAGAAAATGCGATTTAAGCAATAAAATTAAAAATGCACCTAAAACCTAAACCAAACGTTGCAGATGGTCATTTCTTCATGCGCAGTGGTCAACGCGGCACTCTCTAGCTGCCAAGAGCACTTTTTACTATGCGCACCCAACCAGAGTGACGGGAGGAGCACATTTCAGAAAACGTGCTCAGCTCGTCCAGAAAATGCGATTTAAGCAATAAATTTAAAAATGCACCCAAAACCTAAACCAAACGTTGCAGGTGGTTATTTCTTCATGCGCAGTGGTCAACGCGACACTCTCTAGCTGCCAAGAGCACTTTTTACTATGCGCACCCAACCAGAGTGACGGGAGGAGCACATTTCAGAAAACGTGCTCTGCTCGTCGAGAAAATGCGATTTAAGCAATAAAATTAAAAATGCACCAAAAACCTAAACCAAACGTTGCAGATGGTCATTTCTTCATGCGCAGTGGTCAACGCGGCACTCTCTAGCTGCCAAGAGCACTTTCTACTATGCGCACCCAACCAAAATGACGGGAGGAGCACATTTCAGAAAACGTGCTCAGCTCGACTAGAAAATGCGATTTAAGCAATAAAATTAAAAATGCACCCAAAACCTAAACCAAACGTTGCAGGCGGTTATTTCTTCATGCGCAGTGGTCAACGCGGCACTCTCTAGCTGCCAAGAGCACTTTTTACTATGCGCACCCAACCAGAGTGACGGGAGGAGCACATTTCAGAAAACGTGCTCAGCTCGTCGAGAAAATGCGATTTAAACAATAAAATTAAAAATGCACCTAAAACCTAAACCAAACGTTGCAGGTGGTTATTTCTTCATGCGCAGTGGTCAACGCGGCACTCTCTAGCTGCCAAGAGCACTTTTTACTATGCGCACCCAACCAGAGTGACGGGAGGAGCACATTTCAGAAAACGTGCTCAGCTCGTCGAGAAAATGCGATTTAAGCAATAAAATTAAAAATGCACCCAAAACCTAAACCAAACGTTGCAGATGGTCATTTCTTCATGCGCAGTGGTCAACGCGGCACTCTCTAGCTGCCAAGAGCACTTTTTACTATGCGCACCCAACCAGAGTGACGGGAGGAGCACATTTCAGAAAACGTGCTCAGCTCGTCGAGAAAATGCGATTTAAGCAATAAAATTAAAAATGCACCTAAAACCTAAACCAAACGTTGGGGGTGGTTATTTCTTCATGTGCAGCAGTCAACGCGGCACTCTCTAGCTGCCAAGAGCACTTTTTACTATGCGCACCCGACCAGAGTGACGGGAGGAGCACATTTCAGAAAACGTGCTCAGCTCGTCGAGAAAATGCGATTTAAGCAATAAAATTAAAAATGCACCCAAAACCTAAACCAAACGTTGCAGGTGGTTATTTCTTCATGCGCAGTGGTCAACGCGGCACTATCTAGCTGCCAAGAGCACTTTTTACTATGCGCACCCGACCAGAGTGACGGGAGGAGCACATTTCAGAAAACGTGCTCAGCTCGTCGAGAAAATGCGATTTAAGCAATAAAATTAAAAATGCACCTAAAACCTAAACCAAACGTTGCAGGTGGTTATTTCTTCATGCGCAGTGGTCAACGCGGCACTCTCTAGCTGCCAAGAGCACTTTTTACTGTGCGCACCCAACCAGAGTGACGGGAGGAGCACATTTCAGAAAACGTGCTCAGCTCGTCGAGAAAATGCGATTTAAGCAATAAAATTAGAAATGCACCGAAAACCTAAACCAAACGTTGCAGATGGTCATTTCTTCATGCGCAGTGGTCAACGCGGCACTCTCTAGCTGCCAAGAGCACTTTTTACTATGCGCACCCAACCAGAGTGACGGGAGGAGCACATTTCAGAAAACGTGCTCAGCTTGTCGAGAAAATGCGATTTAAGCAATAAAATTAAAAACGAACCTAAAACCTAAACCAAACGTTGCAGATGGTCATTTCTTCATGCGCAGTGGTCAACGCGGCACTCTCTAGCTGCCAAGAGCACTTTTTACTATGCGCACCAAACCAGAGTGACGGGAGGAGCACATTTCAGAAAACTTGCTCAGCTCGTCCAGAAAATGCGATTTAAGCAATAAAATTAAAAATGCACCCACAACCTAAACCAAACGTTGCAGGTGGTTATTTCTTCATGCGCAGTGGTCAACGCGGCACTCTCTAGCTGCCAAGAGCACTTTTTACTATGCGCACCCAACCAGAGTGACGGGAGGAGCACATTTGAGAAAACGTGCTCAGCTCGTCGAGAAAATGCGATTTAAGCAATAAAATTAAAAATGCACCTAAAACCTAAACCAAACGTTGCAGGTGGTTATTTCTTCATGCGCAGCGGTCAACGCGGCACTATCTAGCTGCCAAGAGCACTTTTTACTATGCGCACCCAACCAGAGTGACGGGAGGAGCACATTTCAGAAAACGTGCTCAGCTCGTCGAGAAAATGCGATTTAAGCAATAAAATTAAAAATGCACCTAAAACCTAAACCAAACGTTGCAGGTGATTATTTCTTCATGCGCAGTGGTCAACGCGGCACTCTCTAGCTGCCAAGAGCACTTTTTACTATGCGCACCCAACCAGAGTGACGGGAGGAGCACATTTCAGAAAACGTGCTCAGCTCGTCGAGAAAATGCCATTTAAGCAATAAAATTAAAAATGCACCGAAAACCTAAACCAAACGTTGCAGATGGTCATTTCTTCATGCGCAGTGGTCAACGCGGCACTCTCTAGCTGCCAAGAGCACTTTTTACTATGCGCACCCAACCAGAGTGACGGGAGGAGCACATTTCAGAAAACGTGCTCAGCTCGTCCAGAAAATGCGATTTAAGCAATAAAATTAAAAATGCACCCAAAACCTAAACCAAACGTTGCAGGTGGTCATTTCTTCATGCGCAGTGGTCAACGCGGCACTCTCTAGCTGCCAAAAGCACTTTTTACTATGCGCACCCAACCAGAGTGACGGGAGGAGCACATTTCAGAAAACGTGCTCAGCTCGTCGAGAAAATGCGATTAAAGCAATAAAATTAAAAATGCACCTAAAACCTAAACCAAACGTTGCATATGGTAATTTCTTCATGCGCAGTAGTCAACGCGGCACTCTCTAGCTGCCAAGAGCACTTTTTACTATGCGCACCCAACCAGAGTGACAGGAGGAGCACATTTCAGAAAACGTGCTCAGCTCGTCGAGAAAATGCGATTTAAGCAATAAAATTAAAAATGCACCTAAAACCTAAACCAAACGTTGCAGGTTGTTATTTCTTCATGCGCAGTGGTCAACGCGGCACTCTCTAGCTGCCAAGAGCACTTTTTACTATGCGCACCCAACCAGAGTGACGGGAGGAGTATATTTCAGAAAACGTGCTCAGGTCGAGAAAATGCGATTTAAGCAATAAAATTAAAAATGCACCTAAAACCTAAACCAAACGCTGCAGATGGTTATTTCTTCATGCCCAGTGGTCAACGCGGCACTCTCTAGCTGCCAAGAGCACTTTTTACTATGCGCACCCAACCAGAGTGACGGGAGGAGCACATTTCAGAAAACGTGCTCAGCTCGTCGAGAAAATGCGATTTAAGCAATGAAATTAAAAATGCACCCAAAACCTAAACCAAACGTTGCAGATGGTCATTTCTTCATGCGCAGTGGTCAACGCGGCACTCTCTAGCTGCCAAGAGCACTTTTTACTATGCGCACCCAACCAGAGTGACGGGAGGAGCACATTTCAGAAAACGTGCTCAGCTCGTCGAGAAAATGCGATTTAAGCAATAAAATTAAAAATGCACCCAAAACCTAAACCAAACGTTGCAGGTGGTTATTTCTTCATGCGCAGTGGTCAACGCGGCACTCTCTAGCTGCCAAGAGCACTTTTTACTATGCGCACCCAACCAGAGTGACGGGAGGAGCACTTTTCAGAAAACGTGCTCAGCTCGTCGAGAAAATGCGATTTAAGCAATAAAATTAAAAATGCACCTAAAACCTAAACCAAACGTTGCAGATGGTCATTTCTTCATGCACAGTGGTCAACGCGGCACTCTCTAGCTGCCAAGAGCACTTTTTACTATGCGCACCCAACCAGAGTGACGGGAGGAGCACATTTCAGAAAATGTGCTCAGCTCGTCGAGAAAATGCGATTTAAGCAATAAAATTAAAAATGCACCCAAAACCTAAACCAAACGTTGCAGATGGTCATTTCTTCATGCGCAGTGGTCAACGCGGCACTCTCTAGCTGCCAAGAGCACTTTTTACTATGCGCACCCAACCAGAGTGACGGGAGGAGCACATTTCAGAAAACGTGCTCAGCTCGACGAGAAAATGCGATTTAAGCAATAAAATTAAAAATGCACCCAAAACCTAAACCAAACGTTGTAGCCGGTTATTTCTTCATGCGCAGTGGTCAACGCGGCACTCTCTAGCTGCCAATTGCACTTTTTACTATGCGCACCCAACCAGAGTGACGGGAGGAGCACTTTTCAGAAAACGTGCTCAGCTCGTCGAGAAAATGCGATTTAAGCAATAAAATTAAAAATGCACCTAAAACCTAAACCAAACGTTGCAGATGGTCATTTCTTCATGCACAGTGGTCAACGCGGCACTCTCTAGCTGCCAAGAGCACTTTTTACTATGCGCACCCAACCAGAGTGACGGGAGGAGCACATTTCAGAAAATGTGCTCAGCTCGTCGAGAAAATGCGATTTAAGCAATAAAATTAAAAATGCACCCAAAACCTAAACCAAACGTTGCAGATGGTCATTTCTTCATGCGCAGTGGTCAACGCGGCACTCTCTAGCTGCCAAGAGCACTTTTTACTATGCGCACCCAACCAGAGTGACGGGAGGAGCACATTTCAGAAAACGTGCTCAGCTCGACGAGAAAATGCGATTTAAGCAATAAAATTAAAAATGCACCCAAAACCTAAACCAAACGTTGTAGCCGGTTATTTCTTCATGCGCAGTGGTCAACGCGGCACTCTCTAGCTGCCAATTGCACTTTTTACTATGCGCACCCAACCAGAGTGACGGGAGGAGCACATTTCAGAAAACGTGCTCAGCTCGTCGAGAAAATGCGATTTAAGCAATAAAATTAAAAATGCACCCAAAACCTAAACCAAACGTTGCAGGTGGTTATTTCTTCATGCGCAATGGTCAACGCGGCACTCTCTAGCTGCCAAGAGCACTTTTTACTATGCGCACCCAACCAGAGTGACGGGAGGAGCACATTTCAGAAAACGTGCTCAGCTCGTCGAGAAAATGCGATTTAAGCAATAAAATTAAAAATGCACCCAAAACCTAAACCAAACGTTGCAGGTGGTTATTTCTTCATGCGCAGTGGTCAACGCGGCACTCTCTAGCTGCCAAGAGCACTTTTTACTATGCGCACCCAACCAGAGTGACGGGAGGAGCACATTTCAGAAAACGTGCTCAGCTCGTCGAGAAAATGCGATTTAAGCAATAAAATTAAAAATGCACCCAAAACCTAAACCAAACATTGCAGGTGGTCATTTCTTCATGCGCAGTGGTCAACGCGGCACTCTCTAGCTGCCAAGAGCACTTTTTACTATGCGCACCCAACCAGAGTGACGGGAGGAGCACATTTCAGAAAACGTGCTCAGCTCGTTGAGAAAATGCGATTTAAGCAATAAAATTAAAAATGCACCTAAAACCTAAAACAAACGTTGCACGTGGTTATTTCTTCATGCGCAGTGGTCAACGCGGCACTCTCTAGCTGCCAAGAGCACTTTTTACTATGCGCACCCAACCAGAGTGACAGGAGGAGCACATTTCAGAAAACGTGCTCAGCTCGTCGAGAAAATGCGATTTAAGCAATAAAATTAAAAATGCACCCAAAACCCAAACCAAACGTTGCAGATGGTCATTTCTTCATGCGCAGTGGTCAACGCGGCACTCTCTAGCTGCCAAGAGCACTTTTTACTATGCGCACCCAACCAGAGTGACGGGAGGAGCACATTTCAGAAAACGTGCTCAGCTCGTCGAGAAAATGCGATTTAAGCAATAAAATTAAAAATGCACCTAAAACCTAAACCAAACGTTGGGGGTGGTTATTTCTTCATGTGCAGCAGTCAACGCGGCACTCTCTAGCTGCCAAGAGCACTTTTTACTATGCGCACCCGACCAGAGTGACGGGAGGAGCACATTTCAGAAAACGTGCTCAGCTCGTCGAGAAAATGCGATTTAAGCAATAAAATTAAAAATGCACCTAAAACCTAAACCAAACGTTGCAGGTGGTTATTTCTTCATGCGCAATGGTCAACGCGGCACTCTAGCTGCCAAGAGCACTTTTTACTATGCGCACCCAACCAGAGTGACGGGAGGAGCACATTTCAGAAAACGTGCTCAGCTCGTCGAGAAAATGCGATTTAAACAATAAAATTAAAAATGCACCCAAAACCTAAACCAAACGTTGCAGGTGGTTATTTCTTCATGCGCAGCAGTCAACGCGGCACTCTCTAGCTGCCAAGAGCAGTTTTTACTATGCGCACCCAACCAGAGTGACGGGAGGAGCACATTTCAGAAAACGTGCTCAGCTCGTCGAGAAAATGCGATTTAAGCAATAAAATTAAAAATGCACCTAAAACCTAAAACAAACGTTGCACGTGGTTATTTCTTCATGCGCAGTGGTCAACGCGGCACTCCCTAGCTGCCAAGAGCACTTTTTACTATGCGCACCCAACCAGAGTGACGGGAGGAGCACATTTCAGAAAACGTGCTCAGCTCGTCGAGAAAATGCGATTTAAGCAATAAAATTAAAAATGCACCTAAAACCTAAACCAAACGTTGCAGGTGGTCATTTCTTCATGCGCAGTGGTCAACGCGGCACTCTCTAGCTGCCAAGAGCACTTTTTACTATGCGCACCCAACCAGAGTGACGGGAGGAGCACATTTCAGAAAACATGCTCAGCTCGTCGAGAAAATGCGATTTAAGCAATAAATTTAAAAATGCACCTAAAACCTAAACCAAACGTTGCAGATGGTCATTTCTTCATGCGCAGTGGTCAACGCGGCACTCTCTAGCTGCCAAGAGCACTTTTTACTATGCGCACCCAACCAGAGTGACGGGAGGAGCACATTTCAGAAAACGTGCTCAGCTCGTCGAGAAAATGCGATTTAAGCAATAAAATTAAAAATGCACCTAACACCTAAACCAAACGTTGGGGGTGGTTATTTCTTCATGTGCAGCAGTCAACGCGGCACTCTCTAGCTGCCAAGAGCACTTTTTACTATGCGCACCCGACCAGAGTGACGGGAGGAGCACATTTCAGAAAACGTGCTCAGCTCGTCGAGAAAATGCGATTTAAGCAATAAAATTAAAAATGCACCCAAAACCTAAACCAAACGTTGCAGATGGTCATTTCTTCATGCGCAGTGGTCAACGCGGCACTCTCTAGCTGCCAAGAGCACTTTTTACTATGCGCACCCGACCAGAGTGACGGGAGGAGCACATTTCAGAAAACGTGCTCAGCTCGTCGAGAAAATGCGATTTAAGCAATAAAATTAAAAATGCACCCAAAACCTAAACCAAACGTTGCAGATGGTCATTTCTTCATGCGCAGTGGTCAACGCGGCACTCTCTAGCTGCCAAGAGCACTTTTTACTATGCGCACCCAACCAGAGTGACGGGAGGAGCACATTTCAGAAAACGTGCTCAGCTCGTCGAGAAAATGCGATTTAAGCAATAAAATTAAAAATGCACCTAAAACCTAAACCAAACGTTGCAGATCGTCATTTCTTCATGCGCAGTGGTCAACGCGGCACTCTCTAGCTGCCTAGAGCACTTTTTACTATGCGCACCCAACCAGAGTGACGGGAGGAGCACATTTCAGAAAACGTGCTCAGCTCGACGAGAAAATGCGATTTAAGCAATAAAATTAAAAATGCACCCAAAACCTAAACCAAACGTTGCAGGTGGTTATTTCTTCATGGGCAGTGGTCAACGCGGCACTCTCTAGCTGCCAAGAGCACTTTTTACTATGCGCACCCAACCAGAGTGACGGGAGGAGAACATTTCAGAAAACGTGCTCAGCTCGTCGAGAAAATGCGATTAAAGCAATAAAATTAAAAATGCACCTAAAACCTAAACCAAACGTTGCAGATGGTCATTTCTTCATGCGCAGTGGTCAACGCGGCACTCTCTAGCTGCCAAGAGCACTTTTTACTATGCGCACCCAACCAGAGTGACGGGAGGAGCACATTTCAGAAAACATGCTAAGCTCGTCGAGAAAATGCGATTTAAGCAATAAAATTAAAAATGCACCTAAAACCTAAACCAAACGTTGCAGATGGTCATTTCTTCATGGGCAGTGGTCAACGCGGCAGTCTCTAGCTGCCAAGAGCACTTTTTACTATGCGCACCCAACCAGAGTGACGGGAGGAGCACATTTCAGAAAACGTGCTCAGCTCGTCGAGAAAATGCGATTTAAGCAATAAAATTAAAAATGCACCTAAAACCTAAACCAAACGTTGCAGGTGGTTATTTCTTCATGCGCAGTGGTCAACGCGGCACTCTCTAGCTGCCAAGAGCACTTTTTACTATGCGCACCCAACCAGAGTGACGGGAGGAGCACATTTCAGAAAACGTGCTCAGCTCGTCGAGAAAATGCGATTTAAGCAATAAAATTAGAAATGCACCGAAAACCTAAACCAAACGTTGCAGATGGTCATTTCTTCATGCGCAGTGGTCAACGCGGCACTCTCTAGCTGCCAAGAGCACTTTTTACTATGCGCACCCAACCAGAGTGACGGGAGGAGCACATTTCAGAAAACGTGCTCAGCTCGTCGAGAAAATGCGATTTAAGCAATAAAATTAAAAATGCACCTAAAACCTAAACCAAACGTTGCAGATGGTCATTTCTTCATGCGCAGTGGTCAACGCGGCACTCTCTAGCTGCCAAGAGCACTTTTTACTATGCGCACCAAACCAGAGTGACGGGAGGAGCACATTTCAGAAAACTTGCTCAGCTCGTCCAGAAAATGCGATTTAAGCAATAAAATTAAAAATGCACCCACAACCTAAACCAAACGTTGCAGGTGGTTATTTCTTCATGCGCAGTGGTCAACGCGGCACTCTCTAGCTGCCAAGAGCACTTTTTACTATGCGCACCCAACCAGAGTGACGGGAGGAGCACATTTGAGAAAACGTGCTCAGCTCGTCGAGAAAATGCGATTTAAGCAATAAAATTAAAAATGCACCTAAAACCTAAACCAAACGTTGCAGGTGGTTATTTCTTCATGCGCAGCGGTCAACGCGGCACTATCTAGCTGCCAAGAGCACTTTTTACTATGCGCACCCAACCAGAGTGACGGGAGGAGCACATTTCAGAAAACTTGCTCAGCTCGTCGAGAAAATGCGATTTAAGCAATAAAATTAAAAATGCACCTAAAACCTAAACCAAACGTTGCAGGTGATTATTTCTTCATGCGCAGTGGTCAACGCGGCACTCTCTAGCTGCCAAGAGCACTTTTTACTATGCGCACCCAACCAGAGTGACGGGAGGAGCACATTTCAGAAAACGTGCTCAGCTCGTCGAGAAAATGCGATTTAAGCAATAAAATTAAAAATGCACCGAAAACCTAAACCAAACGTTGCAGATGGTCATTTCTTCATGCGCAGTGGTCAACGCGGCACTCTCTAGCTGCCAAGAGCACTTTTTACTATGCGCACCCAACCAGAGTGACGGGAGGAGCACATTTCAGAAAACGTGCTCAGCTCGTCCAGAAAATGCGATTTAAGCAATAAAATTAAAAATGCACCCAAAACCTAAACCAAACGTTGCAGGTGGTCATTTCTTCATGCGCAGTGGTCAACGCGGCACTCTCTAGCTGCCAAAAGCACTTTTTACTATGCGCACCCAACCAGAGTGACGGGAGGAGCACATTTCAGAAAACGTGCTCAGCTCGTCGAGAAAATGCGATTAAAGCAATAAAATTAAAAATGCACCTAAAACCTAAACCAAACGTTGCATATGGTAATTTCTTCATGCGCAGTAGTCAACGCGGAACTCTCTAGCTGCCAAGAGCACTTTTTACTATGCGCACCCAACCAGAGTGACAGGAGGAGCACATTTCAGAAAACGTGCTCAGCTCGTCGAGAAAATGCGATTTAAGCAATAAAATTAAAAATGCACCTAAAACCTAAACCAAACGTTGCAGGTTGTTATTTCTTCATGCGCAGTGGTCAACGCGGCACTCTCTAGCTGCCAAGAGCACTTTTTACTATGCGCACCCAACCAGAGTGACGGGAGGAGCACATTTCAGAAAACGTGCTCAGCTCGTCGAGAAAATGCGATTTAAGCAATAAAATTAAAAATGCACCTAAAACCTAAACCAAACGTTGCAGGTGGTTATTTCTTCTTGCGCAGTGGTCAACGCGGCACTCTCTAGCTGCAAAGAGCACTTTTTACTATGCGCACCCAACAAGAGTGACGGGAGGAGCACATTTCAGAAAACGTGCTCAGCTCGTCGAGAAAATGCGATTTAAACAATAAAATTAAAAATGCACCCAAAACCTAAACCAAACGTTGCAGATTGTCATTTCTTCATGCGCAGTGGTCAACGCGGCACTCTCTAGCTGCCAAGAGCACTTTTTACTATGCGCACCCAACCAGAGTGACGGGAGGAGCACATTTCAGAAAACGTGCTCAGCTCGTTGAGAAAATGCGATTTAAGCAATAAAATTAAAAATGCACCTAAAACCTAAAACAAACGTTGCACGTGGTTATTTCTTCATGCGCAGTGGTCAACGCGGCACTCTCTAGCTGCCAAGAGCACTTTTTACTATGCGCACCCAACCAGAGTGACAGGAGGAGCACATTTCAGAAAACGTGCTCAGCTCGTCGAGAAAATGCGATTTAAGCAATAAAATTAAAAATGCACCCAAAACCTAAACCAAACGTTGCAGATGGTCATTTCTTCATGCGCAGTGGTCAACGCGGCACTCTCTAGCTGCCAAGAGCACTTTTTACTATGCGCACCCAACCAGAGTGACGGGAGGAGCACATTTCAGAAAACGTGCTCAGCTCGACGAGAAAATGCGATTTAAGCAATAAAATTAAAAATGCAACCAAAACCTAAACCAAACGTTGCAGGTGGTTATTTCTTCATGCGCAGTGGTCAACGCGGCACTCTCTAGCTGCCAAGAGCACTTTTTACTATGCGCACCCAACCAGAGTGACGGGAGGAGCACATTTCAGAAAACGTGCTCAGCTCGTCGACAAAATGCGATTTAAGCAATAAAATTAAAGATGCACCTAAAACCTAAACCAAACGTTGCAGGTGGTTATTTCTTCATGCGCAGTGGTCAACGCGGCACTCTCTAGCTGCCAAGAGCACTTTTTACTATGCACACCCAACCAGAGTGACGGGAGGAGCACATTTCAGAAAACGTGCTCAGCTCGTCGAGAAAATGCGATTTAAGCAATAAAATTAAAAATGCACCCAAAACCTAAACCAAACGTTGCAGATGGTCATTTCTTCATGCGCAGTGGTCAACGCGGCACTCTCTAGCTGCCAGGAGCACTTTTTACTATGCGCACCCAACCAGAGTGACGGGAGGAGCACATTTCAGAAAACGTGCTCAGCTCGACGAGAAAATGCGATTTAAGCAATAAAATTAAAAATGCACCCAAAACCTAAACCAAACGTTGCAGGTGGTTATTTCTTCATGCGCAGTGGTCAACGCGGCACTCTCTAGCTGCCAAGAGCACTTTTTACTAAGCGCACCCAACCAGAGTGACGGGAGGAGCACATTTCAGAGAACGTGCTCAGCTCGTCGAGAAAATGCGATTTAAGCAATAAAATTAAAAATGCACCTAAAACCTAAACCAAACGTTGCAGGTGGCTATTTCTTCATGCGCAATGGTCAACGCGGCACTCTCTAGCTGCCAAGAGCACTTTTTTACTATGCGCACCCAACCAGAGTGACGGGAGGAGCACATTTCAGAAAACGTGCTCAGCTCGTCGAGAAAATGCGATTTAAGCAAAAAAATTAAAAATGCACCCAAAACCTAAACCAAACGTTGCAGATGGTCATTTCTTCATGCGCAGTGGTCAACGCGGCACTCTCTAGCTGCCAAGAGCACTTTTTACTAGGCACACCCAACCAGAGTGACGGGAGGAGCACATATCTGAAAACGTGCTCAGCTCGACGAGAAAATGCGATTTAAGCAATAAAATTAAAAATGCACCCAAAACCTAAAACAAACGTTGCACGTGGTTATTTCTTCATGCGCAGTGGTCAACGCGGCACTCTCTAGCTGCCAAGAGCACTTTTTACTATGCGCACCCAACCAGAGTGACGGGAGGAGCACATTTCAGAAAACGTGCTCAGCTCGTCGAGAAAATGCGATTTAAGCAATAAAATTAAAAATGCACCTAAAACCTAAACCAAACGTTGGGGGTGGTTATTTCTTCATGTGCAGCAGTCAACGCGGCACTCTCTAGCTGCCAAGAGCACTTTTTACTATGCGCACCCGACCAGAGTGACGGGAGGAGCACATTTCAGAAAACGTGCTCAGCTCGTCGAGAAAATGCGATTTAAGCAATAAAATTAAAAATGCACCTAAAACCTAAACCAAACGTTGCAGGTGGTTATTTCTTCATGCGCAATGGTCAACGCGGCACTCTCTAGCTGCCAAGAGCACTTTTTACTATGCGCACCCAACCAGAGTGACGGGAGGAGCACATTTCAGAAAACGTGCTCAGCTCGTCGAGAAAATGCGATTTAAACAATAAAATTAAAAATGCACCCAAAACCTAAACCAAACGTTGCAGGTGGTTATTTCTTCATGCGCAGCAGTCAACGCGGCACTCTCTAGCTGCCAAGAGCAGTTTTTACTATGCGCACCCAACCAGAGTGACGGGAGGAGCACATTTCAGAAAACGTGCTCAGCTCGTCGAGAAAATGCGATTTAAGCAATAAAATTAAAAATGCACCTAAAACCTAAAACAAACGTTGCACGTGGTTATTTCTTCATGCGCAGTGGTCAACGCGGCACTCCCTAGCTGCCAAGAGCACTTTTTACTATGCGCACCCAACCAGAGTGACGGGAGGAGCACATTTCAGAAAACGTGCTCAGCTCGTCGAGAAAATGCGATTTAAGCAATAAAATTAAAAATGCACCTAAAACCTAAACCAAACGTTGCAGGTGGTTATTTCTTCTTGCGCAGTGGTCAACGCGGCACTCTCTAGCTGCAAAGAGCACTTTTTACTATGCGCACCCAACAAGAGTGACGGGAGGAGCACATTTCAGAAAACGTGCTCAGCTCGTCGAGAAAATGCGATTTAAACAATAAAATTAAAAATGCACCCAAAACCTAAACCAAACGTTGCAGATTGTCATTTCTTCATGCGCAGTGGTCAACGCGGCACTCTCTAGCTGCCAAGAGCACTTTTTACTATGCGCACCCAACCAGAGTGACGGGAGGAGCACATTTCAGAAAACGTGCTCAGCTCGTTGAGAAAATGCGATTTAAGCAATAAAATTAAAAATGCACCTAAAACCTAAAACAAACGTTGCACGTGGTTATTTCTTCATGCGCAGTGGTCAACGCGGCACTCTCTAGCTGCCAAGAGCACTTTTTACTATGCGCACCCAACCAGAGTGACAGGAGGAGCACATTTCAGAAAACGTGCTCAGCTCGTCGAGAAAATGCGATTTAAGCAATAAAATTAAAAATGCACCCAAAACCTAAACCAAACGTTGCAGATGGTCATTTCTTCATGCGCAGTGGTCAACGCGGCACTCTCTAGCTGCCAAGAGCACTTTTTACTATGCGCACCCAACCAGAGTGACGGGAGGAGCACATTTCAGAAAACGTGCTCAGCTCGACGAGAAAATGCGATTTAAGCAATAAAATTAAAAATGCACCCAAAACCTAAACCAAACGTTGCAGGTGGTTATTTCTTCATGCGCAGTGGTCAACGCGGCACTCTCTAGCTGCCAAGAGCACTTTTTACTATGCGCACCCAACCAGAGTGACGGGAGGAGCACATTTCAGAAAACGTGCTCAGCTCGTCGACAAAATGCGATTTAAGCAATAAAATTAAAGATGCACCTAAAACCTAAACCAAACGTTGCAGGTGGTTATTTCTTCGTG
The DNA here is from genome assembly GCF_024217435.2 of Syngnathus scovelli. Classification (NCBI taxonomy): domain Eukaryota; kingdom Metazoa; phylum Chordata; class Actinopteri; order Syngnathiformes; family Syngnathidae; genus Syngnathus; species Syngnathus scovelli. Next base: position 2,183,612 of record NW_026061342.1, on the reverse strand, counting down.
CGCAGTGGTCAACGCGGCACTCTCTAGCTGCCAAGAGCACTTTTTACTATGCACACCCAACCAGAGTGACGGGAGGAGCACATTTCAGAAAACGTGCTCAGCTCGTCGAGAAAATGCGATTTAAGCAATAAAATTAAAAATGCACCCAAAACCTAAACCAAACGTTGCAGATGGTCATTTCTTCATGCGCAGTGGTCAACGCGGCACTCTCTAGCTGCCAGGAGCACTTTTTACTATGCGCACCCAACCAGAGTGACGGGAGGAGCACATTTCAGAAAACGTGCTCAGCTCGACGAGAAAATGCGATTTAAGCAATAAAATTAAAAATGCACCCAAAACCTAAACCAAACGTTGCAGGTGGTTATTTCTTCATGCGCAGTGGTCAACGCGGCACTCTCTAGCTGCCAAGAGCACTTTTTACTAAGCGCACCCAACCAGAGTGACGGGAGGAGCACATTTCAGAGAACGTGCTCAGCTCGTCGAGAAAATGCGATTTAAGCAATAAAATTAAAAATGCACCTAAAACCTAAACCAAACGTTGCAGGTGGCTATTTCTTCATGCGCAATGGTCAACGCGGCACTCTCTAGCTGCCAAGAGCACTTTTTTACTATGCGCACCCAACCAGAGTGACGGGAGGAGCACATTTCAGAAAACGTGCTCAGCTCGTCGAGAAAATGCGATTTAAGCAAAAAAATTAAAAATGCACCCAAAACCTAAACCAAACGTTGCAGATGGTCATTTCTTCATGCGCAGTGGTCAACGCGGCACTCTCTAGCTGCCAAGAGCACTTTTTACTAGGCACACCCAACCAGAGTGACGGGAGGAGCACATATCTGAAAACGTGCTCAGCTCGACGAGAAAATGCGATTTAAGCAATAAAATTAAAAATGCACCCAAAACCTAAAACAAACGTTGCACGTGGTTATTTCTTCATGCGCAGTGGTCAACGCGGCACTCTCTAGCTGCCAAGAGCACTTTTTACTATGCGCACCCAACCAGAGTGACGGGAGGAGCACATTTCAGAAAACGTGCTCAGCTCGTCGAGAAAATGCGATTTAAGCAATAAAATTAAAAATGCACCTAAAACCTAAACCAAACGTTGGGGGTGGTTATTTCTTCATGTGCAGCAGTCAACGCGGCACTCTCTAGCTGCCAAGAGCACTTTTTACTATGCGCACCCGACCAGAGTGACGGGAGGAGCACATTTCAGAAAACGTGCTCAGCTCGTCGAGAAAATGCGATTTAAGCAATAAAATTAAAAATGCACCTAAAACCTAAACCAAACGTTGCAGGTGGTTATTTCTTCATGCGCAATGGTCAACGCGGCACTCTCTAGCTGCCAAGAGCACTTTTTACTATGCGCACCCAACCAGAGTGACGGGAGGAGCACATTTCAGAAAACGTGCTCAGCTCGTCGAGAAAATGCGATTTAAACAATAAAATTAAAAATGCACCCAAAACCTAAACCAAACGTTGCAGGTGGTTATTTCTTCATGCGCAGCAGTCAACGCGGCACTCTCTAGCTGCCAAGAGCAGTTTTTACTATGCGCACCCAACCAGAGTGACGGGAGGAGCACATTTCAGAAAACGTGCTCAGCTCGTCGAGAAAATGCGATTTAAGCAATAAAATTAAAAATGCACCTAAAACCTAAAACAAACGTTGCACGTGGTTATTTCTTCATGCGCAGTGGTCAACGCGGCACTCCCTAGCTGCCAAGAGCACTTTTTACTATGCGCACCCAACCAGAGTGACGGGAGGAGCACATTTCAGAAAACGTGCTCAGCTCGTCGAGAAAATGCGATTTAAGCAATAAAATTAAAAATGCACCTAAAACCTAAACCAAACGTTGCAGGTGGTTATTTCTTCTTGCGCAGTGGTCAACGCGGCACTCTCTAGCTGCAAAGAGCACTTTTTACTATGCGCACCCAACAAGAGTGACGGGAGGAGCACATTTCAGAAAACGTGCTCAGCTCGTCGAGAAAATGCGATTTAAGCAATAAAATTAAAAATGCACCTAAAACCTAAACCAAACGTTGCAGATGGTCATTTCTTCATGCGCAGTGGTCAACGCGGCACTCTCTAGCTGCCAAGAGCACTTTTTACTATGCGCACCCAACCAGAGTGACGGGAGGAGCACATTTCAGAAAACGTGCTCAGCTCGTCGAGAAAATGCGATTTAAGCAATAAAATTAAAAATCCACCTAAAACCTAAACCAAACGTTGCAGGTGGTTATTTCTTCATGCGCAGTGGTCAACGCGGCACTCTCTAGCTGCCAAGAGCACTTTTTACTAGGCACACCCAACCAGAGTGACGGGAGGAGCACATATCTGAAAACGTGCTCAGCTCGTCGAGAAAATGCGATTTAAACAATAAAATTAAAAATGCACCCAAAACCTAAACCAAACGTTGCAGGTGGTTATTTCTTCATGCGCAGCAGTCAACGCGGCACTCTCTAGCTGCCAAGAGCAGTTTTTACTATGCGCACCCAACCAGAGTGACGGGAGGAGCACATTTCAGAAAACGTGCTCAGCTCGTCGAGAAAATGCGATTTAAGCAATAAAATTAAAAATGCACCTAAAACCTAAAACAAACGTTGCACGTGGTTATTTCTTCATGCGCAGTGGTCAACGCGGCACTCCCTAGCTGCCAAGAGCACTTTTTACTATGCGCACCCAACCAGAGTGACGGGAGGAGCACATTTCAGAAAACGTGCTCAGCTCGTCGAGAAAATGCGATTTAAGCAATAAAATTAAAAATGCACCTAAAACCTAAACCAAACGTTGCAGGTGGTTATTTCTTCTTGCGCAGTGGTCAACGCGGCACTCTCTAGCTGCAAAGAGCACTTTTTACTATGCGCACCCAACAAGAGTGACGGGAGGAGCACATTTCAGAAAACGTGCTCAGCTCGTCGAGAAAATGCGATTTAAACAATAAAATTAAAAATGCACCCAAAACCTAAACCAAACGTTGCAGATTGTCATTTCTTCATGCGCAGTGGTCAACGCGGCACTCTCTAGCTGCCAAGAGCACTTTTTACTATGCGCACCCAACCAGAGTGACGGGAGGAGCACATTTCAGAAAACGTGCTCAGCTCGTTGAGAAAATGCGATTTAAGCAATAAAATTAAAAATGCACCTAAAACCTAAAACAAACGTTGCACGTGGTTATTTCTTCATGCGCAGTGGTCAACGCGGCACTCTCTAGCTGCCAAGAGCACTTTTTACTATGCGCACCCAACCAGAGTGACAGGAGGAGCACATTTCAGAAAACGTGCTCAGCTCGTCGAGAAAATGCGATTTAAGCAATAAAATTAAAAATGCACCCAAAACCTAAACCAAACGTTGCAGATGGTCATTTCTTCATGCGCAGTGGTCAACGCGGCACTCTCTAGCTGCCAAGAGCACTTTTTACTATGCGCACCCAACCAGAGTGACGGGAGGAGCACATTTCAGAAAACGTGCTCAGCTCGACGAGAAAATGCGATTTAAGCAATAAAATTAAAAATGCACCCAAAACCTAAACCAAACGTTGCAGGTGGTTATTTCTTCATGCGCAGTGGTCAACGCGGCACTCTCTAGCTGCCAAGAGCACTTTTTACTATGCGCACCCAACCAGAGTGACGGGAGGAGCACATTTCAGAAAACGTGCTCAGCTCGTCGACAAAATGCGATTTAAGCAATAAAATTAAAGATGCACCTAAAACCTAAACCAAACGTTGCAGGTGGTTATTTCTTCATGCGCAGTGGTCAACGCGGCACTCTCTAGCTGCCAAGAGCACTTTTTACTATGCACACCAACCAGAGTGACGGGAGGAGCACATTTCAGAAAACGTGCTCAGCTCGTCGAGAAAATGCGATTTAAGCAATAAAATTAAAAATGCACCCAAAACCTAAACCAAACGTTGCAGATGGTCATTTCTTCATGCGCAGTGGTCAACGCGGCACTCTCTAGCTGCCAGGAGCACTTTTTACTATGCGCACCCAACCAGAGTGACGGGAGGAGCACATTTCAGAAAACGTGCTCAGCTCGACGAGAAAATGCGATTTAAGCAATAAAATTAAAAATGCACCCAAAACCTAAACCAAACGTTGCAGGTGGTTATTTCTTCATGCGCAGTGGTCAACGCGGCACTCTCTAGCTGCCAAGAGCACTTTTTACTAAGCGCACCCAACCAGAGTGACGGGAGGAGCACATTTCAGAGAACGTGCTCAGCTCGTCGAGAAAATGCGATTTAAGCAATAAAATTAAAAATGCACCTAAAACCTAAACCAAACGTTGCAGGTGGCTATTTCTTCATGCGCAATGGTCAACGCGGCACTCTCTAGCTGCCAAGAGCACTTTTTTACTATGCGCACCCAACCAGAGTGACGGGAGGAGCACATTTCAGAAAACGTGCTCAGCTCGTCGAGAAAATGCGATTTAAGCAAAAAAATTAAAAATGCACCCAAAACCTAAACCAAACGTTGCAGATGGTCATTTCTTCATGCGCAGTGGTCAACGCGGCACTCTCTAGCTGCCAAGAGCACTTTTTACTAGGCACACCCAACCAGAGTGACGGGAGGAGCACATATCTGAAAACGTGCTCAGCTCGACGAGAAAATGCGATTTAAGCAATAAAATTAAAAATGCACCCAAAACCTAAAACAAACGTTGCACGTGGTTATTTCTTCATGCGCAGTGGTCAACGCGGCACTCTCTAGCTGCCAAGAGCACTTTTTACTATGCGCACCCAACCAGAGTGACGGGAGGAGCACATTTCAGAAAACGTGCTCAGCTCGTCGAGAAAATGCGATTTAAGCAATAAAATTAAAAATGCACCTAAAACCTAAACCAAACGTTGGGGGTGGTTATTTCTTCATGTGCAGCAGTCAACGCGGCACTCTCTAGCTGCCAAGAGCACTTTTTACTATGCGCACCCGACCAGAGTGACGGGAGGAGCACATTTCAGAAAACGTGCTCAGCTCGTCGAGAAAATGCGATTTAAGCAATAAAATTAAAAATGCACCTAAAACCTAAACCAAACGTTGCAGGTGGTTATTTCTTCATGCGCAGCAGTCAACGCGGCACTCTCTAGCTGCCAAGAGCAGTTTTTACTATGCGCACCCAACCAGAGTGACGGGAGGAGCACATTTCAGAAAACGTGCTCAGCTCGTCGAGAAAATGCGATTTAAGCAATAAAATTAAAAATGCACCTAAAACCTAAAACAAACGTTGCACGTGGTTATTTCTTCATGCGCAGTGGTCAACGCGGCACTCCCTAGCTGCCAAGAGCACTTTTTACTATGCGCACCCAACCAGAGTGACGGGAGGAGCACATTTCAGAAAACGTGCTCAGCTCGTCGAGAAAATGCGATTTAAGCAATAAAATTAAAAATGCACCTAAAACCTAAACCAAACGTTGCAGGTGGTTATTTCTTCTTGCGCAGTGGTCAACGCGGCACTCTCTAGCTGCAAAGAGCACTTTTTACTATGCGCACCCAACAAGAGTGACGGGAGGAGCACATTTCAGAAAACGTGCTCAGCTCGTCGAGAAAATGCGATTTAAGCAATAAAATTAAAAATGCACCTAAAACCTAAACCAAACGTTGCAGATGGTCATTTCTTCATGCGCAGTGGTCAACGCGGCACTCTCTAGCTGCCAAGAGCACTTTTTACTATGCGCACCCAACCAGAGTGACGGGAGGAGCACATTTCAGAAAACGTGCTCAGCTCGTCGAGAAAATGCGATTTAAGCAATAAAATTAAAAATCCACCTAAAACCTAAACCAAACGTTGCAGGTGGTTATTTCTTCATGCGCAGTGGTCAACGCGGCACTCTCTAGCTGCCAAGAGCACTTTTTACTATGCGCACCCAACCAGAGTGACGGGAGGAGCACATTTCAGAAAACGTGCTCAGCTCGTCGAGAAAATGCGATTTAAGCAATAAAATTAAAAATGCACCGAAAACCTAAACCAAACGTTGCAGATGGTCATTTCTTCATGCGCAGTGGTCAACACGGCACTCTCTAGCTGCCAAGAGCACTTTTTACTATGCGCACCCAACCAGAGTGACGGGAGGAGCACATTTCAGAAAACATGCTAAGCTCGTCGAGAAAATGCGATTTAAGCAATAAAATTAAAAATGCACCTAAAACCTAAACCAAACGTTGCAGATGGTCATTTCTTCATGGGCAGTGGTCAACGCGGCAGTCTCTAGCTACCAAGAGCACTTTTTACTATGCGCACCCAACCAGAGTGACGGGAGGAGCACATTTCAGAAAACGTGCTCAGCTCGTCGAGAAAATGCTATTTAAGCAATAAAATTAAAAATGCACCCAAAACCTAAAACAAACGTTGCACGTGGTTATTTCTTCATGCGCAGTGGTCAACGCGGCACTCTCTAGCTGCCAAGAGCACTTTTTACTATGCCCACCCAACCAGAGTGACGGGAGGAGCACATTTCAGAAAACGTGCTCAGCTCGTCGAGAAAATGCGATTTAAGCAATAAAATTAAAAATGCACCCAAAACCTAAACCAAACGTTGCAGATGGTCATTTCTTCATGCGCAGTGGTCAACGCGGCACTCTCTAGCTGCCAAGAGCACTCTTTTTACTATGCGCACCCAACCAGAGTGACGGGAGGAGCACATTTCAGAAAACGTGCTCAGCTCGTCGAGAAAATGCGATTTAAGCAATACAATTAAAAATGCACCTAAAACCTAAACCAAACGTTGCGGGTGGTTATTTCTTCATGCGCAGTGGTCAACGCGGCACTCTCTAGCTGCCAAGAGCACTTTTTACTATGCGCACCAGACCAGAGTGACGGGAGGAGCACATTTCAGAAAACGTGCTCAGCTTGTCGAGAAAATGCGATTTAAGCAATAAAATTAAAAATGCACCCAAAACCTAAACCAAACGTTGCAGGTGGTTATTTCTTCATGCGCAGTGGTCAACGCGGCACTCTCTAGCTGCCAAGAGCACTTTTTACTATGCGCACCCAACCAGAGTGACGGGAGGAGCACATTTCAGAAAACGTGCTCAGCTCGTCGAGAAAATCTGATTAAAGCAATAAAATTAAAAATGCACCTAAAACCTAAACCAAACGTTGCAGATGGTCATTTCTTCATGCGCAGTGGTCAACGCGGCACTCTCTAGCTGCCAAGAGCACTTTTTACTATGCGCACCCAACCAGAGTGATAGGAGGAGCACATTTCAGAAAACGTGCTCAGCTCGACGAGAAAATGCGATTTAAGCAATAAAATTAAAAATGCACCCAAAACCTAAACCAAACGTTGCAGGTGGTTATTTCTTCATGCGCAGTGGTCAACGCGGCACTCTCTAGCTGCCAAGAGCACTTTTTACTATGCGCACCCAACCAGAGTGACGGGAGGAGCACATTTCAGAAAACGTGCTCAGCTCGTCGAGAAAATGCGATTTAAGCAATAAAATTAAAAATGCACCCAAAACCTAAACCAAACGTTGCAGGTGGTTATTTCTTCATGCGCAGTGATCAACGCGGCACTCTCGAGCTGGCAAGAGAAGTTTTTACTATGCGCACCCAACCAGAGTGACGGGAGGAGCACATTTCAGAAAACGTGCTCAGCTCGTCGAGAAAATGCGATTTAAGCAATAAAATTAAAAATGCACCTAAAACCTAAACCAAACGTTGGGGGTGGTTATTTCTTCATGTGCAGCAGTCAACGCGGCACTCTCTAGCTGCCAAGAGCACTTTTTACTATGCGCACCCAACCAGAGTGACGGGAGGAGCACATTTCAGAAAACGTGCTCAGCTCGTCGAGAAAATGCGATTTAAGCAATAAAATTAAAAATGCACCTAAAACCTAAACCAAGCGTTGCAGGTGGTTATTTCTTCATAGGCAGCGGTCAACGCGGCACTATCTAGCTGCCAAGAGCACTTTTTACTATGCGCACCCAACCAGAGTGACTGAGGAGCACATTTCAGAAAACGTGCTCAGCTCGTTGAGAAAATGCGATTTAAGCAATAAAATTAAAAATGCACCTAAAACCTAAACCAAACGTTGCAGGTGGTTATTTCTTCATGCGCAATGGTCAACGCGGCACTCTCTAGCTGCCAAGAGCACTTTTTACTATGCGCACCCAACCAGAGTGACGGGAGGAGCACATTTCAGAAAACGTGCTCAGCTCGTCGAGAAAATGCGTTTTAAACAATAAAATTAAAAATGCACCGAAAACCTAAACCAAACGTTGCAGATGGTCATTTCTTCATGCGCAGTGGTCAACGCGGCACTCTCTAGCTGCCAAGAGCACTTTTTAATATGCGCACCCAACCAGAGTGACGGGAGGAGCACATTTCAGAAAACGTGCTCAGCTTGTCGAGGAAATGCGATTTAAGCAATAAAATTAAAAATGCACCTAAAACCTAAACCAAACGTTGCAGATGGTCATTTCTTCATGCGCAGTGGTCAACGCGGCACTCTCTAGCTGCCAAGAGCACCTTTTACTATGCGCACCAAACCAGAGTGACGGGAGGAGCACATTTCAGAAAACGTGCTCAGCTCGTCCAGAAAATGCGATTTAAGCAATAAAATTAAAAATGCACCCAAAACCTAAACCAAACGTTGCAGGTGGTTATTTCTTCATGCGCAGTGGTCAACGCGGCACTCTCTAGCTGCCAAGAGCACTTTTTACTATGCGCACCCAACCAGAGTGACGGGAGGAGCACATTTCAGAAAACGTGCTCAGCTCGTCGAGAAAATGCGATTTAAGCAATAAAATTAAAAATGCACCTAAAACCTAAACCAAACGTTGCAGGTGGTTATTTCTTCATGCGCAGCGGTCAACGCGGCACTATCTAGCTGCCAAGAGCACTTTTTACTATGCGCACCCAACCAGAGTGACGGGAGGAGCACATTTCAGAAAACGTGCTCAGCTCGTCGAGAAAATGCGATTTAAGCAATAAAATTAAAAATGCACCTAAAACCTAAACCAAACGTTGCAGGTGGTTATTTCTTCATGCGCAGTGGTCAACGCGGCACTCTCTAGCTGCCAAGAGCACTTTTTACTATGCGCACCCAACCAGAGTGACGGGAGGAGCACATTTCAGAAAACGTGCTCAGCTCGTCGAGAAAATGCGATTTAAGCAATAAAATTAAAAATGCACCGAAAACCTAAACCAAACGTTGCAGATGGTCATTTCTTCATGCGCAGTGGTCAACGCGGCACTCTCTAGCTGCCAAGAGCACTTTTTACTATGCGCACCCAACCAGAGTGACGGGAGGAGCACATTTCAGAAAACGTGCTCAGCTCGTCGAGAAAATGCGTTTTAAACAATAAAATTAAAAATGCACCGAAAACCTAAACCAAACGTTGCAGATGGTCATTTCTTCATGCGCAGTGGTCAACGCGGCACTCTCTAGCTGCCAAGAGCACTTTTTACTATGCGCACCCAACCAGAGTGACGGGAGGAGCACATTTCAGAAAACGTGCTCAGCTCGTCCAGAAAATGCGATTTAAGCAATACATTTAAAAATGCACCCAAAACCTAAACCAAACGTTGCAGGTGGTTATTTCTTCATGCGCAGTGGTCAACGCGGCATTCTCTAGCTGCCAAGAGCACTTTTTATTATGCGCACCCAACCAGAGTGACGGGAGGAGCACATTTCAGAAAACGTGCTCAGCTCGTCGAGAAAATGCGATTTAAGCAATAAAATTAAAAATGCACCCAAAACCTAAACCAAACGTTGCAGATGGTCATTTCTTCATGCGCAGTGGTCAACGCGGCACTCTCTAGCTGCCAAGAGCACTTTTTACTATGCTCACCCAACCAGAGTGACGGGAGGAGCACATTTCTGAAAACGTGCTCAGCTCGACGAGAAAATGCGATTTAAGCAATAAAATTAAAAATGCACCCAAAACCTAAAACAAACGTTGCACGTGGTTATTTCTTCATGCGCAGTGGTCAACGCGGCACTCTCTAGCTGCCAAGAGCACTTTTTACTATGCGCACCCAACCAGAGTGACGGGAGGAGCACATTTCAGAAAACGTGCTCAGCTCGTCGAGAAAATGCGATTTAAGCAATAAAATTAAAAATGCACCTAAAACCTAAACCAAACGTTGCAGGTGGTTATGTCTTCATGCGCAGTGGTCAACGCGGCACTCTCTAGCTGCCAAGAGCACTTTTTACTATGCGCACCCAACCAGATTGACGGGAGGAGCACATTTCAGAAAACGTGCTCAGCTCGTCGAGAAAATGCGATTTAAGCAATAAAATTAAAAATGCACCCAAAACCTAAACCAAACGTTGCAGGTGGTTATTTCTTCATGCGCAGTGGTCAACGCGGCACTCTCTAGCTGCCAAGAGCACTTTTTACTATGCGCACCCAACCAGAGTGACGGGAGGAGCACATTTCAGAAAACGTGCTCAGCTCGTCGAGAAAATGCGATTTAAGCAATAAAATTAAAAATGCACCCAAAACCTAAACCAAACGTTGCAGGTGGTTATTTCTTCATGCGCAGTGATCAACGCGGCACTCTCGAGCTGGCAAGAGAAGTTTTTACTATGCGCACCCAACCAGAGTGACGGGAGGAGCACATTTCAGAAAACGTGCTCAGCTCGTCGAGAAAATGCGATTTAAGCAATAAAATTAAAAATGCACCTAAAACCTAAACCAAACGTTGGGGGTGGTTATTTCTTCATGTGCAGCAGTCAACGCGGCACTCTCTAGCTGCCAAGAGCACTTTTTACTATGCGCACCCAACCAGAGTGACGGGAGGAGCACATTTCAGAAAACGTGCTCAGCTCGTCGAGAAAATGCGATTTAAGCAATAAAATTAAAAATGCACCTAAAACCTAAACCAAGCGTTGCAGGTGGTTATTTCTTCATAGGCAGCGGTCAACGCGGCACTATCTAGCTGCCAAGAGCACTTTTTACTATGCGCACCCAACCAGAGTGACTGAGGAGCACATTTCAGAAAACGTGCTCAGCTCGTTGAGAAAATGCGATTTAAGCAATAAAATTAAAAATGCACCTAAAACCTAAACCAAACGTTGCAGGTGGTTATTTCTTCATGCGCAATGGTCAACGCGGCACTCTCTAGCTGCCAAGAGCACTTTTTACTATGCGCACCCAACCAGAGTGACGGGAGGAGCACATTTCAGAAAACGTGCTCAGCTCGTCGAGAAAATGCGTTTTAAACAATAAAATTAAAAATGCACCGAAAACCTAAACCAAACGTTGCAGATGGTCATTTCTTCATGCGCAGTGGTCAACGCGGCACTCTCTAGCTGCCAAGAGCACTTTTTAATATGCGCACCCAACCAGAGTGACGGGAGGAGCACATTTCAGAAAACGTGCTCAGCTTGTCGAGAAAATGCGATTTAAGCAATAAAATTAAAAATGCACCTAAAACCTAAACCAAACGTTGCAGATGGTCATTTCTTCATGCGCAGTGGTCAACGCGGCACTCTCTAGCTGCCAAGAGCACCTTTTACTATGCGCACCAAACCAGAGTGACGGGAGGAGCACATTTCAGAAAACGTGCTCAGCTCGTCCAGAAAATGCGATTTAAGCAATAAAATTAAAAATGCACCCAAAACCTAAACCAAACGTTGCAGGTGGTTATTTCTTCATGCGCAGTGGTCAACGCGGCACTCTCTAGCTGCCAAGAGCACTTTTTACTATGCGCACCCAACCAGAGTGACGGGAGGAGCACATTTCAGAAAACGTGCTCAGCTCGTCGAGAAAATGCGATTTAAGCAATAAAATTAAAAATGCACCTAAAACCTAAACCAAACGTTGCAGGTGGTTATTTCTTCATGCGCAGCGGTCAACGCGGCACTATCTAGCTGCCAAGAGCACTTTTTACTATGCGCACCCAACCAGAGTGACGGGAGGAGCACATTTCAGAAAACGTGCTCAGCTCGTCGAGAAAATGCGATTTAAGCAATAAAATTAAAAATGCACCTAAAACCTAAACCAAACGTTGCAGGTGGTTATTTCTTCATGCGCAGTGGTCAACGCGGCACTCTCTAGCTGCCAAGAGCACTTTTTACTATGCGCACCCAACCAGAGTGACGGGAGGAGCACATTTCAGAAAACGTGCTCAGCTCGTCGAGAAAATGCGATTTAAGCAATAAAATTAAAAATGCACCGAAAACCTAAACCAAACGTTGCAGATGGTCATTTCTTCATGCGCAGTGGTCAACGCGGCACTCTCTAGCTGCCAAGAGCACTTTTTACTATGCGCACCCAACCAGAGTGACGGGAGGAGCACATTTCAGAAAACGTGCTCAGCTCGTCGAGAAAATGCGTTTTAAACAATAAAATTAAAAATGCACCGAAAACCTAAACCAAACGTTGCAGATGGTCATTTCTTCATGCGCAGTGGTCAACGCGGCACTCTCTAGCTGCCAAGAGCACTTTTTACTATGCGCACCCAACCAGAGTGACGGGAGGAGCACATTTCAGAAAACGTGCTCAGCTCGTCCAGAAAATGCGATTTAAGCAATACATTTAAAAATGCACCCAAAACCTAAACCAAACGTTGCAGGTGGTTATTTCTTCATGCGCAGTGGTCAACGCGGCACTCTCTAGCTGCCAAGAGCACTTTTTATTATGCGCACCCAACCAGAGTGACGGGAGGAGCACATTTCAGAAAACGTGCTCAGCTCGTCGAGAAAATGCGATTTAAGCAATAAAATTAAAAATGCACCCAAAACCTAAACCAAACGTTGCAGATGGTCATTTCTTCATGCGCAGTGGTCAACGCGGCACTCTCTAGCTGCCAAGAGCACTTTTTACTATGCTCACCCAACCAGAGTGACGGGAGGAGCACATTTCTGAAAACGTGCTCAGCTCGACGAGAAAATGCGATTTAAGCAATAAAATTAAAAATGCACCCAAAACCTAAAACAAACGTTGCACGTGGTTATTTCTTCATGCGCAGTGGTCAACGCGGCACTCTCTAGCTGCCAAGAGCACTTTTTACTATGCGCACCCAACCAGAGTGACGGGAGGAGCACATTTCAGAAAACGTGCTCAGCTCGTCGAGAAAATGCGATTTAAGCAATAAAATTAAAAATGCACCTAAAACCTAAACCAAACGTTGCAGGTGGTTATGTCTTCATGCGCAGTGGTCAACGCGGCACTCTCTAGCTGCCAAGAGCACTTTTTACTATGCGCACCCAACCAGATTGACGGGAGGAGCACATTTCAGAAAACGTGCTCAGCTCGTCGAGAAAATGCGATTTAAGCAATAAAATTAAAAATGCACCCAAAACCTAAACCAAACGTTGCAGGTGGTTATTTGTTCATGCGCAGTGATCAACGCGGCACTCTCGAGCTGCCAAGAGCACTTTTTACTATGCGCACCCAACCAGAGTGACGGGAGGAGCACATTTCAGAAAACGTGCTCAGCTCGTCGAGAAAATGCGATTTAAGCAATAAAATTAAAAATGCACCTAAAACCTAAACCAAACGTTGGGGGTGGTTATTTTTTCATGTGCAGCAGTCAACGCGGCACTCTCTAGCTGCCAAGAGCACTTTTTACTATGCGCACCCGACCAGAGTGACGGGAGGAGCACATTTCAGAAAACGTGCTCAGCTCGTCGAGAAAATGCGATTTAAGCAATGAAATTAAAAATGCACCTAAAACCTAAACCAAACGTTGCAGGTGGTTATTTCTTCATGCGCAGTGGTCAACGCGGCACTCTCTAGCTGCCAAGAGCACTTTTTACTATGCGCACCCAACCAGAGTGACGGGAGGAGCACATTTCAGAAAACATGCTAAGCTCGTCGAGAAAATGCGATTTAAGCAATAAAATTAAAAATGCACCTAAAACTTAAACCAAACGTTGCAGATGGTCATTTCTTCATGGGCAGTGGTCAACGCGGCAGTCTCTAGCTGCCAAGAGCACTTTTCACTATGCGCACCCGACCAGAGTGACGGGAGGAGCACATTTCAGAAAACGTGCTCAGCTCGACGAGAAAATGCGATTTAAGCAATAAAATTAAAAATGCACCCAAAACCTAAACCAAACGTTGCAGGTGGTTATTTCTTCATGCGCAGTGGTCAACGCGGCACTCTCTAGCTGCCAAGAGCACTTTTTACTATGCGCACCCAACCAGAGTGACGGGAGGAGCACATTTCAGAAAACGTGGTCAGCTCGTCGAGAAAATGCGATTTAAGCAATAAAATTAAAAATGCACCTAAAACCTAAACCAAACGTTGCAGGTGGTTATTTCTTAATGCGCAATGGTCAACGCGGCACTCTCTAGCTGCCAAGAGCACTTTTTACTATGCGCACCCAACCAGAGTGACGGGAGGAGCACATTTCAGAAAACGTGCTCAGCTCGTCGAGAAAATGCGATTTAAGCAATAAAACTAAAAATGCACCTAAAACCTAAACCAAACGTTGCAGATGGTCATTTCTTCATGCGCAGTGGTCAACGCGGCACTCTCTAGCTGCCAAGAGCACTCTTTTTACTATGCGCACCCAACCAGAGTGACGGGAGGAGCACATTCCAGAAAACGTGCTCAGCTCGTCGAGAAAATGCGATTTAAGCAATAAAAATAAAAATGCACCCAAAACCTAATCCAAAGGTTGCAGATGGTCATTTCTTCATGCGCAGTGGTCAACGCGGCACTCTCTAGCTGCCAAGAGCACTTTTTACTATGCACACCCAAACAGAGTGACGGGAGGAGCACATTTCAGAAAACGTGCTCACCTCGTCGAGAAAATGCGATTTAAGCAATAAAATTAAAAATGCACCCAAAACCTAAACCAAACGTTGCAGATGGTCATTTCTTCGTGCGCATTGGTCAACGCGGCACTCTCTAGCTGCCAAGAGCACTTTTTACTATGCACACCCAACCAGAGTGACGGGAGGAGCACATTTCAGAAAACGTGCTCAGCTCGTCGAGAAAATGCGATTTCAGCAATAAAATTAAAAATGCACCTAAAACCTAAACCGAACGCTGCAGATGGTCATTTCTTCATGCGCAGTGGTCAACGCGGCACTCTCTAGCTGCCAAGAGCACTTTTTACTATGCGCACCCAACCAGAGTGACGGGAGGAGCACATTTAAGAAAACGTGCTCAGCTCGTCCAGAAAATGCGATTTAAGCAATAAAATTAAAAATGCACCCAAAACCTAAATCAAACGTTGCAGGTGGTTATTTCTTCATGCGCAGTGGTCAACGCGGCACTCTCTAGCTGCCAAGAGCACTTTTTACTATGCGCACCCAACCAGAGTGACGGGAGGAGCACATTTCAGAAAACGTGCTCAGCTCTTCGAGAAAATGCGATTTAAGCAATAAAACTAAAAATGCACCTAAAACCTAAACCAAACGTTGCAGGTAGTTATTTCTTCATAGGCAGCGGTCAACGCGGCACTATCTAGCTGCCAAGAGCACTCTTTTTACTATGCGCACCCAACCAGAGTGACGGGAGGAGCACATTTCAGAAAACGTGCTCAGCTCGTCGAGAAAATGCGATTTAAGCAATAAAATTAAAAATGCACCCAAAACCTAAACCAAACGTTGCAGATGGTCATTTCTTCATGCGCAGTGGTCAACGCGGCACTCTCTAGCTGCCAAGAGCACTTTTTACTATGCGCACCCAACCAGAGTGACGGGAGGAGCACATTTCAGAAAACGTGCTCAGCTCGACGAGAAAATGCGATTTAAGCAATAAAATTAAAAATGCACCCAAAACCTAAACCAAACGTTGCAGCCGGTTATTTCTTCATGTGCAGTGGTCAACGCGGCACTCTCTAGCTGCCAATTGCACTTTTTACTATGCGCACCCAACCAGAGTGACGGGAGGAGCACATTTCAGAAAACGTGCTCAGCTCGTCGAGAAAATGCGATTTAAGCAATAAAATTAAAAATGCACCCAAAACCTAAACCAAACGTTGCAGGTGGTTATTTCTTCATGCGCAATGGTCAACGCGGCACTCTCTAGCTGCCAAGAGCACTTTTTACTATGCGCACCCAACCAGAGTGACGGGAGGAGCACATTTCAGAAAACGTGCTCAGCTCGTCGAGAAAATGCGATTTAAGCAATAAAATTAAAAATGCACCCAAAACCTAAACCAAACGTTGCAGGTGGTTATTTCTTCATGCGCAGTGGTCAACGCGGCACTCTCTAGCTGCCAAGAGCACTTTTTACTATGCGCACCCAACCAGAGTGACGGGAGGAGCACATTTCAGAAAACGTGCTCAGCTCGTCGAGAAAATGCGATTTAAGCAATAAAATTAAAAATGCACCCAAAACCTAAACCAAACATTGCAGATGGTCATTTCTTCATGCGCAGTGGTCAACGCGGCACTCTCTAGCTGCCAAGAGCACTTTTTACTATGCGCACCCAACCAGAGTGACGGGAGGAGCACATTTCAGAAAACGTGCTCAGCTCGTTGAGAAAATGCGATTTAAGCTAAAAAATTAAAAATGCACCTAAAACCTAAAACAAACGTTGCACGTGGTTATTTCTTCATGCGCAGTGGTCAACGCGGCACTCTCTAGCTGCCAAGAGCACTTTTTACTATGCGCACCCAACCAGAGTGACAGGAGGCGCACATTTCAGAAAACGTGCTCAGCTCGTCGAGAAAATGCGATTTAAGCAATAAAATTAAAAATGCACCCAAAACCCAAACCAAACGTTGCAGATGGTCATTTCTTCATGCGCAGTGGTCAACGCGGCACTCTCTAGCTGCCAAGAGCACTTTTTACTATGCGCACCCAACCAGAGTGACGGGAGGAGTGTCATGCGGTCGCGTTTATTTTTTCAGTTTTTTGTCTCGTCAATTGTCGTAACTTTACTTCCGGTTTTATTTTGTCATCCCTTCCGTTTCAGTTCGTGTTTCCTTCCTCGGTGTTGGTTGTCTTGTCTTCCCTGATCCCGATTGTGCGCACCCGCGTAATCGATACTAATTGTCATCACCTGTGTCCCCGCCCGTTTGTGTGTATTTAGTCCGTGTCGTCCCCTTGTCTTGTGCCAGTGTGTCTTGCCTCGTCCCGACCACCAGCGAATCCTTGATGTCCGAACTCTCTGAAAGAACTCTCCTTTTTGTCTCGCCGCCGAGCGACGCTTTTGGTTGTGCCTGGGTCTCCAGCGCCTTTTTGTCTCGTTCCAGTGCGACTCCTTTTGTTGGTACTTTTTTCTACACGTTTTCCCTCGCAAGAGGCGCTTTGTTTTGTACTTTTGCTCTGAGTGCTTGCTGGAATAAATGCAAGATAGATTCGACTCTGCATCCGAGTCCTTCGCCTTGTCCCCTGCCTGACAGTACACACTGGCCAGACATGGACTCGGCAGAGTCGGAGCACCTGTGCGCCGCAGTGCGCTCCCATGCCTCACTCCTCGCCCAGCACCAGAGGGAGGTGGGCGACTTGGGAGAAGAGATCCGAGGACTCGCAAGGAATCAAGAAAATTTCAGAGGAGCGGTCGCCACCCAAGTAACTAAGCTGGGTCAGCAAATGCAGGAAGTGCTCTCACTCTTGAACGCGGGACCAGCAGCGACCTCCGGTACACCCGTCGCTTCCCCCGTTCCTTCCCTTGCAAGAGTTCCCATGACTGGCAGTGCCAGACTGGCTCCTCCAGAGCGCTACTCCGGAGAACCCGGCCTGAGCCGGGCTTTTATTACAGAATGCGAGATGAACTTTGAGAGTTCCCCAGCAGAATTCCCCACCGAGCGCTCCAAGGTGGCCTACATGGTATCCTACCTGACGGGAAGGGCCCGCACGTGGGCCACCGCGGAATGGGCCAGGGATTCCATCTCCTGTCACTCTCTCCCCGCTTTCATCCAGGCCCTGCGAACGGTGTTCGATCCCATTTCCGCTGACCGAGACAAGGCTCGCCAACTCTGTCAAATAGTCCAGGGACAAGACACCGTCGGAGACTACGCCATCCGGTTCCGCACGCTGGCCGCGGCGAGCGGGTGGAACGCGGCGGCACTATATGACATCTTCCTCCGGGGCCTGTCAGGACCCATCCAGGATCAGCTAATCCCCTTAGACCTTCCCACCGACCTCGACGCCCTCATCGCTCTGGCTATCCGCACGGACAACCGGCTGCAAGAGTGGAGAAAACACCGACGCAGCAACGCTCCCGCCTTCGTCCCAGTAGCCGGTCCAGACGCTCACCACTCCAGGCTGTACGGGGATCGGCAGCGCCAGGAGCCAGAACCGATGCAGTTGGGCCGAGCCAAGTTAACAGAGGAGGAGAAGTTACGGCGGCGCCGAGAGGGAAGATGCTACTACTGCGGCGAGCTCGGACACCTCCTTGTCTCCTGTCCAGTGAGGAGGACCCTGAAGGTAAGCGCCTTCTCGGCGGCTCTGTCCCCGGGGCGAGTGCTCCCCAAGGGCAGGATCACCCAGTTGGGAAGAGAAATAGAACTCGAAGTATTAATAGACTCAGGGGCAGACGAAAGCTTGATAGACTGGGCATTTGCTCGCCGGTGCGGGATAAAGACTGAGCCACTGAACACTCCCGTGAAAGCTAAGGCACTCAATGGACAGGCACTCTTTGAGATAACTCACATAACCGAACCAGTCTCGTTGTCAATTGGCCTCCACCAGGAGAACATACGTCTACATGTCGTGACCTCCCCAATGAACCCTCTCGTTCTCGGGTATCCATGGCTTCAACGCCACAACCCCGCTATAGACTGGGGATCAGGGGAAATAACGGGATGGGGGTCCGACTGTCGTGATTCCTGTATCAAGTCTAACCCGCGCCCTGTGCCTTCTGCCCCAGACGCGCCAACCCCAGACTTAACCGGGGTCCCTGCGTGCTACCACCAATGGGCCGAGGTATTCAGCAAGGCCAAGGCTACCTCTCTGCCCCCCCACCGTCCGTATGATTGCGCCATTGACCTCCTGCCGGGATCAACGATACCCAAGGGGAGGCTGTATTCTCTCTCGGGGCCTGAGAAGCAAGCCTTGAATGAATATATAGACTCCTCCCTGCAAGCAGGGCTGATTCGACCGTCGTCGTCGCCTGCGGGGGCGGGGTTCTTTTTCGTGGGCAAGAAGGACGGCACCCTACGTCCCTGCATTGATTATAGTCCCCTCAATCAGATTACCATCAAGAATCGGTATCCGCTCCCACTGATGTCGACCGTGTTCGACCAATTACAGCAAGCCCGGGTGTTCACCAAGTTAGATCTGCGCAACGCCTACCATCTGGTGCGCATCCGGGAAGGGGACGAATGGAAGACAGGGTTCAACACCCATCGAGGACATTTTGAATACCGCGTCATGCCATTTGGCCTCACCAATGCTCCCGCTGTGTTTCAGGCCATGATAAACGATGTTTTGAGAGACTGTTTGGACCGGTTCGTGTACGTATATTTGGACGATATTTTGATTTATTCCCCAGATCTGAAGACCCATAGGGTTCACGTCGAGACGGTGTTGCAACGACTCCTTGAACACCAACTTTACGTAAAGGCCGAGAAAAGTGAATTTCACAAGAGCACCGTTTCTTTTCTCGGCTTCATCGTAGCCCCGGGCAAAGTAGAGATGGACCCGGCGAAAGTAAGCGCGGTAACGGAATGGCCTACCCCTGACTCACGCAAGAAGGTGCAACAATTCCTGGGCTTTGCCAATTTTTATCGGCGATTCATTAAGGGCTTCAGTGCCACAGCGGCTCCCTTGCACGCGCTCACGTCTCCTAAAGTCCCCTTCCGCTGGTCAGCAGAGGCGGAGGCGGCCTTCCAGGAGTTAAAGAACCGTTTCAGCACCGCTCCCATCCTCACGCTCCCTGATCCGTCGCGGCAGTTTGTGGTGGAGGTGGACGCCTCCAATCAAGGAGTAGGTGCCATCCTTTCGCAGAGGGCCAAGAGCGACAACAAGCTCCATCCGTGCGCGTTCCTGTCTCGACGGCTGACGCCCGCCGAACAGAATTATGACGTGGGGGATCGCGAACTGTTGGCAGTCAAGCTGGCACTAGAAGAATGGAGACATTGGTTAGAGGGAGCACAGCAGCCTTTTTTGGTCTGGACAGACCATAAAAATTTAGAATATATTAAGTCAGCTAAGAGACTGAATTCACGCCAAGCCCGCTGGTCACTTTTTTTCAATCGTTTTAACTTCACTTTGTCCTACCGACCGGGAACCAAGAACACCAAGCCTGACGCCCTCTCCCGTGTTTTCAACTCGGACCCAGAAATTAAGAAGCCTGAGACTATCCTACCTTCTCATTGCCTGGTTAGAGCCGTGACCTGGCCTATCGAAGGCCGGGTACAGCAGGCCAATGGTAACGAACCACCCCCTAGTGGTTGCCCTGAGAACCGACTATTTGTCCCTGCTCAATTACGATCCCAAGTCATCCATTGGGCTCACACCTCCAGACTCTCCTGCCATCCGGGCATGCGCCGAACGCTGTTCGTAATCCAGCAGCGATTCTGGTGGCCCTCCATGAGGGCAGACGTCAAGGAATACGTTGCCGCCTGTCCCGTCTGCGCCCGGAACAAGAACGCCCACGGCGCCCGCATGGGGTTGCTGCATCCCCTACCCATTCCTTCGCGCCCGTGGGCGGAGATATCTATGGACTTTGTCACCGGGCTTCCGACCTCGCATGGGCGAACCACCATACTCACAGTGGTGGATAGATTTTCAAAGATGGCTCATTTTATCGCCTTGCCCAAGCTCCCGTCCGCTAAACGAACGGCCACCGTGATGATGGACCACATATTCCGGGTTCATGGGTTTCCGAAAGACATAGTTTCCGATAGAGGGCCCCAATTCGTATCCAGGTTTTGGCGGGAGTTTTGCAAGCTCATAGGGGCAACCGTGAGTCTCACGTCCGGCTATCACCCGGAGGCAAACGGACAGACAGAACGTATTAATCAACAGTTGGAGACAAGTCTCCGCTGCCTGGTCTCCCAGAACCCCTCCTCGTGGAGCAAGAACCTCTCCTGGGTGGAGTATGCCCACAACTCCCTGCCCACCACGGCTACAGGTATGTCCCCCTTCAAATGTGTGTTTGGCTACCAGCCCCCTGTCTTCCCTGACAGTGAGCCGGAGGTGACGGTGTCTTCGGCCCACGCCTTGGTGCGCCGCTGTCATCGCGTCTGGTCGGCGGCTCGGGCCACGCTGGTCCGACAGGGGGACCGGGTGAAGCGGATGGCTGACCGGAGGAGACGTCCGGCGCCCGTGTACCAGAGAGGTCAACGTGTCTGGCTATCCACCAAGGATCTTCCCCACCGGGGGGACTCCAGGAAACTGGCGCCTCGCTTCGTGGGTCCGTTCCCCATCGCCAAGGTCGTGCACCCGGCCGCGGTGCGTCTACGCTTGCCCAGGTCCCTTGCAGTCCACCCCACCTTTCACGTTGGGAAGGTCAAGCCGGTGGTGGACAGCCCGTTGGTGCCAGATCCGGCGCCCCCTCCGCCTCCGGACTGTGGACGGTGGGACGGCCTACACCGTTAAAGAACTATTGGATGTGCGCAGAAGAGGCCGGGGCTGGCAGTACCTGGTGGACTGGGAGGGTTATGGACCGGAGGAGCGGCAATGGGTGCCGCCCAGTTATATTTTGGACCCGGGACTTTTTGAGGACTTCTATGCGGCTCACCCTGGGGCTCCTGGGCCGTCTGGGATCCGGCCCTAGGGGGGGGGTTCTGTCATGCGGTCGCGTTTATTTTTTCAGTTTTTTGTCTCGTCAATTGTCGTAACTTTACTTCCGGTTTTATTTTGTCATCCCTTCCGTTTCAGTTCGTGTTTCCTTCCTCGGTGTTGGTTGTCTTGTCTTCCCTGATCCCGATTGTGCGCACCCGCGTAATCGATACTAATTGTCATCACCTGTGTCCCCGCCCGTTTGTGTGTATTTAGTCCGTGTCGTCCCCTTGTCTTGTGCCAGTGTGTCTTGCCTCGTCCCGACCACCAGCGAATCCTTGATGTCCGAACTCTCTGAAAGAACTCTCCTTTTTGTCTCGCCGCCGAGCGACGCTTTTGGTTGTGCCTGGGTCTCCAGCGCCTTTTTGTCTCGTTCCAGTGCGACTCCTTTTGTTGGTACTTTTTTCTACACGTTTTCCCTCGCAAGAGGCGCTTTGTTTTGTACTTTTGCTCTGAGTGCTTGCTGGAATAAATGCAAGATAGATTCGACTCTGCATCCGAGTCCTTCGCCTTGTCCCCTGCCTGACAAGGAGCACATTTCAGAAAACGTGCTCAACTCGACGAGAAAATGCGATTTAAGCAATAAAATTAAAAATGCACCCAAAACCTAAACCAAACGTTGCAGGTGGTTATTTCTTCATGCGCAGTGGTCAACGCGGCACTCTCTAGCTGCCAAGAGCACTTTTTACTATGCGCAACCAACCAGAGTGACGGGAGGAGCACATTTCAGAAAACGTGCTCAGCTCGTCGACAAAATGCGATTTAAGCAATAAAATTAAAGATGCACCTAAAACCTAAACCAAACGTTGCAGGTGGTTATTTCTTCATGCGCAGTGGTCAACGCGGCACTCTCTAGCTGCCAAGAGCACTTTTTACTATGCACACCCAACCAGAGTGACGGGAGGAGCACATTTCTGAAAACGTGCTCAGCTCGATGAGAAAATGCGATTTAAGCAATAAAATTAAAAATGCACCCAAAACCTAAAACAAACGTTGCAGGTGGTTATTTCTTCGTGCGCTCTGGTCAACGCGGCACTCTCTAGCTGCCAAGAGCACTTTTTACTATGCGCACCCAACCAGAGTGACGGGAGGAGCACATTTCAGAAAACGTGCTCAGCTCGACGAGAAAATGCGATTTAAGCAATAAAATTAAAAATGCACCCAAAACCTAAACCAAACGTTGCAGGTGGTTATTTCTTCATGCGCAGTGGTCAACGCGGCACTCTCTAGCTGCCAAGAGCACTTTTTACTATGCGCACCCAACCAGAGTGACGGGAGGAGCACATTTCAGAAACCGTGCTCAGCTCGTCGAGAAAATGCGATTTTAGCATTAAAATTAAAAATGCACCTAAAACCTAAACCAAACGTTGCAGGTGGTTATTTCTTCATGTGCAGCAGTCAACGCGGCACTCTCTAGCTGCCAAGAGCACTTTTTACTATGCGCACCCAACCAGAGTGACGGGAGGAGCACATTTCAGAAAACGTGCTCAGCTCGTCGAGAAAATGCGATTTAAGCAATACAATTAAAAATGCACCTAAAACCTAAACCAAACGTTGCAGGTGGTTATTTCTTCATGCGCAGCGGTCAACGCGGCACTATCTAGCTGCCAAGAGCACTTTTTACTATGCGCACCCAACCAGAGTGACGGGAGGAGCACATTTCAGAAAACGTGCTCAGCTCGTCGAGAAAATGCGATTTAAGCAATAAAATTAAAAATGCACCTAAAACCTAAACCAAACGTTGCAGGTGGTTATTTCTTCATGCGCAGTGGTCAACGCGGCACTCTCTAGCTGCCAAGAGCACTTTTTACTATGCGCACCCAACCAGAGTGACGGGAGGAGCACATTTCAGAAAACGTGCTCAGCTCGTCGAGAAAATGCGATTTAAGCAATAAAATTAAAAATGCACCGAAAACCTAAACCAAACGTTGCAGATGGTCATTTCTTCATGCGCAGTGGTCAACGCGGCACTCTCTAGCTGCCAAGGGCACTTTTTAATATGCGCACCCAACCAGAGTGACGGGAGGAGCACATTTCAGAAAACGTGCTCAGCTCGTCGAGAAAATCTGATTAAAGCAATAAAATTAAAAATGCACCTAAAACCTAAACCAAACGTTGCAGATGGTCATTTCTTCATGCGCAGTGGTCAACGCGGCACTCTCTAGCTGCCAAGAGCACTTTTTACTATGCGCACCCAACCAGAGTGACGGGAGGAGCACATTTCAGAAAACGTGCTCAGCTTGTCGAGAAAATGCGATTTAAGCAATAAAATTAAAAATGCACCTAAAACCTAAACCAAACGTTGCAGATGGTCATTTCTTCATGCGCAGTGGTCAACGCGGCACTCTCTAGCTGCCAAGAGCACTTTTTACTATGCGCACCCAACCAGAGTGACGGGAGGAGCACATTTCAGAAAACGTGCTCAGCTCGACGAGAAAATGCGATTTAAGCAATAAAATTAAAAATGCACCCAAAACCTAAACCAAACGTTGCAGGCGGTTATTTCTTCATGCGCAGTGGTCAACGCGGCACTCTCTAGCTGCCAAGAGCACTTTTTACTATGCGCACCCAACCAGAGTGACGGGAGGAGCACATTTCAGAAAACGTGCTCAGCTCGTCGTGAAAATGCGATTTAAGCAATAAAATTAAAAATGCACCTAAAACCTAAACCAAACGTTGCAGGTGGTTATTTCTTCATGCGCAGTGGTCAACGCGGCACTCTCTAGCTGCCAAGAGCACTTTTTACTATGCGCACCCAACCAGAGTGACGGGAGGAGCACATTTCAGAAAACGTGCTCAGCTCGTCGAGAAAATGCGATTTAAGCAATAAAATTAAAAATGCACCCAAAACCTAAACCAAACGTTGCAGATGGTCATTTCTTCATGCGCAGTGGTCAACGCGGCACTCTCTAGCTGCCAAGAGCACTTTTTACTATGCGCACCCAACCAGAGTGACGGGAGGAGCACATTTCAGAAAACGTGCTCAGCTCGTCGAGAAAATGCGATTTAAGCAATAAAATTAAAAATGCACCTAAAACCTAAACCAAACGTTGGGGGTGGTTATTTCTTCATGTGCAGCAGTCAACGCGGCACTCTCTAGCTGCCAAGAGCACTTTTTACTATGCGCACCCGACCAGAGTGACGGGAGGAGCACATTTCAGAAAACGTGCTCAGCTCGTCGAGAAAATGCGATTTAAGCAATAAAATTAAAAATGCACCCAAAACCTAAACCAAACGTTGCAGGTGGTTATTTCTTCATGCGCAGTGGTCAACGCGGCACTCTCTAGCTGCCAAGAGCACTTTTTACTATGCGCACCCAACCAGAGTGACGGGAGGAGCACATTTCAGAAAACGTGCTCAGCTCGTCGAGAAAATCTGATTAAAGCAATAAAATTAAAAATGCACCTAAAACCTAAACCAAACGTTGCAGATGGTCATTTCTTCATGCGCAGTGGTCAACGCGGCACTCTCTAGCTGCCAAGAGCACTTTTTACTATGCGCACCCAACCAGAGTGACGGGAGGAGCACATTTCAGAAAACGTGCTCAGCTCGACGAGAAAATGCGACTTAAGCAATAAAATTAAAAATGCACCCAAAACCTAAACCAAACGTTGCAGGTGGTTATTTCTTCATGCGCAGTGGTCAACGCGGCACTCTCTAGCTGCCAAGAGCAGTTTTTACTATGCGCACCCAACCAGAGTGACGGGAGGAGCACATTTCAGAAAACGTGCTCAACTCGTCGAGAAATGCGATTTAAGCAATAAAATTAAAAATGCACCTAAAACCTAAACCAAACGTTGCAGGTGGTTATTTCTTCATGCGCAATGGTCAACGCGGCACTCTCTAGCTGCCAAGAGGACTTTTTACTATGCGCACCCAACCAGAGTGACGGGAGGAGCACATTTCAGAAAACGTGCTCAGCTCGTCGAGAAAATGCGATTTAAGCAATAAAATTAAAAATGCACCCAAAACCTAAACCAAACGTTGCAGATGGTCATTTCTTCATGCGCAGTGGTCAACGCGGCACTCTCTAGCTGCCAAGAGCACTTTTTACTATGCTCACCCAACCAGAGTGACGGGAGGAGCACATTTCTGAAAACGTGCTCAGCTCGACGAGAAAATGCGATTTAAGCAATAAAATTAAAAATGCACCCAAAACCTAAAACAAACGTTGCACGTGGTTATTTCTTCATGCGCAGTGGTCAACGCGGCACTCTCTAGCTGCCAAGAGCACTTTTTACTATGCGCACCCAACCAGAGTGACGGGAGGAGCACATTTCAGAAAACGTGCTCAGCTCGTCGAGAAAATGCGATTTAAGCAATAAAATTAAAAATGCACCTAAAACCTAAACCAAACGTTGGGGGTGGTTATTTCCTCATGTGCAGCTGTCAACGCGGCACTCTCTAGCTGCCAAGAGCACTTTTTACTATGCGCACCCGACCAGAGTGACGGGAGGAGCACATTTCAGAAAACGTGCTCAGCTCGTCGAGAAAATGCGATTTAAGCAATAAAATTAAAAATGCACCTAAAACCTAAACCAAAGGTTGCAGGTGGTTATTTCTTCATGCGCAGTGGTCAACGCGGCACTCTCTAGCTGCCAAGAGCACTTTTTACTATGCGCACCCAACCAGAGTGACGGGAGGAGCACATTTCAGAAAACGTGCTCAGCTCGTCGAGAAAATGCGATTAAAGCAATAAAATTAAAAATGCACCTAAAACCTAAACCAAACGTTGCAGATGGTCATTTCTTCATGGGCAGTGGTCAACGCGGCAGTCTCTAGCTGCCAAGAGCACTTTTCACTATGCGCACCCGACCAGAGTGACGGGAGGAGCACATTTCAGAAAACGTGCTCAGCTCGACGAGAAAATGCGATTTAAGCAATAAAATTAAAAATGCACCCAAAACCTAAACCAAACGTTGCAGGTGGTTATTTCTTCATGCGCAGTGGTCAACGCGGCACTCTCTAGCTGCCAAGAGCACTTTTTACTATGCGCACCCAACCAGAGTGACGGGAGGAGCACATTTCAGAAAACGTGCTCAGCTCGTCGAGAAAATGCGATTTAAGCAATAAAATTAAAAATGCACCTAAAACCTAAACCAAACGTTGCAGGTGGTTATTTCTTAATGCGCAATGGTCAACGCGGCACTCTCTAGCTGCCAAGAGCACTTTTTACTATGCGCACCCAACCAGAGTGACGGGAGGAGCACATTTCAGAAAACGTGCTCAGCTCGTCGAGAAAATGCGATTTAAGCAATAAAACTAAAAATGCACCTAAAACCTAAACCAAACGTTGCAGATGGTCATTTCTTCATGCGCAGTGGTCAACGCGGCACTCTCTAGCTGCCAAGAGCACTCTTTTTACTATGCGCACCCAACCAGAGTGACGGGAGGAGCACATTCCAGAAAACGTGCTCAGCTCGTCGAGAAAATGCGATTTAAGCAATAAAATTAAAAATGCACCCAAAACCTAATCCAAAGGTTGCAGATGGTCATTTCTTCATGCGCAGTGGTCAACGCGGCACTCTCTAGCTGCCAAGAGCACTTTTTACTATGCACACCCAAACAGAGTGACGGGAGGAGCACATTTCAGAAAACGTGCTCACCTCGTCGAGAAAATGCGATTTAAGCAATACAATTAAAAATGCACCCAAAACCTAAACCAAACGTTGCAGATGGTCATTTCTTCGTGCGCATTGGTCAACGCGGCACTCTCTAGCTGCCAAGAGCACTTTTTACTATGCGCACCCAACCAGAGTGACGGGAGGAGCACATTTCAGAAAACGTGCTCAGCTCGTCGAGAAAATGCGATTTCAGCAATAAAATTAAAAATGCACCTAAAACCTAAACCGAACGCTGCAGATGGTCATTTCTTCATGCGCAGTGGTCAACGCGGCACTCTCTAGCTGCCAAGAGCACTTTTTACTATGCGCACCCAACCAGAGTGACGGGAGGAGCACATTTAAGAAAACGTGCTCAGCTCGTCCAGAAAATGCGATTTAAGCAATAAAATTAAAAATGCACCCAAAACCTAAACCAAACGTTGCAGGTGGTTATTTCTTCATGCGCAGTGGTCAACGCGGCACTCTCTAGCTGCCAAGAGCACTTTTTACTATGCGCACCCAACCAGAGTGACGGGAGGAGCACATTTCAGAAAACGTGCTCAGCTCTTCGAGAAAATGCGATTTAAGCAATAAAATTAAAAATGCACCTAAAACCTAAACCAAACGTTGCAGGTGGTTATTTCTTCATAGGCAGCGGTCAACGCGGCACTATCTAGCTGCCAAGAGCACTTTTTACTATGCGCACCCGACCAGAGTGACGGGAGGAGCACATTTCAGAAAACGTGCTCAGCTCGTCGAGAAAATGCGATTTAAGCAATAAAATTAGAAATGCACCGAAAACCTAAACCAAACGTTGCAGATGGTCATTTCTTCATGCGCAGTGGTCAACGCGGCACTCTCTAGCTGCCAAGAGCACTTTTTACTATGCGCACCCAACCAGAGTGACGGGAGGAGCACATTTCAGAAAACGTGCTCAGCTTGTCGAGAAAATGCGATTTAAGCAATAAAATTAAAAATGCACCTAAAACCTAAACCAAACGTTGCAGATGGTCATTTCTTCATGCGCAGTGGTCAACGCGGCACTCTCTAGCTGCCAAGAGCACTTTTTACTATGCGCACCAAACCAGAGTGACGGGAGGAGCACATTTCAGAAAACTTGCTCAGCTCGTCCAGAAAATGCGATTTAAGCAATAAAATTAAAAATGCACCCAAAACCTAAACCAAACGTTGCAGGTGGTTGATTCTTCATGCGCAGTGGTCAACGCGGCACTCTCTAGCTGCCAAGAGCACTTTTTACTATGCGCACCCAACCAGAGTGACGGGAGGAGCACATTTGAGAAAACGTGCTCAGCTCGTCGAGAAAATGCGATTTAAGCAATAAAATTAAAAATGCACCTAAAACCTAAACCAAACGTTGCAGGTGGTTATTTCTTCATGCGCAGCGGTCAACGCAGCACTATCTAGCTGCCAAGAGCACTTTTTACTATGCGCACCCAACCAGAGTGACGGGAGGAGCACATTTCAGAAAACGTGCTCAGCTCGTCGAGAAAATGCGATTTAAGCAATAAAATTAAAAATGCACCTAAAACCTAAACCAAACGTTGCAGGTGGTTATTTCTTCATGCGCAGTGGTCAACGCGGCACTCTCTAGCTGCCAAGAGCACTTTTTACTATGTGCACCCAACCAGAGTGACGGGAGGAGCACATTTCAGAAAACGTGCTCAGCTCGTCGAGAAAATGCGATTTAAGCAATAAAATTAAAAATGCACCGAAAACCTAAACCAAACGTTGCAGATGGTCATTTCTTCATGCGCAGTGGTCAACGCGGCACTCTCTAGCTGCCAAGAGCACTTTTTACTATGCGCACCCAACCAGAGTGACGGGAGGAGCACATTTCAGAAAACGTGCTCAGCTCGTCGAGAAAATGCGATTTAAGCAATAAAATTAAAAATGCACCCAAAACCTAAACCAAACGTTGCAGGTGGTTATTTCTTCATGCGCAGTGGTCAACGCGGCACTCTCTAGCTGCCAAGAGCACTTTTTACTATGCGCACCCAACCAGAGTGACGGGAGGAGCACATTTCAGAAAACGTGCTCAGCTCGTCGAGAAAATGCGATTTAAGCAATAAAATTAAAAATGCACCGAAAACCTAAACCAAACGTTGCAGATGGTCATTTCTTCATGCGCAGTGGTCAACGCGGCACTCTCTAGCTGCCAAGAGCACTTTTTACTATGCGCACCCAACCAGAGTGATAGGAGGAGCACATTTCAGAAAACGTGCTCAGCTCGACGAGAAAATGCGATTTAAGCAATAAAATTAAAAATGCACCCAAAACCTAAACCAAACGTTGCAGGTGGTTATTTCTTCATGCGCAGTGGTCAACGTGGCACTCTCTAGCTGCCAAGAGCACTTTTTACTATGCGCACCCAACCAGAGTGACGGGAGGAGCACATTTCAGAAAACGTGCTCAGCTCGTCGAGAAAATGCGATTAAGGCAATAAAATTAAAAATGCACCCAAAACCTAAACCAAACGTTGCACATGGTCATTTCTTCATGCGCAGTGGTCAACGCGGCACTCGCTAGCTGCCAAGAGCACTTTTTACTATGCACACCCAACCAGAGTGACGGGAGGAGCACATTTCAGAAAACGTGCTCAGCTCGACGAGAAAATGCGATTTAAGCAATAAAATTAAAAATGCACCCAAAACCTAAAACAAACGTTAAACGTGGTTATTTCTTCATGCGCAGTGGTCAACGCAGCACTCTCTAGCTGCCAAGAGCACTTTTTACTATGCGCACCCAACCAGAGTGACGGGAGGAGCACATTTCAGAAAACGTGCTCAGCTCGTCGAGAAAATGCGATTTAAGCAATAAAATTAAAAATGCACCTAAAACCTAAACCAAACGTTGCAGGTGGTTATTTCTTCATGCGCAGTGGTCAACGCGGCACTCTCTAGCTGCCAAGAGCACTTTTTACTATGCGCACCCAACCAGAGTGACGGGAGGAGCACATTTCAGAAAACGTGCTCAGCTCGTCGAGAAAATGCGATTTAAGCAATAAAATTAAAAATGCACCGAAAACCTAAACCAAACGTTGCAGATGGTCATTTCTTCATGCGCAGTGGTCAACGCGGCACTCTCTAGCTGCCAAGGGCACTTTTTAATATGCGCACCCAACCAGAGTGACGGGAGGAGCACATTTCAGAAAACGTGCTCAGCTTGTCGAGAAAATGCGATTTAAGCAATAAAATTAAAAATGCACCTAAAACCTAAACCAAACGTTGCAGATGGTCATTTCTTCATGCGCAGTGGTCAACGCGGCACTCTCTAGCTGCCAAGAGGACTTTTTACTATGCGCACCCAACCAGAGTGACGGGAGGAGCACATTTCAGAAAACGTGCTCAGCTCGTCCAGAAAATGCGATTTAAGCAATAAATTTAAAAATGCACCCAAAACCTAAACCAAACGTTGCAGGTGGTTATTTCTTCATGCGCAGTGGTCAACGCGGCACTCTCTAGCTGCCAAGAGCACTTTTTATTATGCGCACCCAACCAGAGTGACGGGAGGAGCACATTTCAGAAAACGTGCTCTGCTCGTCGAGAAAATGCGATTTAAGCAATAAAATTAAAAATGCAC
The DNA here is from genome assembly GCF_024217435.2 of Syngnathus scovelli. Taxonomy (NCBI): domain Eukaryota; kingdom Metazoa; phylum Chordata; class Actinopteri; order Syngnathiformes; family Syngnathidae; genus Syngnathus; species Syngnathus scovelli. The sequence continues at coordinate 2,152,833 of NW_026061342.1, read as the reverse complement.
CCAAAACCTAAACCAAACGTTGCAGATGGTCATTTCTTCATGCGCAGTGGTCAACGCGGCACTCTCTAGCTGCCAAGAGCACTTTTTACTATGCGCACCCAACCAGAGTGAGGGGAGGAGCACATTTCAGAAAACGTGCTCAGCTCGACGAGAAAATGCGATTTAAGCAATAAAATTAAAAATGCACCCAAAACCTAAACCAAACGTTGCAGGCGGTTATTTCTTCATGCGCAGTGGTCAACGCGGCACTCTCTAGCTGCCAAGAGCACTTTTTACTATGCGCACCCAACCAGAGTGACGGGAGGAGCACATTTCAGAAAACGTGCTCAGCTCGTCGTGAAAATGCGATTTAAGCAATAAAATTAAAAATGCACCTAAAACCTAAACCAAACGTTGCAGGTGGTTATTTCTTCATGCGCAGTGGTCAACGCGGCACTCTCTAGCTGCCAAGAGCACTTTTTACTATGCGCACCCAACCAGAGTGACGGGAGGAGCACATTTCAGAAAACGTGCTCAGCTCGTCGAGAAAATGCGATTTAAGCAATAAAATTAAAAATGCACCCAAAACCTAAACCAAACGTTGCAGATGGTCATTTCTTTATGCGCAGTGGTCAACGCGGCACTCTCTAGCTGCCAAGAGCACTTTTTACTATGCGCACCCAACCAGAGTGACGGGAGGAGCACATTTCAGAAAACGTGCTCAGCTCGTCGAGAAAATGCGATTTAAGCAATAAAATTAAAAATGCACCTAAAACCTAAACCAAACGTTGGGGGTGGTTATTTCTTCATGTGCAGCAGTCAACGCGGCACTCTCTAGCTGCCAAGAGCACTTTTTACTATGCGCACCCGACCAGAGTGACGGGAGGAGCACATTTCAGAAAACGTGCTCAGCTCGTCCAGAAAATGCGATTTAAGCAATAAATTTAAAAATGCACCCAAAACCTAAACCAAACGTTGCAGATGGTCATTTCTTCATGCGCAGTGGTCAACGCGGCACTCTCTAGCTGCCAAGAGCACTTTTTACTATGCGCACCCAACCAGAGTGACGGGAGGAGCACATTTCAGAAAACGTGCTCAGCTCGACGAGAAAATGCGACTTAAGCAATAAAATTAAAAATGCACCCAAAACCTAAACCAAACGTTGCAGGTGGTTATTTCTTCATGCGCAGTGGTCAACGCGGCACTCTCTAGCTGCCAAGAGCAGTTTTTACTATGCGCACCCAACCAGAGTGACGGGAGGAGCACATTTCAGAAAACGTGCTCAACTCGTCGAGAAATGCGATTTAAGCAATAAAATTAAAAATGCACCTAAAACCTAAACCAAACGTTGCAGGTGGTTATTTCTTCATGCGCAATGGTCAACGCGGCACTCTCTAGCTGCCAAGAGGACTTTTTACTATGCGCACCCAACCAGAGTGACGGGAGGAGCACATTTCAGAAAACGTGCTCAGCTCGTCGAGAAAATGCGATTTAAGCAATAAAATTAAAAATGCACCCAAAACCTAAACCAAACGTTGCAGATGGTCATTTCTTCATGCGCAGTGGTCAACGCGGCACTCTCTAGCTGCCAAGAGCACTTTTTACTATGCTCACCCAACCAGAGTGACGGGAGGAGCACATTTCTGAAAACGTGCTCAGCTCGACGAGAAAATGCGATTTAAGCAATAAAATTAAAAATGCACCCAAAACCTAAAACAAACGTTGCACGTGGTTATTTCTTCATGCGCAGTGGTCAACGCGGCACTCTCTAGCTGCCAAGAGCACTTTTTACTATGCGCACCCAACCAGAGTGACGGGAGGAGCACATTTCAGAAAACGTGCTCAGCTCGTCGAGAAAATGCGATTTAAGCAATAAAATTAAAAATGCACCTAAAACCTAAACCAAACGTTGCAGGTGGTTATGTCTTCATGCGCAGTGGTCAACGCGGCACTCTCTAGCTGCCAAGAGCACTTTTTACTATGCGCACCCAACCAGATTGACGGGAGGAGCACATTTCAGAAAACGTGCTCAGCTCGTCGAGAAAATGCGATTTAAGCAATAAAATTAAAAATGCACCCAAAACCTAAACCAAACGTTGCAGGTGGTTATTTCTTCATGCGCAGTGATCAACGCGGCACTCTCGAGCTGCCAAGAGCACTTTTTACTATGCGCACCCAACCAGAGTGACGGGAGGAGCACATTTCAGAAAACGTGCTCAGCTCGTCGAGAAAATGCGATTTAAGCAATAAAATTAAAAATGCACCTAAAACCTAAACCAAACGTTGGGGGTGGTTATTTCCTCATGTGCAGCAGTCAACGCGGCACTCTCTAGCTGCCAAGAGCACTTTTTACTATGCGCACCCGACCAGAGTGACGGGAGGAGCACATTTCAGAAAACGTGCTCAGCTCGTCGAGAAAATGCGATTTAAGCAATAAAATTAAAAATGCACCTAAAACCTAAACCAAAGGTTGCAGGTGGTTATTTCTTCATGCGCAGTGGTCAACGCGGCACTCTCTAGCTGCCAAGAGCACTTTTTACTATGCGCACCCAACCAGAGTGACGGGAGGAGCACATTTCAGAAAACGTGCTCAGCTCGTCGAGAAAATGCGATTAAAGCAATAAAATTAAAAATGCACCTAAAACCTAAACCAAACGTTGCAGATGGTCATTTCTTCATGGGCAGTGGTCAACGCTGCAGTCTCTAGCTGCCAAGAGCACTTTTCACTATGCGCACCCGACCAGAGTGACGGGAGGAGCACATTTCAGAAAACGTGCTCAGCTCGACGAGAAAATGCGATTTAAGCAATAAAATTAAAAATGCACCCAAAACCTAAACCAAACGTTGCAGGTGGTTATTTCTTCATGCGCAGTGGTCAACGCGGCACTCTCTAGCTGCCAAGAGCACTTTTTACTATGCGCACCCAACCAGAGTGACGGGAGGAGCACATTTCAGAAAACGTGCTCAGCTCGTCGAGAAAATGCGATTTAAGCAATAAAATTAAAAATGCACCTAAAACCTAAACCAAACGTTGCAGGTGGTTATTTCTTAATGCGCAATGGTCAACGCGGCACTCTCTAGCTGCCAAGAGCACTTTTTACTATGCGCACCCAACCAGAGTGACGGGAGGAGCACATTTCAGAAAACGTGCTCAGCTCGTCGAGAAAATGCGATTTAAGCAATAAAACTAAAAATGCACCTAAAACCTAAACCAAACGTTGCAGATGGTCATTTCTTCATGCGCAGTGGTCAACGCGGCACTCTCTAGCTGCCAAGAGCACTCTTTTTACTATGCGCACCCAACCAGAGTGACGGGAGGAGCACATTCCAGAAAACGTGCTCAGCTCGTCGAGAAAATGCGATTTAAGCAATAAAATTAAAAATGCACCCAAAACCTAATCCAAAGGTTGCAGATGGTCATTTCTTCATGCGCAGTGGTCAACGCGGCACTCTCTAGCTGCCAAGAGCACTTTTTACTATGCACACCCAAACAGAGTGACGGGAGGAGCACATTTCAGAAAACGTGCTCACCTCGTCGAGAAAATGCGATTTAAGCAATAAAATTAAAAATGCACCCAAAACCTAAACCAAACGTTGCAGATGGTCATTTCTTCGTGCGCATTGGTCAACGCGGCACTCTCTAGCTGCCAAGAGCACTTTTTACTATGCGCACCCAACCAGAGTGACGGGAGGAGCACATTTCAGAAAACGTGCTCAGCTCGTCGAGAAAATGCGATTTCAGCAATAAAATTAAAAATGCACCTAAAACCTAAACCGAACGCTGCAGATGGTCATTTCTTCATGCGCAGTGGTCAACGCGGCACTCTCTAGCTGCCAAGAGCACTTTTTACTATGCGCACCCAACCAGAGTGACGGGAGGAGCACATTTAAGAAAACGTGCTCAGCTCGTCCAGAAAATGCGATTTAAGCAATAAAATTAAAAATGCACCCAAAACCTAAACCAAACGTTGCAGGTGGTTATTTCTTCATGCGCAGTGGTCAACGCGGCACTCTCTAGCTGCCAAGAGCACTTTTTACTATGCGCACCCAACCAGAGTGACGGGAGGAGCACATTTCAGAAAACGTGCTCAGCTCTTCGAGAAAATGCGATTTAAGCAATAAAATTAAAAATGCACCTAAAACCTAAACCAAACGTTGCAGGTGGTTATTTCTTCATAGGCAGCGGTCAACGCGGCACTATCTAGCTGCCAAGAGCACTTTTTCCTATGCGCACCCGACCAGAGTGACGGGAGGAGCACATTTCAGAAAACGTGCTCAGCTCGTCGAGAAAATGCGATTTAAGCAATAAAATTAAAAATGCACCTAAAACCTAAACCAAACGTTGCAGGTGGTTATTTCTTCATGCGCAGTGGTCAACGCGGCACTCTCTAGCTGCCAAGAGCACTTTTTACTATGCGCACCCAACCAGAGTGACGGGAGGAGCACATTTCAGAAAACGTGCTCAGCTCGTCGAGAAAATGCGATTTAAGCAATAAAATTAGAAATGCACCGAAAACCTAAACCAAACGTTGCAGATGGTCATTTCTTCATGTGCAGTGGTCAACGCGGCACTCTCTAGCTGCCAAGAGCACTTTTTACTATGCGCACCCAACCAGAGTGACGGGAGGAGCACATTTCAGAAAACGTGCTCAGCTTGTCGAGAAAATGCGATTTAAGCAATAAAATTAAAAATGCACCTAAAACCTAAACCAAACGTTGCAGATGGTCATTTCTTCATGCGCAGTGGTCAACGCGGCACTCTCTAGCTGCCAAGAGCACTTTTTACTATGCGCACCAAACCAGAGTGACGGGAGGAGCACATTTCAGAAAACTTGCTCAGCTCGTCCAGAAAATGCGATTTAAGCAATAAAATTAAAAATGCACCCAAAACCTAAACCAAACGTTGCAGGTGGTTGATTCTTCATGCGCAGTGGTCAACGCGGCACTCTCTAGCTGCCAAGAGCACTTTTTACTATGCGCACCCAACCAGAGTGACGGGAGGAGCACATTTGAGAAAACGTGCTCAGCTCGTCGAGAAAATGCGATTTAAGCAATAAAATTAAAAATGCACCTAAAACCTAAACCAAACGTTGCAGGTGGTTATTTCTTCATGCGCAGCGGTCAACGCAGCACTATCTACTGTAGCTGCCAAGAGCACTTTTTACTATGCGCACCCAACCAGAGTGACGGGAGGAGCACATTTCAGAAAACGTGCTCAGCTCGTCGAGAAAATGCGATTTAAGCAATAAAATTAAAAATGCACCTAAAACCTAAACCAAACGTTGCAGGTGGTTATTTCTTCATGCGCAGTGGTCAACGCGGCACTCTCTAGCTGCCAAGAGCACTTTTTACTATGTGCACCCAACCAGAGTGACGGGAGGAGCACATTTCAGAAAACGTGCTCAGCTCGTCGAGAAAATGCGATTTAAGCAATAAAATTAAAAATGCACCGAAAACCTAAACCAAACGTTGCAGATGGTCATTTCTTCATGCGCAGTGGTCAACGCGGCACTCTCTAGCTGCCAAGAGCACTTTTTACTATGCTCACCCAACCAGAGTGACGGGAGGAGCACATTTCTGAAAACGTGCTCAGCTCGACGAGAAAATGCGATTTAAGCAATAAAATTAAAAATGCACCCAAAACCTAAAACAAACGTTGCACGTGGTTATTTCTTCATGCGCAGTGGTCAACGCGGCACTCTCTAGCTGCCAAGAGCACTTTTTACTATGCGCACCCAACCAGAGTGACGGGAGGAGCACATTTCAGAAAACGTGCTCAGCTCGTCGAGAAAATGCGATTTAAGCAATAAAATTAAAAATGCACCTAAAACCTAAACCAAACGTTGCAGGTGGTTATGTCTTCATGCGCAGTGGTCAACGCGGCACTCTCTAGCTGCCAAGAGCACTTTTTACTATGCGCACCCAACCAGATTGACGGGAGGAGCACATTTCAGAAAACGTGCTCAGCTCGTCGAGAAAATGCGATTTAAGCAATACAATTAAAAATGCACCCAAAACCTAAACCAAACGTTGCAGGTGGTTATTTCTTCATGCGCAGTGATCAACGCGGCACTCTCGAGCTGCCAAGAGCACTTTTTACTATGCGCACCCAACCAGAGTGACGGGAGGAGCACATTTCAGAAAACGTGCTCAGCTCGTCGAGAAAATGCGATTTAAGCAATAAAATTAAAAATGCACCTAAAACCTAAACCAAACGTTGGGGGTGGTTATTTCCTCATGTGCAGCAGTCAACGCGGCACTCTCTAGCTGCCAAGAGCACTTTTTACTATGCGCACCCGACCAGAGTGACGGGAGGAGCACATTTCAGAAAACGTGCTCAGCTCGTCGAGAAAATGCGATTTAAGCAATAAAATTAAAAATGCACCTAAAACCTAAACCAAACGTTGCAGGTGGTTATTTCTTCATGCGCAGTGGTCAACGCGGCACTCTCTAGCTGCCAAGAGCACTTTTTACTATGCGCACCCAACCAGAGTGACGGGAGGAGCACATTTCAGAAAACGTGCTCAGCTCGTCGAGAAAATGCGATTAAAGCAATAAAATTAAAAATGCACCTAAAACCTAAACCAAACGTTGCAGATGGTCATTTCTTCATGGGCAGTGGTCAACGCGGCAGTCTCTAGCTGCCAAGAGCACTTTTCACTATGCGCACCCGACCAGAGTGACGGGAGGAGCACATTTCAGAAAACGTGCTCAGCTCGACGAGAAAATGCGATTTAAGCAATAAAATTAAAAATGCACCCAAAACCTAAACCAAACGTTGCAGGTGGTTATTTCTTCATGCGCAGTGGTCAACGCGGCACTCTCTAGCTGCCAAGAGCACTTTTTACTATGCGCACCCAACCAGAGTGACGGGAGGAGCACATTTCAGAAAACGTGCTCAGCTCGTCGAGAAAATGCGATTTAAGCAATAAAATAAAAAATGCACCTAAAACCTAAACCAAACGTTGCAGGTGGTTATTTCTTAATGCGCAATGGTCAACGCGGCACTCTCTAGCTGCCAAGAGCACTTTTTACTATGCGCACCCAACCAGAGTGACGGGAGGAGCACATTTCAGAAAACGTGCTCAGCTCGTCGAGAAAATGCGATTTAAGCAATAAAATTAAAAATGCACCCAAAACCTAATCCAAAGGTTGCAGATGGTCATTTCTTCATGCGCAGTGGTCAACGCGGCACTCTCTAGCTGCCAAGAGCACTTTTTACTATGCACACCCAAACAGAGTGACGGGAGGAGCACATTTCAGAAAACGTGCTCACCTCGTCGAGAAAATGCGATTTAAGCAATAAAATTAAAAATGCACCCAAAACCTAAACCAAACGTTGGGGGTGGTTATTTCTTCGTGCGCATTGGTCAACGCGGCACTCTCTAGCTGCCAAGAGCACTTTTTACTATGCGCACCCAACCAGAGTGACGGGAGGAGCACATTTCAGAAAACGTGCTCAGCTCGTCGAGAAAATGCGATTTCAGCAATAAAATTAAAAATGCACCTAAAACCTAAACCGAACGCTGCAGATGGTCATTTCTTCATGCGCAGTGGTCAACGCGGCACTCTCTAGCTGCCAAGAGCACTTTTTACTATGCGCACCCAACCAGAGTGACGGGAGGAGCACATTTAAGAAAACGTGCTCAGCTCGTCCAGAAAATGCGATTTAAGCAATAAAATTAAAAATGCACCCAAAACCTAAACCAAACGTTGCAGGTGGTTATTTCTTCATGCGCAGTGGTCAACGCGGCACTCTCTAGCTGCCAAGAGCACTTTTTACTATGCGCACCCAACCAGAGTGACGGGAGGAGCACATTTCAGAAAACGTGCTCAGCTCTTCGAGAAAATGCGATTTAAGCAATAAAATTAAAAATGCACCTAAAACCTAAACCAAACGTTGCAGGTGGTTATTTCTTCATAGGCAGCGGTCAACGCGGCACTATCTAGCTGCCAAGAGCACTTTTTACTATGCGCACCCGACCAGAGTGACGGGAGGAGCACATTTCAGAAAACGTGCTCAGCTCGTCGAGAAAATGCGATTTAAGCAATAAAATTAAAAATGCACCTAAAACCTAAACCAAACGTTGCAGGTGGTTATTTCTTCATGCGCAGTGGTAAACGCGGCACTCTCTAGCTGCCAAGAGCACTTTTTACTATGCGCACCCAACCAGAGTGACGGGAGGAGCACATTTCAGAAAACGTGCTCAGCTCGTCGAGAAAATGCGATTTAAGCAATAAAATTAAAAATGCACCGAAAACCTAAACCAAACGTTGCAGATGGTCATTTCTTCATGCGCAGTGGTCAACGCGGCACTCTCTAGCTGCCAAGGGCACTTTTTAATATGCGCACCCAACCAGAGTGACGGGAGGAGCACATTTCAGAAAACGTGCTCAGCTTGTCGAGAAAATGCGATTTAAGCAATAAAATTAAAAATGCACCTAAAACCTAAACCAAACGTTGCAGATGGTCATTTCTTCATGCGCAGTGGTCAACGCGGCACTCTCTAGCTGCCAAGAGGACTTTTTACTATGCGCACCCAACCAGAGTGACGGGAGGAGCACATTTCAGAAAACGTGCTCAGCTCGTCCAGAAAATGCGATTTAAGCAATAAATTTAAAAATGCACCCAAAACCTAAACCAAACGTTGCAGGTGGTTATTTCTTCATGCGCAGTGGTCAACGCGGCACTCTCTAGCTGCCAAGAGCACTTTTTACTATGCGCACCCAACCAGAGTGACGGGAGGAGCACATTTCAGAAAACGTGCTCAGCTCGACGAGAAAATGCGACTTAAGCAATAAAATTAAAAATGCACCCAAAACCTAAACCAAACGTTGCAGGTGGTTATTTCTTCATGCGCAGCGGTCAACGCGGCACTCTCTAGCTGCCAAGAGCAGTTTTTACTATGCGCACCCAACCAGAGTGACGGGAGGAGCACATTTCAGAAAACGTGCTCAACTCGTCGAGAAATGCGATTTAAGCAATAAAATTAAAAATGCACCTAAAACCTAAACCAAACGTTGCAGATGGTCATTTCTTCATGCGCAGTGGTCAACGCGGCACTCTCTAGCTGCCAAGAGCACTTTTTACTATGCTCACCCAACCAGAGTGACGGGAGGAGCACATTTCTGAAAACGTGCTCAGCTCGACGAGAAAATGCGATTTAAGCAATAAAATTAAAAATGCACCCAAAACCTAAAACAAACGTTGCACGTGGTTATTTCTTCATGCGCAGTGGTCAACGCGGCACTCTCTAGCTGCCAAGAGCACTTTTTACTATGCGCACCCAACCAGAGTGACGGGAGGAGCACATTTCAGAAAACGTGCTCAGCTCGTCGAGAAAATGCGATTTAAGCAATAAAATTAAAAATGCACCTAAAACCTAAACCGAACGCTGCAGATGGTCATTTCTTCATGCGCAGTGGTCAATGCGGCACTCTCTAGCTGCCAAGAGCACTTTTTACTATGCGCACCCAACCAGAGTGACGGGAGGAGCACATTTAAGAAAACGTGCTCAGCTCGTCCAGAAAATGCGATTTAAGCAATAAAATTAAAAATGCACCCAAAACCTAAACCAAACGTTGCAGGTGGTTATTTCTTCATGCGCAGTGGTCAACGCGGCACTCTCTAGCTGCCAAGAGCACTTTTTACTATGCGCACCCAACCAGAGTGACGGGAGGAGCACATTTCAGAAAACGTGCTCAGCTCTTCGAGAAAATGCGATTTAAGCAATAAAATTAAAAATGCACCTAAAACCTAAACCAAACGTTGCAGGTGGTTATTTCTTCATAGGCAGCGGTCAACGCGGCACTATCTAGCTGCCAAGAGCACTTTTTACTATGCGCACCCGACCAGAGTGACGGGAGGAGCACATTTCAGAAAACGTGCTCAGCTCGTCGAGAAAATGCGATTTAAGCAATAAAATTAAAAATGCACCTAAAACCTAAACCAAACGTTGCAGGTGGTTATTTCTTCATGCGCAGTGGTCAACGCGGCACTCTCTAGCTGCCAAGAGCACTTTTTACTATGCGCACCCAACCAGAGTGACGGGAGGAGCACATTTCAGAAAACGTGCTCAGCTCGTCGAGAAAATGCGATTTAAGCAATAAAATTAGAAATGCACCGAAAACCTAAACCAAACGCTGCAGATGGTTATTTCTTCATGCCCAGTGGTCAACGCGGCACTCTCTAGCTGCCAAGAGCACTTTTTACTATGCGCACCCAACCAGAGTGACGGGAGGAGCACATTTCAGAAAACGTGCTCAGCTCGTCGAGAAAATGCGATTTAAGCAATAAAATTAAAAATGCACCCAAAACCTAAACCAAACGTTGCAGATGGTCATTTCTTCATGCGCAGTGGTCAACGCGGCACTCTCTAGCTGCCAAGAGCACTTTTTACTATGCGCACCCAACCAGAGTGACGGGAGGAGCACATTTCAGAAAACGTGCTCAGTTCGACGAGAAAATGCGATTTAAGCAATAAAATTAAAAATGCACCCAAAACCTAAACCAAACGTTGCAGCCGGTTATTTCTTCATGCGCAGTGGTCAACGCGGCACTCTCTAGCTGCCAATAGCACTTTTTACTATGCGCACCCAACCAGAGTGACGGGAGGAGCACATTTCAGAAAACGTGCTCAGCTCGTCGAGAAAATGCGATTTAAGCAATAAAATTAAAAATGCACCGAAAACCTAAACCAAACGTGGCAGATGGTCATTTCTTCATGCGCAGTGGTCAACGCGGCACTCTCTAGCTGCCAAGAGCACTTTTTACTATGCGCACCCAACCAGAGTGACGGGAGGAGCACATTTCAGAAAACGTGCTCAGCTCGTCCAGAAAATGCGATTTAAGCAATAAAATTAAAAATGCACCCAAAACCTAAACCAAACGTTGCAGGTGGTCATTTCTTCATGCGCAGTGGTCAACGCGGCACTCTCTAGCTGCCAAAAGCCCTTTTTACTATGCGCACCCAACCAGAGTGACGGGAGGAGCACATTTCAGAAAACGTGCTCAGCTCGTCGAGAAAATGCGATTAAAGCAATAAAATTAAAAATGCACCTAAAACCTAAACCAAACGTTGCATATGGTAATTTCTTCATGCGCAGTAGTCAACGCGGCACTCTCTAGCTGCCAAGAGCACTTTTTACTATGCGTACCCAACCAGAGTGACAGGAGGAGCATATTTCAGAAAACGTGCTCAGCTCGTCGAGAAAATGCGATTTAAGCAATAAAATTAAAAATGCACCTAAAACCTAAACCAAACGTTGCAGGTTGTTATTTCTTCATGCGCAGTGGTCAACGCGGCACTCTCTAGCTGTCAAGAGCACTTTTTACTATGCGCACCCAACCAGAGTGACGGGAGGAGCATATTTCAGAAAACGTGCTCAGGTCGAGAAAATGCGATTTAAGCAATAAAATTAAAAATGCACCTAAAACCTAAACCAAACGCTGCAGATGGTTATTTCTTCATGCCCAGTGGTCAACGCGGCACTCTCTAGCTGCCAAGAGCACTTTTTACTATGCGCACCCAACCAGAGTGACGGGAGGAGCACATTTCAGAAAACGTGCTCAGCTCGACGAGAAAATGCGATTTAAGCAATAAAATTAAAAATGCACCCAAAACCTAAACCAAACGTTGCAGGCGGTTATTTCTTCATGCGCAGTGGTCAACGCGGCACTCTCTAGCTGCCAAGAGCACTTTTTACTATGCGCACCCAACCAGAGTGACGGGAGGAGCACATTTCAGAAAACGTGCTCAGCTCGTCGTGAAAATGCGATTTAAGCAATAAAATTAAAAATGCACCTAAAACCTAAACCAAACGTTGCAGGTGGTTATTTCTTCATGCGCAGTGGTCAACGCGGCACTCTCTAGCTGCCAAGAGCACTTTTTACTATGCGCACCCAACCAGAGTGACGGGAGGAGCACATTTCAGAAAACGTGCTCAGCTCGTCGAGAAAATTCGATTTAAGCAATAAAATTAAAAATGCACCCAAAACCTAAACCAAACGTTGCAGATGGCCATTTCTTCATGCGCAGTGGTCAACGCGGCACTCTCTAGCTGCCAAGAGCACTTTTTACTATGCGCACCCAACCAGAGTGACGGGAGGAGCACATTTCAGAAAACGTGCTCAGCTCGTCGAGAAAATGCGATTTAAGCAATAAAATTAAAAATGCACCTAAAACCTAAACCAAACGTTGGGGGTGGTTATTTCTTCATGTGCAGCAGTCAACGCGGCACTCTCTAGCTGCCAAGAGCACTTTTTAATATGCGCACCCAACCAGAGTGACGGGAGGAGCACATTTCAGAAAACGTGCTCAGCTCGTCGAGAAAATGCGATTTAAGCAATAAAATTAAAAATGCACCCAAAACCTAAACCAAACGTTGCAGATGGTCATTTCTTCATGCGCAGTGGTCAACGCGGCACTCTCTAGCTGCCAAGAGCACTTTTTACTATGCGCACCCAACCAGAGTGACGGGAGGAGCACATTTCAGAAAACGTGCTCAGCTCGACGAGAAAATGCGATTTAAGCAATAAAATTAAAAATGCACCCAAAACCTAAACCAAACGTTGCAGCCGGTTATTTCTTCATGCGCAGTGGTCAACGCGGCACTCTCTAGCTGCCAATAGCACTTTTTACTATGCGCACCCAACCAGAGTGACGGGAGGAGCACATTTCAGAAAACGTGCTCAGCTCGTCGAGAAAATGCGATTTAAGCAATAAAATTAAAAATGCACCTAAAACCTAAACCAAACGTTGCAGGTGGTTATTTCTTCATGGGGAGTGGTCAACGCGGCACTTTCTAGCTGCCAAGAGCACTTTTTACTATGCGCACCCAACCAGAGTGACGGGAGGAGCACATTTCAGAAAACGTGCTCAGCTCGTCGACAAAATGCGATTTAAGCAATAAAATTAGAAATGCACCTAAAACCTAAACCAAACGTTGCAGATGGTCATTTCTTCATGCGCAGTGGTCAACGCGGCACTCTCTAGCTGCCAAGAGCACTTATTACTATGCGCACCCAACCAGAGTGACGGGAGGAGAACATTTCAGAAAACGTGCTCAGCTCGTCGAGAAAATGCGATTTAAACAATAAAATTAAAAATGTACCAAAAACCTAAACCAAACGTTGCAGGTGGTTATTTCTTCATGCGCAGCAGTCAACGCGGCACTCTCTAGCTGCCAAGAGCACTTTTTACTATGCGCAACAAACCAGAGTGACGCGAGGAGCACATTTCAGAAAACGTGCTCAGCTCGTCCAGAAAATGCGATTTAAGCAATAAAATTAAAAATGCACCCAAAACCTAAACCAAACGTTGCAGGTGGTCATTTCTTCATGCGCAGTGGTCAACGCGGCACTCTCTAGTGTCACGTGCTGGTGCCACCTGCGACGGGACCACGCCCCCCTGTCAGTGGGATCACCGTCACCTGCCACGGGTTCATGGCCAGCGCTATATCAGCGCCGCCAGCGCAGACCCGAGTGCCAGTCTGTCCCTTGATGCTGCTTCGCTCATCAATCCCGGAGAGAATTGACTCACTTGACTACTCGAAACCCTCGCAGAATCGTTGTCCTCTCCAGCCCGATCGCCGCTCCAGCGCCAGCTGTTCCCATCATCCCCTTCAAATAAAGTCCGTCGTTACGCACTTGGCTGTACTGTCCGATCCTTAACAGTACAGACTGGCCAACACGATGCAGTCAGCGAACGACGAGACGGCATTGGGCCGACTGGAGCGAGCCGAGACCGTCATCAGCAGCCTGTCCGCCGACATCCGGAACCTGATCGAGGTTGGTCAGCAACAACAGCTGCAGCAGCAGGAGATGGCCAAAGCCCTCCAGAGACTGTCGGTGGCTGCGTCCCCGGTTGTCACGGCACCCCCGCACCGCCCGTCTGCCGAGGCCAGGAGGCCCGTGGACGTCCCGGAGCCCCGCCTCGGCAACATTGAAAAGTTCAACGGCGATCCCAAGCACGTGAGGGCGTTTGTGACCAACTGTCGCATAATGTTCAGCCTCCAGCCCGTCACGTTTGCGTCAGAATCAGCCAAGGTCGGTTTCGTTCTAACCCACCTCACGGGCGAGGCGCGGCTATGGGGTTTGGCAGAGTATGAACGGATGGCCCCGGCATGCGATTCCTTCGACGCCTTCGCAGAGGAATTGCTCTTCCTGTTCGACCTGGGATCCGCCGCCGAAGACGCCGCCGAGGAACTGGCGACGCTGCGTCAGGGTAGCCGATCGGTCGCGGAGTACGCCCTTAAATTCCAGACGTTGGCCGGCAGCAGCGGATGGAACGCGCCAGCGCTCGTCAGCACGTTCCTAAATGGCCTCGCGGATTATATGAAGGACGAACTGGTGTCGTACGATCGTCCGCGAACCCTGAAGGGCGCGATGGACTTGGCGGCCCGAGTAGACCGGCGGATCCGGACGCGGCGGCGCGATCGGGAGAGGAGGTCCCCGCGGAATCCGCGTGGCCACATTCCTCCGTCTGCTGGGGACCCGCCCACCACTCCACCCGCCGAGCCCATGGATCTGGGAGGGGCTCGGGTCTCCTCGGAGGAGCACCGTCGACGCCTCTCGCTGGGCTTGTGTTTTTACTGTGGGGAGGGGGGGCCATCGGGTGGCGGGGTGCCCGCTAAAAGGCCGGAGCTCACGCGGCGTCGGGGGATCCGCGTGAGCTCGACCAGCACCGGCTCTCCCAGTCCCAGCACGCTCACGCTGCAGGCACGTGTCCGGCTTGCGGGGGGCGACCAGAACGTGGCAGCCTTGGTGGATTCCGGCGCGGAGGGGAACATCATGGACATTAGCCTGGCGCGTCGGTGGGGTGTCGGCTTCCTCCCTCTGAGCCCGCCCATTCCCGCGCGTGCCATTGATGGCCGCCTGATTGGCGAGGTGGCGTTCGTGACAGAACCGGTTAAGATACTGCTCTCCGGCAATCACCACGAGACCATCCAGTTTTTTCTTCTTTCCCTCCCAGGACAGCAGCTCATCCTGGGGCACCCTTGGTTGCGGCAGCACAACCCGGTGCTGGACTGGGAGGTGGGGGTTGTACGGCAGTGGAGCGAACGCTGCCATCGAGTGTGCCTGAAGGCGGCCACCAGCCCACTCGGCAGAGCCCCGCCCAGGTACAGTCCCGACATCTCCAATGTCCCAGCAGTTTATCACGAACTCAAGGAGGTTTTTAGTAAAGCCAGGGCCGCTTCTCTTCCTCCACACCGGTCCTACGATTGCGCCATCAACCTGTTGCCCGGCACCTTCCCTCCCAAGGGGCGCGTCTACTCCCTGTCCGCCCCTGAGCGCCGGGCTATGGAGGAGTACATCCGGGAGTCCCTGGCAGCCGGCATCATACGGCCGTCCTCTTCACCTGCGGGAGCGGGATTTTTCTTCGTGAAGAAGAAGGAGGGCACGCTCCGTCCGTGTATCGACTACCGGGGAATAAACGCAATCACCGTAAAGAACCGATACCCTCTGCCTCTTCTTTCTTCCGCCTTTGAGAGCCTTCAGGGTGCCACCATCTTCACCAAGCTGGATCTTCGCAACGCCTACCACCTGATCCGCATCCGGGAGGGAGACGAGTGGAAGACGGCTTTCAACACCCCGAGCGGACACTACGAGTACTTGGTGGTCCCGTTTGGGCTCACCAACGCCCCAGCAGTTTTCCAGTCACTGATAAACGACGTGTTACGAGACATGCTGGACAAATTTGTGTTCGTTTATTTGGACGACATCCTCATCTTCTCCCGCTCGCTCCCTGAACACATCAAGCATGTCCGGGCGGTGCTGCGACGCCTCCTAGAGAATTCGCTCTACGTGAAGGCAGAGAAGTGCGAGTTCCACGCCTCCTCTGTCAAATTCCTCGGCTACGTGGTGCGTGAGGGATCCATCGAAATGGACCCTGGGAAGGTGGAGGCGGTCACGTCATGGCCTGTTCCCGAAACACGCAAGCGGCTGCAACAATTCTTGGGTTTCGCGAACTTTTATCGCCGTTTTATCCGTGGGTACAGCACGGCGGCCGCGCCACTCACCGCCCTTACCAGCCCCGCCTCTCCATACAAATGGACAGAACGGGCAGAACAAGCATTTCAGGAGCTTAAGAGGAGGTTCACATCCGCTCCCATCCTCAGAGTTCCCGATCCCGACAGACAGTTCGTGGTCGAAGTGGACGCCTCGAACGTGGGTGTCGGGGCGGTGTTGTCTCAACGCAGCCGCCAGGACGATCGTCTCCATCCGTGCGCCTTCTTTTCTCGCCGTTTGTCAGCCTCAGAACGGAACTATGACATCGGTAATCGGGAGCTCCTCGCCGTCAAGTTGGCTTTGGAGGAGTGGCGACATTGGCTGGAGGGCGCCACCACTCCGTTCATTGTCTGGACCGACCACCGCAACTTGGAGTATCTGAGATCGGCCAAGAGACTGAACGCGAGACAGGCACCCAAAACCTAAACCAAACGTTGCAGGTGGTTATTTCTTCATGCGCAGCAGTCAACGCGGCACTCTCTAGCTGCCAAGAGCACTTTTTACTATGCGCACCCAACCAGAGTGACGGGAGGAGCACATTTCAGAAAACGTGCTCAGCTCGTCGAGAAAATGCGATTTAAGCAATAAAATTAAAAATGCACCCAAAACCTAAACCAAACGTTGCAGGTGGTTATTTCTTCATGCGCAGTGGTAAACGCGGCACTCTCTAGCTGCCAAGAGCACTTTTTACTATGCGCACCCAACCAGAGTGACGGGAGGAGCACATTTCATAAAACGTGCTCAGCTCGTCCAGAAAATGCTATTTAAGCAATAAAATTAAAAATGCACCTAAAACCTAAACCAAACGTTGCAGATGGTCATTTCTTCATGCGCAGTGGTCAACGCGGCACTCTCTAGCTGCCAAGAGCACTTTTTACTATGCACACCCAACCAGAGTGACGGGAGGAGCACATTTCAGAAAACGTGCTCAGCTCGTCCAGAAAATGCGATTTAAGCAATAAAATTAAAAATGCACCCAAAACCTAAACCAAACGTTGCAGGTGGTTATTTCTTCATGCGCAGTGGTCAACGCGGCACTCTCTAGCTGCCAAGAGCACTTTTTACTATGCGCACCCAACCAGAGTGACGGGAGGAGCACATTTCAGAAAACGTGCTCAGCTCGTCGAGAAAATGCGATTTAAGCAATAAAATTAAAAATGCACCCAAAACCAAAACCAAACGTTGCAGGTGGTTATTTCTTCGTGCGCAGCAGTCAACGCGGCACTCTCTAGCTGCCAAGAACACTTTTTACTATGCGCACCCAACCAGAGTGACGGGAGGAGCACATTTCAGAAAACGTGCTCAGCTCGTCGAGAAAATGCGATTCAAGCAATAAAATTTGAAATGCACCTAAAACCTAAACCAAACGTTGCAGGTGGTTATTTCTTCATGCGCATTGGTCAACGCGGCACTCTCTAGCTGCCAAGAGCACTTTTTACTTTGCACACCCAACCAGAGTGACGGGAGGAGCACATTTCAGAAAACGTGCTCAGCTCGTCGAGAAAATGCGATTTAAGCAATAAAATTAAAAATGCACCCAAAACCTAAACCAAACGTTGCAGGTGGTTATTTTTTCATGCGCATTGGTCAACGCGGCACTCTCTAGCTGCCAAGAGCACTTTTTACTTTGCGCACCCAACCAGAGTAACGGGAGGAGCACATTTCAGAAAACGTACTCAGCTCGTCGAGAAAATGCGATTTAAGCAATAAAATTAAAAATGCACCCAAAACCTAAACCAAACGTTGCAGGTGGTTATTTCTTCATGCGCAGTGGTCAACGCGGCACTCTCTAGCTGCCAAGAGCACTTTTTACTATGCGCACCCAACCAGAGTGACGGGAGGAGCACATTTCAGAAAACGTGCTCAGCTCGTCGAGAAAATGCGATTTAAGCAATAAAATTAAAAATGCACCCAAAACCTAAACCAAACGTTGCAGATGGTCATTTCTTCATGCGCAGTGGTCAACGCGGCACTCTCTAGCTGCCAAGAGCACTTTTTACTATGCGCACCCAACCAGAGTGACGGGAGGACCACATTTCAGAAAACGTGCTCAGCTCGTCGAGAAAATGCGATTTAAGCAATAAAATTAAAAATGCACCCAAAACTTAAACCAAACGTTGCAGGTGGTTATTTCTTCATGCGCAGCAGTCAACGCGGCACTCTCTAGCTGCCAAGAGCACTTTTTACTATGCGCACCCAACCAGAGTGACGGGAGGAGCACATTTCAGAAAACGTGCTCAGCTCGTCGAGAAAATGCGATTTAAGCAATGAAATTAAAAATGCACCCAAAACCTAAACCAAACGTTGCAGGTGGTTATTTCTTCATGCGCAGTGGTCAACGCGGCACTCTCTAGCTGCCAAGAGCACTTTTTACTATGCGCACCCAACCAGAGTGACGGGAGGAGCACTTTTCAGAAAACGTGCTCAGTTCGTCGAGAAATTGCGAATTAAGCAATAAAATTAAAAATGCACCCAAAACCTAAACCAAACGTTGCAGATGGTCATTTCTTCATGCGCAGTGGTCAACGCGGCACTCTCTAGCTGCCAAGAGCACTTTTTACTATGCGCACCCAACCAGAGTGACGGGAGGAGCACATTTCAGAAAACGTGCTCAGCTCGTCGAGAAAATGCGATTTAAGCAATAAAATTAAAAATGCACCTAAAACCCAAACCAAACGTTGCAGGTGGTTATTTCTTCATGCGCAGTGGTCAACGCGGCACTCTCTAGCTGCCAAGAGCACTTTTTACTATGCGCACCCAACCAGAGTGACGGGAGGAGCACATTTCAGAAAATGTGCTCAGCTCGTCGAGAAAATGCCATTTAAGCCGTACAATTAAAAATGCACCTAAAACCTAAACCAAACGTTGCAGGTGGTTGTTTCTTCATGCGCAGTGGTCAACGTGGCACTCTCTAGCTGCCAAGAGCACTTTTTACTATGCGCACCCAACCAGAGTGACGGGAGGAGCACATTTCAGAAAACGTGCTCAGCTCGTCGAGAAAATGCGATTTAAGCAATAAAATTAAAAATGCACCTAAAACCTAAACCAAACGTTGCAGGTGGTTATTTCTTCATGCGCAGTGGTCAACGCGGCACTCTGTAGCTGCCAAGAGCACTTTTTACTATGCGCACCCACCCAGAGTGACGGGAGGAGCACATTTCAGAAAACGTGCTCACCTCGTCGAGAAAATGCGATTTAAGCAATAAAATTAAAAATGCACCTAAAACCTAAACCAAACGTTGCAGGTGGTTATTTCTTCATGCGCAGTGGTCAACGCGGCACTCTCTAGCTGCCAAGAGCACTTTTAACTATGCGCACCCAACCAGAGTGACGGGAGGAGCACATTTCAGAAAACGTGCTCAGCTCGTCGAGAAAATGCGATTTAAGCAATAAAATAAAAAATGCACCTAAAACCTAAACCAAACGTTGCAGGTGGTTATTTCTTCATGCGCAGTGGTCAACGCGGCACTCTCTAGCTGCCAAGAGCACTTTTTACTATGCGCACCCAACCAGAGTGACGGGAGGAGCACATTTCAGAAAACGTGCTCAGCTCGTCGAGAAAATGCGATTTAAGCAATAAAATTAAAAATGCACCTAAAACCTAAACCAAACGTTGCAGGTGGTTATTTCTTCATGCGCAGTGGTCAACGCGGCACTCTCTAGCTGCCAAGAGCACTTTTTACTATGTGCACCCAACCAGAGTGACGGGAGGAGCACATTTCAGAAAACGTGCTCAGCTCGTCGAGAAAATGCGATTTAAGCAATAAAATTAAAAATGCACCGAAAACCTAAACCAAACGTTGCAGATGGTCATTTCTTCATGCGCAGTGGTCAACGCGGCACTCTCTAGCTGCCAAGAGCACTTTTTACTATGCTCACCCAACCAGAGTGACGGGAGGAGCACATTTCTGAAAACGTGCTCAGCTCGACGAGAAAATGCGATTTAAGCAATAAAATTAAAAATGCACCCAAAACCTAAAACAAACGTTGCACGTGGTTATTTCTTCATGCGCAGTGGTCAACGCGGCACTCTCTAGCTGCCAAGAGCACTTTTTACTATGCGCACCCAACCAGAGTGACGGGAGGAGCACATTTCAGAAAACGTGCTCAGCTCGTCGAGAAAATGCGATTTAAGCAATAAAATTAAAAATGCACCTAAAACCTAAACCAAACGTTGCAGGTGGTTATGTCTTCATGCGCAGTGGTCAACGCGGCACTCTCTAGCTGCCAAGAGCACTTTTTACTATGCGCACCCAACCAGATTGACGGGAGGAGCACATTTCAGAAAACGTGCTCAGCTCGTCGAGAAAATGCGATTTAAGCAATACAATTAAAAATGCACCCAAAACCTAAACCAAACGTTGCAGGTGGTTATTTCTTCATGCGCAGTGATCAACGCGGCACTCTCGAGCTGCCAAGAGCACTTTTTACTATGCGCACCCAACCAGAGTGACGGGAGGAGCACATTTCAGAAAACGTGCTCAGCTCGTCGAGAAAATGCGATTTAAGCAATAAAATTAAAAATGCACCTAAAACCTAAACCAAACGTTGGGGGTGGTTATTTCCTCATGTGCAGCAGTCAACGCGGCACTCTCTAGCTGCCAAGAGCACTTTTTACTATGCGCACCCGACCAGAGTGACGGGAGGAGCACATTTCAGAAAACGTGCTCAGCTCGTCGAGAAAATGCGATTTAAGCAATAAAATTAAAAATGCACCTAAAACCTAAACCAAACGTTGCAGGTGGTTATTTCTTCATGCGCAGTGGTCAACGCGGCACTCTCTAGCTGCCAAGAGCACTTTTTACTATGCGCACCCAACCAGAGTGACGGGAGGAGCACATTTCAGAAAACGTGCTCAGCTCGTCGAGAAAATGCGATTAAAGCAATAAAATTAAAAATGCACCTAAAACCTAAACCAAACGTTGCAGATGGTCATTTCTTCATGGGCAGTGGTCAACGCGGCAGTCTCTAGCTGCCAAGAGCACTTTTCACTATGCGCACCCGACCAGAGTGACGGGAGGAGCACATTTCAGAAAACGTGCTCAGCTCGACGAGAAAATGCGATTTAAGCAATAAAATTAAAAATGCACCCAAAACCTAAACCAAACGTTGCAGGTGGTTATTTCTTCATGCGCAGTGGTCAACGCGGCACTCTCTAGCTGCCAAGAGCACTTTTTACTATGCGCACCCAACCAGAGTGACGGGAGGAGCACATTTCAGAAAACGTGCTCAGCTCGTCGAGAAAATGCGATTTAAGCAATAAAATAAAAAATGCACCTAAAACCTAAACCAAACGTTGCAGGTGGTTATTTCTTAATGCGCAATGGTCAACGCGGCACTCTCTAGCTGCCAAGAGCACTTTTTACTATGCGCACCCAACCAGAGTGACGGGAGGAGCACATTTCAGAAAACGTGCTCAGCTCGTCGAGAAAATGCGATTTAAGCAATAAAATTAAAAATGCACCCAAAACCTAATCCAAAGGTTGCAGATGGTCATTTCTTCATGCGCAGTGGTCAACGCGGCACTCTCTAGCTGCCAAGAGCACTTTTTACTATGCACACCCAAACAGAGTGACGGGAGGAGCACATTTCAGAAAACGTGCTCACCTCGTCGAGAAAATGCGATTTAAGCAATAAAATTAAAAATGCACCCAAAACCTAAACCAAACGTTGGGGGTGGTTATTTCTTCGTGCGCATTGGTCAACGCGGCACTCTCTAGCTGCCAAGAGCACTTTTTACTATGCGCACCCAACCAGAGTGACGGGAGGAGCACATTTCAGAAAACGTGCTCAGCTCGTCGAGAAAATGCGATTTCAGCAATAAAATTAAAAATGCACCTAAAACCTAAACCGAACGCTGCAGATGGTCATTTCTTCATGCGCAGTGGTCAACGCGGCACTCTCTAGCTGCCAAGAGCACTTTTTACTATGCGCACCCAACCAGAGTGACGGGAGGAGCACATTTAAGAAAACGTGCTCAGCTCGTCCAGAAAATGCGATTTAAGCAATAAAATTAAAAATGCACCCAAAACCTAAACCAAACGTTGCAGGTGGTTATTTCTTCATGCGCAGTGGTCAACGCGGCACTCTCTAGCTGCCAAGAGCACTTTTTACTATGCGCACCCAACCAGAGTGACGGGAGGAGCACATTTCAGAAAACGTGCTCAGCTCTTCGAGAAAATGCGATTTAAGCAATAAAATTAAAAATGCACCTAAAACCTAAACCAAACGTTGCAGGTGGTTATTTCTTCATAGGCAGCGGTCAACGCGGCACTATCTAGCTGCCAAGAGCACTTTTTACTATGCGCACCCGACCAGAGTGACGGGAGGAGCACATTTCAGAAAACGTGCTCAGCTCGTCGAGAAAATGCGATTTAAGCAATAAAATTAAAAATGCACCTAAAACCTAAACCAAACGTTGCAGGTGGTTATTTCTTCATGCGCAGTGGTAAACGCGGCACTCTCTAGCTGCCAAGAGCACTTTTTACTATGCGCACCCAACCAGAGTGACGGGAGGAGCACATTTCAGAAAACGTGCTCAGCTCGTCGAGAAAATGCGATTTAAGCAATAAAATTAAAAATGCACCGAAAACCTAAACCAAACGTTGCAGATGGTCATTTCTTCATGCGCAGTGGTCAACGCGGCACTCTCTAGCTGCCAAGGGCACTTTTTAATATGCGCACCCAACCAGAGTGACGGGAGGAGCACATTTCAGAAAACGTGCTCAGCTTGTCGAGAAAATGCGATTTAAGCAATAAAATTAAAAATGCACCTAAAACCTAAACCAAACGTTGCAGATGGTCATTTCTTCATGCGCAGTGGTCAACGCGGCACTCTCTAGCTGCCAAGAGGACTTTTTACTATGCGCACCCAACCAGAGTGACGGGAGGAGCACATTTCAGAAAACGTGCTCAGCTCGTCCAGAAAATGCGATTTAAGCAATAAATTTAAAAATGCACCCAAAACCTAAACCAAACGTTGCAGGTGGTTATTTCTTCATGCGCAGTGGTCAACGCGGCACTCTCTAGCTGCCAAGAGCACTTTTTACTATGCGCACCCAACCAGAGTGACGGGAGGAGCACATTTCAGAAAACGTGCTCAGCTCGACGAGAAAATGCGACTTAAGCAATAAAATTAAAAATGCACCCAAAACCTAAACCAAACGTTGCAGGTGGTTATTTCTTCATGCGCAGCGGTCAACGCGGCACTCTCTAGCTGCCAAGAGCAGTTTTTACTATGCGCACCCAACCAGAGTGACGGGAGGAGCACATTTCAGAAAACGTGCTCAACTCGTCGAGAAATGCGATTTAAGCAATAAAATTAAAAATGCACCTAAAACCTAAACCAAACGTTGCAGATGGTCATTTCTTCATGCGCAGTGGTCAACGCGGCACTCTCTAGCTGCCAAGAGCACTTTTTACTATGCTCACCCAACCAGAGTGACGGGAGGAGCACATTTCTGAAAACGTGCTCAGCTCGACGAGAAAATGCGATTTAAGCAATAAAATTAAAAATGCACCCAAAACCTAAAACAAACGTTGCACGTGGTTATTTCTTCATGCGCAGTGGTCAACGCGGCACTCTCTAGCTGCCAAGAGCACTTTTTACTATGCGCACCCAACCAGAGTGACGGGAGGAGCACATTTCAGAAAACGTGCTCAGCTCGTCGAGAAAATGCGATTTAAGCAATAAAATTAAAAATGCACCTAAAACCTAAACCGAACGCTGCAGATGGTCATTTCTTCATGCGCAGTGGTCAATGCGGCACTCTCTAGCTGCCAAGAGCACTTTTTACTATGCGCACCCAACCAGAGTGACGGGAGGAGCACATTTAAGAAAACGTGCTCAGCTCGTCCAGAAAATGCGATTTAAGCAATAAAATTAAAAATGCACCCAAAACCTAAACCAAACGTTGCAGGTGGTTATTTCTTCATGCGCAGTGGTCAACGCGGCACTCTCTAGCTGCCAAGAGCACTTTTTACTATGCGCACCCAACCAGAGTGACGGGAGGAGCACATTTCAGAAAACGTGCTCAGCTCTTCGAGAAAATGCGATTTAAGCAATAAAATTAAAAATGCACCTAAAACCTAAACCAAACGTTGCAGGTGGTTATTTCTTCATAGGCAGCGGTCAACGCGGCACTATCTAGCTGCCAAGAGCACTTTTTACTATGCGCACCCGACCAGAGTGACGGGAGGAGCACATTTCAGAAAACGTGCTCAGCTCGTCGAGAAAATGCGATTTAAGCAATAAAATTAAAAATGCACCTAAAACCTAAACCAAACGTTGCAGGTGGTTATTTCTTCATGCGCAGTGGTCAACGCGGCACTCTCTAGCTGCCAAGAGCACTTTTTACTATGCGCACCCAACCAGAGTGACGGGAGGAGCACATTTCAGAAAACGTGCTCAGCTCGTCGAGAAAATGCGATTTAAGCAATAAAATTAGAAATGCACCGAAAACCTAAACCAAACGCTGCAGATGGTTATTTCTTCATGCCCAGTGGTCAACGCGGCACTCTCTAGCTGCCAAGAGCACTTTTTACTATGCGCACCCAACCAGAGTGACGGGAGGAGCACATTTCAGAAAACGTGCTCAGCTCGTCGAGAAAATGCGATTTAAGCAATAAAATTAAAAATGCACCCAAAACCTAAACCAAACGTTGCAGATGGTCATTTCTTCATGCGCAGTGGTCAACGCGGCACTCTCTAGCTGCCAAGAGCACTTTTTACTATGCGCACCCAACCAGAGTGACGGGAGGAGCACATTTCAGAAAACGTGCTCAGTTCGACGAGAAAATGCGATTTAAGCAATAAAATTAAAAATGCACCCAAAACCTAAACCAAACGTTGCAGCCGGTTATTTCTTCATGCGCAGTGGTCAACGCGGCACTCTCTAGCTGCCAATAGCACTTTTTACTATGCGCACCCAACCAGAGTGACGGGAGGAGCACATTTCAGAAAACGTGCTCAGCTCGTCGAGAAAATGCGATTTAAGCAATAAAATTAAAAATGCACCGAAAACCTAAACCAAACGTGGCAGATGGTCATTTCTTCATGCGCAGTGGTCAACGCGGCACTCTCTAGCTGCCAAGAGCACTTTTTACTATGCGCACCCAACCAGAGTGACGGGAGGAGCACATTTCAGAAAACGTGCTCAGCTCGTCCAGAAAATGCGATTTAAGCAATAAAATTAAAAATGCACCCAAAACCTAAACCAAACGTTGCAGGTGGTCATTTCTTCATGCGCAGTGGTCAACGCGGCACTCTCTAGCTGCCAAAAGCCCTTTTTACTATGCGCACCCAACCAGAGTGACGGGAGGAGCACATTTCAGAAAACGTGCTCAGCTCGTCGAGAAAATGCGATTAAAGCAATAAAATTAAAAATGCACCTAAAACCTAAACCAAACGTTGCATATGGTAATTTCTTCATGCGCAGTAGTCAACGCGGCACTCTCTAGCTGCCAAGAGCACTTTTTACTATGCGCACCCAACCAGAGTGACAGGAGGAGCATATTTCAGAAAACGTGCTCAGCTCGTCGAGAAAATGCGATTTAAGCAATAAAATTAAAAATGCACCTAAAACCTAAACCAAACGTTGCAGGTTGTTATTTCTTCATGCGCAGTGGTCAACGCGGCACTCTCTAGCTGTCAAGAGCACTTTTTACTATGCGCACCCAACCAGAGTGACGGGAGGAGCATATTTCAGAAAACGTGCTCAGGTCGAGAAAATGCGATTTAAGCAATAAAATTAAAAATGCACCTAAAACCTAAACCAAACGCTGCAGATGGTTATTTCTTCATGCCCAGTGGTCAACGCGGCACTCTCTAGCTGCCAAGAGCACTTTTTACTATGCGCACCCAACCAGAGTGACGGGAGGAGCACATTTCAGAAAACGTGCTCAGCTCGACGAGAAAATGCGATTTAAGCAATAAAATTAAAAATGCACCCAAAACCTAAACCAAACGTTGCAGGCGGTTATTTCTTCATGCGCAGTGGTCAACGCGGCACTCTCTAGCTGCCAAGAGCACTTTTTACTATGCGCACCCAACCAGAGTGACGGGAGGAGCACATTTCAGAAAACGTGCTCAGCTCGTCGTGAAAATGCGATTTAAGCAATAAAATTAAAAATGCACCTAAAACCTAAACCAAACGTTGCAGGTGGTTATTTCTTCATGCGCAGTGGTCAACGCGGCACTCTCTAGCTGCCAAGAGCACTTTTTACTATGCGCACCCAACCAGAGTGACGGGAGGAGCACATTTCAGAAAACGTGCTCAGCTCGTCGAGAAAATTCGATTTAAGCAATAAAATTAAAAATGCACCCAAAACCTAAACCAAACGTTGCAGATGGTCATTTCTTCATGCGCAGTGGTCAACGCGGCACTCTCTAGCTGCCAAGAGCACTTTTTACTATGCGCACCCAACCAGAGTGACGGGAGGAGCACATTTCAGAAAACGTGCTCAGCTCGTCGAGAAAATGCGATTTAAGCAATAAAATTAAAAATGCACCTAAAACCTAAACCAAACGTTGGGGGTGGTTATTTCTTCATGTGCAGCAGTCAACGCGGCACTCTCTAGCTGCCAAGAGCACTTTTTAATATGCGCACCCAACCAGAGTGACGGGAGGAGCACATTTCAGAAAACGTGCTCAGCTCGTCGAGAAAATGCGATTTAAGCAATAAAATTAAAAATGCACCCAAAACCTAAACCAAACGTTGCAGATGGTCATTTCTTCATGCGCAGTGGTCAACGCGGCACTCTCTAGCTGCCAAGAGCACTTTTTACTATGCGCACCCAACCAGAGTGACGGGAGGAGCACATTTCAGAAAACGTGCTCAGCTCGACGAGAAAATGCGATTTAAGCAATAAAATTAAAAATGCACCCAAAACCTAAACCAAACGTTGCAGCCGGTTATTTCTTCATGCGCAGTGGTCAACGCGGCACTCTCTAGCTGCCAATAGCACTTTTTACTATGCGCACCCAACCAGAGTGACGGGAGGAGCACATTTCAGAAAACGTGCTCAGCTCGTCGAGAAAATGCGATTTAAGCAATAAAATTAAAAATGCACCTAAAACCTAAACCAAACGTTGCAGGTGGTTATTTCTTCATGGGGAGTGGTCAACGCGGCACTTTCTAGCTGCCAAGAGCACTTTTTACTATGCGCACCCAACCAGAGTGACGGGAGGAGCACATTTCAGAAAACGTGCTCAGCTCGTCGACAAAATGCGATTTAAGCAATAAAATTAGAAATGCACCTAAAACCTAAACCAAACGTTGCAGATGGTCATTTCTTCATGCGCAGTGGTCAACGCGGCACTCTCTAGCTGCCAAGAGCACTTATTACTATGCGCACCCAACCAGAGTGACGGGAGGAGAACATTTCAGAAAACGTGCTCAGCTCGTCGAGAAAATGCGATTTAAACAATAAAATTAAAAATGTACCAAAAACCTAAACCAAACGTTGCAGGTGGTTATTTCTTCATGCGCAGCAGTCAACGCGGCACTCTCTAGCTGCCAAGAGCACTTTTTACTATGCGCAACAAACCAGAGTGACGCGAGGAGCACATTTCAGAAAACGTGCTCAGCTCGTCCAGAAAATGCGATTTAAGCAATAAAATTAAAAATGCACCCAAAACCTAAACCAAACGTTGCAGGTGGTCATTTCTTCATGCGCAGTGGTCAACGCGGCACTCTCTAGTGTCACGTGCTGGTGCCACCTGCGACGGGACCACGCCCCCCTGTCAGTGGGATCACCGTCACCTGCCACGGGTTCATGGCCAGCGCTATATCAGCGCCGCCAGCGCAGACCCGAGTGCCAGTCTGTCCCTTGATGCTGCTTCGCTCATCAATCCCGGAGAGAATTGACTCACTTGACTACTCGAAACCCTCGCAGAATCGTTGTCCTCTCCAGCCCGATCGCCGCTCCAGCGCCAGCTGTTCCCATCATCCCCTTCAAATAAAGTCCGTCGTTACGCACTTGGCTGTACTGTCCGATCCTTAACAGTACAGACTGGCCAACACGATGCAGTCAGCGAACGACGAGACGGCATTGGGCCGACTGGAGCGAGCCGAGACCGTCATCAGCAGCCTGTCCGCCGACATCCGGAACCTGATCGAGGTTGGTCAGCAACAACAGCTGCAGCAGCAGGAGATGGCCAAAGCCCTCCAGAGACTGTCGGTGGCTGCGTCCCCGGTTGTCACGGCACCCCCGCACCGCCCGTCTGCCGAGGCCAGGAGGCCCGTGGACGTCCCGGAGCCCCGCCTCGGCAACATTGAAAAGTTCAACGGCGATCCCAAGCACGTGAGGGCGTTTGTGACCAACTGTCGCATAATGTTCAGCCTCCAGCCCGTCACGTTTGCGTCAGAATCAGCCAAGGTCGGTTTCGTTCTAACCCACCTCACGGGCGAGGCGCGGCTATGGGGTTTGGCAGAGTATGAACGGATGGCCCCGGCATGCGATTCCTTCGACGCCTTCGCAGAGGAATTGCTCTTCCTGTTCGACCTGGGATCCGCCGCCGAAGACGCCGCCGAGGAACTGGCGACGCTGCGTCAGGGTAGCCGATCGGTCGCGGAGTACGCCCTTAAATTCCAGACGTTGGCCGGCAGCAGCGGATGGAACGCGCCAGCGCTCGTCAGCACGTTCCTAAATGGCCTCGCGGATTATATGAAGGACGAACTGGTGTCGTACGATCGTCCGCGAACCCTGAAGGGCGCGATGGACTTGGCGGCCCGAGTAGACCGGCGGATCCGGACGCGGCGGCGCGATCGGGAGAGGAGGTCCCCGCGGAATCCGCGTGGCCACATTCCTCCGTCTGCTGGGGACCCGCCCACCACTCCACCCGCCGAGCCCATGGATCTGGGAGGGGCTCGGGTCTCCTCGGAGGAGCACCGTCGACGCCTCTCGCTGGGCTTGTGTTTTTACTGTGGGGAGGGGGGGCCATCGGGTGGCGGGGTGCCCGCTAAAAGGCCGGAGCTCACGCGGCGTCGGGGGATCCGCGTGAGCTCGACCAGCACCGGCTCTCCCAGTCCCAGCACGCTCACGCTGCAGGCACGTGTCCGGCTTGCGGGGGGCGACCAGAACGTGGCAGCCTTGGTGGATTCCGGCGCGGAGGGGAACATCATGGACATTAGCCTGGCGCGTCGGTGGGGTGTCGGCTTCCTCCCTCTGAGCCCGCCCATTCCCGCGCGTGCCATTGATGGCCGCCTGATTGGCGAGGTGGCGTTCGTGACAGAACCGGTTAAGATACTGCTCTCCGGCAATCACCACGAGACCATCCAGTTTTTTCTTCTTTCCCTCCCAGGACAGCAGCTCATCCTGGGGCACCCTTGGTTGCGGCAGCACAACCCGGTGCTGGACTGGGAGGTGGGGGTTGTACGGCAGTGGAGCGAACGCTGCCATCGAGTGTGCCTGAAGGCGGCCACCAGCCCACTCGGCAGAGCCCCGCCCAGGTACAGTCCCGACATCTCCAATGTCCCAGCAGTTTATCACGAACTCAAGGAGGTTTTTAGTAAAGCCAGGGCCGCTTCTCTTCCTCCACACCGGTCCTACGATTGCGCCATCAACCTGTTGCCCGGCACCTTCCCTCCCAAGGGGCGCGTCTACTCCCTGTCCGCCCCTGAGCGCCGGGCTATGGAGGAGTACATCCGGGAGTCCCTGGCAGCCGGCATCATACGGCCGTCCTCTTCACCTGCGGGAGCGGGATTTTTCTTCGTGAAGAAGAAGGAGGGCACGCTCCGTCCGTGTATCGACTACCGGGGAATAAACGCAATCACCGTAAAGAACCGATACCCTCTGCCTCTTCTTTCTTCCGCCTTTGAGAGCCTTCAGGGTGCCACCATCTTCACCAAGCTGGATCTTCGCAACGCCTACCACCTGATCCGCATCCGGGAGGGAGACGAGTGGAAGACGGCTTTCAACACCCCGAGCGGACACTACGAGTACTTGGTGGTCCCGTTTGGGCTCACCAACGCCCCAGCAGTTTTCCAGTCACTGATAAACGACGTGTTACGAGACATGCTGGACAAATTTGTGTTCGTTTATTTGGACGACATCCTCATCTTCTCCCGCTCGCTCCCTGAACACATCAAGCATGTCCGGGCGGTGCTGCGACGCCTCCTAGAGAATTCGCTCTACGTGAAGGCAGAGAAGTGCGAGTTCCACGCCTCCTCTGTCAAATTCCTCGGCTACGTGGTGCGTGAGGGATCCATCGAAATGGACCCTGGGAAGGTGGAGGCGGTCACGTCATGGCCTGTTCCCGAAACACGCAAGCGGCTGCAACAATTCTTGGGTTTCGCGAACTTTTATCGCCGTTTTATCCGTGGGTACAGCACGGCGGCCGCGCCACTCACCGCCCTTACCAGCCCCGCCTCTCCATACAAATGGACAGAACGGGCAGAACAAGCATTTCAGGAGCTTAAGAGGAGGTTCACATCCGCTCCCATCCTCAGAGTTCCCGATCCCGACAGACAGTTCGTGGTCGAAGTGGACGCCTCGAACGTGGGTGTCGGGGCGGTGTTGTCTCAACGCAGCCGCCAGGACGATCGTCTCCATCCGTGCGCCTTCTTTTCTCGCCGTTTGTCAGCCTCAGAACGGAACTATGACATCGGTAATCGGGAGCTCCTCGCCGTCAAGTTGGCTTTGGAGGAGTGGCGACATTGGCTGGAGGGCGCCACCACTCCGTTCATTGTCTGGACCGACCACCGCAACTTGGAGTATCTGAGATCGGCCAAGAGACTGAACGCGAGACAGGCACCCAAAACCTAAACCAAACGTTGCAGGTGGTTATTTCTTCATGCGCAGCAGTCAACGCGGCACTCTCTAGCTGCCAAGAGCACTTTTTACTATGCGCACCCAACCAGAGTGACGGGAGGAGCACATTTCAGAAAACGTGCTCAGCTCGTCGAGAAAATGCGATTTAAGCAATAAAATTAAAAATGCACCCAAAACCTAAACCAAACGTTGCAGGTGGTTATTTCTTCATGCGCAGTGGTAAACGCGGCACTCTCTAGCTGCCAAGAGCACTTTTTACTATGCGCACCCAACCAGAGTGACGGGAGGAGCACATTTCATAAAACGTGCTCAGCTCGTCCAGAAAATGCTATTTAAGCAATAAAATTAAAAATGCACCTAAAACCTAAACCAAACGTTGCAGATGGTCATTTCTTCATGCGCAGTGGTCAACGCGGCACTCTCTAGCTGCCAAGAGCACTTTTTACTATGCACACCCAACCAGAGTGACGGGAGGAGCACATTTCAGAAAACGTGCTCAGCTCGTCCAGAAAATGCGATTTAAGCAATAAAATTAAAAATGCACCCAAAACCTAAACCAAACGTTGCAGGTGGTTATTTCTTCATGCGCAGTGGTCAACGCGGCACTCTCTAGCTGCCAAGAGCACTTTTTACTATGCGCACCCAACCAGAGTGACGGGAGGAGCACATTTCAGAAAACGTGCTCAGCTCGTCGAGAAAATGCGATTTAAGCAATAAAATTAAAAATGCACCCAAAACCAAAACCAAACGTTGCAGGTGGTTATTTCTTCGTGCGCAGCAGTCAACGCGGCACTCTCTAGCTGCCAAGAACACTTTTTACTATGCGCACCCAACCAGAGTGACGGGAGGAGCACATTTCAGAAAACGTGCTCAGCTCGTCGAGAAAATGCGATTCAAGCAATAAAATTTGAAATGCACCTAAAACCTAAACCAAACGTTGCAGGTGGTTATTTCTTCATGCGCATTGGTCAACGCGGCACTCTCTAGCTGCCAAGAGCACTTTTTACTTTGCACACCCAACCAGAGTGACGGGAGGAGCACATTTCAGAAAACGTGCTCAGCTCGTCGAGAAAATGCGATTTAAGCAATAAAATTAAAAATGCACCCAAAACCTAAACCAAACGTTGCAGGTGGTTATTTTTTCATGCGCATTGGTCAACGCGGCACTCTCTAGCTGCCAAGAGCACTTTTTACTTTGCGCACCCAACCAGAGTAACGGGAGGAGCACATTTCAGAAAACGTACTCAGCTCGTCGAGAAAATGCGATTTAAGCAATAAAATTAAAAATGCACCCAAAACCTAAACCAAACGTTGCAGGTGGTTATTTCTTCATGCGCAGTGGTCAACGCGGCACTCTCTAGCTGCCAAGAGCACTTTTTACTATGCGCACCCAACCAGAGTGACGGGAGGAGCACATTTAAGAAAACGTGCTCAGCTCGTCGAGAAAATGCGATTTAAGCAATAAAATTAAAAATGCACCCAAAACCTAAACCAAACGTTGCAGATGGTCATTTCTTCATGCGCAGTGGTCAACGCGGCACTCTCTAGCTGCCAAGAGCACTTTTTACTATGCGCACCCAACCAGAGTGACGGGAGGACCACATTTCAGAAAACGTGCTCAGCTCGTCGAGAAAATGCGATTTAAGCAATAAAATTAAAAATGCACCCAAAACTTAAACCAAACGTTGCAGGTGGTTATTTCTTCATGCGCAGCAGTCAACGCGGCACTCTCTAGCTGCCAAGAGCACTTTTTACTATGCGCACCCAACCAGAGTGACGGGAGGAGCACATTTCAGAAAACGTGCTCAGCTCGTCGAGAAAATGCGATTTAAGCAATGAAATTAAAAATGCACCCAAAACCTAAACCAAACGTTGCAGGTGGTTATTTCTTCATGCGCAGTGGTCAACGCGGCACTCTCTAGCTGCCAAGAGCACTTTTTACTATGCGCACCCAACCAGAGTGACGGGAGGAGCACTTTTCAGAAAACGTGCTCAGTTCGTCGAGAAATTGCGAATTAAGCAATAAAATTAAAAATGCACCCAAAACCTAAACCAAACGTTGCAGATGGTCATTTCTTCATGCGCAGTGGTCAACGCGGCACTCTCTAGCTGCCAAGAGCACTTTTTACTATGCGCACCCAACCAGAGTGACGGGAGGAGCACATTTCAGAAAACGTGCTCAGCTCGTCGAGAAAATGCGATTTAAGCAATAAAATTAAAAATGCACCTAAAACCCAAACCAAACGTTGCAGGTGGTTATTTCTTCATGCGCAGTGGTCAACGCGGCACTCTCTAGCTGCCAAGAGCACTTTTTACTATGCGCACCCAACCAGAGTGACGGGAGGAGCACATTTCAGAAAATGTGCTCAGCTCGTCGAGAAAATGCCATTTAAGCCGTACAATTAAAAATGCACCTAAAACCTAAACCAAACGTTGCAGGTGGTTGTTTCTTCATGCGCAGTGGTCAACGTGGCACTCTCTAGCTGCCAAGAGCACTTTTTACTATGCGCACCCAACCAGAGTGACGGGAGGAGCACATTTCAGAAAACGTGCTCAGCTCGTCGAGAAAATGCGATTTAAGCAATAAAATTAAAAATGCACCTAAAACCTAAACCAAACGTTGCAGGTGGTTATTTCTTCATGCGCAGTGGTCAACGCGGCACTCTGTAGCTGCCAAGAGCACTTTTTACTATGCGCACCCACCCAGAGTGACGGGAGGAGCACATTTCAGAAAACGTGCTCACCTCGTCGAGAAAATGCGATTTAAGCAATAAAATTAAAAATGCACCTAAAACCTAAACCAAACGTTGCAGGTGGTTATTTCTTCATGCGCAGTGGTCAACGCGGCACTCTCTAGCTGCCAAGAGCACTTTTAACTATGCGCACCCAACCAGAGTGACGGGAGGAGCACATTTCAGAAAACGTGCTCAGCTCGTCGAGAAAATGCGATTTAAGCAATAAAATAAAAAATGCACCTAAAACCTAAACCAAACGTTGCAGGTGGTTATTTCTTCATGCGCAGTGGTCAACGCGGCACTCTCTAGCTGCCAAGAGCACTTTTTACTATGCGCACCCAACCAGAGTGACGGGAGGAGCACATTTCAGAAAACGTGCTCAGCTCGTCGAGAAAATGCGATTTAAGCAATAAAATTAAAAATGCACCTAAAACCTAAACCAAACGTTGCAGGTGGTTATTTCTTCATGCGCAGTGGTCAACGCGGCACTCTCTAGCTGCCAAGAGCACTTTTTACTATGCGCACCCAACCAGAGTGACGGGAGGAGCACATTTCAGAAAACGTGCTCAGCTCGTCGAGAAAATGCGATTTAAGCAATAAAATTTAAAATGCACCTAAAACCTAAACCAAACGTTGCAGGTGGTTATTTCTTCATGCGCAGTGGTCAATGCGGCACTCTCTAGCTGCCAAGAGCACTTTTTACTATGCGCACCTAACCAGAGTGACGGGAGGAGCACATTTCAGAAAACGTGCTCAGCTCGTCGAGAAAATGCGATTTACGCAATAAAATTAAAAATGCACCTAAAACCTAAACAAAACGTTGCAGGTGGTTATTTCTTCATGCGCAGTGGTCAACGCGGCACTCTCTAGCTGCCAAGAGCACTTTTTACTATGCGCACCCAACCAGAGTGACGGGAGGAGCACATTTCAGAAAACGTGCTCAGCTCGTCGAGAAAATGCGATTTAAGCAATAAAATTAAAAATGCACCCAAAACCTAAACCAAACGTTGCAGGTGGTTATTTCTTCATGCGCAGCAGTCAAAGCGGCACTCTCTAGCTGCCAAGAGCACTTTTTACTATGTGCACCCAACCAGAGTGACGGGAGGAGCACATTTCAGAAAACGTGCTCAGCTCGTCGAGAAAATGCGATTCAAGCAATAAAATTTGAAATGCACCTAAAACCTAAACCAAACGTTGCAGGTGGTTATTTCTTCATGCGCATTGGTCAACGCGGCACTCTCTAGCTGCCAAGAGCACTTTTTACTTTGCACACCCAACCAGAGTGACGGGAGGAGCACATTTCAGAAAACGTGCTCAGCTCGTCGAGAAAATGCGATTTAAGCAATAAAATTAAAAATGCACCCAAAACCTAAACCAAACGTTGCAGGTGGTTATTTTTTCATGCGCATTGGTCAACGCGGCACTCTCTAGCTGCCAAGAGCACTTTTTACTTTGCGCACCCAACCAGAGTAACGGGAGGAGCACATTTCAGAAAACGTACTCAGCTCGTCGAGAAAATGCGATTTAAGCAATAAAATTAAAAATGCACCCAAAACCTAAACCAAACGTTGCAGGTGGTTATTTCTTCATGCGCAGTGGTCAACGCGGCACTCTCTAGCTGCCAAGAGCACTTTTTACTATGCGCACCCAACCAGAGTGACGGGAGGAGCACATTTCAGAAAACGTGCTCAGCTCGTCGAGAAAATGCGATTTAAGCAATAAAATTAAAAATGCACCCAAAACCTAAACCAAACGTTGCAGATGGTCATTTCTTCATGCGCAGTGGTCAACGCGGCACTCTCTAGCTGCCAAGAGCACTTTTTACTATGCGCACCCAACCAGAGTGACGGGAGGACCACATTTCAGAAAACGTGCTCAGCTCGTCGAGAAAATGCGATTTAAGCAATAAAATTAAAAATGCACCCAAAACTTAAACCAAACGTTGCAGGTGGTTATTTCTTCATGCGCAGCAGTCAACGCGGCACTCTCTAGCTGCCAAGAGCACTTTTTACTATGCGCACCCAACCAGAGTGACGGGAGGAGCACATTTCAGAAAACGTGCTCAGCTCGTCGAGAAAATGCGATTTAAGCAATGAAATTAAAAATGCACCCAAAACCTAAACCAAACGTTGCAGGTGGTTATTTCTTCATGCGCAGTGGTCAACGCGGCACTCTCTAGCTGCCAAGAGCACTTTTTACTATGCGCACCCAACCAGAGTGACGGGAGGAGCACTTTTCAGAAAACGTGCTCAGTTCGTCGAGAAATTGCGAATTAAGCAATAAAATTAAAAATGCACCCAAAACCTAAACCAAACGTTGCAGATGGTCATTTCTTCATGCGCAGTGGTCAACGCGGCACTCTCTAGCTGCCAAGAGCACTTTTTACTATGCGCACCCAACCAGAGTGACGGGAGGAGCACATTTCAGAAAACGTGCTCAGCTCGTCGAGAAAATGCGATTTAAGCAATAAAATTAAAAATGCACCTAAAACCCAAACCAAACGTTGCAGGTGGTTATTTCTTCATGCGCAGTGGTCAACGCGGCACTCTCTAGCTGCCAAGAGCACTTTTTACTATGCGCACCCAACCAGAGTGACGGGAGGAGCACATTTCAGAAAATGTGCTCAGCTCGTCGAGAAAATGCCATTTAAGCCGTACAATTAAAAATGCACCTAAAACCTAAACCAAACGTTGCAGGTGGTTGTTTCTTCATGCGCAGTGGTCAACGTGGCACTCTCTAGCTGCCAAGAGCACTTTTTACTATGCGCACCCAACCAGAGTGACGGGAGGAGCACATTTCAGAAAACGTGCTCAGCTCGTCGAGAAAATGCGATTTAAGCAATAAAATTAAAAATGCACCTAAAACCTAAACCAAACGTTGCAGGTGGTTATTTCTTCATGCGCAGTGGTCAACGCGGCACTCTGTAGCTGCCAAGAGCACTTTTTACTATGCGCACCCACCCAGAGTGACGGGAGGAGCACATTTCAGAAAACGTGCTCACCTCGTCGAGAAAATGCGATTTAAGCAATAAAATTAAAAATGCACCTAAAACCTAAACCAAACGTTGCAGGTGGTTATTTCTTCATGCGCAGTGGTCAACGCGGCACTCTCTAGCTGCCAAGAGCACTTTTAACTATGCGCACCCAACCAGAGTGACGGGAGGAGCACATTTCAGAAAACGTGCTCAGCTCGTCGAGAAAATGCGATTTAAGCAATAAAATAAAAAATGCACCTAAAACCTAAACCAAACGTTGCAGGTGGTTATTTCTTCATGCGCAGTGGTCAACGCGGCACTCTCTAGCTGCCAAGAGCACTTTTTACTATGCGCACCCAACCAGAGTGACGGGAGGAGCACATTTCAGAAAACGTGCTCAGCTCGTCGAGAAAATGCGATTTAAGCAATAAAATTAAAAATGCACCTAAAACCTAAACCAAACGTTGCAGGTGGTTATTTCTTCATGCGCAGTGGTCAACGCGGCACTCTCTAGCTGCCAAGAGCACTTTTTACTATGCGCACCCAACCAGAGTGACGGGAGGAGCACATTTCAGAAAACGTGCTCAGCTCGTCGAGAAAATGCGATTTAAGCAATAAAATTTAAAATGCACCTAAAACCTAAACCAAACGTTGCAGGTGGTTATTTCTTCATGCGCAGTGGTCAATGCGGCACTCTCTAGCTGCCAAGAGCACTTTTTACTATGCGCACCTAACCAGAGTGACGGGAGGAGCACATTTCAGAAAACGTGCTCAGCTCGTCGAGAAAATGCGATTTACGCAATAAAATTAAAAATGCACCTAAAACCTAAACAAAACGTTGCAGGTGGTTATTTCTTCATGCGCAGTGGTCAACGCGGCACTCTCTAGCTGCCAAGAGCACTTTTTACTATGCACACCCAACCAGAGTGACGGGAGGAGCACATTTCAGAAAACGTGCTCAGCTCGTCGAGAAAATGCGATTTAAGCAATAAAATTAAAAATGCACCCAAAACCTAAACCAAACGTTGCAGGTGGTTATTTCTTCATGCGCAGCAGTCAAAGCGGCACTCTCTAGCTGCCAAGAGCACTTTTTACTATGTGCACCCAACCAGAGTGACGGGAGGAGCACATTTCAGAAAACGTGCTCAGCTCGTCGAGAAAATGCGATTCAAGCAATAAAATTTGAAATGCACCTAAAACCTAAACCAAACGTTGCAGGTGGTTATTTCTTCATGCGCATTGGTCAACGCGGCACTCTCTAGCTGCCAAGAGCACTTTTTACTTTGCGCACCCAACCAGAGTGACGGGAGGAGCACATTTCAGAAAACGTGCTCAGCTCGTCGAGAAAATGCGATTTAAGCAATAAAATTAAAAATGCACCCAAAACCTAAACCAAACGTTGCAGGTGGTTATTTCTTCATGCGCATTGGTCAACGCGGCACTCTCTAGCTGCCAAGAGCACTTTTTACTTTGCACACCCAACCAGAGTGACGGGAGGAGCACATTTCAGAAAACGTGCTCAGCTCGTCGAGAAAATGCGATTTAAGCAATAAAATTAAAAATGCACCCAAAACCTAAACCAAACGTTGCAGGTGGTTATTTCTTCATGCGCAGTGGTCAACGCGGCACTCTCTAGCTGCCAAGAGCACTTTTTACTATGCGCACCCAACCAGAGTGACGGGAGGAGCACATTTCAGAAAACGTGCTCAGCTCGTCCAGAAAAGGCTATTTAAGCAATAAAATAAAAAATGCACATAAAACCTAAACCAAACGTTGCAGATGGTCATTTCTTCATGCGCAGTGGTCAATGCGGCACTCTCTAGCTGCCAAGAGCACTTTTTACTATGCGCACCAAACCAGAGTGACGGGAGGAGCACATTTCAGAAAACGTGCTCAGCTCGTCGAGAAAATGCGATTTAAGCAATAAAATTAAAACTGCACCCAAAACCTAAACCAAACGTTGCAGATGGTCATTTCTTCATGCGCAGTTGTCAACGCGGCACTCTCTAGCTGCCAAGAGCACTTTTTACTATGCACACCCAACCAGAGTGACGGGAGGAGCACATTTCAGAAAACGTGCTCAGCTCGTCGAGAAAATGCGATTTAAGCAATAAAATTAAAAATGCACCCAAAACCTAAACCAAACGTTGCAGGTGGTTATTTCTTCATGCGCAGCAGTCAACGCGGCACTCTCTAGCTGCCAAGAGCACTTTTTACTATGCGCACCCAACCAGAGTGACGGGAGGAGCACATTTCAGAAAACGTGCTCAGCTTGTCGAGAAAATGCGATTTAAGCAATAAAATTAAAAATGCACCCAAAACCTAAACCAAACGTTGCAGATGGTCATTTCTTCATGCGCAGTGGTCAACGCGGCACTCTCTAGCTGCCAAGAGCACTTTTTACTATGCGCACCCAACCAGAGTGACGGGAGGAGCACATTTCAGAAACCGTGCTAAGCTCGTCGAGAAAATGCGATTTAAGCAATAAAATTAAAAATGCACCTAAAACCTAAACCAAACGTTGCAGATGGTCATTTCTTCATGGGCAGTGGTCAACGCGGCACTCTCTAGCTGCCAAGAGCACTTTTTACTATGCGCACCCAACCAGAGTGACGGGAGGAGCACATTTCAGAAAACGTGCTCAGCTCGTCGAGAAAATGCGATTTAAGCAATAAAATTAAAAATGCACCCAAAACCTAAAACAAACGTTGCACGTGGTTATTTCTTCATGCGCAGTGGTCAACGCGGCACTCTCTAGCTGCCAAGAGCACTTTTTACTATGCGCACCCAACCAGAGTGACGGGAGGAGCACATTTTAGAAAACGTCCTCAGCTCGTCGAGAAAATGCGATTTAAGCAATAAAACTAAAAATGCACCTAAAACCTAAACCAAACGTTGCAGATGGTCATTTCTTCATGCGCAGTGGTCAACGCGGCACTCTCTAGCTGCCAAGAGCACTCTTTTTACTATGCGCACCCAACCAGAGTGACGGGAGGAGCACATTCCAGAAAACGTGCTCAGCTCGTCGAGAAAATGCGATTTAAGCAATAAAAATAAAAATGCACCCAAAACCTAAACCAAACGTTGCAGGCGGTTATTTCTTCATGCGCAGTGGTCAACGCGGCACTCTCTAGCTGCCAAGAGCACTTTTTACTATGCGCACCCAACCAGAGTGACGGGAGGAGCACATTTCAGAAAACGTGCTCAGCTCGACGAGAAAATGCGATTTAAGCAATAAAATTAAAAATGCACCCAAAACCTAAACCAAACGTTGCAGG
This sequence comes from Syngnathus scovelli, assembly GCF_024217435.2. Classification (NCBI taxonomy): domain Eukaryota; kingdom Metazoa; phylum Chordata; class Actinopteri; order Syngnathiformes; family Syngnathidae; genus Syngnathus; species Syngnathus scovelli. The sequence continues at coordinate 2,113,086 of NW_026061342.1, read as the reverse complement.
CGGTTATTTCTTCATGCGCAGTGGTCAACGCGGCACTCTCTAGCTGCCAAGAGCACTTTTTACTATGCGCACCCAACCAGAGTGACGGGAGGAGCACATTTCAGAAAACGTGCTCAGCTCGTCGAGAAAATGCGATTTAAGCAATAAAATTAAAAATGCACCCAAAACCTAAACCAAACGTTGCAGGTGGTTATTTCTTCATGCGCAGCAGTCAACGCGGCACTCTCTAGCTGCCAAGAGCACTTTTTACTATGCGCACCCAACCAGAGTGACGGGAGGAGCACATTTCAGAAAACGTGCTCAGCTCGTCGAGAAAATGCGATTTAAGCAATGAAATTAAAAATGCACCCAAAACCTAAACCAAACGTTGCAGGTGGTTATTTCTTCATGCGCAGCAGTCAAAGCGGCACTCTCTAGCTGCCAAGAGCACTTTTTACTATGTGCACCCAACCAGAGTGACGGGAGGAGCACATTTCAGAAAACGTGCTCAGCTCGTCGAGAAAATGCGATTCAAGCAATAAAATTTGAAATGCACCTAAAACCTAAACCAAACGTTGCAGGTGGTTATTTCTTCATGCGCATTGGTCAACGCGGCACTCTCTAGCTGCCAAGAGCACTTTTTACTTTGCACACCCAACCAGAGTGACGGGAGGAGCACATTTCAGAAAACGTGCTCAGCTCGTCGAGAAAATGCGATTTAAGCAATAAAATTAAAAATGCACCCAAAACCTAAACCAAACGTTGCAGGTGGTTATTTCTTCATGCGCATTGGTCAACGCGGCACTCTCTAGCTGCCAAGAGCACTTTTTACTTTGCGCACCCAACCAGAGTGACGGGAGGAGCACATTTCAGAAAACGTGCTCAGCTCGTCGAGAAAATGCGATTTAAGCAATAAAATTAAAAATGCACCCAAAACCTAAACCAAACGTTGCAGGTGGTTATTTCTTCATGCGCAGCAGTCAACGCGGCACTCTCTAGCTGCCAAGAGCACTTTTTACTATGCGCACCCAACCAGAGTGACGGGAGGAGCACATTTCAGAAAACGTGCTCAGCTCGTCGAGAAAATGCGATTTAAGCAATGAAATTAAAAATGCACCCAAAACCTAAACCAAACGTTGCAGGTGGTTATTTCTTCATGCGCAGTGGTCAACGCGGCACTCTCTAGCTGCCAAGAGCACTTTTTACTATGCGCACCCAACCAGAGTGACGGGAGGAGCACTTTTCAGAAAACGTGCTCAGCTCGTCGAGAAATTGCGAATTAAGCAATAAAATTAAAAATGCACCCAAAACCTAAACCAAACGTTGCAGATGGTCATTTCTTCATGCGCAGTGGTCAACGCGGCACTCTCTAGCTGCCAAGAGCACTTTTTACTATGCGCACCCAACCAGAGTGACGGGAGGAGCACATTTCAGAAAACGTGCTCAGCTCGTCGAGAAAATGCGATTTAAGCAATAAAATTAAAAATGCACCTAAAACCCAAACCAAACGTTGCAGGTGGTTATTTCTTCATGCGCAGTGGTCAACGCGGCACTCTCTAGCTGCCAAGAGCACTTTTTACTATGCGCACCCAACCAGAGTGACGGGAGGAGCACATTTCAGAAAATGTGCTCAGCTCGTCGAGAAAATGCCATTTAAGCCGTACAATTAAAAATGCACCTAAAACCTAAACCAAACGTTGCAGGTGGTTGTTTCTTCATGCGCAGTGGTCAACGTGGCACTCTCTAGCTGCCAAGAGCACTTTTTACTATGCGCACCCAACCAGAGTGACGGGAGGAGCACATTTCAGAAAACGTGCTCAGCTCGTCGAGAAAATGCGATTTAAGCAATAAAATTAAAAATGCACCTAAAACCTAAACCAAACGTTGCAGGTGGTTATTTCTTCATGCGCAGTGGTCAACGCGGCACTCTGTAGCTGCCAAGAGCACTTTTTACTGTGCGCACCCACCCAGAGTGACGGGAGGAGCACATTTCAGAAAACGTGCTCACCTCGTCGAGAAAATGCGATTTAAGCAATAAAATTAAAAATGCACCTAAAACCTAAACCAAACGTTGCAGGTGGTTATTTCTTCATGCGCAGTGGTCGACGCGGCACTCTCTAGCTGCCAAGAGCACTTTTAACTATGCGCACCCAACCAGAGTGACGGGAGGAGCACATTTCAGAAAACGTGCTCAGCTCGTCGAGAAAATGCGATTTAAGCAATAAAATAAAAAATGCACCTAAAACCTAAACCAAACGTTGCAGGTGGTTATTTCTTCATGCGCAGTGGTCAACGCGGCACTCTCTAGCTGACAAGAGCACTTTTTACTATGCGCACCCAACCAGAGTGACGGGAGGAGCACATTTCAGAAAACGTGCTCAGCTCGTCGAGAAAATGCGATTTAAGCAATAAAATTAAAAATGCACCTAAAACCTAAACCAAACGTTGCAGGTGGTTATTTCTTCATGCGCAGTGGTCAACGCGGCACTCTCTAGCTGCCAAGAGCACTTTTTACTAAGCGCACCCAACCAGAGTGACGGGAGGAGCACATTTCAGAAAACGTGCTCAGCTCGTCGAGAAAATGCGATTTAAGCAATAAAATTTAAAATGCACCTAAAACCTAAACCAAACGTTGCAGGTGGTTATTTCTTCATGCGCAGTGGTCAATGCGGCACTCTCTAGTTGCCAAGAGCACTTTTTACTATGCGCACCTAACCAGAGTGACGGGAGGAGCACATTTCAGAAAACGTGCTCAGCTCGTCGAGAAAATGCGATTTAAGCAATAAAATTAAAAATGCACCCAAAACCTAAACCAAACATTGCAGGTGGTTATTTCTTCATGCGCAGTGGTCAACGCGGCACTCTCTAGCTGCCAAGAGCACTTTTTACTATGCGCACCCAACCAGAGTGACGGGAGGAGCACATTTCAGAAAACGTGCTCAGCTCGTCCAGAAAAGGCTATTTAAGCAATAAAATAAAAAATGCACATAAAACCTAAACCAAACGTTGCAGATGGTCATTTCTTCATGCGCAGTGGTCAATGCGGCACTCTCTAGCTGCCAAGAGCACTTTTTACTATGCGCACCAAACCAGAGTGACGGGAGGAGCACATTTCAGAAAACGTGCTCAGCTCGTCGAGAAAATGCGATTTAAGCAATAAAATTAAAACTGCACCCAAAACCTAAACCAAACGTTGCAGATGGTCATTTCTTCATGCGCAGTGGTCAACGCGGCACTCTCTAGCTGCCAAGAGCACTTTTTACTATGCACACCCAACCAGAGTGACGGGAGGAGCACATTTCAGAAAACGTGCTCAGCTCGTCGAGAAAATGCGATTTAAGCAATAAAATTAAAAATGCACCCAAAACCTAAACCAAACGTTGCAGGTGGTTATTTCTTCATGCGCAGCAGTCAACGCGGCACTCTCTAGCTGCCAAGAGCACTTTTTACTATGCGCACCCAACCAGAGTGACGGGAGGAGCACATTTCAGAAAACGTGCTCAGCTCGTCGAGAAAATGCGATTTAAGCAATAAAATTAAAAATGCACCCAAAACCTAAACCAAACGTTGCAGATGGTCATTTCTTCATGCGCAGTGGTCAACGCGGCACTCTCTAGCTGCCAAGAGCACTTTTTACTATGCGCACCCAACCAGAGTGACGGGAGGACCACATTTCAGAAAACGTGCTCAGCTCGTCGAGAAAATGCGATTTAAGCAATAAAATTAAAAATGCTCCCAAAACTTAAACCAAACGTTGCAGGTGGTTATTTCTTCATGCGCAGCAGTCAACGCGGCACTCTCTAGCTGCCAAGAGCACTTTTTACTATGCGCACCCAACCAGAGTGACGGGAGGAGCACATTTCAGAAAACGTGCTCAGCTCGTCGAGAAAATGCGATTTAAGCAATGAAATTAAAAATGCACCCAAAACCTAAACCAAACGTTGCAGGTGGTTATTTCTTCATGCGCAGTGGTCAACGCGGCACTCTCTAGCTGCCAAGAGCACTTTTTACTATGCGCACCCAACCAGAGTGACGAGAGGAGCACTTTTCAGAAAACGTGCTCAGTTCGTCGAGAAATTGCGAATTAAGCAATAAAATTAAAAATGCACCCAAAACCTAAACCAAACGTTGCAGATGGTCATTTCTTCATGCGCAGTGGTCAACGCGGCACTCTCTAGCTGCCAAGAGCACTTTTTACTATGCGCACCCAACCAGAGTGACGGGAGGAGCACATTTCAGAAAACGTGCTCAGCTCGTCGAGAAAATGCGATTTAAGCAATAAAATTAAAAATGCACCTAAAACCCAAACCAAACGTTGCAGGTGGTTATTTCTTCATGCGCAGTGGTCAACGCGGCACTCTCTAGCTGCCAAGAGCACTTTTTACTATGCGCACCCAACCAGAGTGACGGGAGGAGCACATTTCAGAAAATGTGCTCAGCTCGTCGAGAAAATGCCATTTAAGCCGTACAATTAAAAATGCACCTAAAACCTAAACCAAACGTTGCAGGTGGTTGTTTCTTCATGCGCAGTGGTCAACGTGGCACTCTCTAGCTGCCAAGAGCACTTTTTACTATGCGCACCCAACCAGAGTGACGGGAGGAGCACATTTCAGAAAACGTGCTCAGCTCGTCGAGAAAATGCGATTTAAGCAATAAAATTAAAAATGCACCTAAAACCTAAACCAAACGTTGCAGGTGGTTATTTCTTCATGCGCAGTGGTCAACGCGGCACTCTGTAGCTGCCAAGAGCACTTTTTACTATGCGCACCCACCCAGAGTGACGGGAGGAGCACATTTCAGAAAACGTGCTCACCTCGTCGAGAAAATGCGATTTAAGCAATAAAATTAAAAATGCACCTAAAACCTAAACCAAACGTTGCAGGTGGTTATTTCTTCATGCGCAGTGGTCAACGCGGCACTCTCTAGCTGCCAAGAGCACTTTTAACTATGCGCACCCAACCAGAGTGACGGGAGGAGCACATTTCAGAAAACGTGCTCAGCTCGTCGAGAAAATGCGATTTAAGCAATAAAATAAAAAATGCACCTAAAACCTAAACCAAACGTTGCAGGTGGTTATTTCTTCATGCGCAGTGGTCAACGCGGCACTCTCTAGCTGCCAAGAGCACTTTTTACTATGCGCACCCAACCAGAGTGACGGGAGGAGCACATTTCAGAAAACGTGCTCAGCTCGTCGAGAAAATGCGATTTAAGCAATAAAATTAAAAATGCACCTAAAACCTAAACCAAACGCTGCAGATGGTCATTTCTTCATGCGCAGTGGTCAACGCGGCACTCTCTAGCTGCCAAGAGCACTTTTTACTATGCGCACCCAACCAGAGTGACGGGAGGAGCACATTTCAGAAAACGTGCTCAGCTCGTCGAGAAAATGCGATTTAAGCAATAAAATTTAAAATGCACCTAAAACCTAAACCAAACGTTGCAGGTGGTTATTTCTTCATGCGCAGTGGTCAATGCGGCACTCTCTAGCTGCCAAGAGCACTTTTTACTATGCGCACCTAACCAGAGTGACGGGAGGAGCACATTTCAGAAAACGTGCTCAGCTCGTCGAGAAAATGCGATTTACGCAATAAAATTAAAAATGCACCTAAAACCTAAACAAAACGTTGCAGGTGGTTATTTCTTCATGCGCAGTGGTCAACGCGGCACTCTCTAGCTGCCAAGAGCACTTTTTACTATGCGCACCCAACCAGAGTGACGGGAGGAGCACATTTCAGAAAACGTGCTCAGCTCGTCGAGAAAATGCGATTTAAGCAATAAAATTAAAAATGCACCCAAAACCTAAACCAAACGTTGCAGGTGGTTATTTCTTCATGCGCAGCAGTCAAAGCGGCACTCTCTAGCTGCCAAGAGCACTTTTTACTATGTGCACCCAACCAGAGTGACGGGAGGAGCACATTTCAGAAAACGTGCTCAGCTCGTCGAGAAAATGCGATTCAAGCAATAAAATTTGAAATGCACCTAAAACCTAAACCAAACGTTGCAGGTGGTTATTTCTTCATGCGCATTGGTCAACGCGGCTCTCTCTAGCTGCCAAGAGCACTTTTTACTTTGCGCACCCAACCAGAGTGACGGGAGGAGCACATTTCAGAAAACGTGCTCAGCTCGTCGAGAAAATGCGATTTAAGCAATAAAATTAAAAATGCACCCAAAACCTAAACCAAACGTTGCAGGTGGTTATTTCTTCATGCGCATTGGTCAACGCGGCACTCTCTAGCTGCCAAGAGCACTTTTTACTTTGCGCACCCAACCAGAGTGACGGGAGGAGCACATTTCAGAAAACGTGCTCAGCTCGTCGAGAAAATGCGATTTAAGCAATAAAATTAAAAATGCACCCAAAACCTAAACCAAACATTGCAGGTGGTTATTTCTTCATGTGCAGTGGTCAACGCGGCACTCTCTAGCTGCCAAGAGCACTTTTTACTATGCGCACCCAACCAGAGTGACGGGAGGAGCACATTTCAGAAAACGTGCTCAGCTCGTCCAGAAAAGGCTATTTAAGCAATAAAATAAAAAATGCACATAAAACCTAAACCAAACGTTGCAGATGGTCATTTCTTCATGCGCAGTGGTCAATGCGGCACTCTCTAGCTGCCAAGAGCACTTTTTACTATGCGCACCAAACCAGAGTGACGGGAGGAGCACATTTCAGAAAACGTGCTCAGCTCGTCGAGAAAATGCGATTTAAGCAATAAAATTAAAACTGCACCCAAAACCTAAACCAAACGTTGCAGATGGTCATTTCTTCATGCGCAGTGGTCAACGCGGCACTCTCTAGCTGCCAAGAGCACTTTTTACTATGCACACCCAACCAGAGTGACGGGAGGAGCACATTTCAGAAAACGTGCTCAGCTCGTCGAGAAAATGCGATTTAAGCAATACAATTAAAAATGCACCCAAAACCTAAACCAAACGTTGCAGGTGGTTATTTCTTCATGCGCAGCAGTCAACGCGGCACTCTCTAGCTGCCAAGAGCACTTTTTACTATGCGCACCCAACCAGAGTGACGGGAGGAGCACATTTCAGAAAACGTGCTCAGCTCGTCGAGAAAATGCGATTTAAGCAATAAAATTAAAAATGCACCCAAAACCTAAACCAAACGTTGCAGATGGTCATTTCTTCATGCGCAGTGGTCAACGCGGCACTCTCTAGCTGCCAAGAGCACTTTTTACTATGCGCACCCAACCAGAGTGACGGGAGGACCACATTTCAGAAAACGTGCTCAGCTCGTCGAGAAAATGCGATTTAAGCAATAAAATTAAAAATGCACCCAAAACTTAAACCAAACGTTGCAGGTGGTTATTTCTTCATGCGCAGCAGTCAACGCGGCACTCTCTAGCTGCCAAGAGCACTTTTTACTATGCGCACCCAACCAGAGTGACGGGAGGAGCACATTTCAGAAAACGTGCTCAGCTCGTCGAGAAAATGCGATTTAAGCAATGAAATTAAAAATGCACCCAAAACCTAAACCAAACGTTGCAGGTGGTTATTTCTTCATGCGCAGTGGTCAACGCGGCACTCTCTAGCTGCCAAGAGGACTTTTAACTATGCGCACCCAACCAGAGTGACGGGAGGAGCACATTTCAGAAAACGTGCTCAGCTCGTCGAGAAAATGCGATTTAAGCAATAAAATAAAAAATGCACCTAAAACCTAAACCAAACGTTGCAGGTGGTTATTTCTTCATGCGCAGTGGTCAACGCGGCACTCTCTAGCTGCCAAGAGCACTTTTTACTATGCGCACCCAACCAGAGTGACGGGAGGAGCACATTTCAGAAAACGTGCTCAGCTCGTCGAGAAAATGCGATTTAAGCAATAAAATTAAAAATGCACCTAAAACCTAAACCAAACGTTGCAGGTGGTTATTTCTTCATGCGCAGTGGTCAACGCGGCACTCTCTAGCTGCCAAGAGCACTTTTTACTATGCGCACCCAACCAGAGTGACGGGAGGAGCACATTTCAGAAAACGTGCTCAGCTCGTCGAGAAAATGCGATTTAAGCAATAAAATTTAAAATGCACCTAAAACCTAAACCAAACGTTGCAGGTGGTTATTTCTTCATGCGCAGTGGTCAATGCGGCACTCTCTAGCTGCCAAGAGCACTTTTTACTATGCGCACCTAACCAGAGTGACGGGAGGAGCACATTTCAGAAAACGTGCTCAGCTCGTCGAGAAAATGCGATTTACGCAATAAAATTAAAAATGCACCTAAAACCTAAACAAAACGTTGCAGGTGGTTATTTCTTCATGCGCAGTGGTCAACGCGGCACTCTCTAGCTGCCAAGAGCACTTTTTACTATGCGCACCCAACCAGAGTGACGGGAGGAGCACATTTCAGAAAATGTGCTCAGCTCGTCGAGAAAATGCGATTTAAGCAATAAAATTAAAAATGCACCCAAAACCTAAACCAAACGTTGCAGGTGGTTATTTCTTCATGCGCAGCAGTCAAAGCGGCACTCTCTAGCTGCCAAGAGCACTTTTTACTATGTGCACCCAACCAGAGTGACGGGAGGAGCACATTTCAGAAAACGTGCTCAGCTCGTCGAGAAAATGCGATTCAAGCAATAAAATTTGAAATGCACCTAAAACCTAAACCAAACGTTGCAGGTGGTTATTTCTTCATGCGCATTGGTCAACGTGGCTCTCTCTAGCTGCCAAGAGCACTTTTTACTTTGCGCACCCAACCAGAGTGACGGGAGGACCACATTTCAGAAAACGTGCTCAGCTCGTCGAGAAAATGCGATTTAAGCAATAAAATTAAAAATGCACCCAAAACCTAAACCAAACGTTGCAGGTGGTTATTTCTTCATGCGCAGTGGTCAACGCGGCACTCTCTAGCTGCCAAGAGCACTTTTTACTATGCGCACCCAACCAGAGTGACGGGAGGAGCACATTTCAGAAAACGTGCTCAGCTCGTCCAGAAAAGGCTATTTAAGCAATAAAATAAAAAATGCACATAAAACCTAAACCAAACGTTGCAGATGGTCATTTCTTCATGCGCAGTGGTCAATGCGGCACTCTCTAGCTGCCAAGAGCACTTTTTACTATGCGCACCAAACCAGAGTGACGGGAGGAGCACATTTCAGAAAACGTGCTCAGCTCGTCGAGAAAATGCGATTTAAGCAATAAAATTAAAACTGCACCCAAAACCTAAACCAAACGTTGCAGATGGTCATTTCTTCATGCGCAGTGGTCAACGCGGCACTCTCTAGCTGCCAAGAGCACTTTTTACTATGCGCACCCAACCAGAGTGACGGGAGGACCACATTTCAGAAAACGTGCTCAGCTCGTCGAGAAAATGCGATTTAAGCAATAAAATTAAAAATGCACCCAAAACCTAAACCAAACGTTGCAGATGGTCATTTCTTCATGCGCAGTGGTCAACGCGGCACTCTCTAGCTGCCAAGAGCACTTTTTACTATGCGCACCCAACCAGAGTGACGGGAGGACCACATTTCAGAAAACGTGCTCAGCTCGTCGAGAAAATGCGATTTAAGCAATAAAATTAAAAATGCACCCAAAACCTAAACCAAACGTTGCAGGTGGTTATTTCTTCATGCGCAGCAGTCAACGCGGCACTCTCTAGCTGCCAAGAGCACTTTTTACTATGCGCACCCAACCAGAGTGACGGGAGGAGCACATTTCAGAAAACGTGCTCAGCTCGTCGAGAAAATGCGATTTAAGCAATGAAATTAAAAATGCACCCAAAACCTAAACCAAACGTTGCAGGTGGTTATTTCTTCATGCGCAGCAGTCAAAGCGGCACTCTCTAGCTGCCAAGAGCACTTTTTACTATGTGCACCCAACCAGAGTGACGGGAGGAGCACATTTCAGAAAACGTGCTCAGCTCGTCGAGAAAATGCGATTCAAGCAATAAAATTTGAAATGCACCTAAAACCTAAACCAAACGTTGCAGGTGGTTATTTCTTCATGCGCATTGGTCAACGCGGCACTCTCTAGCTGCCAAGAGCACTTTTTACTTTGCACACCCAACCAGAGTGACGGGACGAGCACATTTCAGAAAACGTGCTCAGCTCGTCGAGAAAATGCGATTTAAGCAATAAAATTAAAAATGCACCCAAAACCTAAACCAAACGTTGCAGGTGGTTATTTCTTCATGCGCATTGGTCAACGCGGCACTCTCTAGCTGCCAAGAGCACTTTTTACTTTGCGCACCCAACCAGAGTGACGGGAGGAGCACATTTCAGAAAACGTGCTCAGCTCGTCGAGAAAATGCGATTTAAGCAATAAAATTAAAAATGCACCCAAAACCTAAACCAAACGTTGCAGGTGGTTATTTCTTCATGCGCAGTGGTCAACGCGGCACTCTCTAGCTGCCAAGAGCACTTTTTACTATGCGCACCCAACCAGAGTGACGGGAGGAGCACATTTCAGAAAACGTGCTCAGCTCGTCCAGAAAAGGCTATTTAAGCAATAAAATAAAAAATGCACATAAAACCTAAACCAAACGTTGCAGATGGTCATTTCTTCATGCGCAGTGGTCAATGCGGCACTCTCTAGCTGCCAAGAGCACTTTTTACTATGCGCACCAAACCAGAGTGACGGGAGGAGCACATTTCAGAAAACGTGCTCAGCTCGTCGAGAAAATGCGATTTAAGCAATAAAATTAAAACTGCACCCAAAACCTAAACCAAACGTTGCAGATGGTCATTTCTTCATGCGCAGTGGTCAACGCGGCACTCTCTAGCTGCCAAGAGCACTTTTTACTATGCACACCCAACCAGAGTGACGGGAGGAGCACATTTCAGAAAACGTGCTCAGCTCGTCGAGAAAATGCGATTTAAGCAATAAAATTAAAAATGCACCCAAAACCTAAACCAAACGTTGCAGGTGGTTATTTCTTCATGCGCAGCAGTCAACGCGGCACTCTCTAGCTGCCAAGAGCACTTTTTACTATGCGCACCCAACCAGAGTGACGGGAGGAGCACATTTCAGAAAACGTGCTCAGCTCGTCGAGAAAATGCGATTTAAGCAATAAAATTAAAAATGCACCCAAAACCTAAACCAAACGTTGCAGATGGTCATTTCTTCATGCGCAGTGGTCAACGCGGCACTCTCTAGCTGCCAAGAGCACTTTTTACTATGCGCACCCAACCAGAGTGACGGGAGGACCACATTTCAGAAAACGTGCTCAGCTCGTCGAGAAAATGCGATTTAAGCAATAAAATTAAAAATGCACCCAAAACCTAAACGAAACGTTGCAGGTGGTTATTTCTTCATGCGCAGCAGTCAACGCGGCACTCTCTAGCTGCCAAGAGCACTTTTTACTATGCGCACCCAACCAGAGTGACGGGAGGAGCACATTTCAGAAAACGTGCTCAGCTCGTCGAGAAAATGCGATTTAAGCAATGAAATTAAAAATGCACCCAAAACCTAAACCAAACGTTGCAGGTGGTTATTTCTTCATGCGCAGTGGTCAACGCGGCACTCTCTAGCTGCCAAGAGCACTTTTTACTATGCGCACCCAACCAGAGTGACGGGAGGAGCACTTTTCAGAAAACGTGCTCAGCTCGTCGAGAAATTGCGAATTAAGCAATAAAATTAAAAATGCACCCAAAACCTAAACCAAACGTTGCAGATGGTCATTTCTTCATGCGCAGTGGTCAACGCGGCACTCTCTAGCTGCCAAGAGCACTTTTTACTATGCGCACCCAACCAGAGTGACGGGAGGAGCACATTTCAGAAAACGTGCTCAGCTCGTCGAGAAAATGCGATTTAAGCAATAAAATTAAAAATGCACCTAAAACCCAAACCAAACGTTGCAGGTGGTTATTTCTTCATGCGCAGTGGTCAACGCGGCACTCTCTAGCTGCCAAGAGCACTTTTTACTATGCGCACCCAACCAGAGCGACGGGAGCAGCACATTTCAGAAAACGTGCTCAGCTCGTCGAGAAAATGCGATTTAAGCAATAAAATTAAAAATGCACCTAAAACCTAAACTAAACGTTGCAGGTGGTTATTTCTTCGTGCGCAGCAGTAAACGCGGCACTCTCTAGCTGCCAAGAGCACTTTTTACTATGCGCACCCAACCAGAGTGACGGGAGGAGCACATTTCAGAAAACGTGCTCAGCTCGTCGAGTAAATGCAATTTAAGCAATAAAATTAAAACTGCACCCAAAACCTAAACCAAACGTTGCAGGTGGTTATTTCTTCATGCGCAGTGATCAACGCGGCACTCTCTAGCTGCCAAGAGCACTTTTTACTATGCGCACCCAACCAGAGTGACGGGAGGAGCACATTTCAGAAAACGTGCTCAGCTCGTCCAGAAAATGCGATTTAAGCAATAAAATTAAAAATGCACCTAAAACCTAAACCAAACGTTGCAGGTGGTTATTTCTTCATGCGCAGTGGTCAACGCGGCACTCTCTAGCTGCCAAGAGCACTTTTTACTATGCGCACCCAACCAGAGCGACGGGAGGAGCACATTTCAGAAAACGTGCTCAGCTCGTCGAGAAAATGCGATTTAAGCAATAAAATTAAAAATGCACCCAAAACCTAAACCAAACGTTGCAGGTGGTTATTTCTTCATGCGCAGTGGTCAACGCGGCACTCTCTAGCTGCCAAGAGCACTTTTTACTATGCGCACCCAACCAGAGTGACGGGAGGAGCACATTTCAGAAAACGTGCTCAGCTCGTCGAGAAAATGCGATTTAAGCAATAAAATTAAAAATGCACCCAAAACCTAAACCAAACGTTGCAGGTGGTTATTTCTTCATGCGCAGTGGTCAACGCGGCACTCTCTAGCTGCCAAGAGCACTTTTTACTATGCGCACCCAACCAGAGTGACGGGAGGAGCACATTTCAGAAAACGTGCTCAGCTCGTCGAGAAAATGCGATTTAAGCAATAAAATTAAAAATGCACCCAAAACCTAAACCAAACGTTGCAGATGGTCATTTCTTCATGCGCAGTGGTCAACGCGGCACTCTCTAGCTGCCAAGAGCACTTTTTACTATACACACCCAACCAGAGTGACTGGAGGAGCGCATTTCAGAAAACGTGCTCAGCTCGACGAGAAAATGCGATTTAAGCAATAAAATTAAAAATGCACCCAAAACCTAAACCAAACGTTGCAGGTGGTTATTTCTTCATGCGCAGTGGTCAACGCGGCACTCTCTAGCTGCCAAGAGCACTTTTTACTATACACACCCAACCAGAGTGACGGGAGGAGCACATTCCAGAAAACGTGCTCAGCTAGTCGAGAAAATGCGATTTAAGCAATAAAATTAAAAATGCACCCAAAACCTAAACCAAACGTTGCAGGTGGTTATTTCTTCATGCGCAGCAGTCAACGCGGCACTCTCTAGCTGCCAAGAGCACTTTTTACTATGCACACCCAACCAGAGTGACTGGAGGAGCGCATTTCAGAAAACGTGCTCAGCTCGTCGAGAAAATGCGATTTAAGCAATAAAATTAAAAATGCACCTAAAACCTAAACCAAACGTTGCAGGTGGTTATTTCTTCATGCGCAGTGGTCAACGCGGCACTCTCTAGCTGCCAAGAGCACTTTTTACTATGCGCACCCAACCAGAGTGACGGGAGGAGCACATTTCAGAAAACGTGCTCAGCTCGTCCAGAAAATGCGATTTAAGCAATAAAATTAAAAATGCACCTAAAACCTAAACCAAACGTTGCAGGTGGTTATTTCTTCGTGCGCAGCAGTCAACGCGGCACTCTCTAGCTGCCAAGAGCACTTTTTACTATGCGCACCCAACCAGAGTGACGGGAGGAGCACATTTCAGAAAACGTGCTCAGCTCGTCGAGTAAATGCAATTTAAGCAATAAAATTAAAAATGCACCCAAAACCTAAACCAAACGTTGCAGGTGGTTATTTCTTTATGCGCAGTGGTCAACGCGGCACTCTCTAGCTGCCAAGAGCACTTTTTACTATGCGCACCCAACCAGAGTGACGGGAGGAGCACATTCCAGAAAACGTGCTCAGCTCGTCGAGAAAATGCGATTTAAGCAATAAAATTAAAAATGCACCCAAAACCTAAACCAAACGTTGCAGATGGTCATTTCTTCATGCGCAGTGGTCAACGCGGCACTCTCTAGCTGCCAAGAGCGCTTTTTACTATGCGCACCCAACCAGAGTGACGGGAGGAGCATATTTCAGAAAACGTGCTCAGCTCGTTGAGAAAATGCGATTTAAGCAATAAAATTAAAAATGCACCCAAAACCTAAACTAAACGTTGCAGGTGGTTATTTCTTCATGCGCAGTGGTCAACGCGGCACTCTCTAGCTGCCAAGAGCACTTTTTACTATGCACACCCAACCAGAGTGACGGGAGGAGCGCATTTCAGAAAACGTGCTCAGCTCGACGAGAAAATGCGATTTAAGCAATAAAATTAAAAATGCACCCAAAACCTAAACCAAACGTTGCAGGTGGTTATTTCTTCATGCGCAGTGGTCAACGCGGCACTCTCTAGCTGCCAAGAGCACTTTTTACTATGCGCACCCAACCAGAGTGACGGGAGGAGCACATTTCAGAAAACGTGCTCAGCTCGCCGAGAAAATGCGATTTAAGCAATACAATTAAAAATGCACCTAAAACCTAAACCAAACGTTGCAGGTGGTTATTTCTTCATGCGCAGTGGTCAACGCGGCACTCTCTAGCTGCCAAGAGCACTTTTTACTATGCGCACCCACCCAGAGTGACGGGAGGAGCACATTTAAGAAAACGTGCTCAGCTCGTCGAGAAAATGCGATTTAAGCAATAAAATTAAAAATGCACCTAAAATCTATACCAAACGTTGCAGGTGGTTATTTCTTCATGCGCAGCAGTCAACACGGCACTCTCTAGCTGCCAAGAGCACTTTTTACTATGCACACCCAACCAGAGTGACGGGAGGAGCACATTTCAGAAAACGTGCTCAGCTCGTCGAGAAAATGCGATTTAAGCAATAAAATTAAAAATGCACCCAAAACATTAAACCAAACGTTGCAGGTGGTTATTTCTTCATGCGCAGTGGTCAACGCGGCACTCTCTAGCTGCCAAGAGCATTTTTTACTTTGCGCACCCAACCAGAGTGACGGGAGGAGCACATTTCAGAAAACGTGCTCAGCTCGTCGAGAAAATGCGATTTAAGCAATAAAATTAAAAATGCACCTAAAACCTAAACCAAACGTTGCAGGTGGTTATTTCTTCATGCGCAGTGGTCAACGCGGCACTCTCTAGCTGCCAAGAGCACTTTTTACTATGCGCACCCAACCAGAGCGACGGGAGCATCACATTTCAGAAAACGTGCTCAGCTCGTCGAGAAAATGCGATTTAAGCAATAAAATTAAAAATGCACCTAAAACCTAAACTAAACGTTGCAGGTGGTTATTTCTTCGTGCGCAGCAGTAAACGCGGCACTCTCTAGCTGCCAAGAGCACTTTTTACTATGCGCACCCAACCAGAGTGACGGGAGGAGCACATTTCAGAAAACGTGCTCAGCTCGTCGAGTAAATGCAATTTAAGCAATAAAATTAAAACTGCACCCAAAACCTAAACCAAACGTTGCAGGTGGTTATTTCTTCATGCGCAGTGATCAACGCGGCACTCTCTAGCTGCCAAGAGCACTTTTTACTATGCGCACCCAACCAGAGTGACGGGAGGAGCACATTTCAGAAAACGTGCTCAGCTCGTCCAGAAAATGCGATTTAAGCAATAAAATTAAAAATGCACCTAAAACCTAAACCAAACGTTGCAGATGGTCATTTCTTCATGCGCAGTGGTCAACGCGGCACTCTCTAGCTGCCAAGAGCACTTTTTACTATGCACACCCAACCAGAGTGACGGGAGGAGCACATTTCAGAAAACGTGCTCAGCTCGTCCAGACAATGCGATTTAAGCAATAAAATTAAAAATGCACCCAACACCTAAACCAAACGTTGCAGGTGGTTATTTCTTCATGCGCAGTGGTCAACGCGGCACTCTCTAGCTGCCAAGAGCACTTTTTACTATGCGCACCCAACCAGAGTGACGGGAGGAGCGCATTTCAGAAAACGTGCTCAGCTCGTCGAGAAAATGCCATTTAAGCCGTACAATTAAAAATGCACCTAAAACCTAAACCAAACGTTGCAGGTCGTTTTTTCTTCATGCGCAGTGGTCAACGTGGCACTCTCTAGCTGCCAAGAGCACTTTTTACTATGCGCACCCAACCAGAGTGACGGGAGGAGCACATTCCAGAAAACGTGCTCAGCTCGTCGAGAAAATGCGATTTAAGCAATAAAATTAAAAATGCACCCAAAACCTAAACCAAACGTTGCAGATGGTCATTTCTTCATGTGCAGTGGTCAACGCGGCACTCTCTAGCTGCCAAAGGCATTTTTTACTATGCGCACCCAACCAGAGTGACGGGAGGAGCACATTTCAGAAAACGTGCTCAGCCCGTCGAGAAAATGCGATTTAAGCAATAAAATTAAAAATGCACCTAAAACCTAAACCAAACGTTGCAGGTGGTTATTTCTTCATGCGCAGTGGTCAACGCGGCACTCTCTAGCTGCCAAGAGCACTTTTTACTATGCGCATCCAACCAGAGTGACGGGAGGAGCACATTTCAGAAAACGTGCTCAGCTTGTCGAGAAAATGCGATTTAGGCAATAAATTTAAAAATGCACCTAAAACCTAAACCAAACGTTGCAGGTGGTTATTTCTGCATGCGCAGTGGTCAACGCGGCACTCTCTAGCTGCCAAGAGCACTTTTTACTATGCACACCAAACCAGAGTGACGGGAGGAGCACATTTCAGAAAACGTGCTCAGCTCGTCCAGACAATGCGATTTAAGCAATAAAATTAAAAATGCACCCAAAACCTAAACCAAACGTTGCAGGTGGTTATTTCTTCATGCGCAGTGGTCAACGCGGCACTCTCTAGCTCCCAAGAGCACTTTTTACTATGCGCACCCAACCAGAGTGACGGGAGGAGCGCATTTCAGAAAACGTGCTCAGCTCGTCGAGAAAATGCGATTTAAGCAATAAAATTAAAAATGCACCTAAAACCTAAACCAAAAGTTGCAGGTGGTTATTTCTTCATGCGCATCAGTCAACACGGCACTCTCTAGCTGCCAAGAGCACTTTTTACTATGCGCACCCAACCAGAGTGACGGGAGGAGCACATTTCAGAAAACGTGCTCAGCTCGTCGAGAAAATGCGATTTAAGCAATAAAATTAAAAATGCACCCAAAACCTAAACGAAACGTTGCAGATGGTCATTTTTTCATGTGCAGTGGTCAACGCGGCACTCTCTAGCTGCCAAGAGCACTTTTTACAATGCACACCCAACCAGAGTGACGGGAGGAGCGCATTTCAGAAAACGTGCTCAGCTCGTCGAGAAAATGCGATTTAAGCAATACAATTAAAAATGCACCCAAAACCTAAACCAAACGTTGCAGGTGGTTATTTCTTCGTGCGCAGCAGTCAACGCGGCACTCTCTAGCTGCCAAGAACACTTTTTACTATGCGCACCCAACCAGAGTGACGAGAGGAGCACATTTCAGAAAACGTGCTCAGCTCGTCGAGAAAATGCGATTTAAGCAATAAAATTAAAAATACACCTAAAACCTAAACCAAACGTTGCAGGTGGGTATTTCTTCATGCGCAGTGGTCAACGCGGCACTCTCTAGCTGCCAAGAGCACTTTTTACTATGCGCACCCAACCAGAGTGACGGGAGGAGCACATTTCAGAAAACGTGCTCAGCTCGTCGAGAAAATGCGATTTAAGCAATAAAATTAAAAATGCACCCAAAACCTAAACCAAACGTTGCAGGTGGTTATTTCTTCATGCGCAGTGGTCAACGCGGCACTCTCTAGCTGCCAAGAGCACTTTTTACTATGCGCACCCAACCAGAGTGACGGGAGGAGCACATTTCAGAAAATGTGCTCAGCTCGTCGAGAAAATGCCATTTAAGCCGTACAATTAAAAATGCACCTAAAACCTAAACCAAACGTTGCAGGTGGTTGTTTCTTCATGCGCAGTGGTCAACGTGGCACTCTCTAGCTGCCAAGAGCACTTTTTACTATGCGCACCCAACCAGAGTGACGGGAGGAGCACATTTCAGAAAACGTGCTCAGCTCGTCGAGAAAATGCGATTTAAGCAATAAAATTAAAAATGCACCTAAAACCTAAACCAAACGTTGCAGGTGGTTATTTCTTCATGCGCAGTGGTCAACGCGGCACTCTGTAGCTGCCAAGAGCACTTTTTACTATGCGCACCCACCCAGAGTGACGGGAGGAGCACATTTCAGAAAACGTGCTCACCTCGTCGAGAAAATGCGATTTAAGCAATAAAATTAAAAATGCACCTAAAACCTAAACCAAACGTTGCAGGTGGTTATTTCTTCATGCGCAGTGGTCAACGCGGCACTCTCTAGCTGCCAAGAGCACTTTTTACTATGCACACCCAACCAGAGTGACGGGAGGAGCACATTTCAGAAAACGTGCTCAGCTCGTCGAGAAAATGCGATTTAAGCAATAAAATTAAAAATACACCTAAAACCTAAACCAAACGTTGCAGGTGGTTATTTCTTCATGCGCAGTGGTCAACGCGGCACTCTCTAGCTGCCAAGAGCACTTTTTACTATGCGCACCCAACCAGAGTGACGGGAGGAGCACATTTCAGAAAACGTGCTCAGCTCGTCGAGAAAATGCGATTTAAGCAATAAAATTAAAAATGCACCCAAAACCTAAACCAAACGTTGCAGGTGGTTATTTCTTCATGCGCAGTGGTCAACGCGGCACTCTCTAGCTGCCAAGAGCACTTTTTACTATGCGCACCCAACCAGAGTGACGGGAGGAGCACATTTCAGAAAACGTGCTCAGCTCGTCGAGAAAATGCGATTTAAGCAATAAAATTAAAAATACACCTAAAACCTAAACCAAACGTTGCAGGTGGTTATTTCTTCATGCGCAGTGGTCAACGCGGCACTCTCTAGCTGCCAAGAGCACTTTTTACTATGCGCACCCAACCAGAGTGACGGGAGGAGCACATTTCAGAAAACGTGCTCAGCTCGTCGAGAAAATGCGATTTAAGCAATAAAATTAAAAATGCACCCAAAACCTAAACCAAACGTTGCAGGTGGTTATTTCTTCATGCGCAGTGGTCAACGCGGCACTCTCTAGCTGCCAAGAGCACTTTTTACTATGCGCACCCAACCAGAGTGACGGGAGGAGCACATTTCAGAAAATGTGCTCAGCTCGTCGAGAAAATGCCATTTAAGCCGTACAATTAAAAATGCACCTAAAACCTAAACCAAACGTTGCAGGTGGTTGTTTCTTCATGCGCAGTGGTCAACGTGGCACTCTCTAGCTGCCAAGAGCACTTTTTACTATGCGCACCCAACCAGAGTGACGGGAGGAGCACATTTCAGAAAACGTGCTCAGCTCGTCGAGAAAATGCGATTTAAGCAATAAAATTAAAAATGCACCTAAAACCTAAACCAAACGTTGCAGGTGGTTATTTCTTCATGCGCAGTGGTCAACGCGGCACTCTGTAGCTGCCAAGAGCACTTTTTACTATGCGCACCCACCCAGAGTGACGGGAGGAGCACATTTCAGAAAACGTGCTCACCTCGTCGAGAAAATGCGATTTAAGCAATAAAATTAAAAATGCACCTAAAACCTAAACCAAACGTTGCAGGTGGTTATTTCTTCATGCGCAGTGGTCAACGCGGCACTCTCTAGCTGCCAAGAGCTGTAAGGGAACGGACAGTACAGCCAAGTGCGTAGCGACGGACTTTATTGGAGAAGGGGATGATGGGAACAGCGGGCGCTGGAGCGGCGATCGGGCTGGAGAGGACAAACGATTCTGCGGGGGTTCCAAGTAGTCAAGCGGGTCCGTAGCTTCGGGACTGATGAGCAAGGCAGCATCAAGGGACAGACTGACACTCAGGTCTGCGCTGGCGGCGCTGATATAGTGCTGTCCATGAGCCCGTGGCAGGTGACGGCGATTCCATTGACAGGGGGGCGTGGTCCTGTCGCCGGTGGCACCAGCACGTGACAGAACCCCCCCCACAAGGGACGGCTCCCGACGTCCCCAGGAACCAAAAACAAAACAAAAAAAACAAAAAAGGAAGGCAATTCCCCGGGCGACCAGGTGGGGGGGTCAGCACACCGCCGAAACGTCCGACACCTCGCCAGACGCAGGATCGACGGACGCGGGAGCAGAAGACCCCGGTACCGGCGGGCAAGACCTCCCCTCGTCCCTCCTCGGGCGCCCGCGC
This sequence comes from Syngnathus scovelli, assembly GCF_024217435.2. NCBI lineage: Eukaryota > Metazoa > Chordata > Actinopteri > Syngnathiformes > Syngnathidae > Syngnathus > Syngnathus scovelli. Next base: position 2,092,868 of record NW_026061342.1, on the reverse strand, counting down.
CGAGGACCCGGTTGGTCCGGATGGCAGCGATGGAACTCCGTGATGAGCGAACGGTCGAGTATCCAGCGGCTCGGAACCCAGGAGCGGTGCGCGTCGTCATAACCCTCCCAGTCCACGAGGTATTGGAGACCACGACCGCGCCGCCGCGATCGGAGCAGGGAGCGGACAGCGTAAGCCGGGCCCCCCTCAACGAGCTGGGGCGGCGGCGGCGGAACGGGCGCCGGCGCCAACGCGCTCTCATGGATGGGCCGCACACGGGACACGTGGAACGTGGGGTGAACCTTCATGGACTCTGGAAGGAGAAGACGGACTGCGGCCGGGCCAATCACCTTCTGAATAGGGAACGGTCCAACAAAGCGGGGCGCCAGTTTGCGGGATCCTGCTCGCAGCGGCAAATCCCGCGTCGAGAGCCACACACGCTGCCCCACTCTGTACTCCGGAGCCGGTGTCCGGTGCTTGTTCGCCTGGCGGGCGTAGCCTGAAACAGAGCGGAGAAGAGTGACCCGGGCCCTCGCCCAGGCGCGATGACAACGGCGGACACAAGCCTGGGCCGACGGGCACGCCGCACCACGCTCCTGGTGGGCGAACAAGGGTGGCTGGTACCCGAAGACGCAGTGGAAAGGCGAAAGTCCAGTAGCCGAGCTGGGGAGGGAATTGTGAGCGTACTCTACCCAGGGAAGCTGTTGGACCCACCCGCGCTGGTCCCCGGCGGCCATGCATCGGAGAGACCTGCCCAGTTCCTGGTTCAGGCGCTCCGCTTGACCGTTGGACTGAGGGTGAAACCCCGAGGAGAGGCTGGCCGTGGCGCCGAGGAGTCGGCAGAACTCCGTCCAGAAGGTGGAAGCGAATTGAGGTCCTCGGTCTGACACGATGTCCTGTGGGAGACCGTGGTGGCGAAACACCTCCCGCACCATGATGGACGCCGTCTGCTTCGCAGATGGGAGCTTAGGCAGAGGGATGAAATGCGTCATTTTGCTAAAACGGTCCACCACCGTGAGGACCACCGTGTTTCCCTCAGAGGGGGGGAGGCCCGTGACAAAGTCGATCGACAGGTGAGACCAGGGACGCTGGGGGACCGGCAAGGGTTGAAGCAGCCCGGCCGGAGGACGAGTAGACGTCTTGTAGCGGTTACAAATTGAGCAGGCTCTGACGTAATCGCTGGTGTCCACTTGCCAGGTGGGCCACCAGAAACGCTGTGCCACCACGTACCTCGTGCGTGCCGCGCCGGGATGACAGGCCAGGCGTGAGTCGTGCGCCCATTGCAGCACGGACGACCGCAGACCTTCAGGGACGAACAGGCGACCCTCCGGGCAGTTGCTGGGGCCGGGTTGATCGCGTGATGCGGCTTCCACTTGGCGTTCGATCTCCCATGTAAGAGCCGCCACCCGAACTGAGCTCGGGAGGATAGTGGGAGGCGGACCCTGTCCCTCCTCCCCCCCAGGAAACAAACGCGACAGGGCGTCCGCCTTCGCGTTACGGGAACCCGGTCTATAGGAAAGAGAGAACTCAAACCGGTCAAAGAACAGAGCCCACCGTGCTTGTCTTGCGTTCAGCCTCTTGGCCGATCGCAGATACTCCAAGTTGCGGTGGTCGGTCCAGACGATGAACGGAGTGGTGGCGCCCTCCAGCCAATGCCGCCACTCCTCCAAGGCCAACTTGACGGCGAGGAGCTCCCGATTCCCGATGTCATAGTTTCGTTCCGAGGCCGACAGACGGCGAGAAAAGAAGGCGCACGGACCCTAACCCTAACCCTAACCCTAACCCTAACCCTAACCCTAACCCTAACCCTAACCCTAACCCTAACCCTAACCCTAACCCAAGAGCACTTTTTACTATGCGCACCCAACCAGAGTGACGGGAGGAGCACATTTCAGAAAACGTGCTCAGCTCGTCGAGAAAATGCGATTTAAGCAATAAAATTAAAAATGCACCCAAAACCTAAACCAAACGTTGCAGATGGTCATTTCTTCATGCGCAGTGGTCAACGCGGCACTCTCTAGCTGCCAAGAGCACTTTTTACTATGCGCACCCAACCAGAGTGACGGGAGGACCACATTTCAGAAAACGTGCTCAGCTCGTCGAGAAAATGCGATTTAAGCAATAAAATTAAAAATGCACCCAAAACCTAAACCAAACGTTGCAGGTGGTTATTTCTTCATGCGCAGCAGTCAACGCGGCACTCTCTAGCTGCCAAGAGCACTTTTTACTATGCGCACCCAACCAGAGTGACGGGAGGAGCACATTTCAGAAAACGTGCTCAGCTCGTCGAGAAAATGCGATTTAAGCAATGAAATTAAAAATGCACCCAAAACCTAAACCAAACGTTGCAGGTGGTTATTTCTTCATGCGCAGCAGTCAAAGCGGCACTCTCTAGCTGCCAAGAGCACTTTTTACTATGTGCACCCAACCAGAGTGACGGGAGGAGCACATTTCAGAAAACGTGCTCAGCTCGTCGAGAAAATGCGATTCAAGCAATAAAATTTGAAATGCACCTAAAACCTAAACCAAACGTTGCAGGTGGTTATTTCTTCATGCGCATTGGTCAACGCGGCACTCTCTAGCTGCCAAGAGCACTTTTTACTTTGCACACCCAACCAGAGTGACGGGAGGAGCACATTTCAGAAAACGTGCTCAGCTCGTCGAGAAAATGCGATTTAAGCAATAAAATTAAAAATGCACCCAAAACCTAAACCAAACGTTGCAGGTGGTTATTTCTTCATGCGCATTGGTCAACGCGGCACTCTCTAGCTGCCAAGAGCACTTTTTACTTTGCGCACCCAACCAGAGTGACGGGAGGAGCACATTTCAGAAAACGTGCTCAGCTCGTCGAGAAAATGCGATTTAAGCAATAAAATTAAAAATGCACCCAAAACCTAAACCAAACGTTGCAGGTGGTTATTTCTTCATGCGCAGTGGTCAACGCGGCACTCTCTAGCTGCCAAGAGCACTTTTTACTATGCGCACCCAACCAGAGTGACGGGAGGAGCACATTTCAGAAAACGTGCTCAGCTCGTCCAGAAAAGGCTATTTAAGCAATAAAATAAAAAAATGCACATAAAACCTAAACCAAACGTTGCAGATGGTCATTTCTTCATGCGCAGTGGTCAATGCGGCACTCTCTAGCTGCCAAGAGCACTTTTTACTATGCGCACCAAACCAGAGTGACGGGAGGAGCACATTTCAGAAAACGTGCTCAGCTCGTCGAGAAAATGCGATTTAAGCAATAAAATTAAAACTGCACCCAAAACCTAAACCAAACGTTGCAGATGGTCATTTCTTCATGCGCAGTGGTCAACGCGGCACTCTCTAGCTGCCAAGAGCACTTTTTACTATGCACACCCAACCAGAGTGACGGGAGGAAGCACATTTCAGAAAACGTGCTCAGCTCGTCGAGAAAATGCGATTTAAGCAATAAAATTAAAAATGCACCCAAAACCTAAACCAAACGTTGCAGGTGGTTATTTCTTCATGCGCAGCAGTCAACGCGGCACTCTCTAGCTGCCAAGAGCACTTTTTACTATGCGCACCCAACCAGAGTGACGGGAGGAGCACATTTCAGAAAACGTGCTCAGCTCGTCGAGAAAATGCGATTTAAGCAATAAAATTAAAAATGCACCCAAAACCTAAACCAAACGTTGCAGATGGTCATTTCTTCATGCGCAGTGGTCAACGCGGCACTCTCTAGCTGCCAAGAGCACTTTTTACTATGCGCACCCAACCAGAGTGACGGGAGGACCACATTTCAGAAAACGTGCTCAGCTCGTCGAGAAAATGCGATTTAAGCAATAAAATTAAAAATGCACCCAAAACCTAAACCAAACGTTGCAGGTGGTTATTTCTTCATGCGCAGCAGTCAACGCGGCACTCTCTAGCTGCCAAGAGCACTTTTTACTATGCGCACCCAACCAGAGTGACGGGAGGAGCACATTTCAGAAAACGTGCTCAGCTCGTCGAGAAAATGCGATTTAAGCAATGAAATTAAAAATGCACCCAAAACCTAAACCAAACGTTGCAGGTGGTTATTTCTTCATGCGCAGTGGTCAACGCGGCACTCTCTAGCTGCCAAGAGCACTTTTTACTATGCGCACCCAACCAGAGTGACGGGAGGAGCACTTTTCAGAAAACGTGCTCAGCTCGTCGAGAAATTGCGAATTAAGCAATAAAATTAAAAATGCACCCAAAACCTAAACCAAACGTTGCAGATGGTCATTTCTTCATGCGCAGTGGTCAACGCGGCACTCTCTAGCTGCCAAGAGCACTTTTTACTATGCGCACCCAACCAGAGTGACGGGAGGAGCACATTTCAGAAAACGTGCTCAGCTCGTCGAGAAAATGCGATTTAAGCAATAAAATTAAAAATGCACCTAAAACCCAAACCAAACGTTGCAGGTGGTTATTTCTTCATGCGCAGTGGTCAACGCGGCACTCTCTAGCTGCCAAGAGCACTTTTTACTATGCGCACCCAACCAGAGTGACGGGAGGAGCACATTTCAGAAAATGTGCTCAGCTCGTCGAGAAAATGCCATTTAAGCCGTACAATTAAAAATGCACCTAAAACCTAAACCAAACGTTGCAGGTGGTTGTTTCTTCATGCGCAGTGGTCAACGTGGCACTCTCTAGCTGCCAAGAGCACTTTTTACTATGCGCACCCAACCAGAGTGACGGGAGGAGCACATTTCAGAAAACGTGCTCAGCTCGTCGAGAAAATGCGATTTAAGCAATAAAATTAAAAATGCACCTAAAACCTAAACCAAACGTTGCAGGTGGTTATTTCTTCATGCGCAGTGGTCAACGCGGCACTCTGTAGCTGCCAAGAGCACTTTTTACTGTGCGCACCCACCCAGAGTGACGGGAGGAGCACATTTCAGAAAACGTGCTCAGCTCGTCGAGAAAATGCGATTTACGCAATAAAATTAAAAATGCACCTAAAACCTAAACAAAACGTTGCAGGTGGTTATTTCTTCATGCGCAGTGGTCAACGCGGCACTCTCTAGCTGCCAAGAGCACTTTTTACTATGCGCACCCAACCAGAGTGACGGGAGGAGCACATTTCAGAAAACGTGCTCAGCTCGTCGAGAAAATGCGATTTAAGCAATAAAATTAAAAATGCACCCAAAACCTAAACCAAACGTTGCAGGTGGTTATTTCTTCATGCGCAGCAGTCAAAGCGGCACTCTCTAGCTGCCAAGAGCACTTTTTACTATGTGCACCCAACCAGAGTGACGGGAGGAGCACATTTCAGAAAACGTGCTCAGCTCGTCGAGAAAATGCGATTCAAGCAATAAAATTTGAAATGCACCTAAAACCTAAACCAAACGTTGCAGGTGGTTATTTCTTCATGCGCATTGGTCAACGCGGCACTCTCTAGCTGCCAAGAGCACTTTTTACTTTGCGCACCCAACCAGAGTGACGGGAGGAGCACATTTCAGAAAACGTGCTCAGCTCGTCGAGAAAATGCGATTTAAGCAATAAAATTAAAAATGCACCCAAAACCTAAACCAAACGTTGCAGGTGGTTATTTCTTCATGCGCATTGGTCAACGCGGCACTCTCTAGCTGCCAAGAGCACTTTTTACTTTGCGCACCCAACCAGAGTGACGGGAGGAGCACATTTCAGAAAACGTGCTCAGCTCGTCGAGAAAATGCGATTTAAGCAATAAAATTAAAAATGCACCCAAAACCTAAACCAAACGTTGCAGGTGGTTATTTCTTCATGCGCAGTGGTCAACACGGCACTCTCTAGCTGCCAAGAGCACTTTTTACTATGCGCACCCAACCAGAGTGACGGGAGGAGCACATTTCAGAAAACGTGCTCAGCTCGTCCAGAAAAGGCTATTTAAGCAATAAAATAAAAAAATGCACATAAAACCTAAACCAAACGTTGCAGATGGTCATTTCTTCATGCGCAGTGGTCAATGCGGCACTCTCTAGCTGCCAAGAGCACTTTTTACTATGCGCACCAAACCAGAGTGACGGGAGGAGCACATTTCAGAAAACGTGCTCAGCTCGTCGAGAAAATGCGATTTAAGCAATAAAATTAAAACTGCACCCAAAACCTAAACCAAACGTTGCAGATGGTCATTTCTTCATGCGCAGTGGTCAACGCGGCACTCTCTAGCTGCCAAGAGCACTTTTTACTATGCACACCCAACCAGAGTGACGGGAGGAGCACATTTCAGAAAACGTGCTCAGCTCGTCGAGAAAATGCGATTTAAGCAATAAAATTAAAAATGCACCCAAAACCTAAACCAAACGTTGCAGGTGGTTATTTCTTCATGCGCAGCAGTCAACGCGGCACTCTCTAGCTGCCAAGAGCACTTTTTACTATGCGCACCCAACCAGAGTGACGGGAGGAGCACATTTCAGAAAACGTGCTCAGCTCGTCGAGAAAATGCGATTTAAGCAATAAAATTAAAAATGCACCCAAAACCTAAACCAAACGTTGCAGATGGTCATTTCTTCATGCGCAGTGGTCAACGCGGCACTCTCTAGCTGCCAAGAGCACTTTTTACTATGCGCACCCAACCAGAGTGACGGGAGGACCACATTTCAGAAAACGTGCTCAGCTCGTCGAGAAAATGCGATTTAAGCAATAAAATTAAAAATGCACCCAAAACTTAAACCAAACGTTGCAGGTGGTTATTTCTTCATGCGCAGTGGTCAACGCGGCACTCTCTAGCTGCCAAGAGCACTTTTTACTATGCGCACCCAACCAGAGTGACGGGAGGAGCACTTTTCAGAAAACGTGCTCAGTTCGTCGAGAAATTGCGAATTAAGCAATAAAATTAAAAATGCACCCAAAACCTAAACCAAACGTTGCAGATGGTCATTTCTTCATGCGCAGTGGTCAACGCGGCACTCTCTAGCTGCCAAGAGCACTTTTTACTATGCGCACCCAACCAGAGTGACGGGAGGAGCACATTTCAGAAAACGTGCTCAGCTCGTCGAGAAAATGCGATTTAAGCAATAAAATTAAAAATGCACCTAAAACCCAAACCAAACGTTGCAGGTGGTTATTTCTTCATGCGCAGTGGTCAACGCGGCACTCTCTAGCTGCCAAGAGTACTTTTTACTATGCGCACCCAACCAGAGTGACGGGAGGAGCACATTTCAGAAAATGTGCTCAGCTCGTCGAGAAAATGCCATTTAAGCCGTACAATTAAAAATGCACCTAAAACCTAAACCAAACGTTGCAGGTGGTTGTTTCTTCATGCGCAGTGGTCAACGTGGCACTCTCTAGCTGCCAAGAGCACTTTTTACTATGCGCACCCAACCAGAGTGACGGGAGGAGCACATTTCAGAAAACGTGCTCAGCTCGTCGAGAAAATGCGATTTAAGCAATAAAATTAAAAATGCACCTAAAACCTAAACCAAACGTTGCAGGTGGTTATTTCTTCATGCGCAGTGGTCAACGCGGCACTCTGTAGCTGCCAAGAGCACTTTTTACTATGCGCACCCACCCAGAGTGACGGGAGGAGCACATTTCAGAAAACGTGCTCACCTCGTCGAGAAAATGCGATTTAAGCAATAAAATTAAAAATGCACCTAAAACCTAAACCAAACGTTGCAGGTGGTTATTTCTTCATGCGCAGCAGTCAACGCGGCACTCTCTAGCTGCCAAGAGCACTTTTTACTATGCGCACCCAACCAGAGTGACGGGAGGAGCACATTTCAGAAAACGTGCTCAGCTCGTCGAGAAAATGCGATTTAAGCAATAAAATTAAAAATGCAACTAAAACCTAAACCAAACGTTGCAGGTGGTTATTTCTTCGTGCGCAGCAGTCAACGCGGCACTCTCTAGCTGCCAAGAGCACTTTTTACTATGCGCACCCAACCAGAGTGACGGGAGGAGCACATTTCAGAAAACGTGCTCAGCTCGTCGAGTAAATGCGATTTAAGCAATAAAATTAAAAATGCACCCAAAACCTAAACCAAACGTTGCAGGTGGTTATTTCTTCATGCGCAGTGGTCAACGCGGCACTCTCTAGCTGCCAAGAGCACTTTTTACTATGCGCACCCAACCAGAGTGACGGGAGGAGCACATTTCAGAAAACGTGCTCAGCTCGTCCAGAAAATGCGATTTAAGCAATAAAATTAAAAATGCACCCAAAACCTAAACCAAACGTTGCAGATGGCCATTTCTTCATGCGCAGTGGTCAACGCGGCACTCTCTAGCTGCCAAGAGCACTTTTTAATATGCACACCCAACAAGAGTGACGGGAGGAGCGCATTTCAGAAAACGTGCTCAGCTCGACGAGAACATGCGATTTAAGCAATAAAATTAAAAATGCACCCAAAACCTAAACCAAACGTTGCAGGTGGTTATTTCTTCATGCGCAGTGGTCAACGCGGCACTCTCTAGCTACCAAGAGCACTTTTTACTATGCGCACCCAACCAGAGTGACGGGAGGAGCACATTTCAGAAAACGTGCTCAGCTCGTCGAGAAAATGCGATTTAAGCAATAAAATTAAAAATGCACCCAAAACCTAAACCAAACGTTGCAGGTGGTTATTTCTTCATGCGCAGTGGTAAACGCGGCACTCTCTAGCTGCCAAGAGCACTTTTTACTATGCACACCCAACCAGAGTGACGGGAGGAGCACATTTCAGAAAACGTGCTCAGCTCGTCGAGAAAATGCGATTTAAGCAATAAAATTAAAAATGCACCCAAAACCTAAACCAAACGTTGCAGGTGGTTATTTCTTCATGCGCAGTGGTCAACGCGGCACTCTCTAGCTGCCAAGATCACTTTTTACTATGCGCACCCAACCAGAGTGACGGGAGGAGCACATTTCAGAAAACGTGCTCAGCTCGTCGAGAAAATGCGATTTAAGCAATAAAATTAAAAATGCACCCAAAACATTAAACCAAACGTTGCAGGTGGTTATTTCTTCATGCGCAGTGGTCAACGCGGCACTCTCTAGCTGCCAAGAGCATTTTTTACTTTGCGCACCCAACCAGAGTGACGGGAGGAGCACATTTCAGAAAACGTGCTCAGCTCGTCGAGAAAATGCGATTTAAGCAATAAAATTAAAAATGCACCTAAAACCTAAACCAAACGTTGCAGGTGGTTATTTCTTCATGCGCAGTGGTCAACGCGGCACTCTCTAGCTGCCAAGAGCACTTTTTACTATGCGCACCCAACCAGAGCGACGGGAGCAGCACATTTCAGAAAACGTGCTCAGCTCGTCGAGAAAATGCGATTTAAGCAATAAAATTAAAAATGCACCTAAAACCTAAACTAAACGTTGCAGGTGGTTATTTCTTCGTGCGCAGCAGTAAACGCGGCACTCTCTAGCTGCCAAGAGCACTTTTTACTATGCGCACCCAACCAGAGTGACGGGAGGAGCACATTTCAGAAAACGTGCTCAGCTCGTCGAGTAAATGCAATTTAAGCAATAAAATTAAAACTGCACCCAAAACCTAAACCAAACGTTGCAGGTGGTTATTTCTTCATGCGCAGTGATCAACGCGGCACTCTCTAGCTGCCAAGTGCACTTTTTACTATGCGCACCCAACCAGAGTGACGGGAGGAGCACATTTCAGAAAACGTGCTCAGCTCGTCGAGTAAATGCGATTTAAGCAATAAAATTAAAAATGCACCCAAAACCTAAACCAAACGTTGCAGGTGGTTATTTCTTCATGCGCAGTGGTCAACGCGGCACTCTCTAGCTGCCAAGAGCACTTTTTACTATGCGCACCCAACCAGAGTGACGGGAGGAGCACATTTCAGAAAACGTGCTCAGCTCGTCCAGAAAATGCGATTTAAGCAATAAAATTAAAAATGCACCTAAAACCTAAACCAAACGTTGCAGATGGTCATTTCTTCATGCGCAGTGGTCAACGCGGCACTCTCTAGCTGCCAAGAGCACTTTTTAATATGCACACCCAACAAGAGTGACGGGAGGAGCGCATTTCAGAAAACGTGCTCAGCTCGTCGAGAAAATGCAATTTAAGCAATAAAATTAAAAATGCACCCAAAACCTAAACCAAACGTTGCAGATGGTTATTTCTTCATGTGCAGTGGTCAACGCGGCACTCTCTAGCTGCCAAGAGCACTTTTTACTATGCACACCCAACCAGAGTGACGGGAGGAGCGCATTTCAGAAAACGTGCTCAGCTCGTCGAGAAAATGCGATTTAAGCAATAAAATTACAAATGCAGCCAAAACCTAAACCAAACGTTGCAGGTGGTTATTTCTTCATGCGCAGTGGTCAACGCGGCACTCTCTAGCTGCCAAGAGCACTTTTTACTATGCGCACCCAACCAGAGTGACGGGAGGAGCACATTTCAGAAAACGTGCTCAGCTCGTCGAGAAAATGCGATTTAAGCAATAAAATTAAAAATGCACCCAAAACCTCAACCAAACGTTGCAGGTGGTTATTTCTTCATATGCAGCAGTCAACGCGGCACTCTCTAGCTGCCAAGAGCACTTTTTACTATGCGCACCCAACCAGAGTGACGGGAGGAGCACATTTCAGAAAACGTGCTCAGCTCGTCGAGAAAATGCGATTTAAGCAATAAAATAAAAAATGCACCTAAAACCTAAACCAAACGTTGCAGGTGGATATTTCTTCATGCGCAGTGGTTAACGCGGCACTCTCTAGCTGCCAAGAGCACTTTTTACTATGCGCACCCAACCAGAGTGACGTGAGGAGCACATTTCAGAAAACGTGCTCAGCTCGTCGAGAAAATACGATTTAAGCAATAACATTAAAAATGCACCTAAAACCTAAACCAAACGTTGCAGGTGGTTATTTCTTCATGCGCAGTGGTCAACGCGGCACTCTCTCGCTGCCAAGAGCACTTTTTACTATGCGCACCCAACCAGAGTGACGGGAGGAGCACATTTCAGAAAACGTGCTCAGCTCATCGAGAAAATGCGATTTAAGCAATAAAATTAAAAATGCACCTAAAACCTAAACCAAACGTTGCAGGTGGTTATTTCTTCATGCGCAGTGGTCAACGCGGCACTCTCTAGCTGCCAAGAGCACTTTTTACTATGCGCACCCAACCAGAGTGACGGGAGGAGCACATTTCAGAAAACGTGCTCAGCTCGTCGAGAAAATGCGATTTAAGCAATAAAATTTAAAATGCACCTAAAACCTAAACCAAACGTTGCAGGTGGTTATTTCTTCATGCGCAGTGGTCAATGCGGCACTCTCTAGCTGCCAAGAGCACTTTTTACTATGCGCACCTAACCAGAGTGACGGGAGGAGCACATTTCAGAAAATGTGCTAAGCTCGTCGAGAAAATGCGATTTAAGCAATAAAATTAAAAATGCACCTAAAACCTAAACCAAACGCTGCAGATGGTCATTTCTTCATGCGCAGTGGTCAACGCGGCACTCTCTAGCTGCCAAGAGCACTTTTTACTATGCGCACCCACCCAGAGTGACGGGAGGAGCACATTTAAGAAAACGTGCTCAGCTCGTCGAGAAAATGCGATTTAAGCAATAAAATTAAAAATGCACCTAAAATCTATACCAAACGTTGCAGGTGGTTATTTCTTCATGCGCAGTGGTCAACGCGGCACTCTCTAGCTGCCAAGCGCACTTTTTACTATGCGCACCCAACCAGAGTGACGGGAGGAGCACATTTCAGAAAACGTGCTCAGCTCGTCGAGAAAATGCGATTTAAGCAATAAAATTAAAAATGCACCTAAAACCTAAACCAAACGTTGCAGGTGGTTATTTCTTCATGCGCAGTGGTCAACGCGGCACTCTCTAGCTGCCAAGAGCACTTTTTACTACGCGCACCCAACCAGAGTGACGGGAGGAGCACATTTCAGAAAACGTGCTCAGCTCGTCGAGAAAATGCGATTTAAGCAATAAAATTAAAAATGCACCCAAAACATTAAACCAAACGTAGCAGGTGGTTATTTCTTCATGCGCAGTGGTCAACGCGGCACTCTCTAGCTGCCAAGAGCATTTTTTACTATGCGCACCCAACCAGAGTGACGGGAGGAGCACATTTCAGAAAACGTGTTCAGCTCGTCGAGAAAATGCGATTTAAGCAATAAAATTAAAAATGCACCTAAAACCTAAACCAAACGTTGCAGGTGGTTATTTCTTCATGCGCAGTGGTCAACGCGGCACTCTCTCGCTGACAAGAGCACTTTTTACTATGCGCACCCAACCAGAGTGACGGGAGGAGCACATTTAAGAAAACGTGCTCAGCTCGTCTAGAAAATGCGATTTAAGCAATAAAATTAAAAATTCACCTAAAACCTAAACCAAACGTTGCAGGTGGTTATTTCTTCATGCGCAGTGGTCAACGCGGCACTCTCTAGCTGCCAAGAGCACTTTTTACTACGCGCACCCAACCAGAGTGACGGGAGGAGCACATTTCAGAAAACGTGCTCAGCTCGTCGAGAAAATGCGATTTAAGCAATAAAATTAAAAATGCACCCAAAACCTAAACCAAATGTTGCAGGTGGTTATTTCTTCATGCTCAGTGGTAAACGCGGCACTCTCTAGCTGCCAAGAGCACTTTTTACTATGCGCACCCAACCAGAGTGACGGGAGGAGCACATTTCATAAAACGTGCTCAGCTCGTCCAGAAAATGCTTTTTAAGCAATAAAATTAAAAATGCACCTAAAACCTAAACCAAACGTTGCAGATGGTCATTTCTTCATGCGCAGTGGTCAACGCGGCACTCTCTAGCTGCCAAGAGCACTTTTTACTATGCGCACCCAACCAGAGTGACGGGAGTAGCACATTTCAGAAAACGTGCTCAGCTCGTCCAGAAAATGCGATTTAAGCAATAAAATTAAAAATGCACCTAAAACCTAAACCAAACGTTGCAGATGGTCATTTCTTCATGCGCAGTGGTCAACGCGGCACTCTCTAGCTGCCAAGAGCACTTTTTACTATGCGCACCCAACCAGAGTGACGGGAGGAGCACATTTCAGAAAACGTGCTCAGCTCGTCGAGTAAATGCAATTTAAGCAATAAAATTAAAAATGCACCCAAAACCTAAACCAAACGTTGCAGGTGGTTATTTCTTCATGCGCAGTGGTCAACGCGGCACTCTCTAGCTGCCAAGAGCACTTTTTACTATGCGTACCCAACCAGAGTGACGGGAGGAGCACATTTCAGAAAACGTGCTCAGCTCGTCCAGAAAATGCGATTTAAGCAATAAAATTAAAAATGCACCTAAAACCTAAACCAAACGTTGCAGATGGTTATTTCTTCATGCGCAGTGGTCAACGCGGCACTCTCTAGCTGCCAAGAGCACTTTTTACTATGCGCACCCAACCAGAGTGACGGGAGGAGCGCATTTCAGAAAACGTGCTCAGCTCGTCGAGAAAATGCGATTTAAGCAATAAAATTAAAAAGGCACCTAAAACCTAAACCAAAAGTTGCAGGTGGTTATTTCTTCATGCGCAGCAGTCAACACGGCACTCTCTAGCTGCCAAGAGCACTTTTTACTATGCGCACCCAACCAGAGTGACGGGAGGAGCACATTTCAGAAAACGTGCTCAGCTCGTCGAGAAAATGCGATTTAAGCAATAAAATTAAAAATGCACCCAAAACCTAAACCAAACGTTGCAGATGGTCATTTCTTCATGTGCAGTGGTCAACGCGGCACTCTCTAGCTGCCAAGAGCACTTTTTACTATGCACACCCAACCAGAGTGACGGGAGGAGCACATTTCAGAAAACGTGCTCAGCTCGTCCAGAAAATGCGATTTAAGCAATAAAATTAAAAATGCACCTAAAACCTAAACCAAACGTTGCAGATGGTCATTTCTTCATGCGCAGTGGTCAACGCGGCACTCTCTAGCTGCCAAGAGCACTTTTTACTATGCACACCCAACCAGAGTGACGGGAGGAGCGCATTTCAGAAAACGTGCTCAGCCCGTCCAGACAATGCGATTTAAGCAATAAAATTAAAAATGCACCCAAAACCTAAACCAAACGTTGCAGGTGGTTATTTCTTCATGCGCAGTGGTCAACGCGGCACTCTCTAGCTGCCAAGAGCACTTTTTACGAAGCACACCCAACCAGAGAGACGGGAGGAGCGCATTTCAGAAAACGTGCTCAGCTCGACGAGAAAATGCGATTTAAGCAATAAAATTAAAAATGCACCCAAAACCTAAACCAAACGTTGCAGGTGGTAATTTCTTCATGCGCAGTGGTCAACGCGGCACTCTCTAGCTGCCAAGAGCACTTTTTACTATGCGCACCCAACCAGAGTGACGGGAGGAGCACATTTCAGAAAACGTGCTCAGCTCGTCCAGAAAATGCGATTTAAGCAATAAAATTAAAAATGCACCTAAAACCTAAACCAAACGTTGCAGATGGTCATTTCTTCATGCGCAGTGGTCAACGCGGCACTCTCTAGCTGCCAAGAGCACTTTTTACTATGCACACCCAACCAGAGTGACGGGAGGAGCGTATTTTAGAAAACGTGCTCAGCTCGACGAGAAAATGCGATTTAAGCAATAAAATTAAAAATGCACCCAAAACCTAAACCAAACGTTGCAGGTGGTTATTTCTTCATGCGCAGTGGTCAACGCGGCACTCTCTAGCTGCCAAGAGCACTTTTTACTATGCGCACCCAACCAGAGGGACGGGAGGAGCACATTTCAGAAAACGTGCTCAGCTCGTCGAGAAAATGCGATTTAAGCAATAAAATTAAAAATGCACCTAAAACCTAAACCAAACGTTGCAGGTGGTTATTTCTTCATGCGCAGCAGTCAACGCGGCACTCTCTAGCTACCAAGAGCACTTTTTACTATGCGCACCCAACCAGAGTGACGGGAGGAGCACATTTCAGAAAACGTGCTCAGCTCGTCGAGAAAATGCGATTTAAGCAATAAAATTAAAAATGCACCTAAAACCTAAACCAAACGTTGCAGGTGGTTATTTCTTCATATGCAGCAGTCAACGCGGCACTCTCTAGCTGCCAAGAGCACTTTTTACTATGCGCACCCAACCAGAGTGACGGGAGGGCACATTTCAGAAAACGTGCTCAGCTCGTCGAGAAAATGCGATTTAAGCAATAAAATTAAAAATACACCCAAAACCGAAACCAAACGTTGCAGATGGTCATTTCTTCATGCGCAGTGGTCAACGCGGCACTCTCTAGCTGCCAAGAGCACTTTTTACTATGCACAATCAACCAGAGTGACGGGAGGAGCGCATTTTAGAAAACGTGCTCAGCTCGACGAGAAAATGCGATTTAAGCAATAAAATTAAAAATGCACCCAAAACCTAAACCAAACGTTGCAGGTGGTTATTTCTTCATGCGCAGTGGTCAACGCGGCACTCTCTAGCTGCCAAGAGCACTTTTTACTATGCGCACCCAACCAGAGTGACGGGAGGAGCACATTTCAGAAAACGTGCTCAGCTTGTCGAGAAAATGCGATTTAAGCAATAAAATTTAAAATGCACCTAAAACCTAAACCAAACGTTGCAGGTTGTTATTTCTTCATGCGCAGTGGTCAACGCGGCACTCTCTAGCTGCCAAGAGCACTTTTTACTATGTGCACCCAACCAGAGTGACGGGAGGAGCACATTTCAGAAAACGTGCTCAGCTCGTCGAGAAAATGCGATTTAAGCAATACAATTAAAATTGCATCTAAAACCTAAACCAAACGTTGCAGGTAGTTATTTCTTCATGCGCAGTGGTCAACGCGGCATTCTCTAGCTGCCAAGAGCACTTTTTACTATGCGCACCCAACCAGAGTGACGGGAGGAGCACATTCCAGAAAACGTGCTCAGCTAGTCGAGAAAATGCGATTTAAGCAATAAAATTAAAAATGCACCCAAAACCTAAACCAAACGTTGCAGATGGTTATTTCTTCATGCGCAGTGGTCAACAAGGCACTCTCTAGCTGCCAAGAGCACTTTTTACTATGCGCACCCACCCAGAGTGACGGGAGGAGCACATTTCAGAAAACGTGCTCAGCTCGTCCAGACAATGCGATTTAAGCAATAAAATTAAAAATGCACCCAAAACCTAAACCAAACGTTGCAGATGGTCATTTCTTCATGTGCAGTGGTCAACGCGGCACTCTCTAGCTGCCAAGAGCACTTTTTACTATGCACACCCAACCAGAGTGACGGGAGGAGCGCATTTCAGAAAACGTGCTCAGCTCGTCGAGAAAATGCGATTTAAGCAATAAAATTAAAAATGCACCCAAAACCTAAACCAAACGTTGCAGGTGGTTATTTCTTCATGCGCAGTGGTCAACGCGGCACTCTCTAGCTGCCAAGAGCACTTTTTACTATGCGCACCCAACCAGAGTGACGGGAGGAGCACATTTCAGAAAACGTGCTCAGCTCGTCGAGAAAATGCGATTTAAGCAATAAAATTTAAAATGCACCTAAAACCTAAACCAAACGTTGCAGGTGGTTATTTCTTCATGCGCAGTGGTCAACGCGGCACTCTCTAGCTGCCAAGAGCACTTTTTACTATGTGCACCCAACCAGAGTGACGGGAGGAGCACATTTCAGAAAACGTGCTCAGCTCGTCGAGAAAATGCGATTTAAGTAATACAATTAAAAATGCACCTAAAACCTAAACCAAACGTTGCAGGTGGTTATTTCTTCATGCACAGTGGTCAACGCGGCACTCTCTAGCTGCCAAGAGCACTTTTTACTATGCGCACCCAACCAGAGTGACGGGAGGAGCACATTCCAGAAAACGTGCTCAGCTCGTCGAGAAAATGCGATTTAAGCAATAAAATTAAAAATGCACCCAAAACCTAAACCAAACGTTGCAGATGGTCATTTCTTCATGTGCAGTGGTGAACGCGGCACTCTCTAGCTGCCAAGAGCACTTTTTACTATGCGCACCCAACCAGAGTGACAGGAGGAGCACATTTCAGAAAACGTGCTCAGCTCGTTGACAAAATGCGATTTAAGCAATAAAATTAAAAATGCACCCAAAACCTAAACCAAACGTTGCAGATGGTCATTTCTTCATGCGCAGTGGTCAACGCGGCACTCTCTAGCTGCCAAGAGCACTTTTTACTATGCGCTCCCAACCAGAGTGACGGGAGGAGCACATTTCAGAAAACGTGCTCAGCTCGTCGAGAAAAATGCGATTTAAGCAATAAAATTAAAAATGCACCTAAAACCTAAACCAAACGTTGCAGGTGGTTATTTCTTCGTGCGCAGCAGTCAACGCGGCACTCTCTAGCTGCCAAGAGCACTTTTTACTATGCGCACCCAACCAGAGTGACGGGAGGAGCACATTTCAGAAAACGTGCTCAGCTCGTCGAGTCAATGCAATTTAAGCAATAAAATAAAAAATGCACCCAAAACCTAAACCAAACGTTGCAGGTGGTTATTTCTTCATGCGCAGTGGTCAACGCGGCACTCTCTAGCTGCCAAGAGCACTTTTTACTATGCGCACCCAACCAGAGTGACGGGAGGAGCACATTTCAGAAAACGTGCTCAGCTCGTCCAGAAAATGCGATTTAAGCAATAAAATTAAAAATGCACCTAAAACCTAAACCAAACGTTGCAGATGGTCATTTCTTCATGCGCAGTGGTCAACGCGGCACTCTCTAGCTGCCAAGTGCACTTTTTACTATGCGCACCCAACCAGAGTGACGGGAGGAGCACATTTCAGAAAACGTGCTCAGCTCGTCCAGACAATGCGATTTAAGCAATAAAATTAAAAATGCACCCAAAACCTAAACCAAACGTTGCAGGTGGTTATTTCTTCATGCGCAGTGGTCAACGCGGCACTCTCTAGCTGCCAAGAGCACTTTTTACTATGCGCACCCAACCAGAGTGACGGGAGGAGCGCATTTCAGAAAACGTGCTCAGCTCGTCGAGAAAATGCGATTTAAGCAATAAAATTAAAAATGCACCTAAAACCTAAACCATAAGTTGCAGGTGGTTATTTCTTCATGCGCAGCAGTCAACACGGCACTCTCTAGCTGCCAAGAGCACTTTTTACTATGCGCACCCAACCAGAGTGACGGGAGAAGCACATTTCAGAAAACGTGCTCAGCTCGTCGAGAAAATGCGATTTAAGCAATAAAATCAAAAATGCACCCAAAACCTAAACCAAACGTTGCAGATGGTCATTTCTTCATGTGCAGTGGTCAACGCGGCACTCTCTAGCTGCCAAGAGCACTTTTTACTATGCACACCCAACCAGAGTGACGGGAGGTGCGCATTTCAGAAAACGTGCTCAGCTCGTCGAAAAAATGCGATTTAAGCAATAAAATTAAAAATGCACCCAAAACCTAAACCAAACGTTGCAGGTGGTTATTTCTTCATGCGCAGTGGTCAACGCGGCACTCTCTAGCTGCCAAGAGCACTTTTTACTATGCGCACCCAACCAGAGTGACGGGAGGAGCGCATTTCAGAAAACGTGCTCAGCTCGTCGAGAAAATGCGATTTAAGCAATAAAATTAAAAATGCACCTAAAACCTAAACCAAACGTTGCAGGTGGTTATTTCTTCATGCGCAGCAGTCAACGCGGCACTCTCTAGCTGCCAAGAGCACTTTTTACTATGCGCATCCAACCAGAGTGACGTGAGGAGCACATTTCAGAAAACGTGCTCAGCTCGTCGAGAAAATGCGATTTAAGCAATAACATTAAAAATGCACCTAAAACCTAAACCAAACGTTGCAGGTGGTTATTTCTTGATGCGCAGTGGTCAACGCGGCACTCTCTCGCTGCCAAGAGAACTTTTTACTATGCGCACCCAACCAGAGTGACGGGAGGAGCACATTTTAGAAAACGTGCTCAGCTCGTCGAGAAAATGCGATTTAAGCAATAAAATTAAAAATGCACCCAAAACCTAAACCAAACGTTGCAGATGGTCATTTCTTCATGCGCAGTGGTCAACGCGGCACTCTCTAGCTGCCAAGAGCATTTTTTACTATGCGCACCCAACCAGAGTGACGGGAGGAGCACATTTCAGAAAACGTGCTCAGCTCGTCGAGAAAATGCGATTTAAGCAATAAAATTAAAAATGCACCCATAACCTAAACCAAACGTTGCAGATGGTCATTTCTTCATGCGCAGTGGTCAACGCGGCACTCTCTAGCTGCCAAGAGCACTTTTTACTATGCGCACCCAACCAGAGTGACGGGAGGAGCACATTTCAGAAAACGTGCTCAGCTCGTTGAGAAAATGCGATTTAAGCAATAAAATTAAAAATGCACCCGAAAACCTAAACCAAACGTTGCAGGTGGTTATTTCTTCTTGCGCAGTGGTCAACGCGGCACTCTCTAGCTGCCAAGAGCACTTTTTACTATACACACCCAACGAGAGTGACGGGAGGAGCACATTCCAGAAAACGTGCTCAGCTCGTCGAGAAAATGCGATTTAAGCAATAAAATTAAAAATGCACCCAAAACCTAAACCAAACGTTGCAGGTGGTTATTTCTTCATGCGCAGTGGTCAACGCGGCACTCTCTAGCTGCCAAGAGCACTTTTTACTATGCGCACCCAACCAGAGTGACGGGAGGAGCACATTCCAGAAAACGTGCTCAGCTCGTCGAGAAAATGCGATTTAAGCAATAAAATTAAAAATGCACCTGAAACCTAAACCAAACGCTGCAGATGGTCATTTCTTCATGCGCAGTGGTCAACGCGGCACTCTCTAGCTGCCAAGAGCACTTTTTACTATACACACCCAACCAGAGTGACGGGAGGAGCACATTCCAGAAAACGAGCTGAGCTCGTCGAGAAAATGCAATTTAAGCAATAAAATTAAAAATGCACCCAAAACCTAAACCAAACGTTGCAGATGGTCATTTCTTCATGTGCAGTGGTCAACGCGGCACTCTCTAGCTGCCAAGAGCACTTTTTACTATGCACACCCAACCAGAGTGACGGGAGGAGCGCATTTCAGGAAACGTGCTCAGCTCGTCGAGAAAATGCGATTTAAGCAATAAAATTAAAAATGCACCCAAAACCTAAACCAAACGTTGCAGATGGTCATTTCTTCATGCGCAGTGGTCAACGCGGCACTCTCTAGCTGCCAAGAGCACTTTTTACTATGCGCACCCAACCAGAGTGACGGGAGGAGCACATTTCAGAAAACGTGCTCAGCTCGTCGAGAAAAATGCGATTTAAGCAATAAAATTAAAAATGCACCTAAAACCTAAACCAAACGTTGCAGGTGGTTATTTCTTCGTGCGCAGCAGTCAACGCGGCACTCTCTAGCTGCCAAGAGCACTTTTTACTATGCGCACCCAACCAGAGTGACGGGAGGAGCACATTTCAGAAAACGTGCTCAGCTCGTCGAGTAAATGCGATTTAAGCAATAAAATTAAAAATGCACCCAAAACCTAAACCAAACGTTGCAGGTGGTTATTTCTTCATGTGCAGTGGTCAACGCGGCACTCTCTAGCTGCCAAGAGCACTTTTTACTATGCGCACCCAACCAGAGTGACGGGAGGAGCACATTTCAGAAAACGTGCTCAGCTCGTCCAGAAAATGCGATTTAAGCAATAAAATTAAAAATGCACCTAAAACCTAAACCAAACGTTGCAGATGGTCATTTCTTCATGCGCATTGGTCAACGCGGCACTCTCTAGCTGCCAAGAGGACTTTTTACTATGCACACCCAACCAGAGTGACGGGAGGAGCACATTTCAGAAAACGTGCTCAGCTCGTCCAGACAATGCGATTTAAGCAATAAAATTAAAAATGCACCCAAAACCTAAACCAAACGTTGCAGGTGGTTATTTCTTCATGCGCAGTGGTCAACGCGGCACTCTCTAGCTGCCAAGAGCACTTTTTACTATGCGCACCCAACCAGAGTGACGGGAGGAGCGCATTTCAGAAAACGTGCTCAGCTCGTCGAGAAAATGCGATTTAAGCAATAAAATTAAAAATGCACCTAAAACCTAAACCAAAAGTTGCAGGTGGTTATTTCTTCATGCGCAGCAGTCAACGCGGCACTCTCTAGCTGCCAAGAGCACTTTTTACTATGCGCACCCAACCAGAGTGACGGGAGGAGCACATTTAAGAAAACGTGCTCAGCTCGTCGAGAAAATGCGATTTAAGCAATAAAATTAAAAATGCACCTAAAACCTAAACCAAACGCTTCAGATGGTCATTTCTTCATGCGCAGTGGTCAACGCGGCACTCTCTAGCTGCCAAGAGCACTTTTTACTATACACACCCAACCAGAGTGACGGGAGGAGCACATTCCAGAAAACGTGCTCAGCTCGTCGAGAAAATGCGATTTAAGCAATAAAATTAAAAAATGCACCCAAAACCTAAACCAAACGTTGCAGATGGTCATTTCTTCATGTGCAGTGGTCAACGCGGCACTCTCTAGCTGCCAAGAGCACTTTTTACTATGCACACCCAACCAGAGTGACGGGAGGAGCGCATTTCAGAAAACGTGCTCAGCTCGTCGAGAAAATGCGATTTAAGCAATAAAATTAAAAATGCACCCAAAACCTAAACCAAACGTTGCAGGTGGTTATTTCTTCATGCGCAGTGGTCAACGCGGCACTCTCTAGCTGCCAAGAGCACTTTTTACTATGCGCACCCAACCAGAGTGACGGGAGGAGCACATTTCAGAAAACGTGCTCAGCTCGTCGAGAAAATGCGATTTAAGCAATCCAATTAAAAATGCACCTAAAACCTAAACCAAACGTTGCAGGTGGTTATTTCTTCATGCGCAGTGGTCAACGCGGCACTCTCTAGCTGCCAAGAGCACTTTTTACTATGCGCACCCACCCAGAGTGACGGGAGGAGCATATTTCAGAAAACGTGCTCAGCTCGTCGAGAAAATGCGATTTAAGCAATAAAATTAAAAATGCACCTAAAATATATACCAAACGTTGCAGGTGGTTATTTCTTCATATGCAGTGGTCAACGCGGCACTCTCTAGCTGCCAAGAGCACTTTTTACTATGCGCACCCAACCAGAGTGACGGGAGGAGCACATTCCAGAAAACGTGCTCAGCTCGTCGAGAAAATGCGATTTAAGCAATAAAATTAAAAATGCACCCAAAACCTAAACCAAACGTTGCAGATGGTCATTTCTTCATGCGCAGTGGTCAACGCGGCACTCTCTAGCTGCCAAGAGCACTTTTTACTATGCGCACCCAACCAGAGTGACGGGAGGAGCACATTTCAGAAAACGTGCTCAGCTCGTCGAGAAAATGCAATTTAAGCAATAAAATTTAAAATGCACCTAAAACCTAAACCAAACGTTGCAGGTGGTTATTTCTTCATGCGCAGTGGTCAACGCGGCACTCTCTAGCTGCCAAGAGCACTTTTTACTATGCGCACCCAACCAGAGTGACGGGAGGAGCACATTCCAGAAAACGTGCTCAGCTCGTCGAGAAAATGCGATTTAAGCAATAAAATTAAAAATGCACTTAAAAACCTAAACCAAACGTTGCAGGTGGTTATTTCTTCATGCGCATTGGTCAACGCGGCACTCTCTAGCTGCCAAGAGCACTTTTTACTATGTGCACCCAACCAGAGTGACGGGAGGAGCACATTTCAGAAAACGTGCTCAGCTCGTCGAGAAAATGCGATTTAAGCAATAAAATTAAAAATGCACCCAAAACATTAAACCAAAGGTTGCAGGTGGTTATTTCTTCATGCGCAGTGGTCAACGCGGCACTCTCTAGCTGCCAAGAGCATTTTTTACTATGCGCACCCAACCAGAATGACGGGAGGAGCACATTTCAGAAAACGTGCTCAGCTCGTCGAGAAAATGCGATTTAAGCAATAAAATTAAAAATGCACCTAAAACCTAAACCAAACGTTGCAGGTGGTTATTTCTTCATGCGCAGTGGTCAACGCGGCACTCTCTAGCTGCCAAGAGCACTTTTTACTATGCGCACCCAACCAGAGTGACGGGAGGAGCACATTTCAGAAAACGTGCTCAGCTCGTCGAGAAAATGCGATTTAAGCAATAAAATTAAAAATGCACCTAAAACCTAAACCAAACGTTGCAGGTGGTTATTTCTTCGTGCGCAGCAGTCAACGCGGCACTCTCTAGCTGCCAAGAGCACTTTTTACTATGCGCACCCAACCAGAGTGACGGGAGGAGCACATTTCAGAAAACGTGCTCAGCTCGTCGAGTAAATGCAATTTAAGCAATAAAATTAAAAATGCACCCAAAACCTAAACCAAACGTTGCAGGTGGTTATTTCTTCATGCGCAGTGGTCAACGCGGCACTCTCTAGCTGCCAAGAGCACTTTTTACTATGCGCACCCAACCAGAGTGACGGGAGGAGCACATTTAAGAAAACGTGCTCAGCTCGTCGAGAAAATGCGATTTAAGCAATAAAATTAAAAATGCACCTAAAACCTAAACCAAACGCTTCAGATGGTCATTTCTTCATGCGCAGTGGTCAACGCGGCACTCTCTAGCTGCCAATAGCACTTTTTACTATGCACACCCAACCAGAGTGACGGGAGGAGCGCATTTCAGAAAACGTGATCAGCTCGTCGAGAAAATGCGATTTAAGCAATAAAATTAAAAATGCACCCAAAACCTAAACCAAACGTTGCAGGTGGTTATTTCTTCATGCGCAGCAGTCAACGCGGCACTCTCTAGCTGCCAAGAGCACTTTTTACTATGCGCACCCAACCAGAGTGACGGGAGGAGCACATTTCAGAAAACGTGCTCAGCTCGTCCAGAAAATGCGATTTAAGCAATAAAATTAAAAATGCACCTAAAACCTAAACCAAACGTTGCAGATGGTCATTTCTTCATGCGCAGTGGTCAACGCGGCACTCTCTAGCTGCCAAGAGCACTTTTTACTATGCACACCCAACCAGAGTGACGGGAGGAGCACATTTCAGAAAACGTGCTCAGCTCGTCCAGACAATGCGATTTAAGCAATAAAATTAAAAATGCACCCAAAACCTAAACCAAACGTTGCAGGTGGTTATTTCTTCATGCGCAGTGGTCAACGCGGCACTCTCTAGCTGCCAAGAGCACTTTTTACTATGCGCACCCAACCAGAGTGACGGGAGGAGCACATTTCAGAAAACGTGCTCAGCTCGTCGAGAAAATGCGATTTAAGCAATAAAATTAAAAATGCACCTAAAACCTAAACATAACATTGCAGATGGTCATTTCTTCATGTGCAGTGGTGAACGCGGCACTCTCTAGCTGCCAAGAGCACTTTTTACTATGCGCACCCAACCAGAGTGACAGGAGGAGCACATTTCAGAAAACGTGCTCAGCTCGTTGAGAAAATGCGATTTAAGCAATAAAATTAAAAATGCACCCAAAACCTAAACCAAACGTTGCAGGTGGTTATTTCTTCATGCGCAGTGGTCAACGCGGCACTCTTTAGCTGCCAAGAGCACTTTTTACTATGCGCACCCAACCAGAGGGACGGGAGGAGCGCATTTCAGAAAACGTGCTCAGCTCGACGAGAAAATGCGATTTAAGCAATAAAATTAAAAATGCACCCAAAACCTAAACCAAACGTTGCAGGTGGTTATTTCTTCATGCGCAGTGGTCAACGCGGCACTCTCTAGCTGCCAAGAGCACTTTTTACGATGCACACCCAACCAGAGTGACGGGAGGAGCGCATTTCAGAAAACGTGCTCAGCTCGACGAGAAAATGCGATTTAAGCAATAAAATTAAAAATGCACCCAAAACCTAAACCAAACGTTGCAGGTGGTTATTTCTTCATGCGCAGTGGTCAACGCGGCACTCTCTAGCTGCCAAGAGCACTTTTTACTATGCGCACCCAACCAGAGTGACGGGAGGAGCACATTTCAGAAAACGTGCTCAGCTCGTCGAGAAAATGCGATTTAAGCAATAAAATTAAAAATGCACCTAAAACCTAAACCAAACGTTGCAGGTAGTTATTTCTTCGTGCGCAGCAGTCAACGCGGCACTCTCTAGCTGCCAAGAGCACTTTTTACTATGCGCACCCAACCAGAGTGACGGGAGGAGCACATTTCAGAAAACGTGCTCAGCTCGTCGAGTAAATGCGATTTAAGCAATAAAATTAAAAATGCACCCAAAACCTAAACCAAACGTTGCAGGTGGTTATTTCTTCATGCGCAGTGGTCAACGCGGCACTCTCTAGCTGCCAAGAGCACTTTTTACTATGCGCACCCAACCAGAGTGACGGGAGGAGCACATTTCAGAAAACGTGCTCAGCTCGTCCAGACAATGCGATTTAAGCAATAAAATTAAAAATGCACCCAAAACCTAAACCAAACGTTGCAGATGGTCATTTCTTCATGTGCAGTGGTCAACGCGGCACTCTCTAGCTGCCAAGAGCACTTTTTACTATGCACACCCAACCAGAGTGACGGGAGGAGCGCATTTCAGAAAACGTGCTCAGCTCGTCGAGAAAATGCGATTTAAGCAATAAAATTAAAAATGCACCCAAAACCTAAACCAAACGTTGCAGGTGGTTATTTCTTCATGCGCAGTGGTCAACGCGGCACTCTCTAGCTGCCAAGAGCACTTTTTACTATGCGCACCCAACCAGAGTGACGGGAGGAGCACATTTCAGAAAACGTGCTCAGCTCGTCGAGAAAATGCGATTTAAGCAATAAAATTTAAAATGCACCTAAAACCTAAACCAAACGTTGCAGGTGGTTATTTCTTCATGCGCAGTGGTCAACGCGGCACTCTCTAGCTGCCAAGAGCACTTTTTACTATGTGCACCCAACCAGAGTGACGGGAGGAGCACATTTCAGAAAACGTGCTCAGCTCGTCGAGAAAATGCGATTTAAGTAATACAATTAAAAATGCACCTAAAACCTAAACCAAACGTTGCAGGTGGTTATTTCTTCATGCACAGTGGTCAACGCGGCACTCTCTAGCTGCCAAGAGCACTTTTTACTATGCGCACCCAACCAGAGTGACGGGAGGAGCACATTCCAGAAAACGTGCTCAGCTCGTCGAGAAAATGCGATTTAAGCAATAAAATTAAAAATGCACCCAAAACCTAAACCAAACGTTGCAGATGGTCATTTCTTCATGTGCAGTGGTGAACGCGGCACTCTCTAGCTGCAAAGAGCACTTTTTACTATGCGCACCCAACCAGAGTGACAGGAGGAGCACATTTCAGAAAACGTGCTCAGCTCGTTGACAAAATGCGATTTAAGCAATAAAATTAAAAATGCACCCAAAACCTAAACCAAACGTTGCAGATGGTCATTTCTTCATGCGCAGTGGTCAACGCGGCACTCTCTAGCTGCCAAGAGCACTTTTTACTATGCGCTCCCAACCAGAGTGACGGGAGGAGCACATTTCAGAAAACGTGCTCAGCTCGTCGAGAAAAATGCGATTTAAGCAATAAAATTAAAAATGCACCTAAAACCTAAACCAAACGTTGCAGGTGGTTATTTCTTCGTGCGCAGCAGTCAACGCGGCACTCTCTAGCTGCCAAGAGCACTTTTTACTATGCGCACCCAACCAGAGTGACGGGAGGAGCACATTTCAGAAAACGTGCTCAGCTCGTCGAGTCAATGCAATTTAAGCAATAAAATAAAAAATGCACCCAAAACTTAAACCAAACGTTGCAGGTGGTTATTTCTTCATGCGCAGTGGTCAACGCGGCACTCTCTAGCTGCCAAGAGCACTTTTTACTATGCGCACCCAACCAGAGTGACGGGAGGAGCACATTTCAGAAAACGTGCTCAGCTCGTCCAGAAAATGCGATTTAAGCAATAAAATTAAAAATGCACCTAAAACCTAAACCAAACGTTGCAGATGGTCATTTCTTCATGCGCAGTGGTCAACGCGGCACTCTCTAGCTGCCAAGTGCACTTTTTACTATGCGCACCCAACCAGAGTGACGGGAGGAGCACATTTCAGAAAACGTGCTCAGCTCGTCCAGACAATGCGATTTAAGCAATAAAATTAAAAATGCACCCAAAACCTAAACCAAACGTTGCAGGTGGTTATTTCTTCATGCGCAGTGGTCAACGCGGCACTCTCTAGCTGCCAAGAGCACTTTTTACTATGCGCACCCAACCAGAGTGACGGGAGGAGCGCATTTCAGAAAACGTGCTCAGCTCGTCGAGAAAATGCGATTTAAGCAATAAAATTAAAAATGCACCTAAAACCTAAACCATAAGTTGCAGGTGGTTATTTCTTCATGCGCAGCAGTCAACACGGCACTCTCTAGCTGCCAAGAGCACTTTTTACTATGCGCACCCAACCAGAGTGACGGGAGAAGCACATTTCAGAAAACGTGCTCAGCTCGTCGAGAAATGCGATTTAAGCAATAAAATCAAAAATGCACCCAAAACCTAAACCAAACGTTGCAGATGGTCATTTCTTCATGTGCAGTGGTCAACGCGGCACTCTCTAGCTGCCAAGAGCACTTTTTACTATGCACACCCAACCAGAGTGACGGGAGGAGCGCATTTCAGAAAACGTGCTCAGCTCGTCGAAAAAATGCGATTTAAGCAATAAAATTAAAAATGCACCCAAAACCTAAACCAAACGTTGCAGGTGGTTATTTCTTCATGCGCAGTGGTCAACGCGGCACTCTCTAGCTGCCAAGAGCACTTTTTACTATGCGCACCCAACCAGAGTGACGGGAGGAGCACATTTCAGAAAACGTGCTCAGCTCGTCGAGAAAATGCGATTTAAGCAATAAAATTAAAAATGCACCTAAAACCTAAACCAAACGCTGCAGATGGTCATTTCTTCATGCGCAGTGGTCAACGCGGCACTCTCTAGCTGCCAAGAGCACTTTTTACTATACACACCCAACCAGAGTGACGGGAGGAGCACATTCCAGAAAACGTGCTCAGCTCGTCGGGAAAATGCGATTTAAGAAATAAAATTAAAAATGCACCCAAAACCTAAACCAAACGTTGCAGATGGTCATTTCTTCATGTGCAGTGGTCAACGCGGCACTCTCTAGCTGCCAAGAGCACTTTTTACTATGCACACCCAACCAGAGTGACGGGAGGAGCGCATTTCAGAAAACGTGCTCAGCTCGTCGAGAAAATGCGATTTAAGCAATAAAATTAAAAATGCACCCAAAACCTAAACCAAACGTTGCAGATGGTCATTTCTTCATGCGCAGTGGTCAACGCGGCACTCTCTAGCTGCCAAGAGCATTTTTTACTATGCGCACCCAACCAGAGTGACGGGAGGAGCACATTTCAGAAAACGTGCTCAGCTCGTCGAGAAAATGCGATTTAAGCAATAAAATTAAAAATGCACCCATAACCTAAACCAAACGTTGCAGATGGTCATTTCTTCATGCGCAGTGGTCAACGCGGCACTCTCTAGCTGCCAAGAGCACTTTTTACTATGCGCACCCAACCAGAGTGACGGGAGGAGCACATTTCAGAAAACGTGCTCAGCTCGTTGAGAAAATGCGATTTAAGCAATAAAATTAAAAATGCACCCGAAAACCTAAACCAAACGTTGCAGGTGGTTATTTCTTCTTGCGCAGTGGTCAACGCGGCACTCTCTAGCTGCCAAGAGCACTTTTTACTATACACACCCAACGAGAGTGACGGGAGGAGCACATTCCAGAAAACGTGCTCAGCTCGTCGAGAAAATGCGATTTAAGCAATAAAATTAAAAATGCACCCAAAACCTAAACCAAACGTTGCAGGTGGTTATTTCTTCATGCGCAGTGGTCAACGCGGCACTCTCTAGCTGCCAAGAGCACTTTTTACTATGCGCACCCAACCAGAGTGACGGGAGGAGCACATTTCAGAAAACGTGCTCAGCTCGTCGAGAAAATGCGATTTAAGCAATAAAATTAAAAATGCACCTAAAACCTAAACCAAACGCTGCAGATGGTCATTTCTTCATGCGCAGTGGTCAACGCGGCACTCTCTAGCTGCCAAGAGCACTTTTTACTATACACACCCAACCAGAGTGACGGGAGGAGCACATTCCAGAAAACGAGCTGAGCTCGTCGAGAAAATGCGATTTAAGCAATAAAATTAAAAATGCACCCAAAACCTAAACCAAACGTTGCAGATGGTCATTTCTTCATGCGCAGTGGTCAACGCGGCACTCTCTAGCTGCCAAGAGCACTTTTTACTATGCGCACCCAACCAGAGTGACGGGAGGAGCACATTTCAGAAAACGTGCTCAGCTCGTCGAGAAAAATGCGATTTAAGCAATAAAATTAAAAATGCACCTAAAACCTAAACCAAACGTTGCAGGTGGTTATTTCTTAGTGCGCAGCAGTCAACGCGGCACTCTCTAGCTGCCAAGAGCACTTTTTACTATGCGCACCCAACCAGAGTGACGGGAGGAGCACATTTCAGAAAACGTGCTCAGCTCGTCGAGTAAATGCGATTTAAGCAATAAAATTAAAAATGCACCCAAAACCTAAACCAAACGTTGCAGGTGGTTATTTCTTCATGCGCAGTGGTCAACGCGGCACTCTCTAGCTGCCAAGAGCACTTTTTACTATGCGCACCCAACCAGAGTGACGGGAGGAGCACATTTCAGAAAACGTGCTCAGCTCGTCCAGAAAATGCGATTTAAGCAATAAAATTAAAAATGCACCTAAAACCTAAACCAAACGTTGCAGATGGTCATTTCTTCATGCGCATTGGTCAACGCGGCACTCTCTAGCTGCCAAGAGGACTTTTTACTATGCACACCCAACCAGAGTGACGGGAGGAGCACATTTCAGAAAACGTGCTCAGCTCGTCCAGACAATGCGATTTAAGCAATAAAATTAAAAATGCACCCAAAACCTAAACCAAACGTTGCAGGTGGTTATTTCTTCATGCGCAGTGGTCAACGCGGCACTCTCTAGCTGCCAAGAGCACTTTTTACTATGCGCACCCAACCAGAGTGACGGGAGGAGCGCATTTCAGAAAACGTGCTCAGCTCGTCGAGAAAATGCGATTTAAGCAATAAAATTAAAAATGCACCTAAAACCTAAACCAAAAGTTGCAGGTGGTTATTTCTTCATGCGCAGCAGTCAACGCGGCACTCTCTAGCTGCCAAGAGCACTTTTTACTATGCGCACCCA
Source organism: Syngnathus scovelli (assembly GCF_024217435.2). Classification (NCBI taxonomy): domain Eukaryota; kingdom Metazoa; phylum Chordata; class Actinopteri; order Syngnathiformes; family Syngnathidae; genus Syngnathus; species Syngnathus scovelli. The sequence goes on along the minus strand of NW_026061342.1, from coordinate 2,062,961 downwards.
ACCAGAGTGACGGGAGGAGCACATTTAAGAAAACGTGCTCAGCTCGTCGAGAAAATGCGATTTAAGCAATAAAATTAAAAATGCACCTAAAACCTAAACCAAACGCTTCAGATGGTCATTTCTTCATGCGCAGTGGTCAACGCGGCACTCTCTAGCTGCCAAGAGCACTTTTTACTATACACACCCAACCAGAGTGACGGGAGGAGCACATTCCAGAAAACGTGCTCAGCTCGTCGAGAAAATGCGATTTAAGCAATAAAATTAAAAAATGCACCCAAAACCTAAACCAAACGTTGCAGATGGTCATTTCTTCATGTGCAGTGGTCAACGCGGCACTCTCTAGCTGCCAAGAGCACTTTTTACTATGCACACCCAACCAGAGTGACGGGAGGAGCGCATTTCAGAAAACGTGCTCAGCTCGTCGAGAAAATGCGATTTAAGCAATAAAATTAAAAATGCACCCAAAACCTAAACCAAACGTTGCAGGTGGTTATTTCTTCATGCGCAGTGGTCAACGCGGCACTCTCTAGCTGCCAAGAGCACTTTTTACTATGCGCACCCAACCAGAGTGACGGGAGGAGCACATTTCAGAAAACGTGCTCAGCTCGTCGAGAAAATGCGATTTAAGCAATAAAATTAAAAATGCACCTAAAACCTAAACCAAACGTTGCAGGTGGTTATTTCTTCGTGCGCAGCAGTCAACGCGGCACTCTCTAGCTGCCAAGAGCACTTTTTACTATGCGCACCCAACCAGAGTGACGGGAGGAGCACATTTCAGAAAACGTGCTCAGCTCGTCGAGTAAATGCAATTTAAGCAATAAAATTAAAAATGCACCCAAAACCTAAACCAAACGTTGCAGGTGGTTATTTCTTCATGCGCAGTGGTCAACGCGGCACTCTCAAGCTGCCAAGAGCACTTTTTACTATGCGCACCCAACCAGAGTGACGGGAGGAGCACATTTAAGAAAACGTGCTCAGCTCGTCGAGAAAATGCGATTTAAGCAATAAAATTAAAAATGCACCTAAAACCTAAACCAAACGCTTCAGATGGTCATTTCTTCATGCGCAGTGGTCAACGCGGCACTCTCTAGCTGCCAATAGCACTTTTTACTATGCACACCCAACCAGAGTGACGGGAGGAGCGCATTTCAGAAAACGTGATCAGCTCGTCGAGAAAATGCGATTTAAGCAATAAAATTAAAAATGCACCCAAAACCTAAACCAAACGTTGCAGGTGGTTATTTCTTCATGCGCAGTGGTCAACGCGGCACTCTCTAGCTGCCAAGAGCACTTTTTACTATGCGCACCCAACCAGAGTGACGGGAGGAGCACATTTCAGAAAACGTGCTCAGCTCGTCGAGAAAATGCGATTTAAGCAATACAATTAAAAATGCACCTAAAACCTAAACCAAACGTTGCAGGTGGTTATTTCTTCATGCGCAGTGGTCAACGCGGCACTCTCTAGCTGCCAAGAGCTTTTTTTACTATGCGCACCCACCCAGAGTGACGGGAGGAGCACATTTCAGAAAACGTGCTCAGCTCGTCGAGAAAATGCGATTTAAGCAATAAAATTAAAAATGCACCTAAAATCTATACCAAACGTTGCAGGTGGTTATTTCTTCATATGCAGTGGTCAACGCGGCACTCTCTAGCTGCCAAGAGCACTTTTTACTATGCGCACCCAACCAGAGTGACGGGAGGAGCACATTCCAGAAAACGTGCTCAGCTCGTCGAGAAAATGCGATTTAAGCAATAAAAGTAAAAATGCACCCAAAACCTAAACCAAACGTTGCAGATGGTCATTTCTTCATGCGCAGTGGTCAACGCGGCACTCTCTAGCTGCCAAGAGCACTTTTTACTATGCACACCCAACCAGAGTGATGGGAGGAGCGCATTTTAGAAAACGTGCTCAGCTCGACGAGAAAATGCAATTTAAGCAATAAAATTAAAAATGCACCCAAAACCTAAACCAAACGTTGCAGGTGGTTATTTCTTCATGCGCAGTGGTCAACGCGGCACTCTTTAGCTGCCAAGAGCACTTTTTACTATGCGCACCCAACCAGAGGGACGGGAGGAGCGCATTTCAGAAAACGTGCTCAGCTCGTCGAGAAAATGCGATTTAAGCAATAAAATTAAAAATGCACCTAAAACCTAAACCAAACGTTGCAGATGGTCATTTCTTCATGCGCAGTGGTCAACGCGGCACTCTCTAGCTGCCAAGTGCACTTTTTACTATGCGCACCCAACCAGAGTGACGGGAGGAGCACATTTCAGAAAACGTGCTCAGCTCGTCCAGACAATGCGATTTAAGCAATAAAATTAAAAATGCACCCAAAACCTAAACCAAACGTTGCAGGTGGTTATTTCTTCATGCGCAGTGGTCAACGCGGCACTCTCTAGCTGCCAAGAGCACTTTTTACTATGCGCACCCAACCAGAGTGACGGGAGGAGCGCATTTCAGAAAACGTGCTCAGCTCGTCGAGAAAATGCGATTCAAGCAATAAAATTAAAAATGCACCTAAAACCTAAACCATAAGTTGCAGGTGGTTATTTCTTCATGCGCAGCAGTCAACACGGCACTCTCTAGCTGCCAAGAGCACTTTTTACTATGCGCACCCAACCAGAGTGACGGGAGAAGCACATTTCAGAAAACGTGCTCAGCTCGTCGAGAAAATGCGATTTAAGCAATAAAATCAAAAATGCACCCAAAACCTAAACCAAACGTTGCAGATGGTCATTTCTTCATGTGCAGTGGTCAACGCGGCACTCTCTAGCTGCCAAGAGCACTTTTTACTATGCACACCCAACCAGAGTGACGGGAGGAGCGCATTTCAGAAAACGTGCTCAGCTCGTCGAAAAAATGCGATTTAAGCAATAAAATTAAAAATGCACCCAAAACCTAAACCAAACGTTGCAGGTGGTTATTTCTTCATGCGCAGTGGTCAACGCGGCACTCTCTAGCTGCCAAGAGCACTTTTTACTATGCGCACCCAACCAGAGTGACGGGAGGAGCACATTTCAGAAAACGTGCTCAGCTCGTCGAGAAAATGCGATTTAAGCAATAAAATTAAAAATGCACCTAAAACCTAAACCAAACGCTGCAGATGGTCATTTCTTCATGCGCAGTGGTCAACGCGGCACTCTCTAGCTGCCAAGAGCACTTTTTACTATGCGCATCCAACCAGAGTGACGTGAGGAGCACATTTCAGAAAACGTGCTCAGCTCGTCGAGAAAATGCGATTTAAGCAATAACATTAAAAATGCACCTAAAACCTAAACCAAACGTTGCAGGTGGTTATTTCTTGATGCGCAGTGGTCAACGCGGCACTCTCTCGCTGCCAAGAGAACTTTTTACTATGCGCACCCAACCAGAGTGACGGGAGGAGCACATTTTAGAAAACGTGCTCAGCTCGTCGAGAAAATGCGATTTAAGCAATAAAATTAAAAATGCACCCAAAACCTAAACCAAACGTTGCAGATGGTCATTTCTTCATGCGCAGTGGTCAACGCGGCACTCTCTAGCTGCCAAGAGCATTTTTTACTATGCGCACCCAACCAGAGTGACGGGAGGAGCACATTTCAGAAAACGTGCTCAGCTCGTCGAGAAAATGCGATTTAAGCAATAAAATTAAAAATGCACCCATAACCTAAACCAAACGTTGCAGATGGTCATTTCTTCATGCGCAGTGGTCAACGCGGCACTCTCTAGCTGCCAAGAGCACTTTTTACTATGCGCACCCAACCAGAGTGACGGGAGGAGCACATTTCAGAAAACGTGCTCAGCTCGTTGAGAAAATGCGATTTAAGCAATAAAATTAAAAATGCACCCGAAAACCTAAACCAAACGTTGCAGGTGGTTATTTCTTCTTGCGCAGTGGTCAACGCGGCACTCTCTAGCTGCCAAGAGCACTTTTTACTATACACACCCAACGAGAGTGACGGGAGGAGCACATTCCAGAAAACGTGCTCAGCTCGTCGAGAAAATGCGATTTAAGCAATAAAATTAAAAATGCACCCAAAACCTAAACCAAACGTTGCAGGTGGTTATTTCTTCATGCGCAGTGGTCAACGCGGCACTCTCTAGCTGCCAAGAGCACTTTTTACTATGCGCACCCAACCAGAGTGACGGGAGGAGCACATTTCAGAAAACGTGCTCAGCTCGTCGAGAAAATGCGATTTAAGCAATAAAATTAAAAATGCACCTGAAACCTAAACCAAACGCTGCAGATGGTCATTTCTTCATGCGCAGTGGTCAACGCGGCACTCTCTAGCTGCCAAGAGGACTTTTGACTATACACACCCAACCAGAGTGACGGGAGGAGCACATTCCAGAAAACGAGCTGAGCTCGTCGAGAAAATGCAATTTAAGCAATAAAATTAAAAATGCACCCAAAACCTAAACCAAACGTTGCAGATGGTCATTTCTTCATGTGCAGTGGTCAACGCGGCACTCTCTAGCTGCCAAGAGCACTTTTTACTATGCACACCCAACCAGAGTGACGGGAGGAGCGCATTTCAGGAAACGTGCTCAGCTCGTCGAGAAAATGCGATTTAAGCAATAAAATTAAAAATGCACCCAAAACCTAAACCAAACGTTGCAGATGGTCATTTCTTCATGCGCAGTGGTCAACGCGGCACTCTCTAGCTGCCAAGAGCACTTTTTACTATGCGCACCCAACCAGACTGACGGGAGGAGCACATTTCAGAAAACGTGCTCAGCTCGTCGAGAAAAATGCGATTTAAGCAATAAAATTAAAAATGCACCTAAAACCTAAACCAAACGTTGCAGGTGGTTATTTCTTCGTGCGCAGCAGTCAACGCGGCACTCTCTAGCTGCCAAGAGCACTTTTTACTATGCGCACCCAACCAGAGTGACGGGAGGAGCACATTTCAGAAAACGTGCTCAGCTCGTCGAGTAAATGCGATTTAAGCAATAAAATTAAAAATGCACCCAAAACCTAAACCAAACGTTGCAGGTGGTTATTTCTTCATGTGCAGTGGTCAACGCGGCACTCTCTAGCTGCCAAGAGCACTTTTTACTATGCGCACCCAACCAGAGTGACGGGAGGAGCACATTTCAGAAAACGTGCCCAGCTCGTCCAGAAAATGCGATTTAAGCAATAAAATTAAAAATGCACCTAAAACCTAAACCAAACGTTGCAGATGGTCATTTCTTCATGCGCATTGGTCAACGCGGCACTCTCTAGCTGCCAAGAGGACTTTTTACTATGCACACCCAACCAGAGTGACGGGAGGAGCACATTTCAGAAAACGTGCTCAGCTCGTCCAGACAATGCGATTTAAGCAATAAAATTAAAAATGCACCCAAAACCTAAACCAAACGTTGCAGGTGGTTATTTCTTCATGCGCAGTGGTCAACGCGGCACTCTCTAGCTGCCAAGAGCACTTTTTACTATGCGCACCCAACCAGAGTGACGGGAGGAGCGCATTTCAGAAAACGTGCTCAGCTCGTCGAGAAAATGCGATTTAAGCAATAAAATTAAAAATGCACCTAAAACCTAAACCAAAAGTTGCAGGTGGTTATTTCTTCATGCGCAGCAGTCAACGCGGCACTCTCTAGCTGCCAAGAGCACTTTTTACTATGCGCACCCAACCAGAGTGACGGGAGGAGCACATTTAAGAAAACGTGCTCAGCTCGTCGAGAAAATGCGATTTAAGCAATAAAATTAAAAATGCACCTAAAACCTAAACCAAACGCTTCAGATGGTCATTTCTTCATGCGCAGTGGTCAACGCGGCACTCTCTAGCTGCCAAGAGCACTTTTTACTATACACACCCAACCAGAGTGACGGGAGGAGCACATTCCAGAAAACGTGCTCAGCTCGTCGGGAAAATGCGATTTAAGCAATAAAATTAAAAATGCACCCAAAACCTAAACCAAACGTTGCAGATGGTCATTTCTTCATGTGCAGTGGTCAACGCGGCACTCTCTAGCTGCCAAGAGCACTTTTTACTATGCACACCCAACCAGAGTGACGGGAGGAGCGCATTTCAGAAAACGTGCTCAGCTCGTCGAGAAAATGCGATTTAAGCAATAAAATTAAAAATGCACCCAAAACCTAAACCAAACGTTGCAGGTGGTTATTTCTTCATGCGCAGTGGTCAACGCGGCACTCTCTAGCTGCCAAGAGCACTTTTTACTATGCGCACCCAACCAGAGTGACGGGAGGAGCACATTTCAGAAAACGTGCTCAGCTCGTCGAGAAAATGCGATTTAAGCAATAAAATTAAAAATGCACCTAAAACCTAAACATAACATTGCAGATGGTCATTTCTTCATGTGCAGTGGTGAACGCGGCACTCTCTAGCTGCCAAGAGCACTTTTTACTATGCGCACCCAACCAGAGTGACAGGAGGAGCACATTTCAGAAAACGTGCTCAGCTCGTTGAGAAAATGCGATTTAAGCAATAAAATTAAAAATGCACCCAAAACCTAAACCAAACGTTGCAGGTGGTTATTTCTTCATGCGCAGTGGTCAACGCGGCACTCTTTAGCTGCCAAGAGCACTTTTTACTATGCGCACCCAACCAGAGGGACGGGAGGAGCGCATTTCAGAAAACGTGCTCAGCTCGACGAGAAAATGCGATTTAAGCAATAAAATTAAAAATGCACCCAAAACCTAAACCAAACGTTGCAGGTGGTTATTTCTTCATGCGCAGTGGTCAACGCGGCACTCTCTAGCTGCCAAGAGCACTTTTTACGATGCACACCCAACCAGAGTGACGGGAGGAGCGCATTTCAGAAAACGTGCTCAGCTCGACGAGAAAATGCGATTTAAGCAATAAAATTAAAAATGCACCCAAAACCTAAACCAAACGTTGCAGGTGGTTATTTCTTCATGCGCAGTGGTCAACGCGGCACTCTCTAGCTGCCAAGAGCACTTTTTACTATGCGCACCCAACCAGAGTGACGGGAGGAGCACATTTCAGAAAACGTGCTCAGCTCGTCGAGAAAATGCGATTTAAGCAATAAAATTAAAAATGCACCTAAAACCTAAACCAAACGTTGCAGGTAGTTATTTCTTCGTGCGCAGCAGTCAACGCGGCACTCTCTAGCTGCCAAGAGCACTTTTTACTATGCGCACCCAACCAGAGTGACGGGAGGAGCACATTTCAGAAAACGTGCTCAGCTCGTCGAGTAAATGCGATTTAAGCAATAAAATTAAAAATGCACCCAAAACCTAAACCAAACGTTGCAGGTGGTTATTTCTACATGCGCAGTGGTCAACGCGGCACTCTCTAGCTGCCAAGAGCACTTTTTACTATGCGCACCCAACCAGAGTGACGGGAGGAGCACATTTCAGAAAACGTGCTCAGCTCGTCCAGAAAATGCGATTTAAGCAATACAATTAAAAATGCACCTAAAACCTAAACCAAACGTTGCAGATGGTCATTTCTTCATGCGCAGTGGTCAACGCGGCACTCTCTAGCTGCCAAGAGCACTTTTTACTATGCACACCCAACCAGAGTGACGGGAGGAGCACATTTCAGAAAACGTACTCAGCTCGTCCAGACAATGCGATTTAAGCAATAAAATTAAAAATGCACCCAAAACCTAAACCAAACGTTGCAGGTGGTTATTTCTTCATGCGCAGTGGTCAACGCGGCACTCTCTAGCTGCCAAGAGCACTTTTTACTATGCGCACCCAACCAGAGTGACGGGAGGAGCGCATTTCAGAAAACGTGCTCAGCTCGTCGAGAAAATGCGATTTAAGCAATAAAATTAAAAATGCACCTAAAACCTAAACCAAAAGTTGCAAGTGGTTATTTCTTCATGCGCAGCAGTCAACGCGGCACTCTCTAGCTGCCAAGAGCACTTTTTACTATGCGCACCCAACCAGAGTGACGGGAGGAGCACATTTCAGAAAACGTGCTCAGCTCGTCGAGAAAATGCGATTGAAGCAATAAAATTAAAAATGCACCTAAAACCTAAACCAAACGCTGCAGATGGTCATTTCTTCATGCGCAGTTGTCAACGCGGCACTCTCTAGCTGCCAAGAGCACTTTTTACTATACACACCCAACCAGAGTGACGGGAGGAGCACATTCCAGAAAACGTGCTCAGCTCGTCGAGAAAATGCGATTTAAGCAATAAAATTAAAAATGCACCCAAAACCTAAACCAAACGTTGCAGATGGTCATTTCTTTATGTGCAGTGGTCAACGCGGCACTCTCTAGCTGCCAAGAGCACTTTTTACTATGCACACCCAACCAGAGTGACGGGAGGAGCGCATTCCAGAAAACGTGCTCAGCTCGTCGAGAAAATGCGATTTAAGCAATAAAATTAAAAATGCACCCAAAACCTAAACCAAACGTTGCAGATGGTCATTTCTTCATGTGCAGTGGTGAACGCGGCACTCTCTAGCTGCCAAGAGCACTTTTTACTATGCGCACCCAACCAGAGTGACAGGAGGAGCACATTTCAGAAAACGTGCTCAGCTCGTTGAGAAAATGCGATTTAAGCAATAAAATTAAAAATGCACCCAAAACCTAAACCAAACGTTGCAGGTGGTTATTTCTTCATGCGCAGTGGTCAACGCGGCAATCTCTAGCTGCCAAGAGCACTTTTTACTATGCGCACCCAACCAGAGTGACGGGAGGAGCGCATTTCAGAAAACGTGCTCAGCTCGACGAAAAAATGCGATTTAAGCAATACAATTAAAAATGCACCCAAAACCTAAACCAAACGTTGCAGGTGGTTATTTTTTCATGCGCAGTGGTCAACGCGGCACTCTCTAGCTGCCAAGAGCACTTTTTACTATGCGCACCCAACCAGAGTGACGGGAGGAGCACATTTCAGAAAACGTGCTCAGCTCGTCGAGAAAATGCGATTTAAGCAATAAAATTAAAAATGCACCTAAAACCTAAACCAAACGTTGCAGGTGGTTATTTCTTCGTGCGCAGCAGTCAACGCGGCACTCTCTAGCTGCCAAGAGCACTTTTTACTATGCGCACCCAACCAGAGTGACGGGAGGAGCACATTTCAGAAAACGTGCTCAGCTCGTCGAGTAAATGCAATTTAAGCAATAAAATTAAAAATGCACCCAAAACCTAAACCAAACGTTGCAGGTGGTTATTTCTTCATGCGCAGTGGTCAACGCGGCACTCTCTAGCTGCCAAGAGCACTTTTTACTATGCGCACCCAACCAGAGTGACGGGAGGAGCACATTTCAGAAAACGTGCTCAGCTCGTCCAGAAAATGCGATTTAAGCAATAAAATTAAAAATGCACCTAAAACCTAAACCAAACGTTGCAGATGGTCATTTCTTCATGCGCAGTGGTCAACGCGGCACTCTCTAGCTGCCAAGAGCACTTTTTACTATGCGCACCCAACCAGAGTGACGGGAGGAGCACATTTCAGAAAACGTGCTCAGCTCGTCGAGAAAATGCGATTTAAGCAATAAAATTAAAAATGCACCCAAAACCTAAACCAAACGTTGCAGGTGGTTATTTCTTCATGCGCAGTGGTCAACGCGGCACTCTCTAGCTGCCAAGAGCACTTTTTACTATGCGCACCCAACCAGAGTGACGGGAGGAGCGCATTTCAGAAAACGTGCTCAGCTCGTCGAGAAAATGCGATTTAAGCAATAAAATTTAAAATGCACCCAAAACCTAAACCAAACGTTGCAGATGGTCATTTCTTCATGTGCAGTGGTGAACGCGGCACTCTCTAGCTGCCAAGAGCACTTTTTACTATGCGCACCCAACCAGAGTGACAGGAGGAGCACATTTCAGAAAACGTGCTCAGCTCGTCGAGAAAATGCGATTTAAGCAATAAAATTAAAAATGCACCTAAAACCTAAACCAAACGTTGCAGATGGTCATTTCTTCATGCGCAGTGGTCAACGCGGCACTCTCTAGCTGCCAAGAGCACTTTTTACTATGCGCACCCAACCAGAGTGACGGGAGGAGCACATTTCAGAAAACGTGCTCAGCTCGTCCAGACAATGCGATTTAAGCAATAAAATTAAAAATGCACCCAAAACCTAAACCAAACGTTGCAGGTGGTTATTTCTTCATGCGCAGTGGTCAACGCGGCACTCTCTAGCTGCCAAGAGAACTTTTTACTATGCGCACCCAACCAGAGTGACGGGAGGAGCACATTTCAGAAAACGTGCTCAGCTCGTCGAGAAAATGCGATTTAAGCAATAAAATTTAAAATGCACCTAAAACCTAAACCAAACGTTGCAGGTGGTTATTTCTTCATGCGCAGCAGTCAACGCGGCACTCTCTAGCTGCCAAGAGCACTTTTTACTATGCGCACCCAACCAGAGTGACGGGAGGAGCACATTTCAGAAAACGTGCTCAGCTCGTTGAGAAAATGCGATTTAAGCAATACAATTAAAAATGCACCTAAAACCTAAACCAAACGTTGCAGGTGGTTATTTCTTCATATGTAGCAGTCAACGCGGCACTCTCTAGCTGCCAAGAGCACTTTTTACTATGCGCACCCAACCAGAGTGACGGGAGGAGCACATTTCAGAAAACGTGCTCAGCTCGTCGAGAAAATGCGATTTAAGCAATAAAATTAAAAATGCACCTAAAAACCTAAACCAAACGTTGCAGGTGGTTATTTCTTCATGCGCATTGGTCAACGCGGCACTCTCTAGCTGCCAAGAGAACTTTTTACTATGCGCACCCAACCAGAGTGACGGGAGGAGCACATTTCAGAAAACGTGCTCAGCTCGTCGAGAAAATGCGATTTAAGCAATAAAATTAAAAATGCACCTAAAACCCAAACCAAACGTTGCAGGTGGTTATTTCTTCATGCGCAGTGGTCAACGCGGCACTCTTTAGCTGCCAAGAGCACTTTTTACTATGCGCACCCAACCAGAGGGACGGGAGGAGCGCATTTCAGAAAACGTGCTCAGCTCGACGAGAAAATGCGATTTAAGCAATAAAATTAAAAATGCACCCAAAACCTAAACCAAACGTTGCAGGTGGTTATTTCTTCATGCGCAGTGGTCAACGCGGCACTCTCTAGCTGCCAAGAGCACTTTTTACGATGCACACCCAACCAGAGTGACGGGAGGAGCGCATTTCAGAAAACGTGCTCAGCTCGACGAGAAAATGCGATTTAAGCAATAAAATTAAAAATGCACCCAAAACCTAAACCAAACGTTGCAGGTGGTTATTTCTTCATGCGCAGTGGTCAACGCGGCACTCTCTAGCTGCCAAGAGCACTTTTTACTATGCGCACCCAACCAGAGTGACGGGAGGAGCACATTTCAGAAAACGTGCTCAGCTCGTCGAGAAAATGCGATTTAAGCAATAAAATTAAAAATGCACCTAAAACCTAAACCAAACGTTGCAGGTAGTTATTTCTTCGTGCGCAGCAGTCAACGCGGCACTCTCTAGCTGCCAAGAGCACTTTTTACTATGCGCACCCAACCAGAGTGACGGGAGGAGCACATTTCAGAAAACGTGCTCAGCTCGTCGAGTAAATGCGATTTAAGCAATAAAATTAAAAATTCACCCAAAACCTAAACCAAACGTTGCAGGTGGTTATTTCTACATGCGCAGTGGTCAACGCGGCACTCTCTAGCTGCCAAGAGCATTTTTTACTATGCGCACCCAACCAGAGTGACGGGAGGAGCACATTTCAGAAAACGTGCTCAGCTCGTCCAGAAAATGCGATTTAAGCAATACAATTAAAAATGCACCTAAAACCTAAACCAAACGTTGCAGGTGGTTATTTCTTCATGCGCAGTGGTCAACGCGGCACTCTCTAGCTGCCAAGAGCACTTTTTACTATGCGCACCCAACCAGAGTGACGGGAGGAGCACATTTCAGAAAACGTGCTCAGCTCGTCGAGAAAAATGCGATTTAAGCAATAAAATTAAAAATGCACCTAAAACCTAAACCAAACGTTGCAGGTGGTTATTTCTTCGTGCGCAGCAGTCAACGCGGCACTCTCTAGCTGCCAAGAGCACTTTTTACTATGCGCACCCAACCAGAGTGACGGGAGGAGCACATTTCAGAAAACGTGCTCAGCTCGTCGAGTAAATGCGATTTAAGCAATAAAATTAAAAATGCACCCAAAACCTAAACCAAACGTTGCAGGTGGTTATTTCTTCATGTGCAGTGGTCAACGCGGCACTCTCTAGCTGCCAAGAGCACTTTTTACTATGCGCACCCAACCAGAGTGACGGGAGGAGCACATTTCAGAAAACGTGCTCAGCTCGTCCAGAAAATGCGATTTAAGCAATAAAATTAAAAATGCACCTAAAACCTAAACCAAACGTTGCAGATGGTCATTTCTTCATGCGCATTGGTCAACGCGGCACTCTCTAGCTGCCAAGAGGACTTTTTACTATGCACACCCAACCAGAGTGACGGGAGGAGCACATTTCAGAAAACGTGCTCAGCTCGTCCAGACAATGCGATTTAAGCAATAAAATTAAAAATGCACCCAAAACCTAAACCAAACGTTGCAGGTGGTTATTTCTTCATGCGCAGTGGTCAACGCGGCACTCTCTAGCTGCCAAGAGCACTTTTTACTATGCGCACCCAACCAGAGTGACGGGAGGAGCGCATTTCAGAAAACGTGCTCAGCTCGTCGAGAAAATGCGATTTAAGCAATAAAATTAAAAATGCACCTAAAACCTAAACCAAAAGTTGCAGGTGGTTATTTCTTCATGCGCAGCAGTCAACGCGGCACTCTCTAGCTGCCAAGAGCACTTTTTACTATGCGCACCCAACCAGAGTGACGGGAGGAGCACAGTTAAGAAAACGTGCTCAGCTCGTCGAGAAAATGCGATTTAAGCAATAAAATTAAAAATGCACCTAAAACCTAAACCAAACGCTTCAGATGGTCATTTCTTCATGCGCAGTGGTCAACGCGGCACTCTCTAGCTGCCAAGAGCACTTTTTACTATACACACCCAACCAGAGTGACGGGAGGAGCACATTCCAGAAAACGTGCTCAGCTCGTCGGGAAAATGCGATTTAAGCAATAAAATTAAAAATGCACCCAAAACCTAAACCAAACGTTGCAGATGGTCATTTCTTCATGTGCAGTGGTCAACGCGGCACTCTCTAGCTGCCAAGAGCACTTTTTACTATGCACACCCAACCAGAGTGACGGGAGGAGCGCATTTCAGAAAACGTGCTCAGCTCGTCGAGAAAATGCGATTTAAGCAATAAAATTAAAAATGCACCCAAAACCTAAACCAAACGTTGCAGGTGGTTATTTCTTCATGCGCAGTGGTCAACGCGGCACTCTCTAGCTGCCAAGAGCACTTTTTACTATGCGCACCCAACCAGAGTGACGGGAGGAGCACATTTCAGAAAACGTGCTCAGCTCGTCGAGAAAATGCGATTTAAGCAATAAAATTAAAAATGCACCTAAAACCTAAACATAACATTGCAGATGGTCATTTCTTCATGTGCAGTGGTGAACGCGGCACTCTCTAGCTGCCAAGAGCACTTTTTACTATGCGCACCCAACCAGAGTGACAGGAGGAGCACATTTCAGAAAACGTGCTCAGCTCGTTGAGAAAATGCGATTTAAGCAATAAAATTAAAAATGCACCCAAAACCTAAACCAAACGTTGCAGGTGGTTATTTCTTCATGCGCAGTGGTCAACGCGGCACTCTTTAGCTGCCAAGAGCACTTTTTACTATGCGCACCCAACCAGAGGGACGGGAGGAGCGCATTTCAGAAAACGTGCTCAGCTCGACGAGAAAATGCGATTTAAGCAATAAAATTAAAAATGCACCCAAAACCTAAACCAAACGTTGCAGGTGGTTATTTCTTCATGCGCAGTGGTCAACGCGGCACTCTCTAGCTGCCAAGAGCACTTTTTACGATGCACACCCAACCAGAGTGACGGGAGGAGCGCATTTCAGAAAACGTGCTCAGCTCGACGAGAAAATGCGATTTAAGCAATAAAATTAAAAATGCACCCAAAACCTAAACCAAACGTTGCAGGTGGTTATTTCTTCATGCGCAGTGGTCAACGCGGCACTCTCTAGCTGCCAAGAGCACTTTTTACTATGCGCACCCAACCAGAGTGACGGGAGGAGCACATTTCAGAAAACGTGCTCAGCTCGTCGAGAAAATGCGATTTAAGCAATAAAATTAAAAATGCACCTAAAACCTAAACCAAACGTTGCAGGTAGTTATTTCTTCGTGCGCAGCAGTCAACGCGGCACTCTCTAGCTGCCAAGAGCACTTTTTACTATGCGCACCCAACCAGAGTGACGGGAGGAGCACATTTCAGAAAACGTGCTCAGCTCGTCGAGTAAATGCGATTTAAGCAATAAAATTAAAAATGCACCCAAAACCTAAACCAAACGTTGCAGGTGGTTATTTCTACATGCGCAGTGGTCAACGCGGCACTCTCTAGCTGCCAAGAGCACTTTTTACTATGCGCACCCAACCAGAGTGACGGGAGGAGCACATTTCAGAAAACGTGCTCAGCTCGTCCAGAAAATGCGATTTAAGCAATACAATTAAAAATGCACCTAAAACCTAAACCAAACGTTGCAGATGGTCATTTCTTCATGCGCAGTGGTCAACGCGGCACTCTCTAGCTGCCAAGAGCACTTTTTACTATGCACACCCAACCAGAGTGACGGGAGGAGCACATTTCAGAAAACGTACTCAGCTCGTCCAGACAATGCGATTTAAGCAATAAAATTAAAAATGCACCCAAAACCTAAACCAAACGTTGCAGGTGGTTATTTCTTCATGCGCAGTGGTCAACGCGGCACTCTCTAGCTGCCAAGAGCACTTTTTACTATGCGCACCCAACCAGAGTGACGGGAGGAGCGCATTTCAGAAAACGTGCTCAGCTCGTCGAGAAAATGCGATTTAAGCAATAAAATTAAAAATGCACCTAAAACCTAAACCAAAAGTTGCAAGTGGTTATTTCTTCATGCGCAGCAGTCAACGCGGCACTCTCTAGCTGCCAAGAGCACTTTTTACTATGCGCACCCAACCAGAGTGACGGGAGGAGCACATTTCAGAAAACGTGCTCAGCTCGTCGAGAAAATGCGATTGAAGCAATAAAATTAAAAATGCACCTAAAACCTAAACCAAACGCTGCAGATGGTCATTTCTTCATGCGCAGTTGTCAACGCGGCACTCTCTAGCTGCCAAGAGCACTTTTTACTATACACACCCAACCAGAGTGACGGGAGGAGCACATTCCAGAAAACGTGCTCAGCTCGTCGAGAAAATGCGATTTAAGCAATAAAATTAAAAATGCACCCAAAACCTAAACCAAACGTTGCAGATGGTCATTTCTTTATGTGCAGTGGTCAACGCGGCACTCTCTAGCTGCCAAGAGCACTTTTTACTATGCACACCCAACCAGAGTGACGGGAGGAGCGCATTCCAGAAAACGTGCTCAGCTCGTCGAGAAAATGCGATTTAAGCAATAAAATTAAAAATGCACCCAAAACCTAAACCAAACGTTGCAGATGGTCATTTCTTCATGTGCAGTGGTGAACGCGGCACTCTCTAGCTGCCAAGAGCACTTTTTACTATGCGCACCCAACCAGAGTGACAGGAGGAGCACATTTCAGAAAACGTGCTCAGCTCGTTGAGAAAATGCGATTTAAGCAATAAAATTAAAAATGCACCCAAAACCTAAACCAAACGTTGCAGGTGGTTATTTCTTCATGCGCAGTGGTCAACGCGGCAATCTCTAGCTGCCAAGAGCACTTTTTACTATGCGCACCCAACCAGAGTGACGGGAGGAGCGCATTTCAGAAAACGTGCTCAGCTCGACGAAAAAATGCGATTTAAGCAATACAATTAAAAATGCACCCAAAACCTAAACCAAACGTTGCAGGTGGTTATTTTTTCATGCGCAGTGGTCAACGCGGCACTCTCTAGCTGCCAAGAGCACTTTTTACTATGCGCACCCAACCAGAGTGACGGGAGGAGCACATTTCAGAAAACGTGCTCAGCTCGTCGAGAAAATGCGATTTAAGCAATAAAATTAAAAATGCACCTAAAACCTAAACCAAACGTTGCAGGTGGTTATTTCTTCGTGCGCAGCAGTCAACGCGGCACTCTCTAGCTGCCAAGAGCACTTTTTACTATGCGCACCCAACCAGAGTGACGGGAGGAGCACATTTCAGAAAACGTGCTCAGCTCGTCGAGTAAATGCAATTTAAGCAATAAAATTAAAAATGCACCCAAAACCTAAACCAAACGTTGCAGGTGGTTATTTCTTCATGCGCAGTGGTCAACGCGGCACTCTCTAGCTGCCAAGAGCACTTTTTACTATGCGCACCCAACCAGAGTGACGGGAGGAGCACATTTCAGAAAACGTGCTCAGCTCGTCCAGAAAATGCGATTTAAGCAATAAAATTAAAAATGCACCTAAAACCTAAACCAAACGTTGCAGATGGTCATTTCTTCATGCGCAGTGGTCAACGCGGCACTCTCTAGCTGCCAAGAGCACTTTTTACTATGCGCACCCAACCAGAGTGACGGGAGGAGCACATTTCAGAAAACGTGCTCAGCTCGTCGAGAAAATGCGATTTAAGCAATAAAATTAAAAATGCACCCAAAACCTAAACCAAACGTTGCAGGTGGTTATTTCTTCATGCGCAGTGGTCAACGCGGCACTCTCTAGCTGCCAAGAGCACTTTTTACTATGCGCACCCAACCAGAGTGACGGGAGGAGCGCATTTCAGAAAACGTGCTCAGCTCGTCGAGAAAATGCGATTTAAGCAATAAAATTTAAAATGCACCCAAAACCTAAACCAAACGTTGCAGATGGTCATTTCTTCATGTGCAGTGGTGAACGCGGCACTCTCTAGCTGCCAAGAGCACTTTTTACTATGCGCACCCAACCAGAGTGACAGGAGGAGCACATTTCAGAAAACGTGCTCAGCTCGTCGAGAAAATGCGATTTAAGCAATAAAATTAAAAATGCACCTAAAACCTAAACCAAACGTTGCAGATGGTCATTTCTTCATGCGCAGTGGTCAACGCGGCACTCTCTAGCTGCCAAGAGCACTTTTTACTATGCGCACCCAACCAGAGTGACGGGAGGAGCACATTTCAGAAAACGTGCTCAGCTCGTCCAGACAATGCGATTTAAGCAATAAAATTAAAAATGCACCCAAAACCTAAACCAAACGTTGCAGGTGGTTATTTCTTCATGCGCAGTGGTCAACGCGGCACTCTCTAGCTGCCAAGAGAACTTTTTACTATGCGCACCCAACCAGGGTGACGGGAGGAGCACATTTCAGAAAACGTGCTCAGCTCGTCGAGAAAATGCGATTTAAGCAATAAAATTTAAAATGCACCTAAAACCTAAACCAAACGTTGCAGGTGGTTATTTCTTCATGCGCAGCAGTCAACGCGGCACTCTCTAGCTGCCAAGAGCACTTTTTACTATGCGCACCCAACCAGAGTGACGGGAGGAGCACATTTCAGAAAACGTGCTCAGCTCGTTGAGAAAATGCGATTTAAGCAATAAAATTAAAAATGCACCTAAAACCTAAACCAAACGTTGCAGGTGGTTATTTCTTCATATGTAGCAGTCAACGCGGCACTCTCTAGCTGCCAAGAGCACTTTTTACTATGCGCACCCAACCAGAGTGACGGGAGGAGCACATTTCAGAAAACGTGCTCAGCTCGTCGAGAAAATGCGATTTAAGCAATAAAATTAAAAATGCACCTAAAAACCTAAACCAAACGTTGCAGGTGGTTATTTCTTCATGCGCATTGGTCAACGCGGCACTCTCTAGCTGCCAAGAGAACTTTTTACTATGCGCACCCAACCAGAGTGACGGGAGGAGCACATTTCAGAAAACGTGCTCAGCTCGTCGAGAAAATGCGATTTAAGCAATAAAATTAAAAATGCACCTAAAACCCAAACCAAACGTTGCAGGTGGTTATTTCTTCATGCGCAGTGGTCAACGCGGCACTCTTTAGCTGCCAAGAGCACTTTTTACTATGCGCACCCAACCAGAGGGACGGGAGGAGCGCATTTCAGAAAACGTGCTCAGCTCGACGAGAAAATGCGATTTAAGCAATAAAATTAAAAATGCACCCAAAACCTAAACCAAACGTTGCAGGTGGTTATTTCTTCATGCGCAGTGGTCAACGCGGCACTCTCTAGCTGCCAAGAGCACTTTTTACGATGCACACCCAACCAGAGTGACGGGAGGAGCGCATTTCAGAAAACGTGCTCAGCTCGACGAGAAAATGCGATTTAAGCAATAAAATTAAAAATGCACCCAAAACCTAAACCAAACGTTGCAGGTGGTTATTTCTTCATGCGCAGTGGTCAACGCGGCACTCTCTAGCTGCCAAGAGCACTTTTTACTATGCGCACCCAACCAGAGTGACGGGAGGAGCACATTTCAGAAAACGTGCTCAGCTCGTCGAGAAAATGCGATTTAAGCAATAAAATTAAAAATGCACCTAAAACCTAAACCAAACGTTGCAGGTAGTTATTTCTTCGTGCGCAGCAGTCAACGCGGCACTCTCTAGCTGCCAAGAGCACTTTTTACTATGCGCACCCAACCAGAGTGACGGGAGGAGCACATTTCAGAAAACGTGCTCAGCTCGTCGAGTAAATGCGATTTAAGCAATAAAATTAAAAATTCACCCAAAACCTAAACCAAACGTTGCAGGTGGTTATTTCTACATGCGCAGTGGTCAACGCGGCACTCTCTAGCTGCCAAGAGCATTTTTTACTATGCGCACCCAACCAGAGTGACGGGAGGAGCACATTTCAGAAAACGTGCTCAGCTCGTCCAGAAAATGCGATTTAAGCAATACAATTAAAAATGCACCTAAAACCTAAACCAAACGTTGCAGGTGGTTATTTCTTCATGCGCAGTGGTCAACGCGGCACTCTCTAGCTGCCAAGAGCACTTTTTACTATGCGCACCCAACCAGAGTGACGGGAGGAGCACATTTCAGAAAACGTGCTCAGCTCGTCGAGAAAAATGCGATTTAAGCAATAAAATTAAAAATGCACCTAAAACCTAAACCAAACGTTGCAGGTGGTTATTTCTTCGTGCGCAGCAGTCAACGCGGCACTCTCTAGCTGCCAAGAGCACTTTTTACTATGCGCACCCAACCAGAGTGACGGGAGGAGCACATTTCAGAAAACGTGCTCAGCTCGTCGAGTAAATGCGATTTAAGCAATAAAATTAAAAATGCACCCAAAACCTAAACCAAACGTTGCAGGTGGTTATTTCTTCATGTGCAGTGGTCAACGCGGCACTCTCTAGCTGCCAAGAGCACTTTTTACTATGCGCACCCAACCAGAGTGACGGGAGGAGCACATTTCAGAAAACGTGCTCAGCTCGTCCAGAAAATGCGATTTAAGCAATAAAATTAAAAATGCACCTAAAACCTAAACCAAACGTTGCAGATGGTCATTTCTTCATGCGCATTGGTCAACGCGGCACTCTCTAGCTGCCAAGAGGACTTTTTACTATGCACACCCAACCAGAGTGACGGGAGGAGCACATTTCAGAAAACGTGCTCAGCTCGTCCAGACAATGCGATTTAAGCAATAAAATTAAAAATGCACCCAAAACCTAAACCAAACGTTGCAGGTGGTTATTTCTTCATGCGCAGTGGTCAACGCGGCACTCTCTAGCTGCCAAGAGCACTTTTTACTATGCGCACCCAACCAGAGTGACGGGAGGAGCGCATTTCAGAAAACGTGCTCAGCTCGTCGAGAAAATGCGATTTAAGCAATAAAATTAAAAATGCACCTAAAACCTAAACCAAAAGTTGCAGGTGGTTATTTCTTCATGCGCAGCAGTCAACGCGGCACTCTCTAGCTGCCAAGAGCACTTTTTACTATGCGCACCCAACCAGAGTGACGGGAGGAGCACAGTTAAGAAAACGTGCTCAGCTCGTCGAGAAAATGCGATTTAAGCAATAAAATTAAAAATGCACCTAAAACCTAAACCAAACGCTTCAGATGGTCATTTCTTCATGCGCAGTGGTCAACGCGGCACTCTCTAGCTGCCAAGAGCACTTTTTACTATACACACCCAACCAGAGTGACGGGAGGAGCACATTCCAGAAAACGTGCTCAGCTCGTCGGGAAAATGCGATTTAAGCAATAAAATTAAAAATGCACCCAAAACCTAAACCAAACGTTGCAGATGGTCATTTCTTCATGTGCAGTGGTCAACGCGGCACTCTCTAGCTGCCAAGAGCACTTTTTACTATGCACACCCAACCAGAGTGACGGGAGGAGCGCATTTCAGAAAACGTGCTCAGCTCGTCGAGAAAATGCGATTTAAGCAATAAAATTAAAAATGCACCCAAAACCTAAACCAAACGTTGCAGGTGGTTATTTCTTCATGCGCAGTGGTCAACGCGGCACTCTCTAGCTGCCAAGAGCACTTTTTACTATGCGCACCCAACCAGAGTGACGGGAGGAGCACATTTCAGAAAACGTGCTCAGCTCGTCGAGAAAATGCGATTTAAGCAATAAAATTAAAAATGCACCTAAAACCTAAACATAACATTGCAGATGGTCATTTCTTCATGTGCAGTGGTGAACGCGGCACTCTCTAGCTGCCAAGAGCACTTTTTACTATGCGCACCCAACCAGAGTGACAGGAGGAGCACATTTCAGAAAACGTGCTCAGCTCGTTGAGAAAATGCGATTTAAGCAATAAAATTAAAAATGCACCCAAAACCTAAACCAAACGTTGCAGGTGGTTATTTCTTCATGCGCAGTGGTCAACGCGGCACTCTTTAGCTGCCAAGAGCACTTTTTACTATGCGCACCCAACCAGAGGGACGGGAGGAGCGCATTTCAGAAAACGTGCTCAGCTCGACGAGAAAATGCGATTTAAGCAATAAAATTAAAAATGCACCCAAAACCTAAACCAAACGTTGCAGGTGGTTATTTCTTCATGCGCAGTGGTCAACGCGGCACTCTCTAGCTGCCAAGAGCACTTTTTACGATGCACACCCAACCAGAGTGACGGGAGGAGCGCATTTCAGAAAACGTGCTCAGCTCGTCGAGAAAATGCGATTTAAGCAATAAAATTAAAAATGCACCTAAAACCTAAACCAAACGTTGCAGATGGTCATTTCTTCATGCGCAGTGGTCAACGCGGCACTCTCTAGCTGCCAAGAGCACTTTTTACTATACACACCCAACCAGAGTGACGGGAGGAGCACATTCCAGAAAACGTGCTCAGCTCGTCGAGAAAATGCGATTTAAGCAATAAAATTAAAAATGCACCCAAAACCTAAACCAAACGTTGCAGATGGTCATTTCTTTATGTGCAGTGGTCAACGCGGCACTCTCTAGCTGCCAAGAGCACTTTTTACTATGCACACCCAACCAGAGTGACGGGAGGAGCGCATTCCAGAAAACGTGCTCAGCTCGTCGAGAAAATGCGATTTAAGCAATAAAATTAAAAATGCACCCAAAACCTAAACCAAACGTTGCAGATGGTCATTTCTTCATGTGCAGTGGTGAACGCGGCACTCTCTAGCTGCCAAGAGCACTTTTTACTATGCGCACCCAACCAGAGTGACAGGAGGAGCACATTTCAGAAAACGTGCTCAGCTCGTTGAGAAAATGCGATTTAAGCAATAAAATTAAAAATGCACCCAAAACCTAAACCAAACGTTGCAGGTGGTTATTTCTTCATGCGCAGTGGTCAACGCGGCAATCTCTAGCTGCCAAGAGCACTTTTTACTATGCGCACCCAACCAGAGTGACGGGAGGAGCGCATTTCAGAAAACGTGCTCAGCTCGACGAAAAAATGCGATTTAAGCAATACAATTAAAAATGCACCCAAAACCTAAACCAAACGTTGCAGGTGGTTATTTTTTCATGCGCAGTGGTCAACGCGGCACTCTCTAGCTGCCAAGAGCACTTTTTACTATGCGCACCCAACCAGAGTGACGGGAGGAGCACATTTCAGAAAACGTGCTCAGCTCGTCGAGAAAATGCGATTTAAGCAATAAAATTAAAAATGCACCTAAAACCTAAACCAAACGTTGCAGGTGGTTATTTCTTCGTGCGCAGCAGTCAACGCGGCACTCTCTAGCTGCCAAGAGCACTTTTTACTATGCGCACCCAACCAGAGTGACGGGAGGAGCACATTTCAGAAAACGTGCTCAGCTCGTCGAGTAAATGCAATTTAAGCAATAAAATTAAAAATGCACCCAAAACCTAAACCAAACGTTGCAGGTGGTTATTTCTTCATGCGCAGTGGTCAACGCGGCACTCTCTAGCTGCCAAGAGCACTTTTTACTATGCGCACCCAACCAGAGTGACGGGAGGAGCACATTTCAGAAAACGTGCTCAGCTCGTCCAGAAAATGCGATTTAAGCAATAAAATTAAAAATGCACCTAAAACCTAAACCAAACGTTGCAGATGGTCATTTCTTCATGCGCAGTGGTCAACGCGGCACTCTCTAGCTGCCAAGAGCACTTTTTACTATGCGCACCCAACCAGAGTGACGGGAGGAGCACATTTCAGAAAACGTGCTCAGCTCGTCGAGAAAATGCGATTTAAGCAATAAAATTAAAAATGCACCCAAAACCTAAACCAAACGTTGCAGGTGGTTATTTCTTCATGCGCAGTGGTCAACGCGGCACTCTCTAGCTGCCAAGAGCACTTTTTACTATGCGCACCCAACCAGAGTGACGGGAGGAGCGCATTTCAGAAAACGTGCTCAGCTCGTCGAGAAAATGCGATTTAAGCAATAAAATTTAAAATGCACCCAAAACCTAAACCAAACGTTGCAGATGGTCATTTCTTCATGTGCAGTGGTCAACGCGGCACTCTCTAGCTGCCAAGAGCACTTTTTACTATGCGCACCCAACCAGAGTGACAGGAGGAGCACATTTCAGAAAACGTGCTCAGCTCGTCGAGAAAATGCGATTTAAGCAATAAAATTAAAAATGCACCTAAAACCTAAACCAAACGTTGCAGATGGTCATTTCTTCATGCGCAGTGGTCAACGCGGCACTCTCTAGCTGCCAAGAGCACTTTTTACTATGCGCACCCAACCAGAGTGACGGGAGGAGCACATTTCAGAAAACGTGCTCAGCTCGTCCAGACAATGCGATTTAAGCAATAAAATTAAAAATGCACCCAAAACCTAAACCAAACGTTGCAGGTGGTTATTTCTTCATGCGCAGTGGTCAACGCGGCACTCTCTAGCTGCCAAGAGAACTTTTTACTATGCGCACCCAACCAGAGTGACGGGAGGAGCACATTTCAAAAAACGTGCTCAGCTCGTCGAGAAAATGCGATTTAAGCAATAAAATTTAAAATGCACCTAAAACCTAAACCAAACGTTGCAGGTGGTTATTTCTTCATGCGCAGCAGTCAACGCGGCACTCTCTAGCTGCCAAGAGCACTTTTTACTATGCGCACCCAACCAGAGTGACGGGAGGAGCACATTTCAGAAAACGTGCTCAGCTCGTTGAGAAAATGCGATTTAAGCAATAAAATTAAAAATGCACCTAAAACCTAAACCAAACGTTGCAGGTGGTTATTTCTTCATATGTAGCAGTCAACGCGGCACTCTCTAGCTGCCAAGAGCACTTTTTACTATGCGCACCCAACCAGAGTGACGGGAGGAGCACATTTCAGAAAACGTGCTCAGCTCGTCGAGAAAATGCGATTTAAGCAATAAAATTAAAAATGCACCTAAAAACCTAAACCAAACGTTGCAGGTGGTTATTTCTTCATGCGCATTGGTCAACGCGGCACTCTCTAGCTGCCAAGAGAACTTTTTACTATGCGCACCCAACCAGAGTGACGGGAGGAGCACATTTCAGAAAACGTGCTCAGCTCGTCGAGAAAATGCGATTTAAGCAATAAAATTAAAAATGCACCTAAAACCCAAACCAAACGTTGCAGGTGGTTATTTCTTCATGCGCAGTGGTCAACGCGGCACTCTTTAGCTGCCAAGAGCACTTTTTACTATGCGCACCCAACCAGAGGGACGGGAGGAGCGCATTTCAGAAAACGTGCTCAGCTCGACGAGAAAATGCGATTTAAGCAATAAAATTAAAAATGCACCCAAAACCTAAACCAAACGTTGCAGGTGGTTATTTCTTCATGCGCAGTGGTCAACGCGGCACTCTCTAGCTGCCAAGAGCACTTTTTACGATGCACACCCAACCAGAGTGACGGGAGGAGCGCATTTCAGAAAACGTGCTCAGCTCGACGAGAAAATGCGATTTAAGCAATAAAATTAAAAATGCACCCAAAACCTAAACCAAACGTTGCAGGTGGTTATTTCTTCATGCGCAGTGGTCAACGCGGCACTCTCTAGCTGCCAAGAGCACTTTTTACTATGCGCACCCAACCAGAGTGACGGGAGGAGCACATTTCAGAAAACGTGCTCAGCTCGTCGAGAAAATGCGATTTAAGCAATAAAATTAAAAATGCACCTAAAACCTAAACCAAACGTTGCAGGTAGTTATTTCTTCGTGCGCAGCAGTCAACGCGGCACTCTCTAGCTGCCAAGAGCACTTTTTACTATGCGCACCCAACCAGAGTGACGGGAGGAGCACATTTCAGAAAACGTGCTCAGCTCGTCGAGTAAATGCGATTTAAGCAATAAAATTAAAAATGCACCCAAAACCTAAACCAAACGTTGCAGGTGGTTATTTCTACATGCGCAGTGGTCAACGCGGCACTCTCTAGCTGCCAAGAGCATTTTTTACTATGCGCACCCAACCAGAGTGACGGGAGGAGCACATTTCAGAAAACGTGCTCAGCTCGTCCAGAAAATGCGATTTAAGCAATACAATTAAAAATGCACCTAAAACCTAAACCAAACGTTGCAGGTGGTTATTTCTTCATGTGCAGTGGTCAACGCGGCACTCTCTAGCTGCCAAGAGCACTTTTTACTATGCGCACCCAACCAGAGTGACGGGAGGAGCACATTTCAGAAAACGTGCTCAGCTCGTCGAGAAAATGCGATTTAAGCAATAAAATTAAAAATGCACCTAAAACCTAAACCAAACGTTGCAGGTGGTTATTTCTTCGTGCGCAGCAGTCAACGCGGCACTCTCTAGCTGCCAAGAGCACTTTTTACTATGCGCACCCAACCAGAGTGACGGGAGGAGCACTTTCCAGAAAACGTGCTCAGCTCGTCGAGAAAATGCGATTTAAGCAATAAAATTAAAAATGCACCTAAAAACCTAAACCAAACGTTGCAGGTGGTTATTTCTTCATGCGCAGTGGTCAACGCGGCACTCTCTAGTTGCCAAGTGCACTTTTTACTATGCGCACCCAACCAGAGTGACGGGAGGAGCACATTTCAGAAAACGTGCTCAGCTCGTCCAGACAATGCGATTTAAGCAATAAAATTAAAAATGCACCCAAAACCTAAACCAAACGTTGCAGGTGGTCATTTCTTCATGCGCAGTGGTCAACGCGGTACTCTCTAGCTGCCAAGAGCACTTTTTACTATGCGCACCCAACCAGAGTGACGGGAGGAGCGCATTTCAGAAAACGTGCTCAGCTCGTCGAGAAAATGCGATTTAAGCAATAAAATTAAAAATGCACCTAAAACCTAAACCAAAACTTGCAGGTGGTTATTTCTTCATGCGCAGCAGTCAACACGGCACTCTCTAGCTGCCAAGAGCACTTTTTACTATGCGCACCCAACCAGAGTGACGGGAGGAGCACATTTCAGAAAACGTGCTCAGCTCGTCGAGAAAATGCGATTTAAGGAATAAAATCAAAAATGCACCCAAAACCTAAACCAAACGTTGCAGATGGTCATTTCTTCATGTGCAGTGGTCAACGCGGCACTCTCTAGCTGCCAAGAGCACTTTTTACTATGCACACCCAACCAGAGTGACGGGAGGAGCGCATTTCAGAAAACGTGCTCAGCTCGTCGAAAAAATGCGATTTAAGCAATAAAATTAAAAATGCACCCAAAACCTAAACCAAACGTTGCAGGTGGTTATTTCTTCATGCGCAGTGGTCAACGCGGCACTCTCTAGCTGCCAAGAGCACTTTTTACTATGCGCACCCAACCAGAGTGACGGGAGGAGCACATTTCAGAAAACGTGCTCAGCTCGTCGAGAAAATGCGATTTAAGCAATAAAATTAAAAATGCACCTAAAACCTAAACCAAACGCTGCAGATGGTCATTTCTTCATGCGCAGTGGTCAACGCGGCACTCTCTAGCTGCCAAGAGCACTTTTTACTATACACACCCAACCAGAGTGACGGGAGGAGCACATTCCAGAAAACGTGCTCAGCTCGTCGGGAAAATGCGATTTAAGCAATAACATTAAAAATGCACCCAAAACCTAAACCAAACGTTGCAGATGGTCATTTCTTCATGTGCAGTGGTCAACGCGGCACTCTCTCGCTGCCAAGAGCACTTTTTACTATGCACACCCAACCAGAGTGACGGGAGGAGCACATTTCAGAAAACGTGCTCAGCTCGTCCAGAAAATGCGATTTAAGCAATAAAATTAAAAATGCACCTAAAACTTAAACCAAACGTTGCAGATGGTCATTTCTTCATGCGCAGTGGTCAACGCGGCACTCTCTAGCTGCCAAGAGCACTTTTTACTATGCGCACCCAACCAGAGTGACGGGAGGAGCACATTTCAGAAAACGTGCTCAGCTCGTCGAGAAAATGCGATTTAAGCAATAACATTAAAAATGCACCTAAAACCTAAACCAAACGTTGCAGGTGGTTATTTCTTCATGCGCAGTGGTCAACGCGGCACTCTCTCGCTGCCAAGAGCACTTTTTACTATGCGCACCCATCTAGAGTGACGGGTGGAGCACATTCCAGAAAACGTGCTCAGCTCGTCGAGAAAATGCGATTTAAGCAATAAAATTAAAAATGCACCCAAAACCTAAACCAAACGTTGCAGATGGTCATTTCTTCATGCGCAGTGGTCAACGCGGCACTCTCTAGCTGCCAAGAGCACTTTTTACTATGCGCACCCAACCAGAGTGACGGGAGGAGCACATTTCAGAAAACGTGCTCAGCTCGTCGAGAAAATGCGATTTAAGCAATAAAATTAAAAATGCACCTAAAACCCAAACCAAACGTTGCAGGTGGTTATTTCTTCATGCGCAGTGGTCAACGCGGCACTCTCTAGCTGCCAAGAGCACTTTTTACTATGCGCACCCAACCAGAGTGACGGGAGGAGCACATTTCAGAAAACGTGCTCAGCTCGTCCAGAAAATGCGATTTAAGCAATAAAATTAAAAATGCACCTAAAACCTAAACCAAACGTTGCAGATGGTCAGTTCTTCATGCGCAGTGGTCAACGCGGCACTCTCTAGCTGCCAAGAGCACTTTTTACTATGCGCACCCAACCAGAGTGACGGGAGGAGCACATTCCAGAAAACGTGCTCAGCTCGTCGAGAAAATGCGATTTAAGCAATAAAATTAAAAATGCACCCAAAACCTAAACCAAACGTTGCAGATGGCCATTTATTCATGCGCAGTGGTCAACGCGGCACTCTCTAGCTGCCAAGTGCACTTTTTACTATGCGCACCCAACCAGAGTGACGGGAGGAGCACATTTCAGAAAACGTGCTCAGCTCGTCCAGACAATGCGATTTAAGCACTAAAATTAAAAATGCACCCAAAACCTAAACCAAACGTTGCAGGTGGTTATTTCTTCATGCGCAGTGGTCAACGCGGCACTCTCTAGCTGCCAAGAGCACTTTTTACTATGCGCACCCAACCAGAGTGACGGGAGGAGCGCATTTCAGAAAACGTGCTCAGCTCGTCGAGAAAATGCGATTTAAGCAATAAAATTAAAAATGCACCTAAAACCTAAACCAAAAGTTGCAGGTGGTTATTTCTTCATGCGCAGCAGTCAACACGGCACTCTCTAGCTGCCAAGAGCACTTTTTACTATGCGCACCCAACCAGAGTGACGGGAGGAGCACATTTCAGAAAACGTGCTCAGCTCGTCGAGAAAATGCGATTTAAGGAATAAAATCAAAAATGCACCCAAAACCTAAACCAAACGTTGCAGATGGTCATTTCTTAATGTGCAGTGGTCAACGCGGCACTCTCTAGCTGCCAAGAGCACTTTTTACTATGCACACCCAACCAGAGTGACGGGAGGAGCGCATTTCAGAAAACGTGCTCAGCTCGTCGAAAAAATGCGATTTAAGCAATAAAATTAAAAATGCACCCAAAACCTAAACCAAACGTTGCAGGTGGTTATTTCTTCATGCGCAGTGGTCAACGCGGCACTCTCTAGCTGCCAAGAGCACTTTTTACTATGCGCACCCAACCAGAGTGACGGGAGGAGCACATTTCAGAAAACGTGCTCAGCTCGTCGAGAAAATGCGATTTAAGCAATAAAATTAAAAATGCACCTAAAACCTAAACCAAACGCTGAAGATGGTCATTTCTTCATGCGCAGTGGTCAACGCGGCACTCTCTAGCTGCCAAGAGCACATTTTACTATAAACACCCAACCAGAGTGACGGGAGGAGCACATTCCAGAAAACGTGCTCAGCTCGTCGGGAAAATGCGATTTAAGCAATAACATTAAAAATGCACCCAAAACCTAAACCAAACGTTGCAGATGGTCATTTCTTCATGTGCAGTGGTCAACGCGGCACTCTCTCGCTGCCAAGAGCACTTTTTACTATGCACACCCAACCAGAGTGACGGGAGGAGCACATTCCAGAAAACGTGCTCAGCTCGTCGAGAAAATGCGATTTAAGCAATAAAATTAAAAATGCACCCAAAACCTAAACCAAACGTTGCAGATGGTCATTTCTTCATGCGCAGTGGTCAACGCGGCACTCTCTAGCTGCCAAGAGCACTTTTTACTATGCGCACCCAACCAGAGTGACGGGAGGAGCACATTTCAGAAAACGTGCTCAGCTCGTCGAGAAAATGCGATTTAAGCAATAAAATTAAAAATGCACCTAAAACCTAAACCAAACGCTGCAGATGGTCATTTCTTCATGCGCAGTTGTCAACGCGGCACTCTCTAGCTGCCAAGAGCATTTTTTACTATACACACCCAACCAGAGTGACGGGAGGAGCACATTCCAGAAAACGTGCTCAGCTCGTCGAGAAAATGCGATTTAAGCAATAAAATTAAAAATGCACCCAAAACCTAAACCAAACGTTGCAGATGGTCATTTCTTTATGTGCAGTGGTCAACGCGGCACTCTCTAGCTGCCAAGAGCACTTTTTACTATGCACACCCAACCAGAGTGACGGGAGGAGCGCATTCCAGAAAACGTGCTCAGCTCGTCGAGAAAATGCGATTTAAGCAATAAAATTAAAAATGCACCCAAAACCTAAACCAAACGTTGCAGATGGTCATTTCTTCATGTGCAGTGGTGAACGCGGCACTCTCTAGCTGCCAAGAGCACTTTTTACTATGCCCACCCAATCAGAGTGACAGGAGGAGCACATTTCAGAAAACGTGCTCAGCTCGTTGAGAAAATGCGATTTAAGCAATACAATTAAAAATGCACCCAAAACCTAAACCAAACGTTGCAGGTGGTTATTTCTTCATGCGCAGTGGTCAACGCGGCACTCTCTAGCTGCCAAGAGCACTTTTTACTATGCGCACCCAACCAGAGTGACGGGAGGAGCGCATTTCAGAAAACGTGCTCAGCTCGACGAGAAAATGCGATTTAAGCAATAAAATTAAAAATGCACCCAAAACCTAAACCAAACGTTGCAGATGGTCATTTCTTCATGTGCAGTGGTCAACGCGGCACTCTGTCGCTGCCAAGAGCACTTTTTACTATGCACACCCAACCAGAGTGACGGGAGGAGCACATTCCAGAAAACGTGCTCAGCTCGTCGAGAAAATGCGATTTAAGCAATAAAATTAAAAATGCACCCAAAACCTAAACCAAACGTTGCAGATGGTCATTTCTTCATGCGCAGTGGTCAACGCGGCACTCTCTAGCTGCCAAGAGCACTTTTTACTATGCGCACCCAACCAGAGTGACGGGAGGAGCACATTTCAGAAAACGTGCTCAGCTCGTCGAGAAAATGCGATTTAAGCAATAAAATTAAAAATGCACCTAAAACCCAAACCAAACGTTGCAGGTGGTTATTTCTTCATGCGCAGTGGTCAACGCGGCACTCTCTAGCTGCCAAGAGCACTTTTTACTATGCGCACCCAACCAGAGTGACGGGAGGAGCACATTCCAGAAAACGTGCTCAGCTCGTCGAGAAAATGCGATTTAAGCAATAAAATTAAAAATGCACCCAAAACCTAAACATAACATAGCAGATGGTCATTTCTTCATGTGCAGTGGTGAACGCGGCACTCTCTAGCTGCCAAAAGCACTTTTTACTATGCGCACCCAACCAGAGTGACAGGAGGAGCACATTTCAGAAAACGTGCTCAGCTCGTTGAGAAAATGCGATTTAAGCAATAAAATTAAAAATGTACCCAAAACCTAAACCAAACGTTGCAGGTGGTTATTTCTTCATGCGCAGTGGTCAACGCGGCACTCTTTAGCTGCCAAGAGCACTTTTTACTATGCGCACCCAACCAGAGGGACGGGAGGAGCGCATTTCAGAAAACGTGCTCAGCTCGACGAGAAAATGCGATTTAAGCAATAAAATTAAAAATGCACCCAAAACCTAAACCAAACGTTGCAGGTGGTTATTTCTTCTTGCGCAGTGGTCAACGCGGCACTCTCTAGCTGCCAAGAGCACTTTTTACGATGCACACCCAACCAGAGTGACGGGAGGAGCGCATTTTAGAAAACGTGCTCAGCTCGACGAGAAAATGCGATTTAAGCAATAAAATTAAAAATGCACCCAAAACCTAAACCAAACGTTGCAGGTGGTTATTTCTTCATGCGCAGTGGTCAACGCGGCACTCTCTAGCTGCCAACAGCACTTTTTACTATGCGCACCCAACCAGAGTGACGGGAGGAGCACATTTCAGAAAACGTGCTCAGCTCGTCGAGAAAATGCGATTTAAGCAATAAAATTAAAAATGCACCCAAAACCTAAACCAAACGTTGCAGGTGGTTATTTCTTCATGCGCAGTGGTCAACGCGGCACTCTCTAGCTGCCAAGAGCACTTTTTACTATGCGCACCCAACCAGAGTGACGGGAGGAGCACATTTTAGAAAACGTGCTCAGCTCGTCGAGAAAATGCGATTTAAGCAATAAAATTAAAAATGCACCTAAAAACCTAAACCAAACGTTGCAGGTGGTTATTTCTTCATGCGCATTGGTCAACGCGGCACTCTCTAGCTGCCAAGAGCACTTTTTACTATGCGCACCCAACCAGAGTGACGGGAGGAGCACATTTCAGAAAACGTGCTCAGCTCGTCCAGAAAATGCGATTTAAGCAATAAAATTAAAAATGCACCTAACACCTAAACCAAACGTTGCAGATGGTCATTTCTTCATGCGCAGTGGTCAACGCGGCACTCTCTAGCTGCCAAGAGCACTTTTTACTATGCACACCCAACCAGAGTGACGGGAGGAGCACATTTCAGAAAACGTGCTCAGCTCGTCCAGACAATGCGATTTAAGCAATAAAATTAAAAATGCACCTAAAACCTAAACCAAACGTTGCAGGTGGTTATTTCTTCATGCGCAGTGGTCAACGCGGCACTCTCTCGCTGCCAAGAGCACTTTTTACTATGCGCTCCCATCCAGAGTGACGGGAGGAGCACATTCCAGAAAACGTGCTCAGCTCGTCGAGAAAATGCGATTTAAGCAATAAAATTAAAAATGCACCTAAAACCTAAACCAAACGTTGCAGGTGGTTATTTCTTCATGCGCAGCAGTCAACGCGGCACTCTCTAGCTGCCAAGAGCACTTTTTACTATGCGCACCCAACCAGAGTGACGGGAGGAGCACATTTCAGAAAACGTGCTCAGCTCGTCGAGAAAATGCGATTTAAGCAATAAAATTAAAAATGCACCTAAAACCTAAACCAAACGTTGCAGGTGGTTATTTCTTCATATGTAGCAGTCAACGCGGCACTCTCTAGCTGCCAAGAGCACTTTTTACTATGCGCACCCAACCAGAGTGACGGGAGGAGCACATTTCAGAAAACGTGCTCAGCTCGTCGAGAAAATGCGATTTAAGCAATAAAATTAAAAATGCACCTAAAAACCTAAACCAAACGTTGCAGGTGGTTATTTCTTCATGCGCATTGGTCAACGCGGCACTCTCTAGCTGCCAAGAGAACTTTTTACTATGCGCACCCAACCAGAGTGACGGGAGGAGCACATTTCAGAAAACGTGCTCAGCTCGTCGAGAAAATGCGATTTAAGCAATAAAATTAAAAATGCACCTAAAACCCAAACCAAACGTTGCAGGTGGTTATTTCTTCATGCGCAGTGGTCAACGCGCCACTCTTTAGCTGCCAAGAGCACTTTTTACTATGCGCACCCAACCAGAGGGACGGGAGGAGCGCATTTCAGAAAACGTGCTCAGCTCGTCGAGAAAATGAGATTTAAGCAATAAAATTAAAAATGCACCTAAAACCTAAACCAAACGTTGCAGGTGGTTATTTCTTCATATGCAGCAGTCAACGCGGCACTCTCTAGCTGCCAAGAGCACTTTTTACTATGCGCACCCAACCAGAGTGACGGGAGGAGCACATTTCAGAAAACGTGCTCAGCTCGTCGAGAAAATGCGATTTAAGCAATAAAATTAAAAATGCACCTAAAAACCTAAACCAAACGTTGCAGGTGGTTATTTCTTCATGCGCATTGGTCAACGCGGCACTCTCTAGCTGCCAAGAGCACTTTTTACTATGTGCACCCAACCAGAGTGACGGGAGGAGCACATTTCAGAAAACGTGCTCAGCTCGTCGAGAAAATGCGATTTAAGCAATAAAATTAAAAATGCACCCAAAACATTAAACCAAACGTTGCAGGTGGTTATTTCTTCATGCGCAGTGGTCAACGCGGAACTCTCTAGCTGCCAAGAGCATTTTTTACTATGCGCACCCAACCAGAGTGACGGGAGGAGCACATTTCAGAAAACGTGCTCAGCTCGTCGAGAAAATGCGATTTAAGCAATAAAATTAAAAATGCACCTAAAACCTAAACCAAACGTTGCAGGTGGTTATTTCTTCATGCGCAGTGGTCAACGCGGCACTCTCTAGCTGCCAAGAGCACTTTTTACTATGCGCACCCAACCAGAGTGACGGGAGGAGCACATTTCAGAAAACGTGCTCAGCTCGTCGAGAAAATGCGATTTAAGCAATAAAATTAAAAATGCACCTAAAACCTAAACCAAACGTTGCAGGTGGTTATTTCTTCGTGCGCAGCAGTCAACGCGGCACTCTCTAGCTGCCAAGAGCACTTTTTACTATGCACACCCAACCAGAGTGATGGGAGGAGCGCATTTTAGAAAACGTGCTCAGCTCGACGAGAAAATGCAATTTAAGCAATAAAATTAAAAATGCACCCAAAACCTAAACCAAACGTTGCAGGTGGTTATTTCTTCATGCGCAGTGGTCAACGCGGCACTCTTTAGTTGCCAAGAGCACTTTTTACTATGCGCACCCAACCAGAGTGACGGGGGGAGCACATTTCAGAAAACGTGCTCAGCTCGTCCAGAAAATGCGATTTAAGCAATAAAATTAAAAATGCACCTAAAACCTAAACCAAACGTTGCAGATGGTTATTTCTTCATGCGCAGTGGTCAACGCGGCACTCTCTAGCTGCTAAGAGCACTTTTTACTATGCACACCCAACCAGAGTGACGGGAGGAGCACATTTCAGAAAACGTGCTCAGCTCGTCCAGACAATGCGATTTAAGCAATAAAATTAAAAATGCACCCAAAACCTAAACCAAACGTTGCAGGTGGTTATTTCTTCATGCGCAGTGGTCAACGCGGCACTCTGTAGCTGCCAAGAGCACTTTTTACTATGCGCACCCAACCAGAGTGACGGGAGGAGCACATTTCAGAAAACGTGCTCAGCTCGTCGAGAAAATGCGATTTAAGCAATAAAATTAAAAATGCACCTCAAACCTAAACCAAACGTTGCAGGTGGTTATTTCTTCATATGCAGCAGTCAACGCGGCACTCTCTAGCTGCCAAGAGCACTTTTTACTATGCGCACCCAACCAGAGTGACGGGAGGAGCACATTTCAGAAAACGTGCTCAGCTCGTCGAGAAAATGCGATTTAAGCAATAAAATTAAAAATGCACCTAAAACCTAAACCAAAAGTTGCAGGTGGTTACTTATTCATGCGCAGCAGTCAACACGGCACTCTCTAGCTGCCAAGAGCACATTTTACTATGCGCACCCAACCAGAGTGACGGGAGGAGCACATTTCAGAAAACGTGCTCAGCTCGTCGAGAAAATGCGATTTAAGCAATAAAATTAAAAATGCACCCAAAACCTAAACCACACGTTGCAGATGGTCATTTCTTCATGTGCAGTGGTCAACGCGGCACTCTCTAGCTGCCAAGAGCACTTTTTACAATGCACACCCAACCAGAGTGACGGGAGGAGCGCATTTCAGAAAACGTGCTCAGCTCGTCGAGAAAATGCGATTTAAGCAATAAAATTAAAAATGCGCCCAAAACCTAAACCAAACGTTGTAGGTGGTTATTTCTTCATGCGCAGTGGTCAACGCGGCACTCTCTAGCTGCCAAGAGCACTTTTTACTATGCGCACCCAACCAGAGCGACGGGAGGAGCACATTTCAGAAAACGTGCTCAGCTCGTCGAGAAAATGCGATTTAAGCAATAAAATTAAAAATGCACCTAAAACCTAAACCAAACGCTGCAGATGGTCATTTCTTCATGCGCAGTGGTCAACGCGGCACTCTCTAGCTGCCAAGAGCACTTTTTACTATGCGCACCCAACCAGAGTGACGGGAGGAGCACATTTCAGAAAACGTGCTCAGTTCGTCGAGTAAATGCGATTTAAGCAATAAAATTAAAAATGCACCCAAAACCTAAACCAAACGTTGCAGGTGGTTATTTCTTCATGCGCAGTGGTCAACGCGGCACTCTCTAGCTGCCAAGAGCACTTTTTACTATGCGCACCCAACCAGAGTGACGGGAGGAGCACATTTCAGAAAACGTGCTCAGCTCGTCCAGAAAATGCGATTTAAGCAATAAAATTAAAAATGCACCTAAAACCTAAACCAAACGTTGCAGATGGTCGTTTCTTCATGCGCAATGGTCAACGCGGCACTCTCTAGCTGCCAAGAGCACTTTTTACTATGCGCACCCAACCAGAGTGACGGGAGGAGCACATTTCAGAAAACGTGCTCAGCTCGTCGAGAAATTGCGATTTAAGCAATAAAATTAAAAATGCACCCAAAACCTAAACCAAACGTTGCAGGGGGTTATTTCTTCATGCGCAGTGGTCAACGCGGCACTCTCTAGCTGCCAAGAGCACTTTTTACTATGCGCACCCAACCAGAGTGACGGGAGGAGCGCA
Organism: Syngnathus scovelli; assembly: GCF_024217435.2. Classification (NCBI taxonomy): domain Eukaryota; kingdom Metazoa; phylum Chordata; class Actinopteri; order Syngnathiformes; family Syngnathidae; genus Syngnathus; species Syngnathus scovelli. Next base: position 2,027,582 of record NW_026061342.1, on the reverse strand, counting down.
TTTCAGAAAACGTGCTCAGCTCGTCGAGAAAATGCGATTTAAGCAATAAAATTAAAAATGCACCTAAAACCTAAACCAAACGTTGCAGGTGGTTATTTCTTCATGCGCAGTGGTCAACGCGGCACTCTCTAGCTGCCAAGAGCACTTTTTACTATGCGCACCCAACCAGAGTGACGGGAGGAGCACATTTCAGAAAACGTGCTCAGCTCGTCGAGAAAATGCGATTTAAGCAATAAAATTAAAAATGCACCTAAAACCTAAACCAAAAGTTGCAGGTGGTTATTTCTTCATGCGCAGCAGTCAACGCGGCACTTTCTAGCTGTAAAGAGCACTTTTTACTATACACACCCAACCAGAGTGACGGGAGGAGCACATTCCAGAAAACGTGCTCAGCTCGTCGAGAAAATGCGATTTAAGCAATAAAATTAAAAATGCACCTAAAATCTATACCAAACGTTGCAGGTGGTTATTTCTTCATATGCAGTGGTCAACGCGGCACTCTCTGGCTGCCAAGAGCACTTTTTACTATGAGCACCCAACCAGAGTGACGGGAGGAGCACATTCCAGAAAACGTGCTCAGCTCGTTGAGAAAATGCGATTTAAGCAATCAAATTAAAAATGCACCCAAAACCTTAACCAAACGTTGCAGATGGTCATTTCTTCATGCGCAGTGGTCAACGCGGCACTCTCTAGCTGCCAAGAGAACTTTTTACTATGCGCACCCAACCAGAGTGACGGAAGGAGCACATTTCAGAAAACGTGCTCAGCTCGTCGAGAAAATCCGATTTAAGCAATAAAATTAAAAATGCACCCAAAACCTAAACCAAACGTTGCAGGTGGTTATTTCTTCATGCGCAGTGGTCAACGCGGCACTCTCTAGCTGCCAAGAGCACTTTTTACTATGCACACCCAACCAGAGTGACGGGAAGAGCGCATTTTAGAAAACGTGCTCAGCTCGACGAGAAAATGCGATTTAAGCAATAAAATTAAAAATGCACCCAAAACCTAAACCAAACGTTGCAGGTGGTTATTTCTTCATGCGCAGTGGTCAACGCGGCACTCTCTAGCTGCCAAGAGCACTTTTTACTATGCGCACCCAACCAGAGTGACGGGAGGAGCACATTCCAGAAAACGTGCTCAGCTCGTCGAGAAAATGCGATTTAAGCAATAAAATTAAAAATGCACCCAAAACCTAAACCAAACGTTGCAGGTGGTTATTTCTTCATGCGCAGTGGTCAACGCGGCACTCTCTAGCTGCCAAGAGCACTTTTTACTATGCGCACCCAACCAGAGTGACGGGAGGAGCACATTTCATAAAACGTGCTCAGCTCGTCGAGAAAATGCGATTTAAGCAATAAAATTAAAAATGCACCCAAAACCTAAACCAAACGTTGCAGGTTGTTATTTCTTCATGCGCAGTGGTCAACGCGGCACTCTCTAGCTGCCAAGAGCACTTTTTACTATGCGCACCCAACCAGAGTGACGGGAGGAGCACATTTCAGAAAACGTGCTCAGCTCGTCCAGAAAATGCGATTTAAGCAATAAAATTAAAAATGCACCTAAAACCTAAACCAAACGTTGCAGATGGTCGTTTCTTCATGCGCAATGGTCAACGCGGCACTCTCTAGCTGCCAAGAGCACTTTTTACTATGCGCACCCAACCAGAGTGACGGGAGGAGCACATTTCAGAAAACGTGCTCAGCTCGTCGAGAAATTGCGATTTAAGCAATAAAATTAAAAATGCACCCAAAACCTAAACCAAACGTTGCAGGGGGTTATTTCTTCATGCGCAGTGGTCAACGCGGCACTCTCTAGCTGCCAAGAGCACTTTTTACTATGCGCACCCAACCAGAGTGACGGGAGGAGCACATTTCAGAAAACGTGCTCAGCTCGTCGAGAAAATGCGATTTAAGCAATAAAATTAAAAATGCACCTAAAACCTAAACCAAACGTTGCAGGTGGTTATTTCTTCATGCGCAGCAGTCAACGCGGCACTCTCTAGCTGCCAAGAGCACTTTTTACTATGCGCACCCAACCAGAGTGACGGGAGGAGCACATTTCAGAAAACGTGCTCAGCTCGTCGAGAAAATGTGATTTAAGCAATAAAATTAAAAATGCACCCAAAACCTAAACCAAACGTTGCAGGTGGTTATTTCTTCATATGCAGCAGTCAACGCGGCACTCTCTAGCTGCCAAGAGCACTTTTTACTATGCGCACCCAACCAGAGTGACGGGAGGAGCACATTTCAGAAAACGTGCTCAGCTCGTCGAGAAAATGCGATTTAAGCAATAAAATTAAAAATGCACCTAAAACCTAAACCAAAAGTTGCAGGTGGTTACTTATTCATGCGCAGCAGTCAACACGGCACTCTCTAGCTGCCAAGAGCACATTTTACTATGCGCACCCAACCAGAGTGACGGGAGGAGCACATTTCAGAAAACGTGCTCAGCTCGTCGAGAAAATGCGATTTAAGCAATAAAATTAAAAATGCACCCAAAACCTAAACCACACGTTGCAGATGGTCATTTCTTCATGTGCAGTGGTCAACGCGGCACTCTCTAGCTGCCAAGAGCACTTTTTACAATGCACACCCAACCAGAGTGACGGGAGGAGCGCATTTCAGAAAACGTGCTCAGCTCGTCGAGAAAATGCGATTTAAGCAATAAAATTAAAAATGCGCCCAAAACCTAAACCAAACGTTGTAGGTGGTTATTTCTTCATGCGCAGTGGTCAACGCGGCACTCTCTAGCTGCCAAGAGCACTTTTTACTATGCGCACCCAACCAGAGCGACGGGAGGAGCACATTTCAGAAAACGTGCTCAGCTCGTCGAGAAAATGCGATTTAAGCAATAAAATTAAAAATGCACCTAAAACCTAAACCAAACGCTGCAGATGGTCATTTCTTCATGCGCAGTGGTCAACGCGGCACTCTCTAGCTGCCAAGAGCACTTTTTACTATGCGCACCCAACCAGAGTGACGGGAGGAGCACATTTCAGAAAACGTGCTCAGTTCGTCGAGTAAATGCGATTTAAGCAATAAAATTAAAAATGCACCCAAAACCTAAACCAAACGTTGCAGGTGGTTATTTCTTCATGCGCAGTGGTCAACGCGGCACTCTCTAGCTGCCAAGAGCACTTTTTACTATGCGCACCCAACCAGAGTGACGGGAGGAGCGCATTTCAGAAAACGTGCTCAGCTCGTCGAGAAAATGCGATTTAAGCAATAAAATTAAAAATGCACCTAAAACCTAAACCAAAAGTTGCAGGTGGTTATTTCTTCATGCGCAGCAGTCAACGCGGCACTTTCTAGCTGTAAAGAGCACTTTTTACTATACACACCCAACCAGAGTGACGGGAGGAGCACATTCCAGAAAACGTGCTCAGCTCGTCGAGAAAATGCGATTTAAGCAATAAAATTAAAAATGCACCCAAAACCTAAACCAAACGTTGCAGGTGGTTATTTCTTCATGCGCAGTGGTCAACGCGGCACTCTCTAGCTGCCAAGAGCACTTTTTACTATGCGCACCCAACCAGAGTGACGGGAGGAGCACATTTCATAAAACGTGCTCAGCTCGTCGAGAAAATGCGATTTAAGCAATAAAATTAAAAATGCACCCAAAACCTAAACCAAACGTTGCAGGTTGTTATTTCTTCATGCGCAGTGGTCAACGCGGCACTCTCTAGCTGCCAAGAGCACTTTTTACTATGCGCACCCAACCAGAGTGACGGGAGGAGCACATTTCAGAAAACGTGCTCAGCTCGTCCAGAAAATGCGATTTAAGCAATAAAATTAAAAATGCACCTAAAACCTAAACCAAACGTTGCAGATGGTCGTTTCTTCATGCGCAATGGTCAACGCGGCACTCTCTAGCTGCCAAGAGCACTTTTTACTATGCGCACCCAACCAGAGTGACGGGAGGAGCACATTTCAGAAAACGTGCTCAGCTCGTCGAGAAATTGCGATTTAAGCAATAAAATTAAAAATGCACCCAAAACCTAAACCAAACGTTGCAGGGGGTTATTTCTTCATGCGCAGTGGTCAACGCGGCACTCTCTAGCTGCCAAGAGCACTTTTTACTATGCGCACCCAACCAGAGTGACGGGAGGAGCACATTTCAGAAAACGTGCTCAGCTCGTCGAGAAAATGCGATTTAAGCAATAAAATTAAAAATGCACCTAAAACCTAAACCAAACGTTGCAGGTGGTTATTTCTTCATGCGCAGCAGTCAACGCGGCACTCTCTAGCTGCCAAGAGCACTTTTTACTATGCGCACCCAACCAGAGTGACGGGAGGAGCACATTTCAGAAAACGTGCTCAGCTCGTCGAGAAAATGAGATTTAAGCAATAAAATTAAAAATGCACCTAAAACCTAAACCAAACGTTGCAGGTGGTTATTTCTTCATATGCAGCAGTCAACGCGGCACTCTCTAGCTGCCAAGAGCACTTTTTACTATGCGCACCCAACCAGAGTGACGGGAGGAGCACATTTCAGAAAACGTGCTCAGCTCGTCGAGAAAATGCGATTTAAGCAATAAAATTAAAAATGCACCTAAAAACCTAAACCAAACGTTGCAGGGTGCTATTTCTTCATGCGCATTGGTCAACGCGGCACTCTCTAGCTGCCAAGAGCACTTTTTACTATGTGCACCCAACCAGAGTGACGGGAGGAGCACGTTTCAGAAAACGTGCTCAGCTCGTCGAGAAAATGCGATTTAAACAATAACATTAAAAATGCACCTAAAACCTAAACCAAACGTTGCAGGTGGTTATTTCTTCATGCGCAGTGGTCAACGCGGCACTCTCTCGCTGCCAAGAGCACTTTTTACTATGCGCACCCAACCAGAGTGACGGGAGGAGCACATTTCAGAAAACGTGCTCAGCTCGTCGAGAAAATGCGATTTAAGCAATAAAATTAAAAATGCACCTAAAACCTAAACCAAACGTTGCAGGTGGTTATTTCTTCGTGCGCAGCAGTCAACGCGGCACTCTCTAGCTGCCAAGAGCACTTTTTACTATGCGCACCCAACCAGAGTGACGGGAGGAGCACATTTCAGAAAACGTGCTCAGCTCGTCGAGTAAATGCGATTTAAGCAATAAAATTAAAAATGCACCCAAAACCTAAACCAAACGTTGCAGGTGGTTATTTCTTCATGCGCAGTGGTCAACGCGGCAGTCTCTAGCTGCCAAGAGCACTTTTTAATATGCGCACCCAACCAGAGTGACGGGAGGAGCACATTTCAGAAAACGTGCTCAGCTCGTCCAGAAAATGCGATTTAAGCAATAAAATTAAAAATGCACCTAAAACCTAAACCAAACGTTGCAGATGGTCATTTCTTCATGCGCAGTGGTCAACGCGGCACTCTCTAGCTGCCAAGAGCACTTTTTACTATGCACACCCAACCAGAGTGACGGGAGGAGCACGTTTCAGAAAACGTGCTCAGCTCGTCCAGACAATGCGATTTAAGCAATAAAATTAAAAATGCACCCAAAACCTAAACCAAACGTTGCAGGTGGTTATTTCTTAATGTGCAGTGGTCAACGCGGCACTCTCTAGCTGCCAAGAGCACTTTTTACTATGCGCACCCAACCAGAGTGACGGGAGGAGCGCATTTCAGAAAACGTGCTCAGCTCGTCGAGAAAATGCGATTTAAGCAATAAAATTAAAAATGCACCTAAAACCTAAACCAAACGTTGCAGGTGGTTATTTCTTCATGCGCAGCAGTCAACGCGGCACTCTCTAGCTGCCAAGAGCACTTTTTACTATGCGGACCCAACCAGAGTGACGGGAGGAGCACATTTCAGAAAACGTGCTCAGCTCGTCGAGAAAATGCGATTTAAGCAATAAAATAAAAAATGCACCTACAACCTAAACCAAACGCTGCAGATGGTCATTTCTTCATGTGCAGTGGTCAACGCGGCACTCTCTAGCTGCCAAGAGCACTTTTTACTATGCGCACCCAACCAGAGTGACGGGAGGAGCACATTTCAGAAAACGTGCTCAGCTCGTCGAGAAAATGTGATTTAAGCAATAAAATTAAAAATGCACCCAAAACCTAAACCAAACGTTGCAGGTGGTTATTTCTTCATGCGCAGCAGTCAACGCGGCACTCTCTAGCTGCCAAGAGCACTTTTTAATATGCACACCCAACAAGAGTGACGGGAGGAGCACATTTCAGAAAACGTGCTCAGCTCGACGAGAACATGCGATTTAAGCAATAAAATTAAAAATGCACCCAAAACCTAAACCAAACGTTGCAGGTGGTTATTTCTTCATGCGCAGCGGTCAACGCGGCACTCTCTAGCTGCCAAGAGCACTTTTTACTATGCGCACCCAACCAGAGTGACGGGAGGAGCACATTTCAGAAAACGTGCTCAGCTCGTCGAGAAAATGCGATTTAAGCAATAAAATTAAAAATGCACCCAAAACCTAAACCAAACGTTGCAGGTGGTTATTTCTTCATGCGCAGTGGTAAACGCGGCACTCTCGAGCTGCCAAGAGCACTTTTTACTATGCGCACCCAACCAGAGTGACGGGAGGAGCACATTTCATAAAACGTGCTCAGCTCGTCCAGAAAATGCTATGTAAGCAATAAAATTAAAAATGCACCTAAAACCTAAACCAAACGTTGCAGATGGTCATTTCTTCATGCGCAGTGGTCAACGCGGCACTCTCTAGCTGCCAAGAGCACTTTTTACTATGCACACCCAACCAGACTGACGGGAGGAGCACATTTCAGAAAACGTGCTCAGCTCGTCCAGAAAATGCGATTTAAGCAATAAAATTAAAAATGCACCCAAAACCTAAACCAAACGTTGCAGGTGGTTATTTCTTCATGCGCAGTGGTCAACGCGGCACTCTCTAGCTGCCAAGAGCACTTTTTACTATGCGCACCCAACAAGAGTGACGGGAGGAGCACATTTCAGAAAACGTGCTCAGCTCGTCGAGAAAATGCGATTTAAGCAATAAAATTAAAAATGCACCTAAAACCTAAACCAAACGTTGCAGGTGGTTATTTCTTCATATGCAGCAGTCAACGCGGCACTCTCTAGCTGCCAAGAGCACTTTTTACTATGCGCACCCAACCAGAGTGACGGGAGGAGCACATTTCAGAAAACGTGCTCAGCTCGTCCAGAAATTGCGATTTAAGCAATAAAATTAAAAATGCACCTAAAACCTAAACCAAACGTTGCAGATGGTCATTTCTTCATGCGCAGTGGTCAACGCGGCACTCTCTAGCTGCCAAGAGCACTTTTTACTATGCACACAAAACCAGAGTGGCGGGAGGAGCACATTTCAGAAAACGTGCTCAGCTCGTCCAGACAATGCGATTTAAGCAATGAAATTAAAAATGCACCCAAAACCTAAACCAAACGTTGCAGGTGGTTATTTCTTCATGCGCAGTGGTCAACGCGGCACTCTCTAGCTGCCAAGAGCACTTTTTACTATGCGCACCCAACCAGAGTGACGGGAGGAGCGCATTTCAGAAAACGTGCTCAGCTCGTCGAGAAAATGCGATTTAAGCAATAAAATTAAAAATGCACCTAAAACCTAAACCAAAAGTTGCAGGTGGTTATTTCTTCATGCGCAGCAGTCAACACGGCACTCTATAGCTGCCAAGAGCACTTTTTACTATGCACACCCAACCAGAGTGACGGGAGGAGCGCATTTTAGAAAACGTGCTCAGCTCGACGAGAAAATGCGATTTAAGCAATAAAATTAAAAATGCACCCAAAACCTAAACCAAACGTTGCAGATGGTCATTTCTTCATGTGCAGTGGTCAACGCGGCACTCTCTAGCTGCCAAGAGCACTTTTTACAATGCACACCCAACCAGAGTGACGGGAGGAGCGCATTTCAGAAAACGTGCTCAGCTCGTCGAGAAAATGCGATTTAAGCAATAAAATTAAAAATGCACCCAAAACCTAAAACAAACGTTGCACGTGGTTATTTCTTCATGCGCAGTGGTCAACGCGGCACTCTCTAGCTGCCAAGAGCACTCTCTAGCTGACAAGAGCACTTTTTACTATGCGCACCCAACCAGAGTGACGGGAGGAGCACATTTCAGAAAACGTGCTCAGCTCGTCGAGAAAATGCGATTTAAGCAATAAAATTAAAAATGCACCTAAAACCTAAACCAAACGTTGCAGGTGGTTATTTCTTCATGCGCAGTGGTCAACGCGGCACTCTCTAGCTGCCAAGAGCACTTTTTACTATGCGCACCCAACCAGAGTGACGGGAGGAGCACATTTCAGAAAATGTGCTCAGCTTGTCGAGAAAATGCCATTTAAGCCGTACAATTAAAAATGCACCTAAAACCTAAACCAAACGTTGCAGGTGGTTGTTTCTTCATGCGCAGTGGTCAACGTGGCACTCTCTAGCTGCCAAGAGCACTTTTTACTATGCGCACCCAACCAGAGTGACGGGAGGAGCACATTCCAGAAAACGTGCTCAGCTCGTCGAGAAAATACGATTTAAGCAATAAAATTAAAAATGCACCCAAAACCTAAACCAAACGTTGCAGATGGTCATTTCTTCATGTGCAGTGGTCAACGCGGCACTCTCTAGCTGCCAAGAGCACTTTTTACTATGCACACCCAACCAGAGTGACGGGAGGAGCGCATTTCAGAAAACGTGCTCAGCTCGTCGAGAAAATGCGATTTAAGCAATAAAATTAAAAATGCACCCAAAACCTAAACCAAACGTTGCAGGTGGTTATTTCTTCATGCGCAGTGGTCAACGCGGCACTCTCTAGCTGCCAAGAGCCCTTTTTACTATGCACACCCAACCAGAGTGACAGGAGGAGCACATTTCAGAAAACGTGCTCAGCTCGTCGAGAAAATGCGATTTAAGCAATAAAATTAAAAATGCACCCAAAACCTAAACCAAACGTTGCAGGTGGTTATTTCTTCATATGCAGCAGTCAACGCGGCACTCTCTAGCTGCCAAGAGCACTTTTTACTATGCGCACCCAACCAGAGTGACGGGAGGAGCACATTTCAGAAAACGTGCTCAGCTCGTCGAGAAAATGCGATTTAAGCAATAAAATAAAAAATGCACCTAAAACCTAAACCAAACGTTGCAGGTGGATATTTCTTCATGCGCAGTGGTCAACGCGGCACTCTCTAGCTGCCAAGAGCACTTTTTACTATGCGCACCCAACCAGAGTGACGTGAGGAGCACATTTCAGAAAACGTGCTCAGCTCGTCGAGAAAATGCGATTTAAGCAATAACATTAAAAATGCACCTAAAACCTAAACCAAACGTTGCAGGTGGTTATTTCTTCATGCGCAGTGGTCAACGCGGCACTCTCTCGCTGCCAAGAGCACTTTTTACTATGCGCACCCAACCAGAGTGACGGGAGGAGCACATTTCAGAAAACGTGCTCAGCTCGTCGAGAAAATGCGATTTAAGCAATAAAATTAAAAATGCACCTAAAACCTAAACCAAACGTTGCAGGTGGTTATTTCTTCGTGCGCAGCAGTCAACGCGGCACTCTCTAGCTGCCAAGAGCACTTTTTACTATGCGCACCCAACCAGAGTGACGGGAGGAGCACATTTCAGAAAACGTGCTCAGCTCGTCGAGTAAATGCGATTTAAGCAATAAAATTAAAAATGCTCCCAAAACCTAAACCAAACGTTGCAGGTGGTTATTTCTTCATGCGCAGTGGTCAACGCGGCAGTCTCTAGCTGCCAAGAGCACTTTTTACTATGCGCACCCAACCAGAGTGACGGGAGGAGCACATTTCAGAAAACGTGCTCAGCTCGTCCAGAAAATGCGATTTAAGCAATAAAATTAAAAATGCACCTAAAACCTAAACCAAACGTTGCAGATGGTCATTTCTTCATGCGCAGTGGTCAACGCGGCACTCTCTAGCTGCCAAGAGCACTTTTTACTATGCACACCCAACCAGAGTGACGGGAGGAGCACATTTCAGAAAACGTGCTCAGCTCGTCCAGACAATGCGATTTAAGCAATAAAATTAAAAATGCACCCAAAACCTAAACCAAACGTTGCAGATGGTCATTTCTTCATGTGCAGTGGTCAACGCGGAACTCTATAGCTGCCAAGAGCACTTTTTACTATGCGCACCCAACCAGACTGACGGGAGGAGCACATTTCAGAAAACGTGCTCAGTTCGTCGAGAAAATGCGATTTAAGGAACAAAATTAAAAATGCACCCAAAACCTAAACCAAACGTTGCAGGTGGTTATTTCTTCATGCGCAGCAGTCAACGCGGCACTCTCTAGCTGCCAAGAGCACTTTTTAATATGCACACCCAACAAGAGTGACGGGAGGAGCGCATTTCAGAAAACGTGCTCAGCTCGACGAGAACATGCGATTTAAGCAATAAAATTAAAAATGCACCCAAAACCTAAACCAAACGTTGCAGGTGGTTATTTCTTCATGCGCAGTGGTCAAGGCGGCACTCTCTAGCTGCCAAGATCACTTTTTACTATGCGCACCCAACCAGAGTGACGGGAGGAGCACATTTCAGAAAATGTGCTCAGCTCGTCGAGAAAATGCCATTTAAGCCGTACAATTAAAAATGCACCTAAAACCTAAACCAAACGTTGCAGGTGGTTGTTTCTTCATGCGCAGTGGTCAACGTGGCACTCTCTAGCTGCCAAGAGCACTTTTTACTATGCGCACCCAACCAGAGTGACGGGAGGAGCACATTTCAGAAAACGTGCTCAGCTCGTCGAGAAAATGCGATTCAAGCAATAAAATTTAAAATGCACCTAAAACCTAAACCAAACGTTGCAGGTGGTTATTTCTTCATGCGCATTGGTCAACGCGGCACTCTCTAGCTGCCAAGAGCACTTTTTCCTTTGCGCACCCAACCAGAGTGACGGGAGGAGCACATTTCAGAAAACGTGCTCAGCTCGTCGAGAAAATGCGATTTAAGCAATAAAATTAAAAATGCACCCAAAACCTAAACCAAACGTTGCAGGTGGTTATTTCTTCATGCGCAGTGGTCAACGCGGCACTCTCTAGCTGCCAAGAGCACTTTTTACTATGCGCACCCAACCAGAGTGACGGGAGGAGCACATTTCAGAAAACGTGCTCAGCTCGTCGAGAAAATGCGATTTAAGCAATGAAATTAAAAATGCACCCAAAACCTAAACCAAACGTTGCAGGTGGTTATTTCTTCATGCGCAGTGGTCAACGCGGCACTCTCTAGCTGCCAAGAGCACTTTTTACTATGCGCACCCAACCAGAGTGACGGGAGGAGCACTTTTCAGAAAACGTGCTCAGCTCGTCGAGAAAATGCGAATTAAGCAATAAAATTAAAAATGCACCCAAAACCTAAACCAAACGTTGCAGATGGTCATTTCTTCATGCGCAGTGGTCAACGCGGCACTCTCTAGCTGCCAAGAGCACTTTTTACTATGCGCACCCAACCAGAGTGACGGGAGGAGCACATTTCAGAAAACGTGCTCAGCTCGTCGAGAAAATGCGATTTAAGCAATAAAATTAAAAATGCACCTAAAACCCAAACCAAACGTTGCAGGTGGTTATTTCTTCATGCGCAGTGGTCAACGCGGCACTCTCTAGCTGCCAAGAGCACTTTTTACTATGCGCACCCAACCAGAGTGACGGGAGGAGCACATTTCAGAAAACGTGCTCAGCTCGTCGAGAAAATGCGATTTAAGCAATAAAATTAAAAATGCACCTAAAACCTAAACCAAACGTTGCAGGTGGTTATTTCTTCGTGCGCAGCAGTCAACGCGGCACTCTCTAGCTGCCAAGAGCACTTTTTACTATGCGCACCCAACCAGAGTGACGGGAGGAGCACATTTCAGAAAACGTGCTCAGCTCGTCGAGAAAATGCGATTTAAGCAACAAAATTAAAAATGCACCCAAAACCTAAACCAAACGTTGCAGGTGGTTATTTCTTCATGCGCAGCAGTCAACGCGGCACTCTCTAGCTGCCAAGAGCACTTTTTACTATGCGCACCCAACCAGAGTGACGGGAGGAGCACATTTCAGAAAACGTGCTCAGCTCGTCGAGAAAATGCGATTTAAGCAATAAAATTAAAAATGCACCCAAAACCTAAACCAAACGTTGCAGGTGGTTATTTCTTCATGCGCAGTGGTAAACGCGGCACTCTCTAGCTGCCAAGAGCACTTTTTACTATGCGCACCCAACCAGAGTGACGGGAGGAGCACATTTCATAAAACGTGCTCAGCTCGTCCAGAAAATGCTATTTAAGCAATAAAATTAAAAATGCACCTAAAACCTAAACCAAACGTTGCAGATGGTCATTTCTTCATGCGCAGTGGTCAACGCGGCACTCTCTAGCTGCCAAGAGCACTTTTTACTATGCACACCCAACCAGAGTGACGGGAGGAGCACATTTCAGAAAACGTGCTCAGCTCGTCCAGAAAATGCGATTTAAGCAATAAAATTAAAAATGCACCCAAAACCTAAACCAAACGTTGCAGGTGGTTATTTCTTCATGCGCAGTGGTCAACGCGGCACTCTCTAGCTGCCAAGAGCACTTTTTACTATGCGCACCCAACCAGAGTGACGGGAGGAGCACATTTCAGAAAACGTGCTCAGCTCGTCGAGAAAATGCGATTTAAGCAATAAAATTAAAAATGCACCCAAAACCAAAACCAAACGTTGCAGGTGGTTATTTCTTCGTGCGCAGCAGTCAACGCGGCACTCTCTAGCTGCCAAGAACACTTTTTACTATGCGCACCCAACCAGAGTGACGGGAGGAGCACATTTCAGAAAACGTGCTCAGCTCGTCGAGAAAATGCGATTCAAGCAATAAAATTTGAAATGCACCTAAAACCTAAACCAAACGTTGCAGGTGGTTATTTCTTCATGCGCATTGGTCAACGCGGCACTCTCTAGCTGCCAAGAGCACTTTTTACTTTGCACACCCAACCAGAGTGACGGGAGGAGCACATTTCAGAAAACGTGCTCAGCTCGTCGAGAAAATGCGATTTAAGCAATAAAATTAAAAATGCACCCAAAACCTAAACCAAACGTTGCAGGTGGTTATTTTTTCATGCGCATTGGTCAACGCGGCACTCTCTAGCTGCCAAGAGCACTTTTTACTTTGCGCACCCAACCAGAGTAACGGGAGGAGCACATTTCAGAAAACGTACTCAGCTCGTCGAGAAAATGCGATTTAAGCAATAAAATTAAAAATGCACCCAAAACCTAAACCAAACGTTGCAGGTGGTTATTTCTTCATGCGCAGTGGTCAACGCGGCACTCTCTAGCTGCCAAGAGCACTTTTTACTATGCGCACCCAACCAGAGTGACGGGAGGAGCACATTTCAGAAAACGTGCTCAGCTCGTCGAGAAAATGCGATTTAAGCAATAAAATTAAAAATGCACCCAAAACCTAAACCAAACGTTGCAGATGGTCATTTCTTCATGCGCAGTGGTCAACGCGGCACTCTCTAGCTGCCAAGAGCACTTTTTACTATGCGCACCCAACCAGAGTGACGGGAGGACCACATTTCAGAAAACGTGCTCAGCTCGTCGAGAAAATGCGATTTAAGCAATAAAATTAAAAATGCACCCAAAACTTAAACCAAACGTTGCAGGTGGTTATTTCTTCATGCGCAGCAGTCAACGCGGCACTCTCTAGCTGCCAAGAGCACTTTTTACTATGCGCACCCAACCAGAGTGACGGGAGGAGCACATTTCAGAAAACGTGCTCAGCTCGTCGAGAAAATGCGATTTAAGCAATGAAATTAAAAATGCACCCAAAACCTAAACCAAACGTTGCAGGTGGTTATTTCTTCATGCGCAGTGGTCAACGCGGCACTCTCTAGCTGCCAAGAGCACTTTTTACTATGCGCACCCAACCAGAGTGACGGGAGGAGCACTTTTCAGAAAACGTGCTCAGTTCGTCGAGAAATTGCGAATTAAGCAATAAAATTAAAAATGCACCCAAAACCTAAACCAAACGTTGCAGATGGTCATTTCTTCATGCGCAGTGGTCAACGCGGCACTCTCTAGCTGCCAAGAGCACTTTTTACTATGCGCACCCAACCAGAGTGACGGGAGGAGCACATTTCAGAAAACGTGCTCAGCTCGTCGAGAAAATGCGATTTAAGCAATAAAATTAAAAATGCACCTAAAACCCAAACCAAACGTTGCAGGTGGTTATTTCTTCATGCGCAGTGGTCAACGCGGCACTCTCTAGCTGCCAAGAGCACTTTTTACTATGCGCACCCAACCAGAGTGACGGGAGGAGCACATTTCAGAAAATGTGCTCAGCTCGTCGAGAAAATGCCATTTAAGCCGTACAATTAAAAATGCACCTAAAACCTAAACCAAACGTTGCAGGTGGTTGTTTCTTCATGCGCAGTGGTCAACGTGGCACTCTCTAGCTGCCAAGAGCACTTTTTACTATGCGCACCCAACCAGAGTGACGGGAGGAGCACATTTCAGAAAACGTGCTCAGCTCGTCGAGAAAATGCGATTTAAGCAATAAAATTAAAAATGCACCTAAAACCTAAACCAAACGTTGCAGGTGGTTATTTCTTCATGCGCAGTGGTCAACGCGGCACTCTGTAGCTGCCAAGAGCACTTTTTACTATGCGCACCCACCCAGAGTGACGGGAGGAGCACATTTCAGAAAACGTGCTCACCTCGTCGAGAAAATGCGATTTAAGCAATAAAATTAAAAATGCACCTAAAACCTAAACCAAACGTTGCAGGTGGTTATTTCTTCATGCGCAGTGGTCAACGCGGCACTCTCTAGCTGCCAAGAGCACTTTTAACTATGCGCACCCAACCAGAGTGACGGGAGGAGCACATTTCAGAAAACGTGCTCAGCTCGTCGAGAAAATGCGATTTAAGCAATAAAATAAAAAATGCACCTAAAACCTAAACCAAACGTTGCAGGTGGTTATTTCTTCATGCGCAGTGGTCAACGCGGCACTCTCTAGCTGCCAAGAGCACTTTTTACTATGCGCACCCAACCAGAGTGACGGGAGGAGCACATTTCAGAAAACGTGCTCAGCTCGTCGAGAAAATGCGATTTAAGCAATAAAATTAAAAATGCACCTAAAACCTAAACCAAACGTTGCAGGTGGTTATTTCTTCATGCGCAGTGGTCAACGCGGCACTCTCTAGCTGCCAAGAGCACTTTTTACTATGCGCACCCAACCAGAGTGACGGGAGGAGCACATTTCAGAAAACGTGCTCAGCTCGTCGAGAAAATGCGATTTAAGCAATAAAATTTAAAATGCACCTAAAACCTAAACCAAACGTTGCAGGTGGTTATTTCTTCATGCGCAGTGGTCAATGCGGCACTCTCTAGCTGCCAAGAGCACTTTTTACTATGCGCACCTAACCAGAGTGACGGGAGGAGCACATTTCAGAAAACGTGCTCAGCTCGTCGAGAAAATGCGATTTACGCAATAAAATTAAAAATGCACCTAAAACCTAAACAAAACGTTGCAGGTGGTTATTTCTTCATGCGCAGTGGTCAACGCGGCACTCTCTAGCTGCCAAGAGCACTTTTTACTATGCGCACCCAACCAGAGTGACGGGAGGAGCACATTTCAGAAAACGTGCTCAGCTCGTCGAGAAAATGCGATTTAAGCAATAAAATTAAAAATGCACCCAAAACCTAAACCAAACGTTGCAGGTGGTTATTTCTTCATGCGCAGCAGTCAAAGCGGCACTCTCTAGCTGCCAAGAGCACTTTTTACTATGTGCACCCAACCAGAGTGACGGGAGGAGCACATTTCAGAAAACGTGCTCAGCTCGTCGAGAAAATGCGATTCAAGCAATAAAATTTGAAATGCACCTAAAACCTAAACCAAACGTTGCAGGTGGTTATTTCTTCATGCGCATTGGTCAACGCGGCACTCTCTAGCTGCCAAGAGCACTTTTTACTTTGCACACCCAACCAGAGTGACGGGAGGAGCACATTTCAGAAAACGTGCTCAGCTCGTCGAGAAAATGCGATTTAAGCAATAAAATTAAAAATGCACCCAAAACCTAAACCAAACGTTGCAGGTGGTTATTTTTTCATGCGCATTGGTCAACGCGGCACTCTCTAGCTGCCAAGAGCACTTTTTACTTTGCGCACCCAACCAGAGTAACGGGAGGAGCACATTTCAGAAAACGTACTCAGCTCGTCGAGAAAATGCGATTTAAGCAATAAAATTAAAAATGCACCCAAAACCTAAACCAAACGTTGCAGGTGGTTATTTCTTCATGCGCAGTGGTCAACGCGGCACTCTCTAGCTGCCAAGAGCACTTTTTACTATGCGCACCCAACCAGAGTGACGGGAGGAGCACATTTCAGAAAACGTGCTCAGCTCGTCGAGAAAATGCGATTTAAGCAATAAAATTAAAAATGCACCCAAAACCTAAACCAAACGTTGCAGATGGTCATTTCTTCATGCGCAGTGGTCAACGCGGCACTCTCTAGCTGCCAAGAGCACTTTTTACTATGCGCACCCAACCAGAGTGACGGGAGGACCACATTTCAGAAAACGTGCTCAGCTCGTCGAGAAAATGCGATTTAAGCAATAAAATTAAAAATGCACCCAAAACTTAAACCAAACGTTGCAGGTGGTTATTTCTTCATGCGCAGCAGTCAACGCGGCACTCTCTAGCTGCCAAGAGCACTTTTTACTATGCGCACCCAACCAGAGTGACGGGAGGAGCACATTTCAGAAAACGTGCTCAGCTCGTCGAGAAAATGCGATTTAAGCAATGAAATTAAAAATGCACCCAAAACCTAAACCAAACGTTGCAGGTGGTTATTTCTTCATGCGCAGTGGTCAACGCGGCACTCTCTAGCTGCCAAGAGCACTTTTTACTATGCGCACCCAACCAGAGTGACGGGAGGAGCACTTTTCAGAAAACGTGCTCAGTTCGTCGAGAAATTGCGAATTAAGCAATAAAATTAAAAATGCACCCAAAACCTAAACCAAACGTTGCAGATGGTCATTTCTTCATGCGCAGTGGTCAACGCGGCACTCTCTAGCTGCCAAGAGCACTTTTTACTATGCGCACCCAACCAGAGTGACGGGAGGAGCACATTTCAGAAAACGTGCTCAGCTCGTCGAGAAAATGCGATTTAAGCAATAAAATTAAAAATGCACCTAAAACCCAAACCAAACGTTGCAGGTGGTTATTTCTTCATGCGCAGTGGTCAACGCGGCACTCTCTAGCTGCCAAGAGCACTTTTTACTATGCGCACCCAACCAGAGTGACGGGAGGAGCACATTTCAGAAAATGTGCTCAGCTCGTCGAGAAAATGCCATTTAAGCCGTACAATTAAAAATGCACCTAAAACCTAAACCAAACGTTGCAGGTGGTTGTTTCTTCATGCGCAGTGGTCAACGTGGCACTCTCTAGCTGCCAAGAGCACTTTTTACTATGCGCACCCAACCAGAGTGACGGGAGGAGCACATTTCAGAAAACGTGCTCAGCTCGTCGAGAAAATGCGATTTAAGCAATAAAATTAAAAATGCACCTAAAACCTAAACCAAACGTTGCAGGTGGTTATTTCTTCATGCGCAGTGGTCAACGCGGCACTCTGTAGCTGCCAAGAGCACTTTTTACTATGCGCACCCACCCAGAGTGACGGGAGGAGCACATTTCAGAAAACGTGCTCACCTCGTCGAGAAAATGCGATTTAAGCAATAAAATTAAAAATGCACCTAAAACCTAAACCAAACGTTGCAGGTGGTTATTTCTTCATGCGCAGTGGTCAACGCGGCACTCTCTAGCTGCCAAGAGCACTTTTAACTATGCGCACCCAACCAGAGTGACGGGAGGAGCACATTTCAGAAAACGTGCTCAGCTCGTCGAGAAAATGCGATTTAAGCAATAAAATAAAAAATGCACCTAAAACCTAAACCAAACGTTGCAGGTGGTTATTTCTTCATGCGCAGTGGTCAACGCGGCACTCTCTAGCTGCCAAGAGCACTTTTTACTATGCGCACCCAACCAGAGTGACGGGAGGAGCACATTTCAGAAAACGTGCTCAGCTCGTCGAGAAAATGCGATTTAAGCAATAAAATTAAAAATGCACCTAAAACCTAAACCAAACGTTGCAGGTGGTTATTTCTTCATGCGCAGTGGTCAACGCGGCACTCTCTAGCTGCCAAGAGCACTTTTTACTATGCGCACCCAACCAGAGTGACGGGAGGAGCACATTTCAGAAAACGTGCTCAGCTCGTCGAGAAAATGCGATTTAAGCAATAAAATTTAAAATGCACCTAAAACCTAAACCAAACGTTGCAGGTGGTTATTTCTTCATGCGCAGTGGTCAATGCGGCACTCTCTAGCTGCCAAGAGCACTTTTTACTATGCGCACCTAACCAGAGTGACGGGAGGAGCACATTTCAGAAAACGTGCTCAGCTCGTCGAGAAAATGCGATTTACGCAATAAAATTAAAAATGCACCTAAAACCTAAACAAAACGTTGCAGGTGGTTATTTCTTCATGCGCAGTGGTCAACGCGGCACTCTCTAGCTGCCAAGAAAACTTTTTACTATGCGCACCCAACCAGAGTGACGGGAGGAGCACATTTCAGAAAACGTGCTCAGCTCGTCGAGAAAATGCGATTTAAGCAATAAAATTAAAAATGCACCCAAAACCTAAACCAAACGTTGCAGGTGGTTATTTCTTCATGCGCAGCAGTCAAAGCGGCACTCTCTAGCTGCCAAGAGCACTTTTTACTATGTGCACCCAACCAGAGTGACGGGAGGAGCACATTTCAGAAAACGTGCTCAGCTCGTCGAGAAAATGCGATTCAAGCAATAAAATTTGAAATGCACCTAAAACCTAAACCAAACGTTGCAGGTGGTTATTTCTTCATGCGCATTGGTCAACGCGGCACTCTCTAGCTGCCAAGAGCACTTTTTACTTTGCGCACCCAACCAGAGTGACGGGAGGAGCACATTTCAGAAAACGTGCTCAGCTCGTCGAGAAAATGCGATTTAAGCAATAAAATTAAAAATGCACCCAAAACCTAAACCAAACGTTGCAGGTGGTTATTTCTTCATGCGCATTGGTCAACGCGGCACTCTCTAGCTGCCAAGAGCACTTTTTACTTTGCACACCCAACCAGAGTGACGGGAGGAGCACATTTCAGAAAACGTGCTCAGCTCGTCGAGAAAATGCGATTTAAGCAATAAAATTAAAAATGCACCCAAAACCTAAACCAAACGTTGCAGGTGGTTATTTCTTCATGCGCAGTGGTCAACGCGGCACTCTCTAGCTGCCAAGAGCACTTTTTACTATGCGCACCCAACCAGAGTGACGGGAGGAGCACATTTCAGAAAACGTGCTCAGCTCGTCCAGAAAAGGCTATTTAAGCAATAAAATAAAAAATGCACATAAAACCTAAACCAAACGTTGCAGATGGTCATTTCTTCATGCGCAGTGGTCAATGCGGCACTCTCTAGCTGCCAAGAGCACTTTTTACTATGCGCACCAAACCAGAGTGACGGGAGGAGCACATTTCAGAAAACGTGCTCAGCTCGTCGAGAAAATGCGATTTAAGCAATAAAATTAAAACTGCACCCAAAACCTAAACCAAACGTTGCAGATGGTCATTTCTTCATGCGCAGTTGTCAACGCGGCACTCTCTAGCTGCCAAGAGCACTTTTTACTATGCACACCCAACCAGAGTGACGGGAGGAGCACATTTCAGAAAACGTGCTCAGCTCGTCGAGAAAATGCGATTTAAGCAATAAAATTAAAAATGCACCCAAAACCTAAACCAAACGTTGCAGGTGGTTATTTCTTCATGCGCAGCAGTCAACGCGGCACTCTCTAGCTGCCAAGAGCACTTTTTACTATGCGCACCCAACCAGAGTGACGGGAGGAGCACATTTCAGAAAACGTGCTCAGCTTGTCGAGAAAATGCGATTTAAGCAATAAAATTAAAAATGCACCCAAAACCTAAACCAAACGTTGCAGATGGTCATTTCTTCATGCGCAGTGGTCAACGCGGCACTCTCTAGCTGCCAAGAGCACTTTTTACTATGCGCACCCAACCAGAGTGACGGGAGGACCACATTTCAGAAAACGTGCTCAGCTCGTCGAGAAAATGCGATGTAAGCAATAAAATTAAAAATGCACCCAAAACCTAAACCAAACGTTGCAGGTGGTTATTTCTTCATGCGGAGCAGTCAACGCGGCACTCTCTAGCTGCCAAGAGCACTTTTTACTATGCGCACCCAACCAGAGTGACGGGAGGAGCACATTTCAGAAAACGTGCTCAGCTCGTCGAGAAAATGCGATTTAAGCAATGAAATTAAAAATGCACCCAAAACCTAAACCAAACGTTGCAGGTGGTTATTTCTTCATGCGCAGCAGTCAAAGCGGCACTCTCTAGCTGCCAAGAGCACTTTTTACTATGTGCACCCAACCAGAGTGACGGGAGGAGCACATTTCAGAAAACGTGCTCAGCTCGTCGAGAAAATGCGATTCAAGCAATAAAATTTGAAATGCACCTAAAACCTAAACCAAACGTTGCAGGTGGTTATTTCTTCATGCGCATTGGTCAACGCGGCACTCTCTAGCTGCCAAGAGCACTTTTTACTTTGCACACCCAACCAGAGTGACGGGAGGAGCACATTTCAGAAAACGTGCTCAGCTCGTCGAGAAAATGCGATTTAAGCAATAAAATTAAAAATGCACCCAAAACCTAAACCAAACGTTGCAGGTGGTTATTTCTTCATGCGCATTGGTCAACGCGGCACTCTCTAGCTGCCAAGAGCACTTTTTACTTTGCGCACCCAACCAGAGTGACGGGAGGAGCACATTTCAGAAAACGTGCTCAGCTCGTCGAGAAAATGCGATTTAAGCAATAAAATTAAAAATGCACCCAAAACCTAAACCAAACGTTGCAGGTGGTTATTTCTTCATGCGCAGCAGTCAACGCGGCACTCTCTAGCTGCCAAGAGCACTTTTTACTATGCGCACCCAACCAGAGTGACGGGAGGAGCACATTTCAGAAAACGTGCTCAGCTCGTCGAGAAAATGCGATTTAAGCAATGAAATTAAAAATGCACCCAAAACCTAAACCAAACGTTGCAGGTGGTTATTTCTTCATGCGCAGTGGTCAACGCGGCACTCTCTAGCTGCCAAGAGCACTTTTTACTATGCGCACCCAACCAGAGTGACGGGAGGAGCACTTTTCAGAAAACGTGCTCAGCTCGTCGAGAAATTGCGAATTAAGCAATAAAATTAAAAATGCACCCAAAACCTAAACCAAACGTTGCAGATGGTCATTTCTTCATGCGCAGTGGTCAACGCGGCACTCTCTAGCTGCCAAGAGCACTTTTTACTATGCGCACCCAACCAGAGTGACGGGAGGAGCACATTTCAGAAAACGTGCTCAGCTCGTCGAGAAAATGCGATTTAAGCAATAAAATTAAAAATGCACCTAAAACCCAAACCAAACGTTGCAGGTGGTTATTTCTTCATGCGCAGTGGTCAACGCGGCACTCTCTAGCTGCCAAGAGCACTTTTTACTATGCGCACCCAACCAGAGTGACGGGAGGAGCACATTTCAGAAAATGTGCTCAGCTCGTCGAGAAAATGCCATTTAAGCCGTACAATTAAAAATGCACCTAAAACCTAAACCAAACGTTGCAGGTGGTTGTTTCTTCATGCGCAGTGGTCAACGTGGCACTCTCTAGCTGCCAAGAGCACTTTTTACTATGCGCACCCAACCAGAGTGACGGGAGGAGCACATTTCAGAAAACGTGCTCAGCTCGTCGAGAAAATGCGATTTAAGCAATAAAATTAAAAATGCACCTAAAACCTAAACCAAACGTTGCAGGTGGTTATTTCTTCATGCGCAGTGGTCAACGCGGCACTCTGTAGCTGCCAAGAGCACTTTTTACTGTGCGCACCCACCCAGAGTGACGGGAGGAGCACATTTCAGAAAACGTGCTCACCTCGTCGAGAAAATGCGATTTAAGCAATAAAATTAAAAATGCACCTAAAACCTAAACCAAACGTTGCAGGTGGTTATTTCTTCATGCGCAGTGGTCGACGCGGCACTCTCTAGCTGCCAAGAGCACTTTTAACTATGCGCACCCAACCAGAGTGACGGGAGGAGCACATTTCAGAAAACGTGCTCAGCTCGTCGAGAAAATGCGATTTAAGCAATAAAATAAAAAATGCACCTAAAACCTAAACCAAACGTTGCAGGTGGTTATTTCTTCATGCGCAGTGGTCAACGCGGCACTCTCTAGCTGACAAGAGCACTTTTTACTATGCGCACCCAACCAGAGTGACGGGAGGAGCACATTTCAGAAAACGTGCTCAGCTCGTCGAGAAAATGCGATTTAAGCAATAAAATTAAAAATGCACCTAAAACCTAAACCAAACGTTGCAGGTGGTTATTTCTTCATGCGCAGTGGTCAACGCGGCACTCTCTAGCTGCCAAGAGCACTTTTTACTAAGCGCACCCAACCAGAGTGACGGGAGGAGCACATTTCAGAAAACGTGCTCAGCTCGTCGAGAAAATGCGATTTAAGCAATAAAATTTAAAATGCACCTAAAACCTAAACCAAACGTTGCAGGTGGTTATTTCTTCATGCGCAGTGGTCAATGCGGCACTCTCTAGTTGCCAAGAGCACTTTTTACTATGCGCACCTAACCAGAGTGACGGGAGGAGCACATTTCAGAAAACGTGCTCAGCTCGTCGAGAAAATGCGATTTAAGCAATAAAATTAAAAATGCACCCAAAACCTAAACCAAACATTGCAGGTGGTTATTTCTTCATGCGCAGTGGTCAACGCGGCACTCTCTAGCTGCCAAGAGCACTTTTTACTATGCGCACCCAACCAGAGTGACGGGAGGAGCACATTTCAGAAAACGTGCTCAGCTCGTCCAGAAAAGGCTATTTAAGCAATAAAATAAAAAATGCACATAAAACCTAAACCAAACGTTGCAGATGGTCATTTCTTCATGCGCAGTGGTCAATGCGGCACTCTCTAGCTGCCAAGAGCACTTTTTACTATGCGCACCAAACCAGAGTGACGGGAGGAGCACATTTCAGAAAACGTGCTCAGCTCGTCGAGAAAATGCGATTTAAGCAATAAAATTAAAACTGCACCCAAAACCTAAACCAAACGTTGCAGATGGTCATTTCTTCATGCGCAGTGGTCAACGCGGCACTCTCTAGCTGCCAAGAGCACTTTTTACTATGCACACCCAACCAGAGTGACGGGAGGAGCACATTTCAGAAAACGTGCTCAGCTCGTCGAGAAAATGCGATTTAAGCAATAAAATTAAAAATGCACCCAAAACCTAAACCAAACGTTGCAGGTGGTTATTTCTTCATGCGCAGCAGTCAACGCGGCACTCTCTAGCTGCCAAGAGCACTTTTTACTATGCGCACCCAACCAGAGTGACGGGAGGAGCACATTTCAGAAAACGTGCTCAGCTCGTCGAGAAAATGCGATTTAAGCAATAAAATTAAAAATGCACCCAAAACCTAAACCAAACGTTGCAGATGGTCATTTCTTCATGCGCAGTGGTCAACGCGGCACTCTCTAGCTGCCAAGAGCACTTTTTACTATGCGCACCCAACCAGAGTGACGGGAGGACCACATTTCAGAAAACGTGCTCAGCTCGTCGAGAAAATGCGATTTAAGCAATAAAATTAAAAATGCTCCCAAAACTTAAACCAAACGTTGCAGGTGGTTATTTCTTCATGCGCAGCAGTCAACGCGGCACTCTCTAGCTGCCAAGAGCACTTTTTACTATGCGCACCCAACCAGAGTGACGGGAGGAGCACATTTCAGAAAACGTGCTCAGCTCGTCGAGAAAATGCGATTTAAGCAATGAAATTAAAAATGCACCCAAAACCTAAACCAAACGTTGCAGGTGGTTATTTCTTCATGCGCAGTGGTCAACGCGGCACTCTCTAGCTGCCAAGAGCACTTTTTACTATGCGCACCCAACCAGAGTGACGAGAGGAGCACTTTTCAGAAAACGTGCTCAGTTCGTCGAGAAATTGCGAATTAAGCAATAAAATTAAAAATGCACCCAAAACCTAAACCAAACGTTGCAGATGGTCATTTCTTCATGCGCAGTGGTCAACGCGGCACTCTCTAGCTGCCAAGAGCACTTTTTACTATGCGCACCCAACCAGAGTGACGGGAGGAGCACATTTCAGAAAACGTGCTCAGCTCGTCGAGAAAATGCGATTTAAGCAATAAAATTAAAAATGCACCTAAAACCCAAACCAAACGTTGCAGGTGGTTATTTCTTCATGCGCAGTGGTCAACGCGGCACTCTCTAGCTGCCAAGAGCACTTTTTACTATGCGCACCCAACCAGAGTGACGGGAGGAGCACATTTCAGAAAATGTGCTCAGCTCGTCGAGAAAATGCCATTTAAGCCGTACAATTAAAAATGCACCTAAAACCTAAACCAAACGTTGCAGGTGGTTGTTTCTTCATGCGCAGTGGTCAACGTGGCACTCTCTAGCTGCCAAGAGCACTTTTTACTATGCGCACCCAACCAGAGTGACGGGAGGAGCACATTTCAGAAAACGTGCTCAGCTCGTCGAGAAAATGCGATTTAAGCAATAAAATTAAAAATGCACCTAAAACCTAAACCAAACGTTGCAGGTGGTTATTTCTTCATGCGCAGTGGTCAACGCGGCACTCTGTAGCTGCCAAGAGCACTTTTTACTATGCGCACCCACCCAGAGTGACGGGAGGAGCACATTTCAGAAAACGTGCTCACCTCGTCGAGAAAATGCGATTTAAGCAATAAAATTAAAAATGCACCTAAAACCTAAACCAAACGTTGCAGGTGGTTATTTCTTCATGCGCAGTGGTCAACGCGGCACTCTCTAGCTGCCAAGAGCACTTTTAACTATGCGCACCCAACCAGAGTGACGGGAGGAGCACATTTCAGAAAACGTGCTCAGCTCGTCGAGAAAATGCGATTTAAGCAATAAAATAAAAAATGCACCTAAAACCTAAACCAAACGTTGCAGGTGGTTATTTCTTCATGCGCAGTGGTCAACGCGGCACTCTCTAGCTGCCAAGAGCACTTTTTACTATGCGCACCCAACCAGAGTGACGGGAGGAGCACATTTCAGAAAACGTGCTCAGCTCGTCGAGAAAATGCGATTTAAGCAATAAAATTAAAAATGCACCTAAAACCTAAACCAAACGCTGCAGATGGTCATTTCTTCATGCGCAGTGGTCAACGCGGCACTCTCTAGCTGCCAAGAGCACTTTTTACTATGCGCACCCAACCAGAGTGACGGGAGGAGCACATTTCAGAAAACGTGCTTAGCTCGTCGAGAAAATGCGATTTAAGCAATAAAATTTAAAATGCACCTAAAACCTAAACCAAACGTTGCAGGTGGTTATTTCTTCATGCGCAGTGGTCAATGCGGCACTCTCTAGCTGCCAAGAGCACTTTTTACTATGCGCACCTAACCAGAGTGACGGGAGGAGCACATTTCAGAAAACGTGCTCAGCTCGTCGAGAAAATGCGATTTACGCAATAAAATTAAAAATGCACCTAAAACCTAAACAAAACGTTGCAGGTGGTTATTTCTTCATGCGCAGTGGTCAACGCGGCACTCTCTAGCTGCCAAGAGCACTTTTTACTATGCGCACCCAACCAGAGTGACGGGAGGAGCACATTTCAGAAAACGTGCTCAGCTCGTCGAGAAAATGCGATTTAAGCAATAAAATTAAAAATGCACCCAAAACCTAAACCAAACGTTGCAGGTGGTTATTTCTTCATGCGCAGCAGTCAAAGCGGCACTCTCTAGCTGCCAAGAGCACTTTTTACTATGTGCACCCAACCAGAGTGACGGGAGGAGCACATTTCAGAAAACGTGCTCAGCTCGTCGAGAAAATGCGATTCAAGCAATAAAATTTGAAATGCACCTAAAACCTAAACCAAACGTTGCAGGTGGTTATTTCTTCATGCGCATTGGTCAACGCGGCTCTCTCTAGCTGCCAAGAGCACTTTTTACTTTGCGCACCCAACCAGAGTGACGGGAGGAGCACATTTCAGAAAACGTGCTCAGCTCGTCGAGAAAATGCGATTTAAGCAATAAAATTAAAAATGCACCCAAAACCTAAACCAAACGTTGCAGGTGGTTATTTCTTCATGCGCATTGGTCAACGCGGCACTCTCTAGCTGCCAAGAGCACTTTTTACTTTGCGCACCCAACCAGAGTGACGGGAGGAGCACATTTCAGAAAACGTGCTCAGCTCGTCGAGAAAATGCGATTTAAGCAATAAAATTAAAAATGCACCCAAAACCTAAACCAAACATTGCAGGTGGTTATTTCTTCATGTGCAGTGGTCAACGCGGCACTCTCTAGCTGCCAAGAGCACTTTTTACTATGCGCACCCAACCAGAGTGACGGGAGGAGCACATTTCAGAAAACGTGCTCAGCTCGTCCAGAAAAGGCTATTTAAGCAATAAAATAAAAAATGCACATAAAACCTAAACCAAACGTTGCAGATGGTCATTTCTTCATGCGCAGTGGTCAATGCGGCACTCTCTAGCTGCCAAGAGCACTTTTTACTATGCGCACCAAACCAGAGTGACGGGAGGAGCACATTTCAGAAAACGTGCTCAGCTCGTCGAGAAAATGCGATTTAAGCAATAAAATTAAAACTGCACCCAAAACCTAAACCAAACGTTGCAGATGGTCATTTCTTCATGCGCAGTGGTCAACGCGGCACTCTCTAGCTGCCAAGAGCACTTTTTACTATGCACACCCAACCAGAGTGACGGGAGGAGCACATTTCAGAAAACGTGCTCAGCTCGTCGAGAAAATGCGATTTAAGCAATACAATTAAAAATGCACCCAAAACCTAAACCAAACGTTGCAGGTGGTTATTTCTTCATGCGCAGCAGTCAACGCGGCACTCTCTAGCTGCCAAGAGCACTTTTTACTATGCGCACCCAACCAGAGTGACGGGAGGAGCACATTTCAGAAAACGTGCTCAGCTCGTCGAGAAAATGCGATTTAAGCAATAAAATTAAAAATGCACCCAAAACCTAAACCAAACGTTGCAGATGGTCATTTCTTCATGCGCAGTGGTCAACGCGGCACTCTCTAGCTGCCAAGAGCACTTTTTACTATGCGCACCCAACCAGAGTGACGGGAGGACCACATTTCAGAAAACGTGCTCAGCTCGTCGAGAAAATGCGATTTAAGCAATAAAATTAAAAATGCACCCAAAACTTAAACCAAACGTTGCAGGTGGTTATTTCTTCATGCGCAGCAGTCAACGCGGCACTCTCTAGCTGCCAAGAGCACTTTTTACTATGCGCACCCAACCAGAGTGACGGGAGGAGCACATTTCAGAAAACGTGCTCAGCTCGTCGAGAAAATGCGATTTAAGCAATGAAATTAAAAATGCACCCAAAACCTAAACCAAACGTTGCAGGTGGTTATTTCTTCATGCGCAGTGGTCAACGCGGCACTCTCTAGCTGCCAAGAGGACTTTTAACTATGCGCACCCAACCAGAGTGACGGGAGGAGCACATTTCAGAAAACGTGCTCAGCTCGTCGAGAAAATGCGATTTAAGCAATAAAATAAAAAATGCACCTAAAACCTAAACCAAACGTTGCAGGTGGTTATTTCTTCATGCGCAGTGGTCAACGCGGCACTCTCTAGCTGCCAAGAGCACTTTTTACTATGCGCACCCAACCAGAGTGACGGGAGGAGCACATTTCAGAAAACGTGCTCAGCTCGTCGAGAAAATGCGATTTAAGCAATAAAATTAAAAATGCACCTAAAACCTAAACCAAACGTTGCAGGTGGTTATTTCTTCATGCGCAGTGGTCAACGCGGCACTCTCTAGCTGCCAAGAGCACTTTTTACTATGCGCACCCAACCAGAGTGACGGGAGGAGCACATTTCAGAAAACGTGCTCAGCTCGTCGAGAAAATGCGATTTAAGCAATAAAATTTAAAATGCACCTAAAACCTAAACCAAACGTTGCAGGTGGTTATTTCTTCATGCGCAGTGGTCAATGCGGCACTCTCTAGCTGCCAAGAGCACTTTTTACTATGCGCACCTAACCAGAGTGACGGGAGGAGCACATTTCAGAAAACGTGCTCAGCTCGTCGAGAAAATGCGATTTACGCAATAAAATTAAAAATGCACCTAAAACCTAAACAAAACGTTGCAGGTGGTTATTTCTTCATGCGCAGTGGTCAACGCGGCACTCTCTAGCTGCCAAGAGCACTTTTTACTATGCGCACCCAACCAGAGTGACGGGAGGAGCACATTTCAGAAAATGTGCTCAGCTCGTCGAGAAAATGCGATTTAAGCAATAAAATTAAAAATGCACCCAAAACCTAAACCAAACGTTGCAGGTGGTTATTTCTTCATGCGCAGCAGTCAAAGCGGCACTCTCTAGCTGCCAAGAGCACTTTTTACTATGTGCACCCAACCAGAGTGACGGGAGGAGCACATTTCAGAAAACGTGCTCAGCTCGTCGAGAAAATGCGATTCAAGCAATAAAATTTGAAATGCACCTAAAACCTAAACCAAACGTTGCAGGTGGTTATTTCTTCATGCGCATTGGTCAACGTGGCTCTCTCTAGCTGCCAAGAGCACTTTTTACTTTGCGCACCCAACCAGAGTGACGGGAGGAGCACATTTCAGAAAACGTGCTCAGCTCGTCGAGAAAATGCATTTTAAGCAATAAAATTAAAAATGCACCCAAAACCTAAACCAAACGTTGCAGGTGGTTATTTCTTCATGCGCATTGGTCAACGCGGCACTCTCTAGCTGCCAAGAGCACTTTTTACTTTGCACACCCAACCAGAGTGACGGGAGGAGCACATTTCAGAAAACGTGCTCAGCTCGTCGAGAAAATGCGATTTAAGCAATAAAATTAAAAATGCACCCAAAACCTAAACCAAACGTTGCAGGTGGTTATTTCTTCATGCGCAGTGGTCAACGCGGCACTCTCTAGCTGCCAAGAGCACTTTTTACTATGCGCACCCAACCAGAGTGACGGGAGGAGCACATTTCAGAAAACGTGCTCAGCTCGTCCAGAAAAGGTTATTTAAGCAATAAAATAAAAAATGCACATAAAACCTAAACCAAACGTTGCAGATGGTCATTTCTTCATGCGCAGTGGTCAATGCGGCACTCTCTAGCTGCCAAGAGCACTTTTTACTATGCGCACCAAACCAGAGTGACGGGAGGAGCACATTTCAGAAAACGTGCTCAGCTCGTCGAGAAAATGCGATTTAAGCAATAAAATTAAAACTGCACCCAAAACCTAAACCAAACGTTGCAGATGGTCATTTCTTCATGCGCAGTGGTCAACGCGGCACTCTCTAGCTGCCAAGAGCACTTTTTACTATGCGCACCCAACCAGAGTGACGGGAGGACCACATTTCAGAAAACGTGCTCAGCTCGTCGAGAAAATGCGATTTAAGCAATAAAATTAAAAATGCACCCAAAACCTAAACCAAACGTTGCAGATGGTCATTTCTTCATGCGCAGTGGTCAACGCGGCACTCTCTAGCTGCCAAGAGCACTTTTTACTATGCGCACCCAACCAGAGTGACGGGAGGACCACATTTCAGAAAACGTGCTCAGCTCGTCGAGAAAATGCGATTTAAGCAATAAAATTAAAAATGCACCCAAAACCTAAACCAAACGTTGCAGGTGGTTATTTCTTCATGCGCAGCAGTCAACGCGGCACTCTCTAGCTGCCAAGAGCACTTTTTACTATGCGCACCCAACCAGAGTGACGGGAGGAGCACATTTCAGAAAACGTGCTCAGCTCGTCGAGAAAATGCGATTTAAGCAATGAAATTAAAAATGCACCCAAAACCTAAACCAAACGTTGCAGGTGGTTATTTCTTCATGCGCAGCAGTCAAAGCGGCACTCTCTAGCTGCCAAGAGCACTTTTTACTATGTGCACCCAACCAGAGTGACGGGAGGAGCACATTTCAGAAAACGTGCTCAGCTCGTCGAGAAAATGCGATTCAAGCAATAAAATTTGAAATGCACCTAAAACCTAAACCAAACGTTGCAGGTGGTTATTTCTTCATGCGCATTGGTCAACGCGGCACTCTCTAGCTGCCAAGAGCACTTTTTACTTTGCACACCCAACCAGAGTGACGGGACGAGCACATTTCAGAAAACGTGCTCAGCTCGTCGAGAAAATGCGATTTAAGCAATAAAATTAAAAATGCACCCAAAACCTAAACCAAACGTTGCAGGTGGTTATTTCTTCATGCGCATTGGTCAACGCGGCACTCTCTAGCTGCCAAGAGCACTTTTTACTTTGCGCACCCAACCAGAGTGACGGGAGGAGCACATTTCAGAAAACGTGCTCAGCTCGTCGAGAAAATGCGATTTAAGCAATAAAATTAAAAATGCACCCAAAACCTAAACCAAACGTTGCAGGTGGTTATTTCTTCATGCGCAGTGGTCAACGCGGCACTCTCTAGCTGCCAAGAGCACTTTTTACTATGCGCACCCAACCAGAGTGACGGGAGGAGCACATTTCAGAAAACGTGCTCAGCTCGTCCAGAAAAGGCTATTTAAGCAATAAAATAAAAAATGCACATAAAACCTAAACCAAACGTTGCAGATGGTCATTTCTTCATGCGCAGTGGTCAATGCGGCACTCTCTAGCTGCCAAGAGCACTTTTTACTATGCGCACCAAACCAGAGTGACGGGAGGAGCACATTTCAGAAAACGTGCTCAGCTCGTCGAGAAAATGCGATTTAAGCAATAAAATTAAAACTGCACCCAAAACCTAAACCAAACGTTGCAGATGGTCATTTCTTCATGCGCAGTGGTCAACGCGGCACTCTCTAGCTGCCAAGAGCACTTTTTACTATGCACACCCAACCAGAGTGACGGGAGGAGCACATTTCAGAAAACGTGCTCAGCTCGTCGAGAAAATGCGATTTAAGCAATAAAATTAAAAATGCACCCAAAACCTAAACCAAACGTTGCAGGTGGTTATTTCTTCATGCGCAGCAGTCAACGCGGCACTCTCTAGCTGCCAAGAGCACTTTTTACTATGCGCACCCAACCAGAGTGACGGGAGGAGCACATTTCAGAAAACGTGCTCAGCTCGTCGAGAAAATGCGATTTAAGCAATAAAATTAAAAATGCACCCAAAACCTAAACCAAACGTTGCAGATGGTCATTTCTTCATGCGCAGTGGTCAACGCGGCACTCTCTAGCTGCCAAGAGCACTTTTTACTATGCGCACCCAACCAGAGTGACGGGAGGACCACATTTCAGAAAACGTGCTCAGCTCGTCGAGAAAATGCGATTTAAGCAATAAAATTAAAAATGCACCCAAAACCTAAACGAAACGTTGCAGGTGGTTATTTCTTCATGCGCAGCAGTCAACGCGGCACTCTCTAGCTGCCAAGAGCACTTTTTACTATGCGCACCCAACCAGAGTGACGGGAGGAGCACATTTCAGAAAACGTGCTCAGCTCGTCGAGAAAATGCGATTTAAGCAATGAAATTAAAAATGCACCCAAAACCTAAACCAAACGTTGCAGGTGGTTATTTCTTCATGCGCAGTGGTCAACGCGGCACTCTCTAGCTGCCAAGAGCACTTTTTACTATGCGCACCCAACCAGAGTGACGGGAGGAGCACTTTTCAGAAAACGTGCTCAGCTCGTCGAGAAATTGCGAATTAAGCAATAAAATTAAAAATGCACCCAAAACCTAAACCAAACGTTGCAGATGGTCATTTCTTCATGCGCAGTGGTCAACGCGGCACTCTCTAGCTGCCAAGAGCACTTTTTACTATGCGCACCCAACCAGAGTGACGGGAGGAGCACATTTCAGAAAACGTGCTCAGCTCGTCGAGAAAATGCGATTTAAGCAATAAAATTAAAAATGCACCTAAAACCCAAACCAAACGTTGCAGGTGGTTATTTCTTCATGCGCAGTGGTCAACGCGGCACTCTCTAGCTGCCAAGAGCACTTTTTACTATGCGCACCCAACCAGAGCGACGGGAGCAGCACATTTCAGAAAACGTGCTCAGCTCGTCGAGAAAATGCGATTTAAGCAATAAAATTAAAAATGCACCTAAAACCTAAACTAAACGTTGCAGGTGGTTATTTCTTCGTGCGCAGCAGTAAACGCGGCACTCTCTAGCTGCCAAGAGCACTTTTTACTATGCGCACCCAACCAGAGTGACGGGAGGAGCACATTTCAGAAAACGTGCTCAGCTCGTCGAGTAAATGCAATTTAAGCAATAAAATTAAAACTGCACCCAAAACCTAAACCAAACGTTGCAGGTGGTTATTTCTTCATGCGCAGTGATCAACGCGGCACTCTCTAGCTGCCAAGAGCACTTTTTACTATGCGCACCCAACCAGAGTGACGGGAGGAGCACATTTCAGAAAACGTGCTCAGCTCGTCCAGAAAATGCGATTTAAGCAATAAAATTAAAAATGCACCTAAAACCTAAACCAAACGTTGCAGGTGGTTATTTCTTCATGCGCAGTGGTCAACGCGGCACTCTCTAGCTGCCAAGAGCACTTTTTACTATGCGCACCCAACCAGAGCGACGGGAGGAGCACATTTCAGAAAACGTGCTCAGCTCGTCGAGAAAATGCGATTTAAGCAATAAAATTAAAAATGCACCCAAAACCTAAACCAAACGTTGCAGGTGGTTATTTCTTCATGCGCAGTGGTCAACGCGGCACTCTCTAGCTGCCAAGAGCACTTTTTACTATGCGCACCCAACCAGAGTGACGGGAGGAGCACATTTCAGAAAACGTGCTCAGCTCGTCGAGAAAATGCGATTTAAGCAATAAAATTAAAAATGCACCCAAAACCTAAACCAAACGTTGCAGGTGGTTATTTCTTCATGCGCAGTGGTCAACGCGGCACTCTCTAGCTGCCAAGAGCACTTTTTACTATGCGCACCCAACCAGAGTGACGGGAGGAGCACATTTCAGAAAACGTGCTCAGCTCGTCGAGAAAATGCGATTTAAGCAATAAAATTAAAAATGCACCCAAAACCTAAACCAAACGTTGCAGATGGTCATTTCTTCATGCGCAGTGGTCAACGCGGCACTCTCTAGCTGCCAAGAGCACTTTTTACTATACACACCCAACCAGAGTGACTGGAGGAGCGCATTTCAGAAAACGTGCTCAGCTCGACGAGAAAATGCGATTTAAGCAATAAAATTAAAAATGCACCCAAAACCTAAACCAAACGTTGCAGGTGGTTATTTCTTCATGCGCAGTGGTCAACGCGGCACTCTCTAGCTGCCAAGAGCACTTTTTACTATACACACCCAACCAGAGTGACGGGAGGAGCACATTCCAGAAAACGTGCTCAGCTAGTCGAGAAAATGCGATTTAAGCAATAAAATTAAAAATGCACCCAAAACCTAAACCAAACGTTGCAGGTGGTTATTTCTTCATGCGCAGCAGTCAACGCGGCACTCTCTAGCTGCCAAGAGCACTTTTTACTATGCACACCCAACCAGAGTGACTGGAGGAGCGCATTTCAGAAAACGTGCTCAGCTCGTCGAGAAAATGCGATTTAAGCAATAAAATTAAAAATGCACCTAAAACCTAAACCAAACGTTGCAGGTGGTTATTTCTTCATGCGCAGTGGTCAACGCGGCACTCTCTAGCTGCCAAGAGCACTTTTTACTATGCGCACCCAACCAGAGTGACGGGAGGAGCACATTTCAGAAAACGTGCTCAGCTCGTCCAGAAAATGCGATTTAAGCAATAAAATTAAAAATGCACCTAAAACCTAAACCAAACGTTGCAGGTGGTTATTTCTTCGTGCGCAGCAGTCAACGCGGCACTCTCTAGCTGCCAAGAGCACTTTTTACTATGCGCACCCAACCAGAGTGACGGGAGGAGCACATTTCAGAAAACGTGCTCAGCTCGTCGAGTAAATGCAATTTAAGCAATAAAATTAAAAATGCACCCAAAACCTAAACCAAACGTTGCAGGTGGTTATTTCTTTATGCGCAGTGGTCAACGCGGCACTCTCTAGCTGCCAAGAGCACTTTTTACTATGCGCACCCAACCAGAGTGACGGGAGGAGCACATTCCAGAAAACGTGCTCAGCTCGTCGAGAAAATGCGATTTAAGCAATAAAATTAAAAATGCACCCAAAACCTAAACCAAACGTTGCAGATGGTCATTTCTTCATGCGCAGTGGTCAACGCGGCACTCTCTAGCTGCCAAGAGCGCTTTTTACTATGCGCACCCAACCAGAGTGACGGGAGGAGCATATTTCAGAAAACGTGCTCAGCTCGTTGAGAAAATGCGATTTAAGCAATAAAATTAAAAATGCACCCAAAACCTAAACTAAACGTTGCAGGTGGTTATTTCTTCATGCGCAGTGGTCAACGCGGCACTCTCTAGCTGCCAAGAGCACTTTTTACTATGCACACCCAACCAGAGTGACGGGAGGAGCGCATTTCAGAAAACGTGCTCAGCTCGACGAGAAAATGCGATTTAAGCAATAAAATTAAAAATGCACCCAAAACCTAAACCAAACGTTGCAGGTGGTTATTTCTTCATGCGCAGTGGTCAACGCGGCACTCTCTAGCTGCCAAGAGCACTTTTTACTATGCGCACCCAACCAGAGTGACGGGAGGAGCACATTTCAGAAAACGTGCTCAGCTCGCCGAGAAAATGCGATTTAAGCAATACAATTAAAAATGCACCTAAAACCTAAACCAAACGTTGCAGGTGGTTATTTCTTCATGCGCAGTGGTCAACGCGGCACTCTCTAGCTGCCAAGAGCACTTTTTACTATGCGCACCCACCCAGAGTGACGGGAGGAGCACATTTAAGAAAACGTGCTCAGCTCGTCGAGAAAATGCGATTTAAGCAATAAAATTAAAAATGCACCTAAAATCTATACCAAACGTTGCAGGTGGTTATTTCTTCATGCGCAGCAGTCAACACGGCACTCTCTAGCTGCCAAGAGCACTTTTTACTATGCACACCCAACCAGAGTGACGGGAGGAGCACATTTCAGAAAACGTGCTCAGCTCGTCGAGAAAATGCGATTTAAGCAATAAAATTAAAAATGCACCCAAAACATTAAACCAAACGTTGCAGGTGGTTATTTCTTCATGCGCAGTGGTCAACGCGGCACTCTCTAGCTGCCAAGAGCATTTTTTACTTTGCGCACCCAACCAGAGTGACGGGAGGAGCACATTTCAGAAAACGTGCTCAGCTCGTCGAGAAAATGCGATTTAAGCAATAAAATTAAAAATGCACCTAAAACCTAAACCAAACGTTGCAGGTGGTTATTTCTTCATGCGCAGTGGTCAACGCGGCACTCTCTAGCTGCCAAGAGCACTTTTTACTATGCGCACCCAACCAGAGCGACGGGAGCATCACATTTCAGAAAACGTGCTCAGCTCGTCGAGAAAATGCGATTTAAGCAATAAAATTAAAAATGCACCTAAAACCTAAACTAAACGTTGCAGGTGGTTATTTCTTCGTGCGCAGCAGTAAACGCGGCACTCTCTAGCTGCCAAGAGCACTTTTTACTATGCGCACCCAACCAGAGTGACGGGAGGAGCACATTTCAGAAAACGTGCTCAGCTCGTCGAGTAAATGCAATTTAAGCAATAAAATTAAAACTGCACCCAAAACCTAAACCAAACGTTGCAGGTGGTTATTTCTTCATGCGCAGTGATCAACGCGGCACTCTCTAGCTGCCAAGAGCACTTTTTACTATGCGCACCCAACCAGAGTGACGGGAGGAGCACATTTCAGAAAACGTGCTCAGCTCGTCCAGAAAATGCGATTTAAGCAATAAAATTAAAAATGCACCTAAAACCTAAACCAAACGTTGCAGATGGTCATTTCTTCATGCGCAGTGGTCAACGCGGCACTCTCTAGCTGCCAAGAGCACTTTTTACTATGCACACCCAACCAGAGTGACGGGAGGAGCACATTTCAGAAAACGTGCTCAGCTCGTCCAGACAATGCGATTTAAGCAATAAAATTAAAAATGCACCCAACACCTAAACCAAACGTTGCAGGTGGTTATTTCTTCATGCGCAGTGGTCAACGCGGCACTCTCTAGCTGCCAAGAGCACTTTTTACTATGCGCACCCAACCAGAGTGACGGGAGGAGCGCATTTCAGAAAACGTGCTCAGCTCGTCGAGAAAATGCCATTTAAGCCGTACAATTAAAAATGCACCTAAAACCTAAACCAAACGTTGCAGGTCGTTTTTTCTTCATGCGCAGTGGTCAACGTGGCACTCTCTAGCTGCCAAGAGCACTTTTTACTATGCGCACCCAACCAGAGTGACGGGAGGAGCACATTCCAGAAAACGTGCTCAGCTCGTCGAGAAAATGCGATTTAAGCAATAAAATTAAAAATGCACCCAAAACCTAAACCAAACGTTGCAGATGGTCATTTCTTCATGTGCAGTGGTCAACGCGGCACTCTCTAGCTGCCAAAGGCATTTTTTACTATGCGCACCCAACCAGAGTGACGGGAGGAGCACATTTCAGAAAACGTGCTCAGCCCGTCGAGAAAATGCGATTTAAGCAATAAAATTAAAAATGCACCTAAAACCTAAACCAAACGTTGCAGGTGGTTATTTCTTCATGCGCAGTGGTCAACGCGGCACTCTCTAGCTGCCAAGAGCACTTTTTACTATGCGCACCCAACCAGAGTGACGGGAGGAGCACATTTCAGAAAACGTGCTCAGCTTGTCGAGAAAATGCGATTTAGGCAATAAATTTAAAAATGCACCTAAAACCTAAACCAAACGTTGCAGGTGGTTATTTCTGCATGCGCAGTGGTCAACGCGGCACTCTCTAGCTGCCAAGAGCACTTTTTACTATGCACACCAAACCAGAGTGACGGGAGGAGCACATTTCAGAAAACGTGCTCAGCTCGTCCAGACAATGCGATTTAAGCAATAAAATTAAAAATGCACCCAAAACCTAAACCAAACGTTGCAGGTGGTTATTTCTTCATGCGCAGTGGTCAACGCGGCACTCTCTAGCTCCCAAGAGCACTTTTTACTATGCGCACCCAACCAGAGTGACGGGAGGAGCGCATTTCAGAAAACGTGCTCAGCTCGTCGAGAAAATGCGATTTAAGCAATAAAATTAAAAATGCACCTAAAACCTAAACCAAAAGTTGCAGGTGGTTATTTCTTCATGCGCATCAGTCAACACGGCACTCTCTAGCTGCCAAGAGCACTTTTTACTATGCGCACCCAACCAGAGTGACGGGAGGAGCACATTTCAGAAAACGTGCTCAGCTCGTCGAGAAAATGCGATTTAAGCAATAAAATTAAAAATGCACCCAAAACCTAAACGAAACGTTGCAGATGGTCATTTTTTCATGTGCAGTGGTCAACGCGGCACTCTCTAGCTGCCAAGAGCACTTTTTACAATGCACACCCAACCAGAGTGACGGGAGGAGCGCATTTCAGAAAACGTGCTCAGCTCGTCGAGAAAATGCGATTTAAGCAATACAATTAAAAATGCACCCAAAACCTAAACCAAACGTTGCAGGTGGTTATTTCTTCGTGCGCAGCAGTCAACGCGGCACTCTCTAGCTGCCAAGAACACTTTTTACTATGCGCACCCAACCAGAGTGACGAGAGGAGCACATTTCAGAAAACGTGCTCAGCTCGTCGAGAAAATGCGATTTAAGCAATAAAATTAAAAATACACCTAAAACCTAAACCCAACGTTGCAGGTGGGTATTTCTTCATGCGCAGTGGTCAACGCGGCACTCTCTAGCTGCCAAGAGCACTTTTTACTATGCGCACCCAACCAGAGTGACGGGAGGAGCACATTTCAGAAAACGTGCTCAGCTCGTCGAGAAAATGCGATTTAAGCAATAAAATTAAAAATGCACCCAAAACCTAAACCAAACGTTGCAGGTGGTTATTTCTTCATGCGCAGTGGTCAACGCGGCACTCTCTAGCTGCCAAGAGCACTTTTTACTATGCGCACCCAACCAGAGTGACGGGAGGAGCACATTTCAGAAAATGTGCTCAGCTCGTCGAGAAAATGCCATTTAAGCCGTACAATTAAAAATGCACCTAAAACCTAAACCAAACGTTGCAGGTGGTTGTTTCTTCATGCGCAGTGGTCAACGTGGCACTCTCTAGCTGCCAAGAGCACTTTTTACTATGCGCACCCAACCAGAGTGACGGGAGGAGCACATTTCAGAAAACGTGCTCAGCTCGTCGAGAAAATGCGATTTAAGCAATAAAATTAAAAATGCACCTAAAACCTAAACCAAACGTTGCAGGTGGTTATTTCTTCATGCGCAGTGGTCAACGCGGCACTCTGTAGCTGCCAAGAGCACTTTTTACTATGCGCACCCACCCAGAGTGACGGGAGGAGCACATTTCAGAAAACGTGCTCACCTCGTCGAGAAAATGCGATTTAAGCAATAAAATTAAAAATGCACCTAAAACCTAAACCAAACGTTGCAGGTGGTTATTTCTTCATGCGCAGTGGTCAACGCGGCACTCTCTAGCTGCCAAGAGCTGTAAGGGAACGGACAGTACAGCCAAGTGCGTAGCGACGGACTTTATTGGAGAAGGGGATGATGGGAACAGCGGGCGCTGGAGCGGCGATCGGGCTGGAGAGGACAAACGATTCTGCGGGGGTTCCAAGTAGTCAAGCGGGTCCGTAGCTTCGGGACTGATGAGCAAGGCAGCATCAAGGGACAGACTGACACTCAGGTCTGCGCTGGCGGCGCTGATATAGTGCTGTCCATGAGCCCGTGGCAGGTGACGGCGATTCCATTGACAGGGGGGCGTGGTCCTGTCGCCGGTGGCACCAGCACGTGACAGAACCCCCCCCACAAGGGACGGCTCCCGACGTCCCCAGGAACCAAAAACAAAACAAAAAAAACAAAAAAGGAAGGCAATTCCCCGGGCGACCAGGTGGGGGGGTCAGCACACCGCCGAAACGTCCGACACCTCGCCAGACGCAGGATCGACGGACGCGGGAGCAGAAGACCCCGGTACCGGCGGGCAAGACCTCCCCTCGTCCCTCCTCGGGCGCCCGCGCCGAGGACCCGGTTGGTCCGGATGGCAGCGATGGAACTCCGTGATGAGCGAACGGTCGAGTATCCAGCGGCTCGGAACCCAGGAGCGGTGCGCGTCGTCATAACCCTCCCAGTCCACGAGGTATTGGAGACCACGACCGCGCCGCCGCGATCGGAGCAGGGAGCGGACAGCGTAAGCCGGGCCCCCCTCAACGAGCTGGGGCGGCGGCGGCGGAACGGGCGCCGGCGCCAACGCGCTCTCATGGATGGGGCGCACACGGGACACGTGGAACGTGGGGTGAACCTTCATGGACTCTGGAAGGAGAAGACGGACTGCGGCCGGGCCAATCACCTTCTGAATAGGGAACGGTCCAACAAAGCGGGGCGCCAGTTTGCGGGATCCTGCTCGCAGCGGCAAATCCCGCGTCGAGAGCCACACACGCTGCCCCACTCTGTACTCCGGAGCCGGTGTCCGGTGCTTGTTCGCCTGGCGGGCGTAGCCTGAAACAGAGCGGAGAAGAGTGACCCGGGCCCTCGCCCAGGCGCGATGACAACGGCGGACACAAGCCTGGGCCGACGGGCACGCCGCACCACGCTCCTGGTGGGCGAACAAGGGTGGCTGGTACCCGAAGACGCAGTGGAAAGGCGAAAGTCCAGTAGCCGAGCTGGGGAGGGAATTGTGAGCGTACTCTACCCAGGGAAGCTGTTGGACCCACCCGCGCTGGTCCCCGGCGGCCATGCATCGGAGAGACCTGCCCAGTTCCTGGTTCAGGCGCTCCGCTTGACCGTTGGACTGAGGGTGAAACCCCGAGGAGAGGCTGGCCGTGGCGCCGAGGAGTCGGCAGAACTCCGTCCAGAAGGTGGAAGCGAATTGAGGTCCTCGGTCTGACACGATGTCCTGTGGGAGACCGTGGTGGCGAAACACCTCCCGCACCATGATGGACGCCGTCTGCTTCGCAGATGGGAGCTTAGGCAGAGGGATGAAATGCGTCATTTTGCTAAAACGGTCCACCACCGTGAGGACCACCGTGTTTCCCTCAGAGGGGGGGAGGCCCGTGACAAAGTCGATCGACAGGTGAGACCAGGGACGCTGGGGGACCGGCAAGGGTTGAAGCAGCCCGGCCGGAGGACGAGTAGACGTCTTGTAGCGGTTACAAATTGAGCAGGCTCTGACGTAATCGCTGGTGTCCACTTGCCAGGTGGGCCACCAGAAACGCTGTGCCACCACGTACCTCGTGCGTGCCGCGCCGGGATGACAGGCCAGGCGTGAGTCGTGCGCCCATTGCAGCACGGACGACCGCAGACCTTCAGGGACGAACAGGCGACCCTCCGGGCAGTTGCTGGGGCCGGGTTGATCGCGTGATGCGGCTTCCACTTGGCGTTCGATCTCCCATGTAAGAGCCGCCACCCGAACTGAGCTCGGGAGGATAGTGGGAGGCGGACCCTGTCCCTCCTCCCCCCCAGGAAACAAACGCGACAGGGCGTCCGCCTTCGCGTTACGGGAACCCGGTCTATAGGAAAGAGAGAACTCAAACCGGTCAAAGAACAGAGCCCACCGTGCTTGTCTTGCGTTCAGCCTCTTGGCCGATCGCAGATACTCCAAGTTGCGGTGGTCGGTCCAGACGATGAACGGAGTGGTGGCGCCCTCCAGCCAATGCCGCCACTCCTCCAAGGCCAACTTGACGGCGAGGAGCTCCCGATTCCCGATGTCATAGTTTCGTTCCGAGGCCGACAGACGGCGAGAAAAGAAGGCGCACGGGTGGAGGCGATCGTCTTGGTGGCTACGTTGAGACAGCACCGCCCCGACACCCACGTTCGAGGCGTCCACCTCTACCACGAACTGTCTGTCGGGATCGGGAACCCTGAGGATGGGAGCGGATGTGAACCTCCTCTTAAGCTCCTGAAATGCCCGTTCTGCCCGTTCCGTCCATTTGTACGGGGAGGCGGGGCTGGTAAGGGAGGTGAGGGGCGCGGCCACTGTGCTGTATCCACGGATAAAACGGCGATAAAAGTTCGCGAACCCTAAGAACTGTTGCAGTCGCTTGCGTGTTTCGGGAACAGGCCATGACGTGACCGCTTGCACCTTCCCAGGGTCCATCTCGATGGATCCCTCACGCACCACATAGCCGAGGAATTTGACAGAGGAGGCGTGGAACTCGCACTTCTCCGCCTTCACGTAGAGCGAATTCTCAAGGAGACGGCGCAGCACCGCCCGTACATGCTTGATGTGCTCAGGGAGCGAGCGTGAGAAAATGAGGATGTCGTCTAAATAAACGAACACAAATTTGTCCAGCATGTCTCGTAGCACGTCATTAATCAGTGACTGGAAAACCGCTGGGGCGTTGGTGAGCCCAAACGGAACCACCAAGTACTCGTAGTGTCCGCTCGGGGTGTTGAAAGCCGTCTTCCACTCGTCTCCCTCCCGGATGCGGATTAGGTGGTAGGCGTTGCGAAGATCCAGCTTGGTGAAAATGGTGGCTCCCTGAAGGCTCTCGAAGGCGGAAGACAGAAGAGGCAGAGGGTATCGGTTCTTCACAGTGATCTCGTTTAGTCCCCGGTAGTCGATACACGGGCGTAGCGTGCCCTCCCTCTTCTTCACGAAGAAGAACCCCGCTCCCGCAGGTGAAGAGGACGGTCGTATGATACCGGCTGCCAGGGACTCCCGGATGTATTCCTCCATAGCCCGGCGCTCAGGAGCGGACAGGGAGTAGACGCGTCCTTTGGGAGGGAAGGTGCCGGGTAACAGCTCGATAGCGCAGTCGTAGGACCGGTGTGGAGGAAGAGAAGTGGCCCTGGCTTTACTAAAAACCTCCTTGAGCTCGTGATAAAACGCTGGGACATTGGGGATGTCGGGACTGTACCTCGGCGGGGCTCTGCTGAGTGGGCTGGTGGCCGCCTTCAGGCACGCCTGATGGCAGCGTTCGCTCCACTGCCGAACAACCCCCACCTCCCAGTCCAGCACCGGGTTGTGCTGCCGCAACCAAGGGTGCCCCAGTATGAGCTGCTGTCCTGGGAGGGAGAGAAGAAAAAACTGGATGGTCTCGTGGTGATTGCCCGAGAGCAGTAACTTAATTGGTTCCGTCACGAAAGCCACCTCGCCGATCAGACGGCCATCAATGGCACGTGCGGGAATAGACGGGCTCAGAGGGAGGAAGCCGACACCCCACTTGCGTGCCAGGCTAATGTCCATGATGTTCCCCTCCGCGCCGGAATCCACCAAGGCCGCCACGTTCTGGTCGCCCGCCGCGAGCTGGACGCGTGCCTGTAGCGTGAGCGTGCTGGGGCTGGGAGAGCCGGTGCTGGTCGAGCTCACGCGGATCCCCCGACGCCGCGTGAGCTCCGGCCTCTTTAACGGGCACCCCGCTACCCGATGGCCCCCCTCCCCACAGTAAAAACACAAGCCCAGTGAGGGGCGTCGACGGTGCTCCTCCGAGGGAACCCGAGCCCCTCCCAGATCCATGGGCTCGGCGGGTGGTGTGGTTGGCGGGTCCCCAGCAGACGGAGGAATGTGACCACACGGGTTTCGCGGGGACCTCCTCTCCCGATCGCGCCGCCGCGTCTGGATCCGCCGGTCTACTCGGGCCGCCAAGTCCATCGCGCCCCTCAGGGTTCGCGGGCGATCGTACGCAACCAGTCCATCTTTCATGTACTCAGCGAGTCCGTTTAGGAAGGTGCTAACGAGCGCCGGCGTGTTCCATCCGCTGCTGCCGGCCAACGTCTGGAACTTAAGGGCGTACTCTGCGACCGATCGGCTACCTTGACGCAGCGTCGCCAGTTCCTCGGC
This sequence comes from Syngnathus scovelli, assembly GCF_024217435.2. Classification (NCBI taxonomy): domain Eukaryota; kingdom Metazoa; phylum Chordata; class Actinopteri; order Syngnathiformes; family Syngnathidae; genus Syngnathus; species Syngnathus scovelli. Next base: position 1,984,793 of record NW_026061342.1, on the reverse strand, counting down.
GGCGTCCTCGGCGGCGGATCCCAGGTCGAACAGGCGGAGCAATTCCTCCGCGAAGGCGTCGAAGGAATCGCAAGCCGGGGCCATCCCTTCATATTCAGCCAGGCCCCACAGCCGCGCCTCGCCCGTGAGGTGGGTTAGGACGAACCCGACCTTGGCTGATTCCGATGAAAACGTGATTGGCTGGAGGCTGAACATTATGCGGCAGTTCGTCACGAATGCCCTCACGTGCTTGGGATTGCCGTTAAACTTCTCGATGTTGCCAAGGCGGGGCTCCGGGACGTCCACGAGCGTCCTGGCCTCGGCAGACGAGCGGTGCGGGGGTACCGTGACAGCCGGGGACGCAGCCACCGACAGTCTCTGGAGGGCTTGGGCCATCTCCTGCTGCTGTAGCTGTTGCTGCTGACCAACCTTGATCAGGTGCCGGATGTCGGCAGACAGGCTGCTGACGGCGGTCTCGGCTCGCTCCAGTCGACTCAATGCCGTCTCGTCGTTCGCTGGCTGCATAGCGTCGGTCAGTCTGTACTGTAAGGGAACGGACAGTACAGCCAAGTGCGTAGCGACGGACTTTATTGGAGAAGGGGATGATGGGAACAGCGGGCGCTGGAGCGGCGATCGGGCTGGAGAGGACAAACGATTCTGCGGGGGTTCCAAGTAGTCAAGCGGGTCCGTAGCTTCGGGACTGATTCCATTGACAGGGGGGCGTGACGGGAGGAGCACATTTCAGAAAACGTGCTCAGCTCGTCGAGAAAATGCGATTTAAGCAATAAAATAATGCACCTAAAACCTAAACCAAACGTTGCAGGTGGTTATTTCTTCATGTGCAGTGGTCAACGCGGCACTCTCTAGCTGCCAAGAGCACTTTTTACTATGCGCACCCAACCAGAGTGACGGGAGGAGCACATTTCAGAAAACGTGCTCAGCTCGTCGAGAAAATGCGATTTAAGCAATAAAATTAAAAATGCACCTAAAACCTAAACCAAACGTTGCAGGTGGTTATTTCTTCATGCGCAGTGGTCAACGCGGCACTCTCTAGCTGCCAAGAGCACTTTTTACTATGCGCACCCAACCAGAGTGACGGGAGGAGCACATTTCAGAAAACGTGCTCAGCTCGTCGAGAAAATGCGATTTAAGCAATAAAATTTAAAATGCACCTAAAACCTAAACCAAACGTTGCAGGTGGTTATTTCTTCATGCGCAGTGGTCAATGCGGCACTCTCTAGCTGCCAAGAGCACTTTTTACTATGCGCACCTAACCAGAGTGACGGGAGGAGCACATTTCAGAAAATGTGCTCAGCTCGTCGAGAAAATGCGATTTAAGCAATAAAATTAAAAATGCACCTAAAACCTAAACCAAACGCTGCAGATGGTCATTTCTTCATGCGCAGTGGTCAACGCGGCACTCTCTAGCTGCCAAGAGCACTTTTTACTATGCGCACCCAACCAGAGTGACGGGAGGAGCACATTTAAGAAAACGTGCTCAGCTCGTCGAGAAAATGCGATTTAAGCAATAAAATTAAAAATGCACCTAAAATCTATACCAAACGTTGCAGGTGGTTATTTCTTCATGCGCAGCAGTCAACACGGCACTCTCTAGCTGCCAAGAGCACTTTTTACTATGCACACCCAACCAGCGTGACGGGAGGAGCACATTTCAGAAAACGTGCTCAGCTCGTCGAGTAAATGCGATTTAAGCAATAAAATTAAAAATGCACCCAAAACCTAAACCAAACGTTGCAGGTGGTTATTTCTTCATGCGCAGTGGTCAACGCGGCACTCTCTAGCTGCCAAGAGCACTTTTTACTATGCACACCCAACCAGAGTGACGGGAGGAGCGCATTTCAGGAAACGTGCTCAGCTCGTCGAGAAAATGCGATTTAAGCAATAAAATTAAAAATGCACCCAAAACCTAAACCAAACGTTGCAGGTGGTTATTTCTTTATGCGCAGTGGTCAACGCGGCACTCTCTAGCTGCCAAGAGCACTTTTTACTATGCGCACCCAACCAGAGTGACGGGAGGAGCACATTTCAGAAAACGTGCTCAGCTCGCCGAGAAAATGCGATTTAAGCAATACAATTAAAAATGCACCTAAAACCTAAACCAAACGTTGCAGGTGGTTATTTCTTCATGCGCAGTGGTCAACGCGGCACTCTCTAGCTGCCAAGAGCACTTTTTACTATGCGCACCCACCCAGAGTGACGGGAGGAGCACATTTAAGAAAACGTGCTCAGCTCGTCGAGAAAATGCGATTTAAGCAATAAAATTAAAAATGCACCTAAAATCTATACCAAACGTTGCAGGTGGTTATTTCTTCATGCGCAGCAGTCAACACGGCACTCTCTAGCTGCCAAGAGCACTTTTTACTATGCACACCCAACCAGAGTGACGGGAGGAGCACATTTCAGAAAACGTGCTCAGCTCGTCGAGAAAATGCGATTTAAGCAATAAAATTAAAAATGCACCTAAAACCTAAACCAAACGTTGCAGATGGTTATTTCTTCATGCGCAGTGGTCAACGCGGCACTCTCTAGCTGCCAAGAGCACTTTTTACTATGCGCACCCAACCAGAGTGACGGGAGGAGCACATTTCAGAAAACGTGCTCAGCTCGTCCAGAAAATGCGATTTAAGCAATAAAATTAAAAATGCACCCAAAACCTAAACCAAACGTTGCAGGTGGTTATTTCTTCATGCGCAGTGGTCAACGCGGCACTCTCTAGCTGCCAAGAGCACTTTTTACTATGCGCATCCAACCAGAGTGACGGGAGGAGCACATTTCAGAAAAGGTGCTCAGCTCGTCGAGAAAATGCGATTTAAGCAAAAAAATTAAAAATGCACCTAAAACCTAAACCAAACGTTGCAGGTGGTTATTTCTTCATGCGCAGCAGTCAACGCGGCACTCTCTAGCTGCCAAGAGCACTTTTTACTATGCGCACCCAACCAGAGTGACGGGAGGAGCACATTTCAGAAAACGTGCTCAGCTCGTCGAGAAAATGCGATTTAAGCAATAAAATTAAAAATGCACCTAAAACCTAAACCAAACTTGCAGGTGGTTATTTCTTCATGTGCAGTGGTCAACACGGCACTCTCTAGCTGCCAAGAGGACTTTTAACTATGCGCACCCAACCAGAGTGACGGGAGGAGCACATTTCAGAAAACGTGCTCAGCTCGTCGAGAAAATGCGATTTAAGCAATAAAATTAAAAATGCACCTAAAACCTAAACCAAACGTTGCAGGTGGTTATTTCTTCATGCGCAGTGGTCAACGCGGCACTCTCTAGCTGCCAAGAGCACTTTTTAATATGCGCACCCAACCAGAGTGACGGGAGGAGCACATTTCAGAAAACGTGCTCAGCTCGTCGAGAAAATGCGATTTAAGCAATAAAATTAAAAATGCACCTAAAACCTAAACCAAACGTTGCAGATGGTCATTTCTTCATGCGCAGTGGTCAACGCGGCACTCTCTAGCTGCCAAGAGCACTTTTTACTATGCGCACCCAACCAGAGTGACGGGAGGAGCGCATTTCAGAAAACGTGCTCAGCTCGTCGAGAAAATGCGATTTAAGCAATAAAATTAAAAATGCACCTAAAACCTAAACCAAAAGTTGCAGGTGGTTATTTCTTCATGCGCAGCAGTCAACACGGCACTCTCTAGCTGCCAAGAGCACTTTTTACTATGCACACCCAACCAGAGTGACCGGAGGAGCGCATTTCAGAAAACGTGCTCAGCTCGACGAGAAAATGCGATTTAAGCAATAAAATTAAAAATGCACCCACAACCTAAACCAAACGTTGCAGGTGGTTATTTCTTCATGCGCAGTGGTCAACGCGGCACTCTCTAGCTGCCAAGAGCACTTTTTACTATGCGCACCCAACCAGAGTGACGGGAGGAGCACATTTCAGAAAACGTGCTCAGCTCGTCGAGAAAATGCGATTTAAGCAATAAAATTAAAAATGCACCTAAAACCTAAACCAAACGTTGCAGGTGGTTATTTCTTCATGCGCAGCAGTCAACGCGGCACTCTCTAGCTGCCAAGAGCACTTTTTATTATGCGCACCCAACCAGAGTGACGGGAGGAGCACATTTCAGAAAACGTGCTCAGCTCGTCGAGAAAATGCGATTTAAGCAATAAAATTAAAAATGCACCTAAAACCTAAACCAAACGTTGCAGGTGGTTATTTCTTCATGCGCAGCAGTCAACGCGGCACTCTCTAGCTGCCAAGAGCACTTTTTACTATGCGCACCCAACCAGAGTGACGGGAGGAGCACATTTCAGAAAACGTGCTCAGCTCGTCGAGAAAATGCGATTTAAGCAATAAAATTATAAATGCACCTAAAACCTAAACCAAACGTTGCAGATGGTCATTTCTTCATGCGCATTGGTCAACGCGGCACTCTCTAGCTGCCAAGAGCACTTTTTACTATGCGCACCCAACCAGAGTGACGTGAGGAGCACATTTCAGAAAACGTGCTCAGCTCGTCGAGAAAATGCGATTTAAGCAATAAAATTAAAAATGCACCCAAAACCGAAACCAAACGTTGCAGATGGTCATTTCTTCATGCGCAGCAGTCAACGCGGCACTCTCTAGCTGCCAAGAGCACTTTTTACTATGCACACCCAACCAGAGTGACGGGAGGAGCACATTTCAGAAAACGTGCTCAGCTCGTCGAGAAAATGCGATTTAAGCAATAAAATTAAAAATGCACCCAAAACATTAAACCAAACGTTGCAGGTGGTTATTTCTTCATGCGCAGTGGTCAACGCGGCACTCTCTAGCTACCAAGAGCATTTTTTACTATGCGCACCCAACCAGAGTGACGGGAGGAGCACATTTCAGAAAACGTGCTCAGCTCGACGAGAAAATGCGATTTAAGCAATAAAATTAAAAATGCACCCAAAACCTAAACCAAACGTTGCAGGTGGTTATTTCTTCATGCGCAGTGGTCAACGCGGCACTCTCTAGCTGCCAAGAGCACTTTTTACTATGCGCACCCAACCAGAGTGACGGGAGGAGCGCATTTCAGAAAACGTGCTCAGCTCGTCGAGAAAATGCGATTTAAGCAATAAAATTAAAAATGCACCTAAAACCTAAACCAAAAGTTGCAGGTGGTTATTTCTTCATGCGCAGCAGTCAACACGGCACTCTCTAGCTGCCAAGAGCACTTTTTACTATGCGCACCCACCCAGAGTGACGGGAGGAGCATATTTCAGAAAACGTGCTCAGCTCGTCCAGATAATGCGATTTAAGCAATAAAATTAAAAATGCACCTAAAACCTAAACCAAACGTTGCAGATGGTCATTTCTTCATGCGCAGTGGTCAACGCGGCACTCTGTAGCTGCCAAGAGCACCTTTTACTATGCACACCCAACCAGAGTGACGGGAGGAGCGCATTTTAGAAAACGTGCTCAGCTCGTCGAGATAATGCGATTTAAGCAATAAAATTAAAAATGCACCCAAAACCTAAACCAAACGTTGCAGGTGGTTATTTCTTCATGTGCAGTGGTCAACGCGGCACTCTCTAGCTGCCAAGAGCACTTTTTACTATGCGCACCCAACCAGAGTGACGGGAGGAGCACATTTCAGAAAACGTGCTCAGCTCGTCGAGAAAATGCGATTTAAGCAATAAAATTAAAAATGCACCCAAAACCTAAACCAAACGTTGCAGATGGTCATTTCTTCATGCGCAGTGGTCAACGCGGCACTCTCTAGCTGCCAAGAGCACTTTTTACTATGCGCACCCAACCAGAGTGACGGGAGGAGCACATTTCAGAAAACGTGCTCAGCTCGTTGAGAAAATGCGATTTAAGCTATAAAATTAAAAATGCACCCAAAACCTAAACCAAACATTGCAGGTGGTTATTTCTTCATGCGCAGCTGTCAACGCGGCACTCTCTAGCTGCCGAGAGCACTTTTTACTATGCGCACCCAACCAGAGTGACGGGAGGAGCACATTTCAGAAAACCTGCTCAGCTCGTCGAGAAAATGCGATTTAAGCAATACAATTAAAAATGCACCTAAAACCTAAACCAAACGTTGCAGATGGTCATTTCTTCATGCGCAGTGGTCAACGCAGCACTCTCTAGCTGCCAAGAGCACTTTTTACTATGCACACCCAACCAGTGACGGGAGGAGCACATTTCAGAAAACGTGCTCAGCTCGTCGAGATAATGCGATTTAAGCAATAAAATTAAAAATGCACCGAAAAACCTAAACCAAACGTTGCAGGTGGTTATTTCTTCATGCGCATTGGTCAACGCGGCACTCTCTAGCTGCCAAGAGCACTTTTTACTATGCGCACCCAACCAGAGTGACGGGAGGAGCAAATTTCAGAAAACGTGCTCAGCTCGTCCAGACAATGCGATTTAAGCAATAAAATTAAAAATGCACCCAAAACCTAAACCAAACGTTGCAGGTGGTTATTTCTTCATGCGCAGTGGTCAACGCGGCACTCTCTAGCTGCCAAGAGCACTTTTTACTATGCGCACCCAACCAGAGTGACGGGAGGAGCACATTTCAGAAAACGTGCTCAGCTCGTCGAGAAAATGCGATTTAAGCAATAAAATTAAAAATGCACCCAAAACCTAAACATAACATTGCAGATGGTCATTTCTTCATGTGCAGTGGTGAACGCGGCACTCTCTAGCTGCCAAGAGCACTTTTTACTATGCGCACCCAACCAGAGTGACAGGAGGAGCACATTTCAGAAAACGTGCTCAGCTCGTTGAGAAAATGCGATTTAAGCAATAAAATTAAAAATGCACCCAAAACCTAAAACAAACGTTGCAGGTGGTTATTTCTTCATGCGCAGTGGTCAACGCGGCACTCTTTAGCTGCCAAGAGCACTTTTTACTATGCGCACCCAACCAGAGGGACGGGAGGAGCGCATTTCAGAAAACGTGCTCAGCTCGACGAGAAAATGCGATTTAAGCAATAAAATTAAAAATGCACCCAAAACCTTAACCAAACGTTGCAGGTGATTATTTCTTCATGCGCAGTGGTCAACGCGGCACTCTCTAGCTGCCAAGAGCACTTTTTACGATGCACACCCAACCAGAGTGACGGGAGGAGCGCATTTCAGAAAACGTGCTCAGCTCGACGAGAAAATGCGATTTAAGCAATAAAATTAAAAATGCACCCAAAACCTAAACCAAACGTTGCAGGTGGTTATTTCTTCATGCGCAGTGGTCAACGCGGCACTCTCTAGCTGCCAAGAGCACTTTTTACTATGCGCACCCAACCAGAGTGACGGGAGGAGCACATTTCAGAAAACGTGCTCAGCTCGTCGAGAAAATGCGATTTAAGCAATAAAATTAAAAATGCACCCAAAACCTAAACCAAACGTTGCAGGTGGTTATTTCTTCATGCGCAGTGGTCAACGCGGCACTCTCTAGCTGCCAAGAGCACTTTTTACTATGCGCACCCAACCAGAGTGACGGGAGGAGCACATTTCAGAAAACGTGCTCAGCTCGTCGAGAAAATGCGATTTAAGCAATAAAATTAAAAATGCACCTAAAAACCTAAACCAAACGTTGCAGGTGGTTATTTCTTCATGCGCATTGGTCAACGCGGCACTCTCTAGCTGCCAAGAGCACTTTTTACTATGCGCACCCAACCAGAGTGACGGGAGGAGCACATTTCAGAAAACGTGCTCAGCTCGTCCAGAAAATGCGATTTAAGCAATAAAATTAAAAATGCACCTAAAACCTAAACCAAACGTTGCAGATGGTCATTTCTTCATGCGCAGTGGTCAACGCGGCACTCTCTAGCTGCCAAGAGCACTTTTTACTATGCACACCCAACCAGAGTGACGGGAGGAGCACATTTCAGAAAACGTGCTCAGCTCGTCGAGATAATGCGATTTAAGCAATAAAATTAAAAATGCACCTAAAAACCTAAACCAAACGTTGCAGGTGGTTATTTCTTCATGCGCATTGGTCAACGCGGCACTCTCTAGCTGCCAAGAGCACTTTTTACTATGTGCACCCAACCAGAGTGACGGGAGGAGCACATTTCAGAAAACGTGCTCAGCTCGTCGAGAAAATGCGATTTAAGCAATAAAATTAAAAATGCACCCAAAACATTAAACCAAACGTTGCAGGTGGTTATTTCTTCATGCGCAGTGGTCAACGCGGCACTCTCTAGCTGCCAAGAGCATTTTTTACTATGCGCACCCAACCAGAGTGACGGGAGGAGCACATTTCAGAAAACGTGCTCAGCTCGTCGAGAAAATGCGATTTAAGCAATACAATTAAAATTGCATCTAAAACCTAAACCAAACGTTGCAGGTAGTTATTTCTTCATGCGCAGTGGTCAACGCGGCACTCTCTAGCTGCCAAGAGCACTTTTTACTATGCGCACCCAACCAGAGTGACGGGAGGAGCACATTTCAGAAAACGTGCTCAGCTCGTCGAGAAAATGCGATTTAAGCAATAAAATTTAAAATGCACCTAAAACCTAAACCAAACGTTGCAGGTGGTTATTTCTTCATGCGCAGTGGTCAACGCGGCACTCTCTAGCTGCCAAGAGCACTTTTTACTATGCGCACCCAACCAGAGTGACGGGAGGAGCACATTCCAGAAAACGTGCTCAGCTCGTCGAGAAAATGCGATTTAAGCAATAAAATTAAAAATGCACCCAAAACCTAAACCAAACGTTGCAGATGGTCATTTCTTCATGTGCAGTGGTGAACGCGGCACTCTCTAGCTGCCAAGAGCACTTTTTACTATGCGCACCCAACCAGAGTGACGGGAGGAGCACATTCCAGAAAACGTGCTCAGCTCGTCGAGAAAATGCGATTTAAGCAATAAAATTAAAAATGCACCCAAAACCTAAACCAAACGTTGCAGATGGTCATTTCTTCATGCGCAGTGGTCAACGCGGCACTCTCTAGCTGCCAAGAGCACTTTTTACTATGCGCACCCACCCAGAGTGACGGGAGGAGCACATTTCAGAAAACGTGCTCAGATCGTCGAGAAAATGCGATTTAAGCAATAAAATTAAAAATGCACCTAAAACCTAAACCAAACGTTGCAGGTGGTTATTTCTTCGTGCGCAGCAGTCAACGCGGCACTCTCTAGCTGCGAAGAGCACTTTTTACTATGCGCACCCAACCAGAGTGACGGGAGGAGCACATTTCAGAAAACGTGCTCAGCTCGTCGAGTAAATGCAATTTAAGCAATAAAATTAAAAATGCACCCAAAACCTAAACCAAACGTTGCAGGTGGTTATTTCTTCATGCGCAGTGGTCAACGCGGCACTCTCTAGCTGCCAAGAGCACTTTTTACTATGCGCACCCAACCAGAGTGACGGGAGGAGCACATTTCAGAAAACGTGCTCAGCTCGTCCAGAAAATGCGATTTAAGCAATAAAATTAAAAATGCAACTAAAACCTAAACCAAACGTTGCAGATGGTTATTTCTTCATGCGCAGTGGTCAACGCGGCACTCTCTAGCTGCCAAGAGCACTTTTTACTATGCGCACCCAACCAGAGTGACGGGAGGAGCGCATTTCAGAAAACGTGCTCAGCTCGTCGAGAAAATGCGATTTAAGCAATAAAATTAAAAATGCACCTAAAACCTAAACCAAAAGTTGCAGGTGGTTATTTCTTCATGCGCAGCAGTCAACACGGCACTCTCTAGCTGCCAAGAGCACTTTTTACTATGCGCACCCAACCAGAGTGACGGGAGGAGCACATTTCAGAAAACGTGCTCAGCTCGTCGAGAAAATGCGATTTAAGCAATAAAATTAAAAATGCACCCAAAACCTAAACCAAACGTTGCAGATGGTCATTTCTTCATGTGCAGTGGTCAACGCGGCACTCTCTAGCTGCCAAGAGCACTTTTTACTATGCACACCCAACCAGAGTGACGGGAGGAGCGCATTTCAGAAAACGTGCTCAGCTCGACGAGAAAATGCGATTTAAGCAATAAAATTAAAAATGCACCCAAAACCCAAACCAAACGTTGCAGGTGGTTATTTCTTCATGCGCAGTGGTCAACGCGGCACTCTCTAGCTGCCAAGAGCACTTTTTACGATGCGCACCTAACCAGAGTGACGGGAGGAGCACATTTCAGAAAACGTGCTCAGCTCGTCCAGAAAATGCGATTTAAGCAATAAATTTAAAAATGCACCTAAAACCTAAACCAAACGTTGCAGATGGTAATTTCTTCATGCGCAGTGGTCAACGCGGCACTCTCTAGCTGCCAAGAGCACTTTTTACTATGCACACCCAACCAGAGTGACGGGAGGAGCGCATTTTAGAAAACGTGCTCAGCTCGACGAGAAAATGCGATTTAAGCAATAAAATTAAAAATGCACCCACAACCTAAACCAAACGTTGCAGGTGGTTATTTCTTCATGCGCAGTGGTCAACGCGGCACTCTCTAGCTGCCAAGAGCACTTTTTACTATGCGCACCCAACCAGAGTGACGGGAGGAGCACATTTCAGAAAACGTGCTCAGCTCGTCGAGAAAATGCGATTTAAGCAATAAAATTAAAAATGCACCTAAAACCTAAACCAAACGTTGCAGGTGGTTATTTCTTCATGCGCAGCAGTCAACGCGGCACTCTCTAGCTGCCAAGAGCACTTTTTACTATGCGCACCCAACCAGAGTGACGGGAGGAGCACATTTCAGAAAACGTGCTCAGCTCGTCGATAAAATGCGATTTAAGCAATAAAATTAAAAATGCACCTAAAACCTAAACCAAACGTTGCAGGTGGTTATTTCTTCATATGTAGCAGTCAACGCGGCACTCTCTAGCTGCCAAGAGCACTTTTTACTATGCGCACCCAACCAGAGTGACGGGAGGAGCACATTTCAGAAAACGTGCTCAGCTCGTCGAGAAAATGCGATTTAAGCAATAAAATTAAAAATGCACCCAAAACCTAAACCAAACGTTGCAGATGGTCATTTCTTCATGTGCAGTGGTCAACGCGGCACTCTCTAGCTGCCAAGAGCACTTTTTACTATGCACACCCAACCAGAGTGACCGGAGGAGCGCATTTCAGAAAACGTGCTCAGCTCGACGAGAAAATGCGATTTAAGCAATAAAATTAAAAATGCACCCAAAACCTAAACCAAACGTTGCAGGTGGTTATTTCTTCATGCGCAGTGGTCAACGCGGCACTCTCTAGCTGCCAAGAGCACTTTTTACGATGCGCACCTAACCAGAGTGACGGGAGGAGCACATTTCAGAAAACGTGCTCAGCTCGTCCAGAAAATGCGATTTAAGCAATAAATTTAAAAATGCACCTAAAACCTAAACCAAACGTTGCAGATGGTAATTTCTTCATGCGCAGTGGTCAACGTGGCACTCTCTAGCTGCCAAGAGCACTTTTTACTATGCACACCCAACCAGAGTGACGGGAGGAGCGCATTTTAGAAAACGTGCTCAGCTCGACGAGAAAATGCGATTTAAGCAATAAAATTAAAAATGCACCCACAACCTAAACCAAACGTTGCAGGTGGTTATTTCTTCATGCGCAGTGGTCAACGCGGCACTCTCTAGCTGCCAAGAGCACTTTTTACTATGCGCACCCAACCAGAGTGACGGGAGGAGCACATTTCAGAAAACGTGCTCAGCTCGTCGAGAAAATGCGATTTAAGCAATAAAATTAAAAATGCACCTAAAACCTAAACCAAACGTTGCAGGTGGTTATTTCTTCATGCGCAGCAGTCAACGCGGCACTCTCTAGCTGCCAAGAGCACTTTTTACTATGCGCACCCAACCAGAGTGACGGGAGGAGCACATTTCAGAAAACGTGCTCAGCTCGTCGATAAAATGCGATTTAAGCAATAAAATTAAAAATGCACCTAAAACCTAAACCAAACGTTGCAGGTGGTTATTTCTTCATATGTAGCAGTCAACGCGGCACTCTCTAGCTGCCAAGAGCACTTTTTACTATGCGCACCCAACCAGAGTGACGGGAGGAGCACATTTCAGAAAACGTGCTCAGCTCGTCGAGAAAATGCGATTTAAGCAATAAAATTAAAAATGCACCTAAAAACCTAAACCAAACGTTGCAGGTGGTTATTTCTTCATGCGCATTGGTCAACGCGGCACTCTCTAGCTGCCAAGAGCACTTTTTACTATGTGCACCCAACCAGAGTGACGTGAGGAGCACATTTCAGAAAACGTGCTCAACTCGTCGAGAAAATGCGATTTAAGCAATAAAATTAAAAATACACCCAAAACCGAAACCAAACGTTGCAGATGGTCATTTCTTCATGCGCAGCAGTCAACGCGGCACTCTCTAGCTGCCAAGAACACTTTTTACTATGCACACCCAACCAGAGTGACGGGAGGAGCACATTTCAGAAAACGTGCTCAGCTCGTCGAGAAAATGCGATTTAAGCAATAAAATTAAAAATGCACCCAAAACATTAAACCAAACGTTGCAGGTGGTTATTTCTTCATGCGCAGTGGTCAACGCGGCACTCTCTAGCTACCAAGAGCATTTTTTACTATGCGCACCCAACCAGAGTGACGGGAGGAGCACATTTCAGAAAACGTGCTCAGCTCGACGAGAAAATGCGATTTAAGCAATAAAATTAAAAATGCACCCAAAACCTAAACCAAACGTTGCAGGTGGTTATTTCTTCATGCGCAGTGGTCAACGCGGCACTCTCTAGCTGCCAAGAGCACTTTTTACTATGCGCACCCAACCAGAGTGACGGGAGGAGCGCATTTCAGAAAACGTGCTCAGCTCGTCGAGAAAATGCGATTTAAGCAATAAAATTAAAAATGCACCTAAAACCTAAACCAAAAGTTGCAGGTGGTTATTTCTTCATGCGCAGCAGTCAACACGGCACTCTCTAGCTGCCAAGAGCACTTTTTACTATGCGCACCCACCCAGAGTGACGGGAGGAGCATATTTCAGAAAACGTGCTCAGCTCGTCCAGATAATGCGATTTAAGCAATAAAATTAAAAATGCACCTAAAACCTAAACCAAACGTTGCAGATGGTCATTTCTTCATGCGCAGTGGTCAACGCGGCACTCTGTAGCTGCCAAGAGCACCTTTTACTATGCACACCCAACCAGAGTGACGGGAGGAGCGCATTTTAGAAAACGTGCTCAGCTCGTCGAGATAATGCGATTTAAGCAATAAAATTAAAAATGCACCCAAAACCTAAACCAAACGTTGCAGGTGGTTATTTCTTCATGTGCAGTGGTCAACGCGGCACTCTCTAGCTGCCAAGAGCACTTTTTACTATGCGCACCCAACCAGAGTGACGGGAGGAGCACATTTCAGAAAACGTGCTCAGCTCGTCGAGAAAATGCGATTTAAGCAATAAAATTAAAAATGCACCCAAAACCTAAACCAAACGTTGCAGATGGTCATTTCTTCATGCGCAGTGGTCAACGCGGCACTCTCTAGCTGCCAAGAGCACTTTTTACTATGCGCACCCAACCAGAGTGACGGGAGGAGCACATTTTAGAAAACGTCCTCAGCTCGACGAGAAAATGCGATTTAAGCAATAAAATTAAAAATGCACCTAAAACCTAAACCAAACGTTGCAGGTGGTTATTTCTTCATGCGCAGTGGTCAACGCGGCACTCTCTAGCTGCCAAGAGCACTTTTTACTATGCGCACCCAACCAGAGTGACAGGAGGAGCACATTTCAGAAAACGTGCTCAGCTCGTCGAGAAAATGCGATTTAAGCAATAAAATTAAAAATGCACTCAAAACCTAAACCAAACGTTGCAGGTGGTTATTTCTTCATATGCAGCAGTCAACGCGGCACTCTCTAGCTGCCAAGAGCACTTTTTACTATGCGCACCCAACCAGAGTGACGGGAGGAGCACATTTCAGAAAACGTGCTCAGCTCGTCGAGAAAATGCGATTTAAGCAATAAAATAAAAATTGCACCTAAAACCTAAACCAAACGTTGCAGGTGGATATTTCTTCATGCGCAGTGGTCAACGCGGCACTCTCTAGCTGCCAAGAGCACTTTTTACTATGCGCACCCAACCAGAGTGACGTGAGGAGCACATTTCAGAAAACGTGCTCAGCTCGTCGAGAAAATGCAATTTAAGCAATAACATTAAAAATGCACCTAAAACCTAAACCAAACGTTGCAGGTGGTTATTTCTTCATGCGCAGTGGTCAACGCGGCACTCTCTCGCTGCCAAGAGCACTTTTTACTATGCGCACCCAACCAGAGTGACGGGAGGAGCACATTTCAGAAAACGTGCTCAGCTCGTCGAGAAAATGCGATTTAAGCAATAAAATTAAAAATGCACCTAAAACCTAAACCAAACGTTGCAGGTGGTTATTTCTTCGTGCACAGCAGTCAACGCGGCACTCTCTAGCTGCCAAGAGCACTTTTTACTATGCGCACCCAACCAGAGTGACGGGAGGAGCACATTTCAGAAAACGTGCTCAGCTCGTCGAGAAAATGCGATTTAAGCAATAAAATTAAAAATGCACCTAAAACCTAAACCAAACGTTGCAGATGGTCATTTCTTCATGCGCAGTGGTCAACGCGGCACTCTCTAGCTGCCAAGAGCACTTTTTACTATGCGCACCCAACCAGAGTGACGGGAGGAGCACATTTCAGAAAACGTGCTCAGCTCGTCGAGAAAATGCGATTTAAGCAATAAAATTAAAAATGCACCTAAAACCTAAACCAAACGTTGCAGATGGTCATTTCTTCATGCGCAGTGGTCAACGCGGCACTCTCTAGCTGCCAAGAGCACTTTTTACTATGCGCACCCAACCAGAGTGACGGGAGGAGCACATTTCAGAAAACGTGCTGAGCTCGTCGAGAAAATGCGATTTAAGCAATAAAATTAAAAATGCACCTAAAACCTAAACCAAACGTTGCAGGTGGTTATTTCTTCATGCGCAGTGGTCAACGCGGCACTCTCTAGCTGCCAAGAGCACTTTTTGCTATGCGCACCCAACAAGAGTGACGGGAGGTGCACATTTCAGAAAACGTGCTCAGCTCGTCGAGAAAATGCGATTTAAGCAATAAAATTAAAAATGCACCTAAAACCTAAACCAAACGTTGCAGATGGTCATTTCTTCATGCGCAGTGGTCAACGCAGCACTCTCTAGCTGCCAAGAGCACTTTTTACTATGCACACCCAACCAGAGTGACGGGAGGAGCACATTTCAGAAAACGTGCTCAGCTCGTCGAGATAATGCGATTTAAGCAATAAAATTAAAAATGCACCGAAAAACCTAAACCAAACGTTGCAGGTGGTTATTTCTTCATGCGCATTGGTCAACGCGGCACTCTCTAGCTGCCAAGAGCACTTTTTACTATGCGCACCCAACCAGAGTGACGGGAGGAGCAAATTTCAGAAAACGTGCTCAGCTCGTCCAGACAATGCGATTTAAGCAATAAAATTAAAAATGCACCCAAAACCTAAACCAAACGTTGCAGGTGGTTATTTCTTCATGCGCAGTGGTCAACGCGGCACTCTCTAGCTGCCAAGAGCACTTTTTACTATGCGCACCCAACCAGAGTGACGGGAGGAGCACATTTCAGAAAACGTGCTCAGCTCGTCGAGAAAATGCGATTTAAGCAATAAAATTAAAAATGCACCCAAAACCTAAACATAACATTGCAGATGGTCATTTCTTCATGTGCAGTGGTGAACGCGGCACTCTCTAGCTGCCAAGAGCACTTTTTACTATGCGCACCCAACCAGAGTGACAGGAGGAGCACATTTCAGAAAACGTGCTCAGCTCGTTGAGAAAATGCGATTTAAGCAATAAAATTAAAAATGCACCCAAAACCTAAACCAAACGTTGCAGGTGGTTATTTCTTCATGCGCAGTGGTCAACGCGGCACTCTTTAGCTGCCAAGAGCACTTTTTACTATGCGCACCCAACCAGAGGGACGGGAGGAGCGCATTTCAGAAAACGTGCTCAGCTCGACGAGAAAATGCGATTTAAACAATAAAATTAAAAATGCACCCAAAACCTTAACCAAACGTTGCAGGTGATTATTTCTTCATGCGCAGTGGTCAACGCGGCACTCTCTAGCTGCCAAGAGCACTTTTTACGATGCACACCCAACCAGAGTGACGGGAGGAGCGCATTTCAGAAAACGTGCTCAGCTCGACGAGAAAATGCGATTTAAGCAATAAAATTAAAAATGCACCCAAAACCTAAACCAAACGTTGCAGGTGGTTATTTCTTCATGCGCAGTGGTCAACGCGGCACTCTCTAGCTGCCAAGAGCACTTTTTACTATGCGCACCCAACCAGAGTGACGGGAGGAGCACATTTCAGAAAACGTGCTCAGCTCGTCGAGAAAATGCGATTTAAGCAATAAAATTAAAAATGCACCCAAAACCTAAACCAAACGTTGCAGGTGGTTATTTCTTCATGCGCAGTGGTCAACGCGGCACTCTCTAGCTGCCAAGAGCACTTTTTACTATGCGCACCCAACCAGAGTGACGGGAGGAGCACATTTCAGAAAACGTGCTCAGCTCGTCGAGAAAATGCGATTTAAGCAATAAAATTAAAAATGCACCTAAAAACCTAAACCAAACGTTGCAGGTGGTTATTTCTTCATGCGCATTGGTCAACGCGGCACTCTCTAGCTGCCAAGAGCACTTTTTACTATGCGCACCCAACCAGAGTGACGGGAGGAGCACATTTCAGAAAACGTGCTCAGCTCGTCCAGAAAATGCGATTTAAGCAATAAAATTAAAAATGCACCTAAAACCTAAACCAAACGTTGCAGATGGTTATTTCTTCGTGCACAGCAGTCAACGCGGCACTCTCTAGCTGCCAAGAGCACTTTTTACTATGCACACCCAACCAGAGTGACGGGAGGAGCACATTTCAGAAAACGTGCTCAGCTCGTCGAGATAATGCGATTTAAGCAATAAAATTAAAAATGCACCTAAAAACCTAAACCAAACGTTGCAGGTGGTTATTTCTTCATGCGCATTGGTCAACGCGGCACTCTCTAGCTGCCAAGAGCACTTTTTACTATGCGCACCCAACCAGAGTGACGGGAGGAGCACATTTCAGAAAACGTGCTCAGCTCGTCGAGAAAATGCGATTTAAGCAATAAAATTAAAAATGCACCCAAAACATTAAACCAAACGTTGCAGGTGGTTATTTCTTCATGCGCAGTGGTCAACGCGGCACTCTCTAGCTGCCAAGAGCATTTTTTACTATGCGCACCCAACCAGAGTGACGGGAGGAGCACATTTCAGAAAACGTGCTCAGCTCGTCGAGAAAATGCGATTTAAGCAATACAATTAAAATTGCATCTAAAACCTAAACCAAACGTTGCAGGTAGTTATTTCTTCATGCGCAGTGGTCAACGCGGCACTCTCTAGCTGCCAAGAGCACTTTTTACTATGCGCACCCAACCAGAGTGACGGGAGGAGCACATTTCAGAAAACGTGCTCAGCTCGTCGAGAAAATGCGATTTAAGCAATAAAATTTAAAATGCACCTAAAACCTAAACCAAACGTTGCAGGTGGTTATTTCTTCATGCGCAGTGGTCAACGCGGCACTCTCTAGCTGCCAAGAGCACTTTTTACTATGCGCACCCAACCAGAGTGACGGGAGGAGCACATTCCAGAAAACGTGCTCAGCTCGTCGAGAAAATGCGATTTAAGCAATAAAATTAAAAATGCACCCAAAACCTAAACCAAACGTTGCAGATGGTCATTTCTTCATGTGCAGTGGTGAACGCGGCACTCTCTAGCTGCCAAGAGCACTTTTTACTATGCGCACCCAACCAGAGTGACGGGAGGAGCACATTCCAGAAAACGTGCTCAGCTCGTCGAGAAAATGCGATTTAAGCAATAAAATTAAAAATGCACCCAAAACCTAAACCAAACGTTGCAGATGGTCATTTCTTCATGCGCAGTGGTCAACGCGGCACTCTCTAGCTGCCAAGAGCACTTTTTACTATGCGCACCCACCCAGAGTGACGGGAGGAGCACATTTCAGAAAACGTGCTCAGATCGTCGAGAAAATGCGATTTAAGCAATAAAATTAAAAATGCACCTAAAACCTAAACCAAACGTTGCAGGTGGTTATTTCTTCGTGCGCAGCAGTCAACGCGGCACTCTCTAGCTGCGAAGAGCACTTTTTACTATGCGCACCCAACCAGAGTGACGGGAGGAGCACATTTCAGAAAACGTGCTCAGCTCGTCGAGTAAATGCAATTTAAGCAATAAAATTAAAAATGCACCCAAAACCTAAACCAAACGTTGCAGGTGGTTATTTCTTCATGCGCAGTGGTCAACGCGGCACTCTCTAGCTGCCAAGAGCACTTTTTACTATGCGCACCCAACCAGAGTGACGGGAGGAGCACATTTCAGAAAACGTGCTCAGCTCGTCCAGAAAATGCGATTTAAGCAATAAAATTAAAAATGCAACTAAAACCTAAACCAAACGTTGCAGATGGTTATTTCTTCATGCGCAGTGGTCAACGCGGCACTCTCTAGCTGCCAAGAGCACTTTTTACTATGCGCACCCAACCAGAGTGACGGGAGGAGCGCATTTCAGAAAACGTGCTCAGCTCGTCGAGAAAATGCGATTTAAGCAATAAAATTAAAAATGCACCTAAAACCTAAACCAAAAGTTGCAGGTGGTTATTTCTTCATGCGCAGCAGTCAACACGGCACTCTCTAGCTGCCAAGAGCACTTTTTACTATGCGCACCCAACCAGAGTGACGGGAGGAGCACATTTCAGAAAACGTGCTCAGCTCGTCGAGAAAATGCGATTTATGCAATAAAATTAAAAATGCACCCAAAACCTAAACCAAACGTTGCAGATGGTCATTTCTTCATGTGCAGTGGTCAACGCGGCACTCTCTAGCTGCCAAGAGCACTTTTTACTATGCACACCCAACCAGAGTGACGGGAGGAGCGCATTTCAGAAAACGTGCTCAGCTCGACGAGAAAATGCGATTTAAGCAATAAAATTAAAAATGCACCCAAAACCTAAACCAAACGTTGCAGGTGGTTATTTCTTCATGCGCAGTGGTCAACGCGGCACTCTCTAGCTGCCAAGAGCACTTTTTACGATGCGCACCTAACCAGAGTGACGGGAGGAGCACATTTCAGAAAACGTGCTCAGCTCGTCCAGAAAATGCGATTTAAGCAATAAATTTAAAAATGCACCTAAAACCTAAACCAAACGTTGCAGATGGTAATTTCTTCATGCGCAGTGGTCAACGCGGCACTCTCTAGCTGCCAAGAGCACTTTTTACTATGCACACCCAACCAGAGTGACGGGAGGAGCGCATTTTAGAAAACGTGCTCAGCTCGACGAGAAAATGCGATTTAAGCAATAAAATTAAAAATGCACCCACAACCTAAACCAAACGTTGCAGGTGGTTATTTCTTCATGCGCAGTGGTCAACGCGGCACTCTCTAGCTGCCAAGAGCACTTTTTACTATGCGCACCCAACCAGAGTGACGGGAGGAGCACATTTCAGAAAACGTGCTCAGCTCGTCGAGAAAATGCGATTTAAGCAATAAAATTAAAAATGCACCTAAAACCTAAACCAAACGTTGCAGGTGTTTTTTTCTTCATGCGCAGCAGTCAACGCGGCACTCTCTAGCTGCCAAGAGCACTTTTTACTATGCGCACCCAACCAGAGTGACGGGAGGAGCACATTTCAGAAAACGTGCTCAGCTCGTCGATAAAATGCGATTTAAGCAATAAAATTAAAAATGCACCTAAAACCTAAACCAAACGTTGCAGGTGGTTATTTCTTCATATGTAGCAGTCAACGCGGCACTCTCTAGCTGCCAAGAGCACTTTTTACTATGCGCACCCAACCAGAGTGACGGGAGGAGCACATTTCAGAAAACGTGCTCAGCTCGTCGAGAAAATGCGATTTAAGCAATAAAATTAAAAATGCACCTAAAAACCTAAACCAAACGTTGCAGGTGGTTATTTCTTCATGCGCATTGGTCAACGCGGCACTCTCTAGCTGCCAAGAGCACTTTTTACTATGTGCACCCAACCAGAGTGACGTGAGGAGCACATTTCAGAAAACGTGCTCAACTCGTCGAGAAAATGCGATTTAAGCAATAAAATTAAAAATACACCCAAAACCGAAACCAAACGTTGCAGATGGTCATTTCTTCATGCGCAGTGGTCAACGCGGAACTCTCTAGCTGCCAAGAGCACTTTTTACTATGCACACCCAACCAGAGTGACGGGAGGAGCACATTTCAGAAAACGTGCTCAGCTCGTCGAGAAAATGCGATTTAAGCAATAAAATTAAAAATGCACCCAAAACATTAAACCAAACGTTGCAGGTGGTTATTTCTTCATGCGCAGTGGTCAACGCGGCACTCTCTAGCTACCAAGAGCATTTTTTACTATGCGCACCCAACCAGAGTGACGGGAGGAGCACATTTCAGAAAACGTGCTCAGCTCGACGAGAAAATGCGATTTAAGCAATAAAATTAAAAATGCACCCAAAACCTAAACCAAACGTTGCAGGTGGTTATTTCTTCATGCGCAGTGGTCAACGCGGCACTCTCTAGCTGCCAAGAGCACTTTTTACTATGCGCACCCAACCAGAGTGACGGGAGGAGCGCATTTCAGAAAACGTGCTCAGCTCGTCGAGAAAATGCGATTTAAGCAATAAAATTAAAAATGCACCTAAAACCTAAACCAAAAGTTGCAGGTGGTTATTTCTTCATGCGCAGCAGTCAACACGGCACTCTCTAGCTGCCAAGAGCACTTTTTACTATGCGCACCCACCCAGAGTGACGGGAGGAGCATATTTCAGAAAACGTGCTCAGCTCGTCCAGATAATGCGATTTAAGCAATAAAATTAAAAATGCACCTAAAACCTAAACCAAACGTTGCAGATGGTCATTTCTTCATGCGCAGTGGTCAACGCGGCACTCTGTAGCTGCCAAGAGCACCTTTTACTATGCACACCCAACCAGAGTGACGGGAGGAGCGCATTTTAGAAAACGTGCTCAGCTCGTCGAGATAATGCGATTTAAGCAATAAAATTAAAAATGCACCCAAAACCTAAACCAAACGTTGCAGGTGGTTATTTCTTCATGTGCAGTGGTCAACGCGGCACTCTCTAGCTGCCAAGAGCACTTTTTACTATGCGCACCCAACCAGAGTGACGGGAGGAGCACATTTCAGAAAACGTGCTCAGCTCGTCGAGAAAATGGAATTTAAGCAATAAAATTAAAAATGCACCCAAAACCTAAACCAAACGTTGCAGATGGTCATTTCTTCATGCGCAGTGGTCAACGCGGCACTCTCTAGCTGCCAAGAGCACTTTTTACTATGCGCACCCAACCAGAGTGACGGGAGGAGCACATTTCAGAAAACGTGCTCAGCTCGTTGAGAAAATGCGATTTAAGCTATAAAATTAAAAATGCACCCAAAACCTAAACCAAACATTGCAGGTGGTTATTTCTTCATGCGCAGTGGTCAACGCGGCACTCTCTAGCTGCCAAGAGCACTTTTTACTATGCACACCCAACCAGAGTGACGGGAGGAGCGCATTTCAGAAAACGTGCTCAGCTCGACGAGAAAATGCGATTTAAGCAATAAAATTAAAAATGCACCCAAAACCTAAACCAAACGTTGCAGGTTGTTATTTCTTCATGCGCAGTGGTCAACGCGGCACTCTCTAGCTGCCAAGAGCACTTTTTACGATGCACACCCAACCAGAGAGACGGGAGGAGCGCATTTCAGAAAACGTGCTCAGCTCGACGAGAAAATGCGATTTAAGCAATAAAATTAAAAATGCACCCAAAACCTAAACCAAACGTTGCAGGTGGTTATTTCTTAATGCGCAGTGGTCAACGCGGCACTCTCTAGCTGCCAAGAGCACTTTTTACTATTCGCACCCAACCAGAGTGACGGGAGGAGCACATTTCAGAAAACGTGCTCAGCTCGTCGAGAAAATGCGATTTAAGCAATAAAATTAAAAATGCACCCAAAACCTAAACCAAACGTTGCATGTGGTTATTTCTTCATGCGCAGTGGTCAACGCGGCACTCTCTAGCTGCCAAGAGCACTTTTTACTATGCGCACCCAACCAGAGTGACGGGAGGAGCACATTTCAGAAAACGTGCTCAGCTCGTCCAGAAAATGCGATTTAAGCAATAAAATTAAAAATGCACATAAAACCTAAACCAAACGTTGCAGATGGTCATTTCTTCATGCGCAGTGGTCAACGCGGCACTCTCTAGCTGCCAAGAGCACTTTTTACTATGCACACCCAACCAGAGTGACGGGAGGAGCGCATTTTAGAAAACGTGCTCAGCTCGACGAGAAAATGCGATTTAAGCAATAAAATTAAAAATGCACCCAAAACCTAAACCAAACGTTGCAGGTGGTTATTTCTTCATGCGCAGCAGTCAACACGGCACTCTCTAGCTGCCAAGAGCACTTTTTACTATGCGCACCCACCCAGAGTGACGGGAGGAGCATATTTCAGAAAACGTGCTCAGCTCGTCCAGATAATGCGATTTAAGCAATAAAATTAAAAATGCACCTAAAACCTAAACCAAACGTTGCAGATGGTCATTTCTTCATGCGCAGTGGTCAACGCGGCACTCTGTAGCTGCCAAGAGCACCTTTTACTATGCACACCCAACCAGAGTGACGGGAGGAGCGCATTTTAGAAAACGTGCTCAGCTCGTCGAGATAATGCGATTTAAGCAATAAAATTAAAAATGCACCCAAAACCTAAACCAAACGTTGCAGGTGGTTATTTCTTCATGTGCAGTGGTCAACGCGGCACTCTCTAGCTGCCAAGAGCACTTTTTACTATGCGCACCCAACCAGAGTGACGGGAGGAGCACATTTCAGAAAACGTGCTCAGCTCGTCGAGAAAATGGAATTTAAGCAATAAAATTAAAAATGCACCCAAAACCTAAACCAAACGTTGCAGATGGTCATTTCTTCATGCGCAGTGGTCAACGCGGCACTCTCTAGCTGCCAAGAGCACTTTTTACTATGCGCACCCAACCAGAGTGACGGGAGGAGCACATTTCAGAAAACGTGCTCAGCTCGTTGAGAAAATGCGATTTAAGCTATAAAATTAAAAATGCACCCAAAACCTAAACCAAACATTGCAGGTGGTTATTTCTTCATGCGCAGTGGTCAACGCGGCACTCTCTAGCTGCCAAGAGCACTTTTTACTATGCACACCCAACCAGAGTGACGGGAGGAGCGCATTTCAGAAAACGTGCTCAGCTCGACGAGAAAATGCGATTTAAGCAATAAAATTAAAAATGCACCCAAAACCTAAACCAAACGTTGCAGGTTGTTATTTCTTCATGCGCAGTGGTCAACGCGGCACTCTCTAGCTACCAAGAGCATTTTTTACTATGCGCACCCAACCAGAGTGACGGGAGGAGCACATTTCAGAAAACGTGCTCAGCTCGACGAGAAAATGCGATTTAAGCAATAAAATTAAAAATGCACCCAAAACCTAAACCAAACGTTGCAGGTGGTTATTTCTTCATGCGCAGTGGTCAACGCGGCACTCTCTAGCTGCCAAGAGCACTTTTTACTATGCGCACCCAACCAGAGTGACGGGAGGAGCGCATTTCAGAAAACGTGCTCAGCTCGTCGAGAAAATGCGATTTAAGCAATAAAATTAAAAATGCACCTAAAACCTAAACCAAAAGTTGCAGGTGGTTATTTCTTCATGCGCAGCAGTCAACACGGCACTCTCTAGCTGCCAAGAGCACTTTTTACTATGCGCACCCACCCAGAGTGACGGGAGGAGCATATTTCAGAAAACGTGCTCAGCTCGTCCAGATAATGCGATTTAAGCAATAAAATTAAAAATGCACCTAAAACCTAAACCAAACGTTGCAGATGGTCATTTCTTCATGCGCAGTGGTCAACGCGGCACTCTGTAGCTGCCAAGAGCACCTTTTACTATGCACACCCAACCAGAGTGACGGGAGGAGCGCATTTTAGAAAACGTGCTCAGCTCGTCGAGATAATGCGATTTAAGCAATAAAATTAAAAATGCACCCAAAACCTAAACCAAACGTTGCAGGTGGTTATTTCTTCATGTGCAGTGGTCAACGCGGCACTCTCTAGCTGCCAAGAGCACTTTTTACTATGCGCACCCAACCAGAGTGACGGGAGGAGCACATTTCAGAAAACGTGCTCAGCTCGTCGAGAAAATGGAATTTAAGCAATAAAATTAAAAATGCACCCAAAACCTAAACCAAACGTTGCAGATGGTCATTTCTTCATGCGCAGTGGTCAACGCGGCACTCTCTAGCTGCCAAGAGCACTTTTTACTATGCGCACCCAACCAGAGTGACGGGAGGAGCACATTTCAGAAAACGTGCTCAGCTCGTTGAGAAAATGCGATTTAAGCTATAAAATTAAAAATGCACCCAAAACCTAAACCAAACATTGCAGGTGGTTATTTCTTCATGCGCAGTGGTCAACGCGGCACTCTCTAGCTGCCAAGAGCACTTTTTACTATGCACACCCAACCAGAGTGACGGGAGGAGCGCATTTCAGAAAACGTGCTCAGCTCGACGAGAAAATGCGATTTAAGCAATAAAATTAAAAATGCACCCAAAACCTAAACCAAACGTTGCAGGTTGTTATTTCTTCATGCGCAGTGGTCAACGCGGCACTCTCTAGCTGCCAAGAGCACTTTTTACGATGCACACCCAACCAGAGAGACGGGAGGAGCGCATTTCAGAAAACGTGCTCAGCTCGACGAGAAAATGCGATTTAAGCAATAAAATTAAAAATGCACCCAAAACCTAAACCAAACGTTGCAGGTGGTTATTTCTTAATGCGCAGTGGTCAACGCGGCACTCTCTAGCTGCCAAGAGCACTTTTTACTATTCGCACCCAACCAGAGTGACGGGAGGAGCACATTTCAGAAAACGTGCTCAGCTCGTCGAGAAAATGCGATTTAAGCAATAAAATTAAAAATGCACCCAAAACCTAAACCAAACGTTGCATGTGGTTATTTCTTCATGCGCAGTGGTCAACGCGGCACTCTCTAGCTGCCAAGAGCACTTTTTACTATGCGCACCCAACCAGAGTGACGGGAGGAGCACATTTCAGAAAACGTGCTCAGCTCGTCCAGAAAATGCGATTTAAGCAATAAAATTAAAAATGCACATAAAACCTAAACCAAACGTTGCAGATGGTCATTTCTTCATGCGCAGTGGTCAACGCGGCACTCTCTAGCTGCCAAGAGCACTTTTTACTATGCACACCCAACCAGAGTGACGGGAGGAGCGCATTTTAGAAAACGTGCTCAGCTCGACGAGAAAATGCGATTTAAGCAATAAAATTAAAAATGCACCCAAAACCTAAACCAAACGTTGCAGGTGGTTATTTCTTCATGCGCAGCAGTCAACACGGCACTCTCTAGCTGCCAAGAGCACTTTTTACTATGCGCACCCACCCAGAGTGACGGGAGGAGCATATTTCAGAAAACGTGCTCAGCTCGTCCAGATAATGGGATTTAAGCAATAAAATTAAAAATGCACCTAAAACCTAAACCAAACGTTGCAGATGGTCATTTCTTCATGCGCAGTGGTCAACGCGGCACTCTGTAGCTGCCAAGAGCACCTTTTACTATGCACACCCAACCAGAGTGACGGGAGGAGCGCATTTTAGAAAACGTGCTCAGCTCGTCGAGATAATGCGATTTAAGCAATAAAATTAAAAATGCACCCAAAACCTAAACCAAACGTTGCAGGTGGTTATTTCTTCATGTGCAGTGGTCAACGCGGCACTCTCTAGCTGCCAAGAGCACTTTTTACTATGCGCACCCAACCAGAGTGACGGGAGGAGCACATTTCAGAAAACGTGCTCAGCTCGTCGAGAAAATGGAATTTAAGCAATAAAATTAAAAATGCACCCAAAACCTAAACCAAACGTTGCAGATGGTCATTTCTTCATGCGCAGTGGTCAACGCGGCACTCTCTAGCTGCCAAGAGCACTTTTTACTATGCGCACCCAACCAGAGTGACGGGAGGAGCACATTTCAGAAAACGTGCTCAGCTCGTTGAGAAAATGCGATTTAAGCTATAAAATTAAAAATGCACCCAAAACCTAAACCAAACATTGCAGGTGGTTATTTCTTCATGCGCAGTGGTCAACGCGGCACTCTCTAGCTGCCAAGAGCACTTTTTACTATGCACACCCAACCAGAGTGACGGGAGGAGCGCATTTCAGAAAACGTGCTCAGCTCGACGAGAAAATGCGATTTAAGCAATAAAATTAAAAATGCACCCAAAACCTAAACCAAACGTTGCAGGTTGTTATTTCTTCATGCGCAGTGGTCAACGCGGCACTCTCTAGCTGCCAAGAGCACTTTTTACGATGCACACCCAACCAGAGAGACGGGAGGAGCGCATTTCAGAAAACGTGCTCAGCTCGACGAGAAAATGCGATTTAAGCAATAAAATTAAAAATGCACCCAAAACCTAAACCAAACGTTGCAGGTGGTTATTTCTTAATGCGCAGTGGTCAACGCGGCACTCTCTAGCTGCCAAGAGCACTTTTTACTATGCGCACCCAACCAGAGTGACGGGAGGAGCGCATTTTAGAAAACGTGCTCAGCTCGACGAGAAAATGCGATTTAAGCAATAAAATTAAAAATGCACCTAAAACCTAAACCAAACGTTGCAGGTGGTTATTTCTTCATGCGCAGTGGTCAACGCGGCACTCTCTAGCTGCCAAGAGCACTTTTTACTATGCGCACCCAACCAGAGTGACAGGAGGAGCACATTTCAGAAAACGTGCTCAGCTCGTCGAGAAAATGCGATTTAAGCAATAAAATTAAAAATGAACTCAAAACCTAAACCAAACGTTGCAGGTGGTTATTTCTTCATATGCAGCAGTCAACGCGGCACTCTCTAGCTGCCAAGAGCACTTTTTACTATGCGCACCCAACCAGAGTGACGGGAGGAGCACATTTCAGAAAACGTGCGCAGCTCGTCCAGAAAATGCGATTTAAGCAATAAAATTAAAAATGCACCCAAAACCTAAACCAAACGTTGCAGGTGGTTATTTCTTCATGCGCAGTGGTCAACGCGGCACTCTCTAGCTGCCAAGAGCACTTTTTACTATGCGCACCCACCCAGAGTGACGGGAGGAGCACATTTAAGAAAACGTGCTCAGCTCGTCGAGAAAATGCGATTTAAGCAATAAAATTAAAAATGCACCCAAAACCTAAACCAAACGTTGCAGGTGGTTATTTCTTCATGCGCAGTGGTCAACGCGGCACTCTCTAGCTGCCAAGAGCACTTTTTACTATGCGCACCCAACCAGAGTGACGGGAGGAGCACATTTCAGAAAACGTGCGCAGCTCGTCCAGAAAATGCGATTTAAGCAATAAAATTAAAAATGCACCCAAAACCTAAACCAAACGTTGCAGGTGGTTATTTCTTCATGCGCAGTGGTCAACGCGGCACTCTCTAGCTGCCAAGAGCACTTTTTACTATGCGCACCCAACCAGAGTGACGGGAGGAGCACATTTCAGAAAACGTGCTCAGCTCGTCGAGAAAATGCGATTTAAGCAATAAAATTAAAAATGCACCTAAAACCTAAACCAAACGCTGCAGATGGTCATTTCTTCATGCGCAGTGGTCAACGCGGCACTCTCTAGCTGCCAAAAGCACTTTTTACTATACACACCCAACCAGAGTGACGGGAGGAGCACATTTCAGAAAACGTGCTCAGTTCGTCGAGTAAATGCGATTTAAGCAATAAAATTAAAAATGCACCCAAAACCTAAACCAAACGTTGCAGGTGGTTATTTCTTCATGCGCAGTGGTCAACGCGGCACTCTCTAGCTGCCAAGAGCACTTTTTACTATGCGCACCCAACCAGAGTGACGGGAGGAGCGCATTTCAGAAAACGTGCTCAGCTCGTCGAGAAAATGCGATTTAAGCAATAAAATTAAAAATGCACCTAAAACCTAAACCAAAAGTTGCAGGTGGTTATTTCTTCATGCGCAGCAGTCAACGCGGCACTTTCTAGCTGTAAAGAGCACTTTTTACTATGCGCACCCAACCAGAGTGACGGGAGGAGCACATTTCAGAAAACGTGCTCAGCTCGTCGAGAAAATGCGATTTAAGCAATAAAATTAAAAATGCACCTAAAACCTAAACCAAACGCTGCAGATGGTCATTTCTTCATGCGCAGTGGTCAACGCGGCACTCTCTAGCTGCCAAGAGCACTTTTTACTATACACACCCAACCAGAGTGACGGGAGGAGCACATTCCAGAAAACGTGCTCAGCTCGTCGAGAAAATGCGATTTAAGCAATAAAATTAAAAATGCACCCAAAACCTAAACCAAACGTTGCAGATGGTCATTTCTTCATGTGCAGTGGTCAACGCGGCACTCTCTAGCTGCCAAGAGCACTTTTTACTATGCACAATCAACCAGAGTGACGGGAGGAGCGCATTTTAGAAAACGTGCTCAGCTCGACGAGAAAATGCGATTTAAGCAATAAAATTAAAAATGCACCCAAAACCTAAACCAAACGTTGCAGGTGGTTATTTCTTCATGCGCAGTGGTCAACGCGGCACTCTCTAGCTGCCAAGAGCACTTTTTACTATGCGCACCCAACCAGAGTGACGGGAGGAGCACATTTCAGAAAACGTGCTCAGCTCGTCGAGAAAATGCGATTTAAGCAATAAAATTAAAAATGCACCTAAAATCTATACCAAACGTTGCAGGTGGTTATTTCTTCATATGCAGTGGTCAACGCGGCACTCTCTGGCTGCCAAGAGCACTTTTTACTATGAGCACCCAACCAGAGTGACGGGAGGAGCACATTCCAGAAAACGTGCTCAGCTCGTTGAGAAAATGCGATTCAAGCAATAAAATTAAAAATGCACCCAAAACCTTAACCAAACGTTGCAGATGGTCATTTCTTCATGCGCAGTGGTCAACGCGGCACTCTCTAGCTGCCAAGAGAACTTTTTACTATGCGCACCCAACCAGAGTGACGTGAGGAGCACATTTCAGAAAACGTGCTCAGCTCGTCGAGAAAATGCGATTTAAGCAATAAAATTAAAAATGCACCTAAAATCTATACCAAACGTTGCAGGTGGTTATTTCTTCATATGCAGTGGTCAACGCGGCACTCTCTGGCTGCCAAGAGCACTTTTTACTATGAGCACCCAACCAGAGTGACGGGAGGAGCACATTCCAGAAAACGTGCTCAGCTCGTTGAGAAAATGCGATTTAAGCAATAAAATTAAAAATGCACCCAAAACCTAAACCAAACGTTGCAGGTGGTTATTTCTTCATGCGCAGCAGTCAACGCGGCACTCTCTAGCTGCCAAGAGCACTTTTTAATATGCACACCCAACAAGAGTGACGGGAGGAGCGCATTTCAGAAAACGTGCTCAGCTCGACGAGAACATGCGATTTAAGCAATAAAATTAAAAATGCACCCAAAACCTAAACCAAACGTTGCAGGTGGTTATTTCTTCATGCGCAGCGGTCAACGCGGCACTCTCTAGCTGCCAAGAGCACTTTTTACTATGCGCACCCAACCAGAGTGACGGGAGGAGCACATTTCAGAAAACGTGCTCAGCTCGTCGAGAAAATGCGATTTAAGCAATAAAATTAAAAATGCACCCAAAACCTAAACCAAACGTTGCAGGTGGTTATTTCTTCATGCGCAGTGGTAAACGCGGCACTCTCGAGCTGCCAAGAGCACTTTTTACTATGCGCACCCAACCAGAGTGACGGGAGGAGCACATTTCATAAAACGTGCTCAGCTCGTCCAGAAAATGCTATTTAAGCAATAAAATTAAAAATGCACCTAAAACCTAAACCAAACGTTGCAGATGGTCATTTCTTCATGCGCAGTGGTCAACGCGGCACTCTCTAGCTGCCAAGAGCACTTTTTACTATGCACACCCAACCAGACTGACGGGAGGAGCACATTTCAGAAAACGTGCTCAGCTCGTCCAGAAAATGCGATTTAAGCAATAAAATTAAAAATGCACCCAAAACCTAAACCAAACGTTGCAGGTGGTTATTTCTTCATGCGCAGTGGTCAACGCGGCACTCTCTAGCTGCCAAGAGCACTTTTTACTATGCGCACCCAACAAGAGTGACGGGAGGAGCACATGTCAGAAAACGTGCTCAGCTCGTCGAGAAAATGCGATTTAAGCAATAAAATTAAAAATGCACCTAAAACCTAAACCAAACGTTGCAGGTGGTTATTTCTTCATATGCAGCAGTCAACGCGGCACTCTCTAGCTGCCAAGAGCACTTTTTACTATGCGCACCCAACCAGAGTGACGGGAGGAGCACATTTCAGAAAACGTGCTCAGCTCGTCCAGAAATTGCGATTTAAGCAATAAAATTAAAAATGCACCTAAAACCTAAACCAAACGTTGCAGATGGTCATTTCTTCATGCGCAGTGGTCAACGCGGCACTCTCTAGCTGCCAAGAGCACTTTTTACTATGCACACAAAACCAGAGTGGCGGGAGGAGCACATTTCAGAAAACGTGCTCAGCTCGTCCAGACAATGCGATTTAAGCAATAAAATTAAAAATGCACCCAAAACCTAAACCAAACGTTGCAGGTGGTTATTTCTTCATGCGCAGTGGTCAACGCGGCACTCTCTAGCTGCCAAGAGCACTTTTTACTATGCGCACCCAACCAGAGTGACGGGAGGAGCGCATTTCAGAAAACGTGCTCAGCTCGTCGAGAAAATGCGATTTAAGCAATAAAATTAAAAATGCACCTAAAACCTAAACCAAACGTTGCAGGTGGTTATTTCTTCATGCGCAGCAGTCAACGCGGCACTCTCTAGCTGCCAAGAGCACTTTTTACTATGCGGACCCAACCAGAGTGACGGGAGGAGCACATTTCAGAAAACGTGCTCAGCTCGTCGAGAAAATGCGATTTAAGCAATAAAATAAAAAATGCACCTACAACCTAAACCAAACGCTGCAGATGGTCATTTCTTCATGTGCAGTGGTCAACGCGGCACTCTCTAGCTGCCAAGAGCACTTTTTACTATGCGCACCCAACCAGAGTGACGGGAGGAGCACATTTCAGAAAACGTGCTCAGCTCGTCGAGAAAATGTGATTTAAGCAATAAAATTAAAAATGCACCCAAAACCTAAACCAAACGTTGCAGGTGGTTATGTCTTCATGCGCAGCAGTCAACGCGGCACTCTCTAGCTGCCAAGAGCACTTTTTAATATGCACACCCAACAAGAGTGACGGGAGGAGCGCATTTCAGAAAACGTGCTCAGCTCGACGAGAACATGCGATTTAAGCAATAAAATTAAAAATGCACCCAAAACCTAAACCAAACGTTGCAGGTGGTTATTTCTTCATGCGCAGCGGTCAACGCGGCACTCTCTAGCTGCCAAGAGCACTTTTTACTATGCGCACCCAACCAGAGTGACGGGAGGAGCACATTTCAGAAAACGTGCTCAGCTCGTCGAGAAAATGCGATTTAAGCAATAAAATTAAAAATGCACCCAAAACCTAAACCAAACGTTGCAGGTGGTTATTTCTTCATGCGCAGTGGTAAACGCGGCACTCTCGAGCTGCCAAGAGCACTTTTTACTATGCGCACCCAACCAGAGTGACGGGAGGAGCACATTTCATAAAACGTGCTCAGCTCGTCCAGAAAATGCTATTTAAGCAATAAAATTAAAAATGCACCTAAAACCTAAACCAAACGTTGCAGATGGTCATTTCTTCATGCGCAGTGGTCAACGCGGCACTCTCTAGCTGCCAAGAGCACTTTTTACTATGCACACCCAACCAGACTGACGGGAGGAGCACATTTCAGAAAACGTGCTCAGCTCGTCCAGAAAATGCGATTTAAGCAATAAAATTAAAAATGCACCCAAAACCTAAACCAAACGTTGCAGGTGGTTATTTCTTCATGCGCAGTGGTCAACGCGGCACTCTCTAGCTGCCAAGAGCACTTTTTACTATGCGCACCCAACAAGAGTGACGGGAGGAGCACATGTCAGAAAACGTGCTCAGCTCGTCGAGAAAATGCGATTTAAGCAATAAAATTAAAAATGCACCTAAAACCTAAACCAAACGTTGCAGGTGGTTATTTCTTCATATGCAGCAGTCAACGCGGCACTCTCTAGCTGCCAAGAGCACTTTTTACTATGCGCACCCAACCAGAGTGACGGGAGGAGCACATTTCAGAAAACGTGCTCAGCTCGTCCAGAAATTGCGATTTAAGCAATAAAATTAAAAATGCACCTAAAACCTAAACCAAACGTTGCAGATGGTCATTTCTTCATGCGCAGTGGTCAACGCGGCACTCTCTAGCTGCCAAGAGCACTTTTTACTATGCACACCCAACCAGAGTGACGGGAGGAGCGCATTTTAGAAAACGTGCTCAGCTCGACGAGAAAATGCGATTTAAGCAATAAAATTAAAAATGCACCCAAAACCTAAACCAAACGTTGCAGATGGTCATTTCTTCATGTGCAGTGGTCAACGCGGCACTCTCTAGCTGCCAAGAGCACTTTTTACAATGCACACCCAACCAGAGTGACGGGAGGAGCGCATTTCAGAAAAAGTGCTCAGCTCGTCGAGAAAATGCGATTTAAGCAATAAAATTAAAAATGCACCCAAAACCTAAACCAAACGTTGCAGGTGGTTATTTCTTCATGCGCAGTGGTCAACGCGGCACTCTCTAGCTGCCAAGAGCACTCTCTAGCTGACAAGAGCACTTTTTACTATGCGCACCCAACCAGAGTGACGGGAGGAGCACATTTCAGAAAACGTGCTCAGCTCGTCGAGAAAATGCGATTTAAGCAATAAAATTAAAAATGCACCTAAAACCTAAACTAAACGTTGCAGGTGGTTATTTCTTCATGCGCAGTGGTAAACGCGGCACTGTCTAGCTGCCAAGAGCACTTTTTACTATGCGCACCCAACCAGAGTGACGGGAGGAGCACATGTCAGAAAACGTGCTCAGCTCGTCGAGAAAATGCGATTTAAGCATAAAATTAAAAATGCACCTAAAACCTAAACCAAACGCTGCAGATGGTCATTTCTTCATGCGCAGCGGTCAACGCGGCACTCTCTAGCTGCCAAGAGCACTTTTTACTATGCACACCCAACCAGAGTGACGGGAGGAGCACATTCCAGAAAACGTGCTCAGCTCGTCGAGACAATGCGATTTAAGCAATAAAATTAAAAATGCACCCAAAACCGAAACCAAACGTTGCAGATGGTCATTTCTTCATGCGCAGTGTTCAACGCGGCACTCTCTAGCTGCCAAGAGCACTTTTTACTATGCACACACAACCAGAGTGACGGGAGGAGCGCATTTCAGAAAACGTGCTCAGCTCGACGACAAAATGCGATTTAAGCAATAAAATTAAAAATGCACCCAAAACCTAAACCAAACGTTGCAGGTGGTTATTTCTTCATGCGCAGTGGTCAACGCGGCACTCTCTAGCTGCCAAGAGCACTTTTTACTATACACACCCAACTAGAGTGACGGGAGGAGCACATTCCAGAAAACGTGCTCAGCTCGTCGAGAAAATGCGATTTAAGCAATAAAATTAAAAATGCACCCAAAACCTAAACCAAACGTTGCAGGTGGTTATTTCTTCATGCGCAGCAGTCAACGCGGCACTCTCTAGCTGCCAAGAGCACTTTTTACTATGCGCACCCAACCAGAGGGACGGGAGGAGCACATTTCAGAAAACGTGCTCAGCTCGTCGAGAAAATGCGATTTAAGCAATAAAATTAAAAATGCACCCAAAACCTAAACCAAACGTTGCAGGTGGTTATTTCTTCATGCGCAGTGGTCAACGCGCCACTCTCTAGCTGCCAAGAGCACTTTTTACTATGCGCACCCAACCAGAGTGACGGGAGGAGCACATGTCAGAAAACGTGCTCAGCTCGTCGAGAAAATGCGATTTAAGCAATAAAATTAAAAATGCACCTAAAACCTAAACCAAACGCTGCAGATGGTCATTTCTTCATGCGCAGCGGTCAACGCGGCACTCTCTAGCTGCCAAGAGCACTTTTTACTATGCACACCCAACCAGAGTGACGGGAGGAGCACATTCCAGAAAACGTGCTCAGCTCGTCGAGAAAATGCGATTTAAGCAATAAAATTAAAAATGCAACTAAAACCTAAACCAAACGTTGCAGGTGGTTATTTCTTCGTGCGCAGCAGTCAACGCGGCACTCTCTAGCTGCCAAGAGCACTTTTTACTATGCGCACCCACCCAGAGTGACGGGAGGAGCACATTTCAGAAAACGTGCTCACCTCGTCGAGAAAATGCGATTTAAGCAATAAAATTAAAAATGCACCTAAAACCTAAACCAAACGTTGCAGGTGGTTATTTCTTCATGCGCAGTGGTCAACGCGGCACTCTCTAGCTGCCAAGAGCACTTTTTACTATGCGCACCCAACCAGAGTGACGGGAGGAGCACATTTCAGAAAACGTGCTCAGCTCGTCGAGAAAATGCGAT
This sequence comes from Syngnathus scovelli, assembly GCF_024217435.2. Classification (NCBI taxonomy): domain Eukaryota; kingdom Metazoa; phylum Chordata; class Actinopteri; order Syngnathiformes; family Syngnathidae; genus Syngnathus; species Syngnathus scovelli. The sequence continues at coordinate 1,950,352 of NW_026061342.1, read as the reverse complement.
TTAAGCAATAAAATAAAAAATGCACCTAAAACCTAAACCAAACGTTGCAGGTGGTTATTTCTTCATGCGCAGTGGTCAACGCGGCACTCTCTAGCTGCCAAGAGCACTTTTTACTATGCGCACCCAACCAGAGTGACGGGAGGAGCACATTTCAGAAAACGTGCTCAGCTCGTCGAGAAAATGCGATTTAAGCAATAAAATTAAAAATGCACCCAAAACCTAAACCAAACGTTGCAGATGGTCATTTCTTCATGCGCAGTGGTCAACGCGGCACTCTCTAGCTGCCAAGAGCACTTTTTACTATGCACACCCAACCAGAGTGACGGGAGGAGCACATTTCAGAAAACGTGCTCAGCTCGTCGAGAAAATGCGATTTAAGCAATAAAATTAAAAATGCACCCTAAACCTAAAGCAAACGTTGCAGGTGGTTATTTCTACATGTGCAGTGGTCAACGCGGCACTCTCTAGCTGCCAAAGGCATTTTTTACTATGCGCACCCAACCAGAGTGACGGGAGGAGCACATTTCAGAAAACGTGCTCAGCCCGTCGAGAAAATGCGATTTAAGCAATAAAATTAAAAATGCACCTAAAACCTAAACCAAACGTTGCAGGTGGTTATTTCTTCGTGCGCAGCAGTCAACGCGGCACTCTCTAGCTGCCAAGAACACTTCTTACTATGCGCACCCAACCAGAGTAACGGGAGGAGCACATTTCAGAAAACGTGCTCAGCTCGTCGATAAAATGCGATTTAAGCAATAAAATTAAAAATGCACCTAAAACCTAAACCAAACGTTGCAGGTGGTAATTTCTTCATGCGCAGTGGTCAACGCGGCACTCTCTAGCTGCCAAGAGCACTTTTTACTATGCGCACCCAACCAGAGTGACGGGAGGAGCACATTTCAGAAAACGTGCTCAGCTCGTCGAGAAAATGCGATTTAAGCAATAAAATTAAAAATGCACCCAAAACCTAAACCAAACGTTGCAGGTGGTTATTTCTTCATGCGCAGTGGTCAACGCGGCACTCTCTAGCTGCAAAGAGCACTTTTTACTATGCGCACCAAACCAGAGTGACGGGAGGAGCACATTTCAGAAAACGTGCTCAGCTCGTCGAGAAAATGCGATTTAAGCAATAAAATTAAAACTGCACCCAAAACCTAAACCAAACGTTGCAGATGGTCATTTCTTCATGCGCAGTGGTCAACGCGGCACTCTCTAGCTGCCAAGAGCACTTTTTACTATGCGCACCCAACCAGAATGACGGGAGGACCACATTTCAGAAAACGTGCTCAGCTCGTCGAGAAAATGCGATTTAAGCAATAAAATTAAAAATGCACCCAAAACCTAAACCAAACGTTGCAGGTGGTTATTTCTTCATGCGCAGCAGTCAACGCGGCACTCTCTAGCTGCCAAGAGCACTTTTTACTATGCGCACCCAACCAGAGTGACGGGAGGAGCACATTTCAGAAAACGTGCTCAGCTCGTCGAGAAAATGCGATTTAAGCAATAAAATTAAAAATGCACCTAAAACCTAAACCAAACGTTGCAGGTGGTTATTTCTTCGTGCGCAGCAGTCAACGCGGCACTCTCTAGCTGCCAAGAACACTTCTTACTATGCGCACCCAACCAGAGTAACGGGAGGAGCACATTTCAGAAAACGTGCTCAGCTCGTCGATAAAATGCGATTTAAGCAATAAAATTAAAAATGCACCTAAAACCTAAACCAAACGTTGCAGGTGGTAATTTCTTCATGCGCAGTGGTCAACGCGGCACTCTCTAGCTGCCAAGAGCACTTTTTACTATGCGCACCCAACCAGAGTGACGGGAGGAGCACATTTCAGAAAACGTGCTCAGCTCGTCGAGAAAATGCGATTTAAGCAATAAAATTAAAAATGCACCCAAAACCTAAACCAAACGTTGCAGGTGGTTATTTCTTCATGCGCAGTGGTCAACGCGGCACTCTCTAGCTGCAAAGAGCACTTTTTACTATGCGCACCAAACCAGAGTGACGGGAGGAGCACATTTCAGAAAACGTGCTCAGCTCGTCGAGAAAATGCGATTTAAGCAATAAAATTAAAACTGCACCCAAAACCTAAACCAAACGTTGCAGATGGTCATTTCTTCATGCGCAGTGGTCAACGCGGCACTCTCTAGCTGCCAAGAGCACTTTTTACTATGCGCACCCAACCAGAATGACGGGAGGACCACATTTCAGAAAACGTGCTCAGCTCGTCGAGAAAATGCGATTTAAGCAATAAAATTAAAAATGCACCCAAAACCTAAACCAAACGTTGCAGGTGGTTATTTCTTCATGCGCAGCAGTCAACGCGGCACTCTCTAGCTGCCAAGAGCACTTTTTACTATGCGCACCCAACCAGAGTGACGGGAGGAGCACATTTCAGAAAACGTGCTCAGCTCGTCGAGAAAATGCGATTTAAGCAATGAAATTAAAAATGCACCCAAAACCTAAACCAAACGTTGCAGGTGGTTATTTCTTCATGCGCAGTGGTCAACGCGGCACTCTCTAGCTGCCAAGAGCACTTTTTACTATGCGCACCCAACCAGAGTGACGGGAGGAGCACTTTTCAGAAAACGTGCTCAGCTCGTCGAGAAAATGCGAATTAAGCAATAAAATTAAAAATGCACCCAAAACCTAAACCAAACGTTGCAGATGGTCATTTCTTCATGCGCAGTGGTCAACGCGGCACTCTCTAGCTGCCAAGAGCACTTTTTACTATGCGCACCCAACCAGAGTGACGGGAGGAGCACATTTCAGAAAACGTGCTCAGCTCGTCGAGAAAATGCGATTTAAGCAATAAAATTAAAAATGCACCTAAAACCCAAACCAAACGTTGCAGGTGGTTATTTCTTCATGCGCAGTGGTCAACGCGGCACTCTCTAGCTGCCAAGAGCACTTTTTACTATGCGCACCCAACCAGAGTGACGGGAGGAGCACATTTCAGAAAATGTGCTCAGCTCGTCGAGAAAATGCCATTTAAGCCGTACAATTAAAAATGCACCTAAAACCTAAACCAAACGTTGCAGGTGGTTGTTTCTTCATGCGCAGTGGTCAACGTGGCACGCTCTAGCTGCCAAGAGCACTTTTTACTATGCGCACCCAACCAGAGTGACGGGAGGAGCACATTTCAGAAAACGTGCTCAGCTCGTCGAGAAAATGCGATTCAAGCAATAAAATTTAAAATGCACCTAAAACCTAAACCAAACGTTGCAGGTGGTTATTTCTTCATGCGCATTGGTCAACGCGGCACTCTCTAGCTGCCAAGAGCACTTTTTCCTTTGCGCACCCAACCAGAGTGACGGGAGGAGCACATTTCAGAAAACGTGCTCAGCTCGTCGAGAAAATGCGATTGAAGCAATAAAATTAAAAATGCACCCAAAACCTAAACCAAACGTTGCAGGTGGTTATTTCTTCATGCGCAGTGGTCAACGCGGAACTCTCTAGCTGCCAAGAGCACTTTTTACTATGCGCACCCAACCAGAGTGACGGGAGGAGCACATTTCAGAAAACGTGCTCAGCTCGTCCAGAAAAGGCTATTTAAGCAATAAAATAAAAAATGCACATAAAACCTAAACCAAACGTTGCAGATGGTCATTTCTTCATGCGCAGTGGTCAATGCGGCACTCTCTAGCTGCCAAGAGCACTTTTTACTATGCGCACCAAACCAGAGTGACGGGAGGACCACATTTCAGAAAACGTGCTCAGCTCGTCGAGAAAATGCGATTTAAGCAATAAAATTAAAACTGCACCCAAAACCTAAACCAAACGTTGCAGATGGTCATTTCTTCATGCGCAGTGGTCAACGCGGCACTCTCTAGCTGCCAAGAGCACTTTTTACTATGCACACCCAACCAGAGTGACGGGAGGAGCACATTTCAGAAAACGTGCTCAGCTCGTCGAGAAAATGCGATTTAAGCAATAAAATTAAAAATGCACCCAAAACCTAAACCAAACGTTGCAGGTGGTTATTTCTTCATGCGCAGCAGTCAACGCGGCACTCTCTAGCTGCCAAGAGCACTTTTTACTATGCGCACCCAACCAGAGTGACGGGAGGAGCACATTTCAGAAAACGTGCTCAGCTCGTCGAGAAAATGCGATTTAAGCAATAAAATTAAAAATGCACCCAAAACCTAAACCAAACGTTGCAGATGGTCATTTCTTCATGCTCAGTGGTCAACGCGGCACTCTCTAGCTGCCAAGAGCACTTTTTACTATGCGCACCCAACCAGAGTGACGGGAGGACCACATTTCAGAAAACGTGCTCAGCTCGTCGAGAAAATGCGATTTAAGCAACAAAATTAAAAATGCACCCAAAACCTAAACCAAACGTTGCAGGTGGTTATTTCTTCATGCGCAGCAGTCAACGCGGCACTCTCTAGCTGCCAAGAGCACTTTTTACTATGCGCACCCAACCAGAGTGACGGGAGGAGCACATTTCAGAAAACGTGCTCAGCTCGTCGAGAAAATGCGATTTAAGCAATGAAATTAAAAATGCACCCAAAACCTAAACCAAACGTTGCAGGTGGTTATTTCTTCATGCGCAGTGGTCAACGCGGCACTCTCTAGCTGCCAAGAGCACTTTTTACTATGCGCACCCAACCAGAGTGACGGGAGGAGCACTTTTCAGAAAACGTGCTCAGCTCGTCGAGAAAATGCGAATTAAGCAATAAAATTAAAAATGCACCCAAAACCTAAACCAAACGTTGCAGATGGTCATTTCTTCATGCGCAGTGGTCAACGCGGCACTCTCTAGCTGCCAAGAGCACTTTTTACTATGCGCACCCAACCAGAGTGACGGGAGGAGCACATTTCAGAAAACGTGCTCAGCTCGTCGAGAAAATGCGATTTAAGCAATAAAATTAAAAATGCACCTAAAACCCAAACCAAACGTTGCAGGTGGTTATTTCTTCATGCGCAGTGGTCAACGCGGCACTCTCTAGCTGCCAAGAGCACTTTTTACTATGCGCACCCAACCAGACTGACGGGAGGAGCACATTTCAGAAAACGTGCTCAGCTCGTCGAGAAAATGCGATTTAAGCAACAAAATTAAAAATGCACCCAAAACCTAAACCAAACGTTGCAGGTGGTTATTTCTTCATGCGCAGCAGTCAACGCGGCACTCTCTAGCTGCCAAGAGCACTTTTTAATATGCACACCCAACAAGAGTGACGGGAGGAGCGCATTTCAGAAAACGTGCTCAGCTCGACGAGAACATGCGATTTAAGCAATAAAATTAAAAATGCACCCAAAACCTAAACCAAACGTTGCAGGTGGTTATTTCTTCATGCGCAGTGGTCAACGCGGCACTCTCTAGCTGCCAAGAGCACTTTTTACTATGCGCACCCAACCAGAGTGACGGGAGGAGCACATTTCAGAAAACGTGCTCAGCTCGTCGAGAAAATGCGATTTAAGCAATAAAATTAAAAATGCACCCAAAACCTAAACCAAACGTTGCAGGTGGTTATTTTTTCATGCGCAGTGGTAAACGCGGCACTCTCTAGCTGCCAAGAGCACTTTTTACTATGCGCACCCAACCAGAGTGACGGGAGAAGCACATTTCATAAAACGTGCTCAGCTCGTCGAGAAAATGCTATTTAAGCAATAAAATTAAAAATGCACCTAAAACCTAAACCAAACGTTGCAGATGGTCATTTCTTCATGCGCAGTGGTCAACGCGGCACTCTCTAGCTGCCAAGAGCACTTTTTACTATGCGCACCCAACCAGAGTGACGGGAGGAGCACTTTTCAGAAAACGTGCTCAGCTCGTCGAGAAAATGCGAATTAAGCAATAAAATTAAAAATGCACCCAAAACCTAAACCAAACGTTGCAGATGGTCATTTCTTCATGCGCAGTGGTCAACGCGGCACTCTCTAGCTGCCAAGAGCACTTTTTACTATGCGCACCCAACCAGAGTAACGGGAGGAGCACATTTCAGAAAACGTGCTCAGCTCGTCGAGAAAATGCGATTTAAGCAATAAAATTAAAAATGCACCTAAAACCCAAACCAAACGTTGCAGGTGGTTATTTCTTCATGCGCAGTGGTCAACGCGGCACTCTCTAGCTGCCAAGAGCACTTTTTACTATGCGCACCCAACCAGAGTGACGGGAGGAGCACATTTCAGAAAATGTGCTCAGCTCGTCGAGAAAATGCCATTTAAGCCGTACAATTAAAAATGCACCTAAAACCTAAACCAAACGTTGCAGGTGGTTGTTTCTTCATGCGCAGTGGTCAACGTGGCACTCTCTAGCTCCCAAGAGCACTTTTTACTATGCGCACCCAACCAGAGTGACGGGAGGAGCACATTTCAGAAAACGTGCTCAGCTCGTCGAGAAAATGCGATTTAAGCAATAAAATTAAAAATGCACCCAAAACCTAAACCAAACGTTGCAGGTGGTTATTTCTTCATGCGCAGCAGTCAACGCGGCACTCTGTAGCTGCCAAGAGCACTTTTTACTATGCGCACCCAACCAGAGTGACGGGAGGAGCACATTTCAGAAAACGTGCTCAGCTCGTCGAGAAAATGCGATTTAAGCAATGAAATTAAAAATGCACCCAAAACCTAAACCAAACGTTGCAGGTGGTTATTTCTTCATGCGCAGTGGTCAACGCGGCACTCTCTAGCTGCCAAGAGCACTTTTTACTATGCGCACCCAACCAGAGTGACGGGAGGAGCACTTTTCAGAAAACGTGCTCAGCTCGTCGAGAAAATGCGAATTAAGCAATAAAATTAAAAATGCACCCAAAAACCTAAACCAAACGTTGCAGATGGTCATTTCTTCATGCGCAGTGGTCAACGCGGCACTCTCTAGCTGCCAAGAGCACTTTTTACTATGCGCACCCAACCAGAGTGACGGGAGGAGCACTTTTCAGAAAACGTGCTCAGCTCGTCGAGAAAATGCGAATTAAGCAATAAAATTAAAAATGCACCCAAAACCTAAACCAAACGTTGCAGATGGTCATTTCTTCATGCGCAGTGGTCAACGCGGCACTCTCTAGCTGCCAAGAGCACTTTTTACTATGCGCACCCAACCAGAGTGACGGGAGGAGCACATTTCAGAAAACGTGCTCAGCTCGTCGAGAAAATGCGATTTAAGCAATAAAATTAAAAATGCACCTAAAACCCAAACCAAACGTTGCAGGTGGTTATTTCTTCATGCGCAGTGGTCAACGCGGCACTCTCTAGCTGCCAAGAGCACTTTTTACTATGCGCACCCAACCAGAGTGACGGGAGGAGCACATTTCAGAAAATGTGCTCAGCTCGTCGAGAAAATGCCATTTAAGCCGTACAATTAAAAATGCACCTAAAACCTAAACCAAACGTTGCAGGTGGTTGTTTCTTCATGCGCAGTGGTCAACGTGGCACTCTCTAGCTGCCAAGAGCACTTTTTACTATGCGCACCCAACCAGAGTGACGGGAGGACCACATTTCAGAAAACGTGCTCAGCTCGTCGAGAAAATGCGATTTAAGCAATAAAATTAAAAATGCACCCAAAACCTAAACCAAACGTTGCAGGTGGTTATTTCTTCATGCGCAGTGGTCAACGCGGCACTCTGTAGCTGCCAAGAGCACTTTTTACTATGCGCACCCACCCAGAGTGACGGGAGGAGCACATTTCAGAAAACGTGCTCAGCTCGTCGAGAAAATGCGATTTAAGCAATGAAATTAAAAATGCACCCAAAACCTAAACCAAACGTTGCAGGTGGTTATTTCTTCATGCGCAGTGGTCAACGCGGCACTCTCTAGCTGCCAAGAGCACTTTTTACTATGCGCACCCAACCAGAGTGACGGGAGGAGCACATTTCAGAAAAGTGCTCAGCTCGTCGAGAAAATGCGATTTAAGCAATAAAATAAAAAATGCACCCAAAAACCTAAACCAAACGTTGCAGATGGTCATTTCTTCATGCGCAGTGGTCAACGCGGCACTCTCTAGCTGCCAAGAGCACTTTTTACTATGCGCACCCAACCAGAGTGACGGGAGGAGCACATTTCAGAAAACGTGCTCAGCTCGTCGAGAAAATGCGATTTAAGCAATAAAATTAAAAATGCACCTAAAACCTAAACCAAACGTTGCAGGTGGTTATTTCTTCATGCGCAGTGGTCAACGCGGCACTCTCTCGCTGCCAAGAGCACTTTTTACTATGCGCACCCAACCAGAGTGACGGGAGGAGCACATTTCAGAAAACGTGCTCAGCTCATCGAGAAAATGCGATTTAAGCAATAAAATTAAAAATGCACCTAAAACCTAAACCAAACGTTGCAGGTGGTTATTTTTTCATGCGCAGTGGTCAACGCGGCACTCTCTAGCTGCCAAGAGCACTTTTTACTATGCGCACCCAACCAGAGTGACGGGAGGAGCACATTTCAGAAAACGTGCTCAGCTCGTCGAGAAAATGCGATTTAAGCAATAAAATTAAAAATGCACCTAAAACCTAAACCAAACGTTGCAGGTGGTTATTTCTTCGTGCGCAGCAGTCAACGCGGCACTCTCTAGCTGCCAAGAGCACTTTTTACTATGCGCACCCAACCAGAGTGACGGGAGGAGCACATTTCAGAAAACGTGCTCAGCTCGTCGAGTAAATGTGATTTAAGCAATAAAATTAAAAATGCACCCAAAACCTAAACCAAACGTTGCAGGTGGTTATTTCTTCATGCGCAGTGGTCAACGCGGCACTCTCTAGCTGCCAAGAGCACTTTTTACTATGCGCACCCAACCAGAGTGACGGGAGGAGCACATTTCAGAAAACGTGCTCAGCTCGTCCAGAAAATGCGATTTAAGCAATAAAATTAAAAATGCACCTAAAACCTAAACCAAACGTTGCAGATGGTCATTTCTTCATGCGCAGTGGTCAACGCGGCACTCTCTAGCTGCCAAGAGCACTTTTTACTATGCACACCCAACCAGAGTGACGGGAGGAGCACATTTCAGAAAACGTGCTCAGCTCGTCCAGACAATGCGATTTAAGCAATAAAATTAAAAATGCACCCAAAACCTAAACCAAACGTTGCAGGTGGTTATTTCTTAATGCGCAGTGGTCAACGCGGCACTCTCTAGCTGCCAAGAGCACTTTTTACTATGCGCACCCAACCAGAGTGACGGGAGGAGCGCATTTCAGAAAACGTGCTCAGCTCGTCGAGAAAATGCGATTTAAGCAATAAAATTAAAAATGCACCTAAAACCTAAACCAAACGTTGCAGGTGGTTATTTCTTCATGCGCAGCAGTCAACGCGGCACTCTCTAGCTGCCAAGAGCACTTTTTACTATGCGGACCCAACCAGAGTGACGGGAGGAGCACATTTCAGAAAACGTGCTCAGCTCGTCGAGAAAATGCGATTTAAGCAATAAAATAAAAAATGCACCTAAAACCTAAACCAAACGCTGCAGATGGTCATTTCTTCATGTGCAGTGGTCAACGCGGAACTCTATAGCTGCCAAGAGCACTTTTTACTATGCGCACCCAACCAGACTGACGGGAGGAGCACATTTCAGAAAACGTGCTCAGTTCGTCGAGAAAATGCGATTTAAGGAACAAAATTAAAAATGCACCCAAAACCTAAACCAAACGTTGCAGGTGGTTATTTCTTCATGCGCAGCAGTCAACGCGGCACTCTCTAGCTGCCAAGAGCACTTTTTAATATGCACACCCAACAAGAGTGACGGGAGGAGCGCATTTCAGAAAACGTGCTCAGCTCGACGAGAACATGCGATTTAAGCAATAAAATTAAAAATGCACCCAAAACCTAAACCAAACGTTGCAGGTGGTTATTTCTTCATGCGCAGTGGTCAAGGCGGCACTCTCTAGCTGCCAAGAGCACTTTTTACTATGCGCACCCAACCAGAGTGACGGGAGGAGCACATTTCAGAAAACGTGCTCAGCTCGTCGAGAAAATGCGATTTAAGCAATAAAATTAAAAATGCACCCAAAACCTAAACCAAACGTTGCAGGTGGTTATTTCTTCATGCGCAGTGGTAAACGCGGCACTCTCTAGCTGCCAAGAGCACTTTTTACTATGCGCACCCAACCAGAGTGACGGGAGGAGCACATTTCATAAAACGTGCTCAGCTCGTCCAGAAAATGCTATTTAAGCAATAAAATTAAAAATGCACCTAAAACCTAAACCAAACGTTGCAGATGGTCATTTCTTCATGCGCAGTGGTCAACGCGGCACTCTCTAGCTGCCAAGAGCACTTTTTACTATGCACACCCAACCAGAGTGACGGGAGGAGCACATTTCAGAAAACGTGCTCAGCTCGTCCAGAAAATGCGATTTAAGCAATAAAATTAAAAATGCACCCAAAACCTAAACCAAACGTTGCAGGTGGTTATTTCTTCATGCGCAGTGGTCAACGCGGCACTCTCTAGCTGCCAAGAGCACTTTTTACTATGCGCACCCAACCAGAGTGACGGGAGGAGCACATTTCAGAAAACGTGCACAGCTCGTCGAGAAAATGCGATTTAAGCAATAAAATTAAAAATGCACCCAAAACCTAAACCAAACGTTGCAGGTGGTTATTTCTTCGTGCGCAGCAGTCAACGCGGCACTCTCTAGCTGCCAAGAACACTTTTTACTATGCGCACCCAACCAGAGTAACGGGAGGAGCACATTTCAGAAAACGTGCTCAGCTCGTCGATAAAATGCGATTTAAGCAATAAAATTAAAAATGCACCTAAAACCTAAACCAAACGTTGCAGGTGGTTATTTCTTCATGCGCAGTGGTCAACGCGGCACTCTCTAGCTGCAAAGAGCACTTTTTACTATGCGCACCAAACCAGAGTGACGGGAGGAGCACATTTCAGAAAACGTGCTCAGCTCGTCGAGAAAATGCGATTTAAGCAATAAAATTAAAACTGCACCCAAAACCTAAACCAAACGTTGCAGATGGTCATTTCTTCATGCGCAGTGGTCAACGCGGCACTCTCTAGCTGCCAAGAGCACTTTTTACTATGCGCACCCAACCAGAGTGACGGGAGGACCACATTTCAGAAAACGTGCTCAGCTCGTCGAGAAAATGCGATTTAAGCAATAAAATTAAAAATGCACCCAAAACCTAAACCAAACGTTGCAGGTGGTTATTTCTTCATGCGCAGCAGTCAACGCGGCACTCTCTAGCTGCCAAGAGCACTTTTTACTATGCGCACCCAACCAGAGTGACGGGAGGAGCACATTTCAGAAAACGTGCTCAGCTCGTCGAGAAAATGCGATTTAAGCAATGAAATTAAAAATGCACCCAAAACCTAAACCAAACGTTGCAGGTGGTTATTTCTTCATGCGCAGTGGTCAACGCGGCACTCTCTAGCTGCCAAGAGCACTTTTTACTATGCGCACCCAACCAGAGTGACGGGAGGAGCACTTTTCAGAAAACGTGCTCAGCTCGTCGAGAAAATGCGATTTAAGCAATAAAATTAAAAATGCACCCAAAACCTAAACCAAACGTTGCAGATGGTCATTTCTTCATGCGCAGTGGTCAACGCGGCACTCTCTAGCTGCCAAGAGCACTTTTTACTATGCGCACCCAACCAGAGTGACGGGAGGAGCACATTTCAGAAAACGTGCTCAGCTCGTCGAGAAAATGCGATTTAAGCAATAAAATTAAAAATGCACCTAAAACCCAAACCAAACGTTGCAGGTGGTTATTTCTTCATGCGCAGTGGTCAACGCGGCACTCTCTAGCTGCCAAGAGCACTTTTTACTATGCGCACCCAACCAGAGTGACGGGAGGAGCACATTTCAGAAAATGTGCTCAGCTCGTCGAGAAAATGCCATTTAAGCCGTACAATTAAAAATGCACCTAAAACCTAAACCAAACGTTGCAGGTGGTTGTTTCTTCATGCGCAGTGGTCAACGTGGCACTCTCTAGCTGCCAAGAGCACTTTTTACTATGCGCACCCAACCAGAGTGACGGGAGGAGCACATTTCAGAAAACGTGCTCAGCTCGTCGAGAAAATGCGATTCAAGCAATAAAATTTAAAATGCACCTAAAACCTAAACCAAACGTTGCAGGTGGTTATTTCTTCATGCGCATTGGTCAACGCGGCACTCTCTAGCTGCCAAGAGCACTTTTTCCTTTGCGCACCCAACCAGAGTGACGGGAGGAGCACATTTCAGAAAACGTGCTCAGCTCGTCGAGAAAACGCGATTTAAGCAATAAAATTAAAAATGCACCCAAAACCTAAACCAAACGTTGCAGGTGGTTATTTCTTCATGCGCAGTGGTCAACGCGGAACTCTCTAGCTGCCAAGAGCACTTTTTACTATGCGCACCCAACCAGAGTGACGGGAGGAGCACATTTCAGAAAACGTGCTCAGCTCGTCCAGAAAAGGCTATTTAAGCAATAAAATAAAAAATGCACATAAAACCTAAACCAAACGTTGCAGATGGTCATTTCTTCATGCGCAGTGGTCAATGCGGCACTCTCTAGCTGCCAAGAGCACTTTTTACTATGCGCACCAAACCAGAGTGACGGGAGGACCACATTTCAGAAAACGTGCTCAGCTCGTCGAGAAAATGCGATTTAAGCAATAAAATTAAAACTGCACCCAAAACCTAAACCAAACGTTGCAGATGGTCATTTCTTCATGCGCAGTGGTCAACGCGGCACTCTCTAGCTGCCAAGAGCACTTTTTACTATGCACACCCAACCAGAGTGACGGGAGGAGCACATTTCAGAAAACGTGCTCAGCTCGTCGAGAAAATGCGATTTAAGCAATAAAATTAAAAATGCACCCAAAACCTAAACCAAACGTTGCAGGTGGTTATTTCTTCATGCGCAGCAGTCAACGCGGCACTCTCTAGCTGCCAAGAGCACTTTTTACTATGCGCACCCAACCAGAGTGACGGGAGGAGCACATTTCAGAAAACGTGCTCAGCTCGTCGAGAAAATGCGATTTAAGCAATAAAATTAAAAATGCACCCAAAACCTAAACCAAACGTTGCAGATGGTCATTTCTTCATGCTCAGTGGTCAACGCGGCACTCTCTAGCTGCCAAGAGCACTTTTTACTATGCGCACCCAACCAGAGTGACGGGAGGACCACATTTCAGAAAACGTGCTCAGCTCGTCGAGAAAATGCGATTTAAGCAACAAAATTAAAAATGCACCCAAAACCTAAACCAAACGTTGCAGGTGGTTATTTCTTCATGCGCAGCAGTCAACGCGGCACTCTCTAGCTGCCAAGAGCACTTTTTACTATGCGCACCCAACCAGAGTGACGGGAGGAGCACATTTCAGAAAACGTGCTCAGCTCGTCGAGAAAATGCGATTTAAGCAATGAAATTAAAAATGCACCCAAAACCTAAACCAAACGTTGCAGGTGGTTATTTCTTCATGCGCAGTGGTCAACGCGGCACTCTCTAGCTGCCAAGAGCACTTTTTACTATGCGCACCCAACCAGAGTGACGGGAGGAGCACTTTTCAGAAAACGTGCTCAGCTCGTCGAGAAAATGCGAATTAAGCAATAAAATTAAAAATGCACCCAAAACCTAAACCAAACGTTGCAGATGGTCATTTCTTCATGCGCAGTGGTCAACGCGGCACTCTCTAGCTGCCAAGAGCACTTTTTACTATGCGCACCCAACCAGAGTGACGGGAGGAGCACATTGCAGAAAACGTGCTCAGCTCGTCGAGATAATGCGATTTAAGCAATAAAATTAAAAATGCACCTAAAACCCAAACCAAACGTTGCAGGTGGTTATTTCTTCATGCGCAGTGGTCAACGCGGCACTCTCTAGCTGCCAAGAGCACTTTTTACTATGCGCACCCAACCAGAGTGACGGGAGGAGCACATTTCAGAAAACGTGCTCAGCTCGTCGAGAAAATGCGATTTAAGCAATAAAATTAAAAATGCACCTAAAACCTAAACCAAACGTTGCAGGTGGTTATTTCTTCGTGCGCAGCAGTCAACGCGGCACTCTCTAGCTGCCAAGAGCACTTTTTACTATGCGCACCCAACCAGAGTGACGGGAGGAGCACATTTCAGAAAACGTGCTCAGCTCGTCGAGTAAATGTGATTTAAGCAATAAAATTAAAAATGCACCCAAAACCTAAACCAAACGTTGCAGGTGGTTATTTCTTCATGCGCAGTGGTCAACGCGGCACTCTCTAGCTGCCAAGAGCACTTTTTACTATGCGCACCCAACCAGAGTGACGGGAGGAGCACATTTCAGAAAACGTGCTCAGCTCGTCCAGAAAATGCGATTTAAGCAATAAAATTAAAAATGAACCTAAAACCTAAACCAAACGTTGCAGATGGTCATTTCTTCATGCGCAGTGGTCAACGCGGCACTCTCTAGCTGCCAAGAGCACTTTTTACTATGCACACCCAACCAGAGTGACGGGAGGAGCACATTTCAGAAAACGTGCTCAGCTCGTCCAGACAATGCGATTTAAGCAATAAAATTAAAAATGCACCCAAAACCTAAACCAAACGTTGCAGGTGGTTATTTCTTCATGCGCAGTGGTCAACGCGGCACTCTCTAGCTGCCAAGAGCACTTTTTACTATGCGCACCCAACCAGAGTGACGGGAGGAGCGCATTTCAGAAAACGTGCTCAGCTCGTCGAGAAAATGCGATTTAAGCAATAAAATTAAAAATGCACCTAAAACCTAAACCAAACGTTGCAGGTGGTTATTTCTTCATGCGCAGCAGTCAACGCGGCACTCTCTAGCTGCCAAGAGCACTTTTTACTATGCGGACCCAACCAGAGTGACGGGAGGAGCACATTTCAGAAAACGTGCTCAGCTCGTCGAGAAAATGCGATTTAAGCAATAAAATAAAAAATGCACCTAAAACCTAAACCAACCGCTGCAGATGGTCATTTCTTCATGTGCAGTGGTCAACGCGGCACTCTCTAGCTGCCAAGAGCACTTTTTACTATGCGCACCCAACCAGACTGACGGGAGGAGCACATTTCAGAAAACGTGCTCAGCTCGTCGAGAAAATGCGATTTAAGCAACAAAATTAAAAATGCACCCAAAACCTAAACCAAACGTTGCAGGTGGTTATTTCTTCATGCGCAGCAGTCAACGCGGCACTCTCTAGCTGCCAAGAGCACTTTTTAATATGCACACCCAACAAGAGTGACGGGAGGAGCGCATTTAGAAAACGTGCTCAGCTCGACGAGAACATGCGATTTAAGCAATAAAATTAAAAATGCACCCAAAACCTAAACCAAACGTTGCAGGTGGTTATTTCTTCATGCGCAGTGGTCAACGCGGCACTCTCTAGCTGCCAAGAGCACTTTTTACTATGCGCACCCAACCAGAGTGACGGGAGGAGCACATTTCAGAAAACGTGCTCAGCTCGTCGAGAAAATGCGATTTAAGCAATAAAATTAAAAATGCACCCAAAACCTAAACCAAACGTTGCAGGTGGTTATTTCTTCATGCGCATTGGTCAACGCGGCACTCTCTAGCTGCCAAGAGCACTTTTTACTTTGCACACCCAACCAGAGTGACGGGAGGAGCACATTTCAGAAAACGTGCTCAGCTCGTCGAGAAAATGCGATTTAAGCAATAAAATTAAAAATGCACCCAAAACCTAAACCAAACGTTGCAGGTGGTTATTTCTTCATGCGCATTGGTCAACGCGGCACTCTCTAGCTGCCAAGAGCACTTTTTACTTTGCGCACCCAACCAGAGTGACGGGAGGAGCACATTTCAGAAAACGTACTCAGCTCGTCGAGAAAATGCGATTTAAGCAATAAAATTAAAAATGCACCCAAAACCTAAACCAAACGTTGCAGGTGGTTATTTCTTCATGCGCAGTGGTCAACGCGGCACTCTCTAGCTGCCAAGAGCACTTTTTACTATGCGCACCCAACCAGAGTGACGGGAGGAGCACATTTCAGAAAACGTGCTCAGCTCGTCGAGAAAATGCGATTTAAGCAATAAAATTAAAAATGCACCCAAAACCTAAACCAAACGTTGCAGATGGTCATTTCTTCATGCGCAGTGGTCAACGCGGCACTCTCTAGCTGCCAAGAGCACTTTTTACTATGCGCACCCAACCAGAGTGACGGGAGGACCACATTTCAGAAAACGTGCTCAGCTCGTCGAGAAAATGCGATTCAAGCAATAAAATTTGAAATGCACCTAAAACCTAAACCAAACGTTGCAGGTGGTTATTTCTTCATGCGCATTGGTCAACGCGGCACTCTCTAGCTGCCAAGAGCACTTTTTACTTTGCGCACCCAACCAGAGTGACGGGAGGAGCACATTTCAGAAAACGTGCTCAGCTCGTCGAGAAAATGCGATTTAAGCAATAAAATTAAAAATGCACCCAAAACCTAAACCAAACGTTGCAGGTGGTTATTTCTTCATGCGCATTGGTCAACGCGGCACTCTCTAGCTGCCAAGAGCACTTTTTACTTTGCGCACCCAACCAGAGTGACGGGAGGAGCACATTTCAGAAAACGTGCTCAGCTCGTCCAGAAAAGGCTATTTAAGCAATAAAATAAAAAATGCACATAAAACCTAAACCAAACGTTGCAGATGGTCATTTCTTCATGCGCAGTGGTCAATGCGGCACTCTCTAGCTGCCAAGAGCACTTTTTACTATGCGCACCAAACCAGAGTGACGGGAGGAGCACATTTCAGAAAACGTGCTCAGCTCGTCGAGAAAATGCGATTTAAGCAATAAAATTAAAACTGCACCCAAAACCTAAACCAAACGTTGCAGATGGTCATTTCTTAATGCGCAGTGGTCAACGCGGCACTCTCTAGCTGCCAAGAGCACTTTTTACTATGCACACCCAACCAGAGTGACGGGAGGAGCACATTTCAGAAAACGTGCTCAGCTCGTCGAGAAAATGCGATTTAAGCAATAAAATTAAAAATGCACCCAAAACCTAAACCAAACGTTGCAGGTGGTTATTTCTTCATGCGCAGCAGTCAACGCGGCACTCTCTAGCTGCCAAGAGCACTTTTTACTATGCGCACCCAACCAGAGTGACGGGAGGACCACATTTCAGAAAACGTGCTCAGCTCGTCGAGAAAATGCGATTTAAGCAATAAAATTAAAAATGCACCCAAAACTTAAACCAAACGTTGCAGGTGGTTATTTCTTCATGCGCAGCAGTCAACGCGGCACTCTCTAGCTGCCAAGAGCACTTTTTACTATGCGCACCCAACCAGAGTGACGGGAGGAGCACATTTCAGAAAACGTGCTCAGCTCGTCGAGAAAATGCGATTTAAGCAATGAAATTAAAAATGCACCCAAAACCTAAACCAAACGTTGCAGGTGGTTATTTCTTCATGCGCAGTGGTCAACGCGGCACTCTCTAGCTGCCAAGAGCACTTTTTACTATGCGCACCCAACCAGAGTGACGGGAGGAGCACTTTTCAGAAAACGTGCTCAGTTCGTCGAGAAATTGCGAATTAAGCAATAAAATTAAAAATGCACCCAAAACCTAAACCAAACGTTGCAGATGGTCATTTCTTCATGCGCAGTGGTCAACGCGGCACTCTCTAGCTGCCAAGAGCACTTTTTACTATGCGCACCCAACCAGAGTGACGGGAGGAGCACATTTCAGAAAACGTGCTCAGCTCGTCGAGAAAATGCGATTTAAGCAATAAAATTAAAAATGCACCTAAAACCCAAACCAAACGTTGCAGGTGGTTATTTCTTCATGCGCAGTGGTCAACGCGGCACTCTCTAGCTGCCAAGAGCACTTTTTACTATGCGCACCCAACCAGAGTGACGGGAGGAGCACATTTCAGAAAATTTGCTCAGCTCGTCAAGAAAATGCCATTTAAGCCGTACAATTAAAAATGCACCTAAACCCTAAACCAAACGTTGCAGGTGGTTGTTTCTTCATGCGCAGTGGTCAACGTGGCACTCTCTAGCTTACAAGAGGACTTTTTACTATGCGCACCCAACCAGAGTGACGGGAGGAGCACATTTCAGAAAACGTGCTCAGCTCGTCGAGAAAATGCGATTTAAGCAATAAAATTAAAAATGCACCTAAAACCTAAACCAAACGTTGCAGGTGGTTATTTCTTCATGCGCAGTGGTCAACGCGGCACTCTGTAGCTGCCAAGAGCACTTTTTACTATGCGCACCCACCCAGAGTGACGGGAGGAGCACATTTCAGAAAACGTGCTCACCTCGTCGAGAAAATGCGATTTAAGCAATAAAATTAAAAATGCACCTAAAACCTAAACCAAACGTTGCAGGTGGTTATTTCTTCATGCGCAGTGGTCAACGCGGCATTCTCTAGCTGCCAAGAGCACTTTTTACTATGCGCACCCAACCAGAGTGACGGGAGGAGCACATTTCAGAAAACGTGCTCAGCTCGTCGAGAAAATGCGATTTAAGCAATAAAATTAAAAATGCACCTAAAACCTAAACCAAACGTTGCAGGTGGTTATTTCTTCATGCGCAGTGGTCAACGCGGCACTCTCTAGCTGCCAAGAGCACTTTTTACTATGCGCACCCAACCAGAGTGACGGGAGGAGCACATTTCAGAAAACGTGCTCAGCTCGTCGAGAAAATGCGATTTAAGCAATAAAATTTAAAATGCACCTAAAACCTAAACCAAACGTTGCAGGTGGTTATTTCTTCATGCGCAGTGGTCAATGCGGCACTCTCTAGCTGCCAAGAGCACTTTTTACTATGCGCACCTAACCAGAGTGACGGGAGGAGCACATTTCAGAAAACGTGCTCAGCTCGTCGAGAAAATGCGATTTACGCAATAAAATTAAAAATGCACCTAAAACCTAAACAAAACGTTGCAGGTGGTTATTTCTTCATGCGCAGTGGTCAACGCGGCACTCTCTAGCTGCCAAGAGCACTTTTTACTATGCGCACCCAACCAGAGTGACGGGAGGAGCACATTTCAGAAAACGTGCTCAGCTCGTCGAGAAAATGCGATTTAAGCAATAAAATTAAAAATGCACCCAAAACCTAAACCAAACGTTGCAGGTGGTTATTTCTTCATGCGCAGCAGTCAAAGCGGCACTCTCTAGCTGCCAAGAGCACTTTTTACTATGTGCACCCAACCAGAGTGACGGGAGGAGCACATTTCAGAAAACGTGCTCAGCTCGTCGAGAAAATGCAATTCAAGCAATAAAATTTGAAATGCACCTAAAACCTAAACCAAACGTTGCAGGTGGTTATTTCTTCATGCGCATTGGTCAACGCGGCTCTCTCTAGCTGCCAAGAGCACTTTTTACTTTGCGCACCCAACCAGAGTGACGGGAGGAGCACATTTCAGAAAACGTGCTCAGCTCGTCGAGAAAATGCGATTTAAGCAATAAAATTAAAAATGCACCCAAAACCTAAACCAAACGTTGCAGGTGGTTATTTCTTCATGCGCATTGGTCAACGCGGCACACTCTAGCTGCCAAGAGCACTTTTTAGTTTGCAAACCCAACCAGAGTGACGGGAGGAGCACATTTCAGAAAACGTGCTCAGCTCGTCGAGAAAATGCGATTTAAGCAATAAAATTAAAAATGCACCCAAAACCTAAACCAAACGTTGGAGGTGGTTATTTCTTCATGCGCAGTGGTCAACGCGGCACTCTCTAGCTGCCAAGAGCACTTTTTACTATGCGCACCCAACCAGAGTGACGGGAGGAGCACATTTCAGAAAACGTGCTCAGCTCGTCGAGAAAATGCGATTTAAGCAATAAAATTAAAAATGCACCCAAAACCTAAACCAAACGTTGCAGGTGGTTATTTCTTCATGCGCAGCAGTCAAAGCGGCACTCTCTAGCTGCCAAGAGCACTTTTTACTATGTGCACCCAACCAGAGTGACGGGAGGAGCACATTTCAGAAAACGTGCTCAGCTCGTCGAGAAAATGCGATTCAAGCAATAAAATTTGAAATGCACCTAAAACCTAAACCAAACGTTGCAGGTGGTTATTTCTTCATGCGCATTGGTCAACGCGGCTCTCTCTAGCTGCCAAGAGCACTTTTTACTTTGCGCACCCAACCAGAGTGACGGGAGGAGCACATTTCAGAAAACGTGCTCAGCTCGTCGAGAAAATGCGATTTAAGCAATAAAATTAAAACTGCACCCAAAACCTAAACCAAACGTTGCAGGTGGTTATTTCTTCATGCGCATTGGTCAACGCGGCACTCTCTAGCTGCCAAGAGCACTTTTTACTTTGCACACCCAACCAGAGTGACGGGAGGAGCACATTTCAGAAAACGTGCTCAGCTCGTCGAGAAAATGCGATTTAAGCAATAAAATTAAAAATGCACCCAAAACCTAAACCAAACGTTGCAGGTGGTTATTTCTTCATGCGCAGTGGTCAACGCGGCACTCTCTAGCTGCCAAGAGCACTTTTTACTATGCGCACCCAACCAGAGTGACGGGAGGAGCACATTTCAGAAAACGTGCTCAGCTCGTCCAGAAAATGCGATTTAAGCAATAAAATAAAAAATGCACATAAAACCTAAACCAAACGTTGCAGATGGTCATTTCTTCATGCGCAGTGGTCAATGCGGCACTCTCTAGCTGCCAAGAGCACTTTTTACTATGCGCACCAAACCAGAGTGACGGGAGGAGCACATTTCAGAAAACGTGCTCAGCTCGTCGAGAAAATGCGATTTAAGCAATAAAATTAAAACTGCACCCAAAACCTAAACCAAACGTTGCAGATGGTCATTTCTTCATGCGCAGTGGTCAACGCGGCACTCTCTAGCTGCCAAGAGCACTTTTTACTATGCACACCCAACCAGAGTGACGGGAGGAGCACATTTCAGAAAACGTGCTCAGCTCGTCGAGAAAATGCGTTTTAAGCAATAAAATTAAAAATGCACCCAAAACCTAAACCAAACGTTGCAGGTGGTTATTTCTTCATGCGCAGCAGTCAACGCGGCACTCTCTAGCTGCCAAGAGCACTTTTTACTATGCGCACCCAACCAGAGTGACGGGAGGAGCACATTTCAGAAAACGTGCTCAGCTCGTCGAGAAAATGCGATTTAAGCAATAAAATTAAAAATGCACCCAAAACCTAAACCAAACGTTGCAGATGGTCATTTCTTCATGCGCAGTGGTCAACGCGGCACTCTCTAGCTGCCAAGAGCACTTTTTACTATGCGCACCCAACCAGAGTGACGGGAGGACCACATTTCAGAAAACGTGCTCAGCTCGTCGAGAAAATGCGATTTAAGCAATAAAATTAAAAATGCACCCAAAACCTAAACCAAACGTTGCAGATGGTCATTTCTTCATGCGCAGTGGTCAACGCGGCACTCTCTAGCTGCCAAGAGCACTTTTTACTATGCGCACCCAACCAGAGTGACGGGAGGACCACATTTCAGAAAACGTGCTCAGCTCGTCGAGAAAATGCGATTTAAGCAATAAAATTAAAAATGCACCCAAAACTTAAACCAAACGTTGCAGGTGGTTATTTCTTCATGCGCAGCAGTCAACGCGGCACTCTCTAGCTGCCAAGAGCACTTTTTACTATGCGCACCCAACCAGAGTGACGGGAGGAGCACATTTCAGAAAACGTGCTCAGCTCGTCGAGAAAATGCGATTTAAGCAATGAAATTAAAAATGCACCCAAAACCTAAACCAAACGTTGCAGGTGGTTATTTCTTCATGCGCAGTGGTCAACGCGGCACTCTCTAGCTGCCAAGAGCACTTTTTACTATGCGCACCCAACCAGAGTGACGGGAGGAGCACTTTTCAGAAAACGTGCTCAGCTCGTCGAGAAATTGCGAATTAAGCAATAAAATTAAAAATGCACCCAAAACCTAAACCAAACGTTGCAGATGGTCATTTCTTCATGCGCAGTGGTCAACGCGGCACTCTCTAGCTGCCAAGAGCACTTTTTACTATGCACACCCAACCAGAGTGACGGGAGGAGCACATTTCAGAAAACGTGCTCAGCTCGTCGAGAAAATGCGATTTAAGCAATAAAATTAAAAATGCACCTAAAACCTAAACCAAACGTTGCAGGTGGTTATTTCTTCATGCGCAGCAGTCAACGCGGCACTCTCTAGCTGCCAAGAGCACTTTTTACTATGAGCACCCAACCAGAGTGACGGGAGGAGCACATTTCACAAAATGTGCTCAGCTCGTCGAGAAAATGCGATTTAAGCAATGAAATTAAAAATGCACCCAAAACCTAAACCAAACGTTGCAGGTGGTTATTTCTTCATGCGCAGCAGTCAAAGCGGCACTCTCTAGCTGCCAAGAGCACTTTTTACTATGTGCACCCAACCAGAGTGACGGGAGGAGCACATTTCAGAAAACGTGCTCAGCTCGTCGAGAAAATGCGATTCAAGCAATAAAATTTGAAATGCACCTAAAACCTAAACCAAACGTTGCAGGTGGTTATTTCTTCATGCGCATTGGTCAACGCGGCACTCTCTAGCTGCCAAGAGCACTTTTTACTTTGCACACCCAACCAGAGTGACGGGAGGAGCACATTTCAGAAAACGTGCTCAGCTCGTCGAGAAAATGCGATTTAAGCAATAAAATTAAAAATGCACCCAAAACCTAAACCAAACGTTGCAGGTGGTTATTTCTTCATGCGCAGCAGTCAACGCGGCACTCTCTAGCTGCCAAGAGCACTTTTTACTATGCGCACCCAACCAGAGTGACGGGAGGAGCACATTTCAGAAAACGTGCTCAGCTCGTCGAGAAAATGCGATTTAAGCAATGAAATTAAAAATGCACCCAAAACCTAAACCAAACGTTGCAGGTGGTTATTTCTTCATGCGCAGTGGTCAACGCGGCACTCTCTAGCTGCCAAGACCACTTTTTACTATGCGCACCCAACCAGAGTGACGGGAGGAGCACATTTCAGAAAACGTGCTCAGCTCGTCCAGAAAAGGCTATTTAAGCAATAAAATAAAAAATGCACATAAAACCTAAACCAAACGTTGCAGATGGTCATTTCTTCATGCGCAGTGGTCAATGCGGCACTCTCTAGCTGCCAAGAGCACTTTTTACTATGCGCACCAAACCAGAGTGACGGGAGGAGCACATTTCAGAAAACGTGCTCAGCTCGTCGAGAAAATGCGATTTAAGCAATAAAATTAAAACTGCACCCAAAACCTAAACCAAACGTTGCAGATGGTCATTTCTTCATGCGCAGTGGTCAACGCGGCACTCTCTAGCTGCCAAGAGCACTTTTTACTATGCACACCCAACCAGAGTGACGGGAGGAGCACATTTCAGAAAACGTGCTCAGCTCGTCGAGAAAATGCGATTTAAGCAATAAAATTAAAAATGCACCCAAAACCTAAACCAAACGTTGCAGGTGGTTATTTCTTCATGCGCAGCAGTCAACGCGGCACTCTCTAGCTGCCAAGAGCACTTTTTACTATGCGCACCCAACCAGAGTGACGGGAGGAGCACATTTCAGAAAACGTGCTCAGCTCGTCGAGAAAATGCGATTTAAGCAATAAAATTAAAAATGCACCCAAAACCTAAACCAAACGTTGCAGATGGTCATTTCTTCATGCGCAGTGGTCAACGCGGCACTCTCTAGCTGCCAAGAGCACTTTTTACTATGCGCACCCAACCAGAGTGACGGGAGGACCACATTTCAGAAAACGTGCTCAGCTCGTCGAGAAAATGCGATTTAAGCAATAAAATTAAAAATGCACCCAAAACCTAAACCAAACGTTGCAGGTGGTTATTTCTTCATGCGCAGCAGTCAACGCGGCACTCTCTAGCTGCCAAGAGCACTTTTTACTATGCGCACCCAACCAGAGTGACGGGAGGAGCACATTTCAGAAAACGTGCTCAGCTCGTCGAGAAAATGCGATTTAAGCAATGAAATTAAAAATGCACCCAAAACCTAAACCAAACGTTGCAGGTGGTTATTTCTTCATGCGCAGTGGTCAACGCGGCACTCTCTAGCTGCCAAGAGCACTTTTTACTATGCGCACCCAAACAGAGTGACGGGAGGAGCACTTTTCAGAAAACGTGCTCAGCTCGTCGAGAAATTGCGAATTAAGCAATAAAATTAAAAATGCACCCAAAACCTAAACCAAACGTTGCAGATGGTCATTTCTTCATGCGCAGTGGTCAACGCGGCACTCTCTAGCTGCCAAGAGCACTTTTTACTATGCGCACCCAACCAGAGTGACGGGAGGAGCACATTTCAGAAAACGTGCTCAGCTCGTCGAGAAAATGCGATTTAAGCAATAAAATTAAAAATGCACCTAAAACCCAAACCAAACGTTGCAGGTGGTTATTTCTTCATGCGCAGTGGTCAACGCGGCACTCTCTAGCTGCCAAGAGCACTTTTTACTATGCGCACCCAACCAGAGTGACGGGAGGAGCACATTTCAGAAAATGTGCTCAGCTCGTCGAGAAAATGCCATTTAAGCCGTACAATTAAAAATGCACCTAAAACCTAAACCAAACGTTGCAGGTGGTTGTTTCTTCATGCGCAGTGGTCAACGTGGCACTCTCTAGCTGCCAAGAGCACTTTTTACTATGCGCACCCAACCAGAGTGACGGGAGGAGCACATTTCAGAAAACGTGCTCAGCTCGTCGAGAAAATGCGATTTAAGCAATAAAATTAAAAATGCACCTAAAACCTAAACCAAACGTTGCAGGTGGTTATTTCTTCATGCGCAGTGGTCAACGCGGCACTCTGTAGCTGCCAAGAGCACTTTTTACTGTGCGCACCCACCCAGAGTGACGGGAGGAGCACATTTCAGAAAACGTGCTCAGCTCGTCGAGAAAATGCGATTTACGCAATAAAATTAAAAATGCACCTAAAACCTAAACAAAACGTTGCAGGTGGTTATTTCTTCATGCGCAGTGGTCAACGCGGCACTCTCTAGCTGCCAAGAGCACTTTTTACTATGCGCACCCAACCAGAGTGACGGGAGGAGCACATTTCAGAAAACGTGCTCAGCTCGTCGAGAAAATGCGATTTAAGCAATAAAATTAAAAATGCACCCAAAACCTAAACCAAACGTTGCAGGTGGTTATTTCTTCATGCGCAGCAGTCAAAGCGGCACTCTCTAGCTGCCAAGAGCACTTTTTACTATGTGCACCCAACCAGAGTGACGGGAGGAGCACATTTCAGAAAACGTGCTCAGCTCGTCGAGAAAATGCGATTCAAGCAATAAAATTTGAAATGCACCTAAAACCTAAACCAAACGTTGCAGGTGGTTATTTCTTCATGCGCATTGGTCAACGCGGCACTCTCTAGCTGCCAAGAGCACTTTTTACTTTGCGCACCCAACCAGAGTGACGGGAGGAGCACATTTCAGAAAACGTGCTCAGCTCGTCGAGAAAATGCGATTTAAGCAATAAAATTAAAAATGCACCCAAAACCTAAACCAAACGTTGCAGGTGGTTATTTCTTCATGCGCATTGGTCAACGCGGCACTCTCTAGCTGCCAAGAGCACTTTTTACTGTGCGCACCCACCCAGAGTGACGGGAGGAGCACATTTCAGAAAACGTGCTCAGCTCGTCGAGAAAATGCGATTCAAGCAATAAAATTTGAAATGCACCTAAAACCTAAACCAAACGTTGCAGGTGGTTATTTCTTCATGCGCATTGGTCAACGCGGCACTCTCTAGCTGCCAAGAGCACTTTTTACTTTGCGCACCCAACCAGAGTGACGGGAGGAGCACATTTCAGAAAACGTGCTCAGCTCGTCGAGAAAATGCGATTTAAGCAATAAAATTAAAAATGCACCTAAAACCTAAACCAAACGTTGCAGGTGGTTATTTCTTCATGCGCAGTGGTCAACGCGGCACTCTGTAGCTGCCAAGAGCACTTTTTACTGTGCGCACCCACCCAGAGTGACGGGAGGAGCACATTTCAGAAAACGTGCTCAGCTCGTCGAGAAAATGCGATTTACGCAATAAAATTAAAAATGCACCTAAAACCTAAACAAAACGTTGCAGGTGGTTATTTCTTCATGCGCAGTGGTCAACGCGGCACTCTCTAGCTGCCAAGAGCACTTTTTACTATGCGCACCCAACCAGAGTGACGGGAGGAGCACATTTCAGAAAACGTGCTCAGCTCGTCAAAAAAATGCGATTTAAGCAATAAAACGTTTGGTATAGGGTTTGGGTGCATTTTTAATTTTATTGCTTAAATCGCATTTACTCGACGAGCTGAGCACGTTTTCTGAAATGCGCTCCTCCCGTCACTCTGGTTGGGTGTGCATAGTAAAAAGTGCTCTTGGCAGCTAGAGAGTGCCGCGTTGACCACTGCGCATGAAGAAATAACCACCTGCAACGTTTGGTTTAGGTTTTAGGTGAATTTTTAATTTTATTGCTTAAATCGCATTTTCTCGACGAGCTGAGCACGTTTTCTTAAATGTGCTCCTCCCGTCACTCTGGTTGGGTGCGCATAGTAAAAAGTGCTCTTGTCAGCGAGAGAGTGCCGCGTTGACCACTGCGCATGAAGAAATAACCACCTGCAACGTTTGGTTTAGGTTTTAGGTGCATTTTTAATTTTATTGCTTAAATCGCAATTTCTCGACGAGCTGAACACGTTTTCTGAAATGTGCTCCTCCCGTCACTCTGGTTGGGTGCGCATAGTAAAAAATGCTCTTGGCAGCTAGAGAGTGCCGCGTTGACCACTGCGCATGAAGAAATAACCACCTGCTACGTTTGGTTTAATGTTTTGGGTGCATTTTTAATTTTATTGCTTAAATCGCATTTTCTCGACGAGCTGAGCACGTTTTCTGAAATGTGCTCCTCCCGTCACTCTGGTTGGGTGCGCGTAGTAAAAAGTGCTCTTGGCAGCTAGAGAGTGCCGCGTTGACCACTGCGCATGAAGAAATAACCACCTGCAACGTTTGGTTTAGGTTTTAGGTGCATTTTTAATTTTATTGCTTAAATCGCATTTTCTCGACGAGCTGAGCACGTTTTCTGAAATGTGCTCCTCCCGTCACTCTGGTTGGGTGCGCATAGTAAAAAGTGCGCTTGGCAGCTAGAGAGTGCCGCGTTGACCACTGCGCATGAAGAAATAACCACCTGCAACGTTTGGTATAGATTTTAGGTGCATTTTTAATTTTATTGCTTAAATCGCATTTTCTCGACGAGCTGAGCACGTTTTCTGAAATGTGCTCCTCCCGTCACTCTGGTTGGGTGCGCATAGTAAAAAGTGCTCTTGGCAGCTAGAGAGTGCCACGTTGAACACTGCGCATGAAGAAATAACCACCTGCAACGTTTGGTTTAGGTTTTGGGTGCATTTTTAATTTTATTGCTTAAATCGCATTTTCTGGACGAGCTGAGCACGTTTTCTGAAATGTGCTCCTCCCGTCACTCTGGTTGGGTGTGCATAGTAAAAAGTGCTCTTGGCAGCTAGAGAGTGCCGCGTTGACCACTGCGCATGAAGAAATGACCATCTGCAACGTTTGGTTTAGGTTTTAGGTGCATTTTTAATTTTATTGCTTAAATCGCATTTTCTGGACGAGCTGAGCACGTTTTCTGAAAAGTGCTCCTCCCGTCACTCTGGTTGGGTGCGCATAGTAAAAAGTGCTCTTGGCAGCTAGAGAGTGCCGCGTTGACCACTGCGCATGAAGAAATAACCACCTGCAACGTTTGGTTTAAGTTTTGGGTGCATTTTTAATTTTATTGCTTAAATCGCATTTTCTCGACGAGCTGAGCACGTTTTCTGAAATGTGGTCCTCCCGTCACTCTGGTTGGGTGCGCATAGTAAAAAGTGCTCTTGGCCGCTAGAGAGTGCCGCGTTGACCACTGCGCATGAAGAAATGACCATCTGCAACGTTTGGTTTAGGTTTTGGGTGCATTTTTAATTTTATTGCTTAAATCGCATTTTCTCGACGAGCTGAGCACGTTTTCTGAAATGTGCTCCTCCCGTCACTCTGGTTGGGTGCGCATAGTAAAAAGTGCTCTTGGCAGCTAGAGAGTGCCGCGTTGACTGCTGCGCATGAAGAAATAACCACCTGCAACGTTTGGTTTAGGTTTTGGGTGCATTTTTAATTTTATTGCTTAAATCGCATTTTCTCGACGAGCTGAGCACGTTTTCTGAAATGTGCTCCTCCCGTCACTCTGGTTGGGTGTGCATAGTAAAAAGTGCTCTTGGCAGCTAGAGAGTGCCGCGTTGACCACTGCGCATGAAGAAATGACCATCTGAAACGTTTGGTTTAGGTTTTGGGTGCAGTTTTAATTTTATTGCTTAAATCGCATTTTCTCGACGAGCTGAGCACGTTTTCTGAAATGTGCTCCTCCCGTCACTCTGGTTTGGTGCGCATAGTAAAAAGTGCTCTTGGCAGCTAGAGAGTGCCGCATTGACCACTGCGCATGAAGAAATGACCATCTGCAACGTTTGGTTTAGGTTTTATGTGCATTTTTTATTTTATTGCTTAAATAGCCTTTTCTGGACGAGCTGAGCACGTTTTCTGAAATGTGCTCCTCCCGTCACTCTGGTTGGGTGCGCATAGTAAAAAGTGCTCTTGGCAGCTAGAGAGTGCCGCGTTGACCACTGCGCATGAAGAAATAACCACCTGCAACGTTTGGTTTAGGTTTTGGGTGCATTTTTAATTTTATTGCTTAAATCGCATTTTCTCGACGAGCTGAGCACGTTTTCTGAAATGTGCTCCTCCCGTCACTCTGGTTGGGTGCGCAAAGTAAAAAGTGCTCTTGGCAGCTAGAGAGTGCCGCGTTGACCAATGCGCATGAAGAAATAACCACCTGCAACGTTTGGTTTAGGTTTTGGGTGCATTTTTAATTTTATTGCTTAAATCGCATTTTCTCGACGAGCTGAGCACGTTTTCTGAAATGTGCTCCTCCCGTCACTCTGGTTGGGTGCGCAAAGTAAAAAGTGCTCTTGGCAGCTAGAGAGTGCCGCGTTGACCAATGCGCATGAAGAAATAACCACCTGCAACGTTTGGTTTAGGTTTTAGGTGCATTTCAAATTTTATTGCTTGA
Source organism: Syngnathus scovelli (assembly GCF_024217435.2). Classification (NCBI taxonomy): domain Eukaryota; kingdom Metazoa; phylum Chordata; class Actinopteri; order Syngnathiformes; family Syngnathidae; genus Syngnathus; species Syngnathus scovelli. The sequence continues at coordinate 1,921,496 of NW_026061342.1, read as the reverse complement.
ATCGCATTTTCTCGACGAGCTGAGCACGTTTTCTGAAATGTGCTCCTCCCGTCACTCTGGTTGGGTGCACATAGTAAAAAGTGCTCTTGGCAGCTAGAGAGTGCCGCTTTGACTGCTGCGCATGAAGAAATAACCACCTGCAACGTTTGGTTTAGGTTTTGGGTGCATTTTTAATTTTATTGGTTAAATCGCATTTTCTCGACGAGCTGAGCACGTTTTCTGAAATGTGCTCCTCCCGTCACTCTGGTTGGGTGCGCATAGTAAAAAGTGCTCTTGGCAGCTAGAGAGTGCCGCGTTGACCACTGCGCATGAAGAAATAACCACCTGCAACGTTTTGTTTAGGTTTTAGGTGCATTTTTAATTTTATTGCGTAAATCGCATTTTCTCGACGAGCTGAGCACGTTTTCTGAAATGTGCTCCTCCCGTCACTCTGGGTGGGTGCGCACAGTAAAAAGTGCTCTTGGCAGCTACAGAGTGCCGCGTTGACCACTGCGCATGAAGAAATAACCACCTGCAACGTTTGGTTTAGGTTTTAGGTGCATTTTTAATTTTATTGCTTAAATCGCATTTTCTCGACGAGCTGAGCACGTTTTCTGAAATGTGCTCCTCCCGTCACTCTGGTTGGGTGCGCATAGTAAAAAGTGCTCTTGGCAGCTAGAGAGTGCCACGTTGACCACTGCGCATGAAGAAACAACCACCTGCAACGTTTGGTTTAGGTTTTAGGTGCATTTTTAATTGTACGGCTTAAATGGCATTTTCTCGACGAGCTGAGCACATTTTCTGAAATGTGCTCCTCCCGTCACTCTGGTTGGGTGCGCATAGTAAAAAGTGCTCTTGGCAGCTAGAGAGTGCCGCGTTGACCACTGCGCATGAAGAAATAACCACCTGCAACGTTTGGTTTGGGTTTTAGGTGCATTTTTAATTTTATTGCTTAAATCGCATTTTCTCGACGAGCTGAGCACGTTTTCTGAAATGTGCTCCTCCCGTCACTCTGGTTGGGTGCGCATAGTAAAAAGTGCTCTTGGCAGCTAGAGAGTGCCGCATTGACCACTGCGCATGAAGAAATGACCATCTGCAACGTTTGGTTTAGGTTTTATGTGCATTTTTTATTTTATTGCTTAAATAGCCTTTTCTGGACGAGCTGAGCACGTTTTCTGAAATGTGCTCCTCCCGTCACTCTGGTTGGGTGCGCATAGTAAAAAGTGGTCTTGGCAGCTAGAGAGTGCCGCGTTGACCACTGCGCATGAAGAAATAACCACCTGCAACGTTTGGTTTAGGTTTTGGGTGCATTTTTAATTTTATTGCTTAAATCGCATTTTCTCGACGAGCTGAGCACGTTTTCTGAAATGTGCTCCTCCCGTCACTCTGGTTGGGTGCGCAAAGTAAAAAGTGCTCTTGGCAGCTAGAGAGTGCCGCGTTGACCAATGCGCATGAAGAAATAACCACCTGCAACGTTTGGTTTAGGTTTTGGGTGCATTTTTAATTTTATTGCTTAAATCGCATTTTCTCGACGAGCTGAGCACGTTTTCTGAAATGTGCTCCTCCCGTCACTCTGGTTGGGTGTGCAAAGTAAAAAGTGCTCTTGGCAGCTAGAGAGTGCCGCGTTGACCAATGCGCATGAAGAAATAACCACCTGCAACGTTTGGTTTAGGTTGTAGGTGCATTTTTAATTGTACGGCTTAAATGGCATTTTCTCGACGAGCTGAGCACATTTTCTGAAATGTGCTCCTCCCGTCACTCTGGTTGGGTCGCGGCACTCTCTAGCTGCCAAGAGCACTTTTTACTATGCACACCCAAGCAGAGTGACGGGAGGAGCACATTTCAGAAAACGTGCTCAGCTCGTCCAGACAATGCGATTTAAGCAATAAAATTAAAAATGCACCCAAAACCTAAACCAAACGTTGCAGTTGGTTATTTCTTCATGCGCAGTGGTCAACGCCGCACTCTCTAGCTGCCAAGAGCACTTTTTACTATGCGCACCCAACCAGAGTGACGGGAGGAGCGCATTTCAGAAAACGTGCTCAGCTCGTCGAGTAAATGCGATTTAAGCAATAAAATTAAAAATGCACCCAAACCCTAAACCAAGCGTTGCAGGTGGTTATTTCTTCATGCGCATTGGTCAACGCGGCACTCTCTAGCTGCCAAGAGCACTTTTTACTTTGCGCACCCAACCAGAGTGACGGCGAGGAGGTCGATTTCAGAAAACGTGCTCAGCTCGTCGAGAAAATGCGATTTAAGCAATAAAATTAAAAATGCACCCAAAACCTAAACCAAACGTTGCAGGTGGTTATTTCTTCATGCGCATTGGTCAACGCGGCACTCTCTAGCTGCCAAGAGCACTTTTTACTTTGCGCACCCAACCAGAGTGACGGGAGGAGCACATTTCAGAAAACGTGCTCAGCTCGTCCAGAAAAGGCTATTTAAGCAATAAAATAAAAAATGCACATAAAACCTAAACCAAACGTTGCAGATGGTCATTTCTTCATGCTCAGTGGTAAACGCGGCACTCTCTAGCTGCCAAGAGCACTTTTTACTATGCGCACCCAACCAGAGTGACGGGAGGAGCACATTTCATAAAACGTGCTCAGCTCGTCCAGAAAATGCTATTTAAGCAATAAAATTAAAAATGCACCTAAAACCTAAACCAAACGTTGCAGATGGTCATTTCTTCATGCGCAGTGGTCAACGCGGCACTCTCTAGCTGCCAAGAGCACTTTTTACTATGCACACCCAACCAGAGTGACGGGAGGAGCACATTTCAGAAAACGTGCTCAGCTCGTCCAGAAAATGCGATTTAAGCAATAAAATTAAAAATGCACCCAAAACCTAAACCAAACGTTGCAGGTGGTTATTTCTTCGTGCGCAGTGGTCAACGCGGCACTCTCTAGCTGCCAAGAGCACTTTTTACTATGCGCACCCAACCAGAGTGAAGGGAGGAGCACATTTCAGAAAACGTGCTCAGCTCGTCGAGAAAATGCAATTTAAGCAATAAAATTAAAAATGCACCCAAAACCTAAACCAAACGTTGCAGGTGGTTATTTCTTCGTGCGCAGCAGTCAACGCGCCACTCTCTAGCCGCCAAGAACACTTCTTACTATGCGCACACAACCAGAGTGACGGGAGGAGCACATTTCAGAAAACGTGCTCAGCTCGTCGAGAAAATGCGATTTAAGCAATAAAATTAAAAATGCACCTAAAACCTAAACCAAACGTTGCAGGTGGTTATTTCTTCATGCGCAGTGGTCAACGCGGCACTCTCTAGCTGCCAAGAGCATTTTTTACTTTGCGCACCCAACCAGAGTGACGGGAGGAGCACATTTCAGAAAACGTGCTCAGCTCGTCGAGAAAATGCGATTTAAGCAATAAAATTAAAAATGCACCTAAAACCTAAACCAAACGTTGCAGGTGGTTATTTCTTCATGCGCAGTGGTCAACGCGGCACTCTCTAGCTGCCAAGAGCACTTTTTACTATGCGCACCCAACCAGAGTGACGGGAGGAGCACATTTCAGAAAACGTGCTCAGCTCGTCGAGAAAATGCGATTTAAGCAATAAAATAAAAAATGCACCTAAAACCTAAACCAAACGTTGCAGGTGGTTATTTCTTCATGTGCAGTGGTCAACGCGGCACTCTCTAGCTGCCAAGAGCACTTTTTACTATGCGCACCCAACCAGAGTGACGGGAGGAGCACATTTCAGAAAACGTGCTCAGCTCGTCGAGAAAATGCGATTTAAGCAATAAAATTAAAAATGCACCTAAAACCTAAACCAAACGTTGCAGGTGGTTATTTCTTCATGCGCAGTGGTCAACGCGGCACTCTCTAGCTGCCAAGAGCACTTTTTACTATGCGCACCCAACCAGAGTGACGGGAGGAGCACATTTCAGAAAACGTGCTCAGCTCGTCGAGAAAATGCGATTTAAGCAATAAAATTTAAAATGCACCTAAAACCTAAACCAAACGTTGCAGGTGGTTATTTCTTCATGCGCAGTGGTCAATGCGGCACTCTCTAGCTGCCAAGAGTACTTTTTACTATGCGCACCTAACCAGAGTGACGGGAGGAGCACATTTCAGAAAATGTGCTCAGCTCGTCGAGAAAATGCGATTTAAGCAATAAAATTAAAAATGCACCTAAAACCTAAACCAAACGCTGCAGATGGTCATTTCTTCATGCGCAGTGGTCAACGCGGCACTCTCTAGCTGCCAAGAGCACTTTTTACTATGCGCACCCACCCAGAGTGACGGGAGGAGCACATTTAAGAAAACGTGCTCAGCTCGTCGAGAAAATGCGATTTAAGCAATAAAATTAAAAATGCACCTAAAATCTATACTAAACGTTGCAGGTGGTTATTTCTTCATGCGCAGCAGTCAACACGGCAGTCTCTAGCTGCCAAGAGCACTTTTTACTATGCACACCCAACCAGAGTGACGGGAGGAGCACATTTCAGAAAACGTGCTCAGCTCGTCGAGTAAATGCGATTTAAGCAATAAAATTAAAAATGCACCCAAACCCTAAACCAAACGTTGCAGGTGGTTATTTCTTCATGCGCAGTGGTCAACGCGGCACTCTCTAGCTGCCAAGAGCACTTTTTACTATGCACACCCAACCAGAGTGACGGGAGGAGCGCATTTCAGGAAACGTGCTCAGCTCGTCCAGACAATGCGATTTAAGCAATAAAATTAAAAATGCACCCAAAACCTAAACCAAACGTTGCAGTTGGTTATTTCTTTATGCGCAGTGGTCAACGCGGCACTCTCTAGCTGCCAAGAGCACTTTTTACTATGCGCACCCAACCAGAGTGACGGGAGGAGCGCATTTCAGAAAACGTGCTCAGCTCGTCGAGTAAATGCGATTTAAGCAATAAAATTAAAAATGCACCCAAACCCTAAACCAAGCGTTGCAGGTGGTTATTTCTTCATGCGCATTGGTCAACGCGGCACTCTCTAGCTGCCAAGAGCACTTTTTACTTTGCGCACCCAACCAGAGTGACGGGAGGAGCACATTTCAGAAAACGTGCTCAGCTCGTCCAGAAAAGGCTATTTAAGCAATAAAATAAAAAATGCACATAAAACCTAAACCAAACGTTGCAGATGGTCATTTCTTCATGCGCAGTGGTCAATGCGGCACTCTCTAGCTGCCAAGAGCACTTTTTACTATGCGCACCAAACCAGAGTGACGGGAGGAGCACATTTCAGAAAACGTGCACAGCTCGTCGAGAAAATGCGATTTAAGCAATAAAATTAAAACTGCACCCAAAACCTAAACCAAACGTTGCAGATGGTCATTTCTTCATGCGCAGTGGTCAACGCGGCACTCTCTAGCTGCCAAGAGCACTTTTTACTATGCACACCCAACCAGAGTGACGGGAGGAGCACATTTCAGAAAACGTGCTCAGCTCGTCGAGAAAATGCGATTTAAGCAATAAAATTAAAAATGCACCCAAAACCTAAACCAAACGTTGCAGGTGGTTATTTCTTCATGCGCAGCAGTCAACGCGGCACTCTCTAGCTGCCAAGAGCACTTTTTACTATGCGCACCCAACCAGAGTGACGGGAGGACCACATTTCAGAAAACGTGCTCAGCTCGTCGAGAAAATGCGATTTAAGCAATAAAATTAAAAATGCACCCAAAACTTAAACCAAACGTTGCAGGTGGTTATTTCTTCATGCGCAGCAGTCAACGCGGCACTCTCTAGCTGCCAAGAGCACTTTTTACTATGCGCACCCAACCAGAGTGACGGGAGGAGCACATTTCAGAAAACGTGCTCAGCTCGTCGAGAAAATGCGATTTAAGCAATGAAATTAAAAATGCACCCAAAACCTAAACCAAACGTTGCAGGTGGTTATTTCTTCATGCGCAGTGGTCAACGCGGCACTCTCTAGCTGCCAAGAGCACTTTTTACTATGCGCACCCAACCAGAGTGACGGGAGGAGCACTTTTCAGAAAACGTGCTCAGTTCGTCGAGAAATTGCGAATTAAGCAATAAAATTAAAAATGCACCCAAAACCTAAACCAAACGTTGCAGATGGTCATTTCTTCATGCGCAGTGGTCAACGCGGCACTCTCTAGCTGCCAAGAGCACTTTTTACTATGCGCACCCAACCAGAGTGACGGGAGGAGCACATTTCAGAAAACGTGCTCAGCTCGTCGAGAAAATGCGATTTAAGCAATAAAATTAAAAATGCACCTAAAACCCAAACCAAACGTTGCAGGTGGTTATTTCTTCATGCGCAGTGGTCAACGCGGCACTCTCTAGCTGCCAAGAGCACTTTTTACTATGCGCACCCAACCAGAGTGACGGGAGGAGCACATTTCAGAAAATTTGCTCAGCTCGTCAAGAAAATGCCATTTAAGCCGTACAATTAAAAATGCACCTAAAACCTAAACCAAACGTTGCAGGTGGTTGTTTCTTCATGCGCAGTGGTCAACGTGGCACTCTCTAGCTGCCAAGAGGACTTTTTACTATGCGCACCCAACCAGAGTGACGGGAGGAGCACATTTCAGAAAACGTGCTCAGCTCGTCGAGAAAATGCGATTTAAGCAATAAAATTAAAAATGCACCTAAAACCTAAACCAAACGTTGCAGGTGGTTATTTCTTCATGCGCAGTGGTCAACGCGGCACTCTGTAGCTGCCAAGAGCACTTTTTACTATGCGCACCCACCCAGAGTGACGGGAGGAGCACATTTCAGAAAACGTGCTCACCTCGTCGAGAAAATGCGATTTAAGCAATAAAATTAAAAATGCACCTAAAACCTAAACCAAACGTTGCAGGTGGTTATTTCTTCATGCGCAGTGGTCAACGCGGCACTCTCTAGCTGCCAAGAGCACTTTTTACTATGCGCACCCAACCAGAGTGACGGGAGGAGCACATTTCAGAAAACGTGCTCAGCTCGTCGAGAAAATGCGATTTAAGCAATAAAATTAAAAATGCACCTAAAACCTAAACCAAACGTTGCAGGTGGTTATTTCTTCATGCGCAGTGGTCAACGCGGCACTCTCTAGCTGCCAAGAGCACTTTTTACTATGCGCACCCAACCAGAGTGACGGGAGGAGCACATTTCAGAAAACGTGCTCAGCTCGTCGAGAAAATGCGATTTAAGCAATAAAATTTAAAATGCACCTAAAACCTAAACCAAACGTTGCAGGTGGTTATTTCTTCATGCGCAGTGGTCAATGCGGCACTCTCTAGCTGCCAAGAGCACTTTTTACTATGCGCACCTAACCAGAGTGACGGGAGGAGCACATTTCAGAAAACGTGCTCAGCTCGTCGAGAAAATGCGATTTACGCAATAAAATTAAAAATGCACCTAAAACCTAAACAAAACGTTGCAGGTGGTTATTTCTTCATGCGCAGTGGTCAACGCGGCACTCTCTAGCTGCCAAGAGCACTTTTTACTATGCGCACCCAACCAGAGTGACGGGAGGAGCACATTTCAGAAAACGTGCTCAGCTCGTCGAGAAAATGCGATTTAAGCAATAAAATTAAAAATGCACCCAAAACCTAAACCAAACGTTGCAGGTGGTTATTTCTTCATGCGCAGCAGTCAAAGCGGCACTCTCTAGCTGCCAAGAGCACTTTTTACTATGTGCACCCAACCAGAGTGACGGGAGGAGCACATTTCAGAAAACGTGCTCAGCTCGTCGAGAAAATGCAATTCAAGCAATAAAATTTGAAATGCACCTAAAACCTAAACCAAACGTTGCAGGTGGTTATTTCTTCATGCGCATTGGTCAACGCGGCTCTCTCTAGCTGCCAAGAGCACTTTTTACTTTGCGCACCCAACCAGAGTGACGGGAGGAGCACATTTCAGAAAACGTGCTCAGCTCGTCGAGAAAATGCGATTTAAGCAATAAAATTAAAACTGCACCCAAAACCTAAACCAAACGTTGCAGATGGTCATTTCTTCATGCGCAGTGGTCAACGCGGCACTCTCTAGCTGCCAAGAGCACTTTTTACTATGCACACCCAACCAGAGTGACGGGAGGAGCACATTTCAGAAAACGTGCTCAGCTCGTCGAGAAAATGCGTTTTAAGCAATAAAATTAAAAATGCACCCAAAACCTAAACCAAACGTTGCAGGTGGTTATTTCTTCATGCGCAGCAGTCAACGCGGCACTCTCTAGCTGCCAAGAGCACTTTTTACTATGCGCACCCAACCAGAGTGACGGGAGGAGCACATTTCAGAAAACGTGCTCAGCTCGTCGAGAAAATGCGATTTAAGCAATAAAATTAAAAATGCACCCAAAACCTAAACCAAACGTTGCAGATGGTCATTTCTTCATGCGCAGTGGTCAACGCGGCACTCTCTAGCTGCCAAGAGCACTTTTTACTATGCGCACCCAACCAGAGTGACGGGAGGACCACATTTCAGAAAACGTGCTCAGCTCGTCGAGAAAATGCGATTTAAGCAATAAAATTAAAAATGCACCCAAAACCTAAACCAAACGTTGCAGATGGTCATTTCTTCATGCGCAGTGGTCAACGCGGCACTCTCTAGCTGCCAAGAGCACTTTTTACTATGCGCACCCAACCAGAGTGACGGGAGGACCACATTTCAGAAAACGTGCTCAGCTCGTCGAGAAAATGCGATTTAAGCAATAAAATTAAAAATGCACCCAAAACTTAAACCAAACGTTGCAGGTGGTTATTTCTTCATGCGCAGCAGTCAACGCGGCACTCTCTAGCTGCCAAGAGCACTTTTTACTATGCGCACCCAACCAGAGTGACGGGAGGAGCACATTTCAGAAAACGTGCTCAGCTCGTCGAGAAAATGCGATTTAAGCAATGAAATTAAAAATGCACCCAAAACCTAAACCAAACGTTGCAGGTGGTTATTTCTTCATGCGCAGTGGTCAACGCGGCACTCTCTAGCTGCCAAGAGCACTTTTTACTATGCGCACCCAACCAGAGTGACGGGAGGAGCACTTTTCAGAAAACGTGCTCAGCTCGTCGAGAAATTGCGAATTAAGCAATAAAATTAAAAATGCACCCAAAACCTAAACCAAACGTTGCAGATGGTCATTTCTTCATGCGCAGTGGTCAACGCGGCACTCTCTAGCTGCCAAGAGCACTTTTTACTATGCACACCCAACCAGAGTGACGGGAGGAGCACATTTCAGAAAACGTGCTCAGCTCGTCGAGAAAATGCGATTTAAGCAATAAAATTAAAAATGCACCTAAAACCCAAACCAAACGTTGCAGGTGGTTATTTCTTCATCCGCAGCAGTCAACGCGGCACTCTCTAGCTGCCAAGAGCACTTTTTACTATGCGCACCCAACCAGAGTGACGGGAGGAGCACATTTCAGAAAATGTGCTCAGCTCGTCGAGAAAATGCCATTTAAGCCGTACAATTAAAAATGCACCTACAACCTAAACCAAACGTTGCAGGTGGTTATTTCTTCATCCGCAGTGGTCAACGCGGCACTCTCTAGCTGCCAAGAGCACTTTTTACTATGCGCACCCAACCAGAGTGACGGGAGGAGCACATTTCAGAAAACGTGCTCAGCTCGTCGAGAAAATGCGATTTAAGCAATAAAATTAAAAATGCACCCAAAACCTAAACCAAACGTTGCAGATGGTCATTTCTTCATGCGCAGTGGTCAACGCGGCACTCTCTAGCTGCCAAGAGCACTTTTTACTATGCGCACCCAACCAGAGTGACGGGAGGACCACATTTCAGAAAACGTGCTCAGCTCGTCGAGAAAATGCGATTTAAGCAATAAAATTAAAAATGCACCCAAAACCTAAACCAAACGTTGCAGGTGGTTATTTCTTCATGCGCAGCAGTCAACGCGGCACTCTCTAGCTGCCAAGAGCACTTTTTACTATGAGCACCCAACCAGAGTGACGGGAGGAGCACATTTCAGAAAACGTGCTCAGCTCGTCGAGTAAATGCGATTTAAGCAATAAAATTAAAAATGCACCCAAACCCTAAACCAAACGTTGCAGGTGGTTATTTCTTCATGCGCAGTGGTCAACGCGGCACTCTCTAGCTGCCAAGAGCACTTTTTACTATGCACACCCAACCAGAGTGACGGGAGGAGCGCATTTCAGGAAACGTGCTCAGCTCGTCGAGAAAATGCGATTTAAGCAATAAAATTAAAAATGCACCCAAAACCTAAACCAAACGTTGCAGGTGGTTATTTCTTTATGCGCAGTGGTCAACGCGGCACTCTCTAGCTGCCAAGAGCCATTTTTACTATGCGCACCCAACCAGAGTGACGGGAGGAGCACATTTCAGAAAACGTGCTCAGCTCGCCGAGAAAATGCGATTTAAGCAATACAATTAAAAATGCACCTAAAACCTAAACCAAACGTTGCAGGTGGTTATTTCTTCATGCGCAGTGGTCAACGCGGCACTCTCTAGCTGCCAAGAGCACTTTTTACTATGCGCACCCACCCAGAGTGACGGGAGGAGCACATTTAAGAAAACGTGCTCAGCTCGTCGAGAAAATGCGATTTAAGCAATAAAATTAAAAATGCACCTAAAATCTATACCAAACGTTGCAGGTGGTTATTTCTTCATGCGCAGCAGTCAACACGGCACTCTCTAGCTGCCAAGAGCACTTTTTACTATGCACACCCAACCAGAGTGACGGGAGGAGCACATTTCAGAAAACGTGCTCAGCTCGTCGAGAAAATGCGATTTAAGCAATAAAATTAAAAATGCACCCAAAACATTAAACCAAACGTTGCAGGTGGTTATTTCTTCATGCGCAGTGGTCAACGCGGCACTCTCTAGCTGCCAAGAGCATTTTTTACTTTGCGCACCCAACCAGAGTGACGGGAGGAGCACATTTCAGAAAACGTGCTCAGCTCGTCGAGAAAATGCGATTTAAGCAATAAAATTAAAAATGCACCTAAAACCTAAACCAAACGTTGCAGGTGGTTATTTCTTCATGCGCAGTGGTCAACGCGGCACTCTCTAGCTGCCAAGAGCACTTTTTACTATGCGCACCCAACCAGAGTGACGGGAGGAGCACATTTCAGAAAACGTGCTCAGCTCGACGAGAAAATGCGATTTAAGCAATAAAATTAAAAATGCACCCAAAACCTAAACCAAACGTTGCAGGTGGTTATTTGTTCATGCGCAGTGGTCAACGCGGCACTCTCTAGCTGCCAAGAGCACTTTTTACTATGCGCACCCAACCAGAGTGACGGGAGGAGCACATTTCAGAAAACGTGCTCAGCTCGTCGAGAAAATGCAATTTAAGCAATAAAATTAAAAATGCACGTAAAACCTAAACCAAGCGTTGCAGGTGGTTATTTCTTCATGTGCAGCAGTCAACGCGGCACTCTCTAGCTGCCAAGAGCACTTTTTACTATGCGCACCCAACCAGAGTGACGGGAGGAGCACATTTCAGAAAACGTGCTCAGCTCGACGAGAAAGTGCGATTTAAGCAAAAAAATTAAAAATGCACCCAAAACCTAAACCAAACGTTGCAGGTGGTTATTTCTTCATGCGCAGTGGTCAACGCGGCACTCTCTAGCTGCCAAGAGCACTTTTTACTATGCGCACCCTACCAGAGTGACGGGAGGAGCACATTTCAGAAAACGTGCTCAGCTCGTCGAGAAAATGCGATTTAAGCAATAAAATTAAAAATGCACCTAAAACCTAAACCAAACGTTGCAGGTGGTTATTTCTTCATGCGCAGCAGTCAACGCGGCACTCTCTAGCTGCCGAGAGCACTTTTTACTATGCGCACACAACCAGAGTGACGGGATGAGCACATTTCAGAAAACGTGCTCAGCTCGTCGAGAAAATGCAATTTAAGCAATAAAAATAAAAATGCACCTAAAACCTAAACCAAACGTTGCAAATGGTCATTTCTTCATGCGCAGTGGTCAACGCGGCACTCTCTAGTTGCCAAGAGCACTTTTTACTATTCGCACCCAACCAGAGTGACGGGAGGAGCACATTTCAGAAAACGTGCTCAGCTCGTCGAGAAAATGCGATTTAAGCAATAAAATTAAAAATGCACCTAAAACCTAAACCAAACGTTGCAGATGGTTATTTCTTCATGCGCAGTGGTCAACGCGGCACTCTCTAGCTGCCAAGAGCACTTTTTACTATGCGCACCCACCCAGAGTGACGGGAGGAGCACATTTCAGAAAACGTGCTCACCTCGTCGAGAAAATGCGATTTAAGCAATAAAATTAAAAATGCACCTAAAACCTAAACCAAACGTTGCAGGTGGTTATTTCTTCATGCGCAGCAGTCAACGCGGCACTCTCTAGCTGCCAAGAGCACTTTTTACTATGCGCACCCAACCAGAGTGACGGGAGGAGCACATTTCAGAAAACGTGCTCAGCTCGTCGAGAAAATGCGATTTAAGCAACAAAATTAAAAATGCACCTAAAACCTAAACCAAACGTTGCAGGTGGTTATTTCTTCATGCGCAGTGGTCAACGCGGCACTCTGTAGCTGCCAAGAGCACTTTTTACTATGCGCACCCAACCAGAGTGACGGGAGGAGCACATTTCAGAAAACGTGCTCAGCTCGTCGAGAAAATGCGATTTAAGCAATAAAATTAAAAATGCAACTAAAACCTAAACCAAACGTTGCAGGTGGTTATTTCTTCGTGCGCAGCAGTCAACGCGGCACTCTCTAGCTGCCAAGAGCACTTTTTACTATGCGCACCCAACCAGAGTGACGGGAGGAGCACATTTCAGAAAACGTGCTCAGCTCGTCGAGTAAATGCGATTTAAGCAATAAAATTAAAAATGCACCCAAAACCTAAACCAAACGTTGCAGGTGGTTATTTCTTCATGCAGAGTGGTCAACGCGGCACTCTCTAGCTGCCAAGAGCACTTTTTACTATGCACACCCAACCAGAGTGACGGGAGAAGCACATTTCAGAAAACGTGCTCAGCTCGTCCAGACAATGCGATTTAAGCAATAAAATTAAAAATGCACCCACAACCTAAACCAAACGTTGCAGTTGGTTATTTCTTCATGCGCAGTGGTCAACGCCGCACTCTCTAGCTGCCAAGAGCACTTTTTACTATGCGCACCCAACCAGAGTGACGGGAGGAGCGCATTTCAGAAAACGTGCTCAGCTCGTCGAGAAAATGCGATTTAAGCAATAAAATTAAAAATGCACCTAAAACCTAAACCAAAAGCTGCAGGTGGTTATTTCTTCATGCGCAGCAGTCAACGCGGCACTCTCTAGCTGCCAAGAGCACTTTTTACTATGCGCACCCAACCAGAGTGACGGGAGGAGCACATTTCAGAAAACGTGCTCAGCTCGTCGAGAAAATGCGATTTAAGCAATAAAATTAAAAATGCACCTAAAACCTAAACCAAACGTTGCAGGTGGTTATTTCTTCATGCGCAGCAGTCAACGCGGCACTCTCTAGCTGCCAATAGCACTTTTTACTATGCGCACCCAACCAGAGTGACGGGAGGAGCACATTTCAGAAAACGTGCTCAGCTCGTCGAGAAAATGCGATTTAAGCAATAAAATTAAAAATGCACCTAAAACCTAAACCAAACGTTGCAGATGGTCATTTCTTCATGCGCAGTGGTCAACGCGGCACTCTCTAGCTGCCAAGAGCACTTTTTACTATGCGCACCCAACCAGAGTGACGGGAGGAGCACATTTCAGAAAACGTGCTCAGCTCGTCGAGAAAATGCGATTTAAGCAATAAAATTAAAAATGCACCCAAAACCTAAACCAAACGTTGCAGATGGTCAATTTCTTCATGCGCAGTGTTCAACGCGGCACTCTCTAGCTGCCAAGAGCACTTTTTACTATGCGCACCCAACCAGAGTGAAGGGAGGAGCACATTTCAGAAAACGTGCTCAGCTCGTCGAGAAAATGCGGTTTAAGCAATAAAATTAAAAATGCACCCAAAACCTAAACCAAACGTTGCAGATGGTCAATTTCTTCATGCGCAGTGGTCAACGCGGCACTCTCTAGCTGCCAAGAGCACTTTTTACTATGCACACCCAACCAGAGTGACGGGAGGAGCACATTTCTGAAAACGTGCTCAGCTCGACGAGAAAATGCGATTTAAGCAATAAAATTAAAAATGCACCCAAAACCTAAACCAAACGTTGCAAATGGTCATTTCTTCATGCGCAGTGGTCAACGCGGCACTCTCTAGTTGCCAAGAGCACTTTTTACTATGCGCACCCAACCAGAGTGACGGGAGGAGCACATTTCAGAAAACGTGCTCAGCTCGACGAGAAAGTGCGATTTAAGCAAAAAAATTAAAAATGCACCCAAAACCTAAACCAAACGTTGCAGGTGGTTATTTCTTCATGCGCAGTGGTCAACGCGGCACTCTCTAGCTGCCAAGAGCACTTTTTACTATGCGCACCCTACCAGAGTGACGGGAGGAGCACATTTCAGAAAACGTGCTCAGCTCGTCGAGAAAATGCGATTTAAGCAATAAAATTAAAAATGCACCTAAAACCTAAACCAAACGTTGCAGGTTGTTATTTCTTCATGCGCAGCAGTCAACGCGGCACTCTCTAGCTGCCGAGAGCACTTTTTACTATGCGCACACAACCAGAGTGACGGGATGAGCACATTTCAGAAAACGTGCTCAGCTCGTCGAGAAAATGCAATTTAAGCAATAAAAATAAAAATGCACCTAAAACCTAAACCAAACGTTGCAAATGGTCATTTCTTCATGCGCAGTGGTCAACGCGGCACTCTCTAGTTGCCAAGAGCACTTTTTACTATTCGCACCCAACCAGAGTGACGGGAGGAGCACATTTCAGAAAACGTGCTCAGCTCGTCGAGAAAATGCGATTTAAGCAATAAAATTAAAAATGCACCTAAAACCTAAACCAAACGTTGCAGATGGTTATTTCTTCATGCGCAGTGGTCAACGCGGCACTCTCTAGCTGCCAAGAGCACTTTTTACTATGCGCACCCACCCAGAGTGACGGGAGGAGCACATTTCAGAAAACGTGCTCACCTCGTCGAGAAAATGCGATTTAAGCAATAAAATTAAAAATGCACCTAAAACCTAAACCAAACGTTGCAGGTGGTTATTTCTTCATGCGCAGCAGTCAACGCGGCACTCTCTAGCTGCCAAGAGCACTTTTTACTATGCGCACCCAACCAGAGTGACGGGAGGAGCACATTTCAGAAAACGTGCTCAGCTCGTCGAGAAAATGCGATTTAAGCAACAAAATTAAAAATGCACCTAAAACCTAAACCAAACGTTGCAGGTGGTTATTTCTTCATGCGCAGTGGTCAACGCGGCACTCTGTAGCTGCCAAGAGCACTTTTTACTATGCGCACCCACCCAGAGTGACGGGAGGAGCACATTTCAGAAAACGTGCTCACCTCGTCGAGAAAATGCGATTTAAGCAATAAAATTAAAAATGCACCTAAAACCTAAACCAAACGTTGCAGGTGGTTATTTCTTCATGCGCAGCAGTCAACGCGGCACTCTCTAGCTGCCAAGAGCACTTTTTACTATGCGCACCCAACCAGAGTGACGGGAGGAGCACATTTCAGAAAACGTGCTCAGCTCGTCGAGAAAATGCGATTTAAGCAATAAAATTAAAAATGCAACTAAAACCTAAACCAAACGTTGCAGGTGGTTATTTCTTCGTGCGCAGCAGTCAACGCGGCACTCTCTAGCTGCCAAGAGCACTTTTTACTATGCGCACCCAACCAGAGTGACGGGAGGAGCACATTTCAGAAAACGTGCTCAGCTCGTCGAGTAAATGCGATTTAAGCAATAAAATTAAAAATGCACCCAAAGCCTAAACCAAACGTTGCAGGTGGTTATTTCTTCATGCGCAGTGGTCAACGCGGCACTCTCTAGCTGCCAAGAGCACTTTTTACTATGCGCACCCAACCAGAGTGACGGGAGGAGCACATTTCAGAAAACGTGCTCAGCTCGTCCAGAAAATGCGATTTAAGCAATAAAATTAAAAATGCACCCAAAACCTAAACCAAACGTTGCAGATGGCCATTTCTTCATGCGCAGTGGTCAACGCGGCACTCTCTAGCTGCCAAGAGCACTTTTTAATATGCACACCCAACAAGAGTGACGGGAGGAGCGCATTTCAGAAAACGTGCTCAGCTCGACGAGAACATGCGATTTAAGCAATAAAATTAAAAATGCACCCAAAACCTAAACCAAACGTTGCAGGTGGTTATTTCTTCATGCGCAGTGGTCAACGCGGCACTCTCTAGCTACCAAGAGCACTTTTTACTATGCGCACCCAACCAGAGTGACGGGAGGAGCACATTTCAGAAAACGTGCTCAGCTCGTCGAGAAAATGCGATTTAAGCAATAAAATTAAAAATGCACCCAAAACCTAAACCAAACGTTGCAGGTGGTTATTTCTTCATGCGCAGTGGTAAACGCGGCACTCTCTAGCTGCCAAGAGCACTTTTTACTATGCACACCCAACCAGAGTGACGGGAGGAGCACATTTCAGAAAACGTGCTCAGCTCGTCGAGAAAATGCGATTTAAGCAATAAAATTAAAAATGCACCCAAAACCTAAACCAAACGTTGCAGGTGGTTATTTCTTCATGCGCAGTGGTCAACGCGGCACTCTCTAGCTGCCAAGATCACTTTTTACTATGCGCACCCAACCAGAGTGACGGGAGGAGCACATTTCATAAAACGTGCTCAGCTCGTCGAGAAAATGCGATTTAAGCAATAAAATTAAAAATGCACCCAAAACCTAAACCAAACGTTGCAGGTGGTTATTTCTTCATGCGCAGTGGTCAACGCGGCACTCTCTAGCTGCCAAGAGCACTTTTTACTATGCACACCCAACCAGAGTGACGGGAGGAGCGCATTTCAGAAAACCTGCTCAGCTCGACGAGAAAATGCGATTTAAGCAATAAAATTAAAAATGCACCCAAAACCTAAACCAAACGTTGCAGGTGGTTATTTCTTCATGCGCAGTGGTCAACGCGGCACTCTCTAGCTGCCAAGAGCACTTTTTCGATGCACACCCAACCAGAGAGACGGGAGGAGCGCATTTCAGAAAACGTGCTCAGCTCGACGAGAAAATGCGATTTAAGCAATAAAATTAAAAATGCACCTAAAACCTAAACCAAACGTTGCAGATGGTCATTTCTTCATGCGCAGTGGTCAACGCGGCACTCTCTAGCTGCCAAGAGCACTTTTTACTATGCGCACCCAACCAGAGTGACGGGAGGAGCACATTTCAGAAAACGTGCTCAGCTCGTCGAGAAAATGCGATTTAAGCAACAAAATTAAAAATGCACCTAAAACCTAAACCAAACGTTGCAGGTGGTTATTTCTTCATGCGCAGTGGTCAACGCGGCACTCTGTAGCTGCCAAGAGCACTTTTTACTATGCGCACCCACCCAGAGTGACGGGAGGAGCACATTTCAGAAAACGTGCTCACCTCGTCGAGAAAATGCGATTTAAGCAATAAAATTAAAAATGCACCTAAAACCTAAACCAAACGTTGCAGGTGGTTATTTCTTCATGCGCAGCAGTCAACGCGGCACTCTCTAGCTGCCAAGAGCACTTTTTACTATGCGCACCCAACCAGAGTGACGGGAGGAGCACATTTCAGAAAACGTGCTCAGCTCGTCGAGAAAATGCGATTTAAGCAATAAAATTAAAAATGCAACTAAAACCTAAACCAAACGTTGCAGGTGGTTATTTCTTCGTGCGCAGCAGTCAACGCGGCACTCTCTAGCTGCCAAGAGCACTTTTTACTATGCGCACCCAACCAGAGTGACGGGAGGAGCACATTTCAGAAAACGTGCTCAGCTCGTCGAGTAAATGCGATTTAAGCAATAAAATTAAAAATGCACCCAAAACCTAAACCAAACGTTGCAGGTGGTTATTTCTTCATGCGCAGTGGTCAACGCGGCACTCTCTAGCTGCCAAGAGCACTTTTTACTATGCGCACCCAACCAGAGTGACGGGAGGAGCACATTTCAGAAAACGTGCTCAGCTCGTCCAGAAAATGCGATTTAAGCAATAAAATTAAAAATGCACCCAAAACCTAAACCAAACGTTGCAGATGGCCATTTCTTCATGCGCAGTGGTCAACGCGGCACTCTCTAGCTGCCAAGAGCACTTTTTAATATGCACACCCAACAAGAGTGACGGGAGGAGCGCATTTCAGAAAACGTGCTCAGCTCGACGAGAACATGCGATTTAAGCAATAAAATTAAAAATGCACCCAAAACCTAAACCAAACGTTGCAGGTGGTTATTTCTTCATGCGCAGTGGTCAACGCGGCACTCTCTAGCTACCAAGAGCACTTTTTACTATGCGCACCCAACCAGAGTGACGGGAGGAGCACATTTCAGAAAACGTGCTCAGCTCGTCGAGAAAATGCGATTTAAGCAATAAAATTAAAAATGCACCCAAAACCTAAACCAAACGTTGCAGGTGGTTATTTCTTCATGCGCAGTGGTAAACGCGGCACTCTCTAGCTGCCAAGAGCACTTTTTACTATGCACACCCAACCAGAGTGACGGGAGGAGCACATTTCAGAAAACGTGCTCAGCTCGTCGAGAAAATGCGATTTAAGCAATAAAATTAAAAATGCACCCAAAACCTAAACCAAACGTTGCAGGTGGTTATTTCTTCATGCGCAGTGGTCAACGCGGCACTCTCTAGCTGCCAAGATCACTTTTTACTATGCGCACCCAACCAGAGTGACCGGAGGAGCACATTTCATAAAACGTGCTCAGCTCGTCGAGAAAATGCGATTTAAGCAATAAAATTAAAAATGCACCCAAAACCTAAACCAAACGTTGCAGGTGGTTATTTCTTCATGCGCAGTGGTCAACGCGGCACTCTCTAGCTGCCAAGAGCACTTTTTACTATGCACACCCAACCAGAGTGACGGGAGGAGCGCATTTCAGAAAACCTGCTCAGCTCGACGAGAAAATGCGATTTAAGCAATAAAATTAAAAATGCACCCAAAACCTAAACCAAACGTTGCAGGTGGTTATTTCTTCATGCGCAGTGGTCAACGCGGCACTCTCTAGCTGCCAAGAGCACTTTTTCGATGCACACCCAACCAGAGAGACGGGAGGAGCGCATTTCAGAAAACGTGCTCAGCTCGACGAGAAAATGCGATTTAAGCAATAAAATTAAAAATGCACCCAAAACCTCTAACCAAACGTTGCAGGTGGTTATTTCTTCATGCGCAGTGGTCAACGCGGCACTCTCTAGCTGCCAAGAGCACTTTTTACTATGCGCACCCAACCAGAGTGACGGGAGGAGCACATTTCAGAAAACGTGCTCAGCTCGTCGAGAAAATGCGATTTAAGCAATAAAATTAAAAATGCACCCAAAACCTAAACCAAACGTTGCAGGTGGTTATTTCTTCATGCGCAGTGGTCAACGCGGCACTCGCTAGCTGCCAAGAGCACTTTTTACTATGCGCACCCAACCAGAGTGACGGGAGGAGCACATTTCAGAAAACGTGCTCAGCTCGTCCAGAAAATGCGATTTAAGCAATAAAATTAAAAATGCACCTAAAACCTAAACCAAACGTTGCAGATGGTCATTTCTTCATGCGCAGTGGTCAACGCGGCACTCTCTAGCTGCCAAGAGCACTTTTTACTATGCACACCCAACCAGAGTGACGGGAGGAGCACATTTCAGAAAACGTGCTCAGCTCGTCCAGAAAATGCGATTTAAGCAATAAAATTAAAAATGCACCCAAAACCTAAACCAAACGTTGCAGGTGGTTATTTCTTCATGCGCAGTGGTCAACGCGGCACTCTCTAGCTGCCAAGAGCACTTTTTACTATGCGCACCCAACCAGAGTGACGGGAGGAGCACATTTCAGAAAACGTGCTCAGCTCGTCGAGAAAATGCGATTTAAGCAATAAAATTAAAAATGCACCTAAAATCTATACCAAACGTTGCAGGTGGTTATTTCTTCATGCGCAGTGGTCAACGCGGCACTCTCTAGCTGCCAAGCGCACTTTTTACTATGCGCACCCAACCAGAGTGACGGGAGGAGCACATTTCAGAAAACGTGCTCAGCTCGTCGAGAAAATGCGATTTAAGCAATAAAATTAAAAATGCACCTAAAACCTAAACCAAACGTTGCAGGTGGTTATTTCTTCATGCGCAGTGGTCAACGCGGCACTCTCTAGCTGCCAAGAGCACTTTTTACTACGCGCACCCAACCAGAGTGACGGGAGGAGCACATTTCAGAAAACGTGCTCAGCTCGTCGAGAAAATGCGATTTAAGCAATAAAATTAAAAATGCACCCAAAACATTAAACCAAACGTAGCAGGTGGTTATTTCTTCATGCGCAGTGGTCAACGCGGCACTCTCTAGCTGCCAAGAGCATTTTTTACTATGCGCACCCAACCAGAGTGACGGGAGGAGCACATTTCAGAAAACGTGTTCAGCTCGTCGAGAAAATGCGATTTAAGCAATAAAATTAAAAATGCACCTAAAACCTAAACCAAACGTTGCAGGTGGTTATTTCTTCATGCGCAGTGGTCAACGCGGCACTCTCTCGCTGACAAGAGCACTTTTTACTATGCGCACCCAACCAGAGTGACGGGAGGAGCACATTTAAGAAAACGTGCTCAGCTCGTCGAGAAAATGCGATTTAAGCAATAAAATTAAAAATTCACCTAAAACCTAAACCAAACGTTGCAGGTGGTTATTTCTTCATGCGCAGTGGTCAACGCGGCACTCTCTAGCTGCCAAGAGCACTTTTTACTACGCGCACCCAACCAGAGTGACGGGAGGAGCACATTTCAGAAAACGTGCTCAGCTCGTCGAGAAAATGCGATTTAAGCAATAAAATTAAAAATGCACCCAAAACCTAAACCAAACGTTGCAGGTGGTTATTTCTTCATGCTCAGTGGTAAACGCGGCACTCTCTAGCTGCCAAGAGCACTTTTTACTATGCGCACCCAACCAGAGTGACGGGAGGAGCACATTTCATAAAACGTGCTCAGCTCGTCCAGAAAATGCTATTTAAGCAATAAAATTAAAAATGCACCTAAAACCTAAACCAAACGTTGCAGATGGTCATTTCTTCATGCGCAGTGGTCAACGCGGCACTCTCTAGCTGCCAAGAGCACTTTTTACTATGCACACCCAACCAGAGTGACGGGAGGAGCACATTTCAGAAAACGTGCTCAGCTCGTCCAGAAAATGCGATTTAAGCAATAAAATTAAAAATGCACCCAAAACCTAAACCAAACGTTGCAGGTGGTTATTTCTTCGTGCGCAGTGGTCAACGCGGCACTCTCTAGCTGCCAAGAGCACTTTTTACTATGCGCACCCAACCAGAGTGAAGGG
Organism: Syngnathus scovelli; assembly: GCF_024217435.2. Classification (NCBI taxonomy): domain Eukaryota; kingdom Metazoa; phylum Chordata; class Actinopteri; order Syngnathiformes; family Syngnathidae; genus Syngnathus; species Syngnathus scovelli. The sequence continues at coordinate 1,900,233 of NW_026061342.1, read as the reverse complement.
AGGAGCACATTTCAGAAAACGTGCTCAGCTCGTCGAGAAAATGCAATTTAAGCAATAAAATTAAAAATGCACCCAAAACCTAAACCAAACGTTGCAGGTGGTTATTTCTTCGTGCGCAGCAGTCAACGCGCCACTCTCTAGCCGCCAAGAACACTTTTTACTATGCGCACCCAACCAGAGTGACGGGAGGAGCACATTTCAGAAAACGTGCTCAGCTCGTCGAGAAAATGCGATTTAAGCAATAAAATTAAAAATGCACCTAAAACCTAAACCAAACGTTGCAGGTGGTTATTTCTTCATGCGCAGTGGTCAACGCGGCACTCTCTAGCTGCCAAGAGCACTTTTTACTATGCGCACCCAACCAGAGTGACGGGAGGAGCACATTTCAGAAAACGTGCTCAGCTCGTCCAGAAAATGCGATTTAAGCAATAAAATTAAAAATGCACCCAAAACCTAAACCAAACGTTGCAGGTGGTAATTTCTTCATGCGCAGCAGTCAACGCGGCACTCTCTAGCTGCCAAGAGCACTTTTTACTATGCGCACCCAACCAGAGTGACGGGAGGAGCACATTTCAGAAAACGTGCTCAGCTCGTCCAGAAAATGCGATTTAAGCAATAAAATTAAAAATGCACCCAAAACCTAAACCAAACGTTGCAGGTGGTAATTTCTTCATGCGCAGCAGTCAACGCGGCACTCTCTAGCTGCCAAGAGCACTTTTTACTATGCGCACCCAACCAGAGTGACGGGAGGAGCACATTTCAGAAAACGTGCTTAGCTCGTCGAGAAAATGCGATTTAAGCAATAAAATTAAAAATGCACCCAAAACCTAAACCAAACGTTGCAGGTGGTTATTTCTTCATGGGCAGTGGTCAACGCGGCACTCTCTAGCTGCCAAGAGCACTTTTTACTATGCACACCCAACCAGAGTGACGGGAGGAGCACATTTCAGAAAACGTGCTCAGCTCCTCGAGAAAATGCGATTTAAGCAATAAAATTAAAAATGCACCCAAAACATTAAACCAAACGTTGCAGGTGGTTATTTCTTCATGCGCAGTGGTCAACGCGGCACTGTCTAGCTGCCAAGAGCATTTTTTACTATGCGCACCCAACCAGAGTGACGGGAGGAGCGCATTTCAGGAAACGTGCTCAGCTCGTCGAGAAAATGCGATTTAAGCAATAAAATTAAAAATGCACCCAAAACCTAAAGCAAACGTTGCAGATGGTCATTTCTTCATGTGCAGCAGTCAACGCGGCACTCTCTAGCTTCCAAGAGCACTTTTTACTATGCGCACCGAACCAGAGTGACGGGAGGAGCACATTTCAGAAAACGTGCTCAGCTCGTCGAGAAAATGCGATTTAAGCAATAAAATTAAAAATGCACCTAAAAACCTAAACCAAACGTTGCAGGTGGTTATTTCTTCATGCGCAGTGGTCAACGCGGCACTCTGTAGCTGCCAAGAGCACTATTAACTATGCGCACCCAACCAGAGTGACGGGAGGAGCGCATTTCAGGAAACGTGCTCAGCTCGTCGAGAAAATGCGATTTAAGCAATAAAATTAAAAATGCACCCAAAACCTAAACCAAACGTTGCAGGTGGTTATTTCTTCATGCGCAGTGGTCAACGCGGCACTCTCTAGCTGCCAAGAGCACTTTTTACTATGCGCACCCAACCAGAGTGACGGGAGGAGCACATTTCAGAAAACGTGCTCAGCTCGCCGAGAAAATGCGATTTAAGCAATACAATTAAAAATGCACCTAAAACCTAAACCAACCGTTGCAGGTGGTTATTTCTTCATGCGCAGTGGTCAACGCGGCACTCTCTAGCTGCCAAGAGCACTTTTTACTATGCGCACCCACCCAGAGTGACGGGAGGAGCACATTTAAGAAAACGTGCTCAGCTCGTCGAGAAAATGCGATTTAAGCAATAAAATTAAAAATGCACCTAAAATCTATACCAAACGTTGCAGGTGGTTATTTCTTCATGCGCAGCAGTCAACACGGCACTCTCTAGCTGCCAAGAGCACTTTTTACTATGCACACCCAACCAGAGTGACGGGAGGAGCACATTTCAGAAAACGTGCTCAGCTCGTCGAGAAAATGCGATTTAAGCAATAAAATTAAAAATGCACCCAAAACATTTAACCAAACGTTGCAGGTGGTTATTTCTTCATGCGCAGTGGTCAACGCGGCACTCTCTAGCTGCCAAGAGCATTTTTTACTTTGCGCACCCAACCAGAGTGACGGGAGGAGCACATTTCAGAAAACGTGCTCAGCTCGTCGAGAAAATGCGATTTAAGCAATAAAATTAAAAATGCACCTAAAACCTAAACCAAACGTTGCAGGTGGTTATTTCTTCATGCGCAGTGGTCAACGCGGCACTCTCTAGCTGCCAAGAGCACTTTTTACTATGCGCACCCAACCAGAGCGACGGGAGGAGCACATTTCAGAAAACGTGCTCAGCTCGTCGAGAAAATGCGATTTAAGCAATAAAATGAAAAATGCACCCAAAACCTAAACCAAACGTTGCAGGTGGTTATTTCTTCATGCGCAGTGGTAAACGCGGCACTCTCTAGCTGCCAAGAGCACTTTTTACTATGCGCACCCAACCAGATTGACGGGAGGAGCACATTTCATAAAACGTGCTCAGCTCGTCCAGAAAATGCTATTTAAGCAATAAAATTAAAAATGCACCTAAAACCTAAACCAAACGTTGCAGATGGTCATTTCTTCATGCGCAGTGGTCAACGCGGCACTCTCTAGCTGCCACGAGCACTTTTTACTATGCGCACCCAACCAGAGTGACGGGAGGAGCACATTTCAGAAAACGTGCTCAGCTCGTCGAGAAAATGCGATTTAAGCAATAAAATTAAAAATGCACCTAAAATCTATACCAAACGTTGCAGGTGGTTATTTCTTCATGCGCAGCAGTCAACACGGCACTCTCTAGCTGCCAAGAGCACTTTTTACTATGCACACCCAACCAGAGTGACGGGAGGAGCACATTTCAGAAAACGTGCTCAGCTCGTCGAGAAAATGCGATTTAAGCAATAAAATTAAAAATGCACCCAAAACATTAAACCAAACGTTGCAGGTGGTTATTTCTTCATGCGCAGTGGTCAACGCGGCACTCTCTAGCTGCCAAGAGCATTTCTTACTTTGCGCACCCAACCAGAGTGACGGGAGGAGCACATTTCAGAAAACGTGCTCAGCTCGTCGAGAAAATGCGATTTAAGCAATAAAATTAAAAATGCACCTAAAACCTAAACCAAACGTTGCAGGTGGTTATTTCTTCATGCGCAGTGGTCAACGCGGCACTCTCTAGCTGCCAAGAGCACTTTTTACTATGCGCACCCAACCAGAGTGACGGGATGAGCACATTTCAGAAAACGTGCTCAGCTCGTCGAGAAAATGCGATTTAAGCAATAAAATAAAAAATGCACCTAAAACCTAAACCAAACGTTGCAGGTGGTTATTTCTTCATGTGCAGTGGTCAACGCGGCACTCTCTAGCTGCCAAGAGCACTTTTTACTATGCGCACCCAACCAGAGTGACGGGAGGAGCACATTTCAGAAAACGTGCTCAGCTCGTCGAGAAAATGCGATTTAAGCAATAAAATTAAAAATGCACCTAAAACCTAAACCAAACGTTGCAGGTGGTTATTTCTTCATGCGCAGTGGTCAACGCGGCACTCTCTAGCTGCCAAGAGCACTTTTTACTATGCGCACCCAACCAGAGTGACGGGAGGAGCACATTTCAGAAAACGTGCTCAGCTCGTCGAGAAAATGCGATTTAAGCAATAAAATTTAAAATGCACCTAAAACCTAAACCAAACGTTGCAGGTGGTTATTTCTTCATGCGCAGTGGTCAATGCGGCACTCTCTAGCTGCCAAGAGCACTTTTTACTATGCGCACCTAACCAGAGTGACGGGAGGAGCACATTTCAGAAAATGTGCTCAGCTCGTCGAGAAAATGCGATTTAAGCAATAAAATTAAAAATGCACCTAAAACCTAAACCAAACGCTGCAGATGGTCATTTCTTCATGCGCAGTGGTCAACGCGGCACTCTCTAGCTGCCAAGAGCACTTTTTACTATGCGCACCCACCCAGAGTGACGGGAGGAGCACATTTAAGAAAACGTGCTCAGCTCGTCGAGAAAATGCGATTTAAGCAATAAAATTAAAAATGCACCTAAAATCTATACCAAACGTTGCAGGTGGTTATTTCTTCATGCGCAGCAGTCAACACGGCACTCTCTAGCTGCCAAGAGCACTTTTTACTATGCACACCCAACCAGAGTGACGGGAGGAGCACATTTCAGAAAACGTGCTCAGCTCGTCGAGAAAATGCGATTTAAGCAATAAAATTAAAAATGCACCCAAACCCTAAACCAAACGTTGCAGGTGGTTATTTCTTCATGCGCAGTGGTCAACGCGGCACTCTCTAGCTGCCAAGAGCACTTTTTACTATGCACACCCAACCAGAGTGACGGGAGGAGCGCATTTCAGGAAACGTGCTCAGCTCGTCGAGAAAATGCGATTTAAGCAATAAAATTAAAAATGCACCCAAAACCTAAACCAAACGTTGCAGGTGGTTATTTCTTTATGCGCAGTGGTCAACGCGGCACTCTCTAGCTGCCAAGAGCACTTTTTACTATGCGCACCCAACCAGAGTGACGGGAGGAGCACATTTCAGAAAACGTGCTCAGCTCGCCGAGAAAATGCGATTTAAGCAATACAATTAAAAATGCACCTAAAACCTAAACCAAACGTTGCAGGTGGTTATTTCTTCATGCGCAGTGGTCAACGCGGCACTCTCTAGCTGCCAAGAGCACTTTTTACTATGCGCACCCACCCAGAGTGACGGGAGGAGCACATTTAAGAAAACGTGCTCAGCTCGTCGAGAAAATGCGATTTAAGCAATAAAATTAAAAATGCACCTAAAATCTATACCAAACGTTGCAGGTGGTTATTTCTTCATGCGCAGTGGTCAACGCGGCACTCTCTAGCTGCCAAGAGCATTTTTTACTTTGCGCACCCAACCAGAGTGACGGGAGGAGCACATTTCAGAAAACGTGCTCAGCTCGTCGAGAAAATGCGATTTAAGCAATAAAATTAAAAATGCACCTAAAACCTAAACCAAACGTTGCAGGTGGTTATTTCTTCATGCGCAGTGGTCAACGCGGCACTCTCTAGCTGCCAAGAGAACTTTTTACTATGCGCACCCAACCAGAGTGACGGGAGGAGCACATTTCAGAAAACGTGCTCAGCTCGTCGAGAAAATGCGATTTAAGCAATAAAATTAAAAATGCACCTAAAACCTAAACCAAACGTTGCAGGTGGTTATTTCTTCGTGCGCAGCAGTCAACGCGGCACTCTCTAGCTGCCAAGAGCACTTTTTACTATGCGCACCCAACCAGATTGACGGGAGGAGCACATTTCAGAAAACGTGCTCAGCTCGTCGAGTAAATGCAATATAAGCAATAAAATTAAAAATGCACCCAAAACCTAAACCAAACGTTGCAGGTGGTTATTTCTTCATGCGCAGTGGTCAACGCGGCACTCTCTAGCTGCCAAGAGCACTTTTTACTATGCACACCCAACCAGAGTGACGGGAGGAGCACATTTCAGAAAACGTGCTCAGCTCGTCCAGACAATGCGATTTAAGCAATAAAATTAAAAATGCACCCAAAACCTAAACCAAACGTTGCAGTTGGTTATTTCTTCATGCGCAGTGGTCAACGCCGCACTCTCTAGCTGCCAAGAGCACTTTTTACTATGCGCACCCAACCAGAGTGACGGGAGGAGCGCATTTCAGAAAACGTGCTCAGCTCGTCGAGAAAATGCGATTTAAGCAATAAAATTAAAAATGCACCTAAAACCTAAACCAAAAGCTGCAGGTGGTTATTTCTTCATGCGCAGCAGTCAACGCGGCACTCTCTAGCTGCCAAGAGCACTTTTTACTATGCGCACCCAACCAGAGTGACGGGAGGAGCACATTTCAGAAAACGTGCTCAGCTCGTCGAGAAAATGCAATTTAAGCAATAAAATTAAAAATGCACCTAAAACCTAAACCAAACGTTGCAGGTGGTTATTTCTTCATGCGCAGTGGTCAACGCGGCACTCTCTAGCTGCCAAGAGCACTTTTTACTATGCGCACCCAACCAGAGTGACGGGAGGAGCACATTTCAGAAAACGTGCTCAGCTCGTCGAGAAAATGCGATTTAAGCAATAAAATTAAAAATGCACCTAAAACCTAAACCAAACGTTGCAGGTGGTTATTTCTTCATGCGCAGCAGTCAACGCGGCACTCTCTAGCTGCCAATAGCACTTTTTACTATGCGCACCCAACCAGAGTGACGGGAGGAGCACATTTCAGAAAACGTGCTCAGCTCGTCGAGGAAATGCGATTTAAGCAATAAAATTAAAAATGCACCTAAAACCTAAACCAAACGTTGCAGATGGTCATTTCTTCATGCGCAGTGGTCAACGCGGCACTCTCTAGCTGCCATGAGCACTTTTTACTATGCGCACCCAACCAGAGTGACGGGAGGAGCACATTTCAGAAAACGTGCTCAGCTCGTCGAGAAAATGCGATTTAAGCAATAAAATTAAAAATGCACCCAAAACCTAAACCAAACGTTGCAGGCGGTTATTTCTTCATGCGCAGTGGTCAACGCGGCACTATCTAGCTACCAAGAGCACTTTTTACTATGCGCACCCAACCAGAGTGACGGGAGGAGCACATTTCAGAAAACGTGCTCAGCTCGTCGAGAAAATGCGATTTAAGCAATAAAATTAAAAATGCACCTAAAACCTAAACCAAACGTTGCAGGTGGTTATTTCTTCATGCGCAGCAGTCAACGCGGCACTCTCTAGCTGCCAAGAGCACTTTTTACTATGCGCACCCAACCAGAGTGACGGGAGGAGCACATTTCAGAAAACGTGCTCAGCTCGTCGAGAAAATGCGATTTAAGCAATCAAATTAAAAATGCACCTAAAACCTAAAACAAACGTTGCACGTGGTTATTTCTTCATGCGCAGTGGTCAACGCGGCACTCTCTAGCTGCCAAAAGCACTTTTTACTATGCGCACCCAACCAGAGTGACGGGAGGAGCACATTTCAGAAAACGTGCTCAGCTCGTCGAGAAAATGCGATTTAAGCAATAAAATTAAAAATGCACCCAAAACCTAAACCAAACGTTGCAGATGGTCATTTCTTCATGCGCAGTGGTCAACGCGGCACTCTCTAGCTGCCAAGAGCACTTTTTACTATGCGCACCCAACCAGAGTGACGGGAGGAGCACATTTCAGAAAACGTGCTCAGCTCGTCGAGACAATGCGATTTAAGCAATAAAATTAAAAATGCACCTAAAACCTAAACCAAACGCTGCAGATGGTCATTTCTTCATGCGCAGTGGTCAACGCGGCAATCTCTAGCTGCCAAGAGCACTTTTTACTATGCGCACCCAACCAGAGTGACGGGAGGAGCACATTTCAGAAAACGTGCTCAGCTCGTCCAGAAAATGCGATTTAAACAATAAAATTAAAAATGCACCCAAAACCTAAACCAAACGTTGCAGGTGGTTATTTCTTCATGCGCAGTGGTCAACGCGGCACTCTCTAGCTGCCAGGAGCACTTTTTACTATGCGCACCCAACCAGAGTGACGGGAGGAGCACATTTCAGAAAACGTGCTCAGCTCGTCGAGAAAATGCGATTTAAGCAATACAATTAAAAATGCACCTAAAACCTAAACCAAACGTTGCAGGTGGTTATTTCTTCATGCGCAGTGGTCAACGCGGCACTCTCTAGCTGCCAAGAGCACTTTTTACTATGCGCACCCAACCAGAGTGACGGGAGGAGCACATTTCAGAAAACGTGCTCAGCTCGTCGAGAAAATGCGATTTAAGCAATAAAATAAAAAATGCACCTACAACCTAAACCAAACGCTGCAGATGGTCATTTCTTCATGTGCAGTGGTCAACGCGGAACTCTCTAGCTGCCAAGAGCACCTTTTACTATGCGCACCCAACCAGAGTGACGGGAGGAGCACATTTCAGAAAACGTGCTCAGCTCGTCGAGAAAATGCGATTTAAGCAATAAAATTAAAAATGCACCCAAAACCTAAACCAAACGTTGCAGGTGGTTATTTCTTAGTGCGCAGCAGTCAACGCGGCACACTCTAGCTGCCAAGAGCACTTTTTAATATTCACACCCAACAAGAGTGACGGGAGGAGCGCATTTCAGAAAACGTGCTCAGCTCGACGAGAACATGCGATTTAAGCAATAAAATTAAAAATGCAGCCAAAACATAAACCAAACGTTGCAGGTGGTTATTTCTTCGTGCGCAGCAGTCAACGCGGCACTCTCTAGCTGCCAAGAACACTTTTTACTATGCGCACCCAACCAGAGTGACGGGAGGAGCACATTTCAGAAAACGTGCTCAGCTCGTCGAGAAAATGCGATTTAAGCAATAAAATTAAAAATGCACCTAAAACCTAAACCAAACGTTGCAGGTGGTTATTTCTTCATGCGCAGTGGTCAACGCGGCACTCTCTAGCTGCCAAGAGCACTTTTTACTATGCGCACCCAACCAGAGTGACGGGAGGAGCACATTTCAGAAAACGTGCTCAGCTCGTCCAGAAAATGCGATTTAAGCAATAAAATTAAAAATGCACCCAAAACCTAAACCAAACGTTGCAGATGGCCATTTCTTCATGCGCAGTGGTCAACGCGGCACTCTCTAGCTGCCAAGAGCACTTTTTAATATGCACACCCAACAAGAGTGACGGGAGGAGCGCATTTCAGAAAACGTGCTCAGCTCGACGAGAACATGCGATTTAAGCAATAAAATTAAAAATGCACCCAAAACCTAAACCAAACGTTGCAGGTGGTTATTTCTTCATGCGCAGTGGTCAACGCGGCACTCTCTAGCTACCAAGAGCACTTTTTACTATGCGCACCCAACCAGAGTGACGGGAGGAGCACATTTCAGAAAACGTGCTCAGCTCGTCGAGAAAATGCGATTTAAGCAATAAAATTAAAAATGCACCCAAAACCTAAACCAAACGTTGCAGGTGGTTATTTCTTCATGCGCAGTGGTAAACGCGGCACTCTCTAGCTGCCAAGAGCACTTTTTACTATGCACACCCAACCAGAGTGACGGGAGGAGCACATTTCAGAAAACGTGCTCAGCTCGTCGAGAAAATGCGATTTAAGCAATAAAATTAAAAATGCACCCAAAACCTAAACCAAACGTTGCAGGTGGTTATTTCTTCATGCGCAGTGGTCAACGCGGCACTCTCTAGCTGCCAAGATCACTTTTTACTATGCGCACCCAACCAGAGTGACGGGAGGAGCACATTTCATAAAACGTGCTCAGCTCGTCGAGAAAATGCGATTTAAGCAATAAAATTAAAAATGCACCCAAAACCTAAACCAAACGTTGCAGGTGGTTATTTCTTCATGCGCAGTGGTCAACGCGGCACTCTCTAGCTGCCAAGAGCACTTTTTACTATGCACACCCAACCAGAGTGACGGGAGGAGCGCATTTCAGAAAACCTGCTCAGCTCGACGAGAAAATGCGATTTAAGCAATAAAATTAAAAATGCACCCAAAACCTAAACCAAACGTTGCAGGTGGTTATTTCTTCATGCGCAGTGGTCAACGCGGCACTCTCTAGCTGCCAAGAGCACTTTTTCGATGCACACCCAACCAGAGAGACGGGAGGAGCGCATTTCAGAAAACGTGCTCAGCTCGACGAGAAAATGCGATTTAAGCAATAAAATTAAAAATGCACCCAAAACCTCTAACCAAACGTTGCAGGTGGTTATTTCTTCATGCGCAGTGGTCAACGCGGCACTCTCTAGCTGCCAAGAGCACTTTTTACTATGCGCACCCAACCAGAGTGACGGGAGGAGCACATTTCAGAAAACGTGCTCAGCTCGTCGAGAAAATGCGATTTAAGCAATAAAATTAAAAATGCACCCAAAACCTAAACCAAACGTTGCAGGTGGTTATTTCTTCATGCGCAGTGGTCAACGCGGCACTCGCTAGCTGCCAAGAGCACTTTTTACTATGCGCACCCAACCAGAGTGACGGGAGGAGCACATTTCAGAAAACGTGCTCAGCTCGTCCAGAAAATGCGATTTAAGCAATAAAATTAAAAATGCACCTAAAACCTAAACCAAACGTTGCAGATGGTCATTTCTTCATGCGCAGTGGTCAACGCGGCACTCTCTAGCTGCCAAGAGCACTTTTTACTATGCACACCCAACCAGAGTGACGGGAGGAGCACATTTCAGAAAACGTGCTCAGCTCGTCCAGAAAATGCGATTTAAGCAATAAAATTAAAAATGCACCCAAAACCTAAACCAAACGTTGCAGGTGGTTATTTCTTCATGCGCAGTGGTCAACGCGGCACTCTCTAGCTGCCAAGAGCACTTTTTACTATGCGCACCCAACCAGAGTGACGGGAGGAGCACATTTCAGAAAACGTGCTCAGCTCGTCGAGAAAATGCGATTTAAGCAATAAAATTAAAAATGCACCTAAAACCTAAACCAAACGTTGCAGGTGGTTACTTCTTCATGCGCAGTGGTCAACGCGGCACTCTGTAGCTGCCAAGAGCACTTTTTACTGTGCGCACCCACCCAGAGTGACGGGAGGAGCACATTTCAGAAAACGTGCTCACCTCGTCGAGAAAATGCGATTTAAGCAATAAAATTAAAAATGCACCTAAAACCTAAACCAAACGTTGCAGGTGGTTATTTCTTCATGCGCAGTGGTCAACGCGGCACTCTCTAGCTGCCAAGAGCACTTTTAACTATGCGCACCCAACCAGAGTGACGGGAGGAGCACATTTCAGAAAACGTGCTCAGCTCGTCGAGAAAATGCGATTTAAGCAATAAAATAAAAAATGCACCTAAAACCTAAACCAAACGTTGCAGGTGGTTATTTCTTCATGCGCAGTGGTCAACGCGGCACTCTCTAGCTGCCAAGAGCACTTTTTACTATGCGCACCCAACCAGAGTGACGGGAGGAGCACATTTCAGAAAACGTGCTCAGCTCGTCGAGAAAATGCGATTTAAGCAATAAAATTAAAAATGCACCTAAAACCTAAACCAAACGTTGCAGGTGGTTATTTCTTCATGCGCAGTGGTCAACGCGGCACTCTCTAGCTGCCAAGAGCACTTTTTACTAAGCGCACCCAACCAGAGTGACGGGAGGAGCACATTTCAGAAAACGTGCTCAGCTCGTCGAGAAAATGCGATTTAAGCAATAAAATTTAAAATGCACCTAAAACCTAAACCAAACGTTGCAGGTGGTTATTTCTTCATGCGCAGTGGTCAATGCGGCACTCTCTAGCTGCCAAGAGCACTTTTTACTATGCGCACCTAACCAGAGTGACGGGAGGAGCACATTTCAGAAAACGTGCTCAGCTCGTCGAGAAAATGCGATTTACGCAATAAAATTAAAAATGCACCTAAAACCTAAACAAAACGTTGCAGGTGGTTATTTCTTCATGCGCAGTGGTCAACGCGGCACTCTCTAGCTGCCAAGAGCACTTTTTACTATGCGCACCCAACCAGAGTGACGGGAGGAGCACATTTCAGAAAACGTGCTCAGCTCGTCGAGAAAATGCGATTTAAGCAATAAAATTAAAAATGCACCCAAAACCTAAACCAAACGTTGCAGGTGGTTATTTCTTCATGCGCAGCAGTCAAAGCGGCACTCTCTAGCTGCCAAGAGCACTTTTTACTATGTGCACCCAACCAGAGTGACGGGAGGAGCACATTTCAGAAAACGTGCTCAGCTCGTCGAGAAAATGCGATTCAAGCAATAAAATTTGAAATGCACCTAAAACCTAAACCAAACGTTGCAGGTGGTTATTTCTTCATGCGCATTGGTCAACGCGGCACTCTCTAGCTGCCAAGAGCACTTTTTACTTTGCGCACCCAACCAGAGTGACGGGAGGAGCACATTTCAGAAAACGTGCTCAGCTCGTCGAGAAAATGCGATTTAAGCAATAAAATTAAAAATGCACCCAAAACCTAAACCAAACGTTGCAGGTGGTTATTTCTTCATGCGCATTGGTCAACGCGGCACTCTCTAGCTGCCAAGAGCACTTTTTACTTTGCGCACCCAACCAGAGTGACGGGAGGAGCACATTTCAGAAAACGTGCTCAGCTCGTCGAGAAAATGCGATTTAAGCAATAAAATTAAAAATGCACCCAAAACCTAAACCAAACGTTGCAGGTGGTTATTTCTTCATGCGCAGTGGTCAACGCGGCACTCTCTAGCTGCCAAGAGCACTTTTTACTATGCGCACCCAACCAGAGTGACGGGAGGAGCACATTTCAGAAAACGTGCTCAGCTCGTCCAGAAAAGGCTATTTAAGCAATAAAATAAAAAAATGCACATAAAACCTAAACCAAACGTTGCAGATGGTCATTTCTTCATGCGCAGTGGTCAATGCGGCACTCTCTAGCTGCCAAGAGCACTTTTTACTATGCGCACCAAACCAGAGTGACGGGAGGAGCACATTTCAGAAAACGTGCTCAGCTCGTCGAGAAAATGCGATTTAAGCAATAAAATTAAAACTGCACCCAAAACCTAAACCAAACGTTGCAGATGGTCATTTCTTCATGCGCAGTGGTCAACGCGGCACTCTCTAGCTGCCAAGAGCACTTTTTACTATGCACACCCAACCAGAGTGACGGGAGGAGCACATTTCAGAAAACGTGCTCAGCTCGTCGAGAAAATGCGATTTAAGCAATAAAATTAAAAATGCACCCAAAACCTAAACCAAACGTTGCAGGTGGTTATTTCTTCATGCGCAGCAGTCAACGCGGCACTCTCTAGCTGCCAAGAGCACTTTTTACTATGCGCACCCAACCAGAGTGACGGGAGGAGCACATTTCAGAAAACGTGCTCAGCTCGTCGAGAAAATGCGATTTAAGCAATAAAATTAAAAATGCACCCAAAACCTAAACCAAACGTTGCAGATGGTCATTTCTTCATGCGCAGTGGTCAACGCGGCACTCTCTAGCTGCCAAGAGCACTTTTTACTATGCGCACCCAACCAGAGTGACGGGAGGACCACATTTCAGAAAACGTGCTCAGCTCGTCGAGAAAATGCGATTTAAGCAATAAAATTAAAAATGCACCCAAAACTTAAACCAAACGTTGCAGGTGGTTATTTCTTCATGCGCAGTGGTCAACGCGGCACTCTCTAGCTGCCAAGAGCACTTTTCACTATGCGCACCCAACCAGAGTGACGGGAGGAGCACTTTTCAGAAAACGTGCTCAGTTCGTCGAGAAATTGCGAATTAAGCAATAAAATTAAAAATGCACCCAAAACCTAAACCAAACGTTGCAGATGGTCATTTCTTCATGCGCAGTGGTCAACGCGGCACTCTCTAGCTGCCAAGAGCACTTTTTACTATGCGCACCCAACCAGAGTGACGGGAGGAGCACATTTCAGAAAACGTGCTCAGCTCGTCGAGAAAATGCGATTTAAGCAATAAAATTAAAAATGCACCTAAAACCCAAACCAAACGTTGCAGGTGGTTATTTCTTCATGCGCAGTGGTCAACGCGGCACTCTCTAGCTGCCAAGAGTACTTTTTACTATGCGCACCCAACCAGAGTGACGGGAGGAGCACATTTCAGAAAATGTGCTCAGCTCGTCGAGAAAATGCCATTTAAGCCGTACAATTAAAAATGCACCTAAAACCTAAACCAAACGTTGCAGGTGGTTGTTTCTTCATGCGCAGTGGTCAACGTGGCACTCTCTAGCTGCCAAGAGCACTTTTTACTATGCGCACCCAACCAGAGTGACGGGAGGAGCACATTTCAGAAAACGTGCTCAGCTCGTCGAGAAAATGCGATTTAAGCAATAAAATTAAAAATGCACCTAAAACCTAAACCAAACGTTGCAGGTGGTTATTTCTTCATGCGCAGTGGTCAACGCGGCACTCTGTAGCTGCCAAGAGCACTTTTTACTATGCGCACCCACCCAGAGTGACGGGAGGAGCACATTTCAGAAAACGTGCTCACCTCGTCGAGAAAATGCGATTTAAGCAATAAAATTAAAAATGCACCTAAAACCTAAACCAAACGTTGCAGGTGGTTATTTCTTCATGCGCAGCAGTCAACGCGGCACTCTCTAGCTGCCAAGAGCACTTTTTACTATGCGCACCCAACCAGAGTGACGGGAGGAGCACATTTCAGAAAACGTGCTCAGCTCGTCGAGAAAATGCGATTTAAGCAATAAAATTAAAAATGCAACTAAAACCTAAACCAAACGTTGCAGGTGGTTATTTCTTCGTGCGCAGCAGTCAACGCGGCACTCTCTAGCTGCCAAGAGCACTTTTTACTATGCGCACCCAACCAGAGTGACGGGAGGAGCACATTTCAGAAAACGTGCTCAGCTCGTCGAGTAAATGCGATTTAAGCAATAAAATTAAAAATGCACCCAAAACCTAAACCAAACGTTGCAGGTGGTTATTTCTTCATGCGCAGTGGTCAACGCGGCACTCTCTAGCTGCCAAGAGCACTTTTAACTATGCGCACCCAACCAGAGTGACGGGAGGAGCACATTTCAGAAAACGTGCTCAGCTCGACGAGAAAATGCGATTTAAGCAATAAAATTAAAAATGCACCCAAAACCTAAACCAAACGTTGCAGGTGGTTATTTCTTCATATGCAGCAGTCAACGCGGCACTCTCTAGCTGCCAAGAGCACTTTTTACTATGCGCACCCAACCAGAGTGACGGGAGGAGCACATTTCAGAAAACGTGCTCAGCTCGTCGAGAAAATGCGATTTAAGCAATAAAATAAAAAATGCACCTAAAACCTAAACCAAACGTTGCAGGTGGATATTTCTTCATGCGCAGTGGTCAACGCGGCACTCTCTAGCTGCCAATAGCACTTCTTACTATGCGCACCCAACCAGAGTGACGTGAGGAGCACATTTCAGAAAACGTGCTCAGCTCGTCGAGAAAATACGATTTAAGCAATAACATTAAAAATGCACCTAAAACCTAAACCAAACGTTGCAGGTGGTTATTTCTTCGTGCGCAGCAGTCAACGCGGCACTCTCTAGCTGCCAAGAGCACTTTTTACTATGCGCACCCAACCAGAGTGACGGGAGGAGCACATTTCAGAAAACGTGCTCAGCTCGTCGAGTAAATGCGATTTAAGCAATAAAATTAAAAATGCACCCAAAACCTAAACCAAACGTTGCAGGTGGTTATTTCTTCATGCGCAGTGGTCAATGCGGCACTCTCTAGCTGCCAAGAGCACTTTTTACTATGCGCACCCAACCAGAGTGACGGGAGGAGCACATTTCAGAAAACGTGCTCAGCTCGTCCAGAAAATGCGATTTAAGCAATAAAATTAAAAATGCACCTAAAACCTAAACCAAACGTTGCAGATGGTCATTTCTTCATGCGCAGTGGTCAACGCGGCACTCTCTAGCTGCCAAGAGCACTTTTTAATATGCACACCCAACAAGAGTGACGGGAGGAGCGCATTTCAGAAAACGTGCTCAGCTCGTCGAGAAAATGCAATTTAAGCAATAAAATTAAAAATGCACCCAAAACCTAAACCAAACGTTGCAGATGGTCATTTCTTCATGTGCAGTGGTCAACGCGGCACTCTCTAGCTGCCAAGAGCACTTTTTACTATGCACACCCAACCAGAGTGACGGGAGGAGCGCATTTCAGAAAACGTGCTCAGCTCGTCGAGAAAATGCGATTTAAGCAATAAAATTACAAATGCACCCAAAACCTAAACCAAACGTTGCAGGTGGTTATTTCTTCATGCGCAGTGGTCAACGCGGCACTCTCTAGCTGCCAAGAGCACTTTTTACTATGCGCACCCAACCAGAGTGACGGGAGGAGCACATTTCAGAAAACGTGCTCAGCTCGTCGAGAAAATGCGATTTAAGCAATAAAATTAAAAATGCACCCAAAACCTCAACCAAACGTTGCAGGTGGTTATTTCTTCATATGCAGCAGTCAACGCGGCACTCTCTAGCTGCCAAGAGCACTTTTTACTATGCGCACCCAACCAGAGTGACGGGAGGAGCACATTTCAGAAAACGTGCTCAGCTCGTCGAGAAAATGCGATTTAAGCAATAAAATAAAAAATGCACCTAAAACCTAAACCAAACGTTGCAGGTGGATATTTCTTCATGCGCAGTGGTTAACGCGGCACTCTCTAGCTGCCAAGAGCACTTTTTACTATGCGCACCCAACCAGAGTGACGTGAGGAGCACATTTCAGAAAACGTGCTCAGCTCGTCGAGAAAATACGATTTAAGCAATAACATTAAAAATGCACCTAAAACCTAAACCAAACGTTGCAGGTGGTTATTTCTTCATGCGCAGTGGTCAACGCGGCACTCTGTCGCTGCCAAGAGCACTTTTTACTATGCGCACCCAACCAGAGTGACGGGAGGAGCACATTTCAGAAAACGTGCTCAGCTCATTTAGAAAATGCGATTTAAGCAATAAAATTAAAAATGCACCCAAAACCTAAACCAAACGTTGCAGGTGGTTATTTCTTCATGCGCAGTGGTCAACGCGGCACTCTCTAGCTGCCAAGAGCACTTTTTACTATGCGCACCCAACCAGAGTGACGGGAGGAGCGCATTTCAGAAAACGTGCTCAGCTCGTCGAGAAAATGCGATTTAAGCAATAAAATTAAAAATGCACCTAAAACCTAAACCAAAAGTTGCAGGTGGTTATTTCTTCATGCGCATCAGTCAACACGGCACTCTCTAGCTGCCAAGAGCACTTTTTACTATGCGCACCCAACCAGAGTGACGGGAGGAGCACATTTCAGAAAACGTGCTCAGCTCGTCGAGAAAATGCGATTTAAGCAATAAAATTAAAAATGCACCCAAAACCTAAACGAAACGTTGCAGATGGTCATTTCTTCATGTGCAGTGGTCAACGCGGCACTCTCTAGCTGCCAAGAGCACTTTTTACAATGCACACCCAACCAGAGTGACGGGAGGAACGCATTTCAGAAAACGTGCTCAGCTCGTCGAGAAAATGCGATTTAAGCAATACAATTAAAAATGCACCCAAAACCTAAACCAAACGTTGCAGGTGGTTATTTCTTCGTGCGCAGCAGTCAACGCGGCACTCTCTAGCTGCCAAGAACACTTTTTACTATGCGCACCCAACCAGAGTGACGAGAGGAGCACATTTCAGAAAACGTGCTCAAATCGTCGAGAAAATGCGATTTAAGCAATAAAATTAAAAATACACCTAAAACCTAAACCAAACGTTGCAGGTGGTTATTTCTTCATGCGCAGTGGTCAACGCGGCACTCTCTAGCTGCCAAGAGCACTTTTTACTATGCGCACCCAACCAGAGTGACGGGAGGAGCACATTTCAGAAAACGTGCTCAGCTCGTCGAGAAAATGCGATTTAAGCAATAAAATTAAAAATGCACCCAAAACCTAAACCAAACGTTGCAGGTGGTTATTTCTTCATGCGCAGTGGTCAACGCGGCACTCTCTAGCTGCCAAGAGCACTTTTTACTATGCGCACCCAACCAGAGTGACGGGAGGAGCACATTTCAGAAAATGTGCTCAGCTCGTCGAGAAAATGCCATTTAAGCCGTACAATTAAAAATGCACCTAAAACCTAAACCAAACGTTGCAGGTGGTTGTTTCTTCATGCGCAGTGGTCAACGTGGTACTCTCTAGCTGCCAAGAGCACTTTTTACTATGCGCACCCAACCAGAGTGACGGGAGGAGCACATTTCAGAAAACGTGCTCAGCTCGTCGAGAAAATGCGATTTAAGCAATAAAATTAAAAATGCACCTAAAACCTAAACCAAACGTTGCAGGTGGTTATTTCTTCATGCGCAGTGGTCAACGCGGCACTCTGTAGCTGCCAAGAGCACTTTTTACTATGCGCACCCACCCAGAGTGACGGGAGGAGCACATTTCAGAAAACGTGCTCACCTCGTCGAGAAAATGCGATTTAAGCAATAAAATTAAAAATGCACCTAAAACCTAAACCAAACGTTGCAGGTGGTTATTTCTTCATGCGCAGTGGTCAACGCGGCACTCTGTAGCTGCCAAGAGCACTTTTTACTATGCACACCCAACCAGAGTGACGGGAGGAGCACATTTCAGAAAACGTGCTCAGCTCGTCGAGAAAATGCGATTTAAGCAATAAAATTAAAAATACACCTAAAACCTAAACCAAACGTTGCAGGTGGTTATTTCTTCATGCGCAGTGGTCAACGCGGCACTCTCTAGCTGCCAAGAGCACTTTTTACTATGCGCACCCAACCAGAGTGACGGGAGGAGCACATTTCAGAAAACGTGCTCAGCTCGTCGAGAAAATGCGATTTAAGCAATAAAATTAAAAATGCACCCAAAACCTAAACCAAACGTTGCAGGTGGTTATTTCTTCATGCGCAGTGGTCAACGCGGCACTCTCTAGCTGCCAAGAGCACTTTTTACTATGCGCACCCAACCAGAGTGACGGGAGGAGCACATTTCAGAAAATGTGCTCAGCTCGTCGAGAAAATGCCATTTAAGCCGTACAATTAAAAATGCACCTAAAACCTAAACCAAACGTTGCAGGTGGTTGTTTCTTCATGCGCAGTGGTCAACGTGGCACTCTCTAGCTGCCAAGAGCACTTTTTACTATGCGCACCCAACCAGAGTGACGGGAGGAGCACATTTCAGAAAACGTGCTCAGCTCGTCGAGAAAATGCGATTTAAGCAATAAAATTAAAAATGCACCTAAAACCTAAACCAAACGTTGCAGGTGGTTATTTCTTCATGCGCAGTGGTCAACGCGGCACTCTGTAGCTGCCAAGAGCACCTTTTACTATGCGCACCCACCCAGAGTGACGGGAGGAGCACATTTCAGAAAACGTGCTCACCTCGTCGAGAAAATGCGATTTAAGCAATAAAATTAAAAATGCACCTAAAACCTAAACCAAACGTTGCAGGTGGTTATTTCTTCATGCGCAGTGGTCAACGCGGCACTCTCTAGCTGCCAAGAGCACTTTTTACTATGCGCACCCAACCAGAGTGACGGGAGGAGCACATTTCAGAAAACGTGCTCAGCTCGTCGAGAAAATGCGATTTAAGCAATAAAATAAAAAATGCACCTAAAACCTAAACCAAACGTTGCAGGTGGTTATTTCTTCATGTGCAGTGGTCAACGCGGCACTCTCTAGCTGCCAAGAGCACTTTTTACTATGCGCACCCAACCAGAGTGACGGGAGGAGCACATTTCAGAAAACGTGCTCAGCTCGTCGAGAAAATGCGATTTAAGCAATAAAATTAAAAATGCACCTAAAACCTAAACCAAACGTTGCAGGTGGTTATTTCTTCATGCGCAGTGGTCAACGCGGCACTCTCTAGCTGCCAAGAGCACTTTTTACTATGCGCACCCAACCAGAGTGACGGGAGGAGCACATTTCAGAAAACGTGCTCAGCTCGTCGAGAAAATGCGATTTAAGCAATAAAATTTAAAATGCACCTAAAACCTAAACCAAACGTTGCAGGTGGTTATTTCTTCATGCGCAGTGGTAAATGCGGCACTCTCTAGCTGCCAAGAGCACTTTTTACTATGCGCACCTAACCAGAGTGACGGGAGGAGCACATTTCAGAAAATGTGCTCAGCTCGTCGAGAAAATGCGATTTAAGCAATAAAATTAAAAATGCACCTAAAACCTAAACCAAACGCTGCAGATGGTCATTTCTTCATGCGCAGTGGTCAACGCGGCACTCTCTAGCTGCCAAGAGCACTTTTTACTATGCGCACCCACCCAGAGTGACGGGAGGAGCACATTTAAGAAAACGTGCTCAGCTCGTCGAGAAAATGCGATTTAAGCAATAAAATTAAAAATGCACCTAAAATCTATACCAAACGTTGCAGGTGGTTATTTCTTCATGCGCAGTGGTCAACGCGGCACTCTCTAGCTGCCAAGCGCACTTTTTACTATGCGCACCCAACCAGAGTGACGGGAGGAGCACATTTCAGAAAACGTGCTCAGCTCGTCCAGAAAATGCGATTTAAGCAATAAAATTAAAAATGCACCCAAAACCTAAACCAAACGTTGCAGGTGGTTATTTCTTCGTGCGCAGTGGTCAACGCGGCACTCTCTAGCTGCCAAGAGCACTTTTTACTATGCGCACCCAACCAGAGTGAAGGGAGGAGCACATTTCAGAAAACGTGCTCAGCTCGTCGAGAAAATGCAATTTAAGCAATAAAATTAAAAATGCACCCAAAACCTAAACCAAACGTTGCAGGTGGTTATTTCTTCGTGCGCAGCAGTCAACGCGCCACTCTCTAGCCGCCAAGAACACTTTTTACTATGCGCACCCAACCAGAGTGACGGGAGGAGCACATTTCAGAAAACGTGCTCAGCTCGTCGAGAAAATGCGATTTAAGCAATAAAATTAAAAATGCACCTAAAACCTAAACCAAACGTTGCAGGTGGTTATTTCTTCATGCGCAGTGGTCAACGCGGCACTCTCTAGCTGCCAAGAGCACTTTTTACTATGCGCACCCAACCAGAGTGACGGGAGGAGCACATTTCAGAAAACGTGCTCAGCTCGTCCAGAAAATGCGATTTAAGCAATAAAATTAAAAATGCACCCAAAACCTAAACCAAACGTTGCAGGTGGTAATTTCTTCATGCGCAGCAGTCAACACGGCACTCTCTAGCTGCCAAGAGCATTTTTTACTATGCGCACCCAACCAGAGTGACGGGAGGAGCGCATTTCAGGAAACGTGCTCAGCTCGTCGAGAAAATGCGATTTAAGCAATAAAATTAAAAATGCACCCAAAACCTAAACCAAACGTTGCAGGTGGTTATTTCTTCATGCGCAGCAGTCAACGCGGCACTCTCTAGCTGCCAAGAGCACTTTTTACTATGCACACCCAACCAGAGTGACGGGAGGAGCACATTTCAGAAAACGTGCTCAGCTCGTCCAGAAAATGCGATTTAAGCAATAAAATTAAAAATGCACCCAAAACCTAAACCAAACGTTGCAGGTGGTAATTTCTTCATGCGCAGCAGTCAACGCGGCACTCTCTAGCTGCCAAGAGCACTTTTTACTATGCGCACCCAACCAGAGTGACGGGAGGAGCACATTTCAGAAAACGTGCTTAGCTCGTCGAGAAAATGCGATTTAAGCAATAAAATTAAAAATGCACCC
The DNA here is from genome assembly GCF_024217435.2 of Syngnathus scovelli. Taxonomy (NCBI): domain Eukaryota; kingdom Metazoa; phylum Chordata; class Actinopteri; order Syngnathiformes; family Syngnathidae; genus Syngnathus; species Syngnathus scovelli. The sequence goes on along the minus strand of NW_026061342.1, from coordinate 1,879,023 downwards.
AAAACCTAAACCAAACGTTGCAGGTGGTTATTTCTTCATGCGCAGTGGTCAACGCGGCACTCTCTAGCTGCCAAGAGCACTTTTTACTATGCACACCCAACCAGAGTGACGGGAGGAGCACATTTCAGAAAACGTGCTCAGCTCCTCGAGAAAATGCGATTTAAGCAATAAAATTAAAAATGCACCCAAAACATTAAACCAAACGTTGCAGGTGGTTATTTCTTCATGCGCAGTGGTCAACGCGGCACTCTCTAGCTGCCAAGAGCATTTTTTACTATGCGCACCCAACCAGAGTGACGGGAGGAGCGCATTTCAGGAAACGTGCTCAGCTCGTCGAGAAAATGCGATTTAAGCAATAAAATTAAAAATGCACCCAAAACCTAAAGCAAACGTTGCAGATGGTCATTTCTTCATGTGCAGCAGTCAACGCGGCACTCTCTAGCTTCCAAGAGCACTTTTTACTATGCGCACCGAACCAGAGTGACGGGAGGAGCACATTTCAGAAAACGTGCTCAGCTCGTCGAGAAAATGCGATTTAAGCAATAAAATTAAAAATGCACCTAAAAACCTAAACCAAACGTTGCAGGTGGATATTTCTTCATGCGCAGTGGTCAACGCGGCACTCTGTAGCTGCCAAGAGCACTATTAACTATGCGCACCCAACCAGAGTGACGGGAGGAGCGCATTTCAGGAAACGTGCTCAGCTCGTCGAGAAAATGCGATTTAAGCAATAAAATTAAAAATGCACCCAAAACCTAAACCAAACGTTGCAGGTGGTTATTTCTTCATGCGCAGTGGTCAACGCGGCACTCTCTAGCTGCCAAGAGCACTTTTTACTATGCGCACCCAACCAGAGTGACGGGAGGAGCACATTTCAGAAAACGTGCTCAGCTCGCCGAGAAAATGCGATTTAAGCAATACAATTAAAAATGCACCTAAAACCTAAACCAAACGTTGCAGGTGGTTATTTCTTCATGCGCAGTGGTCAACGCGGCACTCTCTAGCTGCCAAGAGCACTTTTTACTATGCGCACCCACCCAGAGTGACGGGAGGAGCACATTTAAGAAAACGTGCTCAGCTCGTCGAGAAAATGCGATTTAAGCAATAAAATTAAAAATGCACCTAAAATCTATACCAAACGTTGCAGGTGGTTATTTCTTCATGCGCAGCAGTCAACACGGCACTCTCTAGCTGCCAAGAGCACTTTTTACTAGGCACACCCAACCAGAGTGACGGGAGGAGCACATTTCAGAAAACGTGCTCAGCTCGTCGAGAAAATGCGATTTAAGCAATAAAATTAAAAATGCACCCAAAACATTAAACCAAACGTTGCAGGTGGTTATTTCTTCATGCGCAGTGGTCAACGCGGCACTCTCTAGCTGCCAAGAGCATTTTTTACTTTGCGCACCCAACCAGAGTGACGGGAGGAGCACATTTCAGAAAACGTGCTCAGCTCGTCGAGAAAATGCGATTTAAGCAATAAAATTAAAAATGCACCTAAAACCTAAACCAAACGTTGCAGGTGGTTATTTCTTCATGCGCAGTGGTCAACGCGGCACTCTCTAGCTGCCAAGAGCACTTTTTACTATGCGCACCCAACCAGAGCGACGGGAGGAGCACATTTCAGAAAACGTGCTCAGCTCGTCGAGAAAATGCGATTTAAGCAATAAAATTAAAAATGCACCCAAAACCTAAACCAAACGTTGCAGGTGGTTATTTCTTCATGCGCAGTGGTAAACGCGGCACTCTCTAGCTGCCAAGAGCACTTTTTACTATGCGCACCCAACCAGAGTGACGGGAGGAGCACATTTCATAAAACGTGCTCAGCTCGTCCAGAAAATGCTATTTAAGCAATAAAATTAAAAATGCACCTAAAACCTAAACCAAACGTTGCAGATGGTCATTTCTTCATGCGCAGTGGTCAACGCGGCACTCTCTAGCTGCCAAGAGCACTTTTTACTATGCACACCCAACCAGAGTGACGGGAGGAGCACATTTCAGAAAACGTGCTCAGCTCGTCCAGAAAATGCGATTTAAGCAATAAAATTAAAAATGCACCTAAAACCTAAACCAAACGTTGCAGGTGGTTATTTCTTCATATGCAGCAGTCAACGCGGCACTCTCTAGCTGCCAAGAGCACTTTTTACTATGCGCACCCAACCAGAGTGAAGGGAGGAGCACATTTCAGAAAACGTGCTCAGCTCGTCGAGAAAATGCAATTTAAGCAATAAAATTAAAATGCACCCTAAAGGGAAATGTGCTTTTGGGAGTTTGCAAACATATTTTTTAAGTTTGTGTTAAACTTATAATCATATTAATATAATATCTAGTATTAGAGTGCACGTGTGGATTGGTGGGGGGCGAGGAATGTGCAGACAAACTGCATGAACTTGTTTTCTTCAAAGTGTTGTAGAATAGGCCCGGATAGGGAGTACCGGAGGAGATCATCTCAAGGTCGGTTAGGAACAAGAACAACAGCACGTCTATGAGACCGGCCTTTGAGGGAAAAACCCAACTGTCTGACCTCAGCGACACCTGGACCGGGGAGGAGATGGCCATCGACCAATCATCTCACAATATTTTGCATGCTTTAATATTCATATTGTGTTTCTTTAAAACTGGGCAACCCGGAAGAATGTGTCGTCTTTTGGTGGTCACAAAAACGCACGAGTTTTAGTGTGAGGGACCCGGGACCCAGGCCTGTATTAGTGCGCTTTGTCAGGAATAAATAATTGGTAAATTTGGTCTGATTGATCTACTGGTCTTCTCTTTGACAGAACGAACTCGCAAAATTGTTAGGTGCGCCAGTGTGTGGATTAGGACATAGCAATTTATGTGTTAAGTGTTGATCGCAATTTGGAGTCAGATCAATAACTAGAATCCGTAACCTAACAATTTCTTGGTGACCCCGACGTGATGTCAAGAGAAGGGTAATTGACAACTCGTGGTCTTTAGCCAAGACACCGGACAGTGTCAGGGACACTGTCTTCCGGTCGGCGAACCGTTTGGAATAAGCGCACAACGTTGAGCTGGTACGACGTTTCCTAAACCCTGAGCTCATCACCGATAAGGTAAGCAGAATACCTGTTACTATAAGTCGAAATGCTGCAAATTGAAAGAGGAAATTTAAGAGGAGACTGTCGTTCAGATCAAATAAGGTGTGCATGAAGTTAAGATACATACGGTGAATAAGTTTGGAACTTACGTGTGTAACGTGTACGGTAAAGTCAGGGACTTACGCGTACTACTGATAGGTCAGGGACCTAGTGCTTCGTCGTGGCGGACAAGGGTGCGGTGACGATCGTATTCAAATAGCTGGGGTTAATAAAGAGATCCCCGAGGGGAAGTGAGGCCTCCTCAAAAAATATCCGGTGGTAACAGTTCCTCCTGTGAGAGATCAGACCGCTAAAACATCCAAAATGAACCAAATTGGGGGGAGAGAGAGTGTGCGCGCAGAGGATCCTCATGAGTGGGTGTGTATATGAGTGTGTGTGAGTGATGTGTGTTCTATGGAAGAATGGTGTGTTTAAGTTAAGTTGGTTAGAGAAACTAAGATGAGCAAGGTGTGGCAGTAGAGAAAATAAGGTGTGTGACAGAAAGTTACTAGAACGGTGGCTTGATAGGATGAGAATAAGAGACAACAAATGTTGTGTAGAAGACATTGAAAGATGTCGAATGTGAACATGGTGAAGGGCGCAACAGCAAAGTTGGCCTGCCCTTTGAGAGGTTGAGACTGATGGGCGAGCCTGCACTCGCGCGTAGTCGCGGGTCTGGGCTGTATGCGTGGGCCTGTGCTATGCTCGCGCGGGCGGTGGGCCGGCATCATGATTGTTGCAGGAAATGGCCAGCCTGTAACCAGTCAACATTGATGCCGCGACCCTCTCGCACGGGGGGTGCTATAGCCCGGGCGGGGCAGGGACAGTGTGAGTTTCTCAGTGAATGTTTGAAGCAGTGAGATTGAAGGAATGTATATGCTGATGTGGAAGCGCAAATTGTGAGTGGTATTGACCGATAGAAAGTGGCAAAGAAGCTACATGAGAGATGGATTGTGCGTGCGTGCGTATGCGTGTGTGTGTGTGTGTGTGTGTGTGTGTGTGTGTACGTGCGGTTGTGTGCGCGCTCGGTGTGTGCGTTTATGTGCACACCCTGTGTGCTGCATCCACACAGTGTGAGGAGGAAGACGGCATGGATCAGAGAATGTTCAAGAAAGGGGGGCTAACTCGTAAATAATGAGGAGCTATTGGGAGTAATCTGTTTGTCCTTTCTTTAAGGTTAGGTTAGGTTAGGTTAGCAACACGAGCGATTTAGAGGTTCAAAAGAAAGACAGTTAAAAGAAAAAAACATTTTTGATTTGGACAATGGCAGGCTAACAAGAGCATGAGAAAGAAGGGTAGAGAAAGCGGTGAAAATAGACAAGGAAAGAAATGAATACAAGGGCATTTATCCATCTTTGCATGATGTGACACACCCGAGTGCCCCGAAACTCGGAGTGAGCTATGTTGGACCGCCGCCGTACGGCGACTCCGGAGTAATGGATCCGGTGGTGACGTTGGGTGGTAGGATGGTAGTGGATGTCGAGGGCGAAGGCGGAAGGGCGGATAAGAGTATTGTACAGTTGATTGAACAAGCAGTAAATAAAGAGAGGCGACGGGCCCGGGAGGGGGACACATCCCGCGTGGACACATCCCGCGTGGACACCTCCACCCCCGGTCCGAGCCCTCAACCGTCCAATGTGACAAAAGGAGAAAGCTGGCATAGACTTACTGCCGAGAATGAGGAGCTAAAAAAGAAAATTGATCAAGCCGATGAGCAGCGTAGACAGGAAGCGCAGATGTTAAAATGGGCAACAGAGAGAGAGAGAGAGAGAGACACGGAGAAAATATAATTTGCGGAGTGGTCAGGGACAGATGACACAGGTCGAGGTGCAGAAAAATGAATTGATGTGTCCGCTGGTGACCACATCGGGCGGTCAGCACTACGAGCCCATGGTGCTCCGTGATGTGACCACGATAATGGAAAATATGCCCCCACTTCACAGAGGAGGCAAGGTGTGGCTGAACAAATTTTTGGCTCTGATGAGTGGGCAGAGCTGTACACTCGGTGACATGCGCTAGATGTTGGCAGGAGCATGCTCCCTGGTGCAACTGCAGGCAACTGAGGAAGCAGCAGGCACAGCGAGACTGGGGAGGGAGGTGCCCTTGCCACAAGTAGCAGCGCCCCTGTTTGAAAACATTAAATTGACTTTCCCACAACCCACCGATCTGGCCCCCACTATGTTTCCTTATGATGTGAAAATGTCACCTGCACAACATTATGTAACATGTGTGGAGAGTTGGATTGAAACCACAGGTCGACATCCGGCTCTCACGCACGAGGCAGAGGTGCTCTTCCGAACGGCGCTGCTGGATGGACTTCCGCCAGATGTGAAGAAGCAGCTAATGTCAGATCCTGACATTCTGGTTTGTGCCGAAGAACGATTTAAACGTCATCTTTTGCATCACTGCAGAATGTTCACTGAGTCACAAGCTAAAGTTGAAAACGAGACAGACGCATTATCTAAACAGTTGTTGAAATTACAGTTGGCAAAAATGCATGGTGAAGCTAAACAGTCTAAATCACAGAAAAAGGAAATGCAAATGTCACAGGCTCTTCAGGTGGTGGGGCGCGGAAGGGGCCAGTTCCGGGGCGGATACAGAGGGAGTGCACCTGCTTACCCGGGGAGGGCAGCATACAAACCCCATTCGCCCAACGCATGTTTCATCTGCGGCGAAACCGACCACTGGGCAAAAGAATGCCCACAGTATCGACCGCGCGGAGCCACCCGCCCACAAACGCACGGAGGTCAGTACTACCAACATGATGATCTCTGGTGTGGACAATTTGAATAGGGCTGCCCAGGGAGCCAGGAAAGCAGTGGCCCGGCGGAGCCAATGCTTCATGTGACAGTGGAAAGAAAAACCTGTGAAGATGCTGGTGGACACAGGAGCAACTTATTCATCAATAAACACTGCCCTTCCTGTATCCTCACTGTCAAAGAAAACAACAACTTTAGTCGGCTTCTCGGGACAACCACGTACTCTGCCTTTTACCAAACCACTTGAAACTGTGATCACCCGGACAGGGTGTAGACTGTGGTACAAATACATCCATTCCACAGACACTCCGATCAATTTGATGGGAAGGGACTTGCTGTCAGCCGTTCAAGCCAGAATTCTGTGTGGGCCAGAGGGAGTGATTATTCAATTTCCAGATGGCATCAGCATCCAGTGCTCACAGCAGCTACAACAACATGGTCAGTGGCTGATGGCGCCCCTACCGGCAGAAGCAGAAACTGCAACCATCTACTGGGCCAGGCTGGAGCCAGAGACCCCTGCTGGTGGCGGTGTGTTCTCGACCTACCTACTGTGGAAGCCTGGATCTGCTCACTGGCGCCATACCACCCACCTGTTGATCCTTTGCATTGCACTCTATTTTATGACCGAAAAAGTGATGATGTATATCGGGATTTGTTTGAAGAAATTGAAGGGCACATGTGGGATTTAACTTCATCGTGCATTTTGATTGGTAAAGAGGGAGTCGCAGCGGCAACTGAATTGACATATGAACAAATGCAGTGGTTCAAAATGACAGAGAAAGGGGTGCCACACATTTCGCTGGCTCTTGCCCCAGGACACGAGGCCAGACAATTGGGCTCAATGGTCAAGCAGTTGTTGCAACAGACTGATTGGCGGAAAACTCACATTCCTAATTTGTACTGGTCTGAGTCTCAGAATGCATACCAAATTAAACAACCCATGGCAGACACAGGATTGCTGGAGGAGATTATGGTGTCCCGCACACACGGTAGGGAGTTAACTGATCATGAGGACGCTGAAGTAATGCTGGCGGCCTTGCCCGACACACTGTGGTCCCAGGGTCCATTTGATGTCGGGTTTTGTCATTCGGTGGCCCCTATTGATCTCCAAATGGATGAGACGCAGCCTATCAAACGGCCTCAATATCGTTGGCCGAAAGAGGCGGACCAAGGCATGGAAGACACTCTGTGTGGCCTCTGGGACGCAGGGGTGTTGGAAGTGTCCGACGGCCAAATCGCACTCCTTGCTGTGGCGTTACCAAACTGGGTGAAGCTTGGGTCAAGGTGGACAGGAGCTTCATTGTGCACTAAGTTTGACAGAACTGAGGAGATTTGATAAAAATTGAAGAATGCGTAGAGCTACAGAGAAAAGCATCATAGTCAGAGATTGAACAGATTTGGATAAAACAAATAGGCTAAAACGGTAAGAAACAAGAGCGAGATCTGATATTTTGGCTCGTCAGGCTTAAGAAGTAGAAGTCGAGTTAGATACATTTTAGAATAGGACATTTGGACTAAAGTGGATTCGGTCAAGAGGAACAGGGGCATTTTGGCATTTTAACAGGGATTGACAGCAAGGGAGATTGAGGATAGAAGATCTGGACAGCAATGACGTAAATTACATTAAAAACTGCCCATTCTAGGGAGAGGTGCTGGATGGTGTGACAGGCAGGATTTTTAGGAAGAGAAAAAGGGGCGAGTTAGACTCGCCAAGAGGGGCAATAAAGAGAAGCAGACTGAGAAACATATTTGAGCTAGACAACAGGAAAAAGGGGGAGAGCCAAATGATGATGTAAAAATCCAGAGGGAATAGTCGGACCCATCTTTATTGAATTTAATTAGGATAATTAATAGAGATCGAGTTTGTAGGAGCAATCTGAGGTTATGGAGGCTCCCCTGACACGCGGGTCCCACAGTCGTCTCCCCCCCAGATAGACATATATGACAATTTGCGATGAATCTGATGGGCGAGTTTATGGAAAATTGAATTGGAGATTTTACAATAGGTCATGTTGACAAGTATGTCCAAATGTGAAGAGTTACTATTAGGAGTCAATGTTTGCCTGCACACTAACATACTAACTTTGCTTAGTGTGGGAGGAGAGCTGAGTGATAGAGACGGATGTGTGTGTCTGCGAGTGTGTGGATGGGTGTGTGCGCATGTGATCATCTATGACTGTGTGTGCGCAGTATGATTGGCCAGAGAGGTCTGAAGTTGGGGTGATGTGTTTGCAATTGAGGATAAAATTCCTCTCACCTGAAGGGGTGGTACAGACTGGAGGGTCTGGAACTGGTAAATGATGAGTTCTGACCGGAACCATGGCTCAATGATCAAATCAGGGGCACCATCGACAACAAAACGATGTGATGGAGAAGGCCCATTTCAGTGATATGGTCAGACAAGACAGAACTAGTATCGAACAGCAAGACTTTGGACGATTTGACGTGTGACGACTTTGAGCTCACCCGACGGGGTGACGGACTAGGTGGACAGTGACCAATTGTTTGACGCTTGAACGTGTTTGCGACAATAGCACGCTCTGCTTTGTTTTTCTGTGTGACTTGATTTTTTTTTTTTTTTTTTTTTTTTGCAGCATCAGCCACCAGCCAAGGAACGGATTGCGCGTTGCTTGCGTAACTTGTTTTCATTCTTGCAGGTTGTCGATTGCATTCGTGGAAAGTTTGTGTTGGATTTACAAGAATATGTTAACCCTTGCCCTTTTGGTTTTTATGATGAACTTGTTGATGACGTGGTTTTCAGGACATGATCCGCGGGCGCCAGGATTCATTTTATGACTGTTTTAATTTTGATACTTGATGTCTGTTTTTGTGTGTACAAATGTCCGCTGTCAGCCGGGCTATAAGCTCACTGACAGGAGTGCGATGATTTTTGTTTGTGTTGCCGAGTGTGTGTGGTGGACAGTCAAGTTTCAAGGACTTGGGGTGATGGTCCCGGGGCCCAGATGGTAACTAGAGGTTCCGCGGGCCTGGCTACAATGAGTGTGGTGATGAGAGGGGACGCTTTGCAGGTTCCTTTTGATACGTAATGACACATTGGGTGAATGTGTCAAAGGGGGAGAGTGGTAAAATAGAAATGGGTGAGTAGGTTTCAATTTGTAATTGTGATATACAAATTTTTTTTCCAAATTCACTTGCTTTCAAGCTTTAACAGGACATGCCAGAATTCACCCAGCAATGATGGAAGGAGCAGAGGAAGACCAGTGACATCTGGTTGTGGTGTGGAGATGACAAATTATAGGATCGCTTGCCGAAGAATGCATCAGGTATCTGTGCCCTCGTGTCGTTGATAATGCCTGTGGTGGTTGTCCCCATTGAAATACAGAATCTCAATTGGAACCTGGAGTCCCCACTGGCGGGGCTCCTGAAGCGAGCCAAAAGAGACATTTTGCCCCCGTGGTTGAGCGACGACGATCCAACATATATTGACACTATAGGAGTGCCCCGGGGTGTGCCAGATAAGTATAAACTCGTTAATCAAGTGTCCTCGGGATTCGAAAGTATCTTCCTATGGATCACCCCCAATAAAAATGTAGACCGTATTAATTACGTTCATTACAATGTCCAACGGCTGGGTAATTATACAGCTGAATCATTCGCCGCAGTTCATGAACAATTGGCTGCAACGTCGTTAATGGCGTTCCAAAATAGAATTGCGTTGGACATGCTATTAGCTAAGGAACATGGTGTGTGTGGAATGTTTGGTGATGCATGTTGTACTTTCATCCCAAACAACACGGCACCAGGAGGCCGACTGACCAGGGCGTTGGAAGGACTGAGGACACTGAACAAAAAGATGAAAGATCATTCAGGCGTACACACCGATATTTGGTCTGATTGGATGAAAACGTTCGGAAGCTGGAAAGGCCTCATCATGTCTGTGCTTGTTGCTGTAGCTATTTTTATTACAATTATGATTTTATGCGATTGTTGTTGTATTCCATGTATTAGGTCACTCACTGTCCGGTTGATCGAGAAAACCGTTGGCCCGTTGCCACCGATGGGCCAATATGCCCTGGTGACTCAACATGAGCAGCGGGGGGAAGGAAGGATCGACAGCGCGCTGGTAGCTGTTTGCTAGGGTAACGGGTGATGACCTCATAAATGAGGTCATGAGAGGGAATAAAGGGAAATGTGCTTTTGGGAGTTTGCAAACATATTTTTTAAGTTTGTGTTAAACTTATAATCATATTAATATAATATCTAGTATTAGAGTGCACGTGTGGATTGGTGGGGGGCGAGGAATGTGCAGACAAACTGCATGAACTTGTTTTCTTCAAAGTGTTGTGGAATAGGCCCGGATAGGGAGTACCGGAGGAGATCATCTCAAGGTCGGTTAGGAACAAGAACAACAGCACGTCTATGAGACCGGCCTTTGAGGGAAAAACCCAACTGTCTGACCTCAGCGACACCTGGACCGGGGAGGAGATGGCCATCGACCAATCATCTCACAATATTTTGCATGCTTTAATATTCATATTGTGTTTCTTTAAAACTGGGCAACCCGGAAGAATGTGTCGTCTTTTGGTGGTCACAAAAACGCACGAGTTTTAGTGTGAGGGACCCGGGACCCAGGCCTGTATTAGTGCGCTTTGTCAGGAATAAATAATTGGTAAATTTGGTCTGATTGATCTACTGGTCTTCTCTTTGACAGAACGAACTCGCAAAATTGTTAGGTGCGCCAGTGTGTGGATTAGGACATAGCAATTTATGTGTTAAGTGTTGATCGCAATTTGGAGTCAGATCAATAACTAGAATCCGTAACCTAACAACCCAAAACCTAAACCAAACGTTGCAGGTGGTTATTTCTTCGTGCGCAGCAGTCAACGCGCCACTCTCTAGCTGCCAAGAACACTTTTTACTATGCGCACCCAACCAGAGTGACGGGAGGAGCACATTTCAGAAAACGTGCTCAGCTCGTCGAGAAAATGCGATTTAAGCAATAAAATTAAAAATGCACCTAAAACCTAAACCAAACGTTGCAGGTGGTTATTTCTTCATGCGCAGTGGTCAACGCGGCACTCTCTAGCTGCCAAGAGCACTTTTTACTATGCGCACCCAACCAGAGTGACGGGAGGAGCACATTTCAGAAAACGTGCTCAGCTCGTCGAGAAAATGCGATTTAAGCAATAAAATTAAAAATGCACCCAAAACCTAAACCAAACGTTGCAGGTGGTTATTTCTTCATGCGCAGTGGTCAACGCGGCACTCTCTAGCTGCCAAGAGCACTTTTTACTATGCGCACCCAACCAGAGTGACGGGAGGAGCACATTTCAGAAAACGTGCTCAGCTCGTCGAGAAAATGCGATTTAAGCAATAAAATTAAAAATGCACCCAAAACCTAAACCAAACGTTGCAGATGGTCATTTCTTCATGCGCAGTGGTCAACGCGGCACTCTCTAGCTGCCAAGAGCACTTTTTACTATACACACCCAACCAGAGTGACTGGAGGAGCGCATTTCAGAAAACGTGCTCAGCTCGACGAGAAAATGCGATTTAAGCAATAAAATTAAAAATGCACCCAAAACCTAAACCAAACGTTGCAGGTGGTTATTTCTTCATGCGCAGTGGTCAACGCGGCACTCTCTAGCTGCCAAGAGCACTTTTTACTATACACACCCAACCAGAGTGACGGGAGGAGCACATTCCAGAAAACGTGCTCAGCTAGTCGAGAAAATGCGATTTAAGCAATAAAATTAAAAATGCACCCAAAACCTAAACCAAACGTTGCAGGTGGTTATTTCTTCATGCGCAGCAGTCAACGCGGCACTCTCTAGCTGCCAAGAGCACTTTTTACTATGCACACCCAACCAGAGTGACTGGAGGAGCGCATTTCAGAAAACGTGCTCAGCTCGTCGAGAAAATGCGATTTAAGCAATAAAATTAAAAATGCACCTAAAACCTAAACCAAACGTTGCAGGTGGTTATTTCTTCATGCGCAGTGGTCAACGCGGCACTCTCTAGCTGCCAAGAGCACTTTTTACTATGCGCACCCAACCAGAGTGACGGGAGGAGCACATTTCAGAAAACGTGCTCAGCTCGTCCAGAAAATGCGATTTAAGCAATAAAATTAAAAATGCACCTAAAACCTAAACCAAACGTTGCAGGTGGTTATTTCTTCGTGCGCAGCAGTCAACGCGGCACTCTCTAGCTGCCAAGAGCACTTTTTACTATGCGCACCCAACCAGAGTGACGGGAGGAGCACATTTCAGAAAACGTGCTCAGCTCGTCGAGTAAATGCAATTTAAGCAATAAAATTAAAAATGCACCCAAAACCTAAACCAAACGTTGCAGGTGGTTATTTCTTTATGCGCAGTGGTCAACGCGGCACTCTCTAGCTGCCAAGAGCACTTTTTACTATGCGCACCCAACCAGAGTGACGGGAGGAGCACATTCCAGAAAACGTGCTCAGCTCGTCGAGAAAATGCGATTTAAGCAATAAAATTAAAAATGCACCCAAAACCTAAACCAAACGTTGCAGATGGTCATTTCTTCATGCGCAGTGGTCAACGCGGCACTCTCTAGCTGCCAAGAGCACTTTTTACTATGCGCACCCAACCAGAGTGACGGGAGGAGCATATTTCAGAAAACGTGCTCAGCTCGTTGAGAAAATGCGATTTAAGCAATAAAATTAAAAATGCACCCAAAACCTAAACCAAACGTTGCAGGTGGTTATTTCTTCATGCGCAGTGGTCAACGCGGCACTCTCTAGCTGCCAAGAGCACTTTTTACTATGCACACCCAACCAGAGTGACGGGAGGAGCGCATTTCAGAAAACGTGCTCAGCTCGACGAGAAAATGCGATTTAAGCAATAAAATTAAAAATGCACCCAAAACCTAAACCAAACGTTGCAGGTGGTTATTTCTTCATGCGCAGTGGTCAACGCGGCACTCTCTAGCTGCCAAGAGCACTTTTTACTATGCGCACCCAACCAGAGTGACGGGAGGAGCACATTTCAGAAAACGTGCTCAGCTCGCCGAGAAAATGCGATTTAAGCAATACAATTAAAAATGCACCTAAAACCTAAACCAAACGTTGCAGGTGGTTATTTCTTCATGCGCAGTGGTCAACGCGGCACTCTCTAGCTGCCAAGAGCACTTTTTACTATGCGCACCCACCCAGAGTGACGGGAGGAGCACATTTCAGAAAACGTGCTCAGCTCGTCGAGTAAATGCAATTTAAGCAATAAAATTAAAACTGCACCCAAAACCTAAACCAAACGTTGCAGGTGGTTATTTCTTCATGCGCAGTGATCAACGCGGCACTCTCTAGCTGCCAAGAGCACTTTTTACTATGCGCACCCAACCAGAGTGACGGGAGGAGCACATTTCAGAAAACGTGCTCAGCTCGTCCAGAAAATGCGATTTAAGCAATAAAATTAAAAATGCACCTAAAACCTAAACCAAACGTTGCAGATGGTCATTTCTTCATGCGCAGTGGTCAACGCGGCACTCTCTAGCTGCCAAGAGCACTTTTTACTATGCGCACCCAACCAGAGTGACGGGAGGAGCGCATTTCAGAAAACGTGCTCAGCTCGTCGAGAAAATGCCATTTAAGCCGTACAATTAAAAATGCACCTAAAACCTAAACCAAACGTTGCAGGTCGTTGTTTCTTCATGCGCAGTGGTCAACGTGGCACTCTCTAGCTGCCAAGAGCACTTCTTACTATGCGCACCCAACCAGAGTGACGGGAGGAGCACATTTCAGAAAACGTGCTCAGCTCGTCGAGAAAATGCGATTTAAGCAATAAAATTAAAAATGCACCTAAAACCTAAACCAAACGTTGCAGGTGGTTATTTCTTCATGCGCAGTGCTCAACGCGGCACTCTCTAGCTGCCAAGAGCACTTTTTACTATGCGCACCCAACCAGAGTGACGGGAGGAGCACATTTCAGAAAACGTGCTCAGCTCGTCGAGAAAATGCGATTTAAGCAATAAAATTTAAAATGCACCTAAAACCTAAACCAAACGTTGCAGGTGGTTATTTCTTCATGCGCAGTGGTCAATGCGGCACTCTCTAGCTGCCAAGAGCACTTTTTACTATGCGCACCTAACCAGAGTGACGGGAGGAGCACATTTCAGAAAATGTGCTCAGCTCGTCGAGAAAATGCGATTTAAGCAATAAAATTAAAAATGCACCTAAAACCTAAACCAAACGCTGCAGATGGTCATTTCTTCATGCGCAGTGGTCAACGCGGCACTCTCTAGCTGCCAAGAGCACTTTTTACTATGCGCACCCACCCAGAGTGACGGGAGGAGCACATTTAAGAAAACGTGCTCAGCTCGTCGAGAAAATGCGATTTAAGCAATAAAATTAAAAATGCACCTAAAATCTATACCAAACGTTGCAGGTGGTTAGTTCTTCATGCGCAGTGGTCAACGCGGCACTCTCTAGCTGCCAAGCGCACTTTTTACTATGCGCACCCAACCAGAGTGACGGGAGGAGCACATTTCAGAAAACGTGCTCAGCTCGTCGAGAAAATGCGATTTAAGCAATAAAATTAAAAATGCACCTAAAACCTAAACCAAACGTTGCAGGTGGTTATTTCTTCATGCGCAGTGGTCAACGCGGCACTCTCTAGCTGCCAAGAGCACTTTTTACTATGTGCACCCAACCAGAGTGACGGGAGGAGCACATTTCAGAAAACGTGCTCAGCTCGTCGAGAAAATGCGATTCAAGCAATAAAATTTGAAATGCACCTAAAACCTAAACCAAACGTTGCAGGTGGTTATTTCTTAATGCGCATTGGTCAACGCGGCACTCTCTAGCTGCCAAGAGCACTTTTTACTTTGCGCACCCAACCAGAGTGACGGGAGGAGCACATTTCAGAAAACGTGCTCAGCTCGTCGAGAAAATGCGATTTAAGCAATAAAATTAAAAATGCACCCAAAACCTAAACCAAACGTTGCAGGTGGTTATTTCTTCATGCGCATTGGTCAACGCGGCACTCTCTAGCTGCCAAGAGCACTTTTTACTTTGCGCACCCAACCAGAGTGACGGGAGGAGCACATTTCAGAAAACGTGCTCAGCTCGTCGAGAAAATGCGATTTAAGCAATAAAATAAAAAATGCACCCAAAACCTAAACCAAACGTTGCAGGTGGTTATTTTTTCATGTGCAGTGGTCAACGCGGCACTCTCTAGCTGCCAAGAGCACTTTTTACTATGCGCACCCAACCAGAGTGACGGGAGGAGCACATTTCAGAAAACGTGCTCAGCTCGTCGAGAAAATGCGATTTAAGCAATAAAATTAAAAATGCACCTAAAACCTAAACCAAACGTTGCAGGTGGTTATTTCTTCATGCGCAGTGGTCAACGCGGCACTCTCTAGCTGCCAAGAGCACTTTTTACTATGCGCACCCAACCAGAGTGACGGGAGGAGCACATTTCAGAAAACGTGCTCAGCTCGTCGAGAAAATGCGATTTAAGCAATAAAATTTAAAATGCACCTAAAACCTAAACCAAACGTTGCAGGTGGTTATTTCTTCATGCGCAGTGGTCAATGCGGCACTCTCTAGCTGCCAAGAGCACTTTTTACTATGCGCACCTAACCAGAGTGACGGGAGGAGCACATTTCAGAAAATGTGCTCAGCTCGTCGAGAAAATGCGATTTAAGCAATAAAATTAAAAATGCACCTAAAACCTAAACCAAACGCTGCAGATGGTCATTTCTTCATGCGCAGTGGTCAACGCGGCACTCTCTAGCTGCCAAGAGCACTTTTTACTATGCGCACCCACCCAGAGTGACGGGAGGAGCACATTTAAGAAAACGTGGTCAGCTCGTCGAGAAAATGCGATTTAAGCAATAAAATTAAAAATGCACCTAAAATCTATACCAAACGTTGCAGGTGGTTATTTCTTCATGCGCAGTGGTCAACGCGGCACTCTCTAGCTGCCAAGCGCACTTTTTACTATGCGCACCCAACCAGAGTGACGGGAGGAGCACATTTCAGAAAACGTGCTCAGCTCGTCGAGAAAATGCGATTTAAGCAATAAAATTAAAAATGCACCTAAAACCTAAACCAAACGTTGCAGGTGGTTATTTCTTCATGCGCAGTGGTCAACGCGGCACTCTCTAGCTGCCAAGAGCACTTTTTACTATGCGCACCCAACCAGAGTGACGGGAGGAGCACATTTCAGAAAACGTGCTCAGCTCGTCGAGAAAATGCGATTTAAGCAATAAAATTAAAAATGCACCCAAAACCTAAACCAAACGTTGCAGGTGGTTATTTCTTCATGCGCAGTGGTCAACGCGGCACTCTCTAGCTGCCAAGAGCACTTTTTACTATGCGCACCCAACCAGAGTGACGGGAGGAGCACATTTCAGAAAACGTGCTCAGCTCGTCGAGAAAATGCGATTTAAGCAATAAAATTAAAAATGCACCCAAAACCTAAACCAAACGTTGCAGATGGTCATTTCTTCATGCGCAGTGGTCAACGCGGCACTCTCTAGCTGCCAAGAGCACTTTTTACTATACACACCCAACCAGAGTGACTGGAGGAGCGCATTTCAGAAAACGTGCTCAGCTCGACGAGAAAATGCGATTTAAGCAATAAAATTAAAAATGCACCCAAAACCTAAACCAAACGTTGCAGGTGGTTATTTCTTCATGCGCAGTGGTCAACGCGGCACTCTCTAGCTGCCAAGAGCACTTTTTACTATACACACCCAACCAGAGTGACGGGAGGAGCACATTCCAGAAAACGTGCTCAGCTAGTCGAGAAAATGCGATTTAAGCAATAAAATTAAAAATGCACCCAAAACCTAAACCAAACGTTGCAGGTGGTTATTTCTTCATGCGCAGCAGTCAACGCGGCACTCTCTAGCTGCCAAGAGCACTTTTTACTATGCACACCCAACCAGAGTGACTGGAGGAGCGCATTTCAGAAAACGTGCTCAGCTCGTCGAGAAAATGCGATTTAAGCAATAAAATTAAAAATGCACCTAAAACCTAAACCAAACGTTGCAGGTGGTTATTTCTTCATGCGCAGTGGCCAACGCGGCACTCTCTAGCTGCCAAGAGCACTTTTTACTATGCGCACCCAACCAGAGTGACGGGAGGAGCACGTTTCAGAAAACGTGCTCAGCTCGTCCAGAAAATGCGATTTAAGCAATAAAATTAAAAATGCACCTAAAACCTAAACCAAACGTTGCAGGTGGTTATTTCTTCGTGCGCAGCAGTCAACGCGGCACTCTCTAGCTGCCAAGAGCACTTTTTACTATGCGCACCCAACCAGAGTGACGGGAGGAGCACATTTCAGAAAACGTGCTCAGCTCGTCGAGTAAATGCAATTTAAGCAATAAAATTAAAAATGCACCCAAAACCTAAACCAAACGTTGCAGGTGGTTATTTCTTTATGCGCAGTGGTCAACGCGGCACTCTCTAGCTGCCAAGAGCACTTTTTACTATGCGCACCCAACCAGAGTGACGGGAGGAGCACATTCCAGAAAACGTGCTCAGCTCGTCGAGAAAATGCGATTTAAGCAATAAAATTAAAAATGCACCCAAAACCTAAACCAAACGTTGCAGATGGTCATTTCTTCATGCGCAGTGGTCAACGCGGCACTCTCTAGCTGCCAAGAGCACTTTTTACTATGCGCACCCAACCAGAGTGACGGGAGGAGCATATTTCAGAAAACGTGCTCAGCTCGTTGAGAAAATGCGATTTAAGCAATAAAATTAAAAATGCACCCAAAACCTAAACCAAACGTTGCAGGTGGTTATTTCTTCATGCGCAGTGGTCAACGCGGCACTCTCTAGCTGCCAAGAGCACTTTTTACTATGCACACCCAACCAGAGTGACGGGAGGAGCGCATTTCAGAAAACGTGCTCAGCTCGACGAGAAAATGCGATTTAAGCAATAAAATTAAAAATGCACCCAAAACCTAAACCAAACGTTGCAGGTGGTTATTTCTTCATGCGCAGTGGTCAACGCGGCACTCTCTAGCTGCCAAGAGCACTTTTTACTATGCGCACCCAACCAGAGTGACGGGAGGAGCACATTTCAGAAAACGTGCTCAGCTCGCCGAGAAAATGCGATTTAAGCAATACAATTAAAAATGCACCTAAAACCTAAACCAAACGTTGCAGGTGGTTATTTCTTCATGCGCAGTGGTCAACGCGGCACTCTCTAGCTGCCAAGAGCACTTTTTACTATGCGCACCCAACCAGAGTGACGGGAGGAGCACATTTCAGAAAACGTGCTCAGCTCGTCGAGAAAATGCGATTTAAGCAATAAAATTAAAAATGCACCTAAAACCTAAACCAAACGTTGCAGGTGGTTATTTCTTCGTGCGCAGCAGTCAACGCGGCACTCTCTAGCTGCCAAGAGCACTTTTTACTATGCGCACCCAACCAGAGTGACGGGAGGAGCACATTTCAGAAAACGTGCTCAGCTCGTCGAGTAAATGCGATTTAAGCAATAAAATTAAAAATGCACCCAAAACCTAAACCAAACGTTGCAGGTGGTTATGTCTTCATGCGCAGTGGTCAACGCGGCACTCTCTAGCTGCCAAGAGCACTTTTTACTATGCGCACCCAACCAGAGTGACGGGAGGAGCACATTTCAGAAAACGTGCTCAGCTCGTCGAGAAAATGCGATTTAAGCAATAAAATTAAAAATGCACCTAAAACCTAAACCAAACGTTGCAGGTGGTTAATTCTTCGTGCGCAGGAGTCAACGCGGCACTCTCTAGCTGCCAAGAGCACTTTTTACTATGCGCACCCAACCAGAGTGACGGGAGGAGCACATTTCAGAAAACGTGCTCAGCTCGTCGAGTAAATGCGATTTAAGCAATAAAATTAAAAATGCACCCAAAACCTAAACCAAACGTTGCAGATGGTCGTTTCTTCATGCGCAGTGGTCAACGCGGCACTCTCTAGCTGCCAAGAGCACTTTTTACTATGCGCACCCAACCAGAGTGACGGGAGGAGCACATTTCAGAAAACGTGCTCAGCTCGTCGAGAAAATGCGATTTAAGCAATAAAATTAAAAATACACCTAAAACCTAAACCAAACGTTGCAGGTGGTTATTTCTTCATGCGCAGTGGTCAACGCGGCACTCTCTAGCTGCCAAGAGCACTTTTTACTATGCGCACCCAACCAGAGTGACGGGAGGAGCACATTTCAGAAAACGTGCTCAGCTCGTCCAGAAAATGCGATTTGAGCAATAAAATTAAAAATGCACCTAAAACCTAAACCAAACGTTGCAGATGGTCATTTCTTCATGCGCAGTGGTCAACGCGGCACTCTCTAGCTGCCAAGAGCACTTTTTACTATGCACACCCAACCAGAGTGACGGGAGGAGCACATTTCAGAAAACGTGCTCAGCTCGTCCAGACAATGCGATTTAAGCAATAAAATTAAAAATGCAGCCAAAACCTAAACCAAACGTTGCAGGTGGTTATTTCTTCATGCGCAGTGGTCAACGCGGCACTCTCTAGCTGCCAAGAGCACTTTTTACTATGCGCACCCAACCAGAGTGACGGGAGGAGCGCATTTCAGAAAACGTGCTCAGCTCGTCGAGAAAATGCGATTTAAGCAATAAAATTAAAAATGCACCCAAAACCTAAACCAAACGTTGCAGGTGGTTATTTCTTCATGCGCAGTGGTCAACGCGGCACTCTCTAGCTGCCAAGAGCACTTTTTACTATGCGCACCCAACCAGAGTGACGGGAGGAGCACATTTCAGAAAACGTGCTCAGCTCGTCCAGACAATGCGATTTAAGCAATAAAATTAAAAATGCACCCAAAACCTAAACCAAACGTTGCAGGTGGTTATTTCTTCATGCGCAGTGGTCAACGCGGCACTCTCTAGCTGCCAAGAACACTTTTTACTATGCGCACCCAACCAGAGTGACGGGAGGAGCACATTTCAGAAAACCTGCTCAGCTCGTCGAGAAAATGCGATTTAAGCAATAAAATTAAAAATGCACCCTAAACCTAAAGCAAACGTTGCAGGTGGTTATTTCTACATGCGCAGTGGTCAACGCGGCACTCTCTAGCTGCCAAAGGCATTTTTTACTATGCGCACCCAACCAGAGTGACGGGAGGAGCACATTTCAGAAAACGTGCTCAGCCCGTCGAGAAAATGCGATTTAAGCAATAAAATTAAAAATGCACCTAAAACCTAAACCAAACGTTGCAGGTGGTTATTTCTTCATGCGCAGTGGTCAACGCGGCACTCTCTAGCTGCCAAGAGCACTTTTTACTATGCGCACCCAACCAGAGTGACGGGAGGAGCACATTTCAGAAAACGTGCTCAGCTCGTCGAGAAAATGCGATTTAAGCAATAAATTTAAAAATGCACCCGAAACCTAAACCAAACGTTGCAGGTGGTTATTTCTTCGTGCGCAGCAGTCAACGCGGCACTCTCTAGCTGCCAAGAACACTTTTTACTATGCGCACCCAACCAGAGTGACGAGAGGAGCACATTTCAGAAAACGTGCTCAGCTCGTCGAGAAAATGCGATTTAAGCAATAAAATTAAAAATACACCTAAAACCTAAACCAAACGTTGCAGGTGGTTATTTCTTCATGCGCAGTGGTCAACGCGGCACTCTCTAGCTGCCAAGAGCACTTTTTACTATGCGCACCCAACCAGAGTGACGGGAGGAGCACATTTCAGAAAACGTGCTCAGCTCGTCGAGAAAATGCGATTTAAGCAATAAAATTAAAAATGCACCCAAAACCTAAACCAAACGTTGCAGGTGGTTATTTCTTCATGCGCAGTGGTCAACGCGGCACTCTCTAGCTGCCAAGAGCACTTTTTACTATGCGCACCCAACCAGAGTGACGGGAGGAGCACATTTCAGAAAATGTGCTCAGCTCGTCGAGAAAATGCCATTTAAGCCGTACAATTAAAAATGCACCTAAAACCTAAACCAAACGTTGCAGGTGGTTGTTTCTTCATGCGCAGTGGTCAACGTGGCACTCTCTAGCTGCCAAGAGCACTTTTTACTATGCGCACCCAACCAGAGTGACGGGAGGAGCACATTTCAGAAAACGTGCTCAGCTCGTCGAGAAAATGCGATTTAAGCAATAAAATTAAAAATGCACCTAAAACCTAAACCAAACGTTGCAGGTGGTTATTTCTTCATGCGCAGTGGTCAACGCGGCACTCTGTAGCTGCCAAGAGCACTTTTTACTATGCGCACCCACCCAGAGTGACGGGAGGAGCACATTTCAGAAAACGTGCTCACCTCGTCGAGAAAATGCGATTTAAGCAATAAAATTAAAAATGCACCTAAAACCTAAACCAAACGTTGCAGGTGGTTATTTCTTCATGCGCAGTGGTCAACGCGGCACTCTCTAGCTGCCAAGAGCACTTTTTACTATGCACACCCAACCAGAGTGACGGGAGGAGCACATTTCAGAAAACGTGCTCAGCTCGTCGAGAAAATGCGATTTAAGCAATAAAATTAAAAATACACCTAAAACCTAAACCAAACGTTGCAGGTGGTTATTTCTTCATGCGCAGTGGTCAACGCGGCACTCTCTAGCTGCCAAGAGCACTTTTTACTATGCGCACCCAACCAGAGTGACGGGAGGAGCACATTTCAGAAAACGTGCTCAGCTCGTCGAGAAAATGCGATTTAAGCAATAAAATTAAAAATGCACCCAAAACCTAAACCAAACGTTGCAGGTGGTTATTTCTTCATGCGCAGTGGTCAACGCGGCACTCTCTAGCTGCCAAGAGCACTTTTTACTATGCGCACCCAACCAGAGTGACGGGAGGAGCACATTTCAGAAAACGTGCTCAGCTCGTCGAGAAAATGCGATTTAAGCAATAAAATTTAAAATGCACCTAAAACCTAAACCAAACGTTGCAGGTGGTTATTTCTTCATGCGCAGTGGTCAATGCGGCACTCTCTAGCTGCCAAGAGCACTTTTTACTATGCGCACCTAACCAGAGTGACGGGAGGAGCACATTTCAGAAAATGTGCTCAGCTCGTCGAGAAAATGCGATTTAAGCAATAAAATTAAAAATGCACCTAAAACCTAAACCAAACGCTGCAGATGGTCATTTCTTCATGCGCAGTGGTCAACGCGGCACTCTCTAGCTGCCAAGAGCACTTTTTACTATGCGCACCCACCCAGAGTGACGGGAGGAGCACATTTAAGAAAACGTGCTCAGCTCGTCGAGAAAATGCGATTTAAGCAATAAAATTAAAAATGCACCTAAAATCTATACCAAACGTTGCAGGTGGTTATTTCTTCATGCGCAGCAGTCAACACGGCACTCTCTAGCTGCCAAGAGCACTTTTTACTATGCACACCCAACCAGAGTGACGGGAGGAGCACATTTCAGAAAACGTGGTCAGCTCGTCGAGTAAATGCGATTTAAGCAATAAAATTAAAAATGCACCCAAAACCTAAACCAAACGTTGCAGGTGGTTATTTCTTCATGCGCAGTGGTCAACGCGGCACTCTCTAGCTGCCAAGAGCACTTTTTACTATGCACACCCAACCAGAGTGACGGGAGGAGCGCATTTCAGGAAACGTGCTCAGCTCGTCGAGAAAATGCGATTTAAGCAATAAAATTAAAAATGCACCCAAAACCTAAACCAAACGTTGCAGGTGGTTATTTCTTTATGCGCAGTGGTCAACGCGGCACTCTCTAGCTGCCAAGAGCACTTTTTACTATGCGCACCCAACCAGAGTGACGGGAGGAGCACATTTCAGAAAACGTGCTCAGCTCGCCGAGAAAATGCGATTTAAGCAATACAATTAAAAATGCACCTAAAACCTAAACCAAACGTTGCAGGTGGTTATTTCTTCATGCGCAGTGGTCAACGCGGCACTCTCTAGCTGCCAAGAGCACTTTTTACTATGCGCACCCACCCAGAGTGACGGGAGGAGCACATTTCAGAAAACGTGCTCAGCTCGTCGAGAAAATGCGATTTAAGCATTAAAATTAAAAATGCACCTAAAATCTATACCAAACGTTGCAGGTGGTTATTTCTTCATGCGCAGTGGTCAACGCGGCACTCTCTAGCTGCCAAGAGCACTTTTTACTATGCGCACCCAACCAGAGTGACGGGAGGAGCACATTTCAGAAAACGTGCTCAGCTCGTCGAGAAAATGCGATTTAAGCAATAAAATTAAAAATGCACCTAAAACCTAAACCAAACGTTGCAGGTGGTTATTTCTTCGTGCGCAGCAGTCAACGCGGCACTCTCTAGCTGCCAAGAGCACTTTTTACTATGCGCACCCAACCAGATTGACGGGAGGAGCACATTTCAGAAAACGTGCTCAGCTCGTCGAGTAAATGCAATATAAGCAATAAAATTAAAAATGCACCCAAAACCTAAACCAAACGTTGCAGGTGGTTATTTCTTCATGCGCAGTGGTCAACGCGGCACTCTCTAGCTGCCAAGAGCACTTTTTACTATGCACACCCAACCAGAGTGACGGGAGGAGCACATTTCAGAAAACGTGCTCAGCTCGTCCAGACAATGCGATTTAAGCAATAAAATTAAAAATGCACCCAAAACCTAAACCAAACGTTGCAGTTGGTTATTTCTTCATGCGCAGTGGTCAACGCCGCACTCTCTAGCTGCCAAGAGCACTTTTTACTATGCGCACCCAACCAGAGTGACGGGAGGAGCGCATTTCAGAAAACGTGCTCAGCTCGTCGAGAAAATGCGATTTAAGCAATAAAATTAAAAATGCACCTAAAACCTAAACCAAAAGCTGCAGGTGGTTATTTCTTCATGCGCAGCAGTCAACGCGGCACTCTCTAGCTGCCAAGAGCACTTTTTACTATGCGCACCCAACCAGAGTGACGGGAGGAGCACATTTCAGAAAACGTGCTCAGCTCGTCGAGAAAATGCAATTTAAGCAATAAAATTACAAATGCACCTAAAACCTAAACCAAACGTTGCAGGTGGTTATTTCTTCATGCGCAGTGGTCAACGCGGCACTCTCTAGCTGCCAAGAGCACTTTTTACTATGCGCACCCAACCAGAGTGACGGGAGGAGCACATTTCAGAAAACGTGCTCAGCTCGTCGAGAAAATGCGATTTAAGCAATAAAATTAAAAATGCACCTAAAACCTAAACCAAACGTTGCAGGTGGTTATTTCTTCATGCACAGCAGTCAACGCGGCACTCTCTAGCTGCCAATAGCACTTTTTACTATGCGCACCCAACCAGAGTGACGGGAGGAGCACATTTCAGAAAACGTGCTCAGCTCGTCGAGAAAATGCGATTTAAGCAATAAAATTAAAAATGCACCCAAAACCTAAACCAAACGTTGCAGGTGGTTATTTCTTCATGCGCAGTGGTCAACGCGGCACTCTCTAGCTGCCAAGAGCACTTTTTACTATGCGCACCCAACCAGAGTGACGGGAGGAGCACATTTCAGAAAATGTGCTCAGCTCGTCGAGAAAATGCCATTTAAGCCGTACAATTAAAAATGCACCTAAAACCTAAACCAAACGTTGCAGGTGGTTGTTTCTTCATGCGCAGTGGTCAACGTGGCACTCTCTAGCTGCCAAGAGCACTTTTTACTATGCGCACCCAACCAGAGTGACGGGAGGAGCACATTTCAGAAAACGTGCTCAGCTCGTCGAGAAAATGCGATTTAAGCAATAAAATTAAAAATACACCTAAAACCTAAACCAAACGTTGCAAATGGTCATTTCTTCATGCGCAGTGGTCAACGCGGCACTCTCTAGTTGCCAAGAGCACTTTTTACTATGAGCACCCAACCAGAGTGACGGGAGGAGCACATTTCAGAAAACGTGCTCAGCTCGACGAGAAAGTGCGATTTAAGCAAAAAAATTAAAAATGCACCCAAAACCTAAACCAAACGTTGCAGGTGGTTATTTCTTCATGCGCAGTGGTCAACGCGGCACTCTCTAGCTGCCAAGAGCACTTTTTACTATGCGCACCCAACCAGAGTGACGGGAGGAGCACATTTCAGAAAACGTGCTCAGCTGGTCGAGAAATTGCAATTTAAGCAATAAAATTAAAAATGCACCTAAAACCTAAACCAAACGTTGCAGGTGGTTATTTCATCATTCGCAATGGTCAACGCGGCACTCTCTAGCCTCCAAGAGCACTTTTTACTATGCGCACCCAACCAGAGTGACGGGAGGAGCACATTTCAGAAAACGTGCTCAGCTCGTCGAGAAAATGCGATTTAAGCAATAAAATTAAAAATGCACCCAAAACCTAAACCAAACGTTGCAGGTGGTTATTTCTTCATGCGCAGTGGTCAACGCGGCACTCTCTAGCTGCCAAGAGCACTTTTTATTATGCGCACCCAACCAGAGTGACGGGAGGAGCACATTTCAGAAAACGTGCTCAGCTCGTCGAGAAAATGCGATTTAAGCAATAAAATTAAAAATGCACCTAAAACCTAAACCAAACGTTGCAGGTGGTCATTTCTTCATGCGCAGCAGTCAACGCGGCACTCTCTAGCTGCCAAGAGCACTTTTTACTATGCGCACCCAACCAGAGTGACGGGAGGAGCACATTTCAGAAAACGTGCTCAGCTCGTCGAGAAAATGCGATTTAAGCAATAAAATTATAAATGCACCTAAAACCTAAACCAAACGTTGCAGATGGTCATTTCTTCATGCGCATTGGTCAACGCGGCACTCTCTAGCTGCCAAGAGCACTTTTTACTATGCGCACCCAACCAGAGTGACGGGAGGAGCACATTTCAGAAAACGTGCTCAGCTCGACGAGAAAATGCGATTTAAGCAATAAATTTAAAAATGCACCCAAAACCTAAACCAAACGTTGCAGGTGGTTATTTCTTCATGCGCAGTGGTCAACGCTGCACTCTCTAGCTGCCAAGAGCACTTTTTACTATGCGCACCCAACCAGAGTGACGGGAGGAGCACATTTCAGAAAACGTGCTCAGCTCGTCGAGAAAATGCGATTTAAGCAATAAAATTAATAATGCACCCAAAACCTAAACCAAGCGTTGCAGGTGGTTATTTCTTCATGCGCAGTGGTCAACGCGGCACTCTCTAGCTGCCAAGAGCACTTTTTACTATGCGCGCCCAACCAGAGTGACGGGAGGAGCACATTTCAGAAAACGTGCTCAGCTCGTCGAGAAAATGCGATTTAAGCAATAAAATTAAAAATGCACCTAAAACCTAAACCAAACGTTGGGGGTGGTTATTTCTTCATGTGCAGCAGTCAACGCGGCACTCTCTAGCTGCCAAGACCACTTTTTACTATGCGCACCCGACCAGAGTGACGGGAGGAGCACATTTCAGAAAACGTGCTCAGCTCGTCGAGAAAATGCGATTTAAGCAATAAAATTAAAAATGCACCTAAAACCTAAACCAAACGTTGCAGGTGGTTATTTCTTCATGCGCAGTGGTCAACGCGGCACTCTCTAGCTGCCAAGAGCACTTTTTACTATGCGCACCCAACCAGAGTGACGGGAGGAGCACATTTCAGAAAACGTGCTCAGCTCGTCGAGAAAATGCGATTTAAGCAATAAAATTAAAAATGCACCCAAAACCTAAACCAAACGTTGCAGATGGTCATTTCTTCATGCGCAGTGGTCAACGCGGCACTCTCTAGCTGCCAAGAGCACTTTTTACTATGCGCACCCAACCAGAGTGACGGGAGGAGCACATTTCAGAAAACGTGCTCAGCTTGTCGAGACAATGCGATTTAAGCAATAAAATTAAAAATGCACCTAAAACCTAAACCAAACGCTGCAGATGGTCATTTCTTCATGCGCAGTGGTCAACGCGGCAATCTCTAGCTGCCAAGAGCACTTTTTACTATGCGCACCCAACCAGAGTGACGGGAGGAGCACATTTCAGAAAACGTGCTCAGCTCGTCCAGAAAATGCGATTTAAACAATAAAATTAAAAATGCACCCAAAACCTAAACCAAACGTTGCAGGTGGTTATTTCTTCATGCGCAGTGGTCAACGCGGCACTCTCTAGCTGCCAGGAGCACTTTTTACTATGCGCACCCAACCAGAGTGACGGGAGGAGCACATTTCAGAAAACGTGCTCAGCTCGTCGAGAAAATGCGATTTAAGCAATACAATTAAAAATGCACCTAAAACCTAAACCAAACGTTGCAGGTGGTTATTTCTTCATGCGCAGTGGTCAACGCGGCACTCTCTAGCTGCCAAGAGCACTTTTTACTATGCGCACCCAACCAGAGTGACGGGAGGAGCACATTTCAGAAAACGTGCTCAGCTCGTCGAGAAAATGCGATTTAAGCAATAAAATTAAAAATGCACCCAAAACCTAAACCAAACGTTGCAGATGGTCATTTCTTCATGCGCAGTGGTCAACGCGGCACTCTCTAGCTGCCAAGAGCACTTTTTACTATGCGCACCCAACCAGAGTGACGGGAGGAGCACATTTCAGAAAACGTGCTCAGCTCGTCGAGAAAATGCGATTTAAGCAATAAAATTAAAAATGCACCTAAAACCTAAACCAAACGTTGCAGGTGGTTATTTCTTCATGCGCAGTGGTCAACGCGGCACTCTCTAGCTGCCAAGAGCACTTTTTACTATGCGCACCCAATCAAAGTGACGGGAGGAGCACATTTCAGAAACCATGCTCAGCTCGTCGAGAAAATGCGATTTAAGAAATAAAATTAAAAATGCACCTAAAACCTAAACCAAACGTTGCAGGTGGTTATTTCTTCATGCGCAGTGGTCAACGCGGCACTCTCTAGCTGCCAAGAGCACTTTTTACTATGCGCACCCAACCAGAGTGACGGGAGGAGCACATTTCAGAAAACGTGCTCAGCTCGTCGAGAAAATGCGATTTAAGCAATACAATTAAAAATGCACCTAAAACCTAAACCAAACGTTGCAGATGGTCATTTCTTCATGCACAGTGGTCAACGTGGCACTCTCTAGCTGCCAAGAGCACTTTTTACTATGCGCACCCAACCAGAGTGACGGGAGGAGCACATTTCAGAAAACGTGCTCAGCTCGTCGAGAAAATGCGATTTAAGCAATAAAATTAAAGATGCACTTAAGACCTAAACCAAACGTTGCAGGTGGTTATTTCTTCATGCGCAGTGGTCAACGCGGCACTCTCTAGCTGCCAAGAGCACATTTTACTATGCGCACCCAACCAGAGTGACGGGAGGAGCACATTTCAGAAAACGTGCTCAGCTCGTCGAGAAAATGCGATTTAAGCAATAAAATTAAAAATGCACCTAAAACCTAAACTAAACGTTGCAGGTGGTTATTTCTTCATGCGCAGTGGTCAACGCGGCACTCTCTAGCTGCCAAGAGCACTTTTTACTATGCGCACCCAACCAGAGTGACGGGAGGAGCACATTTCAGAAAACGTGCTCAGCTCGTCGAGAAAATGCAATTTAAGCAATAAAATTAAAAATGCACCCAAAACCTAAACCAAACGTTGCAGATGGTCATTTCTTCATGCGCAGTGGTCAACGCGGCACTCTCTAGCTGCCATGAGCACTTTTTACTATGCGCACCCAACCAGAGTGACGGGAGGAGCACATTTCAGAAAACGTGCTCAGCTCGACGAGAAAATGCGATTTAAGCAATAAAATTAAAAATGCACCCAAAACCTAAACCAAACGTTGCAGGCGGTTATTTCTTCATGCGCAGTGGTCAACGCGGCACTATCTAGCTACCAAGAGCACTTTTTACTATGCGCACCCAACCAGAGTGACGGGAGGAGCACATTTCAGAAAACGTGCTCAGCTCGTCGAGAAAATGCGATTTAAGCAATAAAATTAAAAATGCACCTAAAACCTAAACCAAACGTTGCAGGTGGTTATTTCTTCATGCGCAGCAGTCAACGCGGCACTCTCTAGCTGCCAAGAGCACTTTTTACTATGCGCACCCAACCAGAGTGACGGGAGGAGCACATTTCAGAAAACGTGCTCAGCTCGTCGAGAAAATGCGATTTAAGCAATCAAATTAAAAATGCACCTAAAACCTAAAACAATCGTTGCACGTGGTTATTTCTTCATGCGCAGTGGTCAACGCGGCACTCTCTAGCTGCCAAAAGCACTTTTTACTATGCGCACCCAACCAGAGTGACGGGAGGAGCACATTTCAGAAAACGTGCTCAGCTCGTCGAGAAAATGCGATTTAAGCAATAAAATTAAAAATGCACCCAAAACCTAAACCAAACGTTGCAGATGGTCATTTCTTCATGCGCAGTGGTCAACGCGGCACTCTCTAGCTGCCAAGAGCACTTTTTACTATGCGCACCCAACCAGAGTGACGGGAGGAGCACATTTCAGAAAACGTGCTCAGCTCGTCCAGAAAATGCGATTTAAACAATAAAATTAAAAATGCACCCAAAACCTAAACCAAACGTTGCAGGTGGTTATTTCTTCATGCGCAGTGGTCAACGCGGCACTCTCTAGCTGCCAGGAGCACTTTTTACTATGCGCACCCAACCAGAGTGACGGGAGGAGCACATTTCAGAAAACGTGCTCAGCTCGTCGAGAAAATGCGATTTAAGCAATAAAATTAAAAATGCACCTAAAACCTAAACCAAACGTTGCAGGTGGTTATTTCTTCATGCGCAGTGGTCAACGCGGCACTCTCTAGCTGCCAAGAGCACTTTTTAATATGCGCACCCAACCAGAGTGACGGGAGGAGCACATTCCAGAAAACGTGCTCAGCTCGTCGAGAAAATGCGATTTAAGCAATAAAATTAAAAATGCACCCAAAACCTAAACCAAACGTTGCAGATGGTCATTTCTTCATGTGCAGTGGTGAACGCGGCACTCTCTAGCTGCCAAGAGCACTTTTTACTATGCGCACCCAACCAGAGTGACAGGAGGAGCACATTTCAGAAAACGTGCTCAGCTAGTTGAGAAAATGCGATTTAAGCAATAAAATTAAAAATGCACCCAAAACCTAAACCAAACGTTGCAGGTGGTTATTTCTTCATGCGCAGTGGTCAACGCGGCACTCTCTAGCTGCCAAGAGCACTTTTTACTATGCGCACCCAACCAGAGTGACGGGAGGAGCGCATTTCAGAAAACGTGCTCAGCTCGACGAGAAAATGCGATTTAAGCAATAAAATTAAAAATGCACCCAAAACCTAAACCAAACGTTGCAGGTGGTTATTTCTTCATGCGCAGCAGTCAACGCGGCACTCTCTAGCTGCCAAGAGCACTTTTTACTATGCGCACCCAACCAGAGTGACGGGAGGAGCACATTTCAGAAAACGTGCTCAGCTCGTCGAGAAAATGAGATTTAAGCAATAAAATTAAAAATGCACCTAAAACCTAAACCAAACGTTGCAGGTGGTTATTTCTTCATATGCAGCAGTCAACGCGGCACTCTCTAGCTGCCAAGAGCACTTTTTACTATGCACACCCAACCAGAGTGACGGGAGGAGCACATTTCAGAAAACGTGCTCAGCTCGTCGAGAAAATGCGATTTAAGCAATAAAATTAAAAATGCACCTAAAAACCTAAACCAAACGTTGCAGGTGGTTATTTCTTCATGCGCATTGGTCAACGCGGCACTCTCTAGCTGCCAAGAGCACTTTTTACTATGTGCACCCAACCAGAGTGACGGGAGGAGCACATTTCAGAAAACGTGCTCAGCTCGTCGAGAAAATGCGATTTAAGCAATAAAATTAAAAATGCACCCAAAACATTAAACCAAACGTTGCAGGTGGTTATTTCTTCATGCGCAGTGGTCAACGCGGCACTCTCTAGCTGCCAAGAGCATTTTTTACTATGCGCACCCAACCAGAGTGACGGGAGGAGCACATTTCAGAAAACGTGCTCAGCTCGTCGAGAAAATGCGATTTAAGCAATAAAATTAAAAATGCACCTAAAACCTAAACCAAACGTTGCAGATGGTTATTTCTTCATGCGCAGTGGTCAACGCGGCACTCTCTAGCTGCCAAGAGCACTTTTTACTATGTGCACCCAACCAGAGTGACGGGAGGAGCACATTTCAGAAAACGTGCTCAGCTCGTCGAGAAAATGCGATTTAAGCAATACAATTAAAATTGCATCTAAAACCTAAACCAAACGTTGCAGGTAGTTATTTCTTCATGCGCAGTGGTCAACGCGGCATTCTCTAGCTGTCAAGAGCACTTTTTACTATGCGCACCCAACCAGAGTGACGGGAGGAGCACATTCCAGAAAACGTGCTCAGCTCGTCGAGAAAATGCGATTTAAGCAATAAAATTAAAAATGCACCCAAAACCTAAACCAAACGTTGCAGATGGTTATTTCTTCATGCGCAGTGGTCAACAAGGCACTCTCTAGCTGCCAAGAGCACTTTTTACTATGCGCACCCACCCAGAGTGACGGGAGGAGCACATTTCAGAAAACGTGCTCAGCTCGTCGAGAAAATGCGATTTAAGCAATAAAATTAAAAATGCACCCAAAACCTAAACCAAACGTTGCAGGTGGTTATTTCTTCAAATGCAGTGGTCAACGCGGCACTCTCTAGCTGCCAAGAGCACTTTTTACTATGCGCACCCAACCAGAGTGACGGGAGGAGCACATTCCAGAAAACGTGCTCAGCTCGTCGAGAAAATGCGATTTAAGCAATAAAATTAAAAATGCACCCAAAACCTAAACCAAACGTTGCAGATGGTCATTTCTTCATGCGCAGTGGTCAACGCGGCACTCTCTAGCTGCCAAGAGCACTTTTTACTATGCACACCCAACCAGAGTGACGGGAAGAGCGCATTTTAGAAAACGTGCTCAGCTCGACGAGAAAATGCGATTTAAGCAATAAAATTAAAAATGCACCCAAAACCTAAACCAAACGTTGCAGGTGGTTATTTCTTCATGCGCAGTGGTCAACGCGGCACTCTCTAGCTGCCAAGAGCACTTTTTACTATGCGCACCCAACCAGAGTGACGGGAGGAGCACATTTCAGAAAACGTGCTCAGCTCGTCGAGAAAATGCGATTTAAGCAATACAATTTAAAATGCACCTAAAACCTAAACCAAACGTTGCAGGTGGTTATTTCTTCATGCGCAGTGGTCAACGCGGCACTCTCTAGCTGCCAAGAGCACTTTTTACTATGCGCACCCAACCAGAGTGACGGGAGGAGCACATTCCAGAAAACGTGCTCAGCTCGTCGAGAAAATGCGATTTAAGCAATAAAATTAAAAATGCACCCAAAACCTAAACCAAACGTTGCAGGTGGTTATTTCTTCATGCACATTGGTTAACGCGGCACTCTCTAGCTGCCAAGAGCACTTTTTACTATGCGCACCCACCCAGAGTGACGGGAGGAGCACATTTCAGAAAACGTGCTCAGATCGTCGAGAAAATGCGATTTAAGCAATAAAATTAAAAATGCACCTAAAACCTAAACCAAACGTTGCAGGTGGTTATTTCTTCGTGCGCAGCAGTCAACGCGGCACTCTCTAGCTGCGAAGAGCACTTTTTACTATGCGCACCCAACCAGAGTGACGGGAGGAGCACATTTCAGAAAACGTGCTCAGCTCGTCGAGTAAATGCAATTTAAGCAATAAAATTAAAAATGCACCCAAAACCTAAACCAAACGTTGCAGGTGGTTATTTCTTCATGCGCAGTGGTCAACGCGGCACTCTCTAGCTGCCAAGAGCACTTTTTACTATGCGCACCCAACCAGAGTGACGGGAGGAGCACATTTCAGAAAACGTGCTCAGCTCGTCCAGAAAATGCGATTTAAGCAATAAAATTAAAAATGCACCTAAAACCTAAACCAAACGTTGCAGATGGTTATTTCTTCATGCGCAGTGGTCAACGCGGCACTCTCTAGCTGCCAAGAGCACTTTTTACTATGCGCACCCAACCAGAGTGACGGGAGGAGCGCATTTCAGAAAACGTGCTCAGCTCGTCGAGAAAATGCGATTTAAGCAATAAAATTAAAAATGCACCTAAAACCTAAACCAAAAGTTGCAGGTGGTTATTTCTTCATGCGCAGTGGTCAACGCGGCACTCTCTAGCTGCCAAGAGGACTTTTTACTATGCGCACCCAACCAGAGTGACGGGAGGAGCACTTTTCAGAAAACGTGCTCAGCTCGTCGAGAAAATGCGAATTAAGCAATGAAATTAAAAATGCACCCAAAACCTAAACCAAACGTTGCAGATGGTTATTTCTTCATGCGCAGTGGTCAACGCGGCACTGTCTAGCTGCCAAGAGCACTTTTTACTATGCGCACCCAACCAGAGTGACGGGAGGAGCACATGTCAGAAAACGTGCTCAGCTCGTCGAGAAAATGCGATTTAAGCAATAAAATTAAAAATGCACCTAAAACCTAAACCAAACGCTGCAGATGGTCATTTCTTCATGCGCAGCGGTCAACGCGGCACTCTCTAGCTGCCAAGAGCACTTTTTACTATGCACACCCAACCAGAGTGACGGGAGGAGCACATTCCAGAAAACGTGCTCAGCTCGTCGAGACAATGCGATTTAAGCAATAAAATTAAAAATGCACCCAAAACCGAAACCAAACGTTGCAGATGGTCATTTCTTCATGCGCAGTGTTCAACGCGGCACTCTCTAGCTGCCAAGAGCACTTTTTACTATGCACACACAACCAGAGTGACGGGAGGAGCACATTTCAGAAAACGTGCTCAGCTCGTCGAGAAAATGCGATTTAAGCAATAAAATTAAAAATGCACCCAAAACCTAAACCAAACGTTGCAGGTGGTTATTTCTTCACGCGCAGTGGTCAACGCGGCACGCTCTAGCTGCCAAGAGCATTTTTTACTATGCGCACCCAACCAGAGTGACGGGAGGAGCACATTTCAGAAAACGTGCTCAGCTCGTCGAGAAAATGCGATTTAAGCAATAAAATTAAAAATGCACCTAAAACCTGAACCAAACGTTGCAGGTGGTTATTTCTTCATGCGCAGTGGTCAACGCGGCACTGTCTAGCTGCCAAGAGCACTTTTTACTATGCGCACCCAACCAGAGTGACGGGAGGAGCACATTTCAGAAAACGTGCTCAGCTCGTCGAGTAAATGCGATTTAAGCAATAAAATTAAAAATGCACCCAAAACCTAAACCAAACGTTGCAGGTGGTTATTTCTTCATGCGCAGTGGTCAACGCGGCAGTCTCTAGCTGCCAAGAGCACTTTTTACTATGCGCACCCAACCAGAGTGACGGGAGGAGCACATTTCAGAAAACGTGCTCAGCTCGTCCAGAAAATGCGATTTAAGCAATAAAATTAAAAATGCACCTAAAACCTAAACCAAACGTTGCAGATGGTCATTTCTTCATGCGCAGTGGTCAACGCGGCACTCTCTAGCTGCCAAGAGCACTTTTTACTATGCACACCCAACCAGAGTGACGGGAGGAGCACATTTCAGAAAACGTGCTCAGCTCGTCCAGACAATGCGATTGAAGCAATAAAATTAAAAATGCACCCAAAACCTAAACCAAACGTTGCAGGTGGTTATTTCTTAATGCGCAGTGGTCAACGCGGCACTCTCTAGCTGCCAAGAGCACTTTTTACTATGCGCACCCAAACAGAGTGACGGGAGGAGCGCATTTCAGAAAACGTGCTCAGCTCGTCGAGAAAATGCGATTTAAGCAATAAAATTAAAAATGCACCTAAAACCTAAACCAAACGTTGCAGGTGGTTAGTTCTTCATGCGCAGCAGTCAACGCGGCACTCTCTAGCTGCCAAGAGCACTTTTTACTATGCGGACCCAACCAGAGTGACGGGAGGAGCACATTTCAGAAAACGTGCTCAGCTCGTCGAGAAAATGCGATTTAAGCAATAAAATAAAAAATGCACCTACAACCTAAACCAAACGCTGCAAATGGTCATTTCTTCATGTGCAGTGGTCAACGCGGAACTCTCTAGCTGCCAAGAGCACCTTTTACTATGCGCACCCAACCAGAGTGACGGGAGGAGCACATTTCAGAAAACGTGCTCAGCTCGTCGAGAAAATGCGATTTAAGCAATAAAATTAAAAATGCACCCAAAACCTAAACCAAACGTTGCAGGTGGTTATTTCTTAGTGCGCAGCAGTCAACGCGGCACTCTCTAGCTGCCAAGAGCACTTTTTAATATGCACACCCAACAAGAGTGACGGGAGGAGCGCATTTCAGAAAACGTGCTCAGCTCGTCGAGAAAATGCGATTTAAGCAATAAAATTAAAACTGCACCCAAAACCTAAACCAAACGTTGCAGATGGTCATTTCTTCATGCGCAGTGGTCAACGCGGCACTCTCTAGCTGCCAAGAGCACTTTTTACTATGCACACCCAACCAGAGTGACGGGAGGAGCACATTTCAGAAAACGTGCTCAGCTCGTCGAGAAAATGCGATTTAAGCAATAAAATTAAAAATGCACCCAAAACCTAAACCAAACGTTGCAGGTGGTTATTTCTTCATGCGCAGCAGTCAACGCGGCACTCTCTAGCTGCCAAGAGCACTTTTTACTATGCGCACCCAACCAGAGTGACGGGAGGAGCACATTTCAGAAAACGTGCTCAGCTCGTCGAGAAAATGCGATTTAAGCAATAAAATTAAAAATGCACCCAAAACCTAAACCAAACGTTGCAGGTGGTTATTTCTTCATGCGCAGCAGTCAACGCGGCACTCTCTAGCTGCCAAGAGCACTTTTTACTATGCGCACCCAACCAGAGTGACGGGAGGAGCACATTTCAGAAAACGTGCTCAGCTCGTCGAGAAAATGCGATTTAAGCAATGAAATTAAAAATGCACCCAAAACCTAAACCAAACGTTGCAGGTGGTTATTTCTTCATGCGCAGCGGTCAACGCGGCACTCTCTAGCTGCCAAGAGCACTTTTTACTATGCGCACCCAACCAGAGTGACGGGAGGAGCACTTTTCAGAAAACGTGCTCAGCTCGTCGAGAAAATGCGAATTAAGCAATAAAATTAAAAATGCACCCAAAACCTAAACCAAACGTTGCAGACGGTCATTTCTTCATGCGCAGTGGTCAACGCGGCACTCTCTAGCTGCCAAGAGCACTTTTTACTATGCGCACCCAACCAGAGTGACGGGAGGAGCACATTTCAGAAAACGTGCTCAGCTCGTCGAGAAAATGCGATTTAAGCAATAAAATTAAAAATGCACCTAAAACCCAAACCAAACGTTGCAGGTGGTTATTTCTTCATGCGCAGTGGTCAACGCGGCACTCTCTAGCTGCCAAGAGCACTTTTTACTATGCGCACCCAACCAGAGTGACGGGAGGAGCACATTTCAGAAAATGTGCTCAGCTCGTCGAGAAAATGCCATTTAAGCCGTACAATTAAAAATGCACCTAAAAACTAAACCAAACGTTGCAGGTGGTTGTTTCTTCATGCGCAGTGGTCAACGTGGCACTCTCTAGCTCCCAAGAGCACTTTTTACTATGCGCACCCAACCAGAGTGACGGGAGGACCACATTTCAGAAAACGTGCTCAGCTCGTCGAGAAAATGCGATTTAAGCAATAAAATTAAAAATGCACCCAAAACCTAAACCAAACGTTGCAGGTGGTTATTTCTTCATGCGCAGCAGTCAACGCGGCACTCTCTAGCTGCCAAGAGCACTTTTTACTATGCGCACCCAACCAGAGTGACGGGAGGAGCACATTTCAGAAAATGTGCTCAGCTCGTCGAGAAGATGCCATTTAAGCCGTACAATTAAAAATGCACCTAAAACCTAAACCAAACGTTGCAGGTGGTTGTTTCTTCATGCGCAGTGGTCAACGTGGCACTCTCTAGCTGCCAAGAGCACTTTTTACTATGCGCACCCAACCAGAGTGACGGGAGGAGCACATTTCAGAAAACGTGCTCAGCTCGTCGAGAAAATGCGATTTAAGCAATGAAATTAAAAATGCACCTAAAACCTAAACCAAACGTTGCAGGTGGTTATTTCTTCATGCGCAGTGGTCAACGCGGCACTCTGTAGCTGCCAAGAGCACTTTTTACTATGTGCACCCACCCAGAGTGACGGGAGGAGCACATTTCAGAAAACGTGCTCACCTCGTCGAGAAAATGCGATTTAAGCAATAAAATTAAAAATGCACCTAAAACCTAAACCAAACGTTGCAGGTGGTTATTTCTTCATGCGCAGTGGTCAACGCGGCACTCTCTAGCTGCCAAGAGCACTTTTTACTATGCGCACCCAACCAGAGTGACGGGAGGAGCACATTTCAGAAAAGTGCTCAGCTCGTCGAGAAAATGCGATTTAAGCAATAAAATAAAAAATGCACCTAAAACCTAAACCAAAC
This sequence comes from Syngnathus scovelli, assembly GCF_024217435.2. Classification (NCBI taxonomy): domain Eukaryota; kingdom Metazoa; phylum Chordata; class Actinopteri; order Syngnathiformes; family Syngnathidae; genus Syngnathus; species Syngnathus scovelli. Next base: position 1,841,992 of record NW_026061342.1, on the reverse strand, counting down.
GTTGCAGGTGGTTATTTCTTCATGCGCAGTGGTCAACGCGGCACTCTCTAGCTGCCAAGAGCACTTTTTACTATGCGCACCCAACCAGAGTGACGGGAGGAGCACATTTCAGAAAACGTGCTTAGCTCGTCGAGAAAATGCGATTTAAGCAATAAAATTAAAAATGCACCTAAAACCTAAACCAAACGTTGCAGGTGGTTATTTCTTCATGCGCAGTGGTCAACGCGGCACTCTCTCGCTGCCAAGAGCACTTTTTACTATGCGCACCCAACCAGAGTGACGGGAGGAGCACATTTCAGAAAACGTGCTCAGCTCATCGAGAAAATGCGATTTAAGCAATAAAATTAAAAATGCACCTAAAACCTAAACCAAACGTTGCAGGTGGTTATTTCTTCATGCGCAGTGGTCAACGCGGCACTCTCTAGCTGCCAAGAGCACTTTTTACTATGCGCACCCAACCAGAGTGACGGGAGGAGCACATTTCAGAAAACGTGCTCAGCTCGTCGAGAAAATGCGATTTAAGCAATAAAATTAAAAATGCACCTAAAACCTAAACCAAACGTTGCAGGTGGTTATTTCTTCGTGCGCAGCAGTCAACGCGGCACTCTCTAGCTGCCAAGAGCACTTTTTACTATGCGCACCCAACCAGAGTGACGGGAGGAGCACATTTCAGAAAACGTGCTCAGCTCGTCGAGTAAATGTGATTTAAGCAATAAAATTAAAAATGCACCCAAAACCTAAACCAAACGTTGCAGGTGGTTATTTCTTCATGCGCAGTGGTCAACGCGGCACTCTCTAGCTGCCAAGAGCACTTTTTACTATGCGCACCCAACCAGAGTGACGGGAGGAGCACATTTCAGAAAACGTGCTCAGCTCGTCCAGAAAATGCGATTTAAGCAATAAAATTAAAAATGCACCTAAAACCTAAACCAAACGTTGCAGATGGTCATTTCTTCATGCGCAGTGGTCAACGCGGCACTCTCTAGCTGCCAAGAGCACTTTTTACTATGCACACCCAACCAGAGTGACGGGAGGAGCACATTTCAGAAAACGTGCTCAGCTCGTCCAGACAATGCGATTTAAGCAATAAAATTAAAAATGCACCCAAAACCTAAACCAAACGTTGCAGGTGGTTATTTCTTAATGCGCAGTGGTCAACGCGGCACTCTCTAGCTGCCAAGAGCACTTTTTACCAATGCGCACCCAACCAGAGTGACGGGAGGAGCGCATTTCAGAAAACGTGCTCAGCTCGTCGAGAAAATGCGATTTAAGCAATAAAATTAAAAATGCACCTAAAACCTAAACCAAACGTTGCAGGTGGTTATTTCTTCATGCGCAGCAGTCAACGCGGCACTCTCTAGCTGCCAAGAGCACTTTTTACTATGCGGACCCAACCAGAGTGACTGGAGGAGCACATTTCAGAAAACGTGCTCAGCTCGTCGAGAAAATGCGATTTAAGCAATAAAATAAAAAATGCACCTAAAACCTAAACCAAACGCTGCAGATGGTCATTTCTTCATGTGCAGTGGTCAACGCGGCACTCTCTAGCTGCCAAGAGCACTTTTTACTATGCGCACCCAACCAGACTGACGGGAGGAGCACATTTCAGAAAACGTGCTCAGTTCGTCGAGAAAATGCGATTTAAGCAACAAAATTAAAAATGCACCCAAAACCTAAACCAAACGTTGCAGGTGGTTATTTCTTCATGCGCAGCAGTCAACGCGGCACTCTCTAGCTGCCAAGAGCACTTTTTAATCTGCACACCCAACAAGAGTGACGGGAGGAGCGCATTTCAGAAAACGTGCTCAGCTCGACGAGAACATGCGATTTAAGCAATAAAATTAAAAATGCACCCAAAACCTAAACCAAACGTTGCAGGTGGTTATTTCTTCATGCGCAGTGGTCAAGGCGGCACTCTCTAGCTGCCAAGAGCACTTTTTACTATGCGCACCCAACCAGAGTGACGGGAGGAGCACATTTCAGAAAACGTGCTCAGCTCGTCGAGAAAATGCGATTTAAGCAATAAAATTAAAAATGCACCCAAAACCTAAACCAAACGTTGCAGGTGGTTATTTCTTCATGCGCAGTGGTAAACGCGGCACTCTCTAGCTGCCAAGAGGACTTTTTACTATGCGCACCCAACCAGAGTGACGGGAGGAGCACATTTCATAAAACGTGCTCAGCTCGTCCAGAAAATGCTATTTAAGCAATAAAATTAAAAATGCACCTAAAACCTAAACCAAACGTTGCAGATGGTCATTTCTTCATGCGAAGTGGTCAACGCGGCACTCTCTAGCTGCCAAGAGCACTTTTTACTATGCACACCCAACCAGAGTGACGGGAGGAGCACATTTCAGAAAACGTGCTCAGCTCGTCCAGAAAATGCGATTTAAGCAATAAAATTAAAAATGCACCCAAAACCTAAACCAAACGTTGCAGGTGGTTATTTCTTCATGCGCAGTGGTCAACGCGGCACTCTCTAGCTGCCAAGAGCACTTTTTACTATGCGCACCCAACCAGAGTGACGGGAGGAGCACATTTCAGAAAACGTGCACAGCTCGTCGAGAAAATGCGATTTAAGCAATAAAATTAAAAATGCACCCAAAACCTAAACCAAACGTTGCAGGTGGTTATTTCTTCGTGCGCAGCAGTCAACGCGGCACTCTCTAGCTGCCAAGAACACTTTTTACTATGCGCACCCAACCAGAGTGACGGGAGGAGCACATTTCAGAAAACGTGCTCAGCTCGTCGAGAAAATGCGATTTAAGCAATAAAATTAAAAATGCACCTAAAACCTAAACCAAACGTTGCAGGTGGTTATTTCTTCATGCGCAGTGGTCAACGCGGCACTCTCTAGCTGCCAAGAGCACTTTTTACTATGCGCACCAAACCAGAGTGACGGGAGGAGCACATTTCAGAAAACGTGCTCAGCTCGTCGAGAAAATGCGATTTAAGCAATAAAATTAAAACTGCACCCAAAACCTAAACCAAACGTTGCAGATGGTCATTTCTTCATGCGCAGTGGTCAACGCGGCACTCTCTAGCTGCCAAGAGCACTTTTTACTATGCGCACCCAACCAGAGTGACGGGAGGACCACATTTCAGAAAACGTGCTCAGCTCGTCGAGAAAATGCGATTTAAGCAATAAAATTAAAAATGCACCCAAAACCTAAACCAAACGTTGCAGGTGGTTATTTCTTCATGCCCAGCAGTCAACGCGGCACTCTCTAGCTGCCAAGAGCACTTTTTACTATGCGCACCCAACCAGAGTGACGGGAGGAGCACATTTCAGAAAACGTGCTCAGCTCGTCGAGAAAATGCGATTTAAGCAATAAAATTAAAAATGCACCTAAAACCTAAACCAAACGTTGCAGGTGGTTATTTCTTCATGCGCAGTGGTCAACGCGGCACTCTCTAGCTGCCAAGAGCACCTTTTACTATGCGCACCAAACCAGAGTGACGGGAGGAGCACATTTCAGAAAACGTGCTCAGCTCGTCGAGAAAATGCGATTTAAGCAATAAAATAAAAAATGCACATAAAACCTAAACCAAACGTTGCAGATGGTCATTTCTTCATGCGCAGTGGTCAATGCGGCACTCTCTAGCTGCCAAGAGCACTTTTTACTATGCGCACCAAACCAGAGTGACGGGAGGACCACATTTCAGAAAACGTGCTCAGCTCGTCGAGAAAATGCGATTTAAGCAATAAAATTAAAAATGCACCAAAAACCTAAACCAAACGTTGCAGGTGGTTATTTCTTCATGCGCAGCAGTCAACGCGGCACTCTCTAGCTGCCAAGAGCACTTTTTACTATGCGCACCCAACCAGAGTGACGGGAGGAGCACATTTCAGAAAACGTGCTCAGCTCGTCGAGAAAATGCGATTTAAGCAGAGAAATTAAAAATGCACCCAAAACCTAAACCAAACGTTGCAGGTGGTTATTTCTTCATGCGCAGTGGTCAACGCGGCACTCTCTAGCTGCCAAGAGCACTTTTTACTATGCGCACCCAACCAGAGTGACGGGAGGAGCACTTTTCAGAAAACGTGCTCAGCTCGTCGAGAAAATGCGAATTAAGCAATAAAATTAAAAATGCACCCAAAACCTAAACCAAACGTTGCAGATGGTCATTTCTTCATGCGCAGTGGTCAACGCGGCACTCTCTAGCTGCCAAGAGCACTTTTTACTATGCGCACCCAACCAGAGTGACGGGAGGAGCACATTTCAGAAAACGTGCTCAGCTCGTCGAGAAAATGCGATTTAAGCAATAAAATTAAAAATGCACCTAAAACCCAAACCAAACGTTGCAGGTGGTTATTTCTTCATGCGCAGTGGTCAACGCGGCACTCTCTAGCTGCCAAGAGCACTTTTTACTATGCGCACCCAACCAGAGTGACTGGAGGAGCACATTTCAGAAAATGTGCTCAGCTCGTCGAGAAAATGCCATTTAAGCCGTACAATTAAAAATGCACCTAAAACCTAAACCAAACGTTGCAGGTGGTTGTTTCTTCATGCGCAGTGGTCAACGTGGCACTCTCTAGCTGCCAAGAACACTTTTTACTATGCGCACCCAACCAGAGTGACGGGAGGAGCACATTTCAGAAAACGTGCTCAGCTCGTCGAGAAAATGCGATTCAAGCAATAAAATTTAAAATGCACCTAAAACCTAAACCAAACGTTGCAGGTGGTTATTTCTTCATGCGCATTGGTCAACGCGGCACTCTCTAGCTGCCAAGAGCACTTTTTCCTTTGCGCACCCAACCAGAGTGACGGGAGGAGCACATTTCAGAAAACGTGCTCAGCTCGTCGAGAAAATGCGATTTAAGCAATAAAATTAAAAATGCACCCAAAACCTAAACCAAACGTTGCAGGTGGTTATTTCTTCATGCGCATTGGTCAACGCGGCACTCTCTAGCTGCCAAGAGCACTTTTTACTTTGCGCACCCAACCAGAGTGACGGGAGGAGCACATTTCAGAAAACGTGCTCAGCTCGTCGAGAAAATGCGATTTAAGCAATAAAATTAAAAATGCACCCAAAACCTAAACCAAACGTTGCAGGTGGTTATTTCTTCATGCGCAGTGGTCAACGCGGAACTCTCTAGCTGCCAAGAGCACTTTTTACTATGCGCACCCAACCAGAGTGACGGGAGGAGCACATTTCAGAAAACGTGCTCAGCTCGTCCAGAAAAGGCTATTTAAGCAATAAAATAAAAAATGCACCCAAAACCTAAACCAAACGTTGCAGGTGGTTATTTCTTCATGCGCAGTGGTCAATGCGGCACTCTCTAGCTGCCAAGAGCACTTTTTACTATGCGCACCCAACCAGAGTGACGGGAGGAGCACATTTCAGAAAACGTGCTCAGCTCGTCGAGAAAATGCGATTTAAGCAATAAAATTAAAAATGCACCCAAAACCTAAACCAAACGTTGCAGGTGGTTATTTCTTCATGCGCAGTGGTAAACGCGGCACTCTCTAGCTGCCAAGAGCACTTTTTACTATGCGCACCCAACCAGAGTGACGGGAGGAGCACATTTCATAAAACGTGCTCAGCTCGTCCAGAAAATGCTATTTAAGCAATAAAATTAAAAATGCACCTAAAACCTAAACCAAACGTTGCAGATGGTCATTTCTTCATGCGCAGTGGTCAACGCGGCACTCTCTAGCTGCCAAGAGCACTTTTTACTATGCACACCCAACCAGAGTGACGGGAGGAGCACATTTCAGAAAACGTGCTCAGCTCGTCCAGAAAATGCGATTTAAGCAATAAAATTAAAAATGCACCCAAAACCTAAACCAAACGTTGCAGGTGGTTATTTCTTCATGCGCAGTGGTCAACGCGGCACTCTCTAGCTGCCAAGAGCACTTTTTACTATGCGCACCCAACCAGAGTGACGGGAGGAGCACATTTCAGAAAACGTGCACAGCTCGTCGAGAAAATGCGATTTAAGCAATAAAATTAAAAATGCACCCAAAACCTAAACCAAACGTTGCAGGTGGTTATTTCTTCGTGCGCAGCAGTCAACGCGGCACTCTCTAGCTGCCAAGAACACTTTTTACTATGCGCACCCAACCAGAGTGACGGGAGGAGCACATTTCAGAAAACGTGCTCAGCTCGTCGAGAAAATGCGATTTAAGCAATAAAATTAAAAATGCACCTAAAACCTAAACCAAACGTTGCAGGTGGTTATTTCTTCATGCGCAGTGGTCAACGCGGCACTCTCTAGCTGCCAAGAGCACTTTTTACTATGCGCACCCAACCAGAGTGACGGGAGGAGCACATTTCAGAAAATGTGCTCAGCTCGTCGAGAAAATGCCATTTAAGCCGTACAATTAAAAATGCACCTAAAACCTAAACCAAACGTTGCAGGTGGTTGTTTCTTCATGCGCAGTGGTCAACGTGGCACTCTCTAGCTCCCAAGAGCACTTTTTACTATGCGCACCCAACCAGAGTGACGGGAGGAGCACATTTCAGAAAACGTGCTCAGCTCGTCGAGAAAATGCGATTTAAGCAATAAAATTAAAAATGCACCTAAAACCTAAACTAAACGTTGCAGGTGGTTATTTCTTCGTGCGCAGCAGTCAACGCGGCACTCTCTAGCTGCCAAGAGCACTTTTTACTATGCGCACCCAACCAGAGTGACGGGAGGAGCACATTTCAGAAAACGTGCTCAGCTCGTCGAGTAAATGCAGTTTAAGCAATAAAATTAAAAATGCACCCAAAACCTAAACCAAACGTTGCAGGTGGTTATTTCTTCATGCGCAGTGGTCAACGCGGCACTCTCTAGCTGCCAAGAGCACTTTTTACTATGCGCACCCAACCAGAGTGACGGGAGGAGCACATTTCAGAAAACGTGCTCAGCTCGTCCAGACAATGCGATTTAAGCAATAAAATTAAAAATGCACCCAAAACCTAAACCAAACGTTGCAGGTGGTTATTTCTTCATGCGCAGTGGTCAACGCGGCACTCTCTAGCTGCCAAGAGCACTTTTTACTATGCGCACCCAACCAGAGTGACGGGAGGAGCGCATTTCAGAAAACGTGCTCAGCTCGTCGAGAAAATGCGATTTAAGCAATAAAATTAAAAATGCACCTAAAACCTAAACCAAAAGTTGCAGGTGGTTATTTCTTCATGCGCAGCAGTCAACACGGCACTCTCTAGCTGCCAAGAGCACTTTTTACTATGCGCACCCAACCAGAGTGACGGGAGGAGCACATTTCAGAAAACGTGCTCAGCTCGTCGAGAAAATGCGATTTAAGCAATAAAATTAAAAATGCACCTAAAACCTAAACCAAACGTTGCAGATGGTCATTTCTTCATGCGCAGTGGTCAACGCGGCACTCTGTAGCTGCCAAGAGCACTTTTTACTATGCACACCCAACCAGAGTGACGGGAGGAGCACATTTCAGAAAACGTGCTCAGCTCGTCCAGACAATGCGATTTAAGCAATAAAATTAAAAATGCACCCAAAACCTAAACCAAACGTTGCAGGTGGTTATTTCTTCATGCGCAGTGGTCAACGCGGCACTCTCTAGCTGCCAAGAGCACTTTTTACTATGCGCACCCAACCAGAGTGACGGGAGGAGCACATTTCAGAAAACGTGCTCAGCTCGTCCAGAAAATGCGATTTAAGCAATAAAATTAAAAATGCACCTAAAACCTAAACCAAACGTTGCAGATGGTCATTTCTTCATGCGCAGTAGTCAACGCGGCACTCTCTAGCTGCCAAGAGCACTTTTTACTATGTGCACCCAACCAGAGTGACGTGAGGAGCACATTTCAGAAAACGTGCTCAACTCGTCGAGAAAATGCGATTTAAGCAATAAAATTAAAAATGCACCAAAAACCGAAACCAAACGTTGCAGATGGTCATTTCTTCATGCGCAGTGGTCAACGCGGCACTCTCTAGCTGCCAAGAGCACTTTTTACTATGCACACCCAACCAGAGTGACGGGAGGAGCACATTTCAGAAAACGTGCTCAGCTCGTCGAGAAAATGCGATTTAAGCAATAAAATTAAAAATGCACCCAAAACATTAAACCAAACGTTGCAGGTGGTTATTTCTTCATGCGCAGTGGTCAACGCGGCACTCTCTAGCTGCCAAGAGCATTTTTTACAATGCACACCCAACCAGAGTGACGGGAGGAGCACATTTCAGAAAACGTGCTCAGCTCGTCGAGAAAATGCGATTTAAGCAATAAAATTAAAAATGCACCTAAAACCTAAACCAAACGTTGCAGGTGGTTATTTCTTCATGCGCAGTGGTCAACGCGGCACTCTCTAGCTGCCAAGAGCACTTTTTACTATGCGCACCCAACCAGAGTGACGGGAGGAGCACATTTCAGAAAACGTGCTCAGCTCGTCGAGAAAATGCGATTTAAGCAATAAAATTAAAAATGCACCTAAAACCTAAACCAAACGTTGCAGGTGGTTATTTCTCCGTGCGCAGCAGTCAACGCGGCACTCTCTAGCTGCCAAGAGCACTTTTTACTATGCGCACCCAACCAGAGTGACGGGAGGAGCACATTTCAGAAAACGTGCTCAGCTCGTCGAGTAAATGCAATTTAAGCAATAAAATTAAAAATGCACCCAAAACCTAAACCAAACGTTGCAGGTGGTTATTTCTTTATGCGCAGTGGTCAACGCGGCACTCTCTAGCTGCCAAGAGCACTTTTTACTATGCGCACCCAACCAGAGTGACGGGAGGAGCACATTCCAGAAAACGTGCTCAGCTCGTCGAGAAAATGCGATTTAAGCAATAAAATTAAAAATGCACCCAAAACCTAAACCAAACGTTGCAGATGGTCATTTCTTCATGCGCAGTGGTCAACGCGGCACTCTCTAGCTGCCAAGAGCACTTTTTACTATGCGCACCCAACCAGAGTGACGGGAGGAGCACATTTCAGAAAACGTGCTCAGCTCGTTGAGAAAATGCGATTTAAGCAATAAAATTAAAAATGCACCCAAAACCTAAACCAAACGTTGCAGGTGGTTATTTCTTCATGCGCAGTGGTCAACGCGGCACTCTCTAGCTGCCAAGAGCACTTTTTACTATGCACACCCAACCAGAGTGACGGGAGGAGCGCATTTCAGAAAACGTGCTCAGCTCGACGAGAAAATGCGATTTAAGCAATAAAATTAAAAATGCACCCAAAACCTAAACCAAACGTTGCAGGTGGTTATTTCTTCATGCGCAGTGGTCAACGCAGCACTCTCTAGCTGCCAAGAGCACTTTTTACGATGCACACCCAACCAGAGAGACGGGAGGAGCGCATTTCAGAAAACGTGCTCAGCTCGACGAGAAAATGCGATTTAAGCAATAAAATTAAAAATGCACCCAAAACCTAAACCAAACGTAGCAGGTGGTAATTTCTTCATGCGCAGTGGTCAACGCGGCACTCTCTAGCTGCCAAGAGCACTTTTTACTATGCGCACCCAACCAGAGTGACGGGAGGAGCACATTTCAGAAAACGTGCTCAGCTCGTCGAGAAAATGCGATTTAAGCAATAAAATTAAAAATGCACCTAAAACATTAAACCAAACGTTGCAGGTGGTTATTTCTTCATGCGCAGTGGTCAACGCGGCACTCTCTCGCTGCCAAGAGCATTTTTTACTATGCGCACCCAACCAGAGTGACGGGAGGAGCACATTTCAGAAAACGTGCTCAGCTCATCGAGAAAATGCGATTTAAGCAATAAAATTAAAAATGCACCTAAAACCTAAAGCAAACGTTGCAGATGGTCATTTCTTCATGCGCAGCAGTCAACGCGGCACTCTCTAGCTTCCAAGAGCACTTTTTACTATGCGCACCCAACCAGAGTGACGGGAGGAGCACATTTCAGAAAACGTGCTCAGCTCGTCGAGAAAATGCGATTTAAGCAATAAAATTAAAAATGCACCTAAAACCTAAACCAAACGTTGCAGGTGGTTATTTCTTCGTGCGCAGCAGTCAACGCGGCACTCTCTAGCTGCCAAGAGCATTTTTTACAATGCGCACCCAACCAGAGTGACGGGAGGAGCACATTTCAGAAAACGTGCTCAGCTCGTCGAGTAAATGCGATTTAAGCAATAAAATTAAAAATGCACCCAAAACCTAAACCAAACGTTGCAGGTGGTTATTTCTTCATGCGCAGTGGTCAACGCGGCACTCTCTAGCTGCCAAGAGCACTTTTTACTATGCGCACCCAACCAGAGTGACGGGAGGAGCACATTTCAGAAAACGTGCGCAGCTCGTCCAGAAAATGCGATTTAAGCAATAAAATTAAAAATGCACCCAAAACCTAAACCAAACGTTGCAGGTGGTTATTTCTTCATGCGCAGTGGTCAACGCGACACTCTCTAGCTGCCAAGAGCACTTTTTACTATGCGCACCCAACCAGAGTGACGGGAGGAGCACATTTCAGAAAACGTGCTCAGCTCGTCGAGAAAATGCGATTTAAGCAATAAAATTAAAAATGCACCTAAAACCTAAACCAAACGCTGCAGATGGTCATTTCTTCATGCGCAGTGGTCAACGCGGCACTCTCTAGCTGCCAAAAGCACTTTTTACTATACACACCCAACCAGAGTGACGGGAGGAGCACATTCCAGAAAACGTGCTCAGCTCGTCGAGAAAATGCGATTTAAGCAATAAAATTAAAAATGCACCCAAAACCTAAAGCAAACGTTGCAGATGGTCATTTCTTCATGTGCAGTGGTCAACGCGGCACTCTCTAGCTGCCAAGAGCACTTTTTACTATGCACACCCAACCAGAGTGACGGGAGGAGCGCATTTCAGGAAACGTGCTCAGCTCGTCGAGAAAATGCGATTTAAGCAATAAAATTAAAAATGCACCCAAAACCTAAACCAAACGTTGCAGGTGGTTATTTCTTCATGCGCAGTGGTCAACGCGGCACTCTCTAGCTGCCAAGAGCACTTTTTACTATGCGCACCCAACCAGAGTGACGGGAGGAGCACATTTCAGAAAACGTGCTCAGCTCGCCGAGAAAATGCGATTTAAGCAATACAATTAAAAATGCACCTAAAACCTAAACCAAACGTTGCAGGTGGTTATTTCTTCATGTGCAGTGGTCAACGCGGCACTCTCTAGCTGCCAAGAGCACTTTTTACTATGCACCACCCACCCAGAGTGACGGGAGGAGCACATTTAAGAAAACGTGCTCAGCTCGTCGAGAAAATGCGATTTAAGCAATTAAATTAAAAATGCACCTAAAATCTATACCAAACGTTGCAGGTGGTTATTTCTTCATGTGCAGCAGTCAACACGGCACTCTCTAGCTGCCAAGAGCACTTTTTACTATGCACACCCAACCAGAGTGACGGGAGGAGCACATTTCAGAAAACGTGCTCAGCTCGTCGAGTAAATGCGATTTAAGCAATAAAATTAAAAATGCACCCAAAACCTAAACCAAACGTTGCAGGTGGTTATTTCTTCATGCGCAGTGGTCAACGCGGCACTCTCTAGCTGCCAAGAGCACTTTTTACTATGCACACCCAACCAGAGTGACGGGAGGAGCACATTTCAGAAAACGTGCGCAGCTCGTCCAGAAAATGCAATTTAAGCAATAAAATTAAAAATGCACCTAAAACCTAAACCAAACGTTGCAGATGGTCATTTCTTCATGCGCAGTGGTCAACGCGGCACTCTCTAGCTGCCAAGAGCACTTTTTACTATGCACACCCAACCAGAGTGACGGGAGGAGCACATTTCAGAAAACGTGCTCAGCTCGTCCAGACAATGCGATTTAAGCAATAAAATTAAAAATGCACCCAAAACCTAAACCAAACGTTGCAGGTGGTTATTTCTTAATGTGCAGTGGTCAACGCGGCACTCTCTAGCTGCCAAGAGCACTTTTTACTATGCGCACCCAACCAGAGTGACGGGAGGAGCGCATTTCAGAAAACGTGCTCAGCTCGTCGAGAAAATGCGATTTAAGCAATAAAATTAAAAATGCACCCAAAACCTAAACCAAACGTTGCAGGTGGTTATTTCTTCATGCGCAGTGGTCAACGCGGCACTCTCTAGCTGCCAAAAGCACTTTTTACTATACACACCCAACCAGAGTGACGGGAGGAGCACATTCCAGAAAACGTGCTCAGCTCGTCGAGAAAATGCGATTTAAGCAATAAAATTAAAAATGCACCCAAAACCTAAAGCAAACGTTGCAGATGGTCATTTCTTCGTGTGCAGTGGTCAACGCGGCACTCTCTAGCTGCCAAGAGCACTTTTTACTATGCACACCCAACCAGAGTGACAGGAGGAGCGCATTTCAGGAAACGTGCTCAGCTCGTCGAGAAAATGCGATTTAAGCAATAAAATTAAAAATGCACCCAAAACCTAAACCAAACGTTGCAGGTGGTTATTTCTTCATGCGCAGTGGTCAACGCGGCACTCTCTAGCTGCCAAGAGCACTTTTTACTATGCGCACCCAACCAGAGTGACGGGAGGAGCACATTTCAGAAAACGTGCTCAGCTCGCCGAGAAAATGCGATTTAAGCAATACAATTAAAAATGCACCTAAAACCTAAACCAAACGTTGCAGGTGGTTATTTCTTCATGTGCAGTGGTCAACGCCGCACTCTCTAGCTGCCAAGAGCACTTTTTACTATGCGCACCCACCCAGAGTGACGGGAGGAGCACATTTAAGAAAACGTGCTCAGCTCGTCGAGAAAATGCGATTTAAGCAATTAAATTAAAAATGCACCTAAAATCTATACCAAACGTTGCAGGTGGTTATTTCTTCATGCACAGCAGTCAACACGGCACTCTCTAGCTGCCAAGAGCACTTTTTACTATGCACACCCAACCAGAGTGACGGGAGGAGCACATTTCAGAAAACTTGCTCAGCTCGTCGAGAAAATGCGATTTAAGCAATAAAATTAAAAATGCACCCAAAACATTAAACCAAACGTTGCAGGTGGTTATTTCTTCATGCGCAGTGGTCAACGCGGCACTCTCTAGCTGCCAAGAGCATTTTTTACTATGCGCACCCAACCAGAGTGACGGGAGGAGCACATTTCAGAAAACGTGCTCAGCTCGTCGAGAAAATGCGATTTAAGCAATAAAATTAAAAATGCACCTAAAACCTAAACCAAACGTTGCAGGTGGTTATTTCTTCATGCGCAGTGGTCAACGCGGCACTCTCTAGCTGCCAAGAGCACTTTTTACTATGCGCACCCAACCAGAGCGACGGGAGGAGCACATTTCAGAAAACGTGCTCAGCTCGTCGAGAAAATGCGATTTAAGCAATAAAATTAAAAATGCACCTAAAACCTAAACTAAACGTTGCAGGTGGTTATTTCTTCGTGCGCAGCAGTCAACGCGGCACTCTCTAGCTGCCAAGAGCACTTTTTACTATGCGCACCCAACCAGAGTGACGGGAGGAGCACATTTCAGAAAACGTGCTCAGCTCGTCGAGTAAATGCAATTTAAGCAATAAAATTAAAAATGCACCCAAAACCTAAATCAAACGTTGCAGGTGGTTATTTCTTCATGCGCAGTGGTCAACGCGGCACTCTCTAGCTGCCAAGACCACTTTTTACTATGCGCACCCAACCAGAGTGACGGGAGGAGCACATTTCAGAAAACGTGCTCAGCTCGTCCAGAAAATGCGATTTAAGCAATAAAATTAAAAATGCACCTAAAACCTAAACCAAACGTTGCAGATGGTCATTTCTTCATGCGCAGTGGTCAACGCGGCACTCTCTAGCTGCCAAGAGCACTTTTTACTATGCACACCCAACCAGAGTGACGGGAGGAGCACATTTCAGAAAACGTTCTCAGCTCGTCCAGACAATGCGATTTAAGCAATAAAATTAAAAATGCACCCAAAACCTAAACCAAACGTTGCAGGTGGTTATTTCTTCATGCGCAGCAGTCAACACGGCACTCTCTAGCTGCCAAGAGCACTTTTTACTATGCGCACCCAACCAGAGTGACGGGAGGAGCGCATTTCAGAAAACGTGCTCAGCTCGTCGAGAAAATGCGATTTAAGCAATAAAATTAAAAATGCACCTAAAACCTAAACCAAAAGTTGCAGGTGGTTATTTCTTCATGCGCAGCAGTCAACACGGCACTCTCTAGCTGCCAAGAGCACTTTTTACTATGCGCACCCAACCAGAGTGACGGGAGGAGCACATTTCAGAAAACGTGCTCAGCTCGTCGAGAAAATGCGATTTAAGCAATAAAATTAAAAATGCACCTAAAACCTAAACCAAAAGTTGCAGGTGGTTATTTCTTCATGCGCAGCAGTCAACACGGCACTCTCGAGCTGCCAAGAGCACTTTTTAATATGCACACCCAACAAGAGTGACGGGAGGAGCACATTTCAGAAAACGTGCTCAGCTCGTCGAGAAAATGCGATTTAAGCAATAAAATTAAAAATGCACCTAAAACCTAAACCAAACGTTGCAGATGGTCATTTCTTCATGCGCAGTGGTCAACGCGGCACTCTCTAGCTGCCAAGAGCACTTTTTACTATACACACCGAACCAGAGTGACGGGAGGAGCACATTCCAGAAAACGTGCTCAGCTCGTCGAGAAAATGCGATTTAAGCAATAAAATTAAAAATGCACCCAAAACCTAAAGCAAACGTTGCAGATGGTCATTTCTTCATGTGCAGTGGTCAACGCGGCACTCTCTAGCTGCCAAGAGCACTTTTTACTATGCACACCCAACCAGAGTGACGGGAGGAGCGCATTTCAGGAAACGTGCTCAGCTCGTCGAGAAAATGCGATTTAAGCCGTACAATTAAAAATGCACCTAAAACCTAAACCAAACGTTGCAGGTGGTTATTTCTTCATGCGCAGTGGTCAACGCGGCACTCTCTAGCTGCCAAGAGCACTTTTTACGATGCGCACCCAACCAGAGTGACGGGAGGAGCTCATTTCAGAAAACGTGCTCAGCTCGTTGAGAAAATGCGATTTAAGCAATGAAATTAAAAATGCACCCAAAACCTAAACCAAACGTTGCAGGTGGTTATTTCTTCATGCGCAGTGGTCAACGCGGCACTCTCTAGCTGCCAAGAGCACTTTTTACTATGCGCACCCAACCAGAGTGACGGGAGGAGCACATTTCAGAAAACGTGCTCAGCTCGTCCAGAAAATGCGATTTAAGCAATAAAATTAAAAATGCACCTAAAACCTAAACCAAACGTTGCAGATGGTCATTTCTTCATGCGCAGCAGTCAACGCGGCACTCTCTAGCTGCCAAGAGCACTTTTTACTATGCGCACCCAACCAGAGTGACGGGAGGAGCACATTTCAGAAAACGTGCTCAGCTCGTCGAGTAAATGTGATTTAAGCAATAAAATTAAAAATGCACCTAAAACCTAAACCAAACGTTGCAGATGGTCATTTCTTCATGCGCAGTGGTCAACGCGGCACTCTCTAGCTGCCAAGAGCACTTTTTACTATGCGCACCCAACCAGAGTGACGGGAGGAGCACATTTCAGAAAACGTGCTCAGCTCGTCCAGACAATGCGATTTAAGCAATAAAATTAAAAATGCACCCAAAACCTAAACCAAACGTTGCAGGTGGTTCTTTCTTAATGCGCAGTGGTCAACGCGGCACTCTCTAGCTGCCAAGAGCACTTTTTACTATGCGCACCCAACCAGAGTGACGGGAGGAGCGCATTTCAGAAAACGTGCTCAGCTCGTCGAGAAAATGCGAATTAAGCAATAAAATTAAAAATGCACCCAAAACCTAAACCAAACGTTGCAGATGGTCATTTCTTCATGCGCAGTGGTCAACGCGGCACTCTCTAGCTGCCAAGAGCAGTTTTTACTATGCGCACCCAACCAGAGTGACGGGAGGAGCACATTTCAGAAAACGTGCTCAGCTCGTCGAGAAAATGCGATTTAAGCAATAAAATTAAAAATGCACCTAAAACCTAAACCAAACGTTGCAGGTGGTTATTTCTTCATGCGCAGTGGTCAACGCGGCACTCTCTAGCTGCCAAGAGCACCTTTTACTATGCGCACCAAACCAGAGTGACGGGAGGAGCACATTTCAGAAAACGTGCTCAGCTCGTCGAGAAAATGCGATTTAAGCAATAAAATTAAAACTGCACCCAAAACCTAAACCAAACGTTGCAGATGGTCATTTCTTCATGCGCAGTGGTCAACGCGGCACTCTCTAGCTGCCAAGAGCACTTTTTACTATGCGCACCCAACCAGAGTAACGGGAGGACCACATTTCAGAAAACGTGCTCAGCTCGTCGAGAAAATGCGATTTAAGCAATAAAATTAAAAATGCACCCAAAACCTAAACCAAACGTTGCAGGTGGTTATTTCTTCATGCGCAGCAGTCAACGCGGCACTCTCTAGCTGCCAAGAGCACTTTTTACTATGCGCACCCAACCAGAGTGACGGGAGGAGCACATTTCAGAAAACGTGCTCAGCTCGTCGAGAAAATGCGATTTAAGCAGAGAAATTAAAAATGCACCCAAAACCTAAACCAAACGTTGCAGGTGGTTATTTCTTCATGCGCAGTGGTCAACGCGGCACTCTCTAGCTGCCAAGAGCACTTTTTACTATGCGCACCCAACCAGAGTGACGGGAGGAGCACTTTTCAGAAAACGTGCTCAGCTCGTCGAGAAAATGCGATTCAAGCAATAAAATTAAAAATGCACCTAAAACCTAAACCAAACGTTGCAGGTGGTTATTTCTTCATGCGCAGTGGTCAACGCGGCACTCTCTAGCTGCCAAGAGCACTTTTTACTATGCGCATCCAACCAGAGCGACGGGAGGAGCACATTTCAGAAAACGTGCTCAGCTCGTCGAGAAAATGCGATTTAAGCAATAAAATTAAAAATGCACCTAAAACCTAAACTAAACGTTGCAGGTGGTTATTTCTTCGTGCGCAGCAGTCAACGCGGCACTCTCTAGCTGCCAAGAGCACTTTTTACTATGCGCACCCAACCAGAGTGACGGGAGGAGCACATTTCAGAAAACGTGCTCAGCTCGTCGAGTGAATGCAATTTAAGCAATAAAAATAAAAATGCACCCAAAACCTAAACCAAACGTTGCAGGTGGTTATTTCTTCATGCGCAGTGGTCAACGCGGCACTCTCTAGCTGCCAAGACCACTTTTTACTATGCGCACCCAACCAGAGTGACGGGAGGAGCACATTTCAGAAAACGTGCTCAGCTCGTCCAGAAAATGCGATTTAAGCAATAAAATTAAAAATGCACCTAAAACCTAAACCAAACGTTGCAGATGGTCATTTCTTCATGCGCAGTGGTCAACGCGGCACTCTCTAGCTGCCAAGAGCACTTTTTACTATGCGCACCCAACCAGAGTGACGGGAGGAGCACATTTCAGAAAACGTGCTCAGCTCGTCCAGAAAATGCGATTTAAGCAATAAAATTAAAAATGCACCTAAAACCTAAACCAAACGTTGCAGATGGTCATTTCTTCATGCGCAGTGGTCGACGCGGCACTCTCTAGCTGCCAAGAGCACTTTTTACTATGCGCACCCAACCAGAGTGACGGGAGGAGCACATTTCAGAAAACGTGCTCAGCTCGTCCAGACAATGCGATTTAAGCAATAAAATTAAAAATGCACCCAAAACCTAAACCAAACGTTGCAGGTGGTTATTTCTTCATGCGCAGTGGTCAACGCGGCACTCTCTAGCTGCCAAGAGCACTTTTTACTATGCGCACCCAACCAGAGTGACGGGAGGAGCGCATTTCAGAAAACGTGCTCAGCTCGTCGAGAAAATGCGATTTAAGCAATAAAATTAAAAATGCACCTAAAACCTAAACCAAAAGTTGCAGGTGGTTATTTCTTCATGCGCAGCAGTCAACACGGCACTCTCTAGCTGCCAAGAGCACTTTTTACTATGCGCACCCAACCAGAGTGACGGGAGGAGCACATTTCAGAAAACGTGCTCAGCTCGTCGAGAAAATGCGATTTAAGCAATAAAATTAAAAATGCACCTAAAACCTAAACCAAAAGTTGCAGGTGGTTATTTCTTCATGCGCAGCAGTCAACACGGCACTCTCGAGCTGCCAAGAGCACTTTTTAATATGCACACCCAACAAGAGTGACGGGAGGAGCACATTTCAGAAAACGTGCTCAGCTCGTCGAGAAAATGCGATTTAAGCAATAAAATTAAAAATGCACCTAAAACCTAAACCAAACGTTGCAGGTGGTTATTTCTTCATGCGCAGCGGTCAACGCAGCACTCTCTAGCTGCCAAGAGCACTTTTTACTATGCGCACCCAACCAGAGTGACGGGAGGAGCACATTTCAGAAAACGTGCTCAGCTCGTCGAGAAAATGCGATTTAAGCAATAAAATTAAAAATGCACCCAAAACCTAAACCAAACGTTGCAGGTGGTTATTTCTTCATGCGCAGTGGTCAACGCGGCACTCTCTAGCTGCCAAGAGCACTTTTTACTATGCGCACCCAACCAGAGTGACGGGAGGAGCGCATTTCAGAAAACGTGCTCAGCTCGTCGAGAAAATGCGATTTAAGCAATAAAATTAAAAATGCACCCAAAACCTAAACCAAACGTTGCAGGTGGTTATTTCTTCATATGCAGCAGTCAACGCGGCACTCTCTAGCTGCCAAGAGCACTTTTTACTATGCGCACCCAACCAGAGTGACGGGAGGAGCACATTTCAGAAAACGTGCTCAGCTCGTCGAGAAAATGCGATTTAAGCAATAAAATAAAAAATGCACCTAAAACCTAAACCAAACGTTGCAGGTGGATATTTCTTCATGCGCAGTGGTCAACGCGGCACTCTCTAGCTGCCAAGAGCACTTTTTACTATGCGCACCAAACCAGAGTGACGTGAGGAGCACATTTCAGAAAACGTGCTAAGCTCGTCGAGAAAATGCGATTTAAGCAATAAAATTAAAAATGCACCCATAACATTTAACCAAACGTTGCAGGTGGTCATTTCTTCATGCGCAGTGGTCAACGCGGCACTCTCTAGATGCCAAAAGCACTTTTTACTATACACACCCAACCAGAGTGACGGGAGGAGCACATTCCAGAAAACGTGCTCAGCTCGTCGAGAAAATGCGATTTAAGCAATAAAATTAAAAATGCACCCAAAACCTAAAGCAAACGTTGCAGATGGTCATTTCTTCATGTGCAGTGGTCAACGCGGCACTCTCTAGCTGCCAAGAGCACTTTTTACTATGCGCACCCAACCAGAGTGACGGGAGGAGCACATTTCAGAAAACGTGCTCAGCTCGTTGAGAAAATGCGATTTAAGCAATAAAATTAAAAATGCACCCAAAACCTAAACCAAACGTTGCAGGTGGTTATTTCTTCATGCGCAGTGGTCAACGCAGCACTCTCTAGCTGCCAAGAGCACTTTTTACGATGCACACCCAACCAGAGTGACGGGAGGAGCACATTTCAGAAAACGTGCTCAGCTCGTCGAGAAAATGCGATTTAAGCAATAAAATTAAAAATGCACCTAAAACCTAAACCAAACGTTGCAGGTGGTTATTTCTCCGTGCGCAGCAGTCAACGCGGCACTCTCTAGCTGCCAAGAGCACTTTTTACTATGCACACCCAACCAGAGTGACGGGAGGAGCGCATTTTAGAAAACGTGCTCAGCTCGACGAGAAAATGCGATTTAAGCAATAAAATTAAAAATGCACCCAAAACCTAAACCAAACGTTGCAGGTGGTTATTTCTTCATGCGCAGTGGTCAACGCGGCACTCTCTAGCTGCCAAGAGCACTTTTTACTATGCGCACCGAACCAGAGTGACGGGAGGAGCACATTTCAGAAAACGTGCTCAGCTCGTCGAGAAAATGCGATTTAAGCAATAAAATTAAAAATGCACCTAAAACCTAAACCAAACGTTGCAGGTGGTTATTTCTTCATGCGCAGCGGTCAACGCAGCACTCTCTAGCTGCCAAGAGCACTTTTTACTATGCGCACCCAACCAGAGTGACGGGAGGAGCACATTTCAGAAAACGTGCTCAGCTCGTCGAGAAAATGCGATTTAAGCAATAAAATTAAAAATGCACCCAAAACCTAAACCAAACGTTGCAGGTGGTTATTTCTTCATGCGCAGTGGTCAACGCGGCACTCTCTAGCTGCCAAGAGCACTTTTTACTATGCGCACCCAACCAGAGTGACGGGAGGAGCGCATTTCAGAAAACGTGCTCAGCTCGTCGAGAAAATGCGATTTAAGCAATAAAATTAAAAATGCACCCAAAACCTAAACCAAACGTTGCAGGTGGTTATTTCTTCATATGCAGCAGTCAACACGGCACTCTCTAGCTGCCAAGAGCACTTTTTACTATGCGCACCCAACCAGAGTGACGGGAGGAGCACATTTCAGAAAACGTGCTCAGCTCGTCGAGAAAATGCGATTTAAGCAATAAAATTAAAAATGCACCTAAAACCTAAACCAAACGTTGCAGATGGTCATTTCTTCATGCGCAGTGGTCAACGCGGCACTCTGTAGCTGCCAAGAGCACTTTTTACTATGCACACCCAACCAGAGTGTTGGGAGGAGCACATTTCAGAAAACGTGCTCAGCTCGTCCAGACAATGCGATTTAAGCAATAAAATTAAAAATGCACCCAAAACCTAAACCAAACGTTGCAGGTGGTTATTTCTTCATGCGCAGTGGTCAACGCGGCACTCTCTAGCTGCCAAGAGCACTTTTTACTATGCGCACCCAACCAGAGTGACGGGAGGAGCACATTTCAGAAAACGTGCTCAGCTCGTCCAGAAAATGCGATTTAAGCAATAAAATTAAAAATGCACCTAAAACCTAAACCAAACGTTGCAGATGGTCATTTCTTCATGCGCAGTAGTCAACGCGGCACTCTCTAGCTGCCAAGAGCACTTTTTACTATGTGCACCCAACCAGAGTGACGTGAGGAGCACATTTCAGAAAACGTGCTCAACTCGTCGAGAAAATGCGATTTAAGCAATAAAATTAAAAATGCACCAAAAACCGAAACCAAACGTTGCAGATGGTCATTTCTTCATGCGCAGTGGTCAACGCGGCACTCTCTAGCTGCCAAGAGCACTTTTTACTATGCACACCCAACCAGAGTGACGGGAGGAGCACATTTCAGAAAACGTGCTCAGCTCGTCGAGAAAATGCGATTTAAGCAATAAAATTAAAAATGCACCCAAAACATTAAACCAAACGTTGCAGGTGGTTATTTCTTCATGCGCAGTGGTCAACGCGGCACTCTCTAGCTGCCAAGAGCATTTTTTACAATGCACACCCAACCAGAGTGACGGGAGGAGCACATTTCAGAAAACGTGCTCAGCTCGTCGAGAAAATGCGATTTAAGCAATAAAATTAAAAATGCACCTAAAACCTAAACCAAACGTTGCAGGTGGTTATTTCTTCATGCGCAGTGGTCAACGCGGCACTCTCTAGCTGCCAAGAGCACTTTTTACTATGCGCACCCAACCAGAGTGACGGGAGGAGCACATTTCAGAAAACGTGCTCAGCTCGTCGAGAAAATGCGATTTAAGCAATAAAATTAAAAATGCACCTAAAACCTAAACCAAACGTTGCAGGTGGTTATTTCTCCGTGCGCAGCAGTCAACGCGGCACTCTCTAGCTGCCAAGAGCACTTTTTACTATGCGCACCCAACCAGAGTGACGGGAGGAGCACATTTCAGAAAACGTGCTCAGCTCGTCGAGTAAATGCAATTTAAGCAATAAAATTAAAAATGCACCCAAAACCTAAACCAAACGTTGCAGGTGGTTATTTCTTTATGCGCAGTGGTCAACGCGGCACTCTCTAGCTGCCAAGAGCACTTTTTACTATGCGCACCCAACCAGAGTGACGGGAGGAGCACATTCCAGAAAACGTGCTCAGCTCGTCGAGAAAATGCGATTTAAGCAATAAAATTAAAAATGCACCCAAAACCTAAACCAAACGTTGCAGATGGTCATTTCTTCATGCGCAGTGGTCAACGCGGCACTCTCTAGCTGCCAAGAGCACTTTTTACTATGCGCACCCAACCAGAGTGACGGGAGGAGCACATTTCAGAAAACGTGCTCAGCTCGTTGAGAAAATGCGATTTAAGCAATAAAATTAAAAATGCACCCAAAACCTAAACCAAACGTTGCAGGTGGTTATTTCTTCATGCGCAGTGGTCAACGCGGCACTCTCTAGCTGCCAAGAGCACTTTTTACTATGCACACCCAACCAGAGTGACGGGAGGAGCGCATTTCAGAAAACGTGCTCAGCTCGACGAGAAAATGCGATTTAAGCAATAAAATTAAAAATGCACCCAAAACCTAAACCAAACGTTGCAGGTGGTTATTTCTTCATGCGCAGTGGTCAACGCAGCACTCTCTAGCTGCCAAGAGCACTTTTTACGATGCACACCCAACCAGAGAGACGGGAGGAGCGCATTTCAGAAAACGTGCTCAGCTCGACGAGAAAATGCGATTTAAGCAATAAAATTAAAAATGCACCCAAAACCTAAACCAAACGTAGCAGGTGGTAATTTCTTCATGCGCAGTGGTCAACGCGGCACTCTCTAGCTGCCAAGAGCACTTTTTACTATGCGCACCCAACCAGAGTGACGGGAGGAGCACATTTCAGAAAACGTGCTCAGCTCGTCGAGAAAATGCGATTTAAGCAATAAAATTAAAAATGCACTCAAAACATTAAACCAAACGTTGCAGGTGGTTATTTCTTCATGCGCAGTGGTCAACGCGGCACTCTCTCGCTGCCAAGAGCATTTTTTACTATGCGCACCCAACCAGAGTGACGAGAGGAGCACATTTCAGAAAACGTGCTCAGCACATCGAGAAAATGCGATTTAAGCAATAAAATTAAAAATGCACCTAAAACCTAAAGCAAACGTTGCAGATGGTCATTTCTTCATGCGCAGCAGTCAACGCGGCACTCTCTATCTTCCAAGAGCACTTTTTACTATGCGCACCCAACCAGAGTGACGGGAGGAGCACATTTCAGAAAACGTGCTCAGCTCGTCGAGAAAATGCGATTTAAGCAATAAAATTAAAAATGCACCTAAAACCTAAACCAAACGTTGCAGGTGGTTATTTCTTCGTGCGCAGCAGTCAACGCGGCACTCTCTAGCTGCCAAGAGCACTTTTTACTATGCGCACCCAACCAGAGTGACGGGAGGAGCACATTTCAGAAAACGTGCTCAGCTCGTCGAGAAAATGCGATTTAAGCAATAAAATTAAAAATGCACCTAAAACCTAAACCAAACGTTGCAGGTGGTTATTTCTTCGTGCGCAGCAGTCAACGCGGCACTCTCTAGCTGCCAAGAGCACTTTTTACTATGCGCACCCAACCAGAGTGACGGGAGGAGCACATTTCAGAAAACGTGCTCAGCTCGTCGAGAAAATGCGATTTAAGCAATAAAATTAAAAATGCACTCAAAACATTAAACCAAACGTTGCAGGTGGTTATTTCTTCATGCGCAGTGGTCAACGCGGCACTCTCTCGCTGCCAAGAGCATTTTTTACTATGCGCACCCAACCAGAGTGACGAGAGGAGCACATTTCAGAAAACGTGCTCAGCTCATCGAGAAAATGCGATTTAAGCAATAAAATTAAAAATGCACCTAAAACCTAAAGCAAACGTTGCAGATGGTCATTTCTTCATGCGCAGCAGTCAACGCGGCACTCTCTAGCTTCCAAGAGCACTTTTTACTATGCGCACCCAACCAGAGTGACGGGAGGAGCACATTTCAGAAAACGTGCTCAGCTCGTCGAGAAAATGCGATTTAAGCAATAAAATTAAAAATGCACCTAAAACCTAAACCAAACGTTGCAGGTGGTTATTTCTTCGTGCGCAGCAGTCAACGCGGCACTCTCTAGCTGCCAAGAGCACTTTTTACTATGCGCACCCAACCAGAGTGACGGGAGGAGCACATTTCAGAAAACGTGCTCAGCTCGTTGAGAAAATGCGATTTAAGCAATAAAATTAAAAATGCACCCAAAACCTAAACCAAACGTTGCAGGTGGTTATTTCTTCATGCGCAGTGGTCAACGCAGCACTCTCTAGCTGCCAAGAGCACTTTTTACGATGCACACCCAACCAGAGTGACGGGAGGAGCACATTTCAGAAAACGTGCTCAGCTCGTCGAGAAAATGCGATTTAAGCAATAAAATTAAAAATGCACCTAAAACCTAAACCAAACGTTGCAGGTGGTTATTTCTCCGTGCGCAGCAGTCAACGCGGCACTCTCTAGCTGCCAAGAGCACTTTTTACTATGCACACCCAACCAGAGTGACGGGAGGAGCGCATTTTAGAAAACGTGCTCAGCTCGACGAGAAAATGCGATTTAAGCAATAAAATTAAAAATGCACCCAAAACCTAAACCAAACGTTGCAGGTGGTTATTTCTTCATGCGCAGTGGTCAACGCGGCACTCTCTAGCTGCCAAGAGCACTTTTTACTATGCGCACCCAACCAGAGTGACGGGAGGAGCACATTTCAGAAAACGTGCTCAGCTCGTCGAGAAAATGCGATTTAAGCAATAAAATTAAAAATGCACCTAAAACCTAAACCAAACGTTGCAGGTGGTTATTTCTTCATGCGCAGCGGTCAACGCAGCACTCTCTAGCTGCCAAGAGCACTTTTTACTATGCGCACCCAACCAGAGTGACGGGAGGAGCACATTTCAGAAAACGTGCTCAACTCGTCGAGAAAATGCGATTTAAGCAATAAAATTAAAAATGCACCAAAAACCGAAACCAAACGTTGCAGATGGTCATTTCTTCATGCGCAGTGGTCAACGCGGCACTCTCTAGCTGCCAAGAGCACTTTTTACTATGCACACCCAACCAGAGTGACGGGAGGAGCACATTTCAGAAAACGTGCTCAGCTCGTCGAGAAAATGCGATTTAAGCAATAAAATTAAAAATGCACCCAAAACATTAAACCAAACGTTGCAGGTGGTTATTTCTTCATGCGCAGTGGTCAACGCGGCACTCTCTAGCTGCCAAGAGCATTTTTTACAATGCACACCCAACCAGAGTGACGGGAGGAGCACATTTCAGAAAACGTGCTCAGCTCGTCGAGAAAATGCGATTTAAGCAATAAAATTAAAAATGCACCTAAAACCTAAACCAAACGTTGCAGGTGGTTATTTCTTCATGCGCAGTGGTCAACGCGGCACTCTCTAGCTGCCAAGAGCACTTTTTACTATGCGCACCCAACCAGAGTGACGGGAGGAGCACATTTCAGAAAACGTGCTCAGCTCGTCGAGAAAATGCGATTTAAGCAATAAAATTAAAAATGCACCTAAAACCTAAACCAAACGTTGCAGGTGGTTATTTCTCCGTGCGCAGCAGTCAACGCGGCACTCTCTAGCTGCCAAGAGCACTTTTTACTATGCGCACCCAACCAGAGTGACGGGAGGAGCACATTTCAGAAAACGTGCTCAGCTCGTCGAGTAAATGCAATTTAAGCAATAAAATTAAAAATGCACCCAAAACCTAAACCAAACGTTGCAGGTGGTTATTTCTTTATGCGCAGTGGTCAACGCGGCACTCTCTAGCTGCCAAGAGCACTTTTTACTATGCGCACCCAACCAGAGTGACGGGAGGAGCACATTCCAGAAAACGTGCTCAGCTCGTCGAGAAAATGCGATTTAAGCAATAAAATTAAAAATGCACCCAAAACCTAAACCAAACGTTGCAGATGGTCATTTCTTCATGCGCAGTGGTCAACGCGGCACTCTCTAGCTGCCAAGAGCACTTTTTACTATGCGCACCCAACCAGAGTGACGGGAGGAGCACATTTCAGAAAACGTGCTCAGCTCGTTGAGAAAATGCGATTTAAGCAATAAAATTAAAAATGCACCCAAAACCTAAACCAAACGTTGCAGGTGGTTATTTCTTCATGCGCAGTGGTCAACGCGGCACTCTCTAGCTGCCAAGAGCACTTTTTACTATGCACACCCAACCAGAGTGACGGGAGGAGCGCATTTCAGAAAACGTGCTCAGCTCGACGAGAAAATGCGATTTAAGCAATAAAATTAAAAATGCACCCAAAACCTAAACCAAACGTTGCAGGTGGTTATTTCTTCATGCGCAGTGGTCAACGCAGCACTCTCTAGCTGCCAAGAGCACTTTTTACGATGCACACCCAACCAGAGAGACGGGAGGAGCGCATTTCAGAAAACGTGCTCAGCTCGACGAGAAAATGCGATTTAAGCAATAAAATTAAAAATGCACCCAAAACCTAAAACAAACGTAGCAGGTGGTAATTTCTTCATGCGCAGTGGTCAACGCGGCACTCTCTAGCTGCCAAGAGCACTTTTTACTATGCGCACCCAACCAGAGTGACGGGAGGAGCACATTTCAGAAAACGTGCTCAGCTCGTCGAGAAAATGCGATTTAAGCAATACAATTAAAAATGCACCTAAAACCTAAACCAAACGTTGCAGGTGGTTATTTCTTCATGTGCAGTGGTCAACGCGGCACTCTCTAGCTGCCAAGAGCACTTTTTACTATGCACCACCCACCCAGAGTGACGGGAGGAGCACATTTAAGAAAACGTGCTCAGCTCGTCGAGAAAATGCGATTTAAGCAATTAAATTAAAAATGCACCTAAAATCTATACCAAACGTTGCAGGTGGTTATTTCTTCATGTGCAGCAGTCAACACGGCACTCTCTAGCTGCCAAGAGCACTTTTTACTATGCACACCCAACCAGAGTGACGGGAGGAGCACATTTCAGAAAACGTGCTCAGCTCGTCGAGTAAATGCGATTTAAGCAATAAAATTAAAAATGCACCCAAAACCTAAACCAAACGTTGCAGGTGGTTATTTCTTCATGCGCAGTGGTCAACGCGGCACTCTCTAGCTGCCAAGAGCACTTTTTACTATGCACACCCAACCAGAGTGACGGGAGGAGCACATTTCAGAAAACGTGCGCAGCTCGTCCAGAAAATGCAATTTAAGCAATAAAATTAAAAATGCACCTAAAACCTAAACCAAACGTTGCAGATGGTCATTTCTTCATGCGCAGTGGTCAACGCGGCACTCTCTAGCTGCCAAGAGCACTTTTTACTATGCACACCCAACCAGAGTGACGGGAGGAGCACATTTCAGAAAACGTGCTCAGCTCGTCCAGACAATGCGATTTAAGCAATAAAATTAAAAATGCACCCAAAACCTAAACCAAACGTTGCAGGTGGTTATTTCTTAATGTGCAGTGGTCAACGCGGCACTCTCTAGCTGCCAAGAGCACTTTTTACTATGCGCACCCAACCAGAGTGACGGGAGGAGCGCATTTCAGAAAACGTGCTCAGCTCGTCGAGAAAATGCGATTTAAGCAATAAAATTAAAAATGCACCCAAAACCTAAACCAAACGTTGCAGGTGGTTATTTCTTCATGCGCAGTGGTCAACGCGGCACTCTCTAGCTGCCAAGAGCACTTTTTACTATGCGCACCCAACCAGAGTGACGGGAGGAGCACATTTCAGAAAACGTGCTCAGCTCGCCGAGAAAATGCGATTTAAGCAATACAATTAAAAATGCACCTAAAACCTAAACCAAACGTTGCAGGTGGTTATTTCTTCATGTGCAGTGGTCAACGCCGCACTCTCTAGCTGCCAAGAGCACTTTTTACTATGCGCACCCACCCAGAGTGACGGGAGGAGCACATTTAAGAAAACGTGCTCAGCTCGTCGAGAAAATGCGATTTAAGCAATTAAATTAAAAATGCACCTAAAATCTATACCAAACGTTGCAGGTGGTTATTTCTTCATGCACAGCAGTCAACACGGCACTCTCTAGCTGCCAAGAGCACTTTTTACTATGCACACCCAACCAGAGTGACGGGAGGAGCACATTTCAGAAAACTTGCTCAGCTCGTCGAGAAAATGCGATTTAAGCAATAAAATTAAAAATGCACCCAAAACCTAAACCAAACGTTGCAGGTGGTTATTTCTTCATGCGCATTGGTCAACGCGGCACTCTCTAGCTGCCAAGAGCACTTTTTACTATGCGCACCCAACCAGAGTGACGGGAGGAGCACATTTCAGAAAACGTGCTCAGCTCGTCGAGAAAATGCGATTTAAGCAATAAAATTAAAAATGCACCTAAAACCTAAACCAAACGTTGCAGGTGGTTATTTCTTCATGCGCAGTGGTCAACGCGGCACTCTCTAGCTGCCAAGAGCACTTTTTACTATGCGCACCCAACCAGAGCGACGGGAGGAGCACATTTCAGAAAACGTGCTCAGCTCGTCGAGAAAATGCGATTTAAGCAATAAAATTAAAAATGCACCTAAAACCTAAACTAAACGTTGCAGGTGGTTATTTCTTCGTGCGCAGCAGTCAACGCGGCACTCTCTAGCTGCCAAGAGCACTTTTTACTATGCGCACCCAACCAGAGTGACGGGAGGAGCATCCATCCATCCATTTTCTGAACCGCTTAGTCCCCACGGTGGTCGCGGGCGTGCTGGAGCCTATCCCAGCCGTCATCGGGCAGTAGGCGGGGGACACCCTGAACTGGTTGCCAGCCAATCGCAGGGCACACAGAGACAGACAACCAATCGCACACACACCCACACCTAGGGACAATTTGGAGTCTTCAATCGGCCTACCAAGCATGTTTTTGGAATGTGGGAGGAAACCGGAGTGCCCGGAGAAAACCCACGCGGGCCCGGGGAGAACATGCAAACTCCACACAGGGAGGGCCGGAGGTGGAATCGAACCCGCACCCTGGTAACTGTGAGGCGGACGTGCTACCCAGTGCGCCACCGAGCCGCCTACGGGAGGAGCACATTTCAGAAAACGTGCTCAGCTCGTCCAGAAAATGCGATTTAAGCAATAAAATTAAAAATGCACCTAAAACCTAAACCAAACGTTGCAGATGGTCATTTCTTCATGCGCAGTGGTCAACGCGGCACTCTCTAGCTGCCAAGAGCACTTTTTACTATGCACACCCAACCAGAGTGACGGGAGGAGCACATTTCAGAAAACGTTCTCAGCTCGTCCAGACAATGCGATTTAAGCAATAAAATTAAAAATGCACCCAAAACCTAAACCAAACGTTGCAGGTGGTTATTTCTTCATGCGCAGTGGTCAACGCGGCACTCTCTAGCTGCCAAGAGCACTTTTTACTATGCGCACCCAACCAGAGTGACGGGAGGAGCGCATTTCAGAAAACGTGCTCAGCTCGTCGAGAAAATGCGATTTAAGCAATAAAATTAAAAATGCACCTAAAACCTAAACCAAAAGTTGCAGGTGGTTATTTCTTCATGCGCAGCAGTCAACACGGCACTCTCTAGCTGCCAAGAGCACTTTTTACTATG
This sequence comes from Syngnathus scovelli, assembly GCF_024217435.2. Taxonomy (NCBI): domain Eukaryota; kingdom Metazoa; phylum Chordata; class Actinopteri; order Syngnathiformes; family Syngnathidae; genus Syngnathus; species Syngnathus scovelli. The sequence continues at coordinate 1,812,732 of NW_026061342.1, read as the reverse complement.
CGCACCCAACCAGAGTGACGGGAGGAGCACATTTCAGAAAACGTGCTCAGCTCGTCCAGAAAATGCGATTTAAGCAATAAAATTAAAAATGCACCTAAAACCTAAACCAAACGTTGCAGATGGTCATTTCTTCATGCGCAGTGGTCAACGCGGCACTCTCTAGCTGCCAAGAGCACTTTTTACTATACACACCGAACCAGAGTGACGGGAGGAGCACATTCCAGAAAACGTGCTCAGCTCGTCGAGAAAATGCGATTTAAGCAATAAAATTAAAAATGCACCCAAAACCTAAAGCAAACGTTGCAGATGGTCATTTCTTCATGTGCAGTGGTCAACGCGGCACTCTCTAGCTGCCAAGAGCACTTTTTACTATGCACACCCAACCAGAGTGACGGGAGGAGCGCATTTCAGGAAACGTGCTCAGCTCGTCGAGAAAATGCGATTTAAGCCGTACAATTAAAAATGCACCTAAAACCTAAACCAAACGTTGCAGGTGGTTATTTCTTCATGCGCAGTGGTCAACGCGGCACTCTCTAGCTGCCAAGAGCACTTTTTACGATGCGCACCCAACCAGAGTGACGGGAGGAGCTCATTTCAGAAAACGTGCTCAGCTCGTTGAGAAAATGCGATTTAAGCAATGAAATTAAAAATGCACCCAAAACCTAAACCAAACGTTGCAGGTGGTTATTTCTTCATGCGCAGTGGTCAACGCGGCACTCTCTAGCTGCCAAGAGCACTTTTTACTATGCGCACCCAACCAGAGTGACGGGAGGAGCACATTTCAGAAAACGTGCTCAGCTCGTCCAGAAAATGCGATTTAAGCAATAAAATTAAAAATGCACCTAAAACCTAAACCAAACGTTGCAGATGGTCATTTCTTCATGCGCAGTGGTCAACGCGGCACTCTCTAGCTGCCAAGAGCACTTTTTACTATGCACACCCAACCAGAGTGACGGGAGGAGCGCATTTTAGAAAACGTGCTCAGCTCGACGAGAAAATGCGATTTAAGCAATAAAATTAAAAATGCACCCAAAACCTAAACCAAACGTTGCAGGAGGTTATTTCTTCATGCGCAGTGGTCAACGCGGCACTCTCTAGCTGCCAAGAGCACTTTTTACTATGCGCACCCAACCAGAGTGACGGGAGGAGCACATTTCAGAAAACGTGCTCAGCTCGTCGAGAAAATGCGATTTAAGCAATAAAATTAAAAATGCACCTAAAACCTAAACCAAACGTTGCAGGTGGTTATTTTTTCGTGCGCAGCAGTCAACGCGGCACTCTCTAGCTGCCAAGAGCACTTTTTACTATGCGCACCCAACCAGAGTGACGGGAGGAGCACATTTCAGAAAACGTGCTCAGCTCGTCGAGAAAATGCGATTTAAGCAATAAAATAAAAAATGCACCTAAAACCTAAACCAAACGTTGCAGGTGGATATTTCTTCATGCGCAGTGGTCAACGCGGCACTCTCTAGCTGCCAAGAGCACTTTTTACTATGCGCACCCAACCAGAGTGACGTGAGGAGCACATTTCAGAAAACGTGCTCAGCTCGTCGAGAAAATGCGATTTAAGCAATAAAATTAAAAATGCACCCAAAACATTAAACCAAACGTTGCAGGTGGTTATTTCTTCATGCGCAGTGGTCAACGCGGCACTCTCTCGCTGCCAAGAGCATTTTTTACTATGCGCACCCAACCAGAGTGACGGGAGGAGCACATTTCAGAAAACGTGCTCAGCTCATCGAGAAAATGCGATTTAAGCAATAAAATTAAAAATGCACCTAAAACCTAAAGCAAACGTTGCAGATGGTCATTTCTTCATGCGCAGCAGTCAACGCGGCACTCTCTAGCTTCCAAGAGCACTTTTTACTATGCGCACCCAACCAGAGTGACGGGAGGAGTACATTTCAGAAAACGTGCTCAGCTCGTCGAGAAAGTGCGATTTAAGCAATAAAATTAAAAATGCACCTAAAACCTAAACCAAACGTTGCAGGTGGTTATTTCTTCGTGCGCAGCAGTCAACGCGGCACTCTCTAGCTGCCAAGAGCATTTTTTACTATGCGCACCCAACCAGAGTGACGGGAGGAGCACATTTCAGAAAACGTGCTCAGCTCGTCGAGTAAATGCGATTTAAGCAATAAAATTAAAAATGCACCCAAAACCTAAACCAAACGTTGCAGGTGGTTATTTCTTCATGCGCAGTGGTCAACGCGGCACTCTCTAGCTGCCAAGAGCACTTTTTACTATGCGCACCCAACCAGAGTGACGGGAGGAGCACATTTCAGAAAACGTGCGCAGCTCGTCCAGAAAATGCGATTTAAGCAATAAAATTAAAAATGCACCCAAAACCTAAACCAAACGTTGCAGGTGGTTATTTCTTCATGCGCAGTGGTCAACGCGGCACTCTCTAGCTGCCAAGAGCACTTTTTACTATGCGCACCCAACCAGAGTGACGGGAGGAGCACATTTCAGAAAACGTGCTCAGCTCGTCGAGAAAATGCGATTTAAGCAATAAAATTAAAAATGCACCTAAAACCTAAACCAAACGCTGCAGATGGTCATTTCTTCATGCGCAGTGGTCAACGCGGCACTCTCTAGCTGCCAAAAGCACTTTTTACTATACACACCCAACCAGAGTGACGGGAGGAGCACATTCCAGAAAACGTGCTCAGCTCGTCGAGAAAATGCGATTTAAGCAATAAAATTAAAAATGCACCCAAAACCTAAAGCAAACGTTGCAGATGGTCATTTCTTCGTGTGCAGTGGTCAACGCGGCACTCTCTAGCTGCCAAGAGCACTTTTTACTATGCACACCCAACCAGAGTGACGGGAGGAGCGCATTTCAGGAAACGTGCTCAGCTCGTCGAGAAAATGCGATTTAAGCAATAAAATTAAAAATGCACCCAAAACCTAAACCAAACGTTGCAGGTGGTTATTTCTTCATGCGCAGTGGTCAACGCGGCACTCTCTAGCTGCCAAGAGCACTTTTTACTATGCGCACCCAACCAGAGTGACGGGAGGAGCACATTTCAGAAAACGTGCTCAGCTCGCCGAGAAAATGCGATTTAAGCAATACAATTAAAAATGCACCTAAAACCTAAACCAAACGTTGCAGGTGGTTATTTCTTCATGTGCAGTGGTCAACGCCGCACTCTCTAGCTGCCAAGAGCACTTTTTACTATGCGCACCCACCCAGAGTGACGGGAGGAGCACATTTAAGAAAACGTGCTCAGCTCGTCGAGAAAATGCGATTTAAGCAATTAAATTAAAAATGCACCTAAAATCTATACCAAACGTTGCAGGTGGTTATTTCTTCATGCACAGCAGTCAACACGGCACTCTCTAGCTGCCAAGAGCACTTTTTACTATGCACACCCAACCAGAGTGACGGGAGGAGCACATTTCAGAAAACTTGCTCAGCTCGTCGAGAAAATGCGATTTAAGCAATAAAATTAAAAATGCACCCAAAACATTAAACCAAACGTTGCAGGTGGTTATTTCTTCATGCGCAGTGGTCAACGCGGCACTCTCTAGCTGCCAAGAGCATTTTTTACTATGCGCACCCAACCAGAGTGACGGGAGGAGCACATTTCAGAAAACGTGCTCAGCTCGTCGAGAAAATGCGATTTAAGCAATAAAATTAAAAATGCACCTAAAACCTAAACCAAACGTTGCAGGTGGTTATTTCTTCATGCGCAGTGGTCAACGCGGCACTCTCTAGCTGCCAAGAGCACTTTTTACTATGCGCACCCAACCAGAGCGACGGGAGGAGCACATTTCAGAAAACGTGCTCAGCTCGTCGAGAAAATGCGATTTAAGCAATAAAATTAAAAATGCACCTAAAACCTAAACTAAACGTTGCAGGTGGTTATTTCTTCGTGCGCAGCAGTCAACGCGGCACTCTCTAGCTGCCAAGAGCACTTTTTACTATGCGCACCCAACCAGAGTGACGGGAGGAGCACATTTCAGAAAACGTGCTCAGCTCGTCGAGTAAATGCAATTTAAGCAATAAAATTAAAAATGCACCCAAAACCTAAACCAAACGTTGCAGGTGGTTATTTCTTCATGCGCAGTGGTCAACGCGGCACTCTCTAGCTGCCAAGACCACTTTTTACTATGCGCACCCAACCAGAGTGACGGGAGGAGCACATTTCAGAAAACGTGCTCAGCTCGTCCAGAAAATGCGATTTAAGCAATAAAATTAAAAATGCACCTAAAACCTAAACCAAACGTTGCAGATGGTCATTTCTTCATGCGCAGTGGTCAACGCGGCACTCTCTAGCTGCCAAGAGCACTTTTTACTATGCACACCCAACCAGAGTGACGGGAGGAGCACATTTCAGAAAACGTTCTCAGCTCGTCCAGACAATGCGATTTAAGCAATAAAATTAAAAATGCACCCAAAACCTAAACCAAACGTTGCAGGTGGTTATTTCTTCATGCGCAGCAGTCAACACGGCACTCTCTAGCTGCCAAGAGCACTTTTTACTATGCGCACCCAACCAGACTGACGGGAGGAGCACATTTCAGAAAACGTGCTCAGCTCGTCCAGAAAATGCGATTTAAGCAATAAAATTAAAAATGCACCTAAAACCTAAACCAAACGTTGCAGATGGTCATTTCTTCATGCGCAGTGGTCAACGCGGCACTCTCTAGCTGCCAAGAGCACTTTTTACTATACACACCGAACCAGAGTGACGGGAGGAGCACATTCCAGAAAACGTGCTCAGCTCGTCGAGAAAATGCGATTTAAGCAATAAAATTAAAAATGCACCCAAAACCTAAAGCAAACGTTGCAGATGGTCATTTCTTCATGTGCAGTGGTCAACGCGGCACTCTCTAGCTGCCAAGAGCACTTTTTACTATGCACACCCAACCAGAGTGACGGGAGGAGCGCATTTCAGGAAACGTGCTCAGCTCGTCGAGAAAATGCGATTTAAGCCGTACAATTAAAAATGCACCTAAAACCTAAACCAAACGTTGCAGGTGGTTATTTCTTCATGCGCAGTGGTCAACGCGGCACTCTCTAGCTGCCAAGAGCACTTTTTACGATGCGCACCCAACCAGAGTGACGGGAGGAGCTCATTTCAGAAAACGTGCTCAGCTCGTTGAGAAAATGCGATTTAAGCAATGAAATTAAAAATGCACCCAAAACCTAAACCAAACGTTGCAGGTGGTTATTTCTTCATGCGCAGTGGTCAACGCGGCACTCTCTAGCTGCCAAGAGCACTTTTTACTATGCGCACCCAACCAGAGTGACGGGAGGAGCACATTTCAGAAAACGTGCTCAGCTCGTCCAGAAAATGCGATTTAAGCAATAAAATTAAAAATGCACCTAAAACCTAAACCAAACGTTGCAGATGGTCATTTCTTCATGCGCAGCAGTCAACGCGGCACTCTCTAGCTGCCAAGAGCACTTTTTACTATGCGCACCCAACCAGAGTGACGGGAGGAGCACATTTCAGAAAACGTGCTCAGCTCGTCGAGAAAATGCGATTCAAGCAATAAAATTAAAAATGCACCTAAAACCTAAACCAAACGTTGCAGGTGGTTATTTCTTCATGCGCAGTGGTCAACGCGGCACTCTCTAGCTGCCAAGAGCACTTTTTACTATGCGCATCCAACCAGAGCGCCGGGAGGAGCACATTTCAGAAAACGTGCTCAGCTCGTCGAGAAAATGCGATTTAAGCAATAAAATTAAAAATGCACCTAAAACCTAAACTAAACGTTGCAGGTGGTTATTTCTTCGTGCGCAGCAGTCAACGCGGCACTCTCTAGCTGCCAAGAGCACTTTTTACTATGCGCACCCAACCAGAGTGACGGGAGGAGCACATTTCAGAAAACGTGCTCAGCTCGTCGAGTGAATGCAATTTAAGCAATAAAATTAAAAATGCACCCAAAACCTAAACCAAACGTTGCAGGTGGTTATTTCTTCATGCGCAGTGGTCAACGCGGCACTCTCTAGCTGCCAAGACCACTTTTTACTATGCGCACCCAACCAGAGTGACGGGAGGAGCACATTTCAGAAAACGTGCTCAGCTCGTCCAGAAAATGCGATTTAAGCAATAAAATTAAAAATGCACCTAAAACCTAAACCAAACGTTGCAGATGGTCATTTCTTCATGCGCAGTGGTCAACGCGGCACTCTCTAGCTGCCAAGAGCACTTTTTACTATGCGCACCCAACCAGAGTGACGGGAGGAGCACATTTCAGAAAACGTGCTCAGCTCGTCCAGAAAATGCGATTTAAGCAATAAAATTAAAAATGCACATAAAACCTAAACCAAACGTTGCAGATGGTCATTTCTTCATGCGCAGTGGTCGACGCGGCACTCTCTAGCTGCCAAGAGCACTTTTTACTATGCGCACCCAACCAGAGTGACGGGAGGAGCACATTTCAGAAAACGTGCTCAGCTCGTCCAGACAATGCGATTTAAGCAATAAAATTAAAAATGCACCCAAAACCTAAACCAAACGTTGCAGGTGGTTATTTCTTCATGCGCAGTGGTCAACGCGGCACTCTCTAGCTGCCAAGAGCACTTTTTACTATGCGCACCCAACCAGAGTGACGGGAGGAGCGCATTTCAGAAAACGTGCTCAGCTCGTCGAGAAAATGCGATTTAAGCAATAAAATTAAAAATGCACCTAAAACCTAAACCAAAAGTTGCAGGTGGTTATTTCTTCATGCGCAGCAGTCAACACGGCACTCTCTAGCTGCCAAGAGCACTTTTTACTATGCGCACCCAACCAGAGTGACGGGAGGAGCACATTTCAGAAAACGTGCTCAGCTCGTCGAGAAAATGCGATTTAAGCAATAAAATTAAAAATGCACCTAAAACCTAAACCAAAAGTTGCAGGTGGTTATTTCTTCATGCGCAGCAGTCAACACGGCACTCTCGAGCTGCCAAGAGCACTTTTTAATATGCACACCCAACAAGAGTGACGGGAGGAGCACATTTCAGAAAACGTGCTCAGCTCGTCGAGAAAATGCGATTTAAGCAATAAAATTAAAAATGCACCCAAAACCTAAACCAAACGTTGCAGATGGTCATTTCTTCATGTGCAGTGGTCAACGCGGCACTCTCGAGCTGCCAAGAGCACTTTTTACTATGCACACCCAACCAGAGTGACGGGAGGAGCACATTTCAGAAAACGTGCTCAGCTCGTCGAGAAAATGCGATTTAAGCAATAAAATTAAAAATGCACCTAAAACCCAAACCAAACGTTGCAGGTGGTTATTTCTTCATGCGCAGTGGTCAACGCGGCACTCTCTAGCTGCCAAGAGCACTTTTTACTATGCGCACCCAACCAGAGTGACGGGAGGAGCACATTTCAGAAAACGTGCTCAGCTCGTTGAGAAAATGCGATTTAAGCAATAAAATTAAAAATGCACCCAAAACCTAAACCAAACGTTGCAGGTGGTTATTTCTTCATGCGCAGTGGTCAACGCAGCACTCTCTAGCTGCCAAGAGCACTTTTTACGATGCACACCCAACCAGAGTGACGGGAGGAGCACATTTCAGAAAACGTGCTCAGCTCGTCGAGAAAATGCGATTTAAGCAATAAAATTAAAAATGCCCCTAAAACCTAAACCAAACGTTGCAGGTGGTTATTTCTCCGTGCGCAGCAGTCAACGCGGCACTCTCTAGCTGCCAAGAGCACTTTTTACTATGCACACCCAACCAGAGTGACGGGAGGAGCGCATTTTAGAAAACGTGCTCAGCTCGACGAGAAAATGCGATTTAAGCAATAAAATTAAAAATGCACCCAAAACCTAAACCAAACGTTGCAGGTGGTTATTTCTTCATGCGCAGTGGTCAACGCGGCACTCTCTAGCTGCCAAGAGCACTTTTTACTATGCGCACCCAACCAGAGTGACGGGAGGAGCGCATTTCAGAAAACGTGCTCAGCTCGTCGAGAAAATGCGATTTAAGCAATAAAATTAAAAATGCACCCAAAACCTAAACCAAACGTTGCAGGTGGTTATTTCTTCATATGCAGCAGTCAACGCGGCACTCTCTAGCTGCCAAGAGCACTTTTTACTATGCGCACCCAACCAGAGTGACGGGAGGAGCACATTTCAGAAAACGTGCTCAGCTCGTCGAGAAAATGCGATTTAAGCAATAAAATAAAAAATGCACCTAAAACCTAAACCAAACGTTGCAGGTGGATATTTCTTCATGCGCAGTGGTCAACGCGGCACTCTCTAGCTGCCAAGAGCACTTTTTACTATGCGCACCAAACCAGAGTGACGTGAGGAGCACATTTCAGAAAACGTGCTAAGCTCGTCGAGAAAATGCGATTTAAGCAATAAAATTAAAAATGCACCCATAACATTTAACCAAACGTTGCAGGTGGTAATTTCTTCATGCGCAGTGGTCAACGCGGCACTCTCTCGCTGCCAAGAGCACTTTTTACTATGCGCACCCAACCAGAGTGACGGGAGGAGCACATTTCAGAAAACGTGCTCAGCTCGTCGAGAAAATGCGATTTAAGCAATAAAATTAAAAATGCACCTAAAACCTAAACCAAACGCTGCAGATGGTCATTTCTTCATGCGCAGTGGTCAACGCGGCACTCTCTAGATGCCAAAAGCACTTTTTACTATACACACCCAACCAGAGTGACGGGAGGAGCACATTCCAGAAAACGTGCTCAGCTCGTCGAGAAAATGCGATTTAAGCAATAAAATTAAAAATGCACCCAAAACCTAAAGCAAACGTTGCAGATGGTCATTTCTTCATGTGCAGTGGTCAACGCGGCACTCTCTAGCTGCCAAGAGCACTTTTTACTATGCGCACCCAACCAGAGTGACGGGAGGAGCACATTTCAGAAAACGTGCTCAGCTCGTTGAGAAAATGCGATTTAAGCAATAAAATTAAAAATGCACCCAAAACCTAAACCAAACGTTGCAGGTGGTTATTTCTTCATATGCAGCAGTCAACGCGGCACTCTCTAGCTGCCAAGAGCACTTTTTACAATGCGCACCCAACCAGAGTGACGGGAGGAGCACATTTCAGAAAACGTGCTCAGCTCGTCGAGAAAATGCGATTTAAGCAATAAAATAAAAAATGCACCTAAAACCTAAACCAAACGTTGCAGGTGGATATTTCTTCATGCGCAGTGGTCAACGCGGCACTCTCTAGCTGCCAAGAGCACTTTTTACTATGCGCACCAAACCAGAGTGACGTGAGGAGCACATTTCAGAAAACGTGCTAAGCTCGTCGAGAAAATGCGATTTAAGCAATAAAATTAAAAATGCACCCATAACATTTAACCAAACGTTGCAGGTGGTAATTTCTTCATGCGCAGTGGTCAACGCGGCACTCTCTCGCTGCCAAGAGCACTTTTTACTATGCGCACCCAACCAGAGTGACGGGAGGAGCACATTTCAGAAAACGTGCTCAGCTCGTCGAGAAAATGCGATTTAAGCAATAAAATTAAAAATGCACCTAAAACCTAAACCAAACGCTGCAGATGGTCATTTCTTCATGCGCAGTGGTCAACGCGGCACTCTCTAGATGCCAAAAGCACTTTTTACTATACACACCCAACCAGAGTGACGGGAGGAGCACATTCCAGAAAACGTGCTCAGCTCGTCGAGAAAATGCGATTTAAGCAATAAAATTAAAAATGCACCCAAAACCTAAACCAAACGTTGCAGGTGGTCATTTCTTCATGCGCAGTGGTCAACGCGGCACTCTCTAGATGCCAAGAGCACTTTTTACTATGCGCACCCAACCAGAGTGACGGGAGGAGCACATTTCAGAAAACGTGCTCAGCTCGTCCAGAAAATGCGATTTAAGCAATAAAATTAAAAATGCACCTAAAACCTAAACCAAACGTTGCAGATGGTCATTTCTTCATGCGCAGTGGTCAACGCGGCACTCTCTAGCTGCCAAGAGCACTTTTTACTATGCGCACCCAACCAGAGTGACGGGAGGAGCACATTTCAGAAAACGTGCTCAGCTCGTCGAGAAAATGCGATTTAAGCAATAAAATTAAAAATGCACCTAAAACCCAAACCAAACGTTGCAGGTGGTTATTTCTTCATGCGCAGTGGTCAACGCGGCACTCTCTAGCTGCCAAGAGCACTTTTTACTATGCGCACCCAACCAGAGTGACGGGAGGAGCACATTTCAGAAAACGTGCTCAGCTCGTCGAGAAAATGCGATTTAAGCAATAAAATTAAAAATGCACCCAAAACCTAAACCAAACGTTACAGGTGGTTATTTCTTCATGCGCAGTGGTCAACGCGGCACTCTCTAGCTGCCAAGAGCACTTTTTACTATGCGCACCCAACCAGAGTGACGGGAGGAGCACATTTCAGAAAACGTGCTCAGCTCGTCCAGAAAATGCGATTTAAGCAATAAAATTAAAAATGCACCTAAAACCTAAACCAAACGTTGCAGATGGTCATTTCTTCATGCGCAGTGGTCAACGCGGCACTCTCTGGCTGCCAAGAGCACTTTTTACTATGCGCACCCAACCAGAGTGACGGGAGGAGCACATTTCAGAAAACGTGCTCAGCTCGTCCAGAAAATGCGATTTAAGCAATAAAATTAAAAATGCACCTAAAACCTAAACCAAACGTTGCAGATGGTCATTTCTTCATGCGCAGTAGTCAACGCGGCACTCTCTAGCTGCCAAGAGCACTTTTTACTATGTGCACCCAACCAGAGTGACGTGAGGAGCACATTTCAGAAAACGTGCTCAACTCGTCGAGAAAATGCGATTTAAGCAATAAAATTAAAAATGCACCAAAAACCGAAACCAAACGTTGCAGATGGTCATTTCTTCATGCGCAGTGGTCAACGCGGCACTCTCTAGCTGCCAAGAGCACTTTTTACTATGCACACCCAACCAGAGTGACGGGAGGAGCACATTTCAGAAAACGTGCTCAGCTCGTCGAGAAAATGCGATTTAAGCAATAAAATTAAAAATGCACCCAAAACCTAAACCAAACGTTGCAGGTGGTTATTTCTTCATGCGCAGTGGTCAACGCGGCACTCTCTAGCTGCCAAGAGCACTTTTTACTATGCGCACCCAACCAGAGTGACGGGAGGAGCGCATTTCAGAAAACGTGCTCAGCTCGTCGAGAAAATGCGATTTAAGCAATAAAATTAAAAATGCACCTAAAACCTAAACCAAAAGTTGCAGGTGGTTATTTCTTCATGCGCAGCAGTCAACACGGCACTCTCGAGCTGCCAAGAGCACTTTTTAATATGCACACCCAACAAGAGTGACGGGAGGAGCACATTTCAGAAAACGTGCTCAGCTCGTCGAGAAAATGCGATTTAAGCAATAAAATTAAAAATGCACCCAAAACCTAAACCAAACGTTGCAGATGGTCATTTCTTCATGCGCAGTGGTCAACGCGGCACTCTCTAGCTGCCAAGAGCACTTTTTACTATGCGCACCCAACCAGAGTGACGGGAGGAGCACATTTCAGAAAACGTGCTCAGCTCGTCCAGAAAATGCGATTTAAGCAATAAAATTAAAAATGCACCTAAAACCTAAACCAAACGTTGCAGATGGTCATTTCTTCATGCGCAGTAGTCAACGCGGCACTCTCTAGCTGCCAAGAGCACTTTTTACTATGTGCACCCAACCAGAGTGACGTGAGGAGCACATTTCAGAAAACGTGCTCAACTCGTCGAGAAAATGCGATTTAAGCAATAAAATTAAAAATGCACCAAAAACCGAAACCAAACGTTGCAGATGGTCATTTCTTCATGCGCAGTGGTCAACGCGGCACTCTCTAGCTGCCAAGAGCACTTTTTACTATGCACACCCAACCAGAGTGACGGGAGGAGCACATTTCAGAAAACGTGCTCAGCTCGTCGAGAAAATGCGATTTAAGCAATAAAATTAAAAATGCACCCAAAACATTAAACCAAACGTTGCAGGTGGTTATTTCTTCATGCGCAGTGGTCAACGCGGCACTCTCTAGCTGCCAAGAGCATTTTTTACTATGCACACCCAACCAGAGTGACGGGAGGAGCACATTTCAGAAAACGTGCTCAGCTCGTCGAGAAAATGCGATTTAAGCAATAAAATTAAAAATGCACCTAAAACCTAAACCAAACGTTGCAGGTGGTTATTTCTTCATGCGCAGTGGTCAACGCGGCACTCTCTAGCTGCCAAGAGCACTTTTTACTATGCGCACCCAACCAGAGTGACGGGAGGAGCTCATTTCAGAAAACGTGCTCAGCTCGTCGAGAAAATGCGATTTAAGCAATAAAATTAAAAATGCACCTAAAACCTAAACCAAACGTTGCAGGTGGTTATTTCTCCGTGCGCAGCAGTCAACGCGGCACTCTCTAGCTGCCAAGAGCACTTTTTACTATGCGCACCCAACCAGAGTGACGGGAGGAGCACATTTCAGAAAACGTGCTCAGCTCGTCGAGTAAATGCAATTTAAGCAATAAAATTAAAAATGCACCCAAAACCTAAACCAAACGTTGCAGGTGGTTATTTCTTTATGCGCAGTGGTCAACGCGGCACTCTCTAGCTGCCAAGAGCACTTTTTACTATGCGCACCCAACCAGAGTGACGGGAGGAGCGCATTTCAGAAAACGTGCTCAGCTCGTCGAGAAAATGCGATTTAAGCAATAAAATTAAAAATGCACCCAAAACCTAAACCAAACGTTGCAGATGGTCATTTCTTCATGCGCAGTGGTCAACGCGGCACTCTCTAGCTGCCAAGAGCACTTTTTACTATGCGCACCCAACCAGAGTGACGGGAGGAGCACATTTCAGAAAACGTGCTCAGCTCGTTGAGAAAATGCGATTTAAGCAATAAAATTAAAAATGCACCCAAAACCTAAACCAAACGTTGCAGGTGGTTATTTCTTCATGCGCAGTGGTCAACGCGGCACTCTCTAGCTGCCAAGAGCACTTTTTACTATGCACACCCAACCAGAGTGACGGGAGGAGCGCATTTCAGAAAACGTGCTCAGCTCGACGAGAAAATGCGATTTAAGCAATAAAATTAAAAATGCACCCAAAACCTAAACCAAACGTTGCAGGTGGTTATTTCTTCATGCGCAGTGGTCAACGCAGCACTCTCTAGCTGCCAAGAGCACTTTTTACGATGCACACCCAACCAGAGAGACGGGAGGAGCGCATTTCAGAAAACGTGCTCAGCTCGACGAGAAAATGCGATTTAAGCAATAAAATTAAAAATGCACCCAAAACCTAAACCAAACGTAGCAGGTGGTAATTTCTTCATGCGCAGTGGTCAACGCGGCACTCTCTAGCTGCCAAGAGCACTTTTTACTATGCGCACCCAACCAGAGTGACGGGAGGAGCACATTTCAGAAAACGTGCTCAGCTCGTCGAGAAAATGCGATTTAAGCAATAAAATTAAAAATGCACCCAAAACCTAAACCAAACGTTGCAGGTGGTTATTTCTTCATGCGCAGTGGTCAACGCGGCACTCTCTAGCTGCCAAGAGCACTTTTTACTATGCGCACCCAACCAGAGTGACGGGAGGAGCACATTTCAGAAAACGTGCTCAGCTCGTCCAGAAAATGCGATTTAAGCAATAAAATTAAAAATGCACCTAAAACCTAAACCAAACGTTGCAGATGGTCATTTCTTCATGCGCAGTGGTCAACGCGGCACTCTCTAGCTGCCAAGAGCACTTTTTACTATGCACACCCAACCAGAGTGACGGGAGGAGCGCATTTTAGAAAACGTGCTCAGCTCGACGAGAAAATGCGATTTAAGCAATAAAATTAAAAATGCACCCAAAACCTAAACCAAACGTTGCAGGTGGTTATTTCTTCATGCGCAGTGGTCAACGCGGCACTCTCTAGCTGCCAAGAGCACTTTTTACTATGCGCACCCAACCAGAGTGACGGGAGGAGCACATTTCAGAAAACGTGCTCAGCTCGTCGAGAAAATGCGATTTAAGCAATAAAATTAAAAATGCACCTAAAACCTAAACCAAACGTTGCAGGTGGTTATTTCTTCATGCGCAGCGGTCAACGCGGCACTCTCTAGCTGCCAAGAGCACTTTTTACTATGCACACCCAACCAGAGTGACGGGAGGAGCACATTTCAGAAAACGTGCTCAGCTCGTCGAGAAAATGCGATTTAAGCAATAAAATTAAAAATGCACCCAAAACCTAAACCAAACGTTGCAGGTGGTTATTTCTTCATGCGCATTGGTCAACGCGGCACTCTCTAGCTGCCAAGAGCACTTTTTACTTTGCGCACCCAACCAGAGTGACGGGAGGAGCACATTTCAGAAAACGTGCTCAGCTCGTCGAGAAAATGCGATTTAAGCAATAAAATTAAAAATGCACCCAAAACCTAAACCAAACGTTGCAGGTGGTTATTTCTTCATGCGCAGTGGTCAACGCGGCACTCTCTAGCTGCCAAGAGCACTTTATACTATGCGCACCCAACCAGAGTGACGGGAGGAGCACATTTCAGAAAACGTGCTCAGCTCGTCCAGAAAAGGCTATTTAAGCAATAAAATAAAAAATGCACATAAAACCTAAACCAAACGTTGCAGATGGTCATTTCTTCATGCGCAGTGGTCAATGCGGCACTCTCTAGCTGCCAAGAGCACTTTTTACTATGCACACCCAACCAGAGTGACGGGAGGAGCACATTTCATAAAACGTGCTCAGCTCGTCCAGACAATGCGATTTAAGCAATAAAATTAAAAATGCACCCAACACCTAAACCAAACGTTGCAGGTGGTTATTTCTTCATGCGCAGTGGTCAACGCGGCACTCTCTAGCTGCCAAGAGCACTTTTTACTATGCGCACCCAACCAGAGTGACGGGAGGAGCGCATTTCAGAAAACGTGCTCAGCTCGTCGAGAAAATGCCATTTAAGCCGTACAATTAAAAATGCACCTAAAACCTAAACCAAACGTTGCAGGTCGTTGTTTCTTCATGCGCAGTGGTCAACGTGGCACTCTCTAGCTGCCAAGAGCACTTTTTACTATGCGCACCCAACCAGAGTGACGGGAGGAGCACATTCCAGAAAACGTGCTCAGCTCGTCGAGAAAATGCGATTTAAGCAATAAAATTAAAAATGCACCCAAAACCTAAACCAAACGTTGCAGATGGTCATTTCTTCATGTGCAGTGGTCAACGCGGCACTCTCTAGCTGCCAAGAGCACTTTTTACTATGCACACCCAACCAGAGTGACGGGAGGAGCGCATTTCAGAAAACGTGCTCAGCTCGTCGAGAAAATGCGATTTAAGCAATAAAATTAAAAATGCACCCAAAACCTAAACCAAACGTTGCAGGTGGTTATTTCTTCATGCGCAGTGGTCAACGCGGCACTCTCTAGCTGCCAAGAGCACTTTTTACTATGCGCACCCAACCAGAGTAACGGGAGGAGCACATTTCAGAAAACGTGCTCAGCTCGTCGAGAAAATGCGATTTAAGCAATAAAATTAAAAATGCACCCAAAACCTAAACCAAACGTTGCAGGTGGTTATTTCTTCATATGCAGCAGTCAACGCGGCACTCTCTAGCTGCCAAGAGCACTTTTTACTATGCGCACCCAACCAGAGTGACGGGAGGAGCACATTTCAGAAAACGTGCTCAGCTCGTCGAGAAAATGCGATTTAAGCAATAAAATAAAAAATGCACCTAAAACCTAAACCAAACGTTGCAGGTGGATATTTCTTCATGCGCAGTGGTCAACGCGGCACTCTCTAGCTGCCAATAGCACTTCTTACTATGCGCACCCAACCAGAGTGACGTGAGGAGCACATTTCAGAAAACGTGCTCAGCTCGTCGAGAAAATACGATTTAAGCAATAACATTAAAAATGCACCTAAAACCTAAACCAAACGTTGCAGGTGGTTATTTCTTCGTGCGCAGCAGTCAACGCGGCACTCTCTAGCTGCCAAGAGCACTTTTTACTATGCGCACCCAACCAGAGTGACGGGAGGAGCACATTTCAGAAAACGTGCTCAGCTCGTCGAGTAAATGCGATTTAAGCAATAAAATTAAAAATGCACCCAAAACCTAAACCAAACGTTGCAGGTGGTTATTTCTTCATGCGCAGTGGTCAACGCGGCACTCTCTAGCTGCCAAGAGCACTTTATACTATGCGCACCCAACCAGAGTGACGGGAGGAGCACATTTCAGAAAACGTGCTCAGCTCGTCCAGAAAATGCGATTTAAGCAATAAAATTAAAAATGCACCTAAAACCTAAACCAAACGTTGCAGATGGTCATTTCTTCATGCGCAGTGGTCAACGCGGCACTCTCTAGCTGCCAAGAGCACTTTTTAATATGCACACCCAACAAGAGTGACGGGAGGAGCGCATTTCAGAAAACGTGCTCAGCTCGTCGAGAAAATGCAATTTAAGCAATAAAATTAAAAATGCACCCAAAACCTAAACCAAACGTTGCAGATGGTCATTTCTTCATGTGCAGTGGTCAACGCGGCACTCTCTAGCTGCCAAGAGCACTTTTTACTATGCACACCCAACCAGAGTGACGGGAGGAGCGCATTTCAGAAAACGTGCTCAGCTCGTCGAGAAAATGCGATTTAAGCAATAAAATTACAAATGCACCCAAAACATCAACCAAACGTTGCAGGTGGTTATTTCTTCATATGCAGCAGTCAACGCGGCACTCTCTAGCTGCCAAGAGCACTTTTTACTATGCGCACGCAACCAGAGTGACGGGAGGAGCACATTTCAGAAAACGTGCTCAGCTCGTCGAGAAAATGCGATTTGAGCAATAAAATTAAAAATGCACCCAGAACCCAAACCAAACGTTGCAGATGGTCATTTCTTCATGCGCAGTGGTCAACGCGGCACTCTCTAGCTGCCAAGAGCACTTTTTCCTATGCGCACCCAACCAGAGTGACGGGAGGAGCACATTTCAGAAAACGTGCTAAGCTCGTCCAGAAATTGCGATTTAAGCAATAAAATTAAAAATGCACCTAAAACCTAAACCAAACGTTGCAGATGGTCGTTTCTTCATGTGCAGTGGTCAACGCGGCACTCTCTAGCTGCCAAGAGCACTTTTTACTATGCACACCCAACCAGAGTGACGGGAGGAGCACATTTCAGAAAACGTGCTCAGCTCGTCCAGACAATGCGATTTAAGCAATAAAATTAAAAATGCACCCAAAACCTAAACCAAACCTTGCAGTTGGTTATTTCTTCATGCGCAGCAGTCAACACGGCACTCTCTAGCTGCCAAGAGCACTTTTTACTATGCACACCCAACCAGAGTGACGGGAGGAGCACATTTCAGAAAACGTGCTCAGCTCGTCGAGTAAATGCGATTTAAGCAATAAAATTAAAAACGCACCCAAAACCTAAACCAAACGTTGCAGGTGGTTATTTCTTCATGCGCAGTGGTCAACGCGGCACTCTCTAGCTGCCAAGAGCACTTTTTACTATGCACACCCAACCAGAGTGACGGGAGGAGCGCATTTCAGGAAACGTGCTCAGCTCGTCGAGAAAATGCGATTTAAGCAATAAAATTAAAAATGCACCCAAAACCTAAACCAAACGTTGCAGGTGGTTATTTCTTTATGCGCAGTGGTCAACGCGGCACTCTCTAGCTGCCAAGAGCACTTTTTACTATGCGCACCCAACCAGAGTGACGGGAGGAGCACATTTCAGAAAACGTGCTCAGCTCGTCGAGAAAATGCGATTTAAGCAATAAAATTAAAAATGCACCTAAAACCTAAACCAAACGTTGCAGATGGTCATTTCTTCATGCGCAGTGGTCAACGCGGCACTCTCTAGCTGCCAAGAGCACTTTTTACTATGCGCACCCAACCAGAGTGACGGGAGGAGCACATTTCAGAAAACGTGCTCAGCTCGTCGAGAAAATGCGATTTAAGCAATAAAATTAAAAATGCACCCAAAACCTAAACCAAACGTTGCAGATGGTCAATTTCTTCATGCGCAGTGGTCAACGCGGCACTCTCTAGCTGCCAAGAGCACTTTTTACTATGCACACCCAAACAGAGTGACGGGAGGAGCACATTTCTGAAAACGTGCTCAGCTCGACGAGAAAATGCGATTTAAGCAATAAAATTAAAAATGCACCCAAAACCTAAAACAAACGTTGCAGGTGGTTATTTCTTCATGCGCAGTGGTCAACGCGGCACTCTCTAGCTGCCAAGAGCACTTTTTACTATGCGCACCCAACCAGAGTGACGGGAGGAGCACATTTCAGAAAACGTGCTCAGCTCGACGAGAAAATGCGATTTAGGCAAAAAAATTAAAAATGCACCCAAAACCTAAACCAAACGTTGCAGGTGGTTATTTCTTCATGCGCAATGGTCAACGCGGCACTCTCTAGCTGCCAAGAGCACTTTTTACTATGCGCACCCTACCAGAGTGACGGGAGGAGCACATTTCAGAAAACGTGCTCAGCTCGTCGAGAAAATGCGATTTAAGCAATAAAATTAAAAATGCACCTAAAACCTAAACCAAACGTTGCAGGTGGTTATTTCTTCATGCGCAGTGGTCAACGCGGCACTCTCTCGCTGCCAAGAGCACTTTTTACTATGCGCACCCAACCAGAGTGACGGGAGGAGCACATTTCAGAAAACGTGCTCAGCTCGTCGAGAAAATGCGATTTAAGCAATAAAAATAAAAATGCACCCAAAACCTAAACCAAACGTTGCAGGTGGTTATTTCTTCATGCGCAATGGTCAACGCGGCACTCTCTAGCTGCCGAGAGCACTTTTTACTATGCGCACACAACCAGAGTGACGGGATGAGCACATTTTAGAAAACGTGCTCAGCTCGTCGAGAAAATGCAATTTAAGCAATAAAAATAAAAATGCACCTAAAACCTAAACCAAACGTTGCAAATGGTCATTTCTTCATGCGCAGTGGTCAACGCGGCACTCTCTAGTTGCCAAGAGCACTTTTTACTATTCGCACCCAACCAGAGTGACGGGAGGAGCACATTTCAGAAAACGTGCTCAGCTCGTCGAGAAAATGCGATTTAAGCAATAAAATTAAAAATGCACCTAAAACCTAAACCAAACGTTGCAGATGGTCATTTCTTCATGCGCAGTGGTCAACGCGGCACTCTCTAGCTGCCAAGAGCACTTTTTACTATGCGCACCCTACCAGAGTGACGGGAGGAGCACATTTCAGAAAACGTGCTCAGCTCGTCGAGAAAATGCGATTTAAGCAATAAAATTAAAAATGCACCTAAAACCTAAACCAAACGTTGCAGGTGGTTATTTCTTCATGCGCAGTGGTGAACGCGGCACTCTCTAGCTGCCAAGAGCACTTTTTACTATGCGCACCCAACCAGAGTGACGGGAGGAGCACATTTCAGAAAACGTGCTCGGCTCGTCGAGAAAATGCGATTTAAGCAATCAAATTAAAAATGCACATAAAACAAAAACCAAACGTTGCAGATGGTCATTTCTTCATGCGCAGTGGTCAACGCGGCACTCTCTAGCTGCCAAGAGCACTTATTACTATGCACACCCAACCAGAGTGACGGGAGGAGCACATTTCTGAAAACGTGCTCAGCTCGACGAGAAAATGCGATTTAAGCAATAAAATTAAAAATTCACCCAAAACCTAAAACAAACGTTGCACGTGGTCATTTCTCCATGCGCAGTGGTCAACGCGGCACTCTCTACCTGCCAAGAGCACTTTTTACTATGCGCACCCAACCAGAGTGACGGGAGGAGCACATTTCAGAAAACGTGCTCAGCTTGTCCAGAAAATGCGATTTAAGCAATAAAATTAAAAATGCACCCAAAACCTAAACCAAACGTTGCAGATGGTCATTTCTTCATGCGCAGTGGTCAACGCGGCACTCTCTAGCTGCCAAGAACACTTTTTACTATGCGCACCCGACCAGAGTGACGGGAGGAGCACATTTCAGAAAACGTGCTCAGCTCGACGAGAAAATGCGATTTAAGCAATAAAATTAAAAATGCACCCAAAACCTAAACCAAACGTTGCAGGTGGTCATTTCTTCATGCGCAGTGGTCAACGCGGCACTCTCTAGCTGCCAAGAGCACTTTTTACTATGCGCACCCAACCAGAGTGACGGGAGGAGCACATTTCAGAAAACGTGCTGAGCTCGTCGAGAAAATGCGATTTAAGCAATAAAATTAAAAATGCACCTAAAACCTAAACCAAACGTTGCAGGTGGTTATTTCTTCATGCGCAGTGGTCAAAGCGGCACTCTCTAGCTGCCAAGAGCACTTTTTGCTATGCGAACCCAACAAGAGTGACGGGAGGAGCACATTTCAGAAAACGTGTTCAGCTCGTCGAGAAAATGCGATTTAAGCAATAAAATTAAAAATGCACCCAAAACCTAAACCAAACGTTGCAGATGGTCATTTCTTCATGCGCAGTGGTCAACGCGGCACTCTCTAGCTGCCAAGAACACTTTTTACTATGCGCACCCGACCAGAGTGACGGGAGGAGCACATTTCAGAAAACGTGCTCAGCTCGTCGAGAAAATGCGATTTAAGCAATAAAATTAAAAATGCACCTAAAACCTAAACCAAACGTTGCAAATGGTCATTTCTTCATGCGCAGTGGTCAACGCGGCACTCTCTAGTTGCCAAGAGCACTTTTTACTATGCGCACCCAACCAGAGTGACGGGAGGAGCACATTTCAGAAAACGTGCTCAGCTCGTCGAGAAAATGCGATTTAAGCAATAAAATTAAAAATGCACCTAAAACCTAAACCAAACGTTGCAGGTGGTCATTTCTTCATGCGCAGTGGTCAACGCGGCACTCTCTAGCTGCCAAGAGCACTTTTTACTATGCGCACCCAACCAGAGTGACGGGAGGAGCACATTTCAGAAAACGTGCTCAGCTTGTCCAGAAAATGCGATTTAAGCAATAAAATTAAAAATGCACCCAAAACCTAAACCAAACGTTGCAGGTGGTTATTTCTTCATGCGCAGTGGTCAACGCGGCACTCTCTAGCTGCCAAGAGCACTTTTTACTATGCGCACCCAACCAGAGTGACGGGAGGAGCACATTTCAGAAAACGTGCTCAGCTCGTCGAGAAAATGCGATTTAAGCAATAAAATTAAAATTGCACCTAAAACCTAAACCAAACGTTGCAGGTGGTTATTTCTTCATGCGCAGTGGTCAACGCGGCACTCTCTAGCTGCCAAGAGCACTTTTTACTATGCGCATCCAACAAGAGTGACGGGAGGAGCACATTTCAGAAAACGTGCTCAGCTCGTCGAGAAAATGCGATTTAAGCAATAAAATTAAAAATGCACCTAAAACCTAAACAAAACTTGCAGGTGGTTATTTCTTCATGTGCAGTGGTCAACGCGGCACTCTCTAGCTGCCAAGAGGACTTTTAACTATGCGCACCCAACCAGAGTGACGGGAGGAGCACATTTCAGAAAACGTGCTCAGCTCGTCGAGAAAATGCGATTTAAGCAATAAAATTAAAAATGCACCTAAAACCTAAACCAAACGTTGCAGGTGGTTATTTCTTCATGCGCAGTGGTCAACGCGGCACTCTCTAGCTGCCAAGAGCAGTATTTACTATGCGCACCCAACCAGAGTGACGGGAGGAGCACATTTCAGAAAACGTGCTCAGCTCGTCGAGAAAATGCGATTTAAGCAATAAAATTAAAAATGCACCCAAAACCTAAACCAAACGTTGCAGATGGTCATTTCTTCATGCGCAGTGGTCAACGCGGCACTCTCTAGCTGCCAAGAGCACTTTTTACTATGCGCACCCAACCAGAGTGACGGGAGGAGCACATTTCAGAAAACGTGCTCAGCTCGACGAGAAAATGCGATTTAAGCAATAAAATTAAAAATGCACCCAAAACCTAAACCAAACGTTGCAGGCGGTTATTTCTTCATGCGCAGTGGTCAACGCGGCACTCTCTAGCTGCCAAGAGCACTTTTTACTATGCGCACCCAACCAGAGTGACGGGAGGAGCACATTTCAGAAAACGTGCTCAGCTCGTCAAGAAAATGCGATTTAAGCAATAAAATTAAAAATGCACCTAAAACCTAAACCATACGTTGCAGGTGGTTATTTCTTTATGCGCAGCAGTCAACGCGGCACTCTCTAGCTGCCAAGAGCACTTTTTACTATGCGCACCCAACCAGAGTGAAGGGAGGAGCACATTTCAGAAAACGTGCTCAGCTCGTCGAGAAAATGCGATTTAAGCAATACAATTAAAAATGCACCCAAAACCTAAAACAAACGTTGCACGTGGTTATTTCTTCATGCGCAGTGGTCAACGCGGCACTCTCTAGCTGCCAAGAGCACTTTTTACTATGCACACCCAACCAGAGTGACGGGAGGAGCACATTTCTGAAAACGTGCTCAGCTCGACGAGAAAATGCGAATAAAGCAATAAAACTAAAAATGCACCTAAAACCTAAACCAAACGTTTCAGGTGGTTATTTCTTCATGCGCAGTGGTCAACGCGGCACTCTCTAGCTGCCAAGAGCACTTTTTACTATGCGCACCCAACCAGAGTGACGGGAGGAGCACATTTCAGAAAACGTGCTCAGCTCGTCGAGAAAATGCGATTTAAGCAATACAATTAAAAATGCACCCAAAACCTAAACCAAACGTTGCAGGTGGTTATTTCTTCATGTGCAGTGGTCAACGCGGCACTCTCTAGCTGCCAAGAGCACTTTTTACTATGCGCACCCAACCAGAGTGACGGGAGGAGCACATTTCAGAAAACGTGCTCAGCTCGTCGAGAAAATGCGATTTAAGCAATAAAATTAAAAATGCACCTAAAACCTGAACCACACGTTGGGGGTGGTTATTTCTGCATGTGCAGCAGTCAACGCGGCACTCTCTAGCTGCCAAGAGCACTTTTTACTATGCGCACCCGACCAGAGTGACGGGAGGAGCACATTTCAGAAAACGTGCTCAGCTCGTCGAGAAAATGCGACTTAAGCAATAAAATTAAAAATGCACCTAAAACCTAAACCAAACGTTGCAGGTGGTTATTTCTTCATGCGCAGTGGTCAACGCGGCACTCTCTAGCTGCCAAGAGCACTTTTTACTATGCGCACCCAACCAGAGTGACGGGAGGAGCACATTTCAGAAAACGTGCTCAGCTCGTCGAGAAAATGCGATTTAAGCAATAAAATTAAAAATGCACCTAAAACCTAAACCAAACGTTGCAGGTGGTTATTTCTTCATGCGCAATGGTCAACGCGCCACTCTCTAGCTGCCAAGAGCACTTTTTACTATGCGCACCCAACCAGAGTGACGGGAGGAGCACATTTCAGAAAACGTGCTCAGCTCGTCGAGAAAATACGATTTAAGCAATAAAATTAAAAATGCACCTAAAACCTAAACCAAACGTTGCAAATGGTCATTTCTTCATGCGCAGTGGTCAACGCGACACTCTCTAGCTGCCAAGAGCACTTTTTACTATGCGCACCCAACCAGAGTGACGGGAGGAGCACATTTCAGAAAACGTGCTCACCTCGTCCAGAAAATGCGATTTAAGCAATAAAATTAAAAATGCACCTAAAACCTAAACCAAACGTTGCAGGTGGTTATTTTTTCATGCGCAGTGGTCAACGCGGCACTCTCTAGCTGCCAAGAGCACATTTTACTATGCGCACGCAACCAGAGTGACGGGAGGAGCACATTTCAGAAAACGTGCTCAGCTCGTCGAGAAAATGCGATTTAAGCAATAAAATTAAAAATGCACCCAAAACCTAAACCAAACGTTGCAGGTGGTTATTTCTTCATGTGCAGTGGTCAACGCGACACTCTCTAGCTGCCAAGAGCACTTTTTACTATGCGCACCCAACCAGAGTGACGGGAGGAGCACATTTCAGAAAACGTGCTCAGCTCGTCGAGAAAATGCGATTTAAGCAATAAAATTAAAAATGCACCTAAAACCTAAACCAAACGTTGCAGGTGGTTATTTATTCATGCGCAGCAGTCAACGCGGCACTCTCTAGCTGCCAAGAGCACTTTTTACTATGCGCACCCAACCAGAGTGACGGGAGGAGCACATTTCAGAAAACGTGCTCAGCTCGTCGAGAAAATGCAATTTAAGCAATAAAATTAAAAATGCACCTAAAACCTAAACCAAACGTTGCAGGTGGTTATTTCTTCATGCGCAGTGGTCAACGCGGCACTCTCTAGCTGCCAAGAGCACTTTTTACTATGCGCACCCAACCAGAGTGACGGGAGGAGCACATTTCAGAAAACGTGCTCAGCTCGTCGAGAAAATGCGATTTAAGCAATAAAATTAAAAATGCACCTAAAACCTAAACCAAACGTTGCAGATGGTCATTTCTTCATGCGCAGTGGTCAACGCGGCACTCTCTAGCTGCCAAGAGCACTTTTTACTATGCGCACCCAACCAGAGTGACGGGAGGAGCACATTTCAGAAAACGTGCTCAGCTCGTCGAGAAAATGCGATTTAAGCAATAAAATTAAAAATGCACCTAAAACCTAAACCAAACGTTTCAGGTGGTTATTTCTTCATGCGCAGTGGTCAACGCGGCACTCTCTAGCTGCCAAGAGCACTTTTTACTATGCGCACCCAACCAGAGTGACGGGGAGGAGCACATTTCAGAAAACGTGCTGAGCTCGTCGAGAAAATGCGATTTAAGCAATAAAATTAAAAATGCACCTAAAACCTAAACCAAACGTTGCAGGTGGTTATTTCTTCATGCGCAGTGGTCAACGCGGCACTCTCTAGCTGCCAAGAGCACTTTTTGCTATGCGCACCCAACAAGAGTGACGGGAGGAGCACATTTCAGAAAACGTGCTCAGCTCGTCGGGAAAATGCGATTCAAGCAATAAAATTAAAAATGCACCTAAAACCTAAACCAAACGTTGCAGATGGTCATTTCTTCATGCGCAGTGGTCAACGCGGCACTCTCTAGCTGCCAAGAGCACTTTTTACTATGCGGACCCAACCAGAGTGACGGGAGGAGCACATTTCAGAAAACGTGCTCAGCTCGTCCAGAAAATGCGATTTAAGCAATAAAATTAAAAATGCACCCAAAACCTAAACCAAACGTTGCAGGTGGTTATTTCTTCATGCGCAGTGGTCAACGCGGCACTCTCTAGCTGCCAAGAGCACATTTTACTATGCGCACCCAACCAGAGTGACGGGAGGAGCACATTTCAGAAAACGTGCTTTGCTCGTCGAGAAAATGCGATTTAAGCAATAAAATTAAAAATGCACCTAAAACCTAAACCAAACGTTGCAGGTGGTTATTTCTTCATGCGCAGCAGTCAACGCGGCACTCTCTAGCTGCCAAGAGCACTTTTTACTATGCACACCCAACCAGAGTGACGGGAGGAGCACATTTCAGAAAACGTGCTCAGCTCGTCGAGAAAATGCAATTTAAGCAATAAAATTAAAAATGCACCTAAAACCTAAACCAAACGTTGCAGGTGGTTATTTCTTTATGCGCAGTGGTCAACGCGGCACTCTCTAGCTGCCAAGAGCACTTTTTACTATGCGCACCCAACCAGAGTGACGGGAGGAGCACATTTCAGAAAACGTGCTCAGCTCGTCGAGAAAATGCGATTTAAGCAATAAAATTAAAAATGCACCTAAAACCTAAACCAAACGTTGCAGATGGTCATTTCTTCATGCGCAGTGGTCAACGTGGCACTCTCTAGCTGCCAAGAGCACTTTTTACTATGCGCACCCAACCAGAGTGACGGGAGGAGCACATTTCAGAAAACGTGCTCAGCTCGTCGAGAAAATGCGATTTAAGCAGTAAAATTAAAGATGCACCTAAGACCTAAACCAAACGTTGCAGGTGGTTATTTCTTCATGCGCAGTGGTCAACGCGGCACTCTCTAGCTGCCAAGAACACATTTTACTATGCGCACCCAACAAGAGTGACGGGAGGAGCACATTTCAGAAAACGTGCTCAGCTCGTCGAGAAAATGCGATTTAAGCAATAAAATTAAAAATGCACCCAAAACCTAAACCAAACGTTGCAGGTGGTTATTTCTTCATGCGCAGTGGTCAACGCGGCACTCTCTAGCTGCCAAGAGGACTTTTTACTATGCGCACCCAACCAGAGTGACGGGACGAGCACATTTCAGAAAACATGCTCAGCTCGTCGAGAAAATGCGATTTAAGCAATAAAATTAAAAATGCACCTAAAACCTAAACCAAACGTTGCAGATGGTCATTTCTTCATGCGCAGTGGTCAACGCGGCACTCTCTAGCTGCCAAGAGCACTTTTTACTATGCGCACCCAACCAGAGTGACGGGAGGAGCACATTTCAGAAAACGTGCTCAGCTCGTCCAGAAAATGCGATTTAAGCAATAAAATTAAAAATGCACCTAAAACCTAAACCAAACGTTGCAGGTGGTTATTTCTTCATGCGCAGTGGTCAACGCGGCACTCTGTAGCTGCCAAGAGCACTTTTTACTATGCGCACCCAACCAGAGTGACGGGAGGAGCACATTTCAGAAAACGTGCTCAGCTCGTCGAGAAAATGCGATTTAAGCAATAAAATTAAAAATGCACCCGAAACCTAAACCAAACGTTGCAGGTGGTGATTTCTTCATGCGCAGTGGTCAACGCGGCACTCTCTAGCTGCCAAGAGCAATTTTTACTATGCGCACCCAACCAGAGTGACGGGAGGAGCACATTTCAGAAAACGTGCTCAGCTCGTCGAGAAAATGCGATTTAAGCAATAAAATTAAAAATGCACCTAAAACCTAAACCAAACGTTGCAGGTGGTTATTTCTTCATGCGCAGTGGTCAACGCGGCACTCTCTAGCTGCCAAGAGCACTTTTTGCTATGCGCACCCAACAAGAGTGACGGGAGGTGCACATTTCAGAAAACGTGCTCAGCTCGTCGAGAAAATGCGATTTAAGCAATCAAATTAAAAATGCACCTAAAACCTAAACCAAACGTTGCAGATGGTCATTTCTTCATGCGCAGTGGTCAACGCCGCCCTCTCTAGCTGCCAAGAGCACTTTTTATTATGCGCACCCAACCAGAGTGACGGGAGGAGCACATTTCAGAAAACGTGTTCAGCTCGTCGAGAAAATGCGATTTAAGCAATAAAATTAAAAATGCACCCAAAACCTAAACCAAACGTTGCAGGTGGTTATTTCTTAATGCGCAGTGGTCAACGCGGCACTCTCTAGCTGCCAAGAGCACTTTTTACTATGCGCACCCAACCAGAGTGACGGGAGGAGCGCATTTCAGAAAACGTGCTCAGCTCGTCGAGAAAATGCGATTTAAGCAATAAAATTAAAAATGCACCTAAAACCTAAACCAAACGTTGCAGGTGGTTATTTCTTCATGCGCAGCAGTCAACGCGGCACTCTCTAGCTGCCAAGAGCACTTTTTACTATGCGGACCCAACCAGAGTGACGGGAGGAGCACATTTCAGAAAACGTGCTCAGCTCGTCGAGAAAATGCGATTTAAGCAATAAAATAAAAAATGCACCTAAAACCTAAACCAAACGCTGCAGATGGTCATTTCTTCATGTGCAGTGGTCAACGCGGCACTCTCTAGCTGCCAAGAGCACTTTTTACTATGCGCACCCAACCAGACTGACGGGAGGAGCACATTTCAGAAAACGTGCTCAGTTCGTCGAGAAAATGCGATTTAAGCAACAAAATTAAAAATGCACCCAAAACCTAAACCAAACGTTGCAGGTGGTTATTTCTTCATGCGCAGCAGTCAACGCGGCTCTCTCTAGCTGCCAAGAGCACTTTTTAATATGCACACCCAACAAGAGTGACGGGAGGAGCGCATTTCAGAAAACGTGCTCAGCTCGACGAGAACATGCGATTTAAGCAATAAAATTAAAAATGCACCCAAAACCTAAACCAAAATTTGCAGGTGGTTATTTCTTCATGCGCAGTGGTCAAGGCGGCACTCTCTAGCTGCCAAGAGCACTTTTTACTATGCGCACCCAACCAGAGTGACGGGAGGAGCACATTTCAGAAAACGTGCTCAGCTCGTCGAGAAAATGCGATTTAAGCAATAAAATTAAAAATGCACCCAAAACCTAAACCAAACGTTGCAGGTGGTTATTTCTTCATGCGCAGTGGTAAACGCGGCACTCTCTAGCTGCCAAGAGGACTTTTTACTATGCGCACCCAACCAGAGTGACGGGAGGAGCACATTTCATAAAACGTGCTCAGCTCGTCCAGAAAATGCTATTTAAGCAATAAAATTAAAAATGCACCTAAAACCTAAACCAAATGTTGCAGATGGTCATTTCTTCATGCGCAGTGGTCAACGCGGCACTCTCTAGCTGCCAAGAGCACTTTTTACTATGCACACCCAACCAGAGTGACGGGAGGAGCACATTTCAGAAAACGTGCTCAGCTCGTCCAGAAAATGCGATTTAAGCAATAAAATTAAAAATGCACCCAAAACCTAAACCAAACGTTGCAGGTGGTTATTTCTTCATGCGCAGTGGTCAACGCGGCACTCTCTAGCTGCCAAGAGCACTTTTTACTATGCGCACCCAACCAGAGTGACGGGAGGAGCACATTTCAGAAAACGTGCACAGCTCGTCGAGAAAATGCGATTTAAGCAATAAAATTAAAAATGCACCCAAAACCTAAACCAAACTATGCAGGTGGTTATTTCTTCGTGCGCAGCAGTCAACGCGGCACTCTCTAGCTGCCAAGAACACTTTTTACTATGCGCACCCAACCAGAGTGACGGGAGGAGCACATTTCAGAAAACGTGCTCAGCTCGTCGAGAAAATGCGATTTAAGCAATAAAATTAAAAATGCACCTAAAACCTAAACCAAACGTTGCAGGTGGTTATTTCTTCATGCGCAGTGGTCAACGCGGCACTCTCTAGCTGCCAAGAGCACTTTTTACTATGCGCACCAAACCAGAGTGACGGGAGGAGCACATTTCAGAAAACGTGCTCAGCTCGTCGAGAAAATGCGATTTAAGCAATAAAATTAAAACTGCACCCAAAACCTAAACCAAACGTTGCAGATGGTCATTTCTTCATGCGCAGTGGTCAACGCGGCACTCTCTAGCTGCCAAGAGCATTTTTTACTATGCGCACCCAACCAGAGTGACGGGAGGACCACATTTCCGAAAACGTGCTCAGCTCGTCGAGAAAATGCGATTTAAGCAATAAAATTAAAAATGCACCCAAAACCTAAACCAAACGTTGCAGGTGGTTATTTCTTCATGCCCAGCAGTCAACGCGGCACTCTCTAGCTGCCAAGAGCACTTTTTACTATGCGCACCCAACCAGAGTGACGGGAGGAGCACATTTCAGAAAACGTGCTCAGCTCGTCGAGAAAATGCGATTTAAGCAATAAAATTAAAAATGCACCTAAAACCTAAACCAAACGTTGCAGGTGGTTATTTCTTCATGCGCAGTGGTCAACGCGGCACTCTCTAGCTGCCAAGAGCACTTTTTACTATGCGCACCAAACCAGAGTGACGGGAGGAGCACATTTCAGAAAACGTGCTCAGCTCGTCGAGAAAATGCGATTTAAGCAATAAAATTAAAACTGCACCCAAAACCTAAACCAAACGTTGCAGATGGTCATTTCTTCATGCGCAGTGGTCAACGCGGCACTCTCTAGCTGCCAAGAACACTTTTTACTATGCGCACCCAACCAGAGTGACGGGAGGACCACATTTCAGAAAACGTGCTCAGCTCGTCGAGAAAATGCGATTTAAGCAATAAAATTAAAAATGCACCCAAAACCTAAACCAAACGTTGCAGGTGGTTATTTCTTCATGCGCAGCAGTCAACGCGGCACTCTCTAGCTGCCAAGAGCACTTTTTACTATGCGCACCCAACCAGAGTGACGGGAGGAGCACATTTCAGAAAACGTGCTCAGCTCGTCGAGAAAATGCGATTTAAGCAATAAAATTAAAAATGCACCTAAAACCCAAACCAAACGTTGTAGGTGGTTATTTCTTCATGCGCAGCAGTCAACGCGGCACTCTCTAGCTGCCAAGAGCACTTTTTACTATGCGCACCCAACCAGAGTGACGGGAGGAGCACATTTCAGAAAACGTGCTCAGCTCGTCGAGAAAATGCGATTTAAGCAATGAAATTAAAAATGCACCCAAAACCTAAACCAAACGTTGCAGGTGGTTATTTCTTCATGCGCAGTGGTCAACGCGGCACTCTCTAGCTGCCAAGAGCACTTTTTACTATGCGCACCCAACCAGAGTGACGGGAGGAGCACTTTTCAGAAAACGTGCTCAGCTCGTCGAGAAAATGCGAATTAAGCAATAAAATTAAAAATGCACCCAAAACCTAAACCAAACGTTGCAGATGGTCATTTCTTCATGCGCAGTGGTCAACGCGGCACTCTCCAGCTGCCAAGAGCACTTTTTACTATGCGCACCCAACCAGAGTGACGGGAGGAGCACATTTCAGAAAACGTGCTCAGCTCGTCGAGAAAATGCGACTTAAGCAATAAAATTAAAAATGCACCTAAAACCCAAACCAAACGTTGCAGGTGGTTATTTCTTCATGCGCAGTGGTCAACGCGGCACTCTCTAGCTGCCAAGAGCACTTTTTACTATGCGCACCCAACCAGAGTGACGGGAGGAGAACATTTCAGAAAACGTGCTCAGCTCGTCGAGAAAATGCGATTTAAGCAATAAAATTAAAAATGCACCTAAAACCTAAACCAAACGTTGCAGGTGGTTATTTCTTCGTGCGCAGCAGTCAACGCGGCACTCTCTAGCTGCCAAGAGCACTTTTTACTATGCGCACCCAACCAGAGTGACGGGAGGAGCACATTTCAGAAAACGTGCTCAGCTCGTCGAGTAAATGTGATTTAAGCAATAAAATTAAAAATGCACCCAAAACCTAAACCAAACGTTGCAGGTGGTTATTTCTTCATGCGCAGTGGTCAACGCGGCACTCTCTAGCTGCCAAGAGCACTTTTTACTATGCGCACCCAACCAGAGTGACGGGAGGAGCACATTTCAGAAAACGTGCTCAGCTCGTCCAGAAAATGCAATTTAAGCAATAAAATTAAAAATGCACCTAAAACCTAAACCAAACGTTGCAGATGGTCATTTCTTCATGCGCAGTGGTCAACGCGGCACTCTCTAGCTGCCAAGAGCACTTTTTACTATGCACACCCAACCAGAGTGACGGGAGGAGCACATTTCAGAAAACGTGCTCAGCTCGTCGAGAAAATGCGATTTAAGCAATGAAATTAAAAATGCACCCAAAACCTAAACCAAACGTTGCAGGTGGTTATTTCTTCATGCGCAGTGGTCAACGCGGCACTCTCTAGCTGCCAAGAGCACTTTTTACTATGCGCACCCAACCAGAGTGACGGGAGGAGCACTTTTCAGAAAACGTGCTCAGTTCGTCGAGAAATTGCGAATTAAGCAATAAAATTAAAAATGCACCCAAAACCTAAACCAAACGTTGCAGATGGTCATTTCTTCATGCGCAGTGGTCAACGCGGCACTCTCTAGCTGCCAAGAGCACTTTTTACTATGCGCACCCAACCAGAGTGACGGGAGGAGCACATTTCAGAAAACGTGCTCAGCTCGTCGAGAAAATGCGATTTAAGCAATAAAATTAAAAATGCACCTAAAACCCAAACCAAACGTTGCAGGTGGTTATTTCTTCATGCGCAGTGGTCAACGCGGCACTCTCTAGCTGCCAAGAGCACTTTTTACTATGCGCACCCAACCAGAGTGACGGGAGGACCACATTTCAGAAAACGTGCTCAGCTCGTCGAGAAAATGCGATTTAAGCAATAAAATTAAAAATGCACCGAAAACCTAAACCAAACGTTGCAGGTGGTTATTTCTTCATGCGCAGCAGTCAACGCGGCACTCTCTAGCTGCCAAGAGCACTTTTTACTATGCGCACCCAACCGGAGTGACGGGAGGAGCACATTTCAGAAAACGTGCTCAGCTCGTCGAGAAAATGCGATTTAAGCAATGAAATTAAAAATGCACCCAAAACCTAAACCAAACGTTGCAGGTGGTTATTTCTTCATGCGCAGTGGTCAACGCGGCACTCTCTAGCTGCCAAGAGCACTTTTTACTATGCGCACCCAACCAGAGTGACGGGAGGAGCACTTTTCAGAAAACGTGCTCAGTTCGTCGAGAAATTGCGAATTAAGCAATAAAATTAAAAATGCACCCAAAACCTAAACCAAACGTTGCAGGTGGTTATTTCTTCATGCGCAGTGGTCAACGCGGCACTCTCTAGCTGCCAAGAGCACTTTTTACTATGCGCACCCAACCAGAGTGACGGGAGGAGCACTTTTCAGAAAACGTGCTCAGCTCGTCGAGAAAATGCGAATTAAGCAATAAAATTAAAAATGCACCCAAAACCTAAACCAAACGTTGCAGATGGTCATTTCTTCATGCGCAGTGGTCAACGCGGCACTCTCCAGCTGCCAAGAGCACTTTTTACTATGCGCACCCAACCAGAGTGACGGGAGGAGCACATTTCAGAAAACGTGCTCAGCTCGTCGAGAAAATGCGACTTAAGCAATAAAATTAAAAATGCACCTAAAACCCAAACCAAACGTTGCAGGTGGTTATTTCTTCATGCGCAGTGGTCAACGCGGCACTCTCTAGCTGCCAAGAGCACTTTTTACTATGCGCACCCAACCAGAGTGACGGGAGGAGAACATTTCAGAAAACGTGCTCAGCTCGTCGAGAAAATGCGATTTAAGCAATAAAATTAAAAATGCACCTAAAACCTAAACCAAACGTTGCAGGTGGTTATTTCTTCGTGCGCAGCAGTCAACGCGGCACTCTCTAGCTGCCAAGAGCACTTTTTACTATGCGCACCCAACCAGAGTGACGGGAGGAGCACATTTCAGAAAACGTGCTCAGCTCGTCGAGTAAATGTGATTTAAGCAATAAAATTAAAAATGCACCCAAAACCTAAACCAAACGTTGCAGGTGGTTATTTCTTCATGCGCAGTGGTCAACGCGGCACTCTCTAGCTGCCAAGAGCACTTTTTACTATGCGCACCCAACCAGAGTGACGGGAGGAGCACATTTCAGAAAACGTGCTCAGCTCGTCCAGAAAATGCAATTTAAGCAATAAAATTAAAAATGCACCTAAAACCTAAACCAAACGTTGCAGATGGTCATTTCTTCATGCGCAGTGGTCAACGCGGCACTCTCTAGCTGCCAAGAGCACTTTTTACTATGCACACCCAACCAGAGTGACGGGAGGAGCACATTTCAGAAAACGTGCTCAGCTCGTCCAGACAATGCGATTTAAGCAATAAAATTAAAAATGCACCCAAAACCTAAACCAAACGTTGCAGGTGGTTATTTCTTCATGCGCAGTGGTCAACGCGGCACTCTCTAGCTGCCAAGAGCACTTTTTACTATGCGCACCCAACCAGAGTGACGGGAGGAGCGCATTTCAGAAAACGTGCTCAGCTCGTCGAGAAAATGCGATTTAAGCAATAAAATTAAAAATGCACCTAAAACCTAAACCAAACGTTGCAGGTGGTTATTTCTTCATGCGCAGCAGTCAACGCGGCACTCTCTAGCTGCCAAGAGCACTTTTTACTATGCGCACCCAACCAGAGTGACGGGAGGAGCACATTTCAGAAAACGTGCTCAGCTCGTCGAGAAAATGCGATTTAAGCAACAAAATTAAAAATGCACCCAAAACCTAAACCAAACGTTGCAGGTGGTTATTTCTTCATGAGCAGCAGTCAACGCGGCACTCTCTAGCTGCCAAGAGCACTTTTTAATATGCACACCCAACAAGAGTGACGGGAGGAGCGCATTTCAGAAAACGTGCTCAGCTCGACGAGAACATGCGATTTAAGCAATAAAATTAAAAATGCACCCAAAACCTAAACCAAACGTTGCAGGTGGTTATTTCTTCATGCGCAGTGGTCAACGCGGCACTCTCTAGCTGCCAAGAGCACTTTTTACTATGCGCACCCAACCAGAGTGACGGGAGGAGCACATTTCAGAAAACGTGCTCAGCTCGTCGAGAAAATGCGATTTAAGCAATAAAATTAAAAATGCACCCAAAACCTAAACCAAACGTTGCAGGTGGTTATTTCTTCATGCGCAGCGGTAAACGCGGCACTCTCTAGCTGCCAAGAGCACTTTTTACTATGCGCACCCAACCAGAGTGACGGGAGGAGCACATTTCATAAAACGTGCTCAGCTCGTCCAGAAAATGCTATTTAAGCAATAAAATTAAAAATGCACCTAAAACCTAAACCAAACGTTGCAGATGGTCATTTCTTCATGCGCAGTGGTCAACGCGGCACTCTCTAGCTGCCAAGAGCACTTTTTACTATGCACACCCAACCAGAGTGACGGGAGGAGCACATTTCAGAAAACGTGCTCAGCTCGTCCAGAAAATGCGATTTAAGCAATAAAATTAAAAATGCACCCAAAACCTAAACCAAACGTTGCAGGTGGTTATTTCTTCATGCGCAGTGGTCAACGCGGCACTCTCTAGCTGCCAAGAGCACTTTTTACTATGCGCACCCAACCAGAGTGACGGGAGGAGCACATTTCAGAAAACGTGCTCAGCTCGTCGAGAAAATGCGATTTAAGCAATAAAATTAAAAATGCACCCAAAACCTAAACCAAACGTTGCAGGTGGTTATTTCTTCGTGCGCAACAGTCAACGCGGCACTCTCTAGCTGCCAAGAACACTTTTTACTATGCGCACCCAACCAGAGTGACGGGAGGAGCACATTTCAGAAAACGTGCTCAGCTCGTCGAGAAAATGCGATTCAAGCAATAAAATTTGAAATGCACCTAAAACCTAAACCAAACGTTGCAGGTGGTTATTTCTTCATGCGCATTGGTCAACGCGGCACTCTCTAGCTGCCAAGAGCACTTTTTACTTTGCACACCCAACCAGAGTGACGGGAGGAGCACATTTCAGAAAACGTGCTCAGCTCGTCGAGAAAATGCGATTTAAGCAATAAAATTAAAAATGCACCCAAAACCTAAACCAAACGTTGCAGGTGGTTATTTCTTCATGCGCATTGGTCAACGCGGCACTCTCTAGCTGCCAAGAGCACTTTTTACTTTGCGCACCCAACCAGAGTGACGGGAGGAGCACATTTCAGAAAACGTACTCAGCTCGTCGAGAAAATGCGATTTAAGCAATAAAATTAAAAATGCACCCAAAACCTAAACCAAACGTTGCAGGTGGTTATTTCTTCATGCGCAGTGGTCAACGCGGCACTCTCTAGCTGCCAAGAGCACTTTTTACTATGCGCACCCAACCAGAGTGACGGGAGGAGCACATTTCAGAAAACGTGCTCAGCTCGTCGAGAAAATGCGATTTAAGCAATAAAATTAAAAATGCACCCAAAACCTAAACCAAACGTTGCAGATGGTCATTTCTTCATGCGCAGTGGTCAACGCGGCACTCTCTAGCTGCCAAGAGCACTTTTTACTATGCGCACCCAACCAGAGTGACGGGAGGACCACATTTCAGAAAACGTGCTCAGCTCGTCGAGAAAATGCGATTTAAGCAATAAAATTAAAAATGCACCCAAAACCTAAACCAAACGTTGCAGATGGTCATTTCTTCATGCGCAGTGGTCAACGCGGCACTCTCTAGCTGCCAAGAGCACTTTTTACTATGCGCACCCAACCAGAGTGACGGGAGGACCACATTTCAGAAAACGTGCTCAGCTCGTCGAGAAAATGCGATTTAAGCAATAAAATTAAAAATGCACCCAAAACTTAAACCAAACGTTGCAGGTGGTTATTTCTTCATGCGCAGCAGTCAACGCGGCACTCTCTAGCTGCCAAGAGCACTTTTTACTATGCGCACCCAACCAGAGTGACGGGAGGAGCACATTTCAGAAAACGTGCTCAGCTCGTCGAGAAAATGCGATTTAAGCAATGAAATTAAAAATGCACCCAAAACCTAAACCAAACGTTGCAGGTGGTTATTTCTTCATGCGCAGTGGTCAACGCGGCACTCTCTAGCTGCCAAGAGCACTTTTTACTATGCGCACCCAACCAGAGTGACGGGAGGAGCACTTTTCAGAAAACGTGCTCAGTTCGTCGAGAAATTGCGAATTAAGCAATAAAATTAAAAATGCACCCAAAACCTAAACCAAACGTTGCAGATGGTCATTTCTTCATGCGCAGTGGTCAACGCGGCACTCTCTAGCTGCCAAGAGCACTTTTTACTATGCGCACCCAACCAGAGTGACGGGAGGAGCACATTTCAGAAAACGTGCTCAGCTCGTCGAGAAAATGCGATTTAAGCAATAAAATTAAAAATGCACCTAAAACCCAAACCAAACGTTGCAGGTGGTTATTTCTTCATGCGCAGTGGTCAACGCGGCACTCTCTAGCTGCCAAGAGCACTTTTTACTATGCGCACCCAACCAGAGTGACGGGAGGACCACATTTCAGAAAACGTGCTCAGCTCGTCGAGAAAATGCGATTTAAGCAATAAAATTAAAAATGCACCGAAAACCTAAACCAAACGTTGCAGGTGGTTATTTCTTCATGCGCAGCAGTCAACGCGGCACTCTCTAGCTGCCAAGAGCACTTTTTACTATGCGCACCCAACCGGAGTGACGGGAGGAGCACATTTCAGAAAACGTGCTCAGCTCGTCGAGAAAATGCGATTTAAGCAATGAAATTAAAAATGCACCCAAAACCTAAACCAAACGTTGCAGGTGGTTATTTCTTCATGCGCAGTGGTCAACGCGGCACTCTCTAGCTGCCAAGAGCACTTTTTACTATGCGCACCCAACCAGAGTGACGGGAGGAGCACTTTTCAGAAAACGTGCTCAGCTCGTCGAGAAAATGCGAATTAAGCAATAAAATTAAAAATGCACCCAAAACCTAAACCAAACGTTGCAGATGGTCATTTCTTCATGCGCAGTGGTCAACGCGGCACTCTCTAGCTGCCAAGAGCACTTTTTACTATGCGCACCCAACCAGAGTGACGGGAGGAGCACATTTCAGAAAACGTGCTCAGCTCGTCGAGAAAATGCGATTTAAGCAATAAAATTAAAAATGCACCTAAAACCCAAACCAAACGTTGCAGGTGGTTATTTCTTCATGCGCAGTGGTCAACGCGGCACTCTCTAGCTGCCAAGAGCACTTTTTACTATGCGCACCCAACCAGAGTGACGGGAGGAGCACATTTCAGAAAATGTGCTCAGCTCGTCGAGAAAATGCCATTTAAGCCGTACAATTAAAAATGCACCTAAAACCTAAACTAAACGTTGCAGGTGGTTGTTTCTTCATGCGCAGTGGTCAACGTGGCACTCTCTAGCTGCCAAGAGCACTTTTTACTATGCGCACCCAACCAGAGTGACGGGAGGACCACATTTCAGAAAACGTGCTCAGCTCGTCGAGAAAATGCGATTTAAGCAATAAAATTAAAAATGCACCCAAAACCTAAACCAAACGTTGCAGGTGGTTATTTCTTCATGCGCAGTGGTCAACGCGGCACTCTGTAGCTGCCAAGAGCACTTTTTACTATGCGCACCCACCCAGAGTGACGGGAGGAGCACATTTCAGAAAACGTGCTCAGCTCGTCGAGAAAATGCGATTTAAGCAATGAAATTAAAAATGCACCCAAAACCTAAACCAAACGTTGCAGGTGGTTATTTCTTCATGCGCAGTGGTCAACGCGGCACTCTCTAGCTGCCAAGAGCACTTTTTACTATGCGCACCCAACCAGAGTGACGGGAGGAGCACATTTCAGAAAAGTGCTCAGCTCGTCGAGAAAATGCGATTTAAGCAATAAAATAAAAAAATGCACCCAAAAACCTAAACCAAACGTTGCAGATGGTCATTTCTTCATGCGCAGTGGTCAACGCGGCACTCTCTAGCTGCCAAGAGCACTTTTTACTATGCGCACCCAACCAGAGTGACGGGAGGAGCACATTTCAGAAAACGTGCTCAGCTCGTCGAGAAAATGCGATTTAAGCAATAAAATTAAAAATGCACCTAAAACCTAAACCAAACGTTGCAGGTGGTTATTTCTTCATGCGCAGTGGTCAACGCGGCACTCTCTCGCTGCCAAGAGCACTTTTTACTATGCGCACCCAACCAGAGTGACGGGAGGAGCACATTTCAGAAAACGTGCTCAGCTCATCGAGAAAATGCGATTTAAGCAATAAAATTAAAAATGCACCTAAAACCTAAACCAAACGTTGCAGGTGGTTATTTTTTCATGCGCAGTGGTCAACGCGGCACTCTCTAGCTGCCAAGAGCACTTTTTACTATGCGCACCCAACCAGAGTGACGGGAGGAGCACATTTCAGAAAACGTGCTCAGCTCGTCGAGAAAATGCGATTTAAGCAATAAAATTAAAAATGCACCTAAAACCTAAACCAAACGTTGCAGGTGGTTATTTCTTCGTGCGCAGCAGTCAACGCGGCACTCTCTAGCTGCCAAGAGCACTTTTTACTATGCGCACCCAACCAGAGTGACGGGAGGAGCACATTTCAGAAAACGTGCTCAGCTCGTCGAGTAAATGTGATTTAAGCAATAAAATTAAAAATGCACCCAAAACCTAAACCAAACGTTGCAGGTGGTTATTTCTTCATGCGCAGTGGTCAACGCGGCACTCTCTAGCTGCCAAGAGCACTTTTTACTATGCGCACCCAACCAGAGTGACGGGAGGAGCACATTTCAGAAAACGTGCTCAGCTCGTCCAGAAAATGCGATTTAAGCAATAAAATTAAAAATGCACCTAAAACCTAAACCAAACGTTGCAGATGGTCATTTCTTCATGCGCAGTGGTCAACGCGGCACTCTCTAGCTGCCAAGAGCACTTTTTACTATGCACACCCAACCAGAGTGAAGGGAGGAGCACATTTCAGAAAACGTGCTCAGCTCGTCCAGACAATGCGATTTAAGCAATAAAATTAAAAATGCACCCAAAACCTAAACCAAACGTTGCAGGTGGTTATTTCTTAATGCGCAGTGGTCAACGCGGCACTCTCTAGCTGCCAAGAGCACTTTTTACTATGCGCACCCAACCAGAGTGACGGGAGGAGCGCATTTCAGAAAACGTGCTCAGCTCGTCGAGAAAATGCGATTTAAGCAATAAAATTAAAAATGCACCTAAAACCTAAACCAAACGTTGCAGGTGGTTATTTCTTCATGCGCAGCAGTCAACGCGGCACTCTCTAGCTGCCAAGAGCACTTTTTACTATGCGGACCCAACCAGAGTGACGGGAGGAGCACATTTCAGAAAACGTGCTCAGCTCGTCGAGAAAATGCGATTTAAGCAATAAAATAAAAAATGCACCCAAAACCTAAACCAAACGCTGCAGATGGTCATTTCTTCATGCGCAGTCGTCAACGCGGCACTCTCTAGCTGCCAAGAGCACTTTTTACTATGCGCACCCAACCAGAGTGACGGGAGGACCACATTTCAGAAAACGTGCTCAGCTCGTCGAGAAAATGCGATTTAAGCAATAAAATTAAAAATGCACCCAAAACTTAAACCAAACGTTGCAGGTGGTTATTTCTTCATGCGCAGCAGTCAACGCGGCACTCTCTAGCTGCCAAGAGCACTTTTTACTATGCGCACCCAACCAGAGTGACGGGAGGAGCACATTTCAGAAAACGTGCTCAGCTCGTCGAGAAAATGCGATTTAAGCAATGAAATTAAAAATGCACCCAAAACCTAAACCAAACGTTGCAGGTGGTTATTTCTTCATGCGCAGTGGTCAACGCGGCACTCTCTAGCTGCCAAGAGCACTTTTTACTATGCGCACCCAACCAGAGTGACGGGAGGAGCACTTTTCAGAAAACGTGCTCAGTTCGTCGAGAAATTGCGAATTAAGCAATAAAATTAAAAATGCACCCAAAAGCTAAACCAAACGTTGCAGATGGTCATTTCTTCATGCGCAGTGGTCAACGCGGCACTCTCTAGCTGCCAAGAGCACTTTTTACTATGCGCACCCAACCAGAGTGACGGGAGGAGCACATTTCAGAAAACGTGCTCAGCTCGTCGAGAAAATGCGATTTAAGCAATAAAATTAAAAATGCACCTAAAACCCAAACCAAACGTTGCAGGTGGTTATTTCTTCATGCGCAGTGGTCAACGCGGCACTCTCTAGCTGCCAAGAGCACTTTTTACTATGCGCACCCAACCAGAGTGACGGGAGGAGCACATTTCAGAAAATGTGCTCAGCTCGTCGAGAAAATTCCATTTAAGCCGTACAATTAAAAATGCACCTAGAACCTAAACCAAACGTTGCAGGTGGTTGTTTCTTCATGCGCAGTGGTCAACGTGGCACTCTCTAGCTGCCAAGAGCACTTTTAACTATGCGCACCCAACCAGAGTGACGGGAGGAGCACATTTCAGAAAACGTGCTCAGCTCGTCGAGAAAATGCGATTTAAGCAATAAAATAAAAAATGCACCTAAAACCTAAACCAAACGTTGCAGGTGGTTATTTCTTCATGCGCAGTGGTCAACGCGGCACTCTCTAGCTGCCAAGAGCACTTTTTACTATGCGCACCCAACCAGAGTGACGGGAGGAGCACATTTCAGAAAACGTGCTCAGCTCGTCGATAAAATGCGATTTAAGCAATAAAATAAAAAATGCACCTAAAACCTAAACCAAACGTTGCAGGTGGTTATTTCTTCATGCGCAGTGGTCAACGCGGCACTCTCTAGCTGCCAAGAGCACTTTTTACTATGCGCACCCAACCAGAGTGACGGGAGGAGCACATTTCAGAAAACGTGCTCAGCTCGTCGAGAAAATGCGATTTAAGCAATAAAATTAAAAATGCACCTAAAACCTAAACCAAACGTTGCAGGTGGTTATTTCTTCATGCGCAGTGGTCAACGCGGCACTCTCTAGCTGCCAAGAGCACTTTTTACTATGCGCACCCAACCAGAGTGACGGGAGGAGCACATTTCAGAAAACGTGCTCAGCTCGTCGAGAAAATGCGATTTAAGCAATAAAATTTAAAATGCACCTAAAACCTAAACCAAACGTTGCAGATGGTCATTTGTTCATGCGCAGTGGTCAATGCGGCACTCTCTAGCTGCCAAGAGCACTTTTTACTATGCACACCCAACCAGAGTGACGGGAGGAGCACATTTCAGAAAACGTGCTCAGCTCGTCGAGAAAATGCGATTTAAGCAATAAAATTAAAAATGCACCCAAAACCTAAACCAAACGTTGCAGGTGGTTATTTCTTCATGCGCAGCAGTCAACGCGGCACTCTCTAGCTGCCAAGAGCAATTTTTACTATGCGCACCCAACCAGAGTGACGGGAGGAGCACATTTCAGAAAACGTGCTCAGCTCGTCGAGAAAATGCTATTTAAGCAATAAAATTAAAAATGCACCCAAAACCTAAACCAAACGTTGCAGATGGTCATTTCTTCATGCGCAGTGGTCAACGCGGCACTCTCTAGCTGCCAAGAGCACTTTTTACTATGCGCACCCAACCAGAGTGACGGGAGGACCACATTTCAGAAAACGTGCTCAGCTCGTCGAGAAAATGCGATTTAAGCAATAAAATTAAAAATGCACCCAAAACCTAAACCAAACGTTGCAGGTGGTTATTTCTTCATGCGCAGCAGTCAACGCGGCACTCTCTAGCTGCCAAGAGCACTTTTTACTATGCGCACCCAACCAGAGTGACGGGAGGAGCACATTTCAGAAAACGTGCTCAGCTCGTCGAGAAAATGCGATTCAAGCAATGAAATTAAAAATGCACCCAAAACCTAAACCAAACGTTGCAGGTGGTTATTTCTTCATGCGCAGTGGTCAACGCGGCACTCTCTAGCTGCCAAGAGCACTTTTTACTATGCGCACCCAACCAGAGTGACGGGAGGAGCACTTTTCAGAAAACGTGCTCAGCTCGTCGAGAAATTGCGAATTAAGCAATAAAATTAAAAATGCACCCAAAACCTAAACCAAACGTTGCAGATGGTCATTTCTTCA
Organism: Syngnathus scovelli; assembly: GCF_024217435.2. NCBI lineage: Eukaryota > Metazoa > Chordata > Actinopteri > Syngnathiformes > Syngnathidae > Syngnathus > Syngnathus scovelli. The sequence continues at coordinate 1,770,890 of NW_026061342.1, read as the reverse complement.
TGCGCAGTGGTCAACGCGGCACTCTCTAGCTGCCAAGAGCACTTTTTACTATGCGCACCCAACCAGAGTGACGGGAGGAGCACATTTCAGAAAACGTGCTCAGCTCGTCGAGAAAATGCGATTTAAGCAATAAAATTAAAAATGCACCTAAAACCCAAACCAAACGTTGCAGGTGGTTATTTCTTCATGCGCAGTGGTCAACGCGGCACTCTCTAGCTGCCAAGAGCACTTTTTACTATGCGCACCCAACCAGAGTGACGGGAGGAGCACATTTCAGAAAATGTGCTCAGCTCGTCGAGAAAATGCCATTTAAGCCGTACAATTAAAAATGCACCTAAAACCTAAACCAAACGTTGCAGGTGGTTGTTTCTTCATGCGCAGTGGTCAACGTGGCACTCTCTAGCTGCCAAGAGCACTTTTTACTATGCGCACCCAACCAGAGTGACGGGAGGAGCACATTTCAGAAAACGTGCTCAGCTCGTCGAGAAAATGCGATTTAAGCAATATGATTAAAAATGCACCTAAAACCTAAACCAAACGTTGCAGGTGGTTATTTCTTCATGCGCAGTGGTCAACGCGGCACTCTGTAGCTGCCAAGAGCACTTTTTACTGTGCGCACCCACCCAGAGTGACGGGAGGAGCACATTTCAGAAAACGTGCTCACCTCGTCGAGAAAATGCGATTTAAGCAATAAAATTAAAAATGCACCTAAAACCTAAACCAAACGTTGCAGGTGGTTATTTCTTCATGCGCAGTGGTCAACGCGGCACTCTCTAGCTGCCAAGAGCACTTTTAACTATGCGCACCCAACCAGAGTGACGGGAGGAGCACATTTCAGAAAACGTGCTCAGCTCGTCGAGAAAATGCGATTTAAGCAATAAAATAAAAAATGCACCTAAAACCTAAACCAAACGTTGCAGGTGGTTATTTCTTCATGCGCAGTGGTCAACGCGGCACTCTCTAGCTGCCAAGAGCACTTTTTACTATGCGCACCCAACCAGAGTGACGGGAGGAGCACATTTCAGAAAACGTGCTCAGCTCGTCGAGAAAATGCGATTTAAGCAATAAAATTAAAAATGCACCTAAAACCTAAACCAAACGTTGCAGGTGGTTATTTCTTCATGCGCAGTGGTCAACGCGGCACTCTCTAGCTGCCAAGAGCACTTTTTACTAAGCGCACCCAACCAGAGTGACGGGAGGAGCACATTTCAGAAAACGTGCTCAGCTCGTCGAGAAAATGCGATTTAAGCAATAAAATTTAAAATGCACCTAAAACCTAAACCAAACGTTGCAGGTGGTTATTTCTTCATGCGCAGCAGTCAAAGCGGCACTCTCTAGCTGCCAAGAGCACTTTTTACTATGTGCACCCAACCAAAGTGACGGGGGGAGCACATTTCAGAAAACGTGCTCAGCTCGTCGAGAAAATGCGATTCAAGCAATAAAATTTGAAATGCACCTAAAACCTAAACCAAACGTTGCAGGTGGTTATTTCTTCATGCGCATTGGTCAACGCGGCACTCTCTAGCTGCCAAGAGCACTTTTTACTTTGCGCACCCAACCAGAGTGACGGGAGGAGCACATTTCAGAAAACGTGCTCAGCTCGTCGAGAAAATGCGATTTAAGCAATAAAATTAAAAATGCACCCAAAACCTAAACCAAACGTTGCAGGTGGTTATTTCTTCATGCGCATTGGTCAACGCGGCACTCTCTAGCTGCCAAGAGCACTTTTTACTTTGCGCACCCAACCAGAGTGACGGGAGGAGCACATTTCAGAAAACGTGCTCAGCTCGTCGAGAAAATGCGATTTAAGCATTAAAATTAAAAATGCACCCAAAACCTAAACCAAACGTTGCAGGTGGTTATTTCTTCATGCGCAGTGGTCAACGCGGCACTCTCTAGCTGCCAAGAGCACTTTTTACTATGCGCACCCAACCAGAGTGACGGGAGGAGCACATTTCAGAAAACGTGCTCAGCTCGTCCAGAAAAGGCTATTTAAGCAATAAAATAAAAAATGCACATAAAACCTAAACCAAACGTTGCAGATGGTCATTTCTTCATGCGCAGTGGTCAATGCGGCACTCTCTAGCTGCCAAGAGCACTTTTTACTATGCGCACCAAACCAGAGTGACGGGAGGAGCACATTTCAGAAAACGTGCTCAGCTCGTCGAGAAAATGTGATTTAAGCAATAAAATTAAAACTGCACCCAAAACCTAAACCAAACGTTGCAGATGGTCATTTCTTCATGCGCAGTGGTCAACGCGGCACTCTCTAGCTGCCAAGAGCACTTTTTACTATGCACACCCAACCAAAGTGACGGGAGGAGCACATTTCAGAAAACGTGCTCAGCTCGTCGAGAAAATGCGATTTAAGCAATAAAATTAAAAATGCACCCAAAACCTAAACCAAACGTTGCAGGTGGTTATTTCTTCATGCGCAGCAGTCAACGCGGCACTCTCTAGCTGCCAAGAGCACTTTTTACTATGCGCACCCAACCAGAGTGACGGGAGGAGCACATTTCAGAAAACGTGCTCAGCTCGTCGAGAAAATGCGATTTAAGCAATAAAATTAAAAATGCACCCAAAACCTAAACCAAACGTTGCAGATGGTCATTTCTTCATGCGCAGTGGTCAACGCGGCACTCTCTAGCTGCCAAGAGCACTTTTTACTATGCGCACCCAACCAGAGTGACGGGAGGACCACATTTCAGAAAACGTGCTCAGCTCGTCGAGAAAATGCGATTTAAGCAATAAAATTAAAAATGCACCCAAAACTTAAACCAAACGTTGCAGGTGGTTATTTCTTCATGCGCAGCAGTCAACGCGGCACTCTCTAGCTGCCAAGAGCACTTTTTACTATGCGCACCCAACCAGAGTGACGGGAGGAGCACATTTCAGAAAACGTGCTCAGCTCGTCGAGAAAATGCGATTTAAGCAATGAAATTAAAAATGCACCCAAAACCTAAACCAAACGTTGCAGGTGGTTATTTCTTCATGCGCAGTGGTCAACGCGGCACTCTCTAGCTGCCAAGAGCACTTTTTACTATGCGCACCCAACCAGAGTGAAGGGAGGAGCACATTTCAGAAAACGTGCTCAGCTCGTCGAGAAAATGCAATTTAAGCAATAAAATTAAAAATGCACCCAAAACCTAAACCAAACGTTGCAGGTGGTTATTTCTTCGTGCGCAGCAGTCAACGCGCCACTCTCTAGCTGCCAAGAACACTTTTTACTATGCGCACCCAACCAGAGTGACGGGAGGAGCACATTTCAGAAAACGTGCTCAGCTCGTCGAGAAAATGCGATTTAAGCAATAAAATTAAAAATGCACCTAAAACCTAAACCAAACGTTGCAGGTGGTTATTTCTTCATGCGCAGTGGTCAACGCGGCACTCTCTAGCTGCCAAGAGCACTTTTTACTATGCGCACCCAACCAGAGTGACGGGAGGAGCACATTTCAGAAAACGTGCTCAGCTCGTCGAGAAAATGCGATTTAAGCAATAAAATTAAAAATGCACCCAAAACCTAAACCAAACGTTGCAGGTGGTTATTTCTTCATGCGCAGTGGTCAACGCGGCACTCTCTAGCTGCCAAGAGCACTTTTTACTATGCGCACCCAACCAGAGTGACGGGAGGAGCACATTTCAGAAAACGTGCTCAGCTCGTCGAGAAAATGCGATTTAAGCAATAAAATTAAAAATGCACCCAAAACCTAAACCAAACGTTGCAGATGGTCATTTCTTCATGCGCAGTGTTCAACGCGGCACTCTCTAGCTGCCAAGAGCACTTTTTACTATGCACACCCAACCAGAGTGACTGGAGGAGCGCATTTCAGAAAACGTGCTCAGCTCGACGAGAAAATGCGATTTAAGCAATAAAATTAAAAATGCACCCAAAACCTAAACCAAACGTTGCAGGTGGTTATTTCTTCATGCGCAGTGGTCAACGCGGCACTCTCTAGCTGCCAAGAGCACTTTTTACTATACACACCCAACCAGAGTGACGGGAGGAGCACATTCCAGAAAACGTGCTCAGCTAGTCGAGAAAATGCGATTTAAGCAATAAAATTAAAATTGCACCCAAAACCTAAACCAAACGTTGCAGGTGGTTATTTCTTCATGCGCAGCAGTCAACGCGGCACTCTCTAGCTGCCAAGAGCACTTTTTACTATGCACACCCAACCAGAGTGACTGGAGGAGCGCATTTCAGAAAACGTGCTCAGCTCGTCGAGAAAATGCGATTTAAGCAATAAAATTAAAAATGCACCTAAAACCTAAACCAAACGTTGCAGGTGGTTATTTCTTCATGCGCAGTGGTCAACGCGGCACTCTCTAGCTGCCAAGAGCACTTTTTACTATGCGCACCCAACCAGAGTGACGGGAGGAGCACATTTCAGAAAACGTGCTCAGCTCGTCCAGAAAATGCGATTTAAGCAATAAAATTAAAAATGCACCTAAAACCTAAACCAAACGTTGCAGGTGGTTATTTCTTCGTGCGCAGCAGTCAACGCGGCACTCTCTAGCTGCCAAGAGCACTTTTTACTATGCGCACCCAACCAGAGTGACGGGAGGAGCACATTTCAGAAAACGTGCTCAGCTCGTCGAGTAAATGCAATTTAAGCAATAAAATTAAAAATGCACCCAAAACCTAAACCAAACGTTGCAGGTGGTTATTTCTTTATGCGCAGTGGTCAACGCGGCACTCTCTAGCTGCCAAGAGCACTTTTTACTATGCGCACCCAACCAGAGTGACGGGAGGAGCACATTCCAGAAAACGTGCTCAGCTCGTCGAGAAAATGCGATTTAAGCAATAAAATTAAAAATGCACCCAAAACCTAAACCAAACGTTGCAGATGGTCATTTCTTCATGCGCAGTGGTCAACGCGGCACTCTCTAGCTGCCAAGAGCACTTTTTACTATGCGCACCCAACCAGAGTGACGGGAGGAGCATATTTCAGAAAACGTGCTCAGCTCGTTGAGAAAATGCGATTTAAGCAATAAAATTAAAAATGCACCAAAAACCTAAACCAAACGTTGCAGGTGGTTATTTCTTCATGCGCAGTGATCAACGCGGCACTCTCTAGCTGCCAAGAGCACTTTTTACTATGCACACCCAACCAGAGTGACGGGAGGAGCGCATTTCAGAAAACGTGCTCAGCTCGACGAGAAAATGCGATTTAAGCAATAAAATTAAAAATGCACCCAAAACCTAAACCAAACGTTGCAGGTGGTTATTTCTTCATGCGCAGTGGTCAACGCGGCACTCTCTAGCTGCCAATAGCACTTTTTACGATGCACACCCAACCAGAGAGACGGGAGGAGCGCATTTCAGAAAACGTGCTCAGCTCGACGAGAAAATGCGATTTAAGCAATAAAATTAAAAATGCACCCAAAACCTATACCAAACGTTGCAGGTGGTAATTTCTTCATGCGCAGTGGTCAACGCGGCACTCTCTAGCTGCCAAGAGCACTTTTTACTATGCGCACCCAACCAGAGTGACGGGAGGAGCACATTTCAGAAAACGTGCTTAGCTCGTCGAGAAAATGCGATTTAAGCAATAAAATTAAAAATGCACCCAAAACCTAAACCAAACGTTGCAGGTGGTTATTTCTTCATGCGCAGTGGTCAACGCGGCACTCTCTAGCTGCCAAGAGCACTTTTTACTATGCACACCCAACCAGAGTGACGGGAGGAGCACATTTCAGAAAACGTGCTCAGCTCCTCGAGAAAATGCGATTTAAGCAATAAAATTAAAAATGCACCCAAAACATTAAACCAAACGTTGCAGGTGGTTATTTCTTCATGCGCAGTGGTCAACGCGGCACTCTCTAGCTGCCAAGAGCATTTTTTACTATGCGCACCCAACCAGAGTGACGGGAGGAGCGCATTTCAGGAAACGTGCTCAGCTCGTCGAGAAAATGCGATTTAAGCAATAAAATTAAAAATGCACCCAAAACCTAAAGCAAACGTTGCAGATGGTCATTTCTTCATGTGCAGCAGTCAACGCGGCACTCTCTAGCTTCCAAGAGCACTTTTTACTATGCGCACCGAACCAGAGTGACGGGAGGAGCACATTTCAGAAAACGTGCTCAGCTCGTCGAGAAAATGCGATTTAAGCAATAAAATTAAAAATGCACCTAAAAACCTAAACCAAACGTTGCAGGTGGTTATTTCTTCATGCGCAGTGGTCAACGCGGCACTCTCTAGCTGCCAAGAGCACTTTTTACTATGCGCACCCAACCAGAGTGACGGGAGGAGCACATTTCAGAAAACGTGCTCAGCTCGTCGAGAAAATGCGATTTAAGCAATAAAATTAAAAATGCACCCAAAACCTAAACCAAACGTTGCAGGTGGTTATTTCTTCATGCGCAGTGGTCAACGCGGCACTCTCTAGCTGCCAAGAGCACTTTTTACTATGCGCACCCAACCAGAGTGACGGGAGGAGCACATTTCAGAAAACGTGCTCAGCTCGTCGAGAAAATGCGATTTAAGCAATAAAATTAAAAATGCACCCAAAACCTAAACCAAACGTTGCAGATGGTCATTTCTTCATGCGCAGTGGTCAACGCGGCACTCTCTAGCTGCCAAGAGCACTTTTTACTATGCACACCCAACCAGAGTGACTGGAGGAGCGCATTTCAGAAAACGTGCTCAGCTCGACGAGAAAATGCGATTTAAGCAATAAAATTAAAAATGCACCCAAAACCTAAACCAAACGTTGCAGGTGGTTATTTCTTCATGCGCAGTGGTCAACGCGGCACTCTCTAGCTGCCAAGAGCACTTTTTACTATACACACCCAACCAGAGTGACGGGAGGAGCACATTCCAGAAAACGTGCTCAGCTAGTCGAGAAAATGCGATTTAAGCAATAAAATTAAAAATGCACCCAAAACCTAAACCAAACGTTGCAGGTGGTTATTTCTTCATGCGCAGCAGTCAACGCGGCACTCTCTAGCTGCCAAGAGCACTTTTTACTATGCACACCCAACCAGAGTGACTGGAGGAGCGCATTTCAGAAAACGTGCTCAGCTCGTCGAGAAAATGCGATTTAAGCAATAAAATTAAAAATGCACCTAAAACCTAAACCAAACGTTGCAGGTGGTTATTTCTTCATGCGCAGTGGTCAACGCGGCACTCTCTAGCTGCCAAGAGCACTTTTTACTATGCGCACCCAACCAGAGTGACTGGAGGAGCGCATTTCAGAAAACGTGCTCAGCTCGACGAGAAAATGCGATTTAAGCAATAAAATTAAAAATGCACCCAAAACCTAAACCAAACGTTGCAGGTGGTTATTTCTTCATGCGCAGTGGTCAACGCGGCACTCTCTAGCTGCCAAGAGCACTTTTTACTATACACACCCAACCAGAGTGACGGGAGGAGCACATTCCAGAAAACGTGCTCAGCTCCTCGAGAAAATGCGATTTAAGCAATAAAATTAAAAATGCACCCAAAACATTAAACCAAACGTTGCAGGTGGTTATTTCTTCATGCGCAGTGGTCAACGCGGCACTCTCTAGCTGCCAAGAGCACTTTTTACTATGCGCACCCAACCAGAGTGACGGGAGGAGCACATTTCAGAAAACGTGCTCAGCTCGTCGAGAAAATGCCATTTAAGCAATAAAATTAAAAATGCACCCAAAACCTAAACCAAACGTTGCAGGTGGTTATTTCTTCATGCGCAGTGGTCAACGCGGCACTCTCTAGCTGCCAAGAGCACTTTTTACTATGCGCACCCAACCAGAGTGACGGGAGGAGCACATTTCAGAAAACGTGCTCAGCTCGTCCAGAAAATGCGATTTAAGCAATAAAATTAAAAATGCACCTAAAACCTAAACCAAACGTTGCAGATGATCATTTCTTCATGCGCAGTGGTCAACGCGGCAATCTCTAGCTGCCAAGAGCACTTTTTACTATGCGCACCCAACCAGAGTGACGGGAGGAGCGCATTTCAGAAAACGTGCTCAGCTCGTCGAGAAAATGCCATTTAAGCCGTACAATTAAAAATGCACCTAAAACCTAAACCAAACGTTGCAGGTCGTTGTTTCTTCATGCGCAGTGGTCAACGTGGCACTCTCTAGCTGCCAAGAGCACTTTTTACTATGCGCACCCAACCAGAGTGACGGGAGGAGCACATTCCAGAAAACGTGCTCAGCTCGTCGAGAAAATGCGATTTAAGCAATAAAATTAAAAATGCACCCAAAACCTAAACTAAACGTTGCAGATGGTCATTTCTTCATGTGCAGTGGTCAACGCGGCACTCTCTAGCTGCCAAGAGCACTTTTTACAATGCACACCCAACCAGAGTGACGGGAGGAGCGCATTTCAGAAAACGTGCTCAGCTCGTCGAGAAAATGCGATTTAAGCAATAAAATTAAAAATGCACCAAAACCTAAACCAAACGTTGCAGGTGGTTATTTCTTCGTGCGCAGCAGTCAACGCGGCACTCTCTAGCTGCCAAGAACACTTTTTACTATGCGCACCCAACCAGAGTGACGAGAGGAGCACATTTCAGAAAACGTGCTCAGCTCGTCGAGAAAATGCGATTTAAGCAATAAAATTAAAAATACACCTAAAACCTAAACCAAACGTTGCAGGTGGTTATTTCTTCATGCGCAGTGGTCAACGCGGCACTCTCTAGCTGCCAAGAGCACTTTTTACTATGCGCACCCAACCAGAGTGACGGGAGGAGCACATTTCAGAAAACGTGCTCAGCTCGTCGAGAAAATGTGATTTAAGCAATAAAATTAAAAATGCACCCAAAACCTAAACCAAACGTTGCAGGTGGTTATTTCTTCATGCGCAGTGGTCAACGCGGCACTCTCTAGCTGCCAAGAGCACTTTTTACTATGCGCACCCAACCAGAGTGACGGGAGGAGCACATTTCAGAAAATGTGCTCAGCTCGTCGAGAAAATGCCATTTAAGCCGTACAATTAAAAATGCACCTAAAACCTAAACCAAACGTTGCAGGTGGTTGTTTCTTCATGCGCAGTGGTCAACGTGGCACTCTCTAGCTGCCAAGAGCACTTTTTACTATGCGCACCCAACCAGAGTGACGGGAGGAGCACATTTCAGAAAACGTGCTCAGCTCGTCGAGAAAATGCGATTTAAGCAATAAAATTAAAAATGCACCTAAAACCTAAACCAAACGTTGCAGGTGGTTATTTCTTCATGCGCAGTGGTCAATGCGGCACTCTGTAGCTGCCAAGAGCACTTTTTACTATGCGCACCCACCCAGAGTGACGGGAGGAGCACATTTCAGAAAACGTGCTCACCTCGTCGAGAAAATGCGATTTAAGCAATAAAATTAAAAATGCACCTAAAACCTAAACCAAACGTTGCAGGTGGTTGTTTCTTCATGCGCAGTGGTCAACGTGGCACTCTCTAGCTCCCAAGAGCACTTTTTACTATGCGCACCCAACCAGAGTGACGGGAGGAGCACATTTCAGAAAACGTGCTCAGCTCGTCGAGAAAATGCGATTTAAGCAATAAAATTAAAAATGCACCCAAAACCTAAACCAAACGTTGCAGGTGGTTATTTCTTCATGCGCAGCAGTCAACGCGGCACTCTCTAGCTGCCAAGAGCACTTTGTACTATGCGCACCCAACCAGAGTGACGGGAGGAGCACATTTCAGAAAACGTGCTCAGCTCGTCGAGAAAATGCGATTTAAGCAATGAAATTAAAAATGCACCCAAAACCTAAACCAAACGTTGCAGGTGGTTATTTCTTCATGCGCAGTGGTCAACGCGGCACTCTCTAGCTGCCAAGAGCACTTTTTACTATGCGCACCCAACCAGAGTGACGGGAGGAGCACTTTTCAGAAAACGTGCTCAGCTCGTCGAGAAAATGCGAATTAAGCAATAAAATTAAAAATGCACCCAAAACCTAAACCAAACGTTGCAGGTGGTTATTTCTTCGTGCGCAACAGTCAACGCGGCACTCTCTAGCTGCCAAGAACACTTTTTACTATGCGCACCCAACCAGAGTGACGGGAGGAGCACATTTCAGAAAACGTGCTCAGCTCGTCGAGAAAATGCGATTCAAGCAATAAAATTTGAAATGCACCTAAAACCTAAACCAAACGTTGCAGGTGGTTATTTCTTCATGCGCATTGTTCAACGCGGCACTCTCTAGCTGCCAAGAGCACTTTTTACTTTGCACACCCAACCAGAGTGACGGGAGGAGCACATTTCAGAAAACGTGCTCAGCTCGTCGAGAAAATGCGATTTAAGCAATAAAATTAAAAATGCACCCAAAACCTAAACCAAACGTTGCAGGTGGTTATTTCTTCATGCGCATTGGTCAACGCGGCACTCTCTAGCTGCCAAGAGCACTTTTTACTTTGCGCACCCAACCAGAGTGACGGGAGGAGCACATTTCAGAAAACGTACTCAGCTCGTCGAGAAAATGCGATTTAAGCAATAAAATTAAAAATGCACCCAAAACCTAAACCAAACGTTGCAGGTGGTTATTTCTTCATGCGCAGTGGTCAACGCGGCACTCTCTAGCTGCCAAGAGCACTTTTTACTATGCGCACCCAACCAGAGTGACCGGAGGACCACATTTCAGAAAACGTGCTCAGCTCGTCGAGAAAATGCGATTTAAGCAATAAAATTAAAAATGCACCCAAAACTTAAACCAAACGTTGCAGGTGGTTATTTCTTCATGCGCAGCAGTCAACGCGGCACTCTCTAGCTGCCAAGAGCACTTTTTACTATGCGCACCCAACCAGAGTGACGGGAGGAGCACATTTCAGAAAACGTGCTCAGCTCGTCGAGAAAATGCGATTTAAGCAATGAAATTAAAAATGCACCCAAAACCTAAACCAAACGTTGCAGGTGGTTATTTCTTCATGCGCAGTGGTCAACGCGGCACTCTCTAGCTGCCAAGAGCACTTTTTACTATGCGCACCCAACCAGAGTGACGGGAGGAGCACTTTTCAGAAAACGTGCTCAGTTCGTCGAGAAATTGCGAATTAAGCAATAAAATTAAAAATGCACCCAAAACCTAAACCAAACGTTGCAGATGGTCATTTCTTCATGCGCAGTGGTCAACGCGGCACTCTCTAGCTGCCAAGAGCACTTTTTACTATGCGCACCCAACCAGAGTGACGGGAGGAGCACATTTCAGAAAACGTGCTCAGCTCGTCGAGAAAATGCGATTTAAGCAATAAAATTAAAAATGCACCTAAAACCCAAACCAAACGTTGCAGGTGGTTATTTCTTCATGCGCAGTGGTCAACGCGGCACTCTCTAGCTGCCAAGAGCACTTTTTACTATGCGCACCCAACCAGAGTGACGGGAGGACCACATTTCAGAAAACGTGCTCAGCTCGTCGAGAAAATGCGATTTAAGCAATAAAATTAAAAATGCACCGAAAACCTAAACCAAACGTTGCAGGTGGTTATTTCTTCATGCGCAGCAGTCAACGCGGCACTCTCTAGCTGCCAAGAGCACTTTTTACTATGCGCACCCAACCAGAGTGACGGGAGGAGCACATTTCAGAAAACGTGCTCAGCTCGTCGAGAAAATGCGATTTAAGCAATGAAATTAAAAATGCACCCAAAACCTAAACCAAACGTTGCAGGTGGTTATTTCTTCATGCGCAGTGGTCAACGCGGCACTCTCTAGCTGCCAAGAGCACTTTTTACTATGCGCACCCAACCAGAGTGACGGGAGGAGCACTTTTCAGAAAACGTGCTCAGCTCGTCGAGAAAATGCGAATTAAGCAATAAAATTAAAAATGCACCCAAAACCTAAACCAAACGTTGCAGATGGTCATTTCTTCATGCGCAGTGGTCAACGCGGCACTCTCTAGCTGCCAAGAGCACTTTTTACTATGCGCACCCAACCAGAGTGACGGGAGGAGCACATTTCAGAAAACGTGCTCAGCTCGTCGAGAAAATGCGATTTAAGCAATAAAATTAAAAATGCACCTAAAACCCAAACCAAACGTTGCAGGTGGTTATTTCTTCATGCGCAGTGGTCAACGCGGCACTCTCTAGCTGCCAAGAGCACTTTTTACTATGCGCACCCAACCAGAGTGACGGGAGGAGCACATTTCAGAAAATGTGCTCAGCTCGTCGAGAAAATGCCATTTAAGCCGTACAATTAAAAATGCACCTAAAACCTAAACTAAACGTTGCAGGTGGTTGTTTCTTCATGCGCAGTGGTCAACGTGGCACTCTCTAGCTGCCAAGAGCACTTTTTACTATGCGCACCCAACCAGAGTGACGGGAGGACCACATTTCAGAAAACGTGCTCAGCTCGTCGAGAAAATGCGATTTAAGCAATAAAATTAAAAATGCACCCAAAACCTAAACCAAACGTTGCAGGTGGTTATTTCTTCATGCGCAGTGGTCAACGCGGCACTCTGTAGCTGCCAAGAGCACTTTTTACTATGCGCACCCACCCAGAGTGACGGGAGGAGCACATTTCAGAAAACGTGCTCAGCTCGTCGAGAAAATGCGATTTAAGCAATGAAATTAAAAATGCACCCAAAACCTAAACCAAACGTTGCAGGTGGTTATTTCTTCATGCGCAGTGGTCAACGCGGCACTCTCTAGCTGCCAAGAGCACTTTTTACTATGCGCACCCAACCAGAGTGACGGGAGGAGCACATTTCAGAAAAGTGCTCAGCTCGTCGAGAAAATGCGATTTAAGCAATAAAATAAAAAATGCACCCAAAAACCTAAACCAAACGTTGCAGATGGTCATTTCTTCATGCGCAGTGGTCAACGCGGCACTCTCTAGCTGCCAAGAGCACTTTTTACTATGCGCACCCAACCAGAGTGACGGGAGGAGCACATTTCAGAAAACGTGCTCAGCTCGTCGAGAAAATGCGATTTAAGCAATAAAATTAAAAATGCACCTAAAACCTAAACCAAACGTTGCAGGTGGTTATTTCTTCATGCGCAGTGGTCAACGCGGCACTCTCTCGCTGCCAAGAGCACTTTTTACTATGCGCACCCAACCAGAGTGACGGGAGGAGCACATTTCAGAAAACGTGCTCAGCTCATCGAGAAAATGCGATTTAAGCAATAAAATTAAAAATGCACCTAAAACCTAAACCAAACGTTGCAGGTGGTTATTTTTTCATGCGCAGTGGTCAACGCGGCACTCTCTAGCTGCCAAGAGCACTTTTTACTATGCGCACCCAACCAGAGTGACGGGAGGAGCACATTTCAGAAAACGTGCTCAGCTCGTCGAGAAAATGCGATTTAAGCAATAAAATTAAAAATGCACCTAAAACCTAAACCAAACGTTGCAGGTGGTTATTTCTTCATGCGCAGTGGTCAACGCGGCACTCTCTAGCTGCCAAGAGCACTTTTTACTATGCGCACCCAACCAGAGTGACGGGAGGAGCACATTTCAGAAAACGTGCTCAGCTCGTCCAGAAAATGCGATTTAAGCAATAAAATTAAAAATGCACCTAAAACCTAAACCAAACGTTGCAGATGGTCATTTCTTCATGCGCAGTGGTCAACGCGGCACTCTCTAGCTGCCAAGAGCACTTTTTACTATGCACACCCAACCAGAGTGAAGGGAGGAGCACATTTCAGAAAACGTGCTCAGCTCGTCCAGACAATGCGATTTAAGCAATAAAATTAAAAATGCACCCAAAACCTAAACCAAACGTTGCAGGTGGTTATTTCTTAATGCGCAGTGGTCAACGCGGCACTCTCTAGCTGCCAAGAGCACTTTTTACTATGCGCACCCAACCAGAGTGACGGGAGGAGCGCATTTCAGAAAACGTGCTCAGCTCGTCGAGAAAATGCGATTTAAGCAATAAAATTAAAAATGCACCTAAAACCTAAACCAAACGTTGCAGGTGGTTATTTCTTCATGCGCAGCAGTCAACGCGGCACTCTCTAGCTGCCAAGAGCACTTTTTACTATGCGGACCCAACCAGAGTGACGGGAGGAGCACATTTCAGAAAACGTGCTCAGCTCGTCGAGAAAATGCGATTTAAGCAATAAAATAAAAAATGCACCCAAAACCTAAACCAAACGCTGCAGATGGTCATTTCTTCATGCGCAGTCGTCAACGCGGCACTCTCTAGCTGCCAAGAGCACTTTTTACTATGCGCACCCAACCAGAGTGACGGGAGGACCACATTTCAGAAAACGTGCTCAGCTCGTCGAGAAAATGCGATTTAAGCAATAAAATTAAAAATGCACCCAAAACTTAAACCAAACGTTGCAGGTGGTTATTTCTTCATGCGCAGCAGTCAACGCGGCACTCTCTAGCTGCCAAGAGCACTTTTTACTATGCGCACCCAACCAGAGTGACGGGAGGAGCACATTTCAGAAAACGTGCTCAGCTCGTCGAGAAAATGCGATTTAAGCAATGAAATTAAAAATGCACCCAAAACCTAAACCAAACGTTGCAGGTGGTTATTTCTTCATGCGCAGTGGTCAACGCGGCACTCTCTAGCTGCCAAGAGCACTTTTTACTATGCGCACCCAACCAGAGTGACGGGAGGAGCACTTTTCAGAAAACGTGCTCAGTTCGTCGAGAAATTGCGAATTAAGCAATAAAATTAAAAATGCACCCAAAAGCTAAACCAAACGTTGCAGATGGTCATTTCTTCATGCGCAGTGGTCAACGCGGCACTCTCTAGCTGCCAAGAGCACTTTTTACTATGCGCACCCAACCAGAGTGACGGGAGGAGCACATTTCAGAAAACGTGCTCAGCTCGTCGAGAAAATGCGATTTAAGCAATAAAATTAAAAATGCACCTAAAACCCAAACCAAACGTTGCAGGTGGTTATTTCTTCATGCGCAGTGGTCAACGCGGCACTCTCTAGCTGCCAAGAGCACTTTTTACTATGCGCACCCAACCAGAGTGACGGGAGGAGCACATTTCAGAAAATGTGCTCAGCTCGTCGAGAAAATTCCATTTAAGCCGTACAATTAAAAATGCACCTAGAACCTAAACCAAACGTTGCAGGTGGTTGTTTCTTCATGCGCAGTGGTCAACGTGGCACTCTCTAGCTGCCAAGAGCACTTTTAACTATGCGCACCCAACCAGAGTGACGGGAGGAGCACATTTCAGAAAACGTGCTCAGCTCGTCGAGAAAATGCGATTTAAGCAATAAAATAAAAAATGCACCTAAAACCTAAACCAAACGTTGCAGGTGGTTATTTCTTCATGCGCAGTGGTCAACGCGGCACTCTCTAGCTGCCAAGAGCACTTTTTACTATGCGCACCCAACCAGAGTGACGGGAGGAGCACATTTCAGAAAACGTGCTCAGCTCGTCGAGAAAATGCGATTTAAGCAATAAAATAAAAAATGCACCTAAAACCTAAACCAAACGTTGCAGGTGGTTATTTCTTCATGCGCAGTGGTCAACGCGGCACTCTCTAGCTGCCAAGAGCACTTTTTACTATGCGCACCCAACCAGAGTGACGGGAGGAGCACATTTCAGAAAACGTGCTCAGCTCGTCGAGAAAATGCGATTTAAGCAATAAAATTAAAAATGCACCTAAAACCTAAACCAAACGTTGCAGGTGGTTATTTCTTCATGCGCAGTGGTCAACGCGGCACTCTCTAGCTGCCAAGAGCACTTTTTACTATGCGCACCCAACCAGAGTGACGGGAGGAGCACATTTCAGAAAACGTGCTCAGCTCGTCGAGAAAATGCGATTTAAGCAATAAAATTTAAAATGCACCTAAAACCTAAACCAAACGTTGCAGGTGGTTATTTCTTCATGCGCAGTGGTCAATGCGGCACTCTCTAGCTGCCAAGAGCACTTTTTACTATGCGCACCTAACCAGAGTGACGGGAGGAGCACATTTCAGAAAACGTGCTCAGCTCGTCGAGAAAATGCGATTTACGCAATAAAATTAAAAATGCACCTAAAACCTAAACAAAACGTTGCAGGTGGTTATTTCTTCATGCGCAGTGGTCAACGCGGCACTCTCTAGCTGCCAAGAGCACTTTTTACTATGCGCACCCAACCAGAGTGACGGGAGGAGCACATTTCAGAAAACGTGCTCAGCTCGTCGAGAAAATGCGATTTAAGCAATAAAATTAAAAATGCACCCAAAACCTAAACCAAACGTTGCAGGTGGTTATTTCTTCATGCGCAGCAGTCAAAGCGGCACTCTCTAGCTGCCAAGAGCACTTTTTACTATGTGCACCCAACCAGAGTGACGGGAGGAGCACATTTCAGAAAACGTGCTCAGCTCGTCGAGAAAATGCGATTCAAGCAATAAAATTAAAAATGCACCCAAAACCTAAACCAAACGTTGCAGGTGGTTATTTCTTCATGCGCAGCAGTCAACGCGGCACTCTCTAGCTGCCAAGAGCACTTTTTACTATGCGCACCCAACCAGAGTGACGGGAGGAGCACATTTCAGAAAACGTGCTCAGCTCGTCGAGAAAATGCGATTTAAGCAATGAAATTAAAAATGCACCCAAAACCTAAACCAAACGTTGCAGGTGGTTATTTCTTCATGCGCATTGGTCAAAGCGGCACTCTCTAGCTGCCAAGAGCACTTTTTACTATGTGCACCCAACCAGAGTGACGGGAGGAGCACATTTCAGAAAACGTGCTCAGCTCGTCGAGAAAATGCGATTCAAGCAATAAAATTTGAAATGCACCTAAAACCTAAACCAAACGTTGCAGGTGGTTATTTCTTCATGCGCATTGGTCAACGCGGCACTCTCTAGCTGCCAAGAGCACTTTTTACTTTGCACACCCAACCAGAGTGACGGGAGGAGCACATTTCAGAAAACGTGCTCAGCTCGTCGAGAAAATGCGATTTAAGCAATAAAATTAAAAATGCACCCAAAACCTAAACCAAACATTGCAGGTGGTTATTTCTTCATGCGCATTGGTCAACGCGGCACTCTCTAGCTGCCAAGAGCACTTTTTACTTTGCGCACCCAACCAGAGTGACGGGAGGAGCACATTTCAGAAAACGTGCTCAGCTCGTCGAGAAAATGCGATTTAAGCAATAAAATTAAAAATGCACCCAAAACCTAAACCAAACGTTGCAGGTGGTTATTTCTTCATGCGCAGTGGTCAACGCGGCACTCTCTAGCTGCCAAGAGCACTTTTTACTATGCGCACCCAACCAGAGTGACGGGAGGAGCACATTTCAGAAAACGTGCTCAGCTCGTCCAGAAAAGGCGATTTAAGCAATAAAATAAAAAATGCACATAAAACCTAAACCAAACGTTGCAGATGGTCATTTCTTCATGCGCAGTGGTCAATGCGGCACTCTCTAGCTGCCAAGAGCACTTTTTACTATGCGCACCAAACCAGAGTGACGGGAGGAGCACATTTCAGAAAACGTGCTCAGCTCGTCGAGAAAATGCGATTTAAGCAATAAAATTAAAACTGCACCCAAAACCTAAACCAAACGTTGCAGATGGTCATTTCTTCATGCGCAGTGGTCAACGCGGCACTCTCTAGCTGCCAAGAGCACTTTTTACTATGCATACCCAACCAGAGTGACGGGAGGACCACATTTCAGAAAACGTGCTCAGCTCGTCGAGAAAATGCGATTTAAGCAATAAAATTAAAAATGCACCCAAAACCTAAACCAAACGTTGCAGGTGGTTATTTCTTCATGCGCAGCAGTCAACGCGGCACTCTCTAGCTGCCAAGAGCAATTTTTACTATGCGCACCCAACCAGAGTGACGGGAGGAGCACATTTCAGAAAACGTGCTCAGCTCGTCGAGAAAATGCTATTTAAGCAATAAAATTAAAAATGCACCCAAAACCTAAACCAAACGTTGCAGATGGTCATTTCTTCATGCGCAGTGGTCAACGCGGCACTCTCTAGCTGCCAAGAGCACTTTTTACTATGCGCACCCAACCAGAGTGACGGGAGGACCACATTTCAGAAAACGTGCTCAGCTCGTCGAGAAAATGCGATTTAAGCAATAAAATTAAAAATGCACCCAAAACCTAAACCAAACGTTGCAGGTGGTTATTTCTTCATGCGCAGTGGTCAACGCGGCACTCTCTAGCTGCCAAGAGCACTTTTTACTATGCGCACCCAACCAGAGTGACGGGAGGAGCACTTTTCAGAAAACGTGCTCAGCTCGTCGAGAAATTGCGAATTAAGCAATAAAATTAAAAATGCACCCAAAACCTAAACCAAACGTTGCAGATGGTCATTTCTTCATGCGCAGTGGTCAACGCGGCACTCTCTAGCTGCCAAGAGCACTTTTTACTATGCGCACCCAACCAGAGTGACGGGAGGAGCACATTTCAGAAAACGTGCTCAGCTCGTCGAGAAAATGCGATTTAAGCAATAAAATTAAAAATGCACCTAAAACCCAAACCAAACGTTGCAGGTGGTTATTTCTTCATGCGCAGTGGTCAACGCGGCACTCTCTAGCTGCCAAGAGCACTTTTTACTATGCGCACCCAACCAGAGTGACGGGAGGAGCACATTTCAGAAAATGTGCTCAGCTCGTCGAGAAAATGCCATTTAAGCCGTACAATTAAAAATGCACCTAAAACCTAAACCAAACGTTGCAGGTGGTTGTTTCTTCATGCGCAGTGGTCAAGGTGGCACTCTCTAGCTGCCAAGAGCACTTTTTACTATGCGCACCCAACCAGAGTGACGGGAGGAGCACATTTCAGAAAACGTGCTCAGCTCGTCGAGAAAATGCGATTTAAGCAATATGATTAAAAATGCACCTAAAACCTAAACCAAACGTTGCAGGTGGTTATTTCTTCATGCGCAGTGGTCAACGCGGCACTCTGTAGCTGCCAAGAGCACTTTTTACTGTGCGCACCCACCCAGAGTGACGGGAGGAGCACATTTCAGAAAACGTGCTCACCTCGTCGAGAAAATGCGATTTAAGCAATAAAATTAAAAATGCACCTAAAACCTAAACCAAACGTTGCAGGTGGTTATTTCTTCATGCGCAGTGGTCAACGCGGCACTCTCTAGCTGCCAAGAGCACTTTTAACTATGCGCACCCAACCAGAGTGACGGGAGGAGCACTTTTCAGAAAACGTGCTCAGTTCGTCGAGAAATTGCGAATTAAGCAATAAAATTAAAAATGCACCCAAAAGCTAAACCAAACGTTGCAGATGGTCATTTCTTCATGCGCAGTGGTCAACGCGGCACTCTCTAGCTGCCAAGAGCACTTTTTACTATGCGCACCCAACCAGAGTGACGGGAGGAGCACATTTCAGAAAACGTGCTCAGCTCGTCGAGAAAATGCGATTTAAGCAATAAAATTAAAAATGCACCTAAAACCCAAACCAAACGTTGCAGGTGGTTATTTCTTCATGCGCAGTGGTCAACGCGGCACTCTCTAGCTGCCAAGAGCACTTTTTACTATGCGCACCCAACCAGAGTGACGGGAGGAGCACATTTCAGAAAATGTGCTCAGCTCGTCGAGAAAATTCCATTTAAGCCGTACAATTAAAAATGCACCTAGAACCTAAACCAAACGTTGCAGGTGGTTGTTTCTTCATGCGCAGTGGTCAACGTGGCACTCTCTAGCTGCCAAGAGCACTTTTAACTATGCGCACCCAACCAGAGTGACGGGAGGAGCACATTTCAGAAAACGTGCTCAGCTCGTCGAGAAAATGCGATTTAAGCAATAAAATAAAAAATGCACCTAAAACCTAAACCAAACGTTGCAGGTGGTTATTTCTTCATGCGCAGTGGTCAACGCGGCACTCTCTAGCTGCCAAGAGCACTTTTTACTATGCGCACCCAACCAGAGTGACGGGAGGAGCACATTTCAGAAAACGTGCTCAGCTCGTCGAGAAAATGCGATTTAAGCAATAAAATAAAAAATGCACCTAAAACCTAAACCAAACGTTGCAGGTGGTTATTTCTTCATGCGCAGTGGTCAACGCGGCACTCTCTAGCTGCCAAGAGCACTTTTTACTATGCGCACCCAACCAGAGTGACGGGAGGAGCACATTTCAGAAAACGTGCTCAGCTCGTCGAGAAAATGCGATTTAAGCAATAAAATTAAAAATGCACCTAAAACCTAAACCAAACGTTGCAGGTGGTTATTTCTTCATGCGCAGTGGTCAACGCGGCACTCTCTAGCTGCCAAGAGCACTTTTTACTATGCGCACCCAACCAGAGTGACGGGAGGAGCACATTTCAGAAAACGTGCTCAGCTCGTCGAGAAAATGCGATTTAAGCAATAAAATTTAAAATGCACCTAAAACCTAAACCAAACGTTGCAGGTGGTTATTTCTTCATGCGCAGTGGTCAATGCGGCACTCTCTAGCTGCCAAGAGCACTTTTTACTATGCGCACCTAACCAGAGTGACGGGAGGAGCACATTTCAGAAAACGTGCTCAGCTCGTCGAGAAAATGCGATTTACGCAATAAAATTAAAAATGCACCTAAAACCTAAACAAAACGTTGCAGGTGGTTATTTCTTCATGCGCAGTGGTCAACGCGGCACTCTCTAGCTGCCAAGAGCACTTTTTACTATGCGCACCCAACCAGAGTGACGGGAGGAGCACATTTCAGAAAACGTGCTCAGCTCGTCGAGAAAATGCGATTTAAGCAATAAAATTAAAAATGCACCCAAAACCTAAACCAAACGTTGCAGGTGGTTATTTCTTCATGCGCAGCAGTCAAAGCGGCACTCTCTAGCTGCCAAGAGCACTTTTTACTATGTGCACCCAACCAGAGTGACGGGAGGAGCACATTTCAGAAAACGTGCTCAGCTCGTCGAGAAAATGCGATTCAAGCAATAAAATTAAAAATGCACCCAAAACCTAAACCAAACGTTGCAGGTGGTTATTTCTTCATGCGCAGCAGTCAACGCGGCACTCTCTAGCTGCCAAGAGCACTTTTTACTATGCGCACCCAACCAGAGTGACGGGAGGAGCACATTTCAGAAAACGTGCTCAGCTCGTCGAGAAAATGCGATTTAAGCAATGAAATTAAAAATGCACCCAAAACCTAAACCAAACGTTGCAGGTGGTTATTTCTTCATGCGCATTGGTCAAAGCGGCACTCTCTAGCTGCCAAGAGCACTTTTTACTATGTGCACCCAACCAGAGTGACGGGAGGAGCACATTTCAGAAAACGTGCTCAGCTCGTCGAGAAAATGCGATTCAAGCAATAAAATTTGAAATGCACCTAAAACCTAAACCAAACGTTGCAGGTGGTTATTTCTTCATGCGCATTGGTCAACGCGGCACTCTCTAGCTGCCAAGAGCACTTTTTACTTTGCACACCCAACCAGAGTGACGGGAGGAGCACATTTCAGAAAACGTGCTCAGCTCGTCGAGAAAATGCGATTTAAGCAATAAAATTAAAAATGCACCCAAAACCTAAACCAAACATTGCAGGTGGTTATTTCTTCATGCGCATTGGTCAACGCGGCACTCTCTAGCTGCCAAGAGCACTTTTTACTTTGCGCACCCAACCAGAGTGACGGGAGGAGCACATTTCAGAAAACGTGCTCAGCTCGTCGAGAAAATGCGATTTAAGCAATAAAATTAAAAATGCACCCAAAACCTAAACCAAACGTTGCAGGTGGTTATTTCTTCATGCGCAGTGGTCAACGCGGCACTCTCTAGCTGCCAAGAGCACTTTTTACTATGCGCACCCAACCAGAGTGACGGGAGGAGCACATTTCAGAAAACGTGCTCAGCTCGTCCAGAAAAGGCGATTTAAGCAATAAAATAAAAAATGCACATAAAACCTAAACCAAACGTTGCAGATGGTCATTTCTTCATGCGCAGTGGTCAATGCGGCACTCTCTAGCTGCCAAGAGCACTTTTTACTATGCGCACCAAACCAGAGTGACGGGAGGAGCACATTTCAGAAAACGTGCTCAGCTCGTCGAGAAAATGCGATTTAAGCAATAAAATTAAAACTGCACCCAAAACCTAAACCAAACGTTGCAGATGGTCATTTCTTCATGCGCAGTGGTCAACGCGGCACTCTCTAGCTGCCAAGAGCACTTTTTACTATGCATACCCAACCAGAGTGACGGGAGGACCACATTTCAGAAAACGTGCTCAGCTCGTCGAGAAAATGCGATTTAAGCAATAAAATTAAAAATGCACCCAAAACCTAAACCAAACGTTGCAGGTGGTTATTTCTTCATGCGCAGCAGTCAACGCGGCACTCTCTAGCTGCCAAGAGCAATTTTTACTATGCGCACCCAACCAGAGTGACGGGAGGAGCACATTTCAGAAAACGTGCTCAGCTCGTCGAGAAAATGCTATTTAAGCAATAAAATTAAAAATGCACCCAAAACCTAAACCAAACGTTGCAGATGGTCATTTCTTCATGCGCAGTGGTCAACGCGGCACTCTCTAGCTGCCAAGAGCACTTTTTACTATGCGCACCCAACCAGAGTGACGGGAGGACCACATTTCAGAAAACGTGCTCAGCTCGTCGAGAAAATGCGATTTAAGCAATAAAATTAAAAATGCACCCAAAACCTAAACCAAACGTTGCAGGTGGTTATTTCTTCATGCGCAGTGGTCAACGCGGCACTCTCTAGCTGCCAAGAGCACTTTTTACTATGCGCACCCAACCAGAGTGACGGGAGGAGCACTTTTCAGAAAACGTGCTCAGCTCGTCGAGAAATTGCGAATTAAGCAATAAAATTAAAAATGCACCCAAAACCTAAACCAAACGTTGCAGATGGTCATTTCTTCATGCGCAGTGGTCAACGCGGCACTCTCTAGCTGCCAAGAGCACTTTTTACTATGCGCACCCAACCAGAGTGACGGGAGGAGCACATTTCAGAAAACGTGCTCAGCTCGTCGAGAAAATGCGATTTAAGCAATAAAATTAAAAATGCACCTAAAACCCAAACCAAACGTTGCAGGTGGTTATTTCTTCATGCGCAGTGGTCAACGCGGCACTCTCTAGCTGCCAAGAGCACTTTTTACTATGCGCACCCAACCAGAGTGACGGGAGGAGCACATTTCAGAAAATGTGCTCAGCTCGTCGAGAAAATGCCATTTAAGCCGTACAATTAAAAATGCACCTAAAACCTAAACCAAACGTTGCAGGTGGTTGTTTCTTCATGCGCAGTGGTCAAGGTGGCACTCTCTAGCTGCCAAGAGCACTTTTTACTATGCGCACCCAACCAGAGTGACGGGAGGAGCACATTTCAGAAAACGTGCTCAGCTCGTCGAGAAAATGCGATTTAAGCAATATGATTAAAAATGCACCTAAAACCTAAACCAAACGTTGCAGGTGGTTATTTCTTCATGCGCAGTGGTCAACGCGGCACTCTGTAGCTGCCAAGAGCACTTTTTACTGTGCGCACCCACCCAGAGTGACGGGAGGAGCACATTTCAGAAAACGTGCTCACCTCGTCGAGAAAATGCGATTTAAGCAATAAAATTAAAAATGCACCTAAAACCTAAACCAAACGTTGCAGGTGGTTATTTCTTCATGCGCAGTGGTCAACGCGGCACTCTCTAGCTGCCAAGAGCACTTTTAACTATGCGCACCCAACCAGAGTGACGGGAGGAGCACATTTCAGAAAACGTGCTCAGCTCGTCGAGAAAATGCGATTTAAGCAATAAAATAAAAAATGCACCTAAAACCTAAACCAAACGTTGCAGGTGGTTATTTCTTCATGCGCAGTGGTCAACGCGGCACTCTCTAGCTGCCAAGAGCACTTTTTACTATGCGCACCCAACCAGAGTGACGGGAGGAGCACATTTCAGAAAACGTGCTCAGCTCGTCGAGAAAATGCGATTTAAGCAATAAAATTAAAAATGCACCTAAAACCTAAACCAAACGTTGCAGGTGGTTATTTCTTCATGCGCAGTGGTCAACGCGGCACTCTCTAGCTGCCAAGAGCACTTTTTACTAAGCGCACCCAACCAGAGTGACGGGAGGAGCACATTTCAGAAAACGTGCTCAGCTCGTCGAGAAAATGCGATTTAAGCAATAAAATTTAAAATGCACCTAAAACCTAAACCAAACGTTGCAGGTGGTTATTTCTTCATGCGCAGCAGTCAAAGCGGCACTCTCTAGCTGCCAAGAGCACTTTTTACTATGTGCACCCAACCAAAGTGACGGGAGGAGCACATTTCAGAAAACGTGCTCAGCTCGTCGAGAAAATGCGATTCAAGCAATAAAATTTGAAATGCACCTAAAACCTAAACCAAACGTTGCAGGTGGTTATTTCTTCATGCGCATTGGTCAACGCGGCACTCTCTAGCTGCCAAGAGCACTTTTTACTTTGCGCACCCAACCAGAGTGACGGGAGGAGCACATTTCAGAAAACGTGCTCAGCTCGTCGAGAAAATGCGATTTAAGCAATAAAATTAAAAATGCACCCAAAACCTAAACCAAACGTTGCAGGTGGTTATTTCTTCATGCGCATTGGTCAACGCGGCACTCTCTAGCTGCCAAGAGCACTTTTTACTTTGCGCACCCAACCAGAGTGACGGGAGGAGCACATTTCAGAAAACGTGCTCAGCTCGTCGAGAAAATGCGATTTAAGCATTAAAATTAAAAATGCACCCAAAACCTAAACCAAACGTTGCAGGTGGTTATTTCTTCATGCGCAGTGGTCAACGCGGCACTCTCTAGCTGCCAAGAGCACTTTTTACTATGCGCACCCAACCAGAGTGACGGGAGGAGCACATTTCAGAAAACGTGCTCAGCTCGTCCAGAAAAGGCTATTTAAGCAATAAAATAAAAAATGCACATAAAACCTAAACCAAACGTTGCAGATGGTCATTTCTTCATGCGCAGTGGTCAATGCGGCACTCTCTAGCTGCCAAGAGCACTTTTTACTATGCGCACCAAACCAGAGTGACGGGAGGAGCACATTTCAGAAAACGTGCTCAGCTCGTCGAGAAAATGTGATTTAAGCAATAAAATTAAAACTGCACCCAAAACCTAAACCAAACGTTGCAGATGGTCATTTCTTCATGCGCAGTGGTCAACGCGGCACTCTCTAGCTGCCAAGAGCACTTTTTACTATGCACACCCAACCAGAGTGACGGGAGGAGCACATTTCAGAAAACGTGCTCAGCTCGTCGAGAAAATGCGATTTAAGCAATAAAATTAAAAATGCACCCAAAACCTAAACCAAACGTTGCAGGTGGTTATTTCTTCATGCGCAGCAGTCAACGCGGCACTCTCTAGCTGCCAAGAGCACTTTTTACTATGCGCACCCAACCAGAGTGACGGGAGGAGCACATTTCAGAAAACGTGCTCAGCTCGTTGAGAAAATGCGATTTAAGCAATAAAATTAAAAATGCACCCAAAACCTAAACCAAACGTTGCAGATGGTCATTTCTTCATGCGCAGTGGTCAACGCGGCACTCTCTAGCTGCCAAGAGCACTTTTTACTATGCGCACCCAACCAGAGTGACGGGAGGACCACATTTCAGAAAACGTGCTCAGCTCGTCGAGAAAATGCGATTTAAGCAATAAAATTAAAAATGCACCCAAAACTTAAACCAAACGTTGCAGGTGGTTATTTCTTCATGCGCAGCAGTCAACGCGGCACTCTCTAGCTGCCAAGAGCACTTTTTACTATGCGCACCCAACCAGAGTGACGGGAGGAGCACATTTCAGAAAACGTGCTCAGCTCGTCGAGAAAATGCGATTTAAGCAATGAAATTAAAAATGCACCCAAAACCTAAACCAAACGTTGCAGGTGGTTATTTCTTCATGCGCAGTGGTCAACGCGGCACTCTCTAGCTGCCAAGAGCACTTTTTACTATGCGCACCCAACCAGAGTGAAGGGAGGAGCACATTTCAGAAAACGTGCTCAGCTCGTCGAGAAAATGCAATTTAAGCAATAAAATTAAAAATGCACCCAAAACCTAAACCAAACGTTGCAGGTGGTTATTTCTTCGTGCGCAGCAGTCAACGCGCCACTCTCTAGCTGCCAAGAACACTTTTTACTATGCGCACCCAACCAGAGTGACGGGAGGAGCACATTTCAGAAAACGTGCTCAGCTCGTCGAGAAAATGCGATTTAAGCAATAAAATTAAAAATGCACCTAAAACCTAAACCAAACGTTGCAGGTGGTTATTTCTTCATGCGCAGTGGTCAACGCGGCACTCTCTAGCTGCCAAGAGCACTTTTTACTATGCGCACCCAACCAGAGTGACGGGAGGAGCACATTTCAGAAAACGTGCTCAGCTCGTCGAGAAAATGCGATTTAAGCAATAAAATTAAAAATGCACCCAAAACCTAAACCAAACGTTGCAGGTGGTTATTTCTTCATGCGCAGTGGTCAACGCGGCACTCTCTAGCTGCCAAGAGCACTTTTTACTATGCGCACCCAACCAGAGTGACGGGAGGAGCACATTTCAGAAAACGTGCTCAGCTCGTCGAGAAAATGCGATTTAAGCAATAAAATTAAAAATGCACCCAAAACCTAAACCAAACGTTGCAGATGGTCATTTCTTCATGCGCAGTGTTCAACGCGGCACTCTCTAGCTGCCAAGAGCACTTTTTACTATGCACACCCAACCAGAGTGACTGGAGGAGCGCATTTCAGAAAACGTGCTCAGCTCGACGAGAAAATGCGATTTAAGCAATAAAATTAAAAATGCACCCAAAACCTAAACCAAACGTTGCAGGTGGTTATTTCTTCATGCGCAGTGGTCAACGCGGCACTCTCTAGCTGCCAAGAGCACTTTTTACTATACACACCCAACCAGAGTGACGGGAGGAGCACATTCCAGAAAACGTGCTCAGCTAGTCGAGAAAATGCGATTTAAGCAATAAAATTAAAATTGCACCCAAAACCTAAACCAAACGTTGCAGGTGGTTATTTCTTCATGCGCAGCAGTCAACGCGGCACTCTCTAGCTGCCAAGAGCACTTTTTACTATGCACACCCAACCAGAGTGACTGGAGGAGCGCATTTCAGAAAACGTGCTCAGCTCGTCGAGAAAATGCGATTTAAGCAATAAAATTAAAAATGCACCCAAAACCTAAACCAAACGTTGCAGATGGTCATTTCTTCATGCGCAGTGGTCAACGCGGCACTCTCTAGCTGCCAAGAGCACTTTTTACTATGCGCACCCAACCAGAGTGACGGGAGGAGCATATTTCAGAAAACGTGCTCAGCTCGTCGAGAAAATGCGATTTAAGCAATAAAATTAAAAATGCACCCAAAACTTAAACCAAACGTTGCAGGTGGTTATTTCTTCATGCGCAGCAGTCAACGCGGCACTCTCTAGCTGCCAAGAGCACTTTTTACTATGCGCACCCAACCAGAGTGACGGGAGGAG
This sequence comes from Syngnathus scovelli, assembly GCF_024217435.2. Taxonomy (NCBI): domain Eukaryota; kingdom Metazoa; phylum Chordata; class Actinopteri; order Syngnathiformes; family Syngnathidae; genus Syngnathus; species Syngnathus scovelli. Next base: position 1,743,693 of record NW_026061342.1, on the reverse strand, counting down.
CACATTTCAGAAAACGTGCTCAGCTCGTCGAGAAAATGCGATTTAAGCAATGAAATTAAAAATGCACCCAAAACCTAAACCAAACGTTGCAGGTGGTTATTTCTTCATGCGCAGTGGTCAACGCGGCACTCTCTAGCTGCCAAGAGCACTTTTTACTATGCGCACCCAACCAGAGTGACGGGAGGAGCACTTTTCAGAAAACGTGCTCAGTTCGTCGAGAAATTGCGAATTAAGCAATAAAATTAAAAATGCACCCAAAACCTAAACCAAACGTTGCAGATGGTCATTTCTTCATGCGCAGTGGTCAACGCGGCACTCTCTAGCTGCCAAGAGCACTTTTTACTATGCGCACCCAACCAGAGTGACGGGAGGAGCACATTTCAGAAAACGTGCTCAGCTCGTCGAGAAAATGCGATTTAAGCAATAAAATTAAAAATGCACCTAAAACCCAAACCAAACGTTGCAGGTGGTTATTTCTTCATGCGCAGTGGTCAACGCGGCACTCTCTAGCTGCCAAGAGCACTTTTTACTATGCGCACCCAACCAGAGTGACGGGAGGAGCACATTTCAGAAAATGTGATTAGCTCGTCGAGAAAATGCCATTTAAGCCGTACAATTAAAAATGCACCTAAAACCTAAACCAAACGTTGCAGATGGTTGTTTCTTCATGCGCAGTGGTCAATGTGGCACTCTCTAGCTGCCAAGAGCACTTTTTACTATGCGCACCCAACCAGAGTGACGGGAGGAGCACATTTCAGAAAACGTGCTCAGCTCGTCGAGAAAATGCGATTTAAGCAATAAAATTAAAAATGCACCTAAAACCTAAACCAAACGTTGCAGGTGGTTATTTCTTCATGCGCAGTGGTCAACGCGGCACTCTGTAGCTGCCAAGAGCACTTTTTACTATGCGCACCCACCCAGAGTGACGGGAGGAGCACATTTCAGAAAACGTGCTCACCTCGTCGAGAAAATGCGATTTAAGCAATAAAATTAAAAATGCACCTAAAACCTAAACCAAACGTTGCAGGTGGTTATTTCTTCATGCGCAGTGGTCAACGCGGCACTCTCTAGCTGCCAAGAGCACTTTTAACTATGCGCACCCAACCAGAGTGACGGGAGGAGCACATTTCAGAAAACGTGCTCAGCTCGTCGAGAAAATGCGATTTAAGCAATAAAATAAAAAATGCACCTAAAACCTAAACCAAACGTTGCAGGTGGTTATTTCTTCATGCGCAGTGGTCAACGCGGCACTCTCTAGCTGCCAAGAGCACTTTTTACTATGCGCACCCAACCAGAGTGACGGGAGGAGCACATTTCAGAAAACGTGCTCAGCTCGTCGAGAAAATGCGATTTAAGCAATAAAATTAAAAATGCACCTAAAACCTAAACCAAACGTTGCAGGTGGTTATTTCTTCATGCGCAGTGGTCAACGCGGCACTCTCTAGCTGCCAAGAGCACTTTTTACTATGCGCACCCAACCAGAGTGACGGGAGGAGCACATTTCAGAAAACGTGCTCAGCTCGTCGAGAAAATGCGATTTAAGCAATAAAATTTAAAATGCACCTAAAACCTAAACCAAACGTTGCAGGTGGTTATTTCTTCATGCGCAGTGGTCAATGCGGCACTCTCTAGCTGCCAAGAGCACTTTTTACTTTGCACACCCAACCAGAGTGACGGGAGGAGCACATTTCAGAAAACGTGCTCAGCTCGTCGAGAAAATGCGATTTAAGCAATAAAATTAAAACTGCACCCAAAACCTAAACCAAACGTTGCAGATGGTCATTTCTTCATGCGCAGTGGTCAACGCGGCACTCTCTAGCTGCCAAGAGCACTTTTTACTATGCACACCCAACCAGAGTGACGGGAGGAGCACATTTCAGAAAACGTGCTCAGCTCGTCGAGAAAATGCGATTTAAGCAATAAAATTAAAAATGCACCCAAAACCTAAACCAAACGTTGCAGGTGGTTATTTCTTCATGCGCAGCAGTCAACGCGGCACTCTCTAGCTGCCAAGAGCACTTTTTACTATGCGCACCCAACCAGAGTGACGGGAGGAGCACATTTCAGAAAACGTGCTCAGCTCGTCGAGAAAATGCGATTTAAGCAATAAAATTAAAAATGCACCCAAAACCTAAACCAAACGTTGCAGATGGTCATTTCTTCATGCGCAGTGGTCAACGCGGCACTCTCTAGCTGCCAAGAGCACTTTTTACTATGCGCACCCAACCAGAGTGACGGGAGGACCACATTTCAGAAAACGTGCTCAGCTCGTCGAGAAAATGCGATTTAAGCAATAAAATTAAAAATGCACCCAAAACTTAAACCAAACGTTGCAGGTGGTTATTTCTTCATGCGCAGCAGTCAACGCGGCACTCTCTAGCTGCCAAGAGCACTTTTTACTATGCGCACCCAACCAGAGTGACGGGAGGAGCACATTTCAGAAAACGTGCTCAGCTCGTCGAGAAAATGCGATTTAAGCAATGAAATTAAAAATGCACCCAAAACCTAAACCAAACGTTGCAGGTGGTTATTTCTTCATGCGCAGTGGTCAACGCGGCACTCTCTAGCTGCCAAGAGCACTTTTTACTATGCGCACCCAACCAGAGTGAAGGGAGGAGCACATTTCAGAAAACGTGCTCAGCTCGTCGAGAAAATGCAATTTAAGCAATAAAATTAAAAATGCACCCAAAACCTAAACCAAACGTTGCAGGTGGTTATTTCTTCGTGCGCAGCAGTCAACGCGCCACTCTCTAGCTGCCAAGAACACTTTTTACTATGCGCACCCAACCAGAGTGACGGGAGGAGCACATTTCAGAAAACGTGCTCAGCTCGTCGAGAAAATGCGATTTAAGCAATAAAATTAAAAATGCACCTAAAACCTAAACCAAACGTTGCAGGTGGTTATTTCTTCATGCGCAGTGGTCAACGCGGCACTCTCTAGCTGCCAAGAGCACTTTTTACTATGCGCACCCAACCAGAGTGACGGGAGGAGCACATTTCAGAAAACGTGCTCAGCTCGTCGAGAAAATGCGATTTAAGCAATAAAATTAAAAATGCACCCAAAACCTAAACCAAACGTTGCAGGTGGTTATTTCTTCATGCGCAGTGGTCAACGCGGCACTCTCTAGCTGCCAAGAGCACTTTTTACTATGCGCACCCAACCAGAGTGACGGGAGGAGCACATTTCAGAAAACGTGCTCAGCTCGTCGAGAAAATGCGATTTAAGCAATAAAATTAAAAATGCACCCAAAACCTAAACCAAACGTTGCAGATGGTCATTTCTTCATGCGCAGTGGTCAACGCGGCACTCTCTAGCTGCCAAGAGCATTTTTTACTATGCACACCCAACCAGAGTGACTGGAGGAGCGCATTTCAGAAAACGTGCTCAGCTCGACGAGAAAATGCGATTTAAGCAATAAAATTAAAAATGCACCCAAAACCTAAACCAAACGTTGCAGGTGGTTATTTCTTCATGCGCAGTGGTCAACGCGGCACTCTCTAGCTGCCAAGAGCACTTTTTACTATACACACCCAACCAGAGTGACGGGAGGAGCACATTCCAGAAAACGTGCTCAGCTAGTCGAGAAAATGCGATTTAAGCAATAAAATTAAAAATGCACCCAAAACCTAAACCAAACGTTGCAGGTGGTTATTTCTTCATGCGCAGCAGTCAACGCGGCACTCTCTAGCTGCCAAGAGCACTTTTTACTATGCGCACCCAACCAGAGTGACGGGAGGAGCACATTTCAGAAAACGTGCTCAGCTCGTCGAGTAAATGCGATTTAAGCAATAAAATTAAAAATGCACCCAAAACCTAAACCAAACGTTGCAGGTGGTTATTTCTTCATGCGCAGTGGTCAACGCGGCACTCTCTAGCTGCCAAGAGCACTTTTTACTATGCACACCCAACCAGAGTGACGGGAGGAGCACATTTCAGAAAACGTGCTCAGCTCCTCGAGAAAATGCGATTTAAGCAATAAAATTAAAAATGCACCCAAAACATTAAACCAAACGTTGCAGGTGGTTATTTCTTCATGCGCAGTGGTCAACGCGGCACTCTCTAGCTGCCAAGAGCACTTTTTACTATGCGCACCCAACCAGAGTGACGGGAGGAGCACATTTCAGAAAACGTGCTCAGCTCGTCGAGAAAATGCGATTTAAGCAATAAAATTAAAAATGCACCCAAAACCTAAACCAAACGTTGCAGGTGGTTATTTCTTCATGCGCAGTGGTCAACGCGGCACTCTCTAGCTGCCAAGAGCACTTTTTACTATGCGCACCCAACCAGAGTGACGGGAGGAGCACATTTCAGAAAACGTGCTCAGCTCGTCCAGAAAATGCGATTTAAGCAATAAAATTAAAAATGCACCTAAAACCTAAACCAAACGTTGCAGATGGTCATTTCTTCATGCGCAGTGGTCAACGCGGCAATCTCTAGCTGCCAAGAGCACTTTTTACTATGCGCACCCAACCAGAGTGACGGGAGGAGCGCATTTCAGAAAACGTGCTCAGCTCGTCGAGAAAATGCCATTTAAGCCGTACAATTAAAAATGCACCTAAAACCTAAACCAAACGTTGCAGGTCGTTGTTTCTTCATGCGCAGTGGTCAACGTGGCACTCTCTAGCTGCCAAGAGCACTTTTTACTATGCGCACCCAACCAGAGTGACGGGAGGAGCACATTCCAGAAAACGTGCTCAGCTCGTCGAGAAAATGCGATTTAAGCAATACAATTAAAAATGCACCCAAAACCTAAACTAAACGTTGCAGATGGTCATTTCTTCATGTGCAGTGGTCAACGCGGCACTCTCTAGCTGCCAAGAGCACTTTTTACTATGCACACCCAACCAGAGTGACGGGAGGAGCGCATTTCAGAAAACGTGCTCAGCTCGTCGAGAAAATGCGATTTAAGCAATAAAATTAAAAATGCACCCAAAACCTAAACCAAACGTTGCAGGTGGTTATTTCTTCATGCGCAGTGGTCAACGCGGCACTCTCTAGCTGCCAAGAGCACTTTTTACTATGCGCACCCAACCAGAGTGACGGGAGGAGCACATTTCAGAAAACGTGCTCAGCTCGTCGAGAAAATGCGATTTAAGCAATAAAATTAAAAATGCACCTAAAACCTAAACCAAACGTTGCAGGTGGTTATTTCTTCGTGCGCAGCAGTCAACGCGGCACTCTCTAGCTGCCAAGAGCACTTTTTACTATGCCCACCCAACCAGAGTGACGGGAGGAGCACATTTCAGAAAACGTGCTCAGCTCGTCGAGTAAATGCGATTTAAGCAATAAAATTAAAAATGCACCCAAAACCTAAACCAAACGTTGCAGGTGGTTATTTCTTCATGCGCAGTGGTCAACGCGGCACTCTCTAGCTGCCAAGAGCACTTTTTACTATGCGCACCCAACCAGAGTGACGGGAGGAGCACATTTCAGAAAACGTGCTCAGCTCGTCGAGAAAATGCGATTTAAGCAATAAAATTAAAAATGCACCTAAAACCTAAACAAAACGTTGCAGGTGGTTAATTCTTCGTGCGCAGCAGTCAACGCGGCACTCTCTAGCTGCCAAGAGCACTTTTTACTATGCGCACCCAACCAGAGTGACGGGAGGAGCACATTTCAGAAAACGTGCTCAGCTCGTCGAGTAAATGCGATTTAAGCAATAAAATTAAAAATGCACCCAAAACCTAAACCAAACGTTGCAGATGGTCGTTTCTTCATGCGCAGTGGTCAACGCGGCACTCTCTAGCTGCCAAGAGCACTTTTTACTATGCGCACCCAACCAGAGTGACGGGAGGAGCGCATTTCAGAAAACGTGCTCAGCTCGTCGAGAAAATGCGATTTAAGCAATAAAATTAAAAATGCACCTAAAACCTAAACCAAAAGTTGCAGGTGGTTATTTCTTCATGCGCATCAGTCAACACGGCACTCTCTAGCTGCCAAGAGCACTTTTTACTATGCGCACCCAACCAGAGTGACGGGAGGAGCACATTTCAGAAAACGTGCTCAGCTCGTCGAGAAAATGCGATTTAAGCAATAAAATTAAAAATGCACCCAAAACCTAAACGAAACGTTGCAGATGGTCATTTCTTCATGTGCAGTGGTCAACGCGGCACTCTCTAGCTGCCAAGAGCACTTTTTACAATGCACACCCAACCAGAGTGACGGGAGGAGCGCATTTCAGAAAACGTGCTCAGCTCGTCGAGAAAATGCGATTTAAGCAATAAAATTAAAAATGCACCAAAACCTAAACCAAACGTTGCAGGTGGTTATTTCTTCGTGCGCAGCAGTCAACGCGGCACTCTCTAGCTGCCAAGAACACTTTTTACTATGCGCACCCAACCAGAGTGACGAGAGGAGCACATTTCAGAAAACGTGCTCAGCTCGTCGAGAAAATGCGATTTAAGCAATAAAATTAAAAATACACCTAAAACCTAAACCAAACGTTGCAGGTGGTTATTTCTTCATGCGCAGTGGTCAACGCGGCACTCTCTAGCTGCCAAGAGCACTTTTTACTATGCGCACCCAACCAGAGTGACGGGAGGAGCACATTTCAGAAAACGTGCTCAGCTCGTCGAGAAAATGTGATTTAAGCAATAAAATTAAAAATGCACCCAAAACCTAAACCAAACGTTGCAGGTGGTTATTTCTTCATGCGCAGTGGTCAACGCGGCACTCTCTAGCTGCCAAGAGCACTTTTTACTATGCGCACCCAACCAGAGTGACGGGAGGAGCACATTTCAGAAAATGTGCTCAGCTCGTCGAGAAAATGCCATTTAAGCCGTACAATTAAAAATGCACCTAAAACCTAAACCAAACGTTGCAGGTGGTTGTTTCTTCATGCGCAGTGGTCAACGTGGCACTCTCTAGCTGCCAAGAGCACTTTTTACTATGCGCACCCAACCAGAGTGACGGGAGGAGCACATTTCAGAAAACGTGCTCAGCTCGTCGAGAAAATGCGATTTAAGCAATAAAATTAAAAATGCACCTAAAACCTAAACCAAACGTTGCAGGTGGTTATTTCTTCATGCGCAGTGGTCAATGCGGCACTCTGTAGCTGCCAAGAGCACTTTTTACTATGCGCACCCACCCAGAGTGACGGGAGGAACACATTTCAGAAAACGTGCTCACCTCGTCGAGAAAATGCGATTTAAGCAATAAAATTAAAAATGCACCTAAAACCTAAACCAAACGTTGCAGGTGGTTATTTCTTCATGCGCAGTGGTCAACGCGGCACTCTCTAGCTGCCAAGAGCACTTTTTACTATGCGCACCCAACCAGAGTGACGGGAGGAGCACATTTCAGAAAACGTGCTCAGCTCGTCGAGAAAATGCGATTTAAGCAATAAAATAAAAAATGCACCTAAAACCTAAACCAAACGTTGCAGGTGGTTATTTCTTCATGTGCAGTGGTCAACGCGGCACTCTCTAGCTGCCAAGAGCACTTTTTACTATGCGCACCCAACCAGAGTGACGGGAGGAGCACATTTCAGAAAACGTGCTCAGCTCGTCGAGAAAATGCGATTTAAGCAATAAAATTAAAAATGCACCTAAAACCTAAACCAAACGTTGCAGGTGGTTATTTCTTCATGCGCAGTGGTCAACGCGGCACTCTCTAGCTGCCAAGAGCACTTTTTACTATGCGCACCCAACCAGAGTGACGGGAGGAGCACATTTCAGAAAACGTGCTCAGCTCGTCGAGAAAATGCGATTTAAGCAATAAAATTTAAAATGCACCTAAAACCTAAACCAAACGTTGCAGGTGGTTATTTCTTCATGCGCAGTGGTCAATGCGGCACTCTCTAGCTGCCAAGAGCACTTTTTACTATGCGCACCTAACCAGAGTGACGGGAGGAGCACAGTTCAGAAAATGTGCTCAGCTCGTCGAGAAAATGCGATTTAAGCAATAAAATTAAAAATGCACCTAAAACCTAAACCAAACGCTGCAGATGGTCATTTCTTCATGCGCAGTGGTCAACGCGGCACTCTCTAGCTGCCAAGAGCACTTTTTACTATGCGCACCCACCCAGAGTGACGGGAGGAGCACATTTAAGAAAACGTGCTCAGCTCGTCGAGAAAATGCGATTTAAGCAATAAAATTAAAAATGCACCTAAAATCTATACCAAACGTTGCAGGTGGTTATTTCTTCATGCGCAGCAGTCAACACGGCACTCTCTAGCTGCCAAGAGCACTTTTTACTATGCGCACCCAACCAGAGTGACGGGAGGAGCACATTTCAGAAAACGTGCTCAGCTCGCCGAGAAAATGCGATTTAAGCAATACAATTAAAAATGCACCTAAAACCTAAACCAAACGTTGCAGGTGGTTATTTCTTCATGCGCAGTGGTCAACGCGGCATTCTCTAGCTGCCAAGAGCACTTTTTACTATGCGCACCCACCCAGAGTGACGGGAGGAGCACATTTAAGAAAACGTGCTCAGCTCGTCGAGAAAATGCGATTTAAGCAATAAAATTAAAAATGCACCTAAAATCTATACCAAACGTTGCAGGTGGTTATTTCTTCATGCGCAGCAGTCAACACGGCACTCTCTAGCTGCCAAGAGCACTTTTTACTATCCAGACCCAACCAGAGTGACGGGAGGAGCACATTTCAGAAAACGTGCTCAGCTCGTCGAGAAAATGCGATTTAAGCAATAAAATTAAAAATGCACCCAAAACATTAAACCAAACGTTGCAGGTGGTTATTTCTTCATGCGCAGTGGTCAACGCGGCACTCTCTAGCTGCCAAGAGCATTTTTTACTTTGCGCACCCAACCAGAGTGACGGGAGGAGCACATTTCAGAAAACGTGCTCAGCTCGTCGAGAAAATGCGATTTAAGCAATAAAATTAAAAATGCACCTAAAACCTAAACCAAACGTTGCAGGTGGTTATTTCTTCATGCGCAGTGGTCAACGCGGCACTCTCTAGCTGCCAAGAGCACTTTTTACTATGCGCACCCAACCAGAGTGACGGGAGGAGCACATTTCAGAAAACGTGCTCAGCTCGTCGAGAAAATGCGATTTAAGCAATAAAATTAAAAATGCACCTAAAACCTAAACCAAACGTTGCAGGTGGTTATTTCTTCGTGCGCAGCAGTCAACGCGGCACTCTCTAGCTGCCAAGAGCACTTTTTACTATGCGCACCCAACCAGATTAACGGGAGGAGCACATTTCAGAAAACGTGCTCAGCTCGTCGAGTAAATGCAATATAAGCAATAAAATTAAAAATGCACCCAAAACCTAAACCAAACGTTGCAGGTGGTTATTTCTTCATGCGCAGTGGTCAACGCGGCACTCTCTAGCTGCCAAGAGCACTTTTTACTATGCACACCCAACCAGAGTGACGGGAGGAGCACATTTCAGAAAACGTGCTCAGCTCGTCCAGACAATGCGATTTAAGCAATAAAATTAAAAATGCACCCAAAACCTAAACCAAACGTTGCAGTTGGTTATTTCTTCATGCGCAGTGGTCAACGCCGCACTCTCTAGCTGCCAAGAGCACTTTTTACTATGCGCACCCAACCAGAGTGACGGGAGGAGCGCATTTCAGAAAACGTGCTCAGCTCGTCGAGAAAATGCGATTTAAGCAATAAAATTAAAAATGCACCTAAAACCTAAACCAAAAGCTGCAGGTGGTTATTTCTTCATGCGCAGCAGTCAACGCGGCACTCTCTAGCTGCCAAGAGCACTTTTTACTATGCGCACCCAACCAGAGTGACGGGAGGAGCACATTTCAGAAAACGTGCTCAGCTCGTCGAGAAAATGCAATTTAAGCAATAAAATTAAAAATGCACCTAAAACCTAAACCAAACGTTGCAGGTGGTTATTTCTTCATGCGCAGTGGTCAACGTGGCACTCTCTAGCTGCCAAGAGCACTTTTTACTATGCGCACCCAACCAGAGTGACGGGAGGAGCACATTTCAGAAAACGTGCTCAGCTCGTCGAGAAAATGCGATTTAAGCAATAAAATTAAAAATGCACCTAAAACCTAAACCAAACGTTGCAGGTGGTTATTTCTTCATGCGCAGTGGTCAATGCGGCACTCTGTAGCTGCCAAGAGCACTTTTTACTATGCGCACCCACCCAGAGTGACGGGAGGAACACATTTCAGAAAACGTGCTCACCTCGTCGAGAAAATGCGATTTAAGCAATAAAATTAAAAATGCACCTAAAACCTAAACCAAACGTTGCAGGTGGTTATTTCTTCATGCGCAGTGGTCAACGCGGCACTCTCTAGCTGCCAAGAGCACTTTTTACTATGCGCACCCAACCAGAGTGACGGGAGGAGCACATTTCAGAAAACGTGCTCAGCTCGTCGAGAAAATGCGATTTAAGCAATAAAATAAAAAATGCACCTAAAACCTAAACCAAACGTTGCAGGTGGTTATTTCTTCATGTGCAGTGGTCAACGCGGCACTCTCTAGCTGCCAAGAGCACTTTTTACTATGCGCACCCAACCAGAGTGACGGGAGGAGCACATTTCAGAAAACGTGCTCAGCTCGTCGAGAAAATGCGATTTAAGCAATAAAATTAAAAATGCACCTAAAACCTAAACCAAACGTTGCAGGTGGTTATTTCTTCATGCGCAGTGGTCAACGCGGCACTCTCTAGCTGCCAAGAGCACTTTTTACTATGCGCACCCAACCAGAGTGACGGGAGGAGCACATTTCAGAAAACGTGCTCAGCTCGTCGAGAAAATGCGATTTAAGCAATAAAATTTAAAATGCACCTAAAACCTAAACCAAACGTTGCAGGTGGTTATTTCTTCATGCGCAGTGGTCAATGCGGCACTCTCTAGCTGCCAAGTGCACTTTTTACTATGCGCACCTAACCAGAGTGACGGGAGGAGCACAGTTCAGAAAATGTGCTCAGCTCGTCGAGAAAATGCGATTTAAGCAATAAAATTAAAAATGCACCTAAAACCTAAACCAAACGCTGCAGATGGTCATTTCTTCATGCGCAGTGGTCAACGCGGCACTCTCTAGCTGCCAAGAGCACTTTTTACTATGCGCACCCACCCACAGTGACGGGAGGAGCACATTTAAGAAAACGTGCTCAGCTCGTCGAGAAAATGCGATTTAAGCAATAAAATTAAAAATGCACCTAAAATCTATACCAAACGTTGCAGGTGGTTATTTCTTCATGCGCAGCAGTCAACACGGCACTCTCTAGCTGCCAAGAGCACTTTTTACTATGCGCACCCAACCAGAGTGACGGGAGGAGCACATTTCAGAAAACGTGCTCAGCTCGCCGAGAAAATGCGATTTAAGCAATACAATTAAAAATGCACCTAAAACCTAAACCAAACGTTGCAGGTGGTTATTTCTTCATGCGCAGTGGTCAACGCGGCATTCTCTAGCTGCCAAGAGCACTTTTTACTATGCGCACCCACCCAGAGTGACGGGAGGAGCACATTTAAGAAAACGTGCTCAGCTCGTCGAGAAAATGCGATTTAAGCAATAAAATTAAAAATGCACCTAAAATCTATACCAAACGTTGCAGGTGGTTATTTCTTCATGCGCAGCAGTCAACACGGCACTCTCTAGCTGCCAAGAGCACTTTTTACTATCCAGACCCAACCAGAGTGACGGGAGGAGCACATTTCAGAAAACGTGCTCAGCTCGTCGAGAAAATGCGATTTAAGCAATAAAATTAAAAATGCACCCAAAACATTAAACCAAACGTTGCAGGTGGTTATTTCTTCATGCGCAGTGGTCAACGCGGCACTCTCTAGCTGCCAAGAGCATTTTTTACTTTGCGCACCCAACCAGAGTGACGGGAGGAGCACATTTCAGAAAACGTGCTCAGCTCGTCGAGAAAATGCGATTTAAGCAATAAAATTAAAAATGCACCTAAAACCTAAACCAAACGTTGCAGGTGGTTATTTCTTCATGCGCAGTGGTCAACGCGGCACTCTCTAGCTGCCAAGAGCACTTTTTACTATGCGCACCCAACCAGAGTGACGGGAGGAGCACATTTCAGAAAACGTGCTCAGCTCGTCGAGAAAATGCGATTTAAGCAATAAAATTAAAAATGCACCTAAAACCTAAACCAAACGTTGCAGGTGGTTATTTCTTCGTGCGCAGCAGTCAACGCGGCACTCTCTAGCTGCCAAGAGCACTTTTTACTATGCGCACCCAACCAGATTGACGGGAGGAGCACATTTCAGAAAACGTGCTCAGCTCGTCGAGTAAATGCAATATAAGCAATAAAATTAAAAATGCACCCAAAACCTAAACCAAACGTTGCAGGTGGTTATTTCTTCATGCGCAGTGGTCAACGCGGCACTCTCTAGCTGCCAAGAGCACTTTTTACTATGCACACCCAACCAGAGTGACGGGAGGAGCACATTTCAGAAAACGTGCTCAGCTCGTCCAGACAATGCGATTTAAGCAATAAAATTAAAAATGCACCCAAAACCTAAACCAAACGTTGCAGTTGGTTATTTCTTCATGCGCAGTGGTCAACGCCGCACTCTCTAGCTGCCAAGAGCACTTTTTACTATGCGCACCCAACCAGAGTGACGGGAGGAGCGCATTTCAGAAAACGTGCTCAGCTCGTCGAGAAAATGCGATTTAAGCAATAAAATTAAAAATGCACCTAAAACCTAAACCAAAAGCTGCAGGTGGTTATTTCTTCATGCGCAGCAGTCAACGCGGCACTCTCTAGCTGCCAAGAGCACTTTTTAGTATGCGCACCCAACCAGAGTGACGGGAGGAGCACATTTCAGAAAACGTGCTCAGCTCGTCGAGAAAATGCAATTTAAGCAATAAAATTAAAAATGCACCTAAAACCTAAACCAAACGTTGCAGGTGGTTATTTCTTCATGCGCAGTGGTCAACGCGGCACTCTCTAGCTGCCAAGAGCACTTTTTACTATGCGCACCCAACCAGAGTGACGGGAGGAGCACATTTCAGAAAACGTGCTCAGCTCGTCGAGAAAATGCGATTTAAGCAATAAAATTAAAAATGCACCTAAAACCTAAACCAAACGTTGCAGGTGGTTATTTCTTCATGCGCAGCAGTCAACGCGGCACTCTCTAGCTGCCAATAGCACTTTTTACTATGCGCACCCAACCAGAGTGACGGGAGGAGCACATTTCAGAAAACGTGCTCAGCTCGTCGAGAAAATGCGATTTAAGCAATAAAATTAAAAATGCACCTAAAACCTAAACCAAACGTTGCAGATGGTCATTTCTTCATGCGCAGTGGTCAACGCGGCACTCTCTAGCTGCCAAGAGCACTTTTTACTATGCGCACCCAACCAGAGTGACGGGAGGAGCACATTTCAGAAAACGTGCTCAGCTCGTCGAGAAAATGCGATTTAAGCAATAAAATTAAAAATGCACCCAAAACCTAAACCAAACGTTGCAGATGGTCAATTTCTTCATGCGCAGTGTTCAACGCGGCACTCTCTAGCTGCCAAGAGCACTTTTTACTATGCGCACCCAACCAGAGTGAAGGGAGGAGCACATTTCAGAAAACGTGCTCAGCTCGTCGAGAAAATGCGATTTAAGCAATAAAATTAAAAATGCACCCAAAACCTAAACCAAACGTTGCAGATGGTCAATTTCTTCATGCGCAGTGGTCAACGCGGCACTCTCTAGCTGCCAAGAGCACTTTTTACTATGCACACCCAACCAGAGTGACGGGAGGAGCACATTTCTGAAAACGTGCTCAGCTCGACGAGAAAATGCGATTTAAGCAATAAAATTAAAAATGCACCCAAAACCTAAAACAAACGTTGCAGGTGGTTATTTCTTCATGCGCAGTGGTCAACGCGGCACTCTCTAGCTGCCAAGAGCACTTTTTACTATGCGCACCCAACCAGAGTGACGGGAGGAGCACATTTCAGAAAACGTGCTCAGCTCGACGAGAAAATGCGATTTAAGCAATAAAATTAAAAATGCACCCAAAACCTAAACCAAACGTTGCAGGTGGTTATTTGTTCATGCGCAGTGGTCAACGCGGCACTCTCTAGCTGCCAAGAGCACTTTTTACTATGCGCACCCAACCAGAGTGACGGGAGGAGCACATTTCAGAAAACGTGCTCAGCTCGTCGAGAAAATGCGATTTAAGCAATAAAATTAAAAATGCACGTAAAACCTAAACCAAGCGTTGCAGGTGGTTATTTCTTCATGTGCAGCAGTCAACGCGGCACTCTCTAGCTGCCAAGAGCACTTTTTACTATGCGCAGCCAACCAGAGTGACGGGAGGAGCACATTTCAGAAAACGTGCTCAGCTCGTCGAGAAAATGCAATTTAAGCAATAAAAATAAAAATGCACCTAAAACCTAAACCAAACGTTGCAAATGGTCATTTCTTCATGCGCAGTGGTCAACGCGGCACTCTCTAGTTGCCAAGAGCACTTTTTACTATTCGCACCCAACCAGAGTGACGGGAGGAGCACATTTCAGAAAACGTGCTCAGCTCGTCGAGAAAATGCGATTTAAGCAATAAAATTAAAAATGCACCTAAAACCTAAACCAAACGTTGCAGATGGTTATTTCTTCATGCGCAGTGGTCAACGCGGCACTCTCTAGCTGCCAAGAGCACTTTTTACTATGCGCACCCAACCAGAGTGACGGGAGGAGCACATTTCAGAAAACGTGCTCAGCTCGTCCAGAAAATGCGATTTAAGCAATAAAATTAAAAATGCACCCAAAACCTAAACCAAACGTTGCAGGTGGTTATTTCTTCATGCGCAGTGGTCAACGCGGCACTCTCTAGCTGCCAAGAGCACTTTTTACTATGCGCATCCAACCAGAGTGACGGGAGGAGCACATTTCAGAAAAGGTGCTCAGCTCGTCGAGAAAATGCGATTTAAGCAATAAAATTAAAAATGCACCTAAAACCTAAACCAAACGTTGCAGGTGGTTATTTCTTCATGCGCAGCAGTCAACGCGGCACTCTCTAGCTGCCAAGAGCACTTTTTACTATGCGCACCCAACCAGAGTGACGGGAGGAGCACATTTCAGAAAACGTGCTCAGCTCGTCGAGAAAATGCGATTTAAGCAATAAAATTAAAAATGCACCTAAAACCTAAACCAAACGTTGCAGGTGGTTATTTCTTCATGCGCAGCAGTCAACGCGGCACTCTCTAGCTGCCAAGAGCACTTTTTACTATGCGCACCCAACCAGAGTGACGGGAGGAGCACGTTTCAGAAAACGTGCTCAGCTCGTCGAGAAAATGCGATTTAAGCAAAAAAAATAAAAATGCACCTAAAACCTAAAACAAACGTTGCACGTGGTTATTTCTTCATGCGCAGTGGTCAACGTGGCACTCTCTAGCTGCCAAGAGCACTTTTTACTATGCGCACCCAACCAGAGTGACGGGAGGAGCACATTTCAGAAAACGTGCTCAGCTCGTCGAGAAAATGCAATTTAAGCAATAAAATTAAAAATGCACCTAAAACCTAAACCAAACGTTGCAGGTGGTTATTTCATCATTCGCAATGGTCAACGCGGCACTCTCTAGCCTCCAAGAGCACTTTTTACTATGCGCACCCAACCAGAGTGACGGGAGGAGCACATTTCAGAAAACGTTCTCAGCTCGTCGAGAAAATGCGATTTAAGCAATAAAATTAAAAATGCACCCAAAACCTAAACCAAACGTTGCAGATGGTCAATTTCTTCATGCGCAGTGTTCAACGCGGCACTCTCTAGCTGCCAAGAGCACTTTTTACCATGCGCACCCAACCAGAGTGAAGGGAGGAGCACATTTCAGAAAACGTGCTCAGCTCGTCGAGAAAATGCGATTTAAGCAATAAAATTAAAAATGCACCCAAAACCTAAACCAAACGTTGCAGATGGTCAATTTCTTCATGCGCAGTGGTCAACGCGGCACTCTCTAGCTGCCAAGAGCACTTTTTACTATGCACACCCAACCAGAGTGACGGGAGGAGCACATTTCAGAAAACGTGCTCAGCTCGACGAGAAAATGCGATTTAAGCAATAAAATTAAAAATGCACCCAAAACCTAAAACAAACGTTGCAGATGGTCATTTCTTCATGCGCAGTGGTCAACGCGGCACTCTCTAGCTGCCAAGAGCACTTTTTACTATGCGCACCCAACCAGAGTGACGGGAGGAGCACATTTCAGAAAACGTGCTCAGTTCGACGAGAAAATGCGATTTAAGCAATAAAATTAAAAATGCACCCAAAACCTAAACCAAACGTTGTAGGTGGTTATTTCTTCATGCGCAGTGGTCAACGCGGCACTCTCTAGCTGCCAAGAGCACTTTTTACTATGCGCACCCAACCAGAGTGACGGGAGGAGCACATTTCAGAAAACGTGCTCAGCTCGTCGAGAAAATGCGATTTAAGCAATAAAATTAAAAATGCACCTAAAACCTAAACCAAACGTTGCAGGTGGTTATTTCTTCATGTGCAGCAGTCAACGCGGCACTCTCTAGCTGCCAAGAGCACTTTTTACTATGCGCAGCCAACCAGAGTGACGGGAGGAGCACATTTCAGAAAACGTGCTCAGCTTGTCGAGAAAATGCGATTTAAGCAATAAAATTAAAAATGCACCAAAAACCTAAACCAAACGTTGCAGATGGTCATTTCTTCATGCGCAGTGGTCAACGCGGCACTCTCTAGCTGCCAAGAGCACTTTTTATTATGCGCACCCAACCAGAGTGACGGGAGGAGCACATTTCAGAAAACGTGCTCAGCTTGTCCAGAAAATGCGATTTAAGCAATAAAATTAAAAATGCACCCAAAACCTAAACCAAACGTTGCAGGTGGTTATTTCTTCATGCGCAGTGGTCAACGCGGCACTCTCTAGCTGCAAAGAGCACTTTTTACTATGCGCACCCAACCAGAGTGACGGGAGGAGCACATTTCAGAAAACGTGCTCAGCACGTCGAGAAAATGCGATTTAAGCAATAAAATTAAAAATGCATCTAAAACCTAAACCAAACGTTGCAGGTGGTTATTTCTTCATGCGCAGCAGTCAACGCGGCACTCTCTAGCTGCCAAGAGCACTTTTTATTATGCGCACCTAACCAGAGTGACGGGAGGAGCACATTTCAGAAAACGTGCTCAGCTTGTCCAGAAAATGCGATTTAAGCAATAAAATTAAAAATGCACCCAAAACCTAAACCAAACGTTGCAGGTGGTTATTTCTTCATGCGCAGTGGTCAACGCGGCACTCTCTAGCTGCCAAGAGCACTTTTTACTATGCGCACCCAACCAGAGTGACGGGAGGAGCACATTTCAGAAAACGTGCTCAGCACGTCGAGAAAATGCGATTTAAGCAATAAAATTAAAAATGCACCTAAAACCTAAACCAAACGTTGCAGGTGGTTATTTCTTCATGCGAAGCAGTCAACGCGGCACTCTCTAGCTGCCAAGAGCACTTTTTATTATGCGCACCTAACCAGAGTGACGGGAGGAGCATATTTCAGAAAACGTGCTCAGCTCGTCGAGAAAATGCGATTTAAGCAATAAAATTAAAAATGCACCTAAAACCTAAACCAAACGTTGCAGGTGGTTATTTCTTCATGCGCAGTGGTCAACGCGGCACTCTCTAGCTGCCAAGAGCATATTTTACTATGCGCACCCAACCAGAGTGACGGGAGGGGCATATTTCAGAAAACGTGCTCAGCTCGTCGAGAAAATGCGATTTAAGCAATAAAATTAAAAATGCACCTAAAACCTAAACCAAACGTTGCAGATGGTCATTTCTTCATGCTCAGTGGTCAACGCGGCACTCTCTAGCTGCCAAGAGCACTTTTTACTATGCGCACCCAACCAGAGTGACGGGAGGAGCACATTTCAGAAAACGTGCTCAGCTTGTCCAGAAAATGCGATTTAAGCAATAAAATTAAAAATGCACCCAAAACCTAAACCAAACGTTGCAGGTGGTTATTTCTTCATGCGCAGTGGTCAACGCGGCACTCTCTAGCTGCCAAGAGCACTTTTTACTATGCGCACCCAACCAGAGTGACGGGAGGAGCACATTTCAGAAAACGTGCTCAGGTCGACGAGGAAATGCGATTTAAGCAATAAAATTAAAAATGCACCTAAAACCTAAACCAAACGTTGCAGGTGGTTATTTCTTCATGCGCAATGGTCAACGCGGCACTCTCTAGCTGCCAAAAATACTTTTTACTATGCGCACCCGACCAGAGTGACGGGAGGAGCACATTTCAGAAAACGTGCTCAGCTCGACGAGAAAATACGATTTAAGCAATAAAATTAAAAATGCACCCAAAACCTAAACCAAACGTTGCAGGTGGTTATTTCTTCATGCTCAGTGGTCAACGCGGCACTCTCTAGCTGCCAAGAGCACTTTTTACTATGCGCACCCAACCAGAGTGACGGGAGGAGCACATTTCAGAAAACGTGCTCAGCTCGTCGAGAAAATGCGATTTAAGCAATAAAATTAAAAATGCACCCAAAACCTAAACCAAACGTTGCAGGTGGTTATTTCTTCATGCGCAGTGGTCAACGCGGCACTCTCTAGCTGCCAAGAGCACTTTTTATTATGCGCACCCAACCAGAGTGACGGGAGGAGCACATTTCAGAAAACGTGCTCAGCTCGTCGAGAAAATGCGATTTAAGCAATAAAATTAAAAATGCACTAAAAACCTAAACCAAACGTTGCCGATGGTCATTTCTTCATGCGCAGTGGTCAACGCGGCACACTCTAGCTGCCAAGAGCACTTTTTACTATGCGCACCCTACCAGAGTGACGGGAGGAGCACATTTCAGAAAACGTGCTCAGCTCGTCGAGAAAATGCGATTTAAGCAATAAAATTAAAAATGCACCTAAAACCTGAACCAAACGTTGGGGGTGGTTATTTCTGCATGTGCAGCAGTCAACGCGGCACTCTCTAGCTGCCAAGAGCACTTTTTACTATGCGCACCCGACCAGAGTGACGGGAGGAGCACATTTCAGAAAACGTGCTCAGCTCGTCGAGAAAAAGCGACTTAAGCAATAAAATTAAAAATGCACCTAAAACCTAAACCAAACGTTGCAGGTGGTTATTTCTTCATGTGCAGTGGTCAACGCGGCACTCTCTAGCTGCCAAGAGCACTTTTTACTATGCGCACCCAACCAGAGTGACGGGAGGAGCACATTTCAGAAAACGTGCTCAGCTCGTCGAGAAAATGCAATTTAAGCAATAAAATTAAAAATGCACCTAAAACCTAAACCAAACGTTGCAGATGGTAATTTCTTCATGCGCAGTGGTCAACGCGGCACTCTCTAGCTGCCAAGAGCACTTTTTACTATGCGCACCCAACCAGAGTGACGGGAGGAGCACATTTCAGAAAACGTGCTCAGCTCGTCGAGAAAATGCAATTTAAGCAATAAAATTAAAAATGCACCTAAAACCTAAACCAAACGTTGCAAATGGTCATTTCTTCATGCGCAGTGGTCAACGCGACACTCTCTAGCTGCCAAGAGCACTTTTTACTATGCGCACCCAACCAGAGTGACGGAAGGAGCACATTTCAGAAAACGTGCTCAGCTCGTCGAGAAAATGCGATTTAAGCAATAAAATTAAAAATGCACCTAAAACCTAAACCAAACGTTGCAGATGGTCATTTCTTCATGCGCAGTGGTCAACGCGGCACTCTCTACCTGCTAAGAGCACTTTTTACTATGCGCACCCAACCAGAGTGACGGGAGGAGCACATTTCAGAAAACGTGCTCAGCTCGTCGAGAAAATGCAATTTAAGCAATAAAATTAAAAATGCACCTAAAACCTAAACCAAACGCTGCAGATGGTCATTTCTTCATGCGTAGTGGTCAATGCGGCACTCTCTAGCTGCCAAGAGCACTTTTTACTATGCGCACCCAACCAGAGTGACGGGAGGAGCACATTTCAAAAAACGTGCTCAGCTCGTCGAGAAAATGCGATTTAAGCAATAAAATTAAAAATGCACCTAAAACCTAAACCAAACGTTGCAGGTGGTTATTTCTTCATGCGCAGTGGTCAACGCGGCACTCTCTAGCTGCCAAGAGCACTTTTTACTATGCGCACCCAACCAGAGTGACGGGAGGAGCACATTTCAGAAAACGTGCACAGCTCGTCGAGAACATGCGATTTAAGCAATAAAATTAAAAATGCAGCCAAAACCTAAACCAAACGTTGCAGGTGGTTATTTCTTCATGCGCAGTGGTCAACGCGGCACTCTCTAGCTGCCAAGAGCACTCTTTTTACTATGCGCACCCAACCAGAGTGACGGGAGGAGCACATTTAAGAAAACGTGCTCAGCTCGTCGAGAAAATGCGATTTAAGCAATAAAATTGAAAATGCACCTAAAACCTAAACCAAACGTTGCAGGTGGTTATTTCTTCATGCGCAGTGGTCAACGCGGCACTCTCTAGCTGCCAAGAGGACTTTTTACTATGCGCACCCAACAAGAGTGACGGGAGGAGCACATTTCAGAAAACGTGCTCAGCTCGACGAGGAAATGCGATTTAAGCAATAAAATTAAAAATGCACCTAAAACCTAAACCAAACGTTGCAGGTGGTTATTTCTTCATGCGCAATGGTCAACGCGCCACTCTCTAGCTGCCAAGAGCACTTTTTACTATGCGCACCCAACCAGAGTGACGGGAGGAGCACATTTCAGAAAACGTGCTCAGCTCGTCGAGAAAATACGATTTAAGCAATAAAATTAAAAATGCACCTAAAACCTAAACCAAACGTTGCAGATGGTCATTTCTTCATGCGCAGTGGTCAACGCGGCACTCTCTAGCTGTCAAGAGCACTTTTTACTATGCGCACCCAACCAGAGTGACGGGAGGAGCACATTTCAGAAAACGTGCTCAGCTCGTCGAGAAAATGCGATTTAAGCAATAAAATTAAAAATGCACCCAAAACCTAAACCAAACGTTGCAGATGGTCAATTTCTTCATGCGCAGTGTTCAACGCGGCACTCTCTAGCTGCCAAGAGCACTTTTTACTATGCGCACCCAACCAGAGTGAAGGGAGGAGCACATTTCAGAAAACGTGCTCAGCTCGTCAAGAAAATGCGATTTAAGCAATAAAATTAAAAATGCACCCAAAACCTAAACCAAACGTTGCAGATGGTCAATTTCTTCATGCGCAGTGGTCAACGCGGCACTCTCTAGCTGCCAAGAGCACTTTTTACTATGCACACCCAACCAGAGTGACGGGAGGAGCACATTTCAGAAAACGTGCTCAGCTCGACGAGAAAATGCGATTTAAGCAATAAAATTAAAAATGCACCCAAAACCTAAACCAAACGTTGCAGGTGGTTATTTCTTCATGCGCAGTGGTCAACGCGGCACTCTCTAGCTGCCAAGAGCACTTTTTACTATGCGCACCCAACCAGAGTGACGGGAGGAGCACATTTCATAAAACGTGCTCAGCTCGTCGAGAAAATGCGATTTAAGCAATACAATTAAAAATGCACCTAAAACCTAAACCAAACGTTGCAAATGGTCATTTCTTCATGCGCAGTGGTCAACGCGGCACTCTCTAGTTGCCAAGAGCACTTTTTACTATGCGCACCCAACCAGAGTGACGGGAGGAGCACATTTCAGAAAACGTGCTCAGCTCGTCGAGAAAATGCGATTTAAGCAATAAAATTAAAAATGCACCTAAAACCTAAACCAAACGTTGCAGATGGTCATTTCTTCATGCGCAGTGGTCAACGCGGCACTCTCTAGCTGCCAAGAGCACTTTTTACTATGCGCACCCAACCAGAGTGACGGGAGGAGCACATTTCAGAAAACGTGCTCAGCTCGACGAGAAAATGCGATTTAAGCAATAAAATTAAAAATGCACCCAAAACCTAAACCAAACGTTGCAGGCGGTTATTTCTTCATGCGCAGTGGTCAACGCGGCACTCTCTAGCTGCCAAGAGCACTTTTTACTATGCGCACCCAACCAGAGTGACGGGAGGAGCACATTTCAGAAAACGTGCTCAGCTCGTCAAGAAAATGCGATTTAAGCAATAAAATTAAAAATGCACCTAAAACCTAAACCATACGTTGCAGGTGGTTATTTCTTTATGCGCAGCAGTCAACGCGGCACTCTCTAGCTGCCAAGAGCACTTTTTACTATGCGCACCCAACCAGAGTGAAGGGAGGAGCACATTTCAGAAAACGTGCTCAGCTCGTCGAGAAAATGCGATTTAAGCAATACAATTAAAAATGCACCCAAAACCTAAAACAAACGTTGCACGTGGTTATTTCTTCATGCGCAGTGGTCAACGCGGCACTCTCTAGCTGCCAAGAGCACTTTTTACTATGCACACCCAACCAGAGTGACGGGAGGAGCACATTTCTGAAAACGTGCTCAGCTCGACGAGAAAATGCGAATAAAGCAATAAAATTAAAAATGCACCTAAAACCTAAACCAAACGTTGCAGGTGGTTATTTCTTCATGTGCAGTGGTCAACGCGGCACTCTCTAGCTGCCAAGAGCACTTTTTACTATGCGCACCCAACCAGAGTGACGGGAGGAGCACATTTCAGAAAACGTGCTCAGCTCGTCAAGAAAATGCGATTTAAGCAATAAAATTAAAAATGCACCTAAAACCTGAACCAAACGTTGGGGGTGGTTATTTCTGCATGTGCAGCAGTCAACGCGGCACTCTCTAGCTGCCAAGAGCACTTTTTACTATGCGCACCCGACCAGAGCGACGGGAGGAGCACATTTCAGAAAACGTGCTCAGCTCGTCGAGAAAATGCGACTTAAGCAATAAAATTAAAAATGCACCTAAAACCTAAACCAAACGTTGCAGGTGGTTATTTCTTCATGCGCAGTGGTCAACGCGGCACTATCTAGCTGCCAAGAGCACTTTTTACTATGCGCACCCAACCAGAGTGACGGGAGGAGCACATTTCAGAAAACGTGCTCAGCTCGTCGAGAAAATGCGATTTAAGCAATAAAATTAAAAATGCACCTAAAACCTAAACCAAACGTTGCAGATGGTAATTTCTTCATGCGCAGTGGTCAACGCGGCACTCTCTAGCTGCCAAGAGCACTTTTTACTATGCGCACCCAACCAGAGTGACGGGAGGAGCACATTTCAGAAAACGTGCTCAGCTCGTCGAGAATATGCAATTTAAGCAATAAAATTAAAAATGCACCTAAAACCTAAACCAAACGTTGCAAATGGTCATTTCTTCATGCGCAGTGGTCAACGCGACACTCTCTAGCTGCCAAGAGCACTTTTTACTATGCGCACCCAACCAGAGTGACGGGAGGAGCACATTTCAGAAAACGTGCTCAGCTCGTCGAGAAAATGCGATTTAAGCAATAAAATTAAAAATGCACATAAAACCTAAACCAAACGTTGCAGGTGGTTATTTCTTCATGCGCAGTGGTCAACGCGGCACTCTCTAGCTGCCAATAGGACTTTTTACTATGCGCACCCAACCAGAGTGACGGGAGGAGCACATTTCAGAAAACGTGCTCAGCTCGTCGAGAAAATGCGATTTAAGCAATAAAATTAAAAATGCACCCAAAACCTAAACCAAACGTTGCAGGTGGTTATTTCTTCATGTGCAGTGGTCAACGCGGCACTCTCTAGCTGCCAAGAGCACTTTTTACTATGCGCACCCAACCAGAGTGACGGGAGGAGCACATTTCAGAAAACGTGCTCAGCTCGTCCAGAAAATGCGATTTAAGCAATAAAATTAAAAATGCACCTAAAACCTAAACCAAACGTTGCAGGTGGTTATTTCTTCATGCGCAGTGGTCAACGCGGCACTCTGTAGCTGCCAAGAGCACTTTTTACTATGCGCACCCAACCAGAGTGACGGGAGGAGCACATTTCAGAAAACGTGCTCAGCTCGTCCAGAAAATGCGATTTAAGCAATAAAATTAAAAATGCACCCAAAACCTAAACCAAACGTTGCAGGTGGTGATTTCTTCATGCGCAGTGGTCAACGCGGCACTCTCTAGCTGCCAAGAGCAATTTTTACTATGCGCACCCAACCAGAGTGACGGGAGGAGCACATTTCAGAAAACGTGCTCAGCTCGTCGAGAAAATGCGATTTAAGCAATAAAATTAAAAATGCACCTAAAACCTAAACCAAACTTGCAGGTGGTTATTTCTTCATGTGCAGTGGTCAACGCGGCACTCTCTAGCTGCCAAGAGCACTTTTTACTATGCGCACCCAACCAGAGTGACGGGAGGAGCACATTTCAGAAAACGTGCTCTGCTCGTCGAGAAAATGCGATTTAAGCAATAAAATTAAAAATGCACCTAAAACCTAAACCAAACGTTGCAGGTGGTTATTTCTTTATGCGCAATGGTCAACGCGGCACTCTCTAGCTGCCAAGAGCACTTTTTACTATGCGCACCCAACCAGAGTGACGGGAGGAGCACATTTCAGAAAACGTGCTCAGCTCGTCGAGAAAATGCGATTTAAGCAATAAAATTAAAAATGCACCTAAAACCTGAACCAAACGTTGGGGGTGGTTATTTCTGCATGTGCAGCAGTCAACGCGGCACTCTCTAGCTGCCAAGAGCAATTTTTACTATGCGCACCCGACCAGAGTGACGGGAGGAGCACATTTCAGAAAACGTGCTCAGCTCGTCGAGAAAATGCGACTTAAGCAATAAAATTAAAAATGCACCTAAAACCTAAACCAAACGTTGCAGGTGGTTATTTCTTCATGCGCAGTGGTCAACGCGGCACTCTCTAGCTGCCAAGAGCACTTTTTACTATGCGCACCCAACCAGAGTGACGGGAGGAGCACATTTCAGAAAACGTGCTCAGCTCGTCGAGAAAATGCGATTTAAGCAATAAAATTAAAAATGCACCTAAAATCTAAACCAAACGTTGCAGATGGTAATTTCTTCATGCGCAATGGTCAACGCGGCACTCTCTAGCTGCCAAGAGCACTTTTTACTATGCGCACCCAACCAGAGTGACGGGAGGAGCACATTTCAGAAAACGTGCTCAGCTCGTCGAGAAAATGCGATTTAAGCAATAAAATTAAAAATGCACCTAAAACCTAAACCAAACGTTGCAGATGGTCATTTCTTCATGCGCAGTGGTCAACGTGGCACTCTCTAGCTGCCAAGAGCACTTTTTACTATGCGCACCCAACCAGAGTGACGGGAGGAGCACATTTCAGAAAACGTGCTCAGCTCGTCGAGAAAATGCGATTTAAGCAGTAAAATTAAAGATGCACCCAAAACCTAAACCAAACGTTGCAGGTGGTTATTTCTTCATGTGCAGTGGTCAACGCGGCACTCTCTAGCTGCCAAGAGCACTTTTTACTATGCGCACCCAACCAGAGTGACGGGAGGAGCACATTTCAGAAAACGTGCTCAGCTCGTCCAGAAAATGCGATTTAAGCAATAAAATTAAAAATGCACCTAAAACCTAAACCAAACGTTGCAGGTGGTCATTTCTTCATGCGCAGTGGTCAACGTGGCACTCTCTAGCTGCCAAGAGCACTTTTTACTATGCGCACCCAACCAGAGTGACGGGAGGAGCACATTTCAGAAAACGTGCTCAGCTCGTCGAGAAAATGCGATTTAAGCAGTAAAATTAAAGATGCACCCAAAACCTAAACCAAACGTTGCAGGTGGTTATTTCTTCATGTGCAGTGGTCAACGCGGCACTCTCTAGCTGCCAAGAGCACTTTTTACTATGCGCACCCAACCAGAGTGACGGGAGGAGCACATTTCAGAAAACGTGCTCAGCTCGTCCAGAAAATGCGATTTAAGCAATAAAATTAAAAATGCACCTAAAACCTAAACCAAACGTTGCAGGTGGTTATTTCTTCATGCGCAGTGGTCAACGCGGCACTCTCTAGCTGCCAAGAGGACTTTTTACTATGCGCACCCAACCAGAGTGACGGGAGGAGCACATTTCAGAAAACATGCTCAGCTCGTCGAGAAAATGCGATTTAAGCAATAAAATTAAAAATGCACCTAAAACCTAAACCAAACGTTGCAGATGGTCATTTCTTCATGCGCAGTGGTCAACGCGGCACTCTCTAGCTGCCAAGAGCACTTTTCACTATGCGCACCCAACCAGAGTGACGGGAGGAGCACATTTCAGAAAACGTGCTCAGCTCGTCCAGAAAATGCGATTTAAGCAATAAAATTAAAAATGCACCTAAAACCTAAACCAAACGTTGCAGGTGGTTATTTCTTCATGCGCAGTGGTCAACGCGGCACTCTGTAGCTGCCAAGAGCACTTTTTACAATGCGCACCCAACCAGAGTGACGGGAGGAGCACATTTCAGAAAACGTGCTCAGCTCGTCCAGAAAATGCGATTTAAGCAATAAAATTAAAAATGCACCCAAAACCTAAACCAAACGTTGCAGGTGGTGATTTCTTCATGCGCAGTGGTCAACGCGGCACTCTCTAGCTGCCAAGAGCAATTTTTACTATGCGCACCCAACCAGAGTGACGGGAGGAGCACATTTCAGAAAACGTGCTCAGCTCGTCGAGAAAATGCGATTTAAGCAATAAAATTAAAAATGCACCTAAAACCTAAACCAAACTTGCAGGTGGTTATTTCTTCATGTGCAGTGGTCAACGCGGCACTCTCTAGCTGCCAAGAGCACTTTTTACTATGCGCACCCAACCAGAGTGACGGGAGGAGCACATTTCAGAAAACGTGCTCTGCTCGTCGAGAAAATGCGATTTAAGCAATAAAATTAAAAATGCACCTAAAACCTAAACCAAACTTGCAGGTGGTTATTTCTTTATGCGCAATGGTCAACGCTGCACTCTCTAGCTGCCAAGAGCACTTTTTACTATGCGCACCCAACCAGAGTGACGGGAGGAGCACATTTCAGAAAACGTGCTCAGCTCGTCGAGAAAATGCGATTTAAGCAATAAAATTAAAAATGCACCTAAAACCTAAACCAAACGTTGCAGATGGTCATTTCTTCATGCGCAGTGGTCAACGCGGCACTCTCTAGCTGCCATGAGCACTTTTTACTATGCGCACCCAACCAGAGTGACGGGAGGAGCACATTTCAGAAAACGTGCTCAGCTCGTCGAGAAAATGCTATTTAAGCAATAAAATTAAAAATGCACCTAAAACCTAAAACAAACGTTGCACGTGGTTATTTCTTCATGCGCAGTGGTCAACGCGGCACTCTCTAGCTGCCAAAAGCACTTTTTAATATGCGCACCCAACCAGAGTGACGGGAGGAGCACATTTCAGAAAACGTGCTCAGCTCGTCGAGAAAATGCGATTTAAGAAATAAAATTAAAAATGCACCCAAAACCTAAACCAAACGTTGCAGATGGTCATTTCTTCATGCGCAGTGGTCAACGCGGCACTCTCTAGCTGCCAAGAGCACTTTTTACTATGTGCACCCAACCAGAGTGACGGGAGGAGCACATTTCAGAAAACGTGCTCAGCTCGACGAGAAAATGCGATTTAAGCAATAAAATTAAAAATGCACCCAAAACCTAAACCAAACGTTGCAGGTGGTTATTTCTTCATGCGCAGTGGTCAACGCGGCACTCTCTAGCTGCCAAGAGCACTTTTTACTATGCGCACCCAACCAGAGTGACGGGAGGAGCACATTTCAGAAAACGTGCTCAGCTCGTCGAGAAAATGCGATTTAAGCAATAAAATTAAAAATGCACCTAAAACCTAAACCAAACGTTGCAGGTGGTTATTTCTTCATGCGCAATGGTCAACGCGGCACTCTCTAGCTGCCAAGAGCACTTTTTACTATGCGCACCCAACCAGAGTGACGGGAGGAGCACATTTCAGAAAACGTGCTCAGCTCGTCGAGAAAATGCGATTTAAGCAATAAAATTATAAATGCACCTAAAACCTAAACCAAACGTTGCAGATGGTCATTTCTTCATGCGCATTGGTCAACGCGGCACTCTCTAGCTGCCAAGAGCACTTTTTACTATGCGCACCCAACCAGAGTGACGGGAGGAGCACATTTCAGAAAACGTGCTCAGCTCGACGAGAAAATGCGATTTAAGCAATAAATTTAAAAATGCACCCAAAACCTAAACCAAACGTTGCAGGTGGTTATTTCTCCATGCGCAGTGGTCAACGCTGCACTCTCTAGCTGCCAAGAGCACTTTTTACTATGCGCACCCAACCAGAGTGACGGGAGTAGCACATTTCAGAAAACGTGCTCAGCTCGTCGAGAAAATGCGATTTAAGCAATAAAATTAATAATGCACCTGAAACCTAAACCAAGCGTTGCAGGTGGTTATTTCTTCATGCGCAGTGGTCAACGCGGCACTCTCTAGCTGCCAAGAGCACTTTTTACTATGCGCGCCCAACCAGAGTGACGGGAGGAGCACATTTAAGAAAACGTGCTCAGCTCGTCGAGAAAATGCGATTTAAGCAATAAAATTAAAAATGCACCTAAAACCTAAACCAAACGTTGGGGGTGGTTATTTCTTCATGTGCAGCAGTCAACGCGGCACTCTCTAGCTGCCAAGAGCACTTTTTACTATGCGCACCCGACCAGAGTGACGGGAGGAGCACATTTCAGAAAACGTGCTCAGCTCGTCGAGAAAATGCGATTTAAGCAATAAAATTAAAAATGCACCTAAAACCTAAACCAAACGTTGCAGGTGGTTATTTCTTCATGCGCAGTGGTCAACGCGGCACTCTCTAGCTGCCAAGAGCACTTTTTACTATGCGCACCCAACCAGAGTGACGGGAGGAGCACATTTCAGAAAACGTGCTCAGCTCGTCGAGAAAATGCGATTTAAGCAATAAAATTAAAGATGCACCTAAGACCTAAACCAAACGTTGCAGGTGGTTATTTCTTCATGCGCAGTGGTCAACGCGGCACTCTCTAGCTGCCAAGAGCACATTTTACTATGCGCACCCAACCAGAGTGACGGGAGGAGCACATTTCAGAAAACGTGCTCAGCTCGTCGAGAAAATGCGATTTAAGCAATAAAATTAAAAATGCACCTAAAACCTAAACCAAACGTTGCAGGTGGTTATTTCTTCATGCGCAGTGGTCAACGCGGCACTCTCTAGCTGCCAAGAGCACTTTTTACTATGCGCACCCAACCAGAGTGACGGGAGGAGCACATTTCAGAAAACGTGCGCAGCTCGTCCAGAAAATGCGATTTAAGCAATAAAATTAAAAATGCACCCAAAACCTAAACCAAACGTTGCAGGTGGTTATTTCTTCATGCGCAGTGGTCAACGCGGCACTCTCTAGCTGCCAAGAGGACTTTTTACTATGCGCACCCAACCAGAGTGACGGGAGGAGCACATTTCATAAAACGTGCTCAGCTCGTCCAGAAAATGCTATTTAAGCAATAAAATTAAAAATGCACCTAAAACCTAAACCAAATGTTGCAGATGGTCATTTCTTCATGCGCAGTGGTCAACGCGGCACTCTCTAGCTGCCAAGAGCACTTTTTACTATGCTTACCCAACCAGAGTGACGGGAGGAGCACATTTCAGAAAACGTGCTCAGCTCGTCGAGACAATGCGATTTAAGCAATAAAATTAAAAATGCACCTAAAACCTAAACCAAACGCTGTAGATGGTCATTTCTTCATGAGCAGTGGTCAACGCGGCAATCTCTAGCTGCCAAGAGCACTTTTTACTATGCGCACCCAACCAGAGTGACGGGAGGAGCACATTTCAGAAAACGTGCTCAGCTCGTCCAGAAAATGCGATTTAAACAATAAAATTAAAAATGCACCCAAAACCTAAACCAAACGTTGCAGGTGGTTATTTCTTCATGCGCAGTGGTCAACGCGGCACTCTCTAGCTGCCAGGAGCACTTTTTACTATGCGCACCCAACCAGAGTGACGGGAGGAGCACATTTCAGAAAACGTGCTCAGCTCGTCGAGAAAATGCGATTTAAGCAATAAAATTAAAAATGCACCCAAAACCTAAACCAAACGTTGCAGGCGGTTATTTCTTCATGCGCAGTGGTCAACGCGGCACTATCTAGCTACCAAGAGCACTTTTTACTATGCGCACCCAACCAGAGTGACGGGAGGAGCACATTTCAGAAAACGTGCTCAGCTCGTCGAGAAAATGCGATTTAAGCAATAAAATTAAAAATGCACCTAAAACCTAAACCAAACGTTGCAGGTGGTTATTTCTTCATGTGCAGCAGTCAACGCGGCACTCTCTAGCTGCCAAGAGCACTTTTTACTATGCGCACCCAACCAGAGTGACGGGAGGAGCACATTTCAGAAAACGTGCTCAGCTCGTCGAGAAAATGCGATTTAAGCAATCAAATTAAAAATGCACCTAAAACCTAAAACAAACGTTGCACGTGGTTATTTCTTCATGCGCAGTGGTCAACGCGGCACTCTCTAGCTGCCAAAAGCACTTTTTACTATGCGCACCCAACCAGAGTGACGGGAGGAGCACATTTCAGAAAACGTGCTCAGCTCGTCGAGAAAATGCGATTTAAGCAATAAAATTAAAAATGCACCCAAAACCTAAACCAAACGTTGCAGGTGGTTATTTCTTCATGCGCAGTGGTCAACGCGGCACTCTCTAGCTGCCAAGAGCACTTTTTACTATGCGCACCCAACCAGAGTGACGGGAGGAGCACATTTCAGAAAACGTGCTCAGCTCGTCGAGAAAATGCGATTTAAGCAATAAAATTAAAAATGCACCTAAAACCTAAACCAAACGTTGCAGGTGGTTATTTCTTCATGCGCAATGGTCAACGCGGCACTCTCTAGCTGCCAAGAGCACTTTTTACTATGCGCACCCAACCAGAGTGACGGGAGGAGCACATTTCAGAAAACGTGCTCAGCTCGTCGAGAAAATGCGATTTAAGCAATAAAATTAAAAATGCACCTAAAACCTAAACCAAACGTTGCAGATGGTCATTTCTTCATGCGCAGTGGTCAACGCGGCACTCTCTAGCTGCCAAGAGCACTTTTTACTATGCGCACCCAACCAGAGTGACGGGAGGAGCACATTTCAGAAAACGTGCTCAGCTCGACGAGAAAATGCGATTTAAGCAATACAATTAAAAATGCACCCAAAACCTAAACCAAACGTTGCAGGTGGTTATTTCTTCATGCGCAGTGGTCAACGCGGCACTCTCTAGCTGCCAAGAGCAGTTTTTACTATGCGCACCCAACCAGAGTGACGGGAGGAGCACATTTCAGAAAACGTGCTCAGCTCGTCGAGAAAATGCGATTTAAGCAATAAAATTAAAAATGCACCTAAAACCTAAACCAAACGTTGCAGGTGGTTATTTCTTCATGCGCAATGGTCAACGCGGCACTGTCTAGCTGCCAAGAGCACTTTTTACTATGCACACCCAACCAGAGTGACGGGAGGAGCACATTTCTGAAAACGTGCTCAGCTCGACGAGAAAATGCGATTTAAGCAATAAAATTAAAAATGCACCCAAAACCTAAAACAAACGTTGCACGTGGTTATTTCTTCATGCGCGGTGGTCAACGCGGCACTCTCTAGCTGCCAAGAGCACTTTTTACTATGCGCACCCAACCAGAGTGACGGGAGGAGCACATTTCAGAAAACGTGCTCAGCTCGTCGAGAAAATGCGAATTAAGCAATAAAATTAAAAATGCACCTAAAACCTAAACCAAACGTTGCAGGTGGTTATTTCTTCATGCGCAGTGGTCAACGCGGCACTCTCTAGCTGCCAAGAGCACTTTTTACTATGCGCACCCAACCAGAGTGACGGGAGGAGCACATTTCAGAAAACGTGCTCAGCTCGTCGAGAAAATGCGATTTAAGCAATAAAATTAAAAATGCACCTAAAACCTAAACCAAACGTTGCAGGTGGTTATTTCTTCATGCGCAGCAGTCAACGCGGCACTCTCTAGCTTCCAAGAGCACTTTTTACTATGCGCACCCAACCAGAGTGACGGGAGGAGCACATTTCATAAAACGTGCTCAGCTCGTCGAGAAAATGCGATTTAAGCAATAAAATTAAAAATGCACCTAAAACCTAAACCAAACGTTGCAGGTGGTTATTTCTTCATGCGCAGTGGTCAACGCGGCACTCTCTAGCTGCCAAGAGCACTTTTTACTATGCGCACCCAACCAGAGTGACGGGAGGAGCACATTTCAGAAAACGTGCTCAGCTCGTCGAGAAAATGCAATTTAAGCAATAAAATTAAAAATGCACATAAAACCTAAACCAAACGTTGCAGGTGGTTATTTCTTCATGCGCAGTGGTCAACGCGGCACTCTCTAGCTGCCAAGAGCACTTTTTACTATGTGCACCCAACCAGAGTGACGGGAGGAGCACATTTCAGAAAACGTGCTCAGCTCGTCGAGAAAATGCAATTTAAGCAATAAAATTAAAAATGCACCTAAAACCTAAACCAAACGTTGCAGATGGTCATTTCTTCATGCGCAGTGGTCAACGCGGCACTCTCTAGCTGCCAAGAGCACTTTTTACTATGCGCACCCAACCAGAGTAACGGCAGGAGCACATTTCAGAAAACGTGCTCAGCTCGTCGAGAAAATGCGATTTAAGCAATAAAATTAAAAATGCACCTAAAACCTAAACCAAACGTTGCAGATGGTCATTTCTTCATGCGCAGCAGTCAACGCGGCACTCTCTAGCTGCCAAGAGCACTTTTTACTATGCGCACCCAACCAGAGTGACGGGAGGAGCACATTTCAGAAAACGTGCTCAGCTCGACGAGAAAATGCGATTTAAGCAATAAAATTAAAAATGCACCCAAAACCTAAACCAAACGTTGCAGATGGTCATTTCTTCTTGCGCAGTGGTCAACGCGGCACTCTCTAGCTGCCAAGAGCACTTTTTACTATGCGCACCAAACCAGAGTGACGGGAGGAGCACATTTCAGAAAACGTGCTCAGCTCGTCGAGAAAATGCGATTTAAGCAATGAAATTAAAAATGCACCTAAAACCTAAACCAAACGTTGCAGGTGGTTATTTCTTCATGCGCAATGGTCAACGCGGCACTCTCTAGCTGCCAAGAGCACTTTTTACTATGCGCACCCAACAAGAGTGACGGGAGGAGCACATTTCAGAAAACGTGCTCAGCTCGTCGAGAAAATGCGATTTAAGCAATAAAATTAAAAATGCACCTAAAACCTAAACCAAACTTGCAGGTGGTTATTTCTTCATGTGCAGTGGTCAACACGGCACTCTCTAGCTGCCAAGAGGACTTTTAACTATGCGCACCCAACCAGAGTGACGGGAGGAGCACATTTCAGAAAACGTGCTCAGCTCGTCGAGAAAATGCGATTTAAGCAATAAAATTAAAAATGCACCTAAAACCTAAACCAAACGTTGCAGGTGGTTATTTCTTCATGCGCAGTGGTCAACGCGGTACTCTCTAGCTGCCAAGAGCACTTTTTACTATGCGCACCCAACCAGAGTGACGGGAGGAGCACATTTCAGAAAACGTGCTCAGCTCGTCGAGAAAATGCGATTTAAGCAATAAAATTAAAAATGCACCTAAAACCTAAACCAAACGTTGCAGATGGTCATTTCTTCATGCGCAGTGGTCAACGCGGCACTCTCTAGCTGCCAAGAGCACTTTTTACTATGCGCACCCAACCAGAGTGACGGGAGGAGCACATTTCAGAAAACGTGCTCAGCTCGTCGAGAAAATGCGATTTAAGCAATAAAATTAAAAATGCACCTAAAACCTAAACCAAACGTTGCAGATGGTCATTTCTTCATGCGCAGTGGTCAACGCGGCACTCTCTAGCTGCCAAGAGCACTTTTTACTATGCGCACCCAACAAGAGTAACGGGAGGAGCACATTTCAGAAAACGTGCTCAGCTCGTCGAGAAAATGCGATTTAAGCAATAAAATTAAAAATGCACCCAAAACCTAAACCAAACGTTGCAGGTGGTTATTTCTTCATGCGCAGTGGTCAACGCGGCACTCTCTAGCTGCCAAGAGCACTTTTTACTATGCGCACCCAACCAGAGTGACGGGAGGAGCACATTTCAGAAAACGTGCTCAGCTCGTCCAGAAAATGCGATTTAAGCAATAAAATTAAAAATGCACCCAAAACCTAAACCAAACGTTGCAGGTGGTTATTTCTTCATGCGCAGTGGTCAACGCGGCACTCTCTAGCTGCCAAGAGCACATTTTACTATGCGCACCCAACCAGAGTGACGGGAGGAGCACATTTCAGAAAACGTGCTCAGCTCGTCGAGAAAATGCGATTTAAGCAATAAAATTAAAAATGCACCCAAAACCTAAACCAAACGTTGCAGGTGGTTATTTCTTCATGCGCAGTGGTCAACGCGGCACTCTCTAGCTGCCAAGAGCACTTTTTACTATGCGCACCCAACCAGAGTGACAGGAGGAGCACATTTCAGAAAACGTGCTCAGCTCGTCGAGAAAATGCGATTTAAGCAATAAAATTAAAAATGCACCTAAAACCTAAACCAAACGTTGCAGGTGGTTATTTCTTCATGCGCAGTGGTCAACGCGGCACTCTCTAGCTGCCAAGAGCACTTTTTGCTATGCGCACCCAACAAGAGTGACGGGAGGAGCACATTTCAGAAAACGTGCTCAGCTCGTCGAGAAAATGCGATTTAAGCAATCAAATTAAAAATGCACCTAAAACCTAAACCAAACGTTGCAGATGGTCATTTCTTCATGCGCAGTGGTCAACGCGGCACTCTCTAGCTGCCAAGAGCACTTTTTATTATGCGCACCCAACCAGAGTGACGGGAGGAGCACATTTCAGAAAACGTGTTCAGCTCGTCGAGAAAATGCGATTTAAGCAATAAAATTAAAAATGCACCCAAAACCTAAACCAAACGTTGCAGATGGTCATTTCTTCATGCGCAGTGGTCAACGCGGCACTCTCTAGCTGCCAAGAACACTTTTTACTATGCGCACCCGACCAGAGTGACGGGAGGAGCACATTTCAGAAAACGTGCTCAGCTCGACGAGAAAATGCGATTTAAGCAATAAAATTAAAAATGCACCCAAAACCTAAACCAAACGTTGCAGGTGGTTATTTCTTCATGCGCAGTGGTCAACGCGGCACTCTCTAGCTGCCAAGAGCACTTTTTACTATGCGCATCCAACCAGAGTGACGGGAGGAGCACATTTCAGAAAACGTGCTCAGCTCGTCGAGAAAATGCGATTTAAGCAATAAAATTAAAAATGCACCTAAAACCTAAACCAAACGTTGCGGGTGGTTATTTCTTCGTGCGCAGTGGTCAACGCGGCACTCTCTAGCTGCCAAGAGCACTTTTTACTATGCGCACCCAACCAGAGTGACGGGAGGAGCACATTTCAGAAAACGTGCTCAGCTCGTCGAGAAAATGCGATTTAAGCAATAAAATTAAAAATGCACCCAAAACCTAAACCAAACGTTGCAGGTGGTTATTTCTTCATGCGCAGTGGTCAACGCGGCACTCTCTAGCTGCCAAGAGCACTTTTTACTATGTGCATCCAACCAGAGTGACGGGAGGAGCACATTTCAGAAAACGTGCTCAGCTCGTCGAGAAAATGCGATTTAAGCAATGAAATTAAAAATGCACCTAAAACCTAAACCAAACGTTGCAGGTGGTTATTTCTTCATGCGCAATGGTCAACGCGGCACTCTCTAGCTGCCAAGAGCACTTTTTACTATGCGCACCCAACCAGAGTGACGGGAGGAGCACATTTCAGAAAACGTGCTCAGCTCGTCGGGAAAATGCGATTTAAGCAATAAAATTAAAAATGCACCTAAAACCTAAACCAAACGTTGCAGATGGTCATTTCTTCATGCGCAGCAGTCAACGCGGCACTCTCTAGCTGCCAAGAGCACTTTTTACTATGCGCACCCAACCAGAGTGACGGGAGGAGCACATTTCAGAAAACGTGCTCAGCTCGACGAGAAAATGCGATTTAAGCAATAAAATTAAAAATGCACCCAAAACCTAAACCAAACGTTGCAGATGGTCATTTCTTCTTGCGCAGTGGTCAACGCGGCACTCTCTAGCTGCCAAGAGCACTTTTTACTATGCGCACCCAACCAGAGTGACGGGAGGAGCACATTTCAGAAAACGTGCTCAGCTCGTCGAGAAAATGCGATTTAAGCAATGAAATTAAAAATGCACCTAAAACCTAAACCAAACGTTGCAGGTGGTTATTTCTTCATGCGCAATGGTCAACGCGGCACTCTCTAGCTGCCAAGAGCACTTTTTACTATGCGCACCCAACCAGAGTGACGGGAGGAGCACATTCCAGAAAACGTGCTCAGCTCGTCGAGAAAATGCGATTTAAGCAATAAAATTAAAAATGCACCCAAAACCTAAACCAAACGTTGCAGATGGTCATTTCTTCATGTGCAGTGGTGAACGCGGCACTCTCTAGCTGCCAAGAGCACTTTTTACTATGCGCACCCAACCAGAGTGACAGGAGGAGCACATTTCAGAAAACGTGCTCAGCTCGTTGAGAAAATGCGATTTAAGCAATAAAATTAAAAATGCACCCAAAACCTAAACCAAACGTTGCAGGTGGTTATTTCTTCATGCGCAGTGGTCAACGCGGCACTCTCTAGCTGCCAAGAGCACTTTTTACTATGCGCACCCAACCAGAGTGACGGGAGGAGCGCATTTCAGAAAACGTGCTCAGCTCGACGAGAAAATGCGATTTAAGCAATAAAATTAAAAATGCACCCAAAACCTAAACCAAACGTTGCAGGTGGTTATTTCTTCATGCGCAGCAGTCAACGCGGCACTCTCTAGCTGCCAAGAGCACTTTTTACTATGCGCACCCAACCAGAGTGACGGGAGGAGCACATTTCAGAAAACGTGCTCAGCTCGTCGAGAAAATGAGATTTAAGCAATAAAATTAAAAATGCACCTAAAACCTAAACCAAACGTTGCAGGTGGTTATTTCTTCATATGCAGCAGTCAACGCGGCACTCTCTAGCTGCCAAGAGCACTTTTTACTATGCGCACCCAACCAGAGTGACGGGAGGAGCACATTTCAGAAAACGTGCTCAGCTCGTCGAGAAAATGCGATTTAAGCAATAAAATTAAAAATGCACCCAAAACCTAAACCGATCGTTGCAGGTGGTTATTTCTTCATGCGCAGTGGTCAACGCGGCACTCTCTAGCTGCCAAGAGCACTTTTTACTATGCGCACCCAACCAGAGTGACGGGAGGAGCACATTTCAGAAAACGTGCTCAGCTCGTCCAGAAAATGCGATTTAAGCAATAAAATTAAAAATGCACCTAAAACCTAAACCAAACGTTGCAGATGGTCATTTCTTCATGCGCAATGGTCAACGCAGCACTCTCTAACTGCCAAGAGCACTTTTTACTATGCACACCCAACCAGAGTGACGGGAGGAGCACATTTCAGAAAACGTGCTCAGCTCGTCGAGATAATGCGATTTAAGCAATAAAATTAAAAATGCACCTAAAAACCTAAACCAAACGTTGCAGGTGGTTATTTCTTCATGCGCAGTGGTCAACGCGGCACTCTCTAGCTGCCAAGAGCATTTTTTACTATGCGCACCCAACCAGAGTGACGGGAGGAGCACATTTCAGAAAACGTGCTCAGCTCGTCGAGAAAATGCGATTTAAGCAATAAAATTAAAAATGCACCTAAAACCTAAACCAAACGTTGCAGATGGTTATTTCTTCATGCGCAGTGGTCAACGCGGCACTCTCTAGCTGCCAAGAGCACTTTTTACTATGTGCACCCAACCAGAGTGACGGGAGGAGCACATTTCAGAAAACGTGCTCAGCTCGTCGAGAAAATGCGATTTAAGCAATACAATTAAAATTGCATCTAAAACCTAAACCAAACGTTGCAGGTAGTTATTTCTTCATGCGCAGTGGTCAACGCGGCATTCTCTAGCTGCCAAGAGCACTTTTTACTATGCGCACCCAACCAGAGTGACGGGAGGAGCACATTCCAGAAAACGTGCTCAGCTCGTCGAGAAAATGCGATTTAAGCAATAAAATTAAAAATGCACCCAAAACCTAAACCAAACGTTGCAGATGGTTATTTCTTCATGCGCAGTGGTCAACAAGGCACTCTCTAGCTGCCAAGAGCACTTTTTACTATGCGCACCCACCCAGAGTGACGGGAGGAGCACATTCCAGAAAACGTGCTCAGCTCGTCGAGAAAATGCGATTTAAGCAATAAAATTAAAAATGCACCCAAAACCTAAACCAAACGTTGCAGATGGTCATTTCTTTATGTGCAGTGGTCAACGCGGCACTCTCTAGCTGCCAAGAGCACTTTTTACTATGCACACCCAACCAGAGTGACGGGAGGAGCGCATTCCAGAAAACGTGCTCAGCTCGTCGAGAAAATGCGATTTAAGCAATAAAATTAAAAATGCACCCAAAACCTAAACCAAACGTTGCAGATGGTCATTTCTTCATGTGCAGTGGTGAACCCGGCACTCTCTAGCTGCCAAGAGCACTTTTTACTATGCCCACCCAATCAGAGTGACAGGAGGAGCACATTTCAGAAAACGTGCTCAGCTCGTTGAGAAAATGCGATTTAAGCAATACAATTAAAAATGCACCCAAAACCTAAACCAAACGTTGCAGGTGGTTATTTCTTCATGCGCAGTGGTCAACGCGGCACTCTCTAGCTGCCAAGAGCACTTTTTACTATGCGCACCCAACCAGAGTGACGGGAGGAGCGCATTTCAGAAAACGTGCTCAGCTCGACGAGAAAATGCGATTTAAGCAATACAATTAAAAATGCACCTAAAACCTAAACCAAACGTTGCAGATGGTCATTTCTTCATGCGCAGTGGTCAACGCGGCACTCTCTAGCTGCCAAGAGCACTTTTTACTATACACACCCAACCAGAGTGACGGGAGGAGCACATTCCAGAAAACGTGCTCAGCTCGTCGAGAAAATGCGATTTAAGCAATAAAATTAAAAATGCACCCAAAACCTAAACCAAACGTTGCAGATGGTCATTTCTTTATGTGCAGTGGTCAACGCGGCACTCTCTAGCTGCCAAGAGCACTTTTTACTATGCACACCCAACCAGAGTGACGGGAGGACCGCATTCCAGAAAACGTGCTCAGCTCGTCGAGAAAATGCGATTTAAGCAATGAAATTAAAAATGCACCCAAAACCTAAACCAAACGTTGCAGATGGTCATTTCTTCATGTGCAGTGGTGAACGCGGCACTCTCTAGCTGCCAAGAGCACTTTTTACTATGCCCACCCAATCAGAGTGACAGGAGGAGCACATTTCAGAAAACGTGCTCAGCTCGTTGAGAAAATGCGATTTAAGCAATACAATTAAAAATGCACCCAAAACCTAAACCAAACGTTGCAGGTGGTTATTTCTTCATGCGCAGTGGTCAACGCGGCACTCTCTAGCTGCCAAGAGCACTTTTTACTATGCGCACCCAACCAGAGTGACGGGAGGAGCGCATTTCAGAAAACGTGCTCAGCTCGACGAGAAAATGCGATTTAAGCAATACAATTAAAAATGCACCTAAAACCTAAACCAAACGTTGCAGATGGTCATTTCTTCATGCGCAGTGGTCAACGCGGCACTCTCTAGCTGCCAAGAGCACTTTTTACTATGCGCACCCAACCAGAGTGACGGGAGGAGCACATTTCAGAAAACGTGCTCAGCTCGTCCAGACAATGCGATTTAAGCAATAAAATTAAAAATGCACCCAAAACCTAAACCAAACGTTGCAGGTGGTTATTTCTTCATGCGCAGTGGTCAACGCGGCACTCTCTAGCTGCCAAGAGCACTTTTTACTATGCGCACCCAACCAGAGTGACGGGAGGAGCACATTTCAGAAAACGTGCTCAGCTCGTCGAGAAAATGCGATTTAAGCAATAAAATTTAAAATGCACCTAAAACCTAAACCTGTTCCCCAAGTCGCCGCCCGAGTGCGGTGCGGTTCGGTTCCCCAAGTCGCCGCCCGAGTGCGGCGCGGTTCGGTTCCCCAAGTCGCCGCCCGAGTGCGGCGCAGTTCGGTTCCCCTAGTTTTTTTTTTTGGGACGTCGGGAGACGTCCCTTGTGGGGGGGGTTCTGTCACGTCGCCCCCAACTGCTCCACTATGTGTCTGTTGTCTTGGTTTCTGTCTGTGTGCTCGCCCCTCCCCTCCTGTGTGCCCATGATCAGTGTGATTGTTCCCACCTGCCTCTCGTTACCTGTCTTGTATAAAAGTCCTGTCTGCCCCTCACTTGGTCGTCCTGCTCCATGCTCCACAACCGACCGTGACAAAACCAAACGTTGCAGGTGGTTATTTCTTCATGCGCAGTGGTCAACGCGGCACTCTCTAGCTGCCAAGAGCACTTTTTACTATGCGCACCCAACCAGAGTGACGGGAGGAGCACATTCCAGAAAACGTGCTCAGCTCGTCGAGAAAATGCGATTTAAGCAATAAAATTAAAAATGCACCCAAAACCTAAACCAAACGTTGCAGATGGTCATTTCTTCATGTGCAGTGGTGAACGCGGCACTCTCTAGCTGCCAAGAGCACTTTTTACTATGCGCACCCAACCAGAGTGAAAGGAGGAGCACATTTCAGAAAACGTGCTCAGCTCGTTGAGAAAATGCGATTTAAGCAATAAAATTAAAAATGCACCTAAAACCTAAACCAAACGTTGCAGGTGGTTATTTCTTCATGCGCAGTGGTCAACGCGGCACTCTCTAGCTGCCAAGAGCACTTTTTACTATGCGCACCCAACCAGAGTGACGGGAGGAGCGCATTTCAGAAAACGTGCTCAGCTCGTCGAGAAAATGCGATTTAAGCAATAAAATTAAAAATGCACCCAAAACCTAAACCAAACGTTGCAGGTGGTTATTTCTTCATGCGCAGTGGTCAACGCGGCACTCTCTAGCTGCCAAGAGCACTTTTTTACTATGCGCACCCAACCAGAGTGACGGGAGGAGCACATTTCAGAAAACGTGCTCAGCTCGTCGAGAAAATGAGATTTAAGCAATAAAATTAAAAATGCACCTAAAACCTAAACCAAACGTTGCAGGTGGTTATTTCTTCATATGCAGCAGTCAACGCGGCACTCTCTAGCTGCCAAGAGCACTTTTTACTATGCGCACCCAACCAGAGTGACGGGAGGAGCACATTTCAGAAAACGTGCTCAGCTCGTCGAGAAAATAAGATTTAAGCAATAAAATTAAAAATGCACCTAAAAACCTAAACCAAACGTTGCAGGTGGTTATTTCTTCATGCGCATTGGTCAACGCGGCACTCTCTAGCTGCCAAGAGCACTTTTTACTATGTGCACCCAACCAGAGTGACGGGAGGAGCACGTTTCAGAAAACGTGCTCAGCTCGTCGAGAAAATGCGATTTAAGCAATAAAATTAAAAATGCACCCAAAACATTAAACCAAACGTTGCAGGTGGTTATTTCTTCATGCGCAGTGGTCAACGCGGCACTCTCTAGCTGCCAAGAGCATTTTTTACTATGCGCACCCAACCAGAGTGACGGGGGGAGCACATTTCAGAAAACGTGCTCAGCTCGTCCAGAAAATGCGATTTAAGCAATAAAATTAAAAATGCACCTAAAACCTAAACCAAACGTTGCAGATGGTCATTTCTTCATGCGCAGTGGTCAACGCGGCACTCTCTAGCTGCCAAGAGCACTTTTTACTATGCACACCCAACCAGAGTGACGGGAGGAGCACATTTCAGAAAACGTGCTCAGCTCGTCCAGACAATGCGATTTAAGCAATAAAATTAAAAATGCACCCAAAACCTAAACCAAACGTTGCAGGTGGTTATTTCTTCATGCGCAGTGGTCAACGCGGCACTCTCTAGCTGCCAAGAGCACTTTTTACTATGCGCACCCAACCAGAGTGACGGGAGGAGCACATTTCAGAAAACGTGCTCAGCTCGTCGAGAAAATGCGATTTAAGCAATAAAATTAAAAATGCACCTAAAACCTAAACCAAACGCTGCAGATGGTCATTTCTTCATGCGCAGTGGTCAACGCGGCACTCTCTAGCTGCCAAGAACACTTTTTACTATACACACCCAACCAGAGTGACGGGAGGAGCACATTCCAGAAAACGTGCTCAGCTCGTCGAGAAAATGCGATTTAAGCAATAAAATTAAAAATGCACCCAAAACCTAAACCAAACGTTGCATGTGGTTATTTCTTCATGCACAGTGGTCAACGCGGCACTCTCTAGCTGCCAAGAGCACTTTTTACTATGCGCACCCAACCAGAGTGACGGGAGGAGCACATTTCAGAAAACGTGCTCAGCTCGTCGAGAAAATGCGATTTAAGCAATAAAATTAAAAATGCACCCAAAACCTAAACCAAACGTTGCAGGTGGTTATTTCTTCATATGCAGCAGTCAACGCGGCACTCTCTAGCTGCCAA
This sequence comes from Syngnathus scovelli, assembly GCF_024217435.2. Lineage (NCBI taxonomy): Eukaryota > Metazoa > Chordata > Actinopteri > Syngnathiformes > Syngnathidae > Syngnathus > Syngnathus scovelli. Next base: position 1,701,476 of record NW_026061342.1, on the reverse strand, counting down.
GAGCACTTTTTACTATGCGCACCCAACCAGAGTGACGGGAGGAGCACATTTCAGAAAACGTGCTCAGCTCGTCGAGAAAATGCGATTTAAGCAATAAAATTAAAAATGGACCCAAAACCTAAACCAAACGTTGCAGATGGTCATTTCTTCATGTGCAGTGGTCAACGCGGCACTCTCTAGCTGCCAAGAGCACTTTTTACTATGCACACCCAACCAGAGTGACGGGAGGAGCACATTTCAGAAAACGTGCTCAGCTCGTCGAGAAAATGCGATTTAAGCAATAAAATTAAAAATGCACCCAAAACCTAAACCAAACGTTGCAGGTGGTTATTTCTTCATGCGCAGTGGTCAACGCGGCACTCTCTAGCTGCCAAGAGCACTTTTTACTATGCGCACCCAACCAGAGTGACGGGAGGAGCACATTTCAGAAAACGTGCTCAGCTCGTCCAGAAAATGCGATTTAAGCAATAAAATTAAAAATGCACATAAAACCTAAACCAAACGTTGCAGATGGTCATTTCTTCATGCGCAGTGGTCAACGCGGCACTCTCTAGCTGCCAAGAGCACTTTTTACTATGCACACCCAACCAGAGTGACGGGAGGAGCGCATTTTAGAAAACGTGCTCAGCTCGACGAGAAAATGCGATTTAAGCAATAAAATTAAAAATGCACCCAAAACCTAAACCAAACGTTGCAGGTGGTTATTTCTTCATGCGCAGTGGTCAACGCGGCACTCTCTAGCTGCCAAGAGCACTTTTTACTATGCGCACCCAACCAGAGTGACAGGAGGAGCACATTTCAGAAAACGTGCTCAGCTCGTCGAGAAAATGCGATTTAAGCAATAAAATTAAAAATGCACCCAAAACCTAAACCAAACGTTGCAGGTGGTTATTTCTTCATATGCAGCAGTCAACGCGGCACTCTCTAGCTGCCAAGAGCACTTTTTACTATGCGCACCCAACCAGAGTGACGGGAGGAGCACATTTCAGAAAACGTGCTCAGCTCGTCGAGAAAATGCGATTTAAGCAATAAAATAAAAAATGCACCTAAAACCTAAACCAAACGTTGCAGGTGGATATTTCTTCATGCGCAGTGGTCAACGCGGCACTCTCTAGCTGCCAAGAGCACTTTTTACTATGCGCACCCAACCAGAGTGACGGGAGGAGCACATTTCGGAAAACGTGCTCAGCTCGTCGAGAAAATGCGATTTAAGCAATAAAATTAAAAATGCACCTAAAACCTAAACCAAACGTTGCAGGTGGTTATTTCTTCATGCGCAGTGGTCAACGCGGCACTCTCTCGCTGCCAAGAGCACTTTTTACTATGCGCACCCAACCAGAGTGACGGGAGGAGCACATTTCAGAAAACGTGCTCAGCTCATCGAGAAAATGCGATTTAAGCAATAAAATTAAAAATGCACCTAAAACCTAAACCAAACGTTGCAGGTGGTTATTTCTTCATGCGCAGTGGTCAACGCGGCACTCTCTAGCTGCCAAGAGCACTTTTTACTATGCGCACCCAACCAGAGTGACGGGAGGAGCACATTTCAGAAAACGTGCTCAGCTCGTCGAGAAAATGCGATTTAAGCAATAAAATTAAAAATGCACCTAAAATCTAAACCAAACGTTGCAGGTGGTTATTTCTCCGTGCGCAGCAGTCAACGCGGCACTCTCTAGCTGCCAAGAGCACTTTTTACTATGCGCACCCAACCAGAGTGACGGGAGGAGCACATTTCAGAAAACGTGCTCAGCTCGTCGAGTAAATGCAATTTAAGCAATAAAATTAAAAATGCACCCAAAACCTAAACAAAACGTTGCAGGTGGTTATTTCTTTATGCGCAGTGGTCAACGCGGCACTCTCTAGCTGCCAAGAGCACTTTTTACTATGCGCACCCAACCAGAGTGACGGGAGGAGCACATTCCAGAAAACGTGCTCAGCTCGTCGAGAAAATGCGATTTAAGCAATAAAATTAAAAATGCACCCAAAACCTAAACCAAACGTTGCAGATGGTCATTTCTTCATGCGCAGTGGTTAACGCGGCACTCTCTAGCTGCCAAGAGCACTTTTTACTATGCGCACCCAACCAGAGTGACGGGAGGAGCACATTTCAGAAAACGTGCTCAGCTCGTTGAGAAAATGCGATTTAAGCAATAAAATTAAAAATGCACCCAAAACCTAAACCAAACGTTGCAGGTGGTTATTTCTTCATGCGCAGTGGTCAACGCGGCACTCTCTAGCTGCCAAGAGCACTTTTTACTATGCACAGCCAACCAGAGTGACGGGAGGAGCGCATTTCAGAAAACGTGCTCAGCTCGACGAGAAAATGCGATTTAAGCAATAAAATTAAAAATGCACCCAAAACCTAAACCAAACGTTGCAGGTGGTTATTTCTTCATGCGCAGTGGTCAACGCAGCACTCTCTAGCTGCCAAGAGCACTTTTTACGATGCACACCCAACCAGAGAAACGGGAGGAGCGCATTTCAGAAAAGGTGCTCAGCTCGACGAGAAAATGCGATTTAAGCAATAAAATTAAAAATGCACCCAAAACCTAAACCAAACGTAGCAGGTGGTAATTTCTTCATGCGCAGTGGTCAACGCGGCACTCTCTAGCTGCCAAGAGCACTTTTTACTATGCGCACCCAACCAGAGTGACGGGAGGAGCACATTTCAGAAAACGTGCTCAGCTCGTCGAGAAAATGCGATTTAAGCAATAAAATTAAAAATGCACCCAAAACCTAAACCAAACGTTGCAGGTGGTTATTTCTTCATGCGCAGTGGTCAACGCGGCACTCTCTAGCTGCCAAGAGCACTTTTTACTATGCGCACCCAACCAGAGTGACGGGAGGAGCACATTTCAGAAAACGTGCTCAGCTCGTCCAGAAAATGCGATTTAAGCAATAAAATTAAAAATGCACCTAAAACCTAAACCAAACGTTGCAGATGGTCATTTCTTCATGCGCAGTGGTCAACGCGGCACTCTCTAGCTGCCAAGAGCACTTTTTACTATGCGCACCCAACCAGAGTGACGGGAGGAGCGCATTTTAGAAAACGTGCTCAGCTCGACGAGAAAATGCGATTTAAGCAATAAAATTAAAAATGCACCCAAAACCTAAACCAATCGTTGCAGATGGTTATTTCTTCATTCGCAGTGGTCAACGCGGCACTCTCTAGCTGCCAAGAGCACTTTTTACTATGCGCACCCAACCAGAGTGACGGGAGGAGCACATTTCAGAAAACGTGCTCAGCTCGTCGAGAAAATGCGATTTAAGCAATAAAATTAAAAATGCACCCAAAACCTAAACCAAACGTTGCAGGTGGTTATTTCTTCATGCGCAGTGGTCAACGCGGCACTCTCTAGCTGCCAAGAGCACTTTTTACTATGCGCACCCAACCAGAGTGACGGGAGGAGCACATTTCAGAAAACGTGCTCAGCTCGTCGAGAAAATGCGATTTAAGCAATAAAATTAAAAATGCACCCAAAACCTAAACCAAACGTTGCAGGTGGTTATTTCTTCATATGCAGCAGTCAACGCGGCACTCTCTAGCTGCCAAGAGCACTTTTTACTATGCGCACCCAACCAGAGTGACGGGAGGAGCACATTTCAGAAAACGTGCTCAGCTCGTCGAGAAAATGCGATTTAAGCAATAAAATAAAAAATGCACCTAAAACCTAAACCAAACGTTGCAGGTGGATATTTCTTCATGCGCAGTGGTCAACGCGGCACTCTCTAGCTGCCAAGAGCACTTTTTACTATGCGCACCAAACCAGAGTGACGTGAGGAGCACATTTCAGAAAACGTGCTCAGCTCGTCGAGAAAATGCGATTTAAGCAATAAAATTAAAAATGCACCCAAAACATTAAACCAAAGGTTGCAGGTGGTAATTTCTTCATGCGCAGTGGTCAACGCGGCACTCTCGCTGCCAAGAGCATTTTTTACTATGCGCACCCAACCAGAGTGACGGGAGGAGCACATTTCAGAAAACGTGCGCAGCTCGTCGAGAAAATGCGATTTAAGCAATAAAATTAAAAATGCACCCAAAACCTAAACCAAACGTTGCAGATGGTCATTTCTTCATGCGCAGTGGTCAACGCGGCACTCTCTAGCTGCCAAGAGCACGTTTTACTATGCGCACCCAACCAGAGTGACGGGAGGAGCACATTTCAGAAAACGTGCTCAGCTCGTTGAGAAAATGCGATTTAAGCAATAAAATTAAAAATGCACCCAAAACCTAAACCAAACGTTGCAGATGGTCATTTCTTCATGCGCAGTGGTCAACGCGGCACTCTCTAGCTGCCAAGAGCACTTTTTACTATGCACACCCAACCAGAGTGACGGGAGGAGCACATTTAAGAAAACGTGCTCAGCTCGTCGAGAAAATGCGATTTAAGCAATAAAATTAAATATGCAACTAAAACCTAAACCAAACGCTTCAGATGGTCATTTCTTCATGCGCAGTGGTCAACGCGGCACTCTCTAGCTGCCAAGAGCACTTTTTACTATACACACCCAACCAGAGTGACGGGAGGAGCACATTTCAGAAAACGTGCTCAGCTCGTCGAGAAAATGCAATTTAAGCAATAAAATTAAAAATGCACCCAAAACCTAAACCAAACGTTGCAGGTGGTTATTTCTTCATGCGCAGTGGTCAACGCGGCACTCTCTAGCTGCCAAGAGCACTTTTTACTATGCGCACCCAACCAGAGTGACGGGAGGAGCGCATTTCAGAAAACGTGCTCAGCTCGTCGAGAAAATGCGATTTAAGCAATAAAATTAAAAATGCACCTAAAACCTAAACCAAAAGTTGCAGGTGGTTATTTCTTCATACGCAGCAGTCAACACGGCACTCTCTAGCTGCCAAGAGCACTTTTTACTATGCGCACCCAACCAGAGTGACGGGAGGAGCACATTTCAGAAAACGTGTTCAGCTCGTCGAGAAAATGCGATTTAAGCAATAAAATTAAAAATGCACCCAAAACCTAAACCAAACGTTGCAGATGGTCATTTCTTCATGTGCAGTGGTCAACGCGGCACTCTCTAGCTGCCAAGAGCACTTTTTACTATGCACACCCAACCAGAGTGACGGGAGGAGCGCATTTCAGAAAACGTGCTCAGCTCGTCGAGAAAATGCGATTTAAGCAATAAAATTAAAAATGCACCCAAAACCTAAACCAAACGTTGCAGGTGGTTATTTCTTCATGCGCAGTAGTCAATGCGGCACTCTCTAGCTGCCAAGAGCACTTTTTACTATGCGCACCCAACCAGAGTGACGGGAGGAGCACATTTCAGAAAACGTGCTCAGCTCGTCGAGAAAATGCGATTTAAGCAATAAAATTAAAAATGCACCTAAAACCTAAACCAAACGCTGCAGATGGTCATTTCTTCATGCGCAGTGGTCAACGCGGCACTCTCTAGCTGCCAAGAGCACTTTTTACTATACACACCCAACCAGAGTGACGGGAGGAGCACATTCCAGAAAACGTGCTCAGCTCGTCGAGAAAATGCGATTTAAGCAATAAAATTAAAAATGCACCCAAAACCTAAACCAAACGTTGCAGATGGTCATTTCTTCATGTGCAGTGGTCAACGCGGCACTCTCTAGCTGCCAAGAGCACTTTTTACTATGCGCACCCAACCAGAGTGACGGGAGGAGCGCATTTCTGAAAACGTGCTCAGCTCGTCGAGAAAATGCGATTTAAGCAATAAAATTAAAAATGCACCCAAAACCTAAACCAAACGTTGCAGGTGGTTATTTCTTCATGCGCAGTGGTCAACGCGGCACTCTCTAGCTGCCAAGAGCACTTTTTACTATGCGCACCCAACCAGAGTGACGGGAGGAGCACATTTCAGAAAACGTGCTCAGCTCGTCGAGAAATTGCGATTTAAGCAATAAAATTAAAAATGCACCCAAAACCTAAACCAAACGTTGCTGGTGGTTATTTCTTCATGCGCAGTGGTCAACGCGGCATTCTCTAGCTGCCAAGAGCACTTTTTACTATGCGCACCCAACCAGAGTGACGGGAGGAGCACATTTCAGAAAACGTGCTCAGCTCGTCGAGAAAATGCGATTTAAGCAATAAAATTAAAAATGCACCCAAAACCTAAACCAAACGTTGCAGATGGTCGTTTCTTAATGCGCAGTGGTCAACGCGGCACTCTCTAGCTGCCAAGAGCACTTTTTACTATGCACACCCAACCAGAGTGACGGGAGGAGCGCATTTTAGAAAACGTGCTCAGCTCGACGAGAAAATGCGATTTAAGCAATAAAATTAAAAATGCACCCAAAACCTAAACCAAACGTTGCAGGTGGTTATTTCTTCATGCGCAGTGGTCAACGCGGCACTCTCTAGCTGCCAAGAGCACTTTTTACTATGCGCACCCAACCAGAGTGACGGGAGGAGCACTTTTCAGAAAACGTGCTCAGCTCGTCGAGAAAATGCGATTTCAGCAATAAAATTAAAAATGCACCCAAAACCTAAACCAAACGTTGCAGGTGGTTATTTCTTCATGCGCAGTGGTCAACGCGGCACTCTCTAGCTGCCAAGAGCACTTTTTACTATGCACACCCAACCAGAGTGACGGGAGGAGCGCATTTCAGGAACCGTGCTCAGCTCGTCGAGAAAATGCGATTTAAGCAATAAAATTAAAAATGCACCCAAAACCTAAACCAAACGTTGCAGATGGTCATTTCTTCATGCGCAGTGGTCAACGCGCCACTCTCTAGCTGCCAAGAGCACTTTTTACTATGCACACCCAACCAGAGTGACGGGAGGAGCGCATTTTAGAAAACGTGCTCAGCTCGACGAGAAAATGCGATTTAAGCAATAAAATTAAAAATGCACCCAAAACCTAAACCAAACGTTGCAGGTGGTTATTTCTTCATGCGCAGTGGTCAACGCGGCACTCTCTAGCTGCCAAGAGCACTTTTTACTATGCGCACCCAACCAGAGTGACGGGAGGAGCACATTTCAGAAAACGTGCTCAGCTCGTCGAGAAAATGCGATTTAAGCAATAAAATTAAAAATGCACCCAAAACCTAAACCAAACGTTGCAGGTGGTTATTTCTTCATGCGCAGTGGTCAACGCGGCACTCTCTAGCTGCCAAGAGCACTTTTTACTATGCGCACCCAACCAGAGTGACGGGAGGAGCACATTTCAGAAAACGTGCTCAGCTCGTCCAGAAAATGCGATTTAAGCAATAAAATTAAAAATGCACCTAAAACCTAAACCAAACGTTGCAGATGGTCATTTCTTCATGCGCAGTGGTCAACGCGGCAATCTCTAGCTGCCAAGAGCACTTTTTACTATGCACACCCAACCAGAGTGACGGGAGGAGCACATTTCAGAAAACGTGCTCAGCTCGTTGAGAAAATGCGATTTAAGCAATGAAATTAAAAATGCACCCAAAACCTAAACCAAACGTTGCAGGTGGTTATTTCTTCATGCGCAGTGGTCAACGCGGCACTCTCTAGCTGCCAAGAGCACTTTTTACTATGCGCACCCAACCAGAGTGACGGGAGGAGCACATTTCAGAAAACGTGCTCAGCTCGTCCAGAAAATGCGATTTAAGCAATAAAATTAAAAATGCACCCAAAACCTAAACCAAACGTTGCAGGAGGTTATTTCTTCATGCGCAGTGGTAAACGCGGCACTCTCTAGCTGCCAAGAGCACTTTTTACTATGCGCACCCAACCAGAGTGACGGGAGGAGCACATTTCAGAAAACGTGCTCAGCTCGTCGAGGAAATGCGATTTAAGCAATAAAATAAAAAATGCACCTAAAACCTAAACCAAACGTTGCAGGTGGATATTTCTTTATGCGCAGTGGTCAACGCGGCACTCTCTAGCTGCCAAGAGCACTTTTTACTATGCGCACCCAACCAGAGTGACGTGAGGAGCACATTTCAGAAAACGTGCTCAGCTCGTCGAGAAAATGCAATTTAAGCAATAACATTAAAAATGCACCTAAAACCTAAACCAAACGTTGCAGGTGGTTATTTCTTCATGCGCAGTGGTCAACGCGGCACTCTCTCGCTGCATAGAGCACTTTTTACTATGCGCACCCAACCAGAGTGACGGGAGGAGCACATTTCAGAAAACGGTCTCAGCTCGTCGAGAAAATGCGATTTAAGCAATAAAATTAAAAATGCACCTAAAACCTAAACCAAACGTTGCAGGTGGTTATTTCTTCGTGCGCAGCAGTCAACGCGGCACTCTCTAGCTGCCAAGAGCACTTTTTACTATGCGCACCCAACCAGAGTGACGGGAGGAGCACATTTCAGAAAACGTGCTCAGCTCGTCGAGTAAATGCGATTTAAGCAATAAAATTAAAAATGCACCAAAAACCTAAACCAAACGTTGCAGGTGGTTATTTCTTCATGCGCAGTGGTCAACGCGGCAGTCTCTAGCTGCCAAGAGCACTTTTTACTATGCGCACCCAACCAGAGTGACGGGAGGAGCACATTTCAGAAAACGTGCTCAGCTCGTCCAGAAAATGCGATTTAAGCAATAAAATTAAAAATGCACCTAAAACCTAAACCAAACGTTGCAGATGGTCATTTCTTCATGCGCAGTGGTCAACGCGGCACTCTCTAGCTACCAAGAGCATTTTTTACTATGCGCACCCAACCAGAGTGACGGGAGGAGCACATTTCAGAAAACGTGCTCAGCTCGTCGAGAAAATGCGATTTAAGCAATAAAATTAAAAATGCACCCAAAACCTAAACCAAACGTTGCAGGTGGTTATTTCTTAATGCGCAGTGGTCAACGCGGCACTCTCTAGCTGCCAAGAGCACTTTTTACTATGCACACCCAACCAGAGTGACGGGAGGAGCACATTTCAGAAAACGTGCTCAGCTCGTCGAGAAAATGCGATTTAAGCAATAAAATTAAAAATGCACCTAAAACCTAAACCAAACGTTGCAGGTGGTTATTTCTTCATGCGCAGTGGTCAACGCGGCACTCTCTAGCTGCCAAGAGCACTTTTTACTATGCGCACCCAACCAGAGTGACGGGAGGAGCACATTTCAGAAAACGTGCTCAGCTCGTCGAGTAAATGCAATTTAAGCAATAAAATTAAAAATGCACCCAAAACCTAAACCAAACGTTGCAGGTGGTTATTTCTTCATGCGCAGTGGTCAACGCGGCACTCTCTAGCTGCCAAGAGCACTTTTTACTATGCGCACCCAACCAGAGTGACGGGAGGAGCGCATTTCAGAAAACGTGCTCAGCTCGTCGAGAAAATGCGATTTAAGCAATAAAATTAAAAATGCACCTAAAACCTAAACCAAAAGTTGCAGGTGGTTATTTCTTCATGCGCAGCAGTCAACACGGCACTCTCTAGCTGCCAAGAGCACTTTTTACTATGCACACCCAACCAGAGTGACGGGAGGAGCGCATTTTAGAAAACGTGCTCAGCTCGACGAGAAAATGCGATTTAAGCAATAAAATTAAAAATGCACCCAAAACCTAAACCAAACGTTGCAGATGGTCATTTCTTCATGTGCAGTGGTCAACGCGGCACTCTCTAGCTGCCAAGAGCACTTTTTACAATGCACACCCAACCAGAGTGACGGGAGGAGCACATTTCAGAAAACGTGCTCAGCTCGTCGAGAAAATGCGATTTAAGCAATAAAATTAAAAATGCACCCAAAACCTAAACCAAACGTTGCAGGTGGTTATTTCTTCATGCGCAGTGGTCAACGCGGCACTCTATAGCTGCCAAGAGCACTCTCTAGCTGCCAAGAGCACTTTTTACTATGCGCACCCAACCAGAGTGACGGGAGGAGCACATTTCAGAAAACGTGCTCAGCTCGTCGAGAAAATGCGATTTAAGCAATAAAATTAAAAATGCACCTAAAACCTAAACCAAACGTTGCAGGTGGTTATTTCTTCATGCGCAGCAGTCAACGCGGCAGTCTCTAGCTGCCAAGAGCACTTTTTACTATGCGCACCCAACCAGAGTGACGGGAGGAGCACATTTCAGAAAACGTGCTCAGCTCGTCCAGAAAATGCGATTTAAGCAATAAAATTAAAAATGCACCTAAAACCTAAACCAAACGTTGCAGATGGTCATTTCTTCATGCGCAGTGGTCAACGCGGCACTCTCTAGCTGCCAAGAGCACTTTTTACTATGCACACCCAACCAGAGTGACGGGAGGAGCACATTTCAGAAAACGTGCTCAGCTCGTCCAGACAATGCGATTTAAGCAATAAAATTAAAAATGCACCCAAAACCTAAACCAAACGTTGCAGGTGGTTATTTCTTAATGCGCAGTGGTCAACGCGGCACTCTCTAGCTGCCAAGAGCACTTTTTACTGTGCGCACCCAACCAGAGTGACGGGAGGAGCGCATTTCAGAAAACGTGCTCAGCTCGTCGAGAAAATGCGATTTAAGCAATAAAATTAAAAATGCACCTAAAACCTAAACCAAACGTTGCAGGTGGTTATTTCTTCATGCGCAGCAGTCAACGCGGCACTCTCTAGCTGCCAAGAGCACTTTTTACTATGCGGACCCAACCAGAGTGACGGGAGGAGCACATTTCAGAAAACGTGCTTAGCTCGTCGAGAAAATGCGATTTAAGCAATAAAATAAAAAATGCACCCAAAACCTAAACCAAACGTTGCAGGTGGTTATTTCTTCATGCGCAGTGGTCAACGCGGCACTCTCTAGCTGCCAAGAGCACTTTTTACTATGCGCACCCAACCAGAGTGACGGGAGGAGCGCATTTCAGAAAACGTGCTCAGCTCGTCGAGAAAATGCGATTTAAGCAATAAAATTAAAAATGCACCTAAAACCTAAACCAAAAGTTGCAGGTGGTTATTTCTTCATACGCAGCAGTCAACACGGCACTCTCTAGCTGCCAAGAGCACTTTTTACTATGCGCACCCAACCAGAGTGACGGGAGGAGCACATTTCAGAAAACGTGTTCAGCTCGTCGAGAAAATGCGATTTAAGCAATAAAATTAAAAATGCACCCAAAACCTAAACCAAACGTTGCAGATGGTCATTTCTTCATGTGCAGTGGTCAACGCGGCACTCTCTAGCTGCCAAGAGCACTTTTTACTATGCACACCCAACCAGAGTGACGGGAGGAGCGCATTTCAGAAAACGTGCTCAGCTCGTCGAGAAAATGCGATTTAAGCAATAAAATTAAAAATGCACCCAAAACCTAAACCAAACGTTGCAGGTGGTTATTTCTTCATGCGCAGTAGTCAATGCGGCACTCTCTAGCTGCCAAGAGCACTTTTTACTATGCGCACCCAACCAGAGTGACGGGAGGAGCACATTTCAGAAAACGTGCTCAGCTCGTCGAGAAAATGCGATTTAAGCAATAAAATTAAAAATGCACCTAAAACCTAAACCAAACGCTGCAGATGGTCATTTCTTCATGCGCAGTGGTCAACGCGGCACTCTCTAGCTGCCAAGAGCACTTTTTACTATACACACCCAACCAGAGTGACGGGAGGAGCACATTCCAGAAAACGTGCTCAGCTCGTCCAGAAAATGCGATTTAAGCAATAAAATTAAAAATGCACCCAAAACCTAAACCAAACGTTGCAGGAGGTTATTTCTTCATGTGCAGTGGTAAACGCGGCACTCTCTAGCTGCCCAGAGCACTTTTTACTATGCGCACCCAACCAGAGTGACGGGAGGAGCACATTTCAGAAAACGTGCTCAGCTCGTCGAGGAAATGCGATTTAAGCAATAAAATAAAAAATGCACCTAAAACCTAAACCAAACGTTGCAGGTGGATATTTCTTTATGCGCAGTGGTCAACGCGGCACTCTCTAGCTGCCAAGAGCACTTTTTACTATGCGCACCCAACCAGAGTGACGTGAGGAGCACATTTCAGAAAACGTGCTCAGCTCGTCGAGAAAATGCAATTTAAGCAATAACATTAAAAATGCACCTAAAACCTAAACCAAACGTTGCAGGTGGTTATTTCTTCATGCGCAGTGGTCAACGCGGCACTCTCTCGCTGCATAGAGCACTTTTTACTATGCGCACCCAACCAGAGTGACGGGAGGAGCACATTTCAGAAAACGGTCTCAGCTCGTCGAGAAAATGCGATTTAAGCAATAAAATTAAAAATGCACCTAAAACCTAAACCAAACGTTGCAGGTGGTTATTTCTTCGTGCGCAGCAGTCAACGCGGCACTCTCTAGCTGCCAAGAGCACTTTTTACTATGCGCACCCAACCAGAGTGACGGGAGGAGCACATTTCAGAAAACGTGCTCAGCTCGTCGAGTAAATGCGATTTAAGCAATAAAATTAAAAATGCACCCAAAACCTAAACCAAACGTTGCAGGTGGTTATTTCTTCATGCGCAGTGGTCAACGCGGCAGTCTCTAGCTGCCAAGAGCACTTTTTACTATGCGCACCCAACCAGAGTGACGGGAGGAGCACATTTCAGAAAACGTGCTCAGCTCGTCCAGAAAATGCGATTTAAGCAATAAAATTAAAAATGCACCTAAAACCTAAACCAAACGTTGCAGATGGTCATTTCTTCATGCGCAGTGGTCAACGCGGCACTCTCTAGCTACCAAGAGCATTTTTTACTATGCGCACCCAACCAGAGTGACGGGAGGAGCACATTTCAGAAAACGTGCTCAGCTCGTCGAGAAAATGCGATTTAAGCAATAAAATTAAAAATGCACCCAAAACCTAAACCAAACGTTGCAGGTGGTTATTTCTTAATGCGCAGTGGTCAACGCGGCACTCTCTAGCTGCCAAGAGCACTTTTTACTATGCACACCCAACCAGAGTGACGGGAGGAGCACATTTCAGAAAACGTGCTCAGCTCGTCGAGAAAATGCGATTTAAGCAATAAAATTAAAAATGCACCTAAAACCTAAACCAAACGTTGCAGGTGGTTATTTCTTCATGCGCAGTGGTCAACGCGGCACTCTCTAGCTGCCAAGAGCACTTTTTACTATGCGCACCCAACCAGAGTGACGGGAGGAGCACATTTCAGAAAACGTGCTCAGCTCGTCGAGTAAATGCAATTTAAGCAATAAAATTAAAAATGCACCCAAAACCTAAACCAAACGTTGCAGGTGGTTATTTCTTCATGCGCAGTGGTCAACGCGGCACTCTCTAGCTGCCAAGAGCACTTTTTACTATGCGCACCCAACCAGAGTGACGGGAGGAGCGCATTTCAGAAAACGTGCTCAGCTCGTCGAGAAAATGCGATTTAAGCAATAAAATTAAAAATGCACCTAAAACCTAAACCAAAAGTTGCAGGTGGTTATTTCTTCATGCGCAGCAGTCAACACGGCACTCTCTAGCTGCCAAGAGCACTTTTTACTATGCACACCCAACCAGAGTGACGGGAGGAGCGCATTTTAGAAAACGTGCTCAGCTCGACGAGAAAATGCGATTTAAGCAATAAAATTAAAAATGCACCCAAAACCTAAACCAAACGTTGCAGATGGTCATTTCTTCATGTGCAGTGGTCAACGCGGCACTCTCTAGCTGCCAAGAGCACTTTTTACAATGCACACCCAACCAGAGTGACGGGAGGAGCACATTTCAGAAAACGTGCTCAGCTCGTCGAGAAAATGCGATTTAAGCAATAAAATTAAAAATGCACCCAAAACCTAAACCAAACGTTGCAGGTGGTTATTTCTTCATGCGCAGTGGTCAACGCGGCACTCTATAGCTGCCAAGAGCACTCTCTAGCTGCCAAGAGCACTTTTTACTATGCGCACCCAACCAGAGTGACGGGAGGAGCACATTTCAGAAAACGTGCTCAGCTCGTCGAGAAAATGCGATTTAAGCAATAAAATTAAAAATGCACCTAAAACCTAAACCAAACGTTGCAGGTGGTTATTTCTTCATGCGCAGCAGTCAACGCGGCAGTCTCTAGCTGCCAAGAGCACTTTTTACTATGCGCACCCAACCAGAGTGACGGGAGGAGCACATTTCAGAAAACGTGCTCAGCTCGTCCAGAAAATGCGATTTAAGCAATAAAATTAAAAATGCACCTAAAACCTAAACCAAACGTTGCAGATGGTCATTTCTTCATGCGCAGTGGTCAACGCGGCACTCTCTAGCTGCCAAGAGCACTTTTTACTATGCACACCCAACCAGAGTGACGGGAGGAGCACATTTCAGAAAACGTGCTCAGCTCGTCCAGACAATGCGATTTAAGCAATAAAATTAAAAATGCACCCAAAACCTAAACCAAACGTTGCAGGTGGTTATTTCTTAATGCGCAGTGGTCAACGCGGCACTCTCTAGCTGCCAAGAGCACTTTTTACTGTGCGCACCCAACCAGAGTGACGGGAGGAGCGCATTTCAGAAAACGTGCTCAGCTCGTCGAGAAAATGCGATTTAAGCAATAAAATTAAAAATGCACCTAAAACCTAAACCAAACGTTGCAGGTGGTTATTTCTTCATGCGCAGCAGTCAACGCGGCACTCTCTAGCTGCCAAGAGCACTTTTTACTATGCGGACCCAACCAGAGTGACGGGAGGAGCACATTTCAGAAAACGTGCTTAGCTCGTCGAGAAAATGCGATTTAAGCAATAAAATAAAAAATGCACCTACAACCTAAACCAAACGCTGCAGATGGTCATTTCTTCATGTGCAGTGGTCAACGCGGCACTCTCTAGCTGCCAAGAGCACTTTTTACTATGCGCACCCAACCAGAGTGACGGGAGGAGCACATTTCAGAAAACGTGCTCAGCTCGTCGAGAAAATGTGATTTAAGCAATAAAATTAAAAATGCACCCAAAACCTAAACCAAACGTTGCAGGTGGTTATTTCTTCATGCGCAGCAGTCAACGCGGCACTCTCTAGCTGCCAAGAGCACTTTTTAATATGCACACCCAACAAGAGTGACGGGAGGAGCGCATTTCAGAAAACGTGCTCAGCTCGACGAGAACATGCGATTTAAGCAATAAAATTAAAAATGCACCCAAAACCTAAACCAAACGTTGCAGGTGGTTATTTCTTCATGCGCAGTGGTCAACGCGGCACTCTCTAGCTGCCAAGAGCACTTTTTACTATGTGCACCCAACCAGAGTGACGGGAGGAGCACATTTCAGAAAACGTGCTCAGCTCGTCGAGAAAATGCGATTTCAGCAATAAAATTAAAAATGCACCCAAAACCTAAACCAAACGTTGCAGGTGGTTATTTCTTCATGCGCAGTGGTCAACGCGGCACTGTCTAGCTGCCAAGAGCACTTTTTACTATGCGCACCCAACCAGAGTGACGGGAGGAGCACATGTCAGAAAACGTGCTCAGCTCGTCGAGAAAATGCGATTTAAGCAATAAAATTAAAAATGCACCTAAAACCTAAACCAAACGCTGCAGATGGTCATTTCTTCATGCGCAGCGGTCAACGCGGCACTCTCTAGCTGCCAAGAGCACTTTTTACTATGCACACCCAACCAGAGTGACGGGAGGAGCACATTCCAGAAAACGTGCTCAGCTCGTCGAGACAATGCGATTTAAGCAATAAAATTAAAAATGCACCCAAAACCGAAACCAAACGTTGCAGATGGTCATTTCTTCATGCGCAGTGTTCAACGCGGCACTCTCTAGCTGCCAAGAGCACTTTTTACTATGCACACACAACCAGAGTGACGGGAGGAGCACATTTCAGAAAACGTGCTCAGCTCGTCGAGAAAATGCGATTTAAGCAATAAAATTAAAAATGCACCCAAAACCTAAACCAAACGTTGCAGGTGGTTATTTCTTCACGCGCAGTGGTCAACGCGGCACGCTCTAGCTGCCAAGAGCATTTTTTACTATGCGCACCCAACCAGAGTGACGGGAGGAGCACATTTCAGAAAACGTGCTCAGCTCGTCGAGAAAATGCGATTTAAGCAATAAAATTAAAAATGCACCTAAAACCTGAACCAAACGTTGCAGGTGGTTATTTCTTCATGCGCAGTGGTCAACGCGGCACTGTCTAGCTGCCAAGAGCACTTTTTACTATGCGCACCCAACCAGAGTGACGGGAGGAGCACATTTCAGAAAACGTGCTCAGCTCGTCGAGTAAATGCGATTTAAGCAATAAAATTAAAAATGCACCCAAAACCTAAACCAAACGTTGCAGGTGGTTATTTCTTCATGCGCAGTGGTCAACGCGGCAGTCTCTAGCTGCCAAGAGCACTTTTTACTATGCGCACCCAACCAGAGTGACGGGAGGAGCACATTTAGGAAAACGTGCTCAGCTCGTCCAGAAAATGCGATTTAAGCAATAAAATTAAAAATGCACCTAAAACCTAAACCAAACGTTGCAGATGGTCATTTCTTCATGCGCAGTGGTCAACGCGGCACTCTCTAGCTGCCAAGAGCACTTTTTACTATGCACACCCAACCAGAGTGACGGGAGGAGCACATTTCAGAAAACGTGCTCAGCTCGTCCAGACAATGCGATTGAAGCAATAAAATTAAAAATGCACCCAAAACCTAAACCAAACGTTGCAGGTGGTTATTTCTTAATGCGCAGTGGTCAACGCGGCACTCTCTAGCTGCCAAGAGCACTTTTTACTATGCGCACCCAACCAGAGTGACGGGAGGAGCGCATTTCAGAAAACGTGCTCAGCTCGTCGAGAAAATGCGATTTAAGCAATAAAATTAAAAATGCACCTAAAACCTAAACCAAACGTTACAGGTGGTTATTTCTTCATGCGCAGCAGTCAACGCGGCACTCTCTAGCTGCCAAGAGCACTTTTTACTATGCGGACCCAACCAGAGTGACGGGAGGAGCACATTTCAGAAAACGTGCTCAGCTCGTCGAAAAATGCGATTTAAGCAATAAAATAAAAAATGCACCTACAACCTAAACCAAACGCTGCAGATGGTCATTTCTTCATGTGCAGTGGTCAACGCGGAACTCTCTAGCTGCCAAGAGCACCTTTTACTATGCGCACCCAACCAGAGTGACGGGAGGAGCACTTTTCAGAAAACGTGCTCAGCTCGTCGAGAAAATGCGAATTAAGCAATAAAATTAAAAATGCACCCAAAACCTAAACCAAACGTTGCAGATGGTCATTTCTTCATGCGCAGTGGTCAACGCGGCACTCTCTAGCTGCCAAGAGCACTTTTTACTATGCGCACCCAACCAGAGGGACGGGAGGAGCACATTTCAGAAAACGTGCTCAGCTCGTCGAGAAAATGCGATTTAAGCAATAAAATTAAAAATGCACCTAAAACCCAAACCAAACGTTGCAGGTGGTTATTTCCTCATGCGCAGTGGTCAACGCGGCACTCTCTAGCTGCCAAGAGCACTTTTTACTATGCGCACCCAACCAGAGTGACGGGAGGAGCACATTTCAGAAAACGTGCTCAGCTCGTCGAGAAAATGCGATTTAAGCAATAAAATTAAAAATGCACCTAAAACCTAAACCAAATGTTGCAGGTGGTTATTTCTTCATGCGCAGTGGTCAACGCGGCACTGTCTAGCTGCCAAGAGCACTTTTTACTATGCGCACCCAACCAGAGTGACGGGAGGAGCACATGTCAGAAAACGTGCTCAGCTCGTCGAGAAAATGCGATTTAAGCAATAAAATTAAAAATGCACCTAAAACCTAAACCAAACGCTGCAGATGGTCATTTCTTCATGCGCAGCGGTCAACGCGGCACTCTCTAGCTGCCAAGAGCACTTTTTACTATGCACACCCAACCAGAGTGACGGGAGGAGCACATTCCAGAAAACGTGCTCAGCTCGTCGAGACAATGCGATTTAAGCAATAAAATTAAAAATGCACCCAAAACCGAAACCAAACGTTGCAGATGGTCATTTCTTCATGCGCAGTGTTCAACGCGGCACTCTCTAGCTGCCAAGAGCACTTTTTACTATGCACACACAACCAGAGTGACGGGAGGAGCACATTTCAGAAAACGTGCTCAGCTCGTCGAGAAAATGCGATTTAAGCAATAAAATTAAAAATGCACACAAAACCTAAACCAAACGTTGCAGGTGGTTATTTCTTCACGCGCAGTGGTCAACGCGGCACGCTCTAGCTGCCAAGAGCATTTTTTACTATGCGCACCCAACCAGAGTGACGGGAGGAGCACATTTCAGAAAACGTGCTCAGCTCGTCGAGAAAATGCGATTTAAGCAATAAAATTAAAAATGCACCTAAAACCTGAACCAAACGTTGCAGGTGGTTATTTCTTCATGCGCAGTGGTCAACGCGGCACTCTCTAGCTGCCAAGAGCACTTTTTACTATGCGCACCCAACCAGAGTGACGGGAGGAGCACATTTCAGAAAACGTGCTCAGCTCGTCGAGAAAATGCCATTTAAGCCGTACAATTAAAAATGCACCTAAAACCTAAACCAAACGTTGCAGGTGGTTGTTTCTTCATGCGCAGTGGTCAACGTGGCACTCTCTAGCTGCCAAGAGCACTTTTTACTATGCGCACCCAACCAGAGTGACGGGAGGAGCACATTTCAGAAAACGTGCTCAGCTCGTCGAGAAAATGCGATTTAAGCAATAAAATAAAAAATGCACCTAAAACCTAAACCAAACGTTGCAGGTGGTTATTTCTTCATGCGCAGTGGTCAACGCGGCACTCTCTAGCTGCCAAGAGCACTTTTTACTATGCGCACCCAACCAGAGTGACGGGAGGAGCACATTTCAGAAAACGTGCTCAGCTCGTCGAGAAAATGCGATTTAAGCAATAAAATTAAAAATGCACCTAAAACCTAAACCAAACGTTGCAGGTGGTTATTTCTTCATGCGCAGTGGTCAACGCGGCACTCTCTCGCTGCCAAGAGCACTTTTTACTATGCGCACCCAACCAGAGTGACGGGAGGAGCACATTTCAGAAAACGTGCTCAGCTCATCGAGAAAATGCGATTTAAGCAATAAAATTAAAAATGCACCTAAAACCTAAACCAAACGTTGCCGGTGGTTATTTCTTCATGCGCAGTGGTCAACGCGGCACTCTCTAGCTGCCAAGAGCACTTTTTACTATGCGCACCCAACCAGAGTGACGGGAGGAGCACATTTCAGAAAACGTGCTCAGCTCGTCGAGAAAATGCGATTTAAGCAATAAAATTAAAAATGCACCTAAAACCTAAACCAAACGTTGCAGGTGGTTATTTCTTCGTGCGCAGCAGTCAACGCGGCACTCTCTAGCTGCCAAGAGCACTTTTTACTATGCGCACCCAACCAGAGTGACGGGAGGAGCACATTTCAGAAAACGTGCTCAGCTCGTCGAGTAAATGTGATTTAAGCAATAAAATTAAAAATGCACCCAAAACCTAAACCAAACGTTGCAGGTGGTTATTTCTTCATGCGCAGTGGTCAACGCGGCACTCTCTAGCTGCCAAGAGCACTTTTTACTATGCGCACCCAACCAGAGTGACGGGAGGAGCACATTTCAGAAAACGTGCTCAGCTCGTCCAGAAAATGCGATTTAAGCAATAAAATTAAAAATGCACCTAAAACCTAAACCAAACGTTGCAGATGGTCATTTCTTCATGCGCAGTGGTCAACACGGCACTCTCTAGCTGCCAAGAGCACTTTTTACTATGCACACCCAACCAGAGTGACGGGAGGAGCACATTTCAGAAAACGTGCTCAGCTCGTCCAGACAATGCGATTTAAGCAATAAAATTAAAAATGCACCCAAAACCTAAACCAAACGTTGCAGGTGGTTATTTCTTAATGCGCAGTGGTCAACGCGGCACTCTCTAGCTGCCAAGAGCACTTTTTACTATGCGCACCCAACCAGAGTGACGGGAGGAGCGCATTTCAGAAAACGTGCTCAGCTCGTCGAGAAAATGCGATTTAAGCAATAAAATTAAAAATGCACCTAAAGCCTAAACCAAACGTTGCAGGTGGTTATTTCTTCATGCGCAGCAGTCAACGCGGCACTCTCTAGCTGCCAAGAGCACTTTTTACTATGCGGACCCAACCAGAGTGACTGGAGGAGCACATTTCAGAAAACGTGCTCAGCTCGTCGAGAAAATGCGATTTAAGCAATAAAATTAAAAATGCACCTAAAACCTAAACCAAACGTTGCAGGTGGTTATTTCTTCATGCGCAGTGGTCAACGCGGCACTCTCTAGCTGCCAAGAGCACTTTTTACTATGCGCACCCAACCAGAGTGACGGGAGGACCACATTTCAGAAAACGTGCTCAGCTCGTCGAGAAAATGCGATTTAAGCAATAAAATTAAAAATGCACCCAAAACCTAAACCAAACGTTGCAGGTGGTTATTTCTTCATGCCCAGCAGTCAACGCGGCACTCTCTAGCTGCCAAGAGCACTTTTTACTATGCGCACCCAACCAGAGTGACGGGAGGAGCACATTTCAGAAAACGTGCTCAGCTCGTCGAGAAAATGCGATTTAAGCAATAAAATTAAAAATGCACCTAAAACCTAAACCAAACGTTGCAGGTGGTTATTTCTTCATGCGCAGTGGTCAACGCGGCACTCTCTAGCTGCCAAGAGCACCTTTTACTATGCGCACCAAACCAGAGTGACGGGAGGAGCACATTTCAGAAAACGTGCTCAGCTCGTCGAGAAAATGCGATTTAAGCAATAAAATTAAAACTGCACCCAAAACCTAAACCAAACGTTGCAGATGGTCATTTCTTCATGCGCAGTGGTCAACGCGGCACTCTCTAGCTGCCAAGAGCACTTTTTACTATGCGCACCCAACCAGAGTGACGGGAGGACCACATTTCAGAAAACGTGCTCAGCTCGTCGAGAAAATGCAATTTAAGCAATAAAATTAAAAATGCACCCAAAACCTAAACCAAACGTTGCAGGTGGTTATTTCTTCATGCGCAGCAGTCAACGCGGCACTCTCTAGCTGCCAAGAGCACTTTTTACTATGCGCACCCAACCAGAGTGACGGGAGGAGCACATTTCAGAAAACGTGCTCAGCTCGTCGAGAAAATGCGATTTAAGCAGAGAAATTAAAAATGCACCCAAAACCTAAACCAAACGTTGCAGGTGGTTATTTCTTCATGCGCAGTGGTCAACGCGGCACTCTCTAGCTGCCAAGAGCACTTTTTACTATGCGCACCCAACCAGAGTGACGGGAGGAGCACTTTTCAGAAAACGTGCTCAGCTCGTCGAGAAAATGCGAATTAAGCAATAAAATTAAAAATGCACCCAAAACCTAAACCAAACGTTGCAGATGGTCATTTCTTCATGCGCAGTGGTCAACGCGGCACTCTCTAGCTGCCAAGAGCACTTTTTACTATGCGCACCCAACCAGAGTGACGGGAGGAGCACATTTCAGAAAACGTGCTCAGCTCGTCGAGAAAATGCGATTTAAGCAATAAAATTAAAAATGCACCTAAAACCCAAACCAAACGTTGCAGGTGGTTATTTCTTCATGCGCAGTGGTCAACGCGGCACTCTCTAGCTGCCAAGAGCACTTTTTACTATGCGCACCCAACCAGAGTGACTGGAGGAGCACATTTCAGAAAATGTGCTCAGCTCGTCGAGAAAATGCCATTTAAGCCGTACAATTAAAAATGCACCTAAAACCTAAACCAAACGTTGCAGGTGGTTGTTTCTTCATGCGCAGTGGTCAACGTGGCACTCTCTAGCTGCCAAGAGCACTTTTTACTATGCGCACCCAACCAGAGTGACGGGAGGAGCACATTTCAGAAAACGTGCTCAGCTCTTCGAGAAAATGCGATTCAAGCAATAAAATTTAAAATGCACCTAAAACCTAAACCAAACGTTGCAGGTGGTTATTTCTTCATGCGCATTGGTCAACGCGGCACTCTCTAGCTGCCAAGAGCACTTTTTCCTTTGCGCACCCAACCAGAGTGACGGGAGGAGCACATTTCAGAAAACGTGCTCAGCTCGTCGAGAAAATGCGATTTAAGCAATAAAATTAAAAATGCACCCAAAACCTAAACCAAACGTTGCAGGTGGTTATTTCTTCATGCGCATTGGTCAACGCGGCACTCTCTAGCTGCCAAGAGCACTTTTTACTTTGCGCACCCAACCAGAGTGACGGGAGGAGCACATTTCAGAAAACGTGCTCAGCTCGTCGAGAAAATGCGATTTAAGCAATAAAATTAAAAATGCACCCAAAACCTAAACCAAACGTTGCAGGTGGTTATTTCTTCATGCGCAGTGGTCAACGCGGAACTCTCTAGCTGCCAAGAGCACTTTTTACTATGCGCACCCAACCAGAGTGACGGGAGGAGCACATTTCAGAAAACGTGCTCAGCTCGTCCAGAAAAGGCTATTTAAGCAATAAAATAAAAAATGCACATAAAACCTAAACCAAACGTTGCAGATGGTCATTTCTTCATGCGCAGTGGTCAACGCGGCACTCTCTAGCTGCCAAGAGCACTTTTTACTATGCACACCCAACCAGAGTGACGGGAGGAGCACATTTCAGAAAACGTGCTCAGCTCGTCCAGACAATGCGATTTAAGCAATAAAATTAAAAATGCACCCAAAACCTAAACCAAACGTTGCAGGTGGTTATTTCTTAATGCGCAGTGGTCAACGCGGCACTCTCTAGCTGCCAAGAGCACTTTTTACTATGCGCACCCAACCAGAGTGACGGGAGGAGCGCATTTCAGAAAACGTGCTCAGCTCGTTGAGAAAATGCGATTTAAGCAATAAAATTAAAAATGCACCTAAAACCTAAACCAAACGTTGCAGGTGGTTATTTATTCATGCGCAGCAGTCAACGCGGCACTCTCTAGCTGCCAAGAGCACTTTTTACTATGCGGACCCAACCAGAGTGACGGGAGGAGCACATTTCAGAAAACGTGCTCAGCTCGTCGAGAAAATGCGATTTAAGCAATAAAATAAAAAATGCACCTAAAACCTAAACCAAACGCTGCAGATGGTCATTTCTTCATGTGCAGTGGTCAACGCGGCACTCTCTAGCTGCCAAGAGCACTTTTTACTATGCGCACCCAACCAGACTGACGGGAGGAGCAAATTTCAGAAAACGTGCTCAGTTCGTCGAGAAAATGCGATTTAAGGAACAAAATTAAAAATGCACCCAAAACCTAAACCAAACGTTGCAGGTGGTTATTTCTTCATGCGCAGCAGTCAACGCGGCACTCTCTAGCTGCCAAGAGCACTTTTTAATATGCACACCCAACAAGAGTGACGGGAGGAGCGCATTTCAGAAAACGTGCTCAGCTCGACGAGAACATGCGATTTAAGCAATAAAATTAAAAATGCACCCAAAACCTAAACCAAACGTTGCAGGTGGTTATTTCTTCATGCGCAGTGGTCAAGGCGGCACTCTCTAGCTGCCAAGAGCACTTTTTACTATGCGCACCCAACCAGAGTGACGGGAGGAGCACATTTCAGAAAACGTGCTCAGCTCGTCGAGAAAATGCGATTTAAGCAATAAAATTAAAAATGCACCCAAAACCTAAACCAAACGTTGCAGGTGGTTATTTCTTCATGCGCAGTGGTAAACGCGGCACTCTCTAGCTGCCAAGAGCACTTTTTACTATGCGCACCCAACCAGAGTGACGGGAGGAGCACATTTCATAAAACGTGCTCAGCTCGTCCAGAAAATGCTATTTAAGCAATAAAATTAAAAATGCACCTAAAACCTAAACCAAACGTTGCAGATGGTCATTTCTTCATGCGCAGTGGTCAACGCGGCACTCTCTAGCTGCCAAGAGCACTTTTTACTATGCACACCCAACCAGAGTGACGGGAGGAGCACATTTCAGAAAACGTGCTCAGCTCGTCCAGAAAATGCGATTTAAGCAATAAAATTAAAAATGCACCCAAAACCTAAACCAAACGTTGCAGGTGGTTATTTCTTCATGCGCAGTGGTCAACGCGGCACTCTCTAGCTGCCAAGAGCACTTTTTACTATGCGCACCCAACCAGAGTGACGGGAGGAGCACATTTCAGAAAACGTGCACAGCTCGTCGAGAAAATGCGATTTAAGCAATAAAATTAAAAATGCACCCAAAACCTAAACCAAACGTTGCAGGTGGTTATTTCTTCGTGCGCAGCAGTCAACGCGGCACTCTCTAGCTGCCAAGAACACTTTTTACTATGCGCACCCAACCAGAGTGACGGGAGGAGCACATTTCAGAAAACGTGCTCAGCTCGTCGAGAAAATGCGATTTAAGCAATAAAATTAAAAATGCACCTAAAACCTAAACCAAACGTTGCAGGTGGTTATTTCTTCATGCGCAGTGGTCAACGCGGCACTCTCTAGCTGCCAAGAGCACTTTTTACTATGCGCACCAAACCAGAGTGACGGGAGGAGCACATTTCAGAAAACGTGCTCAGCTCGTCGAGAAAATGCGATTTAAGCAATAAAATTAAAACTGCACCCAAAACCTAAACCAAACGTTGCAGATGGTCATTTCTTCATGTGCAGTGGTCAACGCGGCACTCTCTAGCTGCCAAGAGCACTTTTTACTATGCACAGCTCGTCGAGAAAATGCGATTTAAGCAATAAAATTAAAAATGCACCCAAAACCTAAACCAAACGCTGCAGGTGGTTATTTCTTCATGCGCAGTGGTCAACGCGGCACTCTCTAGCTGCCAAGAGCACTTTTTACTATGCGCACCCAACCAGAGTGACGGGAGGAGCACATTTCAGAAAACGTGCTCAGCTCGTCGAGAAAATGCGATTTAAGCAATAAAATTAAAAATGCACCCAAAACCTAAACCAAACGTTGCAGGTGGTTATTTCTTCATATGCAGCATTCAACGCGGCACTCTCTAGCTGCCAAGAGCACTTTTTACTATGCGCACCAAACCAGAGTGACGGGAGGAGCACATTTCAGAAAACGTGCTCAGCTCGTCGAGAAAATGCGATTTAAGCAATAAAATAAAAAATGCACCTAAAACCTAAACCAAACGTTGCAGGTGGATATTTCTTCATGCGCAGTGGTCAACGCGGCACTCTCTAGCTGCCAAGAGCACTTTTTACTATGCGCACGCAACCAGAGTGACGTGAGGAGCACATTTCAGAAAACGTGCTCAGCTCGTCGAGAAAATACGATTTAAGCAATAACATTAAAAATGCACGTAAAACCTAAACCAAACGTTGCAGGTGGTTATTTCTTCATGCGCAGTGGTCAACGCGGCACTCTCTCGCTGCCAAGAGCACTTTTTACTATGCGCACCCAACCAGAGTGACGGGAGGAGCACATTTCAGAAAACGTGCTCAGCTCATCGAGAAAATGCGATTTAAGCAATAAAATTAAAAATGCACCTAAAACCTAAACCAAACGTTGCAGGCGGTTATTTCTTCATGCGCAGTGGTCAACGCGGCACTCTCTAGCTGCCAAGAGCACTTTTTACTATGCGCACCCAACCAGAGTGACGGGAGGAGCACATTTCAGAAAACGTGCTCAGCTCGTCGAGAAAATGCGATTTAAGCAATAAAATTAAAAATGCACCCAAAACCTAAACCAAACGTTGCAGGTGGTTATTTCTTCATATGCAGCATTCAACGCGGCACTCTCTAGCTGCCAAGAGCACTTTTTACTATGCGCACCAAACCAGAGTGACGGGAGGAGCACATTTCAGAAAACGTGCTCAGCTCGTCGAGAAAATGCGATTTAAGCAATAAAATAAAAAATGCACCTAAAACCTAAACCAAACGTTGCAGGTGGATATTTCTTCATGCGCAGTGGTCAACGCGGCACTCTCTAGCTGCCAAGAGCACTTTTTACTATGCGCACGCAACCAGAGTGACGTGAGGAGCACATTTCAGAAAACGTGCTCAGCTCGTCGAGAAAATACGATTTAAGCAATAACATTAAAAATGCACCTAAAACCTAAACCAAACGTTGCAGGTGGTTATTTCTTCATGCGCAGTGGTCAACGCGGCACTCTCTCGCTGCCAAGAGCACTTTTTACTATGCGCACCCAACCAGAGTGACGGGAGGAGCACATTTCAGAAAACGTGCTCAGCTCATCGAGAAAATGCGATTTAAGCAATAAAATTAAAAATGCACCTAAAACCTAAACCAAACGTTGCAGGTGGTTATTTCTTCATGCGCAGTGGTCAACGCGGCACTCTCTAGCTGCCAAGAGCACTTTTTACT
Source organism: Syngnathus scovelli (assembly GCF_024217435.2). NCBI lineage: Eukaryota > Metazoa > Chordata > Actinopteri > Syngnathiformes > Syngnathidae > Syngnathus > Syngnathus scovelli. The sequence goes on along the minus strand of NW_026061342.1, from coordinate 1,675,476 downwards.
ATGCGCACCCAACCAGAGTGACGGGAGGAGCACATTTCAGAAAACGTGCTCAGCTCGTCGAGTAAATGCGATTTAAGCAATAAAATTAAAAATGCACCCAAAACCTAAACCAAACGTTGCAGGTGGTTATTTCTTCATGCGCAGTGGTCAACGCGGCACTCTCTAGCTGCCAAGAGAACTTTTTACTATGCGCACCCAACCAGAGTGACGGGAGGAGCACATTTCAGAAAACGTGCGCAGCTCGTCCAGAAAATGCGATTTAAGCAATAAAATTAAAAATGCACCTAAAACCTAAACCAAACGTTGCAGATGGTCATTTCTTCATGCGCAGTGGTCAACGCGGCACTCTCTAGCTGCCAAGAGCACTTTTTACTATGCACACCCAACCAGAGTGACGGGAGGAGCACATTTCAGAAAACGTGCTCAGCTCGTCCAGACAATGCGATTTAAGCAATAAAATTAAAAATGCACCCAAAACCTAAATCAAACGTTGCAGGTGGTTATTTCTTAATGTGCAATTGTCAACGCGGCACTCTCTAGCTGCCAAGAGCACTTTTTACTATGCGCACCCAACCAGAGTGACGGGAGGAGCGCATTTCAGAAAACGTGCTCAGCTCGTCGAGAAAATGCGATTTAAGCAATAAAATTAAAAATGCACCCAAAACCTAAACCAAACGTTGCAGGTGGTTATTTCTTCATGCGCAGTGGTCAACGCGGCACTCTCTAGCTGCCAAGAGCACTTTTTACTATGCGCACCCAACCAGAGTGACGGGAGGAGCACATTTCAGAAAACGTGCTCAGCTCGTCGAGAAAATGCGATTTAAGCAATAAAATTAAAAATGCACCTAAAACCTAAACCAAACGCTGCAGATGGTCATTTCTTCATGTGCAGTGGTCAACGCGGCACTCTCTAGCTGCCAAGAGCACTTTTTACTATGCACACCCAACCAGAGTGACGGGAGGAGCGCATTTCAGGAAACGTGCTCAGCTCGTCGAGAAAATGCGATTTAAGCAATAAAATTAAAAATGCACCCAAAACCTAAACCAAACGTTGCAGGTGGTTATTTCTTCATGCGCAGTGGTCAACGCGGCACTCTCTAGCTGCCAAGAGCACTTTTTACTATGCGCACCCAACCAGAGTGACGGGAGGAGCACATTTCAGAAAACGTGCTCAGCTCGCCGAGAAAATGCGATTTAAGCAATACAATTAAAAATGCACCTAAAACCTAAACCAAACGTTGCAGGTGGTTATTTCTTCATGTGCAGTGGTCAACGCGGCACTCTCTAGCTGCCAAGAGCACTTTTTACTATGCGCACCCACCCAGAGTGACGGGAGGAGCACATTTAAGAAAACGTGCTCAGCTCGTCGAGAAAATGCGATTTAAGCAATAAAATTAAAAATGCACCCAAAACCTAAACCAAACGTTACAGGTGGTTATTTCTTCATGCGCAGTGGTCAACGCGGCACTCTCTAGCTGCCAAGAGCACTTTTTACTATGCGCACCCAACCAGAGTGACGGGAGGAGCACATTTCAGAAAACGTGCTCAGCTCGTCCAGAAAATGCGATTTAAGCAATAAAATTAAAAATGCACCCAAAACCTAAACCAAACGTTGCAGGTGGTTATTTCTTCATGCGCAGTGGTCAACGCGGCACTCTCTAGCTGCCAACAGCACTTTTTACTATGCGCACCCAACCAGAGTGACGGGAGGAGCGCATTTCAGAAAACGTGCTCAGCTCGACGAGAAAATGCGATTTAAGCAATAAAATTAAAAATGCACCTAAAACCTAAACCAAACGTTGCAGGTGGTTATTTCTTCATGCGCAGTGGTCAACGCGGCACTCTCTAGCTGCCAAGAGCACTTTTTACTATGCGCACCCAACCAGAGTGACGGGAGGAGCACATTTCAGAAAACGTGCTCAGCTCGTCGAGAAAATGCGATTTAAGCAATAAAATTAAAAATGCACCCAAAACCTAAACCAAACGTTGCAGGTGGTTATTTCTTCATGCGCAGTGGTCAACGCGGCACTCTCTAGCTGCCAAGAGCACTTTTTACTATGCGCACGCAACCAGAGTGACGTGAGGAGCACATTTCAGAAAACGTGCTCAGCTCGTCGAGAAAATACGATTTAAGCAATAACATTAAAAATGCACGTAAAACCTAAACCAAACGTTGCAGGTGGTTATTTCTTCATGCGCAGTGGTCAACGCGGCACTCTCTCGCTGCCAAGAGCACTTTTTACTATGCGCACCCAACCAGAGTGACGGGAGGAGCACATTTCAGAAAACGTGCTCAGCTCATCGAGAAAATGCGATTTAAGCAATAAAATTAAAAATGCACCTAAAACCTAAACCAAACGTTGCAGGTGGTTATTTCTTCATGCGCAGTGGTCAACGCGGCACTCTCTAGCTGCCAAGAGCACTTTTTACTATGCACACCCAACCAGAGTGACGGGAGGAGCACATTTCAGAAAACGTGCTCAGCTCGTCCAGAAAATGCGATTTAAGCAATAAAATTAAAAATGCACCCAAAACCTAAACCAAACGTTGCAGGTGGTTATTTCTTCATGCGCAGTGGTCAACGCGGCACTCTCTAGCTGCCAAGAGCACTTTTTACTATGCGCACCCAACCAGAGTGACGGGAGGAGCACATTTCAGAAAACGTGCACAGCTCGTCGAGAAAATGCGATTTAAGCAATAAAATTAAAAATGCACCCAAAACCTAAACCAAACTATGCAGGTGGTTATTTCTTCGTGCGCAGCAGTCAACGCGGCACTCTCTAGCTGCCAAGAACACTTTTTACTATGCGCACCCAACCAGAGTGACGGGAGGAGCACATTTCAGAAAACGTGCTCAGCTCGTCGAGAAAATGCGATTTAAGCAATAAAATTAAAAATGCACCTAAAACCTAAACCAAACGTTGCAGGTGGTTATTTCTTCATGCGCAGTGGTCAACGCGGCACTCTCTAGCTGCCAAGAGCACTTTTTACTATGCGCACCAAACCAGAGTGACGGGAGGAGCACATTTCAGAAAACGTGCTCAGCTCGTCGAGAAAATGCGATTTAAGCAATAAAATTAAAACTGCACCCAAAACCTAAACCAAACGTTGCAGATGGTCATTTCTTCATGCGCAGTGGTCAACGCGGCACTCTCTAGCTGCCAAGAGCATTTTTTACTATGCGCACCCAACCAGAGTGACGGGAGGACCACATTTCCGAAAACGTGCTCAGCTCGTCGAGAAAATGCGATTTAAGCAATAAAATTAAAAATGCACCCAAAACCTAAACCAAACGTTGCAGGTGGTTATTTCTTCATGCCCAGCAGTCAACGCGGCACTCTCTAGCTGCCAAGAGCACTTTTTACTATGCGCACCCAACCAGAGTGACGGGAGGAGCACATTTCAGAAAACGTGCTCAGCTCGTCGAGAAAATGCGATTTAAGCAATAAAATTAAAAATGCACCTAAAACCTAAACCAAACGTTGCAGGTGGTTATTTCTTCATGCGCAGTGGTCAACGCGGCACTCTCTAGCTGCCAAGAGCACTTTTTACTATGCGCACCAAACCAGAGTGACGGGAGGAGCACATTTCAGAAAACGTGCTCAGCTCGTCGAGAAAATGCGATTTAAGCAATAAAATTAAAACTGCACCCAAAACCTAAACCAAACGTTGCAGATGGTCATTTCTTCATGCGCAGTGGTCAACGCGGCACTCTCTAGCTGCCAAGAACACTTTTTACTATGCGCACCCAACCAGAGTGACGGGAGGACCACATTTCAGAAAACGTGCTCAGCTCGTCGAGAAAATGCGATTTAAGCAATAAAATTAAAAATGCACCCAAAACCTAAACCAAACGTTGCAGGTGGTTATTTCTTCATGCGCAGCAGTCAACGCGGCACTCTCTAGCTGCCAAGAGCACTTTTTACTATGCGCACCCAACCAGAGTGACGGGAGGAGCACATTTCAGAAAACGTGCTCAGCTCGTCGAGAAAATGCGATTTAAGCAGAGAAATTAAAAATGCACCCAAAACCTAAACCAAACGTTGCAGGTGGTTATTTCTTCATGCGCAGTGGTCAACGCGGCACTCTCTAGCTGCCAAGACCACTTTTTACTATGCGCACCCAACCAGAGTGACGGGAGGAGCACTTTTCAGAAAACGTGCTCAGCTCGTCGAGAAAATGCGAATTAAGCAATAAAATTAAAAATGCACCCAAAACCTAAACCAAACGTTGCAGATGGTCATTTCTTCATGCGCAGTGGTCAACGCGGCACTCTCTAGCTGCCAAGAGCACTTTTTACTATGCGCACCCAACCAGAGTGATGGGAGGAGCACATTTCAGAAAACGTGCTCAGCTCGTCGAGAAAATGCGATTTAAGCAATAAAATTAAAAATGCACCTAAAACCCAAACCAAACGTTGCAGGTGGTTATTTCTTCATGCGCAGTGGTCAACGCGGCACTCTCTAGCTGCCAAGAGCACTTTTTACTATGCGCACCCAACCAGAGTGACTGGAGGAGCACATTTCAGAAAATGTGCTCAGCTCGTCGAGAAAATGCCATTTAAGCCGTACAATTAAAAATGCACCTAAAACCTAAACCAAACGTTGCAGGTGGTTGTTTCTTCATGCGCAGTGGTCAACGTGGCACTCTCTAGCTGCCAAGAGCACTTTTTACTATGCGCACCCAACCAGAGTGACGGGAGGAGCACATTTCAGAAAACGTGCTCAGCTCGTCGAGAAAATGCGATTCAAGCAATAAAATTTAAAATGCACCTAAAACCTAAACCAAACGTTGCAGGTGGTTATTTCTTCATGCGCATTGGTCAACGCGGCACTCTCTAGCTGCCAAGAGCACTTTTTCCTTTGCGCACCCAACCAGAGTGACGGGAGGAGCACATTTCAGAAAACGTGCTCAGCTCGTCGAGAAAATGCGATTTAAGCAATAAAATTAAAAATGCACCCAAAACCTAAACCAAACGTTGCAGGTGGTTATTTCTTCATGCGCATTGGTCAACGCGGCACTCTCTAGCTGCCAAGAGCACTTTTTACTTTGCGCACCCAACCAGAGTGACGGGAGGAGCACATTTCAGAAAACGTGCTCAGCTCGTCGAGAAAATGCGATTTAAGCAATAAAATTAAAAATGCACCCAAAACCTAAACCAAACGTTGCAGGTGGTTATTTCTTCATGCGCAGTGGTCAACGCGGAACTCTCTAGCTGCCAAGAGCACTTTTTACTATGCGCACCCAACCAGAGTGACGGGAGGAGCACATTTCAGAAAACGTGCTCAGCTCGTCCAGAAAAGGCTATTTAAGCAATAAAATAAAAAATGCACATAAAACCTAAACCAAACGTTGCAGATGGTCATTTCTTCATGCGCAGTGGTCAATGCGGCACTCTCTAGCTGCCAAGAGCACTTTTTACTATGCGCACCAAACCAGAGTGACGGGAGGACCACATTTCAGAAAACGTGCTCAGCTCGTCGAGAAAATGCGATTTAAGCAATAAAATTAAAACTGCACCCAAAACCTAAACCAAACGTTGCAAGATGGTCATTTCTTCATGCGCAGTGGTCAACGCGGCACTCTCTAGCTGCCAAGAGCACTTTTTACTATGCACACCCAACCAGAGTGACGGGAGGAGCACATTTCAGAAAACGTGCTCAGCTCGTCGAGAAAATGCGATTTAAGCAATAAAATTAAAAATGCACCCAAAACCTAAACCAAACGTTGCAGGTGGTTATTTCTTCATGCGCAGCAGTCAACGCGGCACTCTCTAGCTGCCAAGAGCACTTTTTACTATGCGCACCCAACCAGAGTGACGGGAGGAGCACATTTCAGAAAACGTGCTCAGCTCGTCGAGAAAATGCGATTTAAGCAATAAAATTAAAAATGCACCTAAAACCCAAACCAAACGTTGCAGGTGGTTATTTCTTCATGCGCAGCAGTCAACGCGGCACTCTCTAGCTGCCAAGAGCACTTTTTACTATGCGCACCCAACCAGAGTGACGGGAGGAGCACATTTCAGAAAACGTGCTCAGCTCGTCGAGAAAATGCGATTTAAGCAATGAAATTAAAAATGCACCCAAAACCTAAACCAAACGTTGCAGGTGGTTATTTCTTCATGCGCAGTGGTCAACGCGGCACTCTCTAGCTGCCAAGAGCACTTTTTACTATGCGCACCCAACCAGAGTGACGGGAGGAGCACTTTTCAGAAAACGTGCTCAGCTCGTCGAGAAAATGCGAATTAAGCAATAAAATTAAAAATGCACCCAAAACCTAAACCAAACGTTGCAGATGGTCATTTCTTCATGCGCAGTGGTCAACGCGGCACTCTCCAGCTGCCAAGAGCACTTTTTACTATGCGCACCCAACCAGAGTGACGGGAGGAGCACATTTCAGAAAACGTGCTCAGCTCGTCGAGAAAATGCGACTTAAGCAATAAAATTAAAAATGCACCTAAAACCCAAACCAAACGTTGCAGGTGGTTATTTCTTCATGCGCAGTGGTCAACGCGGCACTCTCTAGCTGCCAAGAGCACTTTTTACTATGCGCACCCAACCAGAGTGACGGGAGGAGAACATTTCAGAAAACGTGCTCAGCTCGTCGAGAAAATGCGATTTAAGCAATAAAATTAAAAATGCACCTAAAACCTAAACCAAACGTTGCAGGTGGTTATTTCTTCGTGCGCAGCAGTCAACGCGGCACTCTCTAGCTGCCAAGAGCACTTTTTACTATGCGCACCCAACCAGAGTGACGGGAGGAGCACATTTCAGAAAACGTGCTCAGCTCGTCGAGTAAATGTGATTTAAGCAATAAAATTAAAAATGCACCCAAAACCTAAACCAAACGTTGCAGGTGGTTATTTCTTCATGCGCAGTGGTCAACGCGGCACTCTCTAGCTGCCAAGAGCACTTTTTACTATGCGCACCCAACCAGAGTGACGGGAGGAGCACATTTCAGAAAACGTGCTCAGCTCGTCCAGAAAATGCAATTTAAGCAATAAAATTAAAAATGCACCTAAAACCTAAACCAAACGTTGCAGATGGTCATTTCTTCATGCGCAGTGGTCAACGCGGCACTCTCTAGCTGCCAAGAGCACTTTTTACTATGCACACCCAACCAGAGTGACGGGAGGAGCACATTTCAGAAAACGTGCTCAGCTCGTCCAGACAATGCGATTTAAGCAATAAAATTAAAAATGCACCCAAAACCTAAACCAAACGTTGCAGGTGGTTATTTCTTCATGCGCAGTGGTCAACGCGGCACTCTCTAGCTGCCAAGAGCACTTTTTACTATGCGCACCCAACCAGAGTGACGGGAGGAGCGCATTTCAGAAAACGTGCTCAGCTCGTCGAGAAAATGCAATTTAAGCAATAAAATTAAAAATGCACCTAAAACCTAAACCAAACGTTGCAGGTGGTTATTTCTTCATGCGCAGCAGTCAACGCGGCACTCTCTAGCTGCCAAGAGCACTTTTTACTATGCGCACCCAACCAGAGTGACGGGAGGAGCACATTTCAGAAAACGTGCTCAGCTCGTCGAGAAAATGCGATTTAAGCAACAAAATTAAAAATGCACCCAAAACCTAAACCAAACGTTGCAGGTGGTTATTTCTTCATGAGCAGCAGTCAACGCGGCACTCTCTAGCTGCCAAGAGCACTTTTTAATATGCACACCCAACAAGAGTGACGGGAGGAGCGCATTTCAGAAAACGTGCTCAGCTCGACGAGAACATGCGATTTAAGCAATAAAATTAAAAATGCACCCAAAACCTAAACCAAACGTTGCAGGTGGTTATTTCTTCATGCGCAGTGGTCAACGCGGCACTCTCTAGCTGCCAAGAGCACTTTTTACTATGCGCACCCAACCAGAGTGACGGGAGGAGCACATTTCAGAAAACGTGCTCAGCTCGTCGAGAAAATGCGATTTAAGCAATAAAATTAAAAATGCACCCAAAACCTAAACCAAACGTTGCAGGTGGTTATTTCTTCATGCGCAGTGGTAAACGCGGCACTCTCTAGCTGCCAAGAGCACTTTTTACTATGCGCACCCAACCAGAGTGACGGGAGGAGCACATTTCATAAAACGTGCTCAGCTCGTCCAGAAAATGCTATTTAAGCAATAAAATTAAAAATGCACCTAAAACCTAAACCAAACGTTGCAGATGGTCATTTCTTCATGCGCAGTGGTCAACGCGGCACTCTCTAGCTGCCAAGAGCACTTTTTACTATGCACACCCAACCAGAGTGACGGGAGGAGCACATTTCAGAAAACGTGCTCAGCTCGTCCAGAAAATGCGATTTAAGCAATAAAATTAAAAATGCACCCAAAACCTAAACCAAACGTTGCAGGTGGTTATTTCTTCATGCGCAGTGGTCAACGCGGCACTCTCTAGCTGCCAAGAGCACTTTTTACTATGCGCACCCAACCAGAGTGACGGGAGGAGCACATTTCAGAAAACGTGCTCAGCTCGTCGAGAAAATGCGATTTAAGCAATAAAATTAAAAATGCACCCAAAACCTAAACCAAACGTTGCAGGTGGTTATTTCTTCGTGCGCAACAGTCAACGCGGCACTCTCTAGCTGCCAAGAACACTTTTTACTATGCGCACCCAACCAGAGTGACGGGAGGAGCACATTTCAGAAAACGTGCTCAGCTCGTCGAGAAAATGCGATTCAAGCAATAAAATTTGAAATGCACCTAAAACCTAAACCAAACGTTGCAGGTGGTTATTTCTTCATGCGCATTGGTCAACGCGGCACTCTCTAGCTGCCAAGAGCACTTTTTACTTTGCACACCCAACCAGAGTGACGGGAGGAGCACATTTCAGAAAACGTGCTCAGCTCGTCGAGAAAATGCGATTTAAGCAATAAAATTAAAAATGCACCCAAAACCTAAACCAAACGTTGCAGGTGGTTATTTCTTCATGCGCATTGGTCAACGCGGCACTCTCTAGCTGCCAAGAGCACTTTTTACTTTGCGCACCCAACCAGAGTGACGGGAGGAGCACATTTCAGAAAACGTACTCAGCTCGTCGAGAAAATGCGATTTAAGCAATAAAATTAAAAATGCACCCAAAACCTAAACCAAACGTTGCAGGTGGTTATTTCTTCATGCGCAGTGGTCAACGCGGCACTCTCTAGCTGCCAAGAGCACTTTTTACTATGCGCACCCAACCAGAGTGACGGGAGGAGCACATTTCAGAAAACGTGCTCAGCTCGTCGAGAAAATGCGATTTAAGCAATAAAATTAAAAATGCACCCAAAACCTAAACCAAACGTTGCAGATGGTCATTTCTTCATGCGCAGTGGTCAACGCGGCACTCTCTAGCTGCCAAGAGCACTTTTTACTATGCGCACCCAACCAGAGTGACGGGAGGACCACATTTCAGAAAACGTGCTCAGCTCGTCGAGAAAATGCGATTTAAGCAATAAAATTAAAAATGCACCCAAAACCTAAACCAAACGTTGCAGATGGTCATTTCTTCATGCGCAGTGGTCAACGCGGCACTCTCTAGCTGCCAAGAGCACTTTTTACTATGCGCACCCAACCAGAGTGACGGGAGGACCACATTTCAGAAAACGTGCTCAGCTCGTCGAGAAAATGCGATTTAAGCAATAAAATTAAAAATGCACCCAAAACTTAAACCAAACGTTGCAGGTGGTTATTTCTTCATGCGCAGCAGTCAACGCGGCACTCTCTAGCTGCCAAGAGCACTTTTTACTATGCGCACCCAACCAGAGTGACGGGAGGAGCACATTTCAGAAAACGTGCTCAGCTCGTCGAGAAAATGCGATTTAAGCAATGAAATTAAAAATGCACCCAAAACCTAAACCAAACGTTGCAGGTGGTTATTTCTTCATGCGCAGTGGTCAACGCGGCACTCTCTAGCTGCCAAGAGCACTTTTTACTATGCGCACCCAACCAGAGTGACGGGAGGAGCACATTTCAGAAAATGTGCTCAGCTCGTCGAGAAAATGCCATTTAAGCCGTACAATTAAAAATGCACCTAAAACCTAAACTAAACGTTGCAGGTGGTTGTTTCTTCATGCGCAGTGGTCAACGTGGCACTCTCTAGCTGCCAAGAGCACTTTTTACTATGCGCACCCAACCAGAGTGACGGGAGGACCACATTTCAGAAAACGTGCTCAGCTCGTCGAGAAAATGCGATTTAAGCAATAAAATTAAAAATGCACCCAAAACCTAAACCAAACGTTGCAGGTGGTTATTTCTTCATGCGCAGTGGTCAACGCGGCACTCTGTAGCTGCCAAGAGCACTTTTTACTATGCGCACCCACCCAGAGTGACGGGAGGAGCACATTTCAGAAAACGTGCTCAGCTCGTCGAGAAAATGCGATTTAAGCAATGAAATTAAAAATGCACCCAAAACCTAAACCAAACGTTGCAGGTGGTTATTTCTTCATGCGCAGTGGTCAACGCGGCACTCTCTAGCTGCCAAGAGCACTTTTTACTATGCGCACCCAACCAGAGTGACGGGAGGAGCACATTTCAGAAAAGTGCTCAGCTCGTCGAGAAAATGCGATTTAAGCAATAAAATAAAAAAATGCACCCAAAAACCTAAACCAAACGTTGCAGATGGTCATTTCTTCATGCGCAGTGGTCAACGCGGCACTCTCTAGCTGCCAAGAGCACTTTTTACTATGCGCACCCAACCAGAGTGACGGGAGGAGCACATTTCAGAAAACGTGCTCAGCTCGTCGAGAAAATGCGATTTAAGCAATAAAATTAAAAATGCACCTAAAACCTAAACCAAACGTTGCAGGTGGTTATTTCTTCATGCGCAGTGGTCAACGCGGCACTCTCTCGCTGCCAAGAGCACTTTTTACTATGCGCACCCAACCAGAGTGACGGGAGGAGCACATTTCAGAAAACGTGCTCAGCTCATCGAGAAAATGCGATTTAAGCAATAAAATTAAAAATGCACCTAAAACCTAAACCAAACGTTGCAGATGGTCATTTCTTCATGCGCAGTGGTCAACGCGGCACTCTCTAGCTGCCAAGAGCACTTTTTACTATGCGCACCCAACCAGAGTGACGGGAGGAGCACATTTCAGAAAACGTGCTCAGCTCGTCGAGAAAATGCGATTTAAGCAATAAAATTAAAAATGCACCTAAAACCTAAACCAAACGTTGCAGGTGGTTATTTCTTCATGCGCAGTGGTCAACGCGGCACTCTCTCGCTGCCAAGAGCACTTTTTACTATGCGCACCCAACCAGAGTGACGGGAGGAGCACATTTCAGAAAACGTGCTCAGCTCATCGAGAAAATGCGATTTAAGCAATAAAATTAAAAATGCACCTAAAACCTAAACCAAACGTTGCAGGTGGTTATTTTTTCATGCGCAGTGGTCAACGCGGCACTCTCTAGCTGCCAAGAGCACTTTTTACTATGCGCACCCAACCAGAGTGACGGGAGGAGCACATTTCAGAAAACGTGCTCAGCTCGTCGAGAAAATGCGATTTAAGCAATAAAATTAAAAATGCACCTAAAACCTAAACCAAACGTTGCAGGTGGTTATTTCTTCGTGCGCAGCAGTCAACGCGGCACTCTCTAGCTGCCAAGAGCACTTTTTACTATGCGCACCCAACCAGAGTGACGGGAGGAGCACATTTCAGAAAACGTGCTCAGCTCGTCGAGTAAATGTGATTTAAGCAATAAAATTAAAAATGCACCCAAAACCTAAACCAAACGTTGCAGGTGGTTATTTCTTCATGCGCAGTGGTCAACGCGGCACTCTCTAGCTGCCAAGAGCACTTTTTACTATGCGCACCCAACCAGAGTGACGGGAGGAGCACATTTCAGAAAACGTGCTCAGCTCGTCCAGAAAATGCGATTTAAGCAATAAAATTAAAAATGCACCTAAAACCTAAACCAAACGTTGCAGATGGTCATTTCTTCATGCGCAGTGGTCAACGCGGCACTCTCTAGCTGCCAAGAGCACTTTTTACTATGCACACCCAACCAGAGTGAAGGGAGGAGCACATTTCAGAAAACGTGCTCAGGTCGTCCAGACAATGCGATTTAAGCAATAAAATTAAAAATGCACCCAAAACCTAAACCAAACGTTGCAGGTGGTTATTTCTTAATGCGCAGTGGTCAACGCGGCACTCTCTAGCTGCCAAGAGCACTTTTTACTATGCGCACCCAACCAGAGTGACGGGAGGAGCGCATTTCAGAAAACGTGCTCAGCTCGTCGAGAAAATGCGATTTAAGCAATAAAATTAAAAATGCACCTAAAACCTAAACCAAACGTTGCAGGTGGTTATTTCTTCATGCGCAGCAGTCAACGCGGCACTCTCTAGCTGCCAAGAGCACTTTTTACTATGCGGACCCAACCAGAGTGACGGGAGGAGCACATTTCAGAAAACGTGCTCAGCTCGTCGAGAAAATGCGATTTAAGCAATAAAATAAAAAATGCACCCAAAACCTAAACCAAACGCTGCAGATGGTCATTTCTTCATGCGCAGTCGTCAACGCGGCACTCTCTAGCTGCCAAGAGCACTTTTTACTATGCGCACCCAACCAGAGTGACGGGAGGACCACATTTCAGAAAACGTGCTCAGCTCGTCGAGAAAATGCGATTTAAGCAATAAAATTAAAAATGCACCCAAAACTTAAACCAAACGTTGCAGGTGGTTATTTCTTCATGCGCAGCAGTCAACGCGGCACTCTCTAGCTGCCAAGAGCACTTTTTACTATGCGCACCCAACCAGAGTGACGGGAGGAGCACATTTCAGAAAACGTGCTCAGCTCGTCGAGAAAATGCGATTTAAGCAATGAAATTAAAAATGCACCCAAAACCTAAACCAAACGTTGCAGGTGGTTATTTCTTCATGCGCAGTGGTCAACGCGGCACTCTCTAGCTGCCAAGAGCACTTTTTACTATGCGCACCCAACCAGAGTGACGGGAGGAGCACTTTTCAGAAAACGTGCTCAGTTCGTCGAGAAATTGCGAATTAAGCAATAAAATTAAAAATGCACCCAAAAGCTAAACCAAACGTTGCAGATGGTCATTTCTTCATGCGCAGTGGTCAACGCGGCACTCTCTAGCTGCCAAGAGCACTTTTTACTATGCGCACCCAACCAGAGTGACGGGAGGAGCACATTTCAGAAAACGTGCTCAGCTCGTCGAGAAAATGCGATTTAAGCAATAAAATTAAAAATGCACCTAAAACCCAAACCAAACGTTGCAGGTGGTTATTTCTTCATGTGCAGTGGTCAACGCGGCACTCTCTAGCTGCCAAGAGCACTTTTTACTATGCGCACCCAACCAGAGTGACGGGAGGAGCACATTTCAGAAAATGTGCTCAGCTCGTCGAGAAAATTCCATTTAAGCCGTACAATTAAAAATGCACCTAGAACCTAAACCAAACGTTGCAGGTGGTTGTTTCTTCATGCGCAGTGGTCAACGTGGCACTCTCTAGCTGCCAAGAGCACTTTTAACTATGCGCACCCAACCAGAGTGACGGGAGGAGCACATTTCAGAAAACGTGCTCAGCTCGTCGAGAAAATGCGATTTAAGCAATAAAATAAAAAATGCACCTAAAACCTAAACCAAACGTTGCAGGTGATTATTTCTTCATGCGCAGTGGTCAACGCGGCACTCTCTAGCTGCCAAGAGCACTTTTTACTATGCGCACCCAACCAGAGTGACGGGAGGAGCACATTTCAGAAAACGTGCTCAGCTCGTCGATAAAATGCGATTTAAGCAATAAAATAAAAAATGCACCTAAAACCTAAACCAAACGTTGCAGGTGGTTATTTCTTCATGCGCAGTGGTCAACGCGGCACTCTCTAGCTGCCAAGAGCACTTTTTACTATGCGCACCCAACCAGGGTGACGGGAGGAGCACATTTCAGAAAACGTGCTCAGCTCGTCGAGAAAATGCGATTTAAGCAATAAAATTAAAAATGCACCTAAAACCTAAACCAAACGTTGCAGGTGGTTATTTCTTCATGCGCAGTGGTCAACGCGGCACTCTCTAGCTGCCAAGAGCACTTTTTACTATGCGCACCCAACCAGAGTGACGGGAGGAGCACATTTCAGAAAACGTGCTCAGCTCGTCGAGAAAATGCGATTTAAGCAATAAAATTTAAAATGCACCTAAAACCTAAACCAAACGTTGCAGATGGTCATTTGTTCATGCGCAGTGGTCAATGCGGCACTCTCTAGCTGCCAAGAGCACTTTTTACTATGCACACCCAACCAGAGTGACGGGAGGAGCACATTTCAGAAAACGTGCTCAGCTCGTCGAGAAAATGCGATTTAAGCAATAAAATTAAAAATGCACCCAAAACCTAAACCAAACGTTGCAGGTGGTTATTTCTTCATGCGCAGCAGTCAACGCGGCACTCTCTAGCTGCCAAGAGCAATTTTTACTATGCGCACCCAACCAGAGTGACGGGAGGAGCACATTTCAGAAAACGTGCTCAGCTCGTCGAGAAAATGCTATTTAAGCAATAAAATTAAAAATGCACCCAAAACCTAAACCAAACGTTGCAGATGGTCATTTCTTCATGCGCAGTGGTCAACGCGGCACTCTCTAGCTGCCAAGAGCACTTTTTACTATGCGCACCCAACCAGAGTGACGGGAGGACCACATTTCAGAAAACGTGCTCAGCTCGTCGAGAAAATGCGATTTAAGCAATAAAATTAAAAATGCACCCAAAACCTAAACCAAACGTTGCAGGTGGTTATTTCTTCATGCGCAGCAGTCAACGCGGCACTCTCTAGCTGCCAAGAGCACTTTTTACTATGCGCACCCAACCAGAGTGACGGGAGGAGCACATTTCAGAAAACGTGCTCAGCTCGTCGAGAAAATGCGATTCAAGCAATGAAATTAAAAATGCACCCAAAACCTAAACCAAACGTTGCAGGTGGTTATTTCTTCATGCGCAGTGGTCAACGCGGCACTCTCTAGCTGCCAAGAGCACTTTTTACTATGCGCACCCAACCAGAGTGACGGGAGGAGCACTTTTCAGAAAACGTGCTCAGCTCGTCGAGAAATTGCGAATTAAGCAATAAAATTAAAAATGCACCCAAAACCTAAACCAAACGTTGCAGATGGTCATTTCTTCATGCGCAGTGGTCAACGCGGCACTCTCTAGCTGCCAAGAGCACTTTTTACTATGCGCACCCAACCAGAGTGACGGGAGGAGCACATTTCAGAAAACGTGCTCAGCTCGTCGAGAAAATGCGATTTAAGCAATAAAATTAAAAATGCACCTAAAACCCAAACCAAACGTTGCAGGTGGTTATTTCTTCATGCGCAGTGGTCAACGCGGCACTCTCTAGCTGCCAAGAGCACTTTTTACTATGCGCACCCAACCAGAGTGACGGGAGGAGCACATTTCAGAAAATGTGCTCAGCTCGTCGAGAAAATGCCATTTAAGCCGTACAATTAAAAATGCACCTAAAACCTAAACCAAACGTTGCAGGTGGTTGTTTCTTCATGCGCAGTGGTCAACGTGGCACTCTCTAGCTGCCAAGAGCACTTTTTACTATGCGCACCCAACCAGAGTGACGGGAGGAGCACATTTCAGAAAACGTGCTCAGCTCGTCGAGAAAATGCGATTTAAGCAATATGATTAAAAATGCACCTAAAACCTAAACCAAACGTTGCAGGTGGTTATTTCTTCATGCGCAGTGGTCAACGCGGCACTCTGTAGCTGCCAAGAGCACTTTTTACTGTGCGCACCCACCCAGAGTGACGGGAGGAGCACATTTCAGAAAACGTGCTCACCTCGTCGAGAAAATGCGATTTAAGCAATAAAATTAAAAATGCACCTAAAACCTAAACCAAACGTTGCAGGTGGTTATTTCTTCATGCGCAGTGGTCAACGCGGCACTCTCTAGCTGCCAAGAGCACTTTTAACTATGCGCACCCAACCAGAGTGACGGGAGGAGCACATTTCAGAAAACGTGCTCAGCTCGTCGAGAAAATGCGATTTAAGCAATAAAATAAAAAATGCACCTAAAACCTAAACCAAACGTTGCAGGTGGTTATTTCTTCATGCGCAGTGGTCAACGCGGCACTCTCTAGCTGCCAAGAGCACTTTTTACTATGCGCACCCAACCAGATTGACGGGAGGAGCACATTTCAGAAAACGTGCTCAGCTCGTCGAGAAAATGCGATTTAAGCAATAAAATTAAAAATGCACCTAAAACCTAAACCAAACGTTGCAGGTGGTTATTTCTTCATGCGCAGTGGTCAACGCGGCACTCTCTAGCTGCCAAGAGCACTTTTTACTAAGCGCACCCAACCAGAGTGACGGGAGGAGCACATTTCAGAAAACGTGCTCAGCTCGTCGAGAAAATGCGATTTAAGCAATAAAATTTAAAATGCACCTAAAACCTAAACCAAACGTTGCAGGTGGTTATTTCTTCATGCGCAGCAGTCAAAGCGGCACTCTCTAGCTGCCAAGAGCACTTTTTACTATGTGCACCCAACCAAAGTGACGGGAGGAGCACATTTCAGAAAACGTGCTCAGCTCGTCGAGAAAATGCGATTCAAGCAATAAAATTTGAAATGCACCTAAAACCTAAACCAAACGTTGCAGGTGGTTATTTCTTCATGCGCATTGGTCAACGCGGCACTCTCTAGCTGCCAAGAGCACTTTTTACTTTGCGCACCCAACCAGAGTGACGGGAGGAGCACATTTCAGAAAACGTGCTCAGCTCGTCGAGAAAATGCGATTTAAGCAATAAAATTAAAAATGCACCCAAAACCTAAACCAAACGTTGCAGGTGGTTATTTCTTCATGCGCATTGGTCAACGCGGCACTCTCTAGCTGCCAAGAGCACTTTTTACTTTGCGCACCCAACCAGAGTGACGGGAGGAGCACATTTCAGAAAACGTGCTCAGCTCGTCGAGAAAATGCGATTTAAGCATTAAAATTAAAAATGCACCCAAAACCTAAACCAAACGTTGCAGGTGGTTATTTCTTCATGCGCAGTGGTCAACGCGGCACTCTCTAGCTGCCAAGAGCACTTTTTACTATGCGCACCCAACCAGAGTGACGGGAGGAGCACATTTCAGAAAACGTGCTCAGCTCGTCCAGAAAAGGCTATTTAAGCAATAAAATAAAAAATGCACATAAAACCTAAACCAAACGTTGCAGATGGTCATTTCTTCATGCGCAGTGGTCAATGCGGCACTCTCTAGCTGCCAAGAGCACTTTTTACTATGCGCACCAAACCAGAGTGACGGGAGGAGCACATTTCAGAAAACGTGCTCAGCTCGTCGAGAAAATGTGATTTAAGCAATAAAATTAAAACTGCACCCAAAACCTAAACCAAACGTTGCAGATGGTCATTTCTTCATGCGCAGTGGTCAACGCGGCACTCTCTAGCTGCCAAGAGCACTTTTTACTATGCACACCCAACCAAAGTGACGGGAGGAGCACATTTCAGAAAACGTGCTCAGCTCGTCGAGAAAATGCGATTTAAGCAATAAAATTAAAAATGCACCCAAAACCTAAACCAAACGTTGCAGGTGGTTATTTCTTCATGCGCAGCAGTCAACGCGGCACTCTCTAGCTGCCAAGAGCACTTTTTACTATGCGCACCCAACCAGAGTGACGGGAGGAGCACATTTCAGAAAACGTGCTCAGCTCGTCGAGAAAATGCGATTTAAGCAATAAAATTAAAAATGCACCCAAAACCTAAACCAAACGTTGCAGATGGTCATTTCTTCATGCGCAGTGGTCAACGCGGCACTCTCTAGCTGCCAAGAGCACTTTTTACTATGCGCACCCAACCAGAGTGACGGGAGGACCACATTTCAGAAAACGTGCTCAGCTCGTCGAGAAAATGCGATTTAAGCAATAAAATTAAAAATGCACCCAAAACTTAAACCAAACGTTGCAGGTGGTTATTTCTTCATGCGCAGCAGTCAACGCGGCACTCTCTAGCTGCCAAGAGCACTTTTTACTATGCGCACCCAACCAGAGTGACGGGAGGAGCACATTTCAGAAAACGTGCTCAGCTCGTCGAGAAAATGCGATTTAAGCAATGAAATTAAAAATGCACCCAAAACCTAAACCAAACGTTGCAGGTGGTTATTTCTTCATGCGCAGTGGTCAACGCGGCACTCTCTAGCTGCCAAGAGCACTTTTTACTATGCGCACCCAACCAGAGTGAAGGGAGGAGCACATTTCAGAAAACGTGCTCAGCTCGTCGAGAAAATGCAATTTAAGCAATAAAATTAAAAATGC
Organism: Syngnathus scovelli; assembly: GCF_024217435.2. Taxonomy (NCBI): domain Eukaryota; kingdom Metazoa; phylum Chordata; class Actinopteri; order Syngnathiformes; family Syngnathidae; genus Syngnathus; species Syngnathus scovelli. Next base: position 1,657,240 of record NW_026061342.1, on the reverse strand, counting down.
ACCCAAAACCTAAACCAAACGTTGCAGGTGGTTATTTCTTCGTGCGCAGCAGTCAACGCGCCACTCTCTAGCTGCCAAGAACACTTTTTACTATGCGCACCCAACCAGAGTGACGGGAGGAGCACATTTCAGAAAACGTGCTCAGCTCGTCGAGAAAATGCGATTTAAGCAATAAAATTAAAAATGCACCTAAAACCTAAACCAAACGTTGCAGGTGGTTATTTCTTCATGCGCAGTGGTCAACGCGGCACTCTCTAGCTGCCAAGAGCACTTTTTACTATGCGCACCCAACCAGAGTGACGGGAGGAGCACATTTCAGAAAACGTGCTCAGCTCGTCGAGAAAATGCGATTTAAGCAATAAAATTAAAAATGCACCCAAAACCTAAACCAAACGTTGCAGGTGGTTATTTCTTCATGCGCAGTGGTCAACGCGGCACTCTCTAGCTGCCAAGAGCACTTTTTACTATGCGCACCCAACCAGAGTGACGGGAGGAGCACATTTCAGAAAACGTGCTCAGCTCGTCGAGAAAATGCGATTTAAGCAATAAAATTAAAAATGCACCCAAAACCTAAACCAAACGTTGCAGATGGTCATTTCTTCATGCGCAGTGTTCAACGCGGCACTCTCTAGCTGCCAAGAGCACTTTTTACTATGCACACCCAACCAGAGTGACTGGAGGAGCGCATTTCAGAAAACGTGCTCAGCTCGACGAGAAAATGCGATTTAAGCAATAAAATTAAAAATGCACCCAAAACCTAAACCAAACGTTGCAGGTGGTTATTTCTTCATGCGCAGTGGTCAACGCGGCACTCTCTAGCTGCCAAGAGCACTTTTTACTATACACACCCAACCAGAGTGACGGGAGGAGCACATTCCAGAAAACGTGCTCAGCTAGTCGAGAAAATGCGATTTAAGCAATAAAATTAAAATTGCACCCAAAACCTAAACCAAACGTTGCAGGTGGTTATTTCTTCATGCGCAGCAGTCAACGCGGCACTCTCTAGCTGCCAAGAGCACTTTTTACTATGCACACCCAACCAGAGTGACTGGAGGAGCGCATTTCAGAAAACGTGCTCAGCTCGTCGAGAAAATGCGATTTAAGCAATAAAATTAAAAATGCACCTAAAACCTAAACCAAACGTTGCAGGTGGTTATTTCTTCATGCGCAGTGGTCAACGCGGCACTCTCTAGCTGCCAAGAGCACTTTTTACTATGCGCACCCAACCAGAGTGACGGGAGGAGCACATTTCAGAAAACGTGCTCAGCTCGTCCAGAAAATGCGATTTAAGCAATAAAATTAAAAATGCACCTAAAACCTAAACCAAACGTTGCAGGTGGTTATTTCTTCGTGCGCAGCAGTCAACGCGGCACTCTCTAGCTGCCAAGAGCACTTTTTACAATGCGCACCCAACCAGAGTGACGGGAGGAGCACATTTCAGAAAACGTGCTCAGCTCGTCGAGTAAATGCAATTTAAGCAATAAAATTAAAAATGCACCCAAAACCTAAACCAAACGTTGCAGGTGGTTATTTCTTTATGCGCAGTGGTCAACGCGGCACTCTCTAGCTGCCAAGAGCACTTTTTACTATGCGCACCCAACCAGAGTGACGGGAGGAGCACATTCCAGAAAACGTGCTCAGCTCGTCGAGAAAATGCGATTTAAGCAATAAAATTAAAAATGCACCCAAAACCTAAACCAAACGTTGCAGATGGTCATTTCTTCATGCGCAGTGGTCAACGCGGCACTCTCTAGCTGCCAAGAGCACTTTTTACTATGCGCACCCAACCAGAGTGACGGGAGGAGCATATTTCAGAAAACGTGCTCAGCTCGTTGAGAAAATGCGATTTAAGCAATAAAATTAAAAATGCACCAAAAACCTAAACCAAACGTTGCAGGTGGTTATTTCTTCATGCGCAGTGATCAACGCGGCACTCTCTAGCTGCCAAGAGCACTTTTTACTATGCACACCCAACCAGAGTGACGGGAGGAGCGCATTTCAGAAAACGTGCTCAGCTCGACGAGAAAATGCGATTTAAGCAATAAAATTAAAAATGCACCCAAAACCTAAACCAAACGTTGCAGGTGGTTATTTCTTCATGCGCAGTGGTCAACGCGGCACTCTCTAGCTGCCAATAGCACTTTTTACGATGCACACCCAACCAGAGAGACGGGAGGAGCGCATTTCAGAAAACGTGCTCAGCTCGACGAGAAAATGCGATTTAAGCAATAAAATTAAAAATGCACCCAAAACCTATACCAAACGTTGCAGGTGGTAATTTCTTCATGCGCAGTGGTCAACGCGGCACTCTCTAGCTGCCAAGAGCACTTTTTACTATGCGCACCCAACCAGAGTGACGGGAGGAGCACATTTCAGAAAACGTGCTTAGCTCGTCGAGAAAATGCGATTTAAGCAATAAAATTAAAAATGCACCCAAAACCTAAACCAAACGTTGCAGGTGGTTATTTCTTCATGCGCAGTGGTCAACGCGGCACTCTCTAGCTGCCAAGAGCACTTTTTACTATGCACACCCAACCAGAGTGACGGGAGGAGCACATTTCAGAAAACGTGCTCAGCTCCTCGAGAAAATGCGATTTAAGCAATAAAATTAAAAATGCACCCAAAACATTAAACCAAACGTTGCAGGTGGTTATTTCTTCATGCGCAGTGGTCAACGCGGCACTCTCTAGCTGCCAAGAGCATTTTTTACTATGCGCACCCAACCAGAGTGACGGGAGGAGCGCATTTCAGGAAACGTGCTCAGCTCGTCGAGAAAATGCGATTTAAGCAATAAAATTAAAAATGCACCCAAAACCTAAAGCAAACGTTGCAGATGGTCATTTCTTCATGTGCAGCAGTCAACGCGGCACTCTCTAGCTTCCAAGAGCACTTTTTACTATGCGCACCGAACCAGAGTGACGGGAGGAGCACATTTCAGAAAACGTGCTCAGCTCGTCGAGAAAATGCGATTTAAGCAATAAAATTAAAAATGCACCTAAAAACCTAAACCAAACGTTGCAGGTGGTTATTTCTTCATGCGCAGTGGTCAACGCGGCACTCTCTAGCTGCCAAGAGCACTTTTTACTATGCGCACCCAACCAGAGTGACGGGAGGAGCACATTTCAGAAAACGTGCTCAGCTCGTCGAGAAAATGCGATTTAAGCAATAAAATTAAAAATGCACCCAAAACCTAAACCAAACGTTGCAGGTGGTTATTTCTTCATGCGCAGTGGTCAACGCGGCACTCTCTAGCTGCCAAGAGCACTTTTTACTATGCGCACCCAACCAGAGTGACGGGAGGAGCACATTTCAGAAAACGTGCTCAGCTCGTCGAGAAAATGCGATTTAAGCAATAAAATTAAAAATGCACCCAAAACCTAAACCAAACGTTGCAGATGGTCATTTCTTCATGCGCAGTGGTCAACGCGGCACTCTCTAGCTGCCAAGAGCACTTTTTACTATGCACACCCAACCAGAGTGACTGGAGGAGCGCATTTCAGAAAACGTGCTCAGCTCGACGAGAAAATGCGATTTAAGCAATAAAATTAAAAATGCACCCAAAACCTAAACCAAACGTTGCAGGTGGTTATTTCTTCATGCGCAGTGGTCAACGCGGCACTCTCTAGCTGCCAAGAGCACTTTTTACTATACACACCCAACCAGAGTGACGGGAGGAGCACATTCCAGAAAACGTGCTCAGCTAGTCGAGAAAATGCGATTTAAGCAATAAAATTAAAAATGCACCCAAAACCTAAACCAAACGTTGCAGGTGGTTATTTCTTCATGCGCAGCAGTCAACGCGGCACTCTCTAGCTGCCAAGAGCACTTTTTACTATGCACACCCAACCAGAGTGACTGGAGGAGCGCATTTCAGAAAACGTGCTCAGCTCGTCGAGAAAATGCGATTTAAGCAATAAAATTAAAAATGCACCTAAAACCTAAACCAAACGTTGCAGGTGGTTATTTCTTCATGCGCAGTGGTCAACGCGGCACTCTCTAGCTGCCAAGAGCACTTTTTACTATGCGCACCCAACCAGAGTGACTGGAGGAGCGCATTTCAGAAAACGTGCTCAGCTCGACGAGAAAATGCGATTTAAGCAATAAAATTAAAAATGCACCCAAAACCTAAACCAAACGTTGCAGGTGGTTATTTCTTCATGCGCAGTGGTCAACGCGGCACTCTCTAGCTGCCAAGAGCACTTTTTACTATACACACCCAACCAGAGTGACGGGAGGAGCACATTCCAGAAAACGTGCTCAGCTCCTCGAGAAAATGCGATTTAAGCAATAAAATTAAAAATGCACCCAAAACATTAAACCAAACGTTGCAGGTGGTTATTTCTTCATGCGCAGTGGTCAACGCGGCACTCTCTAGCTGCCAAGAGCACTTTTTACTATGCGCACCCAACCAGAGTGACGGGAGGAGCACATTTCAGAAAACGTGCTCAGCTCGTCGAGAAAATGCCATTTAAGCAATAAAATTAAAAATGCACCCAAAACCTAAACCAAACGTTGCAGGTGGTTATTTCTTCATGCGCAGTGGTCAACGCGGCACTCTCTAGCTGCCAAGAGCACTTTTTACTATGCGCACCCAACCAGAGTGACGGGAGGAGCACATTTCAGAAAACGTGCTCAGCTCGTCCAGAAAATGCGATTTAAGCAATAAAATTAAAAATGCACCTAAAACCTAAACCAAACGTTGCAGATGATCATTTCTTCATGCGCAGTGGTCAACGCGGCAATCTCTAGCTGCCAAGAGCACTTTTTACTATGCGCACCCAACCAGAGTGACGGGAGGAGCGCATTTCAGAAAACGTGCTCAGCTCGTCGAGAAAATGCCATTTAAGCCGTACAATTAAAAATGCACCTAAAACCTAAACCAAACGTTGCAGGTCGTTGTTTCTTCATGCGCAGTGGTCAACGTGGCACTCTCTAGCTGCCAAGAGCACTTTTTACTATGCGCACCCAACCAGAGTGACGGGAGGAGCACATTCCAGAAAACGTGCTCAGCTCGTCGAGAAAATGCGATTTAAGCAATAAAATTAAAAATGCACCCAAAACCTAAACTAAACGTTGCAGATGGTCATTTCTTCATGTGCAGTGGTCAACGCGGCACTCTCTAGCTGCCAAGAGAACTTTTTACTATGCACACCCAACCAGAGTGACGGGAGGAGCGCATTTCAGAAAACGTGCTCAGCTCGTCGAGAAAATGCGATTTAAGCAATAAAATTAAAAATGCACCCAAAACCTAAACCAAACGTTGCAGGTGGTTATTTCTTCATGCGCAGTGGTCAACGCGGCACTCTCTAGCTGCCAAGAGCACTTTTTACTATGCGCACCCAACCAGAGTGACGGGAGGAGCACATTTCAGAAAACGTGCTCAGCTCGTCGAGAAAATGCGATTTAAGCAATAAAATTAAAAATGCACCTAAAACCTAAACCAAACGTTGCAGGTGGTTATTTCTTCGTGCGCAGCAGTCAACGCGGCACTCTCTAGCTGCCAAGAGCACTTTTTACTATGCGCACCCAACCAGAGTGACGGGAGGAGCACATTTCAGAAAACGTGCTCAGCTCGTCGAGTAAATGCGATTTAAGCAATAAAATTAAAAATGCACCCAAAACCTAAACCAAACGTTGCAGGTGGTTATTTCTTCATGCGCAGTGGTCAACGCGGCACTCTCTAGCTGCCAAGAGCACTTTTTACTATGCGCACCCAACCAGAGTGACGGGAGGAGCACATTTCAGAAAACGTGCTCAGCTCGTCGAGAAAATGCGATTTAAGCAATAAAATTAAAAATGCACCTAAAACCTAAACAAAACGTTGCAGGTGGTTAATTCTTCGTGCGCAGCAGTCAACGCGGCACTCTCTAGCTGCCAAGAGCACTTTTTACTATGCGCACCCAACCAGAGTGACGGGAGGAGCACATTTCAGAAAACGTGCTCAGCTCGTCGAGTAAATGCGATTTAAGCAATAAAATTAAAAATGCACCCAAAACCTAAACCAAACGTTGCAGATGGTCGTTTCTTCATGCGCAGTGGTCAACGCGGCACTCTCTAGCTGCCAAGAGCACTTTTTACTATGCGCACCCAACCAGAGTGACGGGAGGAGCGCATTTCAGAAAACGTGCTCAGCTCGTCGAGAAAATGCGATTTAAGCAATAAAATTAAAAATGCACCTAAAACCTAAACCAAAAGTTGCAGGTGGTTATTTCTTCATGCGCATCAGTCAACACGGCACTCTCTAGCTGCCAAGAGCACTTTTTACTATGCGCACCCAACCAGAGTGACGGGAGGAGCACATTTCAGAAAACGTGCTCAGCTCGTCGAGAAAATGCGATTTAAGCAATAAAATTAAAAATGCACCCAAAACCTAAACGAAACGTTGCAGATGGTCATTTCTTCATGTGCAGTGGTCAACGCGGCACTCTCTAGCTGCCAAGAGCACTTTTTACAATGCACACCCAACCAGAGTGACGGGAGGAGCGCATTTCAGAAAACGTGCTCAGCTCGTCGAGAAAATGCGATTTAAGCAATAAAATTAAAAATGCACCAAAACCTAAACCAAACGTTGCAGGTGGTTATTTCTTCGTGCGCAGCAGTCAACGCGGCACTCTCTAGCTGCCAAGAACACTTTTTACTATGCGCACCCAACCAGAGTGACGAGAGGAGCACATTTCAGAAAACGTGCTCAGCTCGTCGAGAAAATGCGATTTAAGCAATAAAATTAAAAATACACCTAAAACCTAAACCAAACGTTGCAGGTGGTTATTTCTTCATGCGCAGTGGTCAACGCGGCACTCTCTAGCTGCCAAGAGCACTTTTTACTATGCGCACCCAACCAGAGTGACGGGAGGAGCACATTTCAGAAAACGTGCTCAGCTCGTCGAGAAAATGTGATTTAAGCAATAAAATTAAAAATGCACCCAAAACCTAAACCAAACGTTGCAGGTGGTTATTTCTTCATGCGCAGTGGTCAACGCGGCACTCTCTAGCTGCCAAGAGCACTTTTTACTATGCGCACCCAACCAGAGTGACGGGAGGAGCACATTTCAGAAAATGTGCTCAGCTCGTCGAGAAAATGCCATTTAAGCCGTACAATTAAAAATGCACCTAAAACCTAAACCAAACGTTGCAGGTGGTTGTTTCTTCATGCGCAGTGGTCAACGTGGCACTCTCTAGCTGCCAAGAGCACTTTTTACTATGCGCACCCAACCAGAGTGACGGGAGGAGCACATTTCAGAAAACGTGCTCAGCTCGTCGAGAAAATGCGATTTAAGCAATAAAATTAAAAATGCACCTAAAACCTAAACCAAACGTTGCAGGTGGTTATTTCTTCATGCGCAGTGGTCAACGCGGCACTCTGTAGCTGCCAAGAGCACTTTTTACTATGCGCACCCACCCAGAGTGACGGGAGGAGCACATTTCAGAAAACGTGCTCACCTCGTCGAGAAAATGCGATTTAAGCAATAAAATTAAAAATGCACCTAAAACCTAAACCAAACGTTGCAGGTGGTTGTTTCTTCATGCGCAGTGGTCAACGTGGCACTCTCTAGCTCCCAAGAGCACTTTTTACTATGCGCACCCAACCAGAGTGACGGGAGGAGCACATTTCAGAAAACGTGCTCAGCTCGTCGAGAAAATGCGATTTAAGCAATAAAATTAAAAATGCACCCAAAACCTAAACCAAACGTTGCAGGTGGTTATTTCTTCATGCGCAGCAGTCAACGCGGCACTCTCTAGCTGCCAAGAGCACTTTGTACTATGCGCACCCAACCAGAGTGACGGGAGGAGCACATTTCAGAAAACGTGCTCAGCTCGTCGAGAAAATGCGATTTAAGCAATGAAATTAAAAATGCACCCAAAACCTAAACCAAACGTTGCAGGTGGTTATTTCTTCATGCGCAGTGGTCAACGCGGCACTCTCTAGCTGCCAAGAGCACTTTTTACTATGCGCACCCAACCAGAGTGACGGGAGGAGCACTTTTCAGAAAACGTGCTCAGCTCGTCGAGAAAATGCGAATTAAGCAATAAAATTAAAAATGCACCCAAAACCTAAACCAAACGTTGCAGGTGGTTATTTCTTCGTGCGCAACAGTCAACGCGGCACTCTCTAGCTGCCAAGAACACTTTTTACTATGCGCACCCAACCAGAGTGACGGGAGGAGCACATTTCAGAAAACGTGCTCAGCTCGTCGAGAAAATGCGATTCAAGCAATAAAATTTGAAATGCACCTAAAACCTAAACCAAACGTTGCAGGTGGTTATTTCTTCATGCGCATTGGTCAACGCGGCACTCTCTAGCTGCCAAGAGCACTTTTTACTTTGCACACCCAACCAGAGTGACGGGAGGAGCACATTTCAGAAAACGTGCTCAGCTCGTCGAGAAAATGCGATTTAAGCAATAAAATTAAAAATGCACCCAAAACCTAAACCAAACGTTGCAGGTGGTTATTTCTTCATGCGCATTGGTCAACGCGGCACTCTCTAGCTGCCAAGAGCACTTTTTACTTTGCGCACCCAACCAGAGTGACGGGAGGAGCACATTTCAGAAAACGTACTCAGCTCGTCGAGAAAATGCGATTTAAGCAATAAAATTAAAAATGCACCCAAAACCTAAACCAAACGTTGCAGGTGGTTATTTCTTCATGCGCAGTGGTCAACGCGGCACTCTCTAGCTGCCAAGAGCACTTTTTACTATGCGCACCCAACCAGAGTGACCGGAGGACCACATTTCAGAAAACGTGCTCAGCTCGTCGAGAAAATGCGATTTAAGCAATAAAATTAAAAATGCACCCAAAACTTAAACCAAACGTTGCAGGTGGTTATTTCTTCATGCGCAGCAGTCAACGCGGCACTCTCTAGCTGCCAAGAGCACTTTTTACTATGCGCACCCAACCAGAGTGACGGGAGGAGCACATTTCAGAAAACGTGCTCAGCTCGTCGAGAAAATGCGATTTAAGCAATGAAATTAAAAATGCACCCAAAACCTAAACCAAACGTTGCAGGTGGTTATTTCTTCATGCGCAGTGGTCAACGCGGCACTCTCTAGCTGCCAAGAGCACTTTTTACTATGCGCACCCAACCAGAGTGACGGGAGGAGCACTTTTCAGAAAACGTGCTCAGTTCGTCGAGAAATTGCGAATTAAGCAATAAAATTAAAAATGCACCCAAAACCTAAACCAAACGTTGCAGATGGTCATTTCTTCATGCGCAGTGGTCAACGCGGCACTCTCTAGCTGCCAAGAGCACTTTTTACTATGCGCACCCAACCAGAGTGACGGGAGGAGCACATTTCAGAAAACGTGCTCAGCTCGTCGAGAAAATGCGATTTAAGCAATAAAATTAAAAATGCACCTAAAACCCAAACCAAACGTTGCAGGTGGTTATTTCTTCATGCGCAGTGGTCAACGCGGCACTCTCTAGCTGCCAAGAGCACTTTTTACTATGCGCACCCAACCAGAGTGACGGGAGGACCACATTTCAGAAAACGTGCTCAGCTCGTCGAGAAAATGCGATTTAAGCAATAAAATTAAAAATGCACCGAAAACCTAAACCAAACGTTGCAGGTGGTTATTTCTTCATGCGCAGCAGTCAACGCGGCACTCTCTAGCTGCCAAGAGCACTTTTTACTATGCGCACCCAACCAGAGTGACGGGAGGAGCACATTTCAGAAAACGTGCTCAGCTCGTCGAGAAAATGCGATTTAAGCAATGAAATTAAAAATGCACCCAAAACCTAAACCAAACGTTGCAGGTGGTTATTTCTTCATGCGCAGTGGTCAACGCGGCACTCTCTAGCTGCCAAGAGCACTTTTTACTATGCGCACCCAACCAGAGTGACGGGAGGAGCACTTTTCAGAAAACGTGCTCAGCTCGTCGAGAAAATGCCATTTAAGCCGTACAATTAAAAATGCACCTAAAACCTAAACTAAACGTTGCAGGTGGTTGTTTCTTCATGCGCAGTGGTCAACGTGGCACTCTCTAGCTGCCAAGAGCACTTTTTACTATGCGCACCCAACCAGAGTGACGGGAGGAGCACATTTCAGAAAACGTGCTCAGCTCGTCGAGAAAATGCGATTTAAGCAATAAAATTAAAAATGCACCCAAAACCTAAACCAAACGTTGCAGGTGGTTATTTCTTCATGCGCAGTGGTCAACGCGGCACTCTGTAGCTGCCAAGAGCACTTTTTACTATGCGCACCCACCCAGAGTGACGGGAGGAGCACATTTCAGAAAACGTGCTCAGCTCGTCGAGAAAATGCGATTTAAGCAATGAAATTAAAAATGCACCCAAAACCTAAACCAAACGTTGCAGGTGGTTATTTCTTCATGCGCAGTGGTCAACGCGGCACTCTCTAGCTGCCAAGAGCACTTTTTACTATGCGCACCCAACCAGAGTGACGGGAGGAGCACATTTCAGAAAAGTGCTCAGCTCGTCGAGAAAATGCGATTTAAGCAATAAAATAAAAAATGCACCCAAAAACCTAAACCAAACGTTGCAGATGGTCATTTCTTCATGCGCAGTGGTCAACGCGGCACTCTCTAGCTGCCAAGAGCACTTTTTACTATGCGCACCCAACCAGAGTGACGGGAGGAGCACATTTCAGAAAACGTGCTCAGCTCGTCGAGAAAATGCGATTTAAGCAATAAAATTAAAAATGCACCTAAAACCTAAACCAAACTTTGCAGGTGGTTATTTCTTCATGCGCAGTGGTCAACGCGGCACTCTCTCGCTGCCAAGAGCACTTTTTACTATGCGCACCCAACCAGAGTGACGGGAGGAGCACATTTCAGAAAACGTGCTCAGCTCATCGAGAAAATGCGATTTAAGCAATAAAATTAAAAATGCACCTAAAACCTAAACCAAACGTTGCAGGTGGTTATTTTTTCATGCGCAGTGGTCAACGCGGCACTCTCTAGCTGCCAAGAGCACTTTTTACTATGCGCACCCAACCAGAGTGACGGGAGGAGCACATTTCAGAAAACGTGCTCAGCTCGTCGAGAAAATGCGATTTAAGCAATAAAATTAAAAATGCACCTAAAACCTAAACCAAACGTTGCAGGTGGTTATTTCTTCGTGCGCAGCAGTCAACGCGGCACTCTCTAGCTGCCAAGAGCACTTTTTACTATGCGCACCCAACCAGAGTGACGGGAGGAGCACATTTCAGAAAACGTGCTCAGCTCGTCGAGTAAATGTGATTTAAGCAATAAAATTAAAAATGCACCCAAAACCTAAACCAAACGTTGCAGGTGGTTATTTCTTAATGCGCAGTGGTCAACGCGGCACTCTCTAGCTGCCAAGAGCACTTTTTACTATGCGCACCCAACCAGAGTGACGGGAGGAGCGCATTTCAGAAAACGTGCTCAGCTCGTCGAGAAAATGCGATTTAAGCAATAAAATTAAAAATGCACCTAAAACCTAAACCAAACGTTGCAGGTGGTTATTTCTTCATGCGCAGCAGTCAACGCGGCACTCTCTAGCTGCCAAGAGCACTTTTTACTATGCGGACCCAACCAGAGTGACGGGAGGAGCACATTTCAGAAAACGTGCTCAGCTCGACGAGAAAATGCGATTTAAGCAATAAAATAAAAAATGCACCCAAAACCTAAACCAAACGCTGCAGATGGTCATTTCTTCATGCGCAGTCGTCAACGCGGCACTCTCTAGCTGCCAAGAGCACTTTTTACTATGCGCACCCAACCAGAGTGACGGGAGGACCACATTTCAGAAAACGTGCTCAGCTCGTCGAGAAAATGCGATTTAAGCAATAAAATTAAAAATGCACCCAAAACTTAAACCAAACGTTGCAGGTGGTTATTTCTTCATGCGCAGCAGTCAACGCGGCACTCTCTAGCTGCCAAGAGCACTTTTTACTATGCGCACCCAACCAGAGTGACGGGAGGAGCACATTTCAGAAAACGTGCTCAGCTCGTCGAGAAAATGCGATTTAAGCAATGAAATTAAAAATGCACCCAAAACCTAAACCAAACGTTGCAGGTGGTTATTTCTTCATGCGCAGTGGTCAACGCGGCACTCTCTAGCTGCCAAGAGCACTTTTTACTATGCGCACCCAACCAGAGTGACGGGAGGAGCACTTTTCAGAAAACGTGCTCAGTTCGTCGAGAAATTGCGAATTAAGCAATAAAATTAAAAATGCACCCAAAAGCTAAACCAAACGTTGCAGATGGTCATTTCTTCATGCGCAGTGGTCAACGCGGCACTCTCTAGCTGCCAAGAGCACTTTTTACTATGCGCACCCAACCAGAGTGACGGGAGGAGCACATTTCAGAAAACGTGCTCAGCTCGTCGAGAAAATGCGATTTAAGCAATAAAATTAAAAATGCACCTAAAACCCAAACCAAACGTTGCAGGTGGTTATTTCTTCATGCGCAGTGGTCAACGCGGCACTCTCTAGCTGCCAAGAGCACTTTTTACTATGCGCACCCAACCAGAGTGACGGGAGGAGCACATTTCAGAAAATGTGCTCAGCTCGTCGAGAAAATTCCATTTAAGCCGTACAATTAAAAATGCACCTAGAACCTAAACCAAACGTTGCAGGTGGTTGTTTCTTCATGCGCAGTGGTCAACGTGGCACTCTCTAGCTGCCAAGAGCACTTTTAACTATGCGCACCCAACCAGAGTGACGGGAGGAGCACATTTCAGAAAACGTGCTCAGCTCGTCGAGAAAATGCGATTTAAGCAATAAAATAAAAAATGCACCTAAAACCTAAACCAAACGTTGCAGGTGGTTATTTCTTCATGCGCAGTGGTCAACGCGGCACTCTCTAGCTGCCAAGAGCACTTTTTACTATGCGCACCCAACCAGAGTGACGGGAGGAGCACATTTCAGAAAACGTGCTCAGCTCGTCGAGAAAATGCGATTTAAGCAATAAAATAAAAAATGCACCTAAAACCTAAACCAAACGTTGCAGGTGGTTATTTCTTCATGCGCAGTGGTCAACGCGGCACTCTCTAGCTGCCAAGAGCACTTTTTACTATGCGCACCCAACCAGAGTGACGGGAGGAGCACATTTCAGAAAACGTGCTCAGCTCGTCGAGAAAATGCGATTTAAGCAATAAAATTAAAAATGCACCTAAAACCTAAACCAAACGTTGCAGGTGGTTATTTCTTCATGCGCAGTGGTCAACGCGGCACTCTCTAGCTGCCAAGAGCACTTTTTACTATGCGCACCCAACCAGAGTGACGGGAGGAGCACATTTCAGAAAACGTGCTCAGCTCGTCGAGAAAATGCGATTTAAGCAATAAAATTTAAAATGCACCTAAAACCTAAACCAAACGTTGCAGGTGGTTATTTCTTCATGCGCAGTGGTCAATGCGGCACTCTCTAGCTGCCAAGAGCACTTTTTACTATGCGCACCTAACCAGAGTGACGGGAGGAGCACATTTCAGAAAACGTGCTCAGCTCGTCGAGAAAATGCGATTTACGCAATAAAATTAAAAATGCACCTAAAACCTAAACAAAACGTTGCAGGTGGTTATTTCTTCATGCGCAGTGGTCAACGCGGCACTCTCTAGCTGCCAAGAGCACTTTTTACTATGCGCACCCAACCAGAGTGACGGGAGGAGCACATTTCAGAAAACGTGCTCAGCTCGTCGAGAAAATGCGATTTAAGCAATAAAATTAAAAATGCACCCAAAACCTAAACCAAACGTTGCAGGTGGTTATTTCTTCATGCGCAGCAGTCAAAGCGGCACTCTCTAGCTGCCAAGAGCACTTTTTACTATGTGCACCCAACCAGAGTGACGGGAGGAGCACATTTCAGAAAACGTGCTCAGCTCGTCGAGAAAATGCGATTCAAGCAATAAAATTAAAAATGCACCCAAAACCTAAACCAAACGTTGCAGGTGGTTATTTCTTCATGCGCAGTGGTTAACGCGGCACTCTCTAGCTGCCAAGAGCACTTTTTACTATGCGCACCGAACCAGAGTGACGGGAGGAGCACATTTCAGAAAACGTGCTCAGCTCGTCGAGAAAATGCGATTTAAGCAATAAAATTAAAAATGCACCTAAAAACCTAAACCAAACGTTGCAGGTGGTTATTTCTTCATGCGCAGTGGTCAACGCGGCACTCTCTAGCTGCCAAGAGCACTTTTTACTATGCGCACCCAACCAGAGTGACGGGAGGAGCACATTTCAGAAAACGTGCTCAGCTCGTCGAGAAAATGCGATTTAAGCAATAAAATTAAAAATGCACCCAAAACCTAAACCAAACGTTGCAGGTGGTTATTTCTTCATGCGCAGTGGTCAACGCGGCACTCTCTAGCTGCCAAGAGCACTTTTTACTATGCGCACCCAACCAGAGTGACGGGAGGAGCACATTTCAGAAAACGTGCTCAGCTCGTCGAGAAAATGCGATTTAAGCAATAAAATTAAAAATGCACCCAAAACCTAAACCAAACGTTGCAGATGGTCATTTCTTCATGCGCAGTGGTCAACGCGGCACTCTCTAGCTGCCAAGAGCACTTTTTACTATGCGCACCCAACCAGAGTGACTGGAGGAGCGCATTTCAGAAAACGTGCTCAGCTCGACGAGAAAATGCGATTTAAGCAATAAAATTAAAAATGCACCCAAAACCTAAACCAAACGTTGCAGGTGGTTATTTCTTCATGCGCAGTGGTCAACGCGGCACTCTCTAGCTGCCAAGAGCACTTTTTACTATACACACCCAACCAGAGTGACGGGAGGAGCACATTCCAGAAAACGTGCTCAGCTAGTCGAGAAAATGCGATTTAAGCAATAAAATTAAAAATGCACCCAAAACCTAAACCAAACGTTGCAGGTGGTTATTTCTTCATGCGCAGCAGTCAACGCGGCACTCTCTAGCTGCCAAGAGCACTTTTTACTATGCACACCCAACCAGAGTGACTGGAGGAGCGCATTTCAGAAAACGTGCTCAGCTCGTCGAGAAAATGCGATTTAAGCAATAAAATTAAAAATGCACCTAAAACCTAAACCAAACGTTGCAGGTGGTTATTTCTTCATGCGCAGTGGTCAACGCGGCACTCTCTAGCTGCCAAGAGCACTTTTTACTATGCGCACCCAACCAGAGTGACTGGAGGAGCGCATTTCAGAAAACGTGCTCAGCTCGACGAGAAAATGCGATTTAAGCAATAAAATTAAAAATGCACCCAAAACCTAAACCAAACGTTGCAGGTGGTTATTTCTTCATGCGCAGTGGTCAACGCGGCACTCTCTAGCTGCCAAGAGCACTTTTTACTATACACACCCAACCAGAGTGACGGGAGGAGCACATTCCAGAAAACGTGCTCAGCTCCTCGAGAAAATGCGATTTAAGCAATAAAATTAAAAATGCACCCAAAACATTAAACCAAACGTTGCAGGTGGTTATTTCTTCATGCGCAGTGGTCAACGCGGCACTCTCTAGCTGCCAAGAGCACTTTTTACTATGCGCACCCAACCAGAGTGACGGGAGGAGCACATTTCAGAAAACGTGCTCAGCTCGTCGAGAAAATGCCATTTAAGCAATAAAATTAAAAATGCACCCAAAACCTAAACCAAACGTTGCAGGTGGTTATTTCTTCATGCGCAGTGGTCAACGCGGCACTCTCTAGCTGCCAAGAGCACTTTTTACTATGCGCACCCAACCAGAGTGACGGGAGGAGCACATTTCAGAAAACGTGCTCAGCTCGTCCAGAAAATGCGATTTAAGCAATAAAATTAAAAATGCACCTAAAACCTAAACCAAACGTTGCAGATGATCATTTCTTCATGCGCAGTGGTCAACGCGGCAATCTCTAGCTGCCAAGAGCACTTTTTACTATGCGCACCCAACCAGAGTGACGGGAGGAGCGCATTTCAGAAAACGTGCTCAGCTCGTCGAGAAAATGCCATTTAAGCCGTACAATTAAAAATGCACCTAAAACCTAAGTCAAACGTTGCAGGTCGTTGTTTCTTCATGCGCAGTGGTCAACGTGGCACTCTCTAGCTGCCAAGAGCACTTTTTACTATGCGCACCCAACCAGAGTGACGGGAGGAGCACATTCCAGAAAACGTGCTCAGCTCGTCGAGAAAATGCGATTTAAGCAATAAAATTAAAAATGCACCCAAAACCTAAACTAAACGTTGCAGATGGTCATTTCTTCATGTGCAGTGGTCAACGCGGCACTCTCTAGCTGCCAAGAGAACTTTTTACTATGCACACCCAACCAGAGTGACGGGAGGAGCGCATTTCAGAAAACGTGCTCAGCTCGTCGAGAAAATGCGATTTAAGCAATAAAATTAAAAATGCACCCAAAACCTAAACCAAACGTTGCAGGTGGTTATTTCTTCATGCGCAGTGGTCAACGCGGCACTCTCTAGCTGCCAAGAGCACTTTTTACTATGCGCACCCAACCAGAGTGACGGGAGGAGCACATTTCAGAAAACGTGCTCAGCTCGTCGAGAAAATGCGATTTAAGCAATAAAATTAAAAATGCACCTAAAACCTAAACCAAACGTTGCAGGTGGTTATTTCTTCGTGCGCAGCAGTCAACGCGGCACTCTCTAGCTGCCAAGAGCACTTTTTACTATGCGCACCCAACCAGAGTGACGGGAGGAGCACATTTCAGAAAACGTGCTCAGCTCGTCGAGTAAATGCGATTTAAGCAATAAAATTAAAAATGCACCCAAAACCTAAACCAAACGTTGCAGGTGGTTATTTCTTCATGCGCAGTGGTCAACGCGGCACTCTCTAGCTGCCAAGAGCACTTTTTACTATGCGCACCCAACCAGAGTGACGGGAGGAGCACATTTCAGAAAACGTGCTCAGCTCGTCGAGAAAATGCGATTTAAGCAATAAAATTAAAAATGCACCTAAAACCTAAACAAAACGTTGCAGGTGGTTAATTCTTCGTGCGCAGCAGTCAACGCGGCACTCTCTAGCTGCCAAGAGCACTTTTTACTATGCGCACCCAACCAGAGTGACGGGAGGAGCACATTTCAGAAAACGTGCTCAGCTCGTCGAGTAAATGCGATTTAAGCAATAAAATTAAAAATGCACCCAAAACCTAAACCAAACGTTGCAGATGGTCGTTTCTTCATGCGCAGTGGTCAACGCGGCACTCTCTAGCTGCCAAGAGCACTATTTACTATGCGCACCCAACCAGAGTGACGGGAGGAGCGCATTTCAGAAAACGTGCTCAGCTCGTCGAGAAAATGCGATTTAAGCAATAAAATTAAAAATGCACCTAAAACCTAAACCAAAAGTTGCAGGTGGTTATTTCTTCATGCGCATCAGTCAACACGGCACTCTCTAGCTGCCAAGAGCACTTTTTACTATGCGCACCCAACCAGAGTGACGGGAGGAGCACATTTCAGAAAACGTGCTCAGCTCGTCGAGAAAATGCGATTTAAGCAATAAAATTAAAAATGCACCCAAAACCTAAACGAAACGTTGCAGATGGTCATTTCTTCATGTGCAGTGGTCAACGCGGCACTCTCTAGCTGCCAAGAGCACTTTTTACAATGCACACCCAACCAGAGTGACGGAAGGAGCGCATTTCAGAAAACGTGCTCAGCTCGTCGAGAAAATGCGATTTAAGCAATAAAATTAAAAATGCACCAAAACCTAAACCAAACGTTGCAGGTGGTTATTTCTTCGTGCGCAGCAGTCAACGCGGCACTCTCTAGCTGCCAAGAACACTTTTTACTATGCGCACCCAACCAGAGTGACGAGAGGAGCACATTTCAGAAAACGTGCTCAGCTCGTCGAGAAAATGCGATTTAAGCAATAAAATTAAAAATACACCTAAAACCTAAACCAAACGTTGCAGGTGGTTATTTCTTCATGCGCAGTGGTCAACGCGGCACTCTCTAGCTGCCAAGAGCACTTTTTACTATGCGCACCCAACCAGAGTGACGGGAGGAGCACATTTCAGAAAACGTGCTCAGCTCGTCGAGAAAATGTGATTTAAGCAATAAAATTAAAAATGCACCCAAAACCTAAACCAAACGTTGCAGGTGGTTATTTCTTCATGCGCAGTGGTCAACGCGGCACTCTCTAGCTGCCAAGAGCACTTTTTACTATGCGCACCCAACCAGAGTGACGGGAGGAGCACATTTCAGAAAATGTGCTCAGCTCGTCGAGAAAATGCCATTTAAGCCGTACAATTAAAAATGCACCTAAAACCTAAACCAAACGTTGCAGGTGGTTGTTTCTTCATGCGCAGTGGTCAACGTGGCACTCTCTAGCTGCCAAGAGCACTTTTTACTATGCGCACCCAACCAGAGTGACGGGAGGAGCACATTTCAGAAAACGTGCTCAGCTCGTCGAGAAAATGCGATTTAAGCAATAAAATTAAAAATGCACCTAAAACCTAAACCAAACGTTGCAGGTGGTTATTTCTTCATGCGCAGTGGTCAATGCGGCACTCTGTAGCTGCCAAGAGCACTTTTTACTATGCGCACCCACCCAGAGTGACGGGAGGAGCACATTTCAGAAAACGTGCTCACCTCGTCGAGAAAATGCGATTTAAGCAATAAAATTAAAAATGCACCTAAAACCTAAACCAAACGTTGCAGGTGGTTGTTTCTTCATGCGCAGTGGTCAACGTGGCACTCTCTAGCTCCCAAGAGCACTTTTTACTATGCGCACCCAACCAGAGTGACGGGAGGAGCACATTTCAGAAAACGTGCTCAGCTCGTCGAGAAAATGCGATTTAAGCAATAAAATTAAAAATGCACCCAAAACCTAAACCAAACGTTGCAGGTGGTTATTTCTTCATGCGCAGCAGTCAACGCGGCACTCTCTAGCTGCCAAGAGCACTTTGTACTATGCGCACCCAACCAGAGTGACGGGAGGAGCACATTTCAGAAAACGTGCTCAGCTCGTCGAGAAAATGCGATTTAAGCAATGAAATTAAAAATGCACCCAAAACCTAAACCAAACGTTGCAGGTGGTTATTTCTTCATGCGCAGTGGTCAACGCGGCACTCTCTAGCTGCCAAGAGCACTTTTTACTATGCGCACCCAACCAGAGTGACGGGAGGAGCACTTTTCAGAAAACGTGCTCAGCTCGTCGAGAAAATGCGAATTAAGCAATAAAATTAAAAATGCACCCAAAACCTAAACCAAACGTTGCAGGTGGTTATTTCTTCGTGCGCAACAGTCAACGCGGCACTCTCTAGCTGCCAAGAACACTTTTTACTATGCGCACCCAACCAGAGTGACGGGAGGAGCACATTTCAGAAAACGTGCTCAGCTCGTCGAGAAAATGCGATTCAAGCAATAAAATTTGAAATGCACCTAAAACCTAAACCAAACGTTGCAGGTGGTTATTTCTTCATGCGCATTGGTCAACGCGGCACTCTCTAGCTGCCAAGAGCACTTTTTACTTTGCACACCCAACCAGAGT
Organism: Syngnathus scovelli; assembly: GCF_024217435.2. Lineage (NCBI taxonomy): Eukaryota > Metazoa > Chordata > Actinopteri > Syngnathiformes > Syngnathidae > Syngnathus > Syngnathus scovelli. The sequence continues at coordinate 1,637,865 of NW_026061342.1, read as the reverse complement.
GACGGGAGGAGCACATTTCAGAAAACGTGCTCAGCTCGTCGAGAAAATGCGATTTAAGCAATAAAATTAAAAATGCACCCAAAACCTAAACCAAACGTTGCAGGTGGTTATTTCTTCATGCGCAGTGGTCAACGCGGCACTCTCTAGCTGCCAAGAGCACTTTTTACTATGCGCACCCAACCAGAGTGACGGGAGGAGCACATTTCAGAAAACGTGCTCAGCTCGTCGAGAAAATGCGATTTAAGCAATAAAATTAAAAATGCACCTAAAACCCAAACCAAACGTTGCAGGTGGTTATTTCTTCATGCGCAGTGGTCAACGCGGCACTCTCTAGCTGCCAAGAGCACTTTTTACTATGCGCACCCAACCAGAGTGACGGGAGGACCACATTTCAGAAAACGTGCTCAGCTCGTCGAGAAAATGCGATTTAAGCAATAAAATTAAAAATGCACCGAAAACCTAAACCAAACGTTGCAGGTGGTTATTTCTTCATGCGCAGCAGTCAACGCGGCACTCTCTAGCTGCCAAGAGCACTTTTTACTATGCGCACCCAACCAGAGTGACGGGAGGAGCACATTTCAGAAAACGTGCTCAGCTCGTCGAGAAAATGCGATTTAAGCAATGAAATTAAAAATGCACCCAAAACCTAAACCAAACGTTGCAGGTGGTTATTTCTTCATGCGCAGTGGTCAACGCGGCACTCTCTAGCTGCCAAGAGCACTTTTTACTATGCGCACCCAACCAGAGTGACGGGAGGAGCACTTTTCAGAAAACGTGCTCAGCTCGTCGAGAAAATGCCATTTAAGCCGTACAATTAAAAATGCACCTAAAACCTAAACTAAACGTTGCAGGTGGTTGTTTCTTCATGCGCAGTGGTCAACGTGGCACTCTCTAGCTGCCAAGAGCACTTTTTACTATGCGCACCCAACCAGAGTGACGGGAGGAGCACATTTCAGAAAACGTGCTCAGCTCGTCGAGAAAATGCGATTTAAGCAATAAAATTAAAAATGCACCCAAAACCTAAACCAAACGTTGCAGGTGGTTATTTCTTCATGCGCAGTGGTCAACGCGGCACTCTGTAGCTGCCAAGAGCACTTTTTACTATGCGCACCCACCCAGAGTGATGGGAGGAGCACATTTCAGAAAACGTGCTCAGCTCGTCGAGAAAATGCGATTTAAGCAATGAAATTAAAAATGCACCCAAAACCTAAACCAAACGTTGCAGGTGGTTATTTCTTCATGCGCAGTGGTCAACGCGGCACTCTCTAGCTGCCAAGAGCACTTTTTACTATGCGCACCCAACCAGAGTGACGGGAGGAGCACATTTCAGAAAAGTGCTCAGCTCGTCGAGAAAATGCGATTTAAGCAATAAAATAAAAAATGCACCCAAAAACCTAAACCAAACGTTGCAGATGGTCATTTCTTCATGCGCAGTGGTCAACGCGGCACTCTCTAGCTGCCAAGAGCACTTTTTACTATGCGCACCCAACCAGAGTGACGGGAGGAGCACATTTCAGAAAACGTGCTCAGCTCGTCGAGAAAATGCGATTTAAGCAATAAAATTAAAAATGCACCTAAAACCTAAACCAAACGTTGCAGGTGGTTATTTCTTCATGCGCAGTGGTCAACGCGGCACTCTCTCGCTGCCAAGAGCACTTTTTACTATGCGCACCCAACCAGAGTGACGGGAGGAGCACATTTCAGAAAACGTGCTCAGCTCATCGAGAAAATGCGATTTAAGCAATAAAATTAAAAATGCACCTAAAACCTAAACCAAACGTTGCAGGTGGTTATTTTTTCATGCGCAGTGGTCAACGCGGCACTCTCTAGCTGCCAAGAGCACTTTTTACTATGCGCACCCAACCAGAGTGACGGGAGGAGCACATTTCAGAAAACGTGCTCAGCTCGTCGAGAAAATGCGATTTAAGCAATAAAATTAAAAATGCACCTAAAACCTAAACCAAACGTTGCAGGTGGTTATTTCTTCGTGCGCAGCAGTCAACGCGGCACTCTCTAGCTGCCAAGAGCACTTTTTACTATGCGCACCCAACCAGAGTGACGGGAGGAGCACATTTCAGAAAACGTGCTCAGCTCGTCGAGTAAATGTGATTTAAGCAATAAAATTAAAAATGCACCCAAAACCTAAACCAAACGTTGCAGGTGGTTATTTCTTAATGCGCAGTGGTCAACGCGGCACTCTCTAGCTGCCAAGAGCACTTTTTACTATGCGCACCCAACCAGAGTGACGGGAGGAGCGCATTTCAGAAAACGTGCTCAGCTCGTCGAGAAAATGCGATTTAAGCAATAAAATTAAAAATGCACCTAAAACCTAAACCAAACGTTGCAGGTGGTTATTTCTTCATGCGCAGCAGTCAACGCGGCACTCTCTAGCTGCCAAGAGCACTTTTTACTATGCGGACCCAACCAGAGTGACGGGAGGAGCACATTTCAGAAAACGTGCTCAGCTCGTCGAGAAAATGCGATTTAAGCAATAAAATAAAAAATGCACCCAAAACCTAAACCAAACGCTGCAGATGGTCATTTCTTCATGCGCAGTCGTCAACGCGGCACTCTCTAGCTGCCAAGAGCACTTTTTACTATGCGCACCCAACCAGAGTGACGGGAGGACCACATTTCAGAAAACGTGCTCAGCTCGTCGAGAAAATGCGATTTAAGCAATAAAATTAAAAATGCACCCAAAACTTAAACCAAACGTTGCAGGTGGTTATTTCTTCATGCGCAGCAGTCAACGCGGCACTCTCTAGCTGCCAAGAGCACTTTTTACTATGCGCACCCAACCAGAGTGACGGGAGGAGCACATTTCAGAAAACGTGCTCAGCTCGTCGAGAAAATGCGATTTAAGCAATGAAATTAAAAATGCACCCAAAACCTAAACCAAACGTTGCAGGTGGTTATTTCTTCATGCGCAGTGGTCAACGCGGCACTCTCTAGCTGCCAAGAGCACTTTTTACTATGCGCACCCAACCAGAGTGACGGGAGGAGCACTTTTCAGAAAACGTGCTCAGTTCGTCGAGAAATTGCGAATTAAGCAATAAAATTAAAAATGCACCCAAAAGCTAAACCAAACGTTGCAGATGGTCATTTCTTCATGCGCAGTGGTCAACGCGGCACTCTCTAGCTGCCAAGAGCACTTTTTACTATGCGCACCCAACCAGAGTGACGGGAGGAGCACATTTCAGAAAACGTGCTCAGCTCGTCGAGAAAATGCGATTTAAGCAATAAAATTAAAAATGCACCTAAAACCCAAACCAAACGTTGCAGGTGGTTATTTCTTCATGCGCAGTGGTCAACGCGGCACTCTCTAGCTGCCAAGAGCACTTTTTACTATGCGCACCCAACCAGAGTGACGGGAGGAGCACATTTCAGAAAATGTGCTCAGCTCGTCGAGAAAATTCCATTTAAGCCGTACAATTAAAAATGCACCTAGAACCTAAACCAAACGTTGCAGGTGGTTGTTTCTTCATGCGCAGTGGTCAACGTGGCACTCTCTAGCTGCCAAGAGCACTTTTAACTATGCGCACCCAACCAGAGTGACGGGAGGAGCACATTTCAGAAAACGTGCTCAGCTCGTCGAGAAAATGCGATTTAAGCAATAAAATAAAAAATGCACCTAAAACCTAAACCAAACGTTGCAGGTGGTTATTTCTTCATGCGCAGTGGTCAACGCGGCACTCTCTAGCTGCCAAGAGCACTTTTTACTATGCGCACCCAACCAGAGTGACGGGAGGAGCACATTTCAGAAAACGTGCTCAGCTCGTCGAGAAAATGCGATTTAAGCAATAAAATAAAAAATGCACCTAAAACCTAAACCAAACGTTGCAGGTGGTTATTTCTTCATGCGCAGTGGTCAACGCGGCACTCTCTAGCTGCCAAGAGCACTTTTTACTATGCGCACCCAACCAGAGTGACGGGAGGAGCACATTTCAGAAAACGTGCTCAGCTCGTCGAGAAAATGCGATTTAAGCAATAAAATTAAAAATGCACCTAAAACCTAAACCAAACGTTGCAGGTGGTTATTTCTTCATGCGCAGTGGTCAACGCGGCACTCTCTAGCTGCCAAGAGCACTTTTTACTATGCGCACCCAACCAGAGTGACGGGAGGAGCACATTTCAGAAAACGTGCTCAGCTCGTCGAGAAAATGCGATTTAAGCAATAAAATTTAAAATGCACCTAAAACCTAAACCAAACGTTGCAGGTGGTTATTTCTTCATGCGCAGTGGTCAATGCGGCACTCTCTAGCTGCCAAGAGCACTTTTTACTATGCGCACCTAACCAGAGTGACGGGAGGAGCACATTTCAGAAAACGTGCTCAGCTCGTCGAGAAAATGCGATTTACGCAATAAAATTAAAAATGCACCTAAAACCTAAACAAAACGTTGCAGGTGGTTATTTCTTCATGCGCAGTGGTCAACGCGGCACTCTCTAGCTGCCAAGAGCACTTTTTACTATGCGCACCCAACCAGAGTGACGGGAGGAGCACATTTCAGAAAACGTGCTCAGCTCGTCGAGAAAATGCGATTTAAGCAATAAAATTAAAAATGCACCCAAAACCTAAACCAAACGTTGCAGGTGGTTATTTCTTCATGCGCAGCAGTCAAAGCGGCACTCTCTAGCTGCCAAGAGCACTTTTTACTATGTGCACCCAACCAGAGTGACGGGAGGAGCACATTTCAGAAAACGTGCTCAGCTCGTCGAGAAAATGCGATTCAAGCAATAAAATTAAAAATGCACCCAAAACCTAAACCAAACGTTGCAGGTGGTTATTTCTTCATGCGCAGCAGTCAACGCGGCACTCTCTAGCTGCCAAGAGGACTTTTTACTATGCGCACCCAACCAGAGTGACGGGAGGAGCACATTTCAGAAAACGTGCTCAGCTCGTCGAGAAAATGCGATTTAAGCAATGAAATTAAAAATGCACCCAAAACCTAAACCAAACGTTGCAGGTGGTTATTTCTTCATGCGCATTGGTCAAAGCGGCACTCTCTAGCTGCCAAGAGCACTTTTTACTATGTGCACCCAACCAGAGTGACGGGAGGAGCACATTTCAGAAAACGTGCTCAGCTCGTCGAGAAAATGCGATTCAAGCAATAAAATTTGAAATGCACCTAAAACCTAAACCAAACGTTGCAGGTGGTTATTTCTTCATGCGCATTGGTCAACGCGGCACTCTCTAGCTGCCAAGAGCACTTTTTACTTTGCACACCCAACCAGAGTGACGGGAGGAGCACATTTCAGAAAACGTGCTCAGCTCGTCGAGAAAATGCGATTTAAGCAATAAAATTAAAAATGCACCCAAAACCTAAACCAAACATTGCAGGTGGTTATTTCTTCATGCGCATTGGTCAACGCGGCACTCTCTAGCTGCCAAGAGCACTTTTTACTTTGCGCACCCAACCAGAGTGACGGGAGGAGCACATTTCAGAAAACGTGCTCAGCTCGTCGAGAAAATGCGATTTAAGCAATAAAATTAAAAATGCACCCAAAACCTAAACCAAACGTTGCAGGTGGTTATTTCTTCATGCGCAGTGGTCAACGCGGCACTCTCTAGCTGCCAAGAGCACTTTTTACTATGCGCACCCAACCAGAGTGACGGGAGGAGCACATTTCAGAAAACGTGCTCAGCTCGTCCAGAAAAGGCGATTTAAGCAATAAAATAAAAAATGCACATAAAACCTAAACCAAACGTTGCAGATGGTCATTTCTTCATGCGCAGTGGTCAATGCGGCACTCTCTAGCTGCCAAGAGCACTTTTTACTATGCGCACCAAACCAGAGTGACGGGAGGAGCACATTTCAGAAAACGTGCTCAGCTCGTCGAGAAAATGCGATTTAAGCAATAAAATTAAAACTGCACCCAAAACCTAAACCAAACGTTGCAGATGGTCATTTCTTCATGCGCAGTGGTCAACGCGGCACTCTCTAGCTGCCAAGAGCACTTTTTACTATGCATACCCAACCAGAGTGACGGGAGGAGCACATTTCAGAAAACGTGCTCAGCTCGTCGAGAAAATGCGATTTAAGCAATAAAATTAAAAATGCACCCAAAACCTAAACCAAACGTTGCAGGTGGTTATTTCTTCATGCGCAGCAGTCAACGCGGCACTCTCTAGCTGCCAAGAGCAATTTTTACTATGCGCACCCAACCAGAGTGACGGGAGGAGCACATTTCAGAAAACGTGCTCAGCTCGTCGAGAAAATGCTATTTAAGCAATAAAATTAAAAATGCACCCAAAACCTAAACCAAACGTTGCAGATGGTCATTTCTTCATGCGCAGTGGTCAACGCGGCACTCTCTAGCTGCCAAGAGCACTTTTTACTATGCGCACCCAACCAGAGTGACGGGAGGACCACATTTCAGAAAACGTGCTCAGCTCGTCGAGAAAATGCGATTTAAGCAATAAAATTAAAAATGCACCCAAAACCTAAACCAAACGTTGCAGGTGGTTATTTCTTCATGCGCAGCAGTCAACGCGGCACTCTCTAGCTGCCAAGAGCACTTTTTACTATGCGCACCCAACCAGAGTGACGGGAGGAGCACATTTCAGAAAACGTGCTCAGCTCGTCGAGAAAATGCGATTCAAGCAATGAAATTAAAAATGCACCCAAAACCTAAACCAAACGTTGCAGGTGGTTATTTCTTCATGCGCAGTGGTCAACGCGGCACTCTCTAGCTGCCAAGAGCACTTTTTACTATGCGCACCCAACCAGAGTGACGGGAGGAGCACTTTTCAGAAAACGTGCTCAGCTCGTCGAGAAATTGCGAATTAAGCAATAAAATTAAAAATGCACCCAAAACCTAAACCAAACGTTGCAGATGGTCATTTCTTCATGCGCAGTGGTCAACGCGGCACTCTCTAGCTGCCAAGAGCACTTTTTACTATGCGCACCCAACCAGAGTGACGGGAGGAGCACATTTCAGAAAACGTGCTCAGCTCGTCGAGAAAATGCGATTTAAGCAATAAAATTAAAAATGCACCTAAAACCCAAACCAAACGTTGCAGGTGGTTATTTCTTCATGCGCAGTGGTCAACGCGGCACTCTCTAGCTGCCAAGAGCACTTTTTACTATGCGCACCCAACCAGAGTGACGGGAGGAGCACATTTCAGAAAATGTGCTCAGCTCGTCGAGAAAATGCCATTTAAGCCGTACAATTAAAAATGCACCTAAAACCTAAACCAAACGTTGCAGGTGGTTGTTTCTTCATGCGCAGTGGTCAACGTGGCACTCTCTAGCTGCCAAGAGCACTTTTTACTATGCGCACCCAACCAGAGTGACGGGAGGAGCACATTTCAGAAAACGTGCTCAGCTCGTCGAGAAAATGCGATTTAAGCAATATGATTAAAAATGCACCTAAAACCTAAACCAAACGTTGCAGGTGGTTATTTCTTCATGCGCAGTGGTCAACGCGGCACTCTGTAGCTGCCAAGAGCACTTTTTACTGTGCGCACCCACCCAGAGTGACGGGAGGAGCACATTTCAGAAAACGTGCTCACCTCGTCGAGAAAATGCGATTTAAGCAATAAAATTAAAAATGCACCTAAAACCTAAACCAAACGTTGCAGGTGGTTATTTCTTCATGCGCAGTGGTCAACGCGGCACTCTCTAGCTGCCAAGAGCACTTTTAACTATGCGCACCCAACCAGAGTGACGGGAGGAGCACATTTCAGAAAACGTGCTCAGCTCGTCGAGAAAATGCGATTTAAGCAATAAAATAAAAAATGCACCTAAAACCTAAACCAAACGTTGCAGGTGGTTATTTCTTCATGCGCAGTGGTCAACGCGGCACTCTCTAGCTGCCAAGAGCACTTTTTACTATGCGCACCCAACCAGAGTGACGGGAGGAGCACATTTCAGAAAACGTGCTCAGCTCGTCGAGAAAATGCGATTTAAGCAATAAAATTAAAAATGCACCTAAAACCTAAACCAAACGTTGCAGGTGGTTATTTCTTCATGCGCAGTGGTCAACGCGGCACTCTCTAGCTGCCAAGAGCACTTTTTACTAAGCGCACCCAACCAGAGTGACGGGAGGAGCACATTTCAGAAAACGTGCTCAGCTCGTCGAGAAAATGCGATTTAAGCAATAAAATTTAAAATGCACCTAAAACCTAAACCAAACGTTGCAGGTGGTTATTTCTTCATGCGCAGCAGTCAAAGCGGCACTCTCTAGCTGCCAAGAGCACTTTTTACTATGTGCACCCAACCAAAGTGACGGGAGGAGCACATTTCAGAAAACGTGCTCAGCTCGTCGAGAAAATGCGATTCAAGCAATAAAATTTGAAATGCACCTAAAACCTAAACCAAACGTTGCAGGTGGTTATTTCTTCATGCGCATTGGTCAACGCGGCACTCTCTAGCTGCCAAGAGCACTTTTTACTTTGCGCACCCAACCAGAGTGACGGGAGGAGCACATTTCAGAAAACGTGCTCAGCTCGTCGAGAAAATGCGATTTAAGCAATAAAATTAAAAATGCACCCAAAACCTAAACCAAACGTTGCAGGTGGTTATTTCTTCATGCGCATTGGTCAACGCGGCACTCTCTAGCTGCCAAGAGCACTTTTTACTTTGCGCACCCAACCAGAGTGACGGGAGGAGCACATTTCAGAAAACGTGCTCAGCTCGTCGAGAAAATGCGATTTAAGCATTAAAATTAAAAATGCACCCAAAACCTAAACCAAACGTTGCAGGTGGTTATTTCTTCATGCGCAGTGGTCAACGCGGCACTCTCTAGCTGCCAAGAGCACTTTTTACTATGCGCACCCAACCAGAGTGACGGGAGGAGCACATTTCAGAAAACGTGCTCAGCTCGTCCAGAAAAGGCTATTTAAGCAATAAAATAAAAAATGCACATAAAACCTAAACCAAACGTTGCAGATGGTCATTTCTTCATGCGCAGTGGTCAATGCGGCACTCTCTAGCTGCCAAGAGCACTTTTTACTATGCGCACCAAACCAGAGTGACGGGAGGAGCACATTTCAGAAAACGTGCTCAGCTCGTCGAGAAAATGTGATTTAAGCAATAAAATTAAAACTGCACCCAAAACCTAAACCAAACGTTGCAGATGGTCATTTCTTCATGCGCAGTGGTAATCGCGGCACTCTCTAGCTGCCAAGAGCACTTTTTACTATGCACACCCAACCAGAGTGACGGGAGGAGCACATTTCAGAAAACGTGCTCAGCTCGTCGAGAAAATGCGATTTAAGCAATAAAATTAAAAATGCACCCAAAACCTAAACCAAACGTTGCAGGTGGTTATTTCTTCATGCGCAGCAGTCAACGCGGCACTCTCTAGCTGCCAAGAGCACTTTTTACTATGCGCACCCAACCAGAGTGACGGGAGGAGCACATTTCAGAAAACGTGCTCAGCTCGTTGAGAAAATGCGATTTAAGCAATAAAATTAAAAATGCACCCAAAACCTAAACCAAACGTTGCAGATGGTCATTTCTTCATGCGCAGTGGTCAACGCGGCACTCTCTAGCTGCCAAGAGCACTTTTTACTATGCGCACCCAACCAGAGTGACGGGAGGACCACATTTCAGAAAACGTGCTCAGCTCGTCGAGAAAATGCGATTTAAGCAATAAAATTAAAAATGCACCCAAAACTTAAACCAAACGTTGCAGGTGGTTATTTCTTCATGCGCAGCAGTCAACGCGGCACTCTCTAGCTGCCAAGAGCACTTTTTACTATGCGCACCCAACCAGAGTGACGGGAGGAGCACATTTCAGAAAACGTGCTCAGCTCGTCGAGAAAATGCGATTTAAGCAATGAAATTAAAAATGCACCCAAAACCTAAACCAAACGTTGCAGGTGGTTATTTCTTCATGCGCAGTGGTCAACGCGGCACTCTCTAGCTGCCAAGAGCACTTTTTACTATGCGCACCCAACCAGAGTGAAGGGAGGAGCACATTTCAGAAAACGTGCTCAGCTCGTCGAGAAAATGCAATTTAAGCAATAAAATTAAAAATGCACCCAAAACCTAAACCAAACGTTGCAGGTGGTTATTTCTTCGTGCGCAGCAGTCAACGCGCCACTCTCTAGCTGCCAAGAACACTTTTTACTATGCGCACCCAACCAGAGTGACGGGAGGAGCACATTTCAGAAAACGTGCTCAGCTCGTCGAGAAAATGCGATTTAAGCAATAAAATTAAAAATGCACCTAAAACCTAAACCAAACGTTGCAGGTGGTTATTTCTTCATGCGCAGTGGTCAACGCGGCACTCTCTAGCTGCAAAGAGCACTTTTTACTATGCGCACCCAACCAGAGTGACGGGAGGAGCACATTTCAGAAAACGTGCTCAGCTCGTCGAGAAAATGCGATTTAAGCAATAAAATTAAAAATGCACCCAAAACCTAAACCAAACGTTGCAGGTGGTTATTTCTTCATGCGCAGTGGTCAACGCGGCACTCTCTAGCTGCCAAGAGCACTTTTTACTATGCGCACCCAACCAGAGTGACGGGAGGAGCACATTTCAGAAAACGTGCTCAGCTCGTCGAGAAAATGCGATTTAAGCAATAAAATTAAAAATGCACCCAAAACCTAAACCAAACGTTGCAGATGGTCATTTCTTCATGCGCAGTGTTCAACGCGGCACTCTCTAGCTGCCAAGAGCACTTTTTACTATGCACACCCAACCAGAGTGACTGGAGGAGCGCATTTCAGAAAACGTGCTCAGCTCGACGAGAAAATGCGATTTAAGCAATAAAATTAAAAATGCACCCAAAACCTAAACCAAACGTTGCAGGTGGTTATTTCTTCATGCGCAGTGGTCAACGCGGCACTCTCTAGCTGCCAAGAGCACTTTTTACTATACACACCCAACCAGAGTGACGGGAGGAGCACATTCCAGAAAACGTGCTCAGCTAGTCGAGAAAATGCGATTTAAGCAATAAAATTAAAATTGCACCCAAAACCTAAACCAAACGTTGCAGGTGGTTATTTCTTCATGCGCAGCAGTCAACGCGGCACTCTCTAGCTGCCAAGAGCACTTTTTACTATGCACACCCAACCAGAGTGACTGGAGGAGCGCATTTCAGAAAACGTGCTCAGCTCGTCGAGAAAATGCGATTTAAGCAATAAAATTAAAAATGCACCCAAAACCTAAACCAAACGTTGCAGATGGTCATTTCTTCATGCGCAGTGGTCAACGCGGCACTCTCTAGCTGCCAAGAGCACTTTTTACTATGCGCACCCAACCAGAGTGACGGGAGGAGCATATTTCAGAAAACGTGCTCAGCTCGTTGAGAAAATGCGATTTAAGCAATAAAATTAAAAATGCACCAAAAACCTAAACCAAACGTTGCAGGTGGTTATTTCTTCATGCGCAGTGATCAACGCGGCACTCTCTAGCTGCCAAGAGCACTTTTTACTATGCACACCCAACCAGAGTGACGGGAGGAGCGCATTTCAGAAAACGTGCTCAGCTCGACGAGAAAATGCGATTTAAGCAATAAAATTAAAAATGCACCCAAAACCTAAACCAAACGTTGCAGGTGGTTATTTCTTCATGCGCAGTGGTCAACGCGGCACTCTCTAGCTGCCAATAGCACTTTTTACGATGCACACCCAACCAGAGAGACGGGAGGAGCGCATTTCAGAAAACGTGCTCAGCTCGACGAGAAAATGCGATTTAAGCAATAAAATTAAAAATGCACCCAAAACCTATACCAAACGTTGCAGGTGGTAATTTCTTCATGCGCAGTGGTCAACGCGGCACTCTCTAGCTGCCAAGAGCACTTTTTACTATGCGCACCCAACCAGAGTGACGGGAGGAGCACATTTCAGAAAACGTGCTTAGCTCGTCGAGAAAATGCGATTTAAGCAATAAAATTAAAAATGCACCCAAAACCTAAACCAAACGTTGCAGGTGGTTATTTCTTCATGCGCAGTGGTCAACGCGGCACTCTCTAGCTGCCAAGAGCACTTTTTACTATGCACACCCAACCAGAGTGACGGGAGGAGCACATTTCAGAAAACGTGCTCAGCTCCTCGAGAAAATGCGATTTAAGCAATAAAATTAAAAATGCACCCAAAACATTAAACCAAACGTTGCAGGTGGTTATTTCTTCATGCGCAGTGGTCAACGCGGCACTCTCTAGCTGCCAAGAGCATTTTTTACTATGCGCACCCAACCAGAGTGACGGGAGGAGCGCATTTCAGGAAACGTGCTCAGCTCGTCGAGAAAATGCGATTTAAGCAATAAAATTAAAAATGCACCCAAAACCTAAAGCAAACGTTGCAGATGGTCATTTCTTCATGTGCAGCAGTCAACGCGGCACTCTCTAGCTTCCAAGAGCACTTTTTACTATGCGCACCGAACCAGAGTGACGGGAGGAGCACATTTCAGAAAACGTGCTCAGCTCGTCGAGAAAATGCGATTTAAGCAATAAAATTAAAAATGCACCTAAAAACCTAAACCAAACGTTGCAGGTGGTTATTTCTTCATGCGCAGTGGTCAACGCGGCACTCTCTAGCTGCCAAGAGCACTTTTTACTATGCGCACCCAACCAGAGTGACGGGAGGAGCACATTTCAGAAAACGTGCTCAGCTCGTCGAGAAAATGCGATTTAAGCAATAAAATTAAAAATGCACCCAAAACCTAAACCAAACGTTGCAGGTGGTTATTTCTTCATGCGCAGCAGTCAACGCGGCACTCTCTAGCTGCCAAGAGCACTTTTTACTATGCGCACCCAACCAGAGTGACGGGAGGAGCACATTTCAGAAAACGTGCTCAGCTCGTCGAGAAAATGCGATTTAAGCAATAAAATTAAAAATGCACCCAAAACCTAAACCAAACGTTGCAGATGGTCATTTCTTCATGCGCAGTGGTCAACGCGGCACTCTCTAGCTGCCAAGATCACTTTTTACTATGCGCACCCAACCAGAGTGACGGGAGGACCACATTTCAGAAAACGTGCTCAGCTCGTCGAGAAAATGCGATTTAAGCAATAAAATTAAAAATGCACCCAAAACTTAAACCAAACGTTGCAGGTGGTTATTTCTTCATGCGCAGCAGTCAACGCGGCACTCTCTAGCTGCCAAGAGCACTTTTTACTATGCGCACCCAACCAGAGTGACGGGAGGAGCACATTTCAGAAAACGTGCTCAGCTCGTCGAGAAAATGCGATTTAAGCAATGAAATTAAAAATGCACCCAAAACCTAAACCAAACGTTGCAGGTGGTTATTTCTTCATGCGCAGTGGTCAACGCGGCACTCTCTAGCTGCCAAGAGCACTTTTTACTATGCGCACCCAACCAGAGTGACGGGAGGAGCACTTTTCAGAAAACGTGCTCAGTTCGTCGAGAAATTGCGAATTAAGCAATAAAATTAAAAATGCACCCAAAACCTAAACCAAACGTTGCAGATGGTCATTTCTTCATGCGCAGTGGTCAACGCGGCACTCTCTAGCTGCCAAGAGCACTTTTTACTATGCGCACCCAACCAGAGTGACGGGAGGAGCACATTTCAGAAAACGTGCTCAGCTCGTCGAGAAAATGCGATTTAAGCAATAAAATTAAAAATGCACCTAAAACCCAAACCAAACGTTGCAGGTGGTTATTTCTTCATGCGCAGTGGTCAACGCGGCACTCTCTAGCTGCCAAGAGCACTTTTTACTATGCGCACCCAACCAGAGTGACGGGAGGAGCACATTTCAGAAAATGTGATTAGCTCGTCGAGAAAATGCCATTTAAGCCGTACAATTAAAAATGCACCTAAAACCTAAACCAAACGTTGCAGATGGTTGTTTCTTCATGCGCAGTGGTCAATGTGGCACTCTCTAGCTGCCAAGAGCACTTTTTACTATGCGCACCCAACCAGAGTGACGGGAGGAGCACATTTCAGAAAACGTGCTCAGCTCGTCGAGAAAATGCGATTTAAGCAATAAAATTAAAAATGCACCTAAAACCTAAACCAAACGTTGCAGGTGGTTATTTCTTCATGCGCAGTGGTCAACGCGGCACTCTGTAGCTGCCAAGAGCACTTTTTACTATGCGCACCCACCCAGAGTGACGGGAGGAGCACATTTCAGAAAACGTGCTCACCTCGTCGAGAAAATGCGATTTAAGCAATAAAATTAAAAATGCACCTAAAACCTAAACCAAACGTTGCAGGTGGTTATTTCTTCATGCGCAGTGGTCAACGCGGCACTCTCTAGCTGCCAAGAGCACTTTTAACTATGCGCACCCAACCAGAGTGACGGGAGGAGCACATTTCAGAAAACGTGCTCAGCTCGTCGAGAAAATGCGATTTAAGCAATAAAATAAAAAATGCACCTAAAACCTAAACCAAACGTTGCAGGTGGTTATTTCTTCATGCGCAGTGGTCAACGCGGCACTCTCTAGCTGCCAAGAGCACTTTTTACTATGCGCACCCAACCAGAGTGACGGGAGGAGCACATTTCAGAAAACGTGCTCAGCTCGTCGAGAAAATGCGATTTAAGCAATAAAATTAAAAATGCACCTAAAACCTAAACCAAACGTTGCAGGTGGTTATTTCTTCATGCGCAGTGGTCAACGCGGCACTCTCTAGCTGCCAAGAGCACTTTTTACTATGCGCACCCAACCAGAGTGACGGGAGGAGCACATTTCAGAAAACGTGCTCAGCTCGTCGAGAAAATGCGATTTAAGCAATAAAATTTAAAATGCACCTAAAACCTAAACCAAACGTTGCAGGTGGTTATTTCTTCATGCGCAGTGGTCAATGCGGCACTCTCTAGCTGCCAAGAGCACTTTTTACTTTGCACACCCAACCAGAGTGACGGGAGGAGCACATTTCAGAAAACGTGCTCAGCTCGTCGAGAAAATGCGATTTAAGCAATAAAATTAAAACTGCACCCAAAACCTAAACCAAACGTTGCAGATGGTCATTTCTTCATGCGCAGTGGTCAACGCGGCACTCTCTAGCTGCCAAGAGCACTTTTTACTATGCACACCCAACCAGAGTGACGGGAGGAGCACATTTCAGAAAACGTGCTCAGCTCGTCGAGAAAATGCGATTTAAGCAATAAAATTAAAAATGCACCCAAAACCTAAACCAAACGTTGCAGGTGGTTATTTCTTCATGCGCAGCAGTCAACGCGGCACTCTCTAGCTGCCAAGAGCACTTTTTACTATGCGCACCCAACCAGAGTGACGGGAGGAGCACATTTCAGAAAACGTGCTCAGCTCGTCGAGAAAATGCGATTTAAGCAATAAAATTAAAAATGCACCCAAAACCTAAACCAAACGTTGCAGATGGTCATTTCTTCATGCGCAGTGGTCAACGCGGCACTCTCTAGCTGCCAAGAGCACTTTTTACTATGCGCACCCAACCAGAGTGACGGGAGGACCACATTTCAGAAAACGTGCTCAGCTCGTCGAGAAAATGCGATTTAAGCAATAAAATTAAAAATGCACCCAAAACTTAAACCAAACGTTGCAGGTGGTTATTTCTTCATGCGCAGCAGTCAACGCGGCACTCTCTAGCTGCCAAGAGCACTTTTTACTATGCGCACCCAACCAGAGTGACGGGAGGAGCACATTTCAGAAAACGTGCTCAGCTCGTCGAGAAAATGCGATTTAAGCAATGAAATTAAAAATGCACCCAAAACCTAAACCAAACGTTGCAGGTGGTTATTTCTTCATGCGCAGTGGTCAACGCGGCACTCTCTAGCTGCCAAGAGCACTTTTTACTATGCGCACCCAACCAGAGTGAAGGGAGGAGCACATTTCAGAAAACGTGCTCAGCTCGTCGAGAAAATGCAATTTAAGCAATAAAATTAAAAATGCACCCAAAACCTAAACCAAACGTTGCAGGTGGTTATTTCTTCGTGCGCAGCAGTCAACGCGCCACTCTCTAGCTGCCAAGAACACTTTTTACTATGCGCACCCAACCAGAGTGACGGGAGGAGCACATTTCAGAAAACGTGCTCAGCTCGTCGAGAAAATGCGATTTAAGCAATAAAATTAAAAATGCACCTAAAACCTAAACCAAACGTTGCAGGTGGTTATTTCTTCATGCGCAGTGGTCAACGCGGCACTCTCTAGCTGCCAAGAGCACTTTTTACTATGCGCACCCAACCAGAGTGACGGGAGGAGCACATTTCAGAAAACGTGCTCAGCTCGTCGAGAAAATGCGATTTAAGCAATAAAATTAAAAATGCACCCAAAACCTAAACCAAACGTTGCAGGTGGTTATTTCTTCATGCGCAGTGGTCAACGCGGCACTCTCTAGCTGCCAAGAGCACTTTTTACTATGCGCACCCAACCAGAGTGACGGGAGGAGCACATTTCAGAAAACGTGCTCAGCTCGTCGAGAAAATGCGATTTAAGCAATAAAATTAAAAATGCACCCAAAACCTAAACCAAACGTTGCAGATGGTCATTTCTTCATGCGCAGTGGTCAACGCGGCACTCTCTAGCTGCCAAGAGCACTTTTTACTATGCACACCCAACCAGAGTGACTGGAGGAGCGCATTTCAGAAAACGTGCTCAGCTCGACGAGAAAATGCGATTTAAGCAATAAAATTAAAAATGCACCCAAAACCTAAACCAAACGTTGCAGGTGGTTATTTCTTCATGCGCAGTGGTCAACGCGGCACTCTCTAGCTGCCAAGAGCACTTTTTACTATACACACCCAACCAGAGTGACGGGAGGAGCACATTCCAGAAAACGTGCTCAGCTAGTCGAGAAAATGCGATTTAAGCAATAAAATTAAAAATGCACCCAAAACCTAAACCAAACGTTGCAGGTGGTTATTTCTTCATGCGCAGCAGTCAACGCGGCACTCTCTAGCTGCCAAGAGCACTTTTTACTATGCACACCCAACCAGAGTGACTGGAGGAGCGCATTTCAGAAAACGTGCTCAGCTCGTCGAGAAAATGCGATTTAAGCAATAAAATTAAAAATGCACCTAAAACCTAAACCAAACGTTGCAGGTGGTTATTTCTTCATGCGCAGTGGTCAACGCGGCACTCTCTAGCTGCCAAGAGCACTTTTTACTATGCGCACCCAACCAGAGTGACGGGAGGAGCACATTTCAGAAAACGTGCTCAGCTCGTCCAGAAAATGCGATTTAAGCAATAAAATTAAAAATGCACCTAAAACCTAAACCAAACGTTGCAGGTGGTTATTTCTTCGTGCGCAGCAGTCAACGCGGCACTCTCTAGCTGCCAAGAGCACTTTTTACTATGCGCACCCAACCAGAGTGACGGGAGGAGCACATTTCAGAAAACGTGCTCAGCTCGTCGAGTAAATGCAATTTAAGCAATAAAATTAAAAATGCACCCAAAACCTAAACCAAACGTTGCAGGTGGTTATTTCTTTATGCGCAGTGGTCAACGCGGCACTCTCTAGCTGCCAAGAGCACTTTTTACTATGCGCACCCAACCAGAGTGACGGGAGGAGCACATTCCAGAAAACGTGCTCAGCTCGTCGAGAAAATGCGATTTAAGCAATAAAATTAAAAATGCACCCAAAACCTAAACCAAACGTTGCAGATGGTCATTTCTTCATGCGCAGTGGTCAACGCGGCACTCTCTAGCTGCCAAGAGCACTTTTTACTATGCGCACCCAACCAGAGTGACGGGAGGAGCATATTTCAGAAAACGTGCTCAGCTCGTTGAGAAAATGCGATTTAAGCAATAAAATTAAAAATGCACCAAAAACCTAAACCAAACGTTGCAGGTGGTTATTTCTTCATGCGCAGTGATCAACGCGGCACTCTCTAGCTGCCAAGAGCACTTTTTACTATGCACACCCAACCAGAGTGACGGGAGGAGCGCATTTCAGAAAACGTGCTCAGCTCGACGAGAAAATGCGATTTAAGCAATAAAATTAAAAATGCACCCAAAACCTAAACCAAACGTTGCAGGTGGTTATTTCTTCATGCGCAGTGGTCAACGCGGCACTCTCTAGCTGCCAAGAGCACTTTTTACGATGCACACCCAACCAGAGAGACGGGAGGAGCGCATTTCAGAAAACGTGCTCAGCTCGACGAGAAAATGCGATTTAAGCAATAAAATTAAAAATGCACCCAAAACCTAAACCAAACGTTGCAGGTGGTAATTTCTTCATGCGCAGTGGTCAACGCGGCACTCTCTAGCTGCCAAGAGCACTTTTTACTATGCGCACCCAACCAGAGTGACGGGAGGAGCACATTTCAGAAAACGTGCTTAGCTCGTCGAGAAAATGCGATTTAAGCAATAAAATTAAAAATGCACCCAAAACCTAAACCAAACGTTGCAGGTGGTTATTTCTTCATGCGCAGTGGTCAACGCGGCACTCTCTAGCTGCCAAGAGCACTTTTTACTATGCACACCCAACCAGAGTGACGGGAGGAGCACATTTCAGAAAACGTGCTCAGCTCCTCGAGAAAATGCGATTTAAGCAATAAAATTAAAAATGCACCCAAAACATTAAACCAAACGTTGCAGGTGGTTATTTCTTCATGCGCAGTGGTCAACGCGGCACTCTCTAGCTGCCAAGAGCACTTTTTACTATGCGCACCCAACCAGAGTGACGGGAGGAGCACATTTCAGAAAACGTGCTCAGCTCGTCGAGAAAATGCGATTTAAGCAATAAAATTAAAAATGCACCCAAAACCTAAACCAAACGTTGCAGGTGGTTATTTCTTCATGCGCAGTGGTCAACGCGGCACTCTCTAGCTGCCAAGAGCACTTTTTACTATGCGCACCCAACCAGAGTGACGGGAGGAGCACATTTCAGAAAACGTGCTCAGCTCGTCCAGAAAATGCGATTTAAGCAATAAAATTAAAAATGCACCTAAAACCTAAACCAAACGTTGCAGATGGTCATTTCTTCATGCGCAGTGGTCAACGCGGCAATCTCTAGCTGCCAAGAGCACTTTTTACTATGCGCACCCAACCAGAGTGACGGGAGGAGCGCATTTCAGAAAACGTGCTCAGCTCGTCGAGAAAATGCCATTTAAGCCGTACAATTAAAAATGCACCTAAAACCTAAACCAAACGTTGCAGGTCGTTGTTTCTTCATGCGCAGTGGTCAACGTGGCACTCTCTAGCTGCCAAGAGCACTTTTTACTATGCGCACCCAACCAGAGTGACGGGAGGAGCACATTCCAGAAAACGTGCTCAGCTCGTCGAGAAAATGCGATTTAAGCAATACAATTAAAAATGCACCCAAAACCTAAACTAAACGTTGCAGATGGTCATTTCTTCATGTGCAGTGGTCAACGCGGCACTCTCTAGCTGCCAAGAGCACTTTTTACTATGCACACCCAACCAGAGTGACGGGAGGAGCGCATTTCAGAAAACGTGCTCAGCTCGTCGAGAAAATGCGATTTAAGCAATAAAATTAAAAATGCACCCAAAACCTAAACCAAACGTTGCAGGTGGTTATTTCTTCATGCGCAGTGGTCAACGCGGCACTCTCTAGCTGCCAAGAGCACTTTTTACTATGCGCACCCAACCAGAGTGACGGGAGGAGCACGTTTCAGAAAACGTGCTCAGCTCGTCGAGAAAATGCGATTTAAGCAATAAAATTAAAAATGCACCTAAAACCTAAACCAAACGTTGCAGGTGGTTATTTCTTCGTGCGCAGCAGTCAACGCGGCACTCTCTAGCTGCCAAGAGCACTTTTTACTATGCGCACCCAACCAGAGTGACGGGAGGAGCACATTTCAGAAAACGTGCTCAGCTCGTCGAGTAAATGCGATTTAAGCAATAAAATTAAAAATGCACCCAAAACCTAAACCAAACGTTGCAGGTGGTTATTTCTTCATGCGCAGTGGTCAA
Organism: Syngnathus scovelli; assembly: GCF_024217435.2. NCBI lineage: Eukaryota > Metazoa > Chordata > Actinopteri > Syngnathiformes > Syngnathidae > Syngnathus > Syngnathus scovelli. The sequence goes on along the minus strand of NW_026061342.1, from coordinate 1,618,095 downwards.
CGCGGCACTCTCTAGCTGCCAAGAGCACTTTTTACTATGCGCACCCAACCAGAGTGACGGGAGGAGCACATTTCAGAAAACGTGCTCAGCTCGTCGAGAAAATGCGATTTAAGCAATAAAATTAAAAATGCACCTAAAACCTAAACAAAACGTTGCAGGTGGTTAATTCTTCGTGCGCAGCAGTCAACGCGGCACTCTCTAGCTGCCAAGAGCACTTTTTACTATGCGCACCCAACCAGAGTGACGGGAGGAGCACATTTCAGAAAACGTGCTCAGCTCGTCGAGTAAATGCGATTTAAGCAATAAAATTAAAAATGCACCCAAAACCTAAACCAAACGTTGCAGATGGTCGTTTCTTCATGCGCAGTGGTCAACGCGGCACTCTCTAGCTGCCAAGAGCACTTTTTACTATGCGCACCCAACCAGAGTGACGGGAGGAGCGCATTTCAGAAAACGTGCTCAGCTCGTCGAGAAAATGCGATTTAAGCAATAAAATTAAAAATGCACCTAAAACCTAAACCAAAAGTTGCAGGTGGTTATTTCTTCATGCGCATCAGTCAACACGGCACTCTCTAGCTGCCAAGAGCACTTTTTACTATGCGCACCCAACCAGAGTGACGGGAGGAGCACATTTCAGAAAACGTGCTCAGCTCGTCGAGAAAATGCGATTTAAGCAATAAAATTAAAAATGCACCCAAAACCTAAACGAAACGTTGCAGATGGTCATTTCTTCATGTGCAGTGGTCAACGCGGCACTCTCTAGCTGCCAAGAGCACTTTTTACAATGCACACCCAACCAGAGTGACGGGAGGAGCGCATTTCAGAAAACGTGCTCAGCTCGTCGAGAAAATGCGATTTAAGCAATAAAATTAAAAATGCACCAAAACCTAAACCAAACGTTGCAGGTGGTTATTTCTTCGTGCGCAGCAGTCAACGCGGCACTCTCTAGCTGCCAAGAACACTTTTTACTATGCGCACCCAACCAGAGTGACGAGAGGAGCACATTTCAGAAAACGTGCTCAGCTCGTCGAGAAAATGCGATTTAAGCAATAAAATTAAAAATACACCTAAAACCTAAACCAAACGTTGCAGGTGGTTATTTCTTCATGCGCAGTGGTCAACGCGGCACTCTCTAGCTGCCAAGAGCACTTTTTACTATGCGCACCCAACCAGAGTGACGGGAGGAGCACATTTCAGAAAACGTGCTCAGCTCGTCGAGAAAATGTGATTTAAGCAATAAAATTAAAAATGCACCCAAAACCTAAACCAAACGTTGCAGGTGGTTATTTCTTCATGCGCAGTGGTCAACGCGGCACTCTCTAGCTGCCAAGAGCACTTTTTACTATGCACACCCAACCAGAGTGACTGGAGGAGCGCATTTCAGAAAACGTGCTCAGCTCGTCGAGAAAATGCGATTTAAGCAATAAAATTAAAAATGCACCCAAAACATTAAACCAAACGTTGCAGGTGGTTATTTCTTCATGCGCAGTGGTCAACGCGGCACTCTCTAGCTGCCAAGAGCATTTTTTACTTTGCGCACCCAACCAGAGTGACGGGAGGAGCACATTTCAGAAAACGTGCTCAGCTCGTCGAGAAAATGCGATTTAAGCAATAAAATTAAAAATGCACCTAAAACCTAAACCAAACGTTGCAGGTGGTTATTTCTTCATGCGCAGTGGTCAACGCGGCACTCTCTAGCTGCCAAGAGCACTTTTTACTATGCGCACCCAACCAGAGTGACGGGAGGAGCACATTTCAGAAAACGTGCTCAGCTCGTCGAGAAAATGCGATTTAAGCAATAAAATTAAAAATGCACCTAAAACCTAAACCAAACGTTGCAGGTGGTTATTTCTTCGTGCGCAGCAGTCAACGCGGCACTCTCTAGCTGCCAAGAGCACTTTTTACTATGCGCACCCAACCAGATTAACGGGAGGAGCACATTTCAGAAAACGTGCTCAGCTCGTCGAGTAAATGCAATATAAGCAATAAAATTAAAAATGCACCCAAAACCTAAACCAAACGTTGCAGGTGGTTATTTCTTCATGCGCAGTGGTCAACGCGGCACTCTCTAGCTGCCAAGAGCACTTTTTACTATGCACACCCAACCAGAGTGACGGGAGGAGCACATTTCAGAAAACGTGCTCAGCTCGTCCAGACAATGCGATTTAAGCAATAAAATTAAAAATGCACCCAAAACCTAAACCAAACGTTGCAGTTGGTTATTTCTTCATGCGCAGTGGTCAACGCCGCACTCTCTAGCTGCCAAGAGCACTTTTTACTATGCGCACCCAACCAGAGTGACGGGAGGAGCGCATTTCAGAAAACGTGCTCAGCTCGTCGAGAAAATGCGATTTAAGCAATAAAATTAAAAATGCACCTAAAACCTAAACCAAAAGCTGCAGGTGGTTATTTCTTCATGCGCAGCAGTCAACGCGGCACTCTCTAGCTGCCAAGAGCACTTTTTACTATGCGCACCCAACCAGAGTGACGGGAGGAGCACATTTCAGAAAACGTGCTCAGCTCGTCGAGAAAATGCAATTTAAGCAATAAAATTAAAAATGCACCTAAAACCTAAACCAAACGTTGCAGGTGGTTATTTCTTCATGCGCAGTGGTCAACGTGGCACTCTCTAGCTGCCAAGAGCACTTTTTACTATGCGCACCCAACCAGAGTGACGGGAGGAGCACATTTCAGAAAACGTGCTCAGCTCGTCGAGAAAATGCGATTTAAGCAATAAAATTAAAAATGCACCTAAAACCTAAACCAAACGTTGCAGGTGGTTATTTCTTCATGCGCAGTGGTCAATGCGGCACTCTGTAGCTGCCAAGAGCACTTTTTACTATGCGCACCCACCCAGAGTGACGGGAGGAACACATTTCAGAAAACGTGCTCACCTCGTCGAGAAAATGCGATTTAAGCAATAAAATTAAAAATGCACCTAAAACCTAAACCAAACGTTGCAGGTGGTTATTTCTTCATGCGCAGTGGTCAACGCGGCACTCTCTAGCTGCCAAGAGCACTTTTTACTATGCGCACCCAACCAGAGTGACGGGAGGAGCACATTTCAGAAAACGTGCTCAGCTCGTCGAGAAAATGCGATTTAAGCAATAAAATAAAAAATGCACCTAAAACCTAAACCAAACGTTGCAGGTGGTTATTTCTTCATGTGCAGTGGTCAACGCGGCACTCTCTAGCTGCCAAGAGCACTTTTTACTATGCGCACCCAACCAGAGTGACGGGAGGAGCACATTTCAGAAAACGTGCTCAGCTCGTCGAGAAAATGCGATTTAAGCAATAAAATTAAAAATGCACCTAAAACCTAAACCAAACGTTGCAGGTGGTTATTTCTTCATGCGCAGTGGTCAACGCGGCACTCTCTAGCTGCCAAGAGCACTTTTTACTATGCGCACCCAACCAGAGTGACGGGAGGAGCACATTTCAGAAAACGTGCTCAGCTCGTCGAGAAAATGCGATTTAAGCAATAAAATTTAAAATGCACCTAAAACCTAAACCAAACGTTGCAGGTGGTTATTTCTTCATGCGCAGTGGTCAATGCGGCACTCTCTAGCTGCCAAGTGCACTTTTTACTATGCGCACCTAACCAGAGTGACGGGAGGAGCACAGTTCAGAAAATGTGCTCAGCTCGTCGAGAAAATGCGATTTAAGCAATAAAATTAAAAATGCACCTAAAACCTAAACCAAACGCTGCAGATGGTCATTTCTTCATGCGCAGTGGTCAACGCGGCACTCTCTAGCTGCCAAGAGCACTTTTTACTATGCGCACCCACCCACAGTGACGGGAGGAGCACATTTAAGAAAACGTGCTCAGCTCGTCGAGAAAATGCGATTTAAGCAATAAAATTAAAAATGCACCTAAAATCTATACCAAACGTTGCAGGTGGTTATTTCTTCATGCGCAGCAGTCAACACGGCACTCTCTAGCTGCCAAGAGCACTTTTTACTATGCGCACCCAACCAGAGTGACGGGAGGAGCACATTTCAGAAAACGTGCTCAGCTCGCCGAGAAAATGCGATTTAAGCAATACAATTAAAAATGCACCTAAAACCTAAACCAAACGTTGCAGGTGGTTATTTCTTCATGCGCAGTGGTCAACGCGGCATTCTCTAGCTGCCAAGAGCACTTTTTACTATGCGCACCCACCCAGAGTGACGGGAGGAGCACATTTAAGAAAACGTGCTCAGCTCGTCGAGAAAATGCGATTTAAGCAATAAAATTAAAAATGCACCTAAAATCTATACCAAACGTTGCAGGTGGTTATTTCTTCATGCGCAGCAGTCAACACGGCACTCTCTAGCTGCCAAGAGCACTTTTTACTATCCAGACCCAACCAGAGTGACGGGAGGAGCACATTTCAGAAAACGTGCTCAGCTCGTCGAGAAAATGCGATTTAAGCAATAAAATTAAAAATGCACCCAAAACATTAAACCAAACGTTGCAGGTGGTTATTTCTTCATGCGCAGTGGTCAACGCGGCACTCTCTAGCTGCCAAGAGCATTTTTTACTTTGCGCACCCAACCAGAGTGACGGGAGGAGCACATTTCAGAAAACGTGCTCAGCTCGTCGAGAAAATGCGATTTAAGCAATAAAATTAAAAATGCACCTAAAACCTAAACCAAACGTTGCAGGTGGTTATTTCTTCATGCGCAGTGGTCAACGCGGCACTCTCTAGCTGCCAAGAGCACTTTTTACTATGCGCACCCAACCAGAGTGACGGGAGGAGCACATTTCAGAAAACGTGCTCAGCTCGTCGAGAAAATGCGATTTAAGCAATAAAATTAAAAATGCACCTAAAACCTAAACCAAACGTTGCAGGTGGTTATTTCTTCGTGCGCAGCAGTCAACGCGGCACTCTCTAGCTGCCAAGAGCACTTTTTACTATGCGCACCCAACCAGATTGACGGGAGGAGCACATTTCAGAAAACGTGCTCAGCTCGTCGAGTAAATGCAATATAAGCAATAAAATTAAAAATGCACCCAAAACCTAAACCAAACGTTGCAGTTGGTTATTTCTTCATGCGCAGTGGTCAACGCCGCACTCTCTAGCTGCCAAGAGCACTTTTTACTATGCGCACCCAACCAGAGTGACGGGAGGAGCGCATTTCAGAAAACGTGCTCAGCTCGTCGAGAAAATGCGATTTAAGCAATAAAATTAAAAATGCACCTAAAACCTAAACCAAAAGCTGCAGGTGGTTATTTCTTCATGCGCAGCAGTCAACGCGGCACTCTCTAGCTGCCAAGAGCACTTTTTACTATGCGCACCCAACCAGAGTGACGGGAGGAGCACATTTCAGAAAACGTGCTCAGCTCGTCGAGAAAATGCAATTTAAGCAATAAAATTAAAAATGCACCTAAAACCTAAACCAAACGTTGCAGGTGGTTATTTCTTCATGCGCAGTGGTCAACGCGGCACTCTCTAGCTGCCAAGAGCACTTTTTACTATGCGCACCCAACCAGAGTGACGGGAGGAGCACATTTCAGAAAACGTGCTCAGCTCGTCGAGAAAATGCGATTTAAGCAATAAAATTAAAAATGCACCTAAAACCTAAACCAAACGTTGCAGGTGGTTATTTCTTCATGCGCAGCAGTCAACGCGGCACTCTCTAGCTGCCAATAGCACTTTTTACTATGCGCACCCAACCAGAGTGACGGGAGGAGCACATTTCAGAAAACGTGCTCAGCTCGTCGAGAAAATGCGATTTAAGCAATAAAATTAAAAATGCACCTAAAACCTAAACCAAACGTTGCAGATGGTCATTTCTTCATGCGCAGTGGTCAACGCGGCACTCTCTAGCTGCCAAGAGCACTTTTTACTATGCGCACCCAACCAGAGTGACGGGAGGAGCACATTTCAGAAAACGTGCTCAGCTCGTCGAGAAAATGCGATTTAAGCAATAAAATTAAAAATGCACCCAAAACCTAAACCAAACGTTGCAGATGGTCAATTTCTTCATGCGCAGTGTTCAACGCGGCACTCTCTAGCTGCCAAGAGCACTTTTTACTATGCGCACCCAACCAGAGTGAAGGGAGGAGCACATTTCAGAAAACGTGCTCAGCTCGTCGAGAAAATGCGATTTAAGCAATAAAATTAAAAATGCACCCAAAACCTAAACCAAACGTTGCAGATGGTCAATTTCTTCATGCGCAGTGGTCAACGCGGCACTCTCTAGCTGCCAAGAGCACTTTTTACTATGCACACCCAACCAGAGTGACGGGAGGAGCACATTTCTGAAAACGTGCTCAGCTCGACGAGAAAATGCGATTTAAGCAATAAAATTAAAAATGCACCCAAAACCTAAAACAAACGTTGCAGGTGGTTATTTCTTCATGCGCAGTGGTCAACGCGGCACTCTCTAGCTGCCAAGAGCACTTTTTACTATGCGCACCCAACCAGAGTGACGGGAGGAGCACATTTCAGAAAACGTGCTCAGCTCGACGAGAAAATGCGATTTAAGCAATAAAATTAAAAATGCACCCAAAACCTAAACCAAACGTTGCAGGTGGTTATTTGTTCATGCGCAGTGGTCAACGCGGCACTCTCTAGCTGCCAAGAGCACTTTTTACTATGCGCACCCAACCAGAGTGACGGGAGGAGCACATTTCAGAAAACGTGCTCAGCTCGTCGAGAAAATGCGATTTAAGCAATAAAATTAAAAATGCACGTAAAACCTAAACCAAGCGTTGCAGGTGGTTATTTCTTCATGTGCAGCAGTCAACGCGGCACTCTCTAGCTGCCAAGAGCACTTTTTACTATGCGCAGCCAACCAGAGTGACGGGAGGAGCACATTTCAGAAAACGTGCTCAGCTCGTCGAGAAAATGCAATTTAAGCAATAAAAATAAAAATGCACCTAAAACCTAAACCAAACGTTGCAAATGGTCATTTCTTCATGCGCAGTGGTCAACGCGGCACTCTCTAGTTGCCAAGAGCACTTTTTACTATTCGCACCCAACCAGAGTGACGGGAGGAGCACATTTCAGAAAACGTGCTCAGCTCGTCGAGAAAATGCGATTTAAGCAATAAAATTAAAAATGCACCTAAAACCTAAACCAAACGTTGCAGATGGTTATTTCTTCATGCGCAGTGGTCAACGCGGCACTCTCTAGCTGCCAAGAGCACTTTTTACTATGCGCACCCAACCAGAGTGACGGGAGGAGCACATTTCAGAAAACGTGCTCAGCTCGTCCAGAAAATGCGATTTAAGCAATAAAATTAAAAATGCACCCAAAACCTAAACCAAACGTTGCAGGTGGTTATTTCTTCATGCGCAGTGGTCAACGCGGCACTCTCTAGCTGCCAAGAGCACTTTTTACTATGCGCATCCAACCAGAGTGACGGGAGGAGCACATTTCAGAAAAGGTGCTCAGCTCGTCGAGAAAATGCGATTTAAGCAATAAAATTAAAAATGCACCTAAAACCTAAACCAAACGTTGCAGGTGGTTATTTCTTCATGCGCAGCAGTCAACGCGGCACTCTCTAGCTGCCAAGAGCACTTTTTACTATGCGCACCCAACCAGAGTGACGGGAGGAGCACATTTCAGAAAACGTGCTCAGCTCGTCGAGAAAATGCGATTTAAGCAATAAAATTAAAAATGCACCTAAAACCTAAACCAAACGTTGCAGGTGGTTATTTCTTCATGCGCAGCAGTCAACGCGGCACTCTCTAGCTGCCAAGAGCACTTTTTACTATGCGCACCCAACCAGAGTGACGGGAGGAGCACGTTTCAGAAAACGTGCTCAGCTCGTCGAGAAAATGCGATTTAAGCAATAAAAATAAAAATGCACCTAAAACCTAAAACAAACGTTGCACGTGGTTATTTCTTCATGCGCAGTGGTCAACGTGGCACTCTCTAGCTGCCAAGAGCACTTTTTACTATGCGCACCCAACCAGAGTGACGGGAGGAGCACATTTCAGAAAACGTGCTCAGCTCGTCGAGAAAATGCAATTTAAGCAATAAAATTAAAAATGCACCTAAAACCTAAACCAAACGTTGCAGGTGGTTATTTCATCATTCGCAATGGTCAACGCGGCACTCTCTAGCCTCCAAGAGCACTTTTTACTATGCGCACCCAACCAGAGTGACGGGAGGAGCACATTTCAGAAAACGTTCTCAGCTCGTCGAGAAAATGCGATTTAAGCAATAAAATTAAAAATGCACCCAAAACCTAAACCAAACGTTGCAGATGGTCAATTTCTTCATGCGCAGTGTTCAACGCGGCACTCTCTAGCTGCCAAGAGCACTTTTTACCATGCGCACCCAACCAGAGTGAAGGGAGGAGCACATTTCAGAAAACGTGCTCAGCTCGTCGAGAAAATGCGATTTAAGCAATAAAATTAAAAATGCACCCAAAACCTAAACCAAACGTTGCAGATGGTCAATTTCTTCATGCGCAGTGGTCAACGCGGCACTCTCTAGCTGCCAAGAGCACTTTTTACTATGCACACCCAACCAGAGTGACGGGAGGAGCACATTTCAGAAAACGTGCTCAGCTCGACGAGAAAATGCGATTTAAGCAATAAAATTAAAAATGCACCCAAAACCTAAAACAAACGTTGCAGATGGTCATTTCTTCATGCGCAGTGGTCAACGCGGCACTCTCTAGCTGCCAAGAGCACTTTTTACTATGCGCACCCAACCAGAGTGACGGGAGGAGCACATTTCAGAAAACGTGCTCAGTTCGACGAGAAAATGCGATTTAAGCAATAAAATTAAAAATGCACCCAAAACCTAAACCAAACGTTGTAGGTGGTTATTTCTTCATGCGCAGTGGTCAACGCGGCACTCTCTAGCTGCCAAGAGCACTTTTTACTATGCGCACCCAACCAGAGTGACGGGAGGAGCACATTTCAGAAAACGTGCTCAGCTCGTCGAGAAAATGCGATTTAAGCAATAAAATTAAAAATGCACCCAAAACATTAAACCAAACGTTGCAGGTGGTTATTTCTTCATGCGCAGTGGTCAACGCGGCACTCTCTAGCTGCCAAGAGCATTTTTTACTTTGCGCACCCAACCAGAGTGACGGGAGGAGCACATTTCAGAAAACGTGCTCAGCTCGTCGAGAAAATGCGATTTAAGCAATAAAATTAAAAATGCACCTAAAACCTAAACCAAACGTTGCAGGTGGTTATTTCTTCATGCGCAGTGGTCAACGCGGCACTCTCTAGCTGCCAAGAGCACTTTTTACTATGCGCACCCAACCAGAGTGACGGGAGGAGCACATTTCAGAAAACGTGCTCAGCTCGTCGAGAAAATGCGATTTAAGCAATAAAATTAAAAATGCACCTAAAACCTAAACCAAACGTTGCAGGTGGTTATTTCTTCGTGCGCAGCAGTCAACGCGGCACTCTCTAGCTGCCAAGAGCACTTTTTACTATGCGCACCCAACCAGATTGACGGGAGGAGCACATTTCAGAAAACGTGCTCAGCTCGTCGAGTAAATGCAATATAAGCAATAAAATTAAAAATGCACCCAAAACCTAAACCAAACGTTGCAGGTGGTTATTTCTTCATGCGCAGTGGTCAACGCGGCACTCTCTAGCTGCCAAGAGCACTTTTTACTATGCACACCCAACCAGAGTGACGGGAGGAGCACATTTCAGAAAACGTGCTCAGCTCGTCCAGACAATGCGATTTAAGCAATAAAATTAAAAATGCACCCAAAACCTAAACCAAACGTTGCAGTTGGTTATTTCTTCATGCGCAGTGGTCAACGCCGCACTCTCTAGCTGCCAAGAGCACTTTTTACTATGCGCACCCAACCAGAGTGACGGGAGGAGCGCATTTCAGAAAACGTGCTCAGCTCGTCGAGAAAATGCGATTTAAGCAATAAAATTAAAAATGCACCTAAAACCTAAACCAAAAGCTGCAGGTGGTTATTTCTTCATGCGCAGCAGTCAACGCGGCACTCTCTAGCTGCCAAGAGCACTTTTTACTATGCGCACCCAACCAGAGTGACGGGAGGAGCACATTTCAGAAAACGTGCTCAGCTCGTCGAGAAAATGCAATTTAAGCAATAAAATTAAAAATGCACCTAAAACCTAAACCAAACGTTGCAGGTGGTTATTTCTTCATGCGCAGTGGTCAACGCGGCACTCTCTAGCTGCCAAGAGCACTTTTTACTATGCGCACCCAACCAGAGTGACGGGAGGAGCACATTTCAGAAAACGTGCTCAGCTCGTCGAGAAAATGCGATTTAAGCAATAAAATTAAAAATGCACCTAAAACCTAAACCAAACGTTGCAGGTGGTTATTTCTTCATGCGCAGCAGTCAACGCGGCACTCTCTAGCTGCCAATAGCACTTTTTACTATGCGCACCCAACCAGAGTGACGGGAGGAGCACATTTCAGAAAACGTGCTCAGCTCGTCGAGAAAATGCGATTTAAGCAATAAAATTAAAAATGCACCTAAAACCTAAACCAAACGTTGCAGATGGTCATTTCTTCATGCGCAGTGGTCAACGCGGCACTCTCTAGCTGCCAAGAGCACTTTTTACTATGCGCACCCAACCAGAGTGACGGGAGGAGCACATTTCAGAAAACGTGCTCAGCTCGTCGAGAAAATGCGATTTAAGCAATAAAATTAAAAATGCACCCAAAACCTAAACCAAACGTTGCAGATGGTCAATTTCTTCATGCGCAGTGTTCAACGCGGCACTCTCTAGCTGCCAAGAGCACTTTTTACTATGCGCACCCAACCAGAGTGAAGGGAGGAGCACATTTCAGAAAACGTGCTCAGCTCGTCGAGAAAATGCGATTTAAGCAATAAAATTAAAAATGCACCCAAAACCTAAACCAAACGTTGCAGATGGTCAATTTCTTCATGCGCAGTGGTCAACGCGGCACTCTCTAGCTGCCAAGAGCACTTTTTACTATGCACACCCAACCAGAGTGACGGGAGGAGCACATTTCTGAAAACGTGCTCAGCTCGACGAGAAAATGCGATTTAAGCAATAAAATTAAAAATGCACCCAAAACCTAAAACAAACGTTGCAGGTGGTTATTTCTTCATGCGCAGTGGTCAACGCGGCACTCTCTAGCTGCCAAGAGCACTTTTTACTATGCGCACCCAACCAGAGTGACGGGAGGAGCACATTTCAGAAAACGTGCTCAGCTCGACGAGAAAATGCGATTTAAGCAATAAAATTAAAAATGCACCCAAAACCTAAACCAAACGTTGCAGGTGGTTATTTGTTCATGCGCAGTGGTCAACGCGGCACTCTCTAGCTGCCAAGAGCACTTTTTACTATGCGCACCCAACCAGAGTGACGGGAGGAGCACATTTCAGAAAACGTGCTCAGCTCGTCGAGAAAATGCGATTTAAGCAATAAAATTAAAAATGCACGTAAAACCTAAACCAAGCGTTGCAGGTGGTTATTTCTTCATGTGCAGCAGTCAACGCGGCACTCTCTAGCTGCCAAGAGCACTTTTTACTATGCGCAGCCAACCAGAGTGACGGGAGGAGCACATTTCAGAAAACGTGCTCAGCTCGTCGAGAAAATGCAATTTAAGCAATAAAAATAAAAATGCACCTAAAACCTAAACCAAACGTTGCAAATGGTCATTTCTTCATGCGCAGTGGTCAACGCGGCACTCTCTAGTTGTCAAGAGCACTTTTTACTATTCGCACCCAACCAGAGTGACGGGAGGAGCACATTTCAGAAAACGTGCTCAGCTCGTCGAGAAAATGCGATTTAAGCAATAAAATTAAAAATGCACCTAAAACCTAAACCAAACGTTGCAGATGGTTATTTCTTCATGCGCAGTGGTCAACGCGGCACTCTCTAGCTGCCAAGAGCACTTTTTACTATGCGCACCCAACCAGAGTGACGGGAGGAGCACATTTCAGAAAACGTGCTCAGCTCGTCCAGAAAATGCGATTTAAGCAATAAAATTAAAAATGCACCCAAAACCTAAACCAAACGTTGCAGGTGGTTATTTCTTCATGCGCAGTGGTCAACGCGGCACTCTCTAGCTGCCAAGAGCACTTTTTACTATGCGCATCCAACCAGAGTGACGGGAGGAGCACATTTCAGAAAAGGTGCTCAGCTCGTCGAGAAAATGCGATTTAAGCAATAAAATTAAAAATGCACCTAAAACCTAAACCAAACGTTGCAGGTGGTTATTTCTTCATGCGCAGCAGTCAACGCGGCACTCTCTAGCTGCCAAGAGCACTTTTTACTATGCGCACCCAACCAGAGTGACGGGAGGAGCACATTTCAGAAAACGTGCTCAGCTCGTCGAGAAAATGCGATTTAAGCAATAAAATTAAAAATGCACCTAAAACCTAAACCAAACGTTGCAGGTGGTTATTTCTTCATGCGCAGCAGTCAACGCGGCACTCTCTAGCTGCCAAGAGCACTTTTTACTATGCGCACCCAACCAGAGTGACGGGAGGAGCACGTTTCAGAAAACGTGCTCAGCTCGTCGAGAAAATGCGATTTAAGCAAAAAAAATAAAAATGCACCTAAAACCTAAAACAAACGTTGCACGTGGTTATTTCTTCATGCGCAGTGGTCAACGTGGCACTCTCTAGCTGCCAAGAGCACTTTTTACTATGCGCACCCAACCAGAGTGACGGGAGGAGCACATTTCAGAAAACGTGCTCAGCTCGTCGAGAAAATGCAATTTAAGCAATAAAATTAAAAATGCACCTAAAACCTAAACCAAACGTTGCAGGTGGTTATTTCATCATTCGCAATGGTCAACGCGGCACTCTCTAGCCTCCAAGAGCACTTTTTACTATGCGCACCCAACCAGAGTGACGGGAGGAGCACATTTCAGAAAACGTTCTCAGCTCGTCGAGAAAATGCGATTTAAGCAATAAAATTAAAAATGCACCCAAAACCTAAACCAAACGTTGCAGATGGTCAATTTCTTCATGCGCAGTGTTCAACGCGGCACTCTCTAGCTGCCAAGAGCACTTTTTACCATGCGCACCCAACCAGAGTGAAGGGAGGAGCACATTTCAGAAAACGTGCTCAGCTCGTCGAGAAAATGCGATTTAAGCAATAAAATTAAAAATGCACCCAAAACCTAAACCAAACGTTGCAGATGGTCAATTTCTTCATGCGCAGTGGTCAACGCGGCACTCTCTAGCTGCCAAGAGCACTTTTTACTATGCACACCCAACCAGAGTGACGGGAGGAGCACATTTCAGAAAACGTGCTCAGCTCGACGAGAAAATGCGATTTAAGCAATAAAATTAAAAATGCACCCAAAACCTAAAACAAACGTTGCAGATGGTCATTTCTTCATGCGCAGTGGTCAACGCGGCACTCTCTAGCTGCCAAGAGCACTTTTTACTATGCGCACCCAACCAGAGTGACGGGAGGAGCACATTTCAGAAAACGTGCTCAGTTCGACGAGAAAATGCGATTTAAGCAATAAAATTAAAAATGCACCCAAAACCTAAACCAAACGTTGTAGGTGGTTATTTCTTCATGCGCAGTGGTCAACGCGGCACTCTCTAGCTGCCAAGAGCACTTTTTACTATGCGCACCCAACCAGAGTGACGGGAGGAGCACATTTCAGAAAACGTGCTCAGCTCGTCGAGAAAATGCGATTTAAGCAATAAAATTAAAAATGCACCTAAAACCTAAACCAAACGTTGCAGGTGGTTATTTCTTCATGTGCAGCAGTCAACGCGGCACTCTCTAGCTGCCAAGAGCACTTTTTACTATGCGCAGCCAACCAGAGTGACGGGAGGAGCACATTTCAGAAAACGTGCTCAGCTTGTCGAGAAAATGCGATTTAAGCAATAAAATTAAAAATGCACCAAAAACCTAAACCAAACGTTGCAGATGGTCATTTCTTCATGCGCAGTGGTCAACGCGGCACTCTCTAGCTGCCAAGAGCACTTTTTATTATGCGCACCCAACCAGAGTGACGGGAGGAGCACATTTCAGAAAACGTGCTCAGCTTGTCCAGAAAATGCGATTTAAGCAATAAAATTAAAAATGCACCCAAAACCTAAACCAAACGTTGCAGGTGGTTATTTCTTCATGCGCAGTGGTCAACGCGGCACTCTCTAGCTGCAAAGAGCACTTTTTACTATGCGCACCCAACCAGAGTGACGGGAGGAGCACATTTCAGAAAACGTGCTCAGCACGTCGAGAAAATGCGATTTAAGCAATAAAATTAAAAATGCATCTAAAACCTAAACCAAACGTTGCAGGTGGTTATTTCTTCATGCGCAGCAGTCAACGCGGCACTCTCTAGCTGCCAAGAGCACTTTTTATTATGCGCACCTAACCAGAGTGACGGGAGGAGCACATTTCAGAAAACGTGCTCAGCTTGTCCAGAAAATGCGATTTAAGCAATAAAATTAAAAATGCACCCAAAACCTAAACCAAACGTTGCAGGTGGTTATTTCTTCATGCGCAGTGGTCAACGCGGCACTCTCTAGCTGCCAAGAGCACTTTTTACCATGCGCACCCAACCAGAGTGACGGGAGGGGCATATTTCAGAAAACGTGCTCAGCTCGTCGAGAAAATGCGATTTAAGCAATAAAATTAAAAATGCACCTAAAACCTAAACCAAACGTTGCAGATGGTCATTTCTTCATGCTCAGTGGTCAACGCGGCACTCTCTAGCTGCCAAGAGCACTTTTTACTATGCGCACCCAACCAGAGTGACGGGAGGAGCACATTTCAGAAAACGTGCTCAGCTTGTCCAGAAAATGCGATTTAAGCAATAAAATTAAAAATGCACCCAAAACCTAAACCAAACGTTGCAGGTGGTTATTTCTTCATGCGCAGTGGTCAACGCGGCACTCTCTAGCTGCCAAGAGCACTTTTTACTATGCGCACCCAACCAGAGTGACGGGAGGAGCACATTTCAGAAAACGTGCTCAGGTCGACGAGGAAATGCGATTTAAGCAATAAAATTAAAAATGCACCTAAAACCTAAACCAAACGTTGCAGGTGGTTATTTCTTCATGCGCAATGGTCAACGCGGCACTCTCTAGCTGCCAAAAATACTTTTTACTATGCGCACCCGACCAGAGTGACGGGAGGAGCACATTTCAGAAAACGTGCTCAGCTCGACGAGAAAATACGATTTAAGCAATAAAATTAAAAATGCACCCAAAACCTAAACCAAACGTTGCAGGTGGTTATTTCTTCATGCTCAGTGGTCAACGCGGCACTCTCTAGCTGCCAAGAGCACTTTTTACTATGCGCACCCAACCAGAGTGACGGGAGGAGCACATTTCAGAAAACGTGCTCAGCTCGTCGAGAAAATGCGATTTAAGCAATAAAATTAAAAATGCACCCAAAACCTAAACCAAACGTTGCAGGTGGTTATTTCTTCATGCGCAGTGGTCAACGCGGCACTCTCTAGCTGCCAAGAGCACTTTTTATTATGCGCACCCAACCAGAGTGACGGGAGGAGCACATTTCAGAAAACGTGCTCAGCTCGTCGAGAAAATGCGATTTAAGCAATAAAATTAAAAATGCACTAAAAACCTAAACCAAACGTTGCCGATGGTCATTTCTTCATGCGCAGTGGTCAACGCGGCACACTCTAGCTGCCAAGAGCACTTTTTACTATGCGCACCCTACCAGAGTGACGGGAGGAGCACATTTCAGAAAACGTGCTCAGCTCGTCGAGAAAATGCGATTTAAGCAATAAAATTAAAAATGCACCTAAAACCTGAACCAAACGTTGGGGGTGGTTATTTCTGCATGTGCAGCAGTCAACGCGGCACTCTCTAGCTGCCAAGAGCACTTTTTACTATGCGCACCCGACCAGAGTGACGGGAGGAGCACATTTCAGAAAACGTGCTCAGCTCGTCGAGAAAAAGCGACTTAAGCAATAAAATTAAAAATGCACCTAAAACCTAAACCAAACGTTGCAGGTGGTTATTTCTTCATGTGCAGTGGTCAACGCGGCACTCTCTAGCTGCCAAGAGCACTTTTTACTATGCGCACCCAACCAGAGTGACGGGAGGAGCACATTTCAGAAAACGTGCTCAGCTCGTCGAGAAAATGCAATTTAAGCAATAAAATTAAAAATGCACCTAAAACCTAAACCAAACGTTGCAGATGGTAATTTCTTCATGCGCAGTGGTCAACGCGGCACTCTCTAGCTGCCAAGAGCACTTTTTACTATGCGCACCCAACCAGAGTGACGGGAGGAGCACATTTCAGAAAACGTGCTCAGCTCGTCGAGAAAATGCAATTTAAGCAATAAAATTAAAAATGCACCTAAAACCTAAACCAAACGTTGCAAATGGTCATTTCTTCATGCGCAGTGGTCAACGCGACACTCTCTAGCTGCCAAGAGCACTTTTTACTATGCGCACCCAACCAGAGTGACGGAAGGAGCACATTTCAGAAAACGTGCTCAGCTCGTCGAGAAAATGCGATTTAAGCAATAAAATTAAAAATGCACCTAAAACCTAAACCAAACGTTGCAGATGGTCATTTCTTCATGCGCAGTGGTCAACGCGGCACTCTCTACCTGCTAAGAGCACTTTTTACTATGCGCACCCAACCAGAGTGACGGGAGGAGCACATTTCAGAAAACGTGCTCAGCTCGTCGAGAAAATGCAATTTAAGCAATAAAATTAAAAATGCACCTAAAACCTAAACCAAACGCTGCAGATGGTCATTTCTTCATGCGTAGTGGTCAATGCGGCACTCTCTAGCTGCCAAGAGCACTTTTTACTATGCGCACCCAACCAGAGTGACGGGAGGAGCACATTTCAAAAAACGTGCTCAGCTCGTCGAGAAAATGCGATTTAAGCAATAAAATTAAAAATGCACCTAAAACCTAAACCAAACGTTGCAGGTGGTTATTTCTTCATGCGCAGTGGTCAACGCGGCACTCTCTAGCTGCCAAGAGCACTTTTTACTATGCGCACCCAACCAGAGTGACGGGAGGAGCACATTTCAGAAAACGTGCACAGCTCGTCGAGAACATGCGATTTAAGCAATAAAATTAAAAATGCAGCCAAAACCTAAACCAAACGTTGCAGGTGGTTATTTCTTCATGCGCAGTGGTCAACGCGGCACTCTCTAGCTGCCAAGAGCACTCTTTTTACTATGCGCACCCAACCAGAGTGACGGGAGGAGCACATTTAAGAAAACGTGCTCAGCTCGTCGAGAAAATGCGATTTAAGCAATAAAATTGAAAATGCACCTAAAACCTAAACCAAACGTTGCAGGTGGTTATTTCTTCATGCGCAGTGGTCAACGCGGCACTCTCTAGCTGCCAAGAGGACTTTTTACTATGCGCACCCAACAAGAGTGACGGGAGGAGCACATTTCAGAAAACGTGCTCAGCTCGACGAGGAAATGCGATTTAAGCAATAAAATTAAAAATGCACCTAAAACCTAAACCAAACGTTGCAGGTGGTTATTTCTTCATGCGCAATGGTCAACGCGCCACTCTCTAGCTGCCAAGAGCACTTTTTACTATGCGCACCCAACCAGAGTGACGGGAGGAGCACATTTCAGAAAACGTGCTCAGCTCGTCGAGAAAATACGATTTAAGCAATAAAATTAAAAATGCACCTAAAACCTAAACCAAACGTTGCAGATGGTCATTTCTTCATGCGCAGTGGTCAACGCGGCACTCTCTAGCTGTCAAGAGCACTTTTTACTATGCGCACCCAACCAGAGTGACGGGAGGAGCACATTTCAGAAAACGTGCTCAGCTCGTCGAGAAAATGCGATTTAAGCAATAAAATTAAAAATGCACCCAAAACCTAAACCAAACGTTGCAGATGGTCAATTTCTTCATGCGCAGTGTTCAACGCGGCACTCTCTAGCTGCCAAGAGCACTTTTTACTATGCGCACCCAACCAGAGTGAAGGGAGGAGCACATTTCAGAAAACGTGCTCAGCTCGTCAAGAAAATGCGATTTAAGCAATAAAATTAAAAATGCACCCAAAACCTAAACCAAACGTTGCAGATGGTCAATTTCTTCATGCGCAGTGGTCAACGCGGCACTCTCTAGCTGCCAAGAGCACTTTTTACTATGCACACCCAACCAGAGTGACGGGAGGAGCACATTTCTGAAAACGTGCTCAGCTCGACGAGAAAATGCGATTTAAGCAATAAAATTAAAAATGCACCCAAAACCTAAAACAAACGTTGCAGGTGGTTATTTCTTCATGCGCAGTGGTCAACGCGGCACTCTCTAGCTGCCAAGAGCACTTTTTACTATGCGCACCCAACCAGAGTGACGGGAGGAGCACATTTCAGAAAACGTGCTCAGCTCGACGAGAAAATGCGATTTAAGCAATAAAATTAAAAATGCACCCAAAACCTAAACCAAACGTTGCAGGTGGTTATTTCTTCATGCGCAGTGGTCAACGCGGCACTCTCTAGCTGCCAAGAGCACTTTTTACTATGCGCACCCAACCAGAGTGACGGGAGGAGCACATTTCAGAAAACGTGCTCAGCTCGTCGAGAAAATGCGATTTAAGCAATACAATTAAAAATGCACCTAAAACCTAAACCAAACGTTGCAAATGGTCATTTCTTCATGCGCAGTGGTCAACGCGGCACTCTCTAGTTGCCAAGAGCACTTTTTACTATGCGCACCCAACCAGAGTGACGGGAGGAGCACATTTCAGAAAACGTGCTCAGCTCGTCGAGAAAATGCGATTTAAGCAATAAAATTAAAAATGCACCTAAAACCTAAACCAAACGTTGCAGATGGTCATTTCTTCATGCGCAGTGGTCAACGCGGCACTCTCTAGCTGCCAAGAGCACTTTTTACTATGCGCACCCAACCAGAGTGACGGGAGGAGCACATTTCAGAAAACGTGCTCAGCTCGACGAGAAAATGCGATTTAAGCAATAAAATTAAAAATGCACCCAAAACCTAAACCAAACGTTGCAGGCGGTTATTTCTTCATGCGCAGTGGTCAACGCGGCACTCTCTAGCTGCCAAGAGCACTTTTTACTATGCGCACCCAACCAGAGTGACGGGAGGAGCACATTTCAGAAAACGTGCTCAGCTCGTCAAGAAAATGCGATTTAAGCAATAAAATTAAAAATGCACCTAAAACCTAAACCATACGTTGCAGGTGGTTATTTCTTTATGCGCAGCAGTCAACGCGGCACTCTCTAGCTGCCAAGAGCACTTTTTACTATGCGCACCCAACCAGAGTGAAGGGAGGAGCACATTTCAGAAAACGTGCTCAGCTCGTCGAGAAAATGCGATTTAAGCAATACAATTAAAAATGCACCCAAAACCTAAAACAAACGTTGCACGTGGTTATTTCTTCATGCGCAGTGGTCAACGCGGCACTCTCTAGCTGCCAAGAGCACTTTTTACTATGCACACCCAACCAGAGTGACGGGAGGAGCACATTTCTGAAAACGTGCTCAGCTCGACGAGAAAATGCGAATAAAGCAATAAAATTAAAAATGCACCTAAAACCTAAACCAAACGTTGCAGGTGGTTATTTCTTCATGTGCAGTGGTCAACGCGGCACTCTCTAGCTGCCAAGAGCACTTTTTACTATGCGCACCCAACCAGAGTGACGGGAGGAGCACATTTCAGAAAACGTGCTCAGCTCGTCAAGAAAATGCGATTTAAGCAATAAAATTAAAAATGCACCTAAAACCTGAACCAAACGTTGGGGGTGGTTATTTCTGCATGTGCAGCAGTCAACGCGGCACTCTCTAGCTGCCAAGAGCACTTTTTACTATGCGCACCCGACCAGAGTGACGGGAGGAGCACATTTCAGAAAACGTGCTCAGCTCGTCGAGAAAATGCGACTTAAGCAATAAAATTAAAAATGCACCTAAAACCTAAACCAAACGTTGCAGGTGGTTATTTCTTCATGCGCAGTGGTCAACGCGGCACTATCTAGCTGCCAAGAGCACTTTTTACTATGCGCACCCAACCAGAGTGACGGGAGGAGCACATTTCAGAAAACGTGCTCAGCTCGTCGAGAAAATGCGATTTAAGCAATAAAATTAAAAATGCACCTAAAACCTAAACCAAACGTTGCAGATGGTAATTTCTTCATGCGCAGTGGTCAACGCGGCACTCTCTAGCTGCCAAGAGCACTTTTTACTATGCGCACCCAACCAGAGTGACGGGAGGAGCACATTTCAGAAAACGTGCTCAGCTCGTCGAGAATATGCAATTTAAGCAATAAAATTAAAAATGCACCTAAAACCTAAACCAAACGTTGCAAATGGTCATTTCTTCATGCGCAGTGGTCAACGCGACACTCTCTAGCTGCCAAGAGCACTTTTTACTATGCGCACCCAACCAGAGTGACGGGAGGAGCACATTTCAGAAAACGTGCTCAGCTCGTCGAGAAAATGCGATTTAAGCAATAAAATTAAAAATGCACATAAAACCTAAACCAAACGTTGCAGGTGGTTATTTCTTCATGCGCAGTGGTCAACGCGGCACTCTCTAGCTGCCAATAGGACTTTTTACTATGCGCACCCAACCAGAGTGACGGGAGGAGCACATTTCAGAAAACGTGCTCAGCTCGTCGAGAAAATGCGATTTAAGCAATAAAATTAAAAATGCACCCAAAACCTAAACCAAACGTTGCAGGTGGTTATTTCTTCATGTGCAGTGGTCAACGCGGCACTCTCTAGCTGCCAAGAGCACTTTTTACTATGCGCACCCAACCAGAGTGACGGGAGGAGCACATTTCAGAAAACGTGCTCAGCTCGTCCAGAAAATGCGATTTAAGCAATAAAATTAAAAATGCACCTAAAACCTAAACCAAACGTTGCAGGTGGTTATTTCTTCATGCGCAGTGGTCAACGCGGCACTCTCTAGCTGCCAAGAGCACTTTTTACTTTGCGCACCCAACCAGAGTGACGGGAGGAGCACATTTCAGAAAACGTGCTCAGCTCGTCGAGAAAATGCGATTTAAGCAATACAATTAAAAATGCACCCAAAACCTAAACCAAACGTTGCAGGTGGTTATTTCTTCATGCGCAGTGGTCAACGCGGAACTCTCTAGCTGCCAAGAGCACTTTTTACTATGCGCACCCAACCAGAGTGACGGGAGGAGCACATTTCAGAAAACGTGCTCAGCTCGTCCAGAAAAGGCTATTTAAGCAATAAAATAAAAAATGCACATAAAACCTAAACCAAACGTTGCAGATGGTCATTTCTTCATGCGCAGTGGTCAACGCGGCACTCTCTAGCTGCCAAGAGCACTTTTTACTATGCACACCCAACCAGAGTGACGGGAGGAGCACATTTCAGAAAACGTGCTCAGCTCGTCCAGACAATGCGATTTAAGCAATAAAATTAAAAATGCACCCAAAACCTAAACCAAACGTTGCAGGTGGTTATTTCTTAATGCGCAGTGGTCAACGCGGCACTCTCTAGCTGCCAAGAGCACTTTTTACTATGCGCACCCAACCAGAGTGACGGGAGGAGCGCATTTCAGAAAACGTGCTCAGCTCGTCGAGAAAATGCGATTTAAGCAATAAAATTAAAAATGCACCTAAAACCTAAACCAAACGTTGCAGGTGGTTATTTCTTCATGCGCAGCAGTCAACGCGGCACTCTCTAGCTGCCAAGAGCACTTTTTACTATGCGGACCCAACCAGAGTGACGGGAGGAGCACATTTCAGAAAACGTGCTCAGCTCGTCGAGAAAATGCGATTTAAGCAATAAAATAAAAAATGCACCTAAAACCTAAACCAAACGCTGCAGATGGTCATTTCTTCATGTGCAGTGGTCAACGCGGCACTCTCTAGCTGCCAAGAGCACTTTTTACTATGCGCACCCAACCAGACTGACGGGAGGAGCAAATTTCAGAAAACGTGCTCAGTTCGTCGAGAAAATGCGATTTAAGGAACAAAATTAAAAATGCACCCAAAACCTAAACCAAACGTTGCAGGTGGTTATTTCTTCATGCGCAGCAGTCAACGCGGCACTCTCTAGCTGCCAAGAGCACTTTTTAATATGCACACCCAACAAGAGTGACGGGAGGAGCGCATTTCAGAAAACGTGCTCAGCTCGACGAGAACATGCGATTTAAGCAATAAAATTAAAAATGCACCCAAAACCTAAACCAAACGTTGCAGGTGGTTATTTCTTCATGCGCAGTGGTCAAGGCGGCACTCTCTAGCTGCCAAGAGCACTTTTTACTATGCGCACCCAACCAGAGTGACGGGAGGAGCACATTTCAGAAAACGTGCTCAGCTCGTCGAGAAAATGCGATTTAAGCAATAAAATTAAAAATGCACCCAAAACCTAAACCAAACGTTGCAGGTGGTTATTTCTTCATGCGCAGTGGTAAACGCGGCACTCTCTAGCTGCCAAGAGCACTTTTTACTATGCGCACCCAACCAGAGTGACGGGAGGAGCACATTTCATAAAACGTGCTCAGCTCGTCCAGAAAATGCTATTTAAGCAATAAAATTAAAAATGCACCTAAAACCTAAACCAAACGTTGCAGATGGTCATTTCTTCATGCGCAGTGGTCAACGCGGCACTCTCTAGCTGCCAAGAGCACTTTTTACTATGCACACCCAACCAGAGTGACGGGAGGAGCACATTTCAGAAAACGTGCTCAGCTCGTCCAGAAAATGCGATTTAAGCAATAAAATTAAAAATGCACCCAAAACCTAAACCAAACGTTGCAGGTGGTTATTTCTTCATGCGCAGTGGTCAACGCGGCACTCTCTAGCTGCCAAGAGCACTTTTTACTATGCGCACCCAACCAGAGTGACGGGAGGAGCACATTTCAGAAAACGTGCACAGCTCGTCGAGAAAATGCGATTTAAGCAATAAAATTAAAAATGCACCCAAAACCTAAACCAAACGTTGCAGGTGGTTATTTCTTCGTGCGCAGCAGTCAACGCGGCACTCTCTAGCTGCCAAGAACACTTTTTACTATGCGCACCCAACCAGAGTGACGGGAGGAGCACATTTCAGAAAACGTGCTCAGCTCGTCGAGAAAATGCGATTTAAGCAATAAAATTAAAAATGCACCTAAAACCTAAACCAAACGTTGCAGGTGGTTATTTCTTCATGCGCAGTGGTCAACGCGGCACTCTCTAGCTGCCAAGAGCACTTTTTACTATGCGCACCAAACCAGAGTGACGGGAGGAGCACATTTCAGAAAACGTGCTCAGCTCGTCGAGAAAATGCGATTTAAGCAATAAAATTAAAACTGCACCCAAAACCTAAACCAAACGTTGCAGATGGTCATTTCTTCATGTGCAGTGGTCAACGCGGCACTCTCTAGCTGCCAAGAGCACTTTTTACTATGCACAGCTCGTCGAGAAAATGCGATTTAAGCAATAAAATTAAAAATGCACCCAAAACCTAAACCAAACGCTGCAGGTGGTTATTTCTTCATGCGCAGTGGTCAACGCGGCACTCTCTAGCTGCCAAGAGCACTTTTTACTTTGCGCACCCAACCAGAGTGACGGGAGGAGCACATTTCAGAAAACGTGCTCAGCTCGTCGAGAAAATGCGATTTAAGCAATAAAATTAAAAATGCACCCAAAACCTAAACCAAACGTTGCAGGTGGTTATTTCTTCATATGCAGCATTCAACGCGGCACTCTCTAGCTGCCAAGAGCACTTTTTACTATGCGCACCAAACCAGAGTGACGGGAGGAGCACATTTCAGAAAACGTGCTCAGCTCGTCGAGAAAATGCGATTTAAGCAATAAAATAAAAAATGCACCTAAAACCTAAACCAAACGTTGCAGGTGGATATTTCTTCATGCGCAGTGGTCAACGCGGCACTCTCTAGCTGCCAAGAGCACTTTTTACTATGCGCACGCAACCAGAGTGACGTGAGGAGCACATTTCAGAAAACGTGCTCAGCTCGTCGAGAAAATACGATTTAAGCAATAACATTAAAAATGCACGTAAAACCTAAACCAAACGTTGCAGGTGGTTATTTCTTCATGCGCAGTGGTCAACGCGGCACTCTCTCGCTGCCAAGAGCACTTTTTACTATGCGCACCCAACCAGAGTGACGGGAGGAGCACATTTCAGAAAACGTGCTCAGCTCATCGAGAAAATGCGATTTAAGCAATAAAATTAAAAATGCACCTAAAACCTAAACCAAACGTTGCAGGTGGTTATTTCTTCATGCGCAGTGGTCAACGCGGCACTCTCTAGCTGCCAAGAGCACTTTTTACTATGCGCACCCAACCAGAGTGACGGGAGGAGCACATTTCAGAAAACGTGCTCAGCTCGTCGAGAAAATGCGATTTAAGCAATAAAATTAAAAATGCACCCAAAACCTAAACCAAACGTTGCAGGTGGTTATTTCTTCATATGCAGCATTCAACGCGGCACTCTCTAGCTGCCAAGAGCACTTTTTACTATGCGCACCAAACCAGAGTGACGGGAGGAGCACATTTCAGAAAACGTGCTCAGCTCGTCGAGAAAATGCGATTTAAGCAATAAAATAAAAAATGCACCTAAAACCTAAACCAAACGTTGCAGGTGGATATTTCTTCATGCGCAGTGGTCAACGCGGCACTCTCTAGCTGCCAAGAGCACTTTTTACTATGCGCACGCAACCAGAGTGACGTGAGGAGCACATTTCAGAAAACGTGCTCAGCTCGTCGAGAAAATACGATTTAAGCAATAACATTAAAAATGCACCTAAAACCTAAACCAAACGTTGCAGGTGGTTATTTCTTCATGCGCAGTGGTCAACGCGGCACTCTCTCGCTGCCAAGAGCACTTTTTACTATGCGCACCCAACCAGAGTGACGGGAGGAGCACATTTCAGAAAACGTGCTCAGCTCATCGAGAAAATGCGATTTAAGCAATAAAATTAAAAATGCACCTAAAACCTAAACCAAACGTTGCAGGTGGTTATTTCTTCATGCGCAGTGGTCAACGCGGCACTCTCTAGCTGCCAAGAGCACTTTTTACTATGCGCACCCAACCAGAGTGACGGGAGGAGCACATTTCAGAAAACGTGCTCAGCTCGTCGAGTAAATGCGATTTAAGCAATAAAATTAAAAATGCACCCAAAACCTAAACCAAACGTTGCAGGTGGTTATTTCTTCATGCGCAGTGGTCAACGCGGCACTCTCTAGCTGCCAAGAGAACTTTTTACTATGCGCACCCAACCAGAGTGACGGGAGGAGCACATTTCAGAAAACGTGCGCAGCTCGTCCAGAAAATGCGATTTAAGCAATAAAATTAAAAATGCACCTAAAACCTAAACCAAACGTTGCAGATGGTCATTTCTTCATGCGCAGTGGTCAACGCGGCACTCTCTAGCTGCCAAGAGCACTTTTTACTATGCACACCCAACCAGAGTGACGGGAGGAGCACATTTCAGAAAACGTGCTCAGCTCGTCCAGACAATGCGATTTAAGCAATAAAATTAAAAATGCACCCAAAACCTAAATCAAACGTTGCAGGTGGTTATTTCTTAATGTGCAATTGTCAACGCGGCACTCTCTAGCTGCCAAGAGCACTTTTTACTATGCGCACCCAACCAGAGTGACGGGAGGAGCGCATTTCAGAAAACGTGCTCAGCTCGTCGAGAAAATGCGATTTAAGCAATAAAATTAAAAATGCACCCAAAACCTAAACCAAACGTTGCAGGTGGTTATTTCTTCATGCGCAGTGGTCAACGCGGCACTCTCTAGCTGCCAAGAGCACTTTTTACTATGCGCACCCAACCAGAGTGACGGGAGGAGCACATTTCAGAAAACGTGCTCAGCTCGTCGAGAAAATGCGATTTAAGCAATAAAATTAAAAATGCACCTAAAACCTAAACCAAACGCTGCAGATGGTCATTTCTTCATGTGCAGTGGTCAACGCGGCACTCTCTAGCTGCCAAGAGCACTTTTTACTATGCACACCCAACCAGAGTGACGGGAGGAGCGCATTTCAGGAAACGTGCTCAGCTCGTCGAGAAAATGCGATTTAAGCAATAAAATTAAAAATGCACCCAAAACCTAAACCAAACGTTGCAGGTGGTTATTTCTTCATGCGCAGTGGTCAACGCGGCACTCTCTAGCTGCCAAGAGCACTTTTTACTATGCGCACCCAACCAGAGTGACGGGAGGAGCACATTTCAGAAAACGTGCTCAGCTCGCCGAGAAAATGCGATTTAAGCAATACAATTAAAAATGCACCTAAAACCTAAACCAAACGTTGCAGGTGGTTATTTCTTCATGTGCAGTGGTCAACGCGGCACTCTCTAGCTGCCAAGAGCACTTTTTACTATGCGCACCCACCCAGAGTGACGGGAGGAGCACATTTAAGAAAACGTGCTCAGCTCGTCGAGAAAATGCGATTTAAGCAATAAAATTAAAAATGCACCCAAAACCTAAACCAAACGTTACAGGTGGTTATTTCTTCATGCGCAGTGGTCAACGCGGCACTCTCTAGCTGCCAAGAGCACTTTTTACTATGCGCACCCAACCAGAGTGACGGGAGGAGCACATTTCAGAAAACGTGCTCAGCTCGTCCAGAAAATGCGATTTAAGCAATAAAATTAAAAATGCACCCAAAACCTAAACCAAACGTTGCAGGTGGTTATTTCTTCATGCGCAGTGGTCAACGCGGCACTCTCTAGCTGCCAAGAGCACTTTTTACTATGCGCACCCAACCAGAGTGACGGGAGGAGCGCATTTCAGAAAACGTGCTCAGCTCGACGAGAAAATGCGATTTAAGCAATAAAATTAAAAATGCACCTAAAACCTAAACCAAACGTTGCAGGTGGTTATTTCTTCATGCGCAGTGGTCAACGCGGCACTCTCTAGCTGCCAAGAGCACTTTTTACTATGCGCACCCAACCAGAGTGACGGGAGGAGCACATTTCAGAAAACGTGCTCAGCTCGTCGAGAAAATGCGATTTAAGCAATAAAATTAAAAATGCACCCAAAACCTAAACCAAACGTTGCAGGTGGTTATTTCTTCATGCGCAGTGGTCAACGCGGCACTCTCTAGCTGCCAAGAGCACTTTTTACTATGCGCACGCAACCAGAGTGACGTGAGGAGCACATTTCAGAAAACGTGCTCAGCTCGTCGAGAAAATACGATTTAAGCAATAACATTAAAAATGCACGTAAAACCTAAACCAAACGTTGCAGGTGGTTATTTCTTCATGCGCAGTGGTCAACGCGGCACTCTCTCGCTGCCAAGAGCACTTTTTACTATGCGCACCCAACCAGAGTGACGGGAGGAGCACATTTCAGAAAACGTGCTCAGCTTATCGAGAAAATGCGATTTAAGCAATAAAATTAAAAATGCACCTAAAACCTAAACCAAACGTTGCAGGTGGTTATTTCTTCATGCGCAGTGGTCAACGCGGCACTCTCTAGCTGCCAAGAGCACTTTTTACTATGCGCACCCAACCAGAGTGACGGGAGGAGCACATTTCAGAAAACGTGCTCAGCTCGTCGAGAAAATGCGATTTAAGCAATAAAATTAAAAATGCACCCAAAACCTAAACCAAACGTTGCAGGTGGTTATTTCTTCATATGCAGCATTCAACGCGGCACTCTCTAGCTGCCAAGAGCACTTTTTACTATGCGCACCAAACCAGAGTGACGGGAGGAGCACATTTCAGAAAACGTGCTCAGCTCGTCGAGAAAATGCGATTTAAGCAATAAAATTAAAAATGCACCTAAAACCTAAACCAAACGTTGCAGGTGGTTATTTCTTCATGCGCAATGGTCAACGCGGCACTCTCTAGCTGCCAAGAGCACTTTTTGCTATGCGCACCCAACAAGAGTGACGGGAGGTGCACATTTCAGAAAACGTGCTCAGCTCGTCGAGAAAATGCGATTTAAGCAATCAAATTAAAAATGCACCTAAAACCTAAACCAAACGTTGCAGATGGTCATTTCTTCATGCGCAGTGGTCAACGCCGCCCTCTCTAGCTGCCAAGAGCACTTTTTATTATGCGCACCCAACCAGAGTGACGGGAGGAGCACATTTCAGAAAACGTGTTCAGCTCGTCGAGAAAATGCGATTTAAGCAATAAAATTAAAAATGCACCCAAAACCTAAACCAAACGTTGCAGGTGGTTATTTCTTAATGCGCAGTGGTCAACGCGGCACTCTCTAGCTGCCAAGAGCACTTTTTACTATGCGCACCCAACCAGAGTGACGGGAGGAGCGCATTTCAGAAAACGTGCTCAGCTCGTCGAGAAAATGCGATTTAAGCAATAAAATTAAAAATGCACCTAAAACCTAAACCAAACGTTGCAGGTGGTTATTTCTTCATGCGCAGCAGTCAACGCGGCACTCTCTAGCTGCCAAGAGCACTTTTTACTATGCGGACCCAACCAGAGTGACGGGAGGAGCACATTTCAGAAAACGTGCTCAGCTCGTCGAGAAAATGCGATTTAAGCAATAAAATAAAAAATGCACCTAAAACCTAAACCAAACGCTGCAGATGGTCATTTCTTCATGTGCAGTGGTCAACGCGGCACTCTCTAGCTGCCAAGAGCACTTTTTACTATGCGCACCCAACCAGACTGACGGGAGGAGCACATTTCAGAAAACGTGCTCAGTTCGTCGAGAAAATGCGATTTAAGCAACAAAATTAAAAATGCACCCAAAACCTAAACCAAACGTTGCAGGTGGTTATTTCTTCATGCGCAGCAGTCAACGCGGCTCTCTCTAGCTGCCAAGAGCACTTTTTAATATGCACACCCAACAAGAGTGACGGGAGGAGCGCATTTCAGAAAACGTGCTCAGCTCGACGAGAACATGCGATTTAAGCAATAAAATTAAAAATGCACCCAAAACCTAAACCAAAATTTGCAGGTGGTTATTTCTTCATGCGCAGTGGTCAAGGCGGCACTCTCTAGCTGCCAAGAGCACTTTTTACTATGCGCACCCAACCAGAGTGACGGGAGGAGCACATTTCAGAAAACGTGCTCAGCTCGTCGAGAAAATGCGATTTAAGCAATAAAATTAAAAATGCACCCAAAACCTAAACCAAACGTTGCAGGTGGTTATTTCTTCATGCGCAGTGGTAAACGCGGCACTCTCTAGCTGCCAAGAGGACTTTTTACTATGCGCACCCAACCAGAGTGACGGGAGGAGCACATTTCATAAAACGTGCTCAGCTCGTCCAGAAAATGCTATTTAAGCAATAAAATTAAAAATGCACCTAAAACCTAAACCAAATGTTGCAGATGGTCATTTCTTCATGCGCAGTGGTCAACGCGGCACTCTCTAGCTGCCAAGAGCACTTTTTACTATGCACACCCAACCAGAGTGACGGGAGGAGCACATTTCAGAAAACGTGCTCAGCTCGTCCAGAAAATGCGATTTAAGCAATAAAATTAAAAATGCACCCAAAACCTAAACCAAACGTTGCAGGTGGTTATTTCTTCATGCGCAGTGGTCAACGCGGCACTCTCTAGCTGCCAAGAGCACTTTTTACTATGCGCACCCAACCAGAGTGACGGGAGGAGCACATTTCAGAAAACGTGCACAGCTCGTCGAGAAAATGCGATTTAAGCAATAAAATTAAAAATGCACCCAAAACCTAAACCAAACTATGCAGGTGGTTATTTCTTCGTGCGCAGCAGTCAACGCGGCACTCTCTAGCTGCCAAGAACACTTTTTACTATGCGCACCCAACCAGAGTGACGGGAGGAGCACATTTCAGAAAACGTGCTCAGCTCGTCGAGAAAATGCGATTTAAGCAATAAAATTAAAAATGCACCTAAAACCTAAACCAAACGTTGCAGGTGGTTATTTCTTCATGCGCAGTGGTCAACGCGGCACTCTCTAGCTGCCAAGAGCACTTTTTACTATGCGCACCAAACCAGAGTGACGGGAGGAGCACATTTCAGAAAACGTGCTCAGCTCGTCGAGAAAATGCGATTTAAGCAATAAAATTAAAACTGCACCCAAAACCTAAACCAAACGTTGCAGATGGTCATTTCTTCATGCGCAGTGGTCAACGCGGCACTCTCTAGCTGCCAAGAGCATTTTTTACTATGCGCACCCAACCAGAGTGACGGGAGGACCACATTTCCGAAAACGTGCTCAGCTCGTCGAGAAAATGCGATTTAAGCAATAAAATTAAAAATGCACCCAAAACCTAAACCAAACGTTGCAGGTGGTTATTTCTTCATGCCCAGCAGTCAACGCGGCACTCTCTAGCTGCCAAGAGCACTTTTTACTATGCGCACCCAACCAGAGTGACGGGAGGAGCACATTTCAGAAAACGTGCTCAGCTCGTCGAGAAAATGCGATTTAAGCAATAAAATTAAAAATGCACCTAAAACCTAAACCAAACGTTGCAGGTGGTTATTTCTTCATGCGCAGTGGTCAACGCGGCACTCTCTAGCTGCCAAGAGCACTTTTTACTATGCGCACCAAACCAGAGTGACGGGAGGAGCACATTTCAGAAAACGTGCTCAGCTCGTCGAGAAAATGCGATTTAAGCAGAGAAATTAAAAATGCACCCAAAACCTAAACCAAACGTTGCAGGTGGTTATTTCTTCATGCGCAGTGGTCAACGCGGCACTCTCTAGCTGCCAAGACCACTTTTTACTATGCGCACCCAACCAGAGTGACGGGAGGAGCACTTTTCAGAAAACGTGCTCAGCTCGTCGAGAAAATGCGAATTAAGCAATAAAATTAAAAATGCACCCAAAACCTAAACCAAACGTTGCAGATGGTCATTTCTTCATGCGCAGTGGTCAACGCGGCACTCTCTAGCTGCCAAGAGCACTTTTTACTATGCGCACCCAACCAGAGTGATGGGAGGAGCACATTTCAGAAAACGTGCTCAGCTCGTCGAGAAAATGCGATTTAAGCAATAAAATTAAAAATGCACCTAAAACCCAAACCAAACGTTGCAGGTGGTTATTTCTTCATGCGCAGTGGTCAACGCGGCACTCTCTAGCTGCCAAGAGCACTTTTTACTATGCGCACCCAACCAGAGTGACTGGAGGAGCACATTTCAGAAAATGTGCTCAGCTCGTCGAGAAAATGCCATTTAAGCCGTACAATTAAAAATGCACCTAAAACCTAAAGCAAACGTTGCAGGTGGTTGTTTCTTCATGCGCAGTGGTCAACGTGGCACTCTCTAGCTGCCAAGAGCACTTTTTACTATGCGCACCCAACCAGAGTGACGGGAGGAGCACATTTCAGAAAACGTGCTCAGCTCGTCGAGAAAATGCGATTCAAGCAATAAAATTTAAAATGCACCTAAAACCTAAACCAAACGTTGCAGGTGGTTATTTCTTCATGCGCATTGGTCAACGCGGCACTCTCTAGCTGCCAAGAGCACTTTTTCCTTTGCGCACCCAACCAGAGTGACGGGAGGAGCACATTTCAGAAAACGTGCTCAGCTCGTCGAGAAAATGCGATTTAAGCAATAAAATTAAAAATGCACCCAAAACCTAAACCAAACGTTGCAGGTGGTTATTTCTTCATGCGCATTGGTCAACGCGGCACTCTCTAGCTGCCAAGAGCACTTTTTACTTTGCGCACCCAACCAGAGTGACGGGAGGAGCACATTTCAGAAAACGTGCTCAGCTCGTCGAGAAAATGCGATTTAAGCAATAAAATTAAAAATGCACCCAAAACCTAAACCAAACGTTGCAGGTGGTTATTTCTTCATGCGCAGTGGTCAACGCGGAACTCTCTAGCTGCCAAGAGCACTTTTTACTATGCGCACCCAACCAGAGTGACGGGAGGAGCACATTTCAGAAAACGTGCTCAGCTCGTCCAGAAAAGGCTATTTAAGCAATAAAATAAAAAATGCACATAAAACCTAAACCAAACGTTGCAGATGGTCATTTCTTCATGCGCAGTGGTCAATGCGGCACTCTCTAGCTGCCAAGAGCACTTTTTACTATGCGCACCAAACCAGAGTGACGGGAGGACCACATTTCAGAAAACGTGCTCAGCTCGTCGAGAAAATGCGATTTAAGCAATAAAATTAAAACTGCACCCAAAACCTAAACCAAACGTTGCAAGATGGTCATTTCTTCATGCGCAGTGGTCAACGCGGCACTCTCTAGCTGCCAAGAGCACTTTTTACTATGCACACCCAACCAGAGTGACGGGAGGAGCACATTTCAGAAAACGTGCTCAGCTCGTCGAGAAAATGCGATTTAAGCAATAAAATTAAAAATGCACCCAAAACCTAAACCAAACGTTGCAGGTGGTTATTTCTTCATGCGCAGCAGTCAACGCGGCACTCTCTAGCTGCCAAGAGCACTTTTTACTATGCGCACCCAACCAGAGTGACGGGAGGAGCACATTTCAGAAAACGTGCTCAGCTCGTCGAGAAAATGCGATTTAAGCAATAAAATTAAAAATGCACCTAAAACCCAAACCAAACGTTGCAGGTGGTTATTTCTTCATGCGCAGCAGTCAACGCGGCACTCTCTAGCTGCCAAGAGCACTTTTTACTATGCGCACCCAACCAGAGTGACGGGAGGAGCACATTTCAGAAAACGTGCTCAGCTCGTCGAGAAAATGCGATTTAAGCAATGAAATTAAAAATGCACCCAAAACCTAAACCAAACGTTGCAGGTGGTTATTTCTTCATGCGCAGTGGTCAACGCGGCACTCTCTAGCTGCCAAGAGCACTTTTTACTATGCGCACCCAACCAGAGTGACGGGAGGAGCACTTTTCAGAAAACGTGCTCAGCTCGTCGAGAAAATGCGAATTAAGCAATAAAATTAAAAATGCACCCAAAACCTAAACCAAACGTTGCAGATGGTCATTTCTTCATGCGCAGTGGTCAACGCGGCACTCTCCAGCTGCCAAGAGCACTTTTTACTATGCGCACCCAACCAGAGTGACGGGAGGAGCACATTTCAGAAAACGTGCTCAGCTCGTCGAGAAAATGCGACTTAAGCAATAAAATTAAAAATGCACCTAAAACCCAAACCAAACGTTGCAGGTGGTTATTTCTTCATGCGCAGTGGTCAACGCGGCACTCTCTAGCTGCCAAGAGCACTTTTTACTATGCGCACCCAACCAGAGTGACGGGAGGAGAACATTTCAGAAAACGTGCTCAGCTCGTCGAGAAAATGCGATTTAAGCAATAAAATTAAAAATGCACCTAAAACCTAAACCAAACGTTGCAGGTGGTTATTTCTTCGTGCGCAGCAGTCAACGCGGCACTCTCTAGCTGCCAAGAGCACTTTTTACTATGCGCACCCAACCAGAGTGACGGGAGGAGCACATTTCAGAAAACGTGCTCAGCTCGTCGAGTAAATGTGATTTAAGCAATAAAATTAAAAATGCACCCAAAACCTAAACCAAACGTTGCAGGTGGTTATTTCTTCATGCGCAGTGGTCAACGCGGCACTCTCTAGCTGCCAAGAGCACTTTTTACTATGCGCACCCAACCAGAGTGACGGGAGGAGCACATTTCAGAAAACGTGCTCAGCTCGTCCAGAAAATGCAATTTAAGCAATAAAATTAAAAATGCACCTAAAACCTAAACCAAACGTTGCAGATGGTCATTTCTTCATGCGCAGTGGTCAACGCGGCACTCTCTAGCTGCCAAGAGCACTTTTTACTATGCACACCCAACCAGAGTGACGGGAGGAGCACATTTCAGAAAACGTGCTCAGCTCGTCCAGACAATGCGATTTAAGCAATAAAATTAAAAATGCACCCAAAACCTAAACCAAACGTTGCAGGTGGTTATTTCTTCATGCGCAGTGGTCAACGCGGCACTCTCTAGCTGCCAAGAGCACTTTTTACTATGCGCACCCAACCAGAGTGACGGGAGGAGCGCATTTCAGAAAACGTGCTCAGCTCGTCGAGAAAATGCGATTTAAGCAATAAAATTAAAAATGCACCTAAAACCTAAACCAAACGTTGCAGGTGGTTATTTCTTCATGCGCAGCAGTCAACGCGGCACTCTCTAGCTGCCAAGAGCACTTTTTACTATGCGCACCCAACCAGAGTGACGGGAGGAGCACATTTCAGAAAACGTGCTCAGCTCGTCGAGAAAATGCGATTTAAGCAACAAAATTAAAAATGCACCCAAAACCTAAACCAAACGTTGCAGGTGGTTATTTCTTCATGAGCAGCAGTCAACGCGGCACTCTCTAGCTGCCAAGAGCACTTTTTAATATGCACACCCAACAAGAGTGACGGGAGGAGCGCATTTCAGAAAACGTGCTCAGCTCGACGAGAACATGCGATTTAAGCAATAAAATTAAAAATGCACCCAAAACCTAAACCAAACGTTGCAGGTGGTTATTTCTTCATGCGCAGTGGTCAACGCGGCACTCTCTAGCTGCCAAGAGCACTTTTTACTATGCGCACCCAACCAGAGTGACGGGAGGAGCACATTTCAGAAAACGTGCTCAGCTCGTCGAGAAAATGCGATTTAAGCAATAAAATTAAAAATGCACCCAAAACCTAAACCAAACGTTGCAGGTGGTTATTTCTTCATGCGCAGTGGTAAACGCGGCACTCTCTAGCTGCCAAGAGCACTTTTTACTATGCGCACCCAACCAGAGTGACGGGAGGAGCACATTTCATAAAACGTGCTCAGCTCGTCCAGAAAATGCTATTTAAGCAATAAAATTAAAAATGCACCTAAAACCTAAACCAAACGTTGCAGATGGTCATTTCTTCATGCGCAGTGGTCAACGCGGCACTCTCTAGCTGCCAAGAGCACTTTTTACTATGCACACCCAACCAGAGTGACGGGAGGAGCACATTTCAGAAAACGTGCTCAGCTCGTCCAGAAAATGCGATTTAAGCAATAAAATTAAAAATGCACCCAAAACCTAAACCAAACGTTGCAGGTGGTTATTTCTTCATGCGCAGTGGTCAACGCGGCACTCTCTAGCTGCCAAGAGCACTTTTTACTATGCGCACCCAACCAGAGTGACGGGAGGAGCACATTTCAGAAAACGTGCTCAGCTCGTCGAGAAAATGCGATTTAAGCAATAAAATTAAAAATGCACCCAAAACCTAAACCAAACGTTGCAGGTGGTTATTTCTTCGTGCGCAACAGTCAACGCGGCACTCTCTAGCTGCCAAGAACACTTTTTACTATGCGCACCCAACCAGAGTGACGGGAGGAGCACATTTCAGAAAACGTGCTCAGCTCGTCGAGAAAATGCGATTCAAGCAATAAAATTTGAAATGCACCTAAAACCTAAACCAAACGTTGCAGGTGGTTATTTCTTCATGCGCATTGGTCAACGCGGCACTCTCTAGCTGCCAAGAGCACTTTTTACTTTGCACACCCAACCAGAGTGACGGGAGGAGCACATTTCAGAAAACGTGCTCAGCTCGTCGAGAAAATGCGATTTAAGCAATAAAATTAAAAATGCACCCAAAACCTAAACCAAACGTTGCAGGTGGTTATTTCTTCATGCGCATTGGTCAACGCGGCACTCTCTAGCTGCCAAGAGCACTTTTTACTTTGCGCACCCAACCAGAGTGACGGGAGGAGCACATTTCAGAAAACGTACTCAGCTCGTCGAGAAAATGCGATTTAAGCAATAAAATTAAAAATGCACCCAAAACCTAAACCAAACGTTGCAGGTGGTTATTTCTTCATGCGCAGTGGTCAACGCGGCACTCTCTAGCTGCCAAGAGCACTTTTTACTATGCGCACCCAACCAGAGTGACGGGAGGAGCACATTTCAGAAAACGTGCTCAGCTCGTCGAGAAAATGCGATTTAAGCAATAAAATTAAAAATGCACCCAAAACCTAAACCAAACGTTGCAGATGGTCATTTCTTCATGCGCAGTGGTCAACGCGGCACTCTCTAGCTGCCAAGAGCACTTTTTACTATGCGCACCCAACCAGAGTGACGGGAGGAGCACATTTCAGAAAACGTGCTCAGCTCGTCGAGAAAATGCGATTTAAGCAATAAAATTAAAAATGCACCTAAAACCCAAACCAAACGTTGCAGGTGGTTATTTCTTCATGCGCAGTGGTCAACGCGGCACTCTCTAGCTGCCAAGAGCACTTTTTACTATGCGCACCCAACCAGAGTGACGGGAGGACCACATTTCAGAAAACGTGCTCAGCTCGTCGAGAAAATGCGATTTAAGCAATAAAATTAAAAATGCACCGAAAACCTAAACCAAACGTTGCAGGTGGTTATTTCTTCATGCGCAGCAGTCAACGCGGCACTCTCTAGCTGCCAAGAGCACTTTTTACTATGCGCACCCAACCGGAGTGACGGGAGGAGCACATTTCAGAAAACGTGCTCAGCTCGTCGAGAAAATGCGATTTAAGCAATGAAATTAAAAATGCACCCAAAACCTAAACCAAACGTTGCAGGTGGTTATTTCTTCATGCGCAGTGGTCAACGCGGCACTCTCTAGCTGCCAAGAGCACTTTTTACTATGCGCACCCAACCAGAGTGACGGGAGGAGCACTTTTCAGAAAACGTGCTCAGCTCGTCGAGAAAATGCGAATTAAGCAATAAAATTAAAAATGCACCCAAAACCTAAACCAAACGTTGCAGATGGTCATTTCTTCATGCGCAGTGGTCAACGCGGCACTCTCTAGCTGCCAAGAGCACTTTTTACTATGCGCACCCAACCAGAGTGACGGGAGGAGCACATTTCAGAAAACGTGCTCAGCTCGTCGAGAAAATGCGATTTAAGCAATAAAATTAAAAATGCACCTAAAACCCAAACCAAACGTTGCAGGTGGTTATTTCTTCATGCGCAGTGGTCAACGCGGCACTCTCTAGCTGCCAAGAGCACTTTTTACTATGCGCACCCAACCAGAGTGACGGGAGGAGCACATTTCAGAAAATGTGCTCAGCTCGTCGAGAAAATGCCATTTAAGCCGTACAATTAAAAATGCACCTAAAACCTAAACTAAACGTTGCAGGTGGTTGTTTCTTCATGCGCAGTGGTCAACGTGGCACTCTCTAGCTGCCAAGAGCACTTTTTACTATGCGCACCCAACCAGAGTGACGGGAGGACCACATTTCAGAAAACGTGCTCAGCTCGTCGAGAAAATGCGATTTAAGCAATAAAATTAAAAATGCACCCAAAACCTAAACCAAACGTTGCAGGTGGTTATTTCTTCATGCGCAGTGGTCAACGCGGCACTCTGTAGCTGCCAAGAGCACTTTTTACTATGCGCACCCACCCAGAGTGACGGGAGGAGCACATTTCAGAAAACGTGCTCAGCTCGTCGAGAAAATGCGATTTAAGCAATGAAATTAAAAATGCACCCAAAACCTAAACCAAACGTTGCAGGTGGTTATTTCTTCATGCGCAGTGGTCAACGCGGCACTCTCTAGCTGCCAAGAGCACTTTTTACTATGCGCACCCAACCAGAGTGACGGGAGGAGCACATTTCAGAAAAGTGCTCAGCTCGTCGAGAAAATGCGATTTAAGCAATAAAATAAAAAAATGCACCCAAAAACCTAAACCAAACGTTGCAGATGGTCATTTCTTCATGCGCAGTGGTCAACGCGGCACTCTCTAGCTGCCAAGAGCACTTTTTACTATGCGCACCCAACCAGAGTGACGGGAGGAGCACATTTCAGAAAACGTGCTCAGCTCGTCGAGAAAATGCGATTTAAGCAATAAAATTAAAAATGCACCTAAAACCTAAACCAAACGTTGCAGGTGGTTATTTCTTCATGCGCAGTGGTCAACGCGGCACTCTCTCGCTGCCAAGAGCACTTTTTACTATGCGCACCCAACCAGAGTGACGGGAGGAGCACATTTCAGAAAACGTGCTCAGCTCATCGAGAAAATGCGATTTAAGCAATAAAATTAAAAATGCACCTAAAACCTAAACCAAACGTTGCAGGTGGTTATTTTTTCATGCGCAGTGGTCAACGCGGCACTCTCTAGCTGCCAAGAGCACTTTTTACTATGCGCACCCAACCAGAGTGACGGGAGGAGCACATTTCAGAAAACGTGCTCAGCTCGTCGAGAAAATGCGATTTAAGCAATAAAATTAAAAATGCACCTAAAACCTAAACCAAACGTTGCAGGTGGTTATTTCTTCGTGCGCAGCAGTCAACGCGGCACTCTCTAGCTGCCAAGAGCACTTTTTACTATGCGCACCCAACCAGAGTGACGGGAGGAGCACATTTCAGAAAACGTGCTCAGCTCGTCGAGTAAATGTGATTTAAGCAATAAAATTAAAAATGCACCCAAAACCTAAACCAAACGTTGCAGGTGGTTATTTCTTCATGCGCAGTGGTCAACGCGGCACTCTCTAGCTGCCAAGAGCACTTTTTACTATGCGCACCCAACCAGAGTGACGGGAGGAGCACATTTCAGAAAACGTGCTCAGCTCGTCCAGAAAATGCGATTTAAGCAATAAAATTAAAAATGCACCTAAAACCTAAACCAAACGTTGCAGATGGTCATTTCTTCATGCGCAGTGGTCAACGCGGCACTCTCTAGCTGCCAAGAGCACTTTTTACTATGCACACCCAACCAGAGTGAAGGGAGGAGCACATTTCAGAAAACGTGCTCAGCTCGTCCAGACAATGCGATTTAAGCAATAAAATTAAAAATGCACCCAAAACCTAAACCAAACGTTGCAGGTGGTTATTTCTTAATGCGCAGTGGTCAACGCGGCACTCTCTAGCTGCCAAGAGCACTTTTTACTATGCGCACCCAACCAGAGTGACGGGAGGAGCGCATTTCAGAAAACGTGCTCAGCTCGTCGAGAAAATGCGATTTAAGCAATAAAATTAAAAATGCACCTAAAACCTAAACCAAACGTTGCAGGTGGTTATTTCTTCATGCGCAGCAGTCAACGCGGCACTCTCTAGCTGCCAAGAGCACTTTTTACTATGCGGACCCAACCAGAGTGACGGGAGGAGCACATTTCAGAAAACGTGCTCAGCTCGTCGAGAAAATGCGATTTAAGCAATAAAATAAAAAATGCACCCAAAACCTAAACCAAACGCTGCAGATGGTCATTTCTTCATGCGCAGTCGTCAACGCGGCACTCTCTAGCTGCCAAGAGCACTTTTTACTATGCGCACCCAACCAGAGTGACGGGAGGACCACATTTCAGAAAACGTGCTCAGCTCGTCGAGAAAATGCGATTTAAGCAATAAAATTAAAAATGCACCCAAAACTTAAACCAAACGTTGCAGGTGGTTATTTCTTCATGCGCAGCAGTCAACGCGGCACTCTCTAGCTGCCAAGAGCACTTTTTACTATGCGCACCCAACCAGAGTGACGGGAGGAGCACATTTCAGAAAACGTGCTCAGCTCGTCGAGAAAATGCGATTTAAGCAATGAAATTAAAAATGCACCCAAAACCTAAACCAAACGTTGCAGGTGGTTATTTCTTCATGCGCAGTGGTCAACGCGGCACTCTCTAGCTGCCAAGAGCACTTTTTACTATGCGCACCCAACCAGAGTGACGGGAGGAGCACTTTTCAGAAAACGTGCTCAGTTCGTCGAGAAATTGCGAATTAAGCAATAAAATTAAAAATGCACCCAAAAGCTAAACCAAACGTTGCAGATGGTCATTTCTTCATGCGCAGTGGTCAACGCGGCACTCTCTAGCTGCCAAGAGCACTTTTTACTATGCGCACCCAACCAGAGTGACGGGAGGAGCACATTTCAGAAAACGTGCTCAGCTCGTCGAGAAAATGCGATTTAAGCAATAAAATTAAAAATGCACCTAAAACCCAAACCAAACGTTGCAGGTGGTTATTTCTTCATGCGCAGTGGTCAACGCGGCACTCTCTAGCTGCCAAGAGCACTTTTTACTATGCGCACCCAACCAGAGTGACGGGAGGAGCACATTTCAGAAAATGTGCTCAGCTCGTCGAGAAAATTCCATTTAAGCCGTACAATTAAAAATGCACCTAGAACCTAAACCAAACGTTGCAGGTGGTTGTTTCTTCATGCGCAGTGGTCAACGTGGCACTCTCTAGCTGCCAAGAGCACTTTTAACTATGCGCACCCAACCAGAGTGACGGGAGGAGCACATTTCAGAAAACGTGCTCAGCTCGTCGAGAAAATGCGATTTAAGCAATAAAATAAAAAATGCACCTAAAACCTAAACCAAACGTTGCAGGTGGTTATTTCTTCATGCGCAGTGGTCAACGCGGCACTCTCTAGCTGCCAAGAGCACTTTTTACTATGCGCACCCAACCAGAGTGACGGGAGGAGCACATTTCAGAAAACGTGCTCAGCTCGTCGATAAAATGCGATTTAAGCAATAAAATAAAAAATGCACCTAAAACCTAAACCAAACGTTGCAGGTGGTTATTTCTTCATGCGCAGTGGTCAACGCGGCACTCTCTAGCTGCCAAGAGCACTTTTTACTATGCGCACCCAACCAGAGTGACGGGAGGAGCACATTTCAGAAAACGTGCTCAGCTCGTCGAGAAAATGCGATTTAAGCAATAAAATTAAAAATGCACCTAAAACCTAAACCAAACGTTGCAGGTGGTTATTTCTTCATGCGCAGTGGTCAACGCGGCACTCTCTAGCTGCCAAGAGCACTTTTTACTATGCGCACCCAACCAGAGTGACGGGAGGAGCACATTTCAGAAAACGTGCTCAGCTCGTCGAGAAAATGCGATTTAAGCAATAAAATTTAAAATGCACCTAAAACCTAAACCAAACGTTGCAGATGGTCATTTGTTCATGCGCAGTGGTCAATGCGGCACTCTCTAGCTGCCAAGAGCACTTTTTACTATGCACACCCAACCAGAGTGACGGGAGGAGCACATTTCAGAAAACGTGCTCAGCTCGTCGAGAAAATGCGATTTAAGCAATAAAATTAAAAATGCACCCAAAACCTAAACCAAACGTTGCAGGTGGTTATTTCTTCATGCGCAGCAGTCAACGCGGCACTCTCTAGCTGCCAAGAGCAATTTTTACTATGCGCACCCAACCAGAGTGACGGGAGGAGCACATTTCAGAAAACGTGCTCAGCTCGTCGAGAAAATGCTATTTAAGCAATAAAATTAAAAATGCACCCAAAACCTAAACCAAACGTTGCAGATGGTCATTTCTTCATGCGCAGTGGTCAACGCGGCACTCTCTAGCTGCCAAGAGCACTTTTTACTATGCGCACCCAACCAGAGTGACGGGAGGACCACATTTCAGAAAACGTGCTCAGCTCGTCGAGAAAATGCGATTTAAGCAATAAAATTAAAAATGCACCCAAAACCTAAACCAAACGTTGCAGGTGGTTATTTCTTCATGCGCAGCAGTCAACGCGGCACTCTCTAGCTGCCAAGGG
Organism: Syngnathus scovelli; assembly: GCF_024217435.2. Classification (NCBI taxonomy): domain Eukaryota; kingdom Metazoa; phylum Chordata; class Actinopteri; order Syngnathiformes; family Syngnathidae; genus Syngnathus; species Syngnathus scovelli. The sequence continues at coordinate 1,576,959 of NW_026061342.1, read as the reverse complement.
CACTTTTTACTATGCGCACCCAACCAGAGTGACGGGAGGAGCACATTTCAGAAAACGTGCTCAGCTCGTCGAGAAAATGCGATTCAAGCAATGAAATTAAAAATGCACCCAAAACCTAAACCAAACGTTGCAGGTGGTTATTTCTTCATGCGCAGTGGTCAACGCGGCACTCTCTAGCTGCCAAGAGCACTTTTTACTATGCGCACCCAACCAGAGTGACGGGAGGAGCACTTTTCAGAAAACGTGCTCAGCTCGTCGAGAAATTGCGAATTAAGCAATAAAATTAAAAATGCACCCAAAACCTAAACCAAACGTTGCAGATGGTCATTTCTTCATGCGCAGTGGTCAACGCGGCACTCTCTAGCTGCCAAGAGCACTTTTTACTATGCGCACCCAACCAGAGTGACGGGAGGAGCACATTTCAGAAAACGTGCTCAGCTCGTCGAGAAAATGCGATTTAAGCAATAAAATTAAAAATGCACCTAAAACCCAAACCAAACGTTGCAGGTGGTTATTTCTTCATGCGCAGTGGTCAACGCGGCACTCTCTAGCTGCCAAGAGCACTTTTTACTATGCGCACCCAACCAGAGTGACGGGAGGAGCACATTTCAGAAAATGTGCTCAGCTCGTCGAGAAAATGCCATTTAAGCCGTACAATTAAAAATGCACCTAAAACCTAAACCAAACGTTGCAGGTGGTTGTTTCTTCATGCGCAGTGGTCAACGTGGCACTCTCTAGCTGCCAAGAGCACTTTTTACTATGCGCACCCAACCAGAGTGACGGGAGGAGCACATTTCAGAAAACGTGCTCAGCTCGTCGAGAAAATGCGATTTAAGCAATATGATTAAAAATGCACCTAAAACCTAAACCAAACGTTGCAGGTGGTTATTTCTTCATGCGCAGTGGTCAACGCGGCACTCTGTAGCTGCCAAGAGCACTTTTTACTGTGCGCACCCACCCAGAGTGACGGGAGGAGCACATTTCAGAAAACGTGCTCACCTCGTCGAGAAAATGCGATTTAAGCAATAAAATTAAAAATGCACCTAAAACCTAAACCAAACGTTGCAGGTGGTTATTTCTTCATGCGCAGTGGTCAACGCGGCACTCTCTAGCTGCCAAGAGCACTTTTAACTATGCGCACCCAACCAGAGTGACGGGAGGAGCACATTTCAGAAAACGTGCTCAGCTCGTCGAGAAAATGCGATTTAAGCAATAAAATAAAAAATGCACCTAAAACCTAAACCAAACGTTGCAGGTGGTTATTTCTTCATGCGCAGTGGTCAACGCGGCACTCTCTAGCTGCCAAGAGCACTTTTTACTATGCGCACCCAACCAGAGTGACGGGAGGAGCACATTTCAGAAAACGTGCTCAGCTCGTCGAGAAAATGCGATTTAAGCAATAAAATTAAAAATGCACCTAAAACCTAAACCAAACGTTGCAGGTGGTTATTTCTTCATGCGCAGTGGTCAACGCGGCACTCTCTAGCTGCCAAGAGCACTTTTTACTAAGCGCACCCAACCAGAGTGACGGGAGGAGCACATTTCAGAAAACGTGCTCAGCTCGTCGAGAAAATGCGATTTAAGCAATAAAATTTAAAATGCACCTAAAACCTAAACCAAACGTTGCAGGTGGTTATTTCTTCATGCGCAGCAGTCAAAGCGGCACTCTCTAGCTGCCAAGAGCACTTTTTACTATGTGCACCCAACCAAAGTGACGGGAGGAGCACATTTCAGAAAACGTGCTCAGCTCGTCGAGAAAATGCGATTCAAGCAATAAAATTTGAAATGCACCTAAAACCTAAACCAAACGTTGCAGGTGGTTATTTCTTCATGCGCATTGGTCAACGCGGCACTCTCTAGCTGCCAAGAGCACTTTTTACTTTGCGCACCCAACCAGAGTGACGGGAGGAGCACATTTCAGAAAACGTGCTCAGCTCGTCGAAAAAATGCGATTTAAGCAATAAAATTAAAAATGCACCCAAAACCTAAACCAAACGTTGCAGGTGGTTATTTCTTCATGCGCATTGGTCAACGCGGCACTCTCTAGCTGCCAAGAGCACTTTTTACTTTGCGCACCCAACCAGAGTGACGGGAGGAGCACATTTCAGAAAACGTGCTCAGCTCGTCGAGAAAATGCGATTTAAGCATTAAAATTAAAAATGCACCCAAAACCTAAACCAAACGTTGCAGGTGGTTATTTCTTCATGCGCAGTGGTCAACGCGGCACTCTCTAGCTGCCAAGAGCACTTTTTACTATGCGCACCCAACCAGAGTGACGGGAGGAGCACATTTCAGAAAACGTGCTCAGCTCGTCCAGAAAAGGCTATTTAAGCAATAAAATAAAAAATGCACATAAAACCTAAACCAAACGTTGCAGATGGTCATTTCTTCATGCGCAGTGGTCAATGCGGCACTCTCTAGCTGCCAAGAGCACTTTTTACTATGCGCACCAAACCAGAGTGACGGGAGGAGCACATTTCAGAAAACGTGCTCAGCTCGTCGAGAAAATGTGATTTAAGCAATAAAATTAAAACTGCACCCAAAACCTAAACCAAACGTTGCAGATGGTCATTTCTTCATGCGCAGTGGTCAACGCGGCACTCTCTAGCTGCCAAGAGCACTTTTTACTATGCACACCCAACCAAAGTGACGGGAGGAGCACATTTCAGAAAACGTGCTCAGCTCGTCGAGAAAATGCGATTTAAGCAATAAAATTAAAAATGCACCCAAAACCTAAACCAAACGTTGCAGGTGGTTATTTCTTCATGCGCAGCAGTCAACGCGGCACTCTCTAGCTGCCAAGAGCACTTTTTACTATGCGCACCCAACCAGAGTGACGGGAGGAGCACATTTCAGAAAACGTGCTCAGCTCGTCGAGAAAATGCGATTTAAGCAATAAAATTAAAAATGCACCCAAAACCTAAACCAAACGTTGCAGATGGTCATTTCTTCATGCGCAGTGGTCAACGCGGCACTCTCTAGCTGCCAAGAGCACTTTTTACTATGCGCACCCAACCAGAGTGACGGGAGGACCACATTTCAGAAAACGTGCTCAGCTCGTCGAGAAAATGCGATTTAAGCAATAAAATTAAAAATGCACCCAAAACTTAAACCAAACGTTGCAGGTGGTTATTTCTTCATGCGCAGCAGTCAACGCGGCACTCTCTAGCTGCCAAGAGCACTTTTTACTATGCGCACCCAACCAGAGTGACGGGAGGAGCACATTTCAGAAAACGTGCTCAGCTCGTCGAGAAAATGCGATTTAAGCAATGAAATTAAAAATGCACCCAAAACCTAAACCAAACGTTGCAGGTGGTTATTTCTTCATGCGCAGTGGTCAACGCGGCACTCTCTAGCTGCCAAGAGCACTTTTTACTATGCGCACCCAACCAGAGTGAAGGGAGGAGCACATTTCAGAAAACGTGCTCAGCTCGTCGAGAAAATGCAATTTAAGCAATAAAATTAAAAATGCACCCAAAACCTAAACCAAACGTTGCAGGTGGTTATTTCTTCGTGCGCAGCAGTCAACGCGCCACTCTCTAGCTGCCAAGAACACTTTTTACTATGCGCACCCAACCAGAGTGACGGGAGGAGCACATTTCAGAAAACGTGCTCAGCTCGTCGAGAAAATGCGATTTAAGCAATAAAATTAAAAATGCACCTAAAACCTAAACCAAACGTTGCAGGTGGTTATTTCTTCATGCGCAGTGGTCAACGCGGCACTCTCTAGCTGCCAAGAGCACTTTTTACTATGCGCACCCAACCAGAGTGACGGGAGGAGCACATTTCAGAAAACGTGCTCAGCTCGTCGAGAAAATGCGATTTAAGCAATAAAATTAAAAATGCACCCAAAACCTAAACCAAACGTTGCAGGTGGTTATTTCTTCATGCGCAGTGGTCAACGCGGCACTCTCTAGCTGCCAAGAGCACTTTTTACTATGCGCACCCAACCAGAGTGACGGGAGGAGCACATTTCAGAAAACGTGCTCAGCTCGTCGAGAAAATGCGATTTAAGCAATAAAATTAAAAATGCACCCAAAACCTAAACCAAACGTTGCAGATGGTCATTTCTTCATGCGCAGTGTTCAACGCGGCACTCTCTAGCTGCCAAGAGCACTTTTTACTATGCACACCCAACCAGAGTGACTGGAGGAGCGCATTTCAGAAAACGTGCTCAGCTCGACGAGAAAATGCGATTTAAGCAATAAAATTAAAAATGCACCCAAAACCTAAACCAAACGTTGCAGGTGGTTATTTCTTCATGCGCAGTGGTCAACGCGGCACTCTCTAGCTGCCAAGAGCACTTTTTACTATACACACCCAACCAGAGTGACGGGAGGAGCACATTCCAGAAAACGTGCTCAGCTAGTCGAGAAAATGCGATTTAAGCAATAAAATTAAAATTGCACCCAAAACCTAAACCAAACGTTGCAGGTGGTTATTTCTTCATGCGCAGCAGTCAACGCGGCACTCTCTAGCTGCCAAGAGCACTTTTTACTATGCACACCCAACCAGAGTGACTGGAGGAGCGCATTTCAGAAAACGTGCTCAGCTCGTCGAGAAAATGCGATTTAAGCAATAAAATTAAAAATGCACCTAAAACCTAAACCAAACGTTGCAGGTGGTTATTTCTTCATGCGCAGTGGTCAACGCGGCACTCTCTAGCTGCCAAGAGCACTTTTTACTATGCGCACCCAACCAGAGTGACGGGAGGAGCACATTTCAGAAAACGTGCTCAGCTCGTCCAGAAAATGCGATTTAAGCAATAAAATTAAAAATGCACCTAAAACCTAAACCAAACGTTGCAGGTGGTTATTTCTTCGTGCGCAGCAGTCAACGCGGCACTCTCTAGCTGCCAAGAGCACTTTTTACTATGCGCACCCAACCAGAGTGACGGGAGGAGCACATTTCAGAAAACGTGCTCAGCTCGTCGAGTAAATGCAATTTAAGCAATAAAATTAAAAATGCACCCAAAACCTAAACCAAACGTTGCAGGTGGTTATTTCTTTATGCGCAGTGGTCAACGCGGCACTCTCTAGCTGCCAAGAGCACTTTTTACTATGCGCACCCAACCAGAGTGACGGGAGGAGCACATTCCAGAAAACGTGCTCAGCTCGTCGAGAAAATGCGATTTAAGCAATAAAATTAAAAATGCACCCAAAACCTAAACCAAACGTTGCAGATGGTCATTTCTTCATGCGCAGTGGTCAACGCGGCACTCTCTAGCTGCCAAGAGCACTTTTTACTATGCGCACCCAACCAGAGTGACGGGAGGAGCATATTTCAGAAAACGTGCTCAGCTCGTTGAGAAAATGCGATTTAAGCAATAAAATTAAAAATGCACCAAAAACCTAAACCAAACGTTGCAGGTGGTTATTTCTTCATGCGCAGTGATCAACGCGGCACTCTCTAGCTGCCAAGAGCACTTTTTACTATGCACACCCAACCAGAGTGACGGGAGGAGCGCATTTCAGAAAACGTGCTCAGCTCGACGAGAAAATGCGATTTAAGCAATAAAATTAAAAATGCACCCAAAACCTAAACCAAACGTTGCAGGTGGTTATTTCTTCATGCGCAGTGGTCAACGCGGCACTCTCTAGCTGCCAATAGCACTTTTTACGATGCACACCCAACCAGAGAGACGGGAGGAGCGCATTTCAGAAAACGTGCTCAGCTCGACGAGAAAATGCGATTTAAGCAATAAAATTAAAAATGCACCCAAAACCTATACCAAACGTTGCAGGTGGTAATTTCTTCATGCGCAGTGGTCAACGCGGCACTCTCTAGCTGCCAAGAGCACTTTTTACTATGCGCACCCAACCAGAGTGACGGGAGGAGCACATTTCAGAAAACGTGCTTAGCTCGTCGAGAAAATGCGATTTAAGCAATAAAATTAAAAATGCACCCAAAACCTAAACCAAACGTTGCAGGTGGTTATTTCTTCATGCGCAGTGGTCAACGCGGCACTCTCTAGCTGCCAAGAGCACTTTTTACTATGCACACCCAACCAGAGTGACGGGAGGAGCACATTTCAGAAAACGTGCTCAGCTCCTCGAGAAAATGCGATTTAAGCAATAAAATTAAAAATGCACCCAAAACATTAAACCAAACGTTGCAGGTGGTTATTTCTTCATGCGCAGTGGTCAACGCGGCACTCTCTAGCTGCCAAGAGCATTTTTTACTATGCGCACCCAACCAGAGTGACGGGAGGAGCGCATTTCAGGAAACGTGCTCAGCTCGTCGAGAAAATGCGATTTAAGCAATAAAATTAAAAATGCACCCAAAACCTAAAGCAAACGTTGCAGATGGTCATTTCTTCATGTGCAGCAGTCAACGCGGCACTCTCTAGCTTCCAAGAGCACTTTTTACTATGCGCACCGAACCAGAGTGACGGGAGGAGCACATTTCAGAAAACGTGCTCAGCTCGTCGAGAAAATGCGATTTAAGCAATAAAATTAAAAATGCACCTAAAAACCTAAACCAAACGTTGCAGGTGGTTATTTCTTCATGCGCAGTGGTCAACGCGGCACTCTCTAGCTGCCAAGAGCACTTTTTACTATGCGCACCCAACCAGAGTGACGGGAGGAGCACATTTCAGAAAACGTGCTCAGCTCGTCGAGAAAATGCGATTTAAGCAATAAAATTAAAAATGCACCCAAAACCTAAACCAAACGTTGCAGGTGGTTATTTCTTCATGCGCAGTGGTCAACGCGGCACTCTCTAGCTGCCAAGAGCACTTTTTACTATGCGCACCCAACCAGAGTGACGGGAGGAGCACATTTCAGAAAACGTGCTCAGCTCGTCGAGAAAATGCGATTTAAGCAATAAAATTAAAAATGCACCCAAAACCTAAACCAAACGTTGCAGATGGTCATTTCTTCATGCGCAGTGGTCAACGCGGCACTCTCTAGCTGCCAAGAGCACTTTTTACTATGCACACCCAACCAGAGTGACTGGAGGAGCGCATTTCAGAAAACGTGCTCAGCTCGACGAGAAAATGCGATTTAAGCAATAAAATTAAAAATGCACCCAAAACCTAAACCAAACGTTGCAGGTGGTTATTTCTTCATGCGCAGTGGTCAACGCGGCACTCTCTAGCTGCCAAGAGCACTTTTTACTATACACACCCAACCAGAGTGACGGGAGGAGCACATTCCAGAAAACGTGCTCAGCTAGTCGAGAAAATGCGATTTAAGCAATAAAATTAAAAATGCACCCAAAACCTAAACCAAACGTTGCAGGTGGTTATTTCTTCATGCGCAGCAGTCAACGCGGCACTCTCTAGCTGCCAAGAGCACTTTTTACTATGCACACCCAACCAGAGTGACTGGAGGAGCGCATTTCAGAAAACGTGCTCAGCTCGTCGAGAAAATGCGATTTAAGCAATAAAATTAAAAATGCACCTAAAACCTAAACCAAACGTTGCAGGTGGTTATTTCTTCATGCGCAGTGGTCAACGCGGCACTCTCTAGCTGCCAAGAGCACTTTTTACTATGCGCACCCAACCAGAGTGACTGGAGGAGCGCATTTCAGAAAACGTGCTCAGCTCGACGAGAAAATGCGATTTAAGCAATAAAATTAAAAATGCACCCAAAACCTAAACCAAACGTTGCAGGTGGTTATTTCTTCATGCGCAGTGGTCAACGCGGCACTCTCTAGCTGCCAAGAGCACTTTTTACTATACACACCCAACCAGAGTGACGGGAGGAGCACATTCCAGAAAACGTGCTCAGCTCCTCGAGAAAATGCGATTTAAGCAATAAAATTAAAAATGCACCCAAAACATTAAACCAAACGTTGCAGGTGGTTATTTCTTCATGCGCAGTGGTCAACGCGGCACTCTCTAGCTGCCAAGAGCACTTTTTACTATGCGCACCCAACCAGAGTGACGGGAGGAGCACATTTCAGAAAACGTGCTCAGCTCGTCGAGAAAATGCCATTTAAGCAATAAAATTAAAAATGCACCCAAAACCTAAACCAAACGTTGCAGGTGGTTATTTCTTCATGCGCAGTGGTCAACGCGGCACTCTCTAGCTGCCAAGAGCACTTTTTACTATGCGCACCCAACCAGAGTGACGGGAGGAGCACATTTCAGAAAACGTGCTCAGCTCGTCCAGAAAATGCGATTTAAGCAATAAAATTAAAAATGCACCTAAAACCTAAACCAAACGTTGCAGATGATCATTTCTTCATGCGCAGTGGTCAACGCGGCAATCTCTAGCTGCCAAGAGCACTTTTTACTATGCGCACCCAACCAGAGTGACGGGAGGAGCGCATTTCAGAAAACGTGCTCAGCTCGTCGAGAAAATGCCATTTAAGCCGTACAATTAAAAATGCACCTAAAACCTAAACCAAACGTTGCAGGTCGTTGTTTCTTCATGCGCAGTGGTCAACGTGGCACTCTCTAGCTGCCAAGAGCACTTTTTACTATGCGCACCCAACCAGAGTGACGGGAGGAGCACATTCCAGAAAACGTGCTCAGCTCGTCGAGAAAATGCGATTTAAGCAATAAAATTAAAAATGCACCCAAAACCTAAACTAAACGTTGCAGATGGTCATTTCTTCATGTGCAGTGGTCAACGCGGCACTCTCTAGCTGCCAAGAGAACTTTTTACTATGCACACCCAACCAGAGTGACGGGAGGAGCGCATTTCAGAAAACGTGCTCAGCTCGTCGAGAAAATGCGATTTAAGCAATAAAATTAAAAATGCACCCAAAACCTAAACCAAACGTTGCAGGTGGTTATTTCTTCATGCGCAGTGGTCAACGCGGCACTCTCTAGCTGCCAAGAGCACTTTTTACTATGCGCACCCAACCAGAGTGACGGGAGGAGCACATTTCAGAAAACGTGCTCAGCTCGTCGAGAAAATGCGATTTAAGCAATAAAATTAAAAATGCACCTAAAACCTAAACCAAACGTTGCAGGTGGTTATTTCTTCGTGCGCAGCAGTCAACGCGGCACTCTCTAGCTGCCAAGAGCACTTTTTACTATGCGCACCCAACCAGAGTGACGGGAGGAGCACATTTCAGAAAACGTGCTCAGCTCGTCGAGTAAATGCGATTTAAGCAATAAAATTAAAAATGCACCCAAAACCTAAACCAAACGTTGCAGGTGGTTATTTCTTCATGCGCAGTGGTCAACGCGGCACTCTCTAGCTGCCAAGAGCACTTTTTACTATGCGCACCCAACCAGAGTGACGGGAGGAGCACATTTCAGAAAACGTGCTCAGCTCGTCGAGAAAATGCGATTTAAGCAATAAAATTAAAAATGCACCTAAAACCTAAACAAAACGTTGCAGGTGGTTAATTCTTCGTGCGCAGCAGTCAACGCGGCACTCTCTAGCTGCCAAGAGCACTTTTTACTATGCGCACCCAACCAGAGTGACGGGAGGAGCACATTTCAGAAAACGTGCTCAGCTCGTCGAGTAAATGCGATTTAAGCAATAAAATTAAAAATGCACCCAAAACCTAAACCAAACGTTGCAGATGGTCGTTTCTTCATGCGCATCAGTCAACACGGCACTCTCTAGCTGCCAAGAGCACTTTTTACTATGCGCACCCAACCAGAGTGACGGGAGGAGCACATTTCAGAAAACGTGCTCAGCTCGTCGAGAAAATGCGATTTAAGCAATAAAATTAAAAATGCACCCAAAACCTAAACGAAACGTTGCAGATGGTCATTTCTTCATGTGCAGTGGTCAACGCGGCACTCTCTAGCTGCCAAGAGCACTTTTTACAATGCACACCCAACCAGAGTGACGGGAGGAGCGCATTTCAGAAAACGTGCTCAGCTCGTCGAGAAAATGCGATTTAAGCAATAAAATTAAAAATGCACCAAAACCTAAACCAAACGTTGCAGGTGGTTATTTCTTCGTGCGCAGCAGTCAACGCGGCACTCTCTAGCTGCCAAGAACACTTTTTACTATGCGCACCCAACCAGAGTGACGAGAGGAGCACATTTCAGAAAACGTGCTCAGCTCGTCGAGAAAATGCGATTTAAGCAATAAAATTAAAAATACACCTAAAACCTAAACCAAACGTTGCAGGTGGTTATTTCTTCATGCGCAGTGGTCAACGCGGCACTCTCTAGCTGCCAAGAGCACTTTTTACTATGCGCACCCAACCAGAGTGACGGGAGGAGCACATTTCAGAAAACGTGCTCAGCTCGTCGAGAAAATGCGATTTAAGCAATAAAATTAAAAATGCACCCAAAACCTAAACGAAACGTTGCAGATGGTCATTTCTTCATGTGCAGTGGTCAACGCGGCACTCTCTAGCTGCCAAGAGCACTTTTTACAATGCACACCCAACCAGAGTGACGGGAGGAGCGCATTTCAGAAAACGTGCTCAGCTCGTCGAGAAAATGCGATTTAAGCAATAAAATTAAAAATGCACCAAAACCTAAACCAAACGTTGCAGGTGGTTATTTCTTCGTGCGCAGCAGTCAACGCGGCACTCTCTAGCTGCCAAGAACACTTTTTACTATGCGCACCCAACCAGAGTGACGAGAGGAGCACATTTCAGAAAACGTGCTCAGCTCGTCGAGAAAATGCGATTTAAGCAATAAAATTAAAAATACACCTAAAACCTAAACCAAACGTTGCAGGTGGTTATTTCTTCATGCGCAGTGGTCAACGCGGCACTCTCTAGCTGCCAAGAGCACTTTTTACTATGCGCACCCAACCAGAGTGACGGGAGGAGCACATTTCAGAAAACGTGCTCAGCTCGTCGAGAAAATGTGATTTAAGCAATAAAATTAAAAATGCACCCAAAACCTAAACCAAACGTTGCAGGTGGTTATTTCTTCATGCGCAGTGGTCAACGCGGCACTCTCTAGCTGCCAAGAGCACTTTTTACTATGCGCACCCAACCAGAGTGACGGGAGGAGCACATTTCAGAAAATGTGCTCAGCTCGTCGAGAAAATGCCATTTAAGCCGTACAATTAAAAATGCACCTAAAACCTAAACCAAACGTTGCAGGTGGTTGTTTCTTCATGCGCAGTGGTCAACGTGGCACTCTCTAGCTGCCAAGAGCACTTTTTACTATGCGCACCCAACCAGAGTGACGGGAGGAGCACATTTCAGAAAACGTGCTCAGCTCGTCGAGAAAATGCGATTTAAGCAATAAAATTAAAAATGCACCTAAAACCTAAACCAAACGTTGCAGGTGGTTATTTCTTCATGCGCAGTGGTCAATGCGGCACTCTGTAGCTGCCAAGAGCACTTTTTACTATGCGCACCCACCCAGAGTGACGGGAGGAGCACATTTCAGAAAACGTGCTCACCTCGTCGAGAAAATGCGATTTAAGCAATAAAATTAAAAATGCACCTAAAACCTAAACCAAACGTTGCAGGTGGTTGTTTCTTCATGCGCAGTGGTCAACGTGGCACTCTCTAGCTCCCAAGAGCACTTTTTACTATGCGCACCCAACCAGAGTGACGGGAGGAGCACATTTCAGAAAACGTGCTCAGCTCGTCGAGAAAATGCGATTTAAGCAATAAAATTAAAAATGCACCCAAAACCTAAACCAAACGTTGCAGATGGTTATTTCTTCATGCGCAGCAGTCAACGCGGCACTCTCTAGCTGCCAAGAGCACTTTGTACTATGCGCACCCAACCAGAGTGACGGGAGGAGCACATTTCAGAAAACGTGCTCAGCTCGTCGAGAAAATGCGATTTAAGCAATGAAATTAAAAATGCACCCAAAACCTAAACCAAACGTTGCAGGTGGTTATTTCTTCATGCGCAGTGGTCAACGCGGCACTCTCTAGCTGCCAAGAGCACTTTTTACTATGCGCACCCAACCAGAGTGACGGGAGGAGCACTTTTCAGAAAACGTGCTCAGCTCGTCGAGAAAATGCGAATTAAGCAATAAAATTAAAAATGCACCCAAAACCTAAACCAAACGTTGCAGGTGGTTATTTCTTCGTGCGCAACAGTCAACGCGGCACTCTCTAGCTGCCAAGAACACTTTTTACTATGCGCACCCAACCAGAGTGACGGGAGGAGCACATTTCAGAAAACGTGCTCAGCTCGTCGAGAAAATGCGATTCAAGCAATAAAATTTGAAATGCACCTAAAACCTAAACCAAACGTTGCAGGTGGTTATTTCTTCATGCGCATTGGTCAACGCGGCACTCTCTAGCTGCCAAGAGCACTTTTTACTATGCGCACCCAACCAGAGTGACGGGAGGACCACATTTCAGAAAACGTGCTCAGCTCGTCGAGAAAATGCGATTTAAGCAATAAAATTAAAAATGCACCGAAAACCTAAACCAAACGTTGCAGGTGGTTATTTCTTCATGCGCAGCAGTCAACGCGGCACTCTCTAGCTGCCAAGAGCACTTTTTACTATGCGCACCCAACCAGAGTGACGGGAGGAGCACATTTCAGAAAACGTGCTCAGCTCGTCGAGAAAATGCGATTTAAGCAATGAAATTAAAAATGCACCCAAAACCTAAACCAAACGTTGCAGGTGGTTATTTCTTCATGCGCAGTGGTCAACGCGGCACTCTCTAGCTGCCAAGAGCACTTTTTACTATGCGCACCCAACCAGAGTGACGGGAGGAGCACTTTTCAGAAAACGTGCTCAGCTCGTCGAGAAAATGCGAATTAAGCAATAAAATTAAAAATGCACCCAAAACCTAAACCAAACGTTGCAGATGGTCATTTCTTCATGCGCAGTGGTCAACGCGGCACTCTCTAGCTGCCAAGAGCACTTTTTACTATGCGCACCCAACCAGAGTGACGGGAGGAGCACATTTCAGAAAACGTGCTCAGCTCGTCGAGAAAATGCGATTTAAGCAATAAAATTAAAAATGCACCTAAAACCCAAACCAAACGTTGCAGGTGGTTATTTCTTCATGCGCAGTGGTCAACGCGGCACTCTCTAGCTGCCAAGAGCACTTTTTACTATGCGCACCCAACCAGAGTGACGGGAGGAGCACATTTCAGAAAATGTGCTCAGCTCGTCGAGAAAATGCCATTTAAGCCGTACAATTAAAAATGCACCTAAAACCTAAACTAAACGTTGCAGGTGGTTGTTTCTTCATGCGCAGTGGTCAACGTGGCACTCTCTAGCTGCCAAGAGCACTTTTTACTATGCGCACCCAACCAGAGTGACGGGAGGACCACATTTCAGAAAACGTGCTCAGCTCGTCGAGAAAATGCGATTTAAGCAATAAAATTAAAAATGCACCCAAAACCTAAACCAAACGTTGCAGGTGGTTATTTCTTCATGCGCAGTGGTCAACGCGGCACTCTGTAGCTGCCAAGAGCACTTTTTACTATGCGCACCCACCCAGAGTGACGGGAGGAGCACATTTCAGAAAACGTGCTCAGCTCGTCGAGAAAATGCGATTTAAGCAATGAAATTAAAAATGCACCCAAAACCTAAACCAAACGTTGCAGGTGGTTATTTCTTCATGCGCAGTGGTCAACGCGGCACTCTCTAGCTGCCAAGAGCACTTTTTACTATGCGCACCCAACCAGAGTGACGGGAGGAGCACATTTCAGAAAAGTGCTCAGCTCGTCGAGAAAATGCGATTTAAGCAATAAAATAAAAAATGCACCCAAAAACCTAAACCAAACGTTGCAGATGGTCATTTCTTCATGCGCAGTGGTCAACGCGGCACTCTCTAGCTGCCAAGAGCACTTTTTACTATGCGCACCCAACCAGAGTGACGGGAGGAGCACATTTCAGAAAACGTGCTCAGCTCGTCGAGAAAATGCGATTTAAGCAATAAAATTAAAAATGCACCTAAAACCTAAACCAAACGTTGCAGGTGGTTATTTCTTCATGCGCAGTGGTCAACGCGGCACTCTCTCGCTGCCAAGAGCACTTTTTACTATGCGCACCCAACCAGAGTGACGGGAGGAGCACATTTCAGAAAACGTGCTCAGCTCATCGAGAAAATGCGATTTAAGCAATAAAATTAAAAATGCACCTAAAACCTAAACCAAACGTTGCAGGTGGTTATTTTTTCATGCGCAGTGGTCAACGCGGCACTCTCTAGCTGCCAAGAGCACTTTTTACTATGCGCACCCAACCAGAGTGACGGGAGGAGCACATTTCAGAAAACGTGCTCAGCTCGTCGAGAAAATGCGATTTAAGCAATAAAATTAAAAATGCACCTAAAACCTAAACCAAACGTTGCAGGTGGTTATTTCTTCGTGCGCAGCAGTCAACGCGGCACTCTCTAGCTGCCAAGAGCACTTTTTACTATGCGCACCCAACCAGAGTGACGGGAGGAGCACATTTCAGAAAACGTGCTCAGCTCGTCGAGTAAATGTGATTTAAGCAATAAAATTAAAAATGCACCCAAAACCTAAACCAAACGTTGCAGGTGGTTATTTCTTCATGCGCAGTGGTCAACGCGGCACTCTCTAGCTGCCAAGAGCACTTTTTACTATGCGCACCCAACCAGAGTGACGGGAGGAGCACATTTCAGAAAACGTGCTCAGCTCGTCCAGAAAATGCGATTTAAGCAATAAAATTAAAAATGCACCTAAAACCTAAACCAAACGTTGCAGATGGTCATTTCTTCATGCGCAGTGGTCAACGCGGCACTCTCTAGCTGCCAAGAGCACTTTTTACTATGCACACCCAACCAGAGTGAAGGGAGGAGCACATTTCAGAAAACGTGCTCAGCTCGTCCAGACAATGCGATTTAAGCAATAAAATTAAAAATGCACCCAAAACCTAAACCAAACGTTGCAGGTGGTTATTTCTTAATGCGCAGTGGTCAACGCGGCACTCTCTAGCTGCCAAGAGCACTTTTTACTATGCGCACCCAACCAGAGTGACGGGAGGAGCGCATTTCAGAAAACGTGCTCAGCTCGTCGAGAAAATGCGATTTAAGCAATAAAATTAAAAATGCACCTAAAACCTAAACCAAACGTTGCAGGTGGTTATTTCTTCATGCGCAGCAGTCAACGCGGCACTCTCTAGCTGCCAAGAGCACTTTTTACTATGCGGACCCAACCAGAGTGACGGGAGGAGCACATTTCAGAAAACGTGCTCAGCTCGTCGAGAAAATGCGATTTAAGCAATAAAATAAAAAATGCACCCAAAACCTAAACCAAACGCTGCAGATGGTCATTTCTTCATGCGCAGTCGTCAACGCGGCACTCTCTAGCTGCCAAGAGCACTTTTTACTATGCGCACCCAACCAGAGTGACGGGAGGACCACATTTCAGAAAACGTGCTCAGCTCGTCGAGAAAATGCGATTTAAGCAATAAAATTAAAAATGCACCCAAAACTTAAACCAAACGTTGCAGGTGGTTATTTCTTCATGCGCAGCAGTCAACGCGGCACTCTCTAGCTGCCAAGAGCACTTTTTACTATGCGCACCCAACCAGAGTGACGGGAGGAGCACATTTCAGAAAACGTGCTCAGCTCGTCGAGAAAATGCGATTTAAGCAATGAAATTAAAAATGCACCCAAAACCTAAACCAAACGTTGCAGGTGGTTATTTCTTCATGCGCAGTGGTCAACGCGGCACTCTCTAGCTGCCAAGAGCACTTTTTACTATGCGCACCCAACCAGAGTGACGGGAGGAGCACTTTTCAGAAAACGTGCTCAGTTCGTCGAGAAATTGCGAATTAAGCAATAAAATTAAAAATGCACCCAAAAGCTAAACCAAACGTTGCAGATGGTCATTTCTTCATGCGCAGTGGTCAACGCGGCACTCTCTAGCTGCCAAGAGCACTTTTTACTATGCGCACCCAACCAGAGTGACGGGAGGAGCACATTTCAGAAAACGTGCTCAGCTCGTCGAGAAAATGCGATTTAAGCAATAAAATTAAAAATGCACCTAAAACCCAAACCAAACGTTGCAGGTGGTTATTTCTTCATGCGCAGTGGTCAACGCGGCACTCTCTAGCTGCCAAGAGCACTTTTTACTATGCGCACCCAACCAGAGTGACGGGAGGAGCACATTTCAGAAAATGTGCTCAGCTCGTCGAGAAAATTCCATTTAAGCCGTACAATTAAAAATGCACCTAGAACCTAAACCAAACGTTGCAGGTGGTTGTTTCTTCATGCGCAGTGGTCAACGTGGCACTCTCTAGCTGCCAAGAGCACTTTTAACTATGCGCACCCAACCAGAGTGACGGGAGGAGCACATTTCAGAAAACGTGCTCAGCTCGTCGAGAAAATGCGATTTAAGCAATAAAATAAAAAATGCACCTAAAACCTAAACCAAACGTTGCAGGTGGTTATTTCTTCATGCGCAGTGGTCAACGCGGCACTCTCTAGCTGCCAAGAGCACTTTTTACTATGCGCACCCAACCAGAGTGACGGGAGGAGCACATTTCAGAAAACGTGCTCAGCTCGTCGAGAAAATGCGATTTAAGCAATAAAATAAAAAATGCACCTAAAACCTAAACCAAACGTTGCAGGTGGTTATTTCTTCATGCGCAGTGGTCAACGCGGCACTCTCTAGCTGCCAAGAGCACTTTTTACTATGCGCACCCAACCAGAGTGACGGGAGGAGCACATTTCAGAAAACGTGCTCAGCTCGTCGAGAAAATGCGATTTAAGCAATAAAATTAAAAATGCACCTAAAACCTAAACCAAACGTTGCAGGTGGTTATTTCTTCATGCGCAGTGGTCAACGCGGCACTCTCTAGCTGCCAAGAGCACTTTTTACTATGCGCACCCAACCAGAGTGACGGGAGGAGCACATTTCAGAAAACGTGCTCAGCTCGTCGAGAAAATGCGATTTAAGCAATAAAATTTAAAATGCACCTAAAACCTAAACCAAACGTTGCAGGTGGTTATTTCTTCATGCGCAGTGGTCAATGCGGCACTCTCTAGCTGCCAAGAGCACTTTTTACTATGCGCACCTAACCAGAGTGACGGGAGGAGCACATTTCAGAAAACGTGCTCAGCTCGTCGAGAAAATGCGATTTACGCAATAAAATTAAAAATGCACCTAAAACCTAAACAAAACGTTGCAGGTGGTTATTTCTTCATGCGCAGTGGTCAACGCGGCACTCTCTAGCTGCCAAGAGCACTTTTTACTATGCGCACCCAACCAGAGTGACGGGAGGAGCACATTTCAGAAAACGTGCTCAGCTCGTCGAGAAAATGCGATTTAAGCAATAAAATTAAAAATGCACCCAAAACCTAAACCAAACGTTGCAGGTGGTTATTTCTTCATGCGCAGCAGTCAAAGCGGCACTCTCTAGCTGCCAAGAGCACTTTTTACTATGTGCACCCAACCAGAGTGACGGGAGGAGCACATTTCAGAAAACGTGCTCAGCTCGTCGAGAAAATGCGATTCAAGCAATAAAATTAAAAATGCACCCAAAACCTAAACCAAACGTTGCAGGTGGTTATTTCTTCATGCGCAGCAGTCAACGCGGCACTCTCTAGCTGCCAAGAGCACTTTTTACTATGCGCACCCAACCAGAGTGACGGGAGGAGCACATTTCAGAAAACGTGCTCAGCTCGTCGAGAAAATGCGATTTAAGCAATGAAATTAAAAATGCACCCAAAACCTAAACCAAACGTTGCAGGTGGTTATTTCTTCATGCGCATTGGTCAAAGCGGCACTCTCTAGCTGCCAAGAGCACTTTTTACTATGTGCACCCAACCAGAGTGACGGGAGGAGCACATTTCAGAAAACGTGCTCAGCTCGTCGAGAAAATGCGATTCAAGCAATAAAATTTGAAATGCACCTAAAACCTAAACCAAACGTTGCAGGTGGTTATTTCTTCATGCGCATTGGTCAACGCGGCACTCTCTAGCTGCCAAGAGCACTTTTTACTTTGCACACCCAACCAGAGTGACGGGAGGAGCACATTTCAGAAAACGTGCTCAGCTCGTCGAGAAAATGCGATTTAAGCAATAAAATTAAAAATGCACCCAAAACCTAAACCAAACATTGCAGGTGGTTATTTCTTCATGCGCATTGGTCAACGCGGCACTCTCTAGCTGCCAAGAGCACTTTTTACTTTGCGCACCCAACCAGAGTGACGGGAGGAGCACATTTCAGAAAACGTGCTCAGCTCGTCGAGAAAATGCGATTTAAGCAATAAAATTAAAAATGCACCCAAAACCTAAACCAAACGTTGCAGGTGGTTATTTCTTCATGCGCAGTGGTCAACGCGGCACTCTCTAGCTGCCAAGAGCACTTTTTACTATGCGCACCCAACCAGAGTGACGGGAGGAGCACATTTCAGAAAACGTGCTCAGCTCGTCCAGAAAAGGCGATTTAAGCAATAAAATAAAAAATGCACATAAAACCTAAACCAAACGTTGCAGATGGTCATTTCTTCATGCGCAGTGGTCAATGCGGCACTCTCTAGCTGCCAAGAGCACTTTTTACTATGCGCACCAAACCAGAGTGACGGGAGGAGCACATTTCAGAAAACGTGCTCAGCTCGTCGAGAAAATGCGATTTAAGCAATAAAATTAAAACTGCACCCAAAACCTAAACCAAACGTTGCAGATGGTCATTTCTTCATGCGCAGTGGTCAACGCGGCACTCTCTAGCTGCCAAGAGCACTTTTTACTATGCATACCCAACCAGAGTGACGGGAGGAGCACATTTCAGAAAACGTGCTCAGCTCGTCGAGAAAATGCGAATTAAGCAATAAAATTAAAAATGCACCCAAAACCTAAACCAAACGTTGCAGATGGTCATTTCTTCATGCGCAGTGGTCAACGCGGCACTCTCTAGCTGCCAAGAGCACTTTTTACTATGCGCACCCAACCAGAGTGACGGGAGGAGCACATTTCAGAAAACGTGCTCAGCTCGTCGAGAAAATGCGATTTAAGCAATAAAATTAAAAATGCACCTAAAACCCAAACCAAACGTTGCAGGTGGTTATTTCTTCATGCGCAGTGGTCAACGCGGCACTCTCTAGCTGCCAAGAGCACTTTTTACTATGCGCACCCAACCAGAGTGACGGGAGGAGCACATTTCAGAAAATGTGCTCAGCTCGTCGAGAAAATGCCATTTAAGCCGTACAATTAAAAATGCACCTAAAACCTAAACCAAACGTTGCAGGTGGTTGTTTCTTCATGCGCAGTGGTCAACGTGGCACTCTCTAGCTGCCAAGAGCACTTTTTACTATGCGCACCCAACCAGAGTGACGGGAGGAGCACATTTCAGAAAACGTGCTCAGCTCGTCGAGAAAATGCGATTTAAGCAATATGATTAAAAATGCACCTAAAACCTAAACCAAACGTTGCAGGTGGTTATTTCTTCATGCGCAGTGGTCAACGCGGCACTCTGTAGCTGCCAAGAGCACTTTTTACTGTGCGCACCCACCCAGAGTGACGGGAGGAGCACATTTCAGAAAACGTGCTCACCTCGTCGAGAAAATGCGATTTAAGCAATAAAATTAAAAATGCACCTAAAACCTAAACCAAACGTTGCAGGTGGTTATTTCTTCATGCGCAGTGGTCAACGCGGCACTCTCTAGCTGCCAAGAGCACTTTTAACTATGCACACCCAACCAGAGTGACGGGAGGAGCACATTTCAGAAAACGTGCTCAGCTCGTCGAGAAAATGCGATTTAAGCAATAAAATAAAAAATGCACCTAAAACCTAAACCAAACGTTGCAGGTGGTTATTTCTTCATGCGCAGTGGTCAACGCGGCACTCTCTAGCTGCCAAGAGCACTTTTTACTATGCGCACCCAACCAGAGTGACGGGAGGAGCACATTTCAGAAAACGTGCTCAGCTCGTCGAGAAAATGCGATTTAAGCAATAAAATTAAAAATGCACCTAAAACCTAAACCAAACGTTGCAGGTGGTTATTTCTTCATGCGCAGTGGTCAACGCGGCACTCTCTAGCTGCCAAGAGCACTTTTTACTAAGCGCACCCAACCAGAGTGACGGGAGGAGCACATTTCAGAAAACGTGCTCAGCTCGTCGAGAAAATGCGATTTAAGCAATAAAATTTAAAATGCACCTAAAACCTAAACCAAACGTTGCAGGTGGTTATTTCTTCATGCGCAGCAGTCAAAGCGGCACTCTCTAGCTGCCAAGAGCACTTTTTACTATGTGCACCCAACCAAAGTGACGGGAGGAGCACATTTCAGAAAACGTGCTCAGCTCGTCGAGAAAATGCGATTCAAGCAATAAAATTTGAAATGCACCTAAAACCTAAACCAAACGTTGCAGGTGGTTATTTCTTCATGCGCATTGGTCAACGCGGCACTCTCTAGCTGCCAAGAGCACTTTTTACTTTGCGCACCCAACCAGAGTGACGGGAGGAGCACATTTCAGAAAACGTGCTCAGCTCGTCGAGAAAATGCGATTTAAGCAATAAAATTAAAAATGCACCCAAAACCTAAACCAAACGTTGCAGGTGGTTATTTCTTCATGCGCATTGGTCAACGCGGCACTCTCTAGCTGCCAAGAGCACTTTTTACTTTGCGCACCCAACCAGAGTGACGGGAGGAGCACATTTCAGAAAACGTGCTCAGCTCGTCGAGAAAATGCGATTTAAGCATTAAAATTAAAAATGCACCCAAAACCTAAACCAAACGTTGCAGGTGGTTATTTCTTCATGCGCAGTGGTCAACGCGGCACTCTCTAGCTGCCAAGAGCACTTTTTACTATGCGCACCCAACCAGAGTGACGGGAGGAGCACATTTCAGAAAACGTGCTCAGCTCGTCCAGAAAAGGCTATTTAAGCAATAAAATAAAAAATGCACATAAAACCTAAACCAAACGTTGCAGATGGTCATTTCTTCATGCGCAGTGGTCAATGCGGCACTCTCTAGCTGCCAAGAGCACTTTTTACTATGCGCACCAAACCAGAGTGACGGGAGGAGCACATTTCAGAAAACGTGCTCAGCTCGTCGAGAAAATGTGATTTAAGCAATAAAATTAAAACTGCACCCAAAACCTAAACCAAACGTTGCAGATGGTCATTTCTTCATGCGCAGTGGTCAACGCGGCACTCTCTAGCTGCCAAGAGCACTTTTTACTATGCACACCCAACCAGAGTGACGGGAGGAGCACATTTCAGAAAACGTGCTCAGCTCGTCGAGAAAATGCGATTTAAGCAATAAAATTAAAAATGCACCCAAAACCTAAACCAAACGTTGCAGGTGGTTATTTCTTCATGCGCAGCAGTCAACGCGGCACTCTCTAGCTGCCAAGAGCACTTTTTACTATGCGCACCCAACCAGAGTGACGGGAGGAGCACATTTCAGAAAACGTGCTCAGCTCGTTGAGAAAATGCGATTTAAGCAATAAAATTAAAAATGCACCCAAAACCTAAACCAAACGTTGCAGATGGTCATTTCTTCATGCGCAGTGGTCAACGCGGCACTCTCTAGCTGCCAAGAGCACTTTTTACTATGCGCACCCAACCAGAGTGACGGGAGGACCACATTTCAGAAAACGTGCTCAGCTCGTCGAGAAAATGCGATTTAAGCAATAAAATTAAAAATGCACCCAAAACTTAAACCAAACGTTGCAGGTGGTTATTTCTTCATGCGCAGCAGTCAACGCGGCACTCTCTAGCTGCCAAGAGCACTTTTTACTATGCGCACCCAACCAGAGTGACGGGAGGAGCACATTTCAGAAAACGTGCTCAGCTCGTCGAGAAAATGCGATTTAAGCAATGAAATTAAAAATGCACCCAAAACCTAAACCAAACGTTGCAGGTGGTTATTTCTTCATGCGCAGTGGTCAACGCGGCACTCTCTAGCTGCCAAGAGCACTTTTTACTATGCGCACCCAACCAGAGTGAAGGGAGGAGCACATTTCAGAAAACGTGCTCAGCTCGTCGAGAAAATGCAATTTAAGCAATAAAATTAAAAATGCACCCAAAACCTAAACCAAACGTTGCAGGTGGTTATTTCTTCGTGCGCAGCAGTCAACGCGCCACTCTCTAGCTGCCAAGAACACTTTTTACTATGCGCACCCAACCAGAGTGACGGGAGGAGCACATTTCAGAAAACGTGCTCAGCTCGTCGAGAAAATGCGATTTAAGCAATAAAATTAAAAATGCACCTAAAACCTAAACCAAACGTTGCAGGTGGTTATTTCTTCATGCGCAGTGGTCAACGCGGCACTCTCTAGCTGCCAAGAGCACTTTTTACTATGCGCACCCAACCAGAGTGACGGGAGGAGCACATTTCAGAAAACGTGCTCAGCTCGTCGAGAAAATGCGATTTAAGCAATAAAATTAAAAATGCACCCAAAACCTAAACCAAACGTTGCAGGTGGTTATTTCTTCATGCGCAGTGGTCAACGCGGCACTCTCTAGCTGCCAAGAGCACTTTTTACTATGCGCACCCAACCAGAGTGACGGGAGGAGCACATTTCAGAAAACGTGCTCAGCTCGTCGAGAAAATGCGATTTAAGCAATAAAATTAAAAATGCACCCAAAACCTAAACCAAACGTTGCAGATGGTCATTTCTTCATGCGCAGTGTTCAACGCGGCACTCTCTAGCTGCCAAGAGCACTTTTTACTATGCACACCCAACCAGAGTGACTGGAGGAGCGCATTTCAGAAAACGTGCTCAGCTCGACGAGAAAATGCGATTTAAGCAATAAAATTAAAAATGCACCCAAAACCTAAACCAAACGTTGCAGGTGGTTATTTCTTCATGCGCAGTGGTCAACGCGGCACTCTCTAGCTGCCAAGAGCACTTTTTACTATACACACCCAACCAGAGTGACGGGAGGAGCACATTCCAGAAAACGTGCTCAGCTAGTCGAGAAAATGCGATTTAAGCAATAAAATTAAAATTGCACCCAAAACCTAAACCAAACGTTGCAGTTGGTTATTTCTTCATGCGCAGCAGTCAACGCGGCACTCTCTAGCTGCCAAGAGCACTTTTTACTATGCACACCCAACCAGAGTGACTGGAGGAGCGCATTTCAGAAAACGTGCTCAGCTCGTCGAGAAAATGCGATTTAAGCAATAAAATTAAAAATGCACCCAAAACCTAAACCAAACGTTGCAGATGGTCATTTCTTCATGCGCAGTGGTCAACGCGGCACTCTCTAGCTGCCAAGAGCACTTTTTACTATGCGCACCCAACCAGAGTGACGGGAGGAGCATATTTCAGAAAACGTGCTCAGCTCGTTGAGAAAATGCGATTTAAGCAATAAAATTAAAAATGCACCAAAAACCTAAACCAAACGTTGCAGGTGGTTATTTCTTCATGCGCAGTGATCAACGCGGCACTCTCTAGCTGCCAAGAGCACTTTTTACTATGCACACCCAACCAGAGTGACGGGAGGAGCGCATTTCAGAAAACGTGCTCAGCTCGACGAGAAAATGCGATTTAAGCAATAAAATTAAAAATGCACCCAAAACCTAAACCAAACGTTGCAGGTGGTTATTTCTTCATGCGCAGTGGTCAACGCGGCACTCTCTAGCTGCCAATAGCACTTTTTACGATGCACACCCAACCAGAGAGACGGGAGGAGCGCATTTCAGAAAACGTGCTCAGCTCGACGAGAAAATGCGATTTAAGCAATAAAATTAAAAATGCACCCAAAACCTATACCAAACGTTGCAGGTGGTAATTTCTTCATGCGCAGTGGTCAACGCGGCACTCTCTAGCTGCCAAGAGCACTTTTTACTATGCGCACCCAACCAGAGTGACGGGAGGAGCACATTTCAGAAAACGTGCTTAGCTCGTCGAGAAAATGCGATTTAAGCAATAAAATTAAAAATGCACCCAAAACCTAAACCAAACGTTGCAGGTGGTTATTTCTTCATGCGCAGTGGTCAACGCGGCACTCTCTAGCTGCCAAGAGCACTTTTTACTATGCACACCCAACCAGAGTGACGGGAGGAGCACATTTCAGAAAACGTGCTCAGCTCCTCGAGAAAATGCGATTTAAGCAATAAAATTAAAAATGCACCCAAAACATTAAACCAAACGTTGCAGGTGGTTATTTCTTCATGCGCAGTGGTCAACGCGGCACTCTCTAGCTGCCAAGAGCATTTTTTACTATGCGCACCCAACCAGAGTGACGGGAGGAGCGCATTTCAGGAAACGTGCTCAGCTCGTCGAGAAAATGCGATTTAAGCAATAAAATTAAAAATGCACCCAAAACCTAAAGCAAACGTTGCAGATGGTCATTTCTTCATGTGCAGCAGTCAACGCGGCACTCTCTAGCTTCCAAGAGCACTTTTTACTATGCGCACCGAACCAGAGTGACGGGAGGAGCACATTTCAGAAAACGTGCTCAGCTCGTCGAGAAAATGCGATTTAAGCAATAAAATTAAAAATGCACCTAAAAACCTAAACCAAACGTTGCAGGTGGTTATTTCTTCATGCGCAGTGGTCAACGCGGCACTCTCTAGCTGCCAAGAGCACTTTTTACTATGCGCACCCAACCAGAGTGACGGGAGGAGCACATTTCAGAAAACGTGCTCAGCTCGTCGAGAAAATGCGATTTAAGCAATAAAATTAAAAATGCACCCAAAACCTAAACCAAACGTTGCAGGTGGTTATTTCTTCATGCGCAGCAGTCAACGCGGCACTCTCTAGCTGCCAAGAGCACTTTTTACTATGCGCACCCAACCAGAGTGACGGGAGGAGCACATTTCAGAAAACGTGCTCAGCTCGTCGAGAAAATGCGATTTAAGCAATAAAATTAAAAATGCACCCAAAACCTAAACCAAACGTTGCAGATGGTCATTTCTTCATGCGCAGTGGTCAACGCGGCACTCTCTAGCTGCCAAGATCACTTTTTACTATGCGCACCCAACCAGAGTGACGGGAGGACCACATTTCAGAAAACGTGCTCAGCTCGTCGAGAAAATGCGATTTAAGCAATAAAATTAAAAATGCACCCACAACTTAAACCAAACGTTGCAGGTGGTTATTTCTTCATGCGCAGCAGTCAACGCGGCACTCTCTAGCTGCCAAGAGCACTTTTTACTATGCGCACCCAACCAGAGTGACGGGAGGAGCACATTTCAGAAAACGTGCTCAGCTCGTCGAGAAAATGCGATTTAAGCAATGAAATTAAAAATGCACCCAAAACCTAAACCAAACGTTGCAGGTGGTTATTTCTTCATGCGCAGTGGTCAACGCGGCACTCTCTAGCTGCCAAGAGCACTTTTTACTATGCGCACCCAACCAGAGTGACGGGAGGAGCACTTTTCAGAAAACGTGCTCAGTTCGTCGAGAAATTGCGAATTAAGCAATAAAATTAAAAATGCACCCAAAACCTAAACCAAACGTTGCAGATGGTCATTTCTTCATGCGCAGTGGTCAACGCGGCACTCTCTAGCTGCCAAGAGCACTTTTTACTATGCGCACCCAACCAGAGTGACGGGAGGAGCACATTTCAGAAAACGTGCTCAGCTCGTCGAGAAAATGCGATTTAAGCAATAAAATTAAAAATGCACCTAAAACCCAAACCAAACGTTGCAGGTGGTTATTTCTTCATGCGCAGTGGTCAACGCGGCACTCTCTAGCTGCCAAGAGCACTTTTTACTATGCGCACCCAACCAGAGTGACGGGAGGAGCACATTTCAGAAAATGTGATTAGCTCGTCGAGAAAATGCCATTTAAGCCGTACAATTAAAAATGCACCTAAAACCTAAACCAAACGTTGCAGATGGTTGTTTCTTCATGCGCAGTGGTCAATGTGGCACTCTCTAGCTGCCAAGAGCACTTTTTACTATGCGCACCCAACCAGAGTGACGGGAGGAGCACATTTCAGAAAACGTGCTCAGCTCGTCGAGAAAATGCGATTTAAGCAATAAAATTAAAAATGCACCTAAAACCTAAACCAAACGTTGCAGGTGGTTATTTCTTCATGCGCAGTGGTCAACGCGGCACTCTGTAGCTGCCAAGAGCACTTTTTACTATGCGCACCCACCCAGAGTGACGGGAGGAGCACATTTCAGAAAACGTGCTCACCTCGTCGAGAAAATGCGATTTAAGCAATAAAATTAAAAATGCACCTAAAACCTAAACCAAACGTTGCAGGTGGTTATTTCTTCATGCGCAGTGGTCAACGCGGCACTCTCTAGCTGCCAAGAGCACTTTTAACTATGCGCACCCAACCAGAGTGACGGGAGGAGCACATTTCAGAAAACGTGCTCAGCTCGTCGAGAAAATGCGATTTAAGCAATAAAATAAAAAATGCACCTAAAACCTAAACCAAACGTTGCAGGTGGTTATTTCTTCATGCGCAGTGGTCAACGCGGCACTCTCTAGCTGCCAAGAGCACTTTTTACTATGCGCACCCAACCAGAGTGACGGGAGGAGCACATTTCAGAAAACGTGCTCAGCTCGTCGAGAAAATGCGATTTAAGCAATAAAATTAAAAATGCACCTAAAACCTAAACCAAACGTTGCAGGTGGTTATTTCTTCATGCGCAGTGGTCAACGCGGCACTCTCTAGCTGCCAAGAGCACTTTTTACTATGCGCACCCAACCAGAGTGACGGGAGGAGCACATTTCAGAAAACGTGCTCAGCTCGTCGAGAAAATGCGATTTAAGCAATAAAATTTAAAATGCACCTAAAACCTAAACCAAACGTTGCAGGTGGTTATTTCTTCATGCGCAGTGGTCAATGCGGCACTCTCTAGCTGCCAAGAGCACTTTTTACTTTGCACACCCAACCAGAGTGACGGGAGGAGCACATTTCAGAAAACGTGCTCAGCTCGTCGAGAAAATGCGATTTAAGCAATAAAATTAAAACTGCACCCAAAACCTAAACCAAACGTTGCAGATGGTCATTTCTTCATGCGCAGTGGTCAACGCGGCACTCTCTAGCTGCCAAGAGCACTTTTTACTATGCACACCCAACCAGAGTGACGGGAGGAGCACATTTCAGAAAACGTGCTCAGCTCGTCGAGAAAATGCGATTTAAGCAATAAAATTAAAAATGCACCCAAAACCTAAACCAAACGTTGCAGGTGGTTATTTCTTCATGCGCAGCAGTCAACGCGGCACTCTCTAGCTGCCAAGAGCACTTTTTACTATGCGCACCCAACCAGAGTGACGGGAGGAGCACATTTCAGAAAACGTGCTCAGCTCGTCGAGAAAATGCGATTTAAGCAATAAAATTAAAAATGCACCCAAAACCTAAACCAAACGTTGCAGATGGTCATTTCTTCATGCGCAGTGGTCAACGCGGCACTCTCTAGCTGCCAAGAGCACTTTTTACTATGCGCACCCAACCAGAGTGAAGGGAGGAGCACATTTCAGAAAACGTGCTCAGCTCGTCGAGAAAATGCAATTTAAGCAATAAAATTAAAAATGCACCCAAAACCTAAACCAAACGTTGCAGGTGGTTATTTCTTCGTGCGCAGCAGTCAACGCGCCACTCTCTAGCTGCCAAGAACACTTTTTACTATGCGCACCCAACCAGAGTGACGGGAGGAGCACATTTCAGAAAACGTGCTCAGCTCGTCGAGAAAATGCGATTTAAGCAATAAAATTAAAAATGCACCTAAAACCTAAACCAAACGTTGCAGGTGGTTATTTCTTCATGCGCAGTGGTCAACGCGGCACTCTCTAGCTGCCAAGAGCACTTTTTACTATGCGCACCCAACCAGAGTGACGGGAGGAGCACATTTCAGAAAACGTGCTCAGCTCGTCGAGAAAATGCGATTTAAGCAATAAAATTAAAAATGCACCCAAAACCTAAACCAAACGTTGCAGGTGGTTATTTCTTCATGCGCAGTGGTCAACGCGGCACTCTCTAGCTGCCAAGAGCACTTTTTACTATGCGCACCCAACCAGAGTGACGGGAGGAGCACATTTCAGAAAACGTGCTCAGCTCGTCGAGAAAATGCGATTTAAGCAATAAAATTAAAAATGCACCCAAAACCTAAACCAAACGTTGCAGATGGTCATTTCTTCATGCGCAGTGGTCAACGCGGCACTCTCTAGCTGCCAAGAGCACTTTTTACTATGCACACCCAACCAGAGTGACTGGAGGAGCGCATTTCAGAAAACGTGCTCAGCTCGACGAGAAAATGCGATTTAAGCAATAAAATTAAAAATGCACCCAAAACCTAAACCAAACGTTGCAGGTGGTTATTTCTTCATGCGCAGTGGTCAACGCGGCACTCTCTAGCTGCCAAGAGCACTTTTTACTATACACACCCAACCAGAGTGACGGGAGGAGCACATTCCAGAAAACGTGCTCAGCTAGTCGAGAAAATGCGATTTAAGCAATAAAATTAAAAATGCACCCAAAACCTAAACCAAACGTTGCAGGTGGTTATTTCTTCATGCGCAGCAGTCAACGCGGCACTCTCTAGCTGCCAAGAGCACTTTTTACTATGCACACCCAACCAGAGTGACTGGAGGAGCGCATTTCAGAAAACGTGCTCAGCTCGTCGAGAAAATGCGATTTAAGCAATAAAATTAAAAATGCACCTAAAACCTAAACCAAACGTTGCAGGTGGTTATTTCTTCATGCGCAGTGGTCAACGCGGCACTCTCTAGCTGCCAAGAGCACTTTTTACTATGCGCACCCAACCAGAGTGACGGGAGGAGCACATTTCAGAAAACGTGCTCAGCTCGTCCAGAAAATGCGATTTAAGCAATAAAATTAAAAATGCACCTAAAACCTAAACCAAACGTTGCAGGTGGTTATTTCTTCGTGCGCAGCAGTCAACGCGGCACTCTCTAGCTGCCAAGAGCACTTTTTACTATGCGCACCCAACCAGAGTGACGGGAGGAGCACATTTCAGAAAACGTGCTCAGCTCGTCGAGTAAATGCAATTTAAGCAATAAAATTAAAAATGCACCCAAAACCTAAACCAAACGTTGCAGGTGGTTATTTCTTTATGCGCAGTGGTCAACGCGGCACTCTCTAGCTGCCAAGAGCACTTTTTACTATGCGCACCCAACCAGAGTGACGGGAGGAGCACATTCCAGAAAACGTGCTCAGCTCGTCGAGAAAATGCGATTTAAGCAATAAAATTAAAAATGCACCCAAAACCTAAACCAAACGTTGCAGATGGTCATTTCTTCATGCGCAGTGGTCAACGCGGCACTCTCTAGCTGCCAAGAGCACTTTTTACTATGCGCACCCAACCAGAGTGACGGGAGGAGCATATTTCAGAAAACGTGCTCAGCTCGTTGAGAAAATGCGATTTAAGCAATAAAATTAAAAATGCACCAAAAACCTAAACCAAACGTTGCAGGTGGTTATTTCTTCATGCGCAGTGATCAACGCGGCACTCTCTAGCTGCCAAGAGCACTTTTTACTATGCACACCCAACCAGAGTGACGGGAGGAGCGCATTTCAGAAAACGTGCTCAGCTCGACGAGAAAATGCGATTTAAGCAATAAAATTAAAAATGCACCCAAAACCTAAACCAAACGTTGCAGGTGGTTATTTCTTCATGCGCAGTGGTCAACGCGGCACTCTCTAGCTGCCAAGAGCACTTTTTACGATGCACACCCAACCAGAGAGACGGGAGGAGCGCATTTCAGAAAACGTGCTCAGCTCGACGAGAAAATGCGATTTAAGCAATAAAATTAAAAATGCACCCAAAACCTAAACCAAACGTTGCAGGTGGTAATTTCTTCATGCGCAGTGGTCAACGCGGCACTCTCTAGCTGCCAAGAGCACTTTTTACTATGCGCACCCAACCAGAGTGACGGGAGGAGCACATTTCAGAAAACGTGCTTAGCTCGTCGAGAAAATGCGATTTAAGCAATAAAATTAAAAATGCACCCAAAACCTAAACCAAACGTTGCAGGTGGTTATTTCTTCATGCGCAGTGGTCAACGCGGCACTCTCTAGCTGCCAAGAGCACTTTTTACTATGCACACCCAACCAGAGTGACGGGAGGAGCACATTTCAGAAAACGTGCTCAGCTCCTCGAGAAAATGCGATTTAAGCAATAAAATTAAAAATGCACCCAAAACATTAAACCAAACGTTGCAGGTGGTTATTTCTTCATGCGCAGTGGTCAACGCGGCACTCTCTAGCTGCCAAGAGCACTTTTTACTAGGCGCACCCAACCAGAGTGACGGGAGGAGCACATTTCAGAAAACGTGCTCAGCTCGTCGAGAAAATGCGATTTAAGCAATAAAATTAAAAATGCACCCAAAACCTAAACCAAACGTTGCAGGTGGTTATTTCTTCATGCGCAGTGGTCAACGCGGCACTCTCTAGCTGCCAAGAGCACTTTTTACTATGCGCACCCAACCAGAGTGACGGGAGGAGCACATTTCAGAAAACGTGCTCAGCTCGTCCAGAAAATGCGATTTAAGCAATAAAATTAAAAATGCACCTAAAACCTAAACCAAACGTTGCAGATGGTCATTTCTTCATGCGCAGTGGTCAACGCGGCAATCTCTAGCTGCCAAGAGCACTTTTTACTATGCGCACCCAACCAGAGTGACGGGAGGAGCGCATTTCAGAAAACGTGCTCAGCTCGTCGAGAAAATGCCATTTAAGCCGTACAATTAAAAATGCACCTAAAACCTAAACCAAACGTTGCAGGTCGTTGTTTCTTCATGCGCAGTGGTCAACGTGGCACTCTCTAGCTGCCAAGAGCACTTTTTACTATGCGCACCCAACCAGAGTGACGGGAGGAGCACATTCCAGAAAACGTGCTCAGCTCGTCGAGAAAATGCGATTTAAGCAATACAATTAAAAATGCACCCAAAACCTAAACTAAACGTTGCAGATGGTCATTTCTTCATGTGCAGTGGTCAACGCGGCACTCTCTAGCTGCCAAGAGCACTTTTTACTATGCACACCCAACCAGAGTGACGGGAGGAGCGCATTTCAGAAAACGTGCTCAGCTCGTCGAGAAAATGCGATTTAAGCAATAAAATTAAAAATGCACCCAAAACCTAAACCAAACGTTGCAGGTGGTTATTTCTTCATGCGCAGTGGTCAACGCGGCACTCTCTAGCTGCCAAGAGCACTTTTTACTATGCGCACCCAACCAGAGTGACGGGAGGAGCACATTTCAGAAAACGTGCTCAGCTCGTCGAGAAAATGCGATTTAAGCAATAAAATTAAAAATGCACCTAAAACCTAAACCAAACGTTGCAGGTGGTTATTTCTTCGTGCGCAGCAGTCAACGCGGCACTCTCTAGCTGCCAAGAGCACTTTTTACTATGCGCACCCAACCAGAGTGACGGGAGGAGCACATTTCAGAAAACGTGCTCAGCTCGTCGAGTAAATGCGATTTAAGCAATAAAATTAAAAATGCACCCAAAACCTAAACCAAACGTTGCAGGTGGTTATTTCTTCATGCGCAGTGGTCAACGCGGCACTCTCTAGCTGCCAAGAGCACTTTTTACTATGCGCACCCAACCAGAGTGACGGGAGGAGCACATTTCAGAAAACGTGCTCAGCTCGTCGAGAAAATGCGATTTAAGCAATAAAATTAAAAATGCACCTAAAACCTAAACAAAACGTTGCAGGTGGTTAATTCTTCGTGCGCAGCAGTCAACGCGGCACTCTCTAGCTGCCAAGAGCACTTTTTACTATGCGCACCCAACCAGAGTGACGGGAGGAGCACATTTCAGAAAACGTGCTCAGCTCGTCGAGTAAATGCGATTTAAGCAATAAAATTAAAAATGCACCCAAAACCTAAACCAAACGTTGCAGATGGTCGTTTCTTCATGCGCAGTGGTCAACGCGGCACTCTCTAGCTGCCAAGAGCACTTTTTACTATGCGCACCCAACCAGAGTGACGGGAGGAGCGCATTTCAGAAAACGTGCTCAGCTCGTCGAGAAAATGCGATTTAAGCAATAAAATTAAAAATGCACCTAAAACCTAAACCAAAAGTTGCAGGTGGTTATTTCTTCATGCGCATCAGTCAACACGGCACTCTCTAGCTGCCAAGAGCACTTTTTACTATGCGCACCCAACCAGAGTGACGGGAGGAGCACATTTCAGAAAACGTGCTCAGCTCGTCGAGAAAATGCGATTTAAGCAATAAAATTAAAAATGCACCCAAAACCTAAACGAAACGTTGCAGATGGTCATTTCTTCATGTGCAGTGGTCAACGCGGCACTCTCTAGCTGCCAAGAGCACTTTTTACAATGCACACCCAACCAGAGTGACGGGAGGAGCGCATTTCAGAAAACGTGCTCAGCTCGTCGAGAAAATGCGATTTAAGCAATAAAATTAAAAATGCACCAAAACCTAAACCAAACGTTGCAGGTGGTTATTTCTTCGTGCGCAGCAGTCAACGCGGCACTCTCTAGCTGCCAAGAACACTTTTTACTATGCGCACCCAACCAGAGTGACGAGAGGAGCACATTTCAGAAAACGTGCTCAGCTCGTCGAGAAAATGCGATTTAAGCAATAAAATTAAAAATACACCTAAAACCTAAACCAAACGTTGCAGGTGGTTATTTCTTCATGCGCAGTGGTCAACGCGGCACTCTCTAGCTGCCAAGAGCACTTTTTACTATGCGCACCCAACCAGAGTGACGGGAGGAGCACATTTCAGAAAACGTGCTCAGCTCGTCGAGAAAATGTGATTTAAGCAATAAAATTAAAAATGCACCCAAAACCTAAACCAAACGTTGCAGGTGGTTATTTCTTCATGCGCAGTGGTCAACGCGGCACTCTCTAGCTGCCAAGAGCACTTTTTACTATGCGCACCCAACCAGAGTGACGGGAGGAGCACATTTCAGAAAATGTGCTCAGCTCGTCGAGAAAATGCCATTTAAGCCGTACAATTAAAAATGCACCTAAAACCTAAACCAAACGTTGCAGGTGGTTGTTTCTTCATGCGCAGTGGTCAACGTGGCACTCTCTAGCTGCCAAGAGCACTTTTTACTATGCGCACCCAACCAGAGTGACGGGAGGAGCACATTTCAGAAAACGTGCTCAGCTCGTCGAGAAAATGCGATTTAAGCAATAAAATTAAAAATGCACCTAAAACCTAAACCAAACGTTGCAGGTGGTTATTTCTTCATGCGCAGTGGTCAATGCGGCACTCTGTAGCTGCCAAGAGCACTTTTTACTATGCGCACCCACCCAGAGTGACGGGAGGAACACATTTCAGAAAACGTGCTCACCTCGTCGAGAAAATGCGATTTAAGCAATAAAATTAAAAATGCACCTAAAACCTAAACCAAACGTTGCAGGTGGTTATTTCTTCATGCGCAGTGGTCAACGCGGCACTCTCTAGCTGCCAAGAGCACTTTTTACTATGCGCACCCAACCAGAGTGACGGGAGGAGCACATTTCAGAAAACGTGCTCAGCTCGTCGAGAAAATGCGATTTAAGCAATAAAATAAAAAATGCACCTAAAACCTAAACCAAACGTTGCAGGTGGTTATTTCTTCATGTGCAGTGGTCAACGCGGCACTCTCTAGCTGCCAAGAGCACTTTTTACTATGCGCACCCAACCAGAGTGACGGGAGGAGCACATTTCAGAAAACGTGCTCAGCTCGTCGAGAAAATGCGATTTAAGCAATAAAATTAAAAATGCACCTAAAACCTAAACCAAACGTTGCAGGTGGTTATTTCTTCATGCGCAGTGGTCAACGCGGCACTCTCTAGCTGCCAAGAGCACTTTTTACTATGCGCACCCAACCAGAGTGACGGGAGGAGCACATTTCAGAAAACGTGCTCAGCTCGTCGAGAAAATGCGATTTAAGCAATAAAATTTAAAATGCACCTAAAACCTAAACCAAACGTTGCAGGTGGTTATTTCTTCATGCGCAGTGGTCAATGCGGCACTCTCTAGCTGCCAAGAGCACTTTTTACTATGCGCACCTAACCAGAGTGACGGGAGGAGCACAGTTCAGAAAATGTGCTCAGCTCGTCGAGAAAATGCGATTTAAGCAATAAAATTAAAAATGCACCTAAAACCTAAACCAAACGCTGCAGATGGTCATTTCTTCATGCGCAGTGGTCAACGCGGCACTCTCTAGCTGCCAAGAGCACTTTTTACTATGCGCACCCACCCAGAGTGACGGGAGGAGCACATTTAAGAAAACGTGCTCAGCTCGTCCAGAAAATGCGATTTAAGCAATAAAATTAAAAATGCACCTAAAATCTATACCAAACGTTGCAGGTGGTTATTTCTTCATGCGCAGCAGTCAACACGGCACTCTCTAGCTGCCAAGAGCACTTTTTACTATGCGCACCCAACCAGAGTGACGGGAGGAGCACATTTCAGAAAACGTGCTCAGCTCGCCGAGAAAATGCGATTTAAGCAATACAATTAAAAATGCACCTAAAACCTAAACCAAACGTTGCAGGTGGTTATTTCTTCATGCGCAGTGGTCAACGCGGCATTCTCTAGCTGCCAAGAGCACTTTTTACTATGCGCACCCACCCAGAGTGACGGGAGGAGCACATTTAAGAAAACGTGCTCAGCTCGTCGAGAAAATGCGATTTAAGCAATAAAATTAAAAATGCACCTAAAATCTATACCAAACGTTGCAGGTGGTTATTTCTTCATGCGCAGCAGTCAACACGGCACTCTCTAGCTGCCAAGAGCACTTTTTACTATCCAGACCCAACCAGAGTGACGGGAGGAGCACATTTCAGAAAACGTGCTCAGCTCGTCGAGAAAATGCGATTTAAGCAATAAAATTAAAAATGCACCCAAAACATTAAACCAAACGTTGCAGGTGGTTATTTCTTCATGCGCAGTGGTCAACGCGGCACTCTCTAGCTGCCAAGAGCATTTTTTACTTTGCGCACCCAACCAGAGTGACGGGAGGAGCACATTTCAGAAAACGTGCTCAGCTCGTCGAGAAAATGCGATTTAAGCAATAAAATTAAAAATGCACCTAAAACCTAAACCAAACGTTGCAGGTGGTTATTTCTTCATGCGCAGTGGTCAACGCGGCACTCTCTAGCTGCCAAGAGCACTTTTTACTATGCGCACCCAACCAGAGTGACGGGAGGAGCACATTTCAGAAAACGTGCTCAGCTCGTCGAGAAAATGCGATTTAAGCAATAAAATTAAAAATGCACCTAAAACCTAAACCAAACGTTGCAGGTGGTTATTTCTTCGTGCGCAGCAGTCAACGCGGCACTCTCTAGCTGCCAAGAGCACTTTTTACTATGCGCACCCAACCAGATTAACGGGAGGAGCACATTTCAGAAAACGTGCTCAGCTCGTCGAGTAAATGCAATATAAGCAATAAAATTAAAAATGCACCCAAAACCTAAACCAAACGTTGCAGGTGGTTATTTCTTCATGCGCAGTGGTCAACGCGGCACTCTCTAGCTGCCAAGAGCACTTTTTACTATGCACACCCAACCAGAGTGACGGGAGGAGCACATTTCAGAAAACGTGCTCAGCTCGTCCAGACAATGCGATTTAAGCAATAAAATTAAAAATGCACCCAAAACCTAAACCAAACGTTGCAGTTGGTTATTTCTTCATGCGCAGTGGTCAACGCCGCACTCTCTAGCTGCCAAGAGCACTTTTTACTATGCGCACCCAACCAGAGTGACGGGAGGAGCGCATTTCAGAAAACGTGCTCAGCTCGTCGAGAAAATGCGATTTAAGCAATAAAATTAAAAATGCACCTAAAACCTAAACCAAAAGCTGCAGGTGGTTATTTCTTCATGCGCAGCAGTCAACGCGGCACTCTCTAGCTGCCAAGAGCACTTTTTACTATGCGCACCCAACCAGAGTGACGGGAGGAGCACATTTCAGAAAACGTGCTCAGCTCGTCGAGAAAATGCAATTTAAGCAATAAAATTAAAAATGCACCTAAAACCTAAACCAAACGTTGCAGGTGGTTATTTCTTCATGCGCAGTGGTCAACGTGGCACTCTCTAGCTGCCAAGAGCACTTTTTACTATGCGCACCCAACCAGAGTGACGGGAGGAGCACATTTCAGAAAACGTGCTCAGCTCGTCGAGAAAATGCGATTTAAGCAATAAAATTAAAAATGCACCTAAAACCTAAACCAAACGTTGCAGGTGGTTATTTCTTCATGCGCAGTGGTCAATGCGGCACTCTGTAGCTGCCAAGAGCACTTTTTACTATGCGCACCCACCCAGAGTGACGGGAGGAACACATTTCAGAAAACGTGCTCACCTCGTCGAGAAAATGCGATTTAAGCAATAAAATTAAAAATGCACCTAAAACCTAAACCAAACGTTGCAGGTGGTTATTTCTTCATGCGCAGTGGTCAACGCGGCACTCTCTAGCTGCCAAGAGCACTTTTTACTATGCGCACCCAACCAGAGTGACGGGAGGAGCACATTTCAGAAAACGTGCTCAGCTCGTCGAGAAAATGCGATTTAAGCAATAAAATAAAAAATGCACCTAAAACCTAAACCAAACGTTGCAGGTGGTTATTTCTTCATGTGCAGTGGTCAACGCGGCACTCTCTAGCTGCCAAGAGCACTTTTTACTATGCGCACCCAACCAGAGTGACGGGAGGAGCACATTTCAGAAAACGTGCTCAGCTCGTCGAGAAAATGCGATTTAAGCAATAAAATTAAAAATGCACCTAAAACCTAAACCAAACGTTGCAGGTGGTTATTTCTTCATGCGCAGTGGTCAACGCGGCACTCTCTAGCTGCCAAGAGCACTTTTTACTATGCGCACCCAACCAGAGTGACGGGAGGAGCACATTTCAGAAAACGTGCTCAGCTCGTCGAGAAAATGCGATTTAAGCAATAAAATTTAAAATGCACCTAAAACCTAAACCAAACGTTGCAGGTGGTTATTTCTTCATGCGCAGTGGTCAATGCGGCACTCTCTAGCTGCCAAGTGCACTTTTTACTATGCGCACCTAACCAGAGTGACGGGAGGAGCACAGTTCAGAAAATGTGCTCAGCTCGTCGAGAAAATGCGATTTAAGCAATAAAATTAAAAATGCACCTAAAACCTAAACCAAACGCTGCAGATGGTCATTTCTTCATGCGCAGTGGTCAACGCGGCACTCTCTAGCTGCCAAGAGCACTTTTTACTATGCGCACCCACCCACAGTGACGGGAGGAGCACATTTAA
Organism: Syngnathus scovelli; assembly: GCF_024217435.2. Classification (NCBI taxonomy): domain Eukaryota; kingdom Metazoa; phylum Chordata; class Actinopteri; order Syngnathiformes; family Syngnathidae; genus Syngnathus; species Syngnathus scovelli. Next base: position 1,540,066 of record NW_026061342.1, on the reverse strand, counting down.
GAAAACGTGCTCAGCTCGTCGAGAAAATGCGATTTAAGCAATAAAATTAAAAATGCACCTAAAATCTATACCAAACGTTGCAGGTGGTTATTTCTTCATGCGCAGCAGTCAACACGGCACTCTCTAGCTGCCAAGAGCACTTTTTACTATGCGCACCCAACCAGAGTGACGGGAGGAGCACATTTCAGAAAACGTGCTCAGCTCGCCGAGAAAATGCGATTTAAGCAATACAATTAAAAATGCACCTAAAACCTAAACCAAACGTTGCAGGTGGTTATTTCTTCATGCGCAGTGGTCAACGCGGCATTCTCTAGCTGCCAAGAGCACTTTTTACTATGCGCACCCACCCAGAGTGACGGGAGGAGCACATTTAAGAAAACGTGCTCAGCTCGTCGAGAAAATGCGATTTAAGCAATAAAATTAAAAATGCACCTAAAATCTATACCAAACGTTGCAGGTGGTTATTTCTTCATGCGCAGCAGTCAACACGGCACTCTCTAGCTGCCAAGAGCACTTTTTACTATCCAGACCCAACCAGAGTGACGGGAGGAGCACATTTCAGAAAACGTGCTCAGCTCGTCGAGAAAATGCGATTTAAGCAATAAAATTAAAAATGCACCCAAAACATTAAACCAAACGTTGCAGGTGGTTATTTCTTCATGCGCAGTGGTCAACGCGGCACTCTCTAGCTGCCAAGAGCATTTTTTACTTTGCGCACCCAACCAGAGTGACGGGAGGAGCACATTTCAGAAAACGTGCTCAGCTCGTCGAGAAAATGCGATTTAAGCAATAAAATTAAAAATGCACCTAAAACCTAAACCAAACGTTGCAGGTGGTTATTTCTTCATGCGCAGTGGTCAACGCGGCACTCTCTAGCTGCCAAGAGCACTTTTTACTATGCGCACCCAACCAGAGTGACGGGAGGAGCACATTTCAGAAAACGTGCTCAGCTCGTCGAGAAAATGCGATTTAAGCAATAAAATTAAAAATGCACCTAAAACCTAAACCAAACGTTGCAGGTGGTTATTTCTTCGTGCGCAGCAGTCAACGCGGCACTCTCTAGCTGCCAAGAGCACTTTTTACTATGCGCACCCAACCAGATTGACGGGAGGAGCACATTTCAGAAAACGTGCTCAGCTCGTCGAGTAAATGCAATATAAGCAATAAAATTAAAAATGCACCCAAAACCTAAACCAAACGTTGCAGGTGGTTATTTCTTCATGCGCAGTGGTCAACGCGGCACTCTCTAGCTGCCAAGAGCACTTTTTACTATGCACACCCAACCAGAGTGACGGGAGGAGCACATTTCAGAAAACGTGCTCAGCTCGTCCAGACAATGCGATTTAAGCAATAAAATTAAAAATGCACCCAAAACCTAAACCAAACGTTGCAGTTGGTTATTTCTTCATGCGCAGTGGTCAACGCCGCACTCTCTAGCTGCCAAGAGCACTTTTTACTATGCGCACCCAACCAGAGTGACGGGAGGAGCGCATTTCAGAAAACGTGCTCAGCTCGTCGAGAAAATGCGATTTAAGCAATAAAATTAAAAATGCACCTAAAACCTAAACCAAAAGCTGCAGGTGGTTATTTCTTCATGCGCAGCAGTCAACGCGGCACTCTCTAGCTGCCAAGAGCACTTTTTACTATGCGCACCCAACCAGAGTGACGGGAGGAGCACATTTCAGAAAACGTGCTCAGCTCGTCGAGAAAATGCAATTTAAGCAATAAAATTAAAAATGCACCTAAAACCTAAACCAAACGTTGCAGGTGGTTATTTCTTCATGCGCAGTGGTCAACGCGGCACTCTCTAGCTGCCAAGAGCACTTTTTACTATGCGCACCCAACCAGAGTGACGGGAGGAGCACATTTCAGAAAACGTGCTCAGCTCGTCGAGAAAATGCGATTTAAGCAATAAAATTAAAAATGCACCTAAAACCTAAACCAAACGTTGCAGGTGGTTATTTCTTCATGCGCAGCAGTCAACGCGGCACTCTCTAGCTGCCAATAGCACTTTTTACTATGCGCACCCAACCAGAGTGACGGGAGGAGCACATTTCAGAAAACGTGCTCAGCTCGTCGAGAAAATGCGATTTAAGCAATAAAATTAAAAATGCACCTAAAACCTAAACCAAACGTTGCAGATGGTCATTTCTTCATGCGCAGTGGTCAACGCGGCACTCTCTAGCTGCCAAGAGCACTTTTTACTATGCGCACCCAACCAGAGTGACGGGAGGAGCACATTTCAGAAAACGTGCTCAGCTCGTCGAGAAAATGCGATTTAAGCAATAAAATTAAAAATGCACCCAAAACCTAAACCAAACGTTGCAGATGGTCAATTTCTTCATGCGCAGTGTTCAACGCGGCACTCTCTAGCTGCCAAGAGCACTTTTTACTATGCGCACCCAACCAGAGTGAAGGGAGGAGCACATTTCAGAAAACGTGCTCAGCTCGTCGAGAAAATGCGATTTAAGCAATAAAATTAAAAATGCACCCAAAACCTAAACCAAACGTTGCAGATGGTCAATTTCTTCATGCGCAGTGGTCAACGCGGCACTCTCTAGCTGCCAAGAGCACTTTTTACTATGCACACCCAACCAGAGTGACGGGAGGAGCACATTTCTGAAAACGTGCTCAGCTCGACGAGAAAATGCGATTTAAGCAATAAAATTAAAAATGCACCCAAAACCTAAAACAAACGTTGCAGGTGGTTATTTCTTCATGCGCAGTGGTCAACGCGGCACTCTCTAGCTGCCAAGAGCACTTTTTACTATGCGCACCCAACCAGAGTGACGGGAGGAGCACATTTCAGAAAACGTGCTCAGCTCGACGAGAAAATGCGATTTAAGCAATAAAATTAAAAATGCACCCAAAACCTAAACCAAACGTTGCAGGTGGTTATTTGTTCATGCGCAGTGGTCAACGCGGCACTCTCTAGCTGCCAAGAGCACTTTTTACTATGCGCACCCAACCAGAGTGACGGGAGGAGCACATTTCAGAAAACGTGCTCAGCTCGTCGAGAAAATGCGATTTAAGCAATAAAATTAAAAATGCACGTAAAACCTAAACCAAGCGTTGCAGGTGGTTATTTCTTCATGTGCAGCAGTCAACGCGGCACTCTCTAGCTGCCAAGAGCACTTTTTACTATGCGCAGCCAACCAGAGTGACGGGAGGAGCACATTTCAGAAAACGTGCTCAGCTCGTCGAGAAAATGCAATTTAAGCAATAAAAATAAAAATGCACCTAAAACCTAAACCAAACGTTGCAAATGGTCATTTCTTCATGCGCAGTGGTCAACGCGGCACTCTCTAGTTGCCAAGAGCACTTTTTACTATTCGCACCCAACCAGAGTGACGGGAGGAGCACATTTCAGAAAACGTGCTCAGCTCGTCGAGAAAATGCGATTTAAGCAATAAAATTAAAAATGCACCTAAAACCTAAACCAAACGTTGCAGATGGTTATTTCTTCATGCGCAGTGGTCAATGCGGCACTCTGTAGCTGCCAAGAGCACTTTTTACTATGCGCACCCACCCAGAGTGACGGGAGGAGCACATTTCAGAAAACGTGCTCAGCTCGTCCAGAAAATGCGATTTAAGCAATAAAATTAAAAATGCACCTAAAACCTAAACCAAACGTTGCAGGTGGTTATTTCTTCATGCGCAGTGGTCAACGCGGCACTCTCTAGCTGCCAAGAGCACTTTTTACTATGCGCACCCAACCAGAGTGACGGGAGGAGCACATTTCAGAAAACGTGCTCAGCTCGTCGAGAAAATGCGATTTAAGCAATAAAATAAAAAATGCACCTAAAACCTAAACCAAACGTTGCAGGTGGTTATTTCTTCATGTGCAGTGGTCAACGCGGCACTCTCTAGCTGCCAAGAGCACTTTTTACTATGCGCACCCAACCAGAGTGACGGGAGGAGCACATTTCAGAAAACGTGCTCAGCTCGTCGAGAAAATGCGATTTAAGCAATAAAATTAAAAATGCACCTAAAACCTAAACCAAACGTTGCAGGTGGTTATTTCTTCATGCGCAGCAGTCAACGCGGCACTCTCTAGCTGCCAAGAGCACTTTTTACTATGCGCACCCAACCAGAGTGACGGGAGGAGCACATTTCAGAAAACGTGCTCAGCTCGTCGAGAAAATGCGATTTAAGCAATAAAATTAAAAATGCACCTAAAACCTAAACCAAACGTTGCAGGTGGTTATTTCTTCATGCGCAGCAGTCAACGCGGCACTCTCTAGCTGCCAAGAGCACTTTTTACTATGCGCACCCAACCAGAGTGACGGGAGGAGCACGTTTCAGAAAACGTGCTCAGCTCGTCGAGAAAATGCGATTTAAGCAATAAAAATAAAAATGCACCTAAAACCTAAAACAAACGTTGCACGTGGTTATTTCTTCATGCGCAGTGGTCAACGTGGCACTCTCTAGCTGCCAAGAGCACTTTTTACTATGCGCACCCAACCAGAGTGACGGGAGGAGCACATTTCAGAAAACGTGCTCAGCTCGTCGAGAAAATGCAATTTAAGCAATAAAATTAAAAATGCACCTAAAACCTAAACCAAACGTTGCAGGTGGTTATTTCATCATTCGCAATGGTCAACGCGGCACTCTCTAGCCTCCAAGAGCACTTTTTACTATGCGCACCCAACCAGAGTGACGGGAGGAGCACATTTCAGAAAACGTTCTCAGCTCGTCGAGAAAATGCGATTTAAGCAATAAAATTAAAAATGCACCCAAAACCTAAACCAAACGTTGCAGATGGTCAATTTCTTCATGCGCAGTGTTCAACGCGGCACTCTCTAGCTGCCAAGAGCACTTTTTACCATGCGCACCCAACCAGAGTGAAGGGAGGAGCACATTTCAGAAAACGTGCTCAGCTCGTCGAGAAAATGCGATTTAAGCAATAAAATTAAAAATGCACCCAAAACCTAAACCAAACGTTGCAGATGGTCAATTTCTTCATGCGCAGTGGTCAACGCGGCACTCTCTAGCTGCCAAGAGCACTTTTTACTATGCACACCCAACCAGAGTGACGGGAGGAGCACATTTCAGAAAACGTGCTCAGCTCGACGAGAAAATGCGATTTAAGCAATAAAATTAAAAATGCACCCAAAACCTAAAACAAACGTTGCAGATGGTCATTTCTTCATGCGCAGTGGTCAACGCGGCACTCTCTAGCTGCCAAGAGCACTTTTTACTATGCGCACCCAACCAGAGTGACGGGAGGAGCACATTTCAGAAAACGTGCTCAGTTCGACGAGAAAATGCGATTTAAGCAATAAAATTAAAAATGCACCCAAAACCTAAACCAAACGTTGTAGGTGGTTATTTCTTCATGCGCAGTGGTCAACGCGGCACTCTCTAGCTGCCAAGAGCACTTTTTACTATGCGCACCCAACCAGAGTGACGGGAGGAGCACATTTCAGAAAACGTGCTCAGCTCGTCGAGAAAATGCGATTTAAGCAATAAAATTAAAAATGCACCCAAAACATTAAACCAAACGTTGCAGGTGGTTATTTCTTCATGCGCAGTGGTCAACGCGGCACTCTCTAGCTGCCAAGAGCATTTTTTACTTTGCGCACCCAACCAGAGTGACGGGAGGAGCACATTTCAGAAAACGTGCTCAGCTCGTCGAGAAAATGCGATTTAAGCAATAAAATTAAAAATGCACCTAAAACCTAAACCAAACGTTGCAGGTGGTTATTTCTTCATGCGCAGTGGTCAACGCGGCACTCTCTAGCTGCCAAGAGCACTTTTTACTATGCGCACCCAACCAGAGTGACGGGAGGAGCACATTTCAGAAAACGTGCTCAGCTCGTCGAGAAAATGCGATTTAAGCAATAAAATTAAAAATGCACCTAAAACCTAAACCAAACGTTGCAGGTGGTTATTTCTTCGTGCGCAGCAGTCAACGCGGCACTCTCTAGCTGCCAAGAGCACTTTTTACTATGCGCACCCAACCAGATTGACGGGAGGAGCACATTTCAGAAAACGTGCTCAGCTCGTCGAGTAAATGCAATATAAGCAATAAAATTAAAAATGCACCCAAAACCTAAACCAAACGTTGCAGGTGGTTATTTCTTCATGCGCAGTGGTCAACGCGGCACTCTCTAGCTGCCAAGAGCACTTTTTACTATGCACACCCAACCAGAGTGACGGGAGGAGCACATTTCAGAAAACGTGCTCAGCTCGTCCAGACAATGCGATTTAAGCAATAAAATTAAAAATGCACCCAAAACCTAAACCAAACGTTGCAGTTGGTTATTTCTTCATGCGCAGTGGTCAACGCCGCACTCTCTAGCTGCCAAGAGCACTTTTTACTATGCGCACCCAACCAGAGTGACGGGAGGAGCGCATTTCAGAAAACGTGCTCAGCTCGTCGAGAAAATGCGATTTAAGCAATAAAATTAAAAATGCACCTAAAACCTAAACCAAAAGCTGCAGGTGGTTATTTCTTCATGCGCAGCAGTCAACGCGGCACTCTCTAGCTGCCAAGAGCACTTTTTACTATGCGCACCCAACCAGAGTGACGGGAGGAGCACATTTCAGAAAACGTGCTCAGCTCGTCGAGAAAATGCAATTTAAGCAATAAAATTAAAAATGCACCTAAAACCTAAACCAAACGTTGCAGGTGGTTATTTCTTCATGCGCAGTGGTCAACGCGGCACTCTCTAGCTGCCAAGAGCACTTTTTACTATGCGCACCCAACCAGAGTGACGGGAGGAGCACATTTCAGAAAACGTGCTCAGCTCGTCGAGAAAATGCGATTTAAGCAATAAAATTAAAAATGCACCTAAAACCTAAACCAAACGTTGCAGGTGGTTATTTCTTCATGCGCAGCAGTCAACGCGGCACTCTCTAGCTGCCAATAGCACTTTTTACTATGCGCACCCAACCAGAGTGACGGGAGGAGCACATTTCAGAAAACGTGCTCAGCTCGTCGAGAAAATGCGATTTAAGCAATAAAATTAAAAATGCACCTAAAACCTAAACCAAACGTTGCAGATGGTCATTTCTTCATGCGCAGTGGTCAACGCGGCACTCTCTAGCTGCCAAGAGCACTTTTTACTATGCGCACCCAACCAGAGTGACGGGAGGAGCACATTTCAGAAAACGTGCTCAGCTCGTCGAGAAAATGCGATTTAAGCAATAAAATTAAAAATGCACCCAAAACCTAAACCAAACGTTGCAGATGGTCAATTTCTTCATGCGCAGTGTTCAACGCGGCACTCTCTAGCTGCCAAGAGCACTTTTTACTATGCGCACCCAACCAGAGTGAAGGGAGGAGCACATTTCAGAAAACGTGCTCAGCTCGTCGAGAAAATGCGATTTAAGCAATAAAATTAAAAATGCACCCAAAACCTAAACCAAACGTTGCAGATGGTCAATTTCTTCATGCGCAGTGGTCAACGCGGCACTCTCTAGCTGCCAAGAGCACTTTTTACTATGCACACCCAACCAGAGTGACGGGAGGAGCACATTTCTGAAAACGTGCTCAGCTCGACGAGAAAATGCGATTTAAGCAATAAAATTAAAAATGCACCCAAAACCTAAAACAAACGTTGCAGGTGGTTATTTCTTCATGCGCAGTGGTCAACGCGGCACTCTCTAGCTGCCAAGAGCACTTTTTACTATGCGCACCCAACCAGAGTGACGGGAGGAGCACATTTCAGAAAACGTGCTCAGCTCGACGAGAAAATGCGATTTAAGCAATAAAATTAAAAATGCACCCAAAACCTAAACCAAACGTTGCAGGTGGTTATTTGTTCATGCGCAGTGGTCAACGCGGCACTCTCTAGCTGCCAAGAGCACTTTTTACTATGCGCACCCAACCAGAGTGACGGGAGGAGCACATTTCAGAAAACGTGCTCAGCTCGTCGAGAAAATGCGATTTAAGCAATAAAATTAAAAATGCACGTAAAACCTAAACCAAGCGTTGCAGGTGGTTATTTCTTCATGTGCAGCAGTCAACGCGGCACTCTCTAGCTGCCAAGAGCACTTTTTACTATGCGCAGCCAACCAGAGTGACGGGAGGAGCACATTTCAGAAAACGTGCTCAGCTCGTCGAGAAAATGCAATTTAAGCAATAAAAATAAAAATGCACCTAAAACCTAAACCAAACGTTGCAAATGGTCATTTCTTCATGCGCAGTGGTCAACGCGGCACTCTCTAGTTGTCAAGAGCACTTTTTACTATTCGCACCCAACCAGAGTGACGGGAGGAGCACATTTCAGAAAACGTGCTCAGCTCGTCGAGAAAATGCGATTTAAGCAATACAATTAAAAATGCACCTAAAACCTAAACCAAACGTTGCAGATGGTTATTTCTTCATGCGCAGTGGTCAACGCGGCACTCTCTAGCTGCCAAGAGCACTTTTTACTATGCGCACCCAACCAGAGTGACGGGAGGAGCACATTTCAGAAAACGTGCTCAGCTCGTCCAGAAAATGCGATTTAAGCAATAAAATTAAAAATGCACCCAAAACCTAAACCAAACGTTGCAGGTGGTTATTTCTTCATGCGCAGTGGTCAACGCGGCACTCTCTAGCTGCCAAGAGCACTTTTTACTATGCGCATCCAACCAGAGTGACGGGAGGAGCACATTTCAGAAAAGGTGCTCAGCTCGTCGAGAAAATGCGATTTAAGCAATAAAATTAAAAATGCACCTAAAACCTAAACCAAACGTTGCAGGTGGTTATTTCTTCATGCGCAGCAGTCAACGCGGCACTCTCTAGCTGCCAAGAGCACTTTTTACTATGCGCACCCAACCAGAGTGACGGGAGGAGCACATTTCAGAAAACGTGCTCAGCTCGTCGAGAAAATGCGATTTAAGCAATAAAATTAAAAATGCACCTAAAACCTAAACCAAACGTTGCAGGTGGTTATTTCTTCATGCGCAGCAGTCAACGCGGCACTCTCTAGCTGCCAAGAGCACTTTTTACTATGCGCACCCAACCAGAGTGACGGGAGGAGCACGTTTCAGAAAACGTGCTCAGCTCGTCGAGAAAATGCGATTTAAGCAAAAAAAATAAAAATGCACCTAAAACCTAAAACAAACGTTGCACGTGGTTATTTCTTCATGCGCAGTGGTCAACGTGGCACTCTCTAGCTGCCAAGAGCACTTTTTACTATGCGCACCCAACCAGAGTGACGGGAGGAGCACATTTCAGAAAACGTGCTCAGCTCGTCGAGAAAATGCAATTTAAGCAATAAAATTAAAAATGCACCTAAAACCTAAACCAAACGTTGCAGGTGGTTATTTCATCATTCGCAATGGTCAACGCGGCACTCTCTAGCCTCCAAGAGCACTTTTTACTATGCGCACCCAACCAGAGTGACGGGAGGAGCACATTTCAGAAAACGTTCTCAGCTCGTCGAGAAAATGCGATTTAAGCAATAAAATTAAAAATGCACCCAAAACCTAAACCAAACGTTGCAGATGGTCAATTTCTTCATGCGCAGTGTTCAACGCGGCACTCTCTAGCTGCCAAGAGCACTTTTTACCATGCGCACCCAACCAGAGTGAAGGGAGGAGCACATTTCAGAAAACGTGCTCAGCTCGTCGAGAAAATGCGATTTAAGCAATAAAATTAAAAATGCACCCAAAACCTAAACCAAACGTTGCAGATGGTCAATTTCTTCATGCGCAGTGGTCAACGCGGCACTCTCTAGCTGCCAAGAGCACTTTTTACTATGCACACCCAACCAGAGTGACGGGAGGAGCACATTTCAGAAAACGTGCTCAGCTCGACGAGAAAATGCGATTTAAGCAATAAAATTAAAAATGCACCCAAAACCTAAAACAAACGTTGCAGATGGTCATTTCTTCATGCGCAGTGGTCAACGCGGCACTCTCTAGCTGCCAAGAGCACTTTTTACTATGCGCACCCAACCAGAGTGACGGGAGGAGCACATTTCAGAAAACGTGCTCAGTTCGACGAGAAAATGCGATTTAAGCAATAAAATTAAAAATGCACCCAAAACCTAAACCAAACGTTGTAGGTGGTTATTTCTTCATGCGCAGTGGTCAACGCGGCACTCTCTAGCTGCCAAGAGCACTTTTTACTATGCGCATCCAACCAGAGTGACGGGAGGAGCACATTTCAGAAAAGGTGCTCAGCTCGTCGAGAAAATGCGATTTAAGCAATAAAATTAAAAATGCACCTAAAACCTAAACCAAACGTTGCAGGTGGTTATTTCTTCATGCGCAGCAGTCAACGCGGCACTCTCTAGCTGCCAAGAGCACTTTTTACTATGCGCACCCAACCAGAGTGACGGGAGGAGCACATTTCAGAAAACGTGCTCAGCTCGTCGAGAAAATGCGATTTAAGCAATAAAATTAAAAATGCACCTAAAACCTAAACCAAACGTTGCAGGTGGTTATTTCTTCATGCGCAGCAGTCAACGCGGCACTCTCTAGCTGCCAAGAGCACTTTTTACTATGCGCACCCAACCAGAGTGACGGGAGGAGCACGTTTCAGAAAACGTGCTCAGCTCGTCGAGAAAATGCGATTTAAGCAAAAAAAATAAAAATGCACCTAAAACCTAAAACAAACGTTGCACGTGGTTATTTCTTCATGCGCAGTGGTCAACGTGGCACTCTCTAGCTGCCAAGAGCACTTTTTACTATGCGCACCCAACCAGAGTGACGGGAGGAGCACATTTCAGAAAACGTGCTCAGCTCGTCGAGAAAATGCAATTTAAGCAATAAAATTAAAAATGCACCTAAAACCTAAACCAAACGTTGCAGGTGGTTATTTCATCATTCGCAATGGTCAACGCGGCACTCTCTAGCCTCCAAGAGCACTTTTTACTATGCGCACCCAACCAGAGTGACGGGAGGAGCACATTTCAGAAAACGTTCTCAGCTCGTCGAGAAAATGCGATTTAAGCAATAAAATTAAAAATGCACCCAAAACCTAAACCAAACGTTGCAGATGGTCAATTTCTTCATGCGCAGTGTTCAACGCGGCACTCTCTAGCTGCCAAGAGCACTTTTTACCATGCGCACCCAACCAGAGTGAAGGGAGGAGCACATTTCAGAAAACGTGCTCAGCTCGTCGAGAAAATGCGATTTAAGCAATAAAATTAAAAATGCACCCAAAACCTAAACCAAACGTTGCAGATGGTCAATTTCTTCATGCGCAGTGGTCAACGCGGCACTCTCTAGCTGCCAAGAGCACTTTTTACTATGCACACCCAACCAGAGTGACGGGAGGAGCACATTTCAGAAAACGTGCTCAGCTCGACGAGAAAATGCGATTTAAGCAATAAAATTAAAAATGCACCCAAAACCTAAAACAAACGTTGCAGATGGTCATTTCTTCATGCGCAGTGGTCAACGCGGCACTCTCTAGCTGCCAAGAGCACTTTTTACTATGCGCACCCAACCAGAGTGACGGGAGGAGCACATTTCAGAAAACGTGCTCAGTTCGACGAGAAAATGCGATTTAAGCAATAAAATTAAAAATGCACCCAAAACCTAAACCAAACGTTGTAGGTGGTTATTTCTTCATGCGCAGTGGTCAACGCGGCACTCTCTAGCTGCCAAGAGCACTTTTTACTATGCGCACCCAACCAGAGTGACGGGAGGAGCACATTTCAGAAAACGTGCTCAGCTCGTCGAGAAAATGCGATTTAAGCAATAAAATTAAAAATGCACCTAAAACCTAAACCAAACGTTGCAGGTGGTTATTTCTTCATGTGCAGCAGTCAACGCGGCACTCTCTAGCTGCCAAGAGCACTTTTTACTATGCGCAGCCAACCAGAGTGACGGGAGGAGCACATTTCAGAAAACGTGCTCAGCTTGTCGAGAAAATGCGATTTAAGCAATAAAATTAAAAATGCACCAAAAACCTAAACCAAACGTTGCAGATGGTCATTTCTTCATGCGCAGTGGTCAACGCGGCACTCTCTAGCTGCCAAGAGCACTTTTTATTATGCGCACCCAACCAGAGTGACGGGAGGAGCACATTTCAGAAAACGTGCTCAGCTTGTCCAGAAAATGCGATTTAAGCAATAAAATTAAAAATGCACCCAAAACCTAAACCAAACGTTGCAGGTGGTTATTTCTTCATGCGCAGTGGTCAACGCGGCACTCTCTAGCTGCAAAGAGCACTTTTTACTATGCGCACCCAACCAGAGTGACGGGAGGAGCACATTTCAGAAAACGTGCTCAGCACGTCGAGAAAATGCGATTTAAGCAATAAAATTAAAAATGCATCTAAAACCTAAACCAAACGTTGCAGGTGGTTATTTCTTCATGCGCAGCAGTCAACGCGGCACTCTCTAGCTGCCAAGAGCACTTTTTATTATGCGCACCTAACCAGAGTGACGGGAGGAGCACATTTCAGAAAACGTGCTCAGCTTGTCCAGAAAATGCGATTTAAGCAATAAAATTAAAAATGCACCCAAAACCTAAACCAAACGTTGCAGGTGGTTATTTCTTCATGCGCAGTGGTCAACGCGGCACTCTCTAGCTGCCAAGAGCACTTTTTACTATGCGCACCCAACCAGAGTGACGGGAGGAGCACATTTCAGAAAACGTGCTCAGCACGTCGAGAAAATGCGATTTAAGCAATAAAATTAAAAATGCACCTAAAACCTAAACCAAACGTTGCAGGTGGTTATTTCTTCATGCGAAGCAGTCAACGCGGCACTCTCTAGCTGCCAAGAGCACTTTTTATTATGCGCACCTAACCAGAGTGACGGGAGGAGCATATTTCAGAAAACGTGCTCAGCTCGTCGAGAAAATGCGATTTAAGCAATAAAATTAAAAATGCACCTAAAACCTAAACCAAACGTTGCAGGTGGTTATTTCTTCATGCGCAGTGGTCAACGCGGCACTCTCTAGCTGCCAAGAGCATATTTTACTATGCGCACCCAACCAGAGTGACGGGAGGGGCATATTTCAGAAAACGTGCTCAGCTCGTCGAGAAAATGCGATTTAAGCAATAAAATTAAAAATGCACCTAAAACCTAAACCAAACGTTGCAGATGGTCATTTCTTCATGCTCAGTGGTCAACGCGGCACTCTCTAGCTGCCAAGAGCACTTTTTACTATGCGCACCCAACCAGAGTGACGGGAGGAGCACATTTCAGAAAACGTGCTCAGCTTGTCCAGAAAATGCGATTTAAGCAATAAAATTAAAAATGCACCCAAAACCTAAACCAAACGTTGCAGGTGGTTATTTCTTCATGCGCAGTGGTCAACGCGGCACTCTCTAGCTGCCAAGAGCACTTTTTACTATGCGCACCCAACCAGAGTGACGGGAGGAGCACATTTCAGAAAACGTGCTCAGGTCGACGAGGAAATGCGATTTAAGCAATAAAATTAAAAATGCACCTAAAACCTAAACCAAACGTTGCAGGTGGTTATTTCTTCATGCGCAATGGTCAACGCGGCACTCTCTAGCTGCCAAAAATACTTTTTACTATGCGCACCCGACCAGAGTGACGGGAGGAGCACATTTCAGAAAACGTGCTCAGCTCGACGAGAAAATACGATTTAAGCAATAAAATTAAAAATGCACCCAAAACCTAAACCAAACGTTGCAGGTGGTTATTTCTTCATGCTCAGTGGTCAACGCGGCACTCTCTAGCTGCCAAGAGCACTTTTTACTATGCGCACCCAACCAGAGTGACGGGAGGAGCACATTTCAGAAAACGTGCTCAGCTCGTCGAGAAAATGCGATTTAAGCAATAAAATTAAAAATGCACCCAAAACCTAAACCAAACGTTGCAGGTGGTTATTTCTTCATGCGCAGTGGTCAACGCGGCACTCTCTAGCTGCCAAGAGCACGTTTTATTATGCGCACCCAACCAGAGTGACGGGAGGAGCACATTTCAGAAAACGTGCTCAGCTCGTCGAGAAAATGCGATTTAAGCAATAAAATTAAAAATGCACTAAAAACCTAAACCAAACGTTGCCGATGGTCATTTCTTCATGCGCAGTGGTCAACGCGGCACACTCTAGCTGCCAAGAGCACTTTTTACTATGCGCACCCTACCAGAGTGACGGGAGGAGCACATTTCAGAAAACGTGCTCAGCTCGTCGAGAAAATGCGATTTAAGCAATAAAATTAAAAATGCACCTAAAACCTGAACCAAACGTTGGGGGTGGTTATTTCTGCATGTGCAGCAGTCAACGCGGCACTCTCTAGCTGCCAAGAGCACTTTTTACTATGCGCACCCGACCAGAGTGACGGGAGGAGCACATTTCAGAAAACGTGCTCAGCTCGTCGAGAAAAAGCGACTTAAGCAATAAAATTAAAAATGCACCTAAAACCTAAACCAAACGTTGCAGGTGGTTATTTCTTCATGTGCAGTGGTCAACGCGGCACTCTCTAGCTGCCAAGAGCACTTTTTACTATGCGCACCCAACCAGAGTGACGGGAGGAGCACATTTCAGAAAACGTGCTCAGCTCGTCGAGAAAATGCAATTTAAGCAATAAAATTAAAAATGCACCTAAAACCTAAACCAAACGTTGCAGATGGTAATTTCTTCATGCGCAGTGGTCAACGCGGCACTCTCTAGCTGCCAAGAGCACTTTTTACTATGCGCACCCAACCAGAGTGACGGGAGGAGCACATTTCAGAAAACGTGCTCAGCTCGTCGAGAAAATGCAATTTAAGCAATAAAATTAAAAATGCACCTAAAACCTAAACCAAACGTTGCAAATGGTCATTTCTTCATGCGCAGTGGTCAACGCGACACTCTCTAGCTGCCAAGAGCACTTTTTACTATGCGCACCCAACCAGAGTGACGGAAGGAGCACATTTCAGAAAACGTGCTCAGCTCGTCGAGAAAATGCGATTTAAGCAATAAAATTAAAAATGCACCTAAAACCTAAACCAAACGTTGCAGATGGTCATTTCTTCATGCGCAGTGGTCAACGCGGCACTCTCTACCTGCTAAGAGCACTTTTTACTATGCGCACCCAACCAGAGTGACGGGAGGAGCACATTTCAGAAAACGTGCTCAGCTCGTCGAGAAAATGCAATTTAAGCAATAAAATTAAAAATGCACCTAAAACCTAAACCAAACGCTGCAGATGGTCATTTCTTCATGCGTAGTGGTCAATGCGGCACTCTCTAGCTGCCAAGAGCACTTTTTACTATGCGCACCCAACCAGAGTGACGGGAGGAGCACATTTAAGAAAACGTGCTCAGCTCGTCGAGAAAATGCGATTTAAGCAATAAAATTGAAAATGCACCTAAAACCTAAACCAAACGTTGCAGGTGGTTATTTCTTCATGCGCAGTGGTCAACGCGGCACTCTCTAGCTGCCAAGAGGACTTTTTACTATGCGCACCCAACAAGAGTGACGGGAGGAGCACATTTCAGAAAACGTGCTCAGCTCGACGAGGAAATGCGATTTAAGCAATAAAATTAAAAATGCACCTAAAACCTAAACCAAACGTTGCAGGTGGTTATTTCTTCATGCGCAATGGTCAACGCGCCACTCTCTAGCTGCCAAGAGCACTTTTTACTATGCGCACCCAACCAGAGTGACGGGAGGAGCACATTTCAGAAAACGTGCTCAGCTCGTCGAGAAAATACGATTTAAGCAATAAAATTAAAAATGCACCTAAAACCTAAACCAAACGTTGCAGATGGTCATTTCTTCATGCGCAGTGGTCAACGCGGCACTCTCTAGCTGTCAAGAGCACTTTTTACTATGCGCACCCAACCAGAGTGACGGGAGGAGCACATTTCAGAAAACGTGCTCAGCTCGTCGAGAAAATGCGATTTAAGCAATAAAATTAAAAATGCACCCAAAACCTAAACCAAACGTTGCAGATGGTCAATTTCTTCATGCGCAGTGTTCAACGCGGCACTCTCTAGCTGCCAAGAGCACTTTTTACTATGCGCACCCAACCAGAGTGAAGGGAGGAGCACATTTCAGAAAACGTGCTCAGCTCGTCAAGAAAATGCGATTTAAGCAATAAAATTAAAAATGCACCCAAAACCTAAACCAAACGTTGCAGATGGTCAATTTCTTCATGCGCAGTGGTCAACGCGGCACTCTCTAGCTGCCAAGAGCACTTTTTACTATGCACACCCAACCAGAGTGACGGGAGGAGCACATTTCTGAAAACGTGCTCAGCTCGACGAGAAAATGCGATTTAAGCAATAAAATTAAAAATGCACCCAAAACCTAAAACAAACGTTGCAGGTGGTTATTTCTTCATGCGCAGTGGTCAACGCGGCACTCTCTAGCTGCCAAGAGCACTTTTTACTATGCGCACCCAACCAGAGTGACGGGAGGAGCACATTTCAGAAAACGTGCTCAGCTCGTCGAGAAAATGCGACTTAAGCAATAAAATTAAAAATGCACCCAAAACCTAAACCAAACGTTGCAGGTGGTTATTTCTTCATGCGCAGTGGTCAACGCGGCACTATCTAGCTGCCAAGAGCACTTTTTACTATGCGCACCCAACCAGAGTGACGGGAGGAGCACATTTCAGAAAACGTGCTCAGCTCGTCGAGAAAATGCGATTTAAGCAATAAAATTAAAAATGCACCTAAAACCTAAACCAAACGTTGCAGATGGTAATTTCTTCATGCGCAGTGGTCAACGCGGCACTCTCTAGCTGCCAAGAGCACTTTTTACTATGCGCACCCAACCAGAGTGACGGGAGGAGCACATTTCAGAAAACGTGCTCAGCTCGTCGAGAATATGCAATTTAAGCAATAAAATTAAAAATGCACCTAAAACCTAAACCAAACGTTGCAAATGGTCATTTCTTCATGCGCAGTGGTCAACGCGACACTCTCTAGCTGCCAAGAGCACTTTTTACTATGCGCACCCAACCAGAGTGACGGGAGGAGCACATTTCAGAAAACGTGCTCAGCTCGTCGAGAAAATGCGATTTAAGCAATAAAATTAAAAATGCACATAAAACCTAAACCAAACGTTGCAGGTGGTTATTTCTTCATGCGCAGTGGTCAACGCGGCACTCTCTAGCTGCCAATAGGACTTTTTACTATGCGCACCCAACCAGAGTGACTGGAGGAGCACATTTCAGAAAACGTGCTCAGCTCGTCGAGAAAATGCGATTTAAGCAATAAAATTAAAAATGCACCCAAAACCTAAACCAAACGTTGCAGGTGGTTATTTCTTCATGTGCAGTGGTCAACGCGGCACTCTCTAGCTGCCAAGAGCACTTTTTACTATGCGCACCCAACCAGAGTGACGGGAGGAGCACATTTCAGAAAACGTGCTCAGCTCGTCCAGAAAATGCGATTTAAGCAATAAAATTAAAAATGCACCTAAAACCTAAACCAAACGTTGCAGGTGGTTATTTCTTCATGCGCAGTGGTCAACGCGGCACTCTGTAGCTGCCAAGAGCACTTTTTACTATGCGCACCCAACCAGAGTGACGGGAGGAGCACATTTCAGAAAACGTGCTCAGCTCGTCCAGAAAATGCGATTTAAGCAATAAAATTAAAAATGCACCCAAAACCTAAACCAAACGTTGCAGGTGGTGATTTCTTCATGCGCAGTGGTCAACGCGGCACTCTCTAGCTGCCAAGAGCAATTTTTACTATGCGCACCCAACCAGAGTGACGGGAGGAGCACATTTCAGAAAACGTGCTCAGCTCGTCGAGAAAATGCGATTTAAGCAATAAAATTAAAAATGCACCTAAAACCTAAACCAAACTTGCAGGTGGTTATTTCTTCATGTGCAGTGGTCAACGCGGCACTCTCTAGCTGCCAAGAGCACTTTTTACTATGCGCACCCAACCAGAGTGACGGGAGGAGCACATTTCAGAAAACGTGCTCTGCTCGTCGAGAAAATGCGATTTAAGCAATAAAATTAAAAATGCACCTAAAACCTAAACCAAACGTTGCAGGTGGTTATTTCTTTATGCGCAATGGTCAACGCGGCACTCTCTAGCTGCCAAGAGCACTTTTTACTATGCGCACCCAACCAGAGTGACGGGAGGAGCACATTTCAGAAAACGTGCTCAGCTCGTCGAGAAAATGCGATTTAAGCAATAAAATTAAAAATGCACCTAAAACCTGAACCAAACGTTGGGGGTGGTTATTTCTGCATGTGCAGCAGTCAACGCGGCACTCTCTAGCTGCCAAGAGCAATTTTTACTATGCGCACCCGACCAGAGTGACGGGAGGAGCACATTTCAGAAAACGTGCTCAGCTCGTCGAGAAAATGCGACTTAAGCAATAAAATTAAAAATGCACCTAAAACCTAAACCAAACGTTGCAGGTGGTTATTTCTTCATGCGCAGTGGTCAACGCGGCACTCTCTAGCTGCCAAGAGCACTTTTTACTATGCGCACCCAACCAGAGTGACGGGAGGAGCACATTTCAGAAAACGTGCTCAGCTCGTCGAGAAAATGCGATTTAAGCAATAAAATTAAAAATGCACCTAAAATCTAAACCAAACGTTGCAGATGGTAATTTCTTCATGCGCAATGGTCAACGCGGCACTCTCTAGCTGCCAAGAGCACTTTTTACTATGCGCACCCAACCAGAGTGACGGGAGGAGCACATTTCAGAAAACGTGCTCAGCTCGTCGAGAAAATGCGATTTAAGCAATAAAATTAAAAATGCACCTAAAACCTAAACCAAACGTTGCAGATGGTCATTTCTTCATGCGCAGTGGTCAACGTGGCACTCTCTAGCTGCCAAGAGCACTTTTTACTATGCGCACCCAACCAGAGTGACGGGAGGAGCACATTTCAGAAAACGTGCTCAGCTCGTCGAGAAAATGCGATTTAAGCAGTAAAATTAAAGATGCACCCAAAACCTAAACCAAACGTTGCAGGTGGTTATTTCTTCATGTGCAGTGGTCAACGCGGCACTCTCTAGCTGCCAAGAGCACTTTTTACTATGCGCACCCAACCAGAGTGACGGGAGGAGCACATTTCAGAAAACGTGCTCAGCTCGTCCAGAAAATGCGATTTAAGCAATAAAATTAAAAATGCACCTAAAACCTAAACCAAACGTTGCAGGTGGTCATTTCTTCATGCGCAGTGGTCAACGTGGCACTCTCTAGCTGCCAAGAGCACTTTTTACTATGCGCACCCAACCAGAGTGACGGGAGGAGCACATTTCAGAAAACGTGCTCAGCTCGTCGAGAAAATGCGATTTAAGCAGTAAAATTAAAGATGCACCCAAAACCTAAACCAAACGTTGCAGGTGGTTATTTCTTCATGTGCAGTGGTCAACGCGGCACTCTCTAGCTGCCAAGAGCACTTTTTACTATGCGCACCCAACCAGAGTGACGGGAGGAGCACATTTCAGAAAACGTGCTCAGCTCGTCCAGAAAATGCGATTTAAGCAATAAAATTAAAAATGCACCTAAAACCTAAACCAAACGTTGCAGGTGGTTATTTCTTCATGCGCAGTGGTCAACGCGGCACTCTCTAGCTGCCAAGAGGACTTTTTACTATGCGCACCCAACCAGAGTGACGGGAGGAGCACATTTCAGAAAACATGCTCAGCTCGTCGAGAAAATGCGATTTAAGCAATAAAATTAAAAATGCACCTAAAACCTAAACCAAACGTTGCAGATGGTCATTTCTTCATGCGCAGTGGTCAACGCGGCACTCTCTAGCTGCCAAGAGCACTTTTTACTATGCGCACCCAACCAGAGTGACGGGAGGAGCACATTTCAGAAAACGTGCTCAGCTCGTCCAGAAAATGCGATTTAAGCAATAAAATTAAAAATGCACCTAAAACCTAAACCAAACGTTGCAGGTGGTTATTTCTTCATGCGCAGTGGTCAACGCGGCACTCTGTAGCTGCCAAGAGCACTTTTTACAATGCGCACCCAACCAGAGTGACGGGAGGAGCACATTTCAGAAAACGTGCTCAGCTCGTCCAGAAAATGCGATTTAAGCAATAAAATTAAAAATGCACCCAAAACCTAAACCAAACGTTGCAGGTGGTGATTTCTTCATGCGCAGTGGTCAACGCGGCACTCTCTAGCTGCCAAGAGCAATTTTTACTATGCGCACCCAACCAGAGTGACGGGAGGAGCACATTTCAGAAAACGTGCTCAGCTCGTCGAGAAAATGCGATTTAAGCAATAAAATTAAAAATGCACCTAAAACCTAAACCAAACTTGCAGGTGGTTATTTCTTCATGTGCAGTGGTCAACGCGGCACTCTCTAGCTGCCAAGAGCACTTTTTACTATGCGCACCCAACCAGAGTGACGGGAGGAGCACATTTCAGAAAACGTGCTCTGCTCGTCGAGAAAATGCGATTTAAGCAATAAAATTAAAAATGCACCTAAAACCTAAACCAAACTTGCAGGTGGTTATTTCTTTATGCGCAATGGTCAACGCTGCACTCTCTAGCTGCCAAGAGCACTTTTTACTATGCGCACCCAACCAGAGTGACGGGAGGAGCACATTTCAGAAAACGTGCTCAGCTCGTCGAGAAAATGCGATTTAAGCAATAAAATTAAAAATGCACCTAAAACCTAAACCAAACGTTGCAGATGGTCATTTCTTCATGCGCAGTGGTCAACGCGGCACTCTCTAGCTGCCATGAGCACTTTTTACTATGCGCACCCAACCAGAGTGACGGGAGGAGCACATTTCAGAAAACGTGCTCAGCTCGTCGAGAAAATGCTATTTAAGCAATCAAATTAAAAATGCACCTAAAACCTAAAACAAACGTTGCACGTGGTTATTTCTTCATGCGCAGTGGTCAACGCGGCACTCTCTAGCTGCCAAAAGCACTTTTTAATATGCGCACCCAACCAGAGTGACGGGAGGAGCACATTTCAGAAAACGTGCTCAGCTCGTCGAGAAAATGCGATTTAAGAAATAAAATTAAAAATGCACCCAAAACCTAAACCAAACGTTGCAGATGGTCATTTCTTCATGCGCAGTGGTCAACGCGGCACTCTCTAGCTGCCAAGAGCACTTTTTACTATGTGCACCCAACCAGAGTGACGGGAGGAGCACATTTCAGAAAACGTGCTCAGCTCGACGAGAAAATGCGATTTAAGCAATAAAATTAAAAATGCACCCAAAACCTAAACCAAACGTTGCAGGTGGTTATTTCTTCATGCGCAGTGGTCAACGCGGCACTCTCTAGCTGCCAAGAGCACTTTTTACTATGCGCACCCAACCAGAGTGACGGGAGGAGCACATTTCAGAAAACGTGCTCAGCTCGTCGAGAAAATGCGATTTAAGCAATAAAATTAAAAATGCACCTAAAACCTAAACCAAACGTTGCAGGTGGTTATTTCTTCATGCGCAATGGTCAACGCGGCACTCTCTAGCTGCCAAGAGCACTTTTTACTATGCGCACCCAACCAGAGTGACGGGAGGAGCACATTTCAGAAAACGTGCTCAGCTCGTCGAGAAAATGCGATTTAAGCAATAAAATTATAAATGCACCTAAAACCTAAACCAAACGTTGCAGATGGTCATTTCTTCATGCGCATTGGTCAACGCGGCACTCTCTAGCTGCCAAGAGCACTTTTTACTATGCGCACCCAACCAGAGTGACGGGAGGAGCACATTTCAGAAAACGTGCTCAGCTCGACGAGAAAATGCGATTTAAGCAATAAATTTAAAAATGCACCCAAAACCTAAACCAAACGTTGCAGGTGGTTATTTCTTCATGCGCAGTGGTCAACGCTGCACTCTCTAGCTGCCAAGAGCACTTTTTACTATGCGCACCCAACCAGAGTGACGGGAGTAGCACATTTCAGAAAACGTGCTCAGCTCGTCGAGAAAATGCGATTTAAGCAATAAAATTAATAATGCACCTGAAACCTAAACCAAGCGTTGCAGGTGGTTATTTCTTCATGCGCAGTGGTCAACGCGGCACTCTCTAGCTGCCAAGAGCACTTTTTACTATGCGCGCCCAACCAGAGTGACGGGAGGAGCACATTTAAGAAAACGTGCTCAGCTCGTCGAGAAAATGCGATTTAAGCAATAAAATTAAAAATGCACCTAAAACCTAAACCAAACGTTGGGGGTGGTTATTTCTTCATGTGCAGCAGTCAACGCGGCACTCTCTAGCTGCCAAGAGCACTTTTTACTATGCGCACCCGACCAGAGTGACGGGAGGAGCACATTTCAGAAAACGTGCTCAGCTCGTCGAGAAAATGCGATTTAAGCAATAAAATTAAAAATGCACCTAAAACCTAAACCAAACGTTGCAGGTGGTTATTTCTTCATGCGCAGTGGTCAACGCGGCACTCTCTAGCTGCCAAGAGCACTTTTTACTATGCGCACCCAACCAGAGTGACGGGAGGAGCACATTTCAGAAAACGTGCTCAGCTCGTCGAGAAAATGCGATTTAAGCAATAAAATTAAAGATGCACCTAAGACCTAAACCTAACGTTGCAGGTGGTTATTTCTTCATGCGCAGTGGTCAACGCGGCACTCTCTAGCTGCCAAGAGCACATTTTACTATGCGCACCCAACCAGAGTGACGGGAGGAGCACATTTCAGAAAACGTGCTCAGCTCGTCGAGAAAATGCGATTTAAGCAATAAAATTAAAAATGCACCTAAAACCTAAACCAAACGTTGCAGGTGGTTATTTCTTCATGCGCAGTGGTCAACGCGGCACTCTCTAGCTGCCAAGAGCACTTTTTACTATGCGCACCCAACCAGAGTGACGGGAGGAGCACATTTCAGAAAACGTGCGCAGCTCGTCCAGAAAATGCGATTTAAGCAATAAAATTAAAAATGCACCCAAAACCTAAACCAAACGTTGCAGGTGGTTATTTCTTCATGCGCAGTGGTCAACGCGGCACTCTCTAGCTGCCAAGAGGACTTTTTACTATGCGCACCCAACCAGAGTGACGGGAGGAGCACATTTCATAAAACGTGCTCAGCTCGTCCAGAAAATGCTATTTAAGCAATAAAATTAAAAATGCACCTAAAACCTAAACCAAATGTTGCAGATGGTCATTTCTTCATGCGCAGTGGTCAACGCGGCACTCTCTAGCTGCCAAGAGCACTTTTTACTATGCTTACCCAACCAGAGTGACGGGAGGAGCACATTTCAGAAAACGTGCTCAGCTCGTCGAGACAATGCGATTTAAGCAATAAAATTAAAAATGCACCTAAAACCTAAACCAAACGCTGTAGATGGTCATTTCTTCATGAGCAGTGGTCAACGCGGCAATCTCTAGCTGCCAAGAGCACTTTTTACTATGCGCACCCAACCAGAGTGACGGGAGGAGCACATTTCAGAAAACGTGCTCAGCTCGTCCAGAAAATGCGATTTAAACAATAAAATTAAAAATGCACCCAAAACCTAAACCAAACGTTGCAGGTGGTTATTTCTTCATGCGCAGTGGTCAACGCGGCACTCTCTAGCTGCCAGGAGCACTTTTTACTATGCGCACCCAACCAGAGTGACGGGAGGAGCACATTTCAGAAAACGTGCTCAGCTCGTCGAGAAAATGCGATTTAAGCAATAAAATTAAAAATGCACCCAAAACCTAAACCAAACGTTGCAGGCGGTTATTTCTTCATGCGCAGTGGTCAACGCGGCACTATCTAGCTACCAAGAGCACTTTTTACTATGCGCACCCAACCAGAGTGACGGGAGGAGCACATTTCAGAAAACGTGCTCAGCTCGTCGAGAAAATGCGATTTAAGCAATAAAATTAAAAATGCACCTAAAACCTAAACCAAACGTTGCAGGTGGTTATTTCTTCATGTGCAGCAGTCAACGCGGCACTCTCTAGCTGCCAAGAGCACTTTTTACTATGCGCACCCAACCAGAGTGACGGGAGGAGCACATTTCAGAAAACGTGCTCAGCTCGTCGAGAAAATGCGATTTAAGCAATCAAATTAAAAATGCACCTAAAACCTAAAACAAACGTTGCACGTGGTTATTTCTTCATGCGCAGTGGTCAACGCGGCACTCTCTAGCTGCCAAAAGCACTTTTTACTATGCGCACCCAACCAGAGTGACGGGAGGAGCACATTTCAGAAAACGTGCTCAGCTCGTCGAGAAAATGCGATTTAAGCAATAAAATTAAAAATGCACCCAAAACCTAAACCAAACGTTGCAGGTGGTTATTTCTTCATGCGCAGTGGTCAACGCGGCACTCTCTAGCTGCCAAGAGCACTTTTTACTATGCGCACCCAACCAGAGTGACGGGAGGAGCACATTTCAGAAAACGTGCTCAGCTCGTCGAGAAAATGCGATTTAAGCAATAAAATTAAAAATGCACCTAAAACCTAAACCAAACGTTGCAGGTGGTTATTTCTTCATGCGCAATGGTCAACGCGGCACTCTCTAGCTGCCAAGAGCACTTTTTACTATGCGCACCCAACCAGAGTGACGGGAGGAGCACATTTCAGAAAACGTGCTCAGCTCGTCGAGAAAATGCGATTTAAGCAATAAAATTAAAAATGCACCTAAAACCTAAACCAAACGTTGCAGATGGTCATTTCTTCATG
This sequence comes from Syngnathus scovelli, assembly GCF_024217435.2. Lineage (NCBI taxonomy): Eukaryota > Metazoa > Chordata > Actinopteri > Syngnathiformes > Syngnathidae > Syngnathus > Syngnathus scovelli. The sequence goes on along the minus strand of NW_026061342.1, from coordinate 1,515,645 downwards.
CGCAGTGGTCAACGCGGCACTCTCTAGCTGCCAAGAGCACTTTTTACTATGCGCACCCAACCAGAGTGACGGGAGGAGCACATTTCAGAAAACGTGCTCAGCTCGACGAGAAAATGCGATTTAAGCAATACAATTAAAAATGCACCCAAAACCTAAACCAAACGTTGCAGGTGGTTATTTCTTCATGCGCAGTGGTCAACGCGGCACTCTCTAGCTGCCAAGAGCAGTTTTTACTATGCGCACCCAACCAGAGTGACGGGAGGAGCACATTTCAGAAAACGTGCTCAGCTCGTCGAGAAAATGCGATTTAAGCAATAAAATTAAAAATGCACCTAAAACCTAAACCAAACGTTGCAGGTGGTTATTTCTTCATGCGCAATGGTCAACGCGGCACTGTCTAGCTGCCAAGAGCACTTTTTACTATGCACACCCAACCAGAGTGACGGGAGGAGCACATTTCTGAAAACGTGCTCAGCTCGACGAGAAAATGCGATTTAAGCAATAAAATTAAAAATGCACCCAAAACCTAAAACAAACGTTGCACGTGGTTATTTCTTCATGCGCGGTGGTCAACGCGGCACTCTCTAGCTGCCAAGAGCACTTTTTACTATGCGCACCCAACCAGAGTGACGGGAGGAGCACATTTCAGAAAACGTGCTCAGCTCGTCGAGAAAATGCGAATTAAGCAATAAAATTAAAAATGCACCTAAAACCTAAACCAAACGTTGCAGGTGGTTATTTCTTCATGCGCAGTGGTCAACGCGGCACTCTCTAGCTGCCAAGAGCACTTTTTACTATGCGCACCCAACCAGAGTGACGGGAGGAGCACATTTCAGAAAACGTGCTCAGCTCGTCGAGAAAATGCGATTTAAGCAATAAAATTAAAAATGCACCTAAAACCTAAACCAAACGTTGCAGGTGGTTATTTCTTCATGCGCAGCAGTCAACGCGGCACTCTCTAGCTTCCAAGAGCACTTTTTACTATGCGCACCCAACCAGAGTGACGGGAGGAGCACATTTCAGAAAACGTGCTCAGCTCGTCGAGAAAATGCGATTTAAGCAATAAAATTAAAAATGCACCTAAAACCTAAACCAAACGTTGCAGGTGGTTATTTCTTCATGCGCAGTGGTCAACGCGGCACTCTCTAGCTGCCAAGAGCACTTTTTACTATGCGCACCCAACCAGAGTGACGGGAGGAGCACATTTCAGAAAACGTGCTCAGCTCGTCGAGAAAATGCAATTTAAGCAATAAAATTAAAAATGCACATAAAACCTAAACCAAACGTTGCAGGTGGTTATTTCTTCATGCGCAGTGGTCAACGCGGCACTCTCTAGCTGCCAAGAGCACTTTTTACTATGTGCACCCAACCAGAGTGACGGGAGGAGCACATTTCAGAAAACGTGCTCAGCTCGTCGAGAAAATGCAATTTAAGCAATAAAATTAAAAATGCACCTAAAACCTAAACCAAACGTTGCAGATGGTCATTTCTTCATGCGCAGTGGTCAACGCGGCACTCTCTAGCTGCCAAGAGCACTTTTTACTATGCGCACCCAACCAGAGTAACGGCAGGAGCACATTTCAGAAAACGTGCTCAGCTCGTCGAGAAAATGCGATTTAAGCAATAAAATTAAAAATGCACCTAAAACCTAAACCAAACGTTGCAGATGGTCATTTCTTCATGCGCAGCAGTCAACGCGGCACTCTCTAGCTGCCAAGAGCACTTTTTACTATGCGCACCCAACCAGAGTGACGGGAGGAGCACATTTCAGAAAACGTGCTCAGCTCGACGAGAAAATGCGATTTAAGCAATAAAATTAAAAATGCACCCAAAACCTAAACCAAACGTTGCAGATGGTCATTTCTTCTTGCGCAGTGGTCAACGCGGCACTCTCTAGCTGCCAAGAGCACTTTTTACTATGCGCACCAAACCAGAGTGACGGGAGGAGCACATTTCAGAAAACGTGCTCAGCTCGTCGAGAAAATGCGATTTAAGCAATGAAATTAAAAATGCACCTAAAACCTAAACCAAACGTTGCAGGTGGTTATTTCTTCATGCGCAATGGTCAACGCGGCACTCTCTAGCTGCCAAGAGCACTTTTTACTATGCGCACCCAACAAGAGTGACGGGAGGAGCACATTTCAGAAAACGTGCTCAGCTCGTCGAGAAAATGCGATTTAAGCAATAAAATTAAAAATGCACCTAAAACCTAAACCAAACTTGCAGGTGGTTATTTCTTCATGTGCAGTGGTCAACACGGCACTCTCTAGCTGCCAAGAGGACTTTTAACTATGCGCACCCAACCAGAGTGACGGGAGGAGCACATTTCAGAAAACGTGCTCAGCTCGTCGAGAAAATGCGATTTAAGCAATAAAATTAAAAATGCACCTAAAACCTAAACCAAACGTTGCAGGTGGTTATTTCTTCATGCGCAGTGGTCAACGCGGTACTCTCTAGCTGCCAAGAGCACTTTTTACTATGCGCACCCAACCAGAGTGACGGGAGGAGCACATTTCAGAAAACGTGCTCAGCTCGTCGAGAAAATGCGATTTAAGCAATAAAATTAAAAATGCACCTAAAACCTAAACCAAACGTTGCAGATGGTCATTTCTTCATGCGCAGTGGTCAACGCGGCACTCTCTAGCTGCCAAGAGCACTTTTTACTATGCGCACCCAACCAGAGTGACGGGAGGAGCACATTTCAGAAAACGTGCTCAGCTCGTCGAGAAAATGCGATTTAAGCAATAAAATTAAAAATGCACCTAAAACCTAAACCAAACGTTGCAGATGGTCATTTCTTCATGCGCAGTGGTCAACGCGGCACTCTCTAGCTGCCAAGAGCACTTTTTACTATGCGCACCCAACAAGAGTAACGGGAGGAGCACATTTCAGAAAACGTGCTCAGCTCGTCGAGAAAATGCGATTTAAGCAATAAAATTAAAAATGCACCCAAAACCTAAACCAAACGTTGCAGGTGGTTATTTCTTCATGCGCAGTGGTCAACGCGGCACTCTCTAGCTGCCAAGAGCACTTTTTACTATGCGCACCCAACCAGAGTGACGGGAGGAGCACATTTCAGAAAACGTGCTCAGCTCGTCCAGAAAATGCGATTTAAGCAATAAAATTAAAAATGCACCCAAAACCTAAACCAAACGTTGCAGGTGGTTATTTCTTCATGCGCAGTGGTCAACGCAGCACTCTCTAGCTGCCAAGAGCACATTTTACTATGCGCACCCAACCAGAGTGACGGGAGGAGCACATTTCAGAAAACGTGCTCAGCTCGTCGAGAAAATGCGATTTAAGCAATAAAATTAAAAATGCACCCAAAACCTAAACCAAACGTTGCAGGTGGTTATTTCTTCATGCGCAGTGGTCAACGCGGCACTCTCTAGCTGCCAAGAGCACTTTTTACTATGCGCACCCAACCAGAGTGACAGGAGGAGCACATTTCAGAAAACGTGCTCAGCTCGTCGAGAAAATGCGATTTAAGCAATAAAATTAAAAATGCACCTAAAACCTAAACCAAACGTTGCAGATGGTCATTTCTTCATGCGCAGTGGTCAACGCGGCACTCTCTAGCTGCCAAGAGCACTTTTTACTATGCGCACCCAACCAGAGTGACGGGAGGAGCACATTTCAGAAAACGTGCTGAGCTCGTCGAGAAAATGCGATTTAAGCAATAAAATTAAAAATGCACCTAAAACCTAAACCAAACGTTGCAGGTGGTTATTTCTTCATGCGCAGTGGTCAACGCGGCACTCTCTAGCTGCCAAGAGCACTTTTTGCTATGCGCACCCAACAAGAGTGACGGGAGGAGCACATTTCAGAAAACGTGCTCAGCTCGTCGAGAAAATGCGATTTAAGCAATCAAATTAAAAATGCACCTAAAACCTAAACCAAACGTTGCAGATGGTCATTTCTTCATGCGCAGTGGTCAACGCGGCACTCTCTAGCTGCCAAGAGCACTTTTTATTATGCGCACCCAACCAGAGTGACGGGAGGAGCACATTTCAGAAAACGTGTTCAGCTCGTCGAGAAAATGCGATTTAAGCAATAAAATTAAAAATGCACCCAAAACCTAAACCAAACGTTGCAGATGGTCATTTCTTCATGCGCAGTGGTCAACGCGGCACTCTCTAGCTGCCAAGAACACTTTTTACTATGCGCACCCGACCAGAGTGACGGGAGGAGCACATTTCAGAAAACGTGCTCAGCTCGACGAGAAAATGCGATTTAAGCAATAAAATTAAAAATGCACCCAAAACCTAAACCAAACGTTGCAGGTGGTTATTTCTTCATGCGCAGTGGTCAACGCGGCACTCTCTAGCTGCCAAGAGCACTTTTTACTATGCGCATCCAACCAGAGTGACGGGAGGAGCACATTTCAGAAAACGTGCTCAGCTCGTCGAGAAAATGCGATTTAAGCAATAAAATTAAAAATGCACCTAAAACCTAAACCAAACGTTGCGGGTGGTTATTTCTTCGTGCGCAGTGGTCAACGCGGCACTCTCTAGCTGCCAAGAGCACTTTTTACTATGCGCACCCAACCAGAGTGACGGGAGGAGCACATTTCAGAAAACGTGCTCAGCTCGTCGAGAAAATGCGATTTAAGCAATAAAATTAAAAATGCACCCAAAACCTAAACCAAACGTTGCAGGTGGTTATTTCTTCATGCGCAGTGGTCAACGCGGCACTCTCTAGCTGCCAAGAGCACTTTTTACTATGTGCATCCAACCAGAGTGACGGGAGGAGCACATTTCAGAAAACGTGCTCAGCTCGTCGAGAAAATGCGATTTAAGCAATGAAATTAAAAATGCACCTAAAACCTAAACCAAACGTTGCAGGTGGTTATTTCTTCATGCGCAATGGTCAACGCGGCACTCTCTAGCTGCCAAGAGCACTTTTTACTATGCGCACCCAACCAGAGTGACGGGAGGAGCACATTTCAGAAAACGTGCTCAGCTCGTCGGGAAAATGCGATTTAAGCAATAAAATTAAAAATGCACCTAAAACCTAAACCAAACGTTGCAGATGGTCATTTCTTCATGCGCAGCAGTCAACGCGGCACTCTCTAGCTGCCAAGAGCACTTTTTACTATGCGCACCCAACCAGAGTGACGGGAGGAGCACATTTCAGAAAACGTGCTCAGCTCGACGAGAAAATGCGATTTAAGCAATAAAATTAAAAATGCACCCAAAACCTAAACCAAACGTTGCAGATGGTCATTTCTTCTTGCGCAGTGGTCAACGCGGCACTCTCTAGCTGCCAAGAGCACTTTTTACTATGCGCACCCAACCAGAGTGACGGGAGGAGCACATTTCAGAAAACGTGCTCAGCTCGTCGAGAAAATGCGATTTAAGCAATGAAATTAAAAATGCACCTAAAACCTAAACCAAACGTTGCAGGTGGTTATTTCTTCATGCGCAATGGTCAACGCGGCACTCTCTAGCTGCCAAGAGCACTTTTTACTATGCGCACCCAACCAGAGTGACGGGAGGAGCACATTCCAGAAAACGTGCTCAGCTCGTCGAGAAAATGCGATTTAAGCAATAAAATTAAAAATGCACCCAAAACCTAAACCAAACGTTGCAGATGGTCATTTCTTCATGTGCAGTGGTGAACGCGGCACTCTCTAGCTGCCAAGAGCACTTTTTACTATGCGCACCCAACCAGAGTGACAGGAGGAGCACATTTCAGAAAACGTGCTCAGCTCGTTGAGAAAATGCGATTTAAGCAATAAAATTAAAAATGCACCCAAAACCTAAACCAAACGTTGCAGGTGGTTATTTCTTCATGCGCAGTGGTCAACGCGGCACTCTCTAGCTGCCAAGAGCACTTTTTACTATGCGCACCCAACCAGAGTGACGGGAGGAGCGCATTTCAGAAAACGTGCTCAGCTCGACGAGAAAATGCGATTTAAGCAATAAAATTAAAAATGCACCCAAAACCTAAACCAAACGTTGCAGGTGGTTATTTCTTCATGCGCAGCAGTCAACGCGGCACTCTCTAGCTGCCAAGAGCACTTTTTACTATGCGCACCCAACCAGAGTGACGGGAGGAGCACATTTCAGAAAACGTGCTCAGCTCGTCGAGAAAATGAGATTTAAGCAATAAAATTAAAAATGCACCTAAAACCTAAACCAAACGTTGCAGGTGGTTATTTCTTCATATGCAGCAGTCAACGCGGCACTCTCTAGCTGCCAAGAGCACTTTTTACTATGCGCACCCAACCAGAGTGACGGGAGGAGCACATTTCAGAAAACGTGCTCAGCTCGTCGAGAAAATGCGATTTAAGCAATAAAATTAAAAATGCACCCAAAACCTAAACCGATCGTTGCAGGTGGTTATTTCTTCATGCGCAGTGGTCAACGCGGCACTCTCTAGCTGCCAAGAGCACTTTTTACTATGCGCACCCAACCAGAGTGACGGGAGGAGCACATTTCAGAAAACGTGCTCAGCTCGTCCAGAAAATGCGATTTAAGCAATAAAATTAAAAATGCACCTAAAACCTAAACCAAACGTTGCAGATGGTCATTTCTTCATGCGCAATGGTCAACGCAGCACTCTCTAACTGCCAAGAGCACTTTTTACTATGCACACCCAACCAGAGTGACGGGAGGAGCACATTTCAGAAAACGTGCTCAGCTCGTCGAGATAATGCGATTTAAGCAATAAAATTAAAAATGCACCTAAAAACCTAAACCAAACGTTGCAGGTGGTTATTTCTTCATGCGCATTGGTCAACGCGGCACTCTCTAGCTGCCAAGAGCACTTTTTACTATGTGCACCCAACCAGAGTGACGGGAGGAGCACATTTCAGAAAACGTGCTCAGCTCGTCGAGAAAATGCGATTTAAGCAATAAAATTAAAAAATGCACCCAAAACATTAAACCAAACGTTGCAGGTGGTTATTTCTTCATGCGCAGTGGTCAACGCGGCACTCTCTAGCTGCCAAGAGCATTTTTTACTATGCGCACCCAACCAGAGTGACGGGAGGAGCACATTTCAGAAAACGTGCTCAGCTCGTCGAGAAAATGCGATTTAAGCAATAAAATTAAAAATGCACCTAAAATTAAAACCAAACGTTGCAGATGGTTATTTCTTCATGCGCAGTGGTCAACGCGGCACTCTCTAGCTGCCAAGAGCACTTTTTACTATGTGCACCCAACCAGAGTGACGGGAGGAGCACATTTCAGAAAACGTGCTCAGCTCGTCGAGAAAATGCGATTTAAGCAATACAATTAAAATTGCATCTAAAACCTAAACCAAACGTTGCAGGTAGTTATTTCTTCATGCGCAGTGGTCAACGCGGCATTCTCTAGCTGCCAAGAGCACTTTTTACTATGCGCACCCAACCAGAGTGACGGGAGGAGCACATTCCAGAAAACGTGCTCAGCTCGTCGAGAAAATGCGATTTAAGCAATAAAATTAAAAATGCACCCAAAACCTAAACCAAACGTTGCAGATGGTTATTTCTTCATGCGCAGTGGTCAACAAGGCACTCTCTAGCTGCCAAGAGCACTTTTTACTATGCGCACCCACCCAGAGTGACGGGAGGAGCACATTCCAGAAAACGTGCTCAGCTCGTCGAGAAAATGCGATTTAAGCAATAAAATTAAAAATGCACCCAAAACCTAAACCAAACGTTGCAGATGGTCATTTCTTTATGTGCAGTGGTCAACGCGGCACTCTCTAGCTGCCAAGAGCACTTTTTACTATGCACACCCAACCAGAGTGACGGGAGGAGCGCATTCCAGAAAACGTGCTCAGCTCGTCGAGAAAATGCGATTTAAGCAATAAAATTAAAAATGCACCCAAAACCTAAACCAAACGTTGCAGATGGTAATTTCTTCATGCGCAATGGTCAACGCGGCACTCTCTAGCTGCCAAGAGCACTTTTTACTATGCGCACCCAACCAGAGTGACGGGAGGAGCACATTTCAGAAAACGTGCTCAGCTCGTCGAGAAAATGCGATTTAAGCAATAAAATTAAAAATGCACCTAAAACCTAAACCAAACGTTGCAGATGGTCATTTCTTCATGCGCAGTGGTCAACGTGGCACTCTCTAGCTGCCAAGAGCACTTTTTACTATGCGCACCCAACCAGAGTGACGGGAGGAGCACATTTCAGAAAACGTGCTCAGCTCGTCGAGAAAATGCGATTTAAGCAGTAAAATTAAAGATGCACCCAAAACCTAAACCAAACGTTGCAGGTGGTTATTTCTTCATGTGCAGTGGTCAACGCGGCACTCTCTAGCTGCCAAGAGCACTTTTTACTATGCGCACCCAACCAGAGTGACGGGAGGAGCACATTTCAGAAAACGTGCTCAGCTCGTCCAGAAAATGCGATTTAAGCAATAAAATTAAAAATGCACCTAAAACCTAAACCAAACGTTGCAGGTGGTCATTTCTTCATGCGCAGTGGTCAACGTGGCACTCTCTAGCTGCCAAGAGCACTTTTTACTATGCGCACCCAACCAGAGTGACGGGAGGAGCACATTTCAGAAAACGTGCTCAGCTCGTCGAGAAAATGCGATTTAAGCAGTAAAATTAAAGATGCACCCAAAACCTAAACCAAACGTTGCAGGTGGTTATTTCTTCATGTGCAGTGGTCAACGCGGCACTCTCTAGCTGCCAAGAGCACTTTTTACTATGCGCACCCAACCAGAGTGACGGGAGGAGCACATTTCAGAAAACGTGCTCAGCTCGTCCAGAAAATGCGATTTAAGCAATAAAATTAAAAATGCACCTAAAACCTAAACCAAACGTTGCAGGTGGTTATTTCTTCATGCGCAGTGGTCAACGCGGCACTCTCTAGCTGCCAAGAGGACTTTTTACTATGCGCACCCAACCAGAGTGACGGGAGGAGCACATTTCAGAAAACATGCTCAGCTCGTCGAGAAAATGCGATTTAAGCAATAAAATTAAAAATGCACCTAAAACCTAAACCAAACGTTGCAGATGGTCATTTCTTCATGCGCAGTGGTCAACGCGGCACTCTCTAGCTGCCAAGAGCACTTTTTACTATGCGCACCCAACCAGAGTGACGGGAGGAGCACATTTCAGAAAACGTGCTCAGCTCGTCCAGAAAATGCGATTTAAGCAATAAAATTAAAAATGCACCTAAAACCTAAACCAAACGTTGCAGGTGGTTATTTCTTCATGCGCAGTGGTCAACGCGGCACTCTGTAGCTGCCAAGAGCACTTTTTACAATGCGCACCCAACCAGAGTGACGGGAGGAGCACATTTCAGAAAACGTGCTCAGCTCGTCCAGAAAATGCGATTTAAGCAATAAAATTAAAAATGCACCCAAAACCTAAACCAAACGTTGCAGGTGGTGATTTCTTCATGCGCAGTGGTCAACGCGGCACTCTCTAGCTGCCAAGAGCAATTTTTACTATGCGCACCCAACCAGAGTGACGGGAGGAGCACATTTCAGAAAACGTGCTCAGCTCGTCGAGAAAATGCGATTTAAGCAATAAAATTAAAAATGCACCTAAAACCTAAACCAAACTTGCAGGTGGTTATTTCTTCATGTGCAGTGGTCAACGCGGCACTCTCTAGCTGCCAAGAGCACTTTTTACTATGCGCACCCAACCAGAGTGACGGGAGGAGCACATTTCAGAAAACGTGCTCTGCTCGTCGAGAAAATGCGATTTAAGCAATAAAATTAAAAATGCACCTAAAACCTAAACCAAACTTGCAGGTGGTTATTTCTTTATGCGCAATGGTCAACGCTGCACTCTCTAGCTGCCAAGAGCACTTTTTACTATGCGCACCCAACCAGAGTGACGGGAGGAGCACATTTCAGAAAACGTGCTCAGCTCGTCGAGAAAATGCGATTTAAGCAATAAAATTAAAAATGCACCTAAAACCTAAACCAAACGTTGCAGATGGTCATTTCTTCATGCGCAGTGGTCAACGCGGCACTCTCTAGCTGCCATGAGCACTTTTTACTATGCGCACCCAACCAGAGTGACGGGAGGAGCACATTTCAGAAAACGTGCTCAGCTCGTCGAGAAAATGCTATTTAAGCAATCAAATTAAAAATGCACCTAAAACCTAAAACAAACGTTGCACGTGGTTATTTCTTCATGCGCAGTGGTCAACGCGGCACTCTCTAGCTGCCAAAAGCACTTTTTAATATGCGCACCCAACCAGAGTGACGGGAGGAGCACATTTCAGAAAACGTGCTCAGCTCGTCGAGAAAATGCGATTTAAGAAATAAAATTAAAAATGCACCCAAAACCTAAACCAAACGTTGCAGATGGTCATTTCTTCATGCGCAGTGGTCAACGCGGCACTCTCTAGCTGCCAAGAGCACTTTTTACTATGTGCACCCAACCAGAGTGACGGGAGGAGCACATTTCAGAAAACGTGCTCAGCTCGACGAGAAAATGCGATTTAAGCAATAAAATTAAAAATGCACCCAAAACCTAAACCAAACGTTGCAGGTGGTTATTTCTTCATGCGCAGTGGTCAACGCGGCACTCTCTAGCTGCCAAGAGCACTTTTTACTATGCGCACCCAACCAGAGTGACGGGAGGAGCACATTTCAGAAAACGTGCTCAGCTCGTCGAGAAAATGCGATTTAAGCAATAAAATTAAAAATGCACCTAAAACCTAAACCAAACGTTGCAGGTGGTTATTTCTTCATGCGCAATGGTCAACGCGGCACTCTCTAGCTGCCAAGAGCACTTTTTACTATGCGCACCCAACCAGAGTGACGGGAGGAGCACATTTCAGAAAACGTGCTCAGCTCGTCGAGAAAATGCGATTTAAGCAATAAAATTATAAATGCACCTAAAACCTAAACCAAACGTTGCAGATGGTCATTTCTTCATGCGCATTGGTCAACGCGGCACTCTCTAGCTGCCAAGAGCACTTTTTACTATGCGCACCCAACCAGAGTGACGGGAGGAGCACATTTCAGAAAACGTGCTCAGCTCGACGAGAAAATGCGATTTAAGCAATAAATTTAAAAATGCACCCAAAACCTAAACCAAACGTTGCAGGTGGTTATTTCTTCATGCGCAGTGGTCAACGCTGCACTCTCTAGCTGCCAAGAGCACTTTTTACTATGCGCACCCAACCAGAGTGACGGGAGTAGCACATTTCAGAAAACGTGCTCAGCTCGTCGAGAAAATGCGATTTAAGCAATAAAATTAATAATGCACCTGAAACCTAAACCAAGCGTTGCAGGTGGTTATTTCTTCATGCGCAGTGGTCAACGCGGCACTCTCTAGCTGCCAAGAGCACTTTTTACTATGCGCGCCCAACCAGAGTGACGGGAGGAGCACATTTAAGAAAACGTGCTCAGCTCGTCGAGAAAATGCGATTTAAGCAATAAAATTAAAAATGCACCTAAAACCTAAACCAAACGTTGGGGGTGGTTATTTCTTCATGTGCAGCAGTCAACGCGGCACTCTCTAGCTGCCAAGAGCACTTTTTACTATGCGCACCCGACCAGAGTGACGGGAGGAGCACATTTCAGAAAACGTGCTCAGCTCGTCGAGAAAATGCGATTTAAGCAATAAAATTAAAAATGCACCTAAAACCTAAACCAAACGTTGCAGGTGGTTATTTCTTCATGCGCAGTGGTCAACGCGGCACTCTCTAGCTGCCAAGAGCACTTTTTACTATGCGCACCCAACCAGAGTGACGGGAGGAGCACATTTCAGAAAACGTGCTCAGCTCGTCGAGAAAATGCGATTTAAGCAATAAAATTAAAGATGCACCTAAGACCTAAACCAAACGTTGCAGGTGGTTATTTCTTCATGCGCAGTGGTCAACGCGGCACTCTCTAGCTGCCAAGAGCACATTTTACTATGCGCACCCAACCAGAGTGACGGGAGGAGCACATTTCAGAAAACGTGCTCAGCTCGTCGAGAAAATGCGATTTAAGCAATAAAATTAAAAATGCACCTAAAACCTAAACCAAACGTTGCAGGTGGTTATTTCTTCATGCGCAGTGGTCAACGCGGCACTCTCTAGCTGCCAAGAGCACTTTTTACTATGCGCACCCAACCAGAGTGACGGGAGGAGCACATTTCAGAAAACGTGCGCAGCTCGTCCAGAAAATGCGATTTAAGCAATAAAATTAAAAATGCACCCAAAACCTAAACCAAACGTTGCAGGTGGTTATTTCTTCATGCGCAGTGGTCAACGCGGCACTCTCTAGCTGCCAAGAGGACTTTTTACTATGCGCACCCAACCAGAGTGACGGGAGGAGCACATTTCATAAAACGTGCTCAGCTCGTCCAGAAAATGCTATTTAAGCAATAAAATTAAAAATGCACCTAAAACCTAAACCAAATGTTGCAGATGGTCATTTCTTCATGCGCAGTGGTCAACGCGGCACTCTCTAGCTGCCAAGAGCACTTTTTACTATGCTTACCCAACCAGAGTGACGGGAGGAGCACATTTCAGAAAACGTGCTCAGCTCGTCGAGACAATGCGATTTAAGCAATAAAATTAAAAATGCACCTAAAACCTAAACCAAACGCTGTAGATGGTCATTTCTTCATGAGCAGTGGTCAACGCGGCAATCTCTAGCTGCCAAGAGCACTTTTTACTATGCGCACCCAACCAGAGTGACGGGAGGAGCACATTTCAGAAAACGTGCTCAGCTCGTCCAGAAAATGCGATTTAAACAATAAAATTAAAAATGCACCCAAAACCTAAACCAAACGTTGCAGGTGGTTATTTCTTCATGCGCAGTGGTCAACGCGGCACTCTCTAGCTGCCAGGAGCACTTTTTACTATGCGCACCCAACCAGAGTGACGGGAGGAGCACATTTCAGAAAACGTGCTCAGCTCGTCGAGAAAATGCGATTTAAGCAATAAAATTAAAAATGCACCCAAAACCTAAACCAAACGTTGCAGGCGGTTATTTCTTCATGCGCAGTGGTCAACGCGGCACTATCTAGCTACCAAGAGCACTTTTTACTATGCGCACCCAACCAGAGTGACGGGAGGAGCACATTTCAGAAAACGTGCTCAGCTCGTCGAGAAAATGCGATTTAAGCAATAAAATTAAAAATGCACCTAAAACCTAAACCAAACGTTGCAGGTGGTTATTTCTTCATGTGCAGCAGTCAACGCGGCACTCTCTAGCTGCCAAGAGCACTTTTTACTATGCGCACCCAACCAGAGTGACGGGAGGAGCACATTTCAGAAAACGTGCTCAGCTCGTCGAGAAAATGCGATTTAAGCAATCAAATTAAAAATGCACCTAAAACCTAAAACAAACGTTGCACGTGGTTATTTCTTCATGCGCAGTGGTCAACGCGGCACTCTCTAGCTGCCAAAAGCACTTTTTACTATGCGCACCCAACCAGAGTGACGGGAGGAGCACATTTCAGAAAACGTGCTCAGCTCGTCGAGAAAATGCGATTTAAGCAATAAAATTAAAAATGCACCCAAAACCTAAACCAAACGTTGCAGGTGGTTATTTCTTCATGCGCAGTGGTCAACGCGGCACTCTCTAGCTGCCAAGAGCACTTTTTACTATGCGCACCCAACCAGAGTGACGGGAGGAGCACATTTCAGAAAACGTGCTCAGCTCGTCGAGAAAATGCGATTTAAGCAATAAAATTAAAAATGCACCTAAAACCTAAACCAAACGTTGCAGGTGGTTATTTCTTCATGCGCAATGGTCAACGCGGCACTCTCTAGCTGCCAAGAGCACTTTTTACTATGCGCACCCAACCAGAGTGACGGGAGGAGCACATTTCAGAAAACGTGCTCAGCTCGTCGAGAAAATGCGATTTAAGCAATAAAATTAAAAATGCACCTAAAACCTAAACCAAACGTTGCAGATGGTCATTTCTTCATGCGCAGTGGTCAACGCGGCACTCTCTAGCTGCCAAGAGCACTTTTTACTATGCGCACCCAACCAGAGTGACGGGAGGAGCACATTTCAGAAAACGTGCTCAGCTCGACGAGAAAATGCGATTTAAGCAATACAATTAAAAATGCACCCAAAACCTAAACCAAACGTTGCAGGTGGTTATTTATTCATGCGCAGTGGTCAACGCGGCACTCTCTAGCTGCCAAGAGCAGTTTTTACTATGCGCACCCAACCAGAGTGACGGGAGGAGCACATTTCAGAAAACGTGCTCAGCTCGTCGAGAAAATGCGATTTAAGCAATAAAATTAAAAATGCACCTAAAACCTAAACCAAACGTTGCAGGTGGTTATTTCTTCATGCGCAATGGTCAACGCGGCACTGTCTAGCTGCCAAGAGCACTTTTTACTATGCACACCCAACCAGAGTGACGGGAGGAGCACATTTCTGAAAACGTGCTCAGCTCGACGAGAAAATGCGATTTAAGCAATAAAATTAAAAATGCACCCAAAACCTAAAACAAACGTTGCACGTGGTTATTTCTTCATGCGCGGTGGTCAACGCGGCACTCTCTAGCTGCCAAGAGCACTTTTTACTATGCGCACCCAACCAGAGTGACGGGAGGAGCACATTTCAGAAAACGTGCTCAGCTCGTCGAGAAAATGCGAATTAAGCAATAAAATTAAAAATGCACCTAAAACCTAAACCAAACGTTGCAGGTGGTTATTTCTTCATGCGCAGTGGTCAACGCGGCACTCTCTAGCTGCCAAGAGCACTTTTTACTATGCGCACCCAACCAGAGTGACGGGAGGAGCACATTTCAGAAAACGTGCTCAGCTCGTCGAGAAAATGCGATTTAAGCAATAAAATTAAAAATGCACCTAAAACCTAAACCAAACGTTGCAGGTGGTTATTTCTTCATGCGCAGCAGTCAACGCGGCACTCTCTAGCTTCCAAGAGCACTTTTTACTATGCGCACCCAACCAGAGTGACGGGAGGAGCACATTTCAGAAAACGTGCTCAGCTCGTCGAGAAAATGCGATTTAAGCAATAAAATTAAAAATGCACCTAAAACCTAAACCAAACGTTGCAGGTGGTTATTTCTTCATGCGCAGTGGTCAACGCGGCACTCTCTAGCTGCCAGGAGCACTTTTTACTATGCGCACCCAACCAGAGTGACGGGAGGAGCACATTTCAGAAAACGTGCTCAGCTCGTCGAGAAAATGCAATTTAAGCAATAAAATTAAAAATGCACATAAAACCTAAACCAAACGTTGCAGGTGGTTATTTCTTCATGCGCAGTGGTCAACGCGGCACTCTCTAGCTGCCAAGAGCACTTTTTACTATGTGCACCCAACCAGAGTGACGGGAGGAGCACATTTCAGAAAACGTGCTCAGCTCGTCGAGAAAATGCAATTTAAGCAATAAAATTAAAAATGCACCTAAAACCTAAACCAAACGTTGCAGATGGTCATTTCTTCATGCGCAGTGGTCAACGCGGCACTCTCTAGCTGCCAAGAGCACTTTTTACTATGCGCACCCAACCAGAGTAACGGCAGGAGCACATTTCAGAAAACGTGCTCAGCTCGTCGAGAAAATGCGATTTAAGCAATAAAATTAAAAATGCACCTAAAACCTAAACCAAACGTTGCAGATGGTCATTTCTTCATGCGCAGCAGTCAACGCGGCACTCTCTAGCTGCCAAGAGCACTTTTTACTATGCGCACCCAACCAGAGTGACGGGAGGAGCACATTTCAGAAAACGTGCTCAGCTCGACGAGAAAATGCGATTTAAGCAATAAAATTAAAAATGCACCCAAAACCTAAACCAAACGTTGCAGATGGTCATTTCTTCTTGCGCAGTGGTCAACGCGGCACTCTCTAGCTGCCAAGAGCACTTTTTACTATGCGCACCAAACCAGAGTGACGGGAGGAGCACATTTCAGAAAACGTGCTCAGCTCGTCGAGAAAATGCGATTTAAGCAATGAAATTAAAAATGCACCTAAAACCTAAACCAAACGTTGCAGGTGGTTATTTCTTCATGCGCAATGGTCAACGCGGCACTCTCTAGCTGCCAAGAGCACTTTTTACTATGCGCACCCAACAAGAGTGACGGGAGGAGCACATTTCAGAAAACGTGCTCAGCTCGTCGAGAAAATGCGATTTAAGCAATAAAATTAAAAATGCACCTAAAACCTAAACCAAACTTGCAGGTGGTTATTTCTTCATGTGCAGTGGTCAACACGGCACTCTCTAGCTGCCAAGAGGACTTTTAACTATGCGCACCCAACCAGAGTGACGGGAGGAGCACATTTCAGAAAACGTGCTCAGCTCGTCGAGAAAATGCGATTTAAGCAATAAAATTAAAAATGCACCTAAAACCTAAACCAAACGTTGCAGGTGGTTATTTCTTCATGCGCAGTGGTCAACGCGGTACTCTCTAGCTGCCAAGAGCACTTTTTACTATGCGCACCCAACCAGAGTGACGGGAGGAGCACATTTCAGAAAACGTGCTCAGCTCGTCGAGAAAATGCGATTTAAGCAATAAAATTAAAAATGCACCTAAAACCTAAACCAAACGTTGCAGATGGTCATTTCTTCATGCGCAGTGGTCAACGCGGCACTCTCTAGCTGCCAAGAGCACTTTTTACTATGCGCACCCAACCAGAGTGACGGGAGGAGCACATTTCAGAAAACGTGCTCAGCTCGTCGAGAAAATGCGATTTAAGCAATAAAATTAAAAATGCACCTAAAACCTAAACCAAACGTTGCAGATGGTCATTTCTTCATGCGCAGTGGTCAACGCGGCACTCTCTAGCTGCCAAGAGCACTTTTTACTATGCGCACCCAACAAGAGTAACGGGAGGAGCACATTTCAGAAAACGTGCTCAGCTCGTCGAGAAAATGCGATTTAAGCAATAAAATTAAAAATGCACCCAAAACCTAAACCAAACGTTGCAGGTGGTTATTTCTTCATGCGCAGTGGTCAACGCGGCACTCTCTAGCTGCCAAGAGCACTTTTTACTATGCGCACCCAACCAGAGTGACGGGAGGAGCACATTTCAGAAAACGTGCTCAGCTCGTCCAGAAAATGCGATTTAAGCAATAAAATTAAAAATGCACCCAAAACCTAAACCAAACGTTGCAGGTGGTTATTTCTTCATGCGCAGTGGTCAACGCAGCACTCTCTAGCTGCCAAGAGCACATTTTACTATGCGCACCCAACCAGAGTGACGGGAGGAGCACATTTCAGAAAACGTGCTCAGCTCGTCGAGAAAATGCGATTTAAGCAATAAAATTAAAAATGCACCCAAAACCTAAACCAAACGTTGCAGGTGGTTATTTCTTCATGCGCAGTGGTCAACGCGGCACTCTCTAGCTGCCAAGAGCACTTTTTACTATGCGCACCCAACCAGAGTGACAGGAGGAGCACATTTCAGAAAACGTGCTCAGCTCGTCGAGAAAATGCGATTTAAGCAATAAAATTAAAAATGCACCTAAAACCTAAACCAAACGTTGCAGATGGTCATTTCTTCATGCGCAGTGGTCAACGCGGCACTCTCTAGCTGCCAAGAGCACTTTTTACTATGCGCACCCAACCAGAGTGACGGGAGGAGCACATTTCAGAAAACGTGCTGAGCTCGTCGAGAAAATGCGATTTAAGCAATAAAATTAAAAATGCACCTAAAACCTAAACCAAACGTTGCAGGTGGTTATTTCTTCATGCGCAGTGGTCAACGCGGCACTCTCTAGCTGCCAAGAGCACTTTTTGCTATGCGCACCCAACAAGAGTGACGGGAGGAGCACATTTCAGAAAACGTGCTCAGCTCGTCGAGAAAATGCGATTTAAGCAATCAAATTAAAAATGCACCTAAAACCTAAACCAAACGTTGCAGATGGTCATTTCTTCATGCGCAGTGGTCAACGCGGCACTCTCTAGCTGCCAAGAGCACTTTTTATTATGCGCACCCAACCAGAGTGACGGGAGGAGCACATTTCAGAAAACGTGTTCAGCTCGTCGAGAAAATGCGATTTAAGCAATAAAATTAAAAATGCACCCAAAACCTAAACCAAACGTTGCAGATGGTCATTTCTTCATGCGCAGTGGTCAACGCGGCACTCTCTAGCTGCCAAGAACACTTTTTACTATGCGCACCCGACCAGAGTGACGGGAGGAGCACATTTCAGAAAACGTGCTCAGCTCGACGAGAAAATGCGATTTAAGCAATAAAATTAAAAATGCACCCAAAACCTAAACCAAACGTTGCAGGTGGTTATTTCTTCATGCGCAGTGGTCAACGCGGCACTCTCTAGCTGCCAAGAGCACTTTTTACTATGCGCATCCAACCAGAGTGACGGGAGGAGCACATTTCAGAAAACGTGCTCAGCTCGTCGAGAAAATGCGATTTAAGCAATAAAATTAAAAATGCACCTAAAACCTAAACCAAACGTTGCGGGTGGTTATTTCTTCGTGCGCAGTGGTCAACGCGGCACTCTCTAGCTGCCAAGAGCACTTTTTACTATGCGCACCCAACCAGAGTGACGGGAGGAGCACATTTCAGAAAACGTGCTCAGCTCGTCGAGAAAATGCGATTTAAGCAATAAAATTAAAAATGCACCCAAAACCTAAACCAAACGTTGCAGGTGGTTATTTCTTCATGCGCAGTGGTCAACGCGGCACTCTCTAGCTGCCAAGAGCACTTTTTACTATGTGCATCCAACCAGAGTGACGGGAGGAGCACATTTCAGAAAACGTGCTCAGCTCGTCGAGAAAATGCGATTTAAGCAATGAAATTAAAAATGCACCTAAAACCTAAACCAAACGTTGCAGGTGGTTATTTCTTCATGCGCAATGGTCAACGCGGCACTCTCTAGCTGCCAAGAGCACTTTTTACTATGCGCACCCAACCAGAGTGACGGGAGGAGCACATTTCAGAAAACGTGCTCAGCTCGTCGGGAAAATGCGATTTAAGCAATAAAATTAAAAATGCACCTAAAACCTAAACCAAACGTTGCAGATGGTCATTTCTTCATGCGCAGCAGTCAACGCGGCACTCTCTAGCTGCCAAGAGCACTTTTTACTATGCGCACCCAACCAGAGTGACGGGAGGAGCACATTTCAGAAAACGTGCTCAGCTCGACGAGAAAATGCGATTTAAGCAATAAAATTAAAAATGCACCCAAAACCTAAACCAAACGTTGCAGATGGTCATTTCTTCTTGCGCAGTGGTCAACGCGGCACTCTCTAGCTGCCAAGAGCACTTTTTACTATGCGCACCCAACCAGAGTGACGGGAGGAGCACATTTCAGAAAACGTGCTCAGCTCGTCGAGAAAATGCGATTTAAGCAATGAAATTAAAAATGCACCTAAAACCTAAACCAAACGTTGCAGGTGGTTATTTCTTCATGCGCAATGGTCAACGCGGCACTCTCTAGCTGCCAAGAGCACTTTTTACTATGCGCACCCAACCAGAGTGACGGGAGGAGCACATTCCAGAAAACGTGCTCAGCTCGTCGAGAAAATGCGATTTAAGCAATAAAATTAAAAATGCACCCAAAACCTAAACCAAACGTTGCAGATGGTCATTTCTTCATGTGCAGTGGTGAACGCGGCACTCTCTAGCTGCCAAGAGCACTTTTTACTATGCGCACCCAACCAGAGTGACAGGAGGAGCACATTTCAGAAAACGTGCTCAGCTCGTTGAGAAAATGCGATTTAAGCAATAAAATTAAAAATGCACCCAAAACCTAAACCAAACGTTGCAGGTGGTTATTTCTTCATGCGCAGTGGTCAACGCGGCACTCTCTAGCTGCCAAGAGCACTTTTTACTATGCGCACCCAACCAGAGTGACGGGAGGAGCGCATTTCAGAAAACGTGCTCAGCTCGACGAGAAAATGCGATTTAAGCAATAAAATTAAAAATGCACCCAAAACCTAAACCAAACGTTGCAGGTGGTTATTTCTTCATGCGCAGCAGTCAACGCGGCACTCTCTAGCTGCCAAGAGCACTTTTTACTATGCGCACCCAACCAGAGTGACGGGAGGAGCACATTTCAGAAAACGTGCTCAGCTCGTCGAGAAAATGAGATTTAAGCAATAAAATTAAAAATGCACCTAAAACCTAAACCAAACGTTGCAGGTGGTTATTTCTTCATATGCAGCAGTCAACGCGGCACTCTCTAGCTGCCAAGAGCACTTTTTACTATGCGCACCCAACCAGAGTGACGGGAGGAGCACATTTCAGAAAACGTGCTCAGCTCGTCGAGAAAATGCGATTTAAGCAATAAAATTAAAAATGCACCCAAAACCTAAACCGATCGTTGCAGGTGGTTATTTCTTCATGCGCAGTGGTCAACGCGGCACTCTCTAGCTGCCAAGAGCACTTTTTACTATGCGCACCCAACCAGAGTGACGGGAGGAGCACATTTCAGAAAACGTGCTCAGCTCGTCCAGAAAATGCGATTTAAGCAATAAAATTAAAAATGCACCTAAAACCTAAACCAAACGTTGCAGATGGTCATTTCTTCATGCGCAATGGTCAACGCAGCACTCTCTAACTGCCAAGAGCACTTTTTACTATGCACACCCAACCAGAGTGACGGGAGGAGCACATTTCAGAAAACGTGCTCAGCTCGTCGAGATAATGCGATTTAAGCAATAAAATTAAAAATGCACCTAAAAACCTAAACCAAACGTTGCAGGTGGTTATTTCTTCATGCGCATTGGTCAACGCGGCACTCTCTAGCTGCCAAGAGCACTTTTTACTATGTGCACCCAACCAGAGTGACGGGAGGAGCACATTTCAGAAAACGTGCTCAGCTCGTCGAGAAAATGCGATTTAAGCAATAAAATTAAAAAATGCACCCAAAACATTAAACCAAACGTTGCAGGTGGTTATTTCTTCATGCGCAGTGGTCAACGCGGCACTCTCTAGCTGCCAAGAGCATTTTTTACTATGCGCACCCAACCAGAGTGACGGGAGGAGCACATTTCAGAAAACGTGCTCAGCTCGTCGAGAAAATGCGATTTAAGCAATAAAATTAAAAATGCACCTAAAATTAAAACCAAACGTTGCAGATGGTTATTTCTTCATGCGCAGTGGTCAACGCGGCACTCTCTAGCTGCCAAGAGCACTTTTTACTATGTGCACCCAACCAGAGTGACGGGAGGAGCACATTTCAGAAAACGTGCTCAGCTCGTCGAGAAAATGCGATTTAAGCAATACAATTAAAATTGCATCTAAAACCTAAACCAAACGTTGCAGGTAGTTATTTCTTCATGCGCAGTGGTCAACGCGGCATTCTCTAGCTGCCAAGAGCACTTTTTACTATGCGCACCCAACCAGAGTGACGGGAGGAGCACATTCCAGAAAACGTGCTCAGCTCGTCGAGAAAATGCGATTTAAGCAATAAAATTAAAAATGCACCCAAAACCTAAACCAAACGTTGCAGATGGTTATTTCTTCATGCGCAGTGGTCAACAAGGCACTCTCTAGCTGCCAAGAGCACTTTTTACTATGCGCACCCACCCAGAGTGACGGGAGGAGCACATTCCAGAAAACGTGCTCAGCTCGTCGAGAAAATGCGATTTAAGCAATAAAATTAAAAATGCACCCAAAACCTAAACCAAACGTTGCAGATGGTCATTTCTTTATGTGCAGTGGTCAACGCGGCACTCTCTAGCTGCCAAGAGCACTTTTTACTATGCACACCCAACCAGAGTGACGGGAGGAGCGCATTCCAGAAAACGTGCTCAGCTCGTCGAGAAAATGCGATTTAAGCAATAAAATTAAAAATGCACCCAAAACCTAAACCAAACGTTGCAGATGGTCATTTCTTCATGTGCAGTGGTGAACCCGGCACTCTCTAGCTGCCAAGAGCACTTTTTACTATGCCCACCCAATCAGAGTGACAGGAGGAGCACATTTCAGAAAACGTGCTCAGCTCGTTGAGAAAATGCGATTTAAGCAATACAATTAAAAATGCACCCAAAACCTAAACCAAACGTTGCAGGTGGTTATTTCTTCATGCGCAGTGGTCAACGCGGCACTCTCTAGCTGCCAAGAGCACTTTTTACTATGCGCACCCAACCAGAGTGACGGGAGGAGCGCATTTCAGAAAACGTGCTCAGCTCGACGAGAAAATGCGATTTAAGCAATACAATTAAAAATGCACCTAAAACCTAAACCAAACGTTGCAGATGGTCATTTCTTCATGCGCAGTGGTCAACGCGGCACTCTCTAGCTGCCAAGAGCACTTTTTACTATACACACCCAACCAGAGTGACGGGAGGAGCACATTCCAGAAAACGTGCTCAGCTCGTCGAGAAAATGCGATTTAAGCAATAAAATTAAAAATGCACCCAAAACCTAAACCAAACGTTGCAGATGGTCATTTCTTTATGTGCAGTGGTCAACGCGGCACTCTCTAGCTGCCAAGAGCACTTTTTACTATGCACACCCAACCAGAGTGACGGGAGGACCGCATTCCAGAAAACGTGCTCAGCTCGTCGAGAAAATGCGATTTAAGCAATGAAATTAAAAATGCACCCAAAACCTAAACCAAACGTTGCAGATGGTCATTTCTTCATGTGCAGTGGTGAACGCGGCACTCTCTAGCTGCCAAGAGCACTTTTTACTATGCCCACCCAATCAGAGTGACAGGAGGAGCACATTTCAGAAAACGTGCTCAGCTCGTTGAGAAAATGCGATTTAAGCAATACAATTAAAAATGCACCCAAAACCTAAACCAAACGTTGCAGGTGGTTATTTCTTCATGCGCAGTGGTCAACGCGGCACTCTCTAGCTGCCAAGAGCACTTTTTACTATGCGCACCCAACCAGAGTGACGGGAGGAGCGCATTTCAGAAAACGTGCTCAGCTCGACGAGAAAATGCGATTTAAGCAATACAATTAAAAATGCTCCTAAAACCTAAACCAAACGTTGCAGATGGTCATTTCTTCATGCGCAGTGGTCAACGCGGCACTCTCTAGCTGCCAAGAGCACTTTTTACTATGCGCACCCAACCAGAGTGACGGGAGGAGCACATTTCAGAAAACGTGCTCAGCTCGTCCAGACAATGCGATTTAAGCAATAAAATTAAAAATGCACCCAAAACCTAAACCAAACGTTGCAGGTGGTTATTTCTTCATGCGCAGTGGTCAACGCGGCACTCTCTAGCTGCCAAGAGCACTTTTTACTATGCGCACCCAACCAGAGTGACGGGAGGAGCACATTTCAGAAAACGTGCTCAGCTCGTCGAGAAAATGCGATTTAAGCAATAAAATTTAAAATGCACCTAAAACCTAAACCTGTTCCCCAAGTCGCCGCCCGAGTGCGGTGCGGTTCGGTTCCCCAAGTCGCCGCCCGAGTGCGGCGCGGTTCGGTTCCCCAAGTCGCCGCCCGAGTGCGGCGCAGTTCGGTTCCCCTAGTTTTTTTTTTTGGGACGTCGGGAGACGTCCCTTGTGGGGGGGGTTCTGTCACGTCGCCCCCAACTGCTCCACTATGTGTCTGTTGTCTTGGTTTCTGTCTGTGTGCTCGCCCCTCCCCTCCTGTGTGCCCATGATCAGTGTGATTGTTCCCACCTGCCTCTCGTTACCTGTCTTGTATAAAAGTCCTGTCTGCCCCTCACTTGGTCGTCCTGCTCCATGCTCCACAACCGACCGTGACAAAACCAAACGTTGCAGGTGGTTATTTCTTCATGCGCAGTGGTCAACGCGGCACTCTCTAGCTGCCAAGAGCACTTTTTACTATGCGCACCCAACCAGAGTGACGGGAGGAGCACATTCCAGAAAACGTGCTCAGCTCGTCGAGAAAATGCGATTTAAGCAATAAAATTAAAAATGCACCCAAAACCTAAACCAAACGTTGCAGATGGTCATTTCTTCATGTGCAGTGGTGAACGCGGCACTCTCTAGCTGCCAAGAGCACTTTTTACTATGCGCACCCAACCAGAGTGAAAGGAGGAGCACATTTCAGAAAACGTGCTCAGCTCGTTGAGAAAATGCGATTTAAGCAATAAAATTAAAAATGCACCTAAAACCTAAACCAAACGTTGCAGGTGGTTATTTCTTCATGCGCAGTGGTCAACGCGGCACTCTCTAGCTGCCAAGAGCACTTTTTACTATGCGCACCCAACCAGAGTGACGGGAGGAGCGCATTTCAGAAAACGTGCTCAGCTCGTCGAGAAAATGCGATTTAAGCAATAAAATTAAAAATGCACCCAAAACCTAAACCAAACGTTGCAGGTGGTTATTTCTTCATGCGCAGTGGTCAACGCGGCACTCTCTAGCTGCCAAGAGCACTTTTTTACTATGCGCACCCAACCAGAGTGACGGGAGGAGCACATTTCAGAAAACGTGCTCAGCTCGTCGAGAAAATGAGATTTAAGCAATAAAATTAAAAATGCACCTAAAACCTAAACCAAACGTTGCAGGTGGTTATTTCTTCATATGCAGCAGTCAACGCGGCACTCTCTAGCTGCCAAGAGCACTTTTTACTATGCGCACCCAACCAGAGTGACGGGAGGAGCACATTTCAGAAAACGTGCTCAGCTCGTCGAGAAAATAAGATTTAAGCAATAAAATTAAAAATGCACCTAAAAACCTAAACCAAACGTTGCAGGTGGTTATTTCTTCATGCGCATTGGTCAACGCGGCACTCTCTAGCTGCCAAGAGCACTTTTTACTATGTGCACCCAACCAGAGTGACGGGAGGAGCACGTTTCAGAAAACGTGCTCAGCTCGTCGAGAAAATGCGATTTAAGCAATAAAATTAAAAATGCACCCAAAACATTAAACCAAACGTTGCAGGTGGTTATTTCTTCATGCGCAGTGGTCAACGCGGCACTCTCTAGCTGCCAAGAGCATTTTTTACTATGCGCACCCAACCAGAGTGACGGGAGGAGCACATTTCAGAAAACGTGCTCAGCTCGTCGAGAAAATGCGATTTAAGCAATAAAATTAAAAATGCACCTAAAACCTAAACCAAACGTTGCAGGTGGTTATTTCTTCGTGCGCAGCAGTCAACGCGGCACTCTCTAGCTGCCAAGAGCACTTTTTACTATGCGCACCCAACCAGAGTGACGGGGGGAGCACATTTCAGAAAACGTGCTCAGCTCGTCCAGAAAATGCGATTTAAGCAATAAAATTAAAAATGCACCTAAAACCTAAACCAAACGTTGCAGATGGTCATTTCTTCATGCGCAGTGGTCAACGCGGCACTCTCTAGCTGCCAAGAGCACTTTTTACTATGCACACCCAACCAGAGTGACGGGAGGAGCACATTTCAGAAAACGTGCTCAGCTCGTCCAGACAATGCGATTTAAGCAATAAAATTAAAAATGCACCCAAAACCTAAACCAAACGTTGCAGGTGGTTATTTCTTCATGCGCAGTGGTCAACGCGGCACTCTCTAGCTGCCAAGAGCACTTTTTACTATGCGCACCCAACCAGAGTGACGGGAGGAGCACATTTCAGAAAACGTGCTCAGCTCGTCGAGAAAATGCGATTTAAGCAATACAATTAAAAATGCACCTAAAACCTAAACCAAACGCTGCAGATGGTCATTTCTTCATGCGCAGTGGTCAACGCGGCACTCTCTAGCTGCCAAGAACACTTTTTACTATACACACCCAACCAGAGTGACGGGAGGAGCACATTCCAGAAAACGTGCTCAGCTCGTCGAGAAAATGCGATTTAAGCAATAAAATTAAAAATGCACCCAAAACCTAAACCAAACGTTGCAGGTGGTTATTTCTTCATGCACAGTGGTCAACGCGGCACTCTCTAGCTGCCAAGAGCACTTTTTACTATGCGCACCCAACCAGAGTGACGGGAGGAGCACATTTCAGAAAACGTGCTCAGCTCGTCGAGAAAATGCGATTTAAGCAATAAAATTAAAAATGCACCCAAAACCTAAACCAAACGTTGCAGGTGGTTATTTCTTCATATGCAGCAGTCAACGCGGCACTCTCTAGCTGCCAAGAGCACTTTTTACTATGCGCACCCAACCAGAGTGACGGGAGGAGCACATTTCAGAAAACGTGCTCAGCTCGTCGAGAAAATGCGATTTAAGCAATAAAATTAAAAATGGACCCAAAACCTAAACCAAACGTTGCAGATGGTCATTTCTTCATGTGCAGTGGTCAACGCGGCACTCTCTAGCTGCCAAGAGCACTTTTTACTATGCACACCCAACCAGAGTGACGGGAGGAGCACATTTCAGAAAACGTGCTCAGCTCGTCGAGAAAATGCGATTTAAGCAATAAAATTAAAAATGCACCCAAAACCTAAACCAAACGTTGCAGGTGGTTATTTCTTCATGCGCAGTGGTCAACGCGGCACTCTCTAGCTGCCAAGAGCACTTTTTACTATGCGCACCCAACCAGAGTGACGGGAGGAGCACATTTCAGAAAACGTGCTCAGCTCGTCCAGAAAATGCGATTTAAGCAATAAAATTAAAAATGCACATAAAACCTAAACCAAACGTTGCAGATGGTCATTTCTTCATGCGCAGTGGTCAACGCGGCACTCTCTAGCTGCCAAGAGCACTTTTTACTATGCACACCCAACCAGAGTGACGGGAGGAGCGCATTTTAGAAAACGTGCTCAGCTCGACGAGAAAATGCGATTTAAGCAATAAAATTAAAAATGCACCCAAAACCTAAACCAAACGTTGCAGGTGGTTATTTCTTCATGCGCAGTGGTCAACGCGGCACTCTCTAGCTGCCAAGAGCACTTTTTACTATGCGCACCCAACCAGAGTGACAGGAGGAGCACATTTCAGAAAACGTGCTCAGCTCGTCGAGAAAATGCGATTTAAGCAATAAAATTAAAAATGCACCCAAAACCTAAACCAAACGTTGCAGGTGGTTATTTCTTCATATGCAGCAGTCAACGCGGCACTCTCTAGCTGCCAAGAGCACTTTTTACTATGCGCACCCAACCAGAGTGACGGGAGGAGCACATTTCAGAAAACGTGCTCAGCTCGTCGAGAAAATGCGATTTAAGCAATAAAATAAAAAATGCACCTAAAACCTAAACCAAACGTTGCAGGTGGATATTTCTTCATGCGCAGTGGTCAACGCGGCACTCTCTAGCTGCCAAGAGCACTTTTTACTATGCGCACCCAACCAGAGTGACGGGAGGAGCACATTTCAGAAAACGTGCTCAGCTCGTCGAGAAAATGCGATTTAAGCAATAAAATTAAAAATGCACCTAAAACCTAAACCAAACGTTGCAGGTGGTTATTTCTTCATGCGCAGTGGTCAACGCGGCACTCTCTCGCTGCCAAGAGCACTTTTTACTATGCGCACCCAACCAGAGTGACGGGAGGAGCACATTTCAGAAAACGTGCTCAGCTCATCGAGAAAATGCGATTTAAGCAATAAAATTAAAAATGCACCTAAAACCTAAACCAAACGTTGCAGGTGGTTATTTCTTCATGCGCAGTGGTCAACGCGGCACTCTCTAGCTGCCAAGAGCACTTTTTACTATGCGCACCCAACCAGAGTGACGGGAGGAGCACATTTCAGAAAACGTGCTCAGCTCGTCGAGAAAATGCGATTTAAGCAATAAAATTAAAAATGCACCTAAAACCTAAACCAAACGTTGCAGGTGGTTATTTCTCCGTGCGCAGCAGTCAACGCGGCACTCTCTAGCTGCCAAGAGCACTTTTTACTATGCGCACCCAACCAGAGTGACGGGAGGAGCACATTTCAGAAAACGTGCTCAGCTCGTCGAGTAAATGCAATTTAAGCAATAAAATTAAAAATGCACCCAAAACCTAAACAAAACGTTGCAGGTGGTTATTTCTTTATGCGCAGTGGTCAACGCGGCACTCTCTAGCTGCCAAGAGCACTTTTTACTATGCGCACCCAACCAGAGTGACGGGAGGAGCACATTCCAGAAAACGTGCTCAGCTCGTCGAGAAAATGCGATTTAAGCAATAAAATTAAAAATGCACCCAAAACCTAAACCAAACGTTGCAGATGGTCATTTCTTCATGCGCAGTGGTTAACGCGGCACTCTCTAGCTGCCAAGAGCACTTTTTACTATGCGCACCCAACCAGAGTGACGGGAGGAGCACATTTCAGAAAACGTGCTCAGCTCGTTGAGAAAATGCGATTTAAGCAATAAAATTAAAAATGCACCCAAAACCTAAACCAAACGTTGCAGGTGGTTATTTCTTCATGCGCAGTGGTCAACGCGGCACTCTCTAGCTGCCAAGAGCACTTTTTACTATGCACAGCCAACCAGAGTGACGGGAGGAGCGCATTTCAGAAAACGTGCTCAGCTCGACGAGAAAATGCGATTTAAGCAATAAAATTAAAAATGCACCCAAAACCTAAACCAAACGTTGCAGGTGGTTATTTCTTCATGCGCAGTGGTCAACGCAGCACTCTCTAGCTGCCAAGAGCACTTTTTACGATGCACACCCAACCAGAGAAACGGGAGGAGCGCATTTCAGAAAAGGTGCTCAGCTCGACGAGAAAATGCGATTTAAGCAATAAAATTAAAAATGCACCCAAAACCTAAACCAAACGTAGCAGGTGGTAATTTCTTCATGCGCAGTGGTCAACGCGGCACTCTCTAGCTGCCAAGAGCACTTTTTACTATGCGCACCCAACCAGAGTGACGGGAGGAGCACATTTCAGAAAACGTGCTCAGCTCGTCGAGAAAATGCGATTTAAGCAATAAAATTAAAAATGCACCCAAAACCTAAACCAAACGTTGCAGGTGGTTATTTCTTCATGCGCAGTGGTCAACGCGGCACTCTCTAGCTGCCAAGAGCACTTTTTACTATGCGCACCCAACCAGAGTGACGGGAGGAGCACATTTCAGAAAACGTGCTCAGCTCGTCCAGAAAATGCGATTTAAGCAATAAAATTAAAAATGCACCTAAAACCTAAACCAAACGTTGCAGATGGTCATTTCTTCATGCGCAGTGGTCAACGCGGCACTCTCTAGCTGCCAAGAGCACTTTTTACTATGCGCACCCAACCAGAGTGACGGGAGGAGCGCATTTTAGAAAACGTGCTCAGCTCGACGAGAAAATGCGATTTAAGCAATAAAATTAAAAATGCACCCAAAACCTAAACCAAACGTTGCAGATGGTTATTTCTTCATTCGCAGTGGTCAACGCGGCACTCTCTAGCTGCCAAGAGCACTTTTTACTATGCGCACCCAACCAGAGTGACGGGAGGAGCACATTTCAGAAAACGTGCTCAGCTCGTCGAGAAAATGCGATTTAAGCAATAAAATTAAAAATGCACCCAAAACCTAAACCAAACGTTGCAGGTGGTTATTTCTTCATGCGCAGTGGTCAACGCGGCACTCTCTAGCTGCCAAGAGCACTTTTTACTATGCGCACCCAACCAG
Source organism: Syngnathus scovelli (assembly GCF_024217435.2). NCBI lineage: Eukaryota > Metazoa > Chordata > Actinopteri > Syngnathiformes > Syngnathidae > Syngnathus > Syngnathus scovelli. The sequence goes on along the minus strand of NW_026061342.1, from coordinate 1,486,415 downwards.
AGTGACGGGAGGAGCACATTTCAGAAAACGTGCTCAGCTCGTCGAGAAAATGCGATTTAAGCAATAAAATTAAAAATGCACCCAAAACCTAAACCAAACGTTGCAGGTGGTTATTTCTTCATATGCAGCAGTCAACGCGGCACTCTCTAGCTGCCAAGAGCACTTTTTACTATGCGCACCCAACCAGAGTGACGGGAGGAGCACATTTCAGAAAACGTGCTCAGCTCGTCGAGAAAATGCGATTTAAGCAATAAAATAAAAAATGCACCTAAAACCTAAACCAAACGTTGCAGGTGGATATTTCTTCATGCGCAGTGGTCAACGCGGCACTCTCTAGCTGCCAAGAGCACTTTTTACTATGCGCACCAAACCAGAGTGACGTGAGGAGCACATTTCAGAAAACGTGCTCAGCTCGTCGAGAAAATGCGATTTAAGCAATAAAATTAAAAATGCACCCAAAACATTAAACCAAAGGTTGCAGGTGGTAATTTCTTCATGCGCAGTGGTCAACGCGGCACTCTCGCTGCCAAGAGCATTTTTTACTATGCGCACCCAACCAGAGTGACGGGAGGAGCACATTTCAGAAAACGTGCGCAGCTCGTCGAGAAAATGCGATTTAAGCAATAAAATTAAAAATGCACCCAAAACCTAAACCAAACGTTGCAGATGGTCATTTCTTCATGCGCAGTGGTCAACGCGGCACTCTCTAGCTGCCAAGAGCACGTTTTACTATGCGCACCCAACCAGAGTGACGGGAGGAGCACATTTCAGAAAACGTGCTCAGCTCGTTGAGAAAATGCGATTTAAGCAATAAAATTAAAAATGCACCCAAAACCTAAACCAAACGTTGCAGATGGTCATTTCTTCATGCGCAGTGGTCAACGCGGCACTCTCTAGCTGCCAAGAGCACTTTTTACTATGCACACCCAACCAGAGTGACGGGAGGAGCACATTTAAGAAAACGTGCTCAGCTCGTCGAGAAAATGCGATTTAAGCAATAAAATTAAATATGCAACTAAAACCTAAACCAAACGCTTCAGATGGTCATTTCTTCATGCGCAGTGGTCAACGCGGCACTCTCTAGCTGCCAAGAGCACTTTTTACTATACACACCCAACCAGAGTGACGGGAGGAGCACATTTCAGAAAACGTGCTCAGCTCGTCGAGAAAATGCAATTTAAGCAATAAAATTAAAAATGCACCCAAAACCTAAACCAAACGTTGCAGGTGGTTATTTCTTCATGCGCAGTGGTCAACGCGGCACTCTCTAGCTGCCAAGAGCACTTTTTACTATGCGCACCCAACCAGAGTGACGGGAGGAGCGCATTTCAGGAAACGTGCTCAGCTCGTCGAGAAAATGCGATTTAAGCAATAAAATTAAAAATGCACCCAAAACCTAAACCAAACGTTGCAGATGGTCATTTCTTCATGCGCAGTGGTCAACGCGCCACTCTCTAGCTGCCAAGAGCACTTTTTACTATGCACACCCAACCAGAGTGACGGGAGGAGCGCATTTTAGAAAACGTGCTCAGCTCGACGAGAAAATGCGATTTAAGCAATAAAATTAAAAATGCACCCAAAACCTAAACCAAACGTTGCAGGTGGTTATTTCTTCATGCGCAGTGGTCAACGCGGCACTCTCTAGCTGCCAAGAGCACTTTTTACTATGCGCACCCAACCAGAGTGACGGGAGGAGCACATTTCAGAAAACGTGCTCAGCTCGTCGAGAAAATGCGATTTAAGCAATAAAATTAAAAATGCACCCAAAACCTAAACCAAACGTTGCAGGTGGTTATTTCTTCATGCGCAGTGGTCAACGCGGCACTCTCTAGCTGCCAAGAGCACTTTTTACTATGCGCACCCAACCAGAGTGACGGGAGGAGCACATTTCAGAAAACGTGCTCAGCTCGTCCAGAAAATGCGATTTAAGCAATAAAATTAAAAATGCACCTAAAACCTAAACCAAACGTTGCAGATGGTCATTTCTTCATGCGCAGTGGTCAACGCGGCAATCTCTAGCTGCCAAGAGCACTTTTTACTATGCACACCCAACCAGAGTGACGGGAGGAGCACATTTCAGAAAACGTGCTCAGCTCGTTGAGAAAATGCGATTTAAGCAATGAAATTAAAAATGCACCCAAAACCTAAACCAAACGTTGCAGGTGGTTATTTCTTCATGCGCAGTGGTCAACGCGGCACTCTCTAGCTGCCAAGAGCACTTTTTACTATGCGCACCCAACCAGAGTGACGGGAGGAGCACATTTCAGAAAACGTGCTCAGCTCGTCCAGAAAATGCGATTTAAGCAATAAAATTAAAAATGCACCCAAAACCTAAACCAAACGTTGCAGGAGGTTATTTCTTCATGCGCAGTGGTAAACGCGGCACTCTCTAGCTGCCAAGAGCACTTTTTACTATGCGCACCCAACCAGAGTGACGGGAGGAGCACATTTCAGAAAACGTGCTCAGCTCGTCGAGGAAATGCGATTTAAGCAATAAAATAAAAAATGCACCTAAAACCTAAACCAAACGTTGCAGGTGGATATTTCTTTATGCGCAGTGGTCAACGCGGCACTCTCTAGCTGCCAAGAGCACTTTTTACTATGCGCACCCAACCAGAGTGACGTGAGGAGCACATTTCAGAAAACGTGCTCAGCTCGTCGAGAAAATGCAATTTAAGCAATAACATTAAAAATGCACCTAAAACCTAAACCAAACGTTGCAGGTGGTTATTTCTTCATGCGCAGTGGTCAACGCGGCACTCTCTCGCTGCATAGAGCACTTTTTACTATGCGCACCCAACCAGAGTGACGGGAGGAGCACATTTCAGAAAACGGTCTCAGCTCGTCGAGAAAATGCGATTTAAGCAATAAAATTAAAAATGCACCTAAAACCTAAACCAAACGTTGCAGGTGGTTATTTCTTCGTGCGCAGCAGTCAACGCGGCACTCTCTAGCTGCCAAGAGCACTTTTTACTATGCGCACCCAACCAGAGTGACGGGAGGAGCACATTTCAGAAAACGTGCTCAGCTCGTCGAGTAAATGCGATTTAAGCAATAAAATTAAAAATGCACCCAAAACCTAAACCAAACGTTGCAGGTGGTTATTTCTTCATGCGCAGTGGTCAACGCGGCAGTCTCTAGCTGCCAAGAGCACTTTTTACTATGCGCACCCAACCAGAGTGACGGGAGGAGCACATTTCAGAAAACGTGCTCAGCTCGTCCAGAAAATGCGATTTAAGCAATAAAATTAAAAATGCACCTAAAACCTAAACCAAACGTTGCAGATGGTCATTTCTTCATGCGCAGTGGTCAACGCGGCACTCTCTAGCTACCAAGAGCATTTTTTACTATGCGCACCCAACCAGAGTGACGGGAGGAGCACATTTCAGAAAACGTGCTCAGCTCGTCGAGAAAATGCGATTTAAGCAATAAAATTAAAAATGCACCCAAAACCTAAACCAAACGTTGCAGGTGGTTATTTCTTAATGCGCAGTGGTCAACGCGGCACTCTCTAGCTGCCAAGAGCACTTTTTACTATGCACACCCAACCAGAGTGACGGGAGGAGCACATTTCAGAAAACGTGCTCAGCTCGTCGAGAAAATGCGATTTAAGCAATAAAATTAAAAATGCACCTAAAACCTAAACCAAACGTTGCAGGTGGTTATTTCTTCATGCGCAGTGGTCAACGCGGCACTCTCTAGCTGCCAAGAGCACTTTTTACTATGCGCACCCAACCAGAGTGACGGGAGGAGCACATTTCAGAAAACGTGCTCAGCTCGTCGAGTAAATGCAATTTAAGCAATAAAATTAAAAATGCACCCAAAACCTAAACCAAACGTTGCAGGTGGTTATTTCTTCATGCGCAGTGGTCAACGCGGCACTCTCTAGCTGCCAAGAGCACTTTTTACTATGCGCACCCAACCAGAGTGACGGGAGGAGCGCATTTCAGAAAACGTGCTCAGCTCGTCGAGAAAATGCGATTTAAGCAATAAAATTAAAAATGCACCTAAAACCTAAACCAAAAGTTGCAGGTGGTTATTTCTTCATGCGCAGCAGTCAACACGGCACTCTCTAGCTGCCAAGAGCACTTTTTACTATGCACACCCAACCAGAGTGACGGGAGGAGCGCATTTTAGAAAACGTGCTCAGCTCGACGAGAAAATGCGATTTAAGCAATAAAATTAAAAATGCACCCAAAACCTAAACCAAACGTTGCAGATGGTCATTTCTTCATGTGCAGTGGTCAACGCGGCACTCTCTAGCTGCCAAGAGCACTTTTTACAATGCACACCCAACCAGAGTGACGGGAGGAGCACATTTCAGAAAACGTGCTCAGCTCGTCGAGAAAATGCGATTTAAGCAATAAAATTAAAAATGCACCCAAAACCTAAACCAAACGTTGCAGGTGGTTATTTCTTCATGCGCAGTGGTCAACGCGGCACTCTATAGCTGCCAAGAGCACTCTCTAGCTGCCAAGAGCACTTTTTACTATGCGCACCCAACCAGAGTGACGGGAGGAGCACATTTCAGAAAACGTGCTCAGCTCGTCGAGAAAATGCGATTTAAGCAATAAAATTAAAAATGCACCTAAAACCTAAACCAAACGTTGCAGGTGGTTATTTCTTCATGCGCAGTGGTCAACGCGGCACTCTCTAGCTGCCAAGAGCACTTTTTACTATGCGCACCCAACCAGAGTGACGGGAGGAGCACATTTCAGAAAATGTGCTCAGCTTGTCGAGAAAATGCCATTTAAGCCGTACAATTAAAAATGCACCTAAAACCTAAACCAAACGTTGCAGGTGGTTGTTTCTTCATGCGCAGTGGTCAACGTGGCACTCTCTAGCTGCCAAGAGCACTTTTTACTATGCGCACCCAACCAGAGTGACGGGAGGAGCACATTCCAGAAAACGTGCTCAGCTCGTCGAGAAAATGCGATTTAAGCAATAAAATTAAAAATGCACCCAAAACCTAAACCAAACGTTGCAGATGGTCATTTCTTCATGTGCAGTGGTCAACGCGGCACTCTCTAGCTGCCAAGAGCACTTTTTACTATGCACACCCAACCAGAGTGACGGGAGGAGCGCATTTCAGAAAACGTGCTCAGCTCGTCGAGAAAATGCGATTTAAGCAATAAAATTAAACATGCACCCAAAACCTAAACCAAACGTTGCAGGTGGTTATTTCTTCATGCGCAGTGGTCAACGCGGCACTCTCTAGCTGCCAAGAGCACTTTTTACTATGCGCACCCAACCAGAGTGACAGGAGGAGCACATTTCAGAAAACGTGCTCAGCTCGTCGAGAAAATGCGATTTAAGCAATAAAATTAAAAATGCACCCAAAACCTAAACCAAACGTTGCAGGTGGTTATTTCTTCATATGCAGCAGTCAACGCGGCACTCTCTAGCTGCCAAGAGCACTTTTTACTATGCGCACCCAACCAGAGTGACGGGAGGAGCACATTTCAGAAAACGTGCTCAGCTCGTCGAGAAAATGCAATTTAAGCAATAACATTAAAAATGCACCTAAAACCTAAACCAAACGTTGCAGGTGGTTATTTCTTCATGCGCAGTGGTCAACGCGGCACTCTCTCGCTGCCAAGAGCACTTTTTACTATGCGCACCCAACCAGAGTGACGGGAGGAGCACATTTCAGAAAACGTGCTCAGCTCGTCGAGAAAATGCGATTTAAGCAATAAAATTAAAAATGCACCTAAAACCTAAACCAAACGTTGCAGGTGGTTATTTCTTCATGCGCAGCAGTCAACGCGGCAGTCTCTAGCTGCCAAGAGCACTTTTTACTATGCGCACCCAACCAGAGTGACGGGAGGAGCACATTTCAGAAAACGTGCTCAGCTCGTCCAGAAAATGCGATTTAAGCAATAAAATTAAAAATGCACCTAAAACCTAAACCAAACGTTGCAGATGGTCATTTCTTCATGCGCAGTGGTCAACGCGGCACTCTCTAGCTGCCAAGAGCACTTTTTACTATGCACACCCAACCAGAGTGACGGGAGGAGCACATTTCAGAAAACGTGCTCAGCTCGTCCAGACAATGCGATTTAAGCAATAAAATTAAAAATGCACCCAAAACCTAAACCAAACGTTGCAGGTGGTTATTTCTTAATGCGCAGTGGTCAACGCGGCACTCTCTAGCTGCCAAGAGCACTTTTTACTGTGCGCACCCAACCAGAGTGACGGGAGGAGCGCATTTCAGAAAACGTGCTCAGCTCGTCGAGAAAATGCGATTTAAGCAATAAAATTAAAAATGCACCTAAAACCTAAACCAAACGTTGCAGGTGGTTATTTCTTCATGCGCAGCAGTCAACGCGGCACTCTCTAGCTGCCAAGAGCACTTTTTACTATGCGGACCCAACCAGAGTGACGGGAGGAGCACATTTCAGAAAACGTGCTTAGCTCGTCGAGAAAATGCGATTTAAGCAATAAAATAAAAAATGCACCTACAACCTAAACCAAACGCTGCAGATGGTCATTTCTTCATGTGCAGTGGTCAACGCGGCACTCTCTAGCTGCCAAGAGCACTTTTTACTATGCGCACCCAACCAGAGTGACGGGAGGAGCACATTTCAGAAAACGTGCTCAGCTCGTCGAGAAAATGTGATTTAAGCAATAAAATTAAAAATGCACCCAAAACCTAAACCAAACGTTGCAGGTGGTTATTTCTTCATGCGCAGCAGTCAACGCGGCACTCTCTAGCTGCCAAGAGCACTTTTTAATATGCACACCCAACAAGAGTGACGGGAGGAGCGCATTTCAGAAAACGTGCTCAGCTCGACGAGAACATGCGATTTAAGCAATAAAATTAAAAATGCACCCAAAACCTAAACCAAACGTTGCAGGTGGTTATTTCTTCATGCGCAGTGGTCAACGCGGCACTCTCTAGCTGCCAAGAGCACTTTTTACTATGTGCACCCAACCAGAGTGACGGGAGGAGCACATTTCAGAAAACGTGCTCAGCTCGTCGAGAAAATGCGATTTCAGCAATAAAATTAAAAATGCACCCAAAACCTAAACCAAACGTTGCAGGTGGTTATTTCTTCATGCGCAGTGGTCAACGCGGCACTGTCTAGCTGCCAAGAGCACTTTTTACTATGCGCACCCAACCAGAGTGACGGGAGGAGCACATGTCAGAAAACGTGCTCAGCTCGTCGAGAAAATGCGATTTAAGCAATAAAATTAAAAATGCACCTAAAACCTAAACCAAACGCTGCAGATGGTCATTTCTTCATGCGCAGCGGTCAACGCGGCACTCTCTAGCTGCCAAGAGCACTTTTTACTATGCACACCCAACCAGAGTGACGGGAGGAGCACATTCCAGAAAACGTGCTCAGCTCGTCGAGACAATGCGATTTAAGCAATAAAATTAAAAATGCACCCAAAACCGAAACCAAACGTTGCAGATGGTCATTTCTTCATGCGCAGTGTTCAACGCGGCACTCTCTAGCTGCCAAGAGCACTTTTTACTATGCACACACAACCAGAGTGACGGGAGGAGCACATTTCAGAAAACGTGCTCAGCTCGTCGAGAAAATGCGATTTAAGCAATAAAATTAAAAATGCACCCAAAACCTAAACCAAACGTTGCAGGTGGTTATTTCTTCACGCGCAGTGGTCAACGCGGCACGCTCTAGCTGCCAAGAGCATTTTTTACTATGCGCACCCAACCAGAGTGACGGGAGGAGCACATTTCAGAAAACGTGCTCAGCTCGTCGAGAAAATGCGATTTAAGCAATAAAATTAAAAATGCACCTAAAACCTGAACCAAACGTTGCAGGTGGTTATTTCTTCATGCGCAGTGGTCAACGCGGCACTGTCTAGCTGCCAAGAGCACTTTTTACTATGCGCACCCAACCAGAGTGACGGGAGGAGCACATTTCAGAAAACGTGCTCAGCTCGTCGAGTAAATGCGATTTAAGCAATAAAATTAAAAATGCACCCAAAACCTAAACCAAACGTTGCAGGTGGTTATTTCTTCATGCGCAGTGGTCAACGCGGCAGTCTCTAGCTGCCAAGAGCACTTTTTACTATGCGCACCCAACCAGAGTGACGGGAGGAGCACATTTAGGAAAACGTGCTCAGCTCGTCCAGAAAATGCGATTTAAGCAATAAAATTAAAAATGCACCTAAAACCTAAACCAAACGTTGCAGATGGTCATTTCTTCATGCGCAGTGGTCAACGCGGCACTCTCTAGCTGCCAAGAGCACTTTTTACTATGCACACCCAACCAGAGTGACGGGAGGAGCACATTTCAGAAAACGTGCTCAGCTCGTCCAGACAATGCGATTGAAGCAATAAAATTAAAAATGCACCCAAAACCTAAACCAAACGTTGCAGGTGGTTATTTCTTAATGCGCAGTGGTCAACGCGGCACTCTCTAGCTGCCAAGAGCACTTTTTACTATGCGCACCCAACCAGAGTGACGGGAGGAGCGCATTTCAGAAAACGTGCTCAGCTCGTCGAGAAAATGCGATTTAAGCAATAAAATTAAAAATGCACCTAAAACCTAAACCAAACGTTACAGGTGGTTATTTCTTCATGCGCAGCAGTCAACGCGGCACTCTCTAGCTGCCAAGAGCACTTTTTACTATGCGGACCCAACCAGAGTGACGGGAGGAGCACATTTCAGAAAACGTGCTCAGCTCGTCGAAAAATGCGATTTAAGCAATAAAATAAAAAATGCACCTACAACCTAAACCAAACGCTGCAGATGGTCATTTCTTCATGTGCAGTGGTCAACGCGGAACTCTCTAGCTGCCAAGAGCACCTTTTACTATGCGCACCCAACCAGAGTGACGGGAGGAGCACATTTCAGAAAACGTGCTCAGCTCGTCGAGAAAATGCGATTTAAGCAATAAAATTAAAAATGCACCCAAAACCTAAACCAAACGTTGCAGGTGGTTATTTCTTAGTGCGCAGCAGTCAACGCGGCACTCTCTAGCTGCCAAGAGCACTTTTTAATATGCACACCCAACAAGAGTGACGGGAGGAGCGCATTTCAGAAAACGTGCTCAGCTCGACGAGAACATGCGATTTAAGCAATAAAATTAAAAATGCACCCAAAACCTAAACCAAACGTTGCAGGTGGTTATTTCTTCGTGCGCAGCAGTCAACGCGGCACTCTCTAGCTGCCAAGAACACTTTTTACTATGCGCACCCAACCAGAGTGACGGGAGGAGCACATTTCAGAAAACGTGCTCAGCTCGTCGAGAAAATGCGATTTAAGCAATAAAATTAAAAATGCACCTAAAACCTAAACCAAACGTTGCAGGTGGTTATTTCTTCATGCGCAGTGGTCAACGCGGCACTGTCTAGCTGCCAAGAGCACTTTTTACTATGCGCACCCAACCAGAGTGACGGGAGGAGCACATTTCAGAAAACGTGCTCAGCTCGTCGAGAAAATGCGATTTAAGCAATAAAATTAAAAATGCACCCAAAACCTAAACCAAACGTTGCAGGTGGTTATTTCTTCATGCGCAGTGGTCAACGCGGCACTCTCTAGCTGCCAAGAGCACTTTTTACTATGCGCACCCAACCAGAGTGACGGGAGGAGCACATTTCAGAAAACGTGCTCAGCTCGTCGAGAAAATGCGATTTAAGCAATAAAATTAAAAATGCACATAAAACCTAAACCAAACGTTGCAGGTGGTTATTTTTTCATGCGCAGTGGTCAACGCGGCACTCTCTAGCTGCCAAGAGCACTTTTTACTATACACACCCAACTAGAGTGACGGGAGGAGCACATTCCAGAAAACGTGCTCAGCTCGTCGAGAAAATGCGATTTAAGCAATAAAATTAAAAATGCACCCAAAACCTAAACCAAACGTTGCAGGTGGTTATTTCTTCATGCGCAGCAGTCAACGCGGCACTCTCTAGCTGCCAAGAGCACTTTTTACTATGCGCACCCAACCAGAGGGACGGGAGGAGCACATTTCAGAAAACGTGCTCAGCTCGTCGAGAAAATGCGATTTAAGCAATAAAATTAAAAATGCACCCAAAACCTAAACCAAACGTTGCAGGTGGTTATTTCTTCATGCGCAGTGGTCAACGCGGCACTCTCTAGCTGCCAAGAGGACTTTTTACTATGCGCACCCAACCAGAGTGACGGGAGGAGCACTTTTCAGAAAACGTGCTCAGCTCGTCGAGAAAATGCGAATTAAGCAATAAAATTAAAAATGCACCCAAAACCTAAACCAAACGTTGCAGATGGTCATTTCTTCATGCGCAGTGGTCAACGCGGCACTCTCTAGCTGCCAAGAGCACTTTTTACTATGCGCACCCAACCAGAGGGACGGGAGGAGCACATTTCAGAAAACGTGCTCAGCTCGTCGAGGAAATGCGATTTAAGCAATAAAATTAAAAATGCACCTAAAACCCAAACCAAACGTTGCAGGTGGTTATTTCCTCATGCGCAGTGGTCAACGCGGCACTCTCTAGCTGCCAAGAGCACTTTTTACTATGCGCACCCAACCAGAGTGACGGGAGGAGCACATTTCAGAAAACGTGCTCAGCTCGTCGAGAAAATGCGATTTAAGCAATAAAATTAAAAATGCACCTAAAACCTAAACCAAACGTTGCAGGTGGTTATTTCTTCATGCGCAGTGGTCAACGCGGCACTGTCTAGCTGCCAAGAGCACTTTTTACTATGCGCACCCAACCAGAGTGACGGGAGGAGCACATGTCAGAAAACGTGCTCAGCTCGTCGAGAAAATGCGATTTAAGCAATAAAATTAAAAATGCACCTAAAACCTAAACCAAACGCTGCAGATGGTCATTTCTTCATGCGCAGCGGTCAACGCGGCACTCTCTAGCTGCCAAGAGCACTTTTTACTATGCACACCCAACCAGAGTGACGGGAGGAGCACATTCCAGAAAACGTGCTCAGCTCGTCGAGACAATGCGATTTAAGCAATAAAATTAAAAATGCACCCAAAACCGAAACCAAACGTTGCAGATGGTCATTTCTTCATGCGCAGTGTTCAACGCGGCACTCTCTAGCTGCCAAGAGCACGTTTTACTATGCACACACAACCAGAGTGACGGGAGGAGCACATTTCAGAAAACGTGCTCAGCTCGTCGAGAAAATGCGATTTAAGCAATAAAATTAAAAATGCACACAAAACCTAAACCAAACGTTGCAGGTGGTTATTTCTTCACGCGCAGTGGTCAACGCGGCACGCTCTAGCTGCCAAGAGCATTTTTTACTATGCGCACCCAACCAGAGTGACGGGAGGAGCACATTTCAGAAAACGTGCTCAGCTCGTCGAGAAAATGCGATTTAAGCAATAAAATTAAAAATGCACCTAAAACCTGAACCAAACGTTGCAGGTGGTTATTTCTTCATGCGCAGTGGTCAACGCGGCACTCTCTAGCTGCCAAGAGCACTTTTTACTATGCGCACCCAACCAGAGTGACGGGAGGAGCACATTTCAGAAAACGTGCTCAGCTCGTCGAGAAAATGCCATTTAAGCCGTACAATTAAAAATGCACCTAAAACCTAAACCAAACGTTGCAGGTGGTTGTTTCTTCATGCGCAGTGGTCAACGTGGCACTCTCTAGCTGCCAAGAGCACTTTTTACTATGCGCACCCAACCAGAGTGACGGGAGGAGCACATTTCAGAAAACGTGCTCAGCTCGTCGAGAAAATGCGATTTAAGCAATAAAATAAAAAATGCACCTAAAACCTAAACCAAACGTTGCAGGTGGTTATTTCTTCATGCGCAGTGGTCAACGCGGCACTCTCTAGCTGCCAAGAGCACTTTTTACTATGCGCACCCAACCAGAGTGACGGGAGGAGCACATTTCAGAAAACGTGCTCAGCTCGTCGAGAAAATGCGATTTAAGCAATAAAATTAAAAATGCACCTAAAACCTAAACCAAACGTTGCAGGTGGTTATTTCTTCATGCGCAGTGGTCAACGCGGCACTCTCTCGCTGCCAAGAGCACTTTTTACTATGCGCACCCAACCAGAGTGACGGGAGGAGCACATTTCAGAAAACGTGCTCAGCTCATCGAGAAAATGCGATTTAAGCAATAAAATTAAAAATGCACCTAAAACCTAAACCAAACGTTGCCGGTGGTTATTTCTTCATGCGCAGTGGTCAACGCGGCACTCTCTAGCTGCCAAGAGCACTTTTTACTATGCGCACCCAACCAGAGTGACGGGAGGAGCACATTTCAGAAAACGTGCTCAGCTCGTCGAGAAAATGCGATTTAAGCAATAAAATTAAAAATGCACCTAAAACCTAAACCAAACGTTGCAGGTGGTTATTTCTTCGTGCGCAGCAGTCAACGCGGCACTCTCTAGCTGCCAAGAGCACTTTTTACTATGCGCACCCAACCAGAGTGACGGGAGGAGCACATTTCAGAAAACGTGCTCAGCTCGTCGAGTAAATGTGATTTAAGCAATAAAATTAAAAATGCACCCAAAACCTAAACCAAACGTTGCAGGTGGTTATTTCTTCATGCGCAGTGGTCAACGCGGCACTCTCTAGCTGCCAAGAGCACTTTTTACTATGCGCACCCAACCAGAGTGACGGGAGGAGCACATTTCAGAAAACGTGCTCAGCTCGTCCAGAAAATGCGATTTAAGCAATAAAATTAAAAATGCACCTAAAACCTAAACCAAACGTTGCAGATGGTCATTTCTTCATGCGCAGTGGTCAACACGGCACTCTCTAGCTGCCAAGAGCACTTTTTACTATGCACACCCAACCAGAGTGACGGGAGGAGCACATTTCAGAAAACGTGCTCAGCTCGTCCAGACAATGCGATTTAAGCAATAAAATTAAAAATGCACCCAAAACCTAAACCAAACGTTGCAGGTGGTTATTTCTTAATGCGCAGTGGTCAACGCGGCACTCTCTAGCTGCCAAGAGCACTTTTTACTATGCGCACCCAACCAGAGTGACGGGAGGAGCGCATTTCAGAAAACGTGCTCAGCTCGTCGAGAAAATGCGATTTAAGCAATAAAATTAAAAATGCACCTAAAGCCTAAACCAAACGTTGCAGGTGGTTATTTCTTCATGCGCAGCAGTCAACGCGGCACTCTCTAGCTGCCAAGAGCACTTTTTACTATGCGGACCCAACCAGAGTGACTGGAGGAGCACATTTCAGAAAACGTGCTCAGCTCGTCGAGAAAATGCGATTTAAGCAATAAAATTAAAAATGCACCTAAAACCTAAACCAAACGTTGCAGGTGGTTATTTCTTCATGCGCAGTGGTCAACGCGGCACTCTCTAGCTGCCAAGAGCACTTTTTACTATGCGCACCCAACCAGAGTGACGGGAGGACCACATTTCAGAAAACGTGCTCAGCTCGTCGAGAAAATGCGATTTAAGCAATAAAATTAAAAATGCACCCAAAACCTAAACCAAACGTTGCAGGTGGTTATTTCTTCATGCCCAGCAGTCAACGCGGCACTCTCTAGCTGCCAAGAGCACTTTTTACTATGCGCACCCAACCAGAGTGACGGGAGGAGCACATTTCAGAAAACGTGCTCAGCTCGTCGAGAAAATGCGATTTAAGCAATAAAATTAAAAATGCACCTAAAACCTAAACCAAACGTTGCAGGTGGTTATTTCTTCATGCGCAGTGGTCAACGCGGCACTCTCTAGCTGCCAAGAGCACCTTTTACTATGCGCACCAAACCAGAGTGACGGGAGGAGCACATTTCAGAAAACGTGCTCAGCTCGTCGAGAAAATGCGATTTAAGCAATAAAATTAAAACTGCACCCAAAACCTAAACCAAACGTTGCAGATGGTCATTTCTTCATGCGCAGTGGTCAACGCGGCACTCTCTAGCTGCCAAGAGCACTTTTTACTATGCGCACCCAACCAGAGTGACGGGAGGACCACATTTCAGAAAACGTGCTCAGCTCGTCGAGAAAATGCAATTTAAGCAATAAAATTAAAAATGCACCCAAAACCTAAACCAAACGTTGCAGGTGGTTATTTCTTCATGCGCAGCAGTCAACGCGGCACTCTCTAGCTGCCAAGAGCACTTTTTACTATGCGCACCCAACCAGAGTGACGGGAGGAGCACATTTCAGAAAACGTGCTCAGCTCGTCGAGAAAATGCGATTTAAGCAGAGAAATTAAAAATGCACCCAAAACCTAAACCAAACGTTGCAGGTGGTTATTTCTTCATGCGCAGTGGTCAACGCGGCACTCTCTAGCTGCCAAGAGCACTTTTTACTATGCGCACCCAACCAGAGTGACGGGAGGAGCACTTTTCAGAAAACGTGCTCAGCTCGTCGAGAAAATGCGAATTAAGCAATAAAATTAAAAATGCACCCAAAACCTAAACCAAACGTTGCAGATGGTCATTTCTTCATGCGCAGTGGTCAACGCGGCACTCTCTAGCTGCCAAGAGCACTTTTTACTATGCGCACCCAACCAGAGTGACGGGAGGAGCACATTTCAGAAAACGTGCTCAGCTCGTCGAGAAAATGCGATTTAAGCAATAAAATTAAAAATGCACCTAAAACCCAAACCAAACGTTGCAGGTGGTTATTTCTTCATGCGCAGTGGTCAACGCGGCACTCTCTAGCTGCCAAGAGCACTTTTTACTATGCGCACCCAACCAGAGTGACTGGAGGAGCACATTTCAGAAAATGTGCTCAGCTCGTCGAGAAAATGCCATTTAAGCCGTACAATTAAAAATGCACCTAAAACCTAAACCAAACGTTGCAGGTGGTTGTTTCTTCATGCGCAGTGGTCAACGTGGCACTCTCTAGCTGCCAAGAGCACTTTTTACTATGCGCACCCAACCAGAGTGACGGGAGGAGCACATTTCAGAAAACGTGCTCAGCTCTTCGAGAAAATGCGATTCAAGCAATAAAATTTAAAATGCACCTAAAACCTAAACCAAACGTTGCAGGTGGTTATTTCTTCATGCGCATTGGTCAACGCGGCACTCTCTAGCTGCCAAGAGCACTTTTTCCTTTGCGCACCCAACCAGAGTGACGGGAGGAGCACATTTCAGAAAACGTGCTCAGCTCGTCGAGAAAATGCGATTTAAGCAATAAAATTAAAAATGCACCCAAAACCTAAACCAAACGTTGCAGGTGGTTATTTCTTCATGCGCATTGGTCAACGCGGCACTCTCTAGCTGCCAAGAGCACTTTTTACTTTGCGCACCCAACCAGAGTGACGGGAGGAGCACATTTCAGAAAACGTGCTCAGCTCGTCGAGAAAATGCGATTTAAGCAATAAAATTAAAAATGCACCCAAAACCTAAACCAAACGTTGCAGGTGGTTATTTCTTCATGCGCAGTGGTCAACGCGGAACTCTCTAGCTGCCAAGAGCACTTTTTACTATGCGCACCCAACCAGAGTGACGGGAGGAGCACATTTCAGAAAACGTGCTCAGCTCGTCCAGAAAAGGCTATTTAAGCAATAAAATAAAAAATGCACATAAAACCTAAACCAAACGTTGCAGATGGTCATTTCTTCATGCGCAGTGGTCAACGCGGCACTCTCTAGCTGCCAAGAGCACTTTTTACTATGCACACCCAACCAGAGTGACGGGAGGAGCACATTTCAGAAAACGTGCTCAGCTCGTCCAGACAATGCGATTTAAGCAATAAAATTAAAAATGCACCCAAAACCTAAACCAAACGTTGCAGGTGGTTATTTCTTAATGCGCAGTGGTCAACGCGGCACTCTCTAGCTGCCAAGAGCACTTTTTACTATGCGCACCCAACCAGAGTGACGGGAGGAGCGCATTTCAGAAAACGTGCTCAGCTCGTCGAGAAAATGCGATTTAAGCAATAAAATTAAAAATGCACCTAAAACCTAAACCAAACGTTGCAGGTGGTTATTTCTTCATGCGCAGCAGTCAACGCGGCACTCTCTAGCTGCCAAGAGCACTTTTTACTATGCGGACCCAACCAGAGTGACGGGAGGAGCACATTTCAGAAAACGTGCTCAGCTCGTCGAGAAAATGCGATTTAAGCAATAAAATAAAAAATGCACCTAAAACCTAAACCAAACGCTGCAGATGGTCATTTCTTCATGTGCAGTGGTCAACGCGGCACTCTCTAGCTGCCAAGAGCACTTTTTACTATGCGCACCCAACCAGACTGACGGGAGGAGCAAATTTCAGAAAACGTGCTCAGTTCGTCGAGAAAATGCGATTTAAGGAACAAAATTAAAAATGCACCCAAAACCTAAACCAAACGTTGCAGGTGGTTATTTCTTCATGCGCAGCAGTCAACGCGGCACTCTCTAGCTGCCAAGAGCACTTTTTAATATGCACACCCAACAAGAGTGACGGGAGGAGCGCATTTCAGAAAACGTGCTCAGCTCGACGAGAACATGCGATTTAAGCAATAAAATTAAAAATGCACCCAAAACCTAAACCAAACGTTGCAGGTGGTTATTTCTTCATGCGCAGTGGTCAAGGCGGCACTCTCTAGCTGCCAAGAGCACTTTTTACTATGCGCACCCAACCAGAGTGACGGGAGGAGCACATTTCAGAAAACGTGCTCAGCTCGTCGAGAAAATGCGATTTAAGCAATAAAATTAAAAATGCACCCAAAACCTAAACCAAACGTTGCAGGTGGTTATTTCTTCATGCGCAGTGGTAAACGCGGCACTCTCTAGCTGCCAAGAGCACTTTTTACTATGCGCACCCAACCAGAGTGACGGGAGGAGCACATTTCATAAAACGTGCTCAGCTCGTCCAGAAAATGCTATTTAAGCAATAAAATTAAAAATGCACCTAAAACCTAAACCAAACGTTGCAGGTGGATATTTCTTCATGCGCAGTGGTCAACGCGGCACTCTCTAGCTGCCAAGAGCACTTTTTACTATGCGCACGCAACCAGAGTGACGTGAGGAGCACATTTCAGAAAACGTGCTCAGCTCGTCGAGAAAATACGATTTAAGCAATAACATTAAAAATGCACGTAAAACCTAAACCAAACGTTGCAGGTGGTTATTTCTTCATGCGCAGTGGTCAACGCGGCACTCTCTCGCTGCCAAGAGCACTTTTTACTATGCGCACCCAACCAGAGTGACGGGAGGAGCACATTTCAGAAAACGTGCTCAGCTCATCGAGAAAATGCGATTTAAGCAATAAAATTAAAAATGCACCCAAAACCTAAACCAAACGTTGCAGATGGTCATTTCTTCATGCGCAGTGGTCAACGCGGCACTCTCTAGCTGCCAAGAGCACTTTTTACTATGCACACCCAACCAGAGTGACGGGAGGAGCACATTTCAGAAAACGTGCTCAGCTCGTCCAGAAAATGCGATTTAAGCAATAAAATTAAAAATGCACCCAAAACCTAAACCAAACGTTGCAGGTGGTTATTTCTTCATGCGCAGTGGTCAACGCGGCACTCTCTAGCTGCCAAGAGCACTTTTTACTATGCGCACCCAACCAGAGTGACGGGAGGAGCACATTTCAGAAAACGTGCACAGCTCGTCGAGAAAATGCGATTTAAGCAATAAAATTAAAAATGCACCCAAAACCTAAACCAAACGTTGCAGGTGGTTATTTCTTCGTGCGCAGCAGTCAACGCGGCACTCTCTAGCTGCCAAGAACACTTTTTACTATGCGCACCCAACCAGAGTGACGGGAGGAGCACATTTCAGAAAACGTGCTCAGCTCGTCGAGAAAATGCGATTTAAGCAATAAAATTAAAAATGCACCTAAAACCTAAACCAAACGTTGCAGGTGGTTATTTCTTCATGCGCAGTGGTCAACGCGGCACTCTCTAGCTGCCAAGAGCACTTTTTACTATGCGCACCAAACCAGAGTGACGGGAGGAGCACATTTCAGAAAACGTGCTCAGCTCGTCGAGAAAATGCGATTTAAGCAATAAAATTAAAACTGCACCCAAAACCTAAACCAAACGTTGCAGATGGTCATTTCTTCATGTGCAGTGGTCAACGCGGCACTCTCTAGCTGCCAAGAGCACTTTTTACTATGCACAGCTCGTCGAGAAAATGCGATTTAAGCAATAAAATTAAAAATGCACCCAAAACCTAAACCAAACGCTGCAGGTGGTTATTTCTTCATGCGCAGTGGTCAACGCGGCACTCTCTAGCTGCCAAGAGCACTTTTTACTATGCGCACCCAACCAGAGTGACGGGAGGAGCACATTTCAGAAAACGTGCTCAGCTCGTCGAGAAAATGCGATTTAAGCAATAAAATTAAAAATGCACCCAAAACCTAAACCAAACGTTGCAGGTGGTTATTTCTTCATATGCAGCATTCAACGCGGCACTCTCTAGCTGCCAAGAGCACTTTTTACTATGCGCACCAAACCAGAGTGACGGGAGGAGCACATTTCAGAAAACGTGCTCAGCTCGTCGAGAAAATGCGATTTAAGCAATAAAATAAAAAATGCACCTAAAACCTAAACCAAACGTTGCAGGTGGATATTTCTTCATGCGCAGTGGTCAACGCGGCACTCTCTAGCTGCCAAGAGCACTTTTTACTATGCGCACGCAACCAGAGTGACGTGAGGAGCACATTTCAGAAAACGTGCTCAGCTCGTCGAGAAAATACGATTTAAGCAATAACATTAAAAATGCACGTAAAACCTAAACCAAACGTTGCAGGTGGTTATTTCTTCATGCGCAGTGGTCAACGCGGCACTCTCTCGCTGCCAAGAGCACTTTTTACTATGCGCACCCAACCAGAGTGACGGGAGGAGCACATTTCAGAAAACGTGCTCAGCTCATCGAGAAAATGCGATTTAAGCAATAAAATTAAAAATGCACCTAAAACCTAAACCAAACGTTGCAGGTGGTTATTTCTTCATGCGCAGTGGTCAACGCGGCACTCTCTAGCTGCCAAGAGCACTTTTTACTATGCGCACCCAACCAGAGTGACGGGAGGAGCACATTTCAGAAAACGTGCTCAGCTCGTCGAGAAAATGCAATTTAAGCAATAAAATTAAAAATGCACCCAAAACCTAAACCAAACGTTGCAGGTGGTTATTTCTTCATATGCAGCATTCAACGCGGCACTCTCTAGCTGCCAAGAGCACTTTTTACTATGCGCACCAAACCAGAGTGACGGGAGGAGCACATTTCAGAAAACGTGCTCAGCTCGTCGAGAAAATGCGATTTAAGCAATAAAATAAAAAATGCACCTAAAACCTAAACCAAACGTTGCAGGTGGATATTTCTTCATGCGCAGTGGTCAACGCGGCACTCTCTAGCTGCCAAGAGCACTTTTTACTATGCGCACGCAACCAGAGTGACGTGAGGAGCACATTTCAGAAAACGTGCTCAGCTCGTCGAGAAAATACGATTTAAGCAATAACATTAAAAATGCACCTAAAACCTAAACCAAACGTTGCAGGTGGTTATTTCTTCATGCGCAGTGGTCAACGCGGCACTCTCTCGCTGCCAAGAGCACTTTTTACTATGCGCACCCAACCAGAGTGACGGGAGGAGCACATTTCAGAAAACGTGCTCAGCTCATCGAGAAAATGCGATTTAAGCAATAAAATTAAAAATGCACCTAAAACCTAAACCAAACGTTGCAGGTGGTTATTTCTTCATGCGCAGTGGTCAACGCGGCACTCTCTAGCTGCCAAGAGCACTTTTTACTATGCGCACCCAACCAGAGTGACGGGAGGAGCACATTTCAGAAAACGTGCTCAGCTCGTCGAGTAAATGCGATTTAAGCAATAAAATTAAAAATGCACCCAAAACCTAAACCAAACGTTGCAGGTGGTTATTTCTTCATGCGCAGTGGTCAACGCGGCACTCTCTAGCTGCCAAGAGAACTTTTTACTATGCGCACCCAACCAGAGTGACGGGAGGAGCACATTTCAGAAAACGTGCGCAGCTCGTCCAGAAAATGCGATTTAAGCAATAAAATTAAAAATGCACCTAAAACCTAAACCAAACGTTGCAGATGGTCATTTCTTCATGCGCAGTGGTCAACGCGGCACTCTCTAGCTGCCAAGAGCACTTTTTACTATGCACACCCAACCAGAGTGACGGGAGGAGCACATTTCAGAAAACGTGCTCAGCTCGTCCAGACAATGCGATTTAAGCAATAAAATTAAAAATGCACCCAAAACCTAAATCAAACGTTGCAGGTGGTTATTTCTTAATGTGCAATTGTCAACGCGGCACTCTCTAGCTGCCAAGAGCACTTTTTACTATGCGCACCCAACCAGAGTGACGGGAGGAGCGCATTTCAGAAAACGTGCTCAGCTCGTCGAGAAAATGCGATTTAAGCAATAAAATTAAAAATGCACCCAAAACCTAAACCAAACGTTGCAGGTGGTTATTTCTTCATGCGCAGTGGTCAACGCGGCACTCTCTAGCTGCCAAGAGCACTTTTTACTATGCGCACCCAACCAGAGTGACGGGAGGAGCACATTTCAGAAAACGTGCTCAGCTCGTCGAGAAAATGCGATTTAAGCAATAAAATTAAAAATGCACCTAAAACCTAAACCAAACGCTGCAGATGGTCATTTCTTCATGTGCAGTGGTCAACGCGGCACTCTCTAGCTGCCAAGAGCACTTTTTACTATGCACACCCAACCAGAGTGACGGGAGGAGCGCATTTCAGGAAACGTGCTCAGCTCGTCGAGAAAATGCGATTTAAGCAATAAAATTAAAAATGCACCCAAAACCTAAACCAAACGTTGCAGGTGGTTATTTCTTCATGCGCAGTGGTCAACGCGGCACTCTCTAGCTGCCAAGAGCACTTTTTACTATGCGCACCCAACCAGAGTGACGGGAGGAGCACATTTCAGAAAACGTGCTCAGCTCGCCGAGAAAATGCGATTTAAGCAATACAATTAAAAATGCACCTAAAACCTAAACCAAACGTTGCAGGTGGTTATTTCTTCATGTGCAGTGGTCAACGCGGCACTCTCTAGCTGCCAAGAGCACTTTTTACTATGCGCACCCACCCAGAGTGACGGGAGGAGCACATTTAAGAAAACGTGCTCAGCTCGTCGAGAAAATGCGATTTAAGCAATAAAATTAAAAATGCACCCAAAACCTAAACCAAACGTTACAGGTGGTTATTTCTTCATGCGCAGTGGTCAACGCGGCACTCTCTAGCTGCCAAGAGCACTTTTTACTATGCGCACCCAACCAGAGTGACGGGAGGAGCACATTTCAGAAAACGTGCTCAGCTCGTCCAGAAAATGCGATTTAAGCAATAAAATTAAAAATGCACCCAAAACCTAAACCAAACGTTGCAGGTGGTTATTTCTTCATGCGCAGTGGTCAACGCGGCACTCTCTAGCTGCCAAGAGCACTTTTTACTATGCGCACCCAACCAGAGTGACGGGAGGAGCGCATTTCAGAAAACGTGCTCAGCTCGACGAGAAAATGCGATTTAAGCAATAAAATTAAAAATGCACCTAAAACCTAAACCAAACGTTGCAGGTGGTTATTTCTTCATGCGCAGTGGTCAACGCGGCACTCTCTAGCTGCCAAGAGCACTTTTTACTATGCGCACCCAACCAGAGTGACGGGAGGAGCACATTTCAGAAAACGTGCTCAGCTCGTCGAGAAAATGCGATTTAAGCAATAAAATTAAAAATGCACCCAAAACCTAAACCAAACGTTGCAGGTGGTTATTTCTTCATGCGCAGTGGTCAACGCGGCACTCTCTAGCTGCCAAGAGCACTTTTTACTATGCGCACGCAACCAGAGTGACGTGAGGAGCACATTTCAGAAAACGTGCTCAGCTCGTCGAGAAAATACGATTTAAGCAATAACATTAAAAATGCACGTAAAACCTAAACCAAACGTTGCAGGTGGTTATTTCTTCATGCGCAGTGGTCAACGCGGCACTCTCTCGCTGCCAAGAGCACTTTTTACTATGCGCACCCAACCAGAGTGACGGGAGGAGCACATTTCAGAAAACGTGCTCAGCTCATCGAGAAAATGCGATTTAAGCAATAAAATTAAAAATGCACCTAAAACCTAAACCAAACGTTGCAGGTGGTTATTTCTTCATGCGCAGTGGTCAACGCGGCACTCTCTAGCTGCCAAGAGCACTTTTTACTATGCGCACCCAACCAGAGTGACGGGAGGAGCACATTTCAGAAAACGTGCTCAGCTCGTCGAGAAAATGCGATTTAAGCAATAAAATTAAAAATGCACCCAAAACCTAAACCAAACGTTGCAGGTGGTTATTTCTTCATATGCAGCATTCAACGCGGCACTCTCTAGCTGCCAAGAGCACTTTTTACTATGCGCACCAAACCAGAGTGACGGGAGGAGCACATTTCAGAAAACGTGCTCAGCTCGTCGAGAAAATGCGATTTAAGCAATAAAATAAAAAATGCACCTAAAACCTAAACCAAACGTTGCAGGTGGATATTTCTTCATGCGCAGTGGTCAACGCGGCACTCTCTAGCTGCCAAGAGCACTTTTTACTATGCGCACGCAACCAGAGTGACGTGAGGAGCACATTTCAGAAAACGTGCTCAGCTCGTCGAGAAAATACGATTTAAGCAATAACATTAAAAATGCACCTAAAACCTAAACCAAACGTTGCAGGTGGTTATTTCTTCATGCGCAGTGGTCAACGCGGCACTCTCTCGCTGCCAAGAGCACTTTTTACTATGCGCACCCAACCAGAGTGACGGGAGGAGCACATTTCAGAAAACGTGCTCAGCTCATCGAGAAAATGCGATTTAAGCAATAAAATTAAAAATGCACCTAAAACCTAAACCAAACGTTGCAGGTGGTTATTTCTTCATGCGCAGTGGTCAACGCGGCACTCTCTAGCTGCCAAGAGCACTTTTTACTATGCGCACCCAACCAGAGTGACGGGAGGAGCACATTTCAGAAAACGTGCTCAGCTCGTCGAGTAAATGCGATTTAAGCAATAAAATTAAAAATGCACCCAAAACCTAAACCAAACGTTGCAGGTGGTTATTTCTTCATGCGCAGTGGTCAACGCGGCACTCTCTAGCTGCCAAGAGAACTTTTTACTATGCGCACCCAACCAGAGTGACGGGAGGAGCACATTTCAGAAAACGTGCGCAGCTCGTCCAGAAAATGCGATTTAAGCAATAAAATTAAAAATGCACCTAAAACCTAAACCAAACGTTGCAGATGGTCATTTCTTCATGCGCAGTGGTCAACGCGGCACTCTCTAGCTGCCAAGAGCACTTTTTACTATGCACACCCAACCAGAGTGACGGGAGGAGCACATTTCAGAAAACGTGCTCAGCTCGTCCAGACAATGCGATTTAAGCAATAAAATTAAAAATGCACCCAAAACCTAAACCAAACGTTGCAGGTGGTTATTTCTTAATGTGCAATTGTCAACGCGGCACTCTCTAGCTGCCAAGAGCACTTTTTACTATGCGCACCCAACCAGAGTGACGGGAGGAGCGCATTTCAGAAAACGTGCTCAGCTCGTCGAGAAAATGCGATTTAAGCAATAAAATTAAAAATGCACCCAAAACCTAAACCAAACGTTGCAGGTGGTTATTTCTTCATGCGCAGTGGTCAACGCGGCACTCTCTAGCTGCCAAGAGCACTTTTTACTATGCGCACCCAACCAGAGTGACGGGAGGAGCACATTTCAGAAAACGTGCTCAGCTCGTCGAGAAAATGCGATTTAAGCAATAAAATTAAAAATGCACCTAAAACCTAAACCAAACGCTGCAGATGGTCATTTCTTCATGTGCAGTGGTCAACGCGGCACTCTCTAGCTGCCAAGAGCACTTTTTACTATGCACACCCAACCAGAGTGACGGGAGGAGCGCATTTCAGGAAACGTGCTCAGCTCGTCGAGAAAATGCGATTTAAGCAATAAAATTAAAAATGCACCCAAAACCTAAACCAAACGTTGCAGGTGGTTATTTCTTCATGCGCAGTGGTCAACGCGGCACTCTCTAGCTGCCAAGAGCACTTTTTACTATGCGCACCCAACCAGAGTGACGGGAGGAGCACATTTCAGAAAACGTGCTCAGCTCGCCGAGAAAATGCGATTTAAGCAATACAATTAAAAATGCACCTAAAACCTAAACCAAACGTTGCAGGTGGTTATTTCTTCACGTGCAGTGGTCAACGCGGCACTCTCTAGCTGCCAAGAGCACTTTTTACTATGCGCACCCACCCAGAGTGACGGGAGGAGCACATTTAAGAAAACGTGCTCAGCTCGTCGAGAAAATGCGATTTAAGCAATAAAATTAAAAATGCACCCAAAACCTAAACCAAACGTTACAGGTGGTTATTTCTTCATGCGCAGTGGTCAACGCGGCACTCTCTAGCTGCCAAGAGCACTTTTTACTATGCGCACCCAACCAGAGTGACGGGAGGAGCACATTTCAGAAAACGTGCTCAGCTCGTCCAGAAAATGCGATTTAAGCAATAAAATTAAAAATGCACCCAAAACCTAAACCAAACGTTGCAGGTGGTTATTTCTTCATGCGCAGTGGTCAACGCGGCACTCTCTAGCTGCCAAGAGCACTTTTTACTATGCGCACCCAACCAGAGTGACGGGAGGAGCGCATTTCAGAAAACGTGCTCAGCTCGACGAGAAAATGCGATTTAAGCAATAAAATTAAAAATGCACCTAAAACCTAAACCAAACGTTGCAGATGGTCATTTCTTCATGCGCAGTAGTCAACGCGGCACTCTCTAGCTGCCAAGAGCACTTTTTACTATGTGCACCCAACCAGAGTGACGTGAGGAGCACATTTCATAAAACGTGCTCAACTCGTCGAGAAAATGCGATTTAAGCAATAAAATTAAAAATGCACCAAAAACCGAAACCAAACGTTGCAGATGGTCATTTCTTCATGCGCAGTGGTCAACGCGGCACTCTCTAGCTGCCAAGAGCACTTTTTACTATGCACACCCAACCAGAGTGACGGGAGGAGCACATTTCAGAAAACGTGCTCAGCTCGTCGAGAAACTGCGATTAAAGCAATAAAATTAAAAATGCACCCAAAACATTAAACCAAACGTTGCAGGTGGTTATTTCTTCATGCGCAGTGGTCAACGCGGCACTCTCTAGCTGCCAAGAGCATTTTTTACTATGCACACCCAACCAGAGTGACGGGAGGAGCACATTTCAGAAAACGTGCTCAGCTCGTCGAGAAAATGCGATTTAAGCAATAAAATTAAAAATGCACCTAAAACCTAAACCAAACGTTGCAGGTGGTTATTTCTTCATGCGCAGTGGTCAACGCGGCACTCTCTAGCTGCCAAGAGCACTTTTTACTATGCGCACCCAACCAGAGTGACGGGAGGAGCACATTTCAGAAAACGTGCTCAGCTCGTCGAGAAAATGCGATTTAAGCAATAAAATTAAAAATGCACCTAAAACCTAAACCAAACGTTGCAGGTGGTTATTTCTCCGTGCGCAGCAGTCAACGCGGCACTCTCTAGCTGCCAAGAGCACTTTTTACTATGCGCACCCAACCAGAGTGACGGGAGGAGCACATTTCAGAAAACGTGCTCAGCTCGTCGAGTAAATGCAATTTAAGCAATAAAATTAAAAATGCACCCAAAACCTAAACCAAACGTTGCAGGTGGTTATTTCTTTATGCGCAGTGGTCAAAGCGGCACTCTCTAGCTGCCAAGAGCACCTTTTACTATGCGCACCCAACCAGAGTGACGGGAGGAGCACATTCCAGAAAACGTGCTCAGCTCGTCGAGAAAATGCGATTTAAGCAATAAAATTAAAAATGCACCCAAAACCTAAACCAAACGTTGCAGATGGTCATTTCTTCATGCGCAGTGGTCAACGCGGCACTCTCTAGCTGCCAAGAGCACTTTTTACTATGCGCACCCAACCAGAGTGACGGGAGGAGCACATTTCAGAAAACGTGCTCAGCTCGTTGAGAAAATGCGATTTAAGCAATAAAATTAAAAATGCACCCAAAACCTAAACCAAACGTTGCAGGTGGTTATTTCTTCATGCGCAGTGGTCAACGCAGCACTCTCTAGCTGCCAAGAGCACTTTTTACGATGCACACCCAACCAGAGAAACGGGAGGAGCGCATTTCAGAAAACGTGCTCAGCTCGACGAGAAAATGCGATTTAAGCAATAAAATTAAAAATGCACCCAAAACCTAAACCAAACGTAGCAGGTGGTAATTTCTTCATGCGCAGTGGTCAACGCGGCACTCTCTAGCTGCCAAGAGCACTTTTTACTATGCGCACCCAACCAGAGTGACGGGAGGAGCACATTTCAGAAAACGTGCTCAGCTCGTCGAGAAAATGCGATTTAAGCAATAAAATTAAAAATGCACCTAAAACCTAAACCAAACGTTGCAGGTGGTTATTTCTTCATGCGCAGCGGTCAACGCGGCACTCTCTAGCTGCCAAGAGCACTTTTTACTATGCGCACCCAACCAGAGTGACGGGAGGAGCACATTTCAGAAAACGTGCTCAGCTCGTCGAGAAAATGCGATTTAAGCAATAAAATTAAAAATGCACCCAAAACCTAAACCAAACGTTGCAGGTGGTTATTTCTTCATGCGCAGTGGTCAACGCGGCACTCTCTAGCTGCCAAGAGCACTTTTTACTATGCGCACCCAACCAGAGTGACGGGAGGAGCACATTTCAGAAAACGTGCTCAGCTCGTCGCGAAAATGCGATTTAAGCAATAAAATTAAAAATGCACCCAAAACCTAAACCAAACGTTGCAGGTGGTTATTTCTTCATATGCAGCAGTCAACGCGGCACTCTCTAGCTGCCAAGAGCACTTTTTACTATGCGCACCCAACCAGAGTGACGGGAGGAGCACATTTCAGAAAACGTGCTCAGCTCGTCGAGAAAATGCGATTTAAGCAATAAAATAAAAAATGCACCTAAAACCTAAACCAAACGTTGCAGGTGGATATTTCTTCATGCGCAGTGGTCAACGCGGCACTCTCTAGCTGCCAAGAGCACTTTTTACTATGCGCACCAAACCAGAGTGACGTGAGGAGCACATTTCAGAAAACGTGCTCAGCTCGTCGAGAAAATGCGATTTAAGCAATAAAATTAAAAATGCACCCAAAACATTAAACCAAACGTTGCAGGTGGTAATTTCTTCATGCGCAGTGGTCAACGCGGCACTCTCTCGCTGCCAAGAGCATTTTTTACTATGCGCACCCAACCAGAGTGACGGGAGGAGCACATTTCAGAAAACGTGCGCAGCTCGTCCAGAAAATGCGATTTAAGCAATAAAATTAAAAATGCACCCAAAACCTAAACCAAACGTTGCAGGTGGTTATTTCTTCATGCGCAGTGGTCAACGCGGCACTCTCTAGCTGCCAAGAGCACTTTTTACTATGCGCACCCAACCAGAGTGACGGGAGGAGCACATTTCAGAAAACGTGCTCAGCTCGTCGAGAAAATGCGATTTAAGCAATAAAATTAAAAATGCACCTAAAACCTAAACCAAACGCTGCAGATGGTCATTTCTTCATGCGCAGTGGTCAACGCGGCACTCTCTAGCTGCCAAAAGCACTTTTTACTATACACACCCAACCAGAGTGACGGGAGGAGCACATTCCAGAAAACGTGCTCAGCTCGTCGAGAAAATGCGATTTAAGCAATAAAATTAAAAATGCACCCAAAACCTAAAGCAAACGTTGCAGATGGTCATTTCTTCATGTGCAGTGGTCAACGCGGCACTCTCTAGCTGCCAAGAGCACTTTTTACTATGCACACCCAACCAGAGTGACGGGAGGAGCGCATTTCAGGAAACGTGCTCAGCTCGTCGAGAAAATGCGATTTAAGCAATAAAATTAAAAATGCACCCAAAACCTAAACCAAACGTTGCAGGTGGTTATTTCTTCATGCGCAGTGGTCAACGCGGCACTCTCTAGCTGCCAAGAGCACTTTTTACTATGCGCACCCAACCAGAGTAACGGGAGGAGCACATTTCAGAAAACGTGCTCAGCTCGTCGAGAAAATGCGAATTAAGCAATAAAATTAAAAATGCACCTAAAACCTAAACCAAACGTTGCAGGTGGTTATTTCTTCGTGCGCAGCAGTCAACGCGGCACTCTCTAGCTGCCAAGAGCACTTTTTACTATGCGCACCCAACCAGAGTGACGGGAGGAGCACATTTCAGAAAACGTGCTCAGCTCGTCGAGTAAATGCGATTTAAGCAATAAAATTAAAAATGCACCCAAAACCTAAACCAAACGTTGCAGGTGGTTATTTCTTCATGCGCAGTGGTCAACGCGGCACTCTCTAGCTGCCAAGAGCACTTTTTACTATGCGCACCCAACCAGAGTGACGGGAGGAGCACATTTCAGAAAACGTGCTCAGCTCGTCCAGAAAATGCGATTTAAGCAATAAAATTAAAAATGCACCCAAAACCTAAACCAAACGTTGCAGGTGGTTATTTCTTCATGCGCAGTGGTCAACGCGGCACTCTCTAGCTGCCAAGAGCACTTTTTACTATGCACACCCAACCAGAGTGACGGGAGGAGCGCATTTTAGAAAACGTGCTCAGCTCGACGAGAAAATGCGATTTAAGCAATAAAATTAAAAATGCACCCAAAACCTAAACCAAACGTTGCAGGTGGTTATTTCTTCATGCGCAGTGGTCAACGCGGCACTCTCTAGCTGCCAAGAGCACTTTTTACTATGCGCACCCAACAAGAGTGACGGGAGGAGCACATTTCAGAAAACGTGCTCAGCTCGTCGAGAAAATGCGATTTAAGCAATAAAATTAAAAATGCACCTAAAACCTAAACCAAACGTTGCAGGTGGTTATTTCTTCATATGCAGCAGTCAACGCGGCACTCTCTAGCTGCCAAGAGGACTTTTTACTATGCGCACCCAATCAGAGTGACGGGAGGAGCACATTTCAGAAAACGTGCTCAGCTCGTCGAGAAAATGCGATTTAAGCAATAAAATTAAAAATGCACCCAAAACCTAAACCAAACGTTGCAGATGGTCATTTCTTCATGCGCAGTGGTCAACGCGGCACTCTCTAGCTGCCAAGAGCACTTTTTACTATGCACACCCAACCAGAGTGACGGGAGGAGCGCATTTTAGAAAACGTGCTCAGCTCGACGAGAAAATGCGATTCAAGCAATAAAATTAAAAATGCACCCAAAACCTAAACCAAACGTTGCAGGTGGTTATTTCTTCATGCGCAGTGGTCAACGCGGCACTCTCTAGCTGCCAAGAGCACTTTTTACTATGCGCACCCAACCAGAGAGACGGGAGGAGCGCATTTCAGAAAACGTGCTCAGCTCGACGAGAAAATGCGATTTAAGCAATAAAATTAAAAATGCACCCAAAACCTAAACCAAACGTTGCAGGTGGTTATTTCTTAATGCGCAGTGGTCAAAGGCGGCACTCTCTAGCTGCCAAGAGCACTTTTTACTATTCGCACCCAACCAGAGTGACGGGAGGAGCACATTTCAGAAAACGTGCTCAGCTCGTCGAGAAAATGCGATTTAAGCAATAAAATTAAAAATGCACCCAAAACCTAAACCAAACGTTGCAGGTGGTTATTTCTTCATGCGCAGTGGTCAACGCGGCACTCTCTAGCTGCCAAGAGCATTTTTTACTATGCGCACCCAACCAGAGTGACGGGAGGAGCACATTTCAGAAAACGTGCTCAGCTCGTCGAGAAAATGCGATTTAAGCAATAAAATTAAAAATGCACCTAAAACCTAAACCAAACGTTGCAGGTGGTTATTTCTTCATGCGCAGTGGTCAACGCGGCACTCTCTAGCTGCCAAGAGCACTTTTTACTATGCGCTTCCAACCAGAGCGACGGGAGGAGCACATTTCAGAAAACGTGCTCAGCTCGTCGAGAAAATGCGATTTAAGCAATAAAATTAAAAATGCACCTAAAACCTAAACTAAACGTTGCAGGTGGTTATTTCTTCGTGCGCAGCAGTCAACGCGGCACTCTCTAGCTGCCAAGAGCACTTTTTACTATGAGCACCCAACCAGAGTGACGGGAGGAGCACATTTCAGAAAACGTGCTCAGCTCGTCGAGTAAATGCAATTTAAGCAATAAAATTAAAAATGCACCCAAAACCTAAACCAAACGTTGCAGGTGGTTATTTCTTCATGCGCAGTGGTCAACGCGGCACTCTCTAGCTGCCAAGACCACTTTTTACTATGCGCACCCAACCAGAGTGACGGGAGGAGCACATTTCAGAAAACGTGCTCAGCTCGTCCAGAAAATGCGATTTAAGCAATAAAATTAAAAATGCACCTAAAACCTAAACCAAACGTTGCAGATGGTCATTTCTTCATGCGCAGTGGTCAACGCGGCACTCTCTAGCTGCCAAGAGCACTTTTTACTATGCACACCCAACCAGAGTGACGAGAGGAGCACATTTCAGAAAACGTGCTCAGCTCGTCGAGAAAATGCGATTAAAGCAATAAAATTAAAAATGCACCCAAAACATTAAACCAAACGTTGCAGGTGGTTATTTCTTCATGCGCAGTGGTCAACGCGGCACTCTCTAGCTGCCAAGAGCATTTTTTACTATGCACACCCAACCAGAGTGACGGGAGGAGCACATTTCAGAAAACGTGCTCAGCTCGTCGAGAAAATGCGATTTAAGCAATAAAATTAAAAATGCACCTAAAACCTAAACCAAACGTTGCAGGTGGTTATTTCTTCATGCGCAGTGGTCAACGCGGCACTCTCTAGCTGCCAAGAGCACTTTTTACTATGCGCACCCAACCAGAGTGACGGGAGGAGCACATTTCAGAAAACGTGCTCAGCTCGTCGAGAAAATGCGATTTAAGCAATAAAATTAAAAATGCACCTAAAACCTAAACCAAACGTTGCAGGTGGTTATTTCTCCGTGCGCAGCAGTCAACGCGGCACTCTCTAGCTGCCAAGAGCACTTTTTACTATGCGCACCCAACCAGAGTGACGGGAGGAGCACATTTCAGAAAACGTGCTCAGCTCGTCAAGTAAATGCAATTTAAGCAATAAAATTAAAAATGCACCCAAAACCTAAACCAAACGTTGCAGGTGGTTATTTCTTTATGCGCAGTGGTCAACGCGGCACTCTCTAGCTGCCAAGAGCACTTTTTACTATGCGCACCCAACCAGAGTGACGGGAGGAGCACATTCCAGAAAACGTGCTCAGCTCGTCGAGAAAATGCGATTTAAGCAATAAAATTAAAAATGCACCCAAAACCTAAACCAAACGTTGCAGATGGTCATTTCTTCATGCGCAGTGGTCAACGCGGCACTCTCTAGCTGCCAAGAGCACTTTTTACTATGCGCACCCAACCAGAGTGACGGGAGGAGCACATTTCAGAAAACGTGCTCAGCTCGTCGAGAAAATGCGATTTAAGCAATAAAATTAAAAATGCACCTAAAACCTAAACCAAACGCTGCAGATGGTCATTTCTTCATGCGCAGTGGTCAACGCGGCACTCTCTAGCTGCCAAAAGCACTTTTTACTATACACACCCAACCAGAGTGACGGGAGGAGCACATTCCAGAAAACGTGCTCAGCTCGACGAGAAAATGCGATTTAAGCAATAAAATTAAAAATGCACCCAAAACCTAAAGCAAACGTTGCAGATGGTCATTTCTTCATGCGCAGTGGTCAACGCAGCACTCTCTAGCTGCCAAGAGCACTTTTTACGATGCACACCCAACCAGAGAAACGGGAGGAGCGCATTTCAGAAAACGTGCTCAGCTCGTCGAGAAAATGCGATTTAAGCAATAAAATTAAAAATGCACCCAAAACCTAAACCAAACGTTGCAGGTGGTTATTTCTTCATGCGCAGTGGTCAACGCGGCACTCTCTAGCTGCCAAGAGCACTTTTTACTATGCGCACCCAACCAGAGTGACGGGAGGAGCACATTTCAGAAAACGTGCTCAGCTCGCCGAGAAAATGCGATTTAAGCAATAAAATTAAAAATGCACCTAAAACCTAAACCAAACGTTGCAGGTGGTTATTTCTTCATGCGCAGCGGTCAACGCGGCACTCTCTAGCTGCCAAGAGCACTTTTTACTATGCGCACCCACCCAGAGTGACGGGAGGAGCACATTTAAGAAAACGTGCTCAGCTCGTCGAGAAAATGCGATTTAAGCAATTAAATTAAAAATGCACCTAAAATCTATACCAAACGTTGCAGGTGGTTATTTCTTCATGCGCAGCAGTCAACACGGCACTCTCTAGCTGCCAAGAGCACTTTTTACTATGCACACCCAACCAGAGTGACGGGAGGAGCACATTTCAGAAAACGTGCTCAGCTCGTCGAGAAAATGCGATTTAAGCAATACAATTAAAAATGCACCCAAAACATTAAACCAAACGTTGCAGGTGGTTATTTCTTCATGCGCAGTGGTCAACGCGGCACTCTCTAGCTGCCAAGAGCATTTTTTACTATGCGCACCCAACCAGAGTGACGGGAGGAGCACATTTCAGGAAACGTGCTCAGCTCTTCGAGAAAATGCGATTTAAGCCGTACAATTAAAAATGCACCTAAAACCTAAACCAAACGTTGCAGGTGGTTATTTCTTCATGCGCAGTGGTCAACGCGGCACTCTCTAGCTGCCAAGAGCACTTTTTACGATGCGCACCCAACCAGAGTGACGGGAGGAGCTCATTTCAGAAAACGTGCTCAGCTCGTTGAGAAAATGCGATTTAAGCAATGAAATTAAAAATGCACCCAAAACCTAAACCAAACGTTGCAGGTGGTTATTTCTTCATGCGCAGTGGTCAACGCGGCACTCTCTAGCTGCCAAGAGCACTTTTTACTATGCGCACCCAACCAGAGTGACGGGAGGAGCACATTTCAGAAAACGTGCTCAGCTCGTCCAGAAAATGCGATTTAAGCAATAAAATTAAAAATGCACCTAAAACCTAAACCAAACGTTGCAGATGGTCATTTCTTCATGCGCAGTGGTCAACGCGGCACTCTCTAGCTGCCAAGAGCACTTTTTACTATGCACACCCAACCAGAGTGACGGGAGGAGCGCATTTTAGAAAACGTGCTCAGCTCGACGAGAAAATGCGATTTAAGCAATAAAATTAAAAATGCACCCAAAACCTAAACCAAACGTTGCAGGAGGTTATTTCTTCATGCGCAGTGGTCAACGCGGCACTCTCTAGCTGCCAAGAGCACTTTTTACTATGCGCACCCAACCAGAGTAACGGGAGGAGCACATTTCAGAAAACGTGCTCAGCTCGTCGAGAAAATGCGAATTAAGCAATAAAATTAAAAATGCACCTAAAACCTAAACCAAACGTTGCAGGTGGTTATTTCTTCGTGCGCAGCAGTCAACGCGGCACTCTCTAGCTGCCAAGAGCACTTTTTACTATGCGCACCCAACCAGAGTGACGGGAGGAGCACATTTCAGAAAACGTGCTCAGCTCGTCGAGTAAATGCGATTTAAGCAATAAAATTAAAAATGCACCCAAAACCTAAACCAAACGTTGCAGGTGGTTATTTCTTCATGCGCAGTGGTCAACGCGGCACTCTCTAGCTGCCAAGAGCACTTTTTACTATGCGCACCCAACCAGAGTGACGGGAGGAGCACATTTCAGAAAACGTGCTCAGCTCGTCCAGAAAATGCGATTTAAGCAATAAAATTAAAAATGCACCCAAAACCTAAACCAAACGTTGCAGGTGGTTATTTCTTCATGCGCAGTGGTCAACGCGGCACTCTCTAGCTGCCAAGAGCACTTTTTACTATGCACACCCAACCAGAGTGACGGGAGGAGCGCATTTTAGAAAACGTGCTCAGCTCGACGAGAAAATGCGATTTAAGCAATAAAATTAAAAATGCACCCAAAACCTAAACCAAACGTTGCAGGTGGTTATTTCTTCATGCGCAGTGGTCAACGCGGCACTCTCTAGCTGCCAAGAGCACTTTTTACTATGCGCACCCAACAAGAGTGACGGGAGGAGCACATTTCAGAAAACGTGCTCAGCTCGTCGAGAAAATGCGATTTAAGCAATAAAATTAAAAATGCACCTAAAACCTAAACCAAACGTTGCAGGTGGTTATTTCTTCATATGCAGCAGTCAACGCGGCACTCTCTAGCTGCCAAGAGGACTTTTTACTATGCGCACCCAACCAGAGTGACGGGAGGAGCACATTTCAGAAAACGTGCTCAGCTCGTCGAGAAAATGCGATTTAAGCAATAAAATTAAAAATGCACCCAAAACCTAAACCAAACGTTGCAGATGGTCATTTCTTCATGCGCAGTGGTCAACGCGGCACTCTCTAGCTGCCAAGAGCACTTTTTACTATGCACACCCAACCAGAGTGACGGGAGGAGCGCATTTTAGAAAACGTGCTCAGCTCGACGAGAAAATGCGATTCAAGCAATAAAATTAAAAATGCACCCAAAACCTAAACCAAACGTTGCAGGTGGTTATTTCTTCATGCGCAGTGGTCAACGCGGCACTCTCTAGCTGCCAAGAGCACTTTTTACTATGCGCACCCAACCAGAGAGACGGGAGGAGCGCATTTCAGAAAACGTGCTCAGCTCGACGAGAAAATGCGATTTAAGCAATAAAATTAAAAATGCACCCAAAACCTAAACCAAACGTTGCAGGTGGTTATTTCTTAATGCGCAGTGGTCAAAGGCGGCACTCTCTAGCTGCCAAGAGCACTTTTTACTATTCGCACCCAACCAGAGTGACGGGAGGAGCACATTTCAGAAAACGTGCTCAGCTCGTCGAGAAAATGCGATTTAAGCAATAAAATTAAAAATGCACCCAAAACCTAAACCAAACGTTGCAGGTGGTTATTTCTTCATGCGCAGTGGTCAACGCGGCACTCTCTAGCTGCCAAGAGCATTTTTTACTATGCGCACCCAACCAGAGTGACGGGAGGAGCACATTTCAGAAAACGTGCTCAGCTCGTCGAGAAAATGCGATTTAAGCAATAAAATTAAAAATGCACCTAAAACCTAAACCAAACGTTGCAGGTGGTTATTTCTTCATGCGCAGTGGTCAACGCGGCACTCTCTAGCTGCCAAGAGCACTTTTTACTATGCGCTTCCAACCAGAGCGACGGGAGGAGCACATTTCAGAAAACGTGCTCAGCTCGTCGAGAAAATGCGATTTAAGCAATAAAATTAAAAATGCACCTAAAACCTAAACTAAACGTTGCAGGTGGTTATTTCTTCGTGCGCAGCAGTCAACGCGGCACTCTCTAGCTGCCAAGAGCACTTTTTACTATGAGCACCCAACCAGAGTGACGGGAGGAGCACATTTCAGAAAACGTGCTCAGCTCGTCGAGTAAATGCAATTTAAGCAATAAAATTAAAAATGCACCCAAAACCTAAACCAAACGTTGCAGGTGGTTATTTCTTCATGCGCAGTGGTCAACGCGGCACTCTCTAGCTGCCAAGACCACTTTTTACTATGCGCACCCAACCAGAGTGACGGGAGGAGCACATTTCAGAAAACGTGCTCAGCTCGTCCAGAAAATGCGATTTAAGCAATAAAATTAAAAATGCACCTAA
Source organism: Syngnathus scovelli (assembly GCF_024217435.2). Lineage (NCBI taxonomy): Eukaryota > Metazoa > Chordata > Actinopteri > Syngnathiformes > Syngnathidae > Syngnathus > Syngnathus scovelli. The sequence continues at coordinate 1,451,008 of NW_026061342.1, read as the reverse complement.
AACCTAAACCAAACGTTGCAGATGGTCATTTCTTCATGCGCAGTGGTCAACGCGGCACTCTCTAGCTGCCAAGAGCACTTTTTACTATGCACACCCAACCAGAGTGACGGGAGGAGCACATTTCAGAAAACGTTCTCAGCTCGTCCAGACAATGCGATTTAAGCAATAAAATTAAAAATGCACCCAAAACGTAAACCAAACGTTGCAGGTGGTTATTTCTTCATGCGCAGTGGTCAACGCGGCACTCTCTAGCTGCCAAGAGCACTTTTTACTATGCGCACCCAACCAGAGTGACGGGAGGAGCGCATTTCAGAAAACGTGCTCAGCTCGTCGAGAAAATGCGATTTAAGCAATAAAATTAAAAATGCACCTAAAACCTAAACCAAAAGTTGCAGGTGGTTATTTCTTCATGCGCAGCAGTCAACACGGCACTCTCTAGCTGCCAAGAGCACTTTTTACTATGCGCACCCAACCAGAGTGACGGGAGGAGCACATTTCAGAAAACGTGCTCAGCTCGTCCAGAAAATGCGATTTAAGCAATAAAATTAAAAATGCACCTAAAACCTAAACCAAACGTTGCAGATGGTCATTTCTTCATGCGCAGTGGTCAACGCGGCACTCTCTAGCTGCCAAGAGCACTTTTTACTATACACACCGAACCAGAGTGACGGGAGGAGCACATTCCAGAAAACGTGCTCAGCTCGTCGAGAAAATGCGATTTAAGCAATAAAATTAAAAATGCACCCAAAACCTAAAGCAAACGTTGCAGATGGTCATTTCTTCATGTGCAGTGGTCAACGCGGCACTCTCTAGCTGCCAAGAGCACTTTTTACTATGCACACCCAACCAGAGTGACGGGAGGAGCGCATTTCAGGAAACGTGCTCAGCTCTTCGAGAAAATGCGATTTAAGCCGTACAATTAAAAATGCACCTAAAACCTAAACCAAACGTTGCAGGTGGTTATTTCTTCATGCGCAGTGGTCAACGCGGCACTCTCTAGCTGCCAAGAGCACTTTTTACGATGCGCACCCAACCAGAGTGACGGGAGGAGCTCATTTCAGAAAACGTGCTCAGCTCGTTGAGAAAATGCGATTTAAGCAATAAAATTAAAAATGCACCTAAAACCTAAACCAAACGTTGCAGGTGGTTATTTCTTCATATGCAGCAGTCAACGCGGCACTCTCTAGCTGCCAAGAGGACTTTTTACTATGCGCACCCAACCAGAGTGACGGGAGGAGCACATTTCAGAAAACGTGCTCAGCTCGTCGAGAAAATGCGATTTAAGCAATAAAATTAAAAATGCACCCAAAACCTAAACCAAACGTTGCAGATGGTCATTTCTTCATGCGCAGTGGTCAACGCGGCACTCTCTAGCTGCCAAGAGCACTTTTTACTATGCACACCCAACCAGAGTGACGGGAGGAGCGCATTTTAGAAAACGTGCTCAGCTCGACGAGAAAATGCGATTCAAGCAATAAAATTAAAAATGCACCCAAAACCTAAACCAAACGTTGCAGGTGGTTATTTCTTCATGCGCAGTGGTCAACGCGGCACTCTCTAGCTGCCAAGAGCACTTTTTACTATGCGCACCCAACCAGAGAGACGGGAGGAGCGCATTTCAGAAAACGTGCTCAGCTCGACGAGAAAATGCGATTTAAGCAATAAAATTAAAAATGCACCCAAAACCTAAACCAAACGTTGCAGATGGTCATTTCTTCATGCGCAGTGGTCAACGCGGCACTCTCTAGCTGCCAAGAGCACTTTTTACTATGCACACCCAACCAGAGTGACGGGAGGAGCACATTTCAGAAAACGTTCTCAGCTCGTCCAGACAATGCGATTTAAGCAATAAAATTAAAAATGCACCCAAAACTTAAACCAAACGTTGCAGGTGGTTATTTCTTCATGCGCAGTGGTCAACGCGGCACTCTCTAGCTGCCAAGAGCACTTTTTACTATGCGCACCCAACCAGAGTGACGGGAGGAGCGCATTTCAGAAAACGTGCTCAGCTCGTCGAGAAAATGCGATTTAAGCAATAAAATTAAAAATGCACCTAAAACCTAAACCAAAAGTTGCAGGTGGTTATTTCTTCATGCGCAGCAGTCAACACGGCACTCTCTAGCTGCCAAGAGCACTTTTTACTATGCGCACCCAACCAGAGTGACGGGAGGAGCACATTTCAGAAAACGTGCTCAGCTCGTCCAGAAAATGCGATTTAAGCAATAAAATTAAAAATGCACCTAAAACCTAAACCAAACGTTGCAGATGGTCATTTCTTCATGCGCAGTGGTCAACGCTGCACTCTCTAGCTGCCAAGAGCACTTTTTACTATACACACCGAACCAGAGTGACGGGAGGAGCACATTCCAGAAAACGTGCTCAGCTCGTCGAGAAAATGCGATTCAAGCAATAAAATTAAAAATGCACCCAAAACCTAAAGCAAACGTTGCAGATGGTCATTTCTTCATGTGCAGTGGTCAACGCGGCACTCTCTAGCTGCCAAGAGCACTTTTTACTATGCACACCCAACCAGAGTGACGGGAGGAGCGCATTTCAGGAAACGTGCTCAGCTCTTCGAGAAAATGCGATTTAAGCCGTACAATTAAAAATGCACCTAAAACCTAAACCAAACGTTGCAGGTGGTTATTTCTTCATGCGCAGTGGTCAACGCGGCACTCTCTAGCTGCCAAGAGCACTTTTTACGATGCGCACCCAACCAGAGTGACGGGAGGAGCTCATTTCAGAAAACGTGCTCAGCTTGTTGAGAAAATGCGATTTAAGCAATAAAATTAAAAATGCACCTAAAACCTAAACCAAACGTTGCAGGTGGTTATTTCTTCATATGCAGCAGTCAACGCGGCACTCTCTAGCTGCCAAGAGGACTTTTTACTATGCGCACCCAACCAGAGTGACGGGAGGAGCACATTTCAGAAAACGTGCTCAGCTCGTCGAGAAAATGCGATTTAAGCAATAAAATTAAAAATGCACCCAAAACCTAAACCAAACGTTGCAGATGGTCATTTCTTCATGCGCAGTGGTCAACGCGGCACTCTCTAGCTGCCAAGAGCACTTTTTACTATGCACACCCAACCAGAGTGACGGGAGGAGCGCATTTTAGAAAACGTGCTCAGCTCGACGAGAAAATGCGATTCAAGCAATAAAATTAAAAATGCACCCAAAACCTAAACCAAACGTTGCAGGTGGTTATTTCTTCATGCGCAGTGGTCAACGCGGCACTCTCTAGCTGCCAAGAGCACTTTTTACTATGCGCACCCAACCAGAGAGACGGGAGGAGCGCATTTCAGAAAACGTGCTCAGCTCGACGAGAAAATGCGATTTAAGCAATAAAATTAAAAATGCACCCAAAACCTAAACCAAACGTTGCAGGTGGTTATTTCTTAATGCGCAGTGGTCAAAGGCGGCAATCTCTAGCTGCCAAGAGCACTTTTTACTATTCGCACCCAACCAGAGTGACGGGAGGAGCACATTTCAGAAAACGTGCTCAGCTCGTCGAGAAAATGCGATTTAAGCAATAAAATTAAAAATGCACCCAAAACCTAAACCAAACGTTGCAGGTGGTTATTTCTTCATGCGCAGTGGTCAACGCGGCACTCTCTAGCTGCCAAGAGCATTTTTTACTATGCGCACCCAACCAGAGTGACGGGAGGAGCACATTTCAGAAAACGTGCTCAGCTCGTCGAGAAAATGCGATTTAAGCAATAAAATTAAAAATGCACCTAAAACCTAAACCAAACGTTGCAGGTGGTTATTTCTTCATGCGCAGTGGTCAACGCGGCACTCTCTAGCTGCCAAGAGCACTTTTTACTATGCGCTTCCAACCAGAGCGACGGGAGGAGCACATTTCAGAAAACGTGCTCAGCTCGTCGAGAAAATGCGATTTAAGCAATAAAATTAAAAATGCACCTAAAACCTAAACTAAACGTTGCAGGTGGTTATTTCTTCGTGCGCAGCAGTCAACGCGGCACTCTCTAGCTGCCAAGAGCACTTTTTACTATGAGCACCCAACCAGAGTGACGGGAGGAGCACATTTCAGAAAACGTGCTCAGCTCGTCGAGTAAATGCAATTTAAGCAATAAAATTAAAAATGCACCCAAAACCTAAACCAAACGTTGCAGGTGGTTATTTCTTCATGCGCAGTGGTCAACGCGGCACTCTCTAGCTGCCAAGACCACTTTTTACTATGCGCACCCAACCAGAGTGACGGGAGGAGCACATTTCAGAAAACGTGCTCAGCTCGTCCAGAAAATGCGATTTAAGCAATAAAATTAAAAATGCACCTAAAACCTAAACCAAACGTTGCAGATGGTCATTTCTTCATGCGCAGTGGTCAACGCGGCACTCTCTAGCTGCCAAGAGCACTTTTTACTATGCACACCCAACCAGAGTGACGGGAGGAGCACATTTCAGAAAACGTTCTCAGCTCGTCCAGACAATGCGATTTAAGCAATAAAATTAAAAATGCACCCAAAACGTAAACCAAACGTTGCAGGTGGTTATTTCTTCATGCGCAGTGGTCAACGCGGCACTCTCTAGCTGCCAAGAGCACTTTTTACTATGCGCACCCAACCAGAGTGACGGGAGGAGCGCATTTCAGAAAACGTGCTCAGCTCGTCGAGAAAATGCGATTTAAGCAATAAAATTAAAAATGCACCTAAAACCTAAACCAAAAGTTGCAGGTGGTTATTTCTTCATGCGCAGCAGTCAACACGGCACTCTCTAGCTGCCAAGAGCACTTTTTACTATGCGCACCCAACCAGAGTGACGGGAGGAGCACATTTCAGAAAACGTGCTCAGCTCGTCCAGAAAATGCGATTTAAGCAATAAAATTAAAAATGCACCTAAAACCTAAACCAAACGTTGCAGATGGTCATTTCTTCATGCGCAGTGGTCAACGCGGCACTCTCTAGCTGCCAAGAGCACTTTTTACTATACACACCGAACCAGAGTGACGGGAGGAGCACATTCCAGAAAACGTGCTCAGCTCGTCGAGAAAATGCGATTTAAGCAATAAAATTAAAAATGCACCCAAAACCTAAAGCAAACGTTGCAGATGGTCATTTCTTCATGTGCAGTGGTCAACGCGGCACTCTCTAGCTGCCAAGAGCACTTTTTACTATGCACACCCAACCAGAGTGACGGGAGGAGCGCATTTCAGGAAACGTGCTCAGCTCTTCGAGAAAATGCGATTTAAGCCGTACAATTAAAAATGCACCTAAAACCTAAACCAAACGTTGCAGGTGGTTATTTCTTCATGCGCAGTGGTCAACGCGGCACTCTCTAGCTGCCAAGAGCACTTTTTACGATGCGCACCCAACCAGAGTGACGGGAGGAGCTCATTTCAGAAAACGTGCTCAGCTCGTTGAGAAAATGCGATTTAAGCAATGAAATTAAAAATGCACCCAAAACCTAAACCAAACGTTGCAGGTGGTTATTTCTTCATGCGCAGTGGTCAACGCGGCACTCTCTAGCTGCCAAGAGCACTTTTTACTATGCGCACCCAACCAGAGTGACGGGAGGAGCACATTTCAGAAAACGTGCTCAGCTCGTCCAGAAAATGCGATTTAAGCAATAAAATTAAAAATGCACCTAAAACCTAAACCAAACGTTGCAGATGGTCATTTCTTCATGCGCAGTGGTCAACGCGGCACTCTCTAGCTGCCAAGAGCACTTTTTACTATGCACACCCAACCAGAGTGACGGGAGGAGCGCATTTTAGAAAACGTGCTCAGCTCGACGAGAAAATGCGATTTAAGCAATAAAATTAAAAATGCACCCAAAACCTAAACCAAACGTTGCAGGAGGTTATTTCTTCATGCGCAGTGGTCAACGCGGCACTCTCTAGCTGCCAAGAGCACTTTTTACTATGCGCACCCAACCAGAGTGACGGGAGGAGCACATTTCAGAAAACGTGCTCAGCTTGTCGAGAAAATGCGAATTAAGCAATAAAATTAAAAATGCACCTAAAACCTAAACCAAACGTTGCAGGTGGTTATTTCTTCGTGCGCAGCAGTCAACGCGGCACTCTCTAGCTGCCAAGAGCACTTTTTACTATGCGCACCCAACCAGAGTGACGGGAGGAGCACATTTCAGAAAACGTGCTCAGCTCGTCGAGTAAATGCGATTTAAGCAATAAAATTAAAAATGCACCCAAAACCTAAACCAAACGTTGCAGGTGGTTATTTCTTCATGCGCAGTGGTCAACGCGGCACTCTCTAGCTGCCAAGAGCACTTTTTACTATGCGCACCCAACCAGAGTGACGGGAGGAGCACATTTCAGAAAACGTGCTCAGCTCGTCCAGAAAATGCGATTTAAGCAATAAAATTAAAAATGCACCCAAAACCTAAACCAAACGTTGCAGGTGGTTATTTCTTCATGCGCAGTGGTCAACGCGGCACTCTCTAGCTGCCAAGAGCACTTTTTACTATGCACACCCAACCAGAGTGACGGGAAGAGCGCATTTTAGAAAACGTGCTCAGCTCGACGAGAAAATGCGATTTAAGCAATAAAATTAAAAATGCACCCAAAACCTAAACCAAACGTTGCAGGTGGTTATTTCTTCATGCGCAGTGGTCAACGCGGCACTCTCTAGCTGCCAAGAGCTCTTTTTACTATGCGCACCCAACAAGAGTGACGGGAGGAGCACATTTCAGAAAACGTGCTCAGCTCGTCGAGAAAATGCGATTTAAGCAATAAAATTAAAAATGCACCTAAAACCTAAACCAAACGTTGCAGGTGGTTATTTCTTCATATGCAGCAGTCAACGCGGCACTCTCTAGCTGCCAAGAGCACTTTTTACTATGCGCACCCAACCAGAGTGACGGGAGGAGCACATTTCAGAAAACGTGCTCAGCTCGTCGAGAAAATGCGATTTAAGCAATAAAATTAAAAATGCACCCAAAACCTAAACCAAACGTTGCAGATGGTCATTTCTTCATGCGCAGTGGTCAACGCGGCACTCTCTAGCTGCCAAGAGCACTTTTTACTATGCACACCCAACCAGAGTGACGGGAGGAGCGCATTTTAGAAAACGTGCTCAGCTCGACGAGAAAATGCGATTTAAGCAATAAAATTAAAAATGCACCCAAAACCTAAACCAAACGTTGCAGGTGGTTATTTCTTCATGCGCAGTGGTCAACGCGGCACTCTCTAGCTGCCAAGAGCACTTTTTACTATGCGCACCCAACCAGAGAGACGGGAGGAGCGCATTTCAGAAAACGTGCTCAGCTCGACGACAAAATGCGATTTAAGCAATAAAATTAAAAATGCACCCAAAACCTAAACCAAACGTTGCAGGTGATTATTTCTTAATGCGCAGTGGTCAAAGGCGGCACTCTCTAGCTGCCAAGAGCACTTTTTACTATTCGCACCCAACCAGAGTGACGGGAGGAGCACATTTCAGAAAACGTGCTCAGCTCGTCGAGAAAATGCGATTTAAGCAATAAAATTAAAAATGCACCCAAAACCTAAACCAAACGTTGCAGGTGGTTATTTCTTCATGCGCAGTGGTCAACGCGGCACTCTCTAGCTGCCAAGAGCACTTTTTACTATGCGCACCCAACCAGAGTGACGGGAGGAGCACATTTCAGAAAACGTGCTCAGCTCGTCCAGAAAATGCGATTTAAGCAATAAAATTAAAAATGCACCCAAAACCTAAACCAAACGTTGCAGGTGGTTATTTCTTCATGCGCAGTGGTCAACGCGGCACTCTCTAGCTGCCAAGAGCACTTTTTACTATGCGCACCCAACCAGAGAGACGGGAGGAGCGCATTTCAGAAAACGTGCTCAGCTCGACGACAAAATGCGATTTAAGCAATAAAATTAAAAATGCACCCAAAACCTAAACCAAACGTTGCAGGTGATTATTTCTTAATGCGCAGTGGTCAAAGGCGGCACTCTCTAGCTGCCAAGAGCACTTTTTACTATTCGCACCCAACCAGAGTGACGGGAGGAGCACATTTCAGAAAACGTGCTCAGCTCGTCGAGAAAATGCGATTTAAGCAATAAAATTAAAAATGCACCCAAAACCTAAACCAAACGTTGCAGGTGGTTATTTCTTCATGCGCAGTGGTCAACGCGGCACTCTCTAGCTGCCAAGAGCACTTTTTACTATGCGCACCCAACCAGAGTGACGGGAGGAGCACATTTCAGAAAACGTGCTCAGCTCGTCCAGAAAATGCGATTTAAGCAATAAAATTAAAAATGCACATAAAACCTAAACCAAACGTTGCAGATGGTCATTTCTTCATGCGCAGTGGTCAACGCGGCACTCTCTAGCTGCCAAGAGCACTTTTTACTATGCACACCCAACCAGAGTGACGGGAGGAGCGCATTTTAGAAAACGTGCTCAGCTCGACGAGAAAATGCGATTTAAGCAATAAAATTAAAAATGCACCCAAAACCTAAACCAAACGTTGCAGGTGGTTATTTCTTCATGCGCAGTGGTCAACGCGGCACTCTCTAGCTGCCAAGAGCACTTTTTACTATGCGCACCCAACCAGAGTGACAGGAGGAGCACATTTCAGAAAACGTGCTCAGCTCGTCGAGAAAATGCGATTTAAGCAATAAAATTAAAAATGCACCCAAAACCTAAACCAAACGTTGCAGGTGGTTATTTCTTCATATGCAGCAGTCAACGCGGCACTCTCTAGCTGCCAAGAGCACTTTTTACTATGCGCACCCAACCAGAGTGACGGGAGGAGCACATTTCAGAAAACGTGCTCAGCTCGTCGAGAAAATGCGATTTAAGCAATAAAATAAAAAATGCACCTAAAACCTAAACCAAACGTTGCAGGTGGATATTTCTTCATGCGCAGTGGTCAACGCGGCACTCTCTAGCTGCCAAGAGCACTTTTTACTATGCGCACCCAACCAGAGTGACGTGAGGAGCACATTTCAGAAAACGTGCTCAGCTCGTCGAGAAAATGCAATTTAAGCAATAACATTAAAAATGCACCTAAAACCTAAACCAAACGTTGCAGGTGGTTATTTCTTCATGCGCAGTGGTCAACGCGGCACTCTCTCGCTGCCAAGAGCACTTTTTACTATGCGCACCCAACCAGAGTGACGGGAGGAGCACATTTCAGAAAACGTGCTCAGCTCGTCGAGAAAATGCGATTTAAGCAATAAAATTAAAAATGCACCTAAAACCTAAACCAAACGTTGCAGGTGGTTATTTCTTCGTGCGCAGCAGTCAACGCGGCACTCTCTAGCTGCCAAGAGCACTTTTTACTATGCGCACCCAACCAGAGTGACGGGAGGAGCACATTTCAGAAAACGTGCTCAGCTCGTCGAGTAAATGCGATTTAAGCAATAAAATTAAAAATGCACCCAAAACCTAAACCAAACGTTGCAGGTGGTTATTTCTTCATGCGCAGTGGTCAACGCGGCAGTCTCTAGCTGCCAAGAGCACTTTTTACTATGCGCACCCAACCAGAGTGACGGGAGGAGCACATTTCAGAAAACGTGCTCAGCTCGTCCAGAAAATGCGATTTAAGCAATAAAATTAAAAATGCACCTAAAACCTAAACCAAACGTTGCAGATGGTCATTTCTTCATGCGCAGTGGTCAACGCGGCACTCTCTAGCTACCAAGAGCATTTTTTACTATGCGCACCCAACCAGAGTGACGGGAGGAGCACATTTCAGAAAACGTGCTCAGCTCGTCGAGAAAATGCGATTTAAGCAATAAAATTAAAAATGCACCTAAAACCTAAACCAAACGTTGCAGGTGGTTATTTCTTCATGCGCAGCAGTCAACGCGGCACTCTCTAGCTGCCAAGAGCACTTTTTACTATGCGCACCCAACCAGAGTGACGGGAGGAGCACATTTCAGAAAACGTGCTCAGCTCGTCGAGAAAATGCGATTTAAGCAATAAAATTAAAAATGCACCTAAAACCTAAACCAAACGTTGCAGGTGGTTATTTCTTCATGCGCAGTGGTCAACGCGGCACTCTCTAGCTGCCAAGAGCACTTTTTACTATGCGCACCCAACCAGAGTGACGGGAGGAGCACATTTCAGAAAACGTGCTCAGCTCGTCGAGTAAATGCAATTTAAGCAATAAAATTAAAAATGCACCCAAAACCTAAACCAAACGTTGCAGGTGGTTATTTCTTCATGCGCAGTGGTCAACGCGGCACTCTCTAGCTGCCAAGAGCACTTTTTACTATGCGCACCCAACCAGAGTGACGGGAGGAGCGCATTTCAGAAAACGTGCTCAGCTCGTCGAGAAAATGCGATTTAAGCAATAAAATTAAAAATGCACCTAAAACCTAAACCAAAAGTTGCAGGTGGTTATTTCTTCATGCGCAGCAGTCAACACGGCACTCTCTAGCTGCCAAGAGCACTTTTTACTATGCACACCCAACCAGAGTGACGGGAGGAGCGCATTTTAGAAAACGTGCTCAGCTCGACGAGAAAATGCGATTTAAGCAATAAAATTAAAAATGCACCCAAAACCTAAACCAAACGTTGCAGATGGTCATTTCTTCATGTGCAGTGGTCAACGCGGCACTCTCTAGCTGCCAAGAGCACTTTTTACAATGCACACCCAACCAGAGTGACGGGAGGAGCGCATTTCAGAAAACGTGCTCAGCTCGTCGAGAAAATGCGATTTAAGCAATAAAATTAAAAATGCACCCAAAACCTAAACCAAACGTTGCAGGTGGTTATTTCTTCATGCGCAGTGGTCAACGCGGCACTCTCTAGCTGCCAAGAGCACTCTCTAGCTGCCAAGAGCACTTTTTTACTATGCGCACCCAACCAGAGTGACGGGAGGAGCACATTTCAGAAAACGTGCTCAGCTCGTCGAGTAAATGCGATTTAAGCAATAAAATTAAAAATGCACCCAAAACCTAAACCAAACGTTGCAGGTGGTTATTTCTTCATGCGCAGCGGTCAACGCGGCACTCTCTAGCTGCCAAGAGCACTTTTTACTATGCACACCCAACCAGAGTGACGGGAGGAGCACATTCCAGAAAACGTGCTCAGCTCGTCGAGACAATGCGATTTAAGCAATACAATTAAAAATGCACCCAAAACCTAAACCAAACGTTGCAGATGGTCATTTCTTCATGCGCAGTGTTCAACGCGGCACTCTCTAGCTGCCAAGAGCACTTTTTACTATGCACACACAACCAGAGTGACGGGAGGAGCACATTTCAGAAAACGTGCTCAGCTCGTCGAGAAAATGCGATTTAAGCAATAAAATTAAAAATGCACCCAAAACCTAAACCAAACGTTGCAGGTGGTTATTTCTTCACGCGCAGTGGTCAACGCGGCACGCTCTAGCTGCCAAGAGCATTTTTTACTATGCGCACCCAACCAGAGTGACGGGAGGAGCACATTTCAGAAAACGTGCTCAGCTCGTCGAGAAAATGCGATTTAAGCAATAAAATTAAAAATGCACCTAAAACCTAAACCAAACGTTGCAGGTGGTTATTTCTTTATGCGCAGTGGTCAACGCGGCACTCTCTAGCTGCCAAGAGCACTTTTTACTATACGCACCCAACTAGAGTGACGGGAGGAGCACATTTCAGAAAACGTGCTCAGCTCGTCGAGAAAATGCGATTTAAGCAATAAAATTAAAAATGCACCCAAAACCTAAACCAAACGTTGCAGGTGGTTATTTCTTCATGCGCAGCAGTCAACGCGGCACTCTCTAGCTGCCAAGAGCACTTTTTACTATGCGCACCCAACCAGAGGGACGGGAGGAGCACATTTCAGAAAACGTGCTCAGCTCGTCGAGAAAATGCGATTTAAGCAATAAAATTAAAAATGCACCCAAAACCTAAACCAAACGTTGCAGGTGGTTATTTCTTCATGCGCAGTGGTCAACGCGGCACTCTCTAGCTGCCAAGAGCACTTTTTACTATGCGCACCCAACCAGAGTGACGGGAGGAGCACATGTCAGAAAACGTGCTCAGCTCGTCGAGAAAATGCGATTTAAGCAATAAAATTAAAAATGCACCTAAAACCTAAACCAAACGCTGCAGATGGTCATTTCTTCATGCGCAGCGGTCAACGCGGCACTCTCTAGCTGCCAAGAGCACTTTTTACTATGCACACCCAACCAGAGTGACGGGAGGAGCACATTCCAGAAAACGTGCTCAGCTCGTCGAGAAAATGCGATTTAAGCAATAAAATTAAAAATGCAACTAAAACCTAAACCAAACGTTGCAGGTGGTTATTTCTTCGTGCGCAGCAGTCAAGACGGCACTCTCTAGCTGCCAAGAGCACTTTTTACTATGCGCACCCACCCAGAGTGACGGGAGGAGCACATTTCAGAAAACGTGCTCAGCTCGTCAAGAAAATGCGATTTAAGCAATAAAATAAAAAATGCACCTAAAACCTAAACCAAACGTTGCAGGTGGATATTTCTTAATGCGCAGTGGTCAACGCGGCACTCTCTAGCTGCCAAGAGCACTTTTTACTATGCGCACCCAACCAGAGTGACGTGAGGAGCACATTTCAGAAAACGTGCTCAGCTCGTCGAGAAAATGCAATTTAAGCAATAACATTAAAAATGCACCTAAAACCTAAACCAAACGTTGCAGGTGGTTATTTCTTCATGCGCAGTGGTCAACGCGGCACTCTCTCGCTGCCAAGAGCACTTTTTACTATGCGCACCCAACCAGAGTGACGGGAGGAGCACATTTAAGAAAACGTGCTCAGCTCATCGAGAAAATGCGATTTAAGCAATAAAATTAAAAATGCACCTAAAACCTAAACCAAACGTTGCAGGTGGTTATTTCTTCATGCGCAGTGGTCAACGCGGCACTCTCTAGCTGCCAAGAGCACTTTTTACTATGCGCACCCAACCAGAGTGACGGGAGGAGCACATTTCAGAAAACGTGCTCAGCTCGTCGAGAAAATGCAATTTAAGCAATAAAATTAAAAATGCAATTAAAACCTAAACCAAACGTTGCAGGTGGTTATTTCTTCGTGCGCAGCAGTCAACGCGGCACTCTCTAGCTGCCAAGAGCACTTTTTACTATGCGCACCCAACCAGAGTGACGGGAGGAGCACATTTCAGAAAACATGCTCAGCTCGTCGAGTAAATGTGATTTAAGCAATAAAATTAAAAATGCACCCAAAACCTAAACCAAACGTTGCAGGTGGTTATTTCTTCATGCGCAGTGGTCAACGCGGCACTCTCTAGCTGCCAAGAGCACTTTTTACTATGCGCACCCAACCAGAGTGACGGGAGGAGCACATTTCAGAAAACGTGCTCAGCTCGTCCAGAAAATGCGATTTAAGCAATAAAATTAAAAATGCACCTAAAACCTAAACCAAACGTTGCAGATGGTCATTTCTTCATGCGCAGTGGTCAACGCGGCACTCTCTAGCTGCCAAGAGCACTTTTTACTATGCACACCCAACCAGAGTGACGGGAGGAGCACATTTCAGAAAACGTGCTCAGCTCGTCCAGACAATGCGATTTAAGCAATAAAATTAAAAATGCACCCAAAACCTAAACCAAACGTTGCAGGTGGTTATTTCTTAATGCGCAGTGGTCAACGCGGCACTCTCTAGCTGCCAAGAGCACTTTTTACTATGCGCACCCAACCAGAGTGACGGGAGGAGCGCATTTCAGAAAACGTGCTCAGCTCGTCGAGAAAATGCGATTTAAGCAATAAAATTAAAAATGCACCTAAAACCTAAACCAAACGTTGCAGGTGGTTATTTGTTCATGCGCAGCAGTCAACGCGGCACTCTCTAGCTGCCAAGAGCACTTTTTACTATGCGGACCCAACCAGAGTGACGGGAGGAGCACATTTCAGAAAACGTGCTCAGCTCGTCGAGAAAATGCGATTTAAGCAATAAAATAAAAAATGCACCTAAAACCTAAACCAAACGCTGCAGATGGTCATTTCTTCATGTGCAGTGGTCAACGCGGCACTCTCTAGCTGCCAAGAGCACTTTTTACTATGCGCACCCAACCAGACTGACGGGAGGAGCACATTTCAGAAAACGTGCTCAGTTCGTCGAGAAAATGCGATTTAAGCAACAAAATTAAAAATGCACCCAAAACCTAAACCAAACGTTGCAGGTGGTTATTTCTTCATGCGCAGCAGTCAACGAGGCACTCTCTAGCTGCCAAGAGCACTTTTTAATATGCACACCCAACAAGAGTGACGGGAGGAGCGCATTTCAGAAAACGTGCTCAGCTCGACGAGAACATGCGATTTAAGCAATAAAATTAAAAATGCACCCAAAACCTAAACCAAACGTTGCAGGTGGTTATTTCTTCATGCGCAGTGGTCAAGGCGGCACTCTCTAGCTGCCAAGAGCACTTTTTACTATGCGCACCCAACCAGAGTGACGGGAGGAGCACATTTCAGAAAACGTGTTCAGCTCGTCGAGAAAATGCGATTTAAGCAATAAAATTAAAAATGCACCCAAAACCTAAACCAAACGTTGCAGGTGGTTATTTCTTCATGCGCAGTGGTAAACGCGGCACTCTCTAGCTGCCAAGAGGACTTTTTACTATGCGCACCCAACCAGAGTGACGGGAGGAGCACATTTCATAAAACGTGCTCAGCTCGTCCAGAAAATGCTATTTAAGCAATAAAATTAAAAATGCACCTAAAACCTAAACCAAACGTTGCAGATGGTCATTTCTTCATGCGCAGTGGTCAACGCGGCACTCTCTAGCTGCCAAGAGCACTTTTTACTATGCACACCCAACCAGAGTGACGGGAGGAGCACATTTCAGAAAACGTGCTCAGCTCGTCGAGAAAATGCGATTTAAGCAATACAATTAAAAATGCACCCTAAACCTAAAGCAAACGTTGCAGGTGGTTATTTCTACATGTGCAGTGGTCAACGCGGCACTCTCTAGCTGCCAAAGGCATTTTTTACTATGCGCACCCAACCAGAGTGACGGGAGGAGCACATTTCAGAAAACGTGCTCAGCCCGTCGAGAAAATGCGATTTAAGCAATAAAATTAAAAATGCACCTAAAACCTAAACCAAACGTTGCAGGTGGTTATTTCTTCATGCGCAGTGGTCAACGCGGCACTCTCTAGCTGCCAAGAGCACTTTTTACTATGCGCACCCAACCAGAGTGACGGGAGGAGCACATTTCAGAAAACGTGCTCAGCTCGTCGAGAAAATGCGATTTAAGCAATAAAATTAAAAATGCACCTAAAACCTAAACCGAACGTTGCAGATGGTCATTTCTTCATGCGCAGTGGTCAACGCGGCACTCTCTAGCTGCCAAGAGCACTTTTTACTATGCGCACCCAACCAGAGTGACGGGAGGAGCACATTTCAGAAAACGTGCTCAGCTCGTCCAGACAATGCGATTTAAGCAATAAAATTAAAAATGCACCCAAAACCTAAACCAAACGTTGCAGGTGGTTATTTCTTCATGCGCAGTGGTCAACGCGGAACTCTCTAGCTGCCAAGAGCACTTTTTACTATGCGCACCCAACCAGAGTGACGGGAGGAGCGCATTTCAGAAAACGTGCTCAGCTCGTCGAGAAAATGCGATTTAAGCAATAAAATTAAAAATGCACCTAAAACCTAAACCAAAAGTTGCAGGTGGTTATTTCTTCATGCGCAGCAGTCAACACGGCACTCTCTAGCTGCCAAGAGCACTTTTTACTATGCGCACCCAACCAGAGTGACGGGAGGAGCACATTTCAGAAAACGTGCTCAGCTCGTGGAGAAAATGCGATTTAAGCAATAAAATTAAAAATGCACCCAAAACCTAAACCAAACGTTGCAGATGGTCATTTCTTCATGTGCAGTGGTCAACGCGGCACTCTCTAGCTGCCAAGAGCACTTTTTACTATGCACACCCATCCAGAGTGACGGGAGGAGCGCATTTCAGAAAACGTGCTCAGCTCGTCGAGAAAATGCGATTTAAGCAATAAAATTAAAAATGCACCCAAAACCTAAACCAAACGTTGCAGGTGGTTATTTCTTCATGCGCAGTGGTCAACGCGGCACTCTCTAGCTGCCAAGAGCTCTTTTTACTATACACACCCAACCAGAGTGACGGGAGGAGCACATTCCAGAAAACGTGCTCAGCTCGTCGAGAAAATGCGATTTAAGCAATAAAATTAAAAATGCACCCAAAACCTAAACCAAACGTTGCAGATGGTCATTTCTTCATGTGCAGTGGTCAACGCGGCACTCTCTAGCTGCCAAGAGCACTTTTTACTATGCACACCCAACCAGAGTGACGGGAGGAGCGCATTTCAGAAAACGTGCTCAGCTCGTCGAGAAAATGCGATTTAAGCAATAAAATTAAAAATGCACCCAAAACCTAAACCAAACGTTGCAGGTGGTTATTTCTTCATGCGCAGTGGTCAACGCGGCACTCTCTAGCTGCCAAGACCACTTTTTACTATGCGCACCCAACCAGAGTGACGGGAGGAGCACATTTCAGAAAACGTGCTCAGCTCGTCGAGAAAATGCGATTTAAGCAATAAAATTAAAAATGCACCCAAAACCTAAACCAAACGTTGCAGGTGGTTATTTCTTCATATGCAGCAGTCAACGCGGCACTCTCTAGCTGCCAAGAGCACTTTTTACTATGCGCACCCAACCAGAGTGACGGGAGGAGCACATTTCAGAAAACGTGCTCAGCTCGTCGAGAAAATGCGATTTAAGCAATAAAATAAAAAATGCACCTAAAAACTAAACCAAACGTTGCAGGTGGATATTTCTTAATGCGAAGTGGTCAACGCGGCACTCTCTAGCTGCCAAGAGCACTTTTTACTATGCGCACCCAACCAGAGTGACGTGAGGAGCACATTTCAGAAAACGTGCTCAGCTCGTCGAGAAAATGCAATTTAAGCAATAACATTAAAAATGCACCTAAAACCTAAACCAAACGTTGCAGGTGGTTATTTCTTCATGCGCAGTGGTCAACGCGGCACTCTCTCGCTGCCAAGAGCACTTTTTACTATGCGCACCCAACCAGAGTGACGGGAGGAGCACATTTCAGAAAACGTGCTCAGCTCATCGAGAAAATGCGATTTATGCAATAAAATTAAAAATGCACCTAAAACCTAAACCAAACGTTGCAGGTGGTTATTTCTTCATGCGCAGTGGTCAACGCGGCACTCTCTAGCTGCCAAGAGCACTTTTTACTATGCGCACCCAACCAGAGTGACGGGAGGAGCACATTTCAGAAAACGTGCTCAGCTCGTCGAGAAAATGCAATTTAAGCAATAAAATTAAAAATGCAATTAAAACCTAAACCAAACGTTGCAGGTGGTTATTTCTTCGTGCGCAGCAGTCAACGCGGCACTCTCTAGCTGCCAAGAGCACTTTTTACTATGCGCACCCAACCAGAGTGACGGGAGGAGCACATTTCAGAAAACGTGCTCAGCTCGTCGAGTAAATGTGATTTAAGCAATAAAACTAAAAATGCACCCAAAACCTAAACCAAACGTTGCAGGTGGTTATTTCTTCATGCGCAGTGGTCAACGCGGCACTCTCTAGCTGCCAAGAGCACTTTTTACTATGCGCACCCAACCAGAGTGACGGGAGGAGCACATTTCAGAAAACGTGCTCAGCTCGTCCAGAAAATGCTATTTAAGCAATAAAATTAAAAATGCACCTAAAACCTAAACCAAACGTTGCAGATGGTCATTTCTTCATGCGCAGTGGTCAACGCGGCACTCTCTAGCTGCCAAGAGCACTTTTTACTATGCACACCCAACCAGAGTGACGGGAGGAGCACATTTCAGAAAACGTGCTCAGCTCGTCCAGAAAATGCGATTTAAGCAATAAAATTAAAAATGCACCCAAAACCTAAACCAAACGTTGCAGGTGGTTATTTCTTCATGCGCAGTGGTCAACGCGGCACTCTCTAGCTGCCAAGAGCACTTTTTACTATGCGCACCCAACCAGAGTGACGGGAGGAGCACATTTCAGAAAACGTGCACAGCTCGTCGAGAAAATGCGATTTAAGCAATAAAATTAAAAATGCACCCAAAACCTAAACCAAACGTTGCAGGTGGTTATTTCTTCGTGCGCAGCAGTCAACGCAGCACTCTCTAGCTGCCAAGAACACTTTTTACTATGCGCACCCAACAGGAGTGACGGGAGGAGCACATTTCAGAAAACGTGCTCAGCTCGTCGAGAAAATGCGATTTAAGCAATAAAATTAAAAATGCACCTAAAACCTAAACCAAACGTTGCAGGTGGTTATTTCTTCATGCGCAGTGGTCAACGCGGCACTCTCTAGCTGCCAAGAGCACTTTTTACTATGCGCACCCAACCAGAGTGACGGGAGGAGCACATTTCAGAAAACGTGCTCAGCTCGTCGAGAAAATGCGATTTAAGCAATAAAATTAAAACTGCACCCAAAACCTAAACCAAACGTTGCAGATGGTCATTTCTTCATGCGCAGTGGTCAACACGGCACTCTCTAGCTGCCAAGAGCACTTTTTACTATGCGCACCCAACCAGAGTGACGGGAGGACCACATTTCAGAAAACGTGCTCAGCTCGTCGAGAAAATGCGATTTAAGCAATAAAATTAAAAATGCACCCAAAACCTAAACCAAACGTTGCAGGTGGTTATTTCTTCATGCCCAGCAGTCAACGCGGCACTCTCTAGCTGCCAAGAGCACTTTTTACTATGCGCACCCAACCAGAGTGACGGGAGGAGCACATTTCAGAAAACGTGCTCAGCTCGTCGAGAAAATGCGATTTAAGCAATAAAATTAAAAATGCACCTAAAACCTAAACCAAACGTTGCAGGTGGTTATTTCTTCATGCGCAGTGGTCAACGCGGCACTCTCTAGCTGCCAAGAGCACTTTTTACTATGCGCACCAAACCAGAGTGACGGGAGGAGCACATTTCAGAAAACGTGCTCAGCTCGTCGAGAAAATGCGATTTAAGCAATAAAATTAAAACTGCACCCAAAACCTAAACCAAACGTTGCAGATGGTCATTTCTTCATGCGCAGCAGTCAACGCGGCACTCTCTAGCTGCCAAGAGCACTTTTTACTATGCGCACCCAACCAGAGTGACGGGAGGAGCACATTTCAGAAAACGTGCTCAGCTCGTCGAGAAAATGCGATTTAAGCAGAGAAATTAAAAATGCACCCAAAACCTAAACCAAACGTTGCAGGTGGTTATTTCTTAATGCACAGTGGTCAACGCGGCACTCTCTAGCTGCCAAGAGCACTTTTTACTATGCGCACCCAACCAGAGTGACGGGAGGAGCACTTTTCAGAAAACGTGCTCAGCTCGTCGAGAAAATGCGAATTAAGCAATAAAATTAAAAATGCACCCAAAACCTAAACCAAACGTTGCAGATGGTCATTTCTTCATGCGCAGTGGTCAACGCGGCACTCTCTAGCTGCCAAGAGCACTTTTTACTATGCGCACCCAACCAGAGTGACGGGAGGAGCACATTTCAGAAAACGTGCTCAGCTCGTCGAGAAAATGCGATTTAAGCAATAAAATTAAAAATGCACCTAAAACCCAAACCAAACGTTGCAGGTGGTTATTTCTTCATGCGCAGTGGTCAACGCGGCACTCTCTAGCTGCCAAGAGCACTTTTTACTATGCGCACCCAACCAGAGTGACTGGAGGAGCACATTTCAGAAAATGTGCTCAGCTCGTCGAGAAAATGCCATTTAAGCCGTACAATTAAAAATGCACCTAAAACCTAAACCAAACGTTGCAGGTGGTTGTTTCTTCATGCGCAGTGGTCAACGTGGCACTCTCTAGCTGCCAAGAGCACTTTTTACTATGCGCACCCAACCAGAGTGACGGGAGGAGCACATTTCAGAAAACGTGCTCAGCTCGTCGAGAAAATGCGATTCAAGCAATAAAATTTAAAATGCACCTAAAACCTAAACCAAACGTTGCAGGTGGTTATTTCTTCATGCGCATTGGTCAACGCGGCACTCTCTAGCTGCCAAGAGCACTTTTTCCTTTGCGCACCCAACCAGAGTGACGGGAGGAGCACAATTCAGAAAACGTGCTCAGCTCGTCGAGAAAATGCGATTTAAGCAATAAAATTAAAAATGCACCCAAAACCTAAACCAAACGTTGCAGGTGGTTATTTCTTCATGCGCATTGGTCAACGCGGCACTCTCTAGCTGCCAAGAGCACTTTTTACTTTGCGCACCCAACCAGAGTGACGGGAGGAGCACATTTCAGAAAACGTGCTCAGCTCGTCGAGAAAATGCGATTTAAGCAATAAAATTAAAAATGCACCCAAAACCTAAACCAAACGTTGCAGGTGGTTATTTCTTCATGCGCAGTGGTCAACGCGGCACTCTCTAGCTGCCAAGAGCACTTTTTACTATGCGCACCCAACCAGAGTGACGGGAGGAGCACATTTCAGAAAACGTGCTCAGCTCGTCGAGAAAATGCGATTTAAGCAATAAAATTAAAAATGCACCCAAAACCTAAACCAAACGTTGCAGATGGTCATTTCTTCATGCGCAGTGGTCAACGCGGCACTCTCTAGCTGCCAAGAGCACTTTTTACTATGCACACCCAACCAGAGTGACGGGAGGAGCACATTTCAGAAAACGTGCTCAGCTCGTCGAGAAAATGCGATTTAAGCAATACAATTAAAAATGCACCCTAAACCTAAAGCAAACGTTGCAGGTGGTTATTTCTACATGTGCAGTGGTCAACGCGGCACTCTCTAGCTGCCAAAGGCATTTTTTACTATGCGCACCCAACCAGAGTGACGGGAGGAGCACATTTCAGAAAACGTGCTCAGCTCGTCGAGAAAATGCGATTTAAGCAGAGAAATTAAAAATGCACCCAAAACCTAAACCAAACGTTGCAGGTGGTTATTTCTTAATGCACAGTGGTCAACGCGGCACTCTCTAGCTGCCAAGAGCACTTTTTACTATGCGCACCCAACCAGAGTGACGGGAGGAGCACTTTTCAGAAAACGTGCTCAGCTCGTCGAGAAAATGCGAATTAAGCAATAAAATTAAAAATGCACCCAAAACCTAAACCAAACGTTGCAGATGGTCATTTCTTCATGCGCAGTGGTCAACGCGGCACTCTCTAGCTGCCAAGAGCACTTTTTACTATGCGCACCCAACCAGAGTGACGGGAGGAGCACATTTCAGAAAACGTGCTCAGCTCGTCGAGAAAATGCGATTTAAGCAATAAAATTAAAAATGCACCTAAAACCCAAACCAAACGTTGCAGGTGGTTATTTCTTCATGCGCAGTGGTCAACGCGGCACTCTCTAGCTGCCAAGAGCACTTTTTACTATGCGCACCCAACCAGAGTGACTGGAGGAGCACATTTCAGAAAATGTGCTCAGCTCGTCGAGAAAATGCCATTTAAGCCGTACAATTAAAAATGCACCTAAAACCTAAACCAAACGTTGCAGGTGGTTGTTTCTTCATGCGCAGTGGTCAACGTGGCACTCTCTAGCTGCCAAGAGCACTTTTTACTATGCGCACCCAACCAGAGTGACGGGAGGAGCACATTTCAGAAAACGTGCTCAGCTCGTCGAGAAAATGCGATTCAAGCAATAAAATTTAAAATGCACCTAAAACCTAAACCAAACGTTGCAGGTGGTTATTTCTTCATGCGCATTGGTCAACGCGGCACTCTCTAGCTGCCAAGAGCACTTTTTCCTTTGCGCACCCAACCAGAGTGACGGGAGGAGCACAATTCAGAAAACGTGCTCAGCTCGTCGAGAAAATGCGATTTAAGCAATAAAATTAAAAATGCACCCAAAACCTAAACCAAACGTTGCAGGTGGTTATTTCTTCATGCGCATTGGTCAACGCGGCACTCTCTAGCTGCCAAGAGCACTTTTTACTTTGCGCACCCAACCAGAGTGACGGGAGGAGCACATTTCAGAAAACGTGCTCAGCTCGTCGAGAAAATGCGATTTAAGCAATAAAATTAAAAATGCACCCAAAACCTAAACCAAACGTTGCAGGTGGTTATTTCTTCATGCGCAGTGGTCAACGCGGCACTCTCTAGCTGCCAAGAGCACTTTTTACTATGCGCACCCAACCAGAGTGACGGGAGGAGCACATTTCAGAAAACGTGCTCAGCTCGTCGAGAAAATGCGATTTAAGCAATAAAATTAAAAATGCACCCAAAACCTAAACCAAACGTTGCAGATGGTCATTTCTTCATGCGCAGTGGTCAACGCGGCACTCTCTAGCTGCCAAGAGCACTTTTTACTATGCACACCCAACCAGAGTGACGGGAGGAGCACATTTCAGAAAACGTGCTCAGCTCGTCGAGAAAATGCGATTTAAGCAATACAATTAAAAATGCACCCTAAACCTAAAGCAAACGTTGCAGGTGGTTATTTCTACATGTGCAGTGGTCAACGCGGCACTCTCTAGCTGCCAAAGGCATTTTTTACTATGCGCACCCAACCAGAGTGACGGGAGGAGCACATTTCAGAAAACGTGCTCAGCTCGTCGAGAAAATGCGATTTAAGCAATAAAATTAAAAATGCACCTAAAACCTAAACCAAACGTTGCAGGTGGTTATTTCTTCATGCGCAGTGGTCAACGCGGCACTCTCTAGCTGCCAAGAGCACTTTTTACTATGCGCACCCAACCAGAGTGACGGGAGGAGCACATTTCAGAAAACGTGCTCAGCTCGTCGAGAAAATGCGATTTAAGCAATAAAATTAAAAATGCACCTAAAACCTAAACCGAACGTTGCAGATGGTCATTTCTTCATGCGCAGTGGTCAACGCGGCACTCTCTAGCTGCCAAGAGCACTTTTTACTATGCGCACCCAACCAGAGTGACGGGAGGAGCACATTTCAGAAAACGTGCTCAGCTCGTCCAGACAATGCGATTTAAGCAATAAAATTAAAAATGCACCCAAAACCTAAACCAAACGTTGCAGGTGGTTATTTCTTCATGCGCAGTGGTCAACGCGGAACTCTCTAGCTGCCAAGAGCACTTTTTACTATGCGCACCCAACCAGAGTGACGGGAGGAGCGCATTTCAGAAAACGTGCTCAGCTCGTCGAGAAAATGCGATTTAAGCAATAAAATTAAAAATGCACCTAAAACCTAAACCAAAAGTTGCAGGTGGTTATTTCTTCATGCGCAGCAGTCAACACGGCACTCTCTAGCTGCCAAGAGCACTTTTTACTATGCGCACCCAACCAGAGTGACGGGAGGAGCACATTTCAGAAAACGTGCTCAGCTCGTGGAGAAAATGCGATTTAAGCAATAAAATTAAAAATGCACCCAAAACCTAAACCAAACGTTGCAGATGGTCATTTCTTCATGTGCAGTGGTCAACGCGGCACTCTCTAGCTGCCAAGAGCACTTTTTACTATGCACACCCATCCAGAGTGACGGGAGGAGCGCATTTCAGAAAACGTGCTCAGCTCGTCGAGAAAATGCGATTTAAGCAATAAAATTAAAAATGCACCCAAAACCTAAACCAAACGTTGCAGGTGGTTATTTCTTCATGCGCAGTGGTCAACGCGGCACTCTCTAGCTGCCAAGAGCTCTTTTTACTATACACACCCAACCAGAGTGACGGGAGGAGCACATTCCAGAAAACGTGCTCAGCTCGTCGAGAAAATGCGATTTAAGCAATAAAATTAAAAATGCACCCAAAACCTAAACCAAACGTTGCAGATGGTCATTTCTTCATGTGCAGTGGTCAACGCGGCACTCTCTAGCTGCCAAGAGCACTTTTTACTATGCACACCCAACCAGAGTGACGGGAGGAGCGCATTTCAGAAAACGTGCTCAGCTCGTCGAGAAAATGCGATTTAAGCAATAAAATTAAAAATGCACCCAAAACCTAAACCAAACGTTGCAGGTGGTTATTTCTTCATGCGCAGTGGTCAACGCGGCACTCTCTAGCTGCCAAGACCACTTTTTACTATGCGCACCCAACCAGAGTGACGGGAGGAGCACATTTCAGAAAACGTGCTCAGCTCGTCGAGAAAATGCGATTTAAGCAATAAAATTAAAAATGCACCCAAAACCTAAACCAAACGTTGCAGGTGGTTATTTCTTCATATGCAGCAGTCAACGCGGCACTCTCTAGCTGCCAAGAGCACTTTTTACTATGCGCACCCAACCAGAGTGACGGGAGGAGCACATTTCAGAAAACGTGCTCAGCTCGTCGAGAAAATGCGATTTAAGCAATAAAATAAAAAATGCACCTAAAACCTAAACCAAACGTTGCAGGTGGATATTTCTTAATGCGAAGTGGTCAACGCGGCACTCTCTAGCTGCCAAGAGCACTTTTTACTATGCGCACCCAACCAGAGTGACGTGAGGAGCACATTTCAGAAAACGTGCTCAGCTCGTCGAGAAAATGCAATTTAAGCAATAACATTAAAAATGCACCTAAAACCTAAACCAAACGTTGCAGGTGGTTATTTCTTCATGCGCAGTGGTCAACGCGGCACTCTCTCGCTGCCAAGAGCACTTTTTACTATGCGCACCCAACCAGAGTGACGGGAGGAGCACATTTCAGAAAACGTGCTCAGCTCATCGAGAAAATGCGATTTATGCAATAAAATTAAAAATGCACCTAAAACCTAAACCAAACGTTGCAGGTGGTTATTTCTTCATGCGCAGTGGTCAACGCGGCACTCTCTAGCTGCCAAGAGCACTTTTTACTATGCGCACCCAACCAGAGTGACGGGAGGAGCACATTTCAGAAAACGTGCTCAGCTCGTCGAGAAAATGCAATTTAAGCAATAAAATTAAAAATGCAATTAAAACCTAAACCAAACGTTGCAGGTGGTTATTTCTTCGTGCGCAGCAGTCAACGCGGCACTCTCTAGCTGCCAAGAGCACTTTTTACTATGCGCACCCAACCAGAGTGACGGGAGGAGCACATTTCAGAAAACGTGCTCAGCTCGTCGAGAAAATGCGATTTAAGCAATAAAATTAAAACTGCACCCAAAACCTAAACCAAACGTTGCAGATGGTCATTTCTTCATGCGCAGTGGTCAACGCGGCACTCTCTAGCTGCCAAGAGCACTTTTTACTATGCGCACCCAACCAGAGTGACGGGAGGACCACATTTCAGAAAACGTGCTCAGCTCGTCGAGAAAATGCGATTTAAGCAATAAAATTAAAAATGCACCCAAAACCTAAACCAAACGTTGCAGGTGGTTATTTCTTCATGCGCAGCAGTCAACGCGGCACTCTCTAGCTGCCAAGAGCACTTTTTACTATGCGCACCCAACCAGAGTGACGGGAGGAGCACATTTCAGAAAATGTGCTCAGCTCGTCGAGAAAATGCGATTTAAGCAATAAAATTAAAAATGCACCTAAAACCTAAACCAAAAGTTGCAGGTGGTTATTTCTTCATGCGCAGCAGTCAACACGGCACTCTCTAGCTGCCAAGAGCACTTTTTACTATGCGCACCCAACCAGAGTGACGGGAGGAGCACATTTCAGAAAACGTGCTCAGCTCGTCCAGAAAATGCGATTTAAGCAATAAAATTAAAAATGCACCTAAAACCTAAACCAAACGTTGCAGATGGTCATTTCTTCATGCGCAGTGGTCAACGCGGCACTCTCTAGCTGCCAAGAGCACTTTTTACTATGCACACCCAACCAGAGTGACGGGAGGAGCACATTTCAGAAAACGTGCTCAGCTCGTCCAGACAATGCGATTTAAGCAATAAAATTAAAAATGCACCCAAAACCTAAACCAAACGTTGCAGGTGGTTATTTCTTAATGCGCAGTGGTCAACGCGGCACTCTCGAGCTGCCAAGAGCACTTTTTACTATGCACACCCAACCAGAGTGACGGGAGGAGCACATTTCAGAAAACGTGCTCAGCTCGTCGAGAAAATGTGATTTAAGCAATAAAATTAAAAATGCACCTAAAACCCAAACCAAACGTTGCAGGTGGTTATTTCTTCATGCGCAGTGGTCAACGCGGCACTCTCTAGCTGCCAAGAGCACTTTTTACTATGCGCACCCAACCAGAGTGACGGGAGGAGCACATTTCAGAAAACGTGCTCAGCTCGTTGAGAAAATGCGATTTAAGCAATAAAATTAAAAATGCACCCAAAACCTAAACCAAACGTTGCAGGTGGTTATTTCTTCATGCGCAGTGGTCAACGCAGCACTCTCTAGCTGCCAAGAGCACTTTTTACGATGCACACCCAACCAGAGAGACGGGAGGAGCGCATTTCAGAAAACGTGCTCAGCTCGACGAGAAAATGCGATTTAAGCAATAAAATTAAAAATGCACCCAAAACCTAAACCAAACGTTGCAGGTGGTAATTTCTTCATGCGCAGTGGTCAACGCGGCACTCTCTAGCTGCCAAGAGCACTTTTTGCTATGCGCACCCAACCAGAGTGACGGGAGGAGCACATTTCAGAAAACGTGCTCAGCTCGTCGAGAAAATGCGATTTAAGCAATAAAATTAAAAATGCACCCAAAACCTAAACCAAACGTTGCAGGTGGTTATTTCTTCATGCGCAGTGGTCAACGCGGCACTCTCTAGCTGCCAAGAGCACTTTTTACTATGCGCACCCAACCAGAGTGACGGGAGGAGCACATTTCAGAAAACGTGCTCAGCTCGTCCAGACAATGCGATTTAAGCAATAAAATTAAAAATGCACCCAAAACCTAAACCAAACGTTGCAGATGGTCATTTCTTCATGCGCAGTGGTCAACGCGGCACTCTCTAGCTGCCAAGAGCACTTTTTACTATGCACACCCAACCAGAGTGACGGGAGGAGCGCATTTTAGAAAACGTGCTCAGCTCGACGAGAAAATGCGATTTAAGCAATAAAATTAAAAATGCACCCAAAACCTAAACCAAACGTTGCAGGTGGTTATTTCTTCATGCGCAGTGGTCAACGCGGCACTCTCTAGCTGCCAAGAGCACTTTTTACTATGCGCACCCAACCAGAGTGACGGGAGGAGCACATTTCAGAAAACGTGCTCAGCTCGTCGAGAAAATGCGATTTAAGCAATAAAATTAAAAATGCACCTAAAACCTAAACCAAACGTTGCAGGTGGTTATTTCTTCATGCGCAGCAGTCAACGCGGCACTCTCTAGCTGCCAAGAGCACTTTTTACTATGCGCACCCAACCAGAGTGACGGGATGAGCACATTTCAGAAAACGTGCTCAGCTCGTCGAGAAAATGCGATTTAAGCAATAAAATTAAAAATGCACCTAAAACCCAAACCAAACGTTGCAGGTGGTTATTTCTTCATGCGCAGTGGTCAACGCGGCACTCTCTAGCTGCCAAGAGCACTTTTTACTATGCGCACCCAACCAGAGTGACGGGAGGAGCACATTTCAGAAAACGTGCTCAGCTCGTCGAGAAAATGCGATTTAAGCAATACAATTAAAAATGCACCCAAAACCTAAACCAAACGTTACAGGTGGTTATTTCTTCATGCGCAGTGGTCAACGCGGCACTCTCTAGCTGCCAAGAGCACTTTTTACTATGCGCACCCAACCAGAGTGACGGGAGGAGCACATTTCAGAAAACGTGCTCAGCTCGTCCAGAAAATGCGATTTAAGCAATAAAATTAAAAATGCACCTAAAACCTAAACCAAACGTTGCAGATGGTCATTTCTTCATGCGCAGTGGTCAACGCGGCACTCTCTGGCTGCCAAGAGCACTTTTTACTATGCGCACCCAACCAGAGTGACGGGAGGAGCACATTTCAGAAAACGTGCTCAGCTCGTCCAGAAAATGCGATTTAAGCAATAAAATTAAAAATGCACCTAAAACCTAAACCAAACGTTGCAGATGGTCATTTCTTCATGCGCAGTAGTCAACGCGGCACTCTCTAGCTGCCAAGAGCACTTTTTACTATGTGCACCCAACCAGAGTGACGTGAGGAGCACATTTCAGAAAACGTGCTCAACTCGTCGAGAAAATGCGATTTAAGCAATAAAATTAAAAATGCACCAAAAACCGAAACCAAACGTTGCAGATGGTCATTTCTTCATGCGCAGTGGTCAACGCGGCACTCTCTAGCTGCCAAGAGCACTTTTTACTATGCACACCCAACCAGAGTGACGGGAGGAGCACATTTCAGAAAACGTGCTCAGCTCGTCGAGAAAATGCGATTTAAGCAATAAAATTAAAAATGCACCCAAAACATTAAACCAAACGTTGCAGGTGGTTATTTCTTCATGCGCAGTGGTCAACGCGGCACTCTCTAGCTGCCAAGAGCATTTTTTACTATGCACACCCAACCAGAGTGACGGGAGGAGCACATTTCAGAAAACGTGCTCAGCTCGTCGAGAAAATGCGATTTAAGCAATAAAATTAAAAATGCACCTAAAACCTAAACCAAACGTTGCAGGTGGTTATTTCTCCGTGCGCAGCAGTCAACGCGGCACTCTCTAGCTGCCAAGAGCACTTTTTACTATGCGCACCCAACCAGAGTGACGGGAGGAGCACATTTCAGAAAACGTGCTCAGCTCGTCGAGAAAATGCGATTTAAGCAATAAAATTAAAAATGCACCCAAAACCTAAACCAAACGTTGCAGGTGGTAATTTCTTCATGCGCAGTGGTCAACGCGGCACTCTCTCGCTGCCAAGAGCATTTTTTACTATGCGCACTGTTAGGTCTAAATACGATTAGACATTAAATCACTCGCTGGAATGAAGAGGAGAAGACAACCAGAACAGGTTTACTCGCGAGGAGAACGATAGAGCAAGCAATCTCAGTTACAACCTCCATCAGTTCTGAGTCTTTACTCCACGTGCCCCTCTTTTTAATGTTATGGTTGCCCTGGTTACAGAGGCGTTGCTACACTAAAGGGAGGGGGATTGTGTCTGTAGCAACGCTGATTAGCAAAAGAATGTAGTGTGGTGTGAATTAGCACTTCGCTGTTGGCTCTTGACCCCCCGCAGAGGCCGTCCGCAGCTGTCTTCCTTCACAGTTGGCTGACCTGTCCTCGAGGTCAACAAATGTCCTGACGCACGTTGATTGCCGCTTTGCTGTGGAACAAATGCAACTAGACCTTTGCTAACTTTATCTACTCTGTAATTAACACACAATAGTAATAAGTAACTTGTCCTAAACATTTCAACACACATTAAGCAAACGTGAGGTAACCGGTATGCAGTTCCTTAAACAAACATTGAGTAAATATGGGATAACTTTAATGCAACTACTTCTAACTGTATGTATCCCTTAACAAAGAAAAACAGGTCTGATAAACTACAATCTATGAACCAAACCTATATCTAAATAGAAGGAATGACATTCCTGTGAATCAAACAAAGAACATTTCACCTATGCAAATAAGCCCTGCTCATTGTTAGTGAAGGACTCTTTACGGGAACCAAAACACACAGACAACATAAGGACAGGAAAGGTACAAATGGCTGACAGGGATCAAAAGACATCCCTATCACATAAAAGGAACAAAGAGATAAAAGGAAAAGATAAACTCGTAAAGGCGAGGCCTCCAGCTCTGGCAGGCCAAAGCTTTACTTAAAATTATTCCAACATTTCCTCCCTGTTTATCACATATTAGCTCAAGTTTTTCATCACCAAGAACAACCACTTCACTCGATTTTCAGTTGTCGGATCACAGGCATGAGCACAAATATGTTTACACCCAAAAAGGTTAGTTGTTGCATCATCATTATTCGGAAACACCCAGATCTGGAAAAAAGTCTGTAAACTCAAGTGCAAAAATTTCATCTTCATCGTTATCATCAACATGTTGGCGTTCAGACATTAGGCATACCCGGGCCATCCTGTCTTCCATGGGCGATATTGCTGTAGTGATGAGACGGTTAAACAGAGCACGCAGACATGGAATACAACAACATCCACACAAGGTGAGTATAGCAGTAAATACTGCAACTGATATTATAATTGAGGACACAAGTGCTTTATACTGCCCAAAGGCATGCATCCAGTTGTCCCACATTGATGTGTCCACGCCAGAGTGCTCTTTCATCCTCGTGTTGAGGGTTCGCAGGCCTGCAATGGCCTTTGTCAGGCTCCCATCAGGGGCGGTGTTGTTGGGGATAAAGGTACAGCACTGTTCTCCGAACATTGCGCAGACCCCTCCTTTCTCAGACAACAACATATCAAGAGCAATGCGATTCTGGAAGGCCATTAGGGAAGTCGTGGCTAGCTGTTCATGCACTGCCTCAAGCCCCGCTTGTGTCCAATTGCCCAATTTTTGCACGTTGTAATGGATGTAATTTATCCTGTCTACGTTTTTGTTTATTGTACACCACCAACAAGACTCCCATCTTGCTACAATTTGGTCAATTAATTCTTATTAATCAGGAACTCCTATGGGGACTCTAATTGCATCAATTAAAGTCAGATTATCGTCGCCTCTCAAATTTAAAGACATTTTGGTTTTTACCAGCTTTTCCCCAGATCTTGGCGTGTCGATACATATACAATTTTGCTTTACTACATTCTCTAGAAGCAGTGGTTTCTTTTCTTTTCCTCAACGGATATTATATAGAACGCTCTGTTGCACATTTCACAATCAGTAGACGTGACAGATTTCACACAATCTTTGGTCAATGGTAATGGTACAACATAAAGAATCGGTCGCAAACCCATACACATGACATATTCATTTTTTTTCTTTTTTTTTTTTTTTTCTCTGGTTTGCAGCTTGTTTTTCCATTTAGCAATCAATCGTTTCTTTTACCAGTTACTCTTATAGGTAGTTACCTGAAATCAATTATCAAACATTCATTTTAGAGATATTAATTCCATTCTTTAACTTCTACAGCTGTTGTTGCCAAAGTATTATTTCGTTACATAACATTTTTGCCACTGTTAAGGCATTCAGTGTTTATTTTGAAGCCAATTCAATCCATTTTGAGAATGCATCTATTATGACCAGGCATTGTAACCCTGTGGATTGAGTTTAGCAAACAAGTTTAGTAAACAAGCTCTACAATTTTTATTTTTTTTATAAATGTTTTGAATATGAATCAAATCCATATGTTGTATAAAGCCGACTGAACTGCCCTTTCATCCCCCCTGTTGAGCCATGTGTCAAGTCAACATCACGTGACAACTTCATGGCTCAATATTGCTGCCCATAAGTTATCTGTTCATTTGTACGGGCAGTTAATATTGCTGCCCATTTGCATCGGAAGTTTTTCTTCCTTAAAGTGATAAACCAATCCACCAATCGGAAAAAAATCAACAAAATAACTGCCAGTAAATTAATATAATAGTTAATTGTTGTTGTTTCTTAACTTTAACTAGCTCAATCGCTCTCTTATTCTCAAATTTTAAATTTAGCTTTAAAATGTCGTTATTACATAATTTTTCTTCATCCAATTCCAGAAAGCAAGTTCTTTCCATCTCTCAAATTTTGTTTCATCAAGGCTAGGCATTAATGCAGTGTGGACCAGTTTCTGCCCATAAACAAATTGCTTGCTTTTCTTTACTTTCTATTTTTTCAAAATTGATTTTTTTTTTTTTTTTTTTGCGGTGCAAATCAGATAGACTTCAGTCTAATAATTTATTTTGTGCACCTACGTATATTAGCCAATTTCATCCTTTTAACACATAACGCTGACAGCACACAGACAACACAAAAACAGCAGAGACACAGATCACAAACAATACCAACAAACGACGCTGCGCAAACGTCATCCTCTATTTTGACGTTTTGGTTATATATATATTATATATATATATATATATATTTTTTTTTTCATCAGTGCCTTTTATCCTTCATGCTAATGTCACATCTTCCTTAAGCATCACCCTGCTTCAAACATTCTCTGAGAAACTCACACTTTCCCTGCCTCGCTCACAGCCACAGCACCCCCCGTGCGAGGGGGGGACGCGGCATCAATGTTGATTGGTCACAGGCTGGCCATTTCCTGCAACAATCATGATGCCGGCCCACCGCCCACACGAGCATAGCACAGGCCTACGCGCACAGCCCCGACCCGCGACTACGCGCGAGCGCAGGCACGCTTATCAGTCTCACCCTCTCAAAGGGCTGTTGCCCCCTTTCAATGTCACATACAACATCTTTCACTGTCTTCTACACAACATTTGCTGTCTCTTATTTTCGTCCTATCAAGCCACCGTTCTAGTCACTTTCTGCCACACACGTCTTATTTTCTCTACTGCCACACACTGCTCATCTTAGGTTCTCCAACCAACTTAAGCACACCATCATCCACTTCTCAATTACCTTATTATTGCTCAACAGCCTCCTGAACACACATAGGACACACATCTCACTCACACGCTCACACATATACACAACATTCATGAGGATCCTCTGCGCACACGCACACACAAACACCAGCACAAAAGGTTGACGCACAACATATAAGACCACATAGAGCGTACTAAGAACACCCTTTTTGCTCATCTTACATGTCAGATTTATTCTCCATTTTAGTTTCAGGAGCTATTTGTAATTCAGTTCCATTTATTTTGCACATTTTAACTTCAGTGTTTCTTTATCTTACTTTATCCTTTTAACACAAATATCTCCTGTATATTTAAGCTAATTTCTCTTTAATTTTGGCTGCCAGGTCCCCACTTTATTACATGAGAATCTGATTTATTTTGATCTTGTACTAGTCATTATTGTTTTTGTTTATATGTGCAGTCACGTGCCATGTGACCTTTTTCTCCGCAACTCCAGCATTCACGTTCACTATAAGGTACAAATCCTCTCCCGTGGCCCTTGGAGCCTCCTCTATTAGTGGCTCCTCGCCCCCTCTGGCCTTTCCACCCTCTGCCTGTATCTTGGTAGAAAGGTTCACTGTTCTCATCTACCAAAAAAAATGTCTTTTGTCGCTTTCACTTGTTTCTGTTTTTCTTTGACTTTTTCTGCATGGAGGGCGTGATTTATGTATTCCTCCAAAGTTCCGGTGTTCATGCCTATATAATGTTTGATCACCCAGCCTTGTATTGCTGGCCTGGACCCTGCGTGGATGGCATTTTTTAATTGCTGTTGATAAGCACCTTGAGGCGCAATATCTTCCACCAGCCCACTGTGTGTTTTAAACACTTTTGTCATGCGCACTCGATATTCATCAAAGGTTTCATTATCATTTTGCTTTGTTCTCCCTTTCTCTGTATAATTTGCTCTCATTTCCTTTGACCTATCCATTTCTATTGGGTTTTTCTGTCTGGTGGCTCTGTCTGTTAACCCATAAGGGGGGTTTGACCCCTCTTGTGCACCAGTGTCGGGTATTTGTGGATACAACTTCTCTATGACCTTATGTTTTGAAGTTGTAGCATGTGCTTTCCCTACGTGCTTCTCTACTTCCTCTACACCTCCCCCTTCTTCTCTAGCTCTCTGTAATTTTTGATTATCTCTTGCCTGCCTACCATTAGGCCCAGTCTCATCATCTTCCTTCCTACAATACAGTGCCTTCTCCACTTCCTCTTTTTCTCCCCTCTCTCTCTCTCCTGCTACTTTGAGCCAAAACACCACATCCTCATCTTCTTTTTTCATCTTCCTAGGGTCTCTCTTTGTTTCCTCTTTCATGGCGCCTCTTAGTTCTATCAATTTGGTTGTTTTTAGTTGTCCCTCAAATTTATATTTCTTAACCCATTTATCGAGGTTTTTAAATCGGTCGGGATCCTGCCTTTCAATTATTTTCCAATCTTTACATTTAAGATTATCTTGGATATTATTTTTACTCTTCCCGTTCCCCATTTTAATCAATTTGGTCCCAACTGTAAAACCATAGGGGTTTCTAAAGTCGGGTGTTTCCAGTGGGATAACGAAAAGATCCTGTGGTGATTCTCACTTCTACCAGCGTTCTGGTGGAGAATCCTTGCCTATTGCGTCCACAGAACCACGTTATGTGCTCCCCACTGCTTTAATATGGAATACTGTATCTAGTGATACGTACTCCCATTCACACTCTCAATCACTCAGTATTACGGAATTTTCGGCATCACGTGGTCTTCCGCTGACCTTTTACTTTTGACGGGCCTCCCCGTCGGACACCTCTGTCCTTTAACCGGTTTGTTACACTGGCGTTGTGTAACTTTTATTTAAACGGACCTTTCCGTTTTGGTACCTTTAGAACGAACCTCTCCGTTCTGTCCTAGGACTTTTATAGGGCACCGAGCCCTCGGCCGCTCATTCCTTTTTAAAAAAAAACAAACTCACCCTCTGGTTCTCTTCACCTCTGCACCTCGGACTGCCTTCAACCCTTGGATCCCAGCTGACGAGCAGACAGCCAGCCTTTGAAAAGGATTCTAGGACCCCACCTAGGAAGGTCCTGCCGCGCGCAGTCTTTCTGGATCTCTGCTGCCGTCCGCTGGAATCCTCAGGTGTGTTGGCATCCGGCTCGAAGGACCAATTAAATGTTAGGTCTAAATACGATTAGACATTAAATCACTCGCTGGAATGAAGAGGAGAAGACAACCAGAACAGGTTTACTCGCGAGGAGAACGATAGAGCAAGCAATCTCAGTTACAACCTCCATCAGTTCTGAGTCTTTACTCCACGTGCCCCTCTTTTTAATGTTATGGTTGCCCTGGTTACAGAGGCGTTGCTACACTAAAGGGAGGGGGATTGTGTCTGTAGCAACGCTGATTAGCAAAAGAATGTAGTGTGGTGTGAATTAGCACTTCGCTGTTGGCTCTTGACCCCCCGCAGAGGCCGTCCGCAGCTGTCTTCCTTCACAGTTGGCTGACCTGTCCTCGAGGTCAACAAATGTCCTGACGCACGTTGATTGCCGCTTTGCTGTGGAACAAATGCAACTAGACCTTTGCTAACTTTATCTACTCGGTAATTAACACACAATAGTAATAAGTAACTTGTCCTAAACATTTCAACACACATTAAGCAAACGTGAGGTAACCGGTATGCAGTTCCTTAAACAAACATTGAGTAAATATGGGATAACTTTAATGCAACTACTTCTAACTGTATGTATCCCTTAACAAAGAAAAACAGGTCTGATAAACTACAATCTATGAACCAAACCTATATCTAAATAGAAGGAATGACATTCCTGTGAATCAAACAAAGAACATTTCACCTATGCAAATAAGCCCTGCTCATTGTTAGTGAAGGACTCTTTACGGGAACCAAAACACACAGACAACATAAGGACAGGAAAGGTACAAATGGCTGACAGGGATCAAAAGACATCCCTATCACATAAAAGGAACAAAGAGATAAAAGGAAAAGATAAACTCGTAAAGGCGAGGCCTCCAGCTCTGGCAGGCCAAAGCTTTACTTAAAATTATTCCAACACGCACCCAACCAGAGTGACGGGAGGAGCACATTTCAGAAAACGTGCTCAGCTCATCGAGAAAATGCGATTTAAGCAATAAAATTAAAAATGCACCTAAAACCTAAAGCAAACGTTGCAGATAGTCATTTCTTCATGCGCAGCAGTCAACGCGGCACTCTCTAGCTTCCAAGAGCACTTTTTACTATGCGCACCCAACCAGAGTGACGGGAGGAGCACATTTCAGAAAACGTGCTCAGCTCGTCGAGAAAATGCGATTTAAGCAATAAAATTAAAAATGCACCTAAAACCTAAACCAAACGTTGCAGGTGGTTATTTCTTCGTGCGCAGCAGTCAACGCGGCACTCTCTAGCTGCCAAGAGCACTTTTTACTATGCGCACCCAACCAGAGTGACGGGAGGAGCACATTTCAGAAAACGTGCTCGTCGAGTAAATGCGATTTAAGCAATAAAATTAAAAATGCACCCAAAACCTAAACCAAACGTTGCAGGTGGTTATTTCTTCATGCGCAGTGGTCAACGCGGCACTCTCTAGCTGCCAAGAGCACTTTTTACTATGCGCACCCAACCAGAGTGACGGGAGGAGCACATTTCAGAAAACGTGCGCAGCTCGTCCAGAAAATGCGATTTAAGCAATAAAATTAAAAATGCACCCAAAACCTAAACCAAACATTGCAGGTGGTTATTTCTTCATGCGCAGTGGTCAACGCGGCACTCTCTAGATGCCAAAAGCACTTTTTACTATACACACCCAACCAGAGTGACGGGAGGAGCACATTCCAGAAAACGTGCTCAGCTCGTCGAGAAAATGCGATTTAAGCAATAAAATTAAAAATGCACCCAAAACCTAAAGTAAACGTTGCAGATGGTCATTTCTTCATGTGCAGTGGTCAACGCAGCACTCTCTAGCTGCCAAGAGCACTTTTTACTATGCACACCCAACCAGAGTGACGGGAGGAGCGCATTTCAGGAAACGTGCTCAGCTCGTCGAGAAAATGCGATTTAAGCAATAAAATTAAAAATGCACCCAAAACCTAAACCAAACGTTGCAGGTGGTTATTTCTTCATGTGCAGTGGTCAACGCGGCACTCTCTAGCTGCCAAGAGCACTTTTTACTATGCGCACCCAACCAGAGTGACGGGAGGAGCACATTTCAGAAAACGTGCTCAGCTCGCCGAGAAAATGCGATTTAAGCAATACAATTAAAAATGCACCTAAAACCTAAACCAAACGTTGCAGGTGGTTATTTCTTCATGTGCAGTGGTCAACGCGGCACTCTCTAGCTGCCAAGAGCACTTTTTACTATGCGCACCCACCCAGAGTGACGGGAGGAGCACATTTAAGAAAACGTGCTCAGCTCGTCGAGAAAATGCGATTTAAGCAATTAAATTAAAAATGCACCTAAAATCTATACCAAACGTTGCAGGTGGTTATTTCTTCATGCGCAGCAGTCAACACGGCACTCTCTAGCTGCCAAGAGCACTTTTTACTATGCACACCCAACCAGAGTGACGGGAGGAGCACATTTCAGAAAACGTGCTCAGCTCGTCGAGAAAATGCGATTTAAGCAATACAATTAAAAATGCACCCAAAACATTAAACCAAACGTTGCAGGTGGTTATTTCTTCATGCGCAGTGGTCAACGCGGCACTCTCTAGCTGCCAAGAGCATTTTTTACTATGCGCACCCAACCAGAGTGACGGGAGGAGCACATTTCAGAAAACGTGCTCAGCTCCTCGAGAAAATGCGATTTAAGCAATAAAATTAAAAATGCACCTAAAACCTAAACCAAACGTTGCAGGTGGTTATTTCTTCATGCGCAGTGGTCAACGCGGCACTCTCTAGCTGCCAAGAGCACTTTTTACTATGCGCATCCAACCAGAGCGACGGGAGGAGCACATTTCAGAAAACGTGCTCAGCTCGTCCAGAAAATGCGATTTAAGCAATAAAATTAAAAATGCACCTAAAACCTAAACCAAACGTTGCAGATGGTCATTTCTTCATGCGCAGTGGTCAACGCGGCACTCTCTAGCTGCCAAGAGCACTTTTTACTATGCGCACCCAACCAGAGTGACGGGAGGAGCACATTTCAGAAAACGTTCTCAGCTCGTCCAGACAATGCGATTTAAGCAATAAAATTAAAAATGCACCCAAAACCTAAACCAAACGTTGCAGGTGGTTATTTCTTCATGCGCAGTGGTCAACGCGGCACTCTCTAGCTGCCAAGAGCACTTTTTACTATGCGCACCCAACCAGAGTGACGGGAGGAGCGCATTTCAGAAAACGTGCTCAGCTCGTCGAGAAAATGCGATTTAAGCAATAAAATTAAAAATGCACCTAAAACCCAAACCAAACGTTGCAGGTGGTCATTTCTTCATGCGCAGTGGTCAACGCGGCACTCTCTGGCTGCCAAGAGCACTTTTTACTATGCGCACCCAACCAGAGTGACGGGAGGAGCACATTTCAGAAAACGTGCTCAGCTCGTCCAAAAAATGCGATTTAAGCAATAAAATTAAAAATGCACCTAAAACCTAAACCAAACGTTGCAGATGGTCATTTCTTCATGCGCAGTGGTCAACGCGGCACTCTCTAGCTGCCAAGAGCACTTTTTACTATGTGCACCCAACCAGAGTGACGTGAGGAGCACATTTCAGAAAACGTGCTCAACTCGTCGAGAAAATGCGATTTAAGCAATAAAATTAAAAATGCACCAAAAACCGAAACCAAACGTTGCAGATGGTCATTTCTTCATGCGCAGTGGTCAACGCGGCACTCTCTAGCTGCCAAGAGCACTTTTTACTATGCACACCCAACCAGAGTGACGGGAGGAGCACATTTCAGAAAACGTGCTCAGCTCGTCGAGAAAATGCGATTTAAGCAATAAAATTAAAAATGCACCCAAAACATTAAACCAAACGTTGCAGGTGGTTATTTCTTCATGCGCAGTGGTCAACGCGGCACTCTCTAGCTGCCAAGAGCATTTTTTACTATGCACACCCAACCAGAGTGACGGGAGGAGCACATTTCAGAAAACGTGCTCAGCTCGTCGAGAAAATGCGATTTAAGCAATAAAATTAAAAATGCACCTAAAACCTAAACCAAACGTTGCAGGTGGTTATTTCTTCATGCGCAGTGGTCAACGCGGCACTCTCTAGCTGCCAAGAGCACTTTTTACTATGCGCACCCAACCAGAGTGACGGGAGGAGCACATTTCAGAAAACGTGCTCAGCTCGTCGAGAAAATGCGATTTAAGCAATAAAATTAAAAATGCACCTAAAACCTAAACCAAACGTTGCAGGTGGTTATTTCTTCGTGCGC
Source organism: Syngnathus scovelli (assembly GCF_024217435.2). Lineage (NCBI taxonomy): Eukaryota > Metazoa > Chordata > Actinopteri > Syngnathiformes > Syngnathidae > Syngnathus > Syngnathus scovelli. The sequence continues at coordinate 1,412,521 of NW_026061342.1, read as the reverse complement.
AGCAGTCAACGCGGCACTCTCTAGCTGCCAAGAGCACTTTTTACTATGCGCACCCAACCAGAGTGACGGGAGGAGCACATTCCAGAAAACGTGCTCAGCTCGTCGAGAAAATGCGATTTAAGCAATAAAATTAAAAATGCACCCAAAACCTAAACCAAACGTAGCAGGTGGTAATTTCTTCATGCGCAGTGGTCAACGCGGCACTCTCTAGCTGCCAAGAGCACTTTTTACTATGCGCACCCAACCAGAGTGACGGGAGGAGCACATTTCAGAAAACGTGCTCAGCTCGTCGAGAAAATGCGATTTAAGCAATAAAATTAAAAATGCACCCAAAACCTAAACCAAACGTTGCAGGTGGTTATTTCTTCATGCGCAGTGGTCAACGCGGCACTCTCTAGCTGCCAAGAGCACTTTTTACTATGCGCACCCAACCAGAGTGACGGGAGGAGCACATTTCAGAAAACGTGCTCAGCTCGTCCAGAAAATGCGATTTAAGCAATAAAATTAAAAATGCACCCAAAACCTAAACCAAACGTTGCAGGTGGTTATTTCTTCATGCGCAGTGGTCAACGCAGCACTCTCTAGCTGCCAAGAGCACTTTTTACGATGCACACCCAACCAGAGAGACGGGAGGAGCGCATTTCAGAAAACGTGCTCAGCTCGACGAGAAAATGCGATTTAAGCAATAAAATTAAAAATGCACCCAAAACCTAAACCAAACGTTGCAGGTGGTAATTTCTTCATGCGCAGTGGTCAACGCGGCACTCTCTAGCTGCCAAGAGCACTTTTTACTATGCGCACCCAACCAGAGTGACGGGAGGAGCACATTTCAGAAAACGTGCTCAGCTCGTCGAGAAAATGCGATTTAAGCAATAAAATTAAAAATGCACCCAAAACCTAAACCAAACGTTGCAGGTGGTTATTTCTTCATGCGCAGTGGTCAACGCGGCACTCTCTAGCTGCCAAGAGCACTTTTTACTATGCGCACCCAACCAGAGTGACGGGAGGAGCACATTTCAGAAAACGTGCTCAGCTCGTCCAGACAATGCGATTTAAGCAATAAAATTAAAAATGCACCCAAAACCTAAACCAAACGTTGCAGGTGGTTATTTCTTCATGCGCAGTGGTCAACGCGGCACTCTCTAGCTGCCAAGAGCACTTTTTACTATGCGCACCCAACCAGAGTGACGGGAGGAGCGCATTTCAGAAAACGTGCTCAGCTCGTCGAGAAAATGCGATTTAAGCAATAAAATTAAAAATGCACCTAAAACCTAAACCAAAAGTTGCAGGTGGTTATTTCTTCATGCGCAGCAGTCAACACGGCACTCTCGAGCTGCCAAGAGCACTTTTTAATATGCACACCCAACAAGAGTGACGGGAGGAGCACATTTCAGAAAACGTGCTCAGCTCGTCGAGAAAATGCGATTTAAGCAATAAAATTAAAAATGCACCCAAAACCTAAACCAAACGTTACAGGTGGTTATTTCTTCATGCGCAGTGGTCAACGCGGCACTCTCTAGCTGCCAAGAGCACTTTTTACTATGCGCACCCAACCAGAGTGACGGGAGGAGCACATTTCAGAAAACGTGCTCAGCTCGTCCAGAAAATGCGATTTAAGCAATAAAATTAAAAATGCACCTAAAACCTAAACCAAACGTTGCAGATGGTCATTTCTTCATGCGCAGTGGTCAACGCGGCACTCTCTGGCTGCCAAGAGCACTTTTTACTATGCGCACCCAACCAGAGTGACGGGAGGAGCACATTTCAGAAAACGTGCTCAGCTCGTCCAGAAAATGCGATTTAAGCAATAAAATTAAAAATGCACCTAAAACCTAAACCAAACGTTGCAGATGGTCATTTCTTCATGCGCAGTAGTCAACGCGGCACTCTCTAGCTGCCAAGAGCACTTTTTACTATGTGCACCCAACCAGAGTGACGTGAGGAGCACATTTCAGAAAACGTGCTCAACTCGTCGAGAAAATGCGATTTAAGCAATAAAATTAAAAATGCACCAAAAACCGAAACCAAACGTTGCAGATGGTCATTTCTTCATGCGCAGTGGTCAACGCGGCACTCTCTAGCTGCCAAGAGCACTTTTTACTATGCACACCCAACCAGAGTGACGGGAGGAGCACATTTCAGAAAACGTGCTCAGCTCGTCGAGTAAATGCAATTTAAGCAATAAAATTAAAAATGCACCCAAAACCTAAACCAAACGTTGCAGGTGGTAATTTCTTCATGCGCAGTGGTCAACGCGGCACTCTCTCGCTGCCAAGAGCATTTTTTACTATGCGCACCCAACCAGAGTGACGGGAGGAGCACATTTCAGAAAACGTGCTCAGCTCATCGAGAAAATGCGATTTAAGCAATAAAATTAAAAATGCACCTAAAACCTAAAGCAACCGTTGCAGATAGTCATTTCTTCATGCGCAGCAGTCAACGCGGCACTCTCTAGCTTCCAAGAGCACTTTTTACTATGCGCACCCAACCAGAGTGACGGGAGGAGCACATTTCAGAAAACGTGCTCAGCTCGTCGAGAAAATGCGATTTAAGCAATAAAATTAAAAATGCACCTAAAACCTAAACCAAACGTTGCAGGTGGTTATTTCTTCGTGCGCAGCAGTCAACGCGGCACTCTCTAGCTGCCAAGAGCACTTTTTACTATGCGCACCCAACCAGAGTGACGGGAGGAGCACATTTCAGAAAACGTGCTCGTCGAGTAAATGCGATTTAAGCAATAAAATTAAAAATGCACCCAAAACCTAAACCAAACGTTGCAGGTGGTTATTTCTTCATGCGCAGTGGTCAACGCGGCACTCTCTAGCTGCCAAGAGCACTTTTTACTATGCGCACCCAACCAGAGTGACGGGAGGAGCACATTTCAGAAAACGTGCGCAGCTCGTCCAGAAAATGCGATTTAAGCAATAAAATTAAAAATGCACCCAAAACCTAAACCAAACATTGCAGGTGGTTATTTCTTCATGCGCAGTGGTCAACGCGGAACTCTCTAGCTGCCAAGAGCACTTTTTACTATGCGCACCCAACCAGAGTGACGGGAGGAGCACATTTCAGAAAACGTGCTCAGCTCGTCGAGAAAATGCGATTTAAGCAATAAAATAAAAAATGCACCTAAAACCTAAACCAAACGTTGCAGGTGGATATTTCTTCATGCGCAGTGGTCAACGCGGCACTTTCTAGCTGCCAAGAGCACTTTTTACTATGCGCACCCAACCAGAGTGACGTGAGGAGCACATTTCAGAAAACGTGCTCAGCTCGTCGAGAAAATGCGATTTAAGCAATAAAATTAAAAATGCACCCAAAACATTAAACCAAACGTTGCAGGTGGTTATTTCTTCATGCGCAGTGGTCAACGCGGCACTCTCTCGCTGCCAAGAGCATTTTTTACTATGCGCACCCAACCAGAGTGACGGGAGGAGCACATTTCAGAAAACGTGCTCAGCTCATCGAGAAAATGCGATTTAAGCAATAAAATTAAAAATGCACCTAAAACCTAAAGCAAACGTTGCAGATGGTCATTTCTTCATGCGCAGCAGTCAACGCGGCACTCTCTAGCTTCCAAGAGCACTTTTTACTATGCGCACCCAACCAGAGTGACGGGAGGAGCACATTTCAGAAAACGTGCTCAGCTCGTCGAGAAAATGCGATTTAAGCAATAGAATTAAAAATGCACCTAAAACCTAAACCAAACGTTGCAGGTGGTTATTTCTTCGTGCGCAGCAGTCAACGCGGCACTCTCTAGCTGCCAAGAGCACTTTTTACTATGCGCACCCAACCAGAGTGACGGGAGGAGCACATTTCAGAAAACGTGCTCAGCTCGTCGAGTAAATGCGATTTAAGCAATAAAATTAAAAATGCACCCAAAACCTAAACCAAACGTTGCAGGTGGTTATTTCTTCATGCGCAGTGGTCAACGCGGCACTCTCTCGCTGCCAAGAGCACTTTTTACTATGCGCACCCAACCAGAGTGACGGGAGGAGCACATTTCAGAAAACGTGCGCAGCTCGTCCAGAAAATGCGATTTAAGCAATACAATTAAAAATGCACCCAAAACCTAAACCAAACGTTGCAGGTGGTTATTTCTTCATGCGCAGTGGTCAACGCGGCACTCTCTAGCTGCCAAGAGCACTTTTTACTATGCGCACCCACCCAGAGTGACGGGAGGAGCACATTTAAGAAAACGTGCTCAGCTCGTCGAGAAAATGCGATTTAAGCAATAAAATTAAAAATGCACCCAAAACCTAAACCAAACGTTGCAGGTGGTTATTTCTTCATGCGCAGTGGTCAACGCGGCACTCTCTAGCTGCCAAGAGCACTTTTTACTATGCGCACCCAACCAGAGTGACGGGAGGAGCACATTTCAGAAAACGTGCGCAGCTCGTCCAGAAAATGCGATTTAAGCAATAAAATTAAAAATGCACCCAAAACCTAAACCAAACGTTGCAGGTGGTTATTTCTTCATGCGCAGTGGTCAACGCGGCACTCTCTAGCTGCCAAGAGCACTTTTTACTATGCGCACCCAACCAGAGTGACGGGAGGAGCACATTTCAGAAAACGTGCGCAGCTCGTCCAGAAAATGCGATTTAAGCAATAAAATTAAAAATGCACCCAAAACCTAAACCAAACATTGCAGGTGGTTATTTCTTCATGCGCAGTGGTCAACGCGGCACTCTCTAGATGCCAAAAGCACTTTTTACTATACACACCCAACCAGAGTGACGGGAGGAGCACATTCCAGAAAACGTGCTCAGCTCGTCGAGAAAATGCGATTTAAGCAATAAAATTAAAAATGCACCCAAAACCTAAAGTAAACGTTGCAGATGGTCATTTCTTCATGTGCAGTGGTCAACGCAGCACTCTCTAGCTGCCAAGAGCACTTTTTACTATGCACACCCAACCAGAGTGACGGGAGGAGCGCATTTCAGGAAACGTGCTCAGCTCGTCGAGAAAATGCGATTTAAGCAATAAAATTAAAAATGCACCCAAAACCTAAACCAAACGTTGCAGGTGGTTATTTCTTCATGTGCAGTGGTCAACGCGGCACTCTCTAGCTGCCAAGAGCACTTTTTACTATGCGCACCCAACCAGAGTGACGGGAGGAGCACATTTCAGAAAACGTGCTCAGCTCGCCGAGAAAATGCGATTTAAGCAATACAATTAAAAATGCACCTAAAACCTAAACCAAACGTTGCAGGTGGTTATTTCTTCATGTGCAGTGGTCAACGCGGCACTCTCTAGCTGCCAAGAGCACTTTTTACTATGCGCACCCACCCAGAGTGACGGGAGGAGCACATTTAAGAAAACGTGCTCAGCTCGTCGAGAAAATGCGATTTAAGCAATTAAATTAAAAATGCACCTAAAATCTATACCAAACGTTGCAGGTGGTTATTTCTTCATGCGCAGCAGTCAACACGGCACTCTCTAGCTGCCAAGAGCACTTTTTACTATGCACACCCAACCAGAGTGACGGGAGGAGCACATTTCAGAAAACGTGCTCAGCTCGTCGAGAAAATGCGATTTAAGCAATACAATTAAAAATGCACCCAAAACATTAAACCAAACGTTGCAGGTGGTTATTTCTTCATGCGCAGTGGTCAACGCGGCACTCTCTAGCTGCCAAGAGCATTTTTTACTATGCGCACCCAACCAGAGTGACGGGAGGAGCACATTTCAGAAAACGTGCTCAGCTCGTCGAGAAAATGCGATTTAAGCAATAAAATTAAAAATGCACCTAAAACCTAAACCAAACGTTGCAGGTGGTTATTTCTTCATGCGCAGTGGTCAACGCGGCACTCTCTAGCTGCCAAGAGCACTTTTTACTATGCGCATCCAACCAGAGCGACGGGAGGAGCACATTTCAGAAAACGTGCTCAGCTCGTCCAGAAAATGCGATTTAAGCAATAAAATTAAAAATGCACCTAAAACCTAAACCAAACGTTGCAGATGGTCATTTCTTCATGCGCAGTGGTCAACGCGGCACTCTCTAGCTGCCAAGAGCACTTTTTACTATGCGCACCCAACCAGAGTGACGGGAGGAGCACATTTCAGAAAACGTTCTCAGCTCGTCCAGACAATGCGATTTAAGCAATAAAATTAAAAATGCACCCAAAACCTAAACCAAACGTTGCAGGTGGTTATTTCTTCATGCGCAGTGGTCAACGCGGCACTCTCTAGCTGCCAAGAGCACTTTTTACTATGCGCACCCAACCAGAGTGACGGGAGGAGCGCATTTCAGAAAACGTGCTCAGCTCGTCGAGAAAATGCGATTTAAGCAATAAAATTAAAAATGCACCTAAAACCCAAACCAAACGTTGCAGGTGGTCATTTCTTCATGCGCAGTGGTCAACGCGGCACTCTCTGGCTGCCAAGAGCACTTTTTACTATGCGCACCCAACCAGAGTGACGGGAGGAGCACATTTCAGAAAACGTGCTCAGCTCGTCCAAAAAATGCGATTTAAGCAATAAAATTAAAAATGCACCTAAAACCTAAACCAAACGTTGCAGATGGTCATTTCTTCATGCGCAGTGGTCAACGCGGCACTCTCTAGCTGCCAAGAGCACTTTTTACTATGTGCACCCAACCAGAGTGACGTGAGGAGCACATTTCAGAAAACGTGCTCAACTCGTCGAGAAAATGCGATTTAAGCAATAAAATTAAAAATGCACCAAAAACCGAAACCAAACGTTGCAGATGGTCATTTCTTCATGCGCAGTGGTCAACGCGGCACTCTCTAGCTGCCAAGAGCACTTTTTACTATGCACACCCAACCAGAGTGACGGGAGGAGCACATTTCAGAAAACGTGCTCAGCTCGTCGAGAAAATGCGATTTAAGCAATAAAATTAAAAATGCACCCAAAACATTAAACCAAACGTTGCAGGTGGTTATTTCTTCATGCGCAGTGGTCAACGCGGCACTCTCTAGCTGCCAAGAGCATTTTTTACTATGCACACCCAACCAGAGTGACGGGAGGAGCACATTTCAGAAAACGTGCTCAGCTCGTCGAGAAAATGCGATTTAAGCAATAAAATTAAAAATGCACCTAAAACCTAAACCAAACGTTGCAGGTGGTTATTTCTTCATGCGCAGTGGTCAACGCGGCACTCTCTAGCTGCCAAGAGCACTTTTTACTATGCGCACCCAACCAGAGTGACGGGAGGAGCACATTTCAGAAAACGTGCTCAGCTCGTCGAGAAAATGCGATTTAAGCAATAAAATTAAAAATGCACCTAAAACCTAAACCAAACGTTGCAGGTGGTTATTTCTTCGTGCGCAGCAGTCAACGCGGCACTCTCTAGCTGCCAAGAGCACTTTTTACTATGCGCACCCAACCAGAGTGACGGGAGGAGCACATTCCAGAAAACGTGCTCAGCTCGTAGAGAAAATGCGATTTAAGCAATAAAATTAAAAATGCACCCAAAACCTAAACCAAACGTAGCAGGTGGTAATTTCTTCATGCGCAGTGGTCAACGCGGCACTCTCTAGCTGCCAAGAGCACTTTTTACTATGCGCACCCAACCAGAGTGACGGGAGGAGCACATTTCAGAAAACGTGCTCAGCTCGTCCAGAAAATGCGATTTAAGCAATAAAATTAAAAATGCACCCAAAACCTAAACCAAACGTTGCAGGTGGTTATTTCTTCATGCGCAGTGGTCAACGCAGCACTCTCTAGCTGCCAAGAGCACTTTTTACGATGCACACCCAACCAGAGAGACGGGAGGAGCGCATTTCAGAAAACGTGCTCAGCTCGACGAGAAAATGCGATTTAAGCAATAAAATTAAAAATGCACCCAAAACCTAAACCAAACGTTGCAGGTGGTAATTTCTTCATGCGCAGTGGTCAACGCGGCACTCTCTAGCTGCCAAGAGCACTTTTTACTATGCGCACCCAACCAGAGTGACGGGAGGAGCACATTTCAGAAAACGTGCTCAGCTCGTCGAGAAAATGCGATTTAAGCAATAAAATTAAAAATGCACCCAAAACCTAAACCAAACGTTGCAGGTGGTTATTTCTTCATGCGCAGTGGTCAACGCGGCACTCTCTAGCTGCCAAGAGCACTTTTTACTATGCGCACCCAACCAGAGTGACGGGAGGAGCACATTTCAGAAAACGTGCTCAGCTCGTCCAGACAATGCGATTTAAGCAATAAAATTAAAAATGCACCCAAAACCTAAACCAAACGTTGCAGGTGGTTATTTCTTCATGCGCAGTGGTCAACGCGGCACTCTCTAGCTGCCAAGAGCACTTTTTACTATGCGCACCCAACCAGAGTGACGGGAGGAGCGCATTTCAGAAAACGTGCTCAGCTCGTCGAGAAAATGCGATTTAAGCAATAAAATTAAAAATGCACCTAAAACCTAAACCAAAAGTTGCAGGTGGTTATTTCTTCATGCGCAGCAGTCAACACGGCACTCTCGAGCTGCCAAGAGCACTTTTTAATATGCACACCCAACAAGAGTGACGGGAGGAGCACATTTCAGAAAACGTGCTCAGCTCGTCGAGAAAATGCGATTTAAGCAATAAAATTAAAAATGCACCCAAAACCTAAACCAAACGTTGCAGATGGTCATTTCTTCATGCGCAGTGGTCAACGCGGCACTCTCGAGCTGCCAAGAGCACTTTTTACTATGCACACACAACCAGAGTGACGGGAGGAGCACATTTCAGAAAACGTGCTCAGCTCGTCGAGAAAATGCGATTTAAGCAATAAAATTAAAAATGCACCTAAAACCCAAACCAAACGTTGCAGGTGGTTATTTCTTCATGCGCAGTGGTCAACGCGGCACTCTCTAGCTGCCAAGAGCACTTTTTACTATGCGCACCCAACCAGAGTGACGGGAGGAGCACATTTCAGAAAACGTGCTCAGCTCGTTGAGAAAATGCGATTTAAGCAATAAAATTAAAAATGCACCCAAAACCTAAACCAAACGTTGCAGGTGGTTATTTCTTCATGCGCAGTGGTCAACGCAGCACTCTCTAGCTGGCAAGAGCACTTTTTACGATGCACACCCAACCAGAGAGACGGGAGGAGCACATTCCAGAAAACGTGCTCAGCTCGTCGAGAAAATGCGATTTAAGCAATAAAATTAAAAATGCACCCAAAACCTAAACCAAACGTTGCAGGTGGTAATTTCTTCATGCGCAGTGGTCAACGCGGCACTCTCTAGCTGCCAAGAGCACTTTTTACTATGCGCACCCAACCAGAGTGACGGGAGGAGCACATTTCAGAAAACGTGCTCAGCTCGTCGAGAAAATGCGATTTAAGCAATAAAATTAAAAATGCACCCAAAACCTAAACCAAACGTTGCAGGTGGTCATTTCTTCATGCGCAGTGGTCAACGCGGCACTCTCTAGCTGCCAAGAGCACTTTTTACTATGCGCACCCAACCAGAGTGACGGGAGGAGCACATTTCAGAAAACGTGCTCAGCTCGTCCAGAAAATGCGATTTAAGCAATAAAATTAAAAATGCACCTAAAACCTAAACCAAACGTTGCAGATGGTCATTTCTTCATGCGCAGTGGTCAACGCGGCACTCTCTAGCTGCCAAGAGCACTTTTTACTATGCCCACCCAACCAGAGTGACGGGAGGAGCACATTTCAGAAAACGTGCTCAGGTCATCGAGAAAATGCGATTTAAGCAATAAAATTAAAAATGCACCTAAAACCTAAAGCAAACGTTGCAGATAGTCATTTCTTCTTGCGCAGCAGTCAACGCGGCACTCTCTAGCTTCCAAGAGCACTTTTTACTATGCGCACCCAACCAGAGTGACGGGAGGAGCACATTTCAGAAAACGTGCTCAGCTCGTCGAGAAAATGCGATTTAAGCAATAAAATTAAAAATGCACCTAAAACCTAAACCAAACGTTGCAGGTGGTTATTTCTTCGTGCGCAGCAGTCAACGCGGCACTCTCTAGCTGCCAAGAGCACTTTTTACTATGCGCACCCAACCAGAGTGACGGGAGGAGCACATTTCAGAAAACGTGCTCGTCGAGTAAATGCGATTTAAGCAATAAAATTAAAAATGCACCCAAAACCTAAACCAAACGTTGCAGGTGGTTATTTCTTCATGCGCAGTGGTCAACGCGGCACTCTCTAGCTGCCAAGAGCACTTTTTACTATGCGCACCCAACCAGAGTGACGGGAGGAGCACATTTCAGAAAACGTGCGCAGCTCGTCCAGAAAATGCGATTTAAGCAATAAAATTAAAAATGCACCCAAAACCTAAACCAAACATTGCAGGTGGTTATTTCTTCATGCGCAGTGGTCAACGCGGAACTCTCTAGCTGCCAAGAGCACTTTTTACTATGCGCACCCAACCAGAGTGACGGGAGGAGCACATTTCAGAAAACGTGCTCAGCTCGTCGAGAAAATGCGATTTAAGCAATAAAATTAAAAATGCACCTAAAACCTAAACCAAACGCTGCAGATGGTCATTTCTTCATGCGCAGTGGTCAACGCGGCACTCTCTAGATGCCAAAAGCACTTTTTACTATACACACCCAACCAGAGTGACGGGAGGAGCACATTCCAGAAAACGTGCTCAGCTCGTCGAGAAAATGCGATTTAAGCAATAAAATTAAAAATGCACCCAAAACCTAAAGCAAACGTTGCAGATGGTCATTTCTTCATGTGCAGTGGTCAACGCAGCACTCTCTAGCTGCCAAGAGCACTTTTTACTATGCACACCCAACCAGAGTGACGGGAGGAGCGCATTTCAGGAAACGTGCTCAGCTCGTCGAGAAAATGCGATTTAAGCAATAAAATTAAAAATGCACCCAAAACCTAAACCAAACGTTGCAGGTGGTTATTTCTTCATGCGCAGTGGTCAACGCGGCACTCTCTAGCTGCCAAGAGCACTTTTTACTATGCGCACCCAACCAGAGTGACGGGAGGAGCACATTTCAGAAAACGTGCTCAGCTCGTCGAGAAAATGCGATTTAAGCAATAAAATTAAAAATGCACCCAAAACCTAAACCAAACGTTGCAGGTGGTTATTTCTTCATGCGCAGTGGTCAACGCGGCACTCTCTAGCTGCCAAGAGCACTTTTTACTATGCGCACCCAACCAGAGTGACGGGAGGAGCACATTTCAGAAAACGTGCTCAGCTCGTCCAGAAAATGCGATTTAAGCAATAAAATTAAAAATGCACCTAAAACCTAAACCAAACGTTGCAGATGGTCATTTCTTCATGCGCAGTGGTCAACGCGGCACTCTCTAGCTGCCAAGAGCACTTTTTACTATGCACACCCAACCAGAGTGACGGGAGGAGCGCATTTTAGAAAACGTGCTCAGCTCGACGAGAAAATGCGATTTAAGCAATAAAATTAAAAATGCACCCAAAACCTAAACCAAACGTTGCAGGTGGTTATTTCTTCATGCGCAGTGGTCAACGCGGCACTCTCTAGCTGCCAAGAGCACTTTTTACTATGCGCACCCAACCAGAGTGACGGGAGGAGCACATTTCAGAAAACGTGCTCAGCTCGTCGAGAAAATGCGATTTAAGCAATAAAATTAAAAATGCACCTAAAACCTAAACCAAACGTTGCAGGTGGTTATTTCTTCATGCGCAGCGGTCAACGCGGCACTCTCTAGCTGCCAAGAGCACTTTTTACTATGCGCACCCAACCAGAGTGACGGGAGGAGCACATTTCAGAAAACGTGCTCAGCTCGTCGAGAAAATGCGATTTAAGCAATAAAATTAAAAATGCACCCAAAACCTAAACCAAACGTTGCAGGTGGTTATTTCTTCATGCGCAGTGGTCAACGCGGCACTCTCTAGCTGCCAAGAGCACTTTTTACTATGCGCACCCAACCAGAGTGACGGGAGGAGCACATTTCAGAAAACGTGCTCAGCTCGTCGAGAAAATGCGATTTAAGCAATAAAATTAAAAATGCACCCAAAACCTAAACCAAACGTTGCAGGTGGTTATTTCTTCATATGCAGCAGTCAACGCGGCACTCTCTAGCTGCCAAGAGCACTTTTTACTATGCGCACCCAACCAGAGTGACGGGAGGAGCACATTTCAGAAAACGTGCTCAGCTCGTCGAGAAAATGCGATTTAAGCAATAAAATAAAAAATGCACCTAAAACCTAAACCAAACGTTGCAGGTGGATATTTCTTCATGCGCAGTGGTCAACGCGGCACTCTCTAGCTGCCAAGAGCACTTTTTACTATGCGCACCAAACCAGAGTGACGTGAGGAGCACATTTCAGAAAACGTGCTCAGCTCGTCGAGAAAATGCGATTTAAGCAATAAAATTAAAAATGCACCCAAAACATTAAACCAAACGTTGCAGGTGGTAATTTCTTCATGCGCAGTGGTCAACGCGGCACTCTCTCGCTGCCAAGAGCATTTTTTACTATGCGCACCCAACCAGAGTGACGGGAGGAGCACATTTCAGAAAACGTGCTCAGCTCGTAGAGAAAATGCGATTTAAGCAATAAAATTAAAAATGCACCTAAAACCTAAACCAAACGTTGCAGGTGGTTATTTCTTCATGCGCAGTGGTCAACGCGGCACTCTCTAGCTGCCAAGAGCACTTTTTACTATGCGCATCCAACCAGAGCGACGGGAGGAGCACATTTCAGAAAACGTGCTCAGCTCGTCGAGAAAATGCGATTTAAGCAATAAAATTAAAAATGCACCTAAAACCTAAACTAAACGTTGCAGGTGGTTATTTCTTCGTGCGCAGCAGTCAACGCGGCACTCTCTAGCTGCCAAGAGCACTTTTTACTATGCGCACCCAACCAGAGTGACGGGAGGAGCACATTTCAGAAAACGTGCTCAGCTCGTCGAGTAAATGCAATTTAAGCAATAAAATTAAAAATGCACCCAAAACCTAAACCAAACGTTGCAGATGGTCATTTCTTCATGCGCAGTGGTCAACGCGGCACTCTCTAGCTGCCAAGAGCACTTTTTACTATGCACACCCAACCAGAGTGACGGGAGGAGCACATTTCAGAAAACGTGCTCAGCTCGTCGAGAAAATGCGATTTAAGCAATAAAATTAAAAATGCACCCAAAACATTAAACCAAACGTTGCAGGTGGTTATTTCTTCATGCGCAGTGGTCAACGCGGCACTCTCTAGCTGCCAAGAGCACTTTTTACTATGCGCACCCAACCAGAGTGACGGGAGGAGCACATTCCAGAAAACGTGCTCAGCTCGTAGAGAAAATGCGATTTAAGCAATAAAATTAAAAATGCACCCAAAACCTAAACCAAACGTAGCAGGTGGTAATTTCTTCATGCGCAGTGGTCAACGCGGCACTCTCTAGCTGCCAAGAGCACTTTTTACTATGCGCACCCAACCAGAGTGACGGGAGGAGCACATTTCAGAAAACGTGCTCAGCTCGTCCAGAAAATGCGATTTAAGCAATAAAATTAAAAATGCACCCAAAACCTAAACCAAACGTTGCAGGTGGTTATTTCTTCATGCGCAGTGGTCAACGCAGCACTCTCTAGCTGCCAAGAGCACTTTTTACGATGCACACCCAACCAGAGAGACGGGAGGAGCGCATTTCAGAAAACGTGCTCAGCTCGACGAGAAAATGCGATTTAAGCAATAAAATTAAAAATGCACCCAAAACCTAAACCAAACGTTGCAGGTGGTAATTTCTTCATGCGCAGTGGTCAACGCGGCACTCTCTAGCTGCCAAGAGCACTTTTTACTATGCGCACCCAACCAGAGTGACGGGAGGAGCACATTTCAGAAAACGTGCTCAGCTCGTCGAGAAAATGCGATTTAAGCAATAAAATTAAAAATGCACCCAAAACCTAAACCAAACGTTGCAGGTGGTTATTTCTTCATGCGCAGTGGTCAACGCGGCACTCTCTAGCTGCCAAGAGCACTTTTTACTATGCACACCCAACCAGAGTGACGGGAGGAGCACATTTCAGAAAACGTGCTCAGCTCGTCCAGACAATGCGATTTAAGCAATAAAATTAAAAATGCACCCAAAACCTAAACCAAACGTTGCAGGTGGTTATTTCTTCATGCGCAGTGGTCAACGCGGCACTCTCTAGCTGCCAAGAGCACTTTTTACTATGCGCACCCAACCAGAGTGACGGGAGGAGCGCATTTCAGAAAACGTGCTCAGCTCGTCGAGAAAATGCGATTTAAGCAATAAAATTAAAAATGCACCTAAAACCTAAACCAAAAGTTGCAGGTGGTTATTTCTTCATGCGCAGCAGTCAACACGGCACTCTCGAGCTGCCAAGAGCACTTTTTAATATGCACACCCAACAAGAGTGACGGGAGGAGCACATTTCAGAAAACGTGCTCAGCTCGTCGAGAAAATGCGATTTAAGCAATAAAATTAAAAATGCACCCAAAACCTAAACCAAACGTTGCAGATGGTCATTTCTTCATGCGCAGTGGTCAACGCGGCACTCTCGAGCTGCCAAGAGCACTTTTTACTATGCACACACAACCAGAGTGACGGGAGGAGCACATTTCAGAAAACGTGCTCAGCTCGTCGAGAAAATGCGATTTAAGCAATAAAATTAAAAATGCACCTAAAACCCAAACCAAACGTTGCAGGTGGTTATTTCTTCATGCGCAGTGGTCAACGCGGCACTCTCTAGCTGCCAAGAGCACTTTTTACTATGCGCACCCAACCAGAGTGACGGGAGGAGCACATTTCAGAAAACGTGCTCAGCTCGTTGAGAAAATGCGATTTAAGCAATAAAATTAAAAATGCACCCAAAACCTAAACCAAACGTTGCAGGTGGTTATTTCTTCATGCGCAGTGGTCAACGCAGCACTCTCTAGCTGTCAAGAGCACTTTTTACGATGCACACCCAACCAGAGAGACGGGAGGAGCACATTCCAGAAAACGTGCTCAGCTCGTCGAGAAAATGCGATTTAAGCAATAAAATTAAAAATGCACCCAAAACCTAAACCAAACGTTGCAGGTGGTAATTTCTTCATGCGCAGTGGTCAACGCGGCACTCTCTAGCTGCCAAGAGCACTTTTTACTATGCGCACCCAACCAGAGTGACGGGAGGAGCACATTTCAGAAAACGTGCTCAGCTCGTCGAGAAAATGCGATTTAAGCAATAAAATTAAAAATGCACCCAAAACCTGAACCAAACGTTGCAGGTGGTCATTTCTTCATGCGCAGTGGTCAACGCGGCACTCTCTAGCTGCCAAGAGCACTTTTTACTATGCGCACCCAACCAGAGTGACGGGAGGAGCACATTTCAGAAAACGTGCTCAGCTCGTCCAGAAAATGCGATTTAAGCAATAAAATTAAAAATGCACCTAAAACCTAAACCAAACGTTGCAGATGGTCATTTCTTCATGCGCAGTGGTCAACGCGGCACTCTCTAGCTGCCAAGAGCACTTTTTACTATGCCCACCCAACCAGAGTGACGGGAGGAGCACATTTCAGAAAACGTGCTCAGCTCATCGAGAAAATGCGATTTAAGCAATAAAATTAAAAATGCACCTAAAACCTAAAGCAAACGTTGCAGATAGTCATTTCTTCTTGCGCAGCAGTCAACGCGGCACTCTCTAGCTTCCAAGAGCACTTTTTACTATGCGCACCCAACCAGAGTGACGGGAGGAGCACATTTCAGAAAACGTGCTCAGCTCGTCGAGAAAATGCGATTTAAGCAATAAAATTAAAAATGCACCTAAAACCTAAACCAAACGTTGCAGGTGGTTATTTCTTCGTGCGCAGCAGTCAACGCAGCACTCTCTAGCTGCCAAGAGCACTTTTTACTATGCGCACCCAACCAGAGTGACGGGAGGAGCACATTTCAGAAAACGTGCTCGTCGAGTAAATGCGATTTAAGCAATAAAATTAAAAATGCACCCAAAACCTAAACCAAACGTTGCAGGTGGTTATTTCTTCATGCGCAGTGGTCAACGCGGCACTCTCTAGCTGCCAAGAGCACTTTTTACTATGCGCACCCAACCAGAGTGACGGGAGGAGCACATTTCAGAAAACGTGCGCAGCTCGTCCAGAAAATGCGATTTAAGCAATAAAATTAAAAATGCACCCAAAACCTAAACCAAACATTGCAGGTGGTTATTTCTTCATGCGCAGTGGTCAACGCGGAACTCTCTAGCTGCCAAGAGCACTTTTTACTATGCGCACCCAACCAGAGTGACGGGAGGAGCACATTTCAGAAAACGTGCTCAGCTCGTCGAGAAAATGCGATTTAAGCAATAAAATTAAAAATGCACCTAAAACCTAAACCAAACGCTGCAGATGGTCATTTCTTCATGCGCAGTGGTCAACGCGGCACTCTCTAGATGCCAAAAGCACTTTTTACTATACACACCCAACCAGAGTGACGGGAGGAGCACATTCCAGAAAACGTGCTCAGCTCGTCGAGAAAATGCGATTTAAGCAATAAAATTAAAAATGCACCCAAAACCTAAAGCAAACGTTGCAGATGGTCATTTCTTCATGTGCAGTGGTCAACGCAGCACTCTCTAGCTGCCAAGAGCACTTTTTACTATGCACACCCAACCAGAATGACGGGAGGAGCGCATTTCAGGAAACGTGCTCAGCTCGTCGAGAAAATGCGATTTAAGCAATAAAATTAAAAATGCACCCAAAACCTAAACCAAACGTTGCAGGTGGTTATTTCTTCATGCGCAGTGGTCAACGCGGCACTCTCTAGCTGCCAAGAGCACTTTTTACTATGCGCACCCAACCAGAGTGACGGGAGGAGCACATTTCAGAAAACGTGCTCAGCTCGTCGAGAAAATGCGATTTAAGCAATAAAATTAAAAATGCACCCAAAACCTAAACCAAACGTTGCAGGTGGTTATTTCTTCATGCGCAGTGGTCAACGCGGCACTCTCTAGCTGCCAAGAGCACTTTTTACTATGCGCACCCAACCAGAGTGACGGGAGGAGCACATTTCAGAAAACGTGCTCAGCTCGTCCAGAAAATGCGATTTAAGCAATAAAATTAAAAATGCACCTAAAACCTAAACCAAACGTTGCAGATGGTCATTTCTTCATGCGCAGTGGTCAACGCGGCACTCTCTAGCTGCCAAGAGCACTTTTTACTATGCACACCCAACCAGAGTGACGGGAGGAGCGCATTTTAGAAAACGTGCTCAGCTCGACGAGAAAATGCGATTTAAGCAATAAAATTAAAAATGCACCCAAAACCTAAACCAAACGTTGCAGGTGGTTATTTCTTCATGCGCAGTGGTCAACGCGGCACTCTCTAGCTGCCAAGAGCACTTTTTACTATGCGCACCCAACCAGAGTGACGGGAGGAGCACATTTCAGAAAACGTGCTCAGCTCGTCGAGAAAATGCGATTTAAGCAATAAAATTAAAAATGCACCTAAAACCTAAACCAAACGTTGCAGGTGGTTATTTCTTCATGCGCAGCGGTCAACGCGGCACTCTCTAGCTGCCAAGAGCACTTTTTACTATGCGCACCCAACCAGAGTGACGGGAGGAGCACATTTCAGAAAACGTGCTCAGCTCGTCGAGAAAATGCGATTTAAGCAATAAAATTAAAAATGCACCCAAAACCTAAACCAAACGTTGCAGGTGGTTATTTCTTCATGCGCAGTGGTCAACGCGGCACTCTCTAGCTGCCAAGAGCACTTTTTACTATGCGCACCCAACCAGAGTGACGGGAGGAGCACATTTCAGAAAACGTGCTCAGCTCGTCGAGAAAATGCGATTTAAGCAATAAAATTAAAAATGCACCCAAAACCTAAACCAAACGTTGCAGGTGGTTATTTCTTCATATGCAGCAGTCAACGCGGCACTCTCTAGCTGCCAAGAGCACTTTTTACTATGCGCACCCAACCAGAGTGACGGGAGGAGCACATTTCAGAAAACGTGCTCAGCTCGTCGAGAAAATGCGATTTAAGCAATAAAATAAAAAATGCACCTAAAACCTAAACCAAACGTTGCAGGTGGATATTTCTTCATGCGCAGTGGTCAACGCGGCACTCTCTAGCTGCCAAGAGCACTTTTTACTATGCGCACCAAACCAGAGTGACGTGAGGAGCACATTTCAGAAAACGTGCTCAGCTCGTCGAGAAAATGCGATTTAAGCAATAAAATTAAAAATGCACCCAAAACATTAAACCAAACGTTGCAGGTGGTAATTTCTTCATGCGCAGTGGTCAACGCGGCACTCTCTCGCTGCCAAGAGCATTTTTTACTATGCGCACCCAACCAGAGTGACGGGAGGAGCACATTTCAGAAAACGTGCTCAGCTCGTCGAGAAAATGCGATTTAAGCAATAAAATTAAAAATGCACCTAAAACCTAAACCAAACGTTGCAGGTGGTTATTTCTTCATGCGCAGTGGTCAACGCGGCACTCTCTAGCTGCCAAGAGCACTTTTTACTATGCGCATCCAACCAGAGCGACGGGAGGAGCACATTTCAGAAAACGTGCTCAGCTCGTCGAGAAAATGCGATTTAAGCAATAAAATTAAAAATGCACCTAAAACCTAAACTAAACGTTGCAGGTGGTTATTTCTTCGTGCGCAGCAGTCAACGCGGCACTCTCTAGCTGCCAAGAGCACTTTTTACTATGCGCACCCAACCAGAGTGACGGGAGGAGCACATTTCAGAAAACGTGCTCAGCTCGTCGAGTAAATGCAATTTAAGCAATAAAATTAAAAATGCACCCAAAACCTAAACCAAACGTTGCAGATGGTCATTTCTTCATGCGCAGTGGTCAACGCGGCACTCTCTAGCTGCCAAGAGCACTTTTTACTATGCACACCCAACCAGAGTGACGGGAGGAGCACATTTCAGAAAACGTGCTCAGCTCGTCGAGAAAATGCGATTTAAGCAATAAAATTAAAAATGCACCCAAAACATTAAACCAAACGTTGCAGGTGGTTATTTCTTCATGCGCAGTGGTCAACGCGGCACTCTCTAGCTGCCAAGAGCACTTTTTACTATGCACACCCAACCAGAGTGACGGGAGGAGCACATTTCAGAAAACGTGCTCAGCTCGTCCAGAAAATGCGATTTAAGCAATAAAATTAAAAATGCACCTAAAACCTAAACCAAACGTTGCAGGTGGTTATTTCTTCATGCGCAGTGGTCAACGCGGCACTCTCTAGCTGCCAAGAGCACTTTTTACTATGCGCACCCAACCAGGTTGACGGGAGGAGCACATTTCAGAAAACGTTCTCAGCTCGTCCAGACAATGCGATTTAAGCAATAAAATTAAAAATGCACCCAAAACCTAAACCAAACGTTGCAGGTGGTTATTTCTTCATGCGCAGTGGTCAACGCGGCACTCTCTAGCTGCCAAGAGCACTTTTTACTATGCGCACCCAACCAGAGTGACGGGAGGAGCACATTTCAGAAAACGTGCTCAGCTCGTCCAAAAAATGCGATTTAAGCAATAAAATTAAAAATGCACCTAAAACCTAAACCAAACGTTGCAGATGGTCATTTCTTCATGCGCAGTGGTCAACGCGGCACTCTCTAGCTGCCAAGAGCACTTTTTACTATGTGCACCCAACCAGAGTGACGTGAGGAGCACATTTCAGAAAACGTGCTCAACTCGTCGAGAAAATGCGATTTAAGCAATAAAATTAAAAATGCACCAAAAACCGAAACCAAACGTTGCAGATGGTCATTTCTTCATGCGCAGTGGTCAACGCGGCACTCTCTAGCTGCCAAGAGCACTTTTTACTATGCACACCCAACCAGAGTGACGGGAGGAGCACATTTCAGAAAACGTGCTCAGCTCGTCGAGAAAATGCGATTTAAGCAATAAAATTAAAAATGCACCCAAAACATTAAACCAAACGTTGCAGGTGGTTATTTCTTCATGCGCAGTGGTCAACGCGGCACTCTCTAGCTGCCAAGAGCATTTTTTACTATGCACACCCAACCAGAGTGACGGGAGGAGCACATTTCAGAAAACGTGCTCAGCTCGTCGAGAAAATGCGATTTAAGCAATAAAATTAAAAATGCACCTAAAACCTAAACCAAACGTTGCAGGTGGTTATTTCTTCATGCGCAGTGGTCAACGCGGCACTCTCTAGCTGCCAAGAGCACTTTTTACTATGCGCACCCAACCAGAGTGACGGGAGGAGCACATTTCAGAAAACGTGCTCAGCTCGTCGAGAAAATGCGATTTAAGCAATAAAATTAAAAATGCACCTAAAACCTAAACCAAACGTTGCAGGTGGTTATTTCTTCGTGCGCAGCAGTCAACGCGGCACTCTCTAGCTGCCAAGAGCACTTTTTACTATGCGCACCCAACCAGAGTGACGGGAGGAGCACATTTCAGAAAACGTGCTCAGCTCGTTGAGAAAATGCGATTTAAGCAATAAAATTAAAAATGCACCCAAAACCTAAACCAAACGTTGCAGGTGGTTATTTCTTCATGCGCAGTGGTCAACGCAGCACTCTCTAGCTGCCAAGAGCACTTTTTACGATGCACACCCAACCAGAGAGACGGGAGGAGCACATTCCAGAAAACGTGCTCAGCTCGTCGAGAAAATGCGATTTAAGCAATAAAATTAAAAATGCACCCAAAACCTAAACCAAACGTTGCAGGTGGTAATTTCTTCATGCGCAGTGGTCAACGCGGCACTCTCTAGCTGCCAAGAGCACTTTTTACTATGCGCACCCAACCAGAGTGACGGGAGGAGCACATTTCAGAAAACGTGCTCAGCTCGTCGAGAAAATGCGATTTAAGCAATTAAATTAAAAATGCACCTAAAATCTATACCAAACGTTGCAGGTGGTTATTTCTTCATGCGCAGCAGTCAACACGGCACTCTCTAGCTGCCAAGAGCACTTTTTACTATGCACACCCAACCAGAGTGACGGGAGGAGCACATTTCAGAAAACGTGCTCAGCTCGTCGAGAAAATGCGATTTAAGCAATACAATTAAAAATGCACCCAAAACATTAAACCAAACGTTGCAGGTGGTTATTTCTTCATGCGCAGTGGTCAACGCGGCACTCTCTAGCTGCCAAGAGCATTTTTTACTATGCCCACCCAACCAGAGTGACGGGAGGAGCACATTTCAGAAAACGTGCTCAGCTCGTCGAGAAAATGCGATTTAAGCAATAAAATTAAAAATGCACCTAAAACCTAAACCAAACGTTGCAGGTGGTTATTTCTTCATGCGCAGTGGTCAACGCGGCACTCTCTAGCTGCCAAGAGCACTTTTTACTATGCGCATCCAACCAGAGCGACGGGAGGAGCACATTTCAGAAAACGTGCTCAGCTCGTCCAGAAAATGCGATTTAAGCAATAAAATTAAAAATGCACCTAAAACCTAAACCAAACGTTGCAGATGGTCATTTCTTCATGCGCAGTGGTCAACGCGGCACTCTCTAGCTGCCAAGAGCACTTTTTACTATGCGCACCCAACCAGAGTGACGGGAGGAGCACATTTCAGAAAACGTTCTCAGCTCGTCCAGACAATGCGATTTAAGCAATAAAATTAAAAATGCACCCAAAACCTAAACCAAACGTTGCAGGTGGTTATTTCTTCATGCGCAGTGGTCAACGCGGCACTCTCTAGCTGCCAAGAGCACTTTTTACTATGCGCACCCAACCAGAGTGACGGGAGGAGCGCATTTCAGAAAACGTGCTCAGCTCGTCGAGAAAATGCGATTTAAGCAATAAAATTAAAAATGCACCTAAAACCCAAACCAAACGTTGCAGGTGGTCATTTCTTCATGCGCAGTGGTCAACGCGGCACTCTCTGGCTGCCAAGAGCACTTTTTACTATGCGCACCCAACCAGAGTGACGGGAGGAGCACATTTCAGAAAACGTGCTCAGCTCGTCCAAAAAATGCGATTTAAGCAATAAAATTAAAAATGCACCTAAAACCTAAACCAAACGTTGCAGATGGTCATTTCTTCATGCGCAGTGGTCAACGCGGCACTCTCTAGCTGCCAAGAGCACTTTTTACTATGTGCACCCAACCAGAGTGACGTGAGGAGCACATTTCAGAAAACGTGCTCAACTCGTCGAGAAAATGCGATTTAAGCAATAAAATTAAAAATGCACCAAAAACCGAAACCAAACGTTGCAGATGGTCATTTCTTCATGCGCAGTGGTCAACGCGGCACTCTCTAGCTGCCAAGAGCACTTTTTACTATGCACACCCAACCAGAGTGACGGGAGGAGCACATTTCAGAAAACGTGCTCAGCTCGTCGAGAAAATGCGATTTAAGCAATAAAATTAAAAATGCACCCAAAACATTAAACCAAACGTTGCAGGTGGTTATTTCTTCATGCGCAGTGGTCAACGCGGCACTCTCTAGCTGCCAAGAGCATTTTTTACTATGCACACCCAACCAGAGTGACGGGAGGAGCACATTTCAGAAAACGTGCTCAGCTCGTCGAGAAAATGCGATTTAAGCAATAAAATTAAAAATGCACCTAAAACCTAAACCAAACGTTGCAGGTGGTTATTTCTTCATGCGCAGTGGTCAACGCGGCACTCTCTAGCTGCCAAGAGCACTTTTTACTATGCGCACCCAACCAGAGTGACGGGAGGAGCACATTTCAGAAAACGTGCTCAGCTCGTCGAGAAAATGCGATTTAAGCAATAAAATTAAAAATGCACCTAAAACCTAAACCAAACGTTGCAGGTGGTTATTTCTTCGTGCGCAGCAGTCAACGCGGCACTCTCTAGCTGCCAAGAGCACTTTTTACTATGCGCACCCAACCAGAGTGACGGGAGGAGCACATTCCAGAAAACGTGCTCAGCTCGTAGAGAAAATGCGATTTAAGCAATAAAATTAAAAATGCACCCAAAACCTAAACCAAACGTAGCAGGTGGTAATTTCTTCATGCGCAGTGGTCAACGCGGCACTCTCTAGCTGCCAAGAGCACTTTTTACTATGCGCACCCAACCAGAGTGACGGGAGGAGCACATTTCAGAAAACGTGCTCAGCTCGTCCAGAAAATGCGATTTAAGCAATAAAATTAAAAATGCACCCAAAACCTAAACCAAACGTTGCAGGTGGTTATTTCTTCATGCGCAGTGGTCAACGCAGCACTCTCTAGCTGCCAAGAGCACTTTTTACGATGCACACCCAACCAGAGAGACGGGAGGAGCGCATTTCAGAAAACGTGCTCAGCTCGACGAGAAAATGCGATTTAAGCAATAAAATTAAAAATGCACCCAAAACCTAAACCAAACGTTGCAGGTGGTAATTTCTTCATGCGCAGTGGTCAACGCGGCACTCTCTAGCTGCCAAGAGCACTTTTTACTATGCGCACCCAACCAGAGTGACGGGAGGAGCACATTTCAGAAAACGTGCTCAGCTCGTCGAGAAAATGCGATTTAAGCAATAAAATTAAAAATGCACCCAAAACCTAAACCAAACGTTGCAGGTGGTTATTTCTTCATGCGCAGTGGTCAACGCGGCACTCTCTAGCTGCCAAGAGCACTTTTTACTATGCGCACCCAACCAGAGTGACGGGAGGAGCACATTTCAGAAAACGTGCTCAGCTCGTCCAGACAATGCGATTTAAGCAATAAAATTAAAAATGCACCCAAAACCTAAACCAAACGTTGCAGGTGGTTATTTCTTCATGCGCAGTGGTCAACGCGGCACTCTCTAGCTGCCAAGAGCACTTTTTACTATGCGCACCCAACCAGAGTGACGGGAGGAGCGCATTTCAGAAAACGTGCTCAGCTCGTCGAGAAAATGCGATTTAAGCAATAAAATTAAAAATGCACCTAAAACCTAAACCAAAAGTTGCAGGTGGTTATTTCTTCATGCGCAGCAGTCAACACGGCACTCTCGAGCTGCCAAGAGCACTTTTTAATATGCACACCCAACAAGAGTGACGGGAGGAGCACATTTCAGAAAACGTGCTCAGCTCGTCGAGAAAATGCGATTTAAGCAATAAAATTAAAAATGCACCCAAAACCTAAACCAAACGTTGCAGATGGTCATTTCTTCATGCGCAGTGGTCAACGCGGCACTCTCGAGCTGCCAAGAGCACTTTTTACTATGCACACACAACCAGAGTGACGGGAGGAGCACATTTCAGAAAACGTGCTCAGCTCGTCGAGAAAATGCGATTTAAGCAATAAAATTAAAAATGCACCTAAAACCCAAACCAAACGTTGCAGGTGGTTATTTCTTCATGCGCAGTGGTCAACGCGGCACTCTCTAGCTGCCAAGAGCACTTTTTACTATGCGCACCCAACCAGAGTGACGGGAGGAGCACATTTCAGAAAACGTGCTCAGCTCGTTGAGAAAATGCGATTTAAGCAATAAAATTAAAAATGCACCCAAAACCTAAACCAAACGTTGCAGGTGGTTATTTCTTCATGCGCAGTGGTCAACGCAGCACTCTCTAGCTGCCAAGAGCACTTTTTACGATGCACACCCAACCAGAGAGACGGGAGGAGCACATTCCAGAAAACGTGCTCAGCTCGTCGAGAAAATGCGATTTAAGCAATAAAATTAAAAATGCACCCAAAACCTAAACCAAACGTTGCAGGTGGTAATTTCTTCATGCGCAGTGGTCAACGCGGCACTCTCTAGCTGCCAAGAGCACTTTTTACTATGCGCACCCAACCAGAGTGACGGGAGGAGCACATTTCAGAAAACGTGCTCAGCTCGTCGAGAAAATGCGATTTAAGCAATAAAATTAAAAATGCACCCAAAACCTAAACCAAACGTTGCAGGTGGTCATTTCTTCATGCGCAGTGGTCAACGCGGCACTCTCTAGCTGCCAAGAGCACTTTTTACTATGCGCACCCAACCAGAGTGACGGGAGGAGCACATTTCAGAAAACGTGCTCAGCTCGTCCAGAAAATGCGATTTAAGCAATAAAATTAAAAATGCACCTAAAACCTAAACCAAACGTTGCAGATGGTCATTTCTTCATGCGCAGTGGTCAACGCGGCACTCTCTAGCTGCCAAGAGCACTTTTTACTATGCCCACCCAACCAGAGTGACGGGAGGAGCACATTTCAGAAAACGTGCTCAGGTCATCGAGAAAATGCGATTTAAGCAATAAAATTAAAAATGCACCTAAAACCTAAAGCAAACGTTGCAGATAGTCATTTCTTCTTGCGCAGCAGTCAACGCGGCACTCTCTAGCTTCCAAGAGCACTTTTTACTATGCGCACCCAACCAGAGTGACGGGAGGAGCACATTTCAGAAAACGTGCTCAGCTCGTCGAGAAAATGCGATTTAAGCAATAAAATTAAAAATGCACCTAAAACCTAAACCAAACGTTGCAGGTGGTTATTTCTTCGTGCGCAGCAGTCAACGCGGCACTCTCTAGCTGCCAAGAGCACTTTTTACTATGCGCACCCAACCAGAGTGACGGGAGGAGCACATTTCAGAAAACGTGCTCGTCGAGTAAATGCGATTTAAGCAATAAAATTAAAAATGCACCCAAAACCTAAACCAAACGTTGCAGGTGGTTATTTCTTCATGCGCAGTGGTCAACGCGGCACTCTCTAGCTGCCAAGAGCACTTTTTACTATGCGCACCCAACCAGAGTGACGGGAGGAGCACATTTCAGAAAACGTGCGCAGCTCGTCCAGAAAATGCGATTTAAGCAATAAAATTAAAAATGCACCCAAAACCTAAACCAAACATTGCAGGTGGTTATTTCTTCATGCGCAGTGGTCAACGCGGAACTCTCTAGCTGCCAAGAGCACTTTTTACTATGCGCACCCAACCAGAGTGACGGGAGGAGCACATTTCAGAAAACGTGCTCAGCTCGTCGAGAAAATGCGATTTAAGCAATAAAATTAAAAATGCACCTAAAACCTAAACCAAACGCTGCAGATGGTCATTTCTTCATGCGCAGTGGTCAACGCGGCACTCTCTAGATGCCAAAAGCACTTTTTACTATACACACCCAACCAGAGTGACGGGAGGAGCACATTCCAGAAAACGTGCTCAGCTCGTCGAGAAAATGCGATTTAAGCAATAAAATTAAAAATGCACCCAAAACCTAAAGCAAACGTTGCAGATGGTCATTTCTTCATGTGCAGTGGTCAACGCAGCACTCTCTAGCTGCCAAGAGCACTTTTTACTATGCACACCCAACCAGAGTGACGGGAGGAGCGCATTTCAGGAAACGTGCTCAGCTCGTCGAGAAAATGCGATTTAAGCAATAAAATTAAAAATGCACCCAAAACCTAAACCAAACGTTGCAGGTGGTTATTTCTTCATGCGCAGTGGTCAACGCGGCACTCTCTAGCTGCCAAGAGCACTTTTTACTATGCGCACCCAACCAGAGTGACGGGAGGAGCACATTTCAGAAAACGTGCTCAGCTCGTCGAGAAAATGCGATTTAAGCAATAAAATTAAAAATGCACCCAAAACCTAAACCAAACGTTGCAGGTGGTTATTTCTTCATGCGCAGTGGTCAACGCGGCACTCTCTAGCTGCCAAGAGCACTTTTTACTATGCGCACCCAACCAGAGTGACGGGAGGAGCACATTTCAGAAAACGTGCTCAGCTCGTCCAGAAAATGCGATTTAAGCAATAAAATTAAAAATGCACCTAAAACCTAAACCAAACGTTGCAGATGGTCATTTCTTCATGCGCAGTGGTCAACGCGGCACTCTCTAGCTGCCAAGAGCACTTTTTACTATGCACACCCAACCAGAGTGACGGGAGGAGCGCATTTTAGAAAACGTGCTCAGCTCGACGAGAAAATGCGATTTAAGCAATAAAATTAAAAATGCACCCAAAACCTAAACCAAACGTTGCAGGTGGTTATTTCTTCATGCGCAGTGGTCAACGCGGCACTCTCTAGCTGCCAAGAGCACTTTTTACTATGCGCACCCAACCAGAGTGACGGGAGGAGCACATTTCAGAAAACGTGCTCAGCTCGTCGAGAAAATGCGATTTAAGCAATAAAATTAAAAATGCACCTAAAACCTAAACCAAACGTTGCAGGTGGTTATTTCTTCATGCGCAGCGGTCAACGCGGCACTCTCTAGCTGCCAAGAGCACTTTTTACTATGCGCACCCAACCAGAGTGACGGGAGGAGCACATTTCAGAAAACGTGCTCAGCTCGTCGAGAAAATGCGATTTAAGCAATAAAATTAAAAATGCACCCAAAACCTAAACCAAACGTTGCAGGTGGTTATTTCTTCATGCGCAGTGGTCAACGCGGCACTCTCTAGCTGCCAAGAGCACTTTTTACTATGCGCACCCAACCAGAGTGACGGGAGGAGCACATTTCAGAAAACGTGCTCAGCTCGTCGAGAAAATGCGATTTAAGCAATAAAATTAAAAATGCACCCAAAACCTAAACCAAACGTTGCAGGTGGTTATTTCTTCATATGCAGCAGTCAACGCGGCACTCTCTAGCTGCCAAGAGCACTTTTTACTATGCGCACCCAACCAGAGTGACGGGAGGAGCACATTTCAGAAAACGTGCTCAGCTCGTCGAGAAAATGCGATTTAAGCAATAAAATAAAAAATGCACCTAAAACCTAAACCAAACGTTGCAGGTGGATATTTCTTCATGCGCAGTGGTCAACGCGGCACTCTCTAGCTGCCAAGAGCACTTTTTACTATGCGCACCAAACCAGAGTGACGTGAGGAGCACATTTCAGAAAACGTGCTCAGCTCGTCGAGAAAATGCGATTTAAGCAATAAAATTAAAAATGCACCCAAAACATTAAACCAAACGTTGCAGGTGGTAATTTCTTCATGCGCAGTGGTCAACGCGGCACTCTCTCGCTGCCAAGAGCATTTTTTACTATGCGCACCCAACCAGAGTGACGGGAGGAGCACATTTCAGAAAACGTGCTCAGCTCGTAGAGAAAATGCGATTTAAGCAATAAAATTAAAAATGCACCTAAAACCTAAACCAAACGTTGCAGGTGGTTATTTCTTCATGCGCAGTGGTCAACGCGGCACTCTCTAGCTGCCAAGAGCACTTTTTACTATGCGCATCCAACCAGAGCGACGGGAGGAGCACATTTCAGAAAACGTGCTCAGCTCGTCGAGAAAATGCGATTTAAGCAATAAAATTAAAAATGCACCTAAAACCTAAACTAAACGTTGCAGGTGGTTATTTCTTCGTGCGCAGCAGTCAACGCGGCACTCTCTAGCTGCCAAGAGCACTTTTTACTATGCGCACCCAACCAGAGTGACGGGAGGAGCACATTTCAGAAAACGTGCTCAGCTCGTCGAGTAAATGCAATTTAAGCAATAAAATTAAAAATGCACCCAAAACCTAAACCAAACGTTGCAGATGGTCATTTCTTCATGCGCAGTGGTCAACGCGGCACTCTCTAGCTGCCAAGAGCACTTTTTACTATGCACACCCAACCAGAGTGACGGGAGGAGCACATTTCAGAAAACGTGCTCAGCTCGTCGAGAAAATGCGATTTAAGCAATAAAATTAAAAATGCACCCAAAACATTAAACCAAACGTTGCAGGTGGTTATTTCTTCATGCGCAGTGGTCAACGCGGCACTCTCTAGCTGCCAAGAGCACTTTTTACTATGCGCACCCAACCAGAGTGACGGGAGGAGCACATTCCAGAAAACGTGCTCAGCTCGTAGAGAAAATGCGATTTAAGCAATAAAATTAAAAATGCACCCAAAACCTAAACCAAACGTAGCAGGTGGTAATTTCTTCATGCGCAGTGGTCAACGCGGCACTCTCTAGCTGCCAAGAGCACTTTTTACTATGCGCACCCAACCAGAGTGACGGGAGGAGCACATTTCAGAAAACGTGCTCAGCTCGTCCAGAAAATGCGATTTAAGCAATAAAATTAAAAATGCACCCAAAACCTAAACCAAACGTTGCAGGTGGTTATTTCTTCATGCGCAGTGGTCAACGCAGCACTCTCTAGCTGCCAAGAGCACTTTTTACGATGCACACCCAACCAGAGAGACGGGAGGAGCGCATTTCAGAAAACGTGCTCAGCTCGACGAGAAAATGCGATTTAAGCAATAAAATTAAAAATGCACCCAAAACCTAAACCAAACGTTGCAGGTGGTAATTTCTTCATGCGCAGTGGTCAACGCGGCACTCTCTAGCTGCCAAGAGCACTTTTTACTATGCGCACCCAACCAGAGTGACGGGAGGAGCACATTTCAGAAAACGTGCTCAGCTCGTCGAGAAAATGCGATTTAAGCAATAAAATTAAAAATGCACCCAAAACCTAAACCAAACGTTGCAGGTGGTTATTTCTTCATGCGCAGTGGTCAACGCGGCACTCTCTAGCTGCCAAGAGCACTTTTTACTATGCGCACCCAACCAGAGTGACGGGAGGAGCACATTTCAGAAAACGTGCTCAGCTCGTCCAGACAATGCGATTTAAGCAATAAAATTAAAAATGCACCCAAAACCTAAACCAAACGTTGCAGGTGGTTATTTCTTCATGCGCAGTGGTCAACGCGGCACTCTCTAGCTGCCAAGAGCACTTTTTACTATGCGCACCCAACCAGAGTGACGGGAGGAGCGCATTTCAGAAAACGTGCTCAGCTCGTCGAGAAAATGCGATTTAAGCAATAAAATTAAAAATGCACCTAAAACCTAAACCAAAAGTTGCAGGTGGTTATTTCTTCATGCGCAGCAGTCAACACGGCACTCTCGAGCTGCCAAGAGCACTTTTTAATATGCACACCCAACAAGAGTGACGGGAGGAGCACATTTCAGAAAACGTGCTCAGCTCGTCGAGAAAATGCGATTTAAGCAATAAAATTAAAAATGCACCCAAAACCTAAACCAAACGTTGCAGATGGTCATTTCTTCATGCGCAGTGGTCAACGCGGCACTCTCGAGCTGCCAAGAGCACTTTTTACTATGCACACACAACCAGAGTGACGGGAGGAGCACATTTCAGAAAACGTGCTCAGCTCGTCGAGAAAATGCGATTTAAGCAATAAAATTAAAAATGCACCTAAAACCCAAACCAAACGTTGCAGGTGGTTATTTCTTCATGCGCAGTGGTCAACGCGGCACTCTCTAGCTGCCAAGAGCACTTTTTACTATGCGCACCCAACCAGAGTGACGGGAGGAGCACATTTCAGAAAACGTGCTCAGCTCGTTGAGAAAATGCGATTTAAGCAATAAAATTAAAAATGCACCCAAAACCTAAACCAAACGTTGCAGGTGGTTATTTCTTCATGCGCAGTGGTCAACGCAGCACTCTCTAGCTGCCAAGAGCACTTTTTACGATGCACACCCAACCAGAGAGACGGGAGGAGCACATTCCAGAAAACGTGCTCAGCTCGTCGAGAAAATGCGATTTAAGCAATAAAATTAAAAATGCACCCAAAACCTAAACCAAACGTTGCAGGTGGTAATTTCTTCATGCGCAGTGGTCAACGCGGCACTCTCTAGCTGCCAAGAGCACTTTTTACTATGCGCACCCAACCAGAGTGACGGGAGGAGCACATTTCAGAAAACGTGCTCAGCTCGTCGAGAAAATGCGATTTAAGCAATAAAATTAAAAATGCACCCAAAACCTAAACCAAACGTTGCAGGTGGTCATTTCTTCATGCGCAGTGGTCAACGCGGCACTCTCTAGCTGCCAAGAGCACTTTTTACTATGCGCACCCAACCAGAGTGACGGGAGGAGCACATTTCAGAAAACGTGCTCAGCTCGTCCAGAAAATGCGATTTAAGCAATAAAATTAAAAATGCACCTAAAACCTAAACCAAACGTTGCAGATGGTCATTTCTTCATGCGCAGTGGTCAACGCGGCACTCTCTAGCTGCCAAGAGCACTTTTTACTATGCCCACCCAACCAGAGTGACGGGAGGAGCACATTTCAGAAAACGTGCTCAGCTCATCGAGAAAATGCGATTTAAGCAATAAAATTAAAAATGCACCTAAAACCTAAAGCAAACGTTGCAGATAGTCATTTCTTCTTGCGCAGCAGTCAACGCGGCACTCTCTAGCTTCCAAGAGCACTTTTTACTATGCGCACCCAACCAGAGTGACGGGAGGAGCACATTTCAGAAAACGTGCTCAGCTCGTCGAGAAAATGCGATTTAAGCAATAAAATTAAAAATGCACCTAAAACCTAAACCAAACGTTGCAGGTGGTTATTTCTTCGTGCGCAGCAGTCAACGCAGCACTCTCTAGCTGCCAAGAGCACTTTTTACTATGCGCACCCAACCAGAGTGACGGGAGGAGCACATTTCAGAAAACGTGCTCGTCGAGTAAATGCGATTTAAGCAATAAAATTAAAAATGCACCCAAAACCTAAACCAAACGTTGCAGGTGGTTATTTCTTCATGCGCAGTGGTCAACGCGGCACTCTCTAGCTGCCAAGAGCACTTTTTACTATGCGCACCCAACCAGAGTGACGGGAGGAGCACATTTCAGAAAACGTGCGCAGCTCGTCCAGAAAATGCGATTTAAGCAATAAAATTAAAAATGCACCCAAAACCTAAACCAAACATTGCAGGTGGTTATTTCTTCATGCGCAGTGGTCAACGCGGAACTCTCTAGCTGCCAAGAGCACTTTTTACTATGCGCACCCAACCAGAGTGACGGGAGGAGCACATTTCAGAAAACGTGCTCAGCTCGTCGAGAAAATGCGATTTAAGCAATAAAATTAAAAATGCACCTAAAACCTAAACCAAACGCTGCAGATGGTCATTTCTTCATGCGCAGTGGTCAACGCGGCACTCTCTAGATGCCAAAAGCACTTTTTACTATACACACCCAACCAGAGTGACGGGAGGAGCACATTCCAGAAAACGTGCTCAGCTCGTCGAGAAAATGCGATTTAAGCAATAAAATTAAAAATGCACCCAAAACCTAAAGCAAACGTTGCAGATGGTCATTTCTTCATGTGCAGTGGTCAACGCAGCACTCTCTAGCTGCCAAGAGCACTTTTTACTATGCACACCCAACCAGAATGACGGGAGGAGCGCATTTCAGGAAACGTGCTCAGCTCGTCGAGAAAATGCGATTTAAGCAATAAAATTAAAAATGCACCCAAAACCTAAACCAAACGTTGCAGGTGGTTATTTCTTCATGCGCAGTGGTCAACGCGGCACTCTCTAGCTGCCAAGAGCACTTTTTACTATGCGCACCCAACCAGAGTGACGGGAGGAGCACATTTCAGAAAACGTGCTCAGCTCGTCGAGAAAATGCGATTTAAGCAATAAAATTAAAAATGCACCCAAAACCTAAACCAAACGTTGCAGGTGGTTATTTCTTCATGCGCAGTGGTCAACGCGGCACTCTCTAGCTGCCAAGAGCACTTTTTACTATGCGCACCCAACCAGAGTGACGGGAGGAGCACATTTCAGAAAACGTGCTCAGCTCGTCCAGAAAATGCGATTTAAGCAATAAAATTAAAAATGCACCTAAAACCTAAACCAAACGTTGCAGATGGTCATTTCTTCATGCGCAGTGGTCAACGCGGCACTCTCTAGCTGCCAAGAGCACTTTTTACTATGCACACCCAACCAGAGTGACGGGAGGAGCGCATTTTAGAAAACGTGCTCAGCTCGACGAGAAAATGCGATTTAAGCAATAAAATTAAAAATGCACCCAAAACCTAAACCAAACGTTGCAGGTGGTTATTTCTTCATGCGCAGTGGTCAACGCGGCACTCTCTAGCTGCCAAGAGCACTTTTTACTATGCGCACCCAACCAGAGTGACGGGAGGAGCACATTTCAGAAAACGTGCTCAGCTCGTCGAGAAAATGCGATTTAAGCAATAAAATTAAAAATGCACCTAAAACCTAAACCAAACGTTGCAGGTGGTTATTTCTTCATGCGCAGCGGTCAACGCGGCACTCTCTAGCTGCCAAGAGCACTTTTTACTATGCGCACCCAACCAGAGTGACGGGAGGAGCACATTTCAGAAAACGTGCTCAGCTCGTCGAGAAAATGCGATTTAAGCAATAAAATTAAAAATGCACCCAAAACCTAAACCAAACGTTGCAGGTGGTTATTTCTTCATGCGCAGTGGTCAACGCGGCACTCTCTAGCTGCCAAGAGCACTTTTTACTATGCGCACCCAACCAGAGTGACGGGAGGAGCACATTTCAGAAAACGTGCTCAGCTCGTCGAGAAAATGCGATTTAAGCAATAAAATTAAAAATGCACCCAAAACCTAAACCAAACGTTGCAGGTGGTTATTTCTTCATATGCAGCAGTCAACGCGGCACTCTCTAGCTGCCAAGAGCACTTTTTACTATGCGCACCCAACCAGAGTGACGGGAGGAGCACATTTCAGAAAACGTGCTCAGCTCGTCGAGAAAATGCGATTTAAGCAATAAAATAAAAAATGCACCTAAAACCTAAACCAAACGTTGCAGGTGGATATTTCTTCATGCGCAGTGGTCAACGCGGCACTCTCTAGCTGCCAAGAGCACTTTTTACTATGCGCACCAAACCAGAGTGACGTGAGGAGCACATTTCAGAAAACGTGCTCAGCTCGTCGAGAAAATGCGATTTAAGCAATAAAATTAAAAATGCACCCAAAACATTAAACCAAACGTTGCAGGTGGTAATTTCTTCATGCGCAGTGGTCAACGCGGCACTCTCTCGCTGCCAAGAGCATTTTTTACTATGCGCACCCAACCAGAGTGACGGGAGGAGCACATTTCAGAAAACGTGCTCAGCTCGTCGAGAAAATGCGATTTAAGCAATAAAATTAAAAATGCACCTAAAACCTAAACCAAACGTTGCAGGTGGTTATTTCTTCATGCGCAGTGGTCAACGCGGCACTCTCTAGCTGCCAAGAGCACTTTTTACTATGCGCATCCAACCAGAGCGACGGGAGGAGCACATTTCAGAAAACGTTCTCAGCTCGTCCAGACAATGCGATTTAAGCAATAAAATTAAAAATGCACCCAAAACCTAAACCAAACGTTGCAGGTGGTTATTTCTTCATGCGCAGTGGTCAACGCGGCACTCTCTAGCTGCCAAGAGCACTTTTTACTATGCGCACCCAACCAGAGTGACGGGAGGAGCGCATTTCAGAAAACGTGCTCAGCTCGTCGAGAAAATGCGATTTAAGCAATAAAATTAAAAATGCACCTAAAACCCAAACCAAACGTTGCAGGTGGTAATTTCTTCATGCGCAGTGGTCAACGCGGCACTCTCTGGCTGCCAAGAGCACTTTTTACTATGCGCACCCAACCAGAGTGACGGGAGGAGCACATTTCAGAAAACGTGCTCAGCTCGTCCAGAAAATGCGATTTAAGCAATAAAATTAAAAATGCACCTAAAACCTAAACCAAACGTTGCAGATGGTCATTTCTTCATGCGCAGTGGTCAACGCGGCACTCTCTAGCTGCCAAGAGCACTTTTTACTATGCGCACCCAACCAGAGTGACGGGAGGAGCACATTTCAGAAAACGTGCTCAGCTCGTCGAGAAAATGCGATTTAAGCAATAAAATAAAAAATGCACCTAAAACCTAAACCAAACGTTGCAGGTGGATATTTCTTCATGCGCAGTGGTCAACGCGGCACTCTCTAGCTGCCAAGAGCACTTTTTACTATGCACACCCAACCAGAGTGACGGGAGGAGCACATTTCAGAAAACGTGCTCAGCTCGTCGAGAAAATGCGATTTAAGCAATAAAATTAAAAATGCACCTAAAACCTAAACCAAACGTTGCACGTGGTTATTTCTTCGTGCGCAGCAGTCAACGCGGCACTCTCTAGCTGCCAAGAGCACTTTTTACTATGCGCACCCAACCAGAGTGACGGGAGGAGCACATTCCAGAAAACGTGCTCAGCTCGTCGAGAAAATGCGATTTAAGCAATAAAATTAAAAATGCACCCAAAACCTAAACCAAACGTAGCAGGTGGTAATTTCTTCATGCGCAGTGGTCAACGCGGCACTCTCTAGCTGCCAAGAGCACTTTTTACTATGCGCACCCAACCAGAGTGACGGGAGGAGCACATTTCAGAAAACGTGCTCAGCTCGTCGAGAAAATGCGATTTAAGCAATAAAATTAAAAATGCACCCAAAACCTAAACCAAACGTTGCAGGTGGTTATTTCTTCATATGCAGCAGTCAACGCGGCACTCTCTAGCTGCCAAGAGCACTTTTTACTATGCGCACCCAACCAGAGTGACGGGAGGAACACATTTCAGAAAACGTGCTCAGCTCGTCCAGAAAATGCGATTTAAGCAATAAAATTAAAAATGCACCTAAAACCTAAACCAAACGTTGCAGATGGTCATTTCTTCATGCGCAGTGGTCAACGCGGCACTCTCTGGCTGCCAAGAGCACTTTTTACTATGCGCACCCAACCAGAGTGACGGGAGGAGCACATTTCAGAAAACGTGCTCAGCTCGTCCAGAAAATGCGATTTAAGCAATAAAATTAAAAATGCACCTAAAACCTAAACCAAACGTTGCAGATGGTCATTTCTTCATGCGCAGTAGTCAACGCGGCACTCTCTAGCTGCCAAGAGCACTTTTTACTATGTGCACCCAACCAGAGTGACGTGAGGAGCACATTTCAGAAAACGTGCTCAACTCGTCGAGAAAATGCGATTTAAGCAATAAAATTAAAAATGCACCAAAAACCGAAACCAAACGTTGCAGATGGTCATTTCTTCATGCGCAGTGGTCAACGCGGCACTCTCTAGCTGCCAAGAGCACTTTTTACTATGCACACCCAACCAGAGTGACGGGAGGAGCACATTTCAGAAAACGTGCTCAGCTCGTCGAGAAAATGCGATTTAAGCAATAAAATTAAAAATGCACCCAAAACATTAAACCAAACGTTGCAGGTGGTTATTTCTTCATGCGCAGTGGTCAACGCGGCACTCTCTAGCTGCCAAGAGCATTTTTTACTATGCACACCCAACCAGAGTGACGGGAGGAGCACATTTCAGAAAACGTGCTCAGCTCGTCGAGAAAATGCGATTTAAGCAATAAAATTAAAAATGCACCTAAAACCTAAACCAAACGTTGCAGATGGTCATTTCTTCATGCGCAGTGGTCAACGCGGCACTCTCTAGCTGCCAAGAGCACTTTTTACTATGCGCACCCAACCAGAGTGACGGGAGGAGCGCATTTTAGAAAACGTGCTCAGCTCGACGAGAAAATGCGATTTAAGCAATAAAATTAAAAATGCACCCAAAACCTAAACCAAACGTTGCAGGTGGTTATTTCTTCATGCGCAGTGGTCAACGCGGCACTCTCTAGCTGCCAAGAGCACTTTTTACTATGCGCACCCAACCAGAGTGACGGGAGGAGCACATTTCAGAAAACGTGCTCAGCTCGTCGAGAAAATGCGATTTAAGCAATAAAATAAAAAATGCACCTAAAACCTAAACCAAACGTTGCAGGTGGTCATTTCTTCATGCGCAGCAGTCAACGCGGCACTCTCTAGCTGCCAAGAGCACTTTTTACTATGCGCACCCAACCAGAGTGACGGGAGGAGCACATTTCAGAAAACGTGCTCAGCTCGTCGAGAAAATGCGATTTAAGCAATAAAATTAAAAATGCACACAAAACCTAAACCAAACGTTGCAGGTGGTTATTTCTTCATGCGCAGCGGTCAACGCGGCACTCTCTAGCTGCCAAGAGCACTTTTTACTATGCACACCCAACCAGAGTGACGGGAGGAGCACATTTCAGAAAACGTGCTCAGCTCGTCGAGAAAATGCGATTTAAGCAATAAAATTAAAAATGCACCCAAAACATTAAACCAAACGTTGCAGGTGGTTATTTCTTCATGCGCAGTGGTCAACGCGGCACTCTCTAGCTGCCAAGAGCATTTTTTACTATGCACACCCAACCAGAGTGACGGGAGGAGCACATTTCAGAAAACGTGCTCAGCTCGTCGAGAAAATGCGATTTAAGCAATAAAATTAAAAATGCACCTAAAACCTAAACCAAACGTTGCAGGTGGTAATTTCTTCATGCGCAGTGGTCAACGCGGCACTCTCTAGCTGCCAAGAGCACTTTTTACTATGCGCACCCAACCAGAGTGACGGGAGGAGCGCATTTTAGAAAACGTGCTCAGCTCGTCGAGAAAATGCGATTTAAGCAATAAAATTAAAAATGCACCCAAAACCTAAACCAAACGTTGCAGGTGGTTATTTCTTCATGCGCAGTGGTCAACGCGGCACTCTCTAGCTGCCAAGAGCACTTTTTACTATGCGCACCCAACCAGAGTGACGGGAGGAGCACATTTCAGAAAACGTGCTCAGCTCGTCGAGAAAATGCGATTTAAGCAATAAAATTAAAAATGCACCTAAAACCTAAACCAAACGTTGCAGGTGGTTATTTCTTCATGCGCAGCAGTCAACGCGGCACTCTCTAGCTGCCAAGAGCACTTTTTACTATGCGCACCCAACCAGAGTGACGGGAGGAGCACATTTCAGAAAACGTGCTCAGCTCGTCGAGAAAATGCGATTTAAGCAATAAAATTAAAAATGCACACAAAACCTAAACCAAACGTTGCAGGTGGTTATTTCTTCATGCGCAGCGGTCAACGCGGCACTCTCTAGCTGCCAAGAGCACTTTTTACTATGCGCACCCAACCAGAGTGACGGGAGGAGCACATTTCAGAAAACGTGCTCAGCTCGTCGAGAAAATGCGATTTAAGCAATAAAATTAAAAATGCACCCAAAACCTAAACCAAACGTTGCAGGTGGTTATTTCTTCATGCGCAGTGGTCAACGCGGCACTCTCTAGCTGCCAAGAGCACTTTTTACTATGCGCACCCACCCAGAGTGACGGGAGGAGCACATTTAAGAAAACGTGCTCAGCTCGTCGAGAAAATGCGATTTAAGCAATTAAATTAAAAATGCACCTAAAATCTATACCAAACGTTGCAGGTGGTTATTTCTTCATGCGCAGTGGTCAACGCGGCACTCTCTAGCTGCCAAGAGCACTTTTTACTATGCACACCCAACCAGAGTGACGGGAGGAGCACATTTCAGAAAACGTGCTCAGCTCGTCGAGAAAATGCGATTTAAGCAATAAAATTAAAAATGCACCCAAAACATTGAACCAAACGTTGCAGGTGGTTATTTCTTCATGCGCAGTGGTCAACGCGGCACTCTCTAGCTGCCAAGAGCATTTTTTACTATGCACACCCAACCAGAGTGACGGGAGGAGCACATTTCAGAAAACGTGCTCAGCTCGTCGAGAAAATGCGATTTAAGCAATAAAATTAAAAATGCACCTAAAACCTAAACCAAACGTTGCAGGTGGTTATTTCTCCGTGCGCAGCAGTCAACGCGGCACTCTCTAGCTGCCAAGAGCACTTTTTACTATGCGCACCCAACCAGAGTGACGGGAGGAGCACATTTCAGAAAACGTGCTCAGCTCGTCGAGTAAATGCAATTTAAGCAATAAAATTAAAAATGCACCCAAAACCTAAAGCAAACGTTGCAGATGGTCATTTCTTCATGTGCAGTGGTCAACGCAGCACTCTCTAGCTGCCAAGAGCACTTTTTACTATGCACACCCAACCAGAGTGACGGGAGGAGCGCATTTCAGGAAACGTGCTCAGCTCGTCGAGAAAATGCGATTTAAGCAATAAAATTAAAAATGCACCCAAAACCTAAACCAAACGTTGCAGGTGGTTATTTCTTCATGCGCAGTGGTCAACGCGGCACTCTCTAGCTGCCAAGAGCACTTTTTACTATGCGCACCCAACCAGAGTGACGGGAGGAGCACATTTCAGAAAACGTGCTCAGCTCGTCGAGAAAATGCGATTTAAGCAATAAAATTAAAAATGCACCCAAAACCTAAACCAAACGTTGCAGGTGGTTATTTCTTCATGCGCAGTGGTCAACGCGGCACTCTCTAGCTGCCAAGAGCACTTTTTACTATGCGCACCCAACCAGAGTGACGGGAGGAGCACATTTCAGAAAACGTGCTCAGCTCGTCCAGAAAATGCGATTTAAGCAATAAAATTAAAAATGCACCTAAAACCTAAACCAAACGTTGCAGATGGTCATTTCTTCATGCGCAGTGGTCAACGCGGCACTCTCTAGCTGCCAAGAGCACTTTTTACTATGCACACCCAACCAGAGTGACGGGAGGAGCGCATTTTAGAAAACGTGCTCAGCTCGACGAGAAAATGCGATTTAAGCAATAAAATTAAAAATGCACCCAAAACCTAAACCAAACGTTGCAGGTGGTTATTTCTTCATGCGCAGTGGTCAACGCGGCACTCTCTAGCTGCCAAGAGCACTTTTTACTATGCGCACCCAACCAGAGTGACGGGAGGAGCACATTTCAGAAAACGTGCTCAGCTCGTCGAGAAAATGCGATTTAAGCAATAAAATTAAAAATGCACCTAAAACCTAAACCAAACGTTGCAGGTGGTTATTTCTTCATGCGCAGCGGTCAACGCGGCACTCTCTAGCTGCCAAGAGCACTTTTTACTATGCGCACCCAACCAGAGTGACGGGAGGAGCACATTTCAGAAAACGTGCTCAGCTCGTCGAGAAAATGCGATTTAAGCAATAAAATTAAAAATGCACCCAAAACCTAAACCAAACGTTGCAGGTGGTTATTTCTTCATGCGCAGTGGTCAACGCGGCACTCTCTAGCTGCCAAGAGCACTTTTTACTATGCGCACCCAACCAGAGTGACGGGAGGAGCACATTTCAGAAAACGTGCTCAGCTCGTCGAGAAAATGCGATTTAAGCAATAAAATTAAAAATGCACCCAAAACCTAAACCAAACGTTGCAGGTGGTTATTTCTTCATATGCAGCAGTCAACGCGGCACTCTCTAGCTGCCAAGAGCACTTTTTACTATGCGCACCCAACCAGAGTGACGGGAGGAGCACATTTCAGAAAACGTGCTCAGCTCGTCGAGAAAATGCGATTTAAGCAATAAAATAAAAAATGCACCTAAAACCTAAACCAAACGTTGCAGGTGGATATTTCTTCATGCGCAGTGGTCAACGCGGCACTCTCTAGCTGCCAAGAGCACTTTTTACTATGCGCACCAAACCAGAGTGACGTGAGGAGCACATTTCAGAAAACGTGCTCAGCTCGTCGAGAAAATGCGATTTAAGCAATAAAATTAAAAATGCACCCAAAACATTAAACCAAACGTTGCAGGTGGTAATTTCTTCATGCGCAGTGGTCAACGCGGCACTCTCTCGCTGCCAAGAGCATTTTTTACTATGCGCACCCAACCAGAGTGACGGGAGGAGCACATTTCAGAAAACGTGCTCAGCTCGTCGAGAAAATGCGATTTAAGCAATAAAATTAAAAATGCACCTAAAACCTAAACCAAACGTTGCAGGTGGTTATTTCTTCATGCGCAGTGGTCAACGCGGCACTCTCTAGCTGCCAAGAGCACTTTTTACTATGCGCATCCAACCAGAGCGACGGGAGGAGCACATTTCAGAAAACGTGCTCAGCTCGTCGAGAAAATGCGATTTAAGCAATAAAATTAAAAATGCACCTAAAACCTAAACTAAACGTTGCAGGTGGTTATTTCTTCGTGCGCAGCAGTCAACGCGGCACTCTCTAGCTGCCAAGAGCACTTTTTACTATGCGCACCCAACCAGAGTGACGGGAGGAGCACATTTCAGAAAACGTGCTCAGCTCGTCGAGTAAATGCAATTTAAGCAATAAAATTAAAAATGCACCCAAAACCTAAACCAAACGTTGCAGATGGTCATTTCTTCATGCGCAGTGGTCAACGCGGCACTCTCTAGCTGCCAAGAGCACTTTTTACTATGCACACCCAACCAGAGTGACGGGAGGAGCACATTTCAGAAAACGTGCTCAGCTCGTCGAGAAAATGCGATTTAAGCAATAAAATTAAAAATGCACCCAAAACATTAAACCAAACGTTGCAGGTGGTTATTTCTTCATGCGCAGTGGTCAACGCGGCACTCTCTAGCTGCCAAGAGCACTTTTTACTATGCGCACCCAACCAGAGTGACGGGAGGAGCACATTCCAGAAAACGTGCTCAGCTCGTAGAGAAAATGCGATTTAAGCAATAAAATTAAAAATGCACCCAAAACCTAAACCAAACGTAGCAGGTGGTAATTTCTTCATGCGCAGTGGTCAACGCGGCACTCTCTAGCTGCCAAGAGCACTTTTTACTATGCGCACCCAACCAGAGTGACGGGAGGAGCACATTTCAGAAAACGTGCTCAGCTCGTCCAGAAAATGCGATTTAAGCAATAAAATTAAAAATGCACCCAAAACCTAAACCAAACGTTGCAGGTGGTTATTTCTTCATGCGCAGTGGTCAACGCAGCACTCTCTAGCTGCCAAGAGCACTTTTTACGATGCACACCCAACCAGAGAGACGGGAGGAGCGCATTTCAGAAAACGTGCTCAGCTCGACGAGAAAATGCGATTTAAGCAATAAAATTAAAAATGCACCCAAAACCTAAACCAAACGTTGCAGGTGGTAATTTCTTCATGCGCAGTGGTCAACGCGGCACTCTCTAGCTGCCAAGAGCACTTTTTACTATGCGCACCCAACCAGAGTGACGGGAGGAGCACATTTCAGAAAACGTGCTCAGCTCGTCGAGAAAATGCGATTTAAGCAATAAAATTAAAAATGCACCCAAAACCTAAACCAAACGTTGCAGGTGGTTATTTCTTCATGCGCAGTGGTCAACGCGGCACTCTCTAGCTGCCAAGAGCACTTTTTACTATGCGCACCCAACCAGAGTGACGGGAGGAGCACATTTCAGAAAACGTGCTCAGCTCGTCCAGACAATGCGATTTAAGCAATAAAATTAAAAATGCACCCAAAACCTAAACCAAACGTTGCAGGTGGTTATTTCTTCATGCGCAGTGGTCAACGCGGCACTCTCTAGCTGCCAAGAGCACTTTTTACTATGCGCACCCAACCAGAGTGACGGGAGGAGCGCATTTCAGAAAACGTGCTCAGCTCGTCGAGAAAATGCGATTTAAGCAATAAAATTAAAAATGCACCTAAAACCTAAACCAAAAGTTGCAGGTGGTTATTTCTTCATGCGCAGCAGTCAACACGGCACTCTCGAGCTGCCAAGAGCACTTTTTAATATGCACACCCAACAAGAGTGACGGGAGGAGCACATTTCAGAAAACGTGCTCAGCTCGTCGAGAAAATGCGATTTAAGCAATAAAATTAAAAATGCACCCAAAACCTAAACCAAACGTTGCAGATGGTCATTTCTTCATGCGCAGTGGTCAACGCGGCACTCTCGAGCTGCCAAGAGCACTTTTTACTATGCACACACAACCAGAGTGACGGGAGGAGCACATTTCAGAAAACGTGCTCAGCTCGTCGAGAAAATGCGATTTAAGCAATAAAATTAAAAATGCACCTAAAACCCAAACCAAACGTTGCAGGTGGTTATTTCTTCATGCGCAGTGGTCAACGCGGCACTCTCTAGCTGCCAAGAGCACTTTTTACTATGCGCACCCAACCAGAGTGACGGGAGGAGCACATTTCAGAAAACGTGCTCAGCTCGTTGAGAAAATGCGATTTAAGCAATAAAATTAAAAATGCACCCAAAACCTAAACCAAACGTTGCAGGTGGTTATTTCTTCATGCGCAGTGGTCAACGCAGCACTCTCTAGCTGCCAAGAGCACTTTTTACGATGCACACCCAACCAGAGAGACGGGAGGAGCACATTCCAGAAAACGTGCTCAGCTCGTCGAGAAAATGCGATTTAAGCAATAAAACTAAAAATGCACCCAAAACCTAAACCAAACGTTGCAGGTGGTAATTTCTTCATGCGCAGTGGTCAACGCGGCACTCTCTAGCTGCCAAGAGCACTTTTTACTATGCGCACCCAACCAGAGTGACGGGAGGAGCACATTTCAGAAAACGTGCTCAGCTCGTCGAGAAAATGCGATTTAAGCAATAAAATTAAAAATGCACCCAAAACCTAAACCAAACGTTGCAGGTGGTCATTTCTTCATGCGCAGTGGTCAA
Source organism: Syngnathus scovelli (assembly GCF_024217435.2). Classification (NCBI taxonomy): domain Eukaryota; kingdom Metazoa; phylum Chordata; class Actinopteri; order Syngnathiformes; family Syngnathidae; genus Syngnathus; species Syngnathus scovelli. The sequence goes on along the minus strand of NW_026061342.1, from coordinate 1,369,696 downwards.
CGCGGCACTCTCTAGCTGCCAAGAGCACTTTTTACTATGCGCACCCAACCAGAGTGACGGGAGGAGCACATTTCAGAAAACGTGCTCAGCTCATCCAGAAAATGCGATTTAAGCAATAAAATTAAAAATGCACCTAAAACCTAAACCAAACGTTGCAGATGGTCATTTCTTCATGCGCAGTGGTCAACGCGGCACTCTCTAGCTGCCAAGAGCACTTTTTACTATGCCCACCCAACCAGAGTGACGGGAGGAGCACATTTCAGAAAACGTGCTCAGCTCATCGAGAAAATGCGATTTAAGCAATAAAATTAAAAATGCACCTAAAACCTAAAGCAAACGTTGCAGATAGTCATTTCTTCTTGCGCAGCAGTCAACGCGGCACTCTCTAGCTTCCAAGAGCACTTTTTACTATGCGCACCCAACCAGAGTGACGGGAGGAGCACATTTCAGAAAACGTGCTCAGCTCGTCGAGAAAATGCGATTTAAGCAATAAAATTAAAAATGCACCTAAAACCTAAACCAAACGTTGCAGGTGGTTATTTCTTCGTGCGCAGCAGTCAACGCGGCACTCTCTAGCTGCCAAGAGCACTTTTTACTATGCGCACCCAACCAGAGTGACGGGAGGAGCACATTTCAGAAAACGTGCTCGTCGAGTAAATGCGATTTAAGCAATAAAATTAAAAATGCACCCAAAACCTAAACCAAACGTTGCAGGTGGTTATTTCTTCATGCGCAGTGGTCAACGCGGCACTCTCTAGCTGCCAAGAGCACTTTTTACTATGCGCACCCAACCAGAGTGACGGGAGGAGCACATTTCAGAAAACGTGCGCAGCTCGTCCAGAAAATGCGATTTAAGCAATAAAATTAAAAATGCACCCAAAACCTAAACCAAACATTGCAGGTGGTTATTTCTTCATGCGCAGTGGTCAACGCGGAACTCTCTAGCTGCCAAGAGCACTTTTTACTATGCGCACCCAACCAGAGTGACGGGAGGAGCACATTTCAGAAAACGTGCTCAGCTCGTCGAGAAAATGCGATTTAAGCAATAAAATTAAAAATGCACCTAAAACCTAAACCAAACGCTGCAGATGGTCATTTCTTCATGCGCAGTGGTCAACGCGGCACTCTCTAGATGCCAAAAGCACTTTTTACTATACACACCCAACCAGAGTGACGGGAGGAGCACATTCCAGAAAACGTGCTCAGCTCGTCGAGAAAATGCGATTTAAGCAATAAAATTAAAAATGCACCCAAAACCTAAAGCAAACGTTGCAGATGGTCATTTCTTCATGTGCAGTGGTCAACGCAGCACTCTCTAGCTGCCAAGAGCACTTTTTACTATGCACACCCAACCAGAGTGACGGGAGGAGCGCATTTCAGGAAACGTGCTCAGCTCGTCGAGAAAATGCGATTTAAGCAATAAAATTAAAAATGCACCCAAAACCTAAACCAAACGTTGCAGGTGGTTATTTCTTCATGCGCAGTGGTCAACGCGGCACTCTCTAGCTGCCAAGAGCACTTTTTACTATGCGCACCCAACCAGAGTGACGGGAGGAGCACATTTCAGAAAACGTGCTCAGCTCGTCGAGAAAATGCGATTTAAGCAATAAAATTAAAAATGCACCCAAAACCTAAACCAAACGTTGCAGGTGGTTATTTCTTCATGCGCAGTGGTCAACGCGGCACTCTCTAGCTGCCAAGAGCACTTTTTACTATGCGCACCCAACCAGAGTGACGGGAGGAGCACATTTCAGAAAACGTGCTCAGCTCGTCCAGAAAATGCGATTTAAGCAATAAAATTAAAAATGCACCTAAAACCTAAACCAAACGTTGCAGATGGTCATTTCTTCATGCGCAGTGGTCAACGCGGCACTCTCTAGCTGCCAAGAGCACTTTTTACTATGCACACCCAACCAGAGTGACGGGAGGAGCGCATTTTAGAAAACGTGCTCAGCTCGACGAGAAAATGCGATTTAAGCAATAAAATTAAAAATGCACCCAAAACCTAAACCAAACGTTGCAGGTGGTTATTTCTTCATGCGCAGTGGTCAACGCGGCACTCTCTAGCTGCCAAGAGCACTTTTTACTATGCGCACCCAACCAGAGTGACGGGAGGAGCACATTTCAGAAAACGTGCTCAGCTCGTCGAGAAAATGCGATTTAAGCAATAAAATTAAAAATGCACCTAAAACCTAAACCAAACGTTGCAGGTGGTTATTTCTTCATGCGCAGCGGTCAACGCGGCACTCTCTAGCTGCCAAGAGCACTTTTTACTATGCGCACCCAACCAGAGTGACGGGAGGAGCACATTTCAGAAAACGTGCTCAGCTCGTCGAGAAAATGCGATTTAAGCAATAAAATTAAAAATGCACCCAAAACCTAAACCAAACGTTGCAGGTGGTTATTTCTTCATGCGCAGTGGTCAACGCGGCACTCTCTAGCTGCCAAGAGCACTTTTTACTATGCGCACCCAACCAGAGTGACGGGAGGAGCACATTTCAGAAAACGTGCTCAGCTCGTCGAGAAAATGCGATTTAAGCAATAAAATTAAAAATGCACCCAAAACCTAAACCAAACGTTGCAGGTGGTTATTTCTTCATATGCAGCAGTCAACGCGGCACTCTCTAGCTGCCAAGAGCACTTTTTACTATGCGCACCCAACGAGAGTGACGGGAGGAGCACATTTCAGAAAACGTGCTCAGCTCGTCGAGAAAATGCGATTTAAGCAATAAAATAAAAAATGCACCTAAAACCTAAACCAAACGTTGCAGGTGGATATTTCTTCATGCGCAGTGGTCAACGCGGCACTCTCTAGCTGCCAAGAGCACTTTTTACTATGCGCACCAAACCAGAGTGACGTGAGGAGCACATTTCAGAAAACGTGCTCAGCTCGTCGAGAAAATGCGATTTAAGCAATAAAATTAAAAATGCACCCAAAACATTAAACCAAACGTTGCAGGTGGTAATTTCTTCATGCGCAGTGGTCAACGCGGCACTCTCTCGCTGCCAAGAGCATTTTTTACTATGCGCACCCAACCAGAGTGACGGGAGGAGCACATTTCAGAAAACGTGCTCAGCTCGTCGAGAAAATGCGATTTAAGCAATAAAATTAAAAATGCACCTAAAACCTAAACCAAACGTTGCAGGTGGTTATTTCTTCATGCGCAGTGGTCAACGCGGCACTCTCTAGCTGCCAAGAGCACTTTTTACTATGCGCATCCAACCAGAGCGACGGGAGGAGCACATTTCAGAAAACGTGCTCAGCTCGTCGAGAAAATGCGATTTAAGCAATAAAATTAAAAATGCACCTAAAACCTAAACTAAACGTTGCAGGTGGTTATTTCTTCGTGCGCAGCAGTCAACGCGGCACTCTCTAGCTGCCAAGAGCACTTTTTACTATGCGCACCCAACCAGAGTGACGGGAGGAGCACATTTCAGAAAACGTGCTCAGCTCGTCGAGTAAATGCAATTTAAGCAATAAAATTAAAAATGCACCCAAAACCTAAACCAAACGTTGCAGATGGTCATTTCTTCATGCGCAGTGGTCAACGCGGCACTCTCTAGCTGCCAAGAGCACTTTTTACTATGCACACCCAACCAGAGTGACGGGAGGAGCACATTTCAGAAAACGTGCTCAGCTCGTCGAGAAAATGCGATTTAAGCAATAAAATTAAAAATGCACCCAAAACATTAAACCAAACGTTGCAGGTGGTTATTTCTTCATGCGCAGTGGTCAACGCGGCACTCTCTAGCTGCCAAGAGCACTTTTTACTATGCACACCCAACCAGAGTGACGGGAGGAGCACATTTCAGAAAACGTGCTCAGCTCGTCCAGAAAATGCGATTTAAGCAATAAAATTAAAAATGCACCTAAAACCTAAACCAAACGTTGCAGGTGGTTATTTCTTCATGCGCAGTGGTCAACGCGGCACTCTCTAGCTGCCAAGAGCACTTTTTACTATGCGCACCCAACCAGGTTGACGGGAGGAGCACATTTCAGAAAACGTTCTCAGCTCGTCCAGACAATGCGATTTAAGCAATAAAATTAAAAATGCACCCAAAACCTAAACCAAACGTTGCAGGTGGTTATTTCTTCATGCGCAGTGGTCAACGCGGCACTCTCTAGCTGCCAAGAGCACTTTTTACTATGCGCACCCAACCAGAGTGACGGGAGGAGCGCATTTCAGAAAACGTGCTCAGCTCGTCGAGAAAATGCGATTTAAGCAATAAAATTAAAAATGCACCTAAAACCCAAACCAAACGTTGCAGGTGGTAATTTCTTCATGCGCAGTGGTCAACGCGGCACTCTCTGGCTGCCAAGAGCACTTTTTACTATGCGCACCCAACCAGAGTGACGGGAGGAGCACATTTCAGAAAACGTGCTCAGCTCGTCCAGAAAATGCGATTTAAGCAATAAAATTAAAAATGCACCTAAAACCTAAACCAAACGTTGCAGATGGTCATTTCTTCATGCGCAGTGGTCAACGCGGCACTCTCTAGCTGCCAAGAGCACTTTTTACTATGCGCACCCAACCAGAGTGACGGGAGGAGCACATTTCAGAAAACGTGCTCAGCTCGTCGAGAAAATGCGATTTAAGCAATAAAATAAAAAATGCACCTAAAACCTAAACCAAACGTTGCAGGTGGATATTTCTTCATGCGCAGTGGTCAACGCGGCACTCTCTAGCTGCCAAGAGCACTTTTTACTATGCACACCCAACCAGAGTGACGGGAGGAGCACATTTCAGAAAACGTGCTCAGCTCGTCGAGAAAATGCGATTTAAGCAATAAAATTAAAAATGCACCTAAAACCTAAACCAAACGTTGCACGTGGTTATTTCTTCGTGCGCAGCAGTCAACGCGGCACTCTCTAGCTGCCAAGAGCACTTTTTACTATGCGCACCCAACCAGAGTGACGGGAGGAGCACATTCCAGAAAACGTGCTCAGCTCGTCGAGAAAATGCGATTTAAGCAATAAAATTAAAAATGCACCCAAAACCTAAACCAAACGTAGCAGGTGGTAATTTCTTCATGCGCAGTCGTCAACGCGGCACTCTCTAGCTGCCAAGAGCACTTTTTACTATGCGCACCCAACCAGAGTGACGGGAGGAGCACATTTCAGAAAACGTGCTCAGCTCGTCGAGAAAATGCGATTTAAGCAATAAAATTAAAAATGCACCCAAAACCTAAACCAAACGTTGCAGGTGGTTATTTCTTCATATGCAGCAGTCAACGCGGCACTCTCTAGCTGCCAAGAGCACTTTTTACTATGCGCACCCAACCAGAGTGACGGGAGGAGCACATTTCAGAAAACGTGCTCAGCTCGTCCAGAAAATGCGATTTAAGCAATAAAATTAAAAATGCACCTAAAACCTAAACCAAACGTTGCAGATGGTCATTTCTTCATGCGCAGTGGTCAACGCGGCACTCTCTGGCTGCCAAGAGCACTTTTTACTATGCGCACCCAACCAGAGTGACGGGAGGAGCACATTTCAGAAAACGTGCTCAGCTCGTCCAGAAAATGCGATTTAAGCAATAAAATTAAAAATGCACCTAAAACCTAAACCAAACGTTGCAGATGGTCATTTCTTCATGCGCAGTAGTCAACGCGGCACTCTCTAGCTGCCAAGAGCACTTTTTACTATGTGCACCCAACCAGAGTGACGTGAGGAGCACATTTCAGAAAACGTGCTCAACTCGTCGAGAAAATGCGATTTAAGCAATAAAATTAAAAATGCACCAAAAACCGAAACCAAACGTTGCAGATGGTCATTTCTTCATGCGCAGTGGTCAACGCGGCACTCTCTAGCTGCCAAGAGCACTTTTTACTATGCACACCCAACCAGAGTGACGGGAGGAGCACATTTCAGAAAACGTGCTCAGCTCGTCGAGAAAATGCGATTTAAGCAATAAAATTAAAAATGCACCCAAAACATTAAACCAAACGTTGCAGGTGGTTATTTCTTCATGCGCAGTGGTCAACGCGGCACTCTCTAGCTGCCAAGAGCATTTTTTACTATGCACACCCAACCAGAGTGACGGGAGGAGCACATTTCAGAAAACGTGCTCAGCTCGTCGAGAAAATGCGATTTAAGCAATAAAATTAAAAATGCACCTAAAACCTAAACCAAACGTTGCAGATGGTCATTTCTTCATGCGCAGTGGTCAACGCGGCACTCTCTAGCTGCCAAGAGCACTTTTTACTATGCGCACCCAACCAGAGTGACGGGAGGAGCGCATTTTAGAAAACGTGCTCAGCTCGACGAGAAAATGCGATTTAAGCAATAAAATTAAAAATGCACCCAAAACCTAAACCAAACGTTGCAGGTGGTTATTTCTTCATGCGCAGTGGTCAACGCGGCACTCTCTAGCTGCCAAGAGCACTTTTTACTATGCGCACCCAACCAGAGTGACGGGAGGAGCACATTTCAGAAAACGTGCTCAGCTCGTCGAGAAAATGCGATTTAAGCAATAAAATAAAAAATGCACCTAAAACCTAAACCAAACGTTGCAGGTGGTCATTTCTTCATGCGCAGCAGTCAACGCGGCACTCTCTAGCTGCCAAGAGCACTTTTTACTATGCGCACCCAACCAGAGTGACGGGAGGAGCACATTTCAGAAAACGTGCTCAGCTCGTCGAGAAAATGCGATTTAAGCAATAAAATTAAAAATGCACACAAAACCTAAACCAAACGTTGCAGGTGGTTATTTCTTCATGCGCAGCGGTCAACGCGGCACTCTCTAGCTGCCAAGAGCACTTTTTACTATGCACACCCAACCAGAGTGACGGGAGGAGCACATTTCAGAAAACGTGCTCAGCTCGTCGAGAAAATGCGATTTAAGCAATAAAATTAAAAATGCACCCAAAACATTAAACCAAACGTTGCAGGTGGTTATTTCTTCATGCGCAGTGGTCAACGCGGCACTCTCTAGCTGCCAAGAGCATTTTTTACTATGCACACCCAACCAGAGTGACGGGAGGAGCACATTTCAGAAAACGTGCTCAGCTCGTCGAGAAAATGCGATTTAAGCAATAAAATTAAAAATGCACCTAAAACCTAAACCAAACGTTGCAGATGGTCATTTCTTCATGCGCAGTGGTCAACGCGGCACTCTCTAGCTGCCAAGAGCACTTTTTACTATGCGCACCCAACCAGAGTGACGGGAGGAGCGCATTTTAGAAAACGTGCTCAGCTCGACGAGAAAATGCGATTTAAGCAATAAAATTAAAAATGCACCCAAAACCTAAACCAAACGTTGCAGGTGGTTATTTCTTCATGCGCAGTGGTCAACGCGGCACTCTCTAGCTGCCAAGAGCACTTTTTACTATGCGCACCCAACCAGAGTGACGGGAGGAGCACATTTCAGAAAACGTGCTCAGCTCGTCGAGAAAATGCGATTTAAGCAATAAAATTAAAAATGCACCTAAAACCTAAACCAAACGTTGCAGGTGGTTATTTCTTCATGCGCAGCAGTCAACGCGGCACTCTCTAGCTGCCAAGAGCACTTTTTACTATGCGCACCCAACCAGAGTGACGGGAGGAGCACATTTCAGAAAACGTGCTCAGCTCGTCGAGAAAATGCGATTTAAGCAATAAAATTAAAAATGCACACAAAACCTAAACCAAACGTTGCAGGTGGTTATTTCTTCATGCGCAGCGGTCAACGCGGCACTCTCTAGCTGCCAAGAGCACTTTTTACTATGCGCACCCAACCAGAGTGACGGGAGGAGCACATTTCAGAAAACGTGCTCAGCTCGTCGAGAAAATGCGATTTAAGCAATAAAATTAAAAATGCACCCAAAACCTAAACCAAACGTTGCAGGTGGTTATTTCTTCATGCGCAGTGGTCAACGCGGCACTCTCTAGCTGCCAAGAGCACTTTTTACTATGCGCACCCACCCAGAGTGACGGGAGGAGCACATTTAAGAAAACGTGCTCAGCTCGTCGAGAAAATGCGATTTAAGCAATTAAATTAAAAATGCACCTAAAATCTATACCAAACGTTGCAGGTGGTTATTTCTTCATGCGCAGTGGTCAACGCGGCACTCTCTAGCTGCCAAGAGCACTTTTTACTATGCACACCCAACCAGAGTGACGGGAGGAGCACATTTCAGAAAACGTGCTCAGCTCGTCGAGAAAATGCGATTTAAGCAATAAAATTAAAAATGCACCCAAAACATTGAACCAAACGTTGCAGGTGGTTATTTCTTCATGCGCAGTGGTCAACGCGGCACTCTCTAGCTGCCAAGAGCATTTTTTACTATGCACACCCAACCAGAGTGACGGGAGGAGCACATTTCAGAAAACGTGCTCAGCTCGTCGAGAAAATGCGATTTAAGCAATAAAATTAAAAATGCACCTAAAACCTAAACCAAACGTTGCAGGTGGTTATTTCTCCGTGCGCAGCAGTCAACGCGGCACTCTCTAGCTGCCAAGAGCACTTTTTACTATGCGCACCCAACCAGAGTGACGGGAGGAGCACATTTCAGAAAACGTGCTCAGCTCGTCGAGTAAATGCAATTTAAGCAATAAAATTAAAAATGCACCCAAAACCTAAACCAAACGTTGCAGGTGGTAATTTCTTCATGCGCAGTGGTCAACGCGGCACTCTCTCGCTGCCAAGAGCATTTTTTACTATGCGCACCCAACCAGAGTGACGGGAGGAGCACATTTCAGAAAACGTGCTCAGCTCATCGAGAAAATGCGATTTAAGCAATAAAATTAAAAATGCACCTAAAACCTAAAGCAAACGTTGCAGATAGTCATTTCTTCTTGCGCAGCAGTCAACGCGGCACTCTCTAGCTTCCAAGAGCACTTTTTACTATGCGCACCCAACCAGAGTGACGGGAGGAGCACATTTCAGAAAACGTGCTCAGCTCGTCGGAAAATGCGATTTAAGCAATAAAATTAAAAATGCACCTAAAACCTAAACCAAACGTTGCAGGTGGTTATTTCTTCGTGCGCAGCAGTCAACGCGGCACTCTCTAGCTGCCAAGAGCACTTTTTACTATGCGCACCCAACCAGAGTGACGGGAGGAGCACATTTCAGAAAACGTGCTCGTCGAGTAAATGCGATTTAAGCAATAAAATTAAAAATGCACCCAAAACCTAAACCAAACGTTGCAGGTGGTTATTTCTTCATGCGCAGTGGTCAACGCGGCACTCTCTAGCTGCCAAGAGCACTTTTTACTATGCGCACCCAACCAGAGTGACGGGAGGAGCACATTTCAGAAAACGTGCGCAGCTCGTCCAGAAAATGCGATTTAAGCAATAAAATTAAAAATGCACCCAAAACCTAAACCAAACATTGCAGGTGGTTATTTCTTCATGCGCAGTGGTCAACGCGGAACTCTCTAGCTGCCAAGAGCACTTTTTACTATGCGCACCCAACCAGAGTGACGGGAGGAGCACATTTCAGAAAACGTGCTCAGCTCGTCGAGAAAATGCGATTTAAGCAATAAAATTAAAAATGCACCTAAAACCTAAACCAAACGCTGCAGATGGTCATTTCTTCATGCGCAGTGGTCAACGCGGCACTCTCTAGATGCCAAAAGCACTTTTTACTATACACACCCAACCAGAGTGACGGGAGGAGCACATTCCAGAAAACGTGCTCAGCTCGTCGAGAAAATGCGATTTAAGCAATAAAATTAAAAATGCACCCAAAACCTAAAGCAAACGTTGCAGATGGTCATTTCTTCATGTGCAGTGGTCAACGCAGCACTCTCTAGCTGCCAAGAGCACTTTTTACTATGCACACCCAACCAGTGACGGGAGGAGCGCATTTCAGGAAACGTGCTCAGCTCGTCGAGAAAATGCGATTTAAGCAATAAAATTAAAAATGCACCCAAAACCTAAACCAAACGTTGCAGGTGGTTATTTCTTCATGTGCAGTGGTCAACGCGGCACTCTCTAGCTGCCAAGAGCACTTTTTACTATGCGCACCCAACCAGAGTGACGGGAGGAGCACATTTCAGAAAACGTGCTCAGCTCGCCGAGAAAATGCGATTTAAGCAATACAATTAAAAATGCACCTAAAACCTAAACCAAACGTTGCAAGTGGTTATTTCTTCATGTGCAGTGGTCAACGCGGCACTCTCTAGCTGCCAAGAGCACTTTTTACTATGCGCACCCACCCAGAGTGACGGGAGGAGCACATTTAAGAAAACGTGCTCAGCTCGTCGAGAAAATGCGATTTAAGCAATTAAATTAAAAATGCACCTAAAATCTATACCAAACGTTGCAGGTGGTTATTTCTTCATGCGCAGCAGTCAACACGGCACTCTCTAGCTGCCAAGAGCACTTTTTACTATGCACACCCAACCAGAGTGACGGGAGGAGCACATTTCAGAAAACGTGCTCAGCTCGTCGAGAAAATGCGATTTAAGCAATACAATTAAAAATGCACCCAAAACATTAAACCAAACGTTGCAGGTGGTTATTTCTTCATGCGCAGTGGTCAACGCGGCACTCTCTAGCTGCCAAGAGCATTTTTTACTATGCGCACCCAACCAGAGTGACGGGAGGAGCACATTTCAGAAAACGTGCTCAGCTCGTCGAGAAAATGCGATTTAAGCAATAAAATTAAAAATGCACCTAAAACCTAAACCAAACGTTGCAGGTGGTTATTTCTTCATGCGCAGTGGTCAACGCGGCACTCTCTAGCTGCCAAGAGCACTTTTTACTATGCGCATCCAACCAGAGCGACGGGAGGAGCACATTTCAGAAAACGTGCTCAGCTCGTCCAGAAAATGCGATTTAAGCAATAAAATTAAAAATGCACCTAAAACCTAAACCAAACGTTGCAGATGGTCATTTCTTCATGCGCAGTGGTCAACGCGGCACTCTCTAGCTGCCAAGAGCACTTTTTACTATGCGCACCCAACCAGAGTGACGGGAGGAGCACATTTCAGAAAACGTTCTCAGCTCGTCCAGACAATGCGATTTAAGCAATAAAATTAAACATGCACCCAAAACCTAAACCAAACGTTGCAGGTGGTTATTTCTTCATGCGCAGTGGTCAACGCGGCACTCTCTAGCTGCCAAGAGCACTTTTTACTATGCGCACCCAACCAGAGTGACGGGAGGAGCGCATTTCAGAAAACGTGCTCAGCTCGTCGAGAAAATGCGATTTAAGCAATAAAATTAAAAATGCACCTAAAACCCAAACCAAACGTTGCAGGTGGTCATTTCTTCATGCGCAGTGGTCAACGCGGCACTCTCTGGCTGCCAAGAGCACTTTTTACTATGCGCACCCAACCAGAGTGACGGGAGGAGCACATTTCAGAAAACGTGCTCAGCTCGTCCAAAAAATGCGATTTAAGCAATAAAATTAAAAATGCACCTAAAACCTAAACCAAACGTTGCAGATGGTCATTTCTTCATGCGCAGTGGTCAACGCGGCACTCTCTAGCTGCCAAGAGCACTTTTTACTATGTGCACCCAACCAGAGTGACGTGAGGAGCACATTTCAGAAAACGTGCTCAACTCGTCGAGAAAATGCGATTTAAGCATTAAAATTAAAAATGCACCAAAAACCGAAACCAAACGTTGCAGATGGTCATTTCTTCATGCGCAGTGGTCAACGCGGCACTCTCTAGCTGCCAAGAGCACTTTTTACTATGCACACCCAACCAGAGTGACGGGAGGAGCACATTTCAGAAAACGTGCTCAGCTCGTCGAGAAAATGCGATTTAAGCAATAAAATTAAAAATGCACCCAAAACATTAAACCAAACGTTGCAGGTGGTTATTTCTTCATGCGCAGTGGTCAACGCGGCACTCTCTAGCTGCCAAGAGCATTTTTTACTATGCACACCCAACCAGAGTGACGGGAGGAGCACATTTCAGAAAACGTGCTCAGCTCGTCGAGAAAATGCGATTTAAGCAATAAAATTAAAAATGCACCTAAAACCTAAACCAAACGTTGCAGGTGGTTATTTCTTCATGCGCAGTGGTCAACGCGGCACTCTCTAGCTGCCAAGAGCACTTTTTACTATGCGCACCCAACCAGAGTGACGGGAGGAGCACATTTCAGAAAACGTGCTCAGATCGTCGAGAAAATGCGATTTAAGCAATAAAATTAAAAATGCACCTAAAACCTAAACCAAACGTTGCAGGTGGTTATTTCTTCGTGCGCAGCAGTCAACGCGGCACTCTCTAGCTGCCAAGAGCACTTTTTACTATGCGCACCCAACCAGAGTGACGGGAGGAGCACATTTCAGAAAACGTGCTCAGCTCGTCGAGAAAATGCGATTTAAGCAATAAAATAAAAAATGCACCTAAAACCTAAACCAAACGTTGCAGGTGGATATTTCTTCATGCGCAGTGGTCAACGCGGCACTCTCTAGCTGCCAAGAGCACTTTTTACTATGCCCACCCAACCAGAGTGACGTGAGGAGCACATTTCAGAAAACGTGCTCAGCTCGTCGAGAAAATGCGATTTAAGCAATAAAATTAAAAATGCACCCAAAACATTAAACCAAACGTTGCAGGTGGTTATTTCTTCATGCGCAGTGGTCAACGCGGCACTCTCTAGCTGCCAAGAGCACTTTTTACTATGCGCACCCAACCAGAGTGACGGGAGGAGCGCATTTCAGAAAACGTGCTCAGCTCGTCGAGAAAATGCGATTTAAGCAATAAAATTAAAAATGCACCTAAAACCTAAACCAAACGTTGCAGGTGGTTATTTCTTCGTGCGCAGCAGTCAACGCGGCACTCTCTAGCTGCCAAGAGCACTTTTTACTATGCGCACCCAACCAGAGTGACGGGAGGAGCACATTTCAGAAAACGTGCTCAGCTCGTCGAGTAAATGCAATTTAAGCAATAAAATTAAAAATGCACCCAAAACCTAAACCAAACGTTGCAGGTGGTTATTTCTTCATGCGCAGTGGTCAACGCGGCACTCTCTAGCTGCCAAGAGCACTTTTTACTATGCGCACCCAACCAGAGTGACGGGAGGAGCACATTTCAGAAAACGTGCTCAGCTCGTCCAGAAAATGCGATTTGAGCAATAAAATTAAAAATGCACCTAAAACCTAAACCAAACGTTGCAGATGGTCATTTCTTCATGCGCAGTGGTCAACGCGGCACTCTCTAGCTGCCAAGAGCACTTTTTACTATGCACACCCAACCAGAGTGACGGGAGGAGCACATTTCAGAAAACGTGCTCAGCTCGTCCAGACAATGCGATTTAAGCAATAAAATTAAAAATGCAGCCAAAACCTAAACCAAACGTTGCAGGTGGTTATTTCTTCATGCGCAGTGGTCAACACGGCACTCTCTAGCTGCCAAGAGCACTTTTTACTATGCACACCCAACCAGAGTGACGGGAGGAGCGCATTTCAGAAAACGTGCTCAGCTCGTCGAGAAAATGCGATTTAAGCAATAAAATTAAAAATGCACCCAAAACCTAAACCAAACGTTGCAGGTGGTTATTTCTTCATGCGCAGTGGTCAACGCGGCACTCTCTAGCTGCCAAGAGCACTTTTTACTATGCGCACCCAACCAGAGTGACGGGAGGAGCACATTTCAGAAAACGTGCTCAGCTCGTCCAGACAATGCGATTTAAGCAATAAAATTAAAAATGCACCCAAAACCTAAACCAAACGTTGCAGGTGGTTATTTCTTCATGCGCAGTGGTTAACGCGGCACTCTCTAGCTGCCAAGAGCACTTTTTACTATGCGCACCCAACCAGAGTGACGGGAGGAGCACATTTCAGAAAACGTGCTCAGCTCGTCGAGAAAATGCGATTTAAGCAATAAAATTAAAAATGCACCCTAAACCTAAAGCAAACGTTGCAGGTGGTTATTTCTACATGCGCAGTGGTCAACGCGGCACTCTCTAGCTGCCAAAGGCATTTTTTACTATGCGCACCCAACCAGAGTGACGGGAGGAGCACATTTCAGAAAACGTGCTCAGCCCGTCGAGAAAATGCGATTTAAGCAATAAAATTAAAAATGCACCTAAAACCTAAACCAAACGTTGCAGGTGGTTATTTCTTCATGCGCAGTGGTCAACGCGGCACTCTCTAGCTGCCAAGAGCACTTTTTACTATGCGCACCCAACCAGAGTGACGGGAGGAGCACATTTCAGAAAACGTGCTCAGCTCGTCGAGAAAATGCGATTTAAGCAATAAATTTAAAAATGCACCTAAAACCTAAACCAAACGTTGCAGGTGGTTATTTCTGCATGCGCAGTGGTCAACGCGGCACTCTCTAGCTGCCAAGAGCACTTTTTACTATGCACACCAAACCAGAGTGACGGGAGGAGCACATTTCAGAAAACGTGCTCAGCTCGTCCAGACAATGCGATTTAAGCAATAAAATTAAAAATGCACCCAAAACCTAAACCAAACGTTGCAGGTGGTTATTTCTTCATGCGCAGTGGTCAACGCGGCACTCTCTAGCTGCCAAGAGCACTTTTTACTATGCGCACCCAACCAGAGTGACGGGAGGAGCGCATTTCAGAAAACGTGCTCAGCTCGTCGAGAAAATGGGATTTAAGCAATAAAATTAAAAATGCACCTAAAACCTAAACCAAAAGTTGCAGGTGGTTATTTCTTCATGCGCATCAGTCAACACGGCACTCTCTAGCTGCCAAGAGCACTTTTTACTATGCGCACCCAACCAGAGTGACGGGAGGAGCACATTTCAGAAAACGTGCTCAGCTCGTCGAGAAAATGCGATTTAACCAATAAAATTAAAAATGCACCCAAAACCTAAACGAAACGTTGCAGATGGTCATTTCTTCATGTGCAGTGGTCAACGCGGCACTCTCTAGCTGCCAAGAGCACTTTTTACAATGCACACCCAACCAGAGTGACGGGAGGAGCGCATTTCAGAAAACGTGCTCAGCTCGTCGAGAAAATGCGATTTAAGCAATAAAATTAAAAATGCACCCAAAACCTAAACCAAACGTTGCAGGTGGTTATTTCTTCGTGCGCAGCAGTCAACGCGGCACTCTCTAGCTGCCAAGAACACTTTTTACTATGCGCACCCAACCAGAGTGACGAGAGGAGCACATTTCAGAAAACGTGCTCAGCTCGTCGAGAAAATGCGATTTAAGCAATAAAATTAAAAATACACCTAAAACCTAAACCAAACGTTGCAGGTGGTTATTTCTTCATGCGCAGTGGTCAACGCGGCACTCTCTAGCTGCCAAGAGCACTTTTTACTATGCGCACCCAACCAGAGTGACGGGAGGAGCACATTTCAGAAAACGTGCTCAGCTCGTCGAGAAAATGCGATTTAAGCAATAAAATTAAAAATGCACCCAAAACCTAAACCAAACGTTGCAGGTGGTTATTTCGTCATGCGCAGTGGTCAACGCGGCACTCTCTAGCTGCCAAGAGCACTTTTTACTATGCGCACCCAACCAGAGTGACGGGAGGAGCACATTTCAGAAAATGTGCTCAGCTCGTCGAGAAAATGCCATTTAAGCCGTACAACTAAAAATGCACCTAAAACCTAAACCAAACGTTGCAGGTGGTTGTTTCTTCATGCGCAGTGGTCAACGTGGCACTCTCTAGCTGCCAAGAGCACTTTTTATTATGCGCACCCAACCAGAGTGACGGGAGGAGCACATTTCAGAAAACGTGCTCAGCTCGTCGAGAAAATGCGATTTAAGCAATAAAATTAAAAATGCACCTAAAACCTAAACCAAACGTTGCAGGTGGTTATTTCTTCATGCGCAGTGGTCAACGCGGCACTCTGTAGCTGCCAAGAGCACTTTTTACTATGCGCACCCACCCAGAGTGACGGGAGGAGCACATTTCAGAAAACGTGCTCACCTCGTCGAGAAAATGCGATTTAAGCAATAAAATTAAAAATGCACCTAAAACCTAAACCAAACGTTGCAGGTGGTTATTTCTTCATGCGCAGTGGTCAACGCGGCACTCTCTAGCTGCCAAGAGCACTTTTTACTATGCGCACCCAACCAGAGTGACGGGAGGAGCACATTTCAGAAAACGTGCTCAGCTCGTCGAGAAAATGCGATTTAAGCAATAAAATAAAAAATGCACCTAAAACCTAAACCAAACGTTGCAGGTGGTTATTTCTTCAAGTGCAGTGGTCAACGCGGCACTCTCTAGCTGCCAAGAGCACTTTTTACTATGCGCACCCAACCAGAGTGACGGGAGGAGCACATTTCAGAAAACGTGCTCAGCTCGTCGAGAAAATGCGATTTAAGCAATAAAATTAAAAATGCACCTAAAACCTAAACCAAACGTTGCAGGTGGTTATTTCTTCATGCGCAGTGGTCAACGCAGCACTCTCTAGCTGCCAAGAGCACTTTTTACTATGCGCACCCAACCAGAGTGACGGGAGGAGCACATTTCAGAAAACGTGCTCAGCTCGTCGAGAAAATGCGATTTAAGCAATAAAATTTAAAATGCACCTAAAACCTAAACCAAACGTTGCAGGTGGTTATTTCTTCATGCGCAGTGGTCAATGCGGCACTCTCTAGCTGCCAAGAGCACTTTTTACTATGCGCACCTAACCAGAGTGACGGGAGGAGCACATTTCAGAAAATGTGCTCAGCTCGTCGAGAAAATGCGATTTAAGCAATAAAATTAAAAATGCACCTAAAACCTAAACCAAACGCTGCAGATGGTCATTTCTTCATGCGCAGTGGTCAACGCGGCACTCTCTAGCTGCCAAGAGCACTTTTTACTATGCACACCCAACCAGAGTGACGGGAGGAGCGCATTTCAGAAAACGTGCTCAGCTCGTCGAGAAAATGCGATTTAAGCAATAAAATTAAAAATGCACCCAAAACCTAAACCAAACGTTGCAGGTGGTCATTTCTTCATGCGCAGTGGTCAACGCGGCACTCTCTAGCTGCCAAGAGCACTTTTTACTATGCGCACCCAACCAGAGTGACGGGAGGAGCACATTTCAGAAAACGTGCTCAGCTCGTCGAGAAAATGCGATTTAAGCAATAAAATTAAAAATGCACCTAAAACCTAAACCAAACGTTGCAGGTGGTTATTTCTTCGTGCGCAGTGGTCAACGCGGCACTCTCTAGCTGCCAAGAGCACTTTTTACTATGCGCACCCAACCAGAGTGACGGGAGGAGCACTTTTCAGAAAACGTGCTCAGCTCGTCGAGAAAATGCGAATTAAGCAATAAAATTAAAAATGCACCCAAAACCTAAACCAAACGTTGCAGATGGTCATTTCTTCATGCGCAGTGGTCAACGCGGCACTTTCTAGCTGCCAAGAGCACTTTTTACTATGCGCACGCAACCAGAGTGACGGGAGGAGCACATTTCAGAAAACGTGCTCAGCTCGTCGAGAAAATGCGATTTAAGCAATAAAATTAAAAATGCACCCAGAACCCAAACCAAACGTTGCAGATGGTCATTTCTTCATGCGCAGTGGTCAACGCGGCACTCTCTAGCTGCCAAGAGCACTTTTTCCTATGCGCACCCAACCAGAGTGACGGGAGGAGCACATTTCAGAAAACGTGCTAAGCTCGTCCAGAAATTGCGATTTAAGCAATAAAATTAAAAATGCACCTAAAACCTAAACCAAACGTTGCAGATGGTCGTTTCTTCATGCGCAGTGGTCAACGCGGCACTGTCTAGCTGCCAAGAGCACTTTTTACTATGCACACCCAACCAGAGTGACGGGAGGAGCACATTTCAGAAAACGTGCTCAGCTCGTCCAGACAATGCGATTTAAGCAATAAAATTAAAAATGCACCCAAAACCTAAACCAAACCTTGCAGTTGGTTATTTCTTCATGCGCAGTGGTCAACGCCGCACTCTCTAGCTGCCAAGAGCACTTTTTACTATGCGCACCCAACCAGAGTGACGGGAGGAGCACATTTTAGAAAACGTGCTCAGCTCGTCGAGAAAATGCGATTTAAGCAATAAAATTAAAAATGCACCCAAAACCTAAACCAAACGTTGCAGGTGGTTATTTCTTCATGCGCAGTGGTCAACGCGGCACTCTCTAGCTGCCAAGAGCACTTTTTACTATGCACACCCAACCAGAGTGACGGGAGGAGCACATTTCAGAAAACGTGCTCAGCTCGTCGAGAAAATGCGATTTAAGCAATAAAATTAAAAATGCACCCAAAACATTAAACCAAACGTTGCAGGTGGTTATTTCTTCATGCGCAGTGGTCAACGCGGCACTCTCTAGCTGCCAAGAGCATTTTTTACTATGCGCACCCAACCAGAGTGACGGGAGGAGCGCATTTCAGGAAACGTGCTCAGCTCGTCGAGAAAATGCGATTTAAGCAATAAAATTAAAAATGCACCCAAAACCTAAAGCAAACGTTGCAGATGGTCATTTCTTCATGTGCAGCAGTCAACGCGGCACTCTCTAGCTTCCAAGAGCACTTTTTACTATGCGCACCCAACCAGAGTGACGGGAGGAGCACATTTCAGAAAACGTGCTCAGCTCGTCGAGAAAATGCGATTTAAGCAATAAAATTAAAAATGCACCTAAAAACCTAAACCAAACGTTGCAGGTGGTTATTTCTTCATGCGCAGTGGTCAACGCGGCACTCTCTAGCTGCCAAGAGCACTTTTTACTATGCGCACCCAACCAGAGTGACGGGAGGAGCACATTTCAGAAAACGTGCTCAGCTCGTCGAGAAAATGCGATTTAAGCAATAAAATTAAAAATGCACCTAAAACCTAAACCAAACGCTGCAGATGGTCATTTCTTCATGCGCAGTGGTCAACGCGGCACTCTCTAGCTGCCAAGAGCACTTTTTACTATACACACCGAACCAGAGTGACGGGAGGAGCACATTCCAGAAAACGTGCTCAGCTCGTCGAGAAAATGCGATTTAAGCAATAAAATTAAAAATGCACCCAAAACCTAAAGCAAACGTTGCAGATGGTCATTTCTTCATGCGCAGTGGTCAACGCGGCACTCTCTAGCTGCCAAGAGCACTTTTTACTATGCGCACCCAACCAGAGTGACGGGAGGAGCGCATTTCAGAAAACGTGCTCAGCTCGTCGAGAAAATGCGATTTAAGCAATAAAATTAAAAATGCACCTAAAACCTAAACCAAACGTTGCAGGTGGTTATTTCTTCATGCGCAGTGGTCAACGCGGCACTCTCTAGCTGCCAAGAGCACTTTTTACTATGCGCACCCACCCAGAGTGACGGGAGGAGCACATTTAAGAAAACGTGCTCAGCTCGTCGAGAAAATGCGATTTAAGCAATAAAATTAAAAATGCACCCAAAACCTAAACCAAACGTTGCAGGTGGTTATTTCTTCATGCGCAGTGGTCAACGCGGCACTCTCTAGCTGCCAAAGGCATTTTTTACTATGCGCACCCAACCAGAGTGACGGGAGGAGCACATTTCAGAAAACGTGCTCAGCCCGTCGAGAAAATGCGATTTAAGCAATAAAATTAAAAATGCACCTAAAACCTAAACCAAACGTTGCAGGTGGTTATTTCTTCATGCGCAGTGGTCAACGCGGCACTCTCTAGCTGCCAAGAGCACTTTTTACTATGCGCACCCAACCAGAGTGACGGGAGGAGCACATTTCAGAAAACGTGCTCAGCTCGTCGAGAAAATGCGATTTAAGCAATAAATTTAAAAATGCACCTAAAACCTAAACCAAACGTTGCAGGTGGTTATTTCTGCATGCGCAGTGGTCAACGCGGCACTCTCTAGCTGCCAAGAGCACTTTTTACTATGCACACCAAACCAGAGTGACGGGAGGAGCACATTTCAGAAAACGTGCTCAGCTCGTCCAGACAATGCGATTAAAGCAATAAAATTAAAAATGCACCCAAAACCTAAACCAAACGTTGCAGGTGGTTATTTCTTCATGCGCAGTGGTCAACGCGGCACTCTCTAGCTGCCAAGAGCACTTTTTACTATGCGCACCCAACCAGAGTGACGGGAGGAGCGCATTTTAGAAAACGTGCTCAGCTCGTCGAGAAAATGCGATTTAAGCAATAAAATTAAAAATGCACCTAAAACCTAAACCAAAAGTTGCAGGTGGTTATTTCTTCATGCGCATCAGTCAACACGGCACTCTCTAGCTGCCAAGAGCACTTTTTACTATGCGCACCCAACCAGAGTGACGGGAGGAGCACATTTCAGAAAACGTGCTCAGCTCGTCGAGTAAATGCGATTTAAGCAATAAAATTAAAAATGCACCTAAAACCTAAAGCAAACGTTGCAGATGGTCATTTCTTCATGCGCAGCAGTCAACGCGGCACTCTCTAGCTTCCAAGAGCACTTTTTACTATGCGCACCCAACCAGAGTGACGGGAGGAGCACATTTCAGAAAACGTGCTCAGCTCGTCGAGAAAATGCGATTTAAGCAATAAAATTAAAAATGCACCTAAAACCTAAACCAAACGTTGCAGGTGGTTATTTCTTCGTGCGCAGCAGTCAACGCGGCACTCTCTAGCTGCCAAGAGCACTTTTTACTATGCGCACCCAACCAGAGTGACGGGAGGAGCACATTTCAGAAAACGTGCTCAGCTCGTCGAGTAAATGCGATTTAAGCAATAAAATTAAAAATGCACCCAAAACCTAAACCAAACGTTGCAGGTGGTTATTTCTTCATGCGCAGTGGTCAACGCGGCACTCTCTAGCTGCCAAGAGCACTTTTTACTATGCGCACCCACCCAGAGTGACGGGAGGAGCACATTTAAGAAAACGTGCTCAGCTCGTCGAGAAAATGCGATTTAAGCAATTAAATTAAAAATGCACCTAAAATCTATACCAAACGTTGCAGGTGGTTATTTCTTCATGCGCAGCAGTCAACACGGCACTCTCTAGCTGCCAAGAGCACTTTTTACTATGCACACCCAACCAGAGTGACGGGAGGAGCACATTTCAGAAAACGTGCTCAGCTCGTCGAGTAAATGCGATTTAAGCAATAAAATTAAAAATGCACCCAAAACCTAAACCAAACGTTGCAGGTGGTTATTTCTTCATGCGCAGTGGTCAACGCGGCACTCTCTAGCTGCCAAGAGCACTTTTTACTATGCGCACCCAACCAGAGTGACGGGAGGAGCACATTTCAGAAAACGTGCTCAGGTCGACGAGGAAATGCGATTTAAGCAATAAAATTAAAAATGCACCTAAAACCTAAACCAAACGTTGCAGGTGGTTATTTCTTCATGCGCAATGGTCAACGCGGCACTCTCTAGCTGCCAAAAAGACTTTTTACTATGCGCACCCGACCAGAGTGACGGGAGGAGCACATTTCAGAAAACGTGCTCAGCTCGTCGAGAAAATGCGATTTAAGCAATAAAATTAAAAATGCACCTAAAACCTAAACCAAACGCTGCAGATGGTCATTTCTTCATGCGCAGTGGTCAACGCGGCACTCTCTAGCTGCCAAAAGCACTTTTTACTATGCGGACCCAACCAGAGTGACGGGAGGAGCACATTTCAGAAAACGTGCTCAGCTCGTCGAAAAATGCGATTTAAGCAATAAAATAAAAAATGCACCTACAACCTAAACCAAACGCTGCAGATGGTAATTTCTTCATGTGCAGTGGTCAACGCGGAACTCTCTAGCTGCCAAGAGCACCTTTTACTATGCGCACCCAACCAGAGTGACGGGAGGAGCACATTTCAGAAAACGTGCTCAGCTCGTCGAGAAAATGCGATTTAAGCAATAAAATTAAAAATGCACCCAAAACCTAAACCAAACGTTGCAGGTGGTTATTTCTTAGTGCGCAGCAGTCAACGCGGCACTCTCTAGCTGCCAAGAGCACTTTTTAATATGCACACCCAACAAGAGTGACGGGAGGAGCGCATTTCAGAAAACGTGCTCAGCTCGACGAGAACATGCGATTTAAGCAATAAAATTAAAAATGCACCCAAAACCTAAACCAAACGTTGCAGGTGGTTATTTCTTCGTGCGCAGCAGTCAACGCGGCACTCTCTAGCTGCCAAGAACACTTTTTACTATGCGCACCCAACCAGAGTGACGGGAGGAGCACATTTCAGGAAACGTGCTCAGCTCGTCGAGAAAATGCGATTTAAGCAATAAAATTAAAAATGCACCTAAAACCTAAACCAAACGTTGCAGGTGGTTATTTCTTCATGCGCAGTGGTCAACGCGGCACTGTCTAGCTGCCAAGAGCACTTTTTACTATGCGCACCCAACCAGAGTGACGGGAGGAGCACATTTCAGAAAACGTGCTCAGCTCGTCGAGAAAATGCGATTTAAGCAACAAAAATTAAAAATGCACCCAAAACCTAAACCAAACGTTGCAGGTGGTTATTTCTTCATGCGCAGTGGTCAACGCGGCACTCTCTAGCTGCCAAGAGCACTTTTTACTATGCGCACCCAACCAGAGTGACGGGAGGAGCACATTTCAGAAAACGTGCTCAGCTCGTCGAGAAAATGCGATTTAAGCAATAAAATTAAAAATGCACCCAAAACCTAAACCAAACGTTGCAGATGGTCATTTCTTCATGCGCAGTGGTCAACGCGGCACTCTCTAGCTGCCAAGAGCACTTTTTACTATGCACACCCAACCAGAGTGACGGGAGGAGCGCATTTCAGAAAACGTGCTCAGCTCGACGAGAAAATGCGATTTAAGCAATAAAATTAAAAATGCACCCAAAACCTAAACCAAACGTTGCAGGTGGTTATTTTTTCATGCGCAGTGGTCAACGCGGCACTCTCTAGCTGCCAAGAGCACTTTTTACTATACACACCCAACTAGAGTGACGGGAGGAGCACATTCCAGAAAACGTGCTCAGCTCGTCGAGAAAATGCGATTTAAGCAATAAAATTAAAAATGCACCCAAAACCTAAACCAAACGTTGCAGGTGGTTATTTCTTCATGCGCAGCAGTCAACGCGGCACTCTCTAGCTGCCAAGAGCACTTTTTACTATGCGCACCCAACCAGAGGGACGGGAGGAGCACATTTCAGAAAACGTGCTCAGCTCGTCGAGAAAATGCGATTTAAGCAATAAAATTAAAAATGCACCCAAAACCTAAACCAAACGTTGCAGGTGGTTATTTCTTCATGCGCAGTGGTCAACGCGGCACTCTCTAGCTGCCAAGAGGACTTTTTACTATGCGCACCCAACCAGAGTGACGGGAGGACCACATTTCAGAAAACGTGCTCAGCTCGTCGAGAAAATGCGATTTAAGCAATAAAATTAAAAATGCACCTAAAACCTGAACCAAACGTTGCAGGTGGTTATTTCTTCATGCGCAGTGGTCAACGCGGCACTCTCTAGCTGCCAAGAGCACTTTTTACTATGCGCACCCAACCAGAGTGACGGGAGGAGCACATTTCAGAAAACGTGCTCAGCTCGTCGAGAAAATGCCATTTAAGCCGTACAATTAAAAATGCACCTAAAACCTAAACCAAACGTTGCAGGTGGTTGTTTCTTCATGCGCAGTGGTCAACGTGGCACTCTCTAGCTGCCAAGAGCACTTTTTACTATGCGCACCCAACCAGAGTGACGGGAGGAGCACATTTCAGAAAACGTGCTCAGCTCGTCGAGAAAATGCGATTTAAGCAATGAAATTAAAAATGCACCTAAAACCTAAACCAAACGTTGCAGGTGGTTATTTCTTCATGCGCAGTGGTCAACGCGGCACTCTGTAGCTGCCAAGAGCACTTTTTACTATGCGCACCCAACCAGAGTGACGGGAGGAGCACATTTCAGAAAACGTGCTCAGCTCGTCCAGAAAAGGCTATTTAAGCAATAAAATAAAAAATGCACATAAAACCTAAACCAAACGTTGCAGATGGTCATTTCTTCATGCGCAGTGGTCAATGCGGCACTCTCTAGCTGCCAAGAGCACTTTTTACTATGCGCACCAAACCAGAGTGACGGGAGGACCACATTTCAGAAAACGTGCTCAGCTCGTCGAGAAAATGCGATTTAAGCAATAAAATTAAAAATGCACCCAAAACCTAAACCAAACGTTGCAGATGGTCATTTCTTCATGCGCAGTGGTCAACGCGGCACTCTCTAGCTGCCAAGAGCACTTTTTACTATGCACACCCAACCAGAGTGACGGGAGGAGCACATTTCAGAAAACGTGCTCAGCTCGTCGAGAAAATGCGATTTAAGCAATAAAATTAAAAATGCACCCAAAACCTAAACCAAACGTTGCAGGTGGTTATTTCTTCATGCGCAGCAGTCAACGCGGCACTCTCTAGCTGCCAAGAGCACTTTTTACTATGCGCACCCAACCAGAGTGACGGGAGGAGCACATTTCAGAAAACGTGCTCAGCTCGTCGAGAAAATGCGATTTAAGCAATAAAATTAAAAATGCACCCAAAACCTACACCAAACGTTGCAGGTGGTTATTTCTTCATGCGCAGTGGTCAACGCGGCACTCTCTAGCTGCCAAGAGCACTTTTTACTATGCGCACCCAACCAGAGTGACGGGAGGAGCACATTTCAGAAAACGTGCTCAGCTCGTCCAGAAAATGCGATTTGAGCAATACAATTAAAAATGCACCTAAAACCTAAACCAAACGTTGCAGATGGTCATTTCTTCATGCGCAGTGGTCAACGCGGCACTCTCTAGCTGCCAAGAGCACTTTTTACTATGCACACCCAACCAGAGTGACGGGAGGAGCACATTTCAGAAAACGTGCTCAGCTCGTCCAGACAATGCGATTTAAGCAATAAAATTAAAAATGCAGCCAAAACCTAAACCAAACGTTGCAGGTGGTTATTTCTTCATGCGCAGTGGTCAACGCGGCACTCTCTAGCTGCCAAGAGCACTTTTTACTATGCGCACCCAACCAGAGTGACGGGAGGAGCGCATTTCAGAAAACGTGCTCAGCTCGTCGAGAAAATGCGATTTAAGCAATAAAATTAAAAATGCACCTAAAACCTAAACCAAACGTTGCAGGTGGTTATTTCTTCGTGCGCAGCAGTCAACGCGGCACTCTCTAGCTGCCAAGAGCACTTTTTACTATGCGCACCCAACCAGAGTGACGGGAGGAGCACATTTCAGAAAATGTGCTCAGCTCGTCGAGTAAATGCAATTTAAGCAATAAAATTAAAAATGCACCCAAAACCTAAACCAAACGTTGCAGGTGGTTATTTCTTCATGCGCAGTGGTCAACGCGGCACTCTCTAGCTGCCAAGAGCACTTTTTACTATGCGCACCCAACCAGAGTGACGGGAGGAGCACATTTCAGAAAACGTGCTCAGCTCGTCCAGAAAATGCGATTTGAGCAATAAAATTAAAAATGCACCTAAAACCTAAACCAAACGTTGCAGATGGTCATTTCTTCATGCGCAGTGGTCAACGCGGCACTCTCTAGCTGCCAAGAGCACTTTTTACTATGCACACCCAACCAGAGTGACGGGAGGAGCACATTTCAGAAAACGTGCTCAGCTCGTCGAGAAAATGCGATTTAAGCAATAAAATTAAAAATACACCTAAAACCTAAACCAAACGTTGCAGGTGGTTATTTCTTCATG
The DNA here is from genome assembly GCF_024217435.2 of Syngnathus scovelli. NCBI lineage: Eukaryota > Metazoa > Chordata > Actinopteri > Syngnathiformes > Syngnathidae > Syngnathus > Syngnathus scovelli. The sequence continues at coordinate 1,344,279 of NW_026061342.1, read as the reverse complement.
CGCAGTGGTCAACGCGGCACTCTCTAGCTGCCAAGAGCACTTTTTACTATGCGCACCCAACCAGAGTGACGGGAGGAGCACATTTCAGAAAACGTGCTCAGCTCGTCGAGAAAATGCGATTTAAGCAATAAAATTAAAAATGCACCCAAAACCTAAACCAAACGTTGCAGGTGGTTATTTCTTCATGCGCAGTGGTCAACGCGGCACTCTCTAGCTGCCAAGAGCACTTTTTACTATGCGCACCCAACCAGAGTGACGGGAGGAGCACATTTCAGAAAATGTGCTCAGCTCGTCGAGAAAATGCCATTTAAGCCGTACAACTAAAAATGCACCTAAAACCTAAACCAAACGTTGCAGGTGGTTGTTTCTTCATGCGCAGTGGTCAACGTGGCACTCTCTAGCTGCCAAGAGCACTTTTTATTATGCGCACCCAACCAGAGTGACGGGAGGAGCACATTTCAGAAAACGTGCTCAGCTCGTCGAGAAAATGCGATTTAAGCAATAAAATTAAAAATGCACCTAAAACCTAAACCAAACGTTGCAGGTGGTTATTTCTTCATGCGCAGTGGTCAACGCGGCACTCTGTAGCTGCCAAGAGCACTTTTTACTATGCGCACCCACCCAGAGTGACGGGAGGAGCACATTTCAGAAAACGTGCTCACCTCGTCGAGAAAATGCGATTTAAGCAATAAAATTAAAAATGCACCTAAAACCTAAACCAAACGTTGCAGGTGGTTATTTCTTCATGCGCAGTGGTCAACGCGGCACTCTCTAGCTGCCAAGAGCACTTTTTACTATGCGCACCCAACCGGAGTGACGGGAGGAGCACATTTCAGAAAACGTGCTCAGCTCGTCGAGAAAATGCGATTTAAGCAATAAAATAAAAAATGCACCTAAAACCTAAACCAAACGTTGCAGGTGGTTATTTCTTCAAGTGCAGTGGTCAACGCGGCACTCTCTAGCTGCCAAGAGCACTTTTTACTATGCGCACCCAACCAGAGTGACGGGAGGAGCACATTTCAGAAAACGTGCTCAGCTCGTCGAGAAAATGCGATTTAAGCAATAAAATTAAAAATGCACCTAAAACCTAAACCAAACGTTGCAGGTGGTTATTTCTTCATGCGCAGTGGTCAACGCAGCACTCTCTAGCTGCCAAGAGCACTTTTTACTATGCGCACCCAACCAGAGTGACGGGAGGAGCACATTTCAGAAAACGTGCTCAGCTCGTCGAGAAAATGCGATTTAAGCAATAAAATTTAAAATGCACCTAAAACCTAAACCAAACGTTGCAGGTGGTTATTTCTTCATGCGCAGTGGTCAATGCGGCACTCTCTAGCTGCCAAGAGCACTTTTTACTATGCGCACCTAACCAGAGTGACGGGAGGAGCACATTTCAGAAAATGTGCTCAGCTCGTCGAGAAAATGCGATTTAAGCAATAAAATTAAAAATGCACCTAAAACCTAAACCAAACGCTGCAGATGGTCATTTCTTCATGCGCAGTGGTCAACGCGGCACTCTCTAGCTGCCAAGAGCACTTTTTACTATGCGCACCCAACCAGAGTGACGGGAGGAGCACATTTCAGAAAACGTGCTCAGCTCGTCCAGAAAATGCGATTTGAGCAATACAATTAAAAATGCACCTAAAACCTAAACCAAACGTTGCAGATGGTCATTTCTTCATGCGCAGTGGTCAACGCGGCACTCTCTAGCTGCCAAGAGCACTTTTTACTATGCACACCCAACCAGAGTGACGGGAGGAGCACATTTCAGAAAACGTGCTCAGCTCGTCCAGACAATGCGATTTAAGCAATAAAATTAAAAATGCAGCCAAAACCTAAACCAAACGTTGCAGGTGGTTATTTCTTCATGCGCAGTGGTCAACGCGGCACTCTCTAGCTGCCAAGAGCACTTTTTACTATGCGCACCCAACCAGAGTGACGGGAGGAGCGCATTTCAGAAAACGTGCTCAGCTCGTCGAGAAAATGCGATTTAAGCAATAAAATTAAAAATGCACCTAAAACCTAAACCAAACGTTGCAGGTGGTTATTTCTTCGTGCGCAGCAGTCAACGCGGCACTCTCTAGCTGCCAAGAGCACTTTTTACTATGCGCACCCAACCAGAGTGACGGGAGGAGCACATTTCAGAAAATGTGCTCAGCTCGTCGAGTAAATGCAATTTAAGCAATAAAATTAAAAATGCACCCAAAACCTAAACCAAACGTTGCAGGTGGTTATTTCTTCATGCGCAGTGGTCAACGCGGCACTCTCTAGCTGCCAAGAGCACTTTTTACTATGCGCACCCAACCAGAGTGACGGGAGGAGCACATTTCAGAAAACGTGCTCAGCTCGTCCAGAAAATGCGATTTGAGCAATAAAATTAAAAATGCACCTAAAACCTAAACCAAACGTTGCAGATGGTCATTTCTTCATGCGCAGTGGTCAACGCGGCACTCTCTAGCTGCCAAGAGCACTTTTTACTATGCACACCCAACCAGAGTGACGGGAGGAGCACATTTCAGAAAACGTGCTCAGCTCGTCGAGAAAATGCGATTTAAGCAATAAAATTAAAAATACACCTAAAACCTAAACCAAACGTTGCAGGTGGTTATTTCTTCATGCGCAGTGGTCAACGCGGCACTCTCTAGCTGCCAAGAGCACTTTTTACTATGCGCACCCAACCAGAGTGACGGGAGGAGCACATTTCAGAAAACGTGCTCAGCTCGTCGAGAAAATGCGATTTAAGCAATAAAATTAAAAATGCACCCAAAACCTAAACCAAACGTTGCAGGTGGTTATTTCTTCATGCGCAGTGGTCAACGCGGCACTCTCTAGCTGCCAAGAGCACTTTTTACTATGCGCACCCAACCAGAGTGACGGGAGGAGCACATTTCAGAAAATGTGCTCAGCTCGTCGAGAAAATGCCATTTAAGCCGTACAACTAAAAATGCACCTAAAACCTAAACCAAACGTTGCAGGTGGTTGTTTCTTCATGCGCAGTGGTCAACGTGGCACTCTCTAGCTGCCAAGAGCACTTTTTATTATGCGCACCCAACCAGAGTGACGGGAGGAGCACATTTCAGAAAACGTGCTCAGCTCGTCGAGAAAATGCGATTTAAGCAATAAAATTAAAAATGCACCTAAAACCTAAACCAAACGTTGCAGGTGGTTATTTCTTCATGCGCAGTGGTCAACGCGGCACTCTGTAGCTGCCAAGAGCACTTTTTACTATGCGCACCCACCCAGAGTGACGGGAGGAGCACATTTCAGAAAACGTGCTCACCTCGTCGAGAAAATGCGATTTAAGCAATAAAATTAAAAATGCACCTAAAACCTAAACCAAACGTTGCAGGTGGTTATTTCTTCATGCGCAGTGGTCAACGCGGCACTCTCTAGCTGCCAAGAGCACTTTTTACTATGCGCACCCAACCGGAGTGACGGGAGGAGCACATTTCAGAAAACGTGCTCAGCTCGTCGAGAAAATGCGATTTAAGCAATAAAATAAAAAATGCACCTAAAACCTAAACCAAACGTTGCAGGTGGTTATTTCTTCAAGTGCAGTGGTCAACGCGGCACTCTCTAGCTGCCAAGAGCACTTTTTACTATGCGCACCCAACCAGAGTGACGGGAGGAGCACATTTCAGAAAACGTGCTCAGCTCGTCGAGAAAATGCGATTTAAGCAATAAAATTAAAAATGCACCTAAAACCTAAACCAAACGTTGCAGGTGGTTATTTCTTCATGCGCAGTGGTCAACGCAGCACTCTCTAGCTGCCAAGAGCACTTTTTACTATGCGCACCCAACCAGAGTGACGGGAGGAGCACATTTCAGAAAACGTGCTCAGCTCGTCGAGAAAATGCGATTTAAGCAATAAAATTTAAAATGCACCTAAAACCTAAACCAAACGTTGCAGGTGGTTATTTCTTCATGCGCAGTGGTCAATGCGGCACTCTCTAGCTGCCAAGAGCACTTTTTACTATGCGCACCTAACCAGAGTGACGGGAGGAGCACATTTCAGAAAATGTGCTCAGCTCGTCGAGAAAATGCGATTTAAGCAATAAAATTAAAAATGCACCTAAAACCTAAACCAAACGCTGCAGATGGTCATTTCTTCATGCGCAGTGGTCAACGCGGCACTCTCTAGCTGCCAAGAGCACTTTTTACTATGCACACCCAACCAGAGTGACGGGAGGAGCGCATTTCAGAAAACGTGCTCAGCTCGTCGAGAAAATGCGATTTAAGCAATAAAATTAAAAATGCACCCAAAACCTAAACCAAACGTTGCAGGTGGTCATTTCTTCATGCGCAGTGGTCAACGCGGCACTCTCTAGCTGCCAAGAGCACTTTTTACTATGCGCACCCAACCAGAGTGACGGGAGGAGCACATTTCAGAAAACGTGCTCAGCTCGTCGAGAAAATGCGATTTAAGCAATAAAATTAAAAATGCACCTAAAACCTAAACCAAACGTTGCAGGTGGTTATTTCTTCATGCGCAGTGGTCAACGCGGCACTCTCTAGCTGCCAAGAGCACTTTTTACTATGCGCACCCAACCAGAGTGACGGGAGGAGCACTTTTCAGAAAACGTGCTCAGCTCGTCGAGAAAATGCGATTTAAGCAATAAAATTAAAAATGCACCCAGAACCCAAACCAAACGTTGCAGATGGTCATTTCTTCATGCGCAGTGGTCAACGCGGCACTCTCTAGCTGCCAAGAGCACTTTTTCCTATGCGCACCCAACCAGAGTGACGGGAGGAGCACATTTCAGAAAACGTGCTAAGCTCGTCCAGAAATTGCGATTTAAGCAATAAAATTAAAAATGCACCTAAAACCTAAACCAAACGTTGCAGATGGTCGTTTCTTCATGCGCAGTGGTCAACGCGGCACTCTCTAGCTGCCAAGAGCACTTTTTACTATGCACACCCAACCAGAGTGACGGGAGGAGCACATTTCAGAAAACGTGCTCAGCTCGTCCAGACAATGCGATTTAAGCAATAAAATTAAAAATGCAGCCAAAACCTAAACCAAACGTTGCAGGTGGTTATTTCTTCATGCGCAGTGGTCAACACGGCACTCTCTAGCTGCCAAGAGCACTTTTTACTATGCGCACCCAACCAGAGTGACGGGAGGAGCGCATTTCAGAAAACGTGCTCAGCTCGTCGAGAAAATGCGATTTAAGCAATAAAATTAAAAATGCACCCAAAACCTAAACCAAACGTTGCAGGTGGTTATTTCTTCATGCGCAGTGGTCAACGCGGCACTCTCTAGCTGCCAAGAGCACTTTTTACTATGCGCACCCAACCAGAGTGACGGGAGGAGCACATTTCAGAAAATGTGCTCAGCTCGTCGAGAAAATGCCATTTAAGCCGTACAACTAAAAATGCACCTAAAACCTAAACCAAACGTTGCAGGTGGTTGTTTCTTCATGCGCAGTGGTCAACGTGGCACTCTCTAGCTGCCAAGAGCACTTTTTATTATGCGCACCCAACCAGAGTGACGGGAGGAGCACATTTCAGAAAACGTGCTCAGCTCGTCGAGAAAATGCGATTTAAGCAATAAAATTAAAAATGCACCTAAAACCTAAACCAAACGTTGCAGGTGGTTATTTCTTCATGCGCAGTGGTCAACGCGGCACTCTGTAGCTGCCAAGAGCACTTTTTACTATGCGCACCCACCCAGAGTGACGGGAGGAGCACATTTCAGAAAACGTGCTCACCTCGTCGAGAAAATGCGATTTAAGCAATAAAATTAAAAATGCACCTAAAACCTAAACCAAACGTTGCAGGTGGTTATTTCTTCATGCGCAGTGGTCAACGCGGCACTCTCTAGCTGCCAAGAGCACTTTTTACTATGCGCACCCAACCAGAGTGACGGGAGGAGCACATTTCAGAAAACGTGCTCAGCTCGTCGAGAAAATGCGATTTAAGCAATAAAATAAAAAATGCACCTAAAACCTAAACCAAACGTTGCAGGTGGTTATTTCTTCATGTGCAGTGGTCAACGCGGCACTCTCTAGCTGCCAAGAGCACTTTTTACTATGCGCACCCAACCAGAGTGACGGGAGGAGCACATTTCAGAAAACGTGCTCAGCTCGTCGAGAAAATGCGATTTAAGCAATAAAATTAAAAATGCACCTAAAACCTAAACCAAACGTTGCAGGTGGTTATTTCTTCATGCGCAGTGGTCAACGCAGCACTCTCTAGCTGCCAAGAGCACTTTTTACTATGCGCACCCAACCAGAGTGACGGGAGGAGCACATTTCAGAAAACGTGCTCAGCTCGTCGAGAAAATGCGATTTAAGCAATAAAATTTAAAATGCACCTAAAACCTAAACCAAACGTTGCAGGTGGTTATTTCTTCATGCGCAGTGGTCAATGCGGCACTCTCTAGCTGCCAAGAGCACTTTTTACTATGCGCACCTAACCAGAGTGACGGGAGGAGCACATTTCAGAAAATGTGCTCAGCTCGTCGAGAAAATGCGATTTAAGCAATAAAATTAAAAATGCACCTAAAACCTAAACCAAACGCTGCAGATGGTTATTTCTTCATGCGCAGTGGTCAACGCGGCACTCTCTAGCTGCCAAGAGCACTTTTTACTATGCACACCCAACCAGAGTGACGGGAGGAGCGCATTTCAGAAAACGTGCTCAGCTCGTCGAGAAAATGCGATTTAAGCAATAAAATTAAAAATGCACCCAAAACCTAAACAGAACGTTGCAGGTGGTCATTTCTTCATGCGCAGTGGTCAACGCGGCACTCTCTAGCTGCCAAGAGCACTTTTTACTATGCGCACCCAACCAGAGTGACGGGAGGAGCACATTTCAGAAAACGTGCTCAGCTCGTCGAGAAAATGCGATTTAAGCAATAAAATTAAAAATGCACCTAAAACCTAAACCAAACGTTGCAGGTGGTTATTTCTTCGTGCGCAGTGGTCAACGCGGCACTCTCTAGCTGCCAAGAGCACTTTTTACTATGCGCACCCAACCAGAGTGACGGGAGGAGCACTTTTCAGAAAACGTGCTCAGCTCGTCGAGAAAATGCGAATTAAGCAATAAAATTAAAAATGCACCCAAAACCTAAACCAAACGTTGCAGATGGTCATTTCTTCATGCGCAGTGGTCAACGCGGCACTTTCTAGCTGCCAAGAGCACTTTTTACTATGCGCACGCAACCAGAGTGACGGGAGGAGCACATTTCAGAAAACGTGCTCAGCTCGTCGAGAAAATGCGATTTAAGCAATAAAATTAAAAATGCACCCAGAACCCAAACCAAACGTTGCAGATGGTCATTTCTTCATGCGCAGTGGTCAACGCGGCACTCTCTAGCTGCCAAGAGCACTTTTTCCTATGCGCACCCAACCAGAGTGACGGGAGGAGCACATTTCAGAAAACGTGCTAAGCTCGTCCAGAAATTGCGATTTAAGCAATAAAATTAAAAATGCACCTAAAACCTAAACCAAACGTTGCAGATGGTCGTTTCTTCATGCGCAGTGGTCAACGCGGCACTGTCTAGCTGCCAAGAGCACTTTTTACTATGCACACCCAACCAGAGTGACGGGAGGAGCACATTTCAGAAAACGTGCTCAGCTCGTCCAGACAATGCGATTTAAGCAATAAAATTAAAAATGCACCCAAAACCTAAACCAAACCTTGCAGTTGGTTATTTCTTCATGCGCAGTGGTCAACGCCGCACTCTCTAGCTGCCAAGAGCACTTTTTACTATGCGCACCCAACCAGAGTGACGGGAGGAGCACATTTTAGAAAACGTGCTCAGCTCGTCGAGAAAATGCGATTTAAGCAATAAAATTAAAAATGCACCCAAAACCTAAACCAAACGTTGCAGGTGGTTATTTCTTCATGCGCAGTGGTCAACGCGGCACTCTCTAGCTGCCAAGAGCACTTTTTACTATGCACACCCAACCAGAGTGACGGGAGGAGCACATTTCAGAAAACGTGCTCAGCTCGTCGAGAAAATGCGATTTAAGCAATAAAATTAAAAATGCACCCAAAACATTAAACCAAACGTTGCAGGTGGTTATTTCTTCATGCGCAGTGGTCAACGCGGCACTCTCTAGCTGCCAAGAGCATTTTTTACTATGCGCACCCAACCAGAGTGACGGGAGGAGCGCATTTCAGGAAACGTGCTCAGCTCGTCGAGAAAATGCGATTTAAGCAATAAAATTAAAAATGCACCCAAAACCTAAAGCAAACGTTGCAGATGGTCATTTCTTCATGTGCAGCAGTCAACGCGGCACTCTCTAGCTTCCAAGAGCACTTTTTACTATGCGCACCCAACCAGAGTGACGGGAGGAGCACATTTCAGAAAACGTGCTCAGCTCGTCGAGAAAATGCGATTTAAGCAATAAAATTAAAAATGCACCTAAAAACCTAAACCAAACGTTGCAGGTGGTTATTTCTTCATGCGCAGTGGTCAACGCGGCACTCTCTAGCTGCCAAGAGCACTTTTTACTATGCGCACCCACCCAGAGTGACGGGAGGAGCACATTTAAGAAAACGTGCTCAGCTCGTCGAGAAAATGCGATTTAAGCAATAAAATTAAAAATGCACCCAAAACCTAAACCAAACGTTGCAGGTGGTTATTTCTTCATGCGCAGTGGTCAACGCGGCACTCTCTAGCTGCCAAAGGCATTTTTTACTATGCGCACCCAACCAGAGTGACGGGAGGAGCACATTTCAGAAAACGTGCTCAGCCCGTCGAGAAAATGCGATTTAAGCAATAAAATTAAAAATGCACCTAAAACCTAAACCAAACGTTGCAGGTGGTTATTTCTTCATGCGCAAGTGGTCAACGCGGCACTCTCTAGCTGCCAAGAGCACTTTTTACTATGCGCACCCAACCAGAGTGACGGGAGGAGCACATTTCAGAAAACGTGCTCAGCTCGTCGAGAAAATGCGATTTAAGCAATAAATTTAAAAATGCACCTAAAACCTAAACCAAACGTTGCAGGTGGTTATTTCTGCATGCGCAGTGGTCAACGCGGCACTCTCTAGCTGCCAAGAGCACTTTTTACTATGCACACCAAACCAGAGTGACGGGAGGAGCACATTTCAGAAAACGTGCTCAGCTCGTCCAGACAATGCGATTTAAGCAATAAAATTAAAAATGCACCCAAAACCTAAACCAAACGTTGCAGGTGGTTATTTCTTCATGCGCAGTGGTCAACGCGGCACTCTCTAGCTGCCAAGAGCACTTTTTACTATGCGCACCCAACCAGAGTGACGGGAGGAGCGCATTTTAGAAAACGTGCTCAGCTCGTCGAGAAAATGCGATTTAAGCAATAAAATTAAAAATGCACCTAAAACCTAAACCAAAAGTTGCAGGTGGTTATTTCTTCATGCGCATCAGTCAACACGGCACTCTCTAGCTGCCAAGAGCACTTTTTACTATGCGCACCCAACCAGAGTGACGGGAGGAGCACATTTCAGAAAACGTGCTCAGCTCGTCGAGAAAATGCGATTTAACCAATAAAATTAAAAATGCACCCAAAACCTAAACGAAACGTTGCAGATGGTCATTTCTTCATGTGCAGTGGTCAACGCGGCACTCTCTAGCTGCCAAGAGCACTTTTTACTATGCGCACCCACCCAGAGTGACGGGAGGAGCACATTTCAGAAAACGTGCTCACCTCGTCGAGAAAATGCGATTTAAGCAATAAAATTAAAAATGCACCTAAAACCTAAACCAAACGTTGCAGGTGGTTATTTCTTCATGCGCAGTGGTCAACGCGGCACTCTCTAGCTGCCAAGAGCACTTTTTACTATGCGCACCCAACCAGAGTGACGGGAGGAGCACATTTCAGAAAACGTGCTCAGCTCGTCGAGAAAATGCGATTTAAGCAATAAAATAAAAAATGCACCTAAAACCTAAACCAAACGTTGCAGGTGGTTATTTCTTCATGTGCAGTGGTCAACGCGGCACTCTCTAGCTGCCAAGAGCACTTTTTACTATGCGCACCCAACCAGAGTGACGGGAGGAGCACATTTCAGAAAACGTGCTCAGCTCGTCGAGAAAATGCGATTTAAGCAATAAAATTAAAAATGCACCTAAAACCTAAACCAAACGTTGCAGGTGGTTATTTCTTCATGCGCAGTGGTCAACGCAGCACTCTCTAGCTGCCAAGAGCACTTTTTACTATGCGCACCCAACCAGAGTGACGGGAGGAGCACATTTCAGAAAACGTGCTCAGCTCGTCGAGAAAATGCGATTTAAGCAATAAAATTTAAAATGCACCTAAAACCTAAACCAAACGTTGCAGGTGGTTATTTCTTCATGCGCAGTGGTCAATGCGGCACTCTCTAGCTGCCAAGAGCACTTTTTACTATGCGCACCTAACCAGAGTGACGGGAGGAGCACATTTCAGAAAATGTGCTCAGCTCGTCGAGAAAATGCGATTTAAGCAATAAAATTAAAAATGCACCTAAAACCTAAACCAAACGCTGCAGATGGTCATTTCTTCGTGCGCAGTGGTCAACGCGGCACTCTCTAGCTGCCAAGAGCACTTTTTACTATGCACACCCAACCAGAGTGACGGGAGGAGCGCATTTCAGAAAACGTGCTCAGCTCGTCGAGAAAATGCGATTTAAGCAATAAAATTAAAAATGCACCCAAAACCTAAACCAAACGTTGCAGGTGGTCATTTCTTCATGCGCAGTGGTCAACGCGGCACTCTCTAGCTGCCAAGAGCACTTTTTACTATGCGCACCCAACCAGAGTGACGGGAGGAGCACATTTCAGAAAACGTGCTCAGCTCGTCGAGAAAATGCGATTTAAGCAATAAAATTAAAAATGCACCTAAAACCTAAACCAAACGTTGCAGGTGGTTATTTCTTCGTGCGCAGCAGCCAACGCGGCACTCTCTAGCTGCCAAGAGCACTTTTTACTATGCGCACCCAACCAGAGTGACGGGAGGAGCACATTCCAGAAAACGTGCTCAGCTCGTCGAGAAAATGCGATTTAAGCAATAAAATTAAAAATGCACCCAAAACCTAAACCAAACGTTGCAGGTGGTTATTTCGTCATGCGCAGTGGTCAACGCGGCACTCTCTAGCTGCCAAGAGCACTTTTTACTATGCGCACCCACCCAGAGTGACGGGAGGAGCACATTTAAGAAAACGTGCTCAGCTCGTCGAGAAAATGCGATTTAAGCAATAAAATTAAAAATGCACCTAAAATCTATACCAAACGTTGCAGGTGGTTATTTCTTCATGCGCAGCAGTCAACACGGCACTCTCTAGCTGCCAAGAGCACTTTTTACTATGCACACCCAACCAGAGTGACGGGAGGAGCACATTTCAGAAAACGTGCTCAGCTCGTCCAGACAATGCGATTTAAGCAATAAAATTAAAAATGCACCCAAAACCTAAACCAAACCTTGCAGTTGGTTATTTCTTCATGCGCAGTGGTCAACGCCGCACTCTCTAGCTGCCAAGAGCACTTTTTACTATGCGCACCCAACCAGAGTGACGGGAGGAGCACATTTCAGAAAACGTGCTCAGCTCGTCCAGACAATGCGATTTAAGCAATAAAATTAAAAATGCACCCAAAACCTAAACCAAACCTTGCAGTTGGTTATTTCTTCATGCGCAGTGGTCAACGCCGCACTCTCTAGCTGCCAAGAGCACTTTTTACTATGCGCACCCAACCAGAGTGACGGGAGGAGCACATTTCAGAAAACGTGCTCAGCTCGTCGAGAAAATGCGATTTAAGCAATAAAATTAAAAATGCACCCAAAACCTAAACCAAACGTTGCAGGTGGTTATTTCTTCATGCGCAGTGGTCAACGCGGCACTCTCTAGCTGCCAAGAGCACTTTTTACTATGCACACCCAACCAGAGTGACGGGAGGAGCACATTTCAGAAAACGTGCTCAGCTCGTCGAGAAAATGCGATTTAAGCAATAAAATTAAAAATGCACCCAAAACATTAAACCAAACGTTGCAGGTGGTTATTTCTTCATGCGCAGTGGTCAACGCGGCACTCTCTAGCTGCCAAGAGCATTTTTTACTATGCGCACCCAACCAGAGTGACGGGAGGAGCGCATTTCAGGAAACGTGCTCAGCTCGTCGAGAAAATGCGATTTAAGCAATAAAATTAAAAATGCACCTAAAACCTAAACCAAACGTTGCAGGTGGTTATTTCTTCGTGCGCAGCAGCCAACGCGGCACTCTCTAGCTGCCAAGAGCACTTTTTACTATGCGCACCCAACCAGAGTGACGGGAGGAGCACATTCCAGAAAACGTGCTCAGCTCGTCGAGAAAATGCGATTTAAGCAATAAAATTAAAAATGCACCCAAAACCTAAACCAAACGTTGCAGGTGGTTATTTCGTCATGCGCAGTGGTCAACGCGGCACTCTCTAGCTGCCAAGAGCACTTTTTACTATGCGCACCCACCCAGAGTGACGGGAGGAGCACATTTAAGAAAACGTGCTCAGCTCGTCGAGAAAATGCGATTTAAGCAATAAAATTAAAAATGCACCTAAAATCTATACCAAACGTTGCAGGTGGTTATTTCTTCATGCGCAGCAGTCAACACGGCACTCTCTAGCTGCCAAGAGCACTTTTTACTATGCACACCCAACCAGAGTGACGGGAGGAGCACATTTCAGAAAACGTGCTCAGCTCGTCCAGACAATGCGATTTAAGCAATAAAATTAAAAATGCACCCAAAACCTAAACCAAACCTTGCAGTTGGTTATTTCTTCATGCACAGTGGTCAACGCCGCACTCTCTAGCTGCCAAGAGCACTTTTTACTATGCGCACCCAACCAGAGTGACGGGAGGAGCACATTTCAGAAAACGTGCTCAGCTCGTCCAGACAATGCGATTTAAGCAATAAAATTAAAAATGCACCCAAAACCTAAACCAAACCTTGCAGTTGGTTATTTCTTCATGCGCAGTGGTCAACGCCGCACTCTCTAGCTGCCAAGAGCACTTTTTACTATGCGCACCCAACCAGAGTGACGGGAGGAGCACATTTCAGAAAACGTGCTCAGCTCGTCGAGAAAATGCGATTTAAGCAATAAAATTAAAAATGCACCCAAAACCTAAACCAAACGTTGCAGGTGGTTATTTCTTCATGCGCAGTGGTCAACGCGGCACTCTCTAGCTGCCAAGAGCACTTTTTACTATGCACACCCAACCAGAGTGACGGGAGGAGCACATTTCAGAAAACGTGCTCAGCTCGTCGAGAAAATGCGATTTAAGCAATAAAATTAAAAATGCACCCAAAACATTAAACCAAACGTTGCAGGTGGTTATTTCTTCATGCGCAGTGGTCAACGCGGCACTCTCTAGCTGCCAAGAGCATTTTTTACTATGCGCACCCAACCAGAGTGACGGGAGGAGCGCATTTCAGGAAACGTGCTCAGCTCGTCGAGAAAATGCGATTTAAGCAATAAAATTAAAAATGCACCCAAAACCTAAAGCAAACGTTGCAGATGGTCATTTCTTCATGTGCAGCAGTCAACGCGGCACTCTCTAGCTTCCAAGAGCACTTTTTACTATGCGCACCCAACCAGAGTGACGGGAGGAGCACATTTCAGAAAACGTGCTCAGCTCGTCGAGAAAATGCGATTTAAGCAATAAAATTAAAAATGCACCTAAAAACCTAAACCAAACGTTGCAGGTGGTTATTTCTTCATGCGCAGTGATCAACGCGGCACTCTCTAGCTGCCAAGAGCACTTTTTACTATGCGCACCCAACCAGAGTGACGGGAGGAGCACATTTCAGAAAACGTGCTCAGCTCGTCGAGAAAATGCGATTTAAGCAATAAAAATAAAAATGCACCTAAAACCTAAACCAAACGCTGCAGATGGTCATTTCTTCATGCGCAGTGGTCAACGCGGCACTCTCTAGCTGCCAAGAGCACTTTTTACTATACACACCGAACCAGAGTGACGGGAGGAGCACATTCCAGAAAACGTGCTCAGCTCGTCGAGAAAATGCGATTTAAGCAATAAAATTAAAAATGCACCCAAAACCTAAAGCAAACGTTGCAGATGGTCATTTCTTCATGTGCAGTGGTCAACGCGGCACTCTCTAGCTGCCAAGAGCACTTTTTACTATGCACACCCAACCAGAGTGACGGGAGGAGCGCATTTCAGGAAACGTGCTCAGCTCGTCGAGAAAATGCGATTTAAGCAATAAAATTAAAAATGCACCCAAAACCTAAACCAAACGTTGCAGGTGGTTATTTCTTTATGCGCAGTGGTCAACGCGGCACTCTCTAGCTGCCAAGAGCACTTTTTACTATGCGCACCCAACCAGAGTGACGGGAGGAGCACATTTCAGAAAACGTGCTCAGCTCGCCGAAAAAATGCGATTTAAGCAATACAATTAAAAATGCACCTAAAACCTAAACCAAACGTTGCAGGTGGTTATTTCGTCATGCGCAGTGGTCAACGCGGCACTCTCTAGCTGCCAAGAGCACTTTTTACTATGCGCACCCACCCAGAGTGACGGGAGGAGCACATTTAAGAAAACGTGCTCAGCTCGTCGAGAAAATGCGATTTAAGCAATAAAATTAAAAATGCACCTAAAATCTATACCAAACGTTGCAGGTGGTTATTTCTTCATGCGCAGCAGTCAACACGGCACTCTCTAGCTGCCAAGAGCACTTTTTACTATGCACACCCAACCAGAGTGACGGGAGGAGCACATTTCAGAAAACGTGCTCAGCTCGTCGAGTAAATGCGATTTAAGCAATAAAATTAAAAATGCACCCAAAACCTAAACCAAACGTTGCAGGTGGTTATTTCTTCATGCGCAGTGGTCAACGCGGCACTCTCTAGCTGCCAAGAGCACTTTTTACTATGCACACCCAACCAGAGTGACGGGAGGAGCGCATTTCAGGAAACGTGCTCAGCTCGTCGAGAAAATGCGATTTAAGCAATAAAATTAAAAATGCACCCAAAACCTAAACCAAACGTTGCAGGTGGTTATTTCTTTATGCGCAGTGGTCAACGCGGCACTCTCTAGCTGCCAAGAGCACTTTTTACTATGCGCACCCAACCAGAGTGACGGGAGGAGCACATTTCAGAAAACGTGCTCAGCTCGCCGAGAAAATGCGATTTAAGCAATACAATTAAAAATGCACCTAAAACCTAAACCAAACGTTGCAGGTGGTTATTTCTTCATGCGCAGTGGTCAACGCGGAACTCTCTAGCTGCCAAGAGCACTTTTTACTATGCGCACCCACCCAGAGTGACGGGAGGAGCACATTTAAGAAAACGTGCTCAGCTCGTCGAGAAAATGCGATTTAAGCAATAAAATTAAAAATGCACCTAAAATCTATACCAAACGTTGCAGGTGGTTATTTCTTCATGCGCAGCAGTCAACACGCCACTCTCTAGCTGCCAAGAGCACTTTTTACTATGCACACCCAACCAGAGTGACGGGAGGAGCACATTTCAGAAAACGTGCTCAGCTCGTCGAGAAAATGCGATTTAAGCAATAAAATTAAAAATGCACCCAAAACATTAAACCAAACGTTGCAGGTGGTTATTTCTTCATGCGCAGTGGTCAACGCGGCACTCTCTAGCTGCCAAGAGCATTTTTTACTTTGCGCACCCAACCAGAGTGACGGGAGGAGCACATTTCAGAAAACGTGCTCAGCTCGTCGAGAAAATGCGATTTAAGCAATAAAATTAAAAATGCACCTAAAACCTAAACCAAACGTTGCAGGTGGTTATTTCTTCATGCGCAGTGGTCAACGCGGCACTCTCTAGCTGCCAAGAGCACTTTTTACTATGCGCACCCAACCAGAGTGACGGGAGGAGCACATTTCAGAAAACGTTCTCAGCTCGTCCAGAAAATGCGATTTAAGCAATAAAATTAATAATGCACCCAAAACCTAAACCAAACGTTGCAGGTGGTTATTTCTTCATATGCAGTGGTCAACGCGGAGCTCTCTAGCTGCCAAGAGCACTATTTACTATGCGCACCCAACCAGAGTGACGGGAGGAGCACATTTCAGAAAACGTGCTCAGCTCGTCCAGATAATGCGATTCCATCCATCCATCCATCCATCTTCTTCCGCTTATCCGGGGTCGGGTCGCGGGGGCAACAGCTTCAGGAGGGACTCCCAGACTTCCCTCTCCCCAGCCACTTCATCCAGCTCATCCCGGGGGATCCCAAGGCGTTCCCAGGCCAGCTGAGAGACATAGTCTCTCCAGCGCGTCCTGGGTCGTCCCCGGGGTCTCCTGCCGGTGGGACATGCCCGGAACACCTCCCCAGGGAGGCGTCCAGGAGGCATCCTGATAAGATGCCCGAGCCACCTCATCTGGCTCCTCTCAACGTGGAGGAGTAGCGACTCTACTCCGAGTCTCTCCCGGATGACCGAGCTTCTCACCCTATCTCTAAGGGAGAGCCCGGACATCCTGCGGAGAAAACTCATTTCGGCCGCTTGTATCCGAGATCTCGTTCTTTCGGTCACGACCCATAGCTCGTGACCATAGGTGAGGGTAGGAGCGTAAATCGACCGGTAAATTGAGAGCTTTGCCTTTTGGCTCAGCTCTCTCTTTACCACAACGGACCGGTACAGGGTCCGCATTACTGCCGACGCTGCACCGATCCGCCTGTCGATCTCACGCTCCATCCTCCCC
Source organism: Syngnathus scovelli (assembly GCF_024217435.2). Lineage (NCBI taxonomy): Eukaryota > Metazoa > Chordata > Actinopteri > Syngnathiformes > Syngnathidae > Syngnathus > Syngnathus scovelli. Next base: position 1,327,661 of record NW_026061342.1, on the reverse strand, counting down.
TCACTCGTGAACAAGACTCCAAGATACTTGAACTCCTCCACTTGGGGCAGGATCTCATCCCCGATCCGGAGAGGGCATTCCACCCTTTTCCGATCGAGGACCATGGACTCGGATTTGGAGGTGCTGACCCTCATCCCGACCGCTTCACACTCGGCTGCGAACCGTTCCAGCGAGAGCTGGAGATCACGGCCTGAAGAAGCCAACAGCACCACGTCATCTGCAAAAAGCAGAGACGCGATGCTGAGGTCCCCAAACCGGACCCCCTCAACGCCTCGGCTGCGCCTAGAAATTCTGTCCATAAAAATTATGAACAGAATCGGTGACAAAGGGCAGCCTTGGCGGAGTCCAACCCTCACTGGGAACGAATCCGACTTACTGCCGGAAATGCGGACCAGACTCTGGCATCGGTGATACAGGGACCGAACCGCCCTTATCAGTTGGCTCGGCACCCCGTACTCCCGAAGCACCCTCCACAAAACCTCCCGAGGGACACGGTCGAACGCCTTCTCCAAGTCCACAAAACACATGTGGACTGGTTGGGCAAACTCCCATGCACCCTCGAGGATCCTGCCGAGGGTGTAGAGCTGGTCCACTGTTCCACGGCCAGGACGAAAGCCACACTGCTCCTCCTGAATCCGAGGTTCGACCTCCCGACGGACCCTCCTCTCCAGCACCCCTGAATAGACCTTACCAGGGAGGCTGAGGAGTGTGATTCCCCTGTAATTGGAACACACCCTCCGGTCCCCCTTCTTAAAGAGAGGAACCACCACCCCAGTCTGCCAATCCAGAGGCACTGTCCCCGATGTCCACGCAACGTTGTAGAGGCGTGTCAGCCATGACAGCCCCACAACATCCAGAGCCTTTAAGAACTCTGGGCGGATCTCATCCACCCCCGGGGCCTTGCCACCGAGGAGTTTTTTAACTACCTCAGTGACTTCGACCCCAGAGATTGGAGAATCCGCCTCAGAGTCTCTAGGCCCTGCTTCCTCAATGGAAGGCGTGTAGGTGGAATTGAGGAGGTCTTCGAAGTATTCTCCCCACCGACTCACGACGTCCCGAGTCGAGGTCAGCAGCACGCCATCCCCACTGTAAACAGTGTTGACGTTGCACTGCTTCCCCCTCCTGAGACGCCGGATGGTGGACCAGAATTTCCTCGAAGCCGTCCGAAAGTCATTCTCCATGGCCTCACCGAACTCCTCCCACGCCGGGGTTTTTGCCTCAGCAACCGCCGAAGCCGCGTTCCGCTTGGCCATCCGGTACCTGTCAGCTGCCTCCGGAGTCCCGCAGGCCAAAACGGCCCGATAGGACTCCTTCTTCAGCTTGACGGCATCCCTTACCGCCGGTGTCCACCAGCGGGTTCGGGGGTTGCCGCCACGACAGGCATCAACGACCTTACGGCCACAGCTCCGGTCGGCCGCCTCAACAATGGAGGCGCGGAACATGGTCCACTCAGACTCAATGTCCCCCGCCTCCCCCGGGACGTGGGAAAAGCTCTGCCGGAGGTGGGAGTTGAAGCTCTTCCTGACAGGAGATTCTGCCAGACGTTCCCAGCAGACCCTCACAGAGCGTTTGGGTCTGCCAGGTCGGACCGGCATCTTCCCCCACCATCGGAGCCAACCCACCACCAGGTGGTGATCAGTTGACAGCTCCGCCCCTCTCTTCACCCGAGTGTCCAAAACATGCGGCCGCAAATCCGATGACACGACTACAAAGTCGATCATCGAACTGCGGCCTAGGGTGTCCTGGTGCCAAGTGCACACATGGACACCCTTATGTTTGAACATGGTGTTCATTATTGAAAATCCGTGTCGAGCACAGAAGTCCAACAATAGAACACCGCTCGGGTTCAGATCAGGGGGGCCGTTCCTCCCAATCACGCCCTTCCAGGTCTCACTGTCATTGCCCACGTGAGCATTGAAGTCACACAGTAGAACGATAGAGTCCCCAGAAGGAGCGCTCTCCAGCACTTCCTCCAGGGACCCCAAGAAGGGTGGGTACTCTGAGCTGCTGTTTGGTGCATAGACACAAACAACAGTCAGGACCCGTCCCCCCACCTGAAGGCGGAGGGAGGCTACCCTCTCGTTCACCGGGGTGAACCCCAATGTGCAGGCGCCCAGCCGGGGGGCAATAAGTATACCCACACCTGCTCGACGCCTCTCACCGTGGGCAACTCCAGAGTGGAAGAGAGTCCAGCCCCTCTCGAGAGGGCTTGTACCGGAACCCAAACTGTGTGTGGAGGCTAGTCCGACTATATCTAGTCGGAATCTTTCTGCCTCACACACCAGCTCGGGCTCCTTTCCAGCCAGAGAGGTGACATTCCATGTCCCAAGAGCCAGCTTCTGCAGCCGGGGATCAGACCGCCAAGGTCCCCGCCTTTGGCTGCCGCCCAGCTCACATTGCACCCGACCCCTTCGGCCCCTCCCACAGGTGGTGAGCCCATGGGAAGGGGGACCCACGTTTCCATTTCGGGCTATGCCCGGCCGGGCCCCATGGGCGAAGGCCCGGCCACCAGACGCTCGCCTTCGAGCCCCGCCTCCAGGCCTGGCTCCAGAGGGAGGCCCCGGTGACCCGCGTCCGGGCGAGGGAAAACTAAGTCCATTTATATTACTCATCATAAGGGGCTTGTGAGCCGTGCTTTGTCTGGCCCCTCACCTAGGACCCGTTTGCCATGGGTGACCCTACCAGGGGCATGAAGCCCCCGACAACATGGCTCCTAGGATCATAGGGGCACGCAAACCCCTCCACCACGATAAGGTGACGACTCGCGGAGGGGATAATGCGATTTAAGCAATAAAATTAAAAATGCACCTAAAACCTAAACCAAACGTTGCAGGTGGTTATTTCTTCATGCGCAGTGGTCAACGCGGCACTCTCTAGCTGCCAAGAGCACTTTTTACTATGCGCACCCAACCAGAGTGACGGGAGGAGCACATTTCAGAAAACGTGCTCAGCTCGTCCAGAAAATGCGATTTAAGCAATAAAATTAAAAATGCACCTAAAACCTAAACCAAACGTTGCAGATGGTCATTTCTTCATGCGCAGTGGTCAACGCGGCACTCTCTAGCTGCCAAGAGCACTTTTTACTATGCGCACCCAACCAGAGTGACGGGAGGAGCACATTCCAGAAAACGTGCTCAGCTCGTCGAGAAAATGCGATTTAAGCAATAAAATTAAAAATGCACCCAAAACCTAAACCAAACGTTGCAGATGGTCATTTCTTCATGCGCAGTGGTCAACGTGGCACTCTCTAGCTGCCAAGAGCACTTTTGACTATGCGCACCCAACCAGAGTGACGGGAGGAGCACATTTCAGAAAACGTGCTCAGCTCGCTGAGAAAATGCGATTTAAGCAATAAAATTAAAAATGCACCCAAAACCTAAACCAAACGTTGCAGGTGGTTATTTCTTCATGCGCAGTGGTCAACGCGGCACTCTCTAGCTGCCAAGAGCACTTTTTACTATGCACACCCAACCAGAGTGACGGGAGGAGCGCATTTCAGAAAACGTGCTCAGCTCGACGAGAAAATGCGATTTAAGCAATAAAATTAAAAATGCACCCAAAACCTATACCAAACGTTGCAGGTGGTTATTTCTTCATGCGCAGTGGTCAACGCGGCACTCTCTAGCTGCCAAGAGCACTTTTTACTATGCACACCCAACCAGAGTGACGGGAGGAGCGCATTTTAGAACACGTGCTCAGCTCGACGACAAAATGCAATTTAAGCAATAAAATTAAAAATGCACCCAAAACCTAAACCAAACGTTGCAGGTGGTTATTTCTTCATGCGCAGTGGTCAACGCGGCACTCTCTAGCTGCCAAGAGCACTTTTTACAATGCGCACCCAACCAGAGTGACGGGAGGAGCACATTTCAGAAAACGTGCTCAGCTCGTCGAGAAAATGCGATTTAAGCAATAAAATTAAAAATGCACCTAAAACCTAAACCAAACGTTGCAGGTGGTTATTTCTTCATGCGCAGCAGTCAACGCGGCACTCTCTAGCGGCCAAGAGCACTTTTTACTATGCGCACCCAACCAGAGTGACGGGAGGAGCACATTTCAGAAAACGTGCTCAGCTCGTCGAGAAAATGTGATTTAAGCAATAAAATTAAAAATGCACCTAAAACATAAACCAAATGTTGCAGGTGGTTATTTCTTCATATGCAGCAGTCAACGCGGCACTCTCTAGCTGCCAAGAGCACTTTTTACTATGCGCACCCAACCAGAGTGACGGGAGGAGCACATTTCAGAAAACGTGCTCAGCTCGTCGAAAAAATGCGATTTAAGCAATAAAATTAAAAATGCACCTAAAAACCTAAACCAAACGTTGCAGGTGGTTATTTCTTCATGCGCATTGGTCAACGCGGCACTCTCTAGCTGCCAAGAGCACTTTTTACTATGTGCACCCAACCAGAGTGACGTGAGGAGCACATTTCAAAAAACGTGCTCAACTCGTCGAGAAAATGCGATTTAAGCAATAAAATTAAAAATGCACCCAAAACCGAAACCAAACGTTGCAGATGGTCATTTCTTCATGCGCAGTGGTCAACGCGGCACTCTCTAGCTGCCAAGAGCACTTTTTACTATGCACACCCAACCAGAGTGACGGGAGGAGCACATTTCAGAAAACGTGCTCAGCTCGTCGAGAAAATGCGATTTAAGCAATAAAATTAAAAATGCACCCAAAACATTAAACCAAACGTTGCAGGTGGTTATTTCTTCATGCGCAGTGGACAACGCGGCACTCTCTAGCTGCCAAGAGCATTTTTTACTATGCGCACCCAACCAGAGTGAAGGGAGGAGCACATTTCAGAAAACGTGCTCAGCTCGTCGAGAAAATGCGATTTAAGCAATAAAATTAAAAATGCACCTAAAACCTAAACCAAACGTTGCAGGTTGTTATTTCTTCATGCGCAGTGGTCAACGCGGCACTCTCTAGCTGCCAAGAGCACTTTTTACTATGCGCACCCAACCAGAGTGACGGGAGGAGCACATTTCAGAAAACGTGCTCAGCTCGTCGAGAAAATGCGATTTAAGCAATAAAATTAAAAATGCACCTAAAACCTAAACCAAACGTTGCAGGTGGTTATTTCTTCGTGCGCAGCAGTCAACGCGGCACTCTCTAGCTGCCAAGAGCACTTTTTACTATGCGCACCCAACCAGATTGACGGGAGGAGCACATTTCAGAAAACGTGCTCAGCTCGTCGAGTAAATGCAATATAAGCAATAAAATTAAAAATGCACCCAAAACCTAAACCAAACGTTGCAGGTGGTTATTTCTTCATGCGCAGCAGTCAACGCGGCACTCTCTAGCTGCCAAGAGCACTTTTTACTATGCGCACCCAACCAGAGTGACGGGAGGAGCACATTTCAGAAAACGTGCTCAGCTCGTCGAGAAAATGCGATTTAAGCAATAAAATTAAAAATGCACCTAAAACCTAAACCAAACGTTGCAGATGGTCATTTCTTCATGCGCAGTGGTCAACGCGGCACTCTCTAGCTGCCAAGAGCACTTTTTACTATGCGCACCCAACCAGAGTGACGGGAGGAGCACATTTCAGAAAACGTGCTCAGCTCGTCGAGAAAATGCGATTTAAGCAATAAAATTAAAAATGCACCCAAAACCTAAACCAAACGTTGCAGATGGTCAATTTCTTCATGCGCAGTGTTCAACGCGGCACTCTCTAGCTGCCAAGAGCACTTTTTACTATGCGCACCCAACCAGAGTGAAGGGAGGAGCACATTTCAGAAAACGTGCTCAGCTCGTCGAGAAAATGCGATTTAAGCAATAAAATTAAAAATGCACCCAAAACCTAAACCAAACGTTGCAGATGGTCAATTTCTTCATGCGCAGTGGTCAACGCGGCACTCTCTAGCTGCCAAGAGCACTTTTTACTATGCACACCCAACCAGAGTGACGGGAGGAGCACATTTCTGAAAACGTGCTCAGCTCGACGAGAAAATGCGATTTAAGCAATAAAATTAAAAATGCACCCAAAACCTAAACCAAACGTTGCAGGTGGTTATTTCTTCATGCGCAGTGGTCAACGCGGCACTCTCTAGCTGCCAAGAGCACTTTTTACAATGCGCACCCAACCAGAGTGACGGGAGGAGCACATTTCAGAAAACGTGCTCAGCTCGTCGAGAAAATGCGATTTAAGCAATAAAATTAAAAATGCACCTAAAACCTAAACCAAACGTTGCAGGTGGTTATTTCTTCATGCGCAGCAGTCAACGCGGCACTCTCTAGCGGCCAAGAGCACTTTTTACTATGCGCACCCAACCAGAGTGACGGGAGGAGCACATTTCAGAAAACGTGCTCAGCTCGTCGAGAAAATGTGATTTAAGCAATAAAATTAAAAATGCACCTAAAACCTAAACCAAATGTTGCAGGTGGTTATTTCTTCATATGCAGCAGTCAACGCGGCACTCTCTAGCTGCCAAGAGCACTTTTTACTATGCGCACCCAACCAGAGTGACGGGAGGAGCACATTTCAGAAAACGTGCTCAGCTCGTCGAAAAAATGCGATTTAAGCAATAAAATTAAAAATGCACCTAAAAACCTAAACCAAACGTTGCAGGTGGTTATTTCTTCATGCGCAATGGTCAACGCGGCACTCTCTAGCTGCCAAGAGCACTTTTTACTATGTGCACCCAACCAGAGTGACGTGAGGAGCACATTTCAAAAAACGTGCTCAACTCGTCGAGAAAATGCGATTTAAGCAATAAAATTAAAAATGCACCCAAAACCGAAACCAAACGTTGCAGATGGTCATTTCTTCATGCGCAGTGGTCAACGCGGCACTCTCTAGCTGCCAAGAGCACTTTTTACTATGCACACCCAACCAGAGTGACGGGAGGAGCACATTTCAGAAAACGTGCTCAGCTCGTCGAGAAAATGCGATTTAAGCAATAAAATTAAAAATGCACCCAAAACATTAAACCAAACGTTGCAGGTGGTTATTTCTTCATGCGCAGTGGACAACGCGGCACTCTCTAGCTGCCAAGAGCATTTTTTACTATGCGCACCCAACCAGAGTGAAGGGAGGAGCACATTTCAGAAAACGTGCTCAGCTCGTCGAGAAAATGCGATTTAAGCAATAAAATTAAAAATGCACCTAAAACCTAAACCAAACGTTGCAGGTTGTTATTTCTTCATGCGCAGTGGTCAACGCGGCACTCTCTAGCTGCCAAGAGCACTTTTTACTATGCGCACCCAACCAGAGTGACGGGAGGAGCACATTTCAGAAAACGTGCTCAGCTCGTCGAGAAAATGCGATTTAAGCAATAAAATTAAAAATGCACCTAAAACCTAAACCAAACGTTGCAGGTGGTTATTTCTTCGTGCGCAGCAGTCAACGCGGCACTCTCTAGCTGCCAAGAGCACTTTTTACTATGCGCACCCAACCAGATTGACGGGAGGAGCACATTTCAGAAAACGTGCTCAGCTCGTCGAGTAAATGCAATATAAGCAATAAAATTAAAAATGCACCCAAAACCTAAACCAAACGTTGCAGGTGGTTATTTCTTCATGCGCAGCAGTCAACGCGGCACTCTCTAGCTGCCAAGAGCACTTTTTACTATGCGCACCCAACCAGAGTGACGGGAGGAGCACATTTCAGAAAACGTGCTCAGCTCGTCGAGAAAATGCGATTTAAGCAATAAAATTAAAAATGCACCTAAAACCTAAACCAAACGTTGCAGATGGTCATTTCTTCATGCGCAGTGGTCAACGCGGCACTCTCTAGCTGCCAAGAGCACTTTTTACTATGCGCACCCAACCAGAGTGACGGGAGGAGCACATTTCAGAAAACGTGCTCAGCTCGTCGAGAAAATGCGATTTAAGCAATAAAATTAAAAATGCACCCAAAACCTAAACCAAACGTTGCAGATGGTCAATTTCTTCATGCGCAGTGTTCAACGCGGCACTCTCTAGCTGCCAAGAGCACTTTTTACTATGCGCACCCAACCAGAGTGAAGGGAGGAGCACATTTCAGAAAACGTGCTCAGCTCGTCGAGAAAATGCGATTTAAGCAATAAAATTAAAAATGCACCCAAAACCTAAACCAAACGTTGCAGATGGTCAATTTCTTCATGCGCAGTGGTCAACGCGGCACTCTCTAGCTGCCAAGAGCACTTTTTACTATGCACACCCAACCAGAGTGACGGGAGGAGCACATTTCTGAAAACGTGCTCAGCTCGACGAGAAAATGCGATTTAAGCAATAAAATTAAAAATGCACCCAAAACCTAAAACAAACGTTGCAGGTGGTTATTTATTCATGCGCAGTGGTCAACGCGGCACTCTCTAGCTGCCAAGAGCACTTTTTACTATGCGCACCCAACCAGAGTGACGGGAGGAGCACATTTCAGAAAACGTGCTCAGCTCGACGAGAAAATGCGATTTAAGCAATAAAATTAAAAATGCACCCAAAACCTAAACCAAACGTTGCAGGTGGTTATTTGTTCATGCGCAGTGGTCAACGCGGCACTCTCTAGCTGCCAAGAGCACTTTTTACTATGCGCACCCAACCAGAGTGACGGGAGGAGCACATTTCAGAAAACGTGCTCAGCTCGTCGAGAAAATGCGATTTAAGCAATAAAATTAAAAATGCACGTAAAACCTAAACCAAGCGTTGCAGGTGGTTATTTCTTCATGTGCAGCAGTCAACGCGGCACTCTCTAGCTGCCAAGAGCACTTTTTACTATGCGCAGCCAACCAGAGTGACGGGAGGAGCACATTTCAGAAAACGTGCTCAGCTCGTCGAGAAAATGCGATTTAAGCAATAAAATTAAAAATGCACCCAAAACCTAAACCAAACGTTGAAGGTGGTTATTTCTTCATGCGCAGTGGTCAACGCGGCACTCTCTAGCTACCAAGAGCACTTTTTACTATGCGCACCAAACCAGAGTGACGGGAGGAGCACATTTCAGAAAACGTGCTCAGCTCGTCGAGAAAATGCGATTTAAGCAATAAAATTAAAAATGCACCTAAAACCTAAACCAAACGTTGCAAATCAAAGTCAAAGTCAAAGTCAAAGTCTCCTTTACTGTCAATTCCTCCGCATGTCAAGACACACAAAGAGATCGAAATTACGTTTCTCACTATCCCAGGGTGACAAGACAGAGTTCACAACGCACATACAAGTAAACAACACAGGAAAAATAACACAATAAGTCAACATCAATGAACAATAAGCGTGATAGCACGCTAGCCGCTCCCGATGCACGGCAGACTCCGGTAAGATGACAGTCAACCAGGCCACTGTGAACACGAGCACACAGCAGGCACGCACTGTCCGGTTCGTGGATCCTATCAGGCGAACGCAACCCATCTTGTCCCGCGAACGAACGTACGCCAGGAGAATGGAAGGCACGGCTGAGCGAGCTGGGTTGGCCGCAAGCCTGGCCCGACGTCTCCGCACTGGCCCCTCTCCCGCTGCCTCGCAGACCCGCTGCCGACGCATCCCAACAATGCTCCAGGACGGAGCAGTCCGAGCTCAGGACGCAGTCCAACCGGGGGAGGAAGAGCAGGCCAGTCCGGCGTCGCTCCATGACGAAGCAGTCCGAACGCCCTTAATCTCTCTGCACCAAAGTCCAGAACGCCATAAAACCCACTTCCGCCGATGTTGAGCAGAACATGCCCGCCGCACTAGTAGCACGACGTATCACACGAGACGAATACACACAAAACTGCCGGACAAACACTCAGTAAACACTCACAAAACACTGAACGGGACAAATGGTCATTTCTTCATGCGCAGTGGTCAACGCAGCACTCTCTAGTTGCCAAGAGCACTTTTTACTATGCGCACCCAACCAGAGTGACGGGAGGAGCACATTTCAGAAAACGTGCTCAGCTCGACGAGAAAGTGCGATTTAAGCAAAAAAATTAAAAATGCACCCAAAACCTAAACCAAACGTTGCAGGTGGTTATTTCTTCATGCGCAGTGGTCAACGCGGCACTCTCTAGCTGCCAAGAGCACTTTTTACTATGCGCACCCTACCAGAGTGACGGGAGGAGCACATTTCAGAAAACGTGCTCAGCTCGTCGAGAAAATGCGATTTAAGCAATAAAATTAAAAATGCACCTAAAACCTAAACCAAACGTTGCAGGTGGTTATTTCTTCATGCGCAGCAGTCAACGCGGCACTCTCTAGCTGCCGAGAGCACTTTTTACTATGCGCACACAACCAGAGTGACGGGATGAGCACATTTCAGAAAACGTGCTCAGCTCGTCGAGAAAATGCAGTTTAAGCAATAAAAATAAAAATGCACCTAAAACCTAAACCAAACGTTGCAAATGGTCATTTCTTCATGCGCAGTGGTCAACGCGGCACTCTCTAGTTGCCAAGAGCACTTTTTACTATTCGCACCCAACCAGAGTGACGGGAGGAGCACATTTCAGAAAACGTGCTCAGCTCGTCGAGAAAATGCGATTTAAGCAATAAAATTAAAAATGCACCTAAAACCTAAACCAAACGTTGCAGATGGTTATTTCTTCATGCGCAGTGGTCAACGCGGCACTCTCTAGCTGCCAAGAGTGTCACGTCGCCCCCAACTGCTCCACTATGTGTCTGTCTTGGGTTCTGTCTGTGTGCTCGCCCCTCCCCTCCTGTGTGCCCATGATCAGTGTGATTGTTCCCACCTGCCTCTCGTTACCTGTCGTGTATAAAAGTCCTGTCTGCCCCTCACTCCCTGTCGGATCATTGGTATTGGTATTGGTATTGTTATTGGGTTGGTTTTGGTCATTGGTTTTGGTTCCTGTCGTTCGGTGTGTTGTCCTGTCTTGGTGCCGTCATGTCCTGCTGTCTTGTTTCACGTCCCGGTCAGTCAGTCAAGTTATTGTTTGCTATGTCATGTCAGTTGCCTTTTGAGTTCCGCCAATAAACCCTGGTCCAAGCTGCACTTGGTCGTCCTGCTCCATGCTGCACCACAACCGACCGTGACAAAGAGCACTTTTTACTATGCGCACCCAACCAGAGTGACGGGAGGAGCACATTTCAGAAAACGTGCTCAGCTCGTCCAGAAAATGCGATTTAAGCAATAAAATTAAAAATGCACCCAAAACCTAAACCAAACGTTGCAGGTGGTTATTTCTTCATGCGCAGTGGTCAACGCGGCACTCTCTAGCTGCCAAGAGCACTTTTTACTATGCGCATCCAACCAGAGTGACGGGAGGAGCACATTTCAGAAAAGGTGCTCAGCTCGTCGAGAAAATGCGATTTAAGCAATAAAATTAAAAATGCACCTAAAACCTAAACCAAACGTTGCAGGTGGTTATTTCTTCATGCGCAGCAGTCAACGCGGCACTCTCTAGCTGCCAAGAGCACTTTTTACTATGCGCACCCAACCAGAGTGACGGGAGGAGCACATTTCAGAAAACGTGCTCAGCTCGTCGAGAAAATGCGATTTAAGCAATAAAATTAAAAATGCACCTAAAACCTAAACCAAACGTTGCAGGTGGTTATTTCTTCATGCGCAGCAGTCAACGCGGCACTCTCTAGCTGCCAAGAGCACTTTTTACTATGCGCACCCAACCAGAGTGACGGGAGGAGCACGTTTCAGAAAACGTGCTCAGCTCGTCGAGAAAATGCGATTTAAGCAATAAAATTAAAAATGCACCTAAAACCTAAACCAAACGTTGCAGGTGGTTATTTCTTCATGCGCAGTGGTCAACGCGGCACTCTCTAGCTGCCAAGAGCATATTTTACTATGCGCACCCAACCAGAGTGACGGGAGGGGCATATTTCAGAAAACGTGCTCAGCTCGTCGAGAAAATGCGATTTAAGCAATAAAATTAAAAATGCACCTAAAACCTAAACCAAACGTTGCAGATGGTCATTTCTTCATGCTCAGTGGTCAACGCGGCACTCTCTAGCTGCCAAGAGCACTTTTTACTATGCGCACCCAACCAGAGTGACGGGAGGAGCACATTTCAGAAAACGTGCTCAGCTTGTCCAGAAAATGCGATTTAAGCAATAAAATTAAAAATGCACCCAAAACCTAAACCAAACGTTGCAGGTGGTTATTTCTTCATGCGCAGTGGTCAACGCGGCACTCTCTAGCTGCCAAGAGCACTTTTTACTATGCTCACCCAACCAGAGTGACGGGAGGAGCACATTTCAGAAAACGTGCTCAGGTCGACGAGGAAATGCGATTTAAGCAATAAAATTAAAAATGCACCTAAAACCTAAACCAAACGTTGCAGGTGGTTATTTCTTCATGCGCAATGGTCAACGCGGCACTCTCTAGCTGCCAAAAATACTTTTTACTATGCGCACCCGACCAGAGTGACGGGAGGAGCACATTTCAGAAAACGTGCTCAGCTCGACGAGAAAATACGATTTAAGCAATAAAATTAAAAATGCACCCAAAACCTAAACCAAACGTTGCCGGTGGTTATTTCTTCATGCTCAGTGGTCAACGCGGCACTCTCTAGCTGCCAAGAGCACTTTTTACTATGCGCACCCAACCAGAGTGACGGGAGGAGCACATTTCAGAAAACGTGCTCAGCTCGTCGAGAAAATGCGATTTAAGCAATAAAATTAAAAATGCACCCAAAACCTAAACCAAACGTTGCAGGTGGTTATTTCTTCATGCGCAGTGGTCAACGCGGCACTCTCTAGCTGCCAAGAGCACTTTTTACTATGCGCACCCAACCAGAGTGACGGGAGGAGCACATTTCAGAAAACGTGCTCAGCTCGTCGAGAAAATGCGATTTAAGCAATACAATTAAAAATGCACTAAAAACCTAAACCAAACGTTGCCGATGGTCATTTCTTCATGCGCAGTGGTCAACGCGGCGCACTCTAGCTGCCAAGAGCACTTTTTACTATGCGCACCCTACCAGAGTGACGGGAGGAGCACATTTCAGAAAACGTGCTCAGCTCGTCGAGAAAATGCGATTTAAGCAATAAAATTAAAAATGCACCTAAAACCTAAACCAAACGTTGCAGGTGGTTATTTCTTCATGCGCAGCAGTCAACGCGGCACTCTCTAGCTGCCAAGAGCACTTTTTACTATGCGCACCCAACCAGAGTGACGGGAGGAGCACATTTCAGAAAACGTGCTCAGCTCGTCGAGAAAATGCAATTTAAGCAATAAAATTAAAAATGCACCTAAAACCTAAACCAAACGTTGCAGGTGGTTATTTCTTCATGCGCAGTGGTCAACGCGGCACTCTCTAGCTGCCAAAAATACTTTTTACTATGCGCACCCGACCAGAGTGACGGGAGGAGCACATTTCAGTAAACGTGCTCAGCTCGACGAGAAAATACGATTTAAGCAATAAAATTAAAAATGCACCCAAAACCTAAACCAAACGTTGCCGGTGGTTATTTCTTCATGCTCAGTGGTCAACGCGGCACTCTCTAGCTGCCAAGAGCACTTTTTACTATGCGCACCCAACCAGAGTGACGGGAGGAGCACATTTCAGAAAACGTGCTCAGCTCGTCGAGAAAATGCGATTTAAGCAATAAAATTAAAAATGCACCCAAAACCTAAACCAAACGTTGCAGGTGGTTATTTCTTCATGCGCAGTGGTCAACGCGGCACTCTCTAGCTGCCAAGAGCACTTTTTACTATGCGCACCCAACCAGAGTGACGGGAGGAGCACATTTCAGAAAACGTGCTCAGCTCGTCGAGAAAATGCGATTTAAGCAATACAATTAAAAATGCACTAAAAACCTAAACCAAACGTTGCCGATGGTCATTTCTTCATGCGCAGTGGTCAACGCGGCGCACTCTAGCTGCCAAGAGCACTTTTTACTATGCGCACCCTACCAGAGTGACGGGAGGAGCACATTTCAGAAAACGTGCTCAGCTCGTCGAGAAAATGCGATTTAAGCAATAAAATTAAAAATGCACCTAAAACCTAAACCAAACGTTGCAGGTGGTTATTTCTTCATGCGCAGCAGTCAACGCGGCACTCTCTAGCTGCCAAGAGCACTTTTTACTATGCGCACCCAACCAGAGTGACGGGAGGAGCACATTTCAGAAAACGTGCTCAGCTCGTCGAGAAAATGCAATTTAAGCAATAAAATTAAAAATGCACCTAAAACCTAAACCAAACGTTGCAGGTGGTTATTTCTTCATGCGCAGTGGTCAACGCGGCACTCTCTAGCTGCCAAGAGCACTTTTTACTATGCGCACCCAACCAGAGTGACGGGAGGAGCACATTTCAGAAAACGTGCTCAGCTCGTCGAGAAAATGCAATTTAAGCAATAAAATTAAAAATGCACCCAAAACCTAAACCAAACGTTGCAGGTGGTTATTTATTCATGCGCAGTGGTCAACGCGGCACTCTCTAGCTGCCAAGAGCACTTTTTACTATGCGCACCCACCCAGAGTGACGGGAGGAGCACATTTAAGAAAACGTGCTCAGCTCGTCGAGAAAATGCGATTTAAGCAATAAAATTAAAAATGCACCTAAAATCTATACCAAACGTTGCAGGTGGTTATTTCTTCATGCGCAGCAGTCAACACGGCACTCTCTAGCTGCCAAGAGCACTTTTTACTATGCACACCCAACCAGAGTGACGGGAGGAGCACATTTCAGAAAACGTGCTCAGCTCGTCCAGACAATGCGATTTAAGCAATAAAATTAAAAATGCACCCAAAACCTAAACCAAACCTTGCAGTTGGTTATTTCTTCATGCGCAGTGGTCAACGCCGCACTCTCTAGCTGCCAAGAGCACTTTTTACTATGCGCACCCAACCAGAGTGACGGGAGGAGCACATTTCAGAAAACGTGCTCAGCTCGTCCAGACAATGCGATTTAAGCAATAAAATTAAAAATGCACCCAAAACCTAAACCAAACCTTGCAGTTGGTTATTTCTTCATGCGCAGTGGTCAACGCCGCACTCTCTAGCTGCCAAGAGCACTTTTTACTATGCGCACCCAACCAGAGTGACGGGAGGAGCACATTTCAGAAAACGTGCTCAGCTCGTCGAGAAAATGCGATTTAAGCAATAAAATTAAAAATGCACCCAAAACCTAAACCAAACGTTGCAGGTGGTTATTTCTTCATGCGCAGTGGTCAACGCGGCACTCTCTAGCTGCCAAGAGCACTTTTTACTATGCACACCCAACCAGAGTGACGGGAGGAGCACATTTCAGAAAACGTGCTCAGCTCGTCGAGAAAATGCGATTTAAGCAATAAAATTAAAAATGCACCCAAAACATTAAACCAAACGTTGCAGGTGGTTATTTCTTCATGCGCAGTGGTCAACGCGGCACTCTCTAGCTGCCAAGAGCATTTTTTACTATGCGCACCCAACCAGAGTGACGGGAGGAGCGCATTTCAGGAAACGTGCTCAGCTCGTCGAGAAAATGCGATTTAAGCAATAAAATTAAAAATGCACCTAAAACCTAAACCAAACGTTGCAGGTGGTTATTTCTTCGTGCGCAGCAGCCAACGCGGCACTCTCTAGCTGCCAAGAGCACTTTTTACTATGCGCACCCAACCAGAGTGACGGGAGGAGCACATTCCAGAAAACGTGCTCAGCTCGTCGAGAAAATGCGATTTAAGCAATAAAATTAAAAATGCACCCAAAACCTAAACCAAACGTTGCAGGTGGTTATTTCGTCATGCGCAGTGGTCAACGCGGCACTCTCTAGCTGCCAAGAGCACTTTTTACTATGCGCACCCACCCAGAGTGACGGGAGGAGCACATTTAAGAAAACGTGCTCAGCTCGTCGAGAAAATGCGATTTAAGCAATAAAATTAAAAATGCACCTAAAATCTATACCAAACGTTGCAGGTGGTTATTTCTTCATGCGCAGCAGTCAACACGGCACTCTCTAGCTGCCAAGAGCACTTTTTACTATGCACACCCAACCAGAGTGACGGGAGGAGCACATTTCAGAAAACGTGCTCAGCTCGTCCAGACAATGCGATTTAAGCAATAAAATTAAAAATGCACCCAAAACCTAAACCAAACCTTGCAGTTGGTTATTTCTTCATGCACAGTGGTCAACGCCGCACTCTCTAGCTGCCAAGAGCACTTTTTACTATGCGCACCCAACCAGAGTGACGGGAGGAGCACATTTCAGAAAACGTGCTCAGCTCGTCCAGACAATGCGATTTAAGCAATAAAATTAAAAATGCACCCAAAACCTAAACCAAACCTTGCAGTTGGTTATTTCTTCATGCGCAGTGGTCAACGCCGCACTCTCTAGCTGCCAAGAGCACTTTTTACTATGCGCACCCAACCAGAGTGACGGGAGGAGCACATTTCAGAAAACGTGCTCAGCTCGTCGAGAAAATGCGATTTAAGCAATAAAATTAAAAATGCACCCAAAACCTAAACCAAACGTTGCAGGTGGTTATTTCTTCATGCGCAGTGGTCAACGCGGCACTCTCTAGCTGCCAAGAGCACTTTTTACTATGCACACCCAACCAGAGTGACGGGAGGAGCACATTTCAGAAAACGTGCTCAGCTCGTCGAGAAAATGCGATTTAAGCAATAAAATTAAAAATGCACCCAAAACATTAAACCAAACGTTGCAGGTGGTTATTTCTTCATGCGCAGTGGTCAACGCGGCACTCTCTAGCTGCCAAGAGCATTTTTTACTATGCGCACCCAACCAGAGTGACGGGAGGAGCGCATTTCAGGAAACGTGCTCAGCTCGTCGAGAAAATGCGATTTAAGCAATAAAATTAAAAATGCACCCAAAACCTAAAGCAAACGTTGCAGATGGTCATTTCTTCATGTGCAGCAGTCAACGCGGCACTCTCTAGCTTCCAAGAGCACTTTTTACTATGCGCACCCAACCAGAGTGACGGGAGGAGCACATTTCAGAAAACGTGCTCAGCTCGTCGAGAAAATGCGATTTAAGCAATAAAATTAAAAATGCACCTAAAAACCTAAACCAAACGTTGCAGGTGGTTATTTCTTCATGCGCAGTGATCAACGCGGCACTCTCTAGCTGCCAAGAGCACTTTTTACTATGCGCACCCAACCAGAGTGACGGGAGGAGCACATTTCAGAAAACGTGCTCAGCTCGTCGAGAAAATGCGATTTAAGCAATAAAAATAAAAATGCACCTAAAACCTAAACCAAACGCTGCAGATGGTCATTTCTTCATGCGCAGTGGTCAACGCGGCACTCTCTAGCTGCCAAGAGCACTTTTTACTATACACACCGAACCAGAGTGACGGGAGGAGCACATTCCAGAAAACGTGCTCAGCTCGTCGAGAAAATGCGATTTAAGCAATAAAATTAAAAATGCACCCAAAACCTAAAGCAAACGTTGCAGATGGTCATTTCTTCATGTGCAGTGGTCAACGCGGCACTCTCTAGCTGCCAAGAGCACTTTTTACTATGCACACCCAACCAGAGTGACGGGAGGAGCGCATTTCAGGAAACGTGCTCAGCTCGTCGAGAAAATGCGATTTAAGCAATAAAATTAAAAATGCACCCAAAACCTAAACCAAACGTTGCAGGTGGTTATTTCTTTATGCGCAGTGGTCAACGCGGCACTCTCTAGCTGCCAAGAGCACTTTTTACTATGCGCACCCAACCAGAGTGACGGGAGGAGCACATTTCAGAAAACGTGCTCAGCTCGCCGAAAAAATGCGATTTAAGCAATACAATTAAAAATGCACCTAAAACCTAAACCAAACGTTGCAGGTGGTTATTTCGTCATGCGCAGTGGTCAACGCGGCACTCTCTAGCTGCCAAGAGCACTTTTTACTATGCGCACCCACCCAGAGTGACGGGAGGAGCACATTTAAGAAAACGTGCTCAGCTCGTCGAGAAAATGCGATTTAAGCAATAAAATTAAAAATGCACCTAAAATCTATACCAAACGTTGCAGGTGGTTATTTCTTCATGCGCAGCAGTCAACACGGCACTCTCTAGCTGCCAAGAGCACTTTTTACTATGCACACCCAACCAGAGTGACGGGAGGAGCACATTTCAGAAAACGTGCTCAGCTCGTCGAGTAAATGCGATTTAAGCAATAAAATTAAAAATGCACCCAAAACCTAAACCAAACGTTGCAGGTGGTTATTTCTTCATGCGCAGTGGTCAACGCGGCACTCTCTAGCTGCCAAGAGCACTTTTTACTATGCACACCCAACCAGAGTGACGGGAGGAGCGCATTTCAGGAAACGTGCTCAGCTCGTCGAGAAAATGCGATTTAAGCAATAAAATTAAAAATGCACCCAAAACCTAAACCAAACGTTGCAGGTGGTTATTTCTTTATGCGCAGTGGTCAACGCGGCACTCTCTAGCTGCCAAGAGCACTTTTTACTATGCGCACCCAACCAGAGTGACGGGAGGAGCACATTTCAGAAAACGTGCTCAGCTCGCCGAGAAAATGCGATTTAAGCAATACAATTAAAAATGCACCTAAAACCTAAACCAAACGTTGCAGGTGGTTATTTCTTCATGCGCAGTGGTCAACGCGGAACTCTCTAGCTGCCAAGAGCACTTTTTACTATGCGCACCCACCCAGAGTGACGGGAGGAGCACATTTAAGAAAACGTGCTCAGCTCGTCGAGAAAATGCGATTTAAGCAATAAAATTAAAAATGCACCTAAAATCTATACCAAACGTTGCAGGTGGTTATTTCTTCATGCGCAGCAGTCAACACGGCACTCTCTAGCTGCCAAGAGCACTTTTTACTATGCACACCCAACCAGAGTGACGGGAGGAGCACATTTCAGAAAACGTGCTCAGCTCGTCGAGAAAATGCGATTTAAGCAATAAAATTAAAAATGCACCCAAAACATTAAACCAAACGTTGCAGGTGGTTATTTCTTCATGCGCAGTGGTCAACGCGGCACTCTCTAGCTGCCAAGAGCATTTTTTACTTTGCGCACCCAACCAGAGTGACGGGAGGAGCACATTTCAGAAAACGTGCTCAGCTCGTCGAGAAAATGCGATTTAAGCAATAAAATTAAAAATGCACCTAAAACCTAAACCAAACGTTGCAGGTGGTTATTTCTTCATGCGCAGTGGTCAACGCGGCACTCTCTAGCTGCCAAGAGCACTTTTTACTATGCGCACCCAACCAGAGTGACGGGAGGAGCACATTTCAGAAAACGTTCTCAGCTCGTCCAGAAAATGCGATTTAAGCAATAAAATTAATAATGCACCCAAAACCTAAACCAAACGTTGCAGGTGGTTATTTCTTCATATGCAGTGGTCAACGCGGAGCTCTCTAGCTGCCAAGAGCACTATTTACTATGCGCACCCAACCAGAGTGACGGGAGGAGCACATTTCAGAAAACGTGCTCAGCTCGTCCAGATAATGCGATTCCATCCATCCATCCATCCATCTTCTTCCGCTTATCCGGGGTCGGGTCGCGGGGGCAACAGCTTCAGGAGGGACTCCCAGACTTCCCTCTCCCCAGCCACTTCATCCAGCTCATCCCGGGGGATCCCAAGGCGTTCCCAGGCCAGCTGAGAGACATAGTCTCTCCAGCGCGTCCTGGGTCGTCCCCGGGGTCTCCTGCCGGTGGGACATGCCCGGAACACCTCCCCAGGGAGGCGTCCAGGAGGCATCCTGATAAGATGCCCGAGCCACCTCATCTGGCTCCTCTCAACGTGGAGGAGTAGCGACTCTACTCCGAGTCTCTCCCGGATGACCGAGCTTCTCACCCTATCTCTAAGGGAGAGCCCGGACATCCTGCGGAGAAAACTCATTTCGGCCGCTTGTATCCGAGATCTCGTTCTTTCGGTCACGACCCATAGCTCGTGACCATAGGTGAGGGTAGGAGCGTAAATCGACCGGTAAATTGAGAGCTTTGCCTTTTGGCTCAGCTCTCTCTTTACCACAACGGACCGGTACAGGGTCCGCATTACTGCCGACGCTGCACCGATCCGCCTGTCGATCTCACGCTCCATCCTCCCCTCACTCGTGAACAAGACTCCAAGATACTTGAACTCCTCCACTTGGGGCAGGATCTCATCCCCGATCCGGAGAGGGCATTCCACCCTTTTCCGATCGAGGACCATGGACTCGGATTTGGAGGTGCTGACCCTCATCCCGACCGCTTCACACTCGGCTGCGAACCGTTCCAGCGAGAGCTGGAGATCACGGCCTGAAGAAGCCAACAGCACCACGTCATCTGCAAAAAGCAGAGACGCGATGCTGAGGTCCCCAAACCGGACCCCCTCAACGCCTCGGCTGCGCCTAGAAATTCTGTCCATAAAAATTATGAACAGAATCGGTGACAAAGGGCAGCCTTGGCGGAGTCCAACCCTCACTGGGAACGAATCCGACTTACTGCCGGAAATGCGGACCAGACTCTGGCATCGGTGATACAGGGACCGAACCGCCCTTATCAGTTGGCTCGGCACCCCGTACTCCCGAAGCACCCTCCACAAAACCTCCCGAGGGACACGGTCGAACGCCTTCTCCAAGTCCACAAAACACATGTGGACTGGTTGGGCAAACTCCCATGCACCCTCGAGGATCCTGCCGAGGGTGTAGAGCTGGTCCACTGTTCCACGGCCAGGACGAAAGCCACACTGCTCCTCCTGAATCCGAGGTTCGACCTCCCGACGGACCCTCCTCTCCAGCACCCCTGAATAGACCTTACCAGGGAGGCTGAGGAGTGTGATTCCCCTGTAATTGGAACACACCCTCCGGTCCCCCTTCTTAAAGAGAGGAACCACCACCCCAGTCTGCCAATCCAGAGGCACTGTCCCCGATGTCCACGCAACGTTGTAGAGGCGTGTCAGCCATGACAGCCCCACAACATCCAGAGCCTTTAAGAACTCTGGGCGGATCTCATCCACCCCCGGGGCCTTGCCACCGAGGAGTTTTTTAACTACCTCAGTGACTTCGACCCCAGAGATTGGAGAATCCGCCTCAGAGTCTCTAGGCCCTGCTTCCTCAATGGAAGGCGTGTAGGTGGAATTGAGGAGGTCTTCGAAGTATTCTCCCCACTGACTCACGACGTCCCGAGTCGAGGTCAGCAGCACGCCATCCCCACTGTAAACAGTGTTGACGTTGCACTGCTTCCCCCTCCTGAGACGCCGGATGGTGGACCAGAATTTCCTCGAAGCCGTCCGAAAGTCATTCTCCATGGCCTCACCGAACTCCTCCCACGCCGGGGTTTTTGCCTCAGCAACCGCCGAAGCCGCGTTCCGCTTGGCCATCCGGTACCTGTCAGCTGCCTCCGGAGTCCCGCAGGCCAAAACGGCCCGATAGGACTCCTTCTTCAGCTTGACGGCATCCCTTACCGCCGGTGTCCACCAGCGGGTTCGGGGGTTGCCGCCACGACAGGCATCAACGACCTTACGGCCACAGCTCCGGTCGGCCGCCTCAACAATGGAGGCGCGGAACATGGTCCACTCAGACTCAATGTCCCCCGCCTCCCCCGGGACGTGGGAAAAGCTCTGCCGGAGGTGGGAGTTGAAGCTCTTCCTGACAGGAGATTCTGCCAGACGTTCCCAGCAGACCCTCACAGAGCGTTTGGGTCTGCCAGGTCGGACCGGCATCTTCCCCCACCATCGGAGCCAACCCACCACCAGGTGGTGATCAGTTGACAGCTCCGCCCCTCTCTTCACCCGAGTGTCCAAAACATGCGGCCGCAAATCCGATGACACGACTACAAAGTCGATCATCGAACTGCGGCCTAGGGTGTCCTGGTGCCAAGTGCACACATGGACACCCTTATGTTTGAACATGGTGTTCATTATTGAAAATCCGTGTCGAGCACAGAAGTCCAACAATAGAACACCGCTCGGGTTCAGATCAGGGGGGCCGTTCCTCCCAATCACGCCCTTCCAGGTCTCACTGTCATTGCCCACGTGAGCATTGAAGTCACACAGTAGAACGATAGAGTCCCCAGAAGGAGCGCTCTCCAGCACTTCCTCCAGGGACCCCAAGAAGGGTGGGTACTCTGAGCTGCTGTTTGGTGCATAGACACAAACAACAGTCAGGACCCGTCCCCCCACCTGAAGGCGGAGGGAGGCTACCCTCTCGTTCACCGGGGTGAACCCCAATGTGCAGGCGCCCAGCCGGGGGGCAATAAGTATACCCACACCTGCTCGACGCCTCTCACCGTGGGCAACTCCAGAGTGGAAGAGAGTCCAGCCCCTCTCGAGAGGGCTTGTACCGGAACCCAAACTGTGTGTGGAGGCTAGTCCGACTATATCTAGTCGGAATCTTTCTGCCTCACACACCAGCTCGGGCTCCTTTCCAGCCAGAGAGGTGACATTCCATGTCCCAAGAGCCAGCTTCTGCAGCCGGGGATCAGACCGCCAAGGTCCCCGCCTTTGGCTGCCGCCCAGCTCACATTGCACCCGACCCCTTCGGCCCCTCCCACAGGTGGTGAGCCCATGGGAAGGGGGACCCACGTTTCCATTTCGGGCTATGCCCGGCCGGGCCCCATGGGCGAAGGCCCGGCCACCAGACGCTCGCCTTCGAGCCCCGCCTCCAGGCCTGGCTCCAGAGGGAGGCCCCGGTGACCCGCGTCCGGGCGAGGGAAAACTAAGTCCATTTATATTACTCATCATAAGGGGCTTGTGAGCCGTGCTTTGTCTGGCCCCTCACCTAGGACCCGTTTGCCATGGGTGACCCTACCAGGGGCATGAAGCCCCCGACAACATGGCTCCTAGGATCATAGGGGCACGCAAACCCCTCCACCACGATAAGGTGACGACTCGCGGAGGGGATAATGCGATTTAAGCAATAAAATTAAAAATGCACCTAAAACCTAAACCAAACGTTGCAGGTGGTTATTTCTTCATGCGCAGTGGTCAACGCGGCACTCTCTAGCTGCCAAGAGCACTTTTTACTATGCGCACCCAACCAGAGTGACGGGAGGAGCACATTTCAGAAAACGTGCTCAGCTCGTCCAGAAAATGCGATTTAAGCAATAAAATTAAAAATGCACCTAAAACCTAAACCAAACGTTGCAGATGGTCATTTCTTCATGCGCAGTGGTCAACGCGGCACTCTCTAGCTGCCAAGAGCACTTTTTACTATGCGCACCCAACCAGAGTGACGGGAGGAGCACATTCCAGAAAACGTGCTCAGCTCGTCGAGAAAATGCGATTTAAGCAATAAAATTAAAAATGCACCCAAAACCTAAACCAAACGTTGCAGATGGTCATTTCTTCATGCGCAGTGGTCAACGTGGCACTCTCTAGCTGCCAAGAGCACTTTTGACTATGCGCACCCAACCAGAGTGACGGGAGGAGCACATTTCAGAAAACGTGCTCAGCTCGCTGAGAAAATGCGATTTAAGCAATAAAATTAAAAATGCACCCAAAACCTAAACCAAACGTTGCAGGTGGTTATTTCTTCATGCGCAGTGGTCAACGCGGCACTCTCTAGCTGCCAAGAGCACTTTTTACTATGCACACCCAACCAGAGTGACGGGAGGAGCGCATTTCAGAAAACGTGCTCAGCTCGACGAGAAAATGCGATTTAAGCAATAAAATTAAAAATGCACCCAAAACCTATACCAAACGTTGCAGGTGGTTATTTCTTCATGCGCAGTGGTCAACGCGGCACTCTCTAGCTGCCAAGAGCACTTTTTACTATGCACACCCAACCAGAGTGACGGGAGGAGCGCATTTTAGAACACGTGCTCAGCTCGACGACAAAATGCAATTTAAGCAATAAAATTAAAAATGCACCCAAAACCTAAACCAAACGTTGCAGGTGGTTATTTCTTCATGCGCAGTGGTCAACGCGGCACTCTCTAGCTGCCAAGAGCACTTTTTACAATGCGCACCCAACCAGAGTGACGGGAGGAGCACATTTCAGAAAACGTGCTCAGCTCGTCGAGAAAATGCGATTTAAGCAATAAAATTAAAAATGCACCTAAAACCTAAACCAAACGTTGCAGGTGGTTATTTCTTCATGCGCAGCAGTCAACGCGGCACTCTCTAGCGGCCAAGAGCACTTTTTACTATGCGCACCCAACCAGAGTGACGGGAGGAGCACATTTCAGAAAACGTGCTCAGCTCGTCGAGAAAATGTGATTTAAGCAATAAAATTAAAAATGCACCTAAAACATAAACCAAATGTTGCAGGTGGTTATTTCTTCATATGCAGCAGTCAACGCGGCACTCTCTAGCTGCCAAGAGCACTTTTTACTATGCGCACCCAACCAGAGTGACGGGAGGAGCACATTTCAGAAAACGTGCTCAGCTCGTCGAAAAAATGCGATTTAAGCAATAAAATTAAAAATGCACCTAAAAACCTAAACCAAACGTTGCAGGTGGTTATTTCTTCATGCGCATTGGTCAACGCGGCACTCTCTAGCTGCCAAGAGCACTTTTTACTATGTGCACCCAACCAGAGTGACGTGAGGAGCACATTTCAAAAAACGTGCTCAACTCGTCGAGAAAATGCGATTTAAGCAATAAAATTAAAAATGCACCCAAAACCGAAACCAAACGTTGCAGATGGTCATTTCTTCATGCGCAGTGGTCAACGCGGCACTCTCTAGCTGCCAAGAGCACTTTTTACTATGCACACCCAACCAGAGTGACGGGAGGAGCACATTTCAGAAAACGTGCTCAGCTCGTCGAGAAAATGCGATTTAAGCAATAAAATTAAAAATGCACCCAAAACATTAAACCAAACGTTGCAGGTGGTTATTTCTTCATGCGCAGTGGACAACGCGGCACTCTCTAGCTGCCAAGAGCATTTTTTACTATGCGCACCCAACCAGAGTGAAGGGAGGAGCACATTTCAGAAAACGTGCTCAGCTCGTCGAGAAAATGCGATTTAAGCAATAAAATTAAAAATGCACCTAAAACCTAAACCAAACGTTGCAGGTTGTTATTTCTTCATGCGCAGTGGTCAACGCGGCACTCTCTAGCTGCCAAGAGCACTTTTTACTATGCGCACCCAACCAGAGTGACGGGAGGAGCACATTTCAGAAAACGTGCTCAGCTCGTCGAGAAAATGCGATTTAAGCAATAAAATTAAAAATGCACCTAAAACCTAAACCAAACGTTGCAGGTGGTTATTTCTTCGTGCGCAGCAGTCAACGCGGCACTCTCTAGCTGCCAAGAGCACTTTTTACTATGCGCACCCAACCAGATTGACGGGAGGAGCACATTTCAGAAAACGTGCTCAGCTCGTCGAGTAAATGCAATATAAGCAATAAAATTAAAAATGCACCCAAAACCTAAACCAAACGTTGCAGGTGGTTATTTCTTCATGCGCAGCAGTCAACGCGGCACTCTCTAGCTGCCAAGAGCACTTTTTACTATGCGCACCCAACCAGAGTGACGGGAGGAGCACATTTCAGAAAACGTGCTCAGCTCGTCGAGAAAATGCGATTTAAGCAATAAAATTAAAAATGCACCTAAAACCTAAACCAAACGTTGCAGATGGTCATTTCTTCATGCGCAGTGGTCAACGCGGCACTCTCTAGCTGCCAAGAGCACTTTTTACTATGCGCACCCAACCAGAGTGACGGGAGGAGCACATTTCAGAAAACGTGCTCAGCTCGTCGAGAAAATGCGATTTAAGCAATAAAATTAAAAATGCACCCAAAACCTAAACCAAACGTTGCAGATGGTCAATTTCTTCATGCGCAGTGTTCAACGCGGCACTCTCTAGCTGCCAAGAGCACTTTTTACTATGCGCACCCAACCAGAGTGAAGGGAGGAGCACATTTCAGAAAACGTGCTCAGCTCGTCGAGAAAATGCGATTTAAGCAATAAAATTAAAAATGCACCCAAAACCTAAACCAAACGTTGCAGATGGTCAATTTCTTCATGCGCAGTGGTCAACGCGGCACTCTCTAGCTGCCAAGAGCACTTTTTACTATGCACACCCAACCAGAGTGACGGGAGGAGCACATTTCTGAAAACGTGCTCAGCTCGACGAGAAAATGCGATTTAAGCAATAAAATTAAAAATGCACCCAAAACCTAAACCAAACGTTGCAGGTGGTTATTTCTTCATGCGCAGTGGTCAACGCGGCACTCTCTAGCTGCCAAGAGCACTTTTTACAATGCGCACCCAACCAGAGTGACGGGAGGAGCACATTTCAGAAAACGTGCTCAGCTCGTCGAGAAAATGCGATTTAAGCAATAAAATTAAAAATGCACCTAAAACCTAAACCAAACGTTGCAGGTGGTTATTTCTTCATGCGCAGCAGTCAACGCGGCACTCTCTAGCGGCCAAGAGCACTTTTTACTATGCGCACCCAACCAGAGTGACGGGAGGAGCACATTTCAGAAAACGTGCTCAGCTCGTCGAGAAAATGTGATTTAAGCAATAAAATTAAAAATGCACCTAAAACCTAAACCAAATGTTGCAGGTGGTTATTTCTTCATATGCAGCAGTCAACGCGGCACTCTCTAGCTGCCAAGAGCACTTTTTACTATGCGCACCCAACCAGAGTGACGGGAGGAGCACATTTCAGAAAACGTGCTCAGCTCGTCGAAAAAATGCGATTTAAGCAATAAAATTAAAAATGCACCTAAAAACCTAAACCAAACGTTGCAGGTGGTTATTTCTTCATGCGCAATGGTCAACGCGGCACTCTCTAGCTGCCAAGAGCACTTTTTACTATGTGCACCCAACCAGAGTGACGTGAGGAGCACATTTCAAAAAACGTGCTCAACTCGTCGAGAAAATGCGATTTAAGCAATAAAATTAAAAATGCACCCAAAACCGAAACCAAACGTTGCAGATGGTCATTTCTTCATGCGCAGTGGTCAACGCGGCACTCTCTAGCTGCCAAGAGCACTTTTTACTATGCACACCCAACCAGAGTGACGGGAGGAGCACATTTCAGAAAACGTGCTCAGCTCGTCGAGAAAATGCGATTTAAGCAATAAAATTAAAAATGCACCCAAAACATTAAACCAAACGTTGCAGGTGGTTATTTCTTCATGCGCAGTGGACAACGCGGCACTCTCTAGCTGCCAAGAGCATTTTTTACTATGCGCACCCAACCAGAGTGAAGGGAGGAGCACATTTCAGAAAACGTGCTCAGCTCGTCGAGAAAATGCGATTTAAGCAATAAAATTAAAAATGCACCTAAAACCTAAACCAAACGTTGCAGGTTGTTATTTCTTCATGCGCAGTGGTCAACGCGGCACTCTCTAGCTGCCAAGAGCACTTTTTACTATGCGCACCCAACCAGAGTGACGGGAGGAGCACATTTCAGAAAACGTGCTCAGCTCGTCGAGAAAATGCGATTTAAGCAATAAAATTAAAAATGCACCTAAAACCTAAACCAAACGTTGCAGGTGGTTATTTCTTCGTGCGCAGCAGTCAACGCGGCACTCTCTAGCTGCCAAGAGCACTTTTTACTATGCGCACCCAACCAGATTGACGGGAGGAGCACATTTCAGAAAACGTGCTCAGCTCGTCGAGTAAATGCAATATAAGCAATAAAATTAAAAATGCACCCAAAACCTAAACCAAACGTTGCAGGTGGTTATTTCTTCATGCGCAGCAGTCAACGCGGCACTCTCTAGCTGCCAAGAGCACTTTTTACTATGCGCACCCAACCAGAGTGACGGGAGGAGCACATTTCAGAAAACGTGCTCAGCTCGTCGAGAAAATGCGATTTAAGCAATAAAATTAAAAATGCACCTAAAACCTAAACCAAACGTTGCAGATGGTCATTTCTTCATGCGCAGTGGTCAACGCGGCACTCTCTAGCTGCCAAGAGCACTTTTTACTATGCGCACCCAACCAGAGTGACGGGAGGAGCACATTTCAGAAAACGTGCTCAGCTCGTCGAGAAAATGCGATTTAAGCAATAAAATTAAAAATGCACCCAAAACCTAAACCAAACGTTGCAGATGGTCAATTTCTTCATGCGCAGTGTTCAACGCGGCACTCTCTAGCTGCCAAGAGCACTTTTTACTATGCGCACCCAACCAGAGTGAAGGGAGGAGCACATTTCAGAAAACGTGCTCAGCTCGTCGAGAAAATGCGATTTAAGCAATAAAATTAAAAATGCACCCAAAACCTAAACCAAACGTTGCAGATGGTCAATTTCTTCATGCGCAGTGGTCAACGCGGCACTCTCTAGCTGCCAAGAGCACTTTTTACTATGCACACCCAACCAGAGTGACGGGAGGAGCACATTTCTGAAAACGTGCTCAGCTCGACGAGAAAATGCGATTTAAGCAATAAAATTAAAAATGCACCCAAAACCTAAAACAAACGTTGCAGGTGGTTATTTATTCATGCGCAGTGGTCAACGCGGCACTCTCTAGCTGCCAAGAGCACTTTTTACTATGCGCACCCAACCAGAGTGACGGGAGGAGCACATTTCAGAAAACGTGCTCAGCTCGACGAGAAAATGCGATTTAAGCAATAAAATTAAAAATGCACCCAAAACCTAAACCAAACGTTGCAGGTGGTTATTTGTTCATGCGCAGTGGTCAACGCGGCACTCTCTAGCTGCCAAGAGCACTTTTTACTATGCGCACCCAACCAGAGTGACGGGAGGAGCACATTTCAGAAAACGTGCTCAGCTCGTCGAGAAAATGCGATTTAAGCAATAAAATTAAAAATGCACGTAAAACCTAAACCAAGCGTTGCAGGTGGTTATTTCTTCATGTGCAGCAGTCAACGCGGCACTCTCTAGCTGCCAAGAGCACTTTTTACTATGCGCAGCCAACCAGAGTGACGGGAGGAGCACATTTCAGAAAACGTGCTCAGCTCGTCGAGAAAATGCGATTTAAGCAATAAAATTAAAAATGCACCCAAAACCTAAACCAAACGTTGAAGGTGGTTATTTCTTCATGCGCAGTGGTCAACGCGGCACTCTCTAGCTACCAAGAGCACTTTTTACTATGCGCACCAAACCAGAGTGACGGGAGGAGCACATTTCAGAAAACGTGCTCAGCTCGTCGAGAAAATGCGATTTAAGCAATAAAATTAAAAATGCACCTAAAACCTAAACCAAACGTTGCAAATCAAAGTCAAAGTCAAAGTCAAAGTCTCCTTTACTGTCAATTCCTCCGCATGTCAAGACACACAAAGAGATCGAAATTACGTTTCTCACTATCCCAGGGTGACAAGACAGAGTTCACAACGCACATACAAGTAAACAACACAGGAAAAATAACACAATAAGTCAACATCAATGAACAATAAGCGTGATAGCACGCTAGCCGCTCCCGATGCACGGCAGACTCCGGTAAGATGACAGTCAACCAGGCCACTGTGAACACGAGCACACAGCAGGCACGCACTGTCCGGTTCGTGGATCCTATCAGGCGAACGCAACCCATCTTGTCCCGCGAACGAACGTACGCCAGGAGAATGGAAGGCACGGCTGAGCGAGCTGGGTTGGCCGCAAGCCTGGCCCGACGTCTCCGCACTGGCCCCTCTCCCGCTGCCTCGCAGACCCGCTGCCGACGCATCCCAACAATGCTCCAGGACGGAGCAGTCCGAGCTCAGGACGCAGTCCAACCGGGGGAGGAAGAGCAGGCCAGTCCGGCGTCGCTCCATGACGAAGCAGTCCGAACGCCCTTAATCTCTCTGCACCAAAGTCCAGAACGCCATAAAACCCACTTCCGCCGATGTTGAGCAGAACATGCCCGCCGCACTAGTAGCACGACGTATCACACGAGACGAATACACACAAAACTGCCGGACAAACACTCAGTAAACACTCACAAAACACTGAACGGGACAAATGGTCATTTCTTCATGCGCAGTGGTCAACGCAGCACTCTCTAGTTGCCAAGAGCACTTTTTACTATGCGCACCCAACCAGAGTGACGGGAGGAGCACATTTCAGAAAACGTGCTCAGCTCGACGAGAAAGTGCGATTTAAGCAAAAAAATTAAAAATGCACCCAAAACCTAAACCAAACGTTGCAGGTGGTTATTTCTTCATGCGCAGTGGTCAACGCGGCACTCTCTAGCTGCCAAGAGCACTTTTTACTATGCGCACCCTACCAGAGTGACGGGAGGAGCACATTTCAGAAAACGTGCTCAGCTCGTCGAGAAAATGCGATTTAAGCAATAAAATTAAAAATGCACCTAAAACCTAAACCAAACGTTGCAGGTGGTTATTTCTTCATGCGCAGCAGTCAACGCGGCACTCTCTAGCTGCCGAGAGCACTTTTTACTATGCGCACACAACCAGAGTGACGGGATGAGCACATTTCAGAAAACGTGCTCAGCTCGTCGAGAAAATGCAGTTTAAGCAATAAAAATAAAAATGCACCTAAAACCTAAACCAAACGTTGCAAATGGTCATTTCTTCATGCGCAGTGGTCAACGCGGCACTCTCTAGTTGCCAAGAGCACTTTTTACTATTCGCACCCAACCAGAGTGACGGGAGGAGCACATTTCAGAAAACGTGCTCAGCTCGTCGAGAAAATGCGATTTAAGCAATAAAATTAAAAATGCACCTAAAACCTAAACCAAACGTTGCAGATGGTTATTTCTTCATGCGCAGTGGTCAACGCGGCACTCTCTAGCTGCCAAGAGTGTCACGTCGCCCCCAACTGCTCCACTATGTGTCTGTCTTGGGTTCTGTCTGTGTGCTCGCCCCTCCCCTCCTGTGTGCCCATGATCAGTGTGATTGTTCCCACCTGCCTCTCGTTACCTGTCGTGTATAAAAGTCCTGTCTGCCCCTCACTCCCTGTCGGATCATTGGTATTGGTATTGGTATTGTTATTGGGTTGGTTTTGGTCATTGGTTTTGGTTCCTGTCGTTCGGTGTGTTGTCCTGTCTTGGTGCCGTCATGTCCTGCTGTCTTGTTTCACGTCCCGGTCAGTCAGTCAAGTTATTGTTTGCTATGTCATGTCAGTTGCCTTTTGAGTTCCGCCAATAAACCCTGGTCCAAGCTGCACTTGGTCGTCCTGCTCCATGCTGCACCACAACCGACCGTGACAAAGAGCACTTTTTACTATGCGCACCCAACCAGAGTGACGGGAGGAGCACATTTCAGAAAACGTGCTCAGCTCGTCCAGAAAATGCGATTTAAGCAATAAAATTAAAAATGCACCCAAAACCTAAACCAAACGTTGCAGGTGGTTATTTCTTCATGCGCAGTGGTCAACGCGGCACTCTCTAGCTGCCAAGAGCACTTTTTACTATGCGCATCCAACCAGAGTGACGGGAGGAGCACATTTCAGAAAAGGTGCTCAGCTCGTCGAGAAAATGCGATTTAAGCAATAAAATTAAAAATGCACCTAAAACCTAAACCAAACGTTGCAGGTGGTTATTTCTTCATGCGCAGCAGTCAACGCGGCACTCTCTAGCTGCCAAGAGCACTTTTTACTATGCGCACCCAACCAGAGTGACGGGAGGAGCACATTTCAGAAAACGTGCTCAGCTCGTCGAGAAAATGCGATTTAAGCAATAAAATTAAAAATGCACCTAAAACCTAAACCAAACGTTGCAGGTGGTTATTTCTTCATGCGCAGCAGTCAACGCGGCACTCTCTAGCTGCCAAGAGCACTTTTTACTATGCGCACCCAACCAGAGTGACGGGAGGAGCACGTTTCAGAAAACGTGCTCAGCTCGTCGAGAAAATGCGATTTAAGCAATAAAATTAAAAATGCACCTAAAACCTAAACCAAACGTTGCAGGTGGTTATTTCTTCATGCGCAGTGGTCAACGCGGCACTCTCTAGCTGCCAAGAGCATATTTTACTATGCGCACCCAACCAGAGTGACGGGAGGGGCATATTTCAGAAAACGTGCTCAGCTCGTCGAGAAAATGCGATTTAAGCAATAAAATTAAAAATGCACCTAAAACCTAAACCAAACGTTGCAGATGGTCATTTCTTCATGCTCAGTGGTCAACGCGGCACTCTCTAGCTGCCAAGAGCACTTTTTACTATGCGCACCCAACCAGAGTGACGGGAGGAGCACATTTCAGAAAACGTGCTCAGCTTGTCCAGAAAATGCGATTTAAGCAATAAAATTAAAAATGCACCCAAAACCTAAACCAAACGTTGCAGGTGGTTATTTCTTCATGCGCAGTGGTCAACGCGGCACTCTCTAGCTGCCAAGAGCACTTTTTACTATGCTCACCCAACCAGAGTGACGGGAGGAGCACATTTCAGAAAACGTGCTCAGGTCGACGAGGAAATGCGATTTAAGCAATAAAATTAAAAATGCACCTAAAACCTAAACCAAACGTTGCAGGTGGTTATTTCTTCATGCGCAATGGTCAACGCGGCACTCTCTAGCTGCCAAAAATACTTTTTACTATGCGCACCCGACCAGAGTGACGGGAGGAGCACATTTCAGAAAACGTGCTCAGCTCGACGAGAAAATACGATTTAAGCAATAAAATTAAAAATGCACCCAAAACCTAAACCAAACGTTGCCGGTGGTTATTTCTTCATGCTCAGTGGTCAACGCGGCACTCTCTAGCTGCCAAGAGCACTTTTTACTATGCGCACCCAACCAGAGTGACGGGAGGAGCACATTTCAGAAAACGTGCTCAGCTCGTCGAGAAAATGCGATTTAAGCAATAAAATTAAAAATGCACCCAAAACCTAAACCAAACGTTGCAGGTGGTTATTTCTTCATGCGCAGTGGTCAACGCGGCACTCTCTAGCTGCCAAGAGCACTTTTTACTATGCGCACCCAACCAGAGTGACGGGAGGAGCACATTTCAGAAAACGTGCTCAGCTCGTCGAGAAAATGCGATTTAAGCAATACAATTAAAAATGCACTAAAAACCTAAACCAAACGTTGCCGATGGTCATTTCTTCATGCGCAGTGGTCAACGCGGCGCACTCTAGCTGCCAAGAGCACTTTTTACTATGCGCACCCTACCAGAGTGACGGGAGGAGCACATTTCAGAAAACGTGCTCAGCTCGTCGAGAAAATGCGATTTAAGCAATAAAATTAAAAATGCACCTAAAACCTAAACCAAACGTTGCAGGTGGTTATTTCTTCATGCGCAGCAGTCAACGCGGCACTCTCTAGCTGCCAAGAGCACTTTTTACTATGCGCACCCAACCAGAGTGACGGGAGGAGCACATTTCAGAAAACGTGCTCAGCTCGTCGAGAAAATGCAATTTAAGCAATAAAATTAAAAATGCACCTAAAACC
The DNA here is from genome assembly GCF_024217435.2 of Syngnathus scovelli. Taxonomy (NCBI): domain Eukaryota; kingdom Metazoa; phylum Chordata; class Actinopteri; order Syngnathiformes; family Syngnathidae; genus Syngnathus; species Syngnathus scovelli. The sequence goes on along the minus strand of NW_026061342.1, from coordinate 1,294,673 downwards.
TAAACCAAACGTTGCAGGTGGTTATTTCTTCATGCGCAGTGGTCAACGCGGCACTCTCTAGCTGCCAAAAATACTTTTTACTATGCGCACCCGACCAGAGTGACGGGAGGAGCACATTTCAGAAAACGTGCTCAGCTCGACGAGAAAATACGATTTAAGCAATAAAATTAAAAATGCACCCAAAACCTAAACCAAACGTTGCCGGTGGTTATTTCTTCATGCTCAGTGGTCAACGCGGCACTCTCTAGCTGCCAAGAGCACTTTTTACTATGCGCACCCAACCAGAGTGACGGGAGGAGCACATTTCAGAAAACGTGCTCAGCTCGTCGAGAAAATGCGATTTAAGCAATAAAATTAAAAATGCACCCAAAACCTAAACCAAACGTTGCAGGTGGTTATTTCTTCATGCGCAGTGGTCAACGCGGCACTCTCTAGCTGCCAAGAGCACTTTTTACTATGCGCACCCAACCAGAGTGACGGGAGGAGCACATTTCAGAAAACGTGCTCAGCTCGTCGAGAAAATGCGATTTAAGCAATACAATTAAAAATGCACTAAAAACCTAAACCAAACGTTGCCGATGGTCATTTCTTCATGCGCAGTGGTCAACGCGGCGCACTCTAGCTGCCAAGAGCACTTTTTACTATGCGCACCCTACCAGAGTGACGGGAGGAGCACATTTCAGAAAACGTGCTCAGCTCGTCGAGAAAATGCGATTTAAGCAATAAAATTAAAAATGCACCTAAAACCTAAACCAAACGTTGCAGGTGGTTATTTCTTCATGCGCAGCAGTCAACGCGGCACTCTCTAGCTGCCAAGAGCACTTTTTACTATGCGCACCCAACCAGAGTGACGGGAGGAGCACATTTCAGAAAACGTGCTCAGCTCGTCGAGAAAATGCAATTTAAGCAATAAAATTAAAAATGCACCTAAAACCTAAACCAAACGTTGCAGGTGGTTATTTCTTCATGCGCAGTGGTCAACGCGGCACTCTCTAGCTGCCAAGAGCACTTTTTACTATGCGCACCCAACCAGAGTGACGGGAGGAGCACATTTCAGAAAACGTGCTCAGCTCGTCGAGAAAATGCAATTTAAGCAATAAAATTAAAAATGCACCCAAAACCTAAACCAAACGTTGCAGGTGGTTATTTATTCATGCGCAGTGGTCAACGCGGCACTCTCTAGCTGCCAAGAGTGTTAAGGATCGGACAGTACAGCCAAGTGCGTAACGACGGACTTTATTTGAAGGGGATGATGGGAACAGCTGGCGCTGGAGCGGCGATCGGGCTGGAGAGGACAACGATTCTGCGAGGGTTTCGAGTAGTCAAGTGAGTCAATTCTCTCCGGGATTGATGAGCGAAGCAGCATCAAGGGACAGACTGGCACTCGGGTCTGCGCTGGCGGCGCTGATATAGCGCTGGCCATGAACCCGTGGCAGGTGACGGTGATCCCACTGACAGGGGGGCGTGGTCCCGTCGCAGGTGGCACCAGCACGTGACAGAACCCCCCCCACAAGGGACGGCTCCCGACGTCCCCAGGAACCGAAAATAACAAAACAAAAAAAACTAAAAGGAAGGCACTACCCCGGGTGGCCAGGTGGAGGGGTCAGCACACCGCTGAAACGTCCGACACCTCGCCAGACGCAGGATCGACGGGCGCGGGGGCAGAAGACCCCGGTACCAGTGGGCAAGACCACCCTGGACCCTCACCCCTGGTCCCCCCCGTCCCTCCTCGGGCGCCCGCGCCGAGGACCCGGTTGGTCCGGATGACAGCGATGGAACTCCGTGATGAGCGAACGGTCGAGTATCCAGCGGCTCGGAATCCAGGAGCGGTGCGCGTCGTCATAACCCTCCCAGTCCACGAGGTATTGTAGGCCCCGACCACGCCGCCGCGATCGGAGCAGGGAGCGGACAGCGTAAGCCGGGCCCCCATCGACGAGCTGGGGCGGCGGCGGCGGAACGGGCGCCGGCGCCAACGCGCTTTCATGGATGGGCCGCACACGGGACACGTGGAACGTGGGATGAACCTTCATGGAGTCTGGAAGGAGCAGACGGACTGCGGCCGGGCCAATCACCTTCTGGATAGGGAACGGTCCCACAAAGCGGGGCGCCAGTTTGCGGGATCCCGCTCGCAGCGGCAAATCCCGCGTCGAGAGCCACACACGCTGCCCCACTCTGTACTCCGGAGCCGGCGTCCGGTGCTTGTTCGCCTGGCGGGCGTAGCCTGAAACAGAGCGGAGAAGAGTGGCCCGGCCCCTCGCCCAGGCACGATGACAACGGCGGACACAAGCCTGGGCCGACGGGCACGCCGCACCACGCTCCTGGTGGGCGAACAAGGGTGGCTGGTACCCGAAGACGCAGTGGAAAGGCGAAAGTCCCGTGGCCGAGCTGGGAAGGGAATTGTGGGCGTACTCTACCCAGGGAAGCTGTTGTACCCACCCGCGCTGGTCTCCGGCGGCCATGCATCGGAGAGACCTGCCCAGTTCCTGGTTCAGGCGCTCCGCTTGACCGTTGGACTGAGGGTGAAACCCCGAGGAGAGGCTGGCCGTGGCGCCGAGGAGTCGGCAGAACTCCGTCCAGAAGGCGGAAGCGAATTGAGGTCCTCGGTCTGACACGATGTCTCGTGGGAGACCGTGGTGACGAAACACCTCCCGCACCATGATGGACGCTGTCTGCTTTGCAGATGGGAGCCTAGGCAGAGGGATGAAATGCGTCATCTTGCTAAAACGGTCTACCACCGTGAGGACCACCGTGTTTCCCTCTGAGGGGGGGAGGCCCGTGACAAAGTCGATCGACAGGTGAGACCAGGGACGCTGGGGAACCGGCAAGGGTTGAAGCAGCCCGGCCGGAGGACGAGTAGGCGTCTTGTAGCGGTTACAGATTGAGCAGACTCTGACGTAGTCGCTGGTGTCCACTTGCCAGGTGGGCCACCAGAAACGCTGTGCCACCACGTACCTCGTGCGTGCAGCGCCGGGATGACAGGCCAGGCGTGAGTCGTGCGCCCATTGCAGCACGGCCGATCGCAGGCCTTCCGGGACGAACAGGCGACCCTCCGGGCAGTTGCTGGGGCCGGGTTGATCGCGTGATGCGGCTTCCACTTGGCGTTCGATCTCCCATGTAAGAGCCGCCACCCGAACCGAGCTCGGGAGGATAGTGGGAGGCGGACCCTGTCCCTCCTCCCCACCAGGAAACAAACGCGACAGGGCGTCCGCCTTCGCGTTACGGGAACCCGGTCTGTAGGAAAGAGAGAACTCAAACCGGTCAAAGAACAGAGCCCACCGTGCCTGTCTCGCGTTCAGTCTCTTGGCCGATCTCAGATACTCCAAGTTGCGGTGGTCGGTCCAGACAATGAACGGAGTGGTGGCGCCCTCCAGCCAATGTCGCCACTCCTCCAAAGCCAACTTGACGGCGAGGAGCTCCCGATTACCGATGTCATAGTTCCGTTCTGAGGCTGACAAACGGCGAGAAAAGAAGGCGCACGGATGGAGACGATCGTCCTGGCGGCTGCGTCGAGACAACACCGCCCCGACACCCACGTTCGAGGCGTCCACTTCGACCACGAACTGTCTGTCGGGATCGGGAACTCTGAGGATGGGAGCGGATGTGAACCTCCTCTTAAGCTCCTGAAATGCTTGTTCTGCCCGTTCTGTCCATTTGTATGGAGAGGCGGGGCTGGTAAGGGCGGTGAGTGGCGCGGCCGCCGTGCTGTACCCACGGATAAAACGGCGATAAAAGTTCGCGAAACCCAAGAATTGTTGCAGCCGCTTGCGTGTCTCGGGAACAGGCCATGACGTGACCGCCTCCACCTTCCCAGGGTCCATTTCGATGGATCCCTCACGCACCACGTAGCCGAGGAATTTGACAGAGGAGGCGTGGAACTCGCACTTCTCTGCCTTCACGTAGAGCGAATTCTCTAGGAGGCGTCGCAGCACCGCCCGGACATGCTTGATGTGTTCAGGGAGCGAGCGGGAGAAGATGAGGATGTCGTCCAAATAAACGAACACAAATTTGTCCAGCATGTCTCGTAACACGTCGTTTATCAGTGACTGGAAAACTGCTGGGGCGTTGGTGAGCCCAAACGGGACCACCAAGTACTCGTAGTGTCCGCTCGGGGTGTTGAAAGCCGTCTTCCACTCGTCTCCCTCCCGGATGCGGATCAGGTGGTAGGCGTTGCGAAGATCCAGCTTGGTGAAGATGGTGGCACCCTGAAGGCTCTCAAAGGCGGAAGAAAGAAGAGGCAGAGGGTATCGGTTCTTTACGGTGATTGCGTTTATTCCCCGGTAGTCGATACACGGACGGAGCGTGCCCTCCTTCTTCTTCACGAAGAAAAATCCCGCTCCCGCAGGTGAAGAGGACGGCCGTATGATGCCGGCTGCCAGGGACTCCCGGATGTACTCCTCCATAGCCCGGCGCTCAGGGGCGGACAGGGAGTAGACGCGCCCCTTGGGAGGGAAGGTGCCGGGCAACAGGTTGATGGCGCAATCGTAGGACCGGTGTGGAGGAAGAGAAGCGGCCCTGGCTTTACTAAAAACCTCCTTGAGTTCGTGATAAACTGCTGGGACATTGGAGATGTCGGGACTGTACCTGGGCGGGGCTCTGCCGAGTGGGCTGGTGGCCGCCTTCAGGCACACTCGATGGCAGCGTTCGCTCCACTGCCGTACAACCCCCACCTCCCAGTCCAGCACCGGGTTGTGCTGCCGCAACCAAGGGTGCCCCAGGATGAGCTGCTGTCCTGGGAGGGAAAGAAGAAAAAACTGGATGGTCTCGTGGTGATTGCCGGAGAGCAGTATCTTAACCGGTTCTGTCACGAACGCCACCTCGCCAATCAGGCGGCCATCAATGGCACGCGCGGGAATGGGCGGGCTCAGAGGGAGGAAGCCGACACCCCACCGACGCGCCAGGCTAATGTCCATGATGTTCCCCTCCGCGCCGGAATCCACCAAGGCTGCCACGTTCTGGTCGCCCCCCGCAAGCCGGACACGTGCCTGCAGCGTGAGCGTGCTGGGACTGGGAGAGCCGGTGCTGGTCGAGCTCACGCGGATCCCCCGACGCCGCGTGAGCTCCGGCCTTTTAGCGGGCACCCCGCCACCCGATGGCCCCTCCTCCCCACAGTAAAAACACAAGCCCAGCGAGAGGCGTCGACGGTGCTCCTCCGAGGAGACCCGAGCCCCTCCCAGATCCATGGGCTCGGCGGGTGGAGTGGTGGGCGGGTCCCCAGCAGACGGAGGAATGTGGCCACGCGGATTCCGCGGGGACCTCCTCTCCCGATCGCGCCGCCGCGTCCGGATCCGCCGGTCTACTCGGGCCGCCAAGTCCATCGCGCCCTTCAGGGTTCGCGGACGATCGTACGACACCAGTTCGTCCTTCATATAATCCGCGAGGCCATTTAGGAACGTGCTGACGAGCGCTGGCGCGTTCCATCCGCTGCTGCCGGCCAACGTCTGGAATTTAAGGGCGTACTCCGCGACCGATCGGCTACCCTGACGCAGCGTCGCCAGTTCCTCGGCGGCGTCTTCGGCGGCGGATCCCAGGTCGAACAGGAAGAGCAATTCCTCTGCGAAGGCGTCGAAGGAATCGCATGCCGGGGCCATCCGTTCATACTCTGCCAAACCCCATAGCCGCGCCTCGCCCGTGAGGTGGGTTAGAACGAAACCGACCTTGGCTGATTCTGACGCAAACGTGACGGGCTGGAGGCTGAACATTATGCGACAGTTGGTCACAAACGCCCTCACGTGCTTGGGATCGCCGTTGAACTTTTCAATGTTGCCGAGGCGGGGCTCCGGGACGTCCACGAGCCTCCTGGCCTCGGCAGACGGGCGGTGCGGGGGTGCCGTGACAACCGGGGACGCAGCCACCGACAGTCTCTGGAGGGCTTTGGCCATCTCCTGCTGCTGCAGCTGTTGTTGCTGACCAACCTCGATCAGGTTCCGGATGTCGGCGGACAGGCTGCTGATGACGGTCTCGGCTCGCTCCAGTCGGCCCAATGCCGTCTCGTCGTTCGCTGACTGCATCGTGTTGGCCAGTCTGTACTGTTAAGGATCGGACAGTACAGCCAAGTGCGTAACGACGGACTTTATTTGAAGGGGATGATGGGAACAGCTGGCGCTGGAGCGGCGATCGGGCTGGAGAGGACAACGATTCTGCGAGGGTTTCGAGTAGTCAAGTGAGTCAATTCTCTCCGGGATTGATGAGCGAAGCAGCATCAAGGGACAGACTGGCACTCGGGTCTGCGCTGGCGGCGCTGATATAGCGCTGGCCATGAACCCGTGGCAGGTGACGGTGATCCCACTGACAGGGGGGCGTGGTCCCGTCGCAGGTGGCACCAGCACGTGACAAAGAGCACTTTTTACTATGCGAACCCAACCAGAGTGACGGGAGGAGCACATTTCAGAAAACGTGCTCAGCACGTCGAGAAAATGCGATTTAAGCAATAAAATTAAAAATGCACCTAAAACCTAAACCAAACGTTGCAGGTGGTTATTTCTTCATGCGCAGCAGTCAACGCGGCACTCTCTAGCTGCCAAGAGCACTTTTTACTATGCGCACCCAACCAGAGTGACGGGAGGAGCACATTTCAGAAAACGTGCTCAGCTCGTCGAGAAAATGCAATTTAAGCAATAAAATTAAAAATGCACCTAAAACCTAAACCAAACGTTGCAGGTGGTTATTTCTTCATGCGCAGTGGTCAACGCGGCACTCTCTAGCTGCCAAGAGCACTTTTTACTATGCGCACCCAACCAGAGTGACGGGAGGAGCACATTTCAGAAAACGTGCTCAGCTCGTCGAGAAAATGCAATTTAAGCAATAAAATTAAAAATGCACCCAAAACCTAAACCAAACGTTGCAGGTGGTTATTTATTCATGCGCAGTGGTCAACGCGGCACTCTCTAGCTGCCAAGAGCACTTTTTACTATGCGAACCCAACCAGAGTGACGGGAGGAGCACATTTCAGAAAACGTGCTCAGCACGTCGAGAAAATGCGATTTAAGCAATAAAATTAAAAATGCACCTAAAACCTAAACCAAACGTTGCAGGTGGTTATTTCTTCATGCGCAGCAGTCAACGCGGCACTCTAGCTGCCAAGAGCACTTTTTACTATGCGCACCCAACCAGAGTGACGGGAGGAGCACATTTCAGAAAACGTGCTCAGCTCGACGAGGAAATGCGATTTAAGCAATAAAATTAAAAATGCACCTAAAACCTAAACCAAACGTTGCAGGTAGTTATTTCTTCATGCGCAGTATTCATCGCGGCACTCTCTAGCTGCCAAGAGCACTTTTTACTATGCGCACCCAACCAGAGTGACGGGAGGAGCACATTTCAGAAAACGTGCTCAGCTCGTCGAGAAAATACGATTTAAGCAATAAAATTAAAAATGCACCTAAAACCTAAACCAAACGTTGCAGATGGTCATTTCTTCATGCGCAGTGGTCAACGCGGCACTCTCTAGCTGCCAAAAAGACTTTTTACTATGCGCACCCGACCAGAGTGACGGGAGGAGCACATTTCAGAAAACGTGCTCAGCTCGTCGAGAAAATGCGATTTAAGCAATAAAATTAAAAATGCACCTAAAACCTAAACCAAACGTTGCAGATGGTCATTTCTTCATGCGCAGTGGTCAACGCGGCACTCTCTAGCTGCCAAGAGCACTTTTTACTATGCGCACCCAACCAGAGTGACGGGAGGAGCACATTTCAGAAAACGTGCTCAGCTCGTCGAGAAAATGCGATTTAAGCAATAAAATTAAAAATGCACCCAAAACCTAAACCAAACGTTGCAGATGGTCAATTTCTTCATGCGCAGTGTTCAACGCGGCACTCTCTAGCTGCCAAGAGCACTTTTTACTATGCGCACCCAACCAGAGTGACGGGAGGAGCGCATTTCAGAAAACGTGCTCAGCTCGTCGAGAAAATGCGATTTAAGCAATAAAATTAAAAATGCACCCAAAACCTAAACCAAACGTTGCAGGTGGTTATTTCTTCGTGCGCAGCAGTCAACGCGGCACTCTCTAGCTGCCAAGAACACTTTTTACTATGCGCACCCAACCAGAGTGACGGGAGGAGCACATTTCAGAAAACGTGCTCAGCTCGTCGAGAAAATGCGATTTAAGCAATAAAATTAAAAATGCACCTAAAACCTAAACCAAACGTTGCACGTGGTTATTTCTTCATGCGCAGTGGTCAACGCGGCACTCTCTAGCTGCCAAGAGCACTTTTTACTATGCGCAACCAACCAGAGTGACGGGAGGAGCACATTTCAGAAAACGTGCTCAGCTCGTCGAGAAAATGCGATTTAAGCAATAAAATTAAAAATGCACCCAAAACCTAAACCAAACGTTGCAGGTGGTTATTTCTTCATGCGCAGTGGTCAACGCGGCACTCTCTAGCTGCCAAGAGCACTTTTTACTATGCGCACCCAACCAGAGTGACGGGAGGAGCACATTTCAGAAAACGTGCTCAGCTCGTCGAGAAAATGCGATTTAAGCAATAAAATTAAAAATGCACCCAAAACCTAAACCAAACGTTGCAGATGGTCATTTCTTCATGCGCAGTGGTCAACGCGGCACTCTCTAGCTGCCAAGAGCACTTTTTACTATGCACACCCAACCAGAGTGACGGGAGGAGCGCATTTCAGAAAACGTGCTCAGCTCGACGAGAAAATGCGATTTAAGCAATAAAATTAAAAATGCACCCAAAACCTAAACCAAACGTTGCAGGTGGTTATTTTTTCATGCGCAGTGGTCAACGCGGCACTCTCTAGCTGCCAAGAGCACTTTTTACTATACACACCCAACTAGAGTGACGGGAGGAGCACATTCCAGAAAACGTGCTCAGCTCGTCGAGAAAATGCGATTTAAGCAATAAAATTAAAAATGCACCCAAAACCTAAACCAAACGTTGCAGGTGGTTATTTCTTCATGCGCAGCAGTCAACGCGGCACTCTCTAGCTGCCAAGAGCACTTTTTACTATGCGCACCCAACCAGAGGGACGGGAGGAGCACATTTCAGAAAACGTGCTCAGCTCGTCGAGAAAATGCGATTTAAGCAATAAAATTAAAAATGCACCCAAAACCTAAACCAAACGTTGCAGGTGGTTATTTCTTCATGCGCAGTGGTCAACGCGGCACTCTCTAGCTGCCAAGAGGACTTTTTACTATGCGCACCCAACCAGAGTGACGGGAGGAGCACATTTCAGAAAACGTGCTCAGCTCGTCGAGAAAATGCGAATTAAGCAATAAAATTAAAAATGCACCCAAAACCTAAACCAAACGTTGCAGATGGTCATTTCTTCATGCGCAGTGGTCAACGCGGCACTCTCTAGCTGCCAAGAGCACTTTTTACTATGCGCACCCAACCAGAGGGACGGGAGGAGCACATTTCAGAAAACGTGCTCAGCTCGTCGAGAAAATGCGATTTAAGCAATAAAATTAAAAATGCACCTAAAACCCAAACCAAACGTTGCAGGTGGTTATTTCTTCATGCGCAGTGGTCAACGCGGCACTGTCTAGCTGCCAAGAGCACTTTTTACTATGCGCACCCAACCAGAGTGACGGGAGGAGCACATGTCAGAAAACGTGCTCAGCTCGTCGAGAAAATGCGATTTAAGCAATAAAATTAAAAATGCACCTAAAACCTAAACCAAACGCTGCAGATGGTCATTTCTTCATGCGCAGCGGTCAACGCGGCACTCTCTAGCTGCCAAGAGCACTTTTTACTATGCACACCCAACCAGAGTGACGGGAGGAGCACATTCCAGAAAACGTGCTCAGCTCGTCGAGACAATGCGATTTAAGCAATAAAATTAAAAATGCACCCAAAACCGAAACCAAACGTTGCAGATGGTCATTTCTTCATGTGCAGTGTTCAACGCGGCACTCTCTAGCTGCCAAGAGCACTTTTTACTATGCACACACAACCAGAGTGACGGGAGGAGCACATTTCAGAAAACGTGCTCAGCTCGTCGAGAAAATGCGATTTAAGCAATAAAATTAAAAATGCACCCAAAACCTAAACCAAACGTTGCAGGTGGTTATTTCTTCACGCGCAGTGGTCAACGCGGCACGCTCTAGCTGCCAAGAGCATTTTTTACTATGCGCACCCAACCAGAGTGACGGGAGGAGCACATTTCAGAAAACGTGCTCAGCTCGTCGAGAAAATGCGATTTAAGCAATAAAATTAAAAATGAACCTAAAACCTGAACCAAACGTTGCAGGTGGTTATTTCTTCATGCGCAGTGGTCAACGCGGCACTGTCTAGCTGCCAAGAGCACTTTTTACTATGCGCACCCAACCAGAGTGACGGGAGGAGCACATTTCAGAAAACGTGCTCAGCTCGTCGAGTAAATGCGATTTAAGCAATAAAATTAAAAATGCACCCAAAACCTAAACCAAACGTTGCAGGTGGTTATTTCTTCATGCGCAGTGGTCAACGCGGCAGTCTCTAGCTGCCAAGAGCACTTTTTACTATGCGCACCCAACCAGAGTGACGGGAGGAGCACATTTCAGAAAACGTGCTCAGCTCGTCCAGAAAATGCGATTTAAGCAATAAAATTAAAAATGCACCTAAAACCTAAACCAAACGTTGCAGATGGTCATTTCTTCATGCGCAGTGGTCAACGCGGCACTCTCTAGCTGCCAAGAGCACTTTTTACTATGCACACCCAACCAGAGTGACGGGAGGAGCACATTTCAGAAAACGTGCTCAGCTCGTCCACACATTGCGATTGAAGCAATAAAATTAAAAATGCACCCAAAACCTAAACCAAACGTTGCAGGTGGTTATTTCTTAATGCGCAGTGGTCAACGCGGCACTCTCTAGCTGCCAAGAGCACTTTTTACTATGCGCACCCAACCAGAGTGACGGGAGGAGCGCATTTCAGAAAACGTGCTCAGCTCGTCGAGAAAATGCGATTTAAGCAATAAAATTAAAAATGCACCTAAAACCTAAACCAAACGTTGCAGGTGGTTATTTCTTCATGCGCAGCAGTCAACGCGGCACTCTCTAGCTGCCAAGAGCACTTTTTACTATGCGGACCCAACCAGAGTGACGGGAGGAGCACATTTCAGAAAACGTGCTCAGCTCGTCGAGAAAATGCGATTTAAGCAATAAAATAAAAAATGCACCTACAACCTAAACCAAACGCTGCAGATGGTCATTTCTTCATGTGCAGTGGTCAACGCGGAACTCTCTAGCTGCCAAGAGCACCTTTTACTATGCGCACCCAACCAGAGTGACGGGAGGAGCACATTTCAGAAAACGTGCTCAGCTCGTCGAGAAAATGCGATTTAAGCAATCAAATTAAAAATGCACCCAAAACCTAAACCAAACGTTGCAGGTGGTTATTTCTTAGTGCGCAGCAGTCAACGCGGCACTCTCTAGCTGCCAAGAGCACTTTTTAATATGCACACCCAACAAGAGTGACGGGAGGAGCGCATTTCAGAAAACGTGCTCAGCTCGACGAGAACATGCGATTTAAGCAATAAAATTAAAAATGCACCCAAAACCTAAACCAAACGTTGCAGGTGGTTATTTCTTCGTGCGCAGCAGTCAACGCGGCACTCTCTAGCTGCCAAGAACACTTTTTACTATGCGCACCCAACCAGAGTGACGGGAGGAGCACATTTCAGAAAACGTGCTCAGCTCGTCGAGAAAATGCGATTTAAGCAATAAAATTAAAAATGCACCTAAAACCTAAACCAAACGTTGCAGGTGGTTATTTCTTCATGCGCAGTGGTCAACGCGGCACTCTCTAGCTGCCAAGAGCACTTTTTACTATGCGCACCCAACCAGAGTGACGGGAGGAGCACATTTCAGAAAACGTGCTCAGCTCGTCGAGAAAATGCGATTTAAGCAATAAAATTAAAAATGCACCCAAAACCTAAACCAAACGTTGCAGGTGGTTATTTCTTCATGCGCAGTGGTCAACGCGGCACTCTCTAGCTGCCAAGGGCACTTTTTACTATGCGCACCCAACCAGAGTGACGGGAGGAGCACATTTCAGAAAACGTGCTCAGCTCGTCGAGAAAATGCGATTTAAGCAATAAAATTAAAAATGCACCCAAAACCTAAACCAAACGTTGCAGATGGTCATTTCTTCATGCGCAGTGGTCAACGCGGCACTCTCTAGCTTCCAAGAGCACTTTTTACTATGCACACCCAACCAGAGTGACGGGAGGAGCGCATTTCAGAAAACGTGCTCAGCTCGACGAGAAAATGCGATTTAAGCAATAAAATTAAAAATGCACCCAAAACCTAAACCAAACGTTGCAGGTGGTTATTTCTTCATGCGCAGTGGTCAACGCGGCACTCTCTAGCTGCCAAGGGCACTTTTTACTATGCGCACCCAACCAGAGTGACGGGAGGAGCACATTTCAGAAAACGTGCTCAGCTCGTCGAGAAAATGCGATTTAAGCAATAAAATTAAAAATGCACCCAAAACCTAAACCAAACGTTGCAGATGGTCATTTCTTCATGCGCAGTGGTCAACGCGGCACTCTCTAGCTTCCAAGAGCACTTTTTACTATGCACACCCAACCAGAGTGACGGGAGGAGCGCATTTCAGAAAACGTGCTCAGCTCGACGAGAAAATGCGATTTAAGCAATAAAATTAAAAATGCACCCAAAACCTAAACCAAACGTTGCAGGTGGTTATTTTTTCATGCGCAGTGGTCAACGCGGCACTCTCTAGCTGCCAAGAGCACTTTTTACTATACACACCCAACTAGAGTGACGGGAGGAGCACATTCCAGAAAACGTGCTCAGCTCGTCGAGAAAATGCGATTTAAGCAATAAAATTAAAAATGCACCCAAAACCTAAACCAAACGTTGCAGGTGGTTATTTCTTCATGCGCAGCAGTCAACGCGGCACTCTCTAGCTGCCAAGAGCACTTTTTACTATGCGCACCCAACCAGAGGGACGGGAGGAGCACATTTCAGAAAACGTGCTCAGCTCGTCGAGAAAATGCGATTTAAGCAATAAAATTAAAAATGCACCCAAAACCTAAACCAAACGTTGCAGGTGGTTATTTCTTCATGCGCAGTGGTCAACGCGGCACTCTCTAGCTGCCAAGAGGACTTTTTACTATGCGCACCCAACCAGAGTGACGGGAGGAGCACTTTTCAGAAAACGTGCTCAGCTCGTCGAGAAAATGCGAATTAAGCAATAAAATTAAAAATGCACCCAAAACCTAAACCAAACGTTGCAGATGGTCATTTCTTCATGCGCAGTGGTCAACGCGGCACTCTCTAGCTGCCAAGAGCACCTTTTACTATGCGCACCCAACCAGAGGGACGGGAGGAGCACATTTCAGAAAACGTGCTCAGCTCGTCGAGAAAATGCGATTTAAGCAATAAAATTAAAAATGCACCTAAAACCCAAACCAAACGTTGCAGGTGGTTATTTCTTCATGCGCAGTGGTCAACGCGGCACTCTCTAGCTGCCAAGAGCACTTTTTACTATGCGCACCCAACCAGAGTGACGGGAGGAGCACATTTCAGAAAACGTGCTCAGCTCGTCGAGAAAATGCGATTTAAGCAATAAAATTAAAAATGCACCTAAAACCTAAACCAAACGTTGCAGGTGGTTATTTCTTCATGCGCAGCGGTCAACGCGGCACTCTCTAGCTGCCAAGAGCACTTTTTACTATGCACACCCAACCAGAGTGACGGGAGGAGCACATTCCAGAAAACGTGCTCAGCTCGTCGAGACAATGCGATTTAAGCAATAAAATTAAAAATGCACCCAAAACCGAAACCAAACGTTGCAGATGGTCATTTCTTCATGCGCAGTGTTCAACGCGGCACTCTCTAGCTGCCAAGAGCACTTTTTACTATGCACACACAACCAGAGTGACGGGAGGAGCACATTTCAGAAAACGTGCTCAGCTCGTCGAGAAAATGCGATTTAAGCAATAAAATTAAAAATGCACCCAAAACCTAAACCAAACGTTGCAGGTGGTTATTTCTTCACGCGCAGTGGTCAACGCGGCACGCTCTAGCTGCCAAGAGCATTTTTTACTATGCGCACCCAACCAGAGTGACGGGAGGAGCACATTTCAGAAGACGTGCTCAGCTCGTCGAGAAAATGCGATTTAAGCAATAAAATTAAAAATGCACCTAAAACCTGAACCAAACGTTGCAGGTGGTTATTTCTTCATGCGCAGTGGTCAACGCGGCACTCTCTAGCTGCCAAGAGCACTTTTTACTATGCGCACCCAACCAGAGTGACGGGAGGAGCACATTTCAGAAAACGTGCTCAGCTCGTCGAGAAAATGCGATTTAAGCAATAAAATTAAAAATGCACCTAAAACCTAAACCAAACGTTGCAGGTGGTTAATTCTTCGTGCGCAGCAGTCAACGCGGCACTCTCTAGCTGGCAAGAGCACTTTTTACTATGCGCACCCAACCAGAGTGACGGGAGGAGCACATTTCAGAAAACGTGCTCAGCTCGTCGAGAAAATGCGATTTAAGCAATAAAATTAAAAATGCACCTAAAACCTAAACCAAACGCTGCAGATGGTCATTTCTTCATGCGCAGCGGTCAACGCGGCACTCTCTAGCTGCCAAGAGCATTTTTTACTATGCACACCCAACCAGAGTGACGGGAGGAGCACATTTCAGAAAACGTGCTCAGCTCGTCGAGAAAATGCAATTTAAGCAATAAAATTAAAAATGCACCTAAAACCTGAACCAAACGTTGCAGGTGGTTATTTCTTCATGCGCAGTGGTCAACGCGGCACTCTCTAGCTGCCAAGAGCACTTTTTACTATGCGCACCCAACCAGAGTGACGGGAGGAGCACATTTCAGAAAACGTGCTCAGCTCGTCGAGAAAATGCGATTTAAGCAATAAAATTAAAAATGCACCTAAAACCTAAACCAAACGTTGCAGGTGGTTAATTCTTCGTGCGCAGCAGTCAACGCGGCACTCTCTAGCTGCCAAGAGCACTTTTTACTATGCGCACCCAACCAGAGTGACGGGAGGAGCACATTTCAGAAAACGTGCTCAGCTCGTCGAGTAAATGCGATTTAAGCAATAAAATTAAAAATGCACCCAAAACCTAAACCAAACGTTGCAGATGGTCGTTTCTTCATGCGCAGTGGTCAACGCGGCACTCTCTAGCTGCCAAGAGCACTTTTTACTATGCGCACCCAACCAGAGTGACGGGAGGAGCACATTTCAGAAAACGTGCTCAGCTCGTCGAGAAAATGCGATTTAAGCAATAAAATTAAAAATGCAACTAAAACCTAAACCAAACGTTGCAGGTGGTTATTTCTTCGTGCGCAGCAGTCAACGCGGCACTCTCTAGCTGCCAAGAGCACTTTTTACTATGCGCACCCAACCAGAGTGACGGGAGGAGCACATTTCAGAAAACGTGCTCAGCTCGTCGAGTAAATGCGATTTAAGCAATACAATTAAAAATGCACCTAAAACCTAAACCAAACATTGCAGATGGCCATTTCTTCATGCGCAGTGGTCAACGCGGCACTCTCTAGCTGCCAAGAGCACTTTTTACTATGCACACCCAACCAGAGTGACGGGGGGAGCACATTTCAGAAAACGTGCTCAGCTCGTCGAGAAAATGCGATTTAAGCAATAAAATTAAAAATGCACCCAAAACCTAAACCAAACGTTGCAGGTGGTTATTTCTTCATGCGCAGTGGTCAACGCGGCACTCTCTAGCTGCCAAGAGCACTTTTTACTATGCGCACCCAACCAGAGTGACGGGAGGAGCACATTTCAGAAAACGTGCTCAGCTCGTCCAGAAAATGCGATTTAAGCAATAAAATTAAAAATGCACCTAAAACCTAAACCAAACGTTGCAGGTGGTTAATTCTTCGTGCGCAGCAGTCAACGCGGCACTCTCTAGCTGCCAAGAACACTTTTTACTATGCGCACCCAACCAGAGTGACGGGAGGAGCACATTTCAGAAAACGTGCTCAGCTCGTCGAGAAAATGCGATTTAAGCAATAAAATTAAAAATGCACCTAAAACCTAAACCAAACGTTGCAGGTGGTTATTTCTTCATGCGCAGTGGTCAACGCGGCACTCTCTAGCTGCCAAGAGCACTTTTTACTATGCGCACCCAACCAGAGTGACGGGAGGAGCACATTTCAGAAAACGTGCTCAGCTCGTCGAGAAAATGCGATTTAAGCAATAAAATTAAAAATGCACCCAAAACCTAAACCAAACGTTGCAGGTGGTTATTTCTTCATGCGCAGTGGTCAACGCGGCACTCTCTAGCTGCCAAGGGCACTTTTTACTATGCGCACCCAACCAGAGTGACGGGAGGAGCACATTTCAGAAAACGTGCTCAGCTCGTCGAGTAAATGCGATTTAAGCAATAAAATTAAAAATGCACCCAAAACCTAAACCAAACGTTGCAGATGGTCGTTTCTTCATGCGCAGTGGTCAACGCGGCACTCTCTAGCTGCCAAGAGCACTTTTTACTATGCGCACCCAACCAGAGTGACGGGAGGAGCACATTTCAGAAAACGTGCTCAGCTCGTCGAGAAAATGCGATTTAAGCAATAAAATTAAAAATGCAACTAAAACCTAAACCAAACGTTGCAGGTGGTTATTTCTTCGTGCGCAGCAGTCAACGCGGCACTCTCTAGCTGCCAAGAGCACTTTTTACTATGCGCACCCAACCAGAGTGACGGGAGGAGCACATTTCAGAAAACGTGCTCAGCTCGTCGAGTAAATGCGATTTAAGCAATAAAATTAAAAATGCACCTAAAACCTAAACCAAACATTGCAGATGGCCATTTCTTCATGCGCAGTGGTCAACGCGGCACTCTCTAGCTGCCAAGAGCACTTTTTACTATGCACACCCAACCAGAGTGACGGGGGGAGCACATTTCAGAAAACGTGCTCAGCTCGTCCAGACAATGCGATTTAAGGAATAAAATTAAAAATGCACCTAAAACCCAAACCAAACGTTGCAGGTGGTTATTTCTTCATGCACAGTGGTCAACGCGGCACTCTCTAGCTGCCAAGAGCACTTTTTACTATGCACACCCAACCAGAGTGACGGGAGGAGCGCATTTTAGAAAACGTGCTCAGCTCGACGAGAAAATGCGATTTAAGCAATAAAATTAAAAATGCACCCAAAACCTAAACCAAACGTTGCAGGTGGTTATTTCTTCATGCGCAGTGGTCAACGCGGCACTCTCTAGCTGCCAAGAGCACTTTTTACTATGCGCACCCAACCAGAGTGACGGGAGGAGCACATTTTAGAAAACGTGCTCAGCTCGACGAGAAAATGCGATTTAAGCAATAAAATTAAAAATGCACCCAAAACCTAAACCAAACGTTGCAGGTGGTTATTTCTTCATGCGCAGTGGTCAACGCGGCACTCTCTAGCTGCCAAGAGCACTTTTTACTATGCGCACCCAACCAGAGAGACGGGAGGAGCGCATTTCAGAAAACGTGCTCAGCTCGACGAGAAAATGCGATTTAAGCAATAAAATTAAAAATGCACCCAAAACCTAAACCAAACGTTGCAGGTGGTTATTTCTTAATGCGCAGTGGTCAAAGGCGGCACTCTCTAGCTGCCAAGAGCACTTTTTACTATTCGCACCCAACCAGAGTGACGGGAGGAGCACATTTCAGAAAACGTGCTCAGCTCGTCGAGAAAATGCGATTTAAACAATAAAATTAAAAATGCACCCAAAACCTAAACCAAACGTTGCAGGTGGTTATTTCTTCATGCGCAGTGGTCAACGCGGCACTCTCTAGCTGCCAAGAGCACTTTTTACTATGCGCACCCAACCAGAGTGACGGGAGGAGCACATTTCAGAAAACGTGCTGAGCTCGTCCAGAAAATGCGATTTAAGAAATAAAATTAAAAATGCACATAAAACCTAAACCAAACGTTGCAGGTGGATATTTCTTCATGCGCAGTGGTCAACGCGGCACTCTCTAGCTGCCAAGAGCACTTTTTACTATGCGCACCCAACCAGAGTGACGTGAGGAGCACATTTCAGAAAACGTGCTCAGCTCGTCGAGAAAATGCAATTTAAGCAATAACATTAAAAATGCACCTAAAACCTAAACCAAACATTGCAGGTGGTTATTTCTTCATGCGCAGTGGTCAACGCGGCACTCTCTCGTTGCATAGAGCACTTTTTACTATGCGCACCCAACCAGAGTGACGGGAGGAGCACATTTCAGAAAACGTGCTCAGCTCGTCGAGAAAATGCGATTTAAGCAATAAAATTAAAAATGCACCTAAAACCTAAACCAAACGTTGCAGGTGGTTATTTCTTCGTGCGCAGCAGTCAACGCGGCACTCTCTAGCTGCCAAGAGCACTTTTTACTATGCGCACCCAACCAGAGTGACGGGAGGAGCACATTTCAGAAAACGTGCTCAGCTCGTCGAGTAAATGCGATTTAAGCAATAAAATTAAAAATGCACCCAAAACCTAAACCAAACGTTGCAGGTGGTTATTTCTTCATGCGCAGTGGTCAACGCGGCAGTCTCTAGCTGCCAAGAGCACTTTTTACTATGCGCACCCAACCAGAGTGACGGGAGGAGCGCATTTCAGAAAACGTGCTCAGCTCGTCGAGAAAATGCGATTTAAGCAATAAAATTAAAAATGCACCTAAAACCTAAACCAAAAGTTGCAGGTGGTTATTTCTTCATGCGCAGCAGTCAACACGGCACTCTCTAGCTGCCAAGAGGACTTTTTACTATGCGCACCCAACCAGAGTGACGGGAGGAGCACTTTTCAGAAAACGTGCTCAGCTCGTCGAGAAAATGCGAATTAAGCAATAAAATTAAAAATGCACCCAAAACCTAAACCAAACGTTGCAGATGGTCATTTCTTCATGCGCAGTGGTCAACGCGGCACTCTCTAGCTGCCAAGAGCACTTTTTACTATGCGCACCCAACCAGAGGGACGGGAGGAGCACATTTCAGAAAACGTGCTCAGCTCGTCGAGAAAATGCGATTTAAGCAATAAAATTAAAAATGCACCTAAAACCCAAACCAAACGTTGCAGGTGGTTATTTCTTCATGCGCAGTGGTCAACGCGGCACTCTCTAGCTGCCAAGAGCACTTTTTACTATGCGCACCCAACCAGAGTGACGGGAGGAGCACATTTCAGAAAACGTGCTCAGCTCGTCGAGAAAATGCGATTTAAGCAATAAAATTAAAAATGCACCTAAAACCTAAACCAAACGTTGCAGGTGGTTATTTCTTCATGCGCAGTGGTCAACGCGGCACTGTCTAGCTGCCAAGAGCACTTTTTACTATGCGCACCCAACCAGAGTGACGGGAGGAGCACATGTCAGAAAACGTGCTCAGCTCGTCGAGAAAATGCGATTTAAGCAATAAAATTAAAAATGCACCTAAAACCTAAACCAAACGCTGCAGATGGTCATTTCTTCATGCGCAGCGGTCAACGCGGCACTCTCTAGCTGCCAAGAGCACTTTTTACTATGCACACCCAACCAGAGTGACGGGAGGAGCACATTCCAGAAAACGTGCTCAGCTCGTCGAGACAATGCGATTTAAGCAATAAAATTAAAAATGCACCTAAAACCTAAACCAAACGTTGCAGGTGGTTATTTCTTCATGCGCAGTGGTCAACGCGGCACTGTCTAGCTGCCAAGAGCACTTTTTACTATGCGCACCCAACCAGAGTGACGGGAGGAGCACATTTCAGAAAACGTGCTCAGCTCGTCGAGTAAATGCGATTTAAGCAATAAAATTAAAAATGCACCTAAAACCTAAACCAAACATTGCAGATGGCCATTTCTTCATGCGCAGTGGTCAACGCGGCACTCTCTAGCTGCCAAGAGCACTTTTTACTATGCACACCCAACCAGAGTGACGGGGGGAGCACATTTCAGAAAACGTGCTCAGCTCGTCCAGACAATGCGATTTAAGGAATAAAATTAAAAATGCACCCAAAACCTAAACCAAACGTTGCAGGTGGTTATTTCTTCATGCGCAGTGGTCAACGCGGCACTCTCTAGCTGCCAAGAGCACTTTTTACTATGCGCACCCAACCAGAGTGACGGGAGGAGCACATTTCAGAAAACGTGCTCAGCTCGTCGAGAAAATGCGATTTAAGCAATAAAATTAAAAATGCACCCAAAACCTAAACCAAACGTTGCAGATGGTCATTTCTTCATGCGCAGTGGTCAACGCGGCACTCTCTAGCTGCCAAGAGCACTTTTTACTATGCACACCCAACCAGAGTGACGGGAGGAGCGCATTTCAGAAAACGTGCTCAGCTCGTCGAGAAAATGCGATTTAAGCAATAAAATTAAAAATGCACCTAAAACCTAAACCAAACGTTGCAGGTGGTTATTTCTTCATGCGCAGCAGTCAACGCGGCACTCTCTAGCTGCCAAGAGTACTTTTTACTATGCGCACCCAACCAGAGTGACGGGAGGAGCACATTTCAGAAAACGTGCTCAGCTCGTCGAGAAAATGCGATTTAAGCAATAAAATTAAAAATGCACCCAAAACCTAAACCAAACGTTGCAGATGGTCATTTCTTCATGCGCAGTGGTCAACGCGGCACTCTCTAGCTGCCAAGAGCACTTTTTACTATGCGCACCCAACCAGAGTGACGGGAGGACCACATTTCAGAAAACGTGCTCAGCTCGTCGAGAAAATGCGATTTAAGCAATAAAATTAAAAATGCACCCAAAACCTAAACCAAACGTTGCAGGTGGTTATTTCTTCATGCGCAGCAGTCAACGCGGCACTCTCTAGCTGCCAAGAGCACTTTTTACTATGCGCACCCAACCAGAGTGACGGGAGGAGCACATTTCAGAAAACGTGCTCAGCTCGTCGAGAAAATGCGATTTAAGCAATGAAATTAAAAATGCACCCAAAACCTAAACCAAACGTTGCAGGTGGTTATTTCTTCATGCGCAGTGGTCAACGCGGCACTCTCTAGCTGCCAAGAGCACTTTTTACTATGCGCACCCAACCAGAGTGACGGGAGGAGCACTTTTCAGAAAACGTGCTCAGCTCGTCGAGAAAATGCAAATTAAGCAATAAAATTAAAAATGCACCCAAAACCTAAACCAAACGTTGCAGATGGTCATTTCTTCATGCGCAGTGGTCAACGCGGCACTCTCTAGCTGCCAAGAGCACTTTTTACTATGCGCACCCAACCAGAGTGACGGGAGGAGCACATTTCAGAAAACGTGCTCAGCTCGTCGAGAAAATGCGATTTAAGCAATAAAATTAAAAATGCACCTAAAACCCAAACCAAACGTTGCAGGTGGTTATTTCTTCATGCGCAGTGGTCAACGCGGCACTCTCTAGCTGCCAAGAGCACTTTTTACTATGCGCACCCAACCAGAGTGACGGGAGGAGCACATTTCAGAAAATGTGCTCAGCTCGTCGAGAAAATGCCATTTAAGCCGTACAATTAAAAATGCACCTAAAACCTAAACCAAACGTTGCAGGTGGTTGTTTCTTCATGCGCAGTGGTCAACGTGGCACTCTCTAGCTCCCAAGAGCACTTTTTACTATGCGCACCCAACCAGAGTGACGGGAGGACCACATTTCAGAAAACGTGCTCAGCTCGTCGAGAAAATGCGATTTAAGCAATGAAATTAAAAATGCACCCAAAACCTAAACCAAACGTTGCAGGTGGTTATTTCTTCATGCGCAGCAGTCAACGCGGCACTCTCTAGCTGCCAAGAGCACTTTTTACTATGCGCACCCAACCAGAGTGACGGGAGGAGCACATTTCAGAAAACGTGCTCAGCTCGTCGAGAAAATGCGATTTAAGCAATGAAATTAAAAATGCACCCAAAACCTAAACCAAACGTTGCAGGTGGTTATTTCTTCATGCGCCGTGGTCAACGCGGCACTCTCTAGCTGCCAAGAGCACTTTTTACTATGCGCACCCAACCAGAGTGACGGGAGGAGCACTTTTCAGAAAACGTGCTCAGCTCGTCGAGAAAATGCGAATTAAGCAATAAAATTAAAAATGCACCCAAAACCTAAACCAAACGTTGCAGATGGTCATTTCTTCATGCGCAGTGGTCAACGCGGCACTCTCTAGCTGCCAAGAGCACTTTTTACTATGCGCACCCAACCAGAGTGACGGGAGGAGCACATTTCAGAAAACGTGCTCAGCTCGTCGAGAAAATGCGATTTAAGCAATAAAATTAAAAATGCACCTAAAACCCAAACCAAACGTTGCAGGTGGTTATTTCTTCATGCGCAGTGGTCAACGCGGCACTCTCTAGCTGCCAAGAGCACTTTTTACTATGCGCACCCAACCAGAGTGACGGGAGGAGCACATTTCAGAAAATGTGCTCAGCTCGTCGAGAAAATGCCATTTAAGCCGTACAATTAAAAAGGCACCTAAAACCTAAACCAAACGTTGCAGGTGGTTGTTTCTTCATGCGCAGTGGTCAACGTGGCACTCTCTAGCTGCCAAGAGCACTTTTTACTATGCGCACCCAACCAGAGCGACGGGAGGAGCACATTTCAGAAAACGTGCTCAGCTCGTCGAGAAAATGCGATTTAAGCAATAAAATTAAAAATGCACCTAAAACCTAAACCAAACGTTGCAGGTGGTTATTTCTTCATGCGCAGTGGTCAACGCGGCACTCTGTAGCTGCCAAGAGCACTTTTTACTATGCGCACCCACCCAGAGTGACGGGAGGAGCACATTTCAGAAAACGTGCTCACCTCGTCGAGAAAATGCGATTTAAGCAATAAAATTAAAAATGCACCTAAAACCTAAACCAAACGTTGCAGGTGGTTATTTCTTCATGCGCAGCAGTCAACGCGGCAGTCTCTAGCTGCCAAGAGCACTTTTTACTATGCGCACCCAACCAGAGTGACGGGAGGAGCACATTTCAGAAAACGTGCTCAGCTCGTCCAGAAAATGCGACTTAAGCAATAAAATTAAAAATGCACCCAAAACATTAAACCAAACGTTGCAGGTGGTTATTTCTTCATGCGCAGTGGTCAACGCGGCACTCTCTAGCTGCCAGGAGCATTTTTTACTATGCACACCCAACCAGAGTGACGGGAGGAGCACATTTCAGAAAACGTGCTCAGCTCGTCGAGAAAATGCGATTTAAGCAATAAAATTAAAACTGCACCCAAAACCTAAACCAAACGTTGCAGATGGTCATTTCTTCATGTGCAGTGGTCAACGCGGCACTCTCTAGCTGCCAAGAGCACTTTTTACTATGCACAGCTCGTCGAGAAAATGCGATTTAAGCAATAAAATTAAAAATGCACCCAAAACCTAAACCAAACGCTGCAGGTGGTTATTTCTTCATGCGCAGTGGTCAACGCGGCACTCTCTAGCTGCCAAGAGCACTTTTTACTATGCGCACCCAACCAGAGTGACGGGAGGAGCACATTTCAGAAAACGTGCTCAGCTCGTCGAGAAAATGCGATTTAAGCAATAAAATTAAAAATGCACCCAAAACCTAAACCAAACGTTGCAGGTGGTTATTTCTTCATATGCAGCAGTCAACGCGGCACTCTCTAGCTGCCAAGAGCACTTTTTACTATGCGCACCAAACCAGAGTGACGGGAGGAGCACATTTCAGAAAACGTGCTCAGCTCGTCGAGAAAATGCGATTTAAGCAATAAAATTAAAAATGCACCCAAAACCTAAACCAAACGTTGCAGGTGGTTATTTCTTCGTGCGCAGCAGTCAACGCGGCACTCTCTAGCTGCCAAGAGCACTTTTTACTATGCGCACAAAACCAGAGTGACGGGAGGAGCACATTTCAGAAAACGTGCTCAGCTCGTCGAGAAAATGCGATTTAAGCAATAAAATAAAAAATGCACCTAAAACCTAAACCAAACGTTGCAGGTGGATATTTCTTCATGCGCAGTGGTCAACGCGGCACTCTCTAGCTGCCAAGAGCACTTATTACTATGTGCATCCAACCAGAGTGACGTGAGGAGCACATTTCAGAAAACGTGCTCAACTCGTCGAGAAAATGCGATTTAAGCAATAAAATTAAAAATGCACCAAAAACCGAAACCAAACGTTGCAGGTGGTTATTTCTTAATGCGCAGTGGTCAACGCGGCACTCTCTAGCTGCCAAGAGCACTTTTTACTATGCGCACCCAACCAGAGTGACGGGAGGAGCACATTTCAGAAAACGTGCTCAGCTCGTCGAGAAAATGCGATTTAAGCAATAAAATTAAAAATGCACCTAAAACCTAAACCAAACGTTGCAGGTGGTTATTTCTTCATGCGCAGCAGTCAACGCGGCACTCTCTAGCTGCCAAGAGCACTTTTTACTATGCGGACCCAACCAGAGTGACGGGAGGAGCACATTTCAGAAAACGTGCTCAGCTCGTCGAGAAAATGCGATTTAAGCAATAAAATAAAAAATGCACCTAAAACCTAAACCAAACCCTGCAGATGGTCATTTCTTCATGTGCAGTGGTCAACGCGGCACTCTCTAGCTGCCAAGAGCACTTTTTACTATGCGCACCCAACCAGACTGACGGGAGGAGCACATTTCAGAAAACGTGCTCAGTTCGTCGAGAAAATGCGATTTAAGGAACAAAATTAAAAATGCACCCAAAACCTAAACCAAACGTTGCAGGTGGTTATTTCTTCATGCGCAGCAGTCAACGCGGCACTCTCTAGCTGCCAAGAGCACTTTTTACTATGCGCACCCAACCAGAGTGACGGGAGGAGCACATTCCAGAAAACGTGCTCAGCTCGTCGAGAAAATGCGATTTAAGCAATAAAATTAAAAATGCACCTAAAACCTAAACCAAACGTTGCAGGTGGATATTTCTTCATGCGCAGTGGTCAACGCGGCACTCTCTAGCTGCCAAGAGCACTTTTTACTATGCGCACCCAACCAGAGTGACGTGAGGAGCACATTTCAGAAAACGTGCTCAGCTCGTCGAGAAAATGCGATTTAAGCAATAAAATTAAAAATGCACCCAAAACATTAAACCAAACGTTGCAGGTGGTTATTTCTTCATGCGCAGTGGTCAACGCGGCACTCTCTCGCTGCCAAGAGCATTTTTTACTATGCGCACCCAACCAGAGTGACGGGAGGAGCACATTTCAGAAAACGTGCTCAGCTCATCGAGAAAATGCGATTTAAGCAATAAAATTAAAAATGCACCTAAAACCTAAAGCAAACGTTGCAGATGGTCATTTCTTCATGCGCAGCAGTCAACGCGGCACTCTCTAGCTTCCAAGAGCACTTTTTACTATGCGCACCCAACCAGAGTGACGGGAGGAGCACATTTCAGAAAACGTGCTCAGCTCGTCGAGAAAATGCGATTTAAGCAATACAATTAAAAATGCACCCAAAACATTAAACCAAACGTTGCAGGTGGTTATTTCTTCATGCGCAGTGGTCAACGCGGCACTCTCTAGCTGCCAAGAGCATTTTTTACTATGCGCACCCAACCAGAGTGACGGGAGGAGCACATTTCAGAAAACGTGCTCAGCTCGTCGAGAAAATGCGATTTAAGCAATAAAATTAAAAATGCACCTAAAACCTAAACCAAACGTTGCAGATGGTCATTTCTTCATGCGCAGTGGTCAACGCGGCACTCTCTAGCTGCCAAGAGCACTTTTTACTATGTGCATCCAACCAGAGTGACGTGAGGAGCACATTTCAGAAAACGTGCTCAGCTCGTCGAGAAAATGCGATTTAAGCAATAAAATTAAAAATGCACACAAAACCTAAACCAAACGTTGCAGGTGGTTATTTCTTCATGCGCAGTGGTCAACGCGGCACTCTCTAGCTGCCAAGAGCACTTTTTACTATGCGCACCCAACCAGAGTGACGGGAGGAGCACATTTCAGAAAACGTGCTCAGCTCGTCGAGAAAATGCGATTTAAGCAATAAAATTAAAAATGCACCCAAAACCTAAACCAAACGTTGCAGGTGGTTATTTCTTCATATGCAGCAGTCAACGCGGCACTCTCTAGCTGCCAAGAGCACTTTTTACTATGCGCACCCAACCAGAGTGACGGGAGGAGCACATTTCAGAAAACGTGCTCAGCTCGTCGAGAAAATGCGATTTAAGCAATAAAATAAAAAATGCACCTAAAACCTAAACCAAACGTTGCAGGTGGATATTTCTTCATGCGCAGTGGTCAACGCGGCACTCTCTAGCTGCCAAGAGCACTTTTTACTATGCGCACCCAACCAGAGTGACGTGAGGAGCACATTTCAGAAAACGTGCTCAGCTCGTCGAGAAAATGCGATTTAAGCAATAAAATTAAAAATGCACCCAAAACATTAAACCAAACGTTGCAGGTGGTTATTTCTTCATGCGCAGTGGTCAACGCGGCACTCTCTCGCTGCCAAGAGCATTTTTTACTATGCGCACCCAACCAGAGTGACGGGAGGAGCACATTTCAGAAAACGTGCTCAGCTCATCGAGAAAATGCGATTTAAGCAATAAAATTAAAAATGCACCTAAAACCTAAAGCAAACGTTGCAGATGGTCATTTCTTCATGCGCAGCAGTCAACGCGGCACTCTCTAGCTTCCAAGAGCACTTTTTACTATGCGCACCCAACCAGAGTGACGGGAGGAGCACATTTCAGAAAACGTGCTCAGCTCGTCGAGAAAATGCGATTTAAGCAATACAATTAAAAATGCACCCAAAACATTAAACCAAACGTTGCAGGTGGTTATTTCTTCATGCGCAGTGGTCAACGCGGCACTCTCTAGCTGCCAAGAGCATTTTTTACTATGCGCACCCAACCAGAGTGACGGGAGGAGCACATTTCAGAAAACGTGCTCAGCTCGTCGAGAAAATGCGATTTAAGCAATAAAATTAAAAATGCACCTAAAACCTAAACCAAACGTTGCAGGTGGTTATTTCTTCATGCGCAGTGGTCAACGCGGCACTCTCTAGCTGCCAAGAGCACTTTTTACTATGCGCATCCAACCAGAGCGACGGGAGGAGCACATTTCAGAAAACGTGCTCAGCTCGTCGAGAAAATGCGATTTAAGCAATAAAATTAAAAATGCACCTAAAATCTAAACTAAACGTTGCAGGTGGTTATTTCTTCGTGCGCAGCAGTCAACGCGGCACTCTCTAGCTGCCAAGAGCACTTTTTACTATGCGCACCCAACCAGAGTGACGGGAGGAGCACATTTCAGAAAACGTGCTCAGCTCGTCCAGAAAATGCGATTTAAGCAATAAAATTAAAAATGCACCTAAAACCTAAACCAAACGTTGCAGATGGTCATTTCTTCATGCGCAGTGGTCAACGCGGCACTCTCTAGCTGCCAAGAGCACTTTTTACTATGTGCATCCAACCAGAGTGACGTGAGGAGCACATTTCAGAAAACGTTCTCAGCTCGTCGAGAAAATGCGATTTAAGCAATAAAATTAAAAATGCACACAAAACCTAAACCAAACGTTGCAGGTGGTTATTTCTTCATGCGCAGTGGTCAACGCGGCACTCTCTAGCTGCCAAGAGCACTTTTTACTATGCGCACCCAACCAGAGTGACGGGAGGAGCACATTTCAGAAAACGTGCTCAGCTCGTCGAGAAAATGCAATTTAAGCAATAAAATTAAAAATGCACCCAAAACCTAAACCAAACGTTGCAGGTGGTTATTTCTTCATATGCAGCAGTCAACGCGGCACTCTCTAGCTGCCAAGAGCACTTTTTACTATGCGCACCCAACCAGAGTGACGGGAGGAGCACATTTCAGAAAACGTGCTCAGCTCGTCGAGAAAATGCGATTTAAGCAATAAAATAAAAAATGCACCTAAAACCTAAACCAAACGTTGCAGGTGGATATTTCTTCATGCGCAGTGGTCAACGCGGCACTCTCTAGCTGCCAAGAGCACTTTTTACTATGCGCACCCAACCAGAGTGACGGGAGGAGCACATTTCAGAAAACGTGCTCAGCTCGTCGAGAAAATGCGATTTAAGCAATAAAATTAAAAATGCACCCAAAACATTAAACCAAACGTTGCAGGTGGTTATTTCTTCATGCGCAGTGGTCAACGCGGCACTCTCTCGCTGCCAAGAGCATTTTTTACTATGCGCACCCAACCAGAGTGACGGGAGGAGCACATTTCAGAAAACGTGCTCAGCTCATCGAGAAAATGCGATTTAAGCAATAAAATTAAAAATGCACCTAAAACCTAAAGCAAACGTTGCAGATGGTCATTTCTTCATGCGCAGCAGTCAACGCGGCACTCTCTAGCTTCCAAGAGCACTTTTTACTATGCGCACCCAACCAGAGTGACGGGAGGAGCACATTTCAGAAAACGTGCTCAGCTCGTCGAGAAAATGCGATTTAAGCAATAAAATTAAAAATGCACCCACAACCTAAAGCAAACGTTGCAGATGCTCATGTCTTCATGTGCAGTGGTCAACGCGGCACTCTCTAGCTGCCAAGAGCACTTTTTACTATGCACACCCAACCAGAGTGACGGGAGGAGCACATTTCAGAAAACGTGCTCAGCTCGTCGAGAAAATGCGATTTAAGCAATAAAATTAAAAATGCACCTAAAACCTAAACCAAACGTTGCAGGTGGTTATTTCTTCATGCGCAGTGGTCAACGCGGCACTCTCTAGCTGCCAAGAGCACTTTTTAATATGCGCACCCAACCAGAGTGACGGGAGGAGCACATTTCAGAAAACGTGCACAGCTCGTCGAGAACATGCGATTTAAGCAATAAAATTAAAAATGCACCCAAAACCTAAACCAAACGTTGCAGGTGGTTATTTCTTCATGCGCAGTGGTCAACGCGGCACTCTCTAGCTGCCAAGAGCACTCTTTTTACTATGCGCACCCAACCAGTGACTAAAGGCGCACATTTCAGAAAACGTGCTCAGCTCGTCGAGAAAATGCGATTTAAGCAATAAAATTAAAAATGCACCTAAAACCTAAACCAAACGTTGCAGGTGGTCATTTCTTCATGCGCAGTGGTCAACGCGGCACTCTCTAGCTGCCAAGAGAACTTTTTACTATGCGCACCCAACCAGAGTGACGGGAGGAGCATATTTCAGAAAACGTGCTCAGCTCGTCGAGAAAATGCGATTTAAGCAATAAAAATAAAAATGCACCTAAAACCTAAACCAAACTTTGCAGGTGGTTATTTCTTCATGCGCAATGGTCAACGCGGCATTCTCTAGCTGCCAAGAGCACTTTTTACTATGCGCACCCAACCAGAGTGACGGGAGGAGCTCATTTCAGAAAACGTGCTCAGCTCGTCGAGAAAATGCGATTTAAGCAATAAAATTAAAAATGCACCCAAAACCTAAACCAAACGTTGCAGATGGTCATTTCTTCATGCGCAGTGGTCAACGCGGCACTCTCTAGCTGCCAAGAGCACTTTTTACTATGCACACCCAACCAGAGTGACGGGAGGAGCACATTTCTGAAAACGTGCTCAGCTCGATGAGAAAATGCGATTTAAGCAATAAAATTAAAAATGCACCCAAAACCTAAAACAAACGTTGCAGGTGGTTATTTCTTCGTGCGCAGTGGTCAACGCGGCACTCTCTAGCTGCCAAGAGCACTTTTTACTATGCGCACCCAACCAGAGTGACGGGAGGAGCACATTTCAGAAAACGTGCTCAGCTCGTCGACAAAATGCGATTTAAGCAATAAAATTAAAGATGCACCTAAAACCTAAACCAAACGTTGCAGGTGGTTATTTCTTCATGCGCAGTGGTCAACGCGGTACTCTCTAGCTGCCAAGAGCACTTTTTACTATGCGCACCCAACCAGAGTGACGGGAGGAGCACATTTCAGAAAACGTGCTCAGCTTGTCCAGAAAATGCGATTTAAGCAATAAAATTAAAAATGCACCCAAAACCTAAACCAAACGTTGCAGGTGGTTATTTCTTCATGCGCAATGGTCAACGCGGCACTCTCTAGCTGCCAAGAGCACTTTTTACTATGCGCACCCAACCAGAGTGACGGGAGGAGCACATTTCAGAAAACGTGCTCAGCTCGTCGAGAAAATGCGATTTAAGCAATAAAATTAAAAATGCACCTAAAACCTAAACCAAACGTTGCAGGTGGTTATTTCTTCATGCGCAGTGGTCAACGCGGCACTCTCTAGCTGCCAAGAGCACTTTTTACTATGCGCACCCAACCAGAGTGACGGGAGGAGCACATTTCAGAAAACGTGCTCAGCTCGACGAGAAAATGCGATTTAAGCAATAAAATTAAAAATGCACCCAAAACCTAAACCAAACGTTGCAGGTGGTTATTTCTTCATGCGCAGTGGTCAACGCGGCACTCTCTAGCTGCCAAGAGCACTTTTTACTATGCGCACCCAACCAGAGTGACGGGAGGAGCACTTTTCTGAAAACGTGCTCAGCTCGTCGAGAAAATGCGATTTAAGCAATAAAATTAAAAATGCACCTAAAACCTAAACCAAACGTTGCAGGTGGTTATTTCTTCATGCGCAGTGGTAAACGCGGCACTCTCTAGCTGCCAAGAGCACTTTTTACTATGCCACCCAACCAGAGTGACGGGAGGAGCACATTTCAGAAAACGTGCTCAGCTCGTCCAGAAAATGCGATTTAAGCAATAAAATTAAAAATGCACCCAAAACCTAAACCAAACGTTGCAGATGGTCATTTCTTCATGCGCAGTGGTCAACGCGGCACTCTCTAGCTGCCAAGAGCACTTTTTACTATGCGCACCCAACCAGAGTGACGGGAGGAGCACATTTCAGAAAACGTGCTCAGCTCGTCGAGAAAATGCGATTTAAGCAGTAAAATTAAAAATGCACCCAAAACCTAAACCAAACTTTGCAGATGGTCATTTCTAAATGCGCAGTGGTCAACGCGGCACTCTCTAGCTGCCAAGAGCATTTTTTACTATGCGCACCCAACCAGAGTGACGGGAGGAGCACATTTCAGAAAACGTGCTGAGCTCGACGAGAAAATGCGATTTAAGCAATAAAATTAAAAATGTACCCAGAACCTAAACCAAACATTGAAGGCGGTTATTTCTTCATGCGCAGTGGTCAACGCGGCACTCTCTAGCTGCCAAGAGCACTTTTTACCATGCGCACCCAACCAGAGTGACGGGAAGAGCACATTTCAGAAAACGTGCTCAGCTCGTCGAGAAAATGCGATTTAAGCAATCAAAATAAAAATGCACCTAAAACCTAAACCAAACGTTGTAGGTGGTTATTTCTTCATGCGCAGCAGTCAACGCGGCACTCTCTAGCTGCCAAGAGCACTTTTTACTATGCGCACCCAACCAGAGTGACGGGAGGAGCACGTTTCAGAAAACGTGCTCAGCTCGTCGAGAAAATGCGATTTAAGCAATAAAAATAAAAATGCACCTAAAACCTAAAACAAACGTTGCACGTGGTTATTTCTTCATGCGCAGTGGTCAACGTGGCACTCTCTAGCTGCCAAGAGCACTTTTTACTATGCGCACCCAACCAGAGTGACGGGAGGAGCACATTTCAGAAAACGTGCTCGGATCTTCGAGAAAATGCGATTTAAGCAATAAAATTAAAAATGCACCCAAAACCTAAACCAAACGTTGCAGATGGTCATTTCTTCATGCGCAGTGGTCAACGCGGCACTCTCTAGCTGCCAAGAGCACTTTTTACTATGCGCACCCAACCAGAGTGACGGGAGGAGCACATTTCAGAAAACGTGCTCAGCTCGACGAGAAAATGCGATTTAAGCAATAAAATTAAAAATGCACCCAAAACCTAAACCAAACGTTGCAGATGGTTATTTCTTCATGCGCAGTGGTCAACGCGGCACTCTCTAGCTGCCAAGAGCACTTTTTACTATGCGCACCCAACCAGAGTGACGGGAGGAGCACATTTCTGAAAACGTGCTCAGCTCGACGAGAAAATGCGATTTAAGCAATAAAATTAAAAAATGCACCCAAAACCTAAAACAAACGTTGCACGTGGTTATTTCTTCATGCGCAGTGGTCAACGCGGCACTCTCTAGCTGCCAAGAGCACTTTTTACTATGCGCACCCAAACAGAGTGACGGGAGGAGCACATTTCAGAAAACGTGCTCAGCTCGTCGAGAAAATGCGATTTAAGCAATAAAATTCAAAATGCACCCAAAACCTAAACCAAACGTTGCAGGTGGTTATTTCTTCATGCGCAGTGGTCAACGCGGCACTCTCTAGCTGCCAAGAGCACTTTTTACTATGCGCACCCAACCAGAGTGACGGGAGGAGCACATTTCAGAAAACGTGCTCAGCTCGTCGAGAAAATGCGATTTAAGCAATAAAATTAAAAATGCACCTAAAACCTAAACCAAACGTTGGGGGTGGTTATTTCTTCATGTGCAGCAGTCAACGCGGCACTCTCTAGCTGCCAAGAGCACTTTTTACTATGCGCACCCAACCAGAGTGACGGGAGGAGCACATTTCAGATAACGTGCTCAGCTCGTCCAGAAAATGCGATTTAAGCAATAAAATTAAAAATGCACCCAAAACCTAAACCAAACGTTGCAGGTGGTTATTTCTTCATGCGCAGTGGTCAACGCGGCACTCTCTAGCTGCCAAGAGCACTTTTTACTATGCGCACCCAACCAGAGTGACGGGAGGAGCACATTTCAGAAAACGTGCTCAGCTCGTCGAGAAAATGCGATTAAAGCAATACAATTAAAAATTCACCTAAAACCTAAACCAAACGTTGCATATGGTCATTTCTTCATGCGCAGTAGTCAACGCGGCACTCTCTAGCTGCCAAGAGCACTTTTTACTATGCGCACCCAACCAGAGTGACGGGAGGAGCACATTTCAGAAAACATGCTCAGCTCGTCGAGAAAATGCGATTTAAGCAATAAAATTAAAAATGCACCTAAAACCTAAACCAAACGTTGCAGATGGTAATTTCTTCATGCGCAGTGGTCAACGCGGCACTCTCTAGCTGCCAAGAGCACTTTTTAATATGCGCACCCAACCAGAGTGACGGGAGGAGCACATTTCAGAAAACGTGCTCAGCTCGTCCAGAAAATGCAATTTAAGCAATAAAATTAATAATGCACCCAAAACCTAAACCAAACGTTGCAGGTGGTTATTTCTTCATGCGCAATGGTCAACGCGGCATTCTCTAGCTGCCAAGAGCACTTTTTACTATGCGCACCCAACCAGAGTGACGGGAGGAGCACATTTCAGAAAACGTGCTCAGCTCGTCGAGAAAATGCGATTTAAGCAATAAAATTAAAAATGCACCTAAAACCCAAACCAAACGTTGCAGGTGGTTATTTCTTCATGCGCAGTGGTCAACGCGGCACTCTCTAGCTGCCAAGAGCACTTTTTACGATGCACACCCAACCAGAGAGACGGGAGGAGCGCATTTCAGAAAACGTGCTCAGCTCGACGAGAAAATGCGATTTAAGCAATAAAATTAAAAATGCACCCAAAACCTAAACCAAACGTTGCAGGTTTTTATTTCTTCATGCACAGTGGTCAACGCGGCACTCTCTAGCTGCCAAGAGCACTTTTTACTATGCGCACCCAACCAGAGTGACGGGAGGAGCACATTTCAGAAAACGTGCTCAGCTCGTCGAGAAAATGCGATTTAAGCAATAAAATTAAAAATGTACCTAAAACCTAAATCAAACGCTGCAGATGGTCATTTCTTCATGCGCAGTGGTCAACGCGGCACTCTCTAGCTGCCAAGAGCACTTTTTACTATACACACCGAACCAGAGTGACGGGAGGAGCACATTCCAGAAAACGTGCTCAGCTCGTCGAGAAAATGCGATTTAAGCAATAAAATTAAAAATGCACCCAAAACCTAAAGCAAACGTTGCAGATGGTCATTTCTTCATGTGCAGTGGTCAACGCGGCACTCTCTAGCTGCCAAGAGCACTTTTTACTATGCACACCCAACCAGAGTGACGGGAGGAGCGCATTTCAGGAAACGTGCTCAGCTCGTCGAGAAAATGCGATTTAAGCCGTACAATTAAAAATGCACCTAAAACCTAAACCAAACGTTGCAGGTGGTTATTTCTTCATGCGCAGTGGTCAACGCGGCACTCTCTAGCTGCCAAGAGCACTTTTTACTATGCGCACCCAACTAGAGTGACGGGAGGAGCACATTTCAGAAAACGTGCTCAGCTCGTCGAGAAAATGCGATTTAAGCAATAAAATTAAAAATGCACCCAAAACCTAAACCAAACGTTGCAGGTGGTTATTTCTTCATGCGCAGTGGTAAACGCGGCACTCTCTAGCTGCCAAGAGCACTTTTTACTATGCGCACCCAACCAGAGTGACGGGAGGAGCACATTTCATAAAACGTGCTCAGCTCGTCCAGAAAATGCTATTTAAGCAATAAAATTAAAAATGCACCTAAAACCTAAACCAAACGTTGCAGATGGTCATTTCTTCATGCGCAGTGGTCAACGCGGCACTCTCTAGCTGCCAAGAGCACTTTTTACTATGCACACCCAACCAGAGTGACGGGAGGAGCACATTTCAGAAAACGTGCTCAGCTCGTCCAGAAAATGCGATTTAAGCAATAAAATTAAAAATGCACCCAAAACCTAAACCAAACGTTGCAGGTGGTTATTTCTTCATGCGCAGTGGTCAACGCGGCACTCTCTAGCTGCCAAGAGCACTTTTTACTATGCGCACCCAACCAGAGTGACGGGATTAGCACATTTCAGAAAACGTGCTCAGCTCGTCGAGAAAATGCAATTTAAGCAATAAAATTAAAAATGCACCCAAAACCTAAACCAAACGTTGCAGGTGGTTATTTCTTCGTGCGCAGCAGTCAACGCGCCACTCTCTAGCTGCCAAGAACACTTTTTACTATGCGCACCCAACCAGAGTGACGGGAGGAGCACATTTCAGAAAACGTGCTCAGCTCGTCGAGAAAATGCGATTTAAGCAATAAAATTAAAAATGCACCTAAAACCTAAACCAAACGTTGCAGGTGGTTATTTCTTCATGCGCAGTGGTCAACGCGGCACTCTCTAGCTGCCAAGAGCACTTTTTACTATGCACACCCAACCAGAGTGACGGGAGGAGCACATTTCAGAAAACGTGCTCAGCTCGTCGAGAAAATGCGATTTAAGCAATAAAATTAAAAATGCACCTAAAACCTAAACCAAACGTTGCAGATGGTCATTTCTTCATGCGCAGTGGTCAACGTGGCACTCTCTAGCTGCCAAGAGCACTTTTTACTATGCGCACCCAACCAGACTGACGGGAGGAGCACATTTCAGAAAACGTGCTCAACTCGTCGAGAAAATGCGATTTAAGCAATAAAATTAAAAATGCACCCAAAACCTAAACCAAACGTTGCAGGTGGTTATTTCTTCATGCGCAGTGTTTAACGCGGCACTCTCTAGCTGCCAAGAGCACTTTTTACTATGCGCACCCAACCAGAGTGACGGGAGGAGCACATTTCAGAAAACGTGCTCAGCTCGTCCAGAAAATGCGATTTAAGCAATAAAATTAAAAATGCACCTAAAACCTAAACCAAACGTTGCAGGTGGTTATTTCTTCATGCGCAGTGGTCAACGCGGCACTCTCTAGCTGCCAAGAGCACTTTTTACTATGCGCACCCAACCAGAGTGACGGGAGGAGCACATTTCAGAAAACGTGCTCAGCTCGTCGAGAAAATGCGATTTAAGCAATAAAATTAAAAATGCACCTAAAACCTAAACCAAACATTGGGGGTGGTTATTTCTTCATGTGCAGCAGTCAACGCGGCACTCTCTAGCTGCCAAGAGCACTTTTTACTATGCGCACCCGACCAGAGTGACGGGAGGAGCACATTTCAGAAAACGTGCTCAGCTCGTCGAGAAAATGCGATTTAAGCAATAAAATTAAAAATGCACCCAAAACCTAAACCAAACGTTGCAGATGGTCATTTCTTCATGCGCAGTGGTCAACGCGGCACTCTCTAGCTGCC
This sequence comes from Syngnathus scovelli, assembly GCF_024217435.2. Classification (NCBI taxonomy): domain Eukaryota; kingdom Metazoa; phylum Chordata; class Actinopteri; order Syngnathiformes; family Syngnathidae; genus Syngnathus; species Syngnathus scovelli. The sequence goes on along the minus strand of NW_026061342.1, from coordinate 1,258,834 downwards.
AAGAGCACTTTTTACTATGCGCACCCAACCAGAGTGACGGGAGGAGCACATTTCAGAAAACGTGCTCAGCTCGTCGAGAAAATGCGATTTAAGCAATAAAATTAAAAATGCACCTAAAACCTAAACCAAACGTTGCAGATGGTCATTTCTTCATGCGCAGTGGTCAACGTGGCACTCTCTAGCTGCCAAGAGCACTTTTTACTATGCGCACCCAACCAGAGTGACGGGAGGAGCACATTTATGAAAACGTGCTCAGCTCGTCGAGAAAATGCGATTTAAGCAATAAAATTAAAAATGCACCCAAAACCTAAAACAAACGTTGCACGTGGTTATTTCTTCATGCGCAGTGGTCAACGCGGCACTCTCTAGCTGCCAAGAGCACTTTTTACTATGCGCACCCAACCAGAGTGACGGGAGGAGCACATTTCAGAAAACGTGCTCAGCTCGTCCAGAAAATGCGATTTAAGCAATAAAATTAAAAATGCACCCAAAACCTAAACCAAACGTTGCAGGTGGTTATTTCTTCATGCGCAGTGGTCAACGCGGCACTCTCTAGCTGCCAAGAGCACATTTTACTATGCGCACGCAACCAGAGTGACGGGAGGAGCACATTTCAGAAAACGTGCTCAGCTCGACGAGGAAATGCGATTTAAGCAATAAAATTAAAAATGCACCTAAAACCTAAACCAAACGTTGCAGGTGGTTATTTCTTCATGCGCAATGGTCAACGCGGCACTCTCTAGCTGCCAAGAGCACTTTTTACTATGCGCACCCAACCAGAGTGACGGGAGGAGCACATTTCAGAAAACGTGCTCAGCTCGTCGAGAAAATACGATTTAAGCAATAAAATTAAAAATGCACCTAAAACCTAAACCAAACGTTGCAGATGGTCATTTCTTCATGCGCAGTGGTCAACGCGGCACTCTCTAGCTGCCAAGAGCACTTTTTACTATGCGCACCCAACCAGAGTGACGGGAGGAGCACATTTCAGAAAACGTGCTCAGCTCGTCCAGAAAATGCGATTTAAGCAATAAAATTAAAAATGCACCTAAAACCTAAACCAAACGTTGCAGGTGGTTATTTCTTCATGCGCAGTGGTCAACGCGGCACTCTCTAGCTGCCAAGAGCACTTTTTACTATGCGCACCCAACCAGAGTGACGGGAGGAGCACATTTCAGAAAACGTGCTCAGCTCAACGAGAAAATGCGATTTAAGCAATAAAATTAAAAATGCACCCAAAACCTAAACCAAACGTTGCAGGTGGTTATTTCTTCATGCGCAGTGGTCAACGCGGCACTCTCTAGCTGCCAAGAGCACTTTTTACTATGCGCACCCAACCAGAGTGACGGGAGGAGCACATTTCAGAAAACGTGCTCAGCTCGACGAGAAAATGCGATTTAAGCAATAAAATTAAAAATGCACCTAAAACCTAAACCAAACGTTGCAGGTGGTTATTTCTTCATGCGCAGTGGTCAACGCGGCACTCTCTAGCTGACAAGAGCACTTTTTACTATGCACACCCAACCAGAGTGACGGGAGGAGCACATATCTGAAAACGTGCTCAGCTCGACGAGAAAATGCGATTTAAGCAATAAAATTAAAAATGCACCCAAAACCTAAAACAAACGTTGCACGTGGTTATTTCTTCATGCGCAGTGGTCAACGCGGCACTATCTAGCTGCCAAGAGCACTTTTTACTATGCGCACCCAACCAGAGTGACGGGAGCCCATTTCAGAAAACGTGCTTAGCTCGTCGAGAAAATGCGATTTAAGCAATAAAATTAAAAATGCACCTAAAACCTAAACCAAACGTTGCAGGTGGTTATTTCTTCATGCGCAGTGGTAAACGCGGCACTCTCTAGCTGCCAAGAGCACTTTTTACTATGCGCAGCCAACCAGAGTGACGGGAGGAGCACATTTCAGAAAACGTGCTCAGCTCGTCGAGAAAATGCGATTTAAGCAATACAATTAAAAATGCACCTAAAACCTAAACCAAACGTTGCAGGTGGTTATTTCTTCATGCGCAGTGGTCAACGCGGCACTCTCTAGCTGCCAAGAGCACTTTTTACTATGCGCACCCAACCAGAGTGACGGGAGGAGCACATTTCAGAAAACGTGCTCAGCTCGTCGAGAAAATGCGATTTAAGCAATAAAATTAAAAATGCACCTAAAACCTAAACCAAACATTGGGGGTGGTTATTTCTTCATGTGCAGCAGTCAACGCGGCACTCTCTAGCTGCCAAGAGCACTTTTTACTATGCGCACCCGACCAGAGTGACGGGAGGAGCACATTTCAGAAAACGTGCTCAGCTCGTCGAGAAAATGCGATTTAAGCAATAAAATTAAAAATGCACCCAAAACCTAAACCAAACGTTGCAGATGGTCATTTCTTCATGCGCAGTGGTCAACGCGGCACTCTCTAGCTGCCAAGAGCACTTTTTACTATGCGCACCCAACCAGAGTGACGGGAGGAGCACATTTCAGAAAACGTGCTCAGCTCGTCGAGAAAATGCGATTTAAGCAATAAAATTAAAAATGCACCTAAAACCTAAACCAAACGTTGCAGATGGTCATTTCTTCATGCGCAGTGGTCAACGCGGCACTCTCTAGCTGCCAAGAGCACTTTTTACTATGCGCACCCAACCAGAGTGACGGGAGGAGCAGATTTCAGAAAACGTGCTCAGCTCGTCCAGAAAATGCGATTTAAGCAATAAAATTAAAAATGCACCCAAAACCTAAACCAAACGTTGCAGGTGGTTATTTCTTCATGCGCAGTGGTCAACGCGGCACTCTCTAGCTGCCAAAAGCACTTTTTACTATGCGCACCCAACCAGAGTGACGGGAGGAGCACATTTCAGAAAACGTGCTCAGCTCGTCGAGAAAATGCGATTTAAGCAATAAATTTAAAAATGCACCTAAAACCTAAACCAAACGTTGCAGGTGGTTATTTCTTCATGCGCAGTGGTCAACGCGGCACTCTCTAGCTGCCAAGAGCACTTTTTACTATGCGCACCCAACCAGAGTGACGGGAGGAGCACATTTCAGAAAACGTGCTCGGCTCGTCGAGAAAATGCGATTTAAGCAATACAATTAAAAATGCACATAAAACCTAAACCAAACGTTGCAGATGGTCATTTCTTCATGCGCAGTGGTCAACGCGGCACTCTCGAGCTGCCAAGAGCACTTTTTACTATGCACACCCAACCAGACTGACGGGAGGAGCACATTTCAGAAAACGTGCTCAGCTCGTCGAGAAAATGCGATTTAAGCAATAAAATTAAAAATGCACCCAAAACCTAAACCAAACGTTGCAGGTGGTTATTTCTTCATGCGCAGTGTTTAACGCGGCACTCTCTAGCTGCCAAGAGCACTTTTTACTATGCGCACCCAACCAGAGTGACGGGAGGAGCACATTTCAGAAAACGTGCTCAGCTCGACGAGGAAATGCGATTTAAGCAATAAAATTAAAAATGCACCTAAAACCTAAACCAAACGTTGCAGATGGTCATTTCTTCATGAGCAATGGTCAACGCGGCACTCTCTAGCTGCCAAGAGAACTTCTTACTATGCGCACCCAACCAGAGTGACGGGAGGAGCACATTTCAGAAAACGTGCTCAGCTCGTCGAGAAAATGCGATTTAAGCAATAAAATTAAAAATGCACCTAAAACCTAAACCAAACGTTTCAGGTGGTTATTTCTTCATGCGCAGCAGTCAACGCGGCACTCTCTAGCTGCCAAGAGCACTTTTTACTATGCGCACCCAACAAGAGTGACGGGAGGAGCACATTTCAGAAAACGTGCTCAGCTCGTCGAGAAAATGCGATTTAAGCAATACAATTAAAAATGCACCTAAAACCTAAACCAAACGTTGCAGGTGGTTATTTCTTCATGCGCAGTGGTCAACGCGGCACTCTCTAGCTGCCAAGAGCACTTTTTTCTATGCGCACCCAACCAGAGTGACGGGAGGAGCACATTTCAGAAAACGTGCTCAGCTCGTCGAGAAAATGCGATTTAAGCAATAAAATTAAAAATGCACCTAAAACCTAAACCAAACATTGGGGGTGGTTATTTCTTCATGTGCAGCAGTCAACGCGGCACTCTCTAGCTGCCAAGAGCACTTTTTACTATGCGCACCCGACCCGAGTGACGGGAGGAGCACATTTCAGAAAACGTGCTCAGCTCGTCGAGAAAATGCAATTTAAGCAATAAAATTAAAAATGCACCTAAAACCTAAACCAAACGTTGCAGATGGTCATTTCTTCATGCGCAGTGGTCAACGCGGCACTCTCTAGCTGCCAAGAGCACTTTTTACTATGCGCACCCAACCAGAGTGACGGGAGGAGCAGATTTCAGAAAACGTGCTCAGCTCGTCGAGAAAATGCGATTTAAGCAATAAAATTAAAAATGCACCTAAAACCTAAAACAAACGTTGCACCTGGTTATTTCTTCATGCGCAGTGGTCAACGCGGCACTCTCTAGCTGCCAAGAGCACTTTTTACTATGCGCACCCAACAAGAGTGACGGGAGGAGCACATTTCAGAAAACGTGCTCAACTCGTCGAGAAAATGCGATTTAAGCAATAAAATTAAAAATGCACCCAAAACCTAAACCAAACGTTGCAGGTGGTTATTTCTTCATGCGCAGTGGTCAACGCGGCACTCTCTAGCTGCCAAGAGGACTTTTTACTATGCGCACCCAACCAGAGTGACGGGAGGAGCACATTTCAGAAAACGTGCTCAGCTCGACGAGGAAATGCGATTTAAGCAATAAAATTAAAAATCCACCTAAAACCTAAACCAAACGTTGCAGGTGGTTATTTCTTCATGCGCAATGGTCAACGCGGCACTCTCTAGCTGCCAAGAGCACTTTTTACTATGCGCACCCAACCAGAGTGACGGGAGGAGCACATTTCAGAAAACGTGCTCAGCTCGTCGAGAAAATGCGATTTAAGCAATAAAATTAAAAATGCACCTAAAACCTAAACCAAACGTTGCAGATGGTCATTTCTTCATGCGCAGTGGTCAACGCGGCACTCTCGAGCTGCCAAAAGCACTTTTTACTATGCACACCCAACCAGACTGACGGGAGGAGCACATTTCAGAAAACGTGCTCAGCTCGTCGAGAAAATGCGATTTAAGCAATAAAATTAAAAATGCACCCAAAACCTAAATCAAACGTTGCAGGTGGTTATTTCTTCATGCGCAGTGTTTAACGCGGCACTCTCTAGCTGCCAAGAGCACTTTTTACTATGCGCACCCAACCAGAGTGACGGGAGGAGCACATTTCAGAAAACGTGCTCAGCTCGTCGAGAAAATGCGATTTAAGCAATGAAATTAAAAATGCACCTAAAACCTAAACCAAACGTTGCAGGTGGTTATTTCTTCATGCGCAGCAGTCAACGCGGCACTCTCTAGCTGCCAAGAGCACTTTTTACTATGCGCACCCAACCAGAGTGACGGGAGGAGCACATTTCAGAAAACGTGCTCAGCTCGTCGAGAAAATGCGAGTTAAGGAATAAAATTAAAAATGCACCTAAAACCTAAACCAAACGTTGCAGATGGTCATTTCTTCATGCGCAGTGGTCAACGCGGCACTCTCTAGCTGCCAAGAGCACTTTTTACTATGCGCACCCAACCAGAGTGACGGGAGGAGCACATTTCAGAAAACGTGCTCAGCTCGTCGAGAAAATGCGATTTAAGCAATGAAATTAAAAATGCACCCAAAACCTAAACCAAACGTTGCAGGTGGTTATTTCTTCATGCGCAATGGTCAACGCAGCACTCTCTAGCTGCCAAGAGCACTTTTTACTATGCGCACCCAACCAGAGTGACGGGAGGAGCACATTTCAGAAAACGTGCTCAGCTCGTCGAGAAAATGCGATTTAAGCAATAAAATTAAAAATGCACCTAAAACCTAAACCAAACGTTGCAGATGGTCATTTCTTCATGCGCAGTGGTCAACGCGGCACTCTCTAGCTGCCAAGAGCACTTTTTACTATGCGCACCCTACCAGAGTGACGGGAGGAGCACATTTCAGAAAACGTGCTCAGCTCGTCGAGAAAATGCGATTTAAGCAATAAAATTAAAAATGCACCTAAAACCTAAACCAAACGTTGCAGGTGGTTATTTCTTCATGCGCAGTGGTCAACGCGGCACTCTCTAGCTGCCAAGAGCACTTTTTACTATGCGCACCCAACCAGAGTGACGGGAGGAGCACATTTCAGAAAACGTGCTCGGCTCGTCGAGAAAATGCGATTTAAGCAATCAAATTAAAAATGCACATAAAACAAAAACCAAACGTTGCAGATGGTCATTTCTTCATGCGCAGTGGTCAACGCGGCACTCTCTAGCTGCCAAGAGCACTTATTACTATGCACACCCAACCAGAGTGACGGGAGGAGCACATTTCTGAAAACGTGCTCAGCTCGACGAGAAAATGCAATTTAAGCAATAAAATTAAAAATTCACCCAAAACCTAAACCAAACGTTGCAGATGGTCATTTCTCCATGCGCAGTGGTCAACGCGGCACTCTCTACCTGCCAAGAGCACTTTTTACTATGCGCACCCAACCAGAGTGACGGGAGGAGCACATTTCAGAAAACGTGCTCAGCTTGTCCAGAAAATGCGATTTAAGCAATAAAATTAAAAATGCACCCAAAACCTAAACCAAACGTTGCAGGTGGTTATTTTTTCATGCGCAGTGGTCAACGCGGCACTCTCTAGCTGCCAAGAGCACTTTTTACTATGCGCACCCAACCAGAGTGACGGGAGGAGCACATTTCAGAAAACGTGCTCAGCTCGTCGAGAAAATGCGATTTAAGCAATAAAATTAAAAATGCACCTAAAACCTAAACCAAACGTTGCAGATGGTCATTTCTTCATGCGCAGTGGTCAACGCGGCACTCTCTAGCTGCCAAGAGCACTTTTTACTATGCGCACCCTACCAGAGTGACGGGAGGAGCACATTTCAGAAAACGTGCTCAGCTCGTCGAGAAAATGCGATTTAAGCAATAAAATTAAAAATGCACCTAAAACCTAAACCAAACGTTGCAGGTGGTTATTTCTTCATGCGCAGTGGTCAACGCGGCACTCTCTAGCTGCCAAGAGCACTTTTTACTATGCGCACCCAACCAGAGTGACGGGAGGAGCACATTTCAGAAAACGTGCTCGGCTCGTCGAGAAAATGCGATTTAAGCAATCAAATTAAAAATGCACATAAAACAAAAACCAAACGTTGCAGATGGTCATTTCTTCATGCGCAGTGGTCAACGCGGCACTCTCTAGCTGCCAAGAGCACTTATTACTATGCACACCCAACCAGAGTGACGGGAGGACCACATTTCTGAAAACGTGCTCAGCTCGACGAGAAAATGCGATTTAAGCAATAAAATTAAAAATTCACCCAAAACCTAAACCAAACGTTGCAGATGTTCATTTCTCCATGCGCAGTGGTCAACGCGGCACTCTCTACCTGCCAAGAGCACTTTTTACTATGCGCACCCAACTAGAGTGACGGGAGGAGCACATTTCAGAAAACGTGCTCAGCTTGTCCAGAAAATGCGATTTAAGCAATAAAATTAAAAATGCACCCAAAACCTAAACCAAACGTTGCAGGTGGTTATTTCTTCATGCGCAGTGGTCAACGCGGCACTCTCTAGCTGCCAAGAGCACTTTTTACTATGCGCACCCAACCAGAGTGACGGGAGGAGCACATTTCAGAAAACGTGCTCAGCTCGTCAAGAAAATGCGATTTAAGCAATAAAATTAAAAATGCACCTAAAACCTAAACCAAACGTTGCAGGTGGTTATTTCTTCATGCGCAGCAGTCAACGCGGCACTCTCTAGCTGCCAAGAGCACTTTTTACTATGCGCACCCAACCAGAGTGACGGGAGGAGCACATTTCAGAAAACGTGCTCAGCTCGTCGAGAAAATGCGATTTAAGCAATAAAATTAAAAATGCACCCAAAACCTAAACCAAACGTTGCAGGTGGTTATTTCTTCATGCGCAGCGGTCAACGCGGCACTCTCTAGCTGCCAAGAGCACTTTTTACTATGCGCACCCTACCAGAGTGACGGGAGGAGCACATTTCAGAAAACGTGCTCAGCTCGTCGAGAAAATGCGATTTAAGCAATAAAATTAAAAATGCACCTAAAACCTAAACCAAACGTTGCAGGTGGTTATTTCTTCATGCGCAGTGGTCAACGCGGCACTCTCTAGCTGTCAAGAGCACTTTTTACTATGTGCACCCAACAAGAGTGACGGGAGGAGCACATTTCAGAAAACGTGCTCAGCTCGTCGAGAAAATGCGATTTAAGCAATAAAATTAAAAATGCACCTAAAACCTAAACCAAACTTGCAGGTGGTTATTTCTTCATGCGCAGTGGTCAACGCGGCACTCTCTAGCTGCCAAGAGCACTTTTTACTATGCGCACCCAACCAGAGTTATGGGAGGAGCACATTTCAGAAAACGTGCTCAGCTCGACGAGAAAGTGCGATTTAAGCAATAAAATTAAAAATGCACCCAAAACCTAAACCAAACGTTGCAGGTGGTTATTTCTTCATGCGCAGTGGTCAACGCGGCACTCTATAGCTGCCAAGAGCACTTTTTACTATGCGCACCCTACCAGAGTGACGGGAGGAGCACATTTCAGAAAACGTGCTCAGCTCGTCGAGAAAATGCGATTTAAGCAATAAAATTAAAAATGCACCTAAAACCTAAACCAAACGTTGCAGGTGGTTATTTCTTCATGCGCAGCAGTCAACGCGGCACTCTCTAGCTGCCGAGAGCACTTTTTACTATGCGCACCCAACCAGAGTGACGGGAGGAGCACATTTCAGAAAACGTGCTCAGCTCGTCGAGAAAATGCAATTTAAGCAATAAAATTAAAAATGCACCTAAAACCTAAACCAAACGTTGCAAATGGTCATTTCTTCATGCGCAGTGGTCAACGCGGCACTCTCTAGTTGCCAAGAGCACTTTTTACTATGCGCACCCAACCAGAGTGACGGGAGGAGCACATTTCAGAAAACGTGCTCAGCTCGTCGAGAAAATGCGATTTAAGCAATAAAATTAAAAATGCACCTAAAACCTAAACCAAACGTTGCAGATGGTCATTTCTTCATGCGCAGTGGTCAACGCGGCACTCTCTAGCTGCCAAGAGCACTTTTTACTATGCGCACCCAACCAGAGTGACGGGAGGAGCACATTTCAGAAAACGTGCTCAGCTTGTCCAGAAAATGCGATTTAAGCAATAAAATTAAAAATGCACCCAAAACCTAAACCAAACGTTGCAGGTGGTTATTTCTTCATGCGCAGTGGTCAACGCGGCACTCTCTAGCTGCCAAGAGCACTTTTTACTATGCGCACCCAACAAGAGTGACGGGAGGAGCACAATTCAGAAAACGTGCTCAGCTCGTCGAGAAAATGCGATTTAAGCAATAAAATTAAAAATGCACCTAAAACCTAAACCAAACTTGCAGGTGGTTATTTCTTCATGTGCAGTGGTCAACGCGGCACTCTCTAGCTGCCAAGAGGACTTTTAACTATGCGCACCCAACCAGAGTGACGGGAGGAGCACATTTCAGAAAACGTGCTCAGCTCGTCGAGAAAATGCGATTTAAGCGATAAAATTAAAAATGCACCTAAAACCTAAACCAAACGTTGCAGGTGGTTATTTCTTCATGCGCAGTGGTCAACGCGGCACTCTCTAGCTGCCAAGAGCACATTTTACTATGCGCACCCAACCAGAGTGACGGGAGGAGCACATTTCAGAAAACGTGCTCAGCTCGTCGAGAAAATGTGATTTAAGCAATAAAATTAAAAATGCACCCAAAACCTAAACCAAACGTTGCAGATGGTCATTTCTTCATGCGCAGTGGTCAACGCGGCACTCTCTAGCTGCCAAGAGCACTTTTTACTATGCGCAAACAACCAGAGTGACGGGAGGAGCACATTTCAGAAAACGTGCTCAGCTCGACGAGAAAATGCGATTTAAGCAATAAAATTAAAAATGCACCCAAAACCTAAACCAAACGTTGCAGGCGGTTATTTCTTCATGCGCAGTGGTCAACGCGGCACTCTCTAGCTGCCAAGAGCACTTTTTACTATGCGCACCCAACTAGAGTGACGGGAGGAGCACATTTCAGAAAACGTGCTCAGCTCGTCGAGAAAATGCGATTTAAGCAATAAAATTAAAAATGCACCTAAAACCTAAACCAAACGTTGCAGGTGGTTATTTCTTCATGTGCAGTGGTCAACGCGGCACTCCCTAGCTGCCAAGAGCATTTTTTGCTATGCGCACCCAACAAGAGTGAAGGGAGGAGCACATTTCAGAAAACGTGCTCAGCTCGTCAATAAAATGCGATTTAAGCAATAAAATTAAAAATGCACCTAAAACCTAAACCAAACGTTGCAGGTGGTTATTTCTTCATGCGCAGCAGTCAACGCGGCACTCTCTAGCTGCCAAGAGCACTTTTTACTATGCGCACCCAACCAGAGTGAAGGGAGGAGCACATTTCAGAAAACGTGCTCAGCTCGTCGAGAAAATGCGATTTAAGCAATAAAATTAAAAATGCACCCAAAACCTAAACCAAACGTTGCAGGTGGTTATTTCTTCATGCGCAGTGGTCAACGCGGCACTCTCTAGCTGCCAAGAGCACTTTTTACTATGCGCACCCTACCAGAGTGACGGGAGGAGCACATTTCAGAAAACGTGCTCAGCTCGTCGAGAAAATGCGATTTAAGCAATAAAATTAAAAATGCACCTAAAACCTAAACCAAACGTTGCAGGTGGTTATTTCTTCATGCGCAGCAGTCAACGCGGCACTCTCTAGCTGCCGAGAGCACTTTTTACTATGCGCACCCAACCAGAGTGACGGGAGGAGCACATTTCAGAAAACGTGCTCAGCTCGTCGAGAAAATGCAATTTAAGCAATAAAATTAAAAATGCACCTAAAACCTAAACCAAACGTTGCAAATGGTCATTTCTTCATGCGCAGTGGTCAACGCGGCACTCTCTAGTTGCCAAGAGCACTTTTTACTATGCGCACCCAACCAGAGTGACGGGAGGAGCACATTTCAGAAAACGTGCTCAGCTCGTCGAGAAAATGCGATTTAAGCAATAAAATTAAAAATGCACCTAAAACCTAAACCAAACGTTGCAGATGGTCATTTCTTCATGCGCAGTGGTCAACGCGGCACTCTCTAGCTGCCAAGAGCACTTTTTACTATGCGCACCCAACCAGAGTGACGGGAGGAGCACATTTCAGAAAACGTGCTCAGCTTGTCCAGAAAATGCGATTTAAGCAATAAAATTAAAAATGCACCCAAAACCTAAACCAAACGTTGCAGGTGGTTATTTCTTCATGCGCAGTGGTCAACGCGGCACTCTCTAGCTGCCAAGAGCACTTTTTATTATGCACACCCAAACAGAGTGACGGGAGGAGCACATTCCAGAAAACGTGCTCAGCTCGTCGAGAAAATGCGATTTAAGCAATAAAATTAAAAATGCACCTAAAACCTAAACCAAACGTTGCAGGTGGTTATTTCTTCATGCGCAGTGGTCAACGCGGCACTCTCTAGCTGCCAAGAGCACTTTTTACTATGCGCACCCAACAAGAGTGACGGGAGGAGCACATTTCAGAAAACGTGCTCGGCTCGTCGAGAAAATGCGATTTAAGCAATAAAATTAAAAATGCACCCAAAACCTAAACCAAACGTTGCAGGTGGTTATTTCTTCATGCGCAGTGGTCAACGCGGGACTCTCTAGCTGCCAAGAGCACTTTTTACTATGCGCACCCAACCAGAGTGACGGGAGGAGCACATTTTAGAAAACGTGCTCAGCTCGTCGAGAAAATGCGATTTAAGCAATAAAATTAAAAATGCACATAAAACCTAAACCAAACGTTGCACGTGGTTATTTCTTCTTGCGCAGTGGTCAACGCGGCACTCTCTAGCTGCCAAGAGCACTTTTTACTATGCGCACCCAACAAGAGTGACGGGAGGAGCACATTTCAGAAAACGTGCTCAGCTCGTCGAGAAAATGCGATTTAAGCAATAAAATTAAAAATGCACCTAAAACCTAAACCAAACGTTGCAGGTGGTCATTTCTTCATGCGCAGTGGTCAACGCGGCACTCTCTAGCTGCCAAGAGCACTTTTTACTATGCGCACCCAACGAGTGACGGGAGGAGCACATTTCAGAAAACGTGCTCAGCTCGTCGAGAAAATGCGAGTTAAGCAATAATATTAAAAATGCGCCCAAAACCTAAACCAAACGTTGCAGATGGTCATTTCTTCATGCGCAGTGGTCAACGCGGCACTCTCTAGCTGCCAAGAGCACTTTTTACTATGCGCACCCAACCAGAGTGACGGGAGGAGCACATTTCAGAAAACGTGCTCAGCTCGTCGAGAAAATGCGAGTTAAGCAATAATATTAAAAATGCGCCCAAAACCTAAACCAAACGTTGCAGATGGTCATTTCTTCATGCGCAGTGGTCAACGCGGCACTCTCTAGCTGCCAAGAGCACTTTTTACTATGCGCACCCAACCAGAGTGACGGGAGGAGCACATTTCAGAAAACGTGCTCAGCTCGACGAGAAAATGCGATTTAAGCAATAAAATTAAAAATGCACCCAAAACCTAAACCAAACGTTGCAGATGGTCATTTCTTCATGCGCAGTGGTCAACGCGGCACTATCTAGCTGCCAAGAGCACTTTTTACTATGCGCACCCAACCAGAGTGACGGGAGGAGCACATTTCAGAAAACGTGCTCAGCTTGTCCAGAAAATGCGATTTAATCAATAAAATTAAAAATGCACCCAAAACCTAAACCAAACGTTGCAGGTGGTTATTTCTTCATGCGCAGTGGTCAACGCGGCACTCTCTAGCTGCCAAGAGCACTTTTTACTATGCACACCCAAACAGAGTGACGGGAGGAGCACATTCCAGAAAACGTGCTCAGCTCGTCGAGAAAATGCAATTTAAGCAATAAAATTAAGAATGCACCCAAAACCTAAACCAAACGTTGCAGATGGTCATTTCTTCGTGCGCATTGGTCAACGCGGCACTCTCTAGCTGCCAAGAGCACTTTTTACTATGCACACCCAACCAGAGTGACGGGAGGAGCACATTTCAGAAAACGTGCTCAGCTCGTCGAGAAAATGCGATTTAAGCAATAAAATTAAAAATGCACCTAAAACCTAAACCAAACGTTGCAGGTGGTTATTTCTTCATGCGCAGTGGTCAACGCGGCACTCTCTAGCTGCCAAGAGCACTTTTTACTATGCGCACCCAACAAGAGTGACGGGAGGAGCACATTTCAGAAAACGTGCTCGGCTCGTCGAGAAAATGCGATTTAAGCAATAAAATTAAAAATGCACCTAAAACCTAAAACAAACGTTGCACGTGGTTATTTCTTCATGCGCAGTGGTCAACGCGGCACTCTCTAGCTGCCAAGAGCACTTTTTACTATGCGCACCCAACCAGAGTGACGGGAAGAGCACATTTCAGAAAACGTGCTCAGCTCGTCGAGAAAATGCGATTTAAGCAATAAAATTAAAAATGCACCCAAAACCTAAACCAAACGTTGCAGATGGTCATTTCTTCATGCGCAGTGGTCAACGCGGCACTCTCTAGCTGCCAAGAGCACTTTTTACTATGCGCACCCAACCAGAGTGACGGGAGGAGCACATTTCAGAAAACGTGCTCAGCTCGTCGAGAAAATGCGATTTAAGCAATAAAATTAAAAATGCACCCAAAACCTAAACCAAACGTTGCAGGTGGTTATTTCTTCATGCGCAGTGGTCAACGCGGCACTCTCTAGCTGCCAAGAGCACTTTTTACTATGCGCACCCTACCAGAGTGACGGGAGGAGCACATTTCAGAAAACGTGCTCAGCTCGTCGAGAAAATGCGATTTAAGCAATAAAATTAAAAATGCACCTAAAACCTAAACCAAACGTTGCAGGTGGTTATTTCTTCATGCGCAGCAGTCAACGCGGCACTCTCTAGCTGCCGAGAGCACTTTTTACTATGCGCACCCAACCAGAGTGACGGGAGGAGCACATTTCAGAAAACGTGCTCAGCTCGTCGAGAAAATGCAATTTAAGCAATAAAATTAAAAATGCACCTAAAACCTAAACCAAACGTTGCAAATGGTCATTTCTTCATGCGCAGTGGTCAACGCGGCACTCTCTAGTTGCCAAGAGCACTTTTTACTATGCGCACCCAACCAGAGTGACGGGAGGAGCACATTTCAGAAAACGTGCTCAGCTCGTCGAGAAAATGCGATTTAAGCAATAAAATTAAAAATGCACCTAAAACCTAAACCAAACGTTGCAGATGGTCATTTCTTCATGCGCAGTGGTCAACGCGGCACTCTCTAGCTGCCAAGAGCACTTTTTACTATGCGCACCCAACCAGAGTGACGGGCGGAGCACATTTCAGAAAACGTGCTCAGCTTGTCCAGAAAATGCGATTTAAGCAATAAAATTAAAAATGCACCCAAAACCTAAACCAAACGTTGCAGGTGGTTATTTCTTCATGCGCAGTGGTCAACGCGGCACTCTCTAGCTGCCAAGAGCACTTTTTACTATGCACACCAAACAGAGTGACGGGAGGAGCACATTCCAGAAAACGTGCTCAGCTCGTCGAGAAAATGCAATTTAAGCAATAAAATTAAGAATGCACCCAAAACCTAAACCAAACGTTGCAGATGGTCATTTCTTCGTGCGCATTGGTCAACGCGGCACTCTCTAGCTGCCAAGAGCACTTTTTACTATGCACACCCAACCAGAGTGACGGGAGGAGCACATTTCAGAAAACGTGCTCAGCTCGTCGAGAAAATGCGATTTAAGCAATAAAATTAAAAATGCACCTAAAACCTAAACCAAACGTTGCAGGTGGTTATTTCTTCATGCGCAGTGGTCAACGCGGCACTCTCTAGCTGCCAAGAGCACTTTTTACTATGCGCACCCAACAAGAGTGACGGGAAGAGCACATTTCAGAAAACGTGCTCGGCTCGTCGAGAAAATGCGATTTAAGCAATAAAATTAAAAATGCACCCAAAACCTAAACCAAACGTTGCAGATGGTCATTTCTTCATGCGCAGTGGTCAACGCGGCACTCTCTAGCTGCCAAGAGCACTTTTTACTATGCGCACCCAACCAGAGTGACGGGAGGAGCACATTTCAGAAAACGTGCTCAGCTCGACGAGAAAGTGCGATTTAAGCAATAAAATTAAAAATGCACCCAAAACCTAAACCAAACGTTGCAGGTGGTTATTTCTTCATGCGCAGTGGTCAACGCGGCACTCTCTAGCTGCCAAGAGCACTTTTTACTATGCACACCCAACCAGCGTGACGGGAGGAGCACATTTCTGAAAACGTGCTCAGTTCGACGAGAAAATGCGATTTAAGCAATAAAATTAAAAATGCACCCAAAACCTAAAACAAACGTTGCACGTGGTTATTTCTTCATGCGCAGTGGTCAACGCGGCACTCTCTAGCTGCCAAGAGCACTTTTTACTATGCGCACCCGACCAGAGTGACGGGAGGAGCACATTTCAGAAAACGTGCTCAGCTCGACGAGAAAATGCGATTTAAGCAATAAAATTAAAAATGCACCTAAAACCTAAACCAAACGTTGCAGATGGTCATTTCTTCATGCGCAGTGGTCAACGCGGCACTCTCTAGCTGCCAAGAGCACTTTTTACTATGCGCACCCGACCAGAGTGACGGGAGAAGCACATTTCAGAAAACGTGCTCAGCTCGTCGAGAAAATGCGAGTTAAGCAATACAATTAAAAATGCACCTAAAACCTAAACCAAACGTTGCAGGTGGTTATTTCTTCATGCGCAGCAGTCAACGTGGCACTCTCTAGCTGCATAGAGCACTTTTTACTATGCGCACCCAACCAGAGTGACGGGAGGAGCACGTTTCAGAAAACGTGCTCAGCTCGTCGAGAAAATGCGATTTAAGCAATAAAAATAAAAATGCACCTAAAACCTAAAACAAACGTTGCACGTGGTTATTTCTTCATGCGCAGTGGTCAACGTGGCACTCTCTAGCTGCCAAGAGCACTTTTTACTATGCGCACCCAACCAGAGTGACGGGAGGAGCACATTTCAGAAAATGTGCTCAGCTCGTCGAGAAAATGCGATTTAAGCAATAAAACTAAAAATGCACCTAAAACCTAAACCAAACGTTGCAGGTGGTTATTTCTTCATGCGCAGCAGTCAACGCGGCACTCTCTAGCTGCCAAGAACACTTTTTACTATGCGCACCCGACCATAGTGACGGGAGGAGCACATTTCAGAAAACGTGCTCAGCTCGTCGAGAAAATGCGATTTAAGCAATAAAATTAAAAATGCACCCAAAACCTAAACCAAACGTTGCAGGTGGTTATTTCTTCATGCGCAGCAGTCAACGCGGCACTCTCTAGCTGCCAAGAGCACTTTTTACTATGCTCACCCAACCAGAGTGACGGGAGGAGCACATTTCAGAAAACGTGCTCAGCTCGACGAGAAAATGCGATTTAAGCAATAAAATTAAAAATGCACCCAAAACCTAAACCAAACGTTGGGGGTGGTTATTTCTTCATGTGCAGTGGTCAACGCGGCACTCTCTAGCTGCCAAGAGCACTTTTTACTATGCGCACCCAACCAGAGTGACGGGAGGAGCACATTTCTGAAAACGTGCTCAGCTCGACGAGAAAATGCGATTTAAGCAATAAAATTAAAAATGCACCCAAAACCTAAACCAAACGTTGCAGGTGGTTATTTCTTCATGCGCAGTTGTCAACGCGGCACTCTATAGCTGCCAAGAGCACTTTTTACTATGCGCACCCAACCAGAGTGACGGGAGGAGCACATTTCAGAAAACGTGCTCAGCTCGTCGAGAAAATGCGATTTAAGCAATAAAATTAAAAATGCACCGAAAACCTAAACCAAACGTTGCAGGTGGTTATTTCTTCATGCGCAGTGGTCAACGCGGCACTCTCTAGCTGCCAAGAGCACTTTTTACTATGCGCACCCAACCAGAGTGACGGGAGGAGCACATTTCAGAAAACGTGCTCAGCTCGTCGAGAAAATGCGATTTAAGCAATAAAATTAAAAATGCACCTAAAACCTAAAACAAACGTTGCACGTGGTTATTTCTTCATGCGCAGTGGTCAACGCGGCACTCTCTAGCTGCCAAGAGCACTTTTTACTATGCGCACCAAACCAGAGTGACGGGAGGAGCACATTTCAGAAAACGTGCTCAGCTCGTCAAGAAAATGCGATTTAAGCAATAAAATTAAAAATGCACCTAAAACCTAAACCAAACGTTGCAGGTGGTTATTTCTTCATGCGCAGCAGTCAACGCGGCACTCTCTAGCTGCCAAGAGCACTTTTTACTATGCGCACCCAACCAGAGTGACGGGAGAAGCACATTTCAGAAAACGTGCTCAGCTCGTCGAGAAAATGCGATTTAAGCAATAAAATTAAAAATGCACCTAAAACCTAAACCAAACGTTGCAGGTGGTTATTTCTTCATGCGCAGCAGTCAACGCGGCACTCTCTAGCTGCCAAGAGCACTTTTTACTATGCGCACCCAACCAGAGTGACGGGAGGAG
Organism: Syngnathus scovelli; assembly: GCF_024217435.2. Classification (NCBI taxonomy): domain Eukaryota; kingdom Metazoa; phylum Chordata; class Actinopteri; order Syngnathiformes; family Syngnathidae; genus Syngnathus; species Syngnathus scovelli. Next base: position 1,241,218 of record NW_026061342.1, on the reverse strand, counting down.
CACGTTTCAGAAAACGTGCTCAGCTCGTCGAGAAAATGCGATTTAAGCAATAAAAATAAAAATGCACCTAAAACCTAAAACAAACGTTGCACGTGGTTATTTCTTCATGCGCAGTGGTCAACGTGGCACTCTCTAGCTGCCAAGAGCACTTTTTACTATGCGCACCCAACCAGAGTGACGGGAGGAGCACATTTCAGAAAATGTGCTCAGCTCGTCGAGAAAATGCGATTTAAGCAATAAAAATAAAAATGCACCTAAAACCTAAACCAAACGTTGCAGATGGTCATTTCTTCATGCGCAGTGGTCAACGCGGCACTCTCTAGCTGCCAAGAGCACTTTTTACTATGCGCACCCGACCAGAGTGACGGGAGAAGCACATTTCAGAAAACGTGCTCAGCTCGTCGAGAAAATGCGAGTTAAGCAATACAATTAAAAATGCACCTAAAACCTAAACCAAACGTTGCAGGTGGTTATTTCTTCATGCGCAGCAGTCAACGTGGCACTCTCTAGCTGCATAGAGCACTTTTTACTATGCGCACCCAACCAGAGTGACGGGAGGAGCACGTTTCAGAAAACGTGCTCAGCTCGTCGAGAAAATGCGATTTAAGCAATAAAAATAAAAATGCACCTAAAACCTAAAACAAACGTTGCACGTGGTTATTTCTTCATGCGCAGTGGTCAACGTGGCACTCTCTAGCTGCCAAGAGCACTTTTTACTATGCGCACCCAACCAGAGTGACGGGAGGAGCACATTTCAGAAAATGTGCTCAGCTCGTCGAGAAAATGCGATTTAAGCAATAAAACTAAAAATGCACCTAAAACCTAAACCAAACGTTGCAGGTGGTTATTTCTTCATGCGCAGCAGTCAACGCGGCACTCTCTAGCTGCCAAGAACACTTTTTACTATGCGCACCCGACCATAGTGACGGGAGGAGCACATTTCAGAAAACGTGCTCAGCTCGTCGAGAAAATGCGATTTAAGCAATAAAATTAAAAATGCACCCAAAACCTAAACCAAACGTTGCAGGTGGTTATTTCTTCATGCGCAGCAGTCAACGCGGCACTCTCTAGCTGCCAAGAGCACTTTTTACTATGCTCACCCAACCAGAGTGACGGGAGGAGCACATTTCAGAAAACGTGCTCAGCTCGACGAGAAAATGCGATTTAAGCAATAAAATTAAAAATGCACCCAAAACCTAAACCAAACGTTGGGGGTGGTTATTTCTTCATGCGCAGTGGTCAACGCGGCACTCTCTAGCTGCCAAGAGCACTTTTTACTATGCGCACCCAACCAGAGTGACGGGAGGAGCACATTTCTGAAAACGTGCTCAGCTCGACGAGAAAATGCGATTTAAGCAATAAAATTAAAAATGCACCCAAAACCTAAACCAAACGTTGCAGGTGGTTATTTCTTCATGCGCAGTTGTCAACGCGGCACTCTATAGCTGCCAAGAGCACTTTTTACTATGCGCACCCAACCAGAGTGACGGGAGGAGCACATTTCAGAAAACGTGCTCAGCTCGTCGAGAAAATGCGATTTAAGCAATAAAATTAAAAATGCACCGAAAACCTAAACCAAACGTTGCAGGTGGTTATTTCTTCATGCGCAGTGGTCAACGCGGCACTCTCTAGCTGCCAAGAGCACTTTTTACTATGCGCACCCAACCAGAGTGACGGGAGGAGCACATTTCAGAAAACGTGCTCAGCTCGTCGAGAAAATGCGATTTAAGCAATAAAATTAAAAATGCACCTAAAACCTAAAACAAACGTTGCACGTGGTTATTTCTTCATGCGCAGTGGTCAACGCGGCACTCTCTAGCTGCCAAGAGCACTTTTTACTATGCGCACCAAACCAGAGTGACGGGAGGAGCACATTTCAGAAAACGTGCTCAGCTCGTCAAGAAAATGCGATTTAAGCAATAAAATTAAAAATGCACCTAAAACCTAAACCAAACGTTGCAGGTGGTTATTTCTTCATGCGCAGCAGTCAACGCGGCACTCTCTAGCTGCCAAGAGCACTTTTTACTATGCGCACCCAACCAGAGTGACGGGAGAAGCACATTTCAGAAAACGTGCTCAGCTCGTCGAGAAAATGCGATTTAAGCAATAAAATTAAAAATGCACCTAAAACCTAAACCAAACGTTGCAGGTGGTTATTTCTTCATGCGCAGCAGTCAACGCGGCACTCTCTAGCTGCCAAGAGCACTTTTTACTATGCGCACCCAACCAGAGTGACGGGAGGAGCACGTTTCAGAAAACGTGCTCAGCTCGTCGAGAAAATGCGATTTAAGCAATAAAAATAAAAATGCACCTAAAACCTAAAACAAACGTTGCACGTGGTTATTTCTTCATGCGCAGTGGTCAACGTGGCACTCTCTAGCTGCCAAGAGCACTTTTTACTATGCGCACCCAACCAGAGTGACGGGAGGAGCACATTTCAGAAAATGTGCTCAGCTCGTCGAGAAAATGCGATTTAAGCAATAAAACTAAAAATGCACCTAAAACCTAAACCAAACGTTGCAGGTGGTTATTTCTTCATGCGCAGCAGTCAACGCGGCACTCTCTAGCTGCCAAGAACACTTTTTACTATGCGCACCCGACCATAGTGACGGGAGGAGCACATTTCAGAAAACGTGCTCAGCTCGTCGAGAAAATGCGATTTAAGCAATAAAATTAAAAATGCACCCAAAACCTAAACCAAACGTTGCAGGTGGTTATTTCTTCATGCGCAGCAGTCAACGCGGCACTCTCTAGCTGCCAAGAGCACTTTTTACTATGCTCACCCAACCAGAGTGACGGGAGGAGCACATTTCAGAAAACGTGCTCAGCTCGACGAGAAAATGCGATTTAAGCAATAAAATTAAAAATGCACCCAAAACCTAAACCAAACGTTGGGGGTGGTTATTTCTTCATGCGCAGTGGTCAACGCGGCACTCTCTAGCTGCCAAGAGCACTTTTTACTATGCGCACCCAACCAGAGTGACGGGAGGAGCACATTTCTGAAAACGTGCTCAGCTCGACGAGAAAATGCGATTTAAGCAATAAAATTAAAAATGCACCCAAAACCTAAACCAAACGTTGCAGGTGGTTATTTCTTCATGCGCAGTTGTCAACGCGGCACTCTATAGCTGCCAAGAGCACTTTTTACTATGCGCACCCAACCAGAGTGACGGGAGGAGCACATTTCAGAAAACGTGCTCAGCTCGTCGAGAAAATGCGATTTAAGCAATAAAATTAAAAATGCACCGAAAACCTAAACCAAACGTTGCAGGTGGTTATTTCTTCATGCGCAGTGGTCAACGCGGCACTCTCTAGCTGCCAAGAGCACTTTTTACTATGCGCACCCAACCAGAGTGACGGGAGGAGCACATTTCAGAAAACGTGCTCAGCTCGTCGAGAAAATGCGATTTAAGCAATAAAATTAAAAATGCACCTAAAACCTAAACCAAACGTTGCAGATGGTTATTTCTTCATGCGCAGTGGTCAACGCGGCACTCTCTAGCTGCCAAGAGCACTTTTTACTATGCGCACCCAACCAGAGTGACGGGAGGAGCACATTTCAGAAAACGTGCTCAGCTCGTCCAGAAAATGCGATTTAAGCAATAAAATTAAAAATGCACCTAAAACCTAAACCAAACGTTGCAGATGGTCATTTCTTCATGCGCAGTGGTCAACGCGGCACTCTCTAGCTGCCAAGAGAACTTTTTACTATGCGCACCCGACCAGAGTGACGGGAGGAGCACATTTCAGAAAACGTGCTCAGCTCGTCGAGAAAATGCGATTTAAGCAATAAAATTAAAAATGCACCTAAAACCTAAACCAAACGTTGCAGGTGGTTATTTCTTCATGCGCAATGGTCAACGCGGCACTCTCTAGCTGCCAAGAGCACTTTTTACTATGCGCACCCAACCAGAGTGACGGGAGGAGCACATTTCAGAAAACGTGCTCAGCTCGTCGAGAAAATGCGATTTAAGCAATAAAATTAAAAATGCACCTAAAACCTAAACCAAACGTTGCAGGTGGTTATTTCTTCATGCGCAGTGGTCAACGCGGCACTCTCTAGCTGCCAAGAGCACTTTTTACTATGCGCACCCAACCAGAGTGACGGGAGGAGCACATTTCAGAAAACGTGCTCAGCTTGTCCAGAAAATGCGATTTAAGCAATAAAATTAAAAATGCACCCAAAACCTAAACAAAACGTTGCAGGTGGTTATTTATTCTTGCGCAGTGGTCAACGCGGCACTCTCTAGCTGCCAAGAGCACTTTTTACTATGCGCACCCAACCAGAGTGACGGGAGGAGCACATTTCAGAAAACGTGCTCAGCTCGTCGAGAAAATGCGATTTAAGCAATAAAATTAAAAATGCACCTAAAACCTAAACCAAACGTTGCAGGTGGTTATTTCTTCATGTGCAGTGGTCAACGCGACACTCTCTAGCTACCAAGAGCACTTTTTACTATGCGAACCCAACCAGAGTGACGGGAGGAGCACATTTCAGAAAACGTGCTCAGCTCGTCGAGAAAATGCGATTTAAACAATAAAATTAAAAATGCACCTAAAACCTAAACCAAACGTAGCAGGTGGTTATTTCTTCATGCGCAGTGGTCAACGCGGCACTCTCTAGCTGCCAAGAGCACTTTTTACTATGCGCACCCAACCAGAGTGACGGGAGGAGCACATTTCAGAAAACGTGCTCAGCTCGTCGAGAAAATGCGATTTAAGCAATAAAATTAAAAATGCACCCAAAACCTAAACCAAACGTTGCAGGCGGTTATTTCTTCATGCGCAGTGGTCAACGCGGCACTCTCTAGCTGCCAAGAGCACTTTTTACTATGCGCACCCAACCAGAGTGACGGGAGGAGCACATTTCAGAAAACGTGCTCTGCTCGTCGAGAAAATACGATTTAAGCAATACAATTAAAAATGCACCCAAAACCTAAACCAAACGTTGCAGGTGATTATTTCTTCATGCGCAGTGGTCAACGCGGCACTCTCTAGCTGCCAAGAGCACTTTTTACGATGCGCACCCAACCAGAGTGACGGGAGGAGCACATTTCAGAAAACGTGCTCTGCTCGTCGAGAAAATGCGATTTAAGCAATAAAATTAAAAATGCACCTAAAACCTAAACCAAACGTTGCAGGTGGTTATGTCTTCATGCGCAATGGTCAACGCGGCACTCTCTAGCTGCCAAGAGCACTTTTTACTATGCGCACCCAACCAAAGTGACGGGAGGAGCACATTTCAGAAAACGTGCTCAGCTCGTCGAGAAAATGCGATTTAAGCAATAAATTTAAAGATGCACCTAAAACCTAAACCAAACGTTGCAGGTGGTTATTTCTTCATGCGCAGTGGTCAACGCGGCACTCTCTAGCTGCCAAGAGCACTTTTTACTATGCGCACCCAACCAGAGTGACGGGAGGAGCACATTTCAGAAAACGTGCTCAGCTCGACGAGAAAATGCGATTTAAGCAATAAAATTAAAAATGCACCCAAAACCTAAACCAAACGTTGCAGGCGGTTATTTCTTCATGCGCAGTGGTCAACGCGGCACTCTCTAGATGCCAAGAGCACTTTTTACTATGCGCACCCAACCAGAGTGACGGGAGGAGCACATTTCAGAAAACGTGCTCAGCTCGTCGAGAAAATGCGATTTAAGCAATAAAATTAAAAATGCACCTAAAACCTAAACCAAACGTTGCAGGTGGTTATTTCTTCATGCGCAGTGGTCAACGCGGCACTCTCTAGCTGCCAAGAGCACTTTTTACTATGCGCACCCAACCAGAGTGACGGGAGGAGCACATTTCAGAAAACGTGCTCAGCTCGTCGAGAAAATGCGATTTAAGCAATACAATTAAAAATGCACCCAAAACCTAAACCAAACGTTGCAGATGGTTATTTCTTCATGCGCAGTGGTCAACGCGGCACTCTCTAGCTGCCAAGAGCACTTTTTACTATGCGCACCCAACCAGAGTGACGGGAGGAGCACATTTCAGAAAACGTGCTCAGCTCGTCGAGAAAATGCGATTTAAGCAATAAAATTAAAAATGCACCTAAAACCTAAACCAAACGTTGGGGGTGGTTATTTCTTCATGTGCAGCAGTCAACGCGGCACTCTCTAGCTGCCAAGAGCACTTTTTACTATGCGCACCCGACCAGAGTGACGGGAGGAGCACATTTCAGAAAACGTGCTCAGCTCGTCGAGAAAATGCGATTTAAGCAATAAAATTAAAAATGCACCCAAAACCTAAACCAAACGTTGCAGATGGTCATTTCTTCATGCGCAGTGGTCAACGCGGCACTCTCTAGCTGCCAAGAGCACTTTTTACTATGCGCACCCAACCAGAGTGACGGGAGGAGCACATTTCAGAAAACGTGCTCTGCTCGTCGAGAAAATACGATTTAAGCAATAAAATTAAAAATGCACCCAAAACCTAAACCAAACGTTGCAGGTGGTTATTTCTTCATGCGCAGTGGTCAACGCGGCACTCTCTAGCTGCCAAGAGCACTTTTTACTAAGCGCACCCAACCAGAGTGACGGGAGGAGCACATTTCAGAAAACGTGCTCTGCTCGTCGAGAAAATGCGATTTAAGCAATAAAATTAAAAATGCACCTAAAACCTAAACCAAACGTTGCAGGTGGTTATTTCTTCATGCGCAATGGTCAACGCGGCACTCTCTAGCTGCCAAGAGCACTTTTTACTATGCGCACCCAACCAAAGTGACGGGAGGAGCACATTTCAGAAAACGTGCTCAGCTCGTCGAGAAAATGCGATTTAAGCAATAAATTTAAAGATGCACCTAAAACCTAAACCAAACGTTGCAGGTGGTTATTTCTTCATGCGCAGTGGTCAACGCGGCACTCTCTAGCTGCCAAGAGCACTTTTTACTATGCGCACCCAACCAGAGTGACGGGAGGAGCACATTTCAGAAAACGTGCTCAGCTCGACGAGAAAATGCGATTTAAGCAATAAAATTAAAAATGCACCCAAAACCTAAACCAAACGTTGCAGGCGGTTATTTCTTCATGCGCAGTGGTCAACGCGGCACTCTCTAGCTGCCAAGAGCACTTTTTACTATGCGCACCCAACCAGAGTGACGGGAGGAGCACATTTCAGAAAACGTGCTCAGCTCGTCGAGAAAATGCGATTTAAGCAATAAAATTAAAAATGCACCTAAAACCTAAACCAAACGTTGCAGGTGGTTATTTCTTCATGCGCAGCGGTCAACGCGGCACTCTCTAGCTGCCAAGAGCACTTTTTACTATGCGCACCCAACCAGAGTGACGGGAGGAGCACATTTCAGAAAACGTGCTCAGCTCGTCGAGAAAATGCGATTTAAGCAATAAAATTAAAAATGCACCCAAAACCTAAACCAAACGTTGCAGATGGTTATTTCTTCATGCGCAGTGGTCAACGCGGCACTCTCTAGCTGCCAAGAGCACTTTTTACTATGCGCACCCAACCAGAGTGACGGGAGGAGCACATTTCAGAAAACGTGCTCAGCTCGTCGAGAAAATGCGATTTAAGCAATAAAATTAAAAATGCACCTAAAACCTAAACCAAACGTTGGGGGTGGTTATTTCTTCATGTGCAGCAGTCAACGCGGCACTCTCTAGCTGCCAAGAGCACTTTTTACTATGCGCACCCGACCAGAGTGACGGGAGGAGCACATTTCAGAAAACGTGCTCAGCTCGTCGAGAAAATGCGATTTAAGCAATAAAATTAAAAATGCACCCAAAACCTAAACCAAACGTTGCAGATGGTCATTTCTTCATGCGCAGTGGTCAACGCGGCACTCTCTAGCTGCCAAGAGCACTTTTTACTATGCGCACCCAACCAGAGTGACGGGAGGAGCACATTTCAGAAAACGTGCTCAGCTCGTCGAGAAAATGCGATTTAAGCAATAAAATTAAAAATGCACCTAAAACCTAAACCAAACGTTGCAGATGGTCATTTCTTCATGCGCAGTGGTCAACGCGGCACTCTCTAGCTGCCAAGAGCACTTTTTACTATGCGCACCCAACCAGAGTGACGGGAGGAGCACATTTCAGAAAACGTGCTCAGCTTGTCCAGAAAATGCGATTTAAGCAATAAAATTAAAAATGCACCCAAAACCTAAACCAAACGTTGCAGATGGTCATTTCTTCATGCGCAGTGGTCAATGCGGCACTCTCTAGCTGCCAAGAGCACTTTTTACTATGCGCACCCAACCAGAGTGACGGGAGGAGCACATTTCAGAAAACGTGCTCAGCTCGACGAGAAAATGCGATTTAAGCAATAAAATTAAAAATGCACCCAAAACCTAAACCAAACGTTGCAGGCGGTTATTTCTTCATGCACAGTGGTCAACGCGGCACTCTCTCGCTGCCAAGAGCACTTTTTACTATGCGCACCCAACCAGAGTGACGGGAGGAGCACATTTCAGAAAACGTGCTCAGCTCGTCGAGAAAATGCGATTTAAGCAATCAAATTAAAAATGCACCTAAAACCTAAACCAAACGTTGCAGGTGGTTATTTCTTCATGGGCAGTGGTCAACGCGGCACTCTCTAGCTGCCAAGAGCACTTTTTACTATGCGCACCCAAACAGAGTGACGGGAGGAGTACATTTCAGAAAACGTGCTCAGCTCGTCGAGAAAATGCGATTTAAGCAATAAAATTAAAAATGCACCTAAAACCTAAACCAAACGTTGCAGGTGGTTATTTCTACATGCGCAGTGGTCAACGCGGCACTCTCTAGCTGCCAAGAGCACTTTTTACTATGCGCACCCAACCAGAGTGACGGGAGGAGCACATTTCAGAAAACGTGCTCAGCTCGTCGAGAAAATGCGATTTAAGCAATAAAATTAAAAATGCACCTAAAACCTAAACCAAACGTTGCAGGTGGTTATTTCTTCATGCGCAGTGGTCAACGCGGCACTCTCTAGCTGCCAAGAGCACTTTTTACTATGCGCACCCAACCAGAGTGACGGGAGGAGCACATTTCAGAAAACGTGCTCAGCTCGTCGAGAAAATGCGATTTAAGCAATAAAATTAAAAATGCACCCAAAACCTAAACCAAACGTTGCAGATGGTCATTTCTTCATGCGCAGTGGTCAACGCGGCACTCTCTAGCTGCCAAGAGCACATTTTACTATGCGCACCCAACCAGAGTGACGGGAGGAGCACATTTCAGAAAACGTGCTCAGCTCGTCGAGAAAATGCGATTTAAGCAATAAAATTAAAAATGCACCCAAAACCTAAACCAAACGTTGCAGGTGGCTATTTCTTCATGCGCAGTGGTCAACGCGGCACTCTCTAGCTGCCAAGAGCACTTTTTACTATGCGCACCCAACCAGAGTGACGGGAGGAGCACATTTCAGAAAACGTGCTCAGCACGTCGAGAAAATGCGATTTAAGCAATAAAATTAAAAATGCACCTAAAACCTAAACCAAACGTTGCAGGTGGTTATTTCTTCATGCGCAGCAGTCAACGTGGCACTCTCTAGCTGCCAAGAGCACTTTTTACTATGCGCACCCAACCAGAGTGACGGGAGGAGCACATTTCAGAAAACGTGCTCAGCTCGTCGAGAAAATGCGATTTAAGCAATAAAATTAAAAATGCACCTAAAACCTAAACCAAACGTTGGGGGTGGTTATTTCTTCATGTGCAGCAATCAACGCGGCACTCTCTAGCTGCCAAGAGCACTTTTTACTATGCGCACCCGACCACAGTGACGGGAGGAGCACATTTCAGAAAACGTGCTCAGCTCGTCGAGAAAATGCGATTTGAGCAATAAAATTAAATGTGCACCTAAAACCTAAACCAAACGTGTCAGGTGGTTATTTCTTCATGCACAGTGGTCAACGCGGCACTCTCTAGCTGCCAAGAGCACTTTTTACTATGCGCACCCAACCAGAGTGACGGGAGGAGCACATTTCAGAAAACGTTCTCAGCTCGTCCAGAAAATGCGATTTAAGCAATAAAATTAAAAATGCACCTAAAACCTAAACCAAACGTTGCAGGTGGTTATTTCTTCATGCGCAGTGGTCAACGCGGCACTCTCTAGCTGCCAAGAGCACTTTTTACTATGCGCACCCAACCAGAGTGACGGGAGGAGCACATTTCAGAAAACGTGCTCAGCTCGACGAGAAAATGCGATTTAAGCAATAAAATTAAAAATGCACCCAAAACCTAAACCAAACGTTGCAGGCGGTTATTTCTTCATGCACAGTGGTCAACGCGGCACTCTCTCGCTGCCAAGAGCACTTTTTACTATGCTCACCCAACCAGAGTGACGGGAGGAGCACATTTCAGTAAACGTGCTCAGCTCGACGAGAAAATGCGATTTAAGCAATAAAATTAAAAATGCACCCAAAACCTAAACCAAACGTTGCAGGCGGTTATTTCTTCATGCGCAGTGGTCAACGCGGCACTCTCTAGCTGCCAAGCGCACTTTTTACTATGCGCACCCAACCAGAGTGACGGGAGGAGCACATTTCAGAAAACGTGCTCAGCTCGTCGAGAAAATGCGATTTAAGCAATAAAATTAAAAATGCACCTAAAACCTAAACCAAACGTTGCAGGTGGTTATTTCTTCATGCGCAGCAGTCAACGCGGCACTCTCTAGCTGCCAAGAGCACTTTTTACTATGCGCACCCAACCAGAGTGACGGGAGGAGCACATTTCAGAAAACGTGCTCAGCTCGTCGAGAAAATGCGATTTAAGCAATAAAATTAAAAATGCACCTAAAACCTAAAACAAACGTTGCACGTGGTTATTTCTTCATGCGCAGTGGTCAACGCGGCACTCTCTAGCTGCCAAGAGCACTTTTTACTATGCGCACCCAACCAGAGTGACGGGAGGAGCACATTTCAGAAAACGTGCTCAGCTCGTCGAGAAAATGCGATTTAAGCAATAAAATTAAAAATGCACCCAAAACCTAAACCAAACGTTGCAGGTGGTTATTTCTTCATGCGCAGCAGTCAACGCGGCACTCTCTAGCTGCCAAGAGCACTTTTTACTATGCGCACCCGGCCAGAGTGACGGGAGGAGCACATTTCAGAAAACATGCTCAGCTCGTCGAGAAAATGCGATTTAAGCAATAAAATTAAAAATGTACCTAAAACCTAAACCAAACGTTGCAGGTGGTTATTTCTTCATGCGCAGTGGTCAACGCGGCACTCTCTAGCTGCCAAGAGCACTTTTTACTATGCGCACCCAACCAGAGTGACGGGAGGAGCACATTTCAGAAAACGTGCTCAGCTCGTCGAGAAAATGCGATTAAAGCAATAAAATTAAAAATGCACCTAAAACCTAAACCAAACGTTGCAGATGGTCATTTCTTCATGCGCAGTGGTCAACGCGGCACTCTCTAGCTGCCAAGAGCACTTTTTACTATGCGCACCCAACCAGAGTGACGGGAGGAGCACATTTCAGAAAACGTGCTCAGCTCGACGAGAAAATGCGATTTAAGCAATAAAATTAAAAATGCACCCAAAACCTAAACCAAACGTTGCAGGTGGTTATTTCTTCATACGCAGTGGTCAACGCGGCACTCTCTAGCTGCCAAGAGCACTTTTTACTATGCGCACCCAACCATAGTGACGGGAGGAGCACATTTCAGAAAACGTGCTCAGCTCGTCGAGAAAATGCAATTTAAGCAATAAAATTAAAAATGCACCTAAAACCTAAACCAAACGTTGCAGGTGGTTATTTCTTCATGCGCAGTGGTCAACGCGGCACTCTCTAGCTGCCAAGAGCACTTTTTACTATGCGCACCCAACCAGAGTGACGGGAGGAGCACATTTCAGAAAACGTGCTCAGCTCGTCGAGAAAATGCTATTTAAGCAACAAAATTAAAAATGCACCTAAAACCTAAACCAAACGTTACAGGTGGTTATGTCTTCATGCGCAGTGGTCAACGCGGCACTCTAGCTGCCAAGAGCACTTTTTACTATGCGCACCCAACCAGAGTGACGGGAGGAGCACATTTCAGAAAACGTGCTCAGCTCGTCGAGAAAATGCGGTTTAAGCAATAAAATTAAAAATGCACATAAAACCTAAACCAAACGTTGCAGGTGGTTATTTCTTCATGCGCAGTGGTCAACGCGGCACTCTTTAGCTGCCAAGAGCACTTTTTACTATGCGCACCCAACCAGAGTGACGGGAGGAGCACATTTCAGAAAACGTACTCAGCTCGTCGAGAAAATGCGATTTAAGCAATACAATTAAAAATGCATCTAAAACCTAAACCAAACGTTGCAGGTGGTTATTTCTTCATGCGCAGTGGCCAACGCGGCACTCTCTAGCTGCCAAGAGCACTTTTTACTATGCGCACCCAACCAGAGTGACGGGAGGAGCACATTTCAGAAAACGTGCTCAGCTCGTCGAGAAAATGCGATTTCAGCAATAAAATTAAAAATGCACCTAAAACCTAAACCAAACGTTGCAGATGGTCATTTCTTCATGCGCAGTGGTCAACGCGGCACTCTCTAGCTGCCAAGAGCACTTTTTACTATGCGCACCCAACCAGAGTGACGGGAGGAGCACATTTCAGAAAACGTGCTCAGCTCGTCGAGAAAATGCGATTTAAGCAATAAAATTAAAAATGCACCCAAAACCTAAACCAAACGTTGCAGATGGTCATTTCTTCATGCGCAGTGGTCAACGCGGCACTCTCTAGCTGCCAAGAGCACTTTTTACTATGTGCACCCAACCAGAGTGACGGGAGGAGCACATTTCAGAAAACGTGCTCAGCTCGACGAGAAAATGCGATTTAAGCAATAAAATTAAAAATGCACCCAAAACCTAAACCAAACGTTGCAGGTGGTTATTTCTTCATGCGCATTGGTCAACGCGGCACTCTCTAGCTGCCAAGAGCACTTTTTACTATGCGCACCCAACCAGAGTGACGGGAGGAGCACATTTCAGAAAACGTGCTCAGCTCGTCGAGAAAATGCGATTTAAGCAATAAACTCAAAAATGCACCTAAAACCTAAACCAAACATTGGGGGTGGTTATTTCTTCATGTGCAGCAGTCAACGCGGCACTCTCTAGCTGCCAAGAGCACTTTTTACTATGCGCACCCGACCAGAGTGACGGGAGGAGCACATTTCAGAAAACGTGCTCAGCTCGTCGAGAAAATGCGATTTAAGCAATAAAATTAAAAATGCACCCAAAACCTAAACCAAACGTTGCAGATGGTCATTTCTTCATGCGCAGTGGTCAACGCGGCACTCTCTAGCTGCCAAGAGCACTTTTTACTATGCGCACCCAACCAGAGTGACGGGAGGAGCACATTTCAGAAAACGTGCTCAGCTCGTCCAGAAAATGCGATTTAAGCAATAAAATTAAAAATGCACCCAAAACCTAAACCAAACGTTGCAGATGGTCATTTCTTCATGCGCAGTGGTCAACGCGGCACTCTCTAGCTGCCAAGAGCACTTTTTACTATTCGCACCCAACCAGAGTGACGGGAGGAGCACATTTCAGAAAACGTGCTCAGCTCGACGAGAAAATGCGATTTAAGCAATAAAATTAAAAATGCACCCAAAACCTAAACCAAACGTTGCAGATGGTCATTTCTTCATGCGCAGTGGTCAACGCGGCACTCTCTAGCTGCCAAGAGCACTTTTTACTATGCGCACCCAACCAGAGTGACGGGAGGAGCACATTTCAGAAAACGTGCTCAGCTCGTCGAGAAAATGCGATTTAAGCAATAAAATTAAAAATGCACCTAAAACCTAAACCAAACGTTGCAGATGGTCATTTCTTCATGCGCAGTGGTCAACGCGGCACTCTCTAGCTGCCAAGAGCACTTTTTACTATGCGCACCCAACCAGAGTGACGGAAGGAGCACATTTCAGAAAACATGCTCAGCTCGTCGAGAAAATGCGATTTAAGCAATAAAATTAAAAATGCACCTAAAACCTAAACCAAACGTTGCAGATGGTCATTTCTTCATGCGCAGTGGTCAACGCGGCACTCTCTAGCTGCCAAGAGCACTTTTTACTATGCGCACCCAACCAGAGTGACGGGAGGAGCACATTTCAGAAAACGTGCTCAGCTCGTCCAGAAAATGCGATTTAAGCAATAAAATTAAAAATGCACCCAAACCCTAAACCAAACGTTGCAGGTGGTTATTTCTTCATGCGCAGTGGTCAACGCGGCACTCTCTAGCTGCCAAGAGCACTTTTTACTATGCGCACCCAACCAGAGTGACGGGAGGAGCACATTTCAGAAAACGTGCTCAGCTCGTCGAGAAAATGCGATTTAAGCAATAAAATTAAAAATGCACCTAAAACCTAAACCAAACGTTGCAGGTGGTTATTTCTTCATGCGCAGTGGTCAACGCGGCACTCTCTAGCTGCCAAGAGCACTTTTTACTATGCGCACCCAACCAGAGTGACGGGAGGAGCACATTTCAGAAAACGTGCTCAGCTCGTCGAGAAAATGTGATTTAAGCAATAAAATTATAAATGCACCTAAAACCTAAACCAAACGTTGCAGATGGTCATTTCTTCATGCGCAGTGGTCAACGCGGCACTCTCTAGCTGCCAAGAGCACTTTTTAATATGCGCACCCAACCAGAATGACGGGAGGAGCACATTTCAGAAAACGTGCTCAGCTCGTCGAGAAAATGCGATTTAAGCAATAAAATTAAAAATGCACCTAAAACCTAAACCAAACGTTGCAGATGGTCATTTCTTCATGCGCAGTGGTCAACGCGGCACTCTCTAGCTGTCAAGAGCACTTTTTACTATGCGCACCCAACCAGAGTGACGGGAGGAGCACATTTCAGAAAACGTGCTCAGCTCGTCCAGAAAATGCGATTTAGTCAAAGTCAAAGTCAAAGTCAAAGTCAGCTTTATTGTCAATTTCTCCACATGCCAAAGACACACAAAGAAACCGAAATTTCGTTCCCCCCTGTCCCACGGTGACAAGACATGGCTCACAACAGACAAACAAGTAACAAGTATAACAAAAGCGTGCTGAATAAATAATGAATAAATAACACAACAATAAATAAATAAATAAGAGGAGCAGAAAAAAAAAGGAGCAAGTGCGCGTACAGCAGACATTCCCGAAAATAGCGCAACAGTGCCACACGCTACTCAGAAGGGGGGTAGCGAGTTCAGGGCCCTAACAGCCTGGGGAAAGAAGCTGTTGGCAAGTCTGGTGGTGCGGGAGCGCAGGCTCCTGTACCTCTTCCCAGAGGGCAGAAGGTCAAACAAAGAGTGAGCCGGGTGACTCACATCTCTGGCAATCGAGGTTGCCTTGCGGGCGAGATGGGAGGTGTAAATGTCCTTCAGGGAGGGGAGCGAAGCACCAATAATCTTACCAGCCGTATTCACTATGCGCTGCAGGGCCTTCAAGTTCTGTTCAGTGCAGTTACCACCCCGGACAGCGATGCAACTGGTGATGACGCTCTCAATAGTGCCACGGTAGAATGTAGACAGGACTGCCTGAGGAGCACATGCACGCCTGAGCTTCCGCAGGAAGTACAGGCGGCGCTGAGCTTTCTTTGCCAGTGACGAGGTGTTTGCGGACCAGGAGAGGTCCTCACTGATGTGCACCCCCAGGAACTTGGTGCAGCTCACCCTCTCCACCACAGCACCATCGATGATCAACGGCAGGTGTGTTGTGTGACCCTTCCGGAAGTCAACAATGATTTCCTTGGTCTTATTAACGTTCAGCAGGAGGTTGTTGTCCCTGCACCACGTGGTCAGAAGGTCAACCTCCGACCCGTACCGAGTCTCGTCGCCCTTTGTGATGAGACCCACCAGAGTCGTGTCGTCAGCAAACTTCACTATGCGGTTGTCGCTGTAGGTCGCAGTGCAGTCATGCGTCAGCAGGGTGAAGAGTAATGGACTGAGCACGCAGCCCTGGGGGGCCCCCGTGCTCAGCGTGATGCTGGCGGAGATTTTGTCGCCAACATGCACCACCTGAGGCCTCTGACAGAGGAAGTCCAGTATCCAGTTGCAGAGGGAGGTACTGAGGCCCAGCTCGTCGAGTTTGCAGATGAGTCGCTGCGGCACAATGGTGTTGAAGGCAGAGCTGAAGTCCACAAACAGCAACCTCACATATGAGTCCTTTCTCTCCAGATGGGTGAGGGCCGAGTGGAGGGCAGAGCAGATGGCATCCTCAGAGGACCGCTTGGCACGGTACGCAAACTGGAAAGGGTCAATGGTGGGGGGGAGAACGGACTTGATGTGCTCCATGACCAGCCGCTCAAAGCACTTCATGATGATTGGCGTCAGTGCCACAGGGCGGTAGTCATTGAAGCAGGACGGTGCAGGTTTCTTCGGCACAGGAACGATGGTGGCAGCCTTGAAACACGAGGGGACGATGGCCTGCTGCAGGGAAACGTTAAAGATGTCCGTGAAGACACCCGACAGCTCCCCAGCGCAGTCCTTCAGCGCTCGACCCGGGATGTTGTCAGGGCCCGCCGCCTTACGGGTGTCAATAGCGGCAAGCACCCTCCTCACACCGTCGGCAGAGAGCTGCAGGGGCTGCTCGTGTGGGGGGGGAGTGGTCTTCAGCGGGCAAGTGCTGTTCTGGGCGTCGAAGCGAGCAAAGAAGCGGTTCAGATCGTTCAGCAGACGGATGTCGCCCTCACAGCTCCTCGGCGCGGGCTTGTAGTCCGTGATGGTCTGAATGCCCCGCCAAAGGCTACGTGCGTCCTTGCTGTCCTTGAAGTGGGTGGAGACCTTGCACGAGAACGCCTTCTTCGCTTCTTTGATGCCTCGGGACAGGTCGGCCCTCGCTGTCCTCAAGCCAGCCTCATCCCCCGCTCTGAAAGCCTTGTCTCTGGCCCTCAACAGTCTGAGGACAGCCCCCGTCAGCCACGGCTTCCAGTTCGCGCGAGTGACGACGGATTTCGAGCAAGTCACATCATCGATGCACTTCGTGATGTAAGAGGTAACAGAGTCAGTATACTCCTCTATGTCCGTCCAATCGTTGTAGGTGGCTGCCTGCTTAAACAAGTCCCAGTCAGTGGTGTCGAAACAGTCACGAAGTGCATCGGAGGCACCCTCAGGCCACACTCGAACCTGCCTCCGAACCGGCCTGGATGCCTTTACCAATTGTCTGTATGCGGGCAAAAGCAAAACGGTGAGATGGTCAGAAAGCCCCAGATGGGGGAGGGGGGTGGCTTTGAAAGCTCCCTTTTGCGCCGAGTAGACTAGGTCCAGGAAGCTGTCGCCACGTGTCGGAAAAGGAACATGCTGGTGAAGCCTCGGGAAAACAGACTTCAGGTTGGCATGATTGAAGTCTCCAGCGAAGATGGTGAAACCGTCAGGGTGCGCTGTTTGCTGTTCACTGACAGCCTGGTACAGTTCACCAAGCGCCGCGATCCTGTCTCCTTCGATGTTGGAAGGCGGGATGTATACCGCGACTAGCAGAATCGCGGTAAATTCCCTCGGCAGATAAAAAGGACGGCACTTAATGATCACAAACTCCACAAGCGGCGAGCAGTGCTTACATACCACCACAGAGTCCCGGCACCATTCTTCTCGGATGTAGACGCATATTCCACCTCCACGCGACTTTCCCCGTTGAACAATGGCACGGTCCGCCCGATAGCACGCTAGCCGCTCCAGGTGCACTGCAGAGTCCCGAATGTTGTCACTCAACCAGGTCTCGGTGAACACGAGCACACAGCAGTTCCGCACCGTCCGGTTCGTAGACCTCAGCAGGCGAACATTTTGTTGTCCAGCGATCGAACATTCGCCAGAAGAATGGAGGGCACCGCCGGTCGCGCTGGGTTGGCCGCCAGCCTGGCCCGGACGCCTCCGCGCTTGCCCCTCTTCTGCCTCCTCGCACACCGTTTCCGACGGCTCCCAACCGGGGGAGGAATAGCGGGTGAGGTCGGCGACGTTTCAGGACGTAGCAGTCCGAGCGCCTTTAATGTCGACGCTTCAAAGTCCAGAACGCCGCAAAACCCACTTCTGCCGATGTCAAGCAGAACCTGCCTGCTGTACTTGTAGCACGGACGAGACGAACACACAAGACTGTCGGACGAACACTCATTAAACGAACAAATCACCGTACCGACGGGACAGAGAGTGGCCGCTGCGTGTGCACGCGCCGCCATCTTGAAAACCATTTATTTAAGCAATAAAATTAAAAATGGACCTAAAACCTAAACCAAACGTTGCAGGTGGTTATTTCTTCATGCGCAGTGGTCAACGCGGCACTCTCTAGCTGCCAAGAGCACTTTTTACTATGCGCACCCAACCAGAGTGACGGGAGGAGCACATTTCAGAAAACATGCTCAGCTCGTCGAGAAAATGCGATTTAAGCAATAAAATTAAAAATGCACCTAAAACCTAAACCAAACGTTGCAGATGGTCATTTCTTCATGCGCAGTGGTCAACGCGGCACTCTCTAGCTTCCAAGAGCACTTTTTACTATGCGCACCCAACCAGAGTGACGGGAGGAGCACATTTCAGAAAACGTGCTCAGCTCGTCGAGAAAATGCGATTTAAGCAATAAAATTAAAAATGCACCCAAAACCTAAACCAAACGTTGCAGATGGTCATTTCTTCATGCGCAGTGGTCAACGCGGCACTCTCTAGCTGCCAAGAGCACTTTTTACTATGCACACCCAACCAGAGTGACGGGAGGAGCACATTTCAGAAAACGTGCTCAGCTCGACGAGAAAATGCGATTTAAACAATAAAATTAAAAATGCACCCAAAACCTAAACCAAACGTTGCAGGCGGTTATTTCTTCATACGCAGTGGTCAACGCGGCACTCTCTAGCTGCCAAGAGCACTTTTTACTATGCGCACCCAACCAGAGTGACGGGAGGAGCACATTTCAGAAAACGTGCTCAGCTCGTCAAGAAAATGCGATTTAAGCAATAAAATTAAAAATGCACCTAAAACCTAAACCAAACGTTGCAGGTGGTTATTTCTTCATGCGCAGTGGTCAACGCGGCACTCTCTAGCTGCCAAGAGCACTTTTTACTATGCGCACCCAACCAGAGTGACGGGAGGAGCACATTTCAGAAAACGATCTCAGCTCGTCGAGGAAATGCGATTTAAGCAATAAAATTAAAAATGCACCCAAACCCTAAACCAAACGTTGCAGGTGGTTATTTCTTCATGCGCAGTGGTCAACGCGGCACTCTCTAGCTGCCAAGAGCACTTTTTACTATGCGCACCCAACCAGAGTGACGGGAGGAGCACATTTCAGAAAACGTGCTCAGCTCGTCGAGAAAATGCGATTTAAGCAATAAAATTAAAAATGCACCTAAAACCTAAACCAAACGTTGCAGGTGGTTATTTCTTCATGCGCAGTGGTCAACGCGGCACTCTCTAGCTGCCAAGAGCACTTTTTACTATGCGCACTGAACCAGAGTGACGGGAGGAGCACATTTCAGAAAACGTGCTCAGCTCGTCGAGAAAATGCGATTTAAGCAATAAAATTAAAAATGCACCTAAAACCTAAACCAAACGTTGGGGGTGGTTATTTCTTCATGTGCAGCAGTCAACGCGGCACTCTCTAGCTGCCAAGAGCACTTTTTACCATGCGCACCCGACCAGAGTGACGGGAGGAGCACATTTCAGAAAACGTGCTCAGCTCGTCGAGAAAATGCAATTTAAGCAATAAAATTAAAAATGCACCTCAAACCTAAATCAAACGTTGCAGATGGTTATTTCTTCATGGGCAGTGGTCAACGCGGCACTCTCTAGCTGCCAAGAGCACTTTTTACTATGCGCACCCAACCAGAGTGACGGGAGGAGCACATTTCAGAAAACGTGCTCAGCTCGTCGAGAAAATGCGATTAAAGCAATAAAATTAAAAATGCACCTAAAACCTAAACCAAACGTTGCAGATGGTCATTTCTTCATGCGCAGTGGTCAACGCGGCACTCTCTAGCTGCCAAGAGCACTTTTTACTATGCGCACCCAACCAGAGTGACGGGAGGAGCACATTTCAGAAAACGTGCTCAGCTCGTCGAGAAAATGCGATTTAAGCAATACAATTAAAAATGCACCCAAAACCTAAATCAAACGTTGCAGGTGGTTATTTCTTCATGCGCAGTGGTCAACGCGGAACTCTCTAGCTGCCAAGAGCACTTTTTACTATGCGCACCCAACCAGAGTGACGGGAGGAGCACATTTCAGAAAACGTGCTCAGCTCGTCGAGAAAATGCGATTTAAGCAATAAAATTAAAAATGCACCTAAAACCTAAACCAAACGTTGCAGGTGGTTATTTCTTCATGCGCAGCAGTCAACGCGGCACTCTCTAGCTGCCAAGAGCACTTTTTACTATGCGCACCCAACCAGAGTGACGGGAGGAGCACATTTCAGAAAACGTGCTCAGCTCGTCGAGAAAATGCGATTTAAGCAATAAAATTAAAAATGCCTCTAAAACCTAAACCAAACGTTGCAGGTGGTTATTTCTTCATGCGCAGCAGTCAACGCGGCACTCTCTAGCTGCCATGAGCACTTTTTACTATGCGCACCCAACCAGAGTGACGGGAGGAGCACATTTCAGAAAACGTGCTCAGCTCGTCGAGAAAATGCGATTTAAGCAATAAAATTAAAAATGCACCTAAAACCTAAACCAAACGTTGCAGGTGGTTATTTCTTCATGCGCAGTGGTCAACGCGGCACTCTCTAGCTGCCAAGAGCACTTTTTACTATGCGCACCCAACCAGAGTGACGGGAGGAGCACATTTCAGAAAACGTGCTCAGCTCGTCGAGAAAATGCGATTTAAGCAATAAAATTAAAAATACACCTAAAACCTAAACTAAACTTTGCAGATGGTCATTTCTTCATGCGCAGTGGTCAACGCGGCACTCTCTAGCTGCCAAGAGCACTTTTTACTATGCGCACCCAACCAGAGTGACGGGAGGAGCACATTTCAGAAAACGTGCTCAGCTCGTCGAGAAAATGCGATTTAAGCAATAAAATTAAAAATGCACCTAAAACCTAAACCAAACGTTGCAGATGGTCATTTCTTCATGCGCAGTGGTCAACGCGGCACTCTCTAGCTGCCAAGAGCACTTTTTACTATGCGCACCCAACCAGAGTGACGGGAGGAGCACATTTCAGAAAACGTGCTCAGCTCGTCCAGAAAATGCGATTTAAGCAATAAAATTAAAAATGCACCCAAAACCGAAACCAAACGCTGCAGGTGGTTATTTCTTCATGCGCAGTGGTCAACGCGGCACTCTCTAGCTGCCAAGAGAACCTTTTACTATGCGCACCCAACCAGAGTGACGGGAGGAGCACATTTCAGAAAACGTGCTCAGCTCGTCGAGAAAATGCGATTTAAGCAATAAAATTAAAAATGCACCTAAAACCTAAACCAAACGTTGCAGATGGTCATTTCTTCATGCGCAGTGGTCAACGTGGCACTCTCTAGCTGCCAAGAGCACTTTTTACTATGCGCACCCAACCAGAGTGACGGGAGGAGCACATTTCAGAAAACGTGCTCAGCTCGTCGAGAAAATGCGATTAAAGCAATAAAATTAAAAATGCACCCAAAACCTAAACCAAACGTTGCAGATGGTCATTTCTTCATGCGCAGTGGTCAACGCGGCACTCTCTAGCTGCCAAGAGCGCTTTTTACTATGCGCACCCAACCAGAGTGACGGGAGGAGCACATTTCAGAAAACCTGCTCAGCTCGTCCAGAAAATGCGATTTAAGCAATAAAATTAAAAATGCACCCAAAACCTAAACCAAACGTTGCAGGTGGTTATTTCTTCATGCGCAGTGGTCAACGCGGCACTCTCTAGCTGCCAAGAGCACTTTTTACTATGCGCACCCAACCAGAGTGACGGGAGGAGCACATTTCAGAAAACGTGCTCAGCTCGTCGAGAAAATGCGATTTAAGCAATAAAATTAAAAATTCACCTAAAACCTAAACCAAACGTTGCAGGTGGTTATTTCTTCATGCGCAGTGGTCAACGCGGCACTCTCTAGCTGCCAAGAGCACTTTTTACTATGCGCACCCAACAAGAGTGACGGGAGGAGCACATTTCAGAAAACGTGCTCAGCTCGACGAGAAAATGCGATTTAAGCAATAAAATTAAAAATGCACCCAAAACCTAAAACAAACGTTGCACGTGGTTATTTCTTCATGCGCAGTGGTCAACGCGGCACTCTCTAGCTGCCAAGAGCACTTTTTACTATACGCACCCAACCAGAGTGACGGGAGGAGCACATTTCAGAAAACGTGCTCAGCTCGTCGAGAAAATGCGATTTAAGCAATAAAATTAAAAATGCACCTAAAACCTAAACCAAACGTTGCAGGTGGTTATTTCTTCATGCGCAGTGGTCAACGCGGCACTCTCTAGCTGCCAAGAGCACTTTTTACTATGCGCACCCAACCAGAGTGACGGGAGGAGCACATTTCAGAAAACGTGCTCAGCTCGTCGAGAAAATGCGATTTAAGCAATAAAATTAAAAATGCACCCAAAACCTAAACAAAACGTTGCAGGTGGTTATTTCTTCATGTGCAGTGGTCAACGCGGCACTCTCTAGCTGCCAAGAGCACTTTTTACTATGCGCACCCAACCAGAGTGACGGAAGGAGCACATTTCAGAAAACGTGCTCAGCTCGTCGAGAAAATGCGATTTAAGCAATAAAATTAAAAATGCACCTAAAACCTAAACCAAACGTTGCAGATGGTCATTTCTTCATGCGCAGTGGTCAACGCGGCACTCTCTACCTGCCAAGAGCACTTTTTACTATGCGCACCCAACCAGAGTGACGGGAGGAGCACATTTCAGAAAACGTTCTCAGCTCGTCGAGAAAATGCGATTAAAGCAATAAAATTAAAAATGCACCTAAAACCTAAACCAAACGTTGCAGATGGTCATTTCTTCATGCGCAGTGGTCAACACGGCACTCTCTAGCTGCCAAGAGCAATTTTTACTATGCGCACCCAACCAGAGTGACGGGAGGAGCACATTTCAGAAAACGTGCTCAGCTCGTCGAGAAAATGCGATTTAAGCAATAAAATTAAAAATGCACCTAAAACCTAAACCAAACTTGCAGGTGGTTATTTCTTCATGTGCAGTGGTCAACGCGGCACTCTCTAGCTGCCAAGAGCACTTTTTACTATGCGCACCCAACCAGAGTGACGGGAGGAGCACATTTCAGAAAACGTGCTCAGCTCGTCGAGAAAATGCTATTTAAGCAATAAAATTAAAAATGCACCTAAAACCTAAACCTAACGTTGCAGGTGGTTATTTCTTCATGCGCAGTGGTCAACGCGGCACTCTCTAGCTGCCAAGAGCACTTTTTACTATGCGCACCCAACCAGAGTGACGGGAGGAGCACATTTCAGAAAACGTGCTCAGCTCGTCGAGAAAATGCGATTTAAGCAATAAAATTAAAAATGCACCTAAAACCTAAACCAAACGTTGCAGATGGTCATTTCTTCATGCGCAGTGGTCAACGCGGCACTCTCTACCTGCCAAGAGCGCTTTTTACAATGCGCACCCAACCAGAGTGACGGGAGGAGCACATTTCAGAAAACGTGCTCAGCTTGTCCAGAAAATGCGATTTAAGCAATAAAATTAAAAATGCACCCAAAACCTAAACCAAACGTTGCAGATGGTCATTTCTTCATGCGCAGTGGTCAACGCGGCACTCTCTAGCTGCCAAGAGCACTTTTTACTATGCGCACCCAAACAGAGTGACGGGAGGAGCACATTTCAGAAAATGTGCTCAGCTCGTCGAGAAAATGCGATTTAAGCAATAAAATTAAAAATGCACCTAAAACCTAAACCAAACGTTGCAGATGGTCATTTCTTCATGCGCAGTGGTCAACGCGGCACTCTCTAGCTGCCAAGAGCACTTTTTACTATGCGCACCCAACCAGAGTGACGGGAGGAGCACATTTCAGAAAACGTGCTCAGCTCGTCGAGAAAATGCGATTTAAGCAATAAAATTAAAAATGCACCTAAAACCTAAACCAAACGTTGCAGGTGGTTATTTCTTCATGGGCAGTGGTCAACGCGGCACTCTCTAGCTGCCAAGAGCACTTTTTACTATGAGCACCCAACCAGAGTGACGGGAGGAGCACATTTCAGAAAACGTGCTCAGCTCGTCGAGAAAATGCGATTTAAGCAATAAAATTAAAAATGCACCTAAAACCTAAACCGAACGTTGGGGGTGGTTATTTCTTCATGTGCAGAAGTCAACGCGGCACTCTCTAGCTGCCAAGAGCACTTTTTACTATGCGCACCCGACCAGAGTGACGGGAGGAGCACATTTCAGAAAACGTGCTCAGCTCGTCGAGAAAATGCGATTTAAGCAATAAAATTAAAAATGCACCTAAAACCTAAACCAAACGTTGCAGGTGGTTATTTCTTCATGCGCAGTGGTCAACGCGGCACTCTCTAGCTGCCAAGAGCACTTTTTACTATGCGCACCCAACCAGAGTGACGGGAGGAGCACATTTCAGAAAACGTGCTCAGCTCGTCGAGAAAATGCGATTAAAGCAATAAAATTAAAAATGCACCTAAAACCTAAACCAAACGTTGCAGATGGTCATTTCTTCATGCGCAGTGGTCAACGCGGCACTCTCTAGCTGCCAAGAGCACTTTTTACTATGCGCACCCAACCAGAGTGACGGGAGGAGCACATTTCAGAAAACGTGCTCAGCTCGTCGAGAAAATGCGATTTAAGCAATAAAATTAAAAATGCACCTAAAACCTAAACCAAACGTTGCAGATGGTCATTTCTTCATGCGCAGTGGTCAACGCGGCACTCTCTAGCTGCCAAGAGCACTTTTTACTATGCGCACCCAACCAGAGTGACGGGAGGAGCACATTTCTGAAAACGTGCTCAGTTCGAGGAGAAAATGCGATTTAAGCAATAAAATTAAAAATGCACCCAAAACCTAAAACAAACGTTGCACGTGGTTATTTCTTCATGCACAGTGGTCAACACGGCACTCTCTAGCTGCCAAGAGCACTTTTTACTATGCGCACCCAACCAGAGTGACGGGAGGAGCACATTTCAGAAAACGTGCTCAGCTCGACGAGAAAATGCGATTTAAGCAATAAAATTAAAAATGCACTCAAAACCTAAACCAAACGTTGCAGGTGGTTATTTATTCATGCGCAGTGGTCAACGCGGCACTCTCTAGCTGCCAAGAGCACTTTTTACTATGCGCACCCAACCAGAGTGACGGGAGGAGCACATTTCAGAAAACGTGCTCAGCTCGTCCAGAAAATGCGATTTAAGCAATAAAATTAAAAATGCACCTAAAATCTAAACCAAAACGTTGCAGGTGGTTATTTCTTCATGCGCAATGGTCAACGCGGCACTCTCTAGCTGCCAAGAGTACTTTTTACTATGCGCACCCAACCAGAGTGACGGGAGGAGCACATTTCAGAAAACGTGCTCAGCTCGTCGAGAAAATGCGATTTAAGCAATACAATTAAAAATGCACCCAAAACCTAAACCAAACGTTGCAGATGGTCATTTCTTCATGCGCAGTGGTCAACGCGGCACTCTCTAGCTGCCAAGAGCAGTTTTTACTATGCGCACCCGACCAGAGTGACGGGAGGAGCACATTTCAGAAAACGTGCTCAGCTCGTCGAGAAAATGCAATTTAAGCAATAAAATTAAAAATGCACCTAAAACCTAAATCAAACGTTGCAGGTGGTTATTTCTTCATGGGCAGTGGTCAACGCGGCACTCTCTAGGTGCCAAGAGCACTTTTTACTATGCGCACCCAACCAGAGTGACGGGAGGAGCACATTTCAGAAAACGTGCTCAGCTCGTCGAGAAAATGCGATTAAAGCAACAAAATTAAAAATGCACCTAAAACCTAAACCAAACGTTGCAGATGGTCATTTCTTCATGCGCAGTGGTCAACGCGGCACTCTCTAGCTGCCAAGAGCACTTTTTACTATGCGCACCCAACCAGAGTGACGGGAGGAGCACATTTCAGAAAACGTGCTCAGCTCGTCGAGAAAATGCGATTTAAGCAATAAAATTAAAAATGCACCCAAAACCTAAATCAAACGTTGCAGGTGGTTATTTCTTCATGCGCAGTGGTCAACGCGGCACTCTCTAGCTGCCAAGAGCACTTTTTACTATGCACACCCAACCAGAGTGACGGGAGGAACACATTTCAGAAAACGTGCTCAGCTCGTCGAGAAAATGCGATTTAAGCAATAAAATTAAAAAATGCACCTAAAACCTAAACCAAACGTTGCAGATGGTTATTTCTTCATGCGCAGCGGTCAACGCGGCACTCTCTAGCTGCCAAGAGCACTTTTTACTATGCGCACCCAACCAGAGTGACGGGAGGAGCACATTTCAGAAAACGTGCTCAGCTCGTCGAGAAAATGCGATTTAAGCAATAAAATTAAAAATGCCTCTAAAACCTAAACCAAACGTTGCAGGTGGTTATTTCTTCATGCGCAGCAGTCAACGCGGCACTCTCTAGCTGCCATGAGCACTTTTTACTATGCGCACCCAACCAGAGTGACGGGAGGAGCACATTTCAGAAAACGTGCTCAGCTCGTCGAGAAAATGCGATTTAAGCAATAAAATTAAAAATGCACCTAAAACCTAAACCAAACGTTGCAGGTGGTTATTTCTTCATGCGCAGTGGTCAACGCGGCACTCTCTAGCTGCCAAGAGCACTTTTTACTATGCGCACCCAACCAGAGTGACGGGAGGAGCACATTTCAGAAAACGTGCTCAGCTCGTCGAGAAAATGCGATTTAAGCAATAAAATTAAAAATACACCTAAAACCTAAACTAAACTTTGCAGATGGTCATTTCTTCATGCGCAGTGGTCAACGCGGCACTCTCTAGCTGCCAAGAGCACTTTTTACTATGCGCACCCAACCAGAGTGACGGGAGGAGCACATTTCAGAAAACGTGCTCAGCTCGTCGAGAAAATGCGATTTAAGCAATAAAATTAAAAATGCACCTAAAACCTAAACCAAACGTTGCAGATGGTCATTTCTTCATGCGCAGTGGTCAACACGGCACTCTCTAGCTGCCAAGAGCACTTTTTACTATGCGCACCCAACCAGAGTGACGGGAGGAGCACATTTCAGAAAACGTGCTCAGCTCGTCGAGAAAATGCGATTTAAGCAATAAAATTAAAAATGCACCCAAAACCTAAACCAAACGCTGCAGGTGGTTATTTCTTCATGCGCAGTGGTCAACGCGGCACTCTCTAGCTGCCAAGAGAACCTTTTACTATGCGCACCCAACCAGAGTGACGGGAGGAGCACATTTCAGAAAACGTGCTCAGCTCGTCGAGAAAATGCGATTTAAGCAATAAAATTAAAAATGCACCTAAAACCTAAACCAAACGTTGCAGATGGTCATTTCTTCATGCGCAGTGGTCAACGTGGCACTCTCTAGCTGCCAAGAGCACTTTTTACTATGCGCACCCAACCAGAGTGACGGGAGGAGCACATTTCAGAAAACGTGCTCAGCTCGTCGAGAAAATGCGATTAAAGCAATAAAATTAAAAATGCACCCAAAACCTAAACCAAACGTTGCAGATGGTCATTTCTTCATGCGCAGTGGTCAACGCGGCACTCTCTACCTGCCAAGAGCACTTTTTACTATGCGCACCCAACCAGAGTGACGGGAGGAGCACATTTCAGAAAACGTTCTCAGCTCGTCGAGAAAATGCGATTAAAGCAATAAAATTAAAAATGCACCTAAAACCTAAACCAAACGTTGCAGATGGTCATTTCTTCATGCGCAGTGGTCAACACGGCACTCTCTATCTGCCAAGAGCAATTTTTACTATGCGCACCCAACCAGAGTGACGGGAGGAGCACATTTCAGAAAACGTGCTCAGCTCGTCGAGAAAATGCGATTTAAGCAATAAAATTAAAAATGCACCTAAAACCTAAACCAAACTTGCAGGTGGTTATTTCTTCATGTGCAGTGGTCAACGCGGCACTCTCTAGCTGCCAAGAGCACTTTTTACTATGCGCACCCAACCAGAGTGACGGGAGGAGCACATTTCAGAAAACGTGCTCAGCTCGTCGAGAAAATGCTATTTAAGCAATAAAATTAAAAATGCACCTAAAACCTAAACCTAACGTTGCAGGTGGTTATTTCTTCATGCGCAGTGGTCAACGCGGCACTCTCTAGCTGCCAAGAGCACTTTTTACTATGCGCACCCAACCAGAGTGACGGGAGGAGCACATTTCAGAAAACGTGCTCAGCTCGTCGAGAAAATGCGATTTAAGCAATAAAATTAAAAATGCACCTAAAACCTAAACCAAACGTTGCAGATGGTCATTTCTTCATGCGCAGTGGTCAACGCGGCACTCTCTACCTGCCAAGAGCACTTTTTACAATGCGCACCCAACCAGAGTGACGGGAGGAGCACATTTCAGAAAACGTGCTCAGCTTGTCCAGAAAATGCGATTTAAGCAATAAAATTAAAAATGCACCCAAAACCTAAACCAAACGTTGCAGATGGTCATTTCTTCATGCGCAGTGGTCAACGCGGCACTCTCTAGCTGCCAAGAGCACTTTTTACTATGCGCACCCAAACAGAGTGACGGGAGGAGCACATTTCAGAAAATGTGCTCAGCTCGTCGAGAAAATGCGATTTAAGCAATAAGATTAAAAATGCACCTAAAACCTAAACCAAACGTTGCAGATGGTCATTTCTTCATGCGCAGTGGTCAACGCGGCACTCTCTAGCTGCCAAGAGCACTTTTTACTATGCGCACCCAACCAGAGTGACGGGAGGAGCACATTTCAGAAAACGTGCTCAGCTCGTCGAGAAAATGCGATTTAAGCAATAAAATTAAAAATGCACCTAAAACCTAAACCAAACGTTGCAGGTGGTTATTTCTTCATGGGCAGTGGTCAACGCGGCACTCTCTAGCTGCCAAGAGCACTTTTTACTATGCGCACCCAACCAGAGTGACGGGAGGAGCACATTTCAGAAAACGTGCTCAGCTCGTCGAGAAAATGCGATTTAAGCAATAAAATTAAAAATGCACCTAAAACCTAAACCGAACGTTGGGGGTGGTTATTTCTTCATGTGCAGAAGTCAACGCGGCACTCTCTAGCTGCCAAGAGCACTTTTTACTATGCGCACCCGACCAGAGTGACGGGAGGAGCACATTTCAGAAAACGTGCTCAGCTCGTCGAGAAAATGCGATTTAAGCAATAAAATTAAAAATGCACCTAAAACCTAAACCAAACGTTGCAGGTGGTTATTTCTTCATGCGCAGTGGTCAACGCGGCACTCTCTAGCTGCCAAGAGCACTTTTTACGATGCGCACGCAACCAGAGTGACGGGAGGAGCACATTTCAGAAAACGTGCTCAGCTCGTCGAGAAAATGCGATTAAAGCAATAAAATTAAAAATGCACCTAAAACCTAAACCAAACGTTGCAGATGGTCATTTCTTCATGCGCAGTGGTCAACGCGGCACTCTCTAGCTGCCAAGAGCACTTTTTACTATGCGCACCCAACCAGAGTGACGGGAGGAGCACATTTCAGAAAACGTGCTCAGCTCGTCGAGAAAATGCGATTAAAGCAACAAAATTAAAAATGCACCTAAAACCTAAACCAAACGTTGCAGATGGTCATTTCTTCATGCGCAGTGGTCAACGCGGCACTCTCTAGCTGCCAAGAGCACTTTTTACTATGCGCACCCAACCAGAGTGACGGGAGGAGCACATTTCAGAAAACGTGCTCAGCTCGTCGAGAAAATGCGATTTAAGCAATAAAATTAAAAATGCACCCAAAACCTAAATCAAACGTTGCAGGTGGTTATTTCTTCATGCGCAGTGGTCAACGCGGCACTCTCTAGCTGCCAAGAGCACTTTTTACTATGCACACCCAACCAGAGTGACGGGAGGAACACATTTCAGAAAACGTGCTCAGCTCGTCGAGAAAATGCGATTTAAGCAATAAAATTAAAAAATGCACCTAAAACCTAAACCAAACGTTGCAGATGGTTATTTCTTCATGCGCAGCGGTCAACGCGGCACTCTCTAGCTGCCAAGAGCACTTTTTACTATGCGCACCCAACCAGAGTGACGGGAGGAGCACATTTCAGAAAACGTGCTCAGCTCGTCGAGAAAATGCGATTTAAGCAATAAAATTAAAAATGCCTCTAAAACCTAAACCAAACGTTGCAGGTGGTTATTTCTTCATGCGCAGCAGTCAACGCGGCACTCTCTAGCTGCCATGAGCACTTTTTACTATGCGCACCCAACCAGAGTGACGGGAGGAGCACATTTCAGAAAACGTGCTCAGCTCGTCGAGAAAATGCGATTTAAGCAATAAAATTAAAAATGCACCTAAAACCTAAACCAAACGTTGCAGGTGGTTATTTCTTCATGCGCAGTGGTCAACGCGGCACTCTCTAGCTGCCAAGAGCACTTTTTACTATGCGCACCCAACCAGAGTGACGGGAGGAGCACATTTCAGAAAACGTGCTCAGCTCGTCGAGAAAATGCGATTTAAGCAATAAAATTAAAAATACACCTAAAACCTAAACTAAACTTTGCAGATGGTCATTTCTTCATGCGCAGTGGTCAACGCGGCACTCTCTAGCTGCCAAGAGCACTTTTTACTATGCGCACCCAACCAGAGTGACGGGAGGAGCACATTTCAGAAAACGTGCTCAGCTCGTCGAGAAAATGCGATTTAAGCAATAAAATTAAAAATGCACCTAAAACCTAAACCAAACGTTGCAGATGGTCATTTCTTCATGCGCAGTGGTCAACACGGCACTCTCTAGCTGCCAAGAGCACTTTTTACTATGCGCACCCAACCAGAGTGACGGGAGGAGCACATTTCAGAAAACGTGCTCAGCTCGTCGAGAAAATGCGATTTAAGCAATAAAATTAAAAATGCACCCAAAACCTAAACCAAACGCTGCAGGTGGTTATTTCTTCATGCGCAGTGGTCAACGCGGCACTCTCTAGCTGCCAAGAGAACCTTTTACTATGCGCACCCAACCAGAGTGACGGGAGGAGCACATTTCAGAAAACGTGCTCAGCTCGTCGAGAAAATGCGATTTAAGCAATAAAATTAAAAATGCACCTAAAACCTAAACCAAACGTTGCAGATGGTCATTTCTTCATGCGCAGTGGTCAACGTGGCACTCTCTAGCTGCCAAGAGCACTTTTTACTATGCGCACCCAACCAGAGTGACGGGAGGAGCACATTTCAGAAAACGTGCTCAGCTCGTCGAGAAAATGCGATTAAAGCAATAAAATTAAAAATGCACCCAAAACCTAAACCAAACGTTGCAGATGGTCATTTCTTCATGCGCAGTGGTCAACGCGGCACTCTCTACCTGCCAAGAGCACTTTTTACTATGCGCACCCAACCAGAGTGACGGGAGGAGCACATTTCAGAAAACGTTCTCAGCTCGTCGAGAAAATGCGATTAAAGCAATAAAATTAAAAATGCACCTAAAACCTAAACCAAACGTTGCAGATGGTCATTTCTTCATGCGCAGTGGTCAACACGGCACTCTCTATCTGCCAAGAGCAATTTTTACTATGCGCACCCAACCAGAGTGACGGGAGGAGCACATTTCAGAAAACGTGCTCAGCTCGTCGAGAAAATGCGATTTAAGCAATAAAATTAAAAATGCACCTAAAACCTAAACCAAACTTGCAGGTGGTTATTTCTTCATGTGCAGTGGTCAACGCGGCACTCTCTAGCTGCCAAGAGCACTTTTTACTATGCGCACCCAACCAGAGTGACGGGAGGAGCACATTTCAGAAAACGTGCTCAGCTCGTCGAGAAAATGCTATTTAAGCAATAAAATTAAAAATGCACCTAAAACCTAAACCTAACGTTGCAGGTGGTTATTTCTTCATGCGCAGTGGTCAACGCGGCACTCTCTAGCTGCCAAGAGCACTTTTTACTATGCGCACCCAACCAGAGTGACGGGAGGAGCACATTTCAGAAAACGTGCTCAGCTCGTCGAGAAAATGCGATTTAAGCAATAAAATTAAAAATGCACCTAAAACCTAAACCAAACGTTGCAGATGGTCATTTCTTCATGCGCAGTGGTCAACGCGGCACTCTCTACCTGCCAAGAGCACTTTTTACAATGCGCACCCAACCAGAGTGACGGGAGGAGCACATTTCAGAAAACGTGCTCAGCTTGTCTAGAAAATGCGATTTAAGCAATAAAATTAAAAATGCACCCAAAACCTAAACCAAACGTTGCAGATGGTCATTTCTTCATGCGCAGTGGTCAACGCGGCACTCTCTAGCTGCCAAGAGCACTTTTTACTATGCGCACCCAAACAGAGTGACGGGAGGAGCACATTTCAGAAAATGTGCTCAGCTCGTCGAGAAAATGCGATTTAAGCAATAAGATTAAAAATGCACCTAAAACCTAAACCAAACGTTGCAGATGGTCATTTCTTCATGCGCAGTGGTCAACGCGGCACTCTCTAGCTGCCAAGAGCACTTTTTACTATGCGCACCCAACCAGAGTGACGGGAGGAGCACATTTCAGAAAACGTGCTCAGCTCGTCGAGAAAATGCGATTTAAGCAATAAAATTAAAAATGCACCTAAAACCTAAACCAAACGTTGCAGGTGGTTATTTCTTCATGGGCAGTGGTCAACGCGGCACTCTCTAGCTGCCAAGAGCACTTTTTACTATGCGCACCCAACCAGAGTGACGGGAGGAGCACATTTCAGAAAACGTGCTCAGCTCGTCGAGAAAATGCGATTTAAGCAATAAAATTAAAAATGCACCTAAAAC
The DNA here is from genome assembly GCF_024217435.2 of Syngnathus scovelli. Taxonomy (NCBI): domain Eukaryota; kingdom Metazoa; phylum Chordata; class Actinopteri; order Syngnathiformes; family Syngnathidae; genus Syngnathus; species Syngnathus scovelli. Next base: position 1,208,509 of record NW_026061342.1, on the reverse strand, counting down.
CTAAACCGAACGTTGGGGGTGGTTATTTCTTCATGTGCAGAAGTCAACGCGGCACTCTCTAGCTGCCAAGAGCACTTTTTACTATGCGCACCCGACCAGAGTGACGGGAGGAGCACATTTCAGAAAACGTGCTCAGCTCGTCGAGAAAATGCGATTTAAGCAATAAAATTAAAAATGCACCTAAAACCTAAACCAAACGTTGCAGGTGGTTATTTCTTCATGCGCAGTGGTCAACGCGGCACTCTCTAGCTGCCAAGAGCACTTTTTACGATGCGCACGCAACCAGAGTGACGGGAGGAGCACATTTCAGAAAACGTGCTCAGCTCGTCGAGAAAATGCGATTAAAGCAATAAAATTAAAAATGCACCTAAAACCTAAACCAAACGTTGCAGATGGTCATTTCTTCATGCGCAGTGGTCAACGCGGCACTCTCTAGCTGCCAAGAGCACTTTTTACTATGCGCACCCAACCAGAGTGACGGGAGGAGCACATTTCAGAAAACGTGCTCAGCTCGTCGAGAAAATGCGATTTAAGCAATAAAATTAAAAATGCACCTAAAACCTAAACCAAACGTTGCAGATGGTCATTTCTTCATGCGCAGTGGTCAACGCGGCACTCTCTAGCTGCCAAGAGCACTTTTTACTATGCGCACCCAACAAGAGTGACGGGAGGAGCACATTTCTGAAAACGTGCTCAGTTCGAGGAGAAAATGCGATTTAAGCAATAAAATTAAAAATGCACCCAAAACCTAAAACAAACGTTGCACGTGTTTTTTTCTTCATGCACAGTGGTCAACGCGGCACTCTCTAGCTGCCAAGAGCACTTTTTACTATGCGCACCCAACCAGAGTGACGGGAGGAGCACATTTCAGAAAACGTGCTCAGCTCGACGAGAAAATGCGATTTAAGCAATAAAATTAAGAATGCACTCAAAACCTAAACCAAACGTTGCAGGTGGTTATTTCTTCATGCGCAGTGGTCAACGCGGCACTCTCTAGCTGCCAAGAGCACTTTTTACTATGCGCACCCAACCAGAGTGACGGGAGGAGCACATTTCAGAAAACGTGCTCAGCTCGTCCAGAAAATGCGATTTAAGCAATACAATTAGAAATGCACCCAAAACCTAAACCAAACGTTGCAGGTGGTTATTTCTTCATGCGCAGTGGTCAACGCGGTACTCTCTAGCTGCCAAGAGCACTTTTTACTATGCGCACCCAACCAGAGTGACGAGAGGAGCACATTTCAGAAAACGTGCTCAGCTCGTCGAGAAAATGCGATTTAAGCAATAAAATTAAAAATGCACCCAAAACCTAAACCAAACGTTGCAGATGGTCATTTCTTCATGCGCAGTGGTCAACGCGGCACTCTCTAGCTGCCAAGAGCACTTTTTACTATGCACACCCAACCAGAGTGACGGGAGGAGCACATTTCTGAAAACGTGCTCAGTTCGAGGAGAAAATGCGATTCAAGCAATAAAATTAAAAATGCACCCAAAACCTAAAACAAACGTTGCACGTGGTTATTTCTTCATGCGCAGTGGTCAACGCGGCACTCTCTAACTGCCAAGAGCACTTTTTACTATGCGCACCCAACCAGAGTGACGGGAGGAGCACATTTCAGAAAACGTGCTCAGTTCGAGGAGAAAATGCGATTCAAGCAATAAAATTAAAAATGCACCCAAAACCTAAAACAAACGTTGCACGTGGTTATTTCTTCATGCGCAGTGGTCAACGCGGCACTCTCTAGCTGCCAAGAGCACTTTTTACTATGCGGACCCAACCAGAGTGACGGGAGGAGCACATTTCAGAAAACGTGCTCAGCTCGTCGAGAAAATGCGATTTAAGCAATAAAATTAAAAATGCACCTAAAACCTAAACCAAACGTTGCAGATGGTTATTTCTTCATGCGCAGCGGTCAACGCGGCACTCTCTAGCTGCCAAGAGCACTTTTTACTATGCGCACCCAACCAGAGTGACGGGAGGAGCACATTTCAGAAAACGTGCTCAGCTCGTCGAGAAAATGCGATTTAAGCAATACAATTAAAAATGCACCTAAAACCTAATCCAAACGTTGCAGATGGTCATTTCTTCATGCGCAGTGGTCAACGCGGCACTCTCTAGCTGCCAAGAGCACTTTTTACTATGCGCACCCAACCAGAGTGACGGGAGGAGCACATTTCAGAAAACGTGCTCAGCTCGTCGAGAAAATGCGATTTAAGCAATAAAATTAAAAATGCACCTAAAACCTAAACCAAACGTTGCAGATGGTCATTTATTCATGCGCAGTGGTCAACGCGGCACTCTCTAGCTGCCAAGAGCACTTTTTACTATGCGCACCCAACCAGAATGACGGGAGGAGCACATTTCAGAAAACGTGCTCAGCTCGTCGAGAAAATGCGATTTAAGCAATAAAATTAAAAATGCACCTAAAACCTAAACCAAACGTTGCAGGTGGTTATTTCTTCATGCGCAGCAGTCAACGCGGCACTCTCTAGCTGCCAAGAGCACTTTTTACTATGCGCACCCAACCAGAGTGACGGGAGGAGCACATTTCAGAAAACGTGCTCAGCTCGTCGAGAAAATGCGATTAAAGCAATAAAATTAAAAATGCACCTAAAACCTAAACCAAACGTTGCAGATGGTCATTTCTTCATGCGCAGTGGTCAACGCGGCACTCTCTAGCTGCCAAGAGCACTTTTTACTATGCGCACCCAACCAGAGTGACGGGAGGAGCACATTTCAGAAAACACGCTCAGCTCGTCGAGAAAATGCGATTTAAGCAATAAAATTAAAAATGCACCTAAAACCTAAACCAAACGTTGCAGATGGTCATTTCTTCATGCGCAGTGGTCAACGCTGCACTCTCTAGCGGCCAAGAGCACTTTTTACTATGCGCACCCAACCAGAGTGACGGGAGGAGCACATTTCAGAAAACGTGCTCAGCTCGTCCAGAAAATGCGATTTAAGCAATAAAATTAAAAATGCACCCAAAACCTAAACCAAACGTTGCAGGTGGTTATTTCTTCATGCGCAGTGGTCAACGCGGCACTCTCAAGCTGCCAAGAGCACTTTTTACTATGCGCACCCAACCAGAGTGACGGGAGGAGCACATTTCAGAAAACGTGCTCAGCTCGTCGAGAAAATGCGATTTAAGCAATAAAATTAAAAATGCACCCAAAACCTAAACCAAACGTTGCAGATGGTCATTTCTTCATGCGCAGTGGTCAACGTAGCACTCTCTAGCTGCCAAGAGCACTTTTTACTATGCGCACCCAACCAGAGTGACGGGAGGAGCACATTTCAGAAAACGTGCTCAGCTCGACGAGAAAATGCGATTTAAGCAATAAAATTAAAAATGCACCCAAAACCTAAACCAAACGTTGCAGGCGGTTATTTCTTCATGCGCAGTGGTCAACGCGGCACTCTCTAGCTGCCAAGAGCACTTTTTACTATGCGCACCCAACCAGAGTGACGGGAGGAGCACATTTCAGAAAACGTGCTCAGCTCGTCGAGAAAATGCGATTTAAGCAATAAAATTAAAAATGCACCTAAAACCTAAACCAAACGTTGCAGGTGGTTATTTCTTCATGCGCAGCAGTCAACGCGGCACTCTCTAGCTGCCAAGAGCACTTTTTACTATGCGAACCCAACCAGAGTGACGGGAGGAGCACATTTCAGAAAACGTGCTCAGCTCGTCGAGAAAATGCGATTTAAGCAATAAAATTAAAAATGCACCTAAAACCTAAAACAAACGTTGCACGTGGTTATTTCTTCATGCGCAGTGGTCAACGCGGCACTCTCTAGCTGCCAAGAGCACTTTTTACTATGCGCACCCAACCAGAGTGACGGGAGGAGCACATTTCAGAAAACGTGCTCAGCTCGTCGAGAAAATGCGATTTAAGCAATAAAATTGAAAATGCACCCAAAACCTAAACCAAACGTTGCAGATGGTCATTTCTTCATGCGCAGTGGTCAACGCGGCACTCTCTAGCTGCCAAGAGCACTTTTTACTATGCGCACCAACCAGAGTGACGGGAGGAGCACATTTCAGAAAACGTGCTCAGCTCGTCGAGAAAATGCGATTTAAGCAATAAAATTAAAAATGCACCTAAAACCTAAACCAAACGTTGCAGGTGATTATTTCTTCATGCGCAGTGGTCAACGCGGCACTCTCTAGCTGCCAAGAGCACTTTTTACTATGTGCACCCAACCAGAGTGACGGGAGGAGCACATTTCAGAAAACGTGCTCAGCTCGTCGAGAAAATGCGATTTAAGCAATAAAATTAAAAATGCACCTAAAACCTAAACCAAACGTTGCAGGTGGTTATGTCTTCATGCGCAGTGGTCAACGCGGCACTCTCTAGCTGCCAAGAGCACTTTTTACTATGCGCACCCAACAAGAGTGACGGGAGGAGCACATTTCAGAAAACGTGCTCAGCTCGTCGAGAAAATGCGATTTAAGCAATAAAATTAAAAATGCACCTAAAACCTAAACCAAACGCTGCAGGTGGTTATTTCTTCATGCGCAGTGGTCAACGCGGCACTCTCTAGCTGCCAAGAGCACTTTTTACTATGCACACCCAACCAGAGTGACGGGAGGAGCACATTTCTGAAAACGTGCTCAGCTCGACGAGAAAATGCGATTTAAGCAATAAAATTAAAAATGCACCCAAAACCTAAAACAAACGTTGCACGTGGTTATTTCTTCATGCGCAGTGGTCAACGCGGCACTCACTAGCTGCCAAGAGCACTTTTTACTATGCGCACCCAACCAGAGTGACGGGAGGAGCACAATTCAGAAAACGTGCTCAGCTCGTCGAGAAAATGCGATTTAAGCAATAAAATTAAAAATGCACCTAAAACCTAAACCAAACGTTGCAGGTGGTTATTTCTTCATGCGCAGTGGTCAACGCGGCACTCTCTAGCTGCCAAGAGCACTTTTTTTTATGCACACACAACCAGAGTGACGGGAGGAGCACATTTCAGAAAACGTGCTCAGCTCGTCGAGAAAATGCGATTTAAGCAATAAAATTAAAAATGCACCCAAAACCTAAACCAAACGTTGCAGATGGTCATTTCTTCATGCGCAGTGGTCAATGCGGCACTCTCTAGCTGCCAAGAGCACTTTTTACTATGCGCACCCAACCAGAGTGACGGGAGGAGCACATTTCAGAAAACGTGCTCAGCTCGACGAGAAAATGCGATTTAAGCAATAAAATTAAAAATGCACCAAAAACCTAAACCAAACGTTGCAGGTGGTTATTTCTTTATGCGCAGTGGTCAACGCGGCACTCTCTAGCTGCCAAGAGCACTTTTTACTATGCGCACCCAATCAGAGTGACGGGTGGAGCACATTTCAGAAAACGTGCTCAGCTCGTCGAGAAAATGCGATTTAAGCAATAAAATTAAAAATGCACCTAAAACCTAAACCAAACGTTGCAGGTGGTTATTTCTTCATGCGCAATGGTCAACGCGGCACTCTCTAGCTGCCAAGAGCACTTTTTACTATGCGCACCCAACCAGAGTGACGGGAGGAGCACATTTCAGAAAATGTGCTCAGCTCGTCGAGAAAATGCGATTTAAGCAATAAAATTAAAAATGCACCCAAAACCTAAACCAAACGTTGCAGATGGTCATTTCTTCATGCGCAGTGGTCAACGCGGCACTCTCTAGCTGCCAAGAGCACTTTTTACTATGCACACCCAACCAGAGTGACGGGAGGAGCACATTTCTGAAAACGTGCTCAGCTCGACGAGAAAATGCGATTTAAGCAATAAAATTAAAAATGCACCCAAAACCTAAAACAAACGTTGCACGTGGTTATTTCTTCATGCGCAGTGGTCAACGCGGTACTCTCTAGCTGCCAAGAGCACTTTTTACTATGCGCACCCAACCAGAGTGACGAGAGGAGCACATTTCAGAAAACGTGCTCAGCTCGTCGAGAAAATGCGATTTAAGCAATAAAATTAAAAATGCACCCAAAACCTAAACCAAACGTTGCAGATGGTCATTTCTTCATGCGCAGTGGTCAACGCGGCACTCTCTAGCTGCCAAGAGCACTTTTTACTATGCACACCCAACCAGAGTGACGGGAGGAGCACATTTCTGAAAACGTGCTCAGTTCGAGGAGAAAATGCGATTCAAGCAATAAAATTAAAAATGCACCCAAAACCTAAAACAAACGTTGCACGTGGTTATTTCTTCATGCGCAGTGGTCAACGCGGCACTCTCTAGCTGCCAAGAGCACTTTTTACTATGCGCACCCAACCAGAGTGACGGGAGGAGCACATTTCAGAAAACGTGCTCAGCTCGACGAGAAAATGCGATTTAAGCAATAAAATTAAAAATGCACTCAAAACCTAAACCAAACGTTGCAGGTGGTTATTTCTTCATGCGCAGTGGTCAACGCGGCACTCTCTAGCTGCCAAGAGCACTTTTTACTATGCGGACCCAACCAGAGTGACGGGAGGAGCACATTTCATAAAACGTGCTCAGCTCGTCCAGAAAATGCGATTTAAGCAATAAAATTAAAAATGCACCTAAAATCTAAACCAAACGTTGCAGATGGTTATTTCTTCATGCGCAATGGTCAACGCGGCACTCTCTAGCTGCCAAGAGCACTTTTTACTATGCGCACCCAACCAGAGTGACGGGAGGAGCACATTTCAGAAAACGTGCTCAGCTCGTCGAGAAAATGCGATTTAAGCAATACAATTAAAAATGCACCCAAAACCTAAACCAAACGTTGCAGATGGTCATTTCTTCATGCGCAGTGGTCAACGCGGCACTCTCTAGCTGCCAAGAGCACTTTTTACTATGCGCACCCGACCAGAGTGACGGGAGGAGCACATTTCAGAAAACGTGCTCAGCTCGTCGAGAAAATGCAATTTAAGCAATAAAATTAAAAATGCACCTAAAACCTAAATCAAACGTTGCAGGTGGTTATTTCTTCATGGGCAGTGGTCAACGCGGCACTCTCTAGCTGCCAAGAGCACTTTTTACTATGCGCACCCAACCAGAGTGACGGGAGGAGCACATTTCAGAAAACGTGCTCAGCTCGTCGAGAAAATGCGATTAAAGCAACAAAATTAAAAATGCACCTAAAACCTAAACCAAACGTTGCAGATGGTCATTTCTTCATGCGCAGTGGTCAACGCGGCACTCTCTAGCTGCCAAGAGCACTTTTTACTATGCGCACCCAACCAGAGTGACGGGAGGAGCACATTTCAGAAAACGTGCTCAGCTCGTCGAGAAAATGCGATTTAAGCAATAAAATTAAAAATGCACCCAAAACCTAAATCAAACGTTGCAGGTGGTTATTTCTTCATGCGCAGTTGTCAACGCGGCACTCTCTAGCTGCCAAGAGCACTTTTTACTATGCGCACCCAACCAGAGTGACGGGAGGAGCACATTTCAGAAAACGTGCTCAGCTCGTCGAGAAAATGCGATTTAAGCAATAAAATTAAAAATGCACCTAAAACCTAAACCAAACGTCTCAGGTGGTTATTTCTTCATGCGCAGCAGTCAACGCGGCACTCTCTAGCTGCCAAGAGCACTTTTTACTATGCGCACCCAACCAGAGTGACGGGAGGAGCACATTTCAGAAAACGTGCTCAGCTCGTCGAGAAAATGCGATTTAAGCAATAAAATTAAAAATGCACCTAAAACCTAAACCAAACGTTGCAGGTGGTTATTTCTTCATGCGCAGCAGTCAACGCGGCACTCTCTAGCTGCCATGAGCACTTTTTACTATGCGCACCCAACCAGAGTGACGGGAGGAGCACATTTCAGAAAACGTGCTCAGCTCGTCGAGAAAATGCGATTTAAGCAATAAAATTAAAAATGCACCTAAAACCTAAACCAAACGTTGCAGGTGGTTATTTCTTCATGCGCAGTGGTCAACGCGGCACTCTCTAGCTGCCAAGAGCACTTTTTACTATGCACACCCAACCAGAGTGACGGGAGGAGCACATTTCAGAAAACGTGCTCAGCTCGTCGAGAAAATGCGATTTAAGCAATAAAATTAAAAATACACCTAAAACCTAAACCAAACTTTACAGATGGTCATTTCTTCATGCGCAGTGGTCAACGCGGCACTCTCTAGCTGCCAAGAGCACTTTTTACTATGCGCACCCAACCAGAGTGACGGGAGGAGCACATTTCAGAAAACGTGCTCAGCTCGTCGAGAAAATGCGATTTAAGCAATAAAATTAAAAATGCACCTAAAACCTAAACCAAACGTTGCAGATGGTCATTTCTTCATGCGCAGTGGTCAACGCGGCACTCTCTAGCTGCCAAGAGCACTTTTTACTATGCGCACCCAACCAGAGTGACAGGAGGAGCACATTTCAGAAAACGTGCTCAGCTCGTCCAGAAAATGCGATTTAAGCAATAAAATTAAAAATGCACCCAAAACCTAAACCAAACGTTGCAGATGGTCATTTCTTCATGCGCAGTGGTCAACGCGGCACTCTCTAGCTGCCAAGAGCACATTTTACTATGCGCACCCAACCAGAGTGACGGGAGGAGCACATTTCAGAAAACGTGCTCAGCTCGTCGAGAAAATGCGATTTAAGCAATAAAATTAAAAATGCACCCAAAGCCTAAACCAAACGTTGCAGGTGGTTATTTCTTCATGCGCAGTGGTCAACGCGGCACTCTCTAGATGCCAAGAGCATGTCAGGCCGGGGACAAGGCGAAGGACTCGGATGCAGAGTCGTTTCTATCTTGGATTTATTCCAACAAGCACTCAGAGCAAAAGTACAAATCAAATCGCCTCTTGCGAGGGAAAACACGTGGCAAAAAGTACAAACAAAAGGTGTCGCACTGAGGCGAGTCAAAAGGCTAAAAGTACAAATCAAAACGCCTCTCACGAGGGAAAACACGTAGCAAAAAGTACCAACTAAAGGAGTCGCACTGGGGCGAGACAAAAAGGCGATGGAGACCAAGGCACAAACAAAAGCGTCGCTCGGTGGCGAGACAAAAAGGAGGGTTCTTTCAGAGAGTTCGGACATCAAGGGATCGCTGGTGGTCGGGACGAGGCAAGACACACTGGCACAAGACAAGGGGAAGACACAGACTAAATACACACAAAAGGGCGGGGACACAGGTGATGACAATTAGTATCGATTACGCAGGTGCACACAATCGGGATCAGGGAAGACAAGACAACCAACACCGAGGAAGGAAACACAAACTGAAACGGAAGGGACGACAAAATAAAACCGGAAGTAAAATTACGACAGACGAGACAGAAACCCGGAAAAATAAACGCGACCGCATGACAGAACCCCCCCCCTAGGGCCGGATCCCAGACGGCCCAGGAGCCCCAGGGTGAGCCGCATAAAAGTCCTCAAAAAGTCCCGGGTCCAAAATATAACTAGGCGGCACCCATTGCCGCTCCTCCGGCCCATAACCCTCCCAGTCCACCAGGTACTGCCAGCCCCGGCCTCTTCTGCGCACATCCAATAGTTCTTTAACGGTGTAGGCCGTCCCACCTCCCACAGTCCGCGGAGGCGGAGGGGGCGCAGGATCTGGCACCAACGGACTGTCCACCACCGGCTTGACCTTCCCAACGTGAAAGGTGGGGTGGACTGCAAGGGACCTGGGCAAGCGGAGACGCACCGCGGCTGGGTGCACGACCTTGGTGATGGGGAACGGACCCACGAAGCGAGGCGCCAGTTTCCTGGAGTCCCCCCGGTGGGGAAGATCCTTGGCGGATAGCCAGACACGTTGACCCCGCTGGTACACGGGCGCCGGACGTCTCCTCCGGTCAGCCATCCGCTTGACCCGGTCCCCCTGTCGGACCAGCGTGGCCCGAGCCGCCGACCAGACGCGACGACAGCGGCGCACCAAGGCGTGGGCTGAAGACACCGCCACCTCCGGCTCACTGTCAGGGAAGACAGGGGGCTGGTAGCCATACACACACTTGAAGGGGGACATACCTGTAGCCGTGGTGGGCAGGGAGTTGTGGGCATACTCCACCCAGGAGAGGTTCTTGCTCCACGAGGAGGGGTTCTGGGAGACCAGGCAGCGGAGACTTGTCTCCAACTGCTGGTTAATACGCTCCGTCTGACCGTTTGCCTCCGGGTGATAGCCTGACGTGAGACTCACGGTTGCCCCTATGAGCCTGCAAAATCCCCGCCAAAACCTGGATACGAATTGGGGCCCTCTATCGGAAACGATGTCTTTCGGGAACCCATGAACCCGGAATATGTGGTCCATCATCACGGTGGCCGTTCGTTTAGCGGACGGGAGCTTGGGCAAGGCGATAAAGTGAGCCATCTTTGAAAATCTGTCCACCACTGTGAGTATGGTGGTTCGCCCATGCGAGGTCGGAAGCCCGGTGACGAAGTCCATGGATATCTCCGCCCATGGGCGCGAAGGAATGGGTAGGGGATGCAGCAACCCCATACGGGCGCCGTGGGAGTTCTTATTCCGGGCGCAGACGGGACAGGCTGTAACGTATTCATTGACGTCGGCCCTCATGGAGGGCCACCAGAATCGCTGCTGGATTACAAACAGCGTTCGGCGCATGCCCGGATGGCAGGAGAGTCTGGAGGTGTGAGCCCAATGGATGACTTGGGATCGTAATTGAGCAGGGACAAATAGTCGGTTCTCAGGGCAACCACTAGGGGGTGGCTTGTTACCATTGGCCCGCTGTACCCAGCCTTCGATAGGCCAGGTCACTGCTCTAACCAGGCAATGAGGAGGCAGGATGGTTTCGGGCTTCTTAATTTCTGGATCCGAGTTGAAAACACGGGAGAGGGCGTCAGGCTTGGTGTTCTTGGTTCCCGGTCTGTAGGACAGAGTGAAGTTAAAACGATTGAAAAAAAGTGACCAGCGGGCTTGGCGTGAATTCAGTCTCTTAGCTGACTTTATGTATTCTAAATTTTTATGGTCTGTCCAGACCAAAAAAGGCTGCTGTGCTCCCTCTAACCAATGTCTCCATTCTTCCAATGCCAGCTTTACTGCCAACAGTTCGCGATCCCCCACATCATAATTCTGTTCGGCTGGCGTCAGCCGTCTAGACAGGAACGCGCACGGATGGAGCTTGTTGTCGCTCTTGGCTCTCTGTGAAAGGATGGCACCTACTCCTTGATTGGAGGCGTCCACCTCCACCACAAACTGCCGCGACGGATCAGGAAGCGTGAGGATGGGAGCGGTGCTGAAGCGGTTCTTTAGCTCCTGGAAGGCCGCCTCCGCCTCCGCCGACCAGTGGAAGGGAACCTTAGGAGACGTGAGCGCGTGCAAGGGAGCCGCTGTGGCACTGAAGCCCTTGATGAACCGCCGATAAAAATTGGCAAAGCCCAGGAATTGCTGCACCTTCCTGCGTGAGTCAGGGGTAGGCCATTCCGTTACCGCGCTTACTTTCGCCGGGTCCATCTCAACCTTGCCCGGGGCTACGATGAAGCCGAGAAAAGAAACAGTGCTCTTGTGGAATTCACTTTTCTCGGCCTTTACGTATAGTTGGTGTTCAAGGAGTCGTTGCAACACCGTCTCGACGTGAACCCTATGGGTCTTCAGATCTGGGGAATAAATCAAAATATCGTCCAAATATACGTACACAAACCGGTCCAAACAGTCTCTCAAAACATCGTTTATCATGGCCTGAAACACAGCGGGAGCATTGGTGAGGCCAAATGGCATGACGAGGTATTCAAAATGTCCTCGATGGGTGTTGAACCCTGTCTTCCATTCGTCCCCTTCCCGGATGCGCACCAGATGGTAGGCGTTGCGCAGATCTAACTTTGTGAACACCCGGGCTTGCTGTAATTGGTCGAACACGGTCGACATCAGTGGGAGCGGATACCGATTCTTGATGGTGATCTGATTGAGGGGACTATAATCAATGCAGGGACGTAGGGTGCCGTCCTTCTTGCCCACGAAAAAGAACCCCGCCCCCGCAGGCGACGACGATGGTCGAATCAGTCCTGCTTGCAGGGAGGAGTCTATATATTCATTCAAGGTTTGCTTCTCAGGTCCCGAAAGAGAATAAAGCCTCCCCTTGGGTATAGTTGAACCCGGCAGGAGGTCAATGGCGCAATCATACGGACGGTGGGGAGGCAGAGAGGTAGCCTTGGCCTTGCTGAATACCTCGGCCCATTGGTGGTAACACGCAGGGACCCCGGTTAAGTCTGGGGTTGGCGCGTCTGGAGCAGGAGGCACAGGGCGCGGGTTAGACTTGATACAGGAATCATGACAGTCGGACCCCCATCCCGTTATTTCCCCTGATCCCCAGTCTATAGCGGGGTTGTGGCGTTGAAGCCATGGATACCAGAGAATGAGAGGGTTCATTGGGGAGGTCACGACATGTAGCCGTATGTTCTCCTGGTGGGGACCAATTGACAGCGAGACTGGTTCTGTTATGTGAGTTATCTCAAAGAGTGCCTGTCCATTGAGTGCCTTAGCTTTCACGGGAGTGTTCAGTAGCTCAGTCTTTACCCCCCACCGGCGAGCAAATGCCCAGTCTATCAAGCTTTCGTCTGCTCCTGAGTCTATTAATACTTCGAGTTCTATTTCTCTTCCCAACTGTGTGATCCTGCCCTTGGGGAGCACTCGCCCCGGGGACAGAGCCGCCGAGAAGGCGCTTATCTTCAGGGTCCTCCTCACTGGACAGGAGAGAAGGAGGTGTCCGAGCTCGCCGCAGTAGTAGCATCTTCCCTCTCGGCGCCGCCGTAACTTCTCCTCCTCTGTTAACTTAGCTCTGCCCAACTGCATCGGTTCTGGCTTCTGGCGCTGTCGATCCCCGTACAGCCTGGAGTGGTGAACGTCAGGGCCGGCTACTGGGACGAAGGCGGGGGCGTTGCTGCTTCGGTGCTTCCTCCACTCTTGCAGCCGATTGTCAGTGCGGATAGCCAGAGCGATGAGGGCGTCGAGGTCGGTGGGAAGGTCTAAGGGGATTAGCTGCTCCTGTATGGGTCCAGACAGGCCCCGGAGGAAGATGTCATATAGTGCCGCCGCGTTCCAACCGCACACCGCGGCCAGCGTGCGGAACCGGATGGCGTAGTCTCCGACGGTGTCTTGTCCCTGGACTATCTGACAGAGTTGGCGAGCCTTGTCTCGGTCAGCGGCGATTGGATCGAACACCGTTCGCAGGGCCTGGATGAAAGCGGGGAGAGAGCGACAGGAGGTGGAATCCCTGGCCCATTCCGCGGTGGCCCACGTGCGGGCCCTTCCCGTCAGGTATGATACCATGTAGGCCACCTTGGAGCGCTCGGTGGGGAAATCTGCTGGGGAACTCTCAAAATGCATCTCGCATTCTGTAATAAAGGCCCGGCTAAGGCCGGGTTCTCCGGAGTAGCGCTCTGGAGGAGCCAGTCTGGCACCGCCAGTCATGGGAGCTATTGCAAGGGAAGTAACGGGGGAAGCAACGGGTGTACTGGAGGTCGCTGCTGGTCCCGCGTTTAAGAACGAGAGCACTTCCTGCATTTGCTGACCCAGCTTTGCTACTTGGGTGGCGACCGCTCCTCTGAAATCTTCTTGATTCTTAGCGAGTCCTCGGATCTCTTCTCCCAAGTCGCCCACTTCCCTCTGGTGCTGGGCGAGCAGTGAGGCATGGGAGCGCACTGCGGCGCACAGGTGCTCCGACTCTGCCGAGTCCATGTCTGGCCAGTGTGTACTGTCAGGCCGGGGACAAGGCGAAGGACTCGGATGCAGAGTCGTTTCTATCTTGGATTTATTCCAACAAGCACTCAGAGCAAAAGTACAAATCAAATCGCCTCTTGCGAGGGAAAACACGTGGCAAAAAGTACAAACAAAAGGTGTCGCACTGAGGCGAGTCAAAAGGCTAAAAGTACAAATCAAAACGCCTCTCACGAGGGAAAACACGTAGCAAAAAGTACCAACTAAAGGAGTCGCACTGGGGCGAGACAAAAAGGCGATGGAGACCAAGGCACAAACAAAAGCGTCGCTCGGTGGCGAGACAAAAAGGAGGGTTCTTTCAGAGAGTTCGGACATCAAGGGATCGCTGGTGGTCGGGACGAGGCAAGACACACTGGCACAAGACAAGGGGAAGACACAGACTAAATACACACAAAAGGGCGGGGACACAGGTGATGACAATTAGTATCGATTACGCAGGTGCACACAATCGGGATCAGGGAAGACAAGACAACCAACACCGAGGAAGGAAACACAAACTGAAACGGAAGGGACGACAAAATAAAACCGGAAGTAAAATTACGACAGACGAGACAGAAACCCGGAAAAATAAACGCGACCGCATGACAGAGCACTTTTTACTATGCGCACCCAACCAGAGTGACGGGAGGAGCACATTTCAGAAAACGTGCTCAGCACGTCGAGAAAATGCGATTTAAGCAATAAAATTAAAAATGCACCTAAAACCTAAACCAAACGTTGCAGGTGGTTATTTCTTCATGCGCAGCGGTCAACGCGGCACTCTCTAGCTGCCAAGAGCACTTTTTACTATGCGCACCCAACCAGAGTGACGGGAGGAGCACATTTCAGAAAACGTGCTAAGCTCGTCGAGAAAATGCGATTTAAGCAATAAAATTAAAAATGCAACTAAAACCTAAACCAAACGTTGCAGGTGGTTATTTCTTCATGCGCAGTGGTCAACGCGGCACTCTCTGTTAAGGATCGGACAGTACAGCCAAGTGCGTAACGACGGACTTTATTTGAAGGGGATGATGGGAACAGCTGGCGCTGGAGCGGCGATCGGGCTGGAGAGGACAACGGTTCTGCGAGGGTTTCGAGTAGTCAAGTGAGTCAATTCTCTCTGGGATTGATGAGCGAAGCAGCATCAAGGGACAGACTGGCACTCGGGTCTGCGCTGGCGGCGCTGATATAGCGCTGTCCATGAACCCGTGGCAGGTGACGGTGATCCCCCTGACAGGGGGGCGTGGTCCCGTCGCAGGTGGCACCAGCACGTGACAGAACCCCCCCCACAAGGGACGGCTCCCGACGTCCCCAGGAACCGAAAATAACAAAACAAAAAAAAACTAAAAGGAAGGCAATACCCCGGGTGGCCAGGTGGAGGGGTCAGCACACCGCTGAAACGTCCGACACCTCGCCAGACGCAGGATCGACGGGCGCGGGGGCAGAAGACCCCGGTACCAGTGGGCAAGACCACCCTGGACCCTCACCCCTGGTCCCCCCCGTCCCTCCTCGGGCGCCCGCGCCGAGGACCCGGTTGGTCCGGATGACAGCGATGGAACTCCGTGATGAGCGAACGGTCGAGTATCCAGCGGCTCGGAATCCAGGAGCGGTGCGCGTCGTCATAACCCTCCCAGTCCACGAGGTATTGTAGGCACCGACCACGCCGCCGCGATCGGAGCAGGGAGCGGACAGCGTAAGCCGGGCCCCCATCGACGAGCTGGGGCGGCGGCGGCGGAACGGGCGCCGGCGCCAACGCGCTTTCATGGATGGGCCGCACACGGGACACGTGGAACGTGGGATGAACCTTCATGGAGTCTGGAAGGAGCAGACGGACTGCGGCCGGGCCAATCACCTTCTGGATAGGGAACGGTCCAACAAAGCGGGGCGCCAGTTTGCGGGATCCCGCTCGCAGCGGCAAATCCCGCGTCGAGAGCCACACACGCTGCCCCACTCTGTACTCCGGAGCCGGCGTCCGGTGCTTGTTCGCCTGGCGGGCGTAGCCTGAAACAGAGCGGAGAAGAGTGGCCCGGCCCCTCGCCCAGGCACGATGACAACGGCGGACACAAGCCTGGGCCGACGGGCACGCCGCACCACGCTCCTGGTGGGCGAACAAGGG
This sequence comes from Syngnathus scovelli, assembly GCF_024217435.2. NCBI lineage: Eukaryota > Metazoa > Chordata > Actinopteri > Syngnathiformes > Syngnathidae > Syngnathus > Syngnathus scovelli. The sequence goes on along the minus strand of NW_026061342.1, from coordinate 1,192,772 downwards.
TGGCTGGTACCCGAAGACGCAGTGGAAAGGCGAAAGTCCCGTGGCCGAGCTGGGAAGGGAATTGTGAGCGTACTCTACCCAGGGAAGCTGTTGGACCCACCCGCGCTGGTCTCCGGCGGCCATGCATCGGAGAGACCTGCCCAGTTCCTGGTTCAGGCGCTCCGCTTGACCGTTGGACTGAGGGTGAAAGCCCGAGGAGAGGCTGGCCGTGGCGCCGAGGAGTCGGCAGAACTCCGTCCAGAAGGTGGAAGCGAATTGAGGTCCTCGGTCTGACACGATGTCTCGTGGGAGACCGTGGTGACGAAACACCTCCCGCACCATGATGGACGCTGTCTGCTTCGCAGATGGGAGCCTAGGCAGAGGGATGAAATGCGTCATCTTGCTAAAACGGTCTACCACCGTGAGGACCACCGTGTTTCCCTCTGAGGGGGGGAGGCCCGTGACAAAGTCGATCGACAGGTGAGACCAGGGACGCTGGGGAACCGGCAAGGGTTGAAGCAGCCCGGCCGGAGGACGAGTAGGCGTCTTGTAGCGGTTACAGATTGAGCAGGCTCTGACGTAGTCGCTGGTGTCCACTTGCCAGGTGGGCCACCAGAAACGCTGTGCCACCACGTACCTCGTGCGTGCAGCGCCGGGATGACAGGCCAGGCGTGAGTCGTGCGCCCATTGCAGCACGGCCGATCGCAGGCCTTCAGGGACGAACAGGCGACCCTCCGGGCAGTTGCTGGGGCCGGGTTGATCGCGTGATGCGGCTTCCACTTGGCGTTCGATCTCCCATGTAAGAGCCGCCACCCGAACCGAGCTCGGGAGGATAGTGGGAGGCGGACCCTGTCCCTCCTCCCCACCAGGAAACAAACGCGACAGGGCGTCCGCCTTCGCGTTACGGGAACCCGGTCTGTAGGAAAGAGAGAACTCAAACCGGTCAAAGAACAGAGCCCACCGTGCCTGTCTCGCGTTCAGTCTCTTGGCCGATCTCAGATACTCCAAGTTGCGGTGGTCGGTCCAGACAATGAACGGAGTGGTGGCGCCCTCCAGCCAATGTCGCCACTCCTCCAAAGCCAACTTGAGGGCGAGGAGCTCCCGATTACCGATGTCATAGTTCCGTTCTGAGGCTGACAAACGGCGAGAAAAGAAGGCGCACGGGTGGAGACGATCGTCTTGGCGGCTGCGTTGAGACAACACCGCCCCGACACCCACGTTCGAGGCGTCCACTTCGACCACGAACTGTCTGTCGGGATCGGGAACTCTGAGGATAGGAGCGGATGTGAACCTCCTCTTAAGCTCCTGAAATGCCTGTTCTGCCCGTTCTGTCCATTTGTATGGAGAGGCGGGGCTGGTAAGGGCGGTGAGTGGCGCGGCCGCCGTGCTGTATCCACGGATAAAACGGCGATAAAAGTTCGCGAAACCTAAGAATTGTTGCAGCCGCTTGCGTGTCTCGGGAACAGGCCATGACTTGACCGCCTCCACCTTCCCAGGGTCCATTTCGATGGATCCCTCACGCACCACGTAGCCGAGGAATTTGACAGAGGAGGTGTGGAACTCGCACTTCTCTGCCTTCACGTAGAGCGAATTCTCTAGGAGGCGTCGCAGCACCGCCCGAACATGCTTGATGTGCTCAGGAAGCGAGCGGGAGAAGATGAGGATGTCGTCCAAATAAACGAACACAAATTTGTCCAGCATGTCTCGTAACACGTCGTTTATCAGTGCCTGGAAAACTGCTGGGGCGTTGGTGAGCCCAAACGGAACCACCAAGTACTCGTAGTGTCCGCTTGGGGTGTTGAAAGCCGTCTTCCACTCGTCTCCCTCCCGGATGCGGATCAGGTGGTAGGCGTTGCGGAGATCCAGCTTGGTGAAGATGGTGGCACCCTGAAGGCTCTCAAAGGCGGAAGAAAGAAGAGGCAGAGGGTATCGGTTCTTTACGGTGATTGCGTTTATTCCCCGGTAGTCGATACACGGGCGGAGCGTGCCCTCCTTCTTCTTCACGAAGAAAAACCCCGCTCCCGCAGGTGAAGAGGACGGCCGTATGATGCCGGCTGCCAGGGACTCCCGGATGTACTCCTCCATAGCCCGGCGCTCAGGAGCGGACAGGGAGTAGACGCGCCCCTTGGGAGGGAAGGTGCCGGGCAACAGGTCGATGGCGCAATCGTAGGACCGGTGTGGAGGAAGAGAAGCGGCCCTGGCTTTACTAAAAACCTCCTTGAGTTCGTGATAAACTGCTGGGACATTGGAGATGTCGGGACTGTACCTGGGCGGGGCTCTGCCGAGTGGGCTGGTGGCCGCCTTCAGGCACACTCGATGGCAGCGTTCGCTCCACTGCCGTACAACCCCCACCTCCCAGTCCAGCACCGGGTTGTGCTGCCGCAACCAAGGGTGCCCCAGGATGAGCTGCTGTCCTGGGAGGGAAAGAAGAAAAAACTGGATGGTCTCGTGGTGATTGCCGGAGAGCAGTACCTTAACCGGTTCTGTCACGAAAGCCACCTCGCCAATCAGGCGGCCATCAATGGCACGCGCGGGAATGGGTGGGCTCAGAGGGAGGAAGCCGACACCCCACCGACGAGCCAGGCTAATGTCCATGATGTTCCCCTCCGCGCCGGAATCCACCAAGGCTGCCACGTTCTGGTCGCCCCCCCGCAAGCTGGACACGTGCCTGCAGCGTGAGCGTGCTGGAACTGGGAGAGCCGGTGCTGGTCGAGCTCACGCGGATCCCCCCGACGCCGCGTGAGCTCCGGTCTTTTAGCGGGCACCCCGCCACCCGATGGCCCCCCTCCCCACAGTAAAAACACAAGCCCAGCGAGAGGCGTCGACGGTGCTCCTCCGAGGAGACCCGAGCCCCTCCCAGATCCATGGGCTCGGCGGGTGGAGTGGTGGGCGGGTCCCCAGCAGACGGAGGAATGTGGCCACGCGGATTCCGCGGGGACCTCCTCTCCCGATCGCGCCGCCGCGTCCGGATCCGCCGGTCTACTCGGGCCGCCAAGTCCATCGCGCCCTTCAGGGTTCGCGGGCGATCGTAAGACACCAGTTCGTCCTTCATATAATCCGCGAGGCCGTTTAGGAACGTGCTAACGAGCGCTGGCGCGTTCCATCCGCTGCTGCCGGCCAACGTCTGGAATTTAAGGGCGTACTCCGCGACCGATCGGCTACCCTGACGCAGCGTCGCCAGTTCCTCGGCGGCGTCTTCGGCGGCGGATCCCAGGTCGAACAGGAAGAGCAATTCCTCTGCGAAGGCGTCGAAGGAATCGCATGCCGGGGCCATCCGTTCATACTCTGCCAAACCCCATAGCCGCGCCTCGCCCGTGAGGTGGGTTAGAACGAAACCGACCTTGGCTGATTCTGACGCAAACGTGACGGGCTGGAGGCTGAACATTATGCGACAGTTGGTCACAAACGCCCTCACGTGCTTGGGATCGCCGTTGAACTTTTCGATGTTGCCGAGACGGGGCTCCGGGACGTCCACGAGCCTCCTGGCCTCGGCAGACGGGCGGTGCGGGGGTGCCGTGACAGCCGGGTACGCAGCCACCGACAGTCTCTGGAGGGCTTGGGCCATCTCCTGCTGCTGCAGCTGTTGTTGCTGACCAACCTCGATCAGGTTCCGGATGTCGGCGGACAGGCTGCTGATGGCGGTCTCGGCTTGCTCCAGTCGGCCCAATGCCGTCTCGTCGTTCGCTGACTGCATCGTGTTGGCCAGTCTGTACTGTTAAGGATCGGACAGTACAGCCAAGTGCGTAACGACGGACTTTATTTGAAGGGGATGATGGGAACAGCTGGCGCTGGAGCGGCGATCGGGCTGGAGAGGACAACGGTTCTGCGAGGGTTTCGAGTAGTCAAGTGAGTCAATTCTCTCTGGGATTGATGAGCGAAGCAGCATCAAGGGACAGACTGGCACTCGGGTCTGCGCTGGCGGCGCTGATATAGCGCTGTCCATGAACCCGTGGCAGGTGACGGTGATCCCCCTGACAGGGGGGCGTGGTCCCGTCGCAGGTGGCACCAGCACGTGACACTCTCTAGCTGCCAAGAGCACGTTTTACTATGCACACCCAACCAGAGTGACGGGAGGAGCACATTTCAGAAAACGTGCTCAGCTCGTCGAGAAAATGCGATTTAAGCAATACAATTAAAAATGAACCTAAAACCTAAACCAAACGTTGCAAGTGGTTATTTCTTCATGGGCAGTGGTCAACGCGGCACTCTCTAGCTGCCAAGAGCACTTTTTCCTATGCGCACCCAACCAGAGTGACGGGAGGAGCACATTTCAGAAAACGTGCTCAGCTCGTCGAGAAAATGCGATTTAAGCAATAAAATTAAAAATGCACCTAAAACCTAAACCAAACGTTGCAGGTGGTTATTTCTTCATGCGCAGCAGTCAACGCGGCACTCTCTAGCTGCCAAGAGCACTTTTTACTATGCGCACCCAACCAGAGTGACGGGAGGAGCACATTTCAGAAAACGTGCTCAGCTCGTCGAGAAAATGCAATTTAAGCAATAAAATTAAAAATGCACCTAAAACCTAAACCAAACGTTGCAGGTGGTTATTTCTTCATGCGCAGTGGTCAACGCGGCACTCTCTAACTGCCAAGAGCACTTTTTACTATGCGCACCCAACCAGAGTGACGGGAGGAGCACATTTCAGAAAACGTGCTCAGCTCGTCGAGAAAATGCGATTTAAGCAATAAAATTAAAAATGCACCTAAAACCTAAACCAAACGTTGCAGATGGTCATTTCTTCATGCGCAGTGGTCAACGCGGCACTCTCTAGCTGCCAAGAGCACTTTTTACTATGCGCACCCAACCAGAGTGACGGGAGGAGCACATGTCAGAAAACGTGCTCAGCTCGTCGAGAAAGTGCGATTTAAGCAATAAAATTAAAAATGCACCTAAAACCTAAACCAAACGTTGCAGATGGTCATTTCTTCATGCGCAGTGGTCAACGCGGCACTCTCTAGCTGCCAAGAGCACTTTTTACTATGCGCACCCAACCAGAGTGACGGGAGGAGCACATTTCTGAAAACGTGCTCAGCTCGACGAGAAAATGCGATTTAAGCAATAAAATTAAAAATGCACCCAAAACCTAAAACAAACGTTGCACGTGGTTATTTCTTCATGCGCAGTGGTCAACGCGGCACTCTCTAGCTGCCAAGAGCAATTTTTACTATGCGCACCCAACCAGAGTGACGGGAGGAGCACATTTCAGAAAACGTGCTCAGCTCGACGAGAAAATGCGATTTAAGCAATAAAATTAAAAATGCACCCAAAACCTAAACCAAACGTTGCAGGCGGTTATTTCTTCATGCGCAGTGGTCAACGCGGCACTCTCTAGCTGCCAAGAGCACTTTTTACCATGCGCACCCAACCAGAGTGACGGGAGGAGCACATTTCAGAAAACGTGCTCAGCTCCTCGAGAAAATGCGTTTTAAGCAATAAAATTAAAAATGCACCTAAAACCTAAACCAAACGTTGCAGATGGTTATTTCTTCATGCGCAGTGGTCAACGCGGCACTCTCTAGCTGCCAAGAACACTTTTTACTATGCGCACCCAACCAGAGTGACGGGAGGAGCACATTTCAGAAAACGTGCTCAGCTCGTCGAGAAAATGCGATTTAAGCAATAAAATTAAAAATGCACCTAAAACCTAAACCAAACGTTGCAGGTGGTTATTTCTTCATGCGCAATGGTCAACGCGGCACACTCTAGCTGCCAAGAGTGTCAGGCCGGGAACAAGGCGAAGGACTCGGATGCAGAGTCGTTTCTATCTTGGATTTATTCCAGCAAGCACACAGAGCGAAAGTACAAATCAAATCGCCTCTTGTGAGGGAAAACACGTGGCAAAAAGTACAAACAAAAGGTGTCGCACTGAGGCGAGTCAAAAGGCTAAAAGTACAAATCAAAACGCCTCTTACGAGGGAAAACGCGTAGCAAAAAGTACCAACTAAAGGAGTCGCACTGGGGCGAGACAAAAAGGCGATGGAGACCAAGGCACAAACAAAAGCGTCGCTCGGTGGCGAGACAAAAAGGAGGGTTCTTTCAGAGAGTTCAGGCATCAGGGGATCGCTGGTGGTCGGGACGAGGCAAGACACACTGGCACAAGACAAGGGGAAGACACAGACTAAATACACACAAAAGGGCGGGGACACAGGTGATGACAATTGGTATCGATTACGCAGGTGCACACAATCGGGATCAGGGAAGACAAGACAACCAACACCGAGGAAGGAAACACAAACTGAACCGGAAGGTACGACAAAATAAAACCGGAAGTAAAATTACGACATCGACGAGACAGAAACCCGGAAAAATAAACGCGACCGCATGACAAAGAGCACTTTTTACTATGCGCACCCAACCAGAGTGACGGGAGGAGCACATTTCAGAAAACGTGCTCAGCTCGTCGAGAAAATGCGATTTAAGCAATAAAATTAAAAATGCACCCAAAACCTAAACCAAACGTTGCAGATGGTCATTTCTTCATGCGCAGTGGTCAACGCGGCACTCTCTAGCTGCCAAGAGCACTTATATAAAACACACACATACTGTTATACATACCTGTCGCCATGGACAGTTGGTGTCCCCATAGTCGTACACAATTTCTTCTCCTGTTTTGGACACTCGGGTGAAGAGAGGGGCGGAGCTGTCAACTGATCACCACCTGGTGGTGGGTTGGCTCCGATGGTGGGGGAAGATGCCGGTCCGACCTGGCAGACCCAAACGCTCTGTGAGGGTCTGCTGGGAACGCCTGGCAGAATCTCCTGTCAGGAAGAGCTTCAACTCCCACCTCCGGCAGAGCTTTTCCCACGTCCCGGGGGAGGCGGGGGACATTGAGTCTGAGTGGACCATGTTCCGCGCCTCCATTGTTGAGGCCGCCGACCGGAGCTGTGGCCGTAAGGTCGTTGGCGCCTGTCGTGGCGGCAATCCCCGAACCCGCTGGTGGACACCGGCGGTAAGGGATGCCGTCAAGCTGAAGAAGGAGTTCTATCGGGCCGTTTTGGCCTGCGGGACTCCGGAGGCAGCTGACAGGTACCGGATGGCCAAGCGGAACGCGGCTTCGGCGGTTGCTGAGGCAAAAACCCGGGCGTGGGAGGAGTTTGGTGAGGCCATGGAGAATGACTTTCGGACGGCTTCGAGGAAATTCTGGTCCACCATCCGGCGTCCCAGGAGGGGGAAGCAGTGCAACGTCAACACTGTTTACAGTGGGGATGGCGTGCTGCTGACCTCGACTAGGGACGTCGTGAGTCGGTGGGGAGAATACTTCGAAGACCTCCTCAATTCCACCTACACGCCTTCCATTGAGGAAGCAGGGCCTGGAGACTCTGAGGCGGATTCTCCAATCTCTGGGGTCGAAGTCACTGAGGTAGTTAAAAAACTGCTCGGTGGCAAGGCCACGGGGGTGGATGAGATCCGCCCGGAGTTCTTAAAGGCTCTGGATGTTGTGGGGCTGTCATGGCTGACACGCCTCTACAACGTTGCGTGGGCATCGGGGACAGTGCCTCTGGATTGGCAGACTGGGGTGGTGGTTCCCCTCTTTAAGAAGGGGGACCGGAGGGTGTGTTCCAATTACAGGGGAATCACACTCCTCAGCCTCCCTGGTAAGGTCTATTCAGGGGTGCTGGAGAGGAGGGTCCGTCGGGAGGTCGAACCTCGGATTCAGGAGGAGCAGTGTGGCTTTCGTCCTGGCCGTGGAACAGTGGACCAGCTCTACACCCTCGGCAGGATCCTCGAGGGTGCATGGGAGTTCGCCCAACCAGTCCACATGTTTTGTGGACTTGGAGAAAGCGTTCGACCGTGTCCCTCGGGAGGTTCTGTGGAGGGTGCTTCGGGAGTACGGGGTGCCGAGCCAACTGATAAGGGCGGTTCGCTCCCTGTATCACCGATGCCAGAGTCTGGTCCGCATTTCCGGCAGTAAGTCGGATTCGTTCCCAGTGAGGGTTGGACTCCGCCAAGGCTGCCCTTTGTCACCGATTCTGTTCATAATTTTTATGGACAGAATTTCTAGGCGCAGCCGAGGCGTTGAGGGGGTCCGGTTTGGGGACCTCAGCATCGCGTCTCTGCTTTTTGCAGATGACGTGGTGCTGTTGGCTTCTTCAGACCGTGATCTCCAGCTCTCGCTGGAACGGTTCGCAGCCGAGTGTGAAGCGGTCGGGATGAGGGTCAGCACCTCCAAATCCGAGTCTATGGTCCTCGATCGGAAAAGGGTGGAATGCCCTCTCCGGATCGGGGATGAGATCCTGCCCCAAGTGGAGGAGTTCAAGTATCTTGGAGTCTTGTTCACGAGTGAGGGGAGGATGGAGCGTGAGATCGACAGGCGGATCGGTGCAGCGTCGGCAGTAATGCGGACCCTGTACCGGTCCGTTGTGGTGAAGAGAGAGCTGAGCCAAAAGGCAAAGCTCTCAATTTACCGGTCGATTTACGCTCCTACCCTCACCTATGGTCACGAGCTATGGGTCGTGACCGAAAGAACGAGATCTCGGATACAAGCGGCCGAAATGAGTTTTCTCCGCAGGATGTCCGGGCTCTCCCTTAGAGATAGGGTGAGAAGCGCGGTCATCCGGGAGAGACTCGGAGTAGAGTCGCTACTCCTCCACGTTGAGAGGAGCCAGATGAGGTGGCTCGGGCATCTTATCAGGATGCCTCCTGGACGCCTCCCTGGGGAGGTGTTCCGGGCATGTCCCACCGGTAGGAGACCCCGGGGACGACCCAGGACGCGCTGGAGAGACTACGTCTCTCAGCTGGCCTGGGAACGCCTTGGGATCCCCCGGGATGAGCTGGATGAAGTGGCTGGGGAGAGGGAAGTCTGGGAGTCCCTCCTAAAGCTGCTGCCCCCGCGACCCGACCCCGGATAAGCGGAAGAAGATGGATGGATGGATGGATATATATATATATATATATATATATATATATATATATATATATATATATATATATATATATATATATATATATATATATAATTGTAAATTAAATAAACAAAAGTACTGCATGCCTTTACATGCAGATTCTGGTATTGACTAATAATTTATTTTTATTATAGTTAAAATTACATGATATATCACATGTCAAGGGAACATGAATTGTTTTTTATATTCACAATGATAGAAACTTACTTCAAATGAGTGATTTCATGCTGTAAAACATGGATTATAAAATGTAATTGTCGGTGAATCAAGATGTTTGTCATGATAGAGGCTTATCAAAATCTTCATGCTAAGCTGGATTGTATCCGTATGTGCAAAACATGTAAATTCACCAAAATGTTTAACTCTTCCTTTAAATATCTTTACAGGTCACAACTCAAACTGAAAATTGTGATTTCATAACCCCAGATGTGTTGGAAATTACTGGCAATGACCTGGTGGATTCAGCTTCTCCCATTGAAAAGGAACCATCTGTGTCTGAAATGGTAAGAAGTGGTTTAATACATTATTTTCTAGGAGAAAAGTATTGAGGATATTGACACAGTTTATTGTTTGCAAGGTACATACGTTGTGTGTCTTTATTTCAGACCAGTGTGCAACAGCTTTCCCTTCCCTTGGATATCTCTGATGCTACTGATGATGATGATGATGATGAGGATAAAGATGAACAAAAAGATGAGGACTATGTTGAAGAAGAAGAGGACGATGATGATGATGATGATGATGATGATGATGATGATGATGAAGAGGAGGAGGAAGATGACGATGAAGAAGCAGAAAAGGGAGGGATCTACAAAGAGCCACCTTCCAAAATCCCAAGGAAACAGGTTTCCCTTGAGCTGGACATGTCAGATAAGAAAGAACAGCTTGCAGAAGTGTCAAGCACTTCGTTAAAACCCCTAAAGGCAGTAACTTATAATGGTAATGGTAGCGACATTCAACAAGGTATTCATGTTAAAATGTCCTCAAACACTGCCCATCATCGTGTCTATGATAAGAGGAATTACTGCCTTTATTGCGAGAAACCTTTTGCAAAAATTGCAAGGCATCTGATGCAGAAACATTGCGATTAACCTGACATAGCTAAGGCACTGATGCATAAGAAAGGCTCAAGCCAGCGTAATTGTTTATTGACCAAAGTGAGGAATCAAGGAAACTACCAACATAACTGTGAAGTACTAGCATCTGGAAATGGACAAATCGTGCCAAGAAGGCAAGCAACAAATCCCTCAACAGCTGCAGACTATTTGCCATGCAAGTTTTGCTTTGCTATGTATGTCAAATCTGACATCTGGCGACATATCAAAATTTGCAAATTGCGAGTGAAAGAAGATGGACCAGTGAGGAGAAAAGTTCAAGCTGCTTGCTCCATGTTGTTGCCCACTGACACCTCCATTTCCATCGGACTGAAACGGGTTCTTGGAGACATGACATATGATCATGTTACTCAAGTGGTGAAAAGTGACACGCTGATAATCTCACTGGGAGAGAGGATGTTTCTAAAAAATGGCGAGTCTAGCCGATATCGGGCAGACATGCGCAATAAAGTCAAAGTCAAAGTCAAAGTCAGCTTTATTGTCAATGATGAGGGAACTTGCCAGACTTGTCCTAGAGGCAAGGGAAATCGACAAAGACATTGTCTTTCTGAAGGATTTAATCCACCCAGGGAAGTTCAACACTGTACTCAAGGCTGTGAAAAGTATGAATGGGTTCAATGACTTGACAAACAGATATGCCGTTCCTTCAACACCGGTGAAACTGCGCTATTCCCTTGTTACGGTGGCACAGATTTTGCAAGGAGAGGCTCTGCGTCAACAGGACCACGGCTTACAGGAAAGAGCAGATCAATTCCTGCGATTAATCGAAATGGAGTGGTCAACGCTTGTGTCATCCAATGCTCTGAAAACACTTTATCGGAAGAAATGGAACAACCCCCAAACACTGCCCTTATCCGAGGACATCAAAAAGCTTCGTGATCATCTGAAATGCCTTGAAGAAGCTAACAAAAAAGCACTCATCGACCATCCATCGACAAAGGCATGGAGTGAACTGTCTCAAATAACTCTGACACAGCTTATAATATCCAATCGGCGTCGTGAAGGAGAAGTGTCGCGAATGGAGTTGAAATCATACCTGGACAGAAACAAGAAAAGCATGCAGGATGACATTCTGAACAGTCTATCCCCTTTGGAGAAGAATCTGTGCAATCATCTCACCAGGGTAGAAATAGAGGGGAAAAGAGGCCGCAAAGTTCCAGTGTTGTTCCCTCCTGATGTCAAGGAATCTGTGGATCTTCTCCTCAAAACAAGGGAAGAGGTTGGGATTGCCCCAAACAACCCCTACATCTTTGCCCGCACCCATTTTGGTTCTGAGGGGAATATTCGTGGATGCGATACTCTAAAAAGATTTGCAGAGGCCTGTGGAGCAGAACGGCCAGAAAATATAACGTCCACAAAATTGCGAAAACATGTGGCTACTGTTTCACAGCTGCTAAATCTAAAAAGCCATGAGCTTGATCAGCTGGCAACTTTCATGGGCCATGATATTGAAGTCCATAGGGAATACTACAGACTGCCTGAAGAGACCTTGCAAACAGCAAAAGTCAGTAGACTCCTCTATGCCATGGAAAGTGGAGTGGGGCAATTCAAAGGACAGACCTTGGAGGGCTTAATGCCAAACATAAACTGTAAGTATAGGGTTTCAATAACTTGCTACACTTATTACTAAACAAAGCAAAGGAAAATGACTTTTAGTGCACAAGTATTGATTTAAAATATTTAGTTTCAGCTGAAGAGGAGCCGGATGACTCTGAGAGGAAGGACATTCCGTCTGAGAGGCCCACTCTCAAAAGTCAAGAAAGTAAGTTTTCACTGAATATTCATTCATTATTTACATCTGCATTGTGACTTTCAATCACAATAAGTGCAAACGTCTTATGATTTCAGAAAACTCAGAGGAAGGTAAAGAAACAGTTGCTACTTCAAGAGAGGCAGTTGGGGGACAGCCATCTAAACAAAAGGGTGTGTTAGTGTAGTGACTCTAAAATATATTGTCTCCTTGAAATCAAACACTTTGTTTGACATTTGTTAACAAGGAAAATGGATGACTAATAATGCCTGTGTAATGTGCTTGTTTAAGAAGATTGAACGATAATCATTTCCATCCATCTATTTATTCACTTTCTTACTTTCTTTGTTTATTTACAGTGAAATCCAGAATACTCTGGTCAAAGACAGAAAAAAACATTATCCAATGTCATTTGAAGCAGTTCCTGACAGAAATGAGGGTTCCTCGAAAGGAAGACTGTGAAAAATGTTTAAATGAAAATCCATCACTCAAAGATCATGGACGAGACTGGAAAGCCATAAAATTCTTTGTACACAACAAAATTGCATCCTTAAGGAGAAATGTGTAATAAATGAGTGCTAAGTTTGTCTCTCGCTGTCTCTTTCCACCCAACCGGTCAAGGCAGATGGCCACCCACCTGCAGTCAGGGTTTGTCCGAGGGTTCTTCTCGTTTTACCTTCCCTCCGTTGCAAAGTGCAAAGGGGGGGGGGGGGTTATTGGGTCTCTGAGTATAAAAAATATATAGTTTGGTCTTAACCAGCTTTATTTTACTTAGTGTAACATTTTTTTTTTTTTTTGGGGGGGGGGGTGAAAGTCACTTGTTTTCTTTTTTTGACAGTAAGAAAAAAAATGAAACACTCACCCAAGTCTTGGCCTTTTCCTAAAACTGAAGAAATAAAAGGAGCATGCAGTGAATACATTGGATAACAGGTGATTGGCTATGGGTTTTGCCGTGAGGCGCGGATAGCACGCTTTCCTAATTGTGGACCAAATCCAACAACCAGCGTGATTGATATTTCCAGTGACTGGGAATTCTGGAGAACCATTTAGTCGACTAAGACTAGAATTTATATTTAGTCGACTAAAACTAGACTAAGACTAAAAGAGTCCAGATGACTGACATAAAACTAAGACTAAATAGCATTGTAGTCTAACGACTAAATACACACTTGCAATTAACACTGTTGTACATAAAAGTCCCCTCTTCAATATGTAAAAATTCATCCATCCATTTTCTGCACCATTTTGTCGCAATGGCGGTCACGGGCGTGCTGGAGCCTTTCCAGCAGTAGGCGGGAGACACCCTCAACCGGTTTCCAGCCAATCGCAGGGCACACAGAAACAACCAACCATCCGCACTCGCAGTCCCACCTTGGGGAAATTTGGAGTGCTCAATCGGCTTTATCAAGCATGTTTTAGGGATGTGGGAGAAAACCGGAGTACCCGGAGAAAATCCCTGAAGCCTCGGAGAGAACATGCAAACAGGGAGGGTCAGCGGGGGAATTGAACCGGCACCCTTCTAACATAACACATGCTAACATATGTAAAGATTTTACGATGCAAATGTCCCCTCTTCAATATATAAACTTTGCGCAAGTCCCCTCTACGATAGGAAAACATCGCACCAACAAAAAATGAAATGTCGGAAAAGTGCCCTATTCAATAAGTATAAATCAGCTTGAAATTCAATAAAGCAGAGTGTGTAATATTTTGTTTGTCTTGAACATTTTACAATGCACATGTCCCCTCTTTAATATATAAACTTCGCGCAAGTCAACCTCTATGATAGGATGACATTGTACCAGCAAAAATAACATGTCAGAAATGTCAGGTATGTACATTATTTGTATGGACAGAAAAGTGCCCTATTCAGTCTGCAAAAATCAGCTTGAAAGCAGAGTGTGTAATATTTTGTTTGTCTGAACATTTCACAATGCACACGTACCCTGTTTAATATATAAACTTCGCACAAGTCCCCTCTAGGATAGGAAGACATCGCACCAGCAAAAAATGAAATGTCGGAAAAGTGCCCTATTCAATAAGTATAAATCAGCTTGAAATTCAATAAAGCAGAGTGTGTAATATTTTGTCTTGAACATTTTACAATGCACATGTCCCCTCTTTAATATTTAAACTTCGCGCAAGTCAACCTCTATGATAGGATGACATTGTACCAGCAAAAATAACATGTCAGAAATGTCAGGTATGTACATTATTTGTATGGACAGAAAAGTGCCCTATTCAGTCTGCAAAAATCAGCTTGAAAGCAGAGTGTGTAATATTTTGTTTGTCGGAACATTTTACAATGCACACGTACCCTCTTTAATATATAAACTTCGCACAAGTCAACCTGTCTTGACAATGTACCAGCAAAAATGAGATGTCGGAAATGTCAGCTATATGCATTATTTGTATGGACAGAAAAGTGCCCTATTCAGTATGAAAAAAAATCAGCTTGTAAGCAGAGTGTGTAATATTTTGTTTGTCTGACATTTCACAATGCGCATGTCCCCGCTTTACTATATAAACTTCGCGCAAGTCCCCTGTATGATAGAAAGACACTGTACCAGCAAAAATTAAATGTCAGAAAGCTTTGTCAGATAAAGGCAACAGGTAAACACAATTTGTATGTCCAATCCGTGCATTTTTTGACTATAATAGATTCATGAAAGAGTTCAAAATGATCTTCTGTTTTTCTTAATTTTTAAAAGTATAAATCTCCTGAAGTATTTCTGAAGTATTTCCTTTAAAACACACATTTAATTTAGTGTTTATTTCTTTTTAAGGGTATAATTAACTTAATTAATCACCTACAATGTTAAGCTTGAAACTTCACTAAAGCTGAGTCTGAAAGGCTGCCTAAGGCAGCGGTCCCCAACCTTTTTTGCACCACGGACCGGTTTAATGTCAGACAATATTTTCAAGGACCGGTCTTTGAGGTGTGGCGGATAAATACAACAAAAATAATATGATATGACCTGCATGAAAACGTTGGTATTTATTAAATATAATAATAAACACGAATCCACTCTACCTGTTTGCTTCTACAGCAAACTTTTTTTCTCTTTTTTTAAAAGAGAAATGCCCTCTTGAATACGTAAAAATCAAAATCAATTTATTATTAGTATTTAACATTTTGCTTGTCTGTATTGACTGTATTTTTTGACAATATTAAAGTCAGAAAGGACTTTAAAATGTTTTTCTGTTTTGCTTAACAAGCTATTAGCAATCCATTTGTGAAACAATGAATACAGGCAGCTCTACTGCAGTACATGGATGTCCTCCCTTTGAGATGTAAACGTCACTCAACGAGGAACGTCCCCTGTTTGTAATTTCCTCAAATCAAAACATTTTGGGTTTTTTTCAGTAATATTATGACCAAATATCTTCAAAATAATATTTCTGTTGTGTCTGTGTACTGTTAAAATGACTGGAACCTAAAGTCCTCTGTCAACAGGATACTACCATGGGTCCCCTGTGATACCGCTTTGCGTGTATGTGTGTGTGTGTGTGTGTGTGTGTGTGTGTGTGTGTGTGTGTGTGTGTGTGTGCGCGTGCGTGCGCGCGTGTGTGTAAGTGTGAGTACGTGTGTGTGTGTCTATTCCATGGTGTAATGGTTAGCACTCTGGACTCTGAATCCAGTGATCCGAGTTTTAAGTTTCAGTGGTACCTCAAATAATTGGTCAAATAGTATTTGATAAAGTAATCACATGTTCTCCGAGTTACAATGTCAACTGGTGGAACTTACTTTAGATCTTGGATGGTTCGAAAGCTAATGCTCTTCTAGATTACCGTATAATGTTGGCATGGTGTGATTGTGAGCACTCTGAATCTAGCAATACAAGCTCAGGTCTTGGTGGAACTTACAATTTGTAGTCATTTGTCTGGAACAAAAATTTGGAAATTCCAATCCAGTACATTGTGTACAGCACTATGAGTGTGTAATCACTGCTTCCACTAATTTTGTCAGTTTAGTAAAATGAGCGCCTTAGAGAGTGCATTGTGCTTAGAAAAATGATGCCCCTCCTTCTGTCACTGCCAGGGTTCCATAGTGTAATGGTAAGTACTCTGGACACTGAATCCAGCATTCTGAGTTCAAGTCTTGGTGGGACCTCAAATATATTGTCATATAGCTGGGTAGAAATTGTGAAATGGTTGCTTGTGTGCTGCCCCATGAAAGCCTATGCTTCTATACACCTGAGGGTTCCTTGAACACTCAACTCTGAAACCAGTGATCCCAGCTCAAGTCTCGGTTGGACCTCAACCCTTTGGTCATATACGGTCATATGCAAAAGTTTCATTAGTATGCAAAATCAATTTCAAGATTTTCCTTTATAAATCATTGGCTGTTCAGATCAGCAATATCAGTTAAATATATCATATAACGGACAGAGACAAAGATATTTGAAAAGTGAAATGAAGTTCATGGGAGTTACAGATTTGTCAAGAAGAATGGTCCAATATACCTTCAACCAGAATCCACACTCACATTAGAAGCAGCTATAGAAGCTTTAGGAAGTATCTAGAGCAGTGGTTCTTAACCTTGTTGGCGGTACCAAACCCCAGCAGTTTCATATGCGCATTCACCAAACCCCTCTTTAGTGATTTTTTATTTTTTTTTTCAAGACAGAGATGTTTTTACTGGTGCACAAAATGAGCCGTGCATAAACATCACCTTGTTCAAAGAATAAAACAAACACAATGCATGAATTCACAACAAATGACATACCAGCAAATCAGTGTGACTTCTGCTTTTGCCTTTGCGAGACCAGTTCAGATATGTGGATATATAAATCAAGTGTGTTCGGACCTCTGCAGTGGAGGCTCTGTCGAACCCCTGAAAACCACTCACCGAACCCCCAGGGTTTGACCGAACCCAGGTTAAGAACCACTGGTCTAGAGGCTGTTATTTCTGCAAAAGGAGGATCTACTAAATTTATGTACCTGCCTACCTTTGTTGAAATAATGATTGCACACTGTCTGCAAATCCAATAAACTTCTTTTCACTTCTCAAATATCACTGTCGCCATCCACCGTGTATGGATTCGGGCTAGCCCCCAAGATTAAATTGGGCTAGTTGATCAACAGCAATGTTTTAAAGAAGGGTTCGTCTGGGAGTTGAACCCAGGACCTCCCACACCCAAAGCGAGAATCATACCCTTGGACCAACGAACAAGAATGAGGGCTTGCGGACCATGTTACATTCCGTGTAACGTTGGCCTGTCAAACGCTCCACATAATGATAGACAACAGTGTTTGCAAGAGGAGCTTGTCCGGGAGCTAAACCCAGGCAATCATGCACCCAAAGCAAGAATCATGGAAGAATCATTCCCCTGTACCAATGAGCCCCATAGTCGACCAGCTGACCCCGTTACATTCCGATTGGTAGCCCATGTGACATGGACCTGAAGACTGAATGTCAGTGATTAATGGAATAAATGGAATCTGGTTGGCCTAATGCTCCTAATTCCCTAACTTCAAGCCCTAACGCTAACTCTAAAACCCTAATAATAACCAAACCCTAATAATTAACCCCTAACCTGCTAACTCGCTAACGGTAACCCCCTCACATTTAACCCTAACCTTCAATGCTCCCCCTAAAGGTAGTGCCCTCTAAACTTGAAGGCAGGTATATATGAACCAGACCAGCAGATTGTCCCATTTCAGTACTGTTTTAGAAACCTTTACAGATGGTTAAAATCCACATAATAGGTATATGCGCATGTGTTCCGTGAGCGTTCTCCTTTCTGTCCCCTCCCTTTCCTTTCTTCCGCCAAGCAGTGCATCTTGCCCCAACACAGGGCATGTTCCTCGTTAGTATCGTGAATAGTATCTCTGCTTGTTGCGTGAAAGACCGGGGTTCGCTTTTCAACCCAAGTGCGTTAACCTATGTTTGCAGCAGAGTTATTATATAGCTGCATTGGTTGTGCGTGCGTCTGAACTTGAGTGACCTGTAAGTTTTTCAAATTGAACTGAAACTTTCATCTGTAGCCACCTTCTACTAAATCAGTGGTCCCCAACCTCTTTTGTGCCACGGACCGGTTACGTGTCAGAAATATTTTCGTGGACCGGCCTTTATATAAATAAATAACACATTTATACACCGTATGTTTCGGACTATAAGTCGAGGTTTTTTTTCATACTTTGGGTGGGGGGGCGACTTTTACTCAGGAGCGACTTATATGTGAATTTTTTCACAAATTTTTACTTTATCATTAACACTTTACTTATTTACTAGTATAGTTGATCACTTCACATGTTATTTTCACTTTTTAACCGCATGAGGGGGCACTATGGCTGTGGAATAATTGGAGCCTCACTGACAATGAGTTCCATTTACTGACTTCCGAAGTCGGGAGATTTAGTGATTTGGAGTTATACAGATTATTCGATAAACTTGTTATTTATTTTATAGTTATTTGATATGTAGTTTATTTAGAGTAGCAACGTGTATGTTGTTAGACTTCAGTAGTTTCCGATTTTTTAGGGAGGCCGTGAAGGCAGCAGGGCGTGGGGGGGCGGAAAGAGCGATCCTGGGCGCTTGCGTGTGTTGGCTCACATGTTGAGCTCTTGATTTGTGAAATAAAGAGCCGGCCTGTTACCAAACCCACGTCTTGCCTGGTACTTCTGTAACGCTACGATATAGTTATATATGTAGATCTGTGGAATAATTGGAGCCGCCAACTGAAAATGAGGCTGACATCAGCGCCGCACGTAGGTCCGGAATCGACAGCTGTTTATTTTGGGTTTTTTTTTACACATAGGATGAATATTCCGGTGGATTTAATGATTTGGAGTGACACGGATGGTTTGTTAAAATTGATGTTTATATTACATTTATTTGATATATCTAGTCTGACGTCCGTGGCACACGTATTCTTTCCGGCGTCAATTTTTTTTTCTTTTTTTTTTTTCTCAAGTGACACGGAAGACGAAGATTCTGATGGATTTATTGATTTGGAGTGACATGCATGGTTCGATAAAATAGTTGTTTATATTTTTGTTATTTCATACATAGTTTATATATTGTTATATGGGCCTGTAGCAAAATTTGAACTGCAACGCGCCGCTGACATCGGACTTGTTGACTTGACTTAAATCACTGACATTCAGTCTTCAGGTCCATGTCACATGGGCTACGAATCGGAATATAATTGGGTCAGCTGGTCTAGTATGGGGCTCATTGGTGCAGGGGAATGATTCTTGCCTAGGGTTCTTTGATTACCCGGGTAAAACTCCCGGACGGGCTCTTCTTTGAAACACTGTTGTCTATCGTTGTGTGGAGTGTTTGACAGGCCAATGTTACACAGAATGTAACATGGTCTGCAAGCTTTCTTTGAGGCTCGTTGGTCTAGGGCATGGGTGTCAAACTCATTTTTGTCGCGGGCCACATTGTAGTCAAAGTTTCCCTCGACGGGCCATTATGACTGTCAACCCAAATAAATAAACGCCTCATATTATATACAGTATAAGCTACAAAACAAACTGACAAATAATTGCTTTTTCAAATCAGACTCGTGGAAACTTTTCACATATTTCAAAAATAATTTTAAGAAGATTCTTAAAAGTTCCGACAATTTGCAATGTTAGTATGACATAGATTTAATGCACAATTTGTCGTTGCGGGCCACAGAAAATGATACGGTGGGCCATAACTGGCCCCCGGGCCTCGAGTTTGACACCAGTGGTCTAGGGGTATGAATCTTGCTTTGGGTGTGAGAGGTCTGGGGTTTAACTCCCAGATGATCCCTTCGTTAAAACATTGCTGTTGATCAACTAGCCCCATTTCATCTGAGGTGCATGTCACATGGGCTGTCAATTGAAACAAAACGGGTTGTGTTCATTTACCTTGGGTCTCTTGAATCTGTTGTTTCGATTCTCATCACTTGAATCTGCCGTCATGTGTCATCCATTGCGCCACTCACCCTACGAGACTGTATCGACTGTAAACTTGTGTGGAAAACTGTCATTGTCCAAAGGAAGGCTGTTTAGCAACAGTGACCAGCAGACAAATTCAACAAGGTCATTTGATTATACCATAACCCGGATTCGAATCGAACATTAACCACTACACGATCATGGCCTGTATGCAGTAGCGTTAATAAGATGCACATGTTGGCCATGATCGTATAGTGGTTAGTACTCTGCGTTGTGGCCGCAGCAACCCTGGTTTGAATCCGAGTCATGGCACACTCCAATTACTGTGTGGAATTTGTCCCTTTCTTAGTATTGCTAAACAGCCATCTTTTGGACAATGACGATTTTCCACACGTTTGCGGTCGATAGCCTTAACTTGTAGGGCGAGTGGCGCAATGGATAAAGCATCATGGCGTATTCAAATAATATCACCCATTTTTTATTTTTTTTTTCATTTTTGCAAAAGCTTACAAGCCACATATTCCCGTGGGGCTCGTGGAGCAATGGATAACGAACACATCTGTCTACAGATCAGAAGATTCCAGGACTCCTGGCCAGCTCACATGCCATTTTGTGGTCAACATTAGCTATGTGTAATTTCTGTGAACTATTGGGTTGAAGTAACTCACAGACACTGTCAACCAATAGTCTTTCCAATTTTGTCTCATCTCGAGACTTAGGGATCATCGGATCTGCGTAGTTATTGGATAGTTCCACCAACATTTTAACATCAACAATCTTTCATGGTCTGCTTGAGTGTCGTGGCTGAAGATCCTAGAGAAAAGACCCTAAACATGCAACTGCATGTTGGCCATAATATAGCATTGAGGCGGCTGCAACCCCAGTTTGAATCTGGTTAATAGCCGAATGAACTTGTTGCAGTTATTTTTTATTCACCCTCAACAGTCTTACGTTGGACCATGACAAATTTACATACACGCAAGCTTACAGAAAATGACAACTTCCCGTGGGGCTAGTGGCTCGTTCCTTGCTCTGAACGGACAGCCAAAACGATTCCTAACACTTACTAATCAAGTCCTAACCAATTCCTGTGTGTGTATGGGGGAGGGGGGGGGCAAAGGAACCAATCAGATGGCCCGAATCCATGCATGGCCGATGACGGCAGTGATCAACACAGTGATATTTGAGAATTGAAATGAAGTTTATAGGATTTGCAGACAGTGTACAATCATTATTTAAACAAAAGTAGGCAGGCGCATACATTTGGAAACCCCAACAGAAAAATGACATCAATATTTAGTAGTTCCTCCTTTTGCAGAAATAACAGCCTCTGAACCCGTGGTTCTTAACCTGGATTCGGTCAAACTCTAGGGGTTCGGTGAGTCGGTCTCAGGGGTTTAGCAGAGCCTCCCTCCACTGCGGAGGTCCGAACACACCTGATTTATAAATTCGTGATAACGCATATCTGAACTGGTCTCGCAAAGGCAACAGCAGAAGTACTACTGATTTGCTGGTATATCATTTGTCGTGAATTCATGCATTGTGTTGGTTTTATTCTTTCAACAAGGTGGTGTCCATGCACTTCTGCATAAGTTCCGCTCTAGTCTTCTGGCACAACTCTTTCGTACATATGATGACCATGGAAAGTTCTTTGCGAATGATCAATCTTTGCCTTTCATGTTCATCGGGACTACCCTTTTAATAGGTACCTACACTGTGTATTTGGATAGAGACTGCTGGAAGGGGACACATATATGCCTCGTGAACTACATGCATTACTGCGGGTGAAGAAGAGTGAACAAATAAGTCAGCAGACAAGCTTGCCGATTTATTAGTGCCCAGAAGAGCAGCACTCTGTTCCGTACTGTAACCTGCTAGGTTTGTTCCCGGTTCTTTATCTTTAATGCTCGATATGCTAACAGCAATTACCAAGAGGCAGCCTTCACAGTTTAACTCTTTAATGTATGCCAGAATGATCGATGCACAGCTGTGGAGCCCTTTCTGCCAGATGCGAAAGAAGGTCCCTCTCTCAGCGCCAAGGTTCCTGCTCTTATACTACTCTGGCGACTCTGCCTAATCTGTATGATAACGTGTGACCTTGTCGTCTTAACTGAGAGCGAATTCTACATATGTGCAAAGGGTGTCATAGAGAAGAGAAAGCTAATAAAGCAAGAGAAGGGTTGCAGCGATATAACGGCATAGCTCAAGCTACCCAGCTAAACACATGTGCCAAAGAGGCCTATTCTAACAAACCGTTGGTGAGAATGGCTAGAGATAGACTCTTATTGTTCCTCCCCACGGAAATCTTTAGTAAAAGGCGAACGATTTATTCGATCTGAAGAGAAAAAAGAATGAGCTGATAATCTGGGTGAAAACGGGCCACCCCACTGCTGGTCTCACCAAATTCACAGGCGGTCTCACACTCAAATTGCAGCAACCATTCCTTCTAATACAAACAATAGACGTTCATAGATTTACTATACTTAGAAGGCCTCAACCTAAATAGAAGGTTTAAACGAACGAGTATTTTGTGTTCATTAATGTCTTTTTTACTTAAAACATTGTTGGCGCACAGGATTGTAGGTACCTGATCGAACACATTCTTTCAAACAGCGATTGGGCGTCTATTTTGAGTATTGAAGGTAAAAACAGTTGTATGTCTTGGTACGTGTACTTTTGATATCAGAGAATGGGAAATGATCCCATCTCTGTGTTTTATTTGAAAACATGTGATTTCATAACGACACAAATCGGGAAAGAAAATACGATCGTAATTTCTCAAATGATTTCTCAAATTTCAGAAGTGCTCTATATCTCTCGTGTCGCAAATAATTGAGGCTTTTGTCGTTGCAGTGGAGGTGAATTTGGAGTGTAATTCACCTCCACTGCGACGGTGGCGTTCGAGATTTGACATTTGAATATAAATCTGTCCGTTACATTCCGATTGGTAGCGAATATGACATGGACCTGAGGACTGCATTTTAGTGATGAACGAATTTTGATTAATATCATAGCCGGTTTGGGCGTGCCCTTTCAGGGTCATATTTTGTTTCTACCGCTGCCTCGTGGCAGCCAGGCCTAAAAAAAGATGGGAACACCTGAGGGAGGGAGTTTCACCAAGATGAATTTGGAAGAACTTTATGAAATAAAGTTGATGTTAAAACATAGGTGGACGTAATGTCTGGAAGCCTGCGTTCAACAGAAGGCTGTTTGGCAACAGTGAACAACGGACAAATTCAGCAAGGTAATTTACTGACGCCATGACCCAGATTCGTTCCGGTGATGCTACGGCCACAACACTATACGATCATGACCAATATGCAATCGCATACAATAAGTTTAGGGTCTTTTCTTTAGGATCTTCAGCCAAGACACCCATGAAAGAATGTTGATGTTAAAATGTCGGTGGAACTATCCAACTGTGCAGATCCGATGATCCCAAAGATTTGGGGTGAGACAACATTGAAAAAACGTTTTGCTTTGTTTACAGTGTCACTTATTTTGTGGCTTACCTTTTCTTCGTTACACATCTAAAGTATCGTATCATTTTACCTTGCGGCTTATACTACACCGTACATACCATATCACGTCGCCTATTCAACTCATGCATGAGATGCGATGGCTGAAATATTTAGGCGATGGGTTGCTACTCCATTGTGCTCTCCACTCATCATTTCATATCACATCCTCGTCGGGTTCATTCACATCCAAAGTATCTTCGCACAACATACGTAACATGACTTATCAACACAAGACGAGGTGGCCGAGAGGTTAAGGCGATGGATTGCTAATCCGTTGTGCTCTGCACGCATGGGTTCAAATCCCATCCTCGTCGAAGGCTTGCTTTGAGAGAATATTTGCCACAAACTAAACAGGAAAGAGGGTTCTTACCTGTGTATGTGTTTTGAACTGTCGCTTCTCTGAGAATCTTTGACCACAAACTGAGCAGGCAAAAGGTTTTTCTCACCAGTGTGGGTTCTTGTGTGTCTTTTGAAGTTTCCCATCTCTGAGAATCTTTGGCCACAAACTGAGTAAGAAAAAGGCTTTTCACCTGTGTGTGTTCTTGCATGTGTTTCTAAATTTACCTTCTGAGAGAATCTTTGGCCACAAACTGAGCAGGAAAAAGGGTTCTTACCAGTGTGGGTTGTTGTGTGTCTTTTCAAGCTTCCTTTCTCTGAGAATCTTTGGCCACAAGCTGAGCAGGAAACATTTTTTTCACCTGTGTGTGTTCTTCCATGTGTTTTTAAGTTTACCTTCTGGGAGAATCTTTGAAATTCTGCTGGAATGTAATGGGGTCAGCTGGTCTACTATGGGGCTCATTGGTGCAGGGGAATGATTCTCGCCTAGGGTTCTTTGATTGCCCGGGTTAAACTCCCGGACGAGCTCTTCTTTGAAACACTGTTGTCTATCGTTGTGTGGAGTCAAAGTCAAAGTCAGCTTTATTGTCAATTTCTCCACATGCCAAAGACACACAAAGAAACCGAAATTTCGTTCCCCCCTATCCCACGATGACAAGACATGGCTCACAACAGACAAACAAGTAAACAAGTATAACAAAAGCGTGCTGAATAAATAATGAATAAATAACACAACAATAAATAAATAAATAAATAAATAAATAAATAAATAAATAAATAAATAAATAAATAAATAAATAAATAAATAAATAAGAGGAGCAGAAAAAAAAGGAGCAAGTGCGCGTACAGCAGACATTCCCGAAAATAGCGCAACAGTGCCGCACGCTACGCAGAAGGGGGTAGCGAGTTCAGGGCCCTAACAGCCTGGAGAAAGAAGCTGTTGGCGAGTCTGGTGGTGCGGGAGCGCAGGCTCCTGTACCTCTTCCCAGAGGGCAGAAGGTCAAACAAAGAGTGAGCCGGGTGACTCACATCTCTGGCAATCGAGGTTGCCTTGCGGGCGAGATGGGAGGTGTAAATGTCCTTCAGGGAGGGGAGCGAAGCACCAATAGTCTTACCAGCCGTATTCACTATGCGCTGCAGGGCCTTCAAGTTCTGTTCAGTGCAGTTACCACCCCAGACAGCGATGCAACTGGTGAGGACGCTCTCAATGGTGCCATGGTAGAATGTAGACAGGACTGCCTGAGGAGCACATGCACGCCTGAGCTTCCGCAGGAAGTACAGGCGGCGCTGAGCTTTCTTTGCCAGTGACGAGGTGTTTGCGGACCAGGAGAGGTCCTCACTGATGTGCACCCCCAGGAACTTGGTGCAGCTCACCCTCTCCACCACAGCACCGTCGATGATCAGCGGCAGGTGTGTTGTGTGACCCTTCCGGAAGTCAACAATGATTTCCTTGGTCTTATTGACGTTCAGCAGGAGGTTGTTGTCCCTGCACCACGTGGTCAGAAGGTCAACTTCCGACCTGTACCGAGTCTCGTCGCCTTTCGTGATGAGACCCACCAGAGTCGTGTCGTCAGCAAACTTCACTATGTGGTTGTCGCTGTAGGTCGCAGTGCAGTCATGCGTCAGCAGGGTGAAGAGCAATGGACTGAGCACGCAGCCCTGGGGGGCCCCCGTGCTCAGCGTGATGCTGGCGGAGATTTTGTCGCCAACACGCACCACCTGAGGCCTCTGACAGAGGAAGTCCAGTATCCAGTTGCAGAGGGAGGTACTGAGGCCCAGCTCATCGAGTTTGCAGATGAGTCGCTGCGGCACAATGGTGTTGAAGGCAGAGCTGAAGTCCACAAACAGCAACCTCACATATGAGTCCTTTCTCATATGACAGGCCAATGTTACACAGAATGTACCATGGTCTGCAAGCTTTCTTTGAGGCACGTTGGTCTAGGGCAGGGGTGTCAAACTCATTTTTGTCGCGGGCCACATTGTAGTCAAAGTTTCCCTCGATGGGCCATTATGACTGTCAACCCAAATAAATAAACGCCTCATATTATATACAGTATAAGCTACAAAACAAACTGACAAATAATTGCTTTTTCAAATCAGACTCGTGGAAACTTTTCACATATTTCAAAAATAATTTTAAGAAGATTCTTAAAAGTTCCGACAATTTGCAATGTTAGTATGACATAGATTTAATGCACAATTTGTCGTTGCGGGCAACAGAAAATGATACGGTGGGCCATAACTGGCCCCCGGGCCTCGAGTTTGACACCAGTCGTCTAGGGGTATGAATTTTGCTTTGGGTGTGAGAGGTCTGGGGTTTAACTCCCAGATGATCCCTTCGTTAAAACATTGCTGTTGATCAACTAGCCCCATTTCATCTGAGGTGCATGTCACATGGGCTGTCAATTGAAACGAAACGGGTTGTGTTCATTTACCTTGGGTCTCTTGAATCTGTTGTTTCGATTCTCATCACTTGAATCTGCCGTCATGTGTCATCCATTGCGCCACTCACCCTACAAGACTGTATCGACTGTAAACTTGTGTGGAAAACTGTCATTGTCCAAAGGAAGGCTGCTTAGCAACAGTGACCAGCAGACAAATTCATCAAAGTAATTTGATTATACCATAACCCGGATTCGAATGGAACACAACCATTAACCACTACACGATCATGGCCTGTATGCAGTAGCGTTAAATAAGTTGCGCATATTGGCCATGATCATATAGTGGTTAGTACTCGGTGTTGTGGCTGCAGCAACCCTGGTTCGAATCAGGGTCATGGCATACTCAAATAACTATGTGGAATTTGTCCCTTGCTCACTATTGCTGAACAGCCATCTTTTGGACAATGACGATTTTCCTCACGTTTGCGGTCGATAGCCTTAACTTGTAGGGCGAATGGCGCAATGGATAAAGCATCATGGCATATTCAAATAATGTCACCCATTTTTTTTTTGTTTTTCATTTTTGCAAAAGTGTTACACACAAGTTTATAAGCCACATATTCCTGCGGGGCTCGTGGAGCAATGGATAACGCATCTGTCTACAAATCAAAAGATTCCAGGACTCCTGGCCAGCTCACATACCATTTTGTGGTCAACATTAGCTATGTGTAATTTATGTGAACTTTTGGGTTGAAGTAACTCACAGACACCATCAAAAAATAGTCTTTCCAATTTTGTCTGATCTCAAGTCTTAGGAATCATCGGATCTGCGTAGTTATTGGATAGTTCAACCAACATTTTAACATCGACATTCTTTCATGGTCTGCCTGGGTGTCGTGGCTGAAGTTCCTAGAGAAAAGACCCTAAACATGCAACTGCATATTGGCCATAATATAGCAATGAGGCGGCTGCAACCCCAGTTTGAATCTGGTTAATAGCAGAATAAACTTGTTGCAGTTATTTTTTATTCACCCTAAATAGTCTTACGTTGGACCATGACAAATTTACATACACACAAGCTTACAGAAAATGACAACTTCCCGTGGGGCTAGTGGCTTGTTTCTTGCTCTGAACAGACAGGCAAAACGATTCCTAGCATTTACTAATCAAGTCCTAACCAATTCCTGTGTGTATGGGGGGGCAAAGGAACCAATCAGATGGCCCGAATCCATGCATGGCGGATGATGGCAGTGATCAACACAGATATTTGAGAAGTGAAATGAAGTTTATAGGATTTGCAGACAGTGTGCAATCATTATTTAAACAAAAGAGGCAGGTGCATACATTTGGAAACTCCAACAGAAAAATGACAGCAATATTTAGTAGATCCTCCTTTTGCAGAAATAACTGCCTCTAAACCAGTGGTTCTTAACCTGGATTTGGTCAAACTCTAGGGGTTCGGTGAGTCGGTCTCAGGGGTTCAGCAGAGCCTCCACTGCGGAGGTCCGAACACACCAGATTTATAAATTCGTGATAAAGCATATCTGAACTGGTCTCGCAAAGGCAATAGCAGAAGTCACACCGATTTGCTGGTATGTCATTTGTCGTGAATTCATGCATTGTGTTGGTTTTATTCTTTCAGCAAGGTGGTGTTCATGCACTTCTGCATGAGTTCCGCTCTATTCTGGCCCAACTCTTTCGGTGCAGCCGTTGTACATATGATGACCCTGGAAAGTTCTTGGCGAATTATCCATCTTTGCCTTTCATGTTCATCGGGTCTACCATTTTAATAGGTATCTACACTGTGTATTTGGATAGAGACTGCTGAAAGGGGAAGCATATATGCCTCGTGAACTATATTTATTACTGCGGGTGAAGAAGAGTGAACAAATAAGTCATCAGACAAGTTTGCCGATTTATTAGTGCCCAGAAGAGCAGCACTCTGTTCCGTACTGTAACCTGTTAGGTTTGATCCCAGTTCTTTATCTTTAATGCTCGATATGCTAACAGTAATTACCAAGAGGCAGCCTTCACAGTTTAACTATTTGATGTATGCCAGAATGATCGATGCACAGCTGTGGAGCCCTTTCTGCGAGATGCGAAAGAAGGTCCCTCTCCCAGCGCCAAGGTTCCTGCTCTTATACTACTCTGGGCCGCCTTTCTGCAAGGAGGCGACTCTGCCTAGCCTGTGTGATGACGTGTGACCTTGTAGTCTTAACTGAGAGCGACTTCTACATATGTGCAAAGGGTGTCATAGAGAAGAGAAAGCTAATAAAGCAAGAAAAGGGTTGCAGCGATATAACGGCATAGCTCAAGCTACCCAGCTAATCACATGTGCCAAAGAGGCCTATTCTAACAAACCGTTGCTGAGAATGGGTAGACGGGGAAGCCTGTAAGTGAGTCCGTCACTCGCATACTCCATCGCTTCTCGGCCTTTTGGCTAAAATCAAGTGTAGTCTCGGTTCTTGGGTTTGAGGGATTAAGAGAGCTGATCATAGAAGAGAGAATTTTAACCATAAAAGTGGTGCCAAAGAGGCCTATTCTAACAAACCGTTGGTGAGAATGGGTAGAGATAGACTCTTATTGTTCCTCCCCACGGAAATCTTTAGTAAAAGGCGAAAGATTTATTCCATCTGAAAAGAAAGAGAGATCTGATAATCTGGGTCAAAACGGGCCACGTCACTGCTGGTCTCACCAAATTCACAGGCGGTCTCACACTCAAATTGTAGCAACCAGTCCTTCTAATACAAACAATAGACGTTGATAGATTTACTATACTTACAAGGACTCAACCTAAATAGAAGGTTTAAACAAGTATTTTGTTTTCATTAATGTCTTTTTTACTTTAAACATCTTTGGCGCACAGGATTGTAGGTACCTGATCAAACCTTCTTTCAAACAGCGTCACCTATCGATTGGGCGTCTATTATGAGTATTGAAGGTAAAAACAGTTGTATGTCTTGGTACGTGTACTTTTGGTATGAGAGAATGGGAAATGATCCCATCTCTGTGTTTTATTTGAAAACGTGTGATCTCATAACTTTATTCAAATCGGGAAACAAAATACGATCGTAATTTCTCAAATGATTTCTCAAATTTCAGAAGTGCTCTATATCTCTCGTGTCGCAAATAATTGAGGCTTTTCTCGTTGCTGGCATGGTTTGGAGTGTAATTTACCTCCACTGTGATGGTGGCGTTCGATATTTGACATTTGAATATAAATCTGTCAATTTACTTTAGAAAGTAAATGTTGTTTTCTAGAAATCTATACTGAGATGTATGAGGAACAACAATCGGGCGTATTCTTAAAAAGACAGACCTATAGCCGACAAAAAGGTTTTGATACGTTCATATCATATGACGAGTCAGGAACGTGGTAATTCCATATTATTTTGCATTGACTAATTTGGTTAATACAGTTTAGCAAGCAAATGCACAGTTCCATAGTACAGTTAATAACATGCTCAAAAGCATTCAGTGTGTCACAGCACCGCAGACCTAAACTCCATGTGCGTACGACTGCGTGTGATTTTTGTTTTAATCAGAAAGACCAGGGGAGAGCGCGAACGCAGTCCACGACTGTTGTGTTTATACGGAGTAGAGATGAACGCGAATGCAACTTCTTTATTCAGCAACTTTTTATTTTCTCCCCACTCATGTCTTACATAGCAGTACAATGCCCCTGGCGCACCACAGAGCCCCCAACTGTCAACATTATTTGAGACCTCCAATAACAAACTATATACTATTATAGTTTCAACATACGATAATACCACATCTCCCTTTTTCCAGGGATCATAGGGTAGACTGCCTTTGTCTCGTCAGACCTTAGAGCAGTGGTTCTTAACCTGGGTTCGATCGAACCCTAGGGGTTAGGTGAGTCGGCTTCAGGGGTTCGGCAGAGCTGGGAAGTCATTGCCCCGCCCCCGCCCCGCGACCCCCCCCCCCGCCCACGGATGGCTGAACACACCTGAATATCGTGTAAATTCGTGATAACGCATATCTGAACTGTTCTTGCAAAGGCAACAGCAGAAGTCACACTGATTTGTTGGTATGTCATCCCCCCCTATATAGAGGGGTTCGGTGAATGTGCACATGAAACTGATGGGGTTCGTTTAACCCGCCCCCCAAAGAGGGGTTTGTTGAATGCACATATGGACCTGATGGGGTTCGGTACCTCCAAAAAGGTTAAGAACCACTGCCTTAGAGGATTATTCTGCCTCTTGTGTAGAAAGGTCTGTTCCTAACTTTTGCCAAGGTCTTTCAGGGCACCCTGATGGCACGAGTGCCTCTTTTGGGTTGTGTCGCTCTTGTATGCATGTCCTGCAGTTCAGTACCATTTTGTTCACTTGCTGGCTGAGTCCCGGCCACCACACAGATTGACGTGCACGTGATTTACATTCCAGGACACCTAAGTGTCCTTCGTGTAATTTGAACAGCACGTCGTTCCTCATTGCGGAAGGTATTACCAGTCGTGTGTCCTTTAGCATCTTTCACTGTTAATGTGGCTCGCTCCGGCCAGTCATTTTTTAGCGCTGGTTCCTGTTTTGCATGTGCTGGCCATCCTTCCATGCACATGGTCATGACACGCGAGCAGACACTGTCGGCTTTCAACTGCTCTTTCAGGTTTTCTGTATATGATGAGCTGACAGGTAGACTCTCAGTGACACAGTCCACAAATATGTTTGTGCTCTCCATCAGCTCCTGGTCATCAGTGGACATGCGTAATTTTACAGGTTGCACGTGAAAGTGTGTCTGCTGTCCAAAGCGACTTTCCTGGTACGTGCACGATGGAGTATGAGTAGCGCATCACCCTCATCCTGAAACCCTGGATTCTCTGTGGCAAAAGATCCAGTGCTTGGGCTCCAAGCAGGATGAGAAGGGGTTTATGGTCGGTCTCCAGGCAAAACTCCTTTCCAATGAGGAAATCCCGAAACCGTTCACAGGCCCATGTGAGGCCCATGTGAGGCCCAGAGCTTCCTTCTCCACCTGTGTGTATCGTTGCTCAGTTGGAGTGAGTGACCGTGATGCGTAAGACACAGGCTTCCATCCTTCCCCTCATTTCTGAAGAATTACGCCCCCCCAACCCATACGATGATGCATCAGCAGATACTTTGGTGTGTCTGCCCGGGTCATACATAGCCAGCACCGGAGGAGAGGACAGAGCTTTCTTTAGGTCTTCAAATGCTGCTTTTGTCCTTTTGGGGCACGACCACCATGCCGGCACACCAATCAGTTGGCTCCTTCACCCGACTAATGACGCCCAGAGCTTCCATGCGCTGGAGCTCTCTCTTGACTTCACCCACCAGTGGTAGTGGAATCCTCCTGGGTTTTTTTTACTGAATATGGCACGGCACCTGGCTTGACCTTTATGGTGTATGGTTGTTGTAGCTAACCCAGACCGCTGCGCAACTTGGGGTAACTTGCCTTGAAAGTCTCCATGTCTATGCTGTCGACTCGGATAAGCAAGCCAAGAAATGTGCTCTGGTTTTGATCAATATATCAGTGTTTTTTTTCATTTGCCGTTCTCATCCCTGATGTTTAGCTCTGCTTCAAAATGAGGCTTGTCATCTTTCTGTGGTAACTGTGATTTTTTTCTGTGGCTCATCACCTGACACCTACCCACAGTTTGCGGTGTATTTGTCTCCCTAGACTCAATATATATATTTGTGTGTGTATATATAAACAGTGATCTCCAAGAACCACCATCATGTGTTTTTTTTTTTTTTTTAACAACGATTACTTCTAGAACATTCCTTGAAAATAATATGTCCTCATCAGTGAGTTGTTTTAGAACAGGCCTGTCGGCTACTCATGTGGTAGTTGGGGGCTGCCTTTTGCCGATGGGCACAACTGTAGTGAATGCAAACTTCCCGTGTTGCAGAGAAGAACCAGCGGACACACATAGTCATTGCTTTTCTTTTTGTACCTTTAATCAGAAATCTGCTATTGGCTGTAATGAAGATCTGGCACACAAAACGTACCTATATTCCTGGACTTGGACTCTGACTCGGGGACTCGGACTCGGTCGGACTCTGTCATTTTTGCCGGACTCGGACTCAGACTCGGTGCTGATTTTGACCGAGTCCACCGAGTCCGACAATAAAACAATCATGTTCAATTTTATTTTCATCATGCTGCTCAGAATGCGAGTAGGAATACTGTCCACAGCCCTGCTTACGATCAATGCGGCCACGTTGAGTTGCACTTAGGCTAATGTTTACATTATGTACCAATGTCAAGGACGATTATGTCACCCAGCTTATATCATTGATGTGTTTCGATAGTTGTGGGGTCGTCACTAATTATTTGTGTTTAGATAAATGTCTGAGCTATAATGGTGTAATTAATGATTAAAAAATATTATCTTACATGTCCCGTGTTTCAGAATGGTTATTTAATTGGGCAAGAGTGTTTTCAAGCGTTTTGCCTCATGCCAATGGCACTCAGGGCTAAGGGTGGGCTTCAATGACCATTTTTGTAAAGCCACGCATTTAATACCATGTCAAATAATATATTAGAGTGTAGGTTATGTTCCAATGTATCCACTTCTATCGGTTAAATTGTCAACCGTACATTTATGACTATGCCTCGAGTGATCTACGTTATGAACTAGCACAACTCCGGTGGGGCAGGGAAAATGTTATCGATCCGACGTCCGATTGGAACGTCGCCTCACTTTTACGTCCGCCCTCTCAGCAAGGGATCCTATATAAGCCGAACCAGCCAGTGTGAAAGCAGTTGCGTTCGTTCTGATAGATTTTGATCTAAATTAGCCTTGACTAAAGACGAAGCAGTCACATGAATTAACGGAAAAAATTGACAGCCGGACTAGGACCCGGACTCGGACTCGGTGGTCAAGAGGCCGGACTCGGTGCAAAAATCCGACCGAGTCCACAGCCCTGGCTCAAACCTCATTGAATAAAGTACATAAGCAGACAAGTATATTCACATATTAAATAAATAAAAGAAACATTTTAAACATATAATTATACCTACACACCAAATCAATAAAGAAGACATAACTAGACATTTTTGATAAGTGGTAATGAGAAAGGTTTTTATAACTTTATGATCTGATATATATATTTCTGAGCACTTTGAAATAACAAATGTTTTTTGATATATTGCCTGAATAGCTTAATGACCCTTAAGGAACTGTTCAATGCATGCCTGATGATTTTCTAAATCACGGACACTGCCAAAGTCGTCTAAAAATGTTCAGTACTTGATTGTATCTTATGTTTTGACTAATTCTAGACATCAGTTTTCGATTACTACTGAACGTTCTGGACAGAGGGAAATATTTTGCCTAACAAAGAAAAGATATGGTTGAAAGCATGATTAAACTAAGAATATGATGACGTAAGCAAGTACATGGAGATCAAAAGAACAAACAAACAAAAACATGGTAAGTGGTGAGTACAAACTTTGCATGGTCAGGGAACATTAATAAATAGGTAGATGATGTCACAGCCAAAAGCTCACATAATTCCGTACAAAATGACAAAATTGAAAGAATGATGAATGGATGAGGTGGAACAGTATATGTGCAAGAATGTTTACAGGAAGGTCACTTGGAGATAAAACCAGCAGGTGCCAGAGGGAGACAGCCAAGCCAAAGACGATCGTCAAGGCTGAAAGACGGAAAGGACAACAACAGCCCCCACAAATCGAATCTCCCATAATCAGCACCCAACCCCACGGAACCAGCTCTCACCGAACCAGCACCCACTCCCATGGAATCAAACTCTCCTGTGAACTTGCCCCACCCCAAAGACTCATCACCCATCAAACTCGGCCCACACTGGCCGACTGAATATAAGCTGACCAAAGAACCTTGAACGTGGCCTTTTCTGAATGGAGACTTTGCGCTCTTGAAAGGCCCAGCGCTGTATTGTACTTTCCTGAAGACAGAGCTTTCTGAACAAGAATTGTGATTGAACTCAACCAACCTGTGTAAGTCTAATTTCTGCTTCAGTGTCTTAGCATTTTCCTAAATCTGAAGAAATCAAACGAGCACACAGTGAGTACATTGGATAACTGGTGATTGGCAATGACTTTTGCCGTGAGGCGCAGATAGTGCGCTCCCTAAATTGTGGACAAAATCCAACAGGTGCATGAACTCAATCTGTTCTTCAACAGATTTGATTCCGCCTCCCCCCCACCCCTTCACCTCGCTCCGCATCTTTTTCTACCACCTTCGACACTCCAGCCCCCCCGCCAGCTCACCAACCCCCTCCCCCGGAGTCACTCTTCTGTCTCCTGTCTCCACTCCATCACCCTGGTCTTCCGACATCCCCCTCTTCTTTACAGATCTTCAGGTTCACTTCAGAAAGATCAAAGCAGGGAAGACCCCGGGCCCAGACGGCATCTGGCCGAGACTGCTCAGGGATTGTGCGGACCAGCTGAGTGGTGTGGTCAGGTACCTGTTCAACCTAAGCCTGAGCCTGAACAAGGTCCCAGTACTGTGGAAGACCTCCTGCGTGGTCCCTGTACCAAAGGTGCCATGCCCCAAGGAGCCTAACCACTTCAGGCCTATTGCCTTGACTTCCCACCTGATGAAGACTATGAAGAGGATCATCCTGGGTCACCTGCGTTCACTAGTGGGAGCGCAGCTGGACCCCCTGCAGTTTGCTTACCTGCCTGGTGTTGGGGTGGACAATGCATTGATTTATTTACTGCACAGAACACTGCTTCACCTGGAGGACAACAGGAGCACTGGGAAGATCATGTTCTTTGTTTTCTTCAGCGCTTTTAACACCATCCAGCCGTCACTGCTTAGGGTGAAGATGGAGAAGGCGGGTGTGGACCAGTGCCTGACTGCATGGACAACGGACTTCCTCACCGACCGGCCGCAGTTTGTGAGGTTACATCGCAGTGAGTCCGACGTGGTGCACTGCAGCACTGGTGTCCCCCAGGGTAGGGTGCTCCTTTCCTTTTCACCCTGTTCACGTCAGACTTTACCCACGACACCGCACACTGCCAAATCCATAAGTTCTCCGACGACATGGCCATTGTTTGAAATGTCGCAGAGGGGAACAATCTGGAATATAGGTTGGTCATCAAGGACTTTGTCAGCTGGTGTGAGCTCAACCAGCATCAGGTGAACAACACCAGCAAGACGAAGGGGTTGATTGTGAGCTTCGGGAGGACAGCACCCATCTTCACTCCAATGAACATCCAGGGATCGGACAGTGAGGTAGTGGAGAACTACAAATTCCTGGGTGTTCGCCTTAACAACAAACTGGACTGGACTGGACTGATCACACCCATATCCTGTACAAAAAGGGCCAGAGTCGCCTCCATCTGCTGAGGAGACTGAGGTCCTTCGGTGTGTGCAGGGCTCTCCTCCGGACCTTCTATGACTCTATGGTGGCCTCGGCCATCATCTACGCTGTGGTCTGCTGGGGTGGGGGCAGTAGTGACCGGGACAGGGGGGGACTGAATAAGATGCTCAGAAGAGCGAGCTCTGTTCTGGGCTGTCCCCTGGACTCCATTGAGGTTGTGGGTGAGAGGAGGACGTTGATTAAGCTTAAATCCATCATGGACAACACCTCTCACCACCTCCATGAGAGTGTGCG
The DNA here is from genome assembly GCF_024217435.2 of Syngnathus scovelli. Taxonomy (NCBI): domain Eukaryota; kingdom Metazoa; phylum Chordata; class Actinopteri; order Syngnathiformes; family Syngnathidae; genus Syngnathus; species Syngnathus scovelli. Next base: position 1,157,319 of record NW_026061342.1, on the reverse strand, counting down.
GTTCCTGAGCAGCTCCTTTAGCGGCAGACTTTTGCACCCTCGGTGTAGGAAGGAACGGTTCCTCAGGTCCTTCATTCCCTCTGCTGTCAGACTTTACAACATGCATGCCGCCTGATGAAATGAATGTGTTTCGTCTCTACTAGCAGCACTTGTGTTTATCCTTGTCTGTTATTTACCCTTTTTTGTAATTCTGGCACTTGTTCTATTCTTGCACTCGTATTATTATTGCACTGATATGCGCTGCTGTAACAAGTGAATTTCCCTGCTGTGGGATGAATAAAGTTCAATCAATCAGTCAAGAGTTGGTTCAGACTGAAGTCAAGTTTTTGATTTCAAAGCATGACACGTTAAATTGACTATGAAAGGGATCGTCTGATCCGAAGTCAGGTGCCTTATCCATTAGGCCACATCGCCATGTGAAATACTCCATGTTTTCAGTGTGGCCTTGATAAGACTGTTTAACGGTTCCCAACAAGCAAGGATGCCCAATGTGGGAACCGAACCCACGGCCCTGAGTTTAAGAGTCGCATGTTCTCCCCACTGAGCTAACCAGGCTTTTCGACCTTGGAATTGTTTCATTTTTTCATTTTTTTTGAATGGGTTAGGGGAAATAGAGAAATGTTTTAAGTGTGGCCTCTGAAACACATCTATTGATAAGAAAGAATCAAAGGTTCCCGACAAGTGTGGGCTGCCCAATATGGGGATAGAACCCACAACCCTGAGATTAAGACTTGCATGCTCTACCACCTGAGCTAACCAGGCTTCTCCTATTAAGAACTGTTTCATTCTTTCACTTTTTTTAATGGGTTTGGTTCACGAAAACCAGAAGCCACGTTTTAAATCTGGCCTCTGAAACACATTCGTTGATAAGACTAAACATTTAAAGGTTCCCAACAAGTGGCAGCTGTCCAATGTTGTCTCTAATTGGAAACCCCAGCCCGAGTTGGAAACCCTAATTGGAAACCCTTGCCCCAGTTGGAATTCCTAGTTTGAAACCCTACCCGGAGTTGGAACCCTAGTTGGAAACCCTAGCCCTAGTTGGAAATGCTGGCTCTAGTGTGCAATAGAGAAAGCATTTTTTCTTTTGGTTTTTGTCACTTTGTTGCACTGAAAATGGAGATTGGGGGGGAGTCAGCACAACAAAAAAGAAATCAGAAACCAAAACCTTTCTGACAGTATAGAAAAGAATAATAAATAATACATAGAATAAGGTTTACTGTCTGTGAAGTTGAGTTTAATTGAAATGGCCAGTGGTTGAATCAATTTTACAGTAAAATAGCTTTGTAAAACCAACTATTCATGGCCTCGGTAGCGCAGGCGGTAGCGCGTCAGTCTAGTAAACTGAAAGTCGTGAGTTCAACCCTCACACGGGGCTATGTTTTATTTAGTCCTAACCCTAACTCGAGCCCTTGTTGGAAACCCTAGCCCCAGTTGGAAACCCAACTTTGAGAATGGTCAGACAGAAGTACCTTTTTCTTTTGATGAAGTTCAGTTTCATGGAAATGGCCGGTGGTTGAATCAATTTTACAGTAAAATAGAATTTTAAGACAGGTGCCACAAATTCTCGTTGGCGCAGGCGGTAGCGCGTCAGTGTCGTAATCTGAAAGTCGAGAGTTTGATCCTCACACGGTGCATGATTTATATATATTCCAACCCTAAATCTAGCCCTACCTGTAAACCCTAGTCCTAGTTGGAAATCCTAGCCCTAGCCTAGTTAAGTTTGATCAAAATGGGCGGTGGTTGAATCAATTTTACAGTAAAAAACAATTGCACAAATTGCAAATGCATAGCCTCGTTCGCGGAAGTGGTAGTGTGTCAGTCTCATAATCTGGAGGTCGTAAATTCGACCCTCACACAGGGCACACTTTTATATAGTCCTAACTCTAGCCCGAATTGGAAACCCTCATCCTCGTTGGAAGCCCCAGTTGGAAACCCTGGCCACAATTTGAAACCTTAGTTGGCTTCCCTAACCCGAGTTGGAAACCCTAGTTTCAGAATGCTCAGACTAAAAGTCACTTTATCTTTCTGTGAAGTTCAGTTTGATTGAAATGGCCGGTGGTTGGATCAATTTTACAGTAAAAAAGAATTGTAAAACTGTAAATGCACAGCCTCATTAATGCAGGTGCTAGCATGCCAGTCTCACAATCTAAAGGTCAAGAGTTCGGTCCTCAGGTGGGGCAGACTTTTTATATACCTAGTCCAAACTAGCCCTAACCCTAACTCTAGCCCTAGTTGGAAACCCTAGTCCTAGTTGGAAACCTTAGTTGAAAACCCTATTTTCAGTAGGGAGCAGGTTGCTCAGACTAAAATAACTTTTTCTTCTTTTAAGGGGTAGGGCAGCAAAGTAAGCAGGGATTGTGAATATCAGCAAGCACAGGTTGCTCAACTGGAGTCAAGAGAAACAAATTAAAAATTGTACATCAGATGAAAAATGTGCCTCTTTCTTTTGGCTTTTGTCACTGACATTTGGGGTCACCACAACAAAGATCAAAACAGCACAAAAACAGTTTACCTATATTTTGTCACGTCTCGCCCCCAACTGCTCCACTATGTGTCTGTCTTGGTTTCTGTCTGTGTGCTCGCCCCTCCCCTCCTGTGTGCCCATGATCAGTGTGATTGTTCCCACCTGCCTCTTGTTACCTGTCGTGTATAAAAGTCCTGTCTGCCCCTCTCTCCCTGTCGGATCATTGGTTTTGGTTTTGGTTGCTGTCGTTCGGTGTTGGCGTGCTGTCTTGGTGCCGTCGTGTCCTGCTGTCTTCTTGTTTCACGTCCTGGTCAGTCAAGTTATTGTTTAGGTCATGTCAGTTTACCGAGTCTGTATTTTGAGTTGCTTCGGTGGACCCTGGTCCGGGCTGCACTTGGTCGTCCTGCTCCATGCTCCACACCCGACCGTGACAGAATGATCCGACCATCACAGCGGCCAGCGCTTGGACCACCCTTCACCACCAGCTCCCGCTGCGACGCACGATCCACATCCGAGCATGTTCCAGCGCCATGGGCTTGCAGCCGCCATCGGATCTTGCTCCAGCGACGCCGGGCTCACGGCCGCCATCGGAATTCCCCCCCGGCGCCATCAGCTCTGCGACCGTCGTCGGACTTCGCTGCCGCGACGCCGGACCCGCGGCCGCAATCGGAGTGCCCCCCCGGCGTCATCAGACTCACGGCCGCCATCGGGCTCCACCCCAGCGTCGCAGGACCCGCGAACGTCGCCAGACATCCAAGCCAGCTGCGTCGGATCCGCGATCGTCCCTGGCTCCGCTCCCTCTGCTGCGGCGCGTGATGGCTCTTGCCGCCGCGCACAGCCCCGCCTTCCGAATGTCGCCGATCACTGTACGGACTTTGTGAGTGGCCGCCGATCGCTGTACAGACTTCCCAAGGCGCCGCCCCAGTGCGGTTGTGTTTCCCCGAGTTTCCGCGGAGTGCGGTTCTGTTTCCCCAAGTCGCCGCCCGTGTGCTGTTGTGTTCCCCAAGTCGCCGCCCGAGCGCGGTTCTGTTCCCGAAGTCACCGCCAGAGTGCGGCTCTGTCCCCTAGGTCACCGCCAGAGTGCGGCTCTGTCCCCTAGGTCACCGCCAGAGTGCGGATCTGTCCCCGCAGTCACCGCCCGAGTGCGGATCTGTCCCCGCAGTCATCGCCCGAGTGCGGTTCTGTCCCCGAAGTCGCCGCCAGAGTGCGGATCTGTCCCCGCAGTCGCCGCCAGAGTGCGGATCTGTCCCCGCAGTCGCCGCCAGAGTGCGGATCTGTCCCCGCAGTCGCCGCCAGAGTGCGGATCTGTCCCCGCAGTCGCCGCCAGAGTGCGGATCTGTCCCCGCAGTCGCCGCCAGAGTGCGGATCTGTCCCCGCAGTCGCCGCCAGAGTGCGGATCTGTTCCCCGCAGTCGCCGCCAGAGTGCGGTTCGGTTCCCCCAAGTCACCGCCCGAGTGCGGTTCGGTTCCCCAAGTCGCCGCCCGAGTGCGGTGCGGTTCGGTTCCCCAAGTCGCCGCCCGAGTGCGGTGCGGTTCGGTTCCCCAAGTCGCCGCCCGAGTGCGGTGCGGTTCGGTTCCCCAAGTCGCCGCCCGAGTGCGGTGCGGTTCGGTTCCCCAAGTCGCCGCCCGAGTGCGGCGCGGTTCGGTTCCCCAAGTCGCCGCCCGAGTGCGGCGTGGTTCGGTTCCCCAAGTCGCCGCCCGAGTGCGGCGCGGTTCGGTTCCCCACGTCGCCGCCCGAGTGCGGCGCGGTTCGGTTCCCCAAGTCGCCGCCCGAGTGCGGCGCGGTTCGGTTCCCCTAGTTTTTTTTTTTTTTGGGACGTCGGGAGACGTCCCTTGTGGGGGGGGTTCTGTCACGTCTCGCCCCCAACTGCTCCACTATGTGTCTGTCTTGGTTTCTGTCTGTGTGCTCGCCCCTCCCCTCCTGTGTGCCCATGATCAGTGTGATTGTTCCCACCTGCCTCTCGTTACCTGTCGTGTATAAAAGTCCTGTCTGCCCCTCTCTCCCTGTCGGATCATTGGTTTTGGTTTTGGTTGCTGTCGTTCGGTGTTGGCGTGCTGTCTTGGTGCCGTCGTGTCCTGCTGTCTTCTTGTTTCACGTCCTGGTCAGTCAAGTTATTGTTTAGGTCATGTCAGTTTACCGAGTCTGTATTTTGAGTTGCTTCGGTGGACCCTGGTCCGGGCTGCACTTGGTCGTCCTGCTCCATGCTCCACACCCGACCGTGACATATTTTCCTCTTTCAATTTGATGATACACTAGACATGAATACCTGTTTAGATTTGAAATCTTATCCATTAGGCCAGATAGCCATACAGGAAATTCTGACAAGTGATAGCAGTGCAATGATTTTTGAGCATATACAGTAAATCTACAGCCTAGATTCAAGTGGAGTTAACTGACTGGATCAGAAGATTAAGGGGTTCAAGTCCCTTCGTTGTCAATTTAATGAATGTCAAGAGGAAAGTAGCCTAGTGGATAATGTGTCTAACATTAAATAATAGTTTTTATTTTGTTTCTGCATTACCCAATACATCTCCTTCACATTGTGACACATTCTCCCATTATCTGTCTGTGTTAGGTAGAGAAAAAGATTTTAAAGGAAAGGTAAGTATTGTTGTGTTGTGTTTTGTTGTATTGTGTGTTGTCATTACCGTATTTTCTGGACTATAAGTCACGTTTCTTTTCATAGTTTGGGTGGGGGGGCGACTTATACTGAGGAGCAACTTATACGTGATTTTTTGTCACAAATTTTCAAAATAAAAAAAAAAAACGAAAAATGGACAAACGAACCGTGATGTAGCAAGGGATTACTGTAGTTTGAACTGCAAGTGACATCAGCGGCGCGGCGGTTGTTTACTTAAAGGACAAAGGATTCGATCACGGGATGACGAAGATGACGAAGGGCCCCATGTACTACCGGCATCTTTAGTGGCTTTGCTTGTAAGTGACACAGAGGACGAAGAGTTTTTTTTTTTTCCCAATGATCATCACACACACATCTGGGTGTGGTGAGATTTGTCCTCTGCATTCAACCCATCCCCGTGTGATTTTGATCCATCCCCTGGGGGAGAGGGGAGCAGTGAGCAGCAGCGGTGCCGCGCTCGGGAATCATTTGGTGATCTAACACCCAATTCCACCCCTTAATGTTGAGTGCCAAGCAGGGAGGCAATGGGTCCCATTTTTATAGGTATGACCCGGCCGGGGTTTGAACCCACAACCTTCCAGTCTCAGGGCGGACACTCTACCACTAGTTTGAAGGATTTAATGATTTGGAGTGACACAGAAGGTTTGAAAAACTATTATATGTTTCACGCACACCCGGTCCTATTCTATGGAGCTCTCTTCCACCTCTGTGGCTGGAAGTGCCACCTCCAGGGATGGAAGTCCACGCTGCCACACGCCTGGAAGTCGATGCCGGTGCTTGGGGCTGTGTGGCGGTGAACTGTTTATGTTATTGTTATTTGATATATTTGTCATTTTCAAAACTTGTTCAGGAAAAAAAATATTATTCAGTGGTAATGTTGGACGTTTTCAATAAATACAAATTCATACAGTTTTAGGGTTCTCAGGTTAAAAAAGGCAATGCATGCACGGGGGCCCCCAGGGCTGCGTGCTCAGTCCATTGCTCTTCACCCTGCTGACGCATGACTGCACTGCGACCTACAGCGACAACCGCATAGTGAAGTTTGCTGACGACACGACTCTGGTGGGTCTCATCACGAAGGGCGACGAGACTCGGTACAGGTCGGAAGTTGACCTTCTGACCATGTGGTGCAGGGACAACAACCTCCTGCTGAACGTCAATAAGACCAAGGAAATCGTTGTTGACTTCCGGAAGGGTCACACAACACACCTGCCGCTGATCATCGACGGTGCTGTGGTGGAGTGGGTGAGCTGCACCAAGTTCCTGGGGGTGCACATCAGTGAGGACCTCTCCTGGTCCGCAAACACCTCGTCACTGGCAAAGAAAGCTCAGCGCCGCCTGTACTTCCTGCGGAAGCTCAGGCGTTCATGTGCTCCTCAGGCAGTCCTGTCTACATTCTACCGTGGCACCATTGAGAGCGTCCTCACCAGTTGCATCGCTGTCTGGGGTGGTAACTGCACTGAACAGAACTTGAAGGCCCTGCAGCGCATAGTGAATACGGCTGGTAAGATTATTGGTGCTTCGCTCCCCTCCCTGAAGGACATTTACACCTCCCATCTCACCCGCAAGGCAACCTCGATTGCCAGAGATGTGAGTCACCCGGCTCACTCTTTGTTTGACCTTCTGCCCTCTGGGAAGAGGTATAGGAGCCTGCGCTCCCGCACCACCAGACTCGCCAACAGCTTCTTTCTCCAGGCTGTTAGGGCCCTGAACTCGCTACCCCCTTCTGCGTAGCGTGCGGCACTGTTGCGCTATTTTCTGGAATGTCTGCTGTACGCACACTTGCTCCTTTTTTTGCTCCTCTTATTTATTTATTTATTTGTTGTGTTATTTATTCATTATTTATTCAGCACGCTTTTGTTATACTTGTTTACTTGTTTGTCTGTTGTGGGCCATGTCTTGTCACCATGGGATAGGGGGGAACGAAATTTCGGTTTCTTTGTATGTCTTCGGCATGTGGACAAATTGACAATAAAGCTGACTTTGACTTTGACTTTGACTTAAACAGTTCTACGAATCCTGTTTCATCCACTGAGTGTGTATGTGTGCCACACGTTTTTAGCAATTAAGCCCGTGACTGAAGATGGCGTGTGCGGTAAAGACGTCGGCCCATGATCAAGAAGGTGGTTCACCCCATGTGAGGCTCAGCCATTGCACTACGGTTGTGCTGACCTCTGCAAATTCCCCTACTGTGTGAATCTTGACTGCATTATTTCTGGTAGTGGGGGACTGTGTTCGCGCTCTCCTCTGGTCTTTCTGATGAAAACAAAAATTAAGCACAGTAGTATGCACATGGAGTTTAAGTCTGCGATGCTGTGACACACTGAACGCTTTTGATTATGTAATTAACTGTACTCTGGAACTGTGTGTCAGGGTTCTCCAGATTATCCTTATCGTATGATTATGTTGGAATGCAGCCTGTAATAAATAACCTAGCTAGATTAGTTTTATGCTTATGTTGGAATGCAACCTGTGATAAATCACCTAGCGTGTCCCATCCTACACAAAGTCGTAAAACACCCCTTGCTATGTTTTGACTAGAGGTCAAGGGCTTTCTCTATTCAGTCCACTCTTACCCCCACCCTGTTTCTCTTAATAAAAATGCTCTTGCAGGAGGCGAGAGTCAGACCTCCATTCGAACATCGCTGTACGCACAGCGACGAATGGACTCTCCACCTGCAGGTGTCTAAAGGGACTTACTCGTCTCCCGTGTGGTTCTTGCAAAATAAGTTGGACTGAGCGAATCTCTAACACTGTGCATTTGCTCGCTAAACTGTATTCACCAAATTAGCAAATGCAAAATAATATGTAATTACCACGTTCCTGACTCGTCATATGATATGAACGTATCAAAACCTTTTTGTCGGCTGTAGGTCTGTCTTTTTAAGAATGCGCCCGATTGTTGTTCCTCATACATCACAAGTATGGATTTCTAGAAAACAACTTTTACTTTCTAAAGTAAAATGACAGAAATATTTTCTAATGTCAAATATCAAACGCCACCAACGCAGTGGAGGTGAATTACACTCCAAACCATGCCAGCAACGTCAAAAGCCTCAATTATTTGCGACACAAGGGAGACATAGAGCATTTCCGAAGTTTGAAAAATCATTTGAGAAATTACGATCGTATTTTGTTTCCCGATTTGTGTTGAATAAAGTTATGAAATTACAAATTTTCAAATAAAACACAGGGATGGGATCATTTCCCGTTCTCTCAGACCAAAAGTACACGTACCAAGACATACAACTGTTTTTACCATCAATAATCAAAATAGACGCCCAATATAATTGAAAGAACGAGCGCCATCAGTGTTCGATCAGATACCTACAATCCTGTGCGCCAACAATGTTTAAAGTAAGTGAGACATTAATGAACACAAAATACTCGTTTAAACATTCTATTTTGCTTGAGTCCTTGTAAGTATAGTAAATCCATCAACTTCTATTGTTTGTATTAGAAGGAATGGTTGCTGCAATTTGAGTGTGAGACCGCCTGTGAATTTAGTGAGACCAGCAGTGGGGTGGCCCGTTTTGACTCAGATTTTCAGATCACTCGTTTCTCTTCAGATCGAATAAATCTTTCGCCTTTTACTAAAGATTTCTGTGGAGAGGAACAATAAAGAGTATACCATTTCCGTGGAGAGGAACAATAAGAGTATATCTCAATTTGTTGATGCTCTGCGAAAGAATATCAATATTGCAACGGATAGCCGCCTATATCATACTCCGTGCAACAATCATACGTTCACATAATTCATACCGGCACGTGTGAACATGTTCACATAAACAGAGAAATTATGCCGAGTGCAGACAGACAATCACGTTTAAAACCTCGTTTATCATCCATCCATTTATCCATCCTATTCCGCTTATCCGGGTTGGGTCGAGGGGGAGACAGCTTTAGGAGGGACTCCCAGGCTTCCCTCTCCCCAGCCACTTCATCCAACTCAACCCGGGGAATCCCAAGGCGTTCCCAGGCCAGCCGAGAGACATAGTCTTTCCAGCACGTCCTGGATCGCCCGCGAGGTCTCCTACCGGTGGGACATGTCCGGAACACTTCCAAAGGGAGGCGTCCAGGAGGCATCCTGATGAGATGCCTGAGCCACCTCATCTGGCTCCTCTCACCGTAGAAGAGCAGCGGCTCTACTCCGAGTCCCTCCCGGATGACCAAGCTTCTCAAGGGAGAGCCCGGACACCCTGCAGAGGAAACTCATTTTGGCCGCTTGTATTCTGGATCTCGTTCTTTCGGTCACGACCCAAAGCTCGTGACCATAGTTGAGGGTAGGAGCGTAGATCGACCGGTAAATTGAGAGCTTTGCCTTTTGTCTCAGCTCTCTCTTCACCACGACGGATTAGTACAGAGTTCGCATTACTGCCGACGCTGCACCAAACCGCCTCTCGATCTCGCGCTCCATCCTGCTCTCACTCGTGAACAAGACCCAAAGATACTTGAACTCCTCCACTTGGGGCAGGATCTCATCCCCGATCCGGAGAGGGCATCCCACCCTTTTCCGACCGAGGACCATGGCCTCGGATTTGGAGGTGCTGACCCTCATCCCGACCACTTCACACTCGGCTGCGAACCACCCCAGTGAGAGCTGGAGATCACGGCTTGAAGAAGCCAACAGCACCACGTCATCTGCAAAAAGCAGAGACGCAATGCTGAGGTCCCAGAACTGGACCCCCTCAACGCCTTGGCTGCGTCTAGAAATTCTGTCCATAACCATTATGAACAGAATCGGTGACAAAGGGCAGCCTTGGCAGAGTCCAGCCCTCACTGGGAAAGAATCTGACTTACTGCCAGAAATGCGGACCAAACTCTGGTATTGGTGATACAGGGACCAAACCGCCCTTATCAGTTGGCTCAGCACCCCGTACTCCCGAAGCACCCTCCACAAAACTTCCCGAAGGACACGATTGAACCCCTTCTCCAAGTCCACAAAACACATGTGGACAGGTTGGGCGAACTCCCATGCCCCCTCGAGGATCCTGCCCAGGGTGTAGAGCTGGTCCACTGTTCCATGGCCAGGACAAAAGCCACACTGCTCCTCCTTAATCCGAGGTTCGACCTCCCGACAGACCATCATCTCCAGCACCCCTGAATAGACCTTACCAGGGAGGCTGAGGAGTGTGGTTCCCCTATAGTTGGAACACAACCTCCGGTCTCCCGTCTTAAAGAGGGGAACCACCACCCCAGTCTGCCAATCCAGAGGCACCGTCCCCGATGTCCACGCAATGCTGTAGAGGCGTGTCAGCCATGATAGTCCCACAACATCCAGAGCCTTTAAAAACTCTGGGCGGATCTCATCCACCCCCGGGGCCATGCCCCAGAGGACTTTTTTGATTACCTCAGTGAGTTCGACCCCAGAGATTGGAGAGTCCACCTCAGAGTCTCCAGGCCCTGTTTCCACAATGGAAGGCGTGTCGGTGGAATTGAGGAGGTCTTCAAAGTACTCTCCCCACCGACTCACGACGTCCCGTGTCGAGGTCAGCAGCACGTCATCTCCAGTGTAAACAGTGTTGACGGTGCACTGGTTCCCCCTCCTGAGACGCCGGATGGTGGACCAGAATTTCCTCGAAGCCATCCGGAAGTCATTCTCCATGGCCTCGCCAAACTCCTCCCACGCCCAGCTCGGGCTCCTTTTCAGTCAGAGAGGCGATATTCCATGTCCCAAGAGTCAGCTTCTGCAGCCAGGGATCGGTCCGCCAAGGTCCCTGCCTTTTTCCGCCGCCCATTTTGCACTGCACCCGACCCCTTTGGCCCCTCCGGCAGGTGGTGAGCCCATGGGAAGGGGGACCCATGTTTCCTTTTCGGGCTGTGCCCAGCCGGGCCCCGTGGGCGAAGGCCTGGCCACCAGACGCTCGCCTTCGAGCCCCACCTCCACGCCTGGCTCCAGATGTGGGGCCCGGTGACCCGCGTCCGGGCGAGGGAAAACAAAATCCATTTATGTTTTTCTTCATAAGGGGCTTGTGAGAGCCGTGCTTTGTCTGGCCCTTCACCTAGGATCCGTTTGCCATGGATGACCCTACCAGGGGCATGAAGCCCCAGACAAGATGGCTGCTAGGATCATTGGGGCGTGCAAACCCCTCCTCCACGGTAAAGTGATGACTAACGAAGGGGCTTCGTTTATCAATGCAGTTTAACTTCTGGTGGGACCCATTTGAATTGGCACATGCCAGTCTATTGTAATTTGGCAAAAAATATTGTTTTTAAATAAAAACCAATAACCAACCCTGTCAATTGCACAAGCACTCCTCTTTACTGTTCACAAGCACAATCACAAGTACAAGTCGTCTTCATCCATAAGCACATGAGTCTTTCCTTGTTAAAACACAGCAGCCCTACAAAAAAAATGTTCCATCAACTTTTAGTGTCTTAATAGACAATGATGGTATTTATTTAAATATTGAAACAAAATATCTACCTCCTTCAATGTTACACGTGAATGCACATACAGAGAGAAGTTTTATTCATTTTGATAAGGCTACATGAAGCAAAATATAAAGGTGAATACACACTGTTTTCGTGCACCATTTTAGCCCAATTCCATCATTTCCTTGTCTGTCTGTGCCTCCTTACCAGCAAATTTCTGGAAGTCCACATGGCGTCTTTGATGGCAGCAAAAGTGAGCCACTGCTTTGTAAAGTCTTCTTACTTGATTTTCAACGGGCTCACCCCATAGAGTACAAGGTTCAAGATTCAAGAGTTTTTTATTCGCCATGTTTGAGCGTGCCAAACAAGGAATTTGACTTCGGTAAATCACAGCCTCTGTTCAACATTTAGGTGATTAACAACAACATGTGAAAAATGAAAGATATTCTCAAACATCCCCTGATCTTAAACTGATCTTAAACTCCCAAGAGGGCAAGGAAAAACTCATAACTCCAGCTAGGGGAAATGAGAAACCTTGAGAAGAGACCACAGATGGGAGGGTCCCTCTTCTAGGATGACCAGGCTGCAATGGATGCAGAGAGGACACATAGTACAAACAGTGTAAACAAAAAAGGTGTGGAAAGCGGGATGTTATTGCACAGTAATGACTCTGAGACTCTAAGAGTGGTGTGAGTTCATCAGAGCGACAGCCTGGGGGAAGAAGCTGTCTCTGTGTCTGCTGGTTTTAGTGTACAGAGCTCTATAACGGCGTCCGGAGGGGAGTAGTTCAAACAGGCTGCAACCTGGGTGCGAAGGGTCTGTTGAGATGTTGATGTCTGCATTCAACACTTCCCTTGCCGGGAACTGCAGGTCGCCCACAGGTATACGGCAGCCATGAACTACCTGAGCAGGTGCCACACTGACTCCTGGGCGCCACAGCCAGGTCGGGGGCACGTTGAGAGCGCTGATATGCCCCGGGAGTGCATAACGGACCTGACTGGGAGGCCATCATGGGCCACCATCCACGACAGGTCCCAACAAGTTTGTTTCGAGAGGGCGGGGTGGTTGACGTTGTGCCAAACTGTTGTGGGCTCGCCGAATGCGGGTCAGAGCACTGGACAAACCACTTCCCGCTGTACGACAGAGATCATAGATCTGTGACTTGTTAAAATGTCACTATTTTCTTGCTCTAATTTAAAGTTCCTCAAAAACTTTTTGGTGAAGAAATAAGAAGGTGGCGCGTTAAAAGACACAGGAATTCATTGGTCGATGGGTATTAGCTTTAGTTTCCGGAGGTATGTGTCACGTCTCGCCCTGCTCCACTATGTGTCTGTCTTGGTTTCTGTCTGTGTGCTCGCCCCTCCCCTCCTGTGTGCCCATGATCAGTGTGATTGTTCCCACCTGCCTCTCGTTACCTGTCGTGTATAAAAGTCCTGTCTGCCCCTCTCTCCCTGTCGGATCATTGGTTTTGGTCATTGGTTTTGGTCATTTGTTTTGGTTCCTGTCGTTCGGTGTGTCGTCCTGTCTTGGTGCCGTCATGTCCTGCTGTCTTCTTGTTCCACGTCCCGGTCAGTCAGTCAAGTTATTGTTTAAGTCATGTCAGTTTACCGAGTCTGTATTTTGAGTTGCTTCAATAAACCCTGGTCCAAGCTGCACTTGGTCGTCCTGCTCCATGCTCCACCACCCGACCGTGACAGTATGAGCCCATCCAGAATCGTGTCATTGCTTGGCTTTTCGATGCATTTGGTGTAACGAGCGCGCTTCGCAGGTGCAGGGCAACATATCTGCTTCCGAGGAAGAGTTTTCAGTTCGGGACTCCTTCTCCTCTGTTTTTTTTTCTTTTTCTTCATGGTGTCCCTCTTCAGTCCCTCTGACTTGGATTTCCAGGTGAAGTAAAAAATGGCTCGGTCCAATTCTAAAAGCAACTTACTTGCTGGGATGAAAACAGAACTGATTAGTAAAAGCAAGGGTAAAATCACCACTTTTATGGTTAAAATTCTCTCTTCTACGGTCAGCTCTCTTAATCCCCCAAACCCAAGAACAGACACTACACTTTATCTTAGCCAAAAGGCAGAGAAGCGATGGAGTATGCGAGTGAGGGACTCGCTTACAGGCTTCCCCGTCTACCCATTCTCACCAACGGTTTGTTAGAATAGGCCTCTTTGGCACATGTGATTAGCTAGGGAGCTTGAGCTATGCCATTATATCGCTGTAACACTTTTCTTGCTTTATTAGCTTTCTCTACTCTATGAAACCCTTTGCACATATGTAGAAGTCGCTCTCGGTTAAGATGACAAGGTCACACATTATCACACAGGCTAGGCAGTCGCCTCCTTGCAGGAAGGCGGCCAGAGTAGTATAAGAGCAGGAACCTTGGCGCTGGGAGAGGAACCTTCTTCTGCATCTCGCAGAAAGGGCTCCACAGCTGTGCATCAATCATTTTGGCATACATTAAATAGTTAAACTGTGAAGGCTTTCTCTTGGTAATTACTGTTAGCATATCGAGCATTAAAGATAAAGAACTGGGAACAAACCTAACAGGTTACAGTACGGAACAGAGTGCTGCTCTAATGGGCACTAAAAAATCGGCAAACTTGTCTGATGACTTATTTGTTCACTCTTCTTCACCCGCAGTAATGCATGTAGTAGTTCACGAGGCATGTATGTGTCCCCTTTGACCAGTCTCTATCCAAATACACAGTGTAGATACCTATTAAAATGGTAGACCCGATGAACATGAAAGGCAAAGATTGAGAATTTGCCAAGAACTTTCCAGGGTCATCATATGTACAACGGCTGCGCCAAAAGGAGTCAGGCCAGAAGAATAGAGCGGAACTAACACAAGATTTGAACGCACGCCTTAGTAGAGACTGAGAGCCTAAATCCAGCGCTTCAGCGACACTACCTACCAACTGCAGTTTCAACATTGAATTTTGTTGACATTTCTAATAAAATGTGAAAGTGGATAAAAAGTTGGTTTCTCCACCAGCATCCAGGTTAGTGCTGCCCGACTGAGCTTTGTTCATAATGTAATGAGTGACAGTCAGAATCCAGTTACGAGTTGGAACCGAATGCTTGTTAGCTGATTAGAGGACTTGATGAATTGCTAGCACTGAGCAGCAGAGTGGCGCAGCGGGAGCGTGCTGGGCCCATAACCCAGAGGTGGATAGATCAAAACCATCCTCTGCTGTTTGTCTGGTTTGGACCTTCTTTCAAGTCATGCTTTTGAGAAAAAATGTCGTGCGCATTATCTTTTCCACACGTTGGTTGTGCTGCACCTGGAGGCGGGGCTCGAAGGCGAGCGTCTGGTGGCCGGGCCTTCGCCCATGGGGCCCGGCCGGGCACAACCCGAAAAGGAAACGTTGGTCCCCCTTCCCATGGGCTCACCACCTGTGCGAGGGGCCAAAGGGGTCGAGTGCAGTGTGAGCTGGGCGGTGGCCAAAGGCAGGGACCTTGGCGGTCTGATCCCCGGCTGCAGAAGCTAGCTCTTGGGACATGGAATATCAAGTTCAAGTTCAAGTTTACTTTATTGTCAAAGATCTCTGTAACAGGGTTACCACAGAAGTTTGAAATTGCATTTTACCAGTCTCCAATGTGCAGATTAACTAAAAACATGCTGATAAACATGTGCAGTACTATACAATAAAATACTCTCTCTCACATTCACACGCACGCACACACACACACACGGTGTGTAATAAGAGTATTGACAATACAGACCCACACACACACACACATACATACACAGCAGCAGAAGTACAATCAGTGGTCATAGAAGTAAAGTGAAAAAGTGTATAACTGTATATAAGGTGCAAGAGTAAAGTGCCAAGTGGCATGGTGACTTTGGAATCTTCAAGTGGTTTTCCTCAGTGTGTTCATGAGTCTGATGGCTTGAGGAAAGAAGCTGTTACTCAGTCTGCTTGTGCGGGACCGCAGGTTGCGGTACCGCTTCCCTGATGGTAGAAAGGAGAACAGTCTGTGTGCAGGATGAGTAGTGTCTTTGATGATGTCCATTGCCCTCTTGGTACAGTGTGAAGTGTACAGTTCCTGAATGGCTGGAAGGGGTGACCTGATGATCTTTTCTGCTGTCCTCACCACCCTCTGCAGCGCCTTTTTGTCTGCAGCTAGGCAGCTGCCATGCCAAACAGAGACGCTGCTGGTCAGGATGCTCTCAATAGCACCTCTGTAGAAGGTGGTGAGAGCAGAGGTGGGGAGGTCGGCTCTTCTCATCCGTCTCAGGAAGTGGAGTCGTGTCTGCGCCTTCTTGACCAGTGCAGTGGTGTTGGTAGTCCATGAGAGGTCATCAGTGATGTGCACTCCCAGGAACTTTGTGCTTTTCACAGACTCTACTGCACTGCCGTTGATGATGAGTGGGATGTGTGTTGGTTGTTTCTTTCTGAAGTCCACAGTGATTTCTTTTGTTTTGTTTACGTTGAGAAGCAGATTGTTCCTATCACACCAGGTGATGAGTTGCTGTACCTCCTCTCTGTATGCTGAGTCATCGTTGTCTTTGATGAGGCCCACCACTGTTGTGTCATCTGCAAATTTGATGATGTGATTCGTTTCAAATCTGGCAGAGCAGTCGTGGGTCATCAGCGTGAACAGCAGGGGGGATAGCACACATCCTTGCGGCACCCCGGTGTTTATGACGGTGGTCGCTGAGGAGTTGCTTCCGACTCTGACTGTCTGCGGTCTGTTCGTTAGAAAGTCCAGCAGCCAGTTGCACAGTGGAGTGCTGACGCCTATTGTACTCAGCTTGTTCACCAGATGTTGGGGGATGACTGTGTTGAACGCAGAGCTGAAGTCAATGAACAGCATCCGCGCGTGACTGTTTTTGTTCTCCAGATGAGCCAGGCAGAGGTGGAGTGCTGTTGCTATGGCGTCATCAGTGGAGCGCTTGGGGCGGTAGGCAAATTGGTATGGGTCCAGAGTAGTGGGGAGGGTGGATGTTAAGTGGGTCTTCACCAGTCTCTCAAAGCACTTCATCATGATGGAAGTGAGTGCTATGGGTCTGTAGTCATTCAGTGATGATGCCGGTGACTTCTTGGGTAGTGGTACGATGGTGGTAGCTTTGAAAATTGCTGGTATGATGGCTTGGTTCAGAGAGGTGTTGTAGATGTCTGTGAGGACGTCAGTGAGTGAGTCTGCACAGTCTCTGAGCACGCGCCCGGGTATGTTGTCTGGACCTGCAGCTTTCCTGGGGTTCACCTTGAGTAGGGTCCTCTTCACGTCCGCTGGGTCCAGTTGAAGTGTTGTGCTGTCTGGGTGTACTGGGGTTTTTGTGGGTGTTGTGGTGTTGTTTTCTTCAAACCGGCTGAAGAAGGTGTTGAGAGAGTTGAGGAAGTCTATGTTGTCCTCACACGGTGGGGGGCATGGTTTGTAGTCTGTGACTGACTGGATGCCTTGCCACAGGCGTCTTGGGTCTTTTGTGTCAGTGAAGTGTGAGTTGATTTTTTGACCATATGCACGCTTGGCTACTCTCACGCCCCGGTGCAAGTTGGCCCTAGCAGTCTTGAGGGCCTCCTTGTCCCCAGACTTGAAAGCAGCGTTGCGTGCCCTCAGGAGCTCACGTACCTCCCTGGTGAACCAGGGTTTTTCGTTTGCTCTCACTGTAATGTCTTTGGTGACGGTTACATCTTCCACGCACTTTGTTATGTATCCAGTTACAGAGTCTGTGTATTCGGTGAGGTTGACGTCCTGGTTGGTGGTGGCCGCCTCCCTGAAGACAGACCAGTCTGTGCGTTCAAAACAGTCCTGTAGAGCTGCTGTGGAGCCCTCTGGCCAGGCCCTGATCTGCTTCACAGTTGGTTTGCTTCTCGTCAACAGAGGTCTGTAGGCTGGAATTAGCATAACAGAGAGATGGTCTGATGAACCCAGGTGGGGGTGGGGAACCGCCCTGAAGGCCTGTCTGATGTTTGTGTAGACCTGGTCAAGTGTGTTTTCTCCCCTTGTTGCAAAGTTCACACACTTGTGGAAGTGTGGCATTACTGTTTTCAATTTGGCCTGGTTGAAATCGCCAGCGATTATGCAGACCAAGTCCGGGTGTGTGTTCTGTAGTGTACTCACAGACTTGTACAGTATGGAGAGTGCGTCCTTTGTGTTAGCGCTGGGGGGGACGTAAACAGCTGTGATGTTGACGGTATTGAATTCACGTGGTAGGTAGAATGGACCGCAGTTGAGGGTTAAAAACTCAATGTTCTCTGAGCAGTGACTTGTAGTAACGACAGCGTTTGTACACCAGTTGTTGTTAATGTAAATGCACACACCACCTCCTCGAGATTTACCCGTGCTGGCGTGGTTTCTGTCCGCGCGGAAAGTTGTAAACCCATCCAGTTTAATGGCGCTGTCCGGAACGTTGTTGTGAAGCCACGTCTCTGTGAGGATGACTGCGTTGCATTCTCTCACCTTTCGTTCTGTAGTTAAGTCCAGCTTGAGATAGTCCATTTTATTTTCCAACGACCGCACGTTTGAAAGGAGAATAGATGGAAGTGCTGTTTTGTGAGGGTTTCTCTTTAGTCGGTGTGTGATGCCGGCTCGGGAACCTCGCCTTCTCCTCCGGCGTGTGCTCAGACTCCACTCCACTGCTTCCAGTGTCGGCTGGTGGGGGAGGGGGAGCCCGCTGCCTCGGAGGTTCCTTTGTCTCGGGACATTATTCCAAGACCGCGAAGAGTTTCACGATCCATGGCAAAGTTAACTCCGGATATATCCTTTGTGCAGTTGTTGCTTCTAAGTCCCAATAGTGTACTTCTGTCGTATGCGATTCTCGGAGACGATTTGGACGGTACATTTAACACAAAACACACATTTTTATCGGGAGCCGGCTTGGCCGCAGCCTCACAGGGCGCCGCCATCTTTGATCAACCTCATCTTTGAATATCACCTCTCTGGCTGGAAAGGAGCCCGAGCTGGTGTGCGAGGCAGAACAATTCTGACTAGATATAGTCGGACTAGCCTCCACGCACAGTTTGGGTTCCGGTAGAAGCCCTCTCGAGAGGGGCTAGACTCTCTTCCACTCTGGAGTTGCCCACGGTGAGATGTGTCGAGCAGATGTGGTGGGTATACTTATTGCCCCCCCGGCTGGGCGTCTGCACATTGGGGTTCACCCCGGTGAACGAGAGGGTAGCTTCCCTCCGCCTTCAGGTGGGGGGGACGGGTCCTGACTGTTGTTTGTGTCTATGCCCACCCTTCTTGGAGTCCCTGGAGGAAGTGCTGGAGAGCGCTCCTTCTGGGGACTCCATCGTTCTACTGGGTGACTTCAATGCTCACGTGGGCAATGGCACCAGGACTTTGTAGTTGTGTCATCAGATTTGCGGCCGCATGTTTTGGACACTCGGGAGAAAAGAGGGGCGGAGCTGTCAACTGATCACCACCTGGTGGTGGGTTGGCTCCGATGGTGGGGGAAGATGCTGGTCCGACCTGGCAGACCCAAACACTCTGTGAGGGTCTGCTGGGAACGTCTGGCAGAATCTCCTGTCAGGAAGAGCTTCAACTCCCACCTCCGGCAGAGCTTTTCCCACGTCCCGGGGGAGGCGGGGGTCATTGAATTTATATAACTCGACCTCTACGTTTTAAGCTTGATGAGCCAAAATATCAGATCTTGCTCTTGTTTCCTACCGTTTTAGCCTATTTGTTTTATCCAAATCTGTTCAATCTCTGATTATAATCTGTAGCCCTACGTATTTTTCAAATTTTTATTTATTTATTTATCAAATCTCCTCAGTTCTGTCAAACTCAGTGCACAATGAACCTCCCTTCCACTTTGAACCAAGCTTCACCAAATTTGGGAACGCCGTAGCAAGGAGTGCGATTTGGTTGTCGGACACTCCAAGTCCATATCTTTTTGCCGCACTTCACCCTCTCAAGTTGGTGTTCTTTTGTTGTTGCTTCAGAGCGACCCCATCCATCACTCTTGAATGAGTCCATTGTTCAAATGAGTCAATTTTCATCATTGTGAGTTCCTCCGCTTTTCACTGTCTTTTCTCGTCCCCGAGGATGTTGTCTGTCCTCCGGAGTGTACTTGTCCTCCTCCAAGCACAACAGCAGTCTTTTCTTGTCCTTCGCCAAAGGTCAAAGGTGCTTCAGAGCCAGGCACCATTTTGTAGTTGTTCACGGCTGCAGGCGAAGTCTCGGATTGGGTTTCAGGGACTCTGACACTGACAATGACAGGCTGGGACATCAAACTTGTAAGACTATTTCCAAATGTAGCTGCTTCCATCAATTTGCTGGTAACGTTTATTTACCAAACTTCAAATTCTCCTAATAACAGCGGTCTCGGTTTTATATCGTAAATCCTGCAACTCATCCTATTTTTGAGCTACATTTTATCTATAGTTCCAATTTAATTGGACAGTATGTTGTCTTCAGTATCATTATTGAAAATCAACTCATCGAGGTCTGCTTTCCACATCAAGCCCTGATCTGTATGTCTTGACCTCTCACATGTTATTGTCATGCTTGCTCAAAAATGTGACTTAGAGTATGGTGCTGTGAATTCTCAATCTCCCCAATGAAATTGGATCCCACCTCGTAGTTCTTATCGTTCTCATGTTCCTGTTAGCCTGCAATTGTCCAAATCAAAAATGTTTTCTTTTAACTGTCTTTCTTTTGAACCTCTAAATCTCTCGTGTTGCTAACCTATCTACACCAGAACAAAAAAATTACCACAATATAACACCAAATGTATTCGAAAATTCATTGTCATAACGTGTTGTATTATTACTATCTTCCACTATCTGTCCTACTCACTCCCCCCTTTTTGAGGCTTGGCAACGCCCATGCCTCACACCTTGACAAACTTTTTGGGAGAATGCGTTCTTTACTACATACGATTCCATCATCATTTAAGTTGACTTTCTTTCCAAAACGCTTCTCAATTTCTCAGTTCACACATCTTCTGCATGTGTTACTGGTTCTCCAGTTTTTTTTCTTCTAGTTAATTATCAATCCAAAAGCTATGTGTTTCTTTCTAACATTCAACCTGCTCAAAATCACTCTTTCATCGAAGTCGCTCTACTAATTTTCTATAGTAGTCGCCAACGACTTCAACCATTCAACCTGTAATTTCTTTTCATTCAGGCTATCATTCATCAATGTTCATTTGCATCTCACACGCAGTCTCCAAAAAGGAGTCTTTCTATCACATTGGTCCCAATTCATCCAAGCTCACCACACAACATTCATATATCATTTTCAACTCAGGTTTCCTGGTAGAATAATCCACCAATTCAAAAAAACTTAACTAAAACAAACAATTGGCAAATTAATCTGAATTTTTTCTTTGTTTTTACATTTGAAGAACTCAATCTCTCAGATTTAGCTTGCATTTAGAATTTTGTATAATCTTATAACACAACCAATCAATTATTCCTATTAAATGTAGCATTGCAAAATCTTAAATTCACAATTTAGCTTCTCCCAATTCCTGAAAGCATGTTCTGTTGTTTTGTTAACTCCGAATTTCTCATGAGGGCTTGACACTAACATGCACTAGTGTGGATTAGTTTCTGTTCGCAAACAGATTTCTCTCTTTTTCTTTCATTTTTATCTGTCAAAATTGTTTCTGTTCTGCGGTGTAAATTGAATAGACCACAGTCTAGCAAATTTTTTTATACTAAAACTTTAGCCAATGTTCATCATTTTAACGTATACGCACACACATGCACAGCTCTCGCATGCAAAAGGTAGTTCCCAGCACCAATGATTCGTCACAGGCTGGCCATTTCCTGTGGTCGATCATGAGCTGGTCCCTCCCATGCACACGAGGACAGCACATTCTACTTTTATTTATTTATCTTCTAGAAGCAAGTTGCATTTCTTTACCACTTGATTTGCATATTTTAACTTCAGTGTAACACAATTTGATCCCTATTCATTTGTAATTGGGCCTACAAACAGCATTGTCATACTTCTTGTGTGGACAGGGGCTCTAACAATCTAAAACGATTTTTGATAACCTGACAATGACATGTTTTGCTGTCATATGGGAGAGGTTTCAGATCTTTTAAATTTCGATACATGATTTGCATAGGACCGGAAACTCCTCTTGCCCCTTGCTTGAGCCGCGGCTTGAGCTGCGGCCTTGCACCTGCTCACAGGGGCCTTATTGTCTCCTGGTCTGACAAACACTTGTGACCGCATCAGTTTTCATCTTTCTAGCTTTTGTCTCTTGAATTCGTTCTCATCTCTTTGTGAAGATTTCAACCACACTCTAGCACTTCTACCACTTCAGCATGTATTACATACAATTAAGAAATCTACTTGCCATGAACTTCTCGTTTTAAAGAAGAGCAGAGCAAGAGATTTACCGTTCTTATTTCCCATCTTAATTTTAGTAGCTTAAGGTTTTACAATTTTTTTTTTTCAATTTTTTTTCTTTGAGGATCCTCAATGCAGGTTTAAATTGACCTTTCGACAGATTACTAGCCTGTTTTATTGCCGTGGATCAACGCTAGAACTGCTTCTTAGTCAATTTATCCTACCAGTCACACACTCAATCACACAAGTTATCCCTGCCTACGCGAAGTCCTCCTTTCAAAAAAAAAAAAGAGCTGCTTCATCCAGTGAGGGGACTCTACAACACCCCCCACCTTCCCTGGGAACTAAAGACAAAAGTCCTTGTCCCCAGCCCTGCCAACGCGAAGTCCTCCTTTTTTTTAAAAAAAGGAGCTGCTTCATCCAGTGAGGGGACTCTACAACACCCCCCACCTTCCCTGGGAACTAAAGACAAAAGTCCTTGTCCCCAGCCCTGCCAACGCGAGGTTGTACTCCCTAGAACAGTGGTCGTCAAATAATGATTCACGGAGGTACTGAGATTTTAAAACAGTTTGAGAACCACTGCTCCAAAAGAGACACCTCATCCAGAGGGGGACTCTACAACACCCCCTCCTTCCACAAAACTTATTCCTGTGCACTTCTTCCTTTTTACGCGTTTCACAAGCAACAACACAATCACACAACTTCAGGCCTTTAACTTACTTGTCCCCTGGTTCGTTGCACTGCCGGGTCCCGTCAATCCACCTCTGTCAGACGAAGGCAGACCTAAGATGCTGGCCCAGCGAAGAATTCTCTTCCCAGGACTTTCTCTTCCAGGTCCTCCTAATGGACGCTGGCTTGTCGACAATGCAGCACGTCCTCCTTCGCCGGTCAGATGGTGGGTATGAGGATCCCGGGTTTCGGCACCAAAATGTTAGAGATTTGCTCACTCCAACTTATTTTGCAAGAACCACACAGGAGACAAGGCAAGTTCTTTTAGACACCTGCAGGTGGAGAGATCACTCGCTTCAGGAATGAAATCTGCCCTCCTTCCTGCACGTGGATATTTATTAAGAGAAACAGAGTGGGGGTATGGGTAGGCTGGCTAAAGCCCTTGTCCTCTAGTCTAAACATGTCAGGGGATGTTTTACGACCTTGAGATAAGGAGGACAAGGTAAGGTATTTATTACCTGTTGCATTCCAACATAATCCTACGATAAAGATAACCTGGAAAACCCTAACACTAGTGCTGTGTTGCATTGGTGTGTGCATGAGGAGGCGGAGCTTCGCTACCGCCAGCTGACGCAAGAATATCAAGCGCTGCAACGAGCCTACGCGCTTCTCGCCCAGACCAGCGGAGGGGACTACGACGCCGAGAAGGAAATCAAGGTGGCGCCCCTTCCCGCAACCCCCGGCCGGGTCGCAGCCTCCCCGTTCTCACCCAGCCTCGGGTGTTCTCTGGTCTGAAAGGAGGAGGAGGAGCCTCCCTCCTCCTCCTTTCAGACCAGAGAAAAGCTGATGGTAGAAATGGGTCACTATCAAAGCAGAGTAGCAGATCTGGAGTCAGCGCTGACGCAACAAGGACAGGTAAGCTCATCAATGAGCACACCTTTTTCTCAGACAAAATAGCTACATTCTTCAGTCACTCATTCGTCTGGCATTACTGGACCAACCCCCCCCCCCCCCCCCCCCCCTGAACGTGGCTGGGAAAATGCGGAGAAAAGCAAATGTCATTTTCCAGTCAACCAAAGAATTTGTGGATGAAAATGACACAACATTCCAAAGCTGTCCACGCGTTTGTCTCTTCTAGAATGTCAAGTGGGTGGAGGAGAAGCAGCTGCTGCGTCAGAGCAATCAGCAGTTGGCCGAAAAGGTGACGGAAAGAAAGGCGCTGGGCGGAGTCGCTTGGCGTCACACCCGTCGGGAAGCCCCGCAGATGAGGTCTGACTGTCTTTTCAGGTCAGGCGGATGGAGGCGGAAGAAGCGCGTCTGAAAGAGCACATCCAGGATATCCGAGACCAAAACGAACTGCTTGAGTTCCGCATCCTGGAGCTGGAGGTGGGAAGACTCGCACAAGCGTGTTGAGGCCAGAGATGTGACAGACGGACGGACGGACGGATGCATGCCTCTGCCTTTCAGGAGAGGGAATGGCGCTCCCCCGTCTTGAAGTTTCTGCAAGTCCGTTTCCCAGACAGCCTCAGCCCTTTGCAGATCTACTGCGAGGCCGAGGGCGTGAGCGTACGTAAGGCATCCCTCGCAACCCTAACCTTAACCCGAGGTCCCAGAACACCTTACATTGCTCCTTGCGCCTTTCCCCCGGACATCGTCATCAGTGATCTGATGAAGAAGCTGGACATCCTGGGCGATAACGCCGTAAGTGTATGTCGAACTCCTTATGTTCGCACTCCACGAGACTCGGCGGCTCAAATGTGACTTTTGGAAGGCTTTGCGCTGAAAGAAGCTTGTTGACGCTGTGCCTTTGGGCTCTGGAAGAATCTCACCAACGAGGAGCAGGTGGTCGTGATTCACGCCAGGACCCTTCTCACCCTAGCCGAGAAGGTAACGGGCACGTCCACGCACGCTCTCGCATTCTGCTTATGTGACAGCAGCCTTTCCTCAGTGGTTAGAATACATCAAAGTGACCAAGTCAGCACTTCAACAGTAGATGTTGGACATTGAAAGTGAGAAGGTAGACAGACACGCGACATCAGCCAAGGGGAACTCCGGCAATGTGCCCCAACAATTCTGACCTTGAGCTGTGCTAGGATATGTTCTGTAAGCAGAAGGGCTACCTGGATGAAGAGTTGGACTTCAGGAAGCGTTCCATGGACCAGGCTCATAAGGTAAGCCGCCCTCAAATCTCCCGCTGGACCACTGATGGACGAGGATTGCGGCCCAGAGGATCCTGGAGCTAGAGGCCATATTGTACGAGGCGCTACCGCAGCGGGACTGGCCCGCCACGGACGGCGAAAAAGCCAGCCACGCT
Source organism: Syngnathus scovelli (assembly GCF_024217435.2). Taxonomy (NCBI): domain Eukaryota; kingdom Metazoa; phylum Chordata; class Actinopteri; order Syngnathiformes; family Syngnathidae; genus Syngnathus; species Syngnathus scovelli. Next base: position 1,132,602 of record NW_026061342.1, on the reverse strand, counting down.
GGCGTGAATGACGTGCTGACGGCGGATCAGAGAGAAGAGCTTAGGAGCGCCGTGGACCAATGGAAGCGAGCCCTGATGTGCGAGTTGAGGGAGCGCGACGCTTGCATCCTCCAAGAGAGAATGGATCTGCTGCACAGCGCGCAACAGGTAAGGGCCCAAAGCCAGCCCGGCACTTACTTGCACGCTTACTGGCTTTTGAAGGCCGCTTTCCATTTCTCCGTCCTAGAGGAACAAAGAGCTGAAAGAATTCATCGAAGCTCAGAAGAGACAAATCAAACAATTGGAGGAGAAGTTTCTGTTTCTCTTTCTATTCTTCTCCTTGGCCTTCATTCTGTGGCCCTAACACCAGCTGGTGAGTGAGCTCCAGCGGCACCGCACTCGACACTTCCGATACACCGCCAGCCGGTCTCAGACGTTGGCAGACGCTCCGATGCCGACGTATACCCCCCGCCACAGTGACAGAGGCACCGCGTCACACCGGCGCTCATCCAATCAGAAGGCAGGAAAGGCAAATTCACATGCAGGGCACTCTTGAACCAGAAGAGAGCGCCACAAAAAACGGTTGTTGCCCCAAACGCGCACTAAAAAGGGTCAGAATAACAAGAGTCCCACCGGCCAGCCGGGGCCACCCGTCCATCCATTTCTTCAGGGGGGAAAAAAATTGGAGTCACCGGTGAGTACATTTTGCATTTAGCTCTGCTTTTCTGCTTCTGTCTTCAAGTGTGTGGCATCCTGCGACCAAAGATTCAGCCAACCCCAAAGCGGTTGACCTCAACGTCCCACCACCATGCCGACCAGAGCAGGTGACGTGATGCTTTGGACATCCTTCCGTCTCAGATGCCCAAAAGTACTCTTTGCCACATCTGCGGCAATACGGTGTCTTTTCAAAGGTGCAAATAAATCCAGCGTGGGCGGAACACACACGTCTTCGTTTTTTCCCGCTTTGTTTGTGGGGGGGGGGTTGTGCGTGTTGGCTTCACTTGAGTTCAATTTGGTATTTTGGTCAAAAGCGCATGTGGTGAAATTCCACAAAGTAGGATGGGCAATCACATTCCAGTAAACTATTAGTGTCAATTGGGCTCTCGAAATGGCAGGGAAAAGATGCACAGCAAAACGGAAATATGTAGATGAACACAGGACGTTTTTATCAGAGTGGGAAAGTTTCTATTTTTTGTTGAACGTGATGGCAAACCATTCTGCCTGATACGTTAGACCTCAGCGCATTTCAAAGATTCAAATCTTCAGCGCCATGCACTTCAGCTCACTCCATGGCTAACATTGATCAGGCGTCGAACCCGCAACATCATGCTTAAGAGGTGGACATGCTAACCAGTGCGCCATTATGTCAACGCATAATAACTAAGTCTACTGATCAAAACAGCGGTTACTATATGACGTCGCTACGTCGTGGTCAAGTGACGCAGACAAGACATCAATGGACGGACCTTCCTCCGAAATTAGAATCCGTGGGCAGAGTTAACTTGTTTAAAAGGGAGTGGGCAGAAGAAATATTTAATTTATTTAAATCTATTTTGAGTGCACACCATTATGCCAATGCATAACAACTGTAAATCTACTAAATGGAATGTCTGCTGTACGCGCACTTGCTCCTTTTTTTTCTGCTCCTCTTACTTATTTATTTATTGTTGTGTTATTTATTCATTATTTATTCAGCACGCTTTTGTTATACTTGTTTACTTGTTTGTCTGTTGTGAGCCATGTCTTGTCACCGTGGGATAGGGGGGAACGAAATTTCGGTTTCTTTATGTGTCTTTGGCATGTGGAGAAATTGACAATAAAGCTGACTTTGACTTTGACTTTGAAAACAAAACAGCGGTTGCTATATGACATCTGCCACGTTGCGGTCACGTGACAGACGTGACGTCGATGGGCGAAACTTCCGCCGGAATTCAAATCCGCGGGGAGAGTTAACTTGTTTAAAAGGGAGTGGGCAGAAGAATTATTTAATTTATTCAAATCCATTTGGAGTGTGCGCCATTATGTCAATGCATAACAACTGTAAGTCTACTAAACAAAACAGCGGTTGCTATATGACGTCTGCCACGTCGTGGTCACGTGACGCGGACGTGACGTCGACGCCTACTTTACATCCCACCGATCACAGGACCCCTCGGCTGCATAACCGCGCCCCCTTCCCAACCAATCGGATTTGCTATACGCGAAAACGACGCCAATGGGCGGGCTCTTCCGCCAGAATTTAAATCCGTGGGCGTGGCTCGCAACAGGAAGTAGGAAAATGTTGACAAAGACACAGCGGATGGTAACATACGACTAACGAGAGAAATATTTTTATTTTCTGCTTGCAACTGGACCGTCCAGAGTGTACACGGTAAGTACAACTCATCGTTTTTAAAAAGAAGTACTTTTGTTGCCCTGAAAAGCGAGTGAGTGTGGCGTTTGGGGGGAACGTCGAATTTCGACGATTATTTCGACTGGTCAACGGTTGTAAATGATTGCGTTGATTAAACACTTTATTTAACTCTACTCTTAACTTTGCCGTTTCAGATATGCGGGTATTACACCGCGGAAATGACGTCAATAGGCTGAACTGTCACCAAAATTCAAATCTGTGGGCGCAATGGCCTTGAGCGAGACAACGGATACAAACACGACGACTATCAACAGAAATATCTTTATTTTCTGCTTGCAAGTGGACCGTCTAGAGCACATATGTCAGAGTCAAGGCCCGCGGGCCACATCCGGCCCGCGAGAAGGTTTTGTACGGCCCCTGGGATGATCTTGATTTATTATTAGAACCGGCCCGCAGACCGCAGCAAGCCGGCAGCCCGCAGATCTTTCACACGCACCAATACTACATTTCCCACAATGCAACGGTGAAGCACCGAGCAGTAGGCTGCTTGATTTCAGTGTTTATTAGCAAAGCAGTCGTCAGCTGTAAAAACTGTAAAATTAACCCTCAGATACCGGGGGTTTCAAACAAGGTGGGAGTCGGAGTATATGTTCGCGGAGGTAGCTGGAAAATCTGTGTGTCTTCTGTGTGGAGAAAGTGTGGCGGTACTGAAAGAGTATTATCTGAGACATTATGAAACGAAACACGCGGACAAAAACAAGAATATAGACATGGAACAAAGGCTACAGAAGGCCGAGGAATTAAAACGAGGCCTCAAATCTCGACAGGCTCTGTTCGAAAAAGCCAAAACACAAGGCTAGGCTGCTGTCAAGGCCAGTTTTATTTTGGCAGAAGAGATCGCTAAATTAGCCCGGCCATTTAAGGAGGGGGATTTCATCAAAAACTGTCTGATTAAAGTTTGTGTTTTTACTCAGTTCAAGTTTAAAAGTTAAAGTTTAATATTTTTTTCACTGCATGTTACTTATCCTTGAGGAAAGTGTTGTTTTTGATTAACAGATTTCTGCACTTTATTTTACTGTATTTCAATCCAATTATATTTTTAAAATATTTCAGTTGAGTGGATAATAGAACATTGCTATTGTTTTTTTCTTTGAAGTAAATTTAGCTCACTTTTGCTAAAATAGAAAATATAGGTTACTGGTGGTGCCTTGAATAATACAGGTTTCTTTCATTTAATGTTCATGTTATGGGGATTTTTATATAAAGGAAATTTGTCTTTTCTGTCTGTTGAAAATTAAAGATTATTGACAAAGCCATAAGAAAATATTGCTTTATTTATCTGATCATATTGGAATATATTTGTTAGGTTTTCAGTAGGTTCAATTAGGTTCACTAGACTACATGCGTCATTTAAAAAAAAAATCAATGAACATTCGATCAGTCCGGCCCTCGGCTTGTAGCTAAATTTTTTATTGGGCCCTCCGTCCATTTGACTTTGACACCCCTGGTCTAGAGCGTACACGGTAAGTACAACTCATTGTGTTTAAAAATATTTACGTTTGTGTAGTTTGCGTTGCGTTACATCTGTGAATGTTGGTTGAGGCTAAATGTTAATGTTTAATTTCCTTCCTTTAGGTTCCACGGTGTTTGTTGGCTGTAAGTTTTCCACTGCAAGAAGAGGCTCGTATCATTGACCAGGAGCGAGCTACAAGTATCATTGACCAGGAGCGAGCTACAATGGTGAGTAGCCATAACATTCATGTTAAACACTTCCTATTTCATGTCTAACAGTACTTGATTTAACAAATAACCATAAATAAATACAGTGTGGGCACTGAAGTTAACATATGTGATTATACTGCCTAATCCGTCACCGAGTATATTGTTGCAAAGTAATATAAGATCCAAAGTTGTAATTCAGAATAGTTTTCAAAAGAAGGCCATTAGAATTATATACAAGTCTGATTACCCTGAACATAATAACAAGCTATTAATTAAATCACAAATTCTTCAACTCAAAGATTTGGTAGATTATCAGACAAATAATGTCTAACAGTAATTGATTTAACACATCACGATAAGTAGATTGAGTGTGGGCACTCTCAAGTTAACATATGTGATTATACTGCCTAATCTGTTACAGAGTATGTTGTTGCCAAGTAATGTAGAATAGATCCAAAGTAGTAATCCAGAATAGTTTTGAAAAGGCCATTAGAATAATAAACAAATCTGATTACCTTGAACATAGTAACAAGCTAAGTGTTTAATATGTCCTATGAAGTCAAAATTGGGCACCATCATGTGGTGAAATTTGGAATTGCATCACATCCAATTTTGCCTGGGAACAAACAGATTAAATAAATCTTAGTTTTGAATAAGCCACTCCTTCTCAAACAAGTAAACTCTGCCCATTTTGCGCAGTAGATGTTCTGTTAATATCTAGTATTTATACAAAGTCATAATTTAAATTGCTTTCAACCTTCATTCATCGGTTCAACCAACATTACTCGCTCTTATTACCAATTTGTATCGATTTAACTAAGCGTTTAATACTTCCTATGAGGTCTCAAGTCAAGATTTGGCAAAATACAATTTCAGCAAATCCAATTTTGCCAGGGAACAAAAATAGATTAAATAAACTAAATAAGTCTTCTTCCCATTAAATACATCAGAAAAGTTTGTCTTGTAACCAGTCCTCTTCAAACAAGTAAAGTCTGCCCATTTTGTGCCGTAGATTTTGTGTCTATGCCTAGTATTTATACAAAATCGTAATTTAAACGACTTCTTTCCTTCATTCACTTTGGAAATTTGGAATTGCAGCAAATCGAATTTTGCCAGGGAACAAAAATAGATCAATTAAACTAAATAAGTCTTCTTCCCATTGAATAAATTAAAGAAGTCTGTCTTGTAACGAGTCATTTTCAAACAAGTAAAGTCTGCCCATTTTGTGCCGTAGATTTTGTGTTTATGCCTAGTATTTATACAAAATCATAATTTAAAGGATTTCATTCCTTCATTCACTTTGGAAATTTGGAATTGCAGCACATCAAATTTTGCCTGGGAAGAAAAGTAGATTAAATAAATTTAATAAGTCTTACTACTTCCCATTAAATAAATTAAATATGTCTTACTTGTTCCCACTCCTTTTCAAAAAAGTAGTTTAAAACGAGGGCCCTTCACTCAACCTTTAACCCTATTTATTCACCTTCTAGGCTAAGTGTTAAAGGCTAAATGTTAAAGGCTAAGTGTTAGAGGCTAAGTGCCAGAGGCTAGGCGCCAGAGGCGAGTTTTTGTGGGCTGAAGTTTTAGTAGGGTTAGTGTGAATACAATCCAAAAGAATACAACAGAATACAATACAATACAATATAATACATAGATTAAATTCAATAGCTCTTACTACTTCCCATTAAATAAATTAAATACGTCTTACTTGTTCCCAATCCTTTTCAAAAAAGTTGTTTAAAACAAGGGCCCTTCACTCAACCTTTAACCTCAACCCCGCACGTCACATTGTGTTGTATCTGTGAATGTTGGTTGTGGCCAAATGATAGTTTTCTTTCATTCGTTTAGGTTCCACGGTGTTTGTTGGCTATATGTTTTCCACTGTCAGAAGGATGAAAATACAAAGTACAACGCTTGGACGTGGGCAAAGACGTCACCGGTGAGTCCTTCCTGTTAAGGATCGGACAGTACAGCCAAGTGCGGGACGACGGACTTTATTGGAAGGGGATGAGGGGAACAGCCGGCGCTGGAGCGGCGATCGGGCTGGAGAGGACAAACGGTTCTGCGGGGGTTTCGAATAGTCAAGCGAGTCAAGTTTCTCCGGGACTGATGAGCGAAGCAGCATCAAGGGACAGACTGGCACTCGGTTCTGCGCTTGCGGCGCTGATATAGCGCTGTCCATGAATCCGTGGCAGGTGACGGTGATTCCACTGACAGGGGGGGCGTGGTCCCGTCGCAGGTGGCACCAACACGTGACAGAACCCCCCCCACAAGGGACGGCTCCCGACGTCCCCAGGAACCGAAAACAACAAAACAACAACAACAAAAAAAAAGGAAGGCAATACCCCGGGCGGCCAGGTGGAGGGGTCAGCACCCCGCTGAAACGTCCGACACCTCGCCAGACGCAGGCTCGACGGGCGCGGGGGCAGAAGAACCCGGTACCGGTGGGCAAGACCTCCCCGGACCCTCACCCCTGGTCCCCTCGTCCCTCCTCGGGCGCCCGCGCCGAGGACCCGGTTGGTCCGGATGACAGCGATGGAACTCCGTGATGAGCGAACGGTCGAGTATCCAGCGGCTCGGAACCCAGGAGCGGTGCGCGTCGTCATAACCCTCCCAGTCCACGAGATATTGTAGGCCCCGACCACGCCGCCGCGATCGGAGCAGGGAGCGGACAGCGTAAGCTGGGCCCCCATCGACGAGCTGGGGCGGCGGCGGCGGAACGGGCGCCGGCGCCAACGCGCTCTCATGGATGGGCCGCACACGGGACACGTGGAACGTGGGATGAACCTTCATGGAGTCTGGAAGGAGCAGACGGACTGCGGCCGGGCCAATCACCTTCTGGATAGGGAACGGTCCAACAAAGCGGGGCGCCAGTTTGCGGGATCCCGCTCGCAGCGGCAAATCCCGCGTCGAGAGCCACACACGCTGCCCCACTCTGTACTCCGGAGCCGGCGTCCGGTGCTTGTTCGCCTGGCGGGCGTAGCCTGAAACAGAGCGGAGAAGAGTGACCCGGCCCCTTGCCCAGGCACGATGACAACGGCGGACACAAGCCTGGGCCGACGGGCACGCCGCACCACGCTCCTGGTGGGCGAACAAGGGTGGCTGGTACCCGAAGACGCAGTGGAAAGGCGAAAGTCCCGTGGCCGAGGTGGGAAGGGAATTGTGAGCATACTCTACCCAGGAAAGCTGTTGAACCCACCCGCGCTGGTCCCCGGCGGCCATGCATCGGAGAGCCCTGCCCAGTTCCTGGTTCAGGCGCTCCGCTTGACCGTTGGACTGAGGGTGAAACCCCGAGGAGAGGCTGGCCGTGGCGCCGAGGAGTCGGCAGAACTCCATCCAGAAGGTGGACGCGAATTGAGGTCCTCGGTCTGACACGATGTCTTGTGGAAGACCGTGGTGACGAAACACCTCCCGCACCATGATGGACGCCGTCTGCTTCGCAGATGGGAGCTTAGGCAGAGGGATGAAATGTGTCATCTTGCTAAAACGGTCTACCACCGTGAGGACCACCGTGTTTCCCTCTGAGGGGGGGAGGCCTGTGACAAAGTCAATTGACAGGTGAGACCAGGGACGCTGGCGAACCGGCAAGGGTTGAAGCAGCCCGGCCGGAGGACGAGTAGACGTCTTGTAGCGGTTACAGATTGAGCAGGCTCTGACGTAATCGCTGGTGTCCACTTGCCAGGTGGGCCACCAGAAACGCTGAGCCACCACGTACCTCGTGCGTGCAGCGCCGGGATGACAGGCCAGGCGTGAGTCGTGCGCCCATTGCAGCACGGCCGATCGCAGGCCTTCAGGGACGAACAGGCGACCCTCCGGGCAGTTGCTGGGGCCGGGTTGATCGCGTGATGCGGTTTCCACTTGGCGTTCGATCTCCCATGTGAGAGCCGCCACCCGAACCGAGCTCGGGAGGATAGTGGGAGGCGGACCCTGTCCCTCCTCCCCACCAGGAAACAAACGCGACAGGGCGTCCGCCTTCGCGTTACGGGAACCCGGTCTGTAGGAAAGAGAGAACTCAAACCGGTCAAAGAACAGAGCCCACCGTGCTTGTCTCGCGTTCAGTCTCTTGGCCGATCTCAGATACTCCAAGTTGCGGTGGTCGGTCCAGACAATGAACGGAGTGGTGGCGCCCTCCAGCCAATGTCGCCACTCCTCCAAAGCCAACTTGACGGCGAGGAGCTCACGATTACCGATGTCATACTTCCTTTCTGAGGCTGACAAACGGCGAGAAAAGAAGGCACACGGATGGAGACGATCGTCTTGGCGGCTACGTTGAGACAACACCGCCCCGACACCCACGTCCGAGGCGTCCACTTCGACCACGAACTGTCTGTCGGGATCGGGAACTCTGAGGATGGGAGCGGATGTGAACCTCCTCTTAAGCTCCTGAAATGCCTGTTCCGCCCGTTCTGTCCATTTGTATGGGGAGGCGGGGCTGGTAAGGGCGGTGAGTGGCGCGGCCACCGTGCTGTATCCACGGATAAAACGTCGCTAAAAGTTCGCGAAACCTAAGAATTGTTGCAGCCGCTTGCGTGTCTCGGGAACAGGCCATGACGTGACCGCCTCCACCTTCCCAGGGTCCATTTTGATGGATCCCTCACGCACCACGTAGCCGAGGAATTTGACAGAGGAGGCGTGGAACTCGCACTTCTCTGCCTTCACGTAGAGCGAATTCTCTAGGAGGCGTCGCAGCACCGCCCAAACATGCTTGATGTGCTCAGGAAGCGAGCGGGAGAAGATGAGGATGTCGTCCAAATAAACGAACACAAATTTGTCCAGCATGTCTCGTAACACGTCGTTTATCAGGGACTGGAAAACTGCTGGGGCGTTGGTGAGCCCAAACGGAACCACCAAGTACTCATAGTGTCCGCTCGGGGTGTTGAAAGCCGTCTTCCACTCGTCTCCCTCCCGGATGCGGATCAGGTGGTAGGCGTTGCGAAGATCCAGCTTTGTGAAGATGGTGGCACCCTGAAGGCTCTCAAAGGCGGAAGAAAGAAGAGGCAGAGGGTATCGGTTCTTTACGGTGATCTCGTTTATTCCCCGGTAGTCGATACACGGGCGGAGCGTGCCCTCCTTCTTCTTCACGAAGAAAAACCCCGCTCCCGCAGGTGAAGAGGACGGCCGTATGATACCGGCTGCCAGGGACTCCCGGATGTATTCCTCCATAGCCCGGCGCTCAGGAGCGGACAGGGAGTAGACGCGTCCCTTGGGAGGGAAGGTGCCGGGCAACAGGTCGATGGCGCAATCGTAGGACCGGTGTGGAGGAAGAGAAGCGGCCCTGGCTTTACTAAAAACCTCCTTGAGTTCGTGATAAACTGCTGGGACATTGGAGATGTCGGGACTGTACCTGGGCAGGGCTCTGCCGAGTGGGCTGGTGGCCGCCTTCAGGCACACTCGATGGCAGCGTTCGCTCCACTGCCGTACCACCCCCACCTCCCAGTCCAGCACCGGGTTGTGCTGCCGCAACCAAGGGTGCCCCAGGATGAGCTGCTGTCCTAGGAGGGAAAGAAGAAAAAACTGGATGGTCTCGTGGTGATTGCCGGAGAGCATTACCTTAACCGGTTCCGTCACGAAAGCCACCTCGCCAATCAGACGGCCATCAATGGCACGCGCGGGAATGGACGGGCTCAGCGGGAGGAAGCCGACACCCCACTGACGCGCCAGGCTAATGTCCATGATGTTCCCCTCCGCGCCGGAATCCACCAAGGCCGCCACGTTCTGGTCGCCCGCCGCAAGCTGGACACGTGCCTGTAGCGTGAGTGTGCTGGGACTGGGAGAGCCGGTGCTGGTCGAGCTCACGCGGATCCCCCGACGCCGCGTGAGCTCCGGCCTTTTAACGGGCACCCCGCCACCCGATGGCCCCCCTCCCCACAGTAAAAACACAAGCCCAGCGAGAGGCGTCGACGGTGCTCCTCCGAGGGAACCCGAGCCCCTCCCAGATCCATGGGCTCGGCGGGTGGTGTGGTTGACGGGTCCCCAGCAGACGGAGGAATGTGGCCACACGGATTCCGCGGGAACCTCCTCTCCCGATCGCGCCGCCGCGTCCGGATCCGCAGGTCTACTCGGGCCGCCAAGTCCATCGCGCCCTTCAGGGTTCGCAGGCGATCGTAAGACACCAGTTCGTCTTTCATATACTCGGCGAGGCCGTTTAGGAATGTGCTAACGAGCGCTGGCGCGTTCCATCCGCTGCTGCCGGCCAACGTCTGGAACTTAAGGGCGTACTCCGCGACCGATCGGCTACCTTGACGCAGCATCGCCAGTTCCTCGGCGGCGTCTTCGGCGGCGGATCCCAGGTCGAACAGGCAGAGCAATTCCTCTGCGAAGGCGTCGAAGGAATCGCATGCCGGGGCCATCCTTTCATACTCTGCCAAACCCCATAGCCGCGCCTCGCCCGTGAGGTGGGTTAGAACGAACCCGACCTTGGCTGATTCTGACGCAAACGTGACGGGCTGGAGGCTGAACATTATGCGACAGTTGGTCACAAACGCCCTCACGTGCTTGGGATCGCCGTTGAACTTCTCGATGTTGCCGAGGCAGGGCTACGGGACGTCCACGAGCCTCCTGGCCTCGGCAGACGGGCGGTGCTGTGACAGCCGGGGACGCAGCCACCGACAGTCTCTGGAGGGCTTGGGCCATCTCCTGCTGCTGCAGCTGTTGTTGCTGACCAACCTCGATCAGGTTCCGGATGTCGGCGGACAGGCTGCTGATGGCGGTCTCGGCTCGCTCCAGTCGGCTCAATGCCTTCTCGTCGTTCGCTTACTGCATAGCGTTGGCCAGTCTGTACTGTTAAGGATCGGACAGTACAGCCAAGTGCGTGACGACGGACTTTATTGGAAGGGGATGATGGGAACAGCCGGCGCTGGAGCGGCGATCGGGCTGGAGAGGACAAACGGTTCTGCGGGGGTTTCGAATAGTCAAGCGAGTCAAGTTTCTCCGGGACTGATGAGCGAAGCAGCATCAAGGGACAGACTGGCACTCGGTTCTGCGCTTGCGGCGCTGATATAGCGCTGTCCATGAACCCGTGGCAGGTGACGGTGATTCCACTGACAGGGGGGGGCGTGGTCCCGTCGCAGGTGGCACCAGCACGTGACACTTCCTTCCTATTTATTTACCTTCTAGGTGCTAGAGGCTAAGTGTTAGAGGCTAAGTGTTAGAGGCTAAGTGTTAAAGGCAACACAATCCGAACAACACAACACAATACGAACAACTCAACACAATACGAACAACACAATATGAACAACACAACACAATACGAACAACACAACACAATACGAACAACACAACACAATACGAACAACACAACACAATACGAACAACACAACACATTACTAACAACACAACACAATACGGACAACACAACAATACTGCACTGAACAACACGATACCGCACTGAACAACATGATACCGCACTGAACAACACCATCCCGCACTGAACAACACCATGCCGCACTGAACAACACCATGCCGCACTGAACTACACCATGCCGCACTTAACAACACCATGCCACACTTAACAACACCATGCTGCACTGAACAACACCATGCCGCACTGAACAGCACCATGCAGCACTGAACAACACCATGCCGCACTGAACAACACCATGCCGCACTGAACTACACCATGCCGCACTGAACAACACCATGCTGCACTTAACAACACCATGCCGCACTGAACAACACCATGCCGCACTGAACAACACCATGCTGCACTTAACAACACCATGCCGCACTGAACAACACCATGCCGCACTGAACAACACCATGCCACACTGAACTACACCATGCCGTACTGAACAACACGACGCCGCACTGAACAACACGATGCCGCACAAACAGTTTTAGATAATATTATGTCGCAGTCATGTGACGCGGACATGACGTCAATAGGCGGAACTCACGGCAAAAATTTAATCCGTGGGCGTGACTTGCAACAGGAAGTAGGAAAGCGGCAATGCTGGCAAACAAGACACAGCGGTTAGTAACACGACGCCTAACAAGACAAATATTTTTGTTTTCAGCCTGCAACTTGACCGTCTAGAGCGTACAGGTAATTACAACTCATTGTTTTGAAAAATATGTTTTTTTTGTGTAGCCCTGAAAAGCGAGGGAGTGTGGCGTTTGGGAGGAACGTCGAACTCGGCGTCTGCTTCCAGCCACAGACGCCAAATTTCGACGATTATTTCGACTGGTCAACGGTTGTAAATGATTGCGTTGATTAAAAACTTTAACTCTACTCTTAACTTTGCCGTTTCAGATATGCGGGTATTACACCGCGGGAATGACGTCAATAGGCTGAACTCTCGCCAAAATTCAAATCTGTGGGCGCAATGGCCTTGAGCGAGACAACAGATACAAACACGACGATTATCAACAGAAATATTTTTATTTTCTGCTTGCAAGTGGACCGTCTAGAGCGTACACGGTAAGTACAACTCATTGTGTTTAAAAATATTTACGTTTGTGAATGTTGGTTGAGGCTAAATGTTAATGTTTAATTTCATTCCTTTAGGTTCCATGGTGTTTGTTGGCTGTATGTTTTCCACTGCAAGAAGAGGCTCGTATCATTGACCAGCAGGAGCTACAATGGTGAGTACCCCTTTCGTCGTCCATTTATGTGAAACACTTCCTATTTCACGTCTAACAGTACTCGATTTAACAAATAACCATAAATAAATACAGTGTGGGCAGTCAAGTTAACATATGTGATTATCCTGCCTAATATGTTTATCACAAATATGTCACTAATCACTAAAATGTTTGTTTATCACAACACCTTTGGACCTTCAGCAATCGATTATTTCCCTTCATCTACATAGAGACAGAACGATGGTGTCATAAACATCTCATTCATTTCACCAAATAACTTCACGCAGGTGGATAACGGCCGTCTCGGTCACGCTATGTTGCGTGATGCAGTTTTGAAGAACTAAATGCATTTATTCAATGAATAAGTCAAGCTAGATCTATGTTTATGATGTTGTAAGTTACGGTACCGATTGAAGTTGAGTCCGAAGCCAGTGGAAAACAGCACTGCGTTTGTGCTCTCCAGGTACAAATGTTGTGATCTCTGACTGACGACCGGGCGAGACTCGAGTAAGAGATGTCCAAACGAGCTCCGGCAGGGCGGGCCGAGGCGGAGTGAACGGGCGCCCTTCAGGCCGCCAATGACGAGCTGAGAGCCAAACTTATGGACGTCCAGTTAGAACTTCAGCAGGAGAAGAACAAGGTGAAAACCTCAACAGACAGACACTGCCTGCCTCCAGTGGCAGAGTTTACTTGTTTGAGAAGGAGTGGCTTATTCAAAACTAAGATTTATTTAATCTGTGTGTTCCCAGGCAAAATTGGATGTGATGCAATTCCAAATTTCACCACATGATGGTGCCCAATTTTGACTTCATAGGACATATTAAACACTTAGCTTGTCATTATGTTCAAGGTAATCACATTTGTTTATTATTCTAATGGCCTTTTCAAAACTATTCTGGATTACTACTTTGGATCTATTCTACATTACTCGGCTACAACATACTCTGTAACAGATTAGGCAGTATAATCACATATGTTAACTTGAGAGTGCCCACACTCAATCTACTTATCGTGATGTGTTAAATCAATTACTGTTAGACATTATTTGTCTGATAATCTACCAAATCTTTGAATTGAAGAATTTGTGATTTAATTAATAGCTTGCTATTATGTTCAGGGTAATCAGACTTGTATATAATTCTAATGGCCTTCTTTTGAAAACTATTCTGAATTACAACTTTGGATCTTATATTACTTTGCAACAATATACTCGGTGACAGATTAGGCAGTATAATCACATATGTTAACTTCAGTGCCCACACTGTATTTATTTATGGTTATTTGTTAAATCAAGTACTGTTAGACATGAAATAGAAAGTGTTTAAGATAAATGTTATGGTTACTCACAATTGTAGATCGCTCCTGGTCAATGATACGAGCCTCTTCTTGCAGTGGAAAACTTGCAGCCAACAAACACCGTGGAACCTAAAGGAATGAAATTAAACATTAACACTTCGCCTCGACCAATATTCACGCGTACAACGCAACGCGGCTACACTTCTGCTAGGGTTAGCGCCTCAGCTACACGTTGCTATTACCGTGAACGCTAGCTACATCGACAACTTTAGTCAAACTACACAAACGTAAATCTCCTTAAACACAATGAGTGTTACTTACCGTGTACGCTCTAGACGGTCCAGTTGCAAGCAGAAAATAAAGATATTTCTGTTGATAATCGTCGTTGCTCAGTGGCTCACGGCCATCGCGCCAACAGATTTGAATTTTGGCGGAAGTTCCGCCAATTACGTCATATCCGCGGCACATGACTGCGACGTAATACCCGCTTATCTGAAACGGCAGTTAAAAGTAGAGTTACATCAAGTTTTCTTGGAACCTAAACGAATGAAAGAAAACTATCATTTGGCCACAACCAACATTCACAGATACAACACAATGTGACGTGCGGGGTTGAGGTTAAAGGTTGAGTGAAGGGCCCTCGTTTTAAACTACTTTTTTGAAATGGAGTGGGAACAAGTAAGACGTATTTAATTTATTTAATGGGAAGTAGTAAGACTTATTAAATTTATTTAATCTACTTTTCTTCCCAGGCAAAATTTGATGTGCTGCAACTCCAAATTTCCAAAGTGAATGAAGGAATGAAGTCCTTTAAATTATGATTTTGTATAAATACTAGGCATAAACACAAAATCTACGGCACAAAATGGGCAGACTTTACTTGTTTGAAAAGGACTGGTTACAAGACATACTTTTATAATTTATTTAATGGGAAGAAGACTTATTTAGTTTAATTGATCTATTTTTGTTCCTTGGCAAAATTCGATTTGCTGCAATTCCAAATTTCCAAAGTGAATGAAGGAAAGAAGTCGTTTAAATTATGATTTTGTATAAATACTAGGCATAGACACAAAATCTACGGCACAAAATGGGCAGACTTTACTTGTTTGAAGAGGACTGGTTACAAGACAAACTTTTCTGATGTATTTAATGGGAAGAAGACTTATTTAGTTTATTTAATCTATTTTTGTTCCCTGGCAAAATTGGATTTGCTGAAATTGTATTTTGCCAAATCTTGACTTGAGACCTGATAGGAAGTATTAAACGCTTAGTTAAATCAATACACATTGGTAATAAGAGCGAGTAATGTTGGTTGAACCGATGAATGAAGGTTGAAAGCAATTTAAATTATGACTTTGTATAAATACTAGATATTAACAGAACATCTACTGCGCAAAATGGGCAGAGTTTACTTGTTTGAGAAGGAGTGGCTTATTCAAAACTAAGATTTATTTAATCTGTTTGTTCCCAGGCAAAATTGGATGTGATGCAATTCCAAATTTCACCACATGATGGTGCCCAATTTTGACTTCATAGGACATATTAAACACTTAGCTTGTTACTATGTTCAAGGTAATCAGATTTGTTTATTATTCTAATGGCCTTTTCAAAACTATTCTGGATTACTACTTTGGATCTATTCTACATTACTTGGCAACAACATACTCTGTAACAGATTAGGCAGTATAATCACATATGTTAACTTGAGAGTGCCCGCACTCAATCTACTTATCGTGATGTGTTAAATCAATTACTGTTAGACATTATTTGTCTGATAATCTACCAAATCTTTGAATTGAAGAATTTGTGATTTAATTAATAGCTTGTTATTATATTCAGGGTAATCAGACTTGTATATAATTCTAATGGCCTTCTTTTGAAAACTATTCTGAATTACAACTTTGGATCTTATATTACTTTGCAACAATATACTCGGTGACGGATTAGGCAGTATAATCACATATGTTAACTTCAGTGCCCACACTGTATTTATTTATGGTTATTTGTTAAATCAAGTACTGTTAGACATGAAATAGGAAGTGTTTAACATAAATGTTATGGCTACTCACCATTGTAGCTCGCTCCTGGTCAATGATACTTGTAGCTCGCTCCTGGTCAATGATACGAGCTGTTAGAGATTTGCTCACTCCAACTTATTTTGCAAGAACCAAACAGGAGACAAGCAAGTTCTTTTAGACACCTGCAGGTGCAGAGTCCATTCGTCGCTGTCTGAACAGCGATTATCGAATGAAGTCTAAAAGTCTCCTCCCTGCAAGGGCATATTTATTAGGAGGAACAGAGTGGGGGTGGGAGTGGACAGGTTTGGTGAACCCCCGGCCTCTGATAAGATCAGAGCAGGGGGTGTTTTACACTATTGTGGGAAACAGAACAACTTTGATTGCTTCCCCTGCAGCTGGTCAATCAAGCAGAGGAAGCAATCTTACTCTGCATTGTGAGGGCCAGACGTGATTGATTTAATCATTACATTTGTGAGGGCAAGACAAGATTGATTTAATCATTACAGTCTACATTCCAACATAATCATAGGATCAAACTAACCTGAAAACCCTAACACGAGCCTCTTCTTGCAGTGGAAAACTTACAGCCAACAAACACCGTGGAACCTAAAGGAAGGAAATTAAACATTAACATTTAGCCTCAACCAACATTCACAGATGTAACGCAACGCAAACTACACAAACGTAAATATTTTTAAACACAATGAGTTGTACTTACCGTGTACGCTCTAGACGGTCCACTTGCAAGCAGAAAATAAAGATATTTCTGTTGATAGTCGTCGTGTTTGTATCCGTTGTCTCGCTCAAGGCCATTGCGCCCACAGATTTGAATTTTGGCGACAGTTCAGCCTATTGACGTCATTTCCGCGGTGTAATACCCGCATATCTGAAACGGCAAAGTTAAGAGTAGAGTTAAATAAAGTTTTTAATCAACGCAATCATTTACAACCGTTGACCAGTCGAAATAATCGTCGAAATTCGACGTTCCCCCCAAACGCCACACTCACTCGCTTTTCAGGGCAACAAATGTACTTCTTTTTAAAAACGATGAGTTGTACTTACCGTGTACGCTCTGGACGGTCCAGTTGCAAGCAGAAAATAAAAATATTTCTCTCGTTAGTCGTAAGTTACCATCCGCTGTGTCTTTGTCAACATCGCCATTTTCCTACTTCCTGTTGCAAGCCACGCCCACGGATTTAAATTCTGGCGGAAGAGCCCGCCCATTGGCGTCGTTTTCGCGTATAGCAAATCCGATTGGTTGGGAAGGGGGCGCGGTTATGCAGCCGAGGGGTCCTGTGATCGGTGGGATGTAAAGTAGGCGTCGACGTCACGTCCGCGTCACGTGACCACGACGTGGCAGACGTCATATAGCAACCGCTGTTTTGTTTAGTAGACTTACAGTTGTTATGCATTGACATAATGGCGCACACTCCAAATGGATTTGAATAAATTAAATAATTCTTCTGCCCACTCCCTTTTAAACAAGTTAACTCTCCCCGCGGATTTGAATTCCGGTGGAAGTTTCGCCCATCGACGTCACGTCTGTCACGTGACCACAACGTGGCAGATGTCATATAGCAACCGCTGTTTTGTTTAGTAGATTTACAGTTGTTATGCATTGGCATAATGGTGTGCACTCAAAATAGATTTAAATAAATTAAATATTTCTTCTGCCCACTCCCTTTTAAACAAGTTAACTCTGCCCACGGATTCTAATTTCGGAGGAAGGTCCGTCCATTGACGTCTTGTCTGCGTCACTTGACCACGACGTAGCGACGTCATATAGTAACCGCTGTTTTGATCAGTAGACTTAGTTATTATGCGTTGACATAATGGCGCACTGGTTAGCATGTCCACCTCTTAAGCATGATGTTGCGGGTTCGACGCCTGATCAATGTTAGCCATGGAGTGAGCTGAAGTGCATGGCGCTGAAGATTTGAATCTTTGAAATGCGCTGAGGTCTGACATAACAGGCAGAATGGTTTGCCATCAAGTTCAACAAAAAGATTCAAGATTCAAGATTCAAGATTCAAGAGTTTTTTATTCGCCATGTTTGAGCGTGCCAAACAAGGAATTTGACTTTGGTAAATCACAGCCTCTGTTCAACATTTAGGTGACTAACAACAACACTCAGGACATGTGAAGAACGAAAGATATTCTCAAACACCCCCTGATCTTAAACTCCCAAGAGGGCAAGGAAAAACTCAAAACTCCAGCTAGGGGAAATGAGAAACCTTGAGAAGAGACCACAGATGGGAGGGTCCCTCTTCTAGGATGACCAGGCTGCAATGGATGCAGAGAGGACACATAGTACAAACAGTGTAGACAAAAAAGGTGTGGCAAGCGGGATGTTATTGCACAGTAATGACTCTGAGACTCTAAGAGTGGTGTGAGTTCATCAGAGCGACAGCCTGGGGGAAGAAGCTGTCTCTGTGTCTGCTGGTTTTAGTGTACAGAGCTCTATAACGGCGTCCGGAGGGGAGTAGTTCAAACAGGCTGCAACCTGGGTGCGAAGGGTCTGTTGAGATGTTACTTGCACGTTTCCTGGTCCTGGACAGGTACAAGTCTTGGATAGATGGGAGGTTGATTCCAATTATCTTTTCTGCAGTCCTTATTGTCCGTTGCAGTCTGTGCTTGTCTTGTTTGGAGGCCGATCCAAACCAGACAGTGATGGAGGTGCAGAGGACAGACTGGATGATGGCAGTGTAGAAGGTCTTCAGCAGCTCCCGTGGCAGGTTGAACTTCTTGAGCTGTCTCAGGAAGTACAGCCTCTGCTGGGCCTTCTTCCGGACAGAGTCTATGTGGCCGGTCCATTTCAGGTCCCGAGAGATTGTGGTTCCCAGGAACTTGAAGGTGTCTGTGGAGAGAATAGTATTACTGCGGATAGTGAGGGGTGAAAGTGGTGAAGGGCCTCGCCTGAAGTCCACTGTCATCTCCACGGTCTTGAGCGGGTTCAGGTCCAGGTGGTTTTGGCTGCACCAGTGGACTAGCCGCTCCACCTCCTGTCTGTACGCAGTCTCATCACCGTTCTGGATCAGTCCGATGAGAGTGGTGTCGTCTGCATACTTCAGGAGCTTCACGGAAGAGTCACTTGCGGAGAAATCGTTGGTGTAGAGGGAGAAGAGCAGTGGGGAGAGGACGCATCCCTGAGGGGCTCCAGTGTTGGTGGTCAGGGTGTCAGATGTGATGCTCCCCAGCCTCACACGCTGTCTCCTGTTGGTCAGGAAGCTGGTGATCCACTGACAGGTGGAGGCAGGCACCGCAAGCTGGATGAGCTTCTGTTGGAGGATGTCAGGAGCGATGGTGTTGAACGCCGAGCTGAAGTCCACAAACAGGATCCTGGCGTACTTTCCTGGGGTGTCCAGGTGTTGCAGGATGTAGTGCAGTCCCATGTTGACCGCATCATCTACCGACCTGTTTGCCCGGTAGGCAAACTGGAGGGGGTCCAGCAGGGGGCCCGTGACATCCTTCAGGTGGTTCAGTACTAACCTCTCGAAAGATTTCATGACCACAGATGTCAGTGCAACAGGTCTATAGTCATTCATACCTGTGATGGCGGGCTTCTTGGCCACTGGAACGATGGTGGAGCTCTTGAAGCACGAGGGCACCTCACACAGCTCCAGGGAACGGTTGAAGATCCGTGCAAAGGTGGGCGCCAGCTGCTCAGCGCAGACTTTCAAGCAGGAAGGTGACACGCCGTCTGGGCCCGGTGCCTTCCTGATCTTTTGTCTCCGGAACATCTGGCGCACTTCCTCCTCGCGAATCTGGAGTGCGGGCGCGGCCTCTGCAAGAGAGAGAGTCGGTGACCACGGTGATGGAGGTGCGGACAGAGCAGTTGTGGGGGGAGGTGAGTATGTGGATTGTGTGGATTGTGCTGCAGGAGGTCCCGTTGTGTGGGAGGACCGATCAAACCTGCAGTAGAACCTGTTTAGCTGGTCAGCGAGCCTTGGGCTCTCCACAGGACGGGGGGTTCGTTTCTTGAAGCCCGTGATGCTCTGCAGGCCTTTCCACACTGTTGAGGGATCAGGATTGGCAGAGAGGTGTCTCTCCAGGCTCTCCCCGTAACACCTCCTGGCTTTCCTGACCTCTCGGTTCAGTGTGTTTCTGGTCTGCTTGAACAGGTCCCGGTCGCCGCTCCTGTAGGCCTCCTCCTTGACTTTGCGCAGCCTCCTAAGGTTCGGTGTAAACCAAGGTTTGTCGTTGTTGTACGTGCAGAAGGTCTTAGTCTGCACACAGATCCTCACAAAAACTGATGTATGATGTGACAGTGTCAGTGAGTTCATGCAAGTCTGAATTTGCAGCATCAAAAACACTCCAATCGGTGCAGTCAAAGCAGGCTTGGAGGTCCTGCCTTGACTCCACTGTCCACTTCCTGACAGTCCTCACCACAGGCTTAGAAGTTTTTAGTTTCTGTCTGTAGGCAGGGACCAGATGAACTAGACAGTGGTCCGAGAGTCCTAAAGCTGCACGAGCCACAGAGTGGTATGCATCCTTAATTACGGTGTAGCAGTGGTCCAGTGTCTGTGCCCCTCTGGTGGGACACGTTATGTGCTGTCTGTATCTGGGGAGTTCGTGTGTGAGGTTCGCCCTGTTAAGATCACCCAGAACAATGATTAGTGAATTTGGTAGAAGTTTCTCCATATCTGTCACCTGGTCAGCCAGCATCTGCGTGGCTTCACTCGCACGTGCGTGTGGTGGGATGTAAACAGCCGCCATGACGATCGAGGAGAACTCCCGTGGTGAATAGAACGGCCGGCAGTTTATGAAAAGTGTTTCTAGGAGAGGGCTGCAAAACTCTTTCAACACCATGACATCGGTACACCAACGTTCATTAATGTAGAAACAGAGACCACCTCCCTTTGATTTTCCGGAGAGCTCCGCGCTGCGATCTGCACGCGTTAGCCGAAACCCAGCTAACTCCATGGCGTGGTGGGGGGTTCGTTCGCTAAGCCACGTCTCAACAAAACACAGCGCGGCGGATCTGCTGAAGTCCGTGTTCCTTGAAGTGAGGAGCAGCAGTTCGTCCATCTTGTTCGCCAGGGAGCGGACATTCGCCAGATGAATTGACGGTAGGGCAGAACGGAACCCTCTTTGCCTCAGCTTTACGAGGGCTCCCGCTCGTTTTCCGCGTCGCCGCCGTCGCGCTAGCTTGTATAGCACCGCCGCTCCGGCTAAAATCTCCGACAAACAATCTGAATCATAGAGAACAGGAGAGAAAATACCAGAAGAAGACTGACCGATGTTTAACAGTGCTTCTCTAGTAAAAGTGATCCGGGATGGACAGCAGAAGACACAGAAAACACACAAAATAAGACAAAGAAACAGAGAGCGACTCACCGTGGCAGCCATCCGCGGCGCCATCAGATGACGCCGAAAATATAAACTTTCCCACTCTGATAAAAACGTCCTGTGTTCATCTACATATTTCCGTTTTGCTGTGCATCTTTTCTCTGCCATTTCGAGAGCCCAATTGACACTAATAGTTTACTGGAATGTGTTTGCCCATCGTACTTTGTGGAATTTCACCACATGCGCTTTTGACCAAAATACCAAATTGAACTCAAGTGAAGCCAACACGCACAACCACACCCCCCCCCCCCACACACACACACACAAATGTTGATATGAACATAAAAGGGCCGCATGAATCCAAGCAAAGAGCCGCATGCGGTTCAGGAATTGCGGCTTGGCCAAACCTGTACTATACAACTTTATTTGTATAAAATTTTCACAACAGCTGTCACACAAACAAAGCGGGAAAAAACGAAGACGTGCGTGTTCCGCCCACGCTGGATTTATTTGCACCTTTGAAAAGACACCGTATTGCCGCAGATGTGGCAAAGAGTACTTTTGGGCATCTGAGACGGAAGGATGTCCAAAGCATCATGTCACCTGCTCTGGTCGGCATGGTGGTGGGACGTTGAGGTCAACCGCTTTGGGGTTGCTTGAATCTTTGGTCGCAGGATGCCACACACTTGAAGACAGAAGCAGAAAAGCAGAGCTAAATGCAAAATGTACTCACCGGTGACTCCAATTTTTTTCCCCCCTGAAGAAATGGATGGACGGGTGGCCCCGGCTGGCCGGTGGGACTCTTGTTATTCTGACCCTTTTTAGTGCGCATTTGGGGCAACAACCGTTTTTTGTGGCGCTCTCTTCTGGTTCAAGAGTGCCCTGCATGTGAATTTGCCTTTCCTGCCTTCTGATTGGATGAGCGCCGGTGTGACGCGGTGCCTCTGTCACCGTGGCGGGGGGTATACGTCGGCATCGGAGCGTCTGCCAACGTCTGAGACCGGCTGGCAGTTTATCGGAGGTGTCGAGTGCGGTGCCGCTGGAGCCCACTCACCAGCTGGTGTTAGGGCCACAGAATGAAGGCCAAGGAGAAGAATAGAAAGAGAAACAGAAACTTCTCCTCCAATTGTTTGATTTGTCTCTTCCGAGCTTCGATGAATTCTTTCAGCTCTTTGTTCCTCTAGGACGGACAAATGGAAAGTGGCCTTCAAAAGCCAGTAAGCGTGCAAGTAAGTGCCGGGCTGGCTTTGGGCCCTTACCTGTTGCGCGCTGTGCAGCAGATCCATTCTCTCTTGGAGGATGCAAGTGTCGCGCTCCCTCAACTCGCACATCAGGGCTCGCTTCCATTGGTCCACGGCGCTCCTAAGCTCTTCTCTCTGATCCGCCGTCAGCACGTCATTCACGCCAGCGTGGCTGGCTTTTTCGCCGTCCGTGGCAGGGCAGTCCCGCTGCGGTAGCGCCTCGTACAACATGGCCTCCAGCTCCAGGATCCTCTGGGCCGCAATCCTCGTCCATCAGTGGTCCGGCGGGAGATTTGAGGGCGACTTACCTTATGAGCCTGGTCCATGGAACGCTTCCTGAAGTCCAACTCTTCATCCAGGTAGCCCTTCTGCTTACAGAACATATCCTAGCACAGCTCAAGGTCAGAATTGTTGGGGCACATTGCCGGAGTTCCCCTTGGCTGATGTTGCGTGTCTGTCTACCTTCTCACTTTCAATGTCCAACATCTACTGTTGAAGTGCTGACTTGGTCACTTTGATGTATTCTAACCACTGAGGAAAGGCTGCTGTCACATAAGCAGAATGCGAGAGCGTGCGTGGACGTGCGCGTTACCTTCTCGGCTAGGGTGAGAAGGGTCCTGGCGTGAATCATGACCACCTGCTCCTCGTTGGTGAGATTCTGCAAGAGCCCAAAGGCACAGCGTCAACTGTTAGGGTTTTCCAGGTTATCTTTATCGTAGGATTATGTTGGAATGTAAACTATAATGATTAAATCAATCTTGTCTTGCCCTCACAATGCAGAGTAAGATGAAGTGGTTGCTTCCTCTGCTTGATTGACCAGCTGCAGGGGAAGCAATCAAAGTTGTTCTGTTTCCCACAACAGTGTAAAACACCCCCTGCTCTGATCTTATCAGAGGCCGGGGGTACACCAAACCTGTCCACTCTCACCCCCACTCTGTTCCTCCTAATAAATATGCCCTTGCAGGAAGGAGACTTTTAGATTTCATTCCTGTAGCGAGTGATCTCTCCACCTGCAGGTGTCTAAAAGAACTTGCTTGTCTCCCGTGTGGTTCTTGCAAAATAAGTTGGAGTGAGCAAATCTCTAACGTTTTGGTGCCGAAACCCGGGATCCCTCATACCCATCATCTGGCTGACGGAGGACGACGCGCTGTACACCGTCGACGGGCCAGGGTCCATTAGCCGGACCTGGTAAAGAAAGACCTGGGAAGGAAATTCTTTGCTGGGCCAGCATCTTAGGTCTGCCTTCGTCTGACAGAGGTGGATTGACGGGACCCGGCAGTGCAACGAACCAGGGGACAAGTAAGTTAAAGGCCTGAAGTTGTGTGATTGTGTTGTTGTGAAACGCGTATAAAAAAAAAAAAAAAAAAAAAAAAAACACAGGTGCACGTGAGATTCGGCTTTGGTTTGTCCGAGCTATGAGATACGGCTTTGGTTTGTCCGAGCTATGGGATACGGCTTTGGTTTGTCCGAGCTATAAGATTCGGCTTTGGTTTGTCCGAGCTATGAGATTCGGCTTTGGATTGTCCGAGCTATGAGATTCGGCTTTGGTTTGTCCGAGCTATGAGATTCGGCTTTGGTTTGTCCGAGCTATGAGATACGGCTTTGGTTTGTCCGAGCCATGAGAAAAATACAAAGTGCTGGAGTTTGTGTAATTGAGAGTGTGACTGGTAGGATAAATTGACTAAATATCAGTTCTAGCATTGATCCACGGCAATAATACAGGCTAGTAATTTGTTGAAAGGTCAATTTAAACCTGCATTGAGGATCCTCAAAGAAATAAATAAGTAATAATAGTAATAATAATAATAATAATATTTTTGAGACAAAGAGATTGTAAAACCTAAAATTACTAGAATTAAGATGGGAAATAAAAACGGTAAATCTCTACCTCTTGACGGAGATGAGAAGTACATGGCGAGTAGATTTCTTAACTGTATGCAATATATGCCGAAGTGGAAGAAAAAGTATGGAGTAGAAAGGAAGTTGAGAAATCAAGTGGTAAAGAAATGCAACTTGCTTCTAGAAGATAAATAAATAAAATAAGAATGTGCTGTCCTCGTGTGCATGGGAGGGACCAGCTCATGATCGACCACAGGAAATGGCCAGCCTGTGACGAATCATTGGTGCTGGGAACTACCTTTTGCGTGCGAGAGCTCTGCATGTGTGTGTGTATATGTTAAAATGATGAACATTGGCTAAAGTTTTAGTATAAAAAAAAAATTGCTAGACTGTGGTCTATCCAATTTGCACCGCAGAACAGAAATTATTTTGAAAGATAAAAATGAGAGAAAAAAAAAGAAAAAGAGAGAAATCTGTTTGCAAGCAGAAACTAATCCACACTAGTGCATGTTAAGTGTCGAGCCCACATGAGAAATTCGAAGAAAATAAAAATGACAGAACATGCTTTCAGGAATTGGAAGAAGCTAAATTGTGAATTTAAGATTTTGCAATGCTACATTTAATAGGAATAATTGATTGGTTGTGTTATAAGATTATACAAAATTCTAAATGCAAGCTAAATCTGATTGAGTTCTTCAAATTTAAAAACAAAGAAAAAATTCTGATTAATTTGCCAATTGTTTGTTTTAGTTAATTTTTTTTTGAATTGGTGGATTGTTCTACCAGGAAACCTGAGTTGAAAATGATATATGAATGTTGTGTGGTGAGCTTGGATGAATTGGGACCAATGTGATAGAAAGACTCCTTTTTGGAGACTGTGTGTGAGATGCAAATGAACATTGATGAATGATAGCCTGAATGAAAAGAAATTACAGGTTGAATGGTTGAAGTCGTTGGCGACTACTATGGAAAATTAGTAGAGCGACTTTGATGAAAGAGTGATTTTGAGCAGGTTGAATGTTAGAAAGAAACACATAGCTTTTGGATTGATAATTAACTACAGAAAAAAAACTGGAGAACCAGTAACACATGTAGAAGATGTGTGAACTGGGAAATTGAGAAGCGTTTTGGACAGAAAGTCAAATTAAATGATGATGGAATCGTATGTAGTAAAGAACGCATTCTCCCAAAAAGATTGTCAAGGTGTGAGGTATGGGCGTTGCCAAGCCTCAAAAGGAGGGAGTGAGTAGGACAGATAGTGGAAGATAGTAATAATACAACACTTTATGACAATGAATTTTCGAATACATTTGGTGTTATACTGTGGTAATTTTTTTATTCTGGTGTAGATAGGTTAGCAACACGAGAGATTTAGAGGTTCAAAAGAAAGACAGTCAAAAGAAAACATTTTTGATTTGGACAATTGCAGGCTAACAGGAACATAAGAACGATAACAACTACGAGAGTTGCAAACAACAGATGAAGAGCAGTCCTTGGCAGATTATATGATCAGGTCGCTCAAACTGTGTCAAAGACAAATTCACTGCCGCCTGATCTTTCCTCCTCACAGGTCGACAACCCCATCAATCCAGGAGACTGGGTCTACATCAAGGTCATCAAAAGAAAGAACTGGGCCAGCCCGCGGTGGGAGGGACCGTTCCAAGTTTTGCTTGCTACTCCCATGGCGGTAAAAAATTCTCAACGGCCCAGCTGGATTCACCACAGCCACTGCAAGTTGCAGAGAGTGCTGGACCCCTAATTCGGAGTGGTGGGGAAGGCTGACTACAAAGGGGCCCCATCGTTTAGGGTGAGGCGTCTCAATGTTGGTGAAGAATTCATCGATCCCCACTCCGCTAGGCGAGGGGATGTCCCGGTGTCTCTGCCATCCTAGTAGCAACGGGGCTCCATATGCCAGATGGATCCTCTGCTGCGTTGTGGTTGGAGCGTGCTATGGTCTATTGACTCATCTGAACAGACCAAATGACAATGTTGCCCGTGGTAAACGATGGTCACATGATGAGAACTTTGAAGACTGGTCATGGGACCCCAGAAACCCATACGAAACCAACACTTGGTACCGGTATGTCAGGTTCACTGTGAGAGCTCACACACGGGAGGCGTGCTATGTGTGTTCGAAACTCCCCCCTTCCTCCACGCAAGTTCGCTTGGAGGCCAGAGCAATGAATGTCACTGAAGCAAAATGTATGGCATCCATGGGAGGAGTTGGATATCAGCACCGTGCCGTCACAGTCAAAGATGCCGACCCTTACCGCCCTGGACTTGCTGACGGTGCCTGTGATCAGCTGTTCTGGACAAATCTCAATGTGACTGTTAAAGGACGGACAATACCACAAGTGGCCTACACAGAGAGACCAGCTGGAGTGAATTACACATGTTACATCCAAGGTAACAAGACCCACGTCTGCATTAACGACGACTGCTCTCCAGGAGGAAACTGGATGGGAGCTTTGGACATCACCGATGAGTGTCAAGATAAGAGAGCCATTTCAGGTGGTGAGGGCTCTCCAACCAACATGGCTACACCATCGAACGGAACATACTTCATACAGAATGGCTGGTGGCTTTGTGGTCACAAGGTTTATCCGATGCTGCCCGCCAACTGGACAGGAGTGTGTGCACCAGTGTGGGTGACAGACCACACCTACAGGATACGACATCATCTGCTGACAGGAGCACACAACTCATCTGGACGTCGACGCAGAGCAGTTGCAATCTTTGACCCTCATGACCCTGTCTGGGGTGCGAACGTTCCAGAGGACCATAAAGTGTGGTCTGCCGGAGACAAAGTTGTCCTTGCGCTCTTCCCTCAGATTGGGGTTGGGAAACTATCGCTCTTCATCGAGACACTGAACTATCGTTTTCAATCTGTCAGGCAGGGGACAAGGCGAAGGACTCGGATGCAGAGTCGTATCTATCTGGGATTTATTCCAGCAAGCACTCAGAGCAAAAGTACAAAAGAAAGCGCCTCTTGCGAGGGAAAACACGGGGCAAAAAGTACAAACAAAAGGCGTCGCACTGTGGCGAGTCAAAAGGCTAAAAGTACAAATCAAAACGCCTCTTTCGAGGGAAAACGTGTAGCAAAAAGTACCAACAAAAGGAGTCGCACTGGAACGAGACAAAAAGGCGCTGGAGACCCAGGCACAACCAAAAGCGTCGCTCGGCGGCGAGACAAAAAGGAGAGTTCTTTCAGAGAGTTCGGACATCAAGGAATCGCTGGTGGTCGGGACGAGGCTAGACCCCCAAAACAGATCCGACGGCGCGGATGTTGCGGCCGCCACTTGTTCCGGCGGCGCGGATCCAGCGGCTGTCACCGTCGGCCTTCAACGGTGCATGACGCACGGTTGCCCCCCCCCCCCAATGTGTCCATTCCTGTTCGTGCCCAGTGTTCCTGTTCGTGTCATCTGGTTTTCCCTCGGTCTGTCTGAAGGCTCACGGTCAGAATTTTAATCTTGTCCAAGGGGACTTCATGTCGGTCAGTCTGTCTGTTTTGCTGGCCGTGAGTCTTCCTCCCGTCTGTGTCGTTCGTTCCCCACCTGCCTCCCTTCCAACTCCTTTTCCCTGCAATAAATCCTGGTTCAAGCTGCATTTGGTCGCCCTGGCTCAACTCATTCCTGACAGAAGACACCGACCATCACAGCGACCAGCGCTTGGACCAACCCTTTGCCGGCTCCCGCAACTGCTGCATGGTCGCCAAGGAGATGAGTTCAAGCGACGCAAGATGCACGGTTGCCCCCCCCCCCCCCCAAAACAGATCCGACGGCGCGAATCCAGCGGCCGCCACTTGTTCCGGCGGCGCGGATCCAGCGGCTGTCACCGTCGGCCTTCAACGGTGCATGACGCACGGCCGCCCCCCGATCCAGTCCCGACGGTGCGGATGCTGCGGCCGCCACCAGTTCCGGCGGCGCAGATCCAGCGGCCGTCACCCAGTCGGCTTCAACGGCGCATGACACACGGCCGCCCCCCGATCCAGTCCCGACGGCGCGGATGCTGCGGCCGCCACCAGTTCCGGCGGCGTGGATCCAGCGGCCGTCACCCAGTCGGCCTTCGGCGGTGTGTGACGTGCGGCCACCTCCCCATTTCCTCCCGGCCATGTTGGACAGTCTTGGATTTTTTTTCTTTTTTGGGACGTCGGGAGCCGTCCCTTGTGGGGGGGGTACTGTCACGCCCGTGCCACTTCGCTCAGCCACACCCCTTTCGTTACCGTAATGTCTGTCACCTGCTTCCTCTTGTTACCCTGTGTATTTAAGCCCTGCCCGTGTGTTTCTCCCTGTCGGTGTCTACTGTTGTGTCCATTCCTGTTCGTGCCCAGTGTTCCTGTTCGTGTCATCTGGTTTTCCCTCGGTCTGTCTGAAGGCTCACGGTCAGAATTTTAATCTTGTCCAAGGGGACTTCATGTCGGTCAGTCTGTCTGTTTTGCTGGCCGTGAGTCTTCCTCCCGTCTGTGTCGTTCGTTCCCCACCTGCCTCCCTTCCAACTCCTTTTCCCTGCAATAAATCCTGGTTCAAGCTGCATTTGGTCGCCCTGGCTCAACTCATTCCTGACACAATCCTTTGTGAATCTCTCGCTGCAAGTCAACGATGGACAAAATAGAGAGATTCAGGCTATTAGACTGATGGTCTTGCAAAACAGGATGGTTCTGGACTTGTTGACGGCAGCACAAGGTGGTGTGTGCCACATCATTGGGACTTCCTGTTGCACATACATACCTGGAGAAAATGACACCCACATAAACGACGCCATGAATTCGCTGAAGAACTTACAGCAGGCCATGTCTAAAGACAAGGTCCCACATCAGTTTGATTTCTTTTCATGGCTATTCTCTGGCAACTGGTGGCAACTGCTGTTGAAATTGCTGTCTCCTGTGCTTGTTGTGCTGGTGGTGTTGTGCTCGTTTACGACCTGCATTATCCCATGTTTGAAGTCTGCTGTGTCGAAATTTGTGTCCTCTACTGTAGCCCAAATTCATATACAACTTCTTAGAGATGACGGATGTGATGACGATAATGACACGTGGATTGCGTAGATGCTGCTCTGTTGGGCATGTTTTACAGAAACTTGATGATTTAACCATCGAAAATGCTTCGCAAGTGATGGATACAATGATGTACTGTTTCTGTGTTTTTATTTTTATTTTTTATTGATAGCATTCTGGTCGCCTGTGGCACAGGGGCCGTTTAAGAATTTTCCTGCTAATAACATCTGGCCAGCAGGTTTTTCGCTTACACAATAAGTTTGATCTGGGGTATTGAGGTAATGCCTCATCTTCACTGGAAAGTGTTGCTATCATTGTTTGTTGTTTTTATTTTTACTATTCTTCTTTCTTCATTATACATATATATGTATATGTTTTTTCTTACTTGTCTTTGTTGTTTGGGGTGACATAATCATTTGATAAAACAGGAGGGAGATGTTAGGGTTTTCCAGGTTATCTTTATCGTAGGATTATGTTGGAATGTAAACTATAATGATTAAATCAATCTTGTCTTGCCCTCACAATGCAGAGTAAGATGAAGTGGTTGCTTCCTCTGCTTGATTGACCAGCTGCAGGGGAAGCAACCAAAGTTGTTCTGTTTCCCACAACAGTGTAAAACACCCCCTGCTCTGATCTTATCAGAGGCCGGGGGTACACCAAACCTGTCCACTCTCACCCCCACTCTGTTCCTCCTAATAAATATGCCCTTGCAGGAAGGAGACTTTTAGATTTCGTTCCTGTAGCGAGTGATCTCTCCACCTGCAGGTGTCTAAAAGAACTTGCTTGTCTCCCGTGTGGTTCTTGCAAAATAAGTTGGAGTGAGCAAATCTCTAACATCAACAAGCTTCTTTCAGCGCAAAGCCTTCCAAAAGTCACATTTGAGCCGCCGAGTCTCGTGGAGTGCGAACATAAGGAGTTCGGCATACACTTACGGCGTTATCGCCCAGGATGTCCAGCTTCTTCATCAGATCACTGATGACGATGTCCGGGGGAAAGGCGCAAGGAGCAATGTAAGGTGTTCTGGGACCTCGGGTTAAGGTTAGGGTTGCGAGGGACGCCTTACGGTCCACTTGATGTCCGGGCCCCAACCGTCGATGGGCGACAGCTGCACTGCTATGTCCTTCGGAGGAGTGTGACAGACGACATAGTGCTCCGGATCCACAGGCTTGTAAGTGCCCGGAACAGAGTCTTGCACGGCCACAAAGCTGTACGTGACACCGTGGGCTGCGCGAACTGTGTTATGCAGCATAGTGTGGGGCATCTTAATGTACACTAGACTGTTTGCGGGCGCCGGGTCCACCACCAGTCCCGTTTCGGGTACCGTGATGGTGGGAGAACTGCCCGTTAGCTTCTTGCACAGCTCTGCGTGGGTGTACGGGCGCCCGGTATCTTCATTTCTCACATCGATGTTACGTTCTTTGCACATTGTTAGGGTTTTCCAGGTTATCTTTATCGTAGGATTATGTTGGAATGTAAACTATAATGATTAAATCAATCTTGTCTTGCCCTCACAATGCAGAGTAAGATGAAGTGGTTGCTTCCTCTGCTTGATTGACCAGCTAGCTGCAGGGGAAGCAATCAAAGTTGTTCTGTTTCCCACAACAGTGTAAAACACCCCCTGCTCTGATCTTATCAGAGGCCGGGGGTTCACCAAACCTGTCCACTCCCACCCCCACTCTGTTCCTCCTAATAAATATGCCCTTGCAGGGAGGAGACTTTTAGATTTCATTCCTGTAGCGAGTGATCTCTCCACCTGCAGGTGTCTAAAAAAACTTGCCTGTCTCCCGTGTGGTTCTTGCAAAATAAGTTGGAGTGAGCAAATCTCTAACACACATGGCGACCACTTGTCTCATAGACATCGTTCTCATGCACTCACGCATACTTGGAATACGTTGGACGCTGTTGCTGCTGCTGCTGCTGCTGCTGCTGCTGCTGCTGCTGCTGCTGCTGCTGCTGCTGCTGCTGCTGCTGCTGCTGCTGCTGCTGCTGCTGCTGCTGCTGCTGCTGCTGCTGCTGCTGCTGCTGCTGCTGGCCACCGCGGGCCGATGCGAGGCTGATGTAACGGTACTGGTCTGCGGTGAGCCCGAGAGTATTGCCACTATGGCCGCTTTGTCAACGGCTCTGCCCCTGTCCATGATCACAATATCCGGATCGCTGCACATAAACTGGAGTTGAGTAGTGTTGTATTTTACCAGGACGCGATCCACAGCCTCATCGTGGAGTGGGTGACTCATGGTGCAGTCGTTTTCATTAGGCTGAACTGTCTCTTGGAGCGTGCGTTCGGCCGGGTGAAACAACATCTCACACAACGCGTGCTTAGTCAGGGGCTTGTCTCGCTCATTCAGGTAAGGGATGCCCTTTTCCGTGCACATGTTCTGCAATTGCCCAGAGCCCTATTACGGTTGCCCGACTGAACTAGATACCACCATGATCGAGACGCCCACACGTTACGAGAGCACCGTCATCGACGCCCCCAGTTGGCCCATTGAACCGACACGGGTTACAGTTAGGCAGTGTGACATATCCACATTGCGCATAGCGGCCATTGTGTGCATACATAGTGCAGCGGGCTCTGGGCTGCTAAGAGAATGCCAGCATCTGGATGATATTCGAGTTGGGGAGGCAAAAATAACCAGAGGCTATAACCTTCCGGCCGATTTTGTCATCCACACCGTAGGCCCTGTGCTGAAACGCGGCAGTGTCCCAACCACGCAGCAAACCCGGCAACTGATGGGCTGCTACGTGCAGTCTTTGTACGAGGCCATGAACAACCACTTACGCACAATAGCGTTCCCGTCCATCTCTACAGGTGTGTACAACTATCCCATATGGGACGCTGTGCGAGTGGCCATGAACAGTGTGCGGGCCTTTGTAAGGCAACACCCACACGCGTTCGATTGGATCACATTCTGCCCATACAGTGCGGCCGACTTGCAGGTGTACCAGGAGGTGTACGCGCAGTACTTCCCATAGTTGGCCTACACCAGAGCGCTCGGGTCGATCCTGTTGTTCTTGAGCACGTATGCCATGTGCTCGGGCTTGATGAGCATAGTGCCGCTGCTGACTCAGCAGCACTCCCACAATATGCACACAAATGTGCTGCTGCTGGATGCGCACTCCAGGCATCTTGTCCTTCATGAGCCTGATGATAGTGCCCAACTTAACGTAGTACATGGGTAGCTGGACCTCTGGCCACCCTGAGATGCCGATCACTTTGAGCAGCTTCTCGGTAACAGTTTTACTGTTGTTATAGTCGAGGCCCATGGTGATACGGGCGCACAGGTCCACAATGTACTGGTTCTTTATGTGGGCGATGACCTCTTGCAGCACACTGTTGGACAGTCTATACTCAGTGCCCATGGCGCTGAGTAGTTGCTCTTTTACTGAGTTGCACGACAGTGTGGCCTCTTTGCGCAGTGGCTGCTCGGTGTCTGCCATTTTATTATATAACGCTCTGTTGCCTGAGCAGCTCTTTACGCACATACGCAGCCTGCAGATGCGCAGCGTACACTTTGCTACACACGGTGCCATAGCCGGCCGTGACAAAGAGCTGATCACACGCATTTATGACGCTCTTCATGTAGTACAGGCGGTCCAACGGGTACACATCCTTGGTGTCGCTCCAGTGGTCATAGTCTAGGATCCTGCCGCCGAGGGGCGCTTCAGGCACCCCATGCTGGTGCCTGAGCACAACGTACTCGACGCGCGCCCCGCACACGACCGCGCGCCCCTGAAGCCTCATGCGCTCAGCGAGTTGGGCCTGGGCAGGCATCTGTTTGACAAGCTCCTCTCTGAGGGCGGCACGGTATGCATCCCCTGTGCCATAACGGCACCTCTGCTGCGCCACCTCCTGCGCCTTCTTGGGGTTGCGTATGCGGTACGAGCCCTGGTCATTGCACTCACCGCCTATGCCCTGTACGCTCTTGGTGAGCACAAAGTCATTGTCGGGCAGCGCCCCGGGCACCATGATGGCCGTCATCATGTCGCTGGCCGTGACGTGGGCCCGGGGGTCTTCTTGGAGGATGGCGGTCATGACGGCTGCATATATGTTACGGGCGCACATGGCACTGTCCCGCCTGGACAGCATGACGCCCTTGCTGCCTGTGCGGGTCGTGCCGTCCCTGGCCGCGGCTACATACACGTACCTCTTCTTTGTGAAGATGATGAACTTTGTATAGATGCACTGCTCGAACTCGAGACGCACGGGCTTATCGAAGAACGACGACACCGTGTCGCTGGCGTCGATGGCCAGGTCCCACAGCTCCTCGAGGGAGGCTGTACGTAGCACGAGTCCGTGTCGCCGTAAACCATGGTGGCCCCCACCACGGTCCTGAGAAGCTCGGCGGCTCTCTCGATGAGCTTGCGCCCACAATACGTGACGGTCATAGCCCCGGCCATGAACGGTAGATATCCCCTCTGTGTGCCCATGGTGCCGTACACGGAGTTTGCGCTGATCTTGTACGCCAGCTGTCTCTTCTCCAACACCATGTACAGGTCCCTGTCCTTGATGTCCTTCATGCGACGGCGTATGGTCGCTCTGCTGTCCAACAGTCCCCTGAGCACCTTGGGCAGCACGCCCTCAAACTCTCGAGTGAACCTGTAGCTGAACGTGTTGCACTTTGTGCTGCCGGGCACCATGGCTGCGTACCGTACTTTGAGCTGTTGTATGCGATCCCTGAGACGGGCGCGCTCTTGCTTAGCTTTGGCCGGCAACGCTGCGAGCGAGCACTGCTGCGCCCCTATCTCCCGACCCAAAGCCTCCTTCTCGGCGTACCGCGGGGCATGCTCGCAGCCCTCGTGCTCCTCCCAGGCATACTCCTCGCCGCCGTGCTCTACTATGGTGGTGTAGCATATGTTTTTGCTGATGATGTTTGGATACAGGCTAGAGAAGTCTAGGGGTATGACGTTCTTGTACACACCCGGCACGGGCTCGTAGACGTAGGCCCCCGTGTACGAGCCGACCGCTTCGGCTTCGTTGCCGTCGGGTATGACGTATACCTTGTCTGTCACCGAGCGCGGCGTACAGTGCTTGTATATCTGAGAGTACACGCGCACCTGTTGACCCTGGGTGAATAATTGCATGATGGACGTGTTGCACACCGAGGCCATCTCACATAGGGCCAGCCACGTATTGAAGTAGCAGGCGAGCTGGTGGCACAGCAACGTGCCTTTGACACAGTACCTACCAACCGTGGCCATGTTGCCCGTGACGTACGCGTTGAAGATGTCTTTGGGCTTGACAGGGTCCTTGCCCGTCTTAAGAAAGTGGTTGGCCACAAAGTTGAGACTATACGAGTCGAGCTTATGATCCATGGTCACTATGGGCAACAGGTCTATGGTGAGCACGCCTTCCCACTGTATGTAGGCTATCCTCGCATGCCCCATACCCACGGTCTTTTCCAGGGCCAGTCTGGTGGGATCCCAGCCCACACGCCTAAGTGTGCCCAGGGCCGACAGCCGGCTGTACCTCTTGATCATGTAGGGTATATCGAAGCCCATTATGTTGTAGCCGCACACTGCAACCACCTGGTGATCCTTGAGGTACGCAACAAACGCCTGCAGGAGGTCGGCCTCTGTGTCATACTGGTACACTGTGCTGTCATAGTTGTTACCCCTGAGCGAGAGCAGGTCGGTCTTGAGTACCTGACTACCCTTGCATAGCACCATACCTATCTGAAAGACCACCTCGTCGTCCTTGTCACTGGGGAACACATTGGCAAACTCTGACTTGACCTCTATGTCAAAGTAGCAAATGGTGGGCGGCGGCACGCCCTCTATGTGGGGGGCGGCCTCAATGTCCGTGTTAGAAAAATTGTATATATATGTTATCATGCGTTCTCTAATGAGTACTTATTCACAATATTACTGTTCAGTATGCTTGCTGCTTTGCCTTGCTTATTCTTATCTTGTACAATAGAACAGAAGGATTACGGCTGGGTCAGGGGCGA
This sequence comes from Syngnathus scovelli, assembly GCF_024217435.2. Taxonomy (NCBI): domain Eukaryota; kingdom Metazoa; phylum Chordata; class Actinopteri; order Syngnathiformes; family Syngnathidae; genus Syngnathus; species Syngnathus scovelli. The sequence goes on along the minus strand of NW_026061342.1, from coordinate 1,097,341 downwards.
GATGACGGTTGTGTCAAACAAGATGCTGCTGACAGCTCAGCGTCCACCAGAACAGATCGTGAAAACAACACGTCAAACAATGCGTCATGAACCTTCTGATCTTCCTTAAAGAACGTCACTTTCTCTTTTTATCTCTCGGAATATCGCTTAAACTGTTTTGCTGATATAGCCATATCTGCACGCAACACTTTGTGCGTTACTTTTTGTTTCTTTTCTTACGAGACGAAGCCACAATCTCTTCCCCCCCCCCCCCTTAAGGGCTAATCGTCTCACACTGTGGGTAGGGCATTCCAAATAAAAAGAGCGAGGAGTGTAAAACAGATTTTTAGTGTAGTCGGATTGCTGTAAGTCTGAATGCACTCCTTGCGAGAAAAGACTCAATATTCTGCCTCACTGGTTTTGTCTGCTGATCCTTTTGCTGATTTTGAACCTAACAGATTTTTGGGGGCTCGTCCGGGATCTCAATAGACCTATTTCGGGATTCCAGCTGACTTTTCGACCCAGGACAAGTCCTTGGCCAAGGCATATAGAGGAAACCCTTTTCACGGGGCTGACTCGATCAGTCAGCTGGACGCCGGAGTGGTTGACGAGATCATCCGAGGAGAAGGCCCAGCAGACTGTGAGTACGAATCTTGATTCTGTTGAAAGTAATGAAAGTGCAGTGACAAGAGGTCACTTAAAACCTTGACAATTCTAGACCCTATCAAGTGCAATTAGAAACAGTAAATTCCGCTGGGATGATGGAGTCCCCTGACTGATAAGTCAGTTAAATTCCATGGGAGAGCGGACCCATCTGTTTTCTAAAGAAGTACAGGTAATTTGGAGCAGTTAAATTCCGCTGAGGTGTCGTGGGCCCTCCTAACTTAACCTTCCTAATGTGTTAGCTTTCTGCTGCCATCTGTGGTGTTTTTCTTAACTCTTGTTTAGCTGGTTTGGCTTCTTTATCCATGAAAAGATAGGTTTTATATCTACTTTAAGAATAAGGCAAAAATAAGTTTTTTATTACACAATAGGAAGGTTAAAGAGTTTGTTAAAATCCACGGGAGGGCGGACTCCCCTGCTTGCCTGTGAGACGATAAGGATGCGCATTGTGTGTGTGTGTATGGTTTGACTGAGAGTGATCTCATTTGAGCTCTCCTTTATGTAAACAGTGGTTTTGTGTAAAAGCAGAGGAAAGGAGACATACCACTCATTGAATATTTTACCACTGTCCGGTGAATAAAGTTGGCTTTCGGACACTGTAGGTGCCATTCGAATTGCCAACTCCGAAATTTTGAGAAATAAACCATGGGAAAATCAAATAGCAAACAAAAGCCGCTACCCCGACATGAATTAAAATGCAAGGGGTCGACACCGAAAATATAAAATACCTTGACAAATGCATATTTTGGACAGAGGGGATTGCATTATGTGACGTGGCGGTGGCGAGGCTCTCCGCACTTCAGTTGCTCCCCCACCCTTGTTATCAGCTGGGAAGATTGTCATGTCTATGTTGTGGGCCCGTGTGTTTGTTTCTGTGTATGTTTGTCTTTGTGTATCAGTTCGTTATAAAGGTTGGAATTGCGCTAAATTGGTGCACGAAAACGGTGTGCTAGACAATGGTTTATCAGATTTGCATTGTTAAATGTAAAAATTTGAAATTATAGAATAATATGACGGTTGTGGGCAGAAACTCATCCCACGAGGAGAGTGCCCAACCCTCATAAAAATGTGAGAGTAAGAGAAAACATACATTGTAGAACTGGATACAATTAGGTTAATGATTATAAATCAATGGTGTTATTATTATTCTCTAATCCCCTGCATTGCAAATGTCTTCTTGATGCAGATAGGTTAACAGACTAGGACTTTAGTGAGGAGATAATTTATCAATTGATGGGGGTTAGTAATTGTCCAAATTCTAGTCACATGTTTTGAGGGACCACAGCAACAACATTATATTTAATTTGCAGGCCATTATTTAGTATGATATGACAGTGTCTAGCTAAGTAGACTGTTCTATCAAAAAATGTGAGAGTGAAGGAGGAGGTTTGATTTGTAATCTGACATTTGGGTCCCATTTTGAAGAGTCTCTGCAGGAGCATAGATTGTTTTTGTTTAAAGATATGTTTAACAGTTTATCTCGGTGCAGTAAGGATATAGCAATTTTGCAAGACTTAAAATTAAAAATTAAAAAGCAAAATTACATTCTCATTTTCCCAGATGAGAGGAAAAGTGAAAGATAAGGAAGACGAAGAAAAGATAAAAAAGAACTTGCTGTTGCACAGACAGGAAGATGGTGACACAGTGTCAGCGCGAGCTCGCTTAAGAATCGCAGCTAAGAATGTGATGAAGATGAGAAAAATGATCAAATTACAAAGACAGATGTTGTGGCACGGCAAAGCGAACCATCCTTTCCGTCTTTGTACCCCAAATTAAACAACTCATTGCTTCCTATAATTTGAGAGGTGATGAAGTACAACAGGTTTTCATGGCATCCTTAACCAAACATTGGGCAAGCGTTAAAGGCACCTGGAGTCCTTTTGATCTCCAGGGCCGTCCATTGGAATATAACAGGGTGCCATTACAAATACAAATTGACCAACTATTGGGCAGGATAAAAATAAAATTCCAACGTAGAGCAAATTACACAGACATTGGCCGAACTAAACAAAAACAAGATAAGTTGTTTGAAGACTTTAGACACAGACCAGAAAGAGTGTTCAACTGATGTCTATGATCAACAACTCAAAAATGCTCTACATGCAAATTTGCGACCAGTATTATGTCGACAACGAATAAATTCGACAAATTTTTCCCTATAAAATGGTGCCGTTTGGGTTTGAAGTACATAGTCGCTTCAAAGGAGGAAAAGCATGATTTAAGATACGCGATTGATCAATGAGAAGGCTATCCCTTGTGCCAGGGGTGTCAAACTCATTTGTTCAAGGGCCGCGGTGTAGTCATGGCTTCTTTTGGAGGGCCGGTATGACTGTCATACCCGAGTAGATGTGTGAGCGCCTCATATTGTGGGAGTTGCAAAACAAGCTGACGAGTAACTCGCTTTCAAATCAGACAAATACAAACTGGTCTAATATTTAAACTTACAACATTATTAAGAGGGAAGATAATTTGCAATTCGAGTAATGACATGAATATGAAGCACAATTTGACACCTGTGCCTTATACAAAGGTAAAGTAGGATTAGGAATTGCTTGCAATATAATTACAAATTAGTTAACACCTGTGTGATTGATTGATTGATTAATTGATTTTCAGATTGAGTGAGTGAGTGAGTGAGTGAGTGAGTGAGTGAGTGAGTGAGTGAGTGAGTGAGTGAGTGAGTGAGTGAGTGAGTGAGTGAGTGAGTGAGTGAGTGAGTGAGTGAGTGAGTGAGTGAGTGAGTGAGTGAGTGAGTGAGTGAGTGAGTGAGTGAGTGAGTGACTTTTCTGTCGCCTGCACGTCATCTTTCCTGCATGGCTACGTTGCTGTCTCAGCTGCATCTGACCGTTGAAAGATGCACGACACTCATTCCTGCCACTCTCATTCCCCTTCCTGACGACGGTGAATTCCATGATTGTGTCGATGCTGCCCAACAGATTGCAAAGGCTCGGCCTGATTTGGAAGATACGCCTCTGCCAGATGGTGATGTGGTTTTTGTTGATGGGTCTTCTAAGAAAAATGATTCTGGAGTGACCCTTACTGGGTATGCCATTGTTACTGCCGACGAAGTCTTGGAGGCTGCTAAACTGCTATCCTATATGTCAGCACAGGCCGCTGAGCTCATTGCTTTGACTGGGGCCTGCAAATTGTTTGCAAACAAGTCCGTCACTATCTGGACTGATAGTCAGTATGCTTTTGCTACAGTGCACGTTTTTGCTCAGCAGTGGAGCAACCGTGGCATGATAACTTCTACAGGGAAGCCCGTCACCCATTCCACATTACTAACTCAACTTTTGGACGCTGTCCAGCTACCTTTAAAGGTGGCGGTTTGCAAATGTGCTGCTCACACTGCAAGATCTGATCCTGTTTCTCTTGGTAATGCTTTTGCTGACAAATCCGCTAAGGCCGCTGCAGAAGGCCAGCTCCATGTCTTCTCGTCTCTCACTGATCATGATTCGATGTCACACATCTCCCCTGATGTGTTGCTTGACATGCAGTCTCAGAGCCCCTCCCAGGAACGACTCTCTTGGGAAAAACGGGGTGCAACTAAAAACACTGATGGTCTTTTTGTGTGACCTTTGGGCAAACCTGTCTTGCCTCGTAACTTGTTCAAATGGGCTGCTATTTCGAGTCATGGGGTCACCCATGTCTCGACGGGGGGTATGGTGAAACAAGTTGAAGCTATTTATACGACATACGGTTTTGCAGCTTTTTCACGAGGCAATTTAAGACCTCAGAGAGGAAAGTTCCCGACTCCATTGTATCCGCTTCAGACAATACATATTGTTTATATCCAATTACATAAATGTGAAGGGAAAAAATATTGTTTTTTTCTGCATTTATTTGTTTTCTGCATTTATCTTATTGTAAAAAGGTGATCTCCGCAGACCCAACCTAAGTACGGAAGGTGAGCAAAGTCTGGTAATAGTGCCTGATCCTGGTGCCAAGATCCAGGGTTGACACGAAAGCTAGCAGAAGCCAATTTCCAAGACACCAACCCGAAGCTCAGGGTGTTGACTCTGAGGAGATCCAAAAACATGAGCATTAGAGAGTCATTTGGTGAGTACTTTAATCCGGCTGTGGCCTGCGCAAAGTCTGCCATGTGTTTTTGGTTGCTTTTGCTGGTTTGTGTTACCATTGTATTTTTTTTTTCGGGGGTTATTTTATTTGGAGGGATGGAGTACCATGAGCCTCGAACATTCTTCTCTCGGGCAACTACCGACGCTGATTCTAATCAATACGGCTCATGGGGAAAAATTGCTAGACATGAGGGCAACAAAAAATCCCCTTTCGATCATGTTGTTTGTACACCAGAAACCGTCCGCGTTCCAACTTGCGTACCATGGCTTTTGTCTTGGACTTACAATAACTCATTAATGTTTACTGTGGCTCCTAATACATCTTCTTCTATTATTTTACCTATGAAAAGTTTGAAAGGTTTCGAAATGGTCACCCCGCTCTCTGGTTCCAGTGAAGAGGCTGTGTTCTTTGCTAAACGAGTGACTTTGAAGAATCAGGGCACAAGCCTCCTTTTGACTCTTACACTCCCTGATGGTCAAATTCGTCCTCCAAATGCCACCTTGTTTGACACTTCTTGTTGGGGTTTTCAACTGTGGGCCTGGTCCTCTGGAATCGATCCTCACTTTCCTATTGCTATTTGCCTTAATAAAACAATGTCGATCGCAGACCGTCCCGTTACAAATAATTACACCTTGTCAGCAGGAGCAAAAATCACAAGTATGCTCCTCACTGATATAGACAGCTATTTTGTAGCTTCCACAGGAATAAGCGGTCAAACCAACAACTGGCTTCTTATGGCTGAGCAAGCCGCAAAAATGGCTAACACCAGTTGCATTGCATGTATGGGTCCAAGACCTCTTTTGAAAATACTTGCAAATATAGTTCCTAAGTGTGCTGCTGTTTTAATGTTAAACTCATCCATTTCACCCACTCATGATTGTTTTAAATGGGATAAGGTTTACCCTGTTGCCTCTATGACAAAATATAAACCCCTTTTTTTCGTCCGATGTAGCTAAGGGTAATTTTACATGCATTAGATTACCTGGTACTGGTGAGAAGCTCGGCGTCCTACCTACTCCATGGTGTGAGTCCATGACCAATGTCACTGCCCCTTTTTTGCCCATTGCTCGTAGTGATATTTGGTTTTGGTGTAATAGTAACAAACTTTATGATAGGTTGCCTTTAAACAGCTCTGGAATTTGCGCTTTGGTAACCCTATTGTTTCCTGTTCATTTGATACCAATGTCCTCTTATGATCTAACATCTTTTGCTAAGTCCGTAGTGCCCGAATACTGGCCGAGAGTGAAGCGAAACGCCGAATGGCAGGGCGCAGTTAATCCAACTTACATAGACGCCATTGGTGTTCCTAGAGGAGTACCGGATGAGTATAAGCTGGTGAATCAGATAGCAGCTGGTTTTGAATCCGCCCTGTGTTGGTGGTGTACTCTTAACAAAAATGTTGACAGGATTAACTACATCCACTACAACGTGCAGAGGCTTGGAAACTGGACCGAGGCGAGTTTCAAGGCGGTCCACTCCCAACTGGCCGCTACTTCCCTCATGGCTTTCCAGAATCGAATGGCCCTTGACATGCTACTCTCAAAAGAGGGCGGTGTCTGCGCCATGTTTGGTGAGCAATGTTGCACATTTATTCTAAATAATACTGCAGCCGACGGAAGCCTGTCCCGGGCCCTTGAGGGTCTGAGGACCTTGAATGGGAGGATGAAGGAACACAGTGGGGTGAACACGGAGGTTTGGACCGACTGGTTGAATGTGTTCGGAAAGTACCGCACCCTGGTTTTCCTCGGTCCTGGTCTCCATTGCCGTTTTCTCTGCCATTTTGACCCTGTGTGGATGTTGCTGCATTCCTTGTCTCCGATCCTTAATTATTAAGCTAATTACAACTGCTATCGCTCCACCAGCTGAGACTTTTCCGTTACTCCAAAGGGATGACCTTTCGATCGACGGGAGTTCTTTCTCTAGTGACGACTCTGTCAGCGAATCCATTGTGGTAAACCTATCTGATTTGTTTCGTGACTCTGGCTTTGACGATTAAGACTCAATTTCCTCCCAAGTGTAAGTTAGTTCTTGCGAAATGTGATCCCTTGGCTGAAAATCTTTTGAAGTAGCCATATGGGTGATAAGTTAGTCCCCGAGAACTTATGATAAACAGGGGGGAATTGTTAGAAAAATTGTATATATATATGTTATCATGCGTTCTCTAATGAGTACTTATTCACAATATTACTGTTCAGTATGCTTGCTGCTTTGCCTTGCTTATTCTTATCTTGTACAATAGAACAGAAGGATTACGGCTGGGTCAGGGGCGAGATGACGGTTGTGTCAAACAAGATGCTGCTGACAGCTCAGCGTCCACCAGAACAGATCGTGAAAACAACACGTCAAACAATGCGTCATGAACCTTCTGATCTTCCTTAAAGAACGTCACTTTCTCTTTTTATCTCTCGGAATATCGCTTAAACTGTTTTGCTGATATAGCCATATCTGCACGCAACACTTTGTGCGTTACTTTTTGTTTCTTTTCTTACGAGACGAAGCCACAATCTCTTCCCCCCCCCCTTAAGGGCTAATCGTCTCACACTGTGGGTAGGGCATTCCAAATAAAAAGAGCGAGGAGTGTAAAACAGATTTTTAGTGTAGTCGGATTGCTGTAAGTCTGAATGCACTCCTCGCGAGAAAAGACTCAATATGCTGCCTCACTGGTTTTGTCTGCTGATCCTTTTGCTGATTTTGAACCTAACAGTCCGACTGCCAGTTTGCCACAAGATACTCGTGGTCGACCATGGTCTTTGTTCTGGCTACGGCGCACCGCTGCTGTACGGCCACCCACCCCACTGAGGGTAGGCCTGCGCGTGCAGTTAACTCTAGGGTCTTACTCACCTTTGTTTCGTGCAACTTAAATGTGTGTGCCTCTACGTGCTCTTGTATGGCACGCAGTGCCATGTATCCAGACACCCGCGCCCCAAAGAAAGTGCCTTTACCCTTACCGCCATGCAGGTTGCAGGCCAGCGGTGTTTCGTACACTTTGAACCCGTGGTCGATAAACAGCTTTTTGACTTCGACAGGCTCGCCCAGACACTCTACGTACACCACCTGCCTGAAATTGGGTATCCTAACGCACGCTACCTTAGATGTACGCGTTAGGCCGTACCCTCTAATCTCATAATTTGAATACAGCCACTGGTAAATGTATACTGTGTCCATTGTGCATGCTTAAGTATCTGATGCACTTTGTGCTGTTTCACAAATACAATTTTTTTATATATAAAATGCCTCAGCCAAATGTCTTCAGGTGCACTGCCAGCCCACGGTCCCTGCGCCGGATAGCCAGCCCCAAGAGACGCATGTCCCCCCGCAGGAGAAAGTCCCCCGCCACACGACGCTCTCCTGCTAGACGCCGCTCCCCCAGTAGACGCCGATCATCTTCCAGACGGCGCTCTTCCACCGGACGCCGTTAAATAACAACATTCTTGAGGCGCACATCCCTCAGCAGTTTGAGGTGGTCGCGGTATAGGGTTACCTCATGGTGCCGTTGAAAGGGGCTCTTCCCGAGCCGTGTGGCACACTCGTGCCTTTCTCGGTTGACGGAGAGCAGCGTGGCGACCACACTGACAGCCACTAGCAACCTGACAAACACGGGCGACCCGCTGGCTATGAGTGCGGCAGCTACGATGGTGTAGATAAACACAAATGTCATTTTTTCCTAAAACATACCTTAAAAAATGCCTACCAGTAAACCCCATTCGTACTACACTCTACACAAGCTCAAGGGTGCCGCTAACGTGGCAGACTACCACGACGGCCAAGACCACTGTCAGGACTGCAGCCACCATAACATGGGCGTTAGCACCGGTGATGGCCCCAAGCCCGACACTCCGACCAACTGGTACGGCAACATATCCACCATGCAGATGTGGGCCATTGCCGCGCTGGTGGCCGCTGTAGTGGTGTTTATCTGGTATTTTGCATCCAGCGGGCGTCATGGCCACAGCCCTGCGCCCGCGTACCCTTACCACCGGGGTGGATTTGAGTTTTAGAGTCCTTATATAAAATATATGGCTGAGGCCAATCTCTGGCAGAATGTCGCTGACGTGTGCGGGCGGGCTTACCCCATAATCCGTGGCTACGCGCTGCAGCTGAGAGACGGCCACGATAGCGGTCTGTCCTTCCGCAACTATTGGGCCATGAGGGGCGCGCACATCCTTGCGGACATGCCCTTCGAGGCTAATGACTACTTTGAGACCATGCTCAGTGTGTTGCGCCACTGCCCTGATCTCAAAGCCATGCTGCGGGAGTACGACTCTGCCGTGGTCGAAAACCCCTCCGACTACCTCGACCTGCCGCAACTCAACGGCTTTGTAACTAACGTTATGGATTCTGATTTCTTCAGGGACATCCGCAAGGACCTGGAGGCTTCGGGCGGCGGTGAGGGCATCATAAAAGTAGTGATAGACAACATGTCTAAGCACCACGACTACGTGCAGACCTTTGCAACAGAACTGATCAGCCACCTCGAGAAGATGTCACCCGAAGAGTTGGCTCAAGTGCTGGCCCGCTTCAAGACCATCGGCAGCAGTGCCGGTATCGACGTAGAATCCATGTTTACGGGCACATGAACATAACAATGTCATCAGCAACAACACAAGTGTTGATGACATTTACCCTGCATGCATGATGTGAAATGACAAACCAGCTTCACATCAGACTGTGAACAGATCCCTGTCCGAGAGCAGGGCTTCACCTGCGGCCAGCACGGCGCTGCGCCACGCTGAACTCTTGGTGCCCGTCACCTCGCCCAGCCTCCTCAGGCACCTGCATTCCTTCCAGTACCTGTAGTGTGTGTCCCTGCTCCGGAGGAGAAAGTAGCGACCGTGCACCCTAATTATGGGCGTGGGATGGCCGCGAGGCGTATACGACCATCTCTCTTGAGCCAGCGGACGTACCGGCACCTGTTGAAGTCCTCAGCGTACAGTTCGTAATTAACTCTAAGCATGTGCTCATCCAAGACCCGGTCTATCTTGGCCTTGTCGTCATCGTCAGCATACTTGGCCGTGGCGTCACACGTGCGTACGAACCTCTTGATGCGTGCGGACACCGACCCAGCCGTACTGTTGTCAAACACCAGGTCACACAGCTGTTCCCGGGCATAGTCTAGCCTCGGGGCCATATATTCCTCGAGGGTAGTTTCGTGCATTTTGAGGGCCTGGTCCTCCGACAGCTTCGACACTCTAGCCCAGCCGTGAGGAGGGGGTGGCTGGGCCTCAGGTCCCGAAAGCATGGCAATGGCCACGTCCACCTGGCGTGTGCCCTTGCTCGGGTCTCTATTCAGACCCAGCATACCTACAATCTTGTCGATGTACACAGACTGCTGACTCGTGGCCATGGGCAGTCCATCCAGGGTCTTAGCGTTGGTGTAGTACTTCACCTGTTCCTCCACCTCCTGCAGCTTCTTCCGCTGCTCCAGTGTGAACATTTTCTTTAATCATCATCCCACTCGATATCATCCCCCATCACCGGTACCGGCATGTGGTTAAACTGCGCCGCGGTCTTGGTCCGTTGAGAAACATATGTGGCCAGGTCCCCGCACGTGGACCCCATGAGCCTGGGTGCGTATTGCATGTATGTTCTGACTGTCACGTGGCCGGTGATCTCATCCCATGATGCATGCATGACCTCTGGTTGTCCCTCATTAGACGTTCTGTACATGTCAAGTCCCTTCTGGTGTGCCACGACAAGGAATGACAGGTTCCAGTTGACCAACCTATCTTTGACGTGTTGCATGCTATTCCCCGGTAATACGATGTACTCAAACATAGTGTTTTCAGAGGGTGGCATGGAACCGTACTCGGGCATGGACATGATCGACACGAGCTGTATGATCTTATCGATGTACCCCACAGTGTGCAGGGCGCCCGCACCCGCTATCTTCATGTCCACCATCTCCTTAAAGTGTTGTACTTGGAAGTAGGACATGCCCACTACAAGCAGCACCATTGAGTGTTGTGTCTCGAGGCTGTTATAGGCCATGTGTATGATGAGCTTGTGGTGGTTATAGTTGAGATACGCAGGGCACAGGCCCACTTGGCCGACGTTGCCACAGTTGACAAAGCCCATTTGAGCCATGTATGGTCTAGCCAGGTCTCTGGGGATCGTGAGCCTGGATCCATATATATGTCCTGCTGTATAGAGGCAGGCCGCCATATAAGTGCTGAACTCAGAGCTCCCCACGTCCACAACCTTTACACAACCATGCGTCACTTTAACCGTTAGGAACACCGAATTATCGCGGTCGTGCATAAATGTCACCAGGTTGTTTTCGCGGCCCACTACCAACACAGTCCCAATTTCCAATATACTGTATATTTTAATGTAAAATGGAGGCATACTTTAAGCGCACCGATCCCCACCCTCCGAAGGCCGTGTTTGACAGGTTGACCGAGCGCTACGGCCGGGTGTTTACAGCCGCTACCATCGAGAATGCCTACGTGCTCACGGGCTCCGAGAACACCGCCTGTGCATACCTAAATCGTCTCGCAGTGCGCGAGGCCAAGTCTCAGATGGCACTACGGCGTGACACCGACCACAGGATGCCAGACAGCACTTCCGTGGCCAGGTCTATACCGAGTGTCATCACCACGGCCCTGAAGGCCAAGGGGCACACCATTTAGCGGTGTCTCCTGCTCCTGTGTATGTAGGCACAGCGCATCAGCATGTCATCCACCATCCTGTCCACGGTGCCGTTGGTCCTCTCGATGTTGTCCAATATGGCCCTGATGGAGCCTCCGGTAACCCCACGCACAGCCAGGACCGTGGCCCAGTCTACCAATGGCTCAACGCGCTGTTCTCCTGTGCCTACGTCCACCACACGCACAGTACCTTCGGAGGACTGCGGGGGCTGACACTCCATTTGGGCCGCCACCAGCAGTAGCGCATCAGCGGGACGCTTCCAAGCAGTGCTCTTGTAGACGTGTCTAACCAGTACACGGCTGTTGTGTGAATTGACACGGTGTGTAATATGCGCCGTTATCCTGGCCAGAACTAGGATGCTCTCAGCGCACGGGCACGCCACAAGATTCGCACAGGCCACCCGCAGTCTCTCCAGACTATAGCCAAAGTGCTCGATAACGGTACGCCAGGCCGCACGGACGTCGCCCGTCAATGGCTGTGGGCCTATGGACACTACCGAGCGCATGATGAACAGCATGGCGAGCATGGTGTCGGTGTCACAGACATTGCTTGTGGGCAATATCTCGGTTAGCAAATGGCACAGACTCCTGAGATTCCTGTGATGAGGTCTGCTGTCCTTGGTGGTGGGGATACTGTTTATTAACGGTTGATAGTCGACCACTCCGCTGCGGGATTGCATCTGGCGCAACACGTAATCCAGGCCCATGAGAAATACCGCCACGTCGTAGCGCCGGTCAGGGCGGTGGGTAGTGGACGATATGCCGATCTCCGTGAAGTAGTCTGCGCCCAGGTACCGCCGGTCGTGGGAGGGCATACGCGACAACCCAAAGTCTATGATCACAGGTTCCAGGCCATGGGTAGGGGTGGACGCCAGCACATCAGGGCCGCTCACGTACACCACAAAGTCATGGGACGTGCGCCTGATAAGGATGTTAGCCACATGTAGATCATTGTGCCCTATGCCGTGCGCATCCATCGCACACATGCATCCTAGCGTCTGGAGTATCATGGCGCTTATGTGATCATTGGGTACATCTTCGCATGCGACGTACTTGAACATACTGTGGTACTGCGTGTTTGGTGGGTAAATGTTAGAGATTTGCTCACTCCAACTTATTTTGCAAGAACCACACGGGAGACAAGTAAGTCCTTTTGGACACCTACAGGTGGAGAGTCCATTCGTCGCTGTGCGTGCAGCGATGATCGAAATGGAGGTCTGAAAAGTCTCCTTCCTGCAAGGGCATATTTATTAGGAGGAACAGAGTGGGGGTGAGAGTGGACAGGTTTGGTGAACTCCCGGCCTCTGGTAAGATCAGAGCAGGGGGTGTTTTACGATGTTGTGGGAAACAGAACAACTTTGATTGCTTCCGCTGCAGCTGGTCACTGAAGCAGAGGAAGCAACCACTTTACTACGTTGTGAGAGCAAGACAAGATTGGTTAATCATTATAGTCTACATTCCAACATAATCCTACGATAAAGATAACCTGGAAAACCCTAACATCTCCCTCCTGTTTTATCATATGATTATGTCACCCCAAACAACAAAGACAAGCAAGAAAAAAACATATATATATATGTATAATGAAGAAAGAAGAATAGTAAAAATAAAAACAACAAACAATGATAGCAACACTTTCCAGTGAAGATGAGGCATTACCTCAACACCCCAGATCAAACTTATTGTGTAGGCGAAAAACCTGCTGGCCAGATGTTATTAGCAGGAAAATTCTTACACGGCCCCGTTGCCACAGGCGACCAGAATGCTATCAATAAAAAATAAAAAGAAAAACACAGAAACAGTACATCATTGTATCCATCACTTGTGAAGCATTTTTGATGGTCAAATCAACAAGTTTCCGTAATACATGCTCAACAGAACAGCATCTACGCAATCCACGTCTCATTATCATTATCACATCTGTCACGTCTAAGAAGTTGTATATCCATCCATCCATCCATCTTCTTCCGCTTATCCGGGGTCGGGTCGCGGGGGCAGCAGCTTTAGGAGGGACTCCCAGACTTCCCTCTCCCCAGCCACTTCATCCAGCTCATCCCGGGGGATCCCAAGGCGTTCCCAGGCCAGCTGAGAGACATAGTCTCTCCAGCGCGTCCTGGGTCGTCCCCGGGGTCTCCTACCGGTGGGACATGCCCGGAACACCTCCCCAGGGAGGCGTCCAGGAGGCATCCTGATAAGATGACCGAGCCACCTCATCTGGCTCCTCTCAACGTGGAGGAGTAGCAACTCTACTCCGAGTCTCTCCCGGATGACCGAGCTTCTCACCCTATCTCTAAGGGAGAGCCCGGACATCCTGCGGAGAAAACTCATTTCGGCCGCTTGTATCCGAGATCTCGTTCTTTCGGTCACGACCCATAGCTCGTGACCACAGGTGAGGGTAGGAGCGTAAATCGACCGGTAAATTGAGAGCTTTGCCTTTTGGCTCAGCTCTCTCTTCACCACAACGGACCGGTACAGGGTCCGCATTACTGCCGACGCTGCACCGATCCGCCTGTCGATCTCACGCTCCATCCTCCCCTCACTCGTGAACAAGACTCCAAGATACTTGAACTCCTCCACTTGGGGCAGGATCTCATCCCCGATCCGGAGAGGGCATTCCACCCTTTTCCGATCGAGGACCATGGACTCGGATTTGGAGGTGCTGACCCTCATCCCGACCGCTTCACACTCGGCTGCGAACCGTTCCAGCAAGAGCTGGAGATCACGGCCTGAAGAAGCCAACAGCACCACGTCATCTGCAAAAAGCAGAGACGCGATGCTGAGGTCCCCAAACCGGACCCCCTCAATGCCTCGGCTGCGCCTAGAAATTCTGTCCATAAAAATTATGAACAGAATCGGTGACAAAGGGCAGCCTTGGCGGAGTCCAACCCTCACTGGGAACGAATCTGACTTACTGCCGGAAATGCGGACCAGACTCTGGCATCGGTGATACAGGGACCGAACCGCCCTTATCAGTTGGCTGGGCACCCCGTACTCCCGAAGCACCCTCCACAGAACCTCCCGAGGGACACGGTCGAACGCCTTCTCCAAGTCCACAAAACACATGTGGACTGGTTGGGCGAACTCCCATGCACCCTCGAGGATCCTGCCGAGGGTGTAGAGCTGGTCCACTGTTCCACGGCCAGGACGAAAGCCACACTGCTCCTCCTGAATCCGAGGTTCGACCTCCCGACGGACCCTCCTCTCCAGCACCCCTGAATAGACCTTACCAGGGAGGCTGAGGAGTGTGATTCCCCTGTAATTGGAACACACCCTCCGGTCCCCCTTCTTAAAGAGGGGAACCACCACCCCAGTCTGCCAATCCAGAGGCACTGTCCCCGATGTCCACGCAACGTTGTAGAGGCGTGTCAGCCATGACAGCCCCACAACATCCAGAGCCTTTAAGAACTCTGGGCGGATCTCATCCACCCCCGGGGCCTTGCCACCGAGGAGTTTTTTAACTACCTCAGTGACTTCGACCCCAGAGATTGGAGAATCCGCCTCAGAGTCTCCAGGCCCTGCTTCCTCAATGGAAGGCGTGTAGGTGGAATTGAGGAGGTCTTCGAAGTATTCTCCCCACCGACTCACGACGTCCCGAGTCGAGGTCAGCAGCACGCCATCCCCACTGTAAACAGTGTTGACGTTGCACTGCTTCCCCCTCCTGAGACGCCGGATGGTGGACCAGAATTTCCTCGAAGCCGTCCGAAAGTCATTCTCCATGGCCTCACCGAACTCCTCCCACGCCCGGGTTTTTGCCTCAGCAACCGCCGAAGCCGCGTTCCGCTTGGCCATCCGGTACCTGTCAGCTGCCTCCGGAGTCCCGCAGGCCAAAACGGCCCGATAGGACTCCTTCTTCAGCTTGACGGCATCCCTTACCGCCGGTGTCCACCAGCGGGTTCGGGGGTTGCCGCCACGACAGGCACCGACGACCTTACGGCCACAGCTCCGGTCGGCTGTGGCCGTCGAAGTTGTATATGTGCTCGCGTTTTCGTCAGCTGATGATGTTCTAGTCTGTAGGTGAGGTCTGTCACGCACACTGGCGCACACACTTGTGTCCAGTTGGCAAGCAGCATCAGACAACTCTCGTGACCACAAAACCATGATCCGTACTGAACAGGCACGTGCACTCATAGGATGCAGGTGAGGCAGTGCCTCTGAACTTCTGGATGAAGTAGGTCCCGTCCGATGGTGCAGCCATGTTGGCAGTAGAGCCCTTACACCTTGAAAACGGCTCTCTCATCCTGGCACACAGCGGTGATGTCCAAAGCTCCCATCCAGTTTCCTCCTGGAGAGCAGTCGTCGTTAATGCATTTGTGGGTCCTGCAACCTTGGGTGCAACATGTGTAGTCAGCAAGACTTGGAATGGTCCCTCCCGTCGTGGCTGGCCTAGTTCCTTCCTTTGATGACCTCGATGTAGACCCAGTCTCCTGGATTGATGGGGTTGTCGACCTGTGAGGAGGAAAGATCAAGCGGCAGTAAATTTGTCTTTGACACAGTTTGAGCGTCCTGATCATATAATCTGCCAAGGACTGCTCTTCATCTGTTGTTTGCAACTCTCGTAGTCAATTGTAGTGCCCATTTAACTGGCAAATAGGAATGTTTGCGGGAAGAGTTTGAACACTTCCTAATGATTCCCTTTAATCAAAAACTATTTATGACAGGGGCGTTCCCATTTATTGCCTCCTGGTTTAAAAGAGATTGTCTTACCCATGCCTTCTTTCTCCTCACACGCTCGCACCCACACAGGGTGTGAACACACACACACACACACACACACACACACACACACACACACACACACACACACGCACCCACGCAGACAAAGAGATTCTAATCCATCTCTCATGTAGCTTCTCTTGATAGAATCTCCTATTGGTAACTGTATAGCAGACGTTTTAGCATATAATCCCATACTCTGCTCTCTCACTTCTACTTTTCCATGTCGGTGCAGTCGTAGGTGGCCCCTATTGCAGTCATTGTCTTGTTAACTGTTGCCTTGTGACTCCTATGCATGATTGTGTGAATGTCAAAAATTGAACGTACCTAACTTTCTGACCATCCAACCTCCACTGTGGTATAAAAACCCTTACTATTGTATTGAGTAGGTACATTGAGCAACCTAGCTTCCTCCTGACTGCCAAATGTCCTGTTCTAAAATTTATATAACTCGACCTCTACGTCTTAAGCTTGATGAGCCAAAATATAAGATCTTGCTCTTGTTTCCTACCGTTTTAGCCTATTTGTTTTATCCAAATCCATTCAATCTCTGATTATAATGCTTTTCTCTGTAGCCCTACGTATTTTTCAAATTTGTATTTATTTATTTATCAAATCTCCTCAGTTCTGTCAAACTCAGTGCACAATGAACCTCCCTTCCACTTTGAACCAAGCTTCACCAAATTTGGGAACGCCGTAGCAAGGAGTGCGATTTGGTCGTCGGACACTCCAAGTCCATTTCTTTTTGCCGCACTTCACCCTCTCACGTTGGTGTTCTTTTGTTGTTGCTTCAGAGCGACCCCATCCATCACTCTTGAATGAGTCCATTGTTCAAATGAGTCAATTTTCATCATTGTGAGTTCCTCCGCTTTTCACTGTCTTTTCCGTCCCCGAGGATGTTGTATTTCCTCCGGAGTGTACTTGTCCTCCTCCAAGCACAACAGCAGTCTTTTCTTGTCCTTCGCCAAAGGTCAAAGGTGCTTCAGAGCCAGGCACCATTTTGTAGTTGTTCACGGCTGCAGGCGAAGACTCGGATTGGGTTTCAGGGGCCCTGACACTGAGAATGACAGGCTGGGACGTCAAACTTGTAAGACTATCTCCAAATGTAGCTGCTTCCATCAATTTGCTGGTAACATTTATTTACCAAACTTCAAATTCTCCTAATAACAGTGGTCTCGTTTTTATATCGTAAATCCTTCAACTCATCCTATTTTTGAGCTACATTTTATCTATAGTTCCAATTTAATTGGACAGTATGTTGTCTTCAGTATCATTATTGAAAATCAACTCATCGAGGTCTGCGTTCCACATCAAGCCCTGATCTGTATGTCTTGACCTCTCACGTGTTATTGTCATGCTTGCTCAAAAATGTGACTTAGAGTATGGTGCTGTGAATTCTCAATCTCCCCAATGAAATTGTATCCCACCTCGTAGTTCTTATCGTTCTCATGTTCCTGTTAGCCTGCAATTGTCCAAATCAAAAATGTTTTCTTTTAACTGTCTTTCTTTTGAACCTCTAAATCTCTCGTGTTGCTAACCTATCTACACCAGAACAAAAAATTTACCACAATATAACACCAAATGTATTCGAAAATTCATTGTCATAAAGTGTTGTATTATTACTATCTTCCACTATCTGTCCTACTCACTCCCCCCCTTATGAGGCTTGGCAACGCCCATGCCTCACACCTTGACAAACTTTTTGGGAGAATGCGTTCTTTACTACATACGATTCCATCATCATTTAATTTGACTTTCTTTCCAAAACGCTTCTCAATTTCTCAGTTCACACATCTTCTACATGTGTTACTGGTTCTCCAGTTTTTTTCTCCAGTTAATTATCAATCCAAAAGCTACGTGTTTCTTTCTAACATTCAACCTGCTCAAAATCATTCTTTCATCAAAGTCGCTCTACTAATTTTCCATAGTAGTCGCCAACAACTTCAACCATTCAACCTGTAATTTCTTTTCATTCAGGCTATCATTCATCAATGTTCATTTGCATCTCACACGCAGTCTCCAAAAAGGAGTCTTTCTATCACATTGGTCCCAATTCATCCAAGCTCACCACACAACATTCATATATCATTTTCAACTCAGGTTTCCTGGTAGAACAATCCACCAATTCAAAAAAACTTAACTAAAACAAACAATTGGCAAATTAATCTGAATTTTTTCTTTGTTTTTACATTTGAAGAACTCAATCTCTCAGATTTAGCTTGCATTTAGAATTTTGTATAATCTTATAACACAACCAATCAATTATTCCTATTAAATGTAGCATTGCAAAATCTTAAATTCACAATTTAGCTTCTCCCAATTCCTGAAAGCATGTTCTGTTGTTTTGCTAACTCCGAATTTCTCATGAGGGCTTGACACTAACATGCACTAGTGTGGATTAGATTCTGCTTGCAAACAGATTTCTCTCTTTTTCCTCTCATTTTTATCTTTCAAAATCATTTCTGTTCTGCGGTGCAAATTGGATAGACCACAGTCTAGCAATTTTTTTTTTACTAAAACTTTAGCCAATGTTCATCATTTTAACATATACGCACACACATGCACAGCTCTCGCGTGCGGAAGGTAGGTCTCAGCAACAATGATTCGTCACAGGCTGGCCATTTCCAGTGGTCGATCATGAGCTGGTCCCTCCCATGCACACGAGGACAGCACATTCTAATTTTATTTATTCATCTTCTAGAAGCAAGTTGCATTTCTTTACCACTTGATTTGCATATTTACCTTCAGTGTAACACAATTTGATCCCTATTCATTTGTAATTGGGCCTACAAACAGCATTGTCATACTTCTTGTGTGGACAGGGGCTCTAACAATCTAAAACGATTTGCGATAACCTGACAATGACATGTTTTGCTGTCATATGGGAGAGGTTTCAGATCTTTTACATTTCGATACATGATTTGCATAGGACCGGAAACTCCTCTTGCCCCTTGCTTGAGCCGCGGCTTGAGCTGCGGCCTTGCACCTGCTCACAGGGGCCTTATTGTCTCCTGGTCTGACAAACACTTGTGACCGCATCAGTTTTCATCTTTCTAGCTTTTGTCTCTTGAATTCGTTCTCATCTCTTTGTGAAGATTTCAACCACACTCTAGCACTTCTACCACTTCAGCATGTATTACATACAATTAAGAAATCTACTTGCCATGAACTTCTCGTTTTAAAGAAGAGCAGAGCAAGAGATTTACCGTTCTTATTTCCCATCTTAATTTTAGTAGCTTAAGGTTTTACAATTTTTTTTTTCATTTTTTTTTCTTTGAGGATCCTCAATGCAGGTTTAAATTGACCTTTCGACAGATTACTAGCCTGTTTTATTGCCGTGGATCAACGCTAGAACTGCTTCTTAGTCAATTTATCCTACCAGTCACACACTCAATCACACAAGTTATCCCTGCCTACGCGAAGTCCTCCTTTTAAAAAAAAGGAGCTGCTTCATCCAGTGAGGGGACTCTACAACACCCCCCACCTTCCCTGGGAACTAAAGACAAAAGTCCTTGTCCCCAGCCCTGCCAACGGCGAAGTCCTCCTTTTTTTAAAAAAAAGGAGCTGCTTCATCCAGTGAGGGGACTCTACAACACCCCTCACCTTCCCTGGGAACTAAAGACAAAAGTCCTTGTCCCCAGCCCTGCCAACGCGAGGTTGTACTCCCTAGAACAGTGGTCGTCAAATAATGATTCACGGAGGTACTGAGATTTTAAAACAGTTTGAGACCCACTGCTCCAAAAGAGACACCTCATCCAGAGGGGGACTCTACAACACCCCCTCCTTCCACAAAACTTATTCCTGTGCACTTCTTCCTTTTTACGCGTTTCACAAGCAACAACACAATCACACAACTTCAGGCCTTTAACTTACTTGTCCCCTGGTTCGTTGCACTGCCGGGTCCCGTCAATCCACCTCTGTCAGACGAAGGCAGACCTAAGATGCTGGCCCAGCGAAGAATTCTCTTCCCAGGACTTTCTCCTCCAGGTCCTCTTAATGGACGCTGGCTTGTCGACAATGCAGCACGTCCTCCTTCGCCGGTCAGATGGTGGGTATGAGGATCCCGGGTTTCGGCACCAAAATGTTAGAGATTTGCTCACTCCAACTTATTTTGCAAGAACCACACGGGAGACAAGTAAGTCCTTTTGGACACCTGCAGGTGGAGAGTCCATTCGTCGCTGTGCGTGCAGCGATGATCGAAATGGAGGTCTGAAAAGTCTCCTTCCTGCAAGGGCATATTTATAAGGAGGAACAGAGTGGGGGTGAGAGTGGACAGGTTTGGTGAACCCCCGGCCTCTGGTAAGATCAGAGCAGGGGGTGTTTTACGATGTTGTGGGAAACAGAACAACTTTGATTGCTTCCTCTGCAGCTGGTCACTCAAGCAGAGGAAGCAATCACTTTACTACGTTGTGAGAGCAAGACAAGATTGGTTAATCATTATAGTCTACATTCCAACATAATCCTACGATAAAGATAACCTGGAAAACCCTAACAGTCAATGTAGTCAAACAAGATGCCCTCCTTACCTATCCCCACGCCGAGTTCGGTCACGTCAGGCACGTATGTGCTGCCCGGGCAGCACCAGGGCATCTTGCTGTGAGCCAGTTCGCCCACCCGATGTTCATGCCGGCCCTCGTTGCCCAGGGCACTGCGTACGTACTGCTGGTTCTCGGAATCCCAGTTGACAAGTACCTTGAGTACTTTCTTTACGCCCGCAACATGCACTACGCCCACCACCGAGCTGCTGCCCTGGGATGCTAGTTGGGAGAACATTTTCCTTACGCCGGGTGTCGGTACAGGCAGTAGGGATTATGACAGGTATTCCAGAAGTAGCAGGACCTGTCTCGACACCATGCAAAGTAGTTTTGTATAATGCGTCTGCGATGGTCTGGGTCCCTGGGCCACTGAGAGCTGGGCACCACGTGTGCAAACGGTACTCGGCACACGGGACAGCGCCGCTCACTGCCCACCTTCTTCGAGGACCTGGCCCACCTGCAAGGAATGCGCGCACGTAGCCACCACTGAAAAACGATTGTCTGGCTTGCTTGTAATACACTCAAAACAAATGGCGCACTCCATTTTATTAAAACATCATGGACCCCATCAGCCAGCTGCCTGACACCTCAGCTAAGCCGAGTAATATCGAGAAGCGCGTGATCAAATTTCTGGATAGCATGGCCAAGGTGGGTCCGCACGGAGACTGTGCGGTGGTCGTGCAGCTCATCGTCGTGCCGTGCCTGGCCTACATGGCCTCAGAGCTCGTACCCTCGGAACAACAGTCGCTGCGCATCGGCGTATTTGTTGTGGCGTTGCTGGCCGAGGCTGCCCTTTCGAAAGTATTATAAAAGACGCAATGTTTTATCTTGTGATGTGCTCGCTGGTGTGGGCCATCGTATGTTACAACTACCGTGCCATCGCGCGCAATCTTCGCATGTGCATGACCATTGCATTTTTCATGATACCCACCAAGGCCCAAATGATGTGGCTCAACTACAACAAGCAAATGGTCGTCTACGCCCTGCACTCTGGTAACCAGATCTACGTCGACACTGTGGGTCGTTACACCCGCTGCAGGGTGGTACTTAAGCGGGACCCCCGACCCCTGTGCATTGTGCACATTGCCACTGACAGAGACGTCACCCCCGAATATGAGCCAGTCTTTAGGTGGCAACAGGTTATGCCCCCAGGTTACCGGGTCGACTTTGTTAGTAGCACGCCGCAAACGGACAGCGGCAAATGGACTTGTTGAGCGACCTGGGCCTGTAATACTTGTTTTCATTGCGCGCTAGCTCCACCACGGGGTGACAACCACCGTTGCGCACAATATTGTATGCATACTGATTTAACAGGTTCCTGTTGCTGGGAATGTAACACACGGGGCTGCGGTCGCGCGGGTCAAACACAGGAGCGCCCTAGAGGGCGGCCAACATACCCAGAGACGGAGCAGACATTTTTTTAACAACTTTAATTCTTTAAAAACATGGATCAGATCATTGCTAGCAAACAAAAGTCTATGCTTGTTGGTGGTGTGGCCCTGGGCGTTATTGCCCTGGCTGTCGTCAGGGTGTACCGCTCGGGGGCGCCTCCCTGCGCCATGGAGCCCATGCTGTGGTTATCTCTGTCTGGCGCTTCCTTGGTGATCTTGGCCCAACTGGTTTACGGTTACTATGGGCAAAAGAAACCGGGCACAATGTAGATGCGGCTTGCTCCGGTGGGTCCTTCATCTGGCAGTACTCTCCCATTACGTGGGTCACGTAATCGCCGGTACACTCACACGTTCCTACACAACACTTTGTGAGGGGCTGTATGTCGTAGGAGCACGTACAATGCTGGGTCTTTCCTAGAAACGGCAACTGACACTGTACACAGTCTGCCATACACCACACAAGCATAGTCATGAACTGCTTCAGTAGCATACGCAGCAGGCTCTCGTGTGGACAGGATAGCGCCGCGGGCTCATCCGTCGTGACGACGGAAGTCGGGTCCTCGGTGCCGTCTATAACCAGGTGCGTACTAAAGGGACCGTAGGTACAGTTAACGTATACCTCACCAACGGGGTGGTCAATGTACGCGCTGGTAGAGTGTTGATCGTCTCTCTCGTACGTGACATTGGCTGTCCCTGTTACTTTCAGCATGGCCGTGTAATCTCCAGGGCAATTAGAGCCGTCGGCCGAGCATGTGTACTTACATGTGTACTTACATGTTCCCTGGCACCCGGGCGACCTGGCCAACGACAACATCTGATTGTACGTGCACATGGTACGTCTGTGTGTGGTGATGTACATGCTGCCGTTAGTATTGCGGTGACCGCACGCCAGATAGTTGCCTTCCTTGTAAGGGCCCACACCCTCCAGGCCCTCGGACCAATGTCCATCGACTCTTACCATAGGAACCTTGGCGTGCGTGGACTCTTTACACAGTATGTGGCAGTCCTCCATCGTGTGGCCACATGTTACAGACCCCACGGGCAATTGGTGCTCTGAGCCATGCATCCATTGGAAGCACATGTATCGGAGAGCGGTGCCCGCGTACCCACGCATGATAAACACATGGTCTAACAGGCAACTGGTCTGCAGTAAAACGTACTCCCTGTGATAGGTGTAGCACTCTGTGTCTTCGGGTGGTGTCTCGGTGCTGGGATCGTCATACTGGTTCAAGTTGTTCTGCAGAACGCCGTGGCT
Organism: Syngnathus scovelli; assembly: GCF_024217435.2. Taxonomy (NCBI): domain Eukaryota; kingdom Metazoa; phylum Chordata; class Actinopteri; order Syngnathiformes; family Syngnathidae; genus Syngnathus; species Syngnathus scovelli. The sequence goes on along the minus strand of NW_026061342.1, from coordinate 1,074,078 downwards.
CCAGCGCGTTTCCGACACGGTCCAGTTGTACGTGTAGCCCTCGCGACGTCGACATGACACATATATGGACGTGTTGCCCAACATGTAAATGCCCGCAGGTACGACGTATTCCACCGGCCCTGTCTCCGCGGTTGACACCCCAGCAGCACAGGACCCATTGAGCGCCAGGCAGCAGCCCGTACCGTTGACAGCCTCAGATTCTGTGAGCTCCTTGGGTCCCGTGACGTTGTGGGTAGGCTCCAATGTGTTGGTATCGACCCACATGAGGGACAGCCCTTCCGTTGATAACCTGTAATCCATAGTACACGCCATCATCAGGGTATTATTGATCAGAGACAAGGTTACATTAGGGGTGTAGCTGTCGGTAGCCACCGCTACCGACAGCACAACAGCAAGCACTAGCGACCGCATGCTTGTTCTGTAGCTGTAGTATTGTGATGTGTTTACATTCAAAACAACACAACCATAAAATGGGAGCGGTGCAGTCTTTTAATGGGGTTGACACCATCCTGAAGGCCGTGGCCACTGCGGCGTCCGACATAGCAAACACTAGCAACGTGTCCGTGGACGCTTCTCAGATGATCAACATTTCGCACGTTAGGGGGGATGTACTCATCAAGGGCCTAACCATGCAACAGACGGTGACTGTGAATCTAAACACAGTCATGACCGCCCTAACCGACCAACAGACGCAGCAGAGGATTCTGAACGATGTGGCGCAGCAGGCGGCCGCCGTTGTCAGTGGCCTCAACTTCGGGCAGTACGCATCTGCTACCAACGCGGTTAAGCAGTTTGTAGATGTGTCGTCACGCATCCTCAACACCATGACCCAGACATGCAAGGGAGAAGTGAACAGTACACAGACCATATCTGTAAACAACGTGACTGGGAATGTGGTTAGTGAAGACTCTGTGCTGAGTATTTTTGTCAATGCCCTGGTCACGTGCCTACAGGACGCCACAGCCACAAGCAGCAGTGTTCAGGACGTGGTCAACAAACTAGAGCAGCTGGCCACCGCCAAAGCCGAGGGATTCGACCTGTGGCAGCTGGCGGCCGCCTTGGCCGCCCTCCTAGTGGGTGTGCCCGTGGCCACGGGAGCCGTGCTGGGACGCTGCGGAGTGATCCTGCTAACCTGGGCCAAGCGCAAAAGGTCACAGGTATCACCCTACCCGCCGCCGTGGCTATGCTCAACGAGGGCCAGATGGTGTACCACCAACGCTACACGGCCGACGTAAACGGTGAGCCCGTGCTCATGCCCAAGGCCGAAGCGTACATGATGCCCGCGGGCGGGCCTGCCGCTGTCAGGCCCATGATCCGTTACAAACTGAACTTGGCCACCGACGACAAGGAGGACCCTAAGGCGTCCCACACCACGAGCAGCATGAGGCCCGGTGACGCCTACCTGCACAGCACTAGCGGCACGTACTACGTGCTGGACGAGCAGGACTGGAACAGGCGGGGTAAAGTGCAGGACGTTGACCCCAACAAGCTCCGCGAGGCCACCAAGTTCGGATGGGGCCACGGTGCGGCTATGGCCGGCTACGACGTCTGGATCATGTTCTACCTTAATAGGTCCCGTCTTAACCACACTATCCGTGTCAAAGATGCAGACGGCAACTGGCAGAGTTTACCTGGCAGGCTCAATGTGGACACTGTGTACATACCCAGCAACCCCAACACTATCGTGGTCATGGGCAAGCCATGTGACGTGATGCCCACCCAAGCGACCATGGGTACGGGCGCGGCGGTGGCCGGGGTGGGACTGTTGTTGTTGCTCAGCGCCAGCTTCCAGAAAGACAAGGCAGGAAAAACGGAACCACCGTAATATAAAAATATAATGTCAGCAATCTCGGGCGCAAATGTGACCAGCGGTTTCATCGACATCGCCGCCTACGATGCCATGGAGACTCTGCTCTATGGCGGCGACAACGCCGTCACCTATTTTGCCCGGGAGACTGTGGTACAGCAAACTACCTGTTACACTTTCCAAGCAAACCGGTATGGCCAACGTTGGCCAGGAGTTCAGCGTGACAGTGGCCCGCGGTGGGGTGTACCTGCTCAACGTGTGGCTGCGCGTTAAGCTACCAGCCCTGACAGTTAGCAAGCAGAACAGCAGGATCCGCTGGACGGACAACCTGATGCACAACTTAGTGGAGGAGGTATCAGTCTCCTTCAATGACCTGGTTGCCCAGACACTGACCAGTGAATTTCTGGACTTTTGGAGCTCGTGCATGATGCCCGGGTCCAAGTCGTCTGGGTACTATAAGATGATTGGCATGAGGAGCGACCTGGTCGGAGGCATCCAAAATAATGCCATACTACCTGGTCATTATCTGAACCTACCCATCCCTCTGTTCTTCACCAGGAACACTGGGCTTGTGCTACCAACCGTGGCACTACCCTACAATGAGGTGCGCATCCACTTCAAGCTGGGGAAGTGGGAGGACCTGCTCATCGCCCAGGATAATAACACCATGGCCATCGGGCCCGTAGTAGCCGCCGACCTGAGCAACGTCACCCCATCCCTGTCCGAAGTGTCCGTAATGGGCACCTACGCCATTCTGACTAGCGAGGAGCGTGAGAGCGTGGCCCGGTCCAGCCGCACCATGCTCATCGAGCAGTGCCAGGTGGCCCCCCGAGTGCTGGTGAACCCCCAGGACAACTCCTTGGTCCACCTGGACCTGAGATTCAGCCACCCGGTCAAGACACTTTTATCACTATAATCGCAGACAACAGGGTAGTGCTACCAGCCCTGGCCACGAACCCCTTGTCCGAGGTGTCTCTCATCTACGAGAACGCCGCTAGGCTGTACCAAATGGGAGTGGACTACTTTACCTCGGTGAACCCCTACTACTTTGCACCCAGTATGCCCGAGATCGACGGCGTCATGGTCTACTGCTACACCCTTGATATGGGCAGCGTCAATCCCATGGGCTCCACTAACTACGGACGCCTGTCCAACGTCACTCTGGCCTGTAAAGTGTCGGATAACGCCCGCACCACAGCTGTGGGTAACGGACCCAACACCTCCGGCTACAGCGTTGCACAGAAGTTTGAGCTTGTAGTTATCGCAGTCAACCACAACATTATGAAAATTGCCGACGGCGCAGCAGGCTTCCCCATCCTGTAAATGGCCACAACACCGTAGCACGTACGTAAATAGGCACGGGGTCGTGTCCACATCATGGAACGTACACACATTCCATGGTGTGGACACGGCCCCGTGCCACCGGAAGATTTGAAATGCACCGCCCGGTGCGTGTATGTGCATCCCAGTCATCGCCATGGACTGTCCTGTGTGTCTCACCACTATGACTGTTGGGTTTACAACATTTATCTGAAATCAATCTCAGAGGCGGTAGGTCTTTTTGGCTTAGCGTTTTCTTCTGCGCAGAAGGGCGCACCCCAAACACACGCAGCAAGTGTGGCTGAGAATACGCGCTCTGCTCGAATTTAGCCGTGCCTTTTATTGAGAGAGAAACAAAGGGGGAAGTGTACATGGTCGAGTAGGTTTCCAGACAGGAAGAACATTCCATAGTTATATCCCATTACCACAGAACACAGGGGGTACTCTTATGGAGTGGGCAGTATGGACGTCTCATGACCATTAGCTCAACAAAGACGTAGTCTTTAGTGCCTCTGGGAATACATTGCTGTGCCGTACTCATGACCTTTGTCCGCTTCAGCCGTCCCATGACAATCTCATGATCTGCACATGTCTAGCTAACTGTGGGGCTTATTGTATAGCGCGGCTAATGACTGCCATATGCCCCCAAGTCATTTTCACGAGGCCAGATTGGTCACATACTGCGGAGAATCTTGCACACAAAAGTAGTTACATAGAATCCAATGATAAAAAGTATATTATTTCCAACAATGACCCAGCCGTATGTGCTCAACTGCGGGCATAGCGTGTGCAAAGCCTGTGTGGCCATGCTGGACGACAAATGCTGCGTGTGCCGTTGTGCCATTACCAGCAAGTCAGTCAACTACTCATTGCGGTCTCTGCTGGAGACGGGTTCCCCCGATGTTATGTGCTCCGTGCACACCATCCCCAATTACTATGTGTGTGCCACGTGCGATGGCCTGTCCATATGCATTATGTGCACTCTCACGCACCACTGGGATCATAACGTGACTCACTAAGAAACGATTGCAAGTGCAATGGCCTGTTAAAAAGAATGTCAATTGTTATCCTAGATCTGGACCACACTCTGATAGAGAGTGTGGCCATCCCAGATCTCGGTGTCAAGAGAGTGTCCAGAGATGTTGATAATGTGCCCAGTCACGCAGCCTCAGCCGCACGTCTGGCACACGATATAGCGCGATATGAGTGGCATAAGATCCCAGGCTTTGTGGTGTGCGTTCGTCCACACACCCATACATTCATAGCATGGCTTTTTGCCAGCGGCTACCGCGTGGGTGTGTGGACCGCGGCATGTGGAGCCTACGCTCGAGACGTAGTCAAGGTGCTGGGACTCGACAGAATGCCCCTTTCCTATCTCATGTTTGACATCCACGACGAGACTGGGGGTAAGCCCCTGGTAGACCACTTTGGAGGGATGTCTCGTGTGGTCATAGTTGACGATAACGCCAATGTGAAGGAAACGCAACCTGACATGTGCGTCCACATCGCACCCTTTTACATTTCAGCCCGCAAGCAGGACACTGCGCTTTTAAAAGCTGTTACCGAGATCCAGGGCTCTGTCCAGAGTGGCCATGGTGTCATCGGGGTGGTTGTGCACCAGCTCCTCAAGATCATAGGGTGCATGCTTGCAACCCAGCTCTTCGGCGCATGCATCCAGGAGCAGAGAAAGCTGTCCTGTACACATAGACATCTTACCCATGGACAACTTGTCCTTGTCATCTGGTGCAGTCACATAACCGTAGGTATAGCCCAACAGTCTGTTAACCGTTTCTCTCAACAGATAGCAATAATAGGGATTATTGGCTGCAATCATGTAGACATATACTTCAGTAAAGGGATTAGACGGGTTTGGCGTCAGACTCTTATAATGTAACCCCAGGCCGTCATCATATGCGTTTTTCATGCACATCAGAGCATCTGTTACATCTTTGTGGACAGTTTCACACCCGGTGATGCCAGACACTAGCACCCCATTGCAGACCACCAATATGGACAGTATTAACAACAACGGGGTCTTCATCGCTTTTAATATACTCCCGGTTAATACGCCATGAGCACCAAAGTACTACAACACCTTCATGGCTTTTGCTTTGGCGACACACCTGCGGTTGGCCAAGGTGGGATTGTGCCCACGGTAGCGTCGGATGGGCGCATCGCTATAGGTGGTGTGTACCACTTGCTGTGCATATCCGCCGAACGTGGATCAATTACCCTAGTTGTGCAACACATATTCCAGCTGGTTATTGTTGTCGGTTGTAATATTGTCACAATATTCATTGGTTATTGTATTGACTCAGTGTGTACTAGTATATATATATTTCACTCCTGTATGGCGTCTATTTGGCATAATGTAGGCACTGATAATAATGACACACACAACATCCTTTTTATTTAGAGGTACATTGTTTTCCACAGTCGACACATTCAGAACACTATCCAGAGTGTCATCGGGGTGGCTGTGGAATACCGATGTGTAGCTGAAAGGAATACTGGCGGTTTGTCTTGGCCAATGGGTGGCAACAATCATGTACGCAGTGTCATCCTTACCGGACGTACACTATTACACGCAGAGTTGTCACAACGGCCAGAAGGTCCACGACATGTGCTTGCACAGAGCATGGCATGCTGCGTCCTGCTTCTGCTTCTTGGACAGCGTCTTGGCCGGCACAAACGTGTGGCTGTTGTACTCGTGGCCGTTGTGCCGCAACAGCTGGAAAAATACATATGTGGCACCGGCCTGGGAGCATACGTAGCTGCCATACGTCCGCGCGGCACGAGAGCTCAGCGGCCAGGCTGCCGATGTCCGCCTGCACGCCCTCGACCACGGACTGGGGCAGCGTCTCTGAGCGACCCGTCAACATCCGGTAGATAACCGCGGCGCAGTTGTAATACTTGACGTGATTCTGCATCTTGAGGACGGACAGTACCTGCTGTAACGTAACTGCATCATGCGCTATGCGGTATCGTTCGAGGTGGCCCTTTATGCCCGATAACACTGTGTTGGGGATGTGCACCGGGAACCTGCTGTCACCTATGCCCTGATACAGGTACACATAGCTGTGCAGCTGATCCACAAACCGGACTATGCGTCTTGCATCACCCGGTTGCTTTTGCTGCAGCTGCGGCTGAACATCCTGCCTACTGTACCACACCTCGTCATTAAAGAGAGCCACACGGAATTCCTCTTCATATGTCCATTTATTAGTTTCATAAACACAATGTACAATGCTTTTATACTTTTCGAGATGAGTAGTGTGCCCAGCGGTCGTGAACTCAATTATCACAGCGGCTGTCTCTAGGATAAACATGTACACCTGGGCATCAGATACACGTTTGAGTTTTGATATGACGTAATTGTGACATGACAACAGCGAGGGACGCATTTTTTCTAATCCCACTGCGTTAGGGTCGGGGTCCGGTAGTCAGCCAGAAAGTCTGCCTCGTTGAGCGCGTGCTGCGCAGGGGTAAACAGGTCACTCAGGTTCACGCTGAGGTCAACAGACACCGCCTGGGCGGTGTCGCCATTTTCATAACAGTCCAGGGAGGCCATTCGCGGCTGGAAGATGCGCTCCTCCAGGTCGCGTTCCAACATGTCCATAACGGCACTGAACTCTGGGCAGGCACGCATCCTGATGTTACGGCGGGGGTTGAGGCGCACGTACGCCTGAAACTGCTCCGTGGTCCGCACAGTGCCCGTCTCAGTATCCATATTATCCAGCATGGTCTCCAACGTAAAGAAGTAACTGTCGTACACTTTGAGATCCAACGGCCGCTGGAACACGCGGCCGTTGGAGTCCAGTTTGAGAAACAACTCGTTAAAGTCTCTGATGGTGAACCGGCGCAAGTAATCCTTGACCGAGATACCCGCTGGCACATCATAGCCCAGCGCCGTTAGCAGGGCATGAGCCGTGTGTGCCTTTTGCCCGTCGGCCAGCCACTCGGTGTGGACATCGTAGTCCCGTTCAGTCCAGTTAAAGAAGTCCGCAACGGTGACGTCGATGTCCGGTTCCCGCAGGGGCGACAGCAAGGGCGGTAGCGGCGTCAGATCGTCGATCGATGGCGAGTGGGCGACGTCTATGAGCCCGTCGATCGGCAGCGAGTAGTTGGGAGAATGGCCCGGGGTCATGGGCACCGTGGATATAGGAGGGGACATTGGCACAGGGGATAATGGCGAGGACTCGAGAGACATTGGTCTGGGAGAGCCGCGTGGCGTCAGGGGTGGGGGCACGGGGGATGCGGGCACACAGTCCTGATTTTGCCCCACACTGCCGTGGGCCAGTAGCACTCGCCAGTCTGCACCACAACGCTTATCGTAAGTGTACAGCACGTCGTTTATGTATTTCTTGTAGTGTTCGACATGCATGATGCAGGGCACCTGCACATCGTTCTGCGTGTATGGGGCGTAGTACCTATCAGAGAGCTTGAGCTTGGGTGTCACGCTTCTGTAATAGTCCAGCTGCTCGGGGCTCATGGGCTCGTACACAGACAAGAGCTGTTCCTCTTGAGTCGTGGGGGGCCTGATCACATCGTGGACTGCGTCCAAGGCATACTGCTTAACACAGGCACACACGGGCACATAGGGTGTGTATGTCTTCTGAACGTTATCCTCGTTAACACACTGCAGGGGCATATCCTCGATGCTGGTGTAAGCGATGACATTGTCAAAGCCGCCCGGCAAGATGTCCACTGGTAGATTCAGCGGTCTCACCAGGGCCCCGTACAACGGGCGCGCTGTCGTATTCTCGGGCTGCGGGCGGATCTCCTGGCACAGCTCTGGGTACGGGATGGCGCAACTCACTACCGTGTTGTAAGGTCCCACTACGGGTGTGTTGTCACGTAGTGTAGAAAAGATGGGAGATGTGTTGATCATGGGCTGGGGCACTGGTCGTTCCCAAGGGGGAGTCGCGCAGGGCTCCCCCCGGCGCACAGAGTGTTCGTTGAAGCTATGGATGTTGCACCGGCTCCGCTGCTCGTCGCAAGAGTCGTATAGGGCGCGCCGCTCGGCGCTCTTTTGCTCGTACAGCACATCACGGGCAATCTCCTGGAGGGGCCGGGATCCACCATCATAGTTGTAGACGAGCGGCAGCTTGTAAACACGCGCCCGCATCTTAATGGTCACGGGGCTCTCGGAGGACATCAACCGTTCTATCTCATCCATGCTGGGCCAAAGCCACGCATCACCCAGGTGTTTAACGTACAAGTCGTTGAGCTTGTCGGCAGAACGATACTCCATGTTACAGTCCCGCAAGGAAATATGTGCGGCTGCGCGCATTCTCTTCAGGTCCTCCAGAGTCTCGGTGCCGTACAGGGGTTCCTCAAATGACCTCTGTGAGACGCGTAGCTCCTCGGCTACCTGTTCGAGCAGCTCGTCACGCAGTTGTGTGACGCTATGGCGCTGCCCCGTCCTGGGATCATTGACCGGCACACCGCCTTCCAAACAACGGTTCAGCAACTCGCGCTCCGACATGATGGCGACCATATCGGTCCACTCCCGGAGGCTGCGTAGAGGAACAGGCGTGTGCGTGGGTTCGAACCGCACACGCTTCGCCAGAGGTGAAGCTTCGTTATCAAGGGGTCGCTTGGTAGACACCGGACTAGTAACGATGGAACATGACGGACCGGTGCCTATGGAGTAGGGACTGCTAGACGGGCTGTTATCGTAGTCCACCAATGGCCTAACGGGCCTCGTTGGACTTTCAGTCAGGGGCCGCTGCACCGGAGAGCCCGCAACGGGGCTGTTAGACCGGGGCCGTGTACTGTAGCTGTAGTGCGCCAGCGGACTGTCAGATGTCATCAGAGTCTCGGTCAGGGGCCTCGTCGGGCTTTGCCTGGCTCGCACCAGAGGGCTGTCTGGGCCGTCGGGTATCATCAGAGTCCTGGTCGGGGATCTCGACGGGCTTTGCCTGGCTCGCACCATAGGACTGTCTGGGCTGACGGGCGTCATTGGACCTTCGGTCAGTGGCCGTCGCACCGGGGAGCTGTCGTCCGTGTTGGGGCTTGCCATTAGAGGGCTGTCTTCATCCAGTGGCCCTCTCGAGCTGCCGTCCATGCTGGGGCTCGCCACCGGAGGGCTGTCGTCATTTAGTGGTCTTCTCGGACTTTCACACAGGGGCTGTTGCACCGGGGCGCTGTTGTCCGTGTTGGATCGTCTTTGGATCTCCATCTCAGCGCTCTCCTCAATCGCCAAGAGACTTTCCTCCAAGGGCCGCTGAGGCGACGGGCTACGCTGTGTGGGACTATGTACAGCCCTCACCAACAGCTGACACAATCTGTTCTTGTTACGCTTCATGCCCGTGGTAGGCGACATGGGGGATATTTCCAATTCATCACACTTGTTGCGAATGTCCTCTATGGGGATCTTCATGCACTTTGTAACGGTTTCGGGTACCGTGATGGTGGGAGAACTGCCCGTTAGCTTCTTGCACAGCTCTGCGTGGGTGTACGGGCGCCCGGTATCTTCATTTCTCACATCGATGTTACGTTCTTTGCACATGGCGACCACTTGTCTCATAGACACTCACGCATACTTGGAATACTTTGGACGCTGCTGCTGCTGCTGCTGCTGCTGCTGCTGCTGCTGCTGCTGCTGCTGCTGCTGCTGCTGCTGCTGCTGCTGCTGCTGCTGCTGCTGCTGCTGCTGCTGGCCACCACGGGCCGATGCGAGGCTGATGTAACGGTACTGGTCTGCGGTGAGCCCGACCCAACCGGTTTGACACCGGACTGTACAAATGCACAATCACACTGATGAACAACCAGACGTACTCAGCCCAGCTGGCTATCCGTATCATAGACAGGAACATTAAGTACATGCTCACTAACGAGTAACGTCTATGTGCACCTCAACAGTACCCAGCTTGTATGTTGCCACGAACTTGATTAGGTCACCTACGTACATTCGCACACCCTCTTTGCTGTCTGCAAATGCTGCCATCTTGGCCAATTTTAGGATGCGATCGGAGGATACCTCAGCGTGGTACTCGGGGCGCTTGTGGCCGTACCAAAGCGTCTTTGTCTTGAAGCCCTCAATACACATGGACATGCTAACCTGCTTCTCCAGCACAGCGTCAATAGTCATAGTGCCCGGCTTGAAACCCCGGCACATGGCGGAAAAGTCGGCAGTGGGTAGAATGAAGCAGCCGTGGTACCGAACGTCACGAGGGCGCTCAAACTCCGGGGCATACGTCTCCACGGCCGTGATAAAGGTGACACTGCTACCACCCTGCGCGCCCACCTGCACCTCAAATTGCATGGGCTCCGCTCCATGAAGCTTGAAACAAATGCGTGAACCCTTACGCACTGTCTTAAAGTCACGTGCTGTGTGCTGCCCCAGGCCCACGTAGAACGCGTCAGTGGGCGCGTCGTACTTGTACGTATCGAAGCCCTCGGCGTGTAGATTGGCCGAGATGTCAAAGTCAGTCAAAGTCAGCTTTATTGTCAATTTCTCCACATGCCAAAGACACACAAAGAAACCGAAATTTCGTTCCCCCCTATCCCACGGTGACAAGACATGGCTCACAACAGACAAACAAGTAAACAAGTATAACAAAAGTGTGCTGAATAAATAATGAATAAATAACACAACAATAAATAAATAAATAAATAAGAGGAGCAGAAAAAAAGGAGCAAGTGCGCGTACAGCAGACATTCCCGAAAATAGCGCAACAGTGCCGCACGCTACGCAGAAGGGGGTAGTGAGTGGGGGGGGAGTGGACTTCAGCGGAAAAGTGCTGTTCTGGGCGTCGAAGCGAGCAAAGAAGCGGTTCAGATCGTTCAGCAGACGGACGTCGCCCTCACAGCTCCTCGGCGCGGGCTTGTATTCCGTGATGGTCTGAATGCCCCGCCAAAGGCTACGTGTGTCCTTGCTGTCCTTGAAGTGGGTGGAGACCTTGCACGAGAATGCCTTCTTCGCTTCTTTGATGCCTCGGGACAGGTCGGCCCTCGCTGTCCTCAAGCCAGCCTCATCCCCCGCTCTGAAAGCCTTGTCCCTGGCCCTCAACAGTCTGAGGACAGCCCCCGTCAGCCACGGCTTCCAGTTCGCACGAGTGACGACGGATTTCGAGCAAGTCACATCATCGATGCAATTCGTGATGTAAGAGGTAACAGAGTCAGTATACTCCTTTATGTCCGTCCAATCGTTGTAGGTGGCTGCCTGCTTAAACAAGTCCCAGTCAGTGGTGTCGAAGCAGTCACGAAGTGCATCGGAGGCACCCTCTGGCCACACTCGAACCTGCCTCCGAATCGGCCTGGATGCCTTTACCAATTGTCTGTATGCGGGCAAAAGCAAAACGGTGAGATATTCAGAAAGCCCCAGATGGGGAAGGGGGGTGGCTTTGAAAGCTCCCTTTTGCGCCGAGTAGACTAGGTCCAGGAAGCTGTCTCCACGTGTCGGAAAGGGAACATGCTGGTGAAGCCTCGGGAAAACAGACTTCAGGTTGGCATGATTGAAGTCTCCAGCGAAGATGGTGAAACCGTCAGGGTGCGCTGTTTGCTGTTCACTGACAGCCTGGTACAGTTCACCAAGCACCGCGATCCTGTCTCCTTCGATGTTGGAAGGCGGGATGTATACCGCGACTAGCAGAATCGCGGTAAATTCCCTCGGCAGATAAAAAGGACGGCACTTAATGATCACAAACTCCACAAGCGGCGAGCAGTGCTTACATACCACCACAGAGTCCCGGCACCATTCTTCTCGGATGTAGACGCATATTCCGCCTCCACGCGACTTTCCCCCTCGTACAATGGCACGGTCCGCCCGATAGCACGCTAGCCGCTCCAGATGCACTGCAGAGTCCGGAATGTTGTCACTCAACCAGGTCTCGGTGAACACGAGCACACAGCAGTTCCGCACCGTCCGGTTCGTAGACCTCAGCAGGCGAACGTAATCCATTTTGTTGTCCAGCGATCGAACATTCGCCAGAAGAATGGAGGGCACCGCCGGTCGCGCTGGGTTGGCCGCCAGCCTGGCCCGGACGTCGTTCATGACGTGCACAAACCGCATACCCGTTTCCGAGATACGAAAGTACACTGTGGAGGCGTTGGCGTACAACAGTTCGATCAGGGATTTGATTCTGTTGGGGTGAGTGCTCTCTGCATAAAACAGCATTTTTTAAAGGCATGGAGTTGTGCGTTATACCCAAGGCAAGGCACATGTGTGCCAAGTGCCGCAACGTACTCCAGCGGCCCATACAACTGGGGTGCGGACATCGCGTGTGTGAAGAGTGCATGGACGAGGCCATGTGTCCTACGTGCGGTTGTGCAGTGGAGGAGCAGTTTCCCAACATAGCTATGGGCATGGAGGTCACAGCCATGCCGGCTAAATGCAAGCACAGCGGGTGTGACTGGGTCGGCACAGTGGACGACTACCACCGGGACCATGAGAACCGGTGCAATCACAAACTCATATCGTGCTCGCACTGCAACGCCGCCGCGGTCAAGAGAGCGCACTGGTGCGTTAACCGGGAGTCTATGGTGGAGGCTCAGAGGCTGACAGGCCTGTTGTTGCCCTTCCTGTCCGAAGAAGTGCAGAAGCTAAAGGGCCTGCTCGAAGACCAGATGGCCGTTAACAGATCCCTGGCCACACACCTGTGCGAACTTCAGGCCACTGTGTACTCAGGCACCATGGTGTGGATCGTGGAAGACCTTGACACGCGCAGGAGGCTGGGGCCTGAGCACATAACGTTGCACCCGTTCTACTCCAGTCGCATGGGCTACAAGATGTGCCTGCGCTTGTACCCGAACGGCGAAGGGCTTGGCAACGGCACGCACATATCCCTCTTGCTCGTCATGCTCCAGGGGCCCTATGACACGCTGCTGATATGGCCATGCCGATTGAGGGTCTGGTTTGAAGTACTGGGCAACGGAGGGGTGCTTCTCGGAGCGACCTCATTTACACCCAGCCCCAATTACCAGGCGGTCCAGAGGCCCACGGGCCACTCCAACACACCCATCGGATGCGCACGTATGTGCCCCCTTAATTCCCGGTACCTCGTCGGAGGCCGCCTGTACATCAGGGTGACCACCGAATAACGTTTGATTCCTAATAAAAGGCACCTGTTTGGTTGGTTATGTGTCATAAAACAATGTCTTTGAGTGTGTTTCTGGCTCCCGATAGACAGCAGTTTGGTGACTCCGGGGGCAGTACCCATGTACTCCTCACCGGTGGGGCATACATAATAGATGACCACAAGGTGTCGGAGCTGTGGCACTTTCTAGAGCGCACTAGCGAACCCATACACTGGGCAGAATGCAGGCCCCACGATACAATGCTCACTATAGATGTGGACCTCAGAGCGTCCGAAACAGAAGAACACCTATACACGCTAGACTCCCATGTTATGCCTGTGCATAGAGAGGTTGTGCACTTGCTCGGGCAATGCGTGATGGGGGGCATCAGGTCCGAGGACTGCTCGTTTGTGCTGCTGGAGAAACTGGACCACGCCGGGGAGGTGGCCCGACCGATCCGGTGTGACTCACAGGGCAACGTGAAGCAGGGGTTCCACATGCAGTACACAAAGATATTTGCCGACACACACGCTCTAACCGAATACATAATAAAGCCCCTGGCTACAAAGTTTCCTGACGTAGACACCCTCAGCTGTAGCAATGCTTGGTTGCTGTACGGTGCGTGCAAGCCCAACGGCACGGCGTACACCGTTACGGGCCAGTATGAGGCCAACGGGTGACCCGTCGAGGGAGGGCCATGGGATGGCTACCGCTTCCCGAGCTCGGGCAACCTGGCCGTCGGCCCTGACGAGGCGCCCGTTACGCTGTTGGGCAAGATGCTGTCGGTCGTGCCGTACGGTCGCTTCAGGTACAAGCGTAGGCTCGTGTGCACCGTGTCCCAAGCCCCGCAGCAGCAACAGCGGCTCTTGCAGCAGCCCATGGAAATAGAGACGCCCGCCCCTCAGGACAGAACGAGGTTTACGGACATCGAGCGTTTGGTGAATATGCTGCCCGAGCGCGCGGCTGAAGACCGTAACGTGTGGCTCAAGGTAGGCTTCTGCCTCCACCAGCTCACTGAGGGCAGCCAGGACGGCCTGCGGCTGTGGATGTCCTTCAGCGCTAGATGTGCTCGAAAGTTTGATGCGGGTACGTGCCATGACATGTGGGAGCGTCAGATGAGGCCCAATATGTACACAATAGGCACACTGCGGTACCTGGCCAAGCAGTACAGTTCCCAGGAGTACGACGAGTGGACGCACCAGAGATGGATGGCCATCGACAGGCTCAAGCTGACACACGTGGGGCTGGCAAATATCATGTACAGTGCTCTGGCCACACACTATGTGTGTGCCAACATCAAAACCGAAGTGTGGTACAAGTTCCAGGGCTCTGTGTGGAACGAAAAGGGTATGAACGTGGTGCGTAGCCTAATATCGTCTGAGCCAGGCCCCATACACACGGTGCTTAACAAGTACCTGTCCATGGTGGCGGCCGAGTTGGTGCCGCAGCCCGACGAGGGGTACCTCAAAGCGCTTCACCGCACCACTGCACAGCTGGGTTCGTCACCGTTCAAGTCGAGCGTGATGCGCGAGTGCGCTGAACTGTTTTATGTCGAAGCGCCTCGACACAAATCCCAACATCATAGCCTTCTGTAACGGCGTGTTTGACTTCAAGAACAGGGTATTCAGGCAGGGTGAACCCGATGACATGCTGTTGCACACCCTGCCCATGCCTTACACTCAAGTGGGATACGGTCGGTACGTGGACGAGATCCTGGCCGCGGCCACCCTGGACCCCACCATCAACACGTACAACGTGTGCGAGCTACTGGATGCTATAGTCGATGTGGCCAATACCATGACAGTTAATGTTAGGTTCAAAATCAGCAAAAGGATCAGCAGACAAAACCAGTGAGGCAGAATATTGAGTCTTTTCTCGCGTGCATTCAGACTTACAGCAATCCGACTACACTAAAAATCTGTTTTACACTCCTCGCTCTTTTTATTTGGAATGCCCTACCCACAGTGTGAGACGATTAGCCCTTAAGGGGGGGGAAAGAGATTGTGGCTTCGTCTCGTAAGAAACAAAAAGTAACGCACAAATTGTTGCGTGCAGATATGGCTATATCAGCAAAACAGTTTAAGCGATATTCCGAGAGATAAAAAGAGAAAATAACGTTCTTTAAGGAAGATCAGAAGGTTCATGACGCATTGTTTGACGTGTTGTTTTCACGATCTGTTCTGGTGGACGCTGAGCTGTCAGCAGCATCTTGTTTGACACAACCGTCATCTCGCCCCTAACCCAGCCGTAATCCTTCTGTTCTGTTGTACAAGATAAGAATAAGCAAGGCAAAGCAGCAAGCATACTGAACAGTAATATTGTGAATAAGTACTCATTAGAGAACGCATGATAACATATATATATACAATTTTTCTAACAATTCCCCCCTGTTTATCATAAGTTCTCGGGGACTAACTTATCACCCATATGGCCACTTCAAAAGATTTTCAGCCAAGAGATCACATTTCGCAAGAACTAACTTACATTTGGGAGGAAATTGAGTCTTAATCGTCAAAGCCAGAGTCGCGAAACAAATCGGACAGGTTTACCACAATGGATTCGCTGACAGAGTCGTCACTAGAGAAAGAACTCCCGTCGATCGAAAGGTCATCCCTTTGGAGTAACGGAAAAGTCTCAGCTGGTGGAGAGATAGCAGTTGTAATTAGCTTAATAATTAAGGATCGGAGACAAGGAATGCAGCAACATCCACACAGGGTCAAAATGGCAGAGAAAACGGCAATGGAGACCAGGACCGAGGAAACCAGGGTGCGGTACTTTCCGAACACATTCAACCAGTCGGTCCAAACCTCTGTGTTCACCCCACTGTGTTCCTTCATCCTCCCATTCAAGGTCCTCAGACCCTCAAAGGCCCGGGACAGGCTTCCGTCGGCTGCAGTATTATTTGGAATAAATGTGCAACATTGCTCACCAAACATGGCGCAGACACCGCCCTCTTTTGAGAGTAGCATGTCAAGGGCCGTTCGATTCTGGAAAGCCATGAGGGAAGTAGCGGCCAGTTGGGAGTGGACCGCCTTGAAACTCGCCTCGGTCCAGTTTCCAAGCCTCTGCACGTTGTAGTGGATGTAGTTAATCCTGTCAACATTTTTGTTAAGAGTACACCACCAACACAGGGCGGATTCAAAACCAGCTGCTATCTGATTCACCAGCTTATACTCATCCGGTACTCCTCTAGGAACACCAATGGCGTCTATGTAAATTGGATTAACTGCGCCCTGCCATTCGGCGTTTCGCTTCGTTCTCGGCCAGTATTCGGGCACTACGGACTTAGCAAAAGATGTTAGATCATAAGACATTGGTATCAAATGAACAGGAAACAATAGGCCTACCAAAGCGCAAATTCCAGAGCTGTTTAAAGGCAACCTATCATAAAATTTTTTACTATTACACCAAAACCAAATATCACTACGAGCAATGGGCAAAAAGGGGCAGTGACATTGGTCATGGACCCACACCATGGAGTAGGTAGGGCGCCGAGCTTCTCACCGGTACCAGGTAATCTAATGCATGTAAAATTACCCTTATCTACATCGGACGAAAAAAGGGGTTTATATTTTGTCATAGAGGCAACAGGGTAAACCTTATCCCATTTAAAACAATCATGAGTGGGTGAAATGGATGAGTTTAACATTAAAACAACAGCACACTTAGGAACTATATTTGCAAGTATTTTCAAAAGAGGTCTTGGACCCATACATGCAATGCAACTGGTGTTAGCCATTTTTGCGGCTTGCTCAGCCATAAGAAGCCAGTTGTTGGTTTGACCGCTTATTCCTGTGGAAGCTACAAAATAGCCTTTTCATAGGTAAAATAATAGAAGAAGATGTATTAGGAGCCACAGTCAACATTAATGAGTTATTGTAAGTCCAAGACAAAAGCCATGGTGCGCAAGTTGGAACGCGGACGGTTTCTGGTGTACAAACAACATGATCAAAAGGGGATTTTGTGTTGCCCTTATGTCTAGCAATTTTTCCCCATGAGCCATATTGATTAGAATCAGCGTTGGTAGTTGCCCGAGAGAAGAATGTTCGAGGCTCATGGTACTCCATCCCTCCAAATAAAATAACCCCCGAAAAAAAATACAATGGTAACACAAACCAGCAAAAGCAACCAAAAACACATGGCAGACTTTGCACAGGCCACAGCCGGATTAAAGTACTCACCAAATGGCTCTCTAATGCTCATGTTTTTGGATCTCCTCAGAGTCAACACCCTGAGCTTCGGGTTGGTGTCTTGGAAATTGGCTTCTGCTAGCTTTCGTGTCAACCCTGGATCTTGGCACCAGGATCAGGCACTATTACCAGACTTTGCTCACCTTCCGTACTTAGGTTGGGTCTGCGGAGATCACCTTTTTACAATAAGATAAATGCAGAAAACAAATAAATGCAGAAAAAAAACAATATTTTTTCCCTTCACATTTATGTAATTGGATATAAACAATATGTATTGTCTGAAGCGGATACAATGGAGTCGGGAACTTTCCTCTCTGAGGTCTTAAATTGCCTCGTGAAAAAGCTGCAAAACCGTATGTCGTATAAATAGCTTCAACTTGTTTCACCATACCCCCCGTCGAGACATGGGTGACCCCATGACTCGAAATAGCAGCCCATTTGAACAAGTTACGAGGCAAGACAGGTTTGCCCAAAGGTCACACAAAAAGACCATCAGTGTTTTTAGTTGCACCCCGTTTTTTCCAAGAGAGTCGTTCCTGGGAGGGGCTCTGAGACTGCATGTCAAGCAACACATCAGGGGAGATGTGTGACATCGAATCATGATCAGTGAGAGACGAGAGGACATGGAGCAGGCCTTCTGCAGCGGCCTTAGCGGATTTGTCAGCAAAAGCATTACCAAGAGAAACAGGATCAGATCTTGCAGTGTGAGCAGCACATTTGCAAACCGCCACCTTTAAAGGTAGCTGGACAGCGTCCAAAAGTTGAGTTAGTAATGTGGAATGGGTGACGGGCTTCCCTGTAGAAGTTATCATGCCACGGTTGCTCCACTGCTGAGCAAAAACGTGCACTGTAGCAAAAGCATACTGACTATCAGTCCAGATAGTGACGGACTTGTTTGCAAACAATTTGCAGGCCCCAGTCAAAGCAATGAGCTCAGCGGCCTGTGCTGACATATAGGATGGCAGTTTAGCAGCCTCCAAGACTTCGTCGGCAGTAACAATGGCATACCCAGTAAGGGTCACACCAGATTCATTTTCTTAGAAGACCCATCAACAAAACCCACATGACCATCTGGCAGAGGCGTATCTTCCAAATCAGGCCGAGCCTTTGCAATCTGTTGGGCAGCATCGACACAATCATGGAATCCGCCGTCGTCAGGAAGGGGAATGAGAGTGGCAGGATTGAGAGCAGCTGAGACAGCAACGTAGCCATGCAAGAAAGATGACATGCAGGCGACAGAAAAGTCACTCACTCACTCACTCACTCACTCACTCACTCACTCACTCACTCACTCACTCACTCACTCACTCACTCACTCACTCACTCACTCACTCACTCAATCTGACAATCAATTAATCAATCAATCAATCACACAGGTGTTAACTAATTTGTAATTATATTGCAAGCAATTCCTAATCCTACTTTACCTTTGTATAAGGCACAGGTGTCAAATTGTGCTTCATATTCATGTCATTACTCGAATTGCAAATTATCTTCCCTCTTAATAATGTTGTAAGTTTAAATATTAGACCAGTTTGTATTTGTCTGATTTGAAAGCGAGTTACTCGTCAGCTTGTTTTGCAACTCCCACAATATGAGGCGCTCACACATCTACTCGGGTATGACAGTCATACCGGCCCTCCAAAAGAAGCCATGACTACACCGCGGCCCTTGAACAAATGAGTTTGACACCCCTGGCACAAGGGATAGCCTTCTCATTGATCAATCGCGTATCTTAAATCATGCTTTTCCTCCTTTGAAGCGACTATGTACTTCAAACCCAAACGGCACCATTTTATAGGGAAAAATTTGTCGAATTTATTCGTTGTCGACGTAATACTGGTCGCAAATTTTCATGTACTTCAAACCCAAACGGCACCATTTTATAGGGAAAAATTTGTCGAATTTATTCGTTGTCGACATAATACTGGTCGCAAATTTGCATATAGAGCATTTTTCAGTTGTTGATCATAGACATCAGTTGAACACTCTTTCTGGTCTGTGTCTAAAGTCTTCAAACAACTTATCTTGTTTTTGTTTAGTTCGGCCAATGTCTGTGTAATTTGCTCTACATTGGAATTTTATTTTTATCCTGCCCAATAGTTGGTCAATTTGTATTTGTAATGGCACCCTGTTATATTCCAATGGACGGCCCTGGAGATCAAAAGGACTCCAGGCGCCTTTAACGCTTGCCCAATGTTTGGTTAAGGATACCATGAAAACCTGTTGTACTTCATCACCTCTCAAATTATAGGAAGCAATGAGTTGTTTAATTTGGAGTACAAAGACGGAAAGGATGGTTCGCTTTGCCGTGCCACAACATCTGTCTTTGTAATTTGATCATTTTTCTCATCTTCATTCATCACATTCTTAGCTGCGATTCTTAAGCGAGCTCGCGCTGACACTGTGTCATCATCTTCCTGTCTGTGCAACAGCAAGTTCTTTTTTATCTTTTCTTCGTCTTCCTTATCTTTCAATTTTCCTCTCATCTGGGAAAATGAGAATGTAATTTTGCTTTTTAATTTTTTATTTTAAGTCTTGCAAAATTGCTATATCCTTACTGCACCGAGATACGTAAACTGTTAAACATATCTTTAAACAAAAACAATCTACGCTCCTGCAGAGACTCTTCAAAATGGGACCCAAATGTCAGATTACAAATCAAACCTCCTCCTTCACTCTCACATTTTTTGATAGAACAGTCTACTTAGCTAGACACTGTCATATCGTACTAAATAATGGCCTGCAAATTAAATATAATGTTGTTGCTGTGGTCCCTCAAAACATGTGACTAGAATTTGGACAATTACTAACCCCCATCAATTGATAAATTATCTCTGTTAGGGTTTTCCAGGTTATCTTTATCGTAGGATTATGTTGGAATGTAGACTGTAATGATTAAATCAATCTTGTCTTGCCCTCACAATGCAATGATTAAATCAATCACGTCTTGCCCTCACAATGCAGAGTAAGATGAAGTGGTTGCTTCCTCTGCTTGATTGACCAGCTGCAGGGGAAGCAATCAAAGTTGTTCTGTTTCCCACAACAGTGTAAAACACCCCCTGCTCTGATCTTATCAGAGGCCGGGGGTTCACCAAACCTGTCCACTCCCACCCCCACTCTGTTCCTCCTAATAAATATGCCCTTGCAGGGAGGAGACTTTTAGACTTCATTCGATAATCGCTGTTCAGACAGGGACGAATGGACTCTCCACCTGCAGGTGTCTAAAAGAACTTGCTTGTCTCCTGTTTGGTTCTTGCAAAATAAGTTGGAGTGAGCAAATCTCTAACATTTTGGTGCCGAAACCCGGGACCCTCATACCCATCATCTGGCTGACGGAGGACGACGCGCTGTACACCGTCGACGGGCCAGCGTCCATTAGCCGGACCTGGTAAAGAAAGACCTGGGAAGGAAATTCTTCGCTGGGCCAGCATCTTAGGTCTGCCTTCGTCTGACAGAGGTGGATTGACGGGACCCGGCAGTGCAACGAACCAGGGGACAAGTAAGTTAAAGGCCTAAAGTTGTGTTGTGTTGTTAAACGCGTAACACGTAGAGGTGCACGGGAGCCGGCTTGGGTTCAAGTCCCAGTGGAAGAAACAGGCTAAGAAAGGCAGAGCTTCTTTTTCGTTCATCGAAGAAGTGTGTAGACTCTTCTTTGTCTGTTTTTCCGAGCTGAGGGATCTGGCTTGGGTTAAAGTCCCAGTGGAAGGAACGTGCTAAGAAACACGGAGCTTCTTTTTTGTTAATCAAAGAAGGGCGTAGATTTTTCTTTGTATGTTTTTCCAAGCCAAAGAATAGCTTGGGTTCAAGTCCCAGTGGAAGAAACGGGCTAAGAAAAACAGAGCTTCTTTTTCTTAATTGAAGAAGGGCGTAGATTTTTTCTTTTGTCCGTTTTTCCAAAGCTGTTTGGGAGGGTTTTACACCCATCCCTGGATAGGCCTAAAAAAGCGCTGGAGTTAGTGTGATTGAGTGTGTGACTGGTAGGATAAATTGAAAAAAAAAAGCAGTTCTAGCATTGATCCACGGCAATAATACAGGCTAGTAATTTGTTGAAAGGTCAATTTAAACCTGCATTGAGGATCCTCAAAGCAATAGTTAAATAAATAAATAAGTAATAATAGTAATAATAATAATAATAATATTTTTGAGACAAAGAGATTGTATAACCTAAAACTACTAGAATTAATATGGGAAATAAAAACGGTAAATCTCTTGCTCTGCTCTTCTTTAAAACGAGAAGTTCATGGCAAGTAGATTTCTTAATTGTATGCAATATATGCCGAAGTGGAAGAGAACGTATGGAGTAGAAAGGAAGTTGAGAGTTCAAGTGGTAAAGAAATGCAACTTGCTTCTAGAAGATAAATAAATAAAATTAGAATGTGCTGTCCTCGTGTGCATGGGAGGGACCAGCTCATGATCGACCACAGGAAATGGCCAGCCTGTGACGAATCATTGGTGCTGGGAACTACCTTTTGCGTGCGAGAGCTGTGCATGTGTGTGCGTATATGTTAAAATGATGAACATTGGCTAAAGTTTTAGTATAAAAATGTTTGCTAGACTGTGGTCTATCCAATTTGCACCGCAGAACAGAAATGATTTTGAAAGATAAAAATGAGAGGAAAAAGAGAGAAATCTGTTTGCAAGCAGAAACTAATCCATATTAGTGCATGTTAAGTGTCGAGCCCACATGAGAAATTCGAAGAAAAAAAAAAAAAAAAATGACAGAACATGCTTTCAGGAATTCGAAGAAGCTAAATTGTGAATTTAAGATTTTGCAATGCTACATTTAATAGGAATAATTGATTGGTTGTGTTATAAGATTATGCAAAATTCTAATTGCAAGCTAAATCTGAGCGATTGAGTTCTTCAAATTTAAAAACAAAGAAAAATTCAGATTAATTTGCCAATTGTTTGTTTTAGTTGAGTTTTTTTTTTTTTTTGAAGTGGTGGATTGTTCTACCAGGAAACCTGAGTTGAAAGTGATATATGAGTGTTGTGTGGTGAGCTTGGATGAATTGGGACCGATGTGATAGGAAGACTCCTTTTTGGAGACTGTGTGAGATACATATGATGAGCATTGATGAATGATTGCCTGAATGAAAGGTTGAATGGTTGAAGTCGTTGGCGACTACTATGGAAAATTAGAGCGACTTTGATGAAAGAGTGATTTTGAGCAGGTTGAATGTTAGAAAGAAACACGTAGCTTTTGGATTGATAATTAACTAGAAAAAAAAATGGAGAACCAGTAACACATGTAGAAGATGTGTGAACTGAGAAATTAAGAAGCGTTTTGGAAAGAAAGTCAAACTAAATGATGATGAAATCATATGTAGTACTACAAAACTTTACTACATATGGATTCTCTAAATCATACAATTGAGTAAAATAAAACATACGTTTTGATTTGTATTCAAATTTCTAAGATTCTTGTGATAAACAATGAGAAAACGATTGAAAAGTAACTAAAGAAACTACAACAAAGTGAAAATGTCTAATCATTTGCTAGCTGAGTCGCTCCCCATTCGGGGAGGCCATCCATTTACTTGCTAAGCTAGTTGTCAAAACAGGGGCATGATTAGAGAATGGCATCTATAAATGACCTACCCTACCAAAGAACCTATGCAAATGGGCTGCAATATTGAGCCATGGTGCGCGTCACATGGCTCAAGAGGAGGGATAGTGGGGCAGGTCAGTCAGCTTTATACAACATATGGATTTGATTCATATTCAAAATATTTTCAAAACAAAACAAACATTTTTTTTTTGTAGAGCTTGCTTCAAAAAAAACAAAAAACAAACAAAAAAAAAAAACTCCTATTTGCCAGTTAAATGGGCACTACAATTGACTACGAGAGTTGCAAGCAACAGATGAAGAGCAGTCCTGGGCAGATTATCTAATCAGGACGCTCAAACTGAAAGATGTGTCCAATGCAAATTTACTGCCGCCTGATCTCTCCCCCTCACAGGTGGACAACCCTCAGGTTCACTGTGAGAGCTCACACACAGGAGGCGTGCTATGTGTGTTCGAAACTCCCCCCTTCCTCCACGCAAGTTTGCTTGGAGGCCAGAGCAATGAATGTCACTGAAGCGAAACACGGTGCCTATGATGAACACTTCTGGGCAAATCTCAATGTGACTGTTAAAGGACGAACAATACCACAAGTGGCCTACACAGACCAGCTGGAGTGAATTACACATGTTACATCCAAGGTAACAAGACCCACGTCTGCATTAACGACGACTGCTCTCCAGGAGGAAACTGGATGGGAGCTCTGGACATCACCGATGAGTGTCAAGATAAGAGAGCCATTTCAGGTGGTTTATCCGATGCTGCCCGCCAACTGGACAGGAGTGTGTGCACCAGTGTGGGTGACAGACCACACCTACAGGATATGACATCATCAGCTGACAGGAGCACACAACTCTTCTGGACTCGACGCAGAGCAGTTGCAACCTTTGACCCTCATGACCCTGTCTGGGGTGCGAACGTTCCAGATGACCATAAAGTATGGTCCGTCGGAGACAAAGTTGTCCTTGCGCTCTTCCCTCAGATATACTGTTTCTGTGTTTTTCTTTTTGTTTTTATTGATAGCATTCTGGTCGCCTGTGGCACAGGGGCCGTGTAAGAATTTTCCTGCTAATAACATCTGACCAGCAGGTTTTTCGCTTACACAATAAGTTTGATCTGGGGTGTTGAGGTAATGCCTCATCTTCACTGGAAAGTGTTGCTATCATTGTTTGTTGTTTTTATTTTTACCATTCTACTTTCTTCATTATACGTATATATGTTTTTTTTTCTTGCTTATCGTTGTTGTTTGGGGTGGCATAATCATATGATAAATCAGGAGGGAGATGTTAGGGTTTTCAGGTTAGTTTGATCCTATGATTATGTTGGAATGTAGACTGTAATGATTAAATCAATCATGTCTTGCCCTCACAATGTAATGATTAAATCAATCACGTCTGGCCCTCACAATGCAGAGTAAGATGAAGTGGTTGCTTCCTCTGCTTGATTGACCAGCTGCAGGGGAAGCAATCAAAGTTGTTCTGTTTCCCACAATAGTGTAAAACACCCCCTGCTCTGATCTTATCAGAGGCCGGGGGTTCACCAAACCTGTCCACTCCCACCCCCACTCTGTTCCTCCTAATAAATATGCCCTTGCAGGGAGGAGACTTTTAGACTTCATTCGATAATCGCTGTTCAGACAGCGACGAATGGACTCTCCACCTGCAGGTGTCTAAAAGAACTTGCTTGTCTCCTGTTTGGTTCTTGCAAAATAAGTTGGAGTGAGCAAATCTCTAACAATCTCCTCACTAAAGAATTTGGACAATTACTAACCCCCATCAATTGATAAATTATCTCCTCACTAAAGTCCTAGCCTGTTAACCTATCTGCATCAAGAAGACATTTGCAATGTAGGGGATTAGAGAATAATAATAACACCATTGATTTCTAATCATTAATCTAATTTTATCCAGTTCTACAATGTATGTTTTCTCTTACTCTCACATTTTTATAAGGGTTGGGCACTCTCCTCGTCGGATGAGTTTCTGCCCACAACCGTCATATTATTCTATAATTTCTAATTTTTACATTTAACAATGCAAATCTGATAAACCATTGTCTAGCACACCGTTTTCGTGCACCGATTTAGCGCAATTCCAACCTTTATAACGAACTGATACACAAAGACAAACATACACAGAAACAAACACACGGGCCCACAACATAGACATGACAATCTTCCCAGCTGATAACAAGGGTGGGGGGAGCAACTGAAGTGCGGAGAGCCTCGCCACCGCCACGTCGCATAATGCAACCACCTCTGTCCAAAATATGCATTTGTCAAGATATTTTATATTTTCGGTGTCGACCCCTTGCATTTTAATTCATGTCGGGGTAGCGGCTTTTGTTTGCTCGTTGATTTTCCCATGGTTTATTTCTCTAAATTTCGGAGTTGGCAATTCGAATGGCACCTACAGTGTCCGAAAGCCAATTTAATTCACAGGACAGTGGTAAAATATTCAGTGGTAAGTCTCCTTTCCTCTGCTTCCACACAAAGCCACTGTCTACAATCCTGTTTTATATAAAGGAGAGCTCAAATGAGATCACTCTCAGTCAAACCATACACACACACACACAATGCACACTCTTATCGTCTCACAGGCAAGCAGGGGAGTCCGCCCTCCCGTGGATTTTAACAAACTCTTTAACCTTCCTATTGTGTAATAAAAAACTTATTTTTGCCTTATTCTTAAAGTAGATATAAAACCTATCTGTCATGGATAAAGAAGCCAAACCAGCTAAACAAGAGTTAAGAAAAACACCACAGATGGCAGCAGAAAGCTAACACATTAGGAAGGTTAAGTTAGGAGGCCCCACGACACCTCAGCGGAATTTAACTGCTCCAAATTACCTGTACTTCTTTAGAAAACAGATGGGTCCGCTCTCCCATGGAATTTAACTGACTTATCAGTCAGGGGACTCCGTCATCCCAGCGGAATTTATTGTTTCTAATTGCATTTGATAGGGTCTAGAATTGTCAAGGTTTTAAGTGACCTCTTGTCACTGCACTTTCATTACTTTCAACAGAATCAAGATTCGTACTCACAGTCTGCTGGGCCTTCTCCTCGGATGATCTCGTCAACCACTCCGGCATCCAGCTGACTGATCGAGTCAGCCCCGTGAAAAGGGTTTCCTCTATATGCCTTGGCCAAGGACTTGTCCTGGGTCGAAAAGTCAGCTGGAATCCCGAAATAGGTCTATTGAGACCCCGGAACGAGCCCCCAAAAATCTGTTAGGTTCAAAATCAGCAAAAGGATCAGCAGACAAAACCAGTGAGGCAGAATATTGAGTCTTTTCTCGCGAGGAGTGCATTCAGACTTACAGCAATCCGACTACACAAAAAATCTGTTTTACACTCCTCGCTCTTTTTATTTGGAATGCCCTACCCACAGTGTGAGACGATTAGCCCTTAAGGGGGGGGAAAGAGATTGTGGCTTCGTCTCGTAAGAAAAGAAACAAAAAGTAACGCACAAATTGTTGCGTGCAGATATGGCTATATCAGCAAAACAGTTTAAGCGATATTCCGAGAGATAAAAAGAGAAAGTGACGTTCTTTAAGGAAGATCAGAAGGTTCGTGACGCATTGTTTGACGTGTTGTTTTCACGATCTGTTCTGGTGGACGCTGAGCTGTCAGCAGCATCTTGTTTGACACAACCGTCATCTCGCCCCTGACCCAGCCGTAATCCTTCTGTTCTGTTGTACAAGATAAGAATAAGCAAGGCAAAGCAGCAAGCATACTGAACAGTAATATTGTGAATAAGTACTCATTAGAGAACGCGTGATAACATATATATACAATTTTTCTAACAGTTAAGCAGCCACTGTATGAGGTCATAAGGTTCTACAACACCACGTTCCCTGATATGAAGGTGCGTGAATATTTCCTCAGACAGGTGTGCCAAGTGTTTGTTGGTGGCAACCATGACAAAGTGTGCCTATTCTGGACGGGCAGCGGAAACAACGGCAAAACAGTCACGCAGACGCTATTCGAGAAAATGCTAGGAAGTTTTGCAGTCAAGTTGAGCACCACAGTGCTCACGGGCCGCAAGCCATGCGTCACGAGCACAAACCCTGAACTGGCGCGACTAAGGAGCGGTGTGCGTTGGGCCGTCATGGAGGAGCCCAACAACGACGAGACCATACACCCGGGCCCCCTCAAAAGCATGACAGGCAATGACACGTTCTTCGCCCGCGACCTGTGGTGCTCAGGCAAAGAGACGACCGAAATCGTGCCCATGTTCAAGCTGCACTGCATCTGCAACACACTGCCTGACATTAAGATGGCCGATATGGCCACATGGAACAGAGTGCGCGTGGTTCCATTTGAGGCCGTGTTTGTGAGTGGCGAACGGCTGGAAGAGGTGCGCCGCGAGGTGCCCATAGAGCAGCGTGACTATGTCCAGGTTATGGACAAGCATTTTGTGGACAAGATCCCCCTGCTGACTGCGCCCATGGCGTGGCTGCTGGTACAGATCTGGGGTGTGCTACAGGGCGAGCCTGCCGATGCGTATAAAACACCCTGCAAGGTGTTGCAGGTGACCAAGGACTACGAGGAATCCAATAACTACGTACGCACGTTTGCCGACACCATGATAATCAGGGAGCCCGGGGCGTCCGTGACTGTCTTAGACCTGTACCGAGAGTTTAAGACCTACATGACCACATACGGCATGGCCATGACTGCGGGCTACTCCATAGTTAAAGTCATCAAAGACATTACCTTGTACCTGAAGTGCCGGTACGATAAAAGGAGTGGTCGGCTCCTGGACGTGACCATACGAGACATGGCCAGAGGCTAAAGATTCGAATTACAATGTTTAACAACATGCCTTGTACAATCATGCGCATTATGGACAAGATCACCTTGCTGACTACACTGATGCTGCTTGTGCCCAGCTCGGTGTGTTACAACCACACAGAGGGGATGCCAATTGTCCACGGCCATGTCGTGTGCATGTGCGTCTACATTGAAATGTGTGGAGCGACTGTGTGGTGGCCTCTGGGCCACCACACATGCATGCAGTCCGGTATCGTTCACTCATATCAGGTGTACGCCATGTGGCCTGTGATGGTGAGCTGTGTTCTAGGAGTGACTGCCTGTGCGGCCGGGATCCTGGCGTACGTCTACTGCTGCCGTCCACCGTTACCGGGTGCGTTGCGTGATTACGAGTTTGATTATGAGTCTGACGAGTCTCTTGGTTAACATCCTTAATGAGAAAAATATGTTGTGTTATCCTGTATGAATAAATATGTAAACCACATGTTTGACACTGTGACATCTTTTCCCACATGCTAGAACAAGGACACAACATAGTCACTGTAATATATTTATTGAACATTGCAACAATATTTGTTACGGTTTTTGGGTGTGAGAACAATCTGGGGCATGCCACACAGGGACTCATCTATGGTGATGTCATGTTTATTCAGCCAGTCAAGCCAAGTGTACATGGCTGGGGTATCCATAAGTCTCACAGTAGAGTCGATGAGCTGTTGACGTTGATCAGGGTAATGCGTGTGATACCACACGATCAGTCCGAGGACCCGTCCAAGTGCGCCAATGTTTGGTTCTTCCTGTAGATGGTCCAGGAGGTGATCAGTTAGGTCCACCAGTATAAAGTTTGGATCACCCGGCACACCCGGGGCAGTCGCATTTACCACAGTCGTCACAAGTTGTCGCCACATGCTGTACGAAAATGGAAACGTCACAATGTCATGTGCAGGGGTTGGGTTCTTGTTGCAATACACCCCATGTTAACAGAGGCACGTAAGATGACATTCTGTCTACCCCTGAGGTATCCTCATAGCCGTGGTAGACACGAGATAAAATACAACACCCTCTTGGCAAGGCTACAGCCGCGGGGCTCGGTGCAATCGGGCAATGTTGTTGAGTACTATGAACATGGTAGCGCAGTACCAGCAGATCCGATTCCTCTCTAAGGGAATCATGTGCTGCAGCAGGTCGTTGGCGTGGCCCAGTGACACAAACAACACAGGCATCTAATTAAAACAACAAGGCTATAGATAAAAAGTCATGTACCGCAACGAGTTGTTCTCATGTACGTACACAACTGTCACAATTAATACTGCGCAGATGCCCGACCACTCACCCACCAGCTACACCGCAGTCAACGCTAACAGGTTCGCAACGCCACACAGTGAGGACCAACGCCTCACAAGTGTTGGCCAGGAGATAATACTGGATGGTATGGATGATTTCCGCATTTATAATCCACTGGAAAAAGGTGACAACGTTCTGAACATGATCAAAGCTGTGATCAAGACCAATTCGGACGATATGAAAATCAAAATTCTGCTCAGGGACAACGACAGGGCCACTGAGGTAATTATAACAGAGTTTGGCACCACACGCATCAGCAACGACTATGTATTTGTCGATGGAACCAACCTGTGGAGGGTTGAGAGCGCCACTACCGACGGCGCCGTGTTCGATGTGATGCTGGTTGGTGGGAATGACACTACCCACACCTACCAGGTCCACTCCCTGGAGCATTCGTACATTGTATCCCGTAACATGATTGTATGATATGGGTAATATTTGAATGTGCACTATGTCGCCTACTCGACTCAATATTAAAAGGATGTCTGTCACAAAGTCTTTCTACACCCTCGGTCTGATGTCAGCTGATGGACACTTGGTGCCTTACCGAGATGGGGCTTTCGGACTACAGCATAGGGAGAGTTACAGTGTCGTTGTAACCAATGGACACCTAACACTCCAAGCAAATGCAGACATATATATAGACGACAAGCACATAGGTTGCTTTCGGATCAAGGCAGCAAACATGATTACGGTTACACGTCCTGTGTATAAGCAACGCATGTTGACCTTCTACCAGACCGGCAGCGCCGAGGCGATGGCGGCTGGGCTCAGCACGACTCACGTGGGAAGGGTGAAGGTGGTGGTGCACCAGGAGCGCAAATACGGCACATGCCTTGAGAGGGACGACTCTGAGAGCGACGGCCTTGTGAGCGATGGCTGTGGTGGTACGGGCCTGGGCGCCCACTCTAGCCAGAACTTCAGCCAGGTGGGGTCCATCACATGGGATGTGCAACCGCACGTTTTGGAGGCGCGCATGTGCCTCCGTGACGCCCCGGTTCACCGGGCAGTGGTGCCCTTGTAGATACAGGCCCAGCAACTGCCATGTTGGATTGCTGTATCTGCCCGGTTACAGTATTTGCTATTATGTAGTGCTGTGACCATACGGTCTGTATAGTGAGGTCCATCACATGTCGATGGCATATCGTAATAAAAGCATATTCCCTATACTCTTGTCTGTCATTTAGTATACCTGGTGCCCCCATGACGTATATGTGAAAAAAAATGCCATTGGTTCGACGAACGATTAACGTGCCCTTGAGCGTATTGTCCCGGCGGTATGGTGACGACCACATGTCCAGGTCTCTGATTACCAAGCACATAATGGTCACGCAGTACAACAAATACTGCGAGGGTGTGCCTCATAGCATAGTGTCAACCATCCGGGACATTAACATAGTCAGCGTCACGGGCTGCGCTATAAATGGCCGGGGTGTCCAGGTGCCGGTCGAGTACACCGTGGACGTCCAGGTGCCCATGGAGGATGGCACGGCTGTCATGCGGTCGCGTTTATTTTTCCGGTTTTCTGTCTCGTCGGTGTCGTAACTTTACTTCCTGTTTTATTTTGTCATCCCTTCCGTTTCAGTTCGTGTTTCCTTCCTCGGTGTTTGGTTGTCTTGTCTTCCCCGATCCCGATTGTGGCACCGGCGTGATTGGCGCTAATTGTCAGCACCTGCCTCCCAGCCCTTTTGTGTGTATTTAGTCCGCGTCTTCCCCTTGTCTTGTGCCAGTGTGTCTTGCCTCGTCCCGACCACCAGCGATTCTTTGACGTCCGAGCTCTCAGTAAGATTCCTCCTTTTTGTCTCGCCACAGAGCGACGTTTTTTGTTAGTGCCTTGATCCCCATAGCCTTTTTGTCTCGCCACAGAGCGACGCCTTTTGTTAGTGCCTTGATCCCCATAGCCTTTTTGTCTCGCCCCAGTGCGACGCTTTTGTTTGAACTTTTTGCCACGTGTTTCCCTCGCAAGAGGCGTTTTGAGTTGTACTTTTGATCAGTGTGTGTGCTGGAATAAATCAGAGAAAGAAACGACTCTGCATCCGAGTCCTCCGCCTTGTTCCCTGCATGACAACGGCCACGGTGGCCTACATCTTTGACACGGGCGTGTACGCCGTGTCCCAGCTCAAGCATATCCTGGTGGTGCACGAGGCGACCGAGGACGGCAAGCTCGGGTGCTGCGGAATCCCGTGCCGTGTCGGCCAGCCCATAGACTACAGTCCGATACACTGGAAACTGGGCCGCGACAACCAGGATTTCGTTTTCCTCATAGTGTCCAAACACAGGTGTATTTAAAAGATGTTACCTCAGGTTGGTTCCTCCTACGCTAACCCAGCTATCGCCGGCCAACCGGCCTATGCCCTGGTCTCTTTCTTGGCCGCGGGTTTTAACGAGAGCATGTCTCTCGAGCTGGACGCCCTGTCTGCTGAGGTCCCGGCCGCGGCGGACAGGCTGGCGGCCATGGCTGCGCGCCTCAAGTCACAGAGCGTTTTTGCGGTGTGCAAAGTACGGGGTGTGGCTGAGTCAGCAGACGCGGCCGCGGCCATCGCCAGGGATATTGTACATAACACAGACAACAGTCTGCCCGTGTACACCGTAAGGATGGGACACCCGTTCCCCATCACCACAAAGGCCGGAATGCCCACCGAAGTGGAGAAGGTGTCCATGGACAAGGAGTGTTCCGAGACGTTAGAGGCGGCCCGGCGCCGCGTGGAGGAGACGCAGAGGAGGGAGAAGCGTGAGATCGCTGAGCGCGAGGAAGAGCTCAGGGCCAGCGCAGCGTCTACAGATCCGCCTCCCGAGAAGGTGCCTGGTACCAAAGAACATTACGTGAGCCTCAGGTACTCATATGCTTATTACAGGCAGCAGGAGGACACGTACCAGCGCAAGGCCGATGAAATGAAGGTCATACACACAAACATCCTGGCTGACATTAAGGCCCTGGGCGATTCGCCTCACAAGGCTGGGTTCATGGCCGAGTTTAATGAGAAACTGGCAGCCCACGTGGACGTGGACCCCATGTTCAGGTATCTGGGCATGGATTTGTAAAAAGATGGACGTGTCCGTAGCCACGCTCAGGGCAAGGAACGACCCCACGCTAAACAGGTTGATCGAAGAGTACCCGGCGTCCTTTACGCTCAAGGTCTTGCAACGCTCCGACGCCACGGACCAGCCTCTGGCCGTGGTGTTCAGGGAGCTGGAAACGGCCAACGCGGAGAAGCTGGCAGCCGCTAAACTAAAGTGGCAGGCACGCGTAACACGCACTGCGGCGGCCGCTCTGGTCACGGCCGTTCCCTGGTACCCGGAGGCTGGCGACATGGGTGTGCTGTCCACGCGCGACCACGAGACATGCGGCGAGCGTAGCGGGCACGCAGGTGGAACGTACTACTTGCTGCAGCCCACAACGCAACGACGCTATGACCCGGAAAATCCCGTGTACTACATCCTGAGAGACAAAAGAGTGGTTTTGGAGACCGAGGCCATGTACAAGGCAGCTGCCAGGTACCTGGGCTACCCAGTGCATCGTCCGCGCGTCTCGGCCCTAGCGGCAGCCAAGCTCATGTTCAACGCCTTGTTTGTTGACGTAGACCTGAGCGCGTACGTATCGCGCCTAGTGGACCAGGGCTGCGGGGTGTGCAACCTGCCCGCGGCCTGGGCCAATCTATATCCTCTACTGGAAGCCGACCACACTCATAGGGCTGGGTTCATACGTCAGGAATACGCTGGACCGCAGGACGCATTTATAACATCGGGGGCTCATGGAGAGTACGCTGCGCTGACCGACGCCTCAGCGCAGGCCCAGTTAGAGCAGAAGTTGGCTAGCCATCGGGAAATGGCTCGGCAGCTCTACCCGGCCATAGAGGATGATGTAGCCAATGGCCGCATACCCAAGCGAATACCACTCACCATGGCACGTAGTGTGCCATGGCCGGGTCCGCTGCCAAGCGTACCAGGTACAACCAGCCCCATGCCGTACCGCGCTGAGGAGCCCACTGAGCGGCAGATGGACGGTCCCGAGGAGGTTATAGAGTCTCTAAGGAGGATCATATTTACCAGGCTGTACCTCGGTAATGGCGTAGTCTGCGTTGGGTGTCGCGCTGCCATCACAGAGGGGCGGCCCGTGATTTCGGCCGGACGTAGCTACTGTTCGGTGGACTGCTGCGTGAGGCGCACACCGCCCACCTAATTCGAAATGGACAATGACCGACGTAAACAAGACACGCAGTATTGTGTTGTGCTCAGGTTTAGCTAGGCCGTGGCCCTTGTCAACGGCGACCCGGCTATTCCGCCAGGGTCATGGACCGCCGACATCAACGTGGCCGCGTGTGTTTACTCGGGGCCCATGTGCCGCTGCATCACCGTGTGGGAGCGGCCCGCTGTGTGGTGGAACTGAGGAGGCTGTGCTTTAGATGTATAATCTTTGAACGGGGCTCGCATATGTACGCATATGTGAGAGCCGTCACATGAAAACAAGATGATGATATCTGGCGCCCTGCTCGCCACCAAAACGAGCTTCAGGCACGAAACACCCAGGATCCCCAAGGTGACAAGGGGCCCCCGGCCCAGGCCCACCTCAACTCTAAAGACGCAGCGGGTTTTTGTGGATGTGGCCAAAGAAGCCTGGCGCGTAGCCAACAATGATTACGTCTCTCTTAAACACCCCAACTATGCCGCATCGTCGGTGCACACTGTGGCTATGCCCGATGTGACCTTGGCGCTCGTGGCAAGGAGTCCCATAGACCCAGGCGGTGCCCACGCTGTAGTGCTGGGCCGTTCCCCGGTACGCGGCTCCATTAATGTCACGTCCCACGGCAACAAGCCCTTTATCGACGGTGTCAAGTTCACAGACATCTCTCACCAGCAGACGGAAGGACACGAGGCAAGCGACAAGCAGCTGTACTCACGTCAGGCTATCACCGGGGGCATGCCTCTAGTGCCAGAGTCGGTGGGGCCCGGCAGTCTTATTGTACCGTTGGCCGACACTCACGTGTACGGGGTGCCTGACATGGCGAGTCGCAGATTCCACAGGCCCACACTGGGCGTAGGACACTACATACAGGAGCGTGTGTCGGTTGATGGCGCCTATGCGCCCCCGGGCATCGTAGCCAAGAGGCAGTTGTATAGGCCTACCACCGTGCAGAAGGCCATTAGCCAGTTGGAGAGCGTTAGTGTGAGTCGCACTGCCACACCTCTCTAGCTTTGTTTTTGCTGTTCTCTACGTACCTTATGAGCGTACGCTGGTTGGACCACATGATGTAACACCATACAATCAGCATAATAAAACCCAGTGTAACTAAAACTGTTTTCATGACTGCTATTTTAAAGCGTGTCGGGTCTTTAAAAGATGGCGTCAACTGTAACCCTGTTTCGCACTCAGATAGACCGCGATGGTGCAGCCGTGCCCACCGACGCGCCGTGCGCATGCGGCTGGTGCAGCGCATTTACAGGACGTAGGGAGTGTCCCATGCACAACCGGGTGCGCGACTGGGAATTGGGGCAAGCCTCGTGCTGCAGCGGCTTCTGCACTTCCCAGCCCACGTGCATGGCAGCCAGCACCAGGGACGGCCAGATTGGCCTGAGCTCAAAGGGCATCAACCCTGTGATAGGTGCACAGTTCCATGGAAGGGCCCCCCAGCTTGCACTCACGTACAAGATGGAGTATGTAGACACAGAGAATCAATTGAGTCGCTCCACTGACCTGTTTGGCTCTCGTAGTGACAATGCCACTTCAATGCTCACACTCAACACTGTCATGTAACATGGGGATAGAGATGGTCCAAATGGTAGAATATGGATTGGGCGTGGGTGCTAGTAGGGTTTGCATTGATAGGTATAGCAACGACTCTGTGCATTGCCATAAAAGGAAGCATTAAGAAGATTTTATTCGACCCCCCCGAAAGAGGGGTGTCTCTAGTTAGGCAAATGACGGCCCGCAAGAGGGGTGGTCGGAACGTCGTATTAAAAGGAGAAGTCGGGCAGCCGTCGGGCATTCGAGCCTGACAGCTCAGAGACAGGGACTACAAGAGAGAGAAAAAAAAAAAGGAACTAAAACTAATAATGGCAACAAACAGCTCAAGTGGGTTTTTAGATCCGAGGGGAAGGCCAGGAGCGATGAGAGTGAGTAACGAAGTTCAATATTGGGTTTTATTCAGTATCTGGACAGCCTACTGCTGTTCTGGGTCTTGGGATTTGCAACAACTCACTCGCCCTGTAATTTTGGTCATATCAATATTCAAGGTTTTGATTTTGAGATTTTTATACACAAGACACACGATGGGTTTGGGTCTTTTTGTAGTCTACATGCATGGCCGAATGTATGTTGACCCTGATACACCCAGAGGTATCGCCGAAATTGTATTGCTTCTTTTGTGGAGTGTTTTGGAAGTGGTGTCAATTTTTGTTTACTATGTTGTGTTTGGGGTTGTCATATTGGAAGCGATATTGGTAATAGGAATGGCCATGTATGTTATAAAGATGGTAGCCGGACTTGACCAGCATGCACGCACCTCTGTCGCGTGGAGATGGCGTACGGCCAAACTCGTACTCTGGTGCGTGATATGGGGGTCATTGTCTGTGTTACTTTGGGTCGAAGTGGTGGACCAATTGGCAATGATAACCTGGTTTTTTACATACTCTGTTTTTTTTCCCCTCCCGCCCCGAGAGGCGGGAGGACGGCCGCAGAGAAGCCCCCCTATTGTATACCAAGGGGCTGGCAGAGGGGTGATTGTTTGATGAAAAATGTTAAAATTTGTGCTTCCATGTTTTACAGACTGTACACTGGTTTGGGGATGCACCTAAATGCATCCTGTGCGGAATGAGCCATATGAAATTGGCCTGGGTGATCGGGAGATCTTATGTGGGAAGCTGTTGTTATCAGGCCGGCTTTAGTTTGACTTGGCTGGTCCCTGACGGTCTGTATGTAAAAGAGGGAGAGCAGTCCAGCTTGGACCATCTCGGATGGGAAGGATGTGCGGAGTTGATGATCACCGCGACTCTGCTAGAGACAACTCGAGGGCCCCTAACAGCATGTACGGTTCTCACGCAAGGAGCAGGAAGAACCCACGGCACCATCTGGCCTTTGATTCACCTGACCTGGCGTCACCGGAACGGCACTCGATGCGTCACTTCGCATTGGCAATGTGGGCGCTGTCTGGCGGTGAGCGCTCCTCATCGCTTTCTCCCGGCTGACTTTTACACCCACCCGAACGCGGAATATGGAGCACACCGACCTATGGTGATACCCAGCGAGGCCCCTGTGGGGCTTGTCCGGCCTGCGCGTCGGGGAGGAGGACGGTACAGAGAGCCAGGCGAGGGTTCCATGAGGCGTCGGGATTCAGACGACAGCCGTATGTATGGAGGGCCTGGCTACGGTGATGGTCCTCCCCTCGACTCGCCCACCAGCCCCGTACGGCTGATAAGCCCGCTGGATGTGGATGCAGCTCCTTCTGGGTCTGAGGACGACGATGAGGCTCAAGACAGAGAACGCGAGAGCGACCTCGGGGCTGAGGATGAGGAAGCGGATGTCGAGAGTGTGGCCACAGGGAATTCAACGCCACCGGTGCTGAGAGCCCTCGCGGTGGAGGACCACGCTGACGACGACAACGCTGCTGGTCGGTTGTCGCGCCTGATCAACGCCCTCGCGGAGATCGCCAGACAAGGTGATATGGCGGCGGCCTGCCCTACTTCAACAACCGCTGAGGTCGTGAGTATCTCAGACGGAGACGACGACATGACTGCCTAGCTCGTAACGGGGGAGGGAGTGAGCAGAGAAAATTTATACCTGTTTTTCAATCCAAGGAGGTGGTGTCATGTAACATGGGGATAGAGATGGTCCAAATGGTAGAATATGGATTGTTCACAGGGATAAATTGACAGGGCTGAAATTCCAAATTTGTCCAAAAGATGGCGCCAGACCAAAACATGAGACCAAAAGAGGGGCCAGAATAAGCCAGACCAGTTAAAATAGAAAAGAGGAACACGGTGTCAGAGTGTAAGTCACGCATGGAGGCACAAATGAAATTTTTATTATGTGTTTTTTATTTTTTGATTTTTTTTTGCTTGGCTGAAAATGTACTCTGTAACCGCTTAAAGCAATATTATTTGTCAATTCGATCAAGGGACCCGTCACTGAAAATAGTGGCGTGACATAAATTGTTTGGAGAAGCACAAATGAAATGTTTATTATGTGTTTTTTATTTTTTGATTTTTTTGCTTGGCTAAAAATGTACTCTGTAACCGCTTTAAGCAATATTATTTGTCAATTCGATCAAGGGACCCGTCACTGAAAATAGTGGCGTGACATAAATTGTTTGGAGAAGCACAAATGAAATGTTTATTATGTGATTTTAATTTTTTGATTTTTTTGCTTGGCTAAAAATGTACTCTGTAACCGCTTTAAAGCAATATTATTTGTCAATTCGATCAATTCATGTAACAGAAAGTAGGTCAAAGGTGAAAAGGGGAAGTGAAAGGTTTTGCCACTAGCTGTGCATTTGGTGGAAAGTACTGCGTGGTCAGGGCGGAAACAGCTGCTAAAGGCCAGTCCCTCCATAGGCGTGGGAATGCTGGACAGTCCCTTCTATACGCGTGAGAGAACTGGGCAGTCTTACCCTATAGGGAAAGTACAGGAGAAAAGAAAGGGGAGGGGGGGAGACGGAGAGGTCTATAAAAGGTCCTGCTGGAGTAGCTTCAGGGCTTTTTTCCCCAAAAGAGTGCTTATACGTGAAGAGGCCCGGAGGAGTTTCAAGATTTTTTCCAAAGTCCCGAAGATCTTTGTGTGAGACGCAGGATTGCTGGACTGAAATTAACTTGGATTTACTCCCAAAAATTGGACTGGACAACTTTATAGGAGAAATAGGTGAGAGGGATTTATATTTTTTATGTATTTTAGCGTGAGGGGGGAATAGTCATCGGGCCGCCGGATTCCTCGTGGCCAGCCTGTTTCTTTAATTTGGATTTAGAAGCAAGATCGAACTGATCACTCGACTTTGCTTTCACCAAAAATAGCACGCAGCTGGTAATCACCGCTTCCCTTTTTTATGAACTGTGTTTTGCAATCGAATTGTTCTGGGATTGAATGATTTTATTAACACGGGTATCAGTGAGTGAAATTGTTCAGTTTCTGGGGTAATTGAGATTTGTAATTCTATTCCATGTTTCTTCAATAAATGTGTTTTGTATATTACTTACTTCGTTGTACGCGGATTTGTACTGAATATGCAACCGATGGTTTGGGGCCGATTTAAATAAAATAAATCAACGGAAGTGTTTAAATCGGATTATTATTTTGTGTAGAACGAAAAGTTGTTTGACTATTTGAAAGGCTCAGGCCCGCTTCCCCTTTTCGACGGGCCGTGTAAAAAGTAACTCTGAGCCAGTTAGAGAATTAAATAACTTTCGTAAATATTTAAAGGAGGAGTGGATTTCGTTAGAAGTGAATTGTTGGAAATTTACTTCTTCTAAATAAATTAACGACGACGGTTGAAATAAATCAGTGAAGTTGGTGGAGGATAAAAATATTTCGATTGTCCGTCGGGCGCGGCCCAGTTCCCCTTTTGTCGGGCCGCGTCAAAAGTTAAATAGGACACGATCAAAAATAGACTTGCCTTCCAAATTAATTATTGGGCAAATCTAAAGACAGCACGACATTTTTATTCGGTAAGAAAGTCGCTATTCTCTTCGAAGCAATTAAGTGGGGTGAAGAACTCCGACGGTCAAGTGCTAGATCTACGTATACGAAGTTAGAATTAATAATATAAAGGGCATTAATTTTCTTCTTAAATGCTATTATTGTCACACTTTTATTAATTCGATTCTCTTTCGAATAAAAAAGTTGGTCGGCTCGCTGCATGAGCGACCAAGTGGAACGGACCCGTATGAACATTTACTTCGGCAAAACTAGTGCTTGGGTGCGCTATACAAACGAATCCCTGAGGTCTTAACAAAGACATCTAAAAAATATCCGTAACGAATAAGAACTTCAAACATTAGCGGGGAGCCATCAATACGATGCGGTCACTTCGAAGTCCTGCCTCGAATTGAGTTACTCGGCACGCGCTTCGGGTGACTTGAGAGGGATTGGCGTCGTACAGAAATTAGATTGATTCCGGAGGAGTTAATTTAACTCGGGTGGTTAGATTACGGACGAATCTCCGAACCCGGCTAAAACGAACCCGTTACTGGGAAGCCGGGGGCACCTGATTGCAAGAGGTGCGTTTGACATTTTGGCGCCCAACGAGTAGGAGGGGGGTTGTGAGTAAAAGTTTAGAAAAAAAATAAAAATGAGACAATAGAAGAACATTTGTTTTTTTGTTTTGCTCACAGCTCCAAAACGAACCTGTGTGGAGTTTTTCAGTTTTTTCTTCCCAGAAACTGTCTTAATTCCGCTCACTGATACAAACAAATGTCAGAACGGCCTTGAGTGACATAAGTACAGTCTCTTTAAGGAATAGAGTTTCCTAGAAAAGAACCTTATTAGCACGGGAGGATTAGAACTGTATTGTGTCATAGTAAACGGTGACCGATGCCCCTCAGCACATTACTTTAAGCATGAGTAAGGAGGAGTTCCTTCACAGCTTGTACTTGTATGGGGTGCTGAAAGTAATGTTTGTAGTATACGCAGAGTATGCAGCAGAACTTGCAAAAGCCAGAGGGGCCGGTACATGGGCACGGATATTGGGTATAAATACAGAAAATGAACCAGTCGACGAGGAGCCTGCAAATGTTTTAGATTTCATGCCAAAACCAAAGCCGAGGAGGAGGCAGATAGTTAGGAGACCGACAGAAGAGAGGGCTTTTTATTTTGAAAGATAAAAAAGAAAGAAAAGTAGGCTTTTCTCCTCTCTTCTTTTTCCCTTTTTCCTTCTTAATTTCATTTTATAATATATACTAATTTCCCCCTTACAAGATTTTTGTTGCTGAATTCCTGTGTGGATAAAATTTTTTTTTTTTTTTTTTTTTTTGTTC
The DNA here is from genome assembly GCF_024217435.2 of Syngnathus scovelli. Taxonomy (NCBI): domain Eukaryota; kingdom Metazoa; phylum Chordata; class Actinopteri; order Syngnathiformes; family Syngnathidae; genus Syngnathus; species Syngnathus scovelli. Next base: position 1,034,092 of record NW_026061342.1, on the reverse strand, counting down.
CCGGACACCTGTGTGGATTACAAGATTTTCTTGTTTCCGGACACTTGTGTGGATTACAGAGATTTTTGTTCCCGGACACCTGTGTGGATTACAAGATTTTCTTGTTTCCGGACACTTGTGTGGATTACAAAGATTGTTGTTCCCGGACACCTGTGTGGATTACAGGATTTTCTTGTTTCCGGACACCTGTGTGGATTACAAGATTTTCTTGTTTCCGGACACTTGTGTGGATTACAAGGATTGTTGTTCCCGGACACCTGTGTGGATTACAGGATTTTCTTGTTTCCGGACACTTGTGTGGATTACAAGGATTTTTGTTCCCGGACACCTGTGTGGATTACAAATTTTCTTGTTTCCGGACACTTGTGTGGATTACAAATTTTTTTTTTTTTGTGTTCCCGGACACCTGTGTGGATTACAAGATTTTTGTTCCCGGACGCATCAGAGGATTACAGATTTTTGTCCGCTGAACTCACAAAAGGATTTTTTTTTTTTTCCCTTCTTTCCGCCCTTTCCCTTTTTCCGCTTGTTGAGGACGACAATTGAAGCTCATCAGGAGTAGTAAACGTACATACTCCCCAGACAGTCAAAAATCGGCCACAACGATTCTTTTGAGGCTTGTATGGTTCATGACCCTTAACTGTTGGCGACCCGCTGTGACTTACAGGTTCCCAAGAATTGAAGGGCTGAGGGGCTTCGGGCTGATGATTAGTCGTCATTTCCTGTTCGCTACAATAACATTTGAATTAGAATTTGCTGTTGAATGTACCCTTGTTAGGATTTCCTGTCAGTAGAAAAACCTGGTGGGAAAAAAGAAAAAAAAAAAACGTGCATCCCGCCGTTGAGAGCATCAATAAGTGAGGCAAGAGTTCTCATATTGGTGTTCTGAGTAGAGGCGACGCAAAAGGCGCCGCTGAGTAACTAAGAGCTGTATCGTCCCTGTCCCGAGTGCACACGGAAAGGCTTCGAAAGAAGACAGCTCGACCCTACAACTGAAAAAACTGCTATTCATTAAAGAGATGGCTAGCGGTGGAAGAGGACTGGACCTCGAACCTGGTAATCCTATGGAAGGAACCAGAAAGGAGGGGTCTAATCCAGACCCTCTGAGACGACATGAGGAACCAGCATGTGTAATATTGTATGGAGGAGGCTTGGAGAAGTGGCCTCAGAAATGGACTGAGTACATAGTGGGATCTAACCCGTCGATAGAGCCGGAATGCCTCTCAACGCGAATGGAAGAAGCCATCGAGAAAGATGGAAGATTTTTTGCCGAGCAGCCAGGAGAAGATGGACTAACAATAATAGTGTCAGCCCACCCTGAAAGGGGCTACACTCGAAGAGAAGCGCCTGACTGGTGTGAATGGGGGGCAAAAATGGTGGAGGAATGTAATATGAGAAAAATAATAAGTACAAGTACAGATTTGGACTCAATAGTGAAAATGCTGACCAACGAATCTGGCATCCAGAGCGAGCTTGCAACTCCATTACCTGGAGAAGTGCAGGCAGTGCCTCGCTATTACGAGTGCATGCAGCACCTGGCGAGGATGAGAAGTATTTTGGAGAAAAGAACTGATCAGCCGGTATTCTCCAGTGAAGACGAAGAGGAAGTACCTAAAGAGGAAGAAGGGTTGGGCACGAGCAAGGACACAGAGGAGCTATGGGAGACCAAGGACACCAGGCGCGAAGGCGCCTTTGCACCAAAGCTCAATCCCCTTATTAGAAAAGACCCCCTACCGTCTTTACCGGAAGAATCAACCAAGAAAGTGATTGTGGGCAACGGAGTGCTGATGTGCCAGTTTGTCGGAGATATTTGGTCACTGACAGGAGACGCCCTCATTGTTTTCACCAACGACAAATTCCGTGCCTGGAACCAGACCTTTGATTCACGGATGAGGTTGATGGCCGGTGAAAAATATATTGAGGACCTACAAGATGCAAGACGGCAGATGGAACATGTCCCGGAGGATCTTACCTTCATCTTCACAAGTGGGGGAAGATCAAAATATCACATGATAATACATGCCGTCGTGCAGAAGTGGAGTGCGGACCTGGACCAGCAGGATTACCTGAAGATGATGACAAAAATTCTGGAGAGAGCGGTGGATGCTGCCATCGAGAGGGGGGCCAGAAGAATAGTTACGGAAGTAAATGGCGTCAGATCTGGACGGATGTCATGGAAAATTGCGGAAACAGCAATTGCAGGAGCTTATAAGCTGCAGATATCCACCCCGATCACAGCAGTGGAAGGGCTGGAGTTGGTGTTGGCAATATCAGCCTCTCAAAGAAGAGAAAGGGAATTGGTAGCCCTGGAAGCCACATATGACCAAGCGCTACAGGTGGCTCGTAAAGAGCAGAAGATGGAACAGCAAACAAAACGTAAGGTGACAGTCTTGCCTCATCCATCAGCCAAAACAATTCGAACAGAAGAAGAAAAAGGGGCAGCCTCAAGCGCTACCCCAGAATTGCAAAAGAGGACCGTACGGTCCAGGACACCATCCCCAACTACAGGGGATGAGGACGAAACCGTGACCCACAAAATCAACCCAGAGATAACTAAACCGGGAGGGCCGGATCCGGCACCAACTGAGGTCCCGGCTCCCGAGAAACCACCTCAGGAAAGAGGGAGAAGAATTGAAAGAGAGAGGAGAGTGGTTTTAAGATCAAACCGAGAAGTGGCTGGTACCTCTTACCGAGCACGCCTGACGTCTACTCCCAAAAATAGACCCTCCACGGTTCAGGGCCCACGTCAACAAATAGAATCAAGGAACACCGGAGTTGGGGCCACTGAACATGCTCATACATCCCACGAGGAAGAGGGTAATAATGATGGAGAGGGAGAAGACAGGGAGGCGGCCACCTCGAGTGATGACGTGGTCTCCGAAGAGGAAAATCAGGCTTCGGTGATGTCGGCAGTAGGCCCTCCTGATCCTAATGACCCCCCACCGAGAGTTGTGCTAGGAGCAACCCGGAAAGGATTCAAGAAGCAACAGCCGGTGTTAAGCATCTTCCAGGCTTCGGAAAGGCTGGCAAGGGAGGTTCAATTAGGATGGGTGGAAACCAAGGATGGAAGGAAAACCTATATCCCAGAAGTTAGGCAGAAAGAATACCCCTTCCCACCAGCCTGGTGGGAAAAAATAGAAGGAAATATAGACGTCCCGGTGAAGCTAACTTACAGGGAGGCGATGAATGTGTTAAACACACCAGCCTACCACACCCTAGTAAGTTACACAGATTTGACAAAAAATTTTAGGGAAGGCTTTGTGACCGTAATGTATGACGTATTGTTGCGGAGGATGAAGCAGGGTGTGTATGATGCCGCTCAAGCAGAACTAAGAGCGTGTGAAGAGTTGGACACACACGCTGTTAATCCCGCAATGTCCACACAAACCAACATAATTGGAAACTTCACCCAACAAGCTCAGCCGAGCACCACACAACTGGGAGCGACTTATCTGGAAAATACAGGGATGCCCGGAAATGACCTGGAAAGAGAGACACGAGCCTTTAAAACTTTAAAAGGAATGGTACGCGTAAAGTACCAAAAAGAAAGCGTCAAAGAATATTTATTGGCAACTTGGCCAGTAATCAAAGACGGTCCGGGCGGAGAGTTGTCAAAGAAGTTGTGGCTGCAATATATTACAGCCGAGCCCATTGGAAGGGATGAGACAGCCCAGGAAGCCTACCAGAGGTGGGTGGATGATGAAGAAGATGACGAAGATGCACATATAACCAGAGCTAAAGAAGCATTAAAACAGGGTCTCACCTTGCTGAATGTGTGGCATAAGTTGAAACAAGTGATAAGCCCAAACAGATACGTGCGAGTATTGAGAGCAGTTACCGAGGACAAGGACACCACTTTTGTGAAGCTGGGTGCGGAGGCAACTCTGGCACGAATCGAAGAATCCATAAAGAAATGGGACAGAGTAACAAAACACTACATGGAGAGACAAAAGCCGAATCCATCGGGCAGCACTCGCACTCGCACAGAAGATACACAAGCAAGTCGGAAACCACCACCACAGCCAATTTATGGGAAGGGGCAAAAATTTAATGATAATCAGAGACAAAACACCCGAGAGAATCCCAAACCCCCTTATGGTAAAGTGAATTCAACTGGTTATGTGGCAAAAGATGTGTATGACAAAATGTCACCAGAAGAAAGAAAGGCCCTGGCAGAGGCTCGCAAGGCTGCGGCCCCTGCTGGGCCCAGAAAATAAGTGAAAAAGAGGCGCGGGTCACCCTGTCAGGCGTGTACAGAGAGGGAGACAATCTCTACACTGATATTGATGGAGCTCCATATTTAGTAGATACCGGAGCTGAGGTGTCGATGACCCGCAAAGCCTTGAAAGTGATAGGACACCTAACTGTGATGATGGCAGATGGATCAGTGACCAGCATGCCAATTGGAGTCTGGAAAAGAATCGTTTGGGTGAAAGGGCCCCACAATTTACTGACATTAAGAGACGCCGAAGATCTGAAAAAACCAGCACATCAGCGTCAGCCAGTAAAAGCAAGGTTGGAAAATATTAAAGCAAAAACAGTCCGAGTGGGTCCAACTAAAACCATGCCACTGAATGAGTGGTACAAACCTGTGGATGTGGACTCCGTCCGGATCCAATTGGTCCAAAACAGCGACCTGTCTCCAGATGGGAAGCAGAAACTGACCGCCATATTGGAAAGGGCAGCTGTGGCGTATTTCAAGAACGACTGTGGTGACCTTGGATCAAAATACATCCACACAATTGAAGGAGGAGTGCATCCACCGGTGAGACAATATCCCTTGAATCCCGAAGCAGTGGCTGAAATGGAAACAATCGTGAAGGAACTTCTACAGCTTGGCATCATTCGGGAAGAATCAAATCCAGTGACCAACAGCCCGATTCAGGCAGTGAAAAAACCAGAGGCGTCAGGGGGAGGATGGAGGCCAGTTATCAACTTTAAAGCTCTTAACCGCCGGACGGTGGCTAATCGAGCTAGCCTCATAAATCCCCAGGCATCCCTAAAGACGCTAAGAGTGAAGAAATACAAATCATGCATTGATTTAGCAAACGGGTTCTTTTCACTACGACTGGCCAAAACATCACAAGGAAAAACAGCATTCACGCATAAAGGGAAATCATACGTGTGGCAAAGATTGCCACAAGGATACAAAAACTCCCCAAATGTGTTTCAATCAGCGGTTTTGCAAGTTTTGAGTGGTTTGGATGTTACGGTGTACATCGATGATGTGTTTGTTTCAAATGACGAAGAGGAAGAACATTTGGACTTGCTGCAGAAAGTGGTGGAACGAGTCTCCGCTGCCGGCCTCAAGCTGAATCTCAAGAAATGCCAACTAGCTCGATTCCAAGTGGATTACTTGGGATTCCAAGTGACTGAGAACCTAGGAATCTCAGAAGGATTTCGACAGAAAATTGAACAGATTTCTCCCCCGAGATCAGAAACAGAGTTGCAGCGAATACTTGGACTGTGCAATTATGTGCGGGATCATATTCCTCACTATCAGAAACATGCAAGGCCGCTGTACGGCCGCTTGAAGAAAACACCGGAGGGCCAAAAACCAACAAAGTGGCAGTGGTCAGACAAAGACAATGAGAACTTGAATAATTTGAAACAGGCCGTCCGAGAAGCCGTGCGGCTTGAGCCACGAAGTTTGACAGTAAGACTGGTCGCAAAGGTGCAGTGCGAAGAAAATGATGCAATGGTGTCGGTCAGCAACGAAGGTGCCGGTTTGGTGGCCTTGTGGACCTACACCCTGTCCAGCGTCGAGAAAAAATTCCCCCAGGAGGAGAAAGAACTTGCAGTGTTGGCAAGGTACTGGAGTAATTTAAAAGACCTGGCCCAGGGACAAGGTATCAAAGTCCAGACCGGAAGTAACGTGCATCGTTTTCTAAGAAAGACTACAATCGAGAGCACTAAAGCGACCAACATCCGATGGGGCAGATGGGAAGACATCCTACTAGACCCCGACTTGGAAATTGGACCAAATACAACCTCCACAAAGAAGCCGATACCCAAAAAGAATATGGATGAAGAGAAGCCCTATGAATGGACTCTTTACACCGATGGGTCAAAAAAGGAAGGAGAGCAGAATGCCCACTGGGGGTTTATTCTGAAGCAGAATGGAGTGGAGCGTTGCCGCCGCAAAGGAAAGACACCCGGCAGCGCGCAAGCAGGAGAGGCCACGGCAGTGCTGGAAGGACTGTTAGAAGCAGAAAAAAATCACGCTGGACGCGTAAGACTTATAACTGACAGTCATTATTGCGCGCAAGCTCTCAAGTTCGATCTAGCCATTTGGGAAGAGAATGGCTTTGAGGGCGCGAAAGGAAAACTAGTGGCCCACTATGAAGTGTGGAAAAAAATAGCTGAGTTACGGCTAAATTTGAGTCTGGATGTGGTTCACCAGAAATCTCATGTAAAAGAAGGAGCTCATTGGAGAGGGAATAACGAAGTTGATCGATACGTCCAGGAAAGAAGGATAATAGTTGTAGGAGCAGAAAAATGGGACAAGACCCCTCGCGGAAAAGTGGTCCCAGACAAGAGCGTGAGGCAAGTCGTGTCGGCAGTGCATGAAGCACTAGGCCACGCGGGTCCACTGCCTACGCGGAAAGAGTTAGAGAAGCTGGAACTCTGGGTCCCTGACCGAATGATTCGTGCGGTTCTGCGGGATTGTAATCCGTGCAACAAATACAACGCAGGGCGAAGAGGACGACGCACGGACGGATTGACGATCAGGAGTACTGTGCCGTGGGGCTCGGTTTGTATGGACGTAGCTGGCCCCATGGGAATAAGTGGCGCAAAGGGTGAAAAATACCTGGTTGTGCTGGTAGACTCGATGTCAGGACACGTCGGGCTGAAAGCAGTGAGAAAAGCCAATGCAAACAGTGTGATCAAGACACTAGAAGATGGGTGCATGTGGCTAGGAATCCCAAAAGAGTTGAGAACAGACAATGGAACTCATTTCAAAAACGCCCAGGTAGACGAATGGTGTCGTAGGTGGGGAATAGTCAGAGTCTATTCGCCTCCCTACACACCACAGGCAAATGGAGTGGCCGAAAGAAGTATTGGCCTAGTCAAAACCTGGTTGGGAAAAAATGCAAACGGGAAAGAGTGGAGTACTAAACTACTTGATTTGGTTGCAGACCTGAACGGGAGGAGTAGGAGCAGCCGGCCCTCCCCGTCCGAAGAACTCAATCAACGACTCTTTGTGTCCCAGGAAGTGGGCAGAACCCAAGACAGCCCGTCCCAGGATAAAGAGAAGTGTCGGTTCAGCGTTGGACAGAAGGTGTGGATCAAGTCAAGGGACCTGAACAGCAACACGGCAGTGAAGGCCAAGTACGACTGCTCGGACATCGTTAGTGAAGTCTTGGACAGGAACACAGTACGACTAAAGAAGAAAGGTATCCAAGGAGTTGAACAGCTGAAGCCGTTATCGGCTGACCCGATTCAAGCCAAGAAGTAATTTAAATAACATATGGCAACGGACTACAGAATAATCCCGGCCTTCGTGCGCATGGCCGCACACAAAGGTGCGGTCATCGTAAGAAGAACGCCAAATGGGATCCAAACCGGAAGGGCCCTAAATCTGGTGAGATTGGCCAAGCGGGGTAGCACACCCGGTGGACCAGAACATTTTCACTGGACATGGGTCGACGAAGCGTGTGTCATTTGTTTGACACCCAACCTGTTGCCTACTATGTGGTCGGGAGTAGGCTTCATGATGCCACCGGTACTGACCACCGATGTAAGAGAACTGGAATTTGCCCAGAGGAATGAGGACAAGCTTCCAGTCAAAGTGTTAGATGCCATGATATGCCACCAGTGTCGAATTACCATTTTGACACGAATGGTGTTCTTTTCACAGTGGGAGATCGGACCAACTACGGATGTACGGGCTCGACAAATTAGCTCGTGCACGTGTATTTGGGACGGCGATGAGCTGGAATATTGCCCCATGTGTTTAGAACACATGGCAAGAGGAAAATTATTGAAAGTCGGAGAAGCAGAGGGATGGCAAATCACCAGGGCAATGACCCCCCTGGCGACCCTCTATCCAGTGTTGGGAGGAGCATCTTGGCCGGCTTATGATAATAATCAGGCCATGAAGAACCTTTATCTGGCCTTGGGCCATTGTTGGCCTTGGCCAAGGCCAGTCGGCCGGCCTGCCCCCGACAGTTATACAGAAGAGGCCGACGAAATGGCCTTGTTTGCTCGTGAGTCGGTTCTTTCCGCAGGAGGAACCGCAGTCCTTGGGGACCTGCTTGAGGGACCTTGGAGGCCCATGACTTGGACTCGGGCTGTAGCCCAGTTGTTGGCGTGCAAGGACGCACCATTGGTCAAAGTGGAGGCAGCCCCTGCGGAAACAAGCCCGACTGTGAGCAACATGTACTGCTATCGAAGTATTTTGGACATGTGTAACAAGGACTTCCAGTATGTGACAAAAAAAGGAATATACTGTTTTGCCCCTGGGAATAAAGTTGGATCAGTCCTTATAGTGAATGAGGGTGAAGCAGCACTGGTAAGGATTACAGTGAAAATGGCCATCATTCCTTACGAAGGAATATATTCACTGGGAATCAAATTGGAGGCCAAAAGGCTTAGCCAAGTTGTAGCCATAAGAAACGCCGGGTCCCAGATGCGGAATGTTCTTAGTGAACAAATACAAACAAGAAAGGAGCACGGCACGGTAGCGGCGATAGAACCTCAAAGAAAGGCCAAGGAGACAGATGACCTTGACCGGTCGGAAGCAAGAGAATGGGATAAAGGTCCCAGCCAGGAGTGGACACAGGGATGTCCAGCTGGAGGAAGCATGTTCCAATCGTTGGTGACGGAGGAAAATCCAACCACTTCTCTCCCGCCAGAAGTAGGAGTCCAAGTGGAAAATCCAACCACTTCTCTCCCGCTAGAAGTAGGAATCCAAGTGGAAAAGCCAACAACTTCTCTCCCGCCAGAGACAGGAGTCCAGAAGGAAAACCTGTTTCCAAAGGCGGAAGGTGGTGGCGTAAGTGACCGACCCGGGAAGATTCTACCGGACTGGACCCCTTTTGATTGGACGAAATTGTATCCGGCAAATTGCTCTACTCCTGGCTGCGACGGAAGCGGTAGCACACGACCAGGGGCAACTTACCACCGCTCATTTAGAGCTTGTCCGATATATGTGGGGAGCCTCGAGGTGTGTCCCACGCCGGGATGTGATGGAAAAGGAAACACCAGATGGGGTCCGGAGCGTCACCGCACCCTTAAGACATGTCCAGTGCTGGCAGAAATGAAGCGCAAAGCCTCCGAAACCAGAAAACAAGCCGGTGGCCAAGAGAGCGACATGGCAGAAGATGCGGTAGACACCAGGCCGGGGGAACCAGGGCCGTCCACCTCTGATAGGCCGCTAGGAACGTTGGCTCAAGCGGCCTCCTACTATACACTGCGGTCTAAAGAGACAGACCCTCAAAAGAAAAAAAGGGGTCGAGCCGCAGTGGAGGGGTTGGTTAAGCTGTGGAGGCGGCCAGATTCCCAGGGGGGAGACAACTGAAAAAAAAAAAGAGAAGAATGTGTACATACGTGTATATGTAAATGAATAGACATGTAATTGTGTATGTATACATGTGTATATAAAAGTATGATAACAATGTATCATTAATGGACTGTACATAACCAATAATAGAAAGAAAACCAGACGGGGACAGCGGAAGGAGTGACCACCTTGGCCAAGGAGGTGGACGTTTTCCTTGGCACAAGGGAGGAGCCAGGGAAGGAGGAGGGGCTGGAAGATCCCCTATAAAGCCGGGAGAGAAGAACCAGATCTTCATTCAGCCCTGAGAAGTGACCAACCATGAACTTCCCGCACGGAGTCAAGAGAAAGAGAACAATGAGCCTGGAGAGTGGGGAGTCACCAATGACCCCCCCAGGCTACACAGATGATCCCGCTGGCTGCAACCCGGTGGAACCAGCGGGTAGGCTGAGCCCCGGGACCGGGGCTTCCACAGACAACGATGGGAAAAACGGGAGGAATCCGTTTTTTGCGCAAGAGGAACAAGAGATTTATGCAAACCGGGAATGGATAGCTCTGGAGCCACTCTACGCGAATGCAGTTCCCGTGAGCAGGAATCCAGAGCCAAATTTTGAAAGGCGAAGAATAACTTTATGTGCAGATGGCGGGTATGAGATTCCCAGCACTTCGCCTTTTTGCGACGAACCACCGGATTTACCCGACAACCCTCCAATGGATTGGAACACAATTGAATGGAGACCATCTATTTTTCCTCAGCCAGCGATATCATGGAAGAAGACCCTGATGACGGATTGGCTGACAGCTATAATACTGTCAGTCATTTTGACAGGCATCCTACTCAGCTTCACACTTTGGAAGAGCGCGGCCCGCTATGATCCGATGGAGATGATCAATATCGAGTACGATGGAACGAGGCTCTTCAATCAAACCTGTTGGGCAGTGGACTTTGGAAGCGTCACCGTGAAATGGAATACATCCATAGCACCAGACATCGCTACCAGACAATATTGGACATCGGTGCTGCGACGACGAGAGAAGATGATAGCCTTGCCACTGGAACCAGGAGCAATTCCGCGCGCAGGAGACGAGGAGGAAAGACGATATAAGACAAAAAGGGAAATAGTGAGTGAAGTAACTCACTTTCCCGATCATTTGGGTCTCGTGAATTGGACAGGGCAAAAAATAAGTAACATCAGTGCTTGTGATATGAGGTACTTCAAAGCGCCAGAAAACTTTGCTAATCTAACGATAAGCTTGATTTGCAAGAACAAACGTGAAGAGAAAATTGTTAAAAGAAATTGGATTTTAAAAGTGGGCGAGGAGCATGCGGAATGGTATAGCAATGCCTCGTGTGTCCCGTTGCCCGAATCAAAAGGAGGGTATTGGGAAAAGAGTGGGAAAAGGCCGGATGAATTTTCATTCCCGGCCCCAATGAAAAACTCCACGTGCCGTGGCACTTATCCCGGATGGGAGCCGTGCTGGAGTTGTTTAGATTTGGTTTGTGAAAAAACTCAGGATTATTCAAGTAAGCGTCGCCTTAACCGGGTGCCGAGAAGCCTGTCCGACAGCCAGAAGCCAGTATTTTGGGACTGTCAGAGAGTTTTTAGTAGGTTAAATGCGTGTTACTTTAATGTGGGACAATTTTGTGAGAATAATTATCATGTGATAATGTGGGCCTATAAATTCCAAAAGATGAAGTCCCCTGTCGCAGTGTCAACAAGGGGAGGGAGGAAGTTCAACCCAAATAAGGAACCAGTGGATTTTGAATTTTGGCTAAATAGTTCATTTCCCTGGTTATGGCAGGTACAGAGACAGATCGCTGTGCCCAGCAGTGACCAGGGCAGACACCGGTTGTACCCATCGGCAAGGCACTTATGGGTTCAACGGTTACCCACTCCTGCCGATTTGTTGACGGTAACTCCGGGAGAATTTGACAAAATTGACCAATGTGTAGTGGGCAAAATTTATGCTGGATTGCATGGGAGGGATTGGACAGTTGGGAAGTCACCAAGATGTGACCTGGATGAGATCAAGCGATCCGTCGTGGGCACCAGGTGGGTTCACAACTGTGCCAGTCTCTTAGTAAACAAAACAGTGAAAGGAATTTTACAGGCATGGTCTGAGATAAACGTTCGGGACCCCGCCAAGACATGGTGGGGATTTAACGGGTATGAGATGAAGCAATGGGTTATACCCTGTTTAAACGTAACAACAAATTACTGGGTTCAATACCAATATATGTCAACAGTATATTCAAAAGAGACTGATATCAAGCCCACGGGAATATATTCCCCATATATCTATGTGAATCCTCGGCCCTGGGCGATGACTTGTAACACTGAGAAAACAAAATGGTTGATTGCCTTAGCTCGTGAACAATGTGTTACACTGCCTAATTGGAAAGAATATTGTTTAGATAAATATCAAGATGAGAGATACAGAAGTGTAGAAGGGGCTTTGTGGGAGTACGTCTCGCCACAAAACAGGTGGAGGCGGCAGCCCGCTAGAGACCGGGTGCCTTGTAGTACCTGGGTACAAAATGAAGGATTGCTAAATTTAGGCAAGCCAGTGTCTATCCCCTATCGGCTGCCTGCGCTGATGCAGATTGCTGAGGGGCGTGCGTTCCGAAAGAGTCTGTGTGAGGGGCGGCAGTTTATAGGTTTTGATTGGGTTGGCCCCAATAGAATTTTCAATAATGGAACATGTTTCTCCCCGTCAGAGCATTGGATAAAATGTGGTCATGGAGACAATATTCATGATTGCACTTGGTATGAGAAGATAGGGGCGGCGCTGCAGTCAGCAACAAGTGCCGCGGTTGAGGCCTTTGGGGACGTGATCACTGGTGCGTTGGAAATGGTACTGGGGCCAATCTGGGCGTGGGTGCTAGTAGGGTTTGCATTGATAGGTATAGCAACGACTCTGTGCATTGCCATAAAAGGAAGCATTAAGAAGATTTTATTCGACCCCCCCGAAAGAGGGGTGTCTCTAGTTAGGCAAATGACGGCCCGCAAGAGGGGTGGTCGGAACGTCGTATTAAAAGGAGAAGTCGGGCAGCCGTCGGGCATTCGAGCCTGACAGCTCAGAGACAGGGACTACAAGAGAGAGAAAAAAAAAAAGGAACTAAAACTAATAATGGCAACAAACAGCTCAAGTGGGTTTTTAGATCCGAGGGGAAGGCCAGGAGCGATGAGAGTGAGTAACGAAGTTCAATATTGGGTTTTATTCAGTATCTGGACAGCCTACTGCTGTTCTGGGTCTTGGGATTTGCAACAACTCACTCGCCCTGTAATTTTGGTCATATCAATATTCAAGGTTTTGATTTTGAGATTTTTATACACAAGACACACGATGGGTTTGGGTCTTTTTGTAGTCTACATGCATGGCCGAATGTATGTTGACCCTGATACACCCAGAGGTATCGCCGAAATTGTATTGCTTCTTTTGTGGAGTGTTTTGGAAGTGGTGTCAATTTTTGTTTACTATGTTGTGTTTGGGGTTGTCATATTGGAAGCGATATTGGTAATAGGAATGGCCATGTATGTTATAAAGATGGTAGCCGGACTTGACCAGCATGCACGCACCTCTGTCGCGTGGAGATGGCGTACGGCCAAACTCGTACTCTGGTGCGTGATATGGGGGTCATTGTCTGTGTTACTTTGGGTCGAAGTGGTGGACCAATTGGCAATGATAACCTGGTTTTTTACATACTCTGTTTTTTTTCCCCTCCCGCCCCGAGAGGCGGGAGGACGGCCGCAGAGAAGCCCCCCTATTGTATACCAAGGGGCTGGCAGAGGGGTGATTGTTTGATGAAAAATGTTAAAATTTGTGCTTCCATGTTTTACAGACTGTACACTGGTTTGGGGATGCACCTAAATGCATCCTGTGCGGAATGAGCCATATGAAATTGGCCTGGGTGATCGGGAGATCTTATGTGGGAAGCTGTTGTTATCAGGCCGGCTTTAGTTTGACTTGGCTGGTCCCTGACGGTCTGTATGTAAAAGAGGGAGAGCAGTCCAGCTTGGACCATCTCGGATGGGAAGGATGTGCGGAGTTGATGATCACCGCGACTCTGCTAGAGACAACTCGAGGGCCCCTAACAGCATGTACGGTTCTCACGCAAGGAGCAGGAAGAACCCACGGCACCATCTGGCCTTTGATTCACCTGACCTGGCGTCACCGGAACGGCACTCGATGCGTCACTTCGCATTGGCAATGTGGGCGCTGTCTGGCGGTGAGCGCTCCTCATCGCTTTCTCCCGGCTGACTTTTACACCCACCCGAACGCGGAATATGGAGCACACCGACCTATGGTGATACCCAGCGAGGCCCCTGTGGGGCTTGTCCGGCCTGCGCGTCGGGGAGGAGGACGGTACAGAGAGCCAGGCGAGGGTTCCATGAGGCGTCGGGATTCAGACGACAGCCGTATGTATGGAGGGCCTGGCTACGGTGATGGTCCTCCCCTCGACTCGCCCACCAGCCCCGTACGGCTGATAAGCCCGCTGGATGTGGATGCAGCTCCTTCTGGGTCTGAGGACGACGATGAGGCTCAAGACAGAGAACGCGAGAGCGACCTCGGGGCTGAGGATGAGGAAGCGGATGTCGAGAGTGTGGCCACAGGGAATTCAACGCCACCGGTGCTGAGAGCCCTCGCGGTGGAGGACCACGCTGACGACGACAACGCTGCTGGTCGGTTGTCGCGCCTGATCAACGCCCTCGCGGAGATCGCCAGACAAGGTGATATGGCGGCGGCCTGCCCTACTTCAACAACCGCTGAGGTCGTGAGTATCTCAGACGGAGACGACGACATGACTGCCTAGCTCGTAACGGGGGAGGGAGTGAGCAGAGAAAATTTATACCTGTTTTTCAATCCAAGGAGGTGGTGTCATGTAACATGGGGATAGAGATGGTCCAAATGGTAGAATATGGATTGTTCACAGGGATAAATTGACAGGGCTGAAATTCCAAATTTGTCCAAAAGATGGCGCCAGACCAAAACATGAGACCAAAAGAGGGGCCAGAATAAGCCAGACCAGTTAAAATAGAAAAGAGGAACACGGTGTCAGAGTGTAAGTCACGCATGGAGGCACAAATGAAATTTTTATTATGTGTTTTTTATTTTTTGATTTTTTTTTGCTTGGCTGAAAATGTACTCTGTAACCGCTTAAAGCAATATTATTTGTCAATTCGATCAAGGGACCCGTCACTGAAAATAGTGGCGTGACATAAATTGTTTGGAGAAGCACAAATGAAATGTTTATTATGTGTTTTTTATTTTTTGATTTTTTTGCTTGGCTAAAAATGTACTCTGTAACCGCTTTAAGCAATATTATTTGTCAATTCGATCAAGGGACCCGTCACTGAAAATAGTGGCGTGACATAAATTGTTTGGAGAAGCACAAATGAAATGTTTATTATGTGATTTTAATTTTTTGATTTTTTTGCTTGGCTAAAAATGTACTCTGTAACCGCTTTAAAGCAATATTATTTGTCAATTCGATCAATTCATGTAACAGAAAGTAGGTCAAAGGTGAAAAGGGGAAGTGAAAGGTTTTGCCACTAGCTGTGCATTTGGTGGAAAGTACTGCGTGGTCAGGGCGGAAACAGCTGCTAAAGGCCAGTCCCTCCATAGGCGTGGGAATGCTGGACAGTCCCTTCTATACGCGTGAGAGAACTGGGCAGTCTTACCCTATAGGGAAAGTACAGGAGAAAAGAAAGGGGAGGGGGGGAGACGGAGAGGTCTATAAAAGGTCCTGCTGGAGTAGCTTCAGGGCTTTTTTCCCCAAAAGAGTGCTTATACGTGAAGAGGCCCGGAGGAGTTTCAAGATTTTTTCCAAAGTCCCGAAGATCTTTGTGTGAGACGCAGGATTGCTGGACTGAAATTAACTTGGATTTACTCCCAAAAATTGGACTGGACAACTTTATAGGAGAAATAGGTGAGAGGGATTTATATTTTTTATGTATTTTAGCGTGAGGGGGGAATAGTCATCGGGCCGCCGGATTCCTCGTGGCCAGCCTGTTTCTTTAATTTGGATTTAGAAGCAAGATCGAACTGATCACTCGACTTTGCTTTCACCAAAAATAGCACGCAGCTGGTAATCACCGCTTCCCTTTTTTATGAACTGTGTTTTGCAATCGAATTGTTCTGGGATTGAATGATTTTATTAACACGGGTATCAGTGAGTGAAATTGTTCAGTTTCTGGGGTAATTGAGATTTGTAATTCTATTCCATGTTTCTTCAATAAATGTGTTTTGTATATTACTTACTTCGTTGTACGCGGATTTGTACTGAATATGCAACCGATGGTTTGGGGCCGATTTAAATAAAATAAATCAACGGAAGTGTTTAAATCGGATTATTATTTTGTGTAGAACGAAAAGTTGTTTGACTATTTGAAAGGCTCAGGCCCGCTTCCCCTTTTCGACGGGCCGTGTAAAAAGTAACTCTGAGCCAGTTAGAGAATTAAATAAGTTTCGTAAATATTTAAAGGAGGAGTGGATTTCGTTAGAAGTGAATTGTTGGAAATTTACTTCTTCTAAATAAATTAACGACGACGGTTGAAATAAATCAGTGAAGTTGGTGGAGGATAAAAATATTTCGATTGTCCGTCGGGCGCGGCCCAGTTCCCCTTTTGTCGGGCCGCGTCAAAAGTTAAATAGGACACGATCAAAAATAGACTTGCCTTCCAAATTAATTATTGGGCAAATCTAAAGACAGCACGACATTTTTATTCGGTAAGAAAGTCGCTATTCTCTTCGAAGCAATTAAGTGGGGTGAAGAACTCCGACGGTCAAGTGCTAGATCTACGTATACGAAGTTAGAATTAATAATATAAAGGGCATTAATTTTCTTCTTAAATGCTATTATTGTCACACTTTTATTAATTCGATTCTCTTTCGAATAAAAAAGTTGGTCGGCTCGCTGCATGAGCGACCAAGTGGAACGGACCCGTATGAACATTTACTTCGGCAAAACTAGTGCTTGGGTGCGCTATACAAACGAATCCCTGAGGTCTTAACAAAGACATCTAAAAAATATCCGTAACGAATAAGAACTTCAAACATTAGCGGGGAGCCATCAATACGATGCGGTCACTTCGAAGTCCTGCCTCGAATTGAGTTACTCGGCACGCGCTTCGGGTGACTTGAGAGGGATTGGCGTCGTACAGAAATTAGATTGATTCCGGAGGAGTTAATTTAACTCGGGTGGTTAGATTACGGACGAATCTCCGAACCCGGCTAAAACGAACCCGTTACTGGGAAGCCGGGGGCACCTGATTGCAAGAGGTGCGTTTGACAACACAAACTACTGTAGCGTGGCCACACGCACCGCTGATGGTACCATCACATCTAAGATAACTGGTCCCGGTTCAAACTGGTGCAGCAAATGGTACAACAACCTACACCCGCCCAACAATGATGCCTTCATCCAGGGCTACTGCGTGCGCAACCCGACCTCGGCGGACTGCAAGTGCGCCATGCGGACACGCGATCCCGCCTACGCAAAAGTCAAAGCCATGAAGGTGTTTAACGACGGTTGTTGGTATGCCCCATGCGCAGACTCCGTCAACCAGCTGCTGCCTAGTGCGGTGCGCAAGCCCACGTGCCCGGCAAATGTATGTGAAGTTGCCCATCAGATGGTGGATACTGGTGCTGTAACCATCGAAGACGTAAAGAACATTATCAACTGCAACTTTGACGGCCACGGGCCCAAGCCGCTGCCCCCACCTCCACCAACACCCCCGTCCCCACCCCCACCTCCACCTCCGGCGCCAGCGCCAGCACCAGTGCCGGCGCCTGTGCCTGCGCCTGCGCCTCCACTTCAGCCCATGTCCATGCTGATACCCTTGATAATTGGGACCGTGACTATTGTGCTGGTACTGGTAGCCTTCTCGTGAGATAGCGATCACATAGGTACTGAGCAAAAGAGAGCAAGGTGTCTGACGCGGGACCCATGTGTATCCACACGGCCATAATGGCGCCAAAGATATCACAGCGGCAGCCCTCGCTCGCGAGAACATACTCCTCGTAGACTGTGAGCGGCCTGGGGCCCACCACCCTGACTAATCACGCGTTGTGTGAGATGTTGTTTCACCCGGCCGAACGCACGCTCCAAGAGACAGTTCAGCCTAATGAAAACGGCTGCACCATGAGTCACCCACTCCACGATGAGGCTGTGGATCGCGTCCTGGTAAAATACAACACTACTCAACTCCAGTTTATGTGCAGCGATCCGGATATTGTGATCATGGACAGGGGCAGAGCCGTTGACAAAGCGGCCATAGTGGCCAGACTCTCGGGCTCACCGCAGACCAGTACCGTTACATCAGCCTCGCATCGGCCCGCGGTGGCCAGCACCAGCAGCAGCAGCAGCAGCAGCAGCAGCAGCAGCAGCAGCAGCAGCAGCAGCAGCAGCAGCAGCAGCAGCAGCAGCAGCAGCAGCAGCAGCAGCAGCGTCCAACGTATTCCAGGTATGCGTGAGTGCATGAGAACGATGTCTATGAGACAAGTGGTCGCCATGTGCAAAGAACGTAACATCGATGTGAGAAATGAAGATACCGGACGCCCGTACACCCACGCAGAGCTGTGCAAAAAGCTAACGGGCAGTTCTCCCACCATCACGGTACCCGAAACGGGACTGGTGGTGGACCCGGCGCCCGCAAACAGTCTAGTGTACATTAAGATGCCTATGCTGCATAACACAGTTCGCGCAGCCCACGGTGTCACGTACAGCTTTGTGGCCGTGCAAGACTCTGTTCCGGGCACTTACAAGCCTGTGGATCCGGAGCACTATGTCGTCTGTCACACCCCTCCGAAGGACATTGCAGTGCAGCTGTCGCCCATCGACGGTTGGGGCCCGGACATCAAGTGGACACTGTTTGTGTCGCTGTCCGCGTACAGCACCACAAACACACCGGTGTTTTGCTCATGACGAGAGACTGTATTCGAATCTCCCCGATCGACAGTGCGCATACGAGATGTACAAAGGCCTCGGGGCATCGCCTGTACAAGTTGAGTCTCCCCAATCGACAGTGCGCATATGCGATGTACAAAGGCCTCGGGGCATCGCCTGTACAAGTTGAATCTCCCCAATCGACAGTGCGCATGTGTGATGTACAAAGGCCTCGCTACATCGTATAGGCACTACCATGGCAACACCCAAGAGGAACCGATCCAACCTCTATAAGACATACACCACGTGCATGCGGAATACGCGGCACGACATAGCGGAGTATGCCCGAAGAAAAGGATTGGAGACCACTATTAACGGTCGGGATATGACAAAGTCCGAGATGTGCGCCATGCTGTTTACGGATCGGGTACCGCAACAACGGGTGAGCATAGACAATGCCGTTAGGACTCACAGTCTGGGGCAATTGCAGAACATACATCCATCCATCCATCCATCTTCTTCCGCTTATCCGGGGTCGGGTCGCGGGGGCAGCAGCTTTAGGAGGGACTCCCAGACTTCCCTCTCCCCAGCGATTTCATCCAGCTCATCCCGGGGGATCCCAAGGCGTTCCCAGGCCAGCTGAGAGACATAGTCTCTCCAGCGCGTCCTGGGTCGTCCCCGGGGTCTCCTACCGGTGGGACATGCCCGGAACACCTCCCCAGGGAGGCGTCCAGGAGGCATCCTGATAAGATGACCGAGCCACCTCATCTGGCTCCTCTCAACGTGGAGGAGTAGCGACTCTACTCCGAGTCTCTCCCGGATGACCGAGCTTCTCACCCTATCTCTAAGGGAGAGCCCGGACATCCTGCGGAGAAAACTCATTTCGGCCGCTTGTATCCGAGATCTCGTTCTTTCGGTCACGACCCATAGCTCGTGACCATAGGTGAGGGTAGGAGCGTAAATCGACCGGTAAATTGAGAGCTTTGCCTTTTGGCTCAGCTCTCTCTTCACCACAACGGACCGGTACAGGGTCCGCATTACTGCCGACGCTGCACTGATCCGCCTGTCGATCTCACGCTCCATCCTCCCCTCACTCGTGAACAAGACTCCAAGATACTTGAACTCCTCCACTTGGGTCAGGATCTCATCCCCGATCCGGAGAGGGCATTCCACCCTTTTCCAATCGAGGACCATGGACTCGGATTTGGAGGTGCTGACCCTCATCCCGACCGCTTCACACTCGGCTGCGAACCGTTCCAGCGAGAGCTGGAGATCACGGCCTGACGAAGCCAACAGCACCACGTCATCCGCAAAAAGCAGAGATGCGATGCTGAGGTCCCCAAACCGGACCCCCTCAACGCCTCGGCTGCGCCTAGAAATTCTGTCCATAAAAATTATGAACAGAATCGGTGACAAAGGGCAGCCTTGGCGGAGTCCAACCCTCACTGGGAACGAATCCGACTTACTGCCGGAAATGCGGACCAGACTCTGGCATCGGTGATACAGGGACCGAACCGCCCTTATCAGTTGGCTCGGCACCCCGTACTCCCGAAGCACCCTCCACAGAAGCTCCCGAGGGACACGGTCGAACGCCTTCTCCAAGTCCACAAAACACATGTGGACTGGTTGGGCGAACTCCCATGCACCCTCGAGGATCCTGCCGAGGGTGTAGAGCTGTTCCACTGTTCCACGGCCAGGACGGAAGCCACACTGCTCCTCCTGAATCCGAGGTTCGACCTCCCGACGGACCCTCCTCTAAAGCACCCCTGAATAGACCTTACCAGGGAGGCTGAGGAGTGTGATTCCCCTGTAATTGGAACACACCCTCCGGTCCCCCTTCTTAAAGAGGGGAACCACCACCCCAGTCTGCCAATCCAGAGGCACTGTCCCCGATGTCCACGCAACGTTGTAGAGGCGTGTCAGCCATGACAGCCCCACAACATCCAGAGCCTTTAAGAACTCTGGGCGGATCTCATCCACCCCCGGGGCCTTGCCACCGAGGAGTTTTTTAACTACCTCAGTGACTTCGACCCCAGAGATTGGAGAATCCGCCTCAGAGTCTCCAGGCCCTGCTTCCTCAATGGAAGGCGTGTAGGTGGAATTGAGGAGGTCTTCTCCCCACCGACTCACGACGTCCCGAGTCGAGGTCAGCAGCACGCCATCCCCACTGTAAACAGTGTTGACGTTGCACTGCTTCCCCCTCCTGAGTCGCCGGATGGTGGACCAGAATTTCCTCGAAGCCGTCCGAAAGTCATTCTCCATGGCCTCACCGAACTCCTCCCACGCCCGGGTTTTTGCCTCAGCAACCGCCGAAGCCGCGTTCCGCTTGGCCATCCGGTACCTGTCAGCTGCCTCCGGAGTCCCGCAGGCCAAAACGGCCCGATAGGACTCCTTCTTCAGCTTGACGGCATCCCTTACCGCCGGTGTCCACCAGCGGGATCGGGGATTGCCGCCACGACAGGCACCAACGACCTTACGGCCACAGCTCCGGACGGCCGCCTCAACAATGGAGGCGCGGAACATGGTCCACTCAGACTCAATGTCCCCCGCCTCCCCCGGGACGTAGGAAAAGCTCTGCCGGAGGTGGGAGTTGAAGCTCTTCCTGACAGGAGATTCTGCCAGACGTTCCCAGCAGACCCTCACAGAGCATTTGGGTCTGCCAGGTCGGACCGGCATCTTTTCCCACCATCGGAGCCAACCCACCACCAGGTGGTGATCAGTTGACAGCTCCGCCCCTCTCTTCACCCGAGTGTCCAAAACATGCGGCCGCAAATCCGATGACACGACTACAAAATCGATCATCGAACTGCGGCCTAGGGTGTCCTGGTGCCAAGTGCACACATGGACACCCTTATGTTTGAACATGGTGTTCATTATTGAAAATCCGTGTCGAGCACAGAAGTCCAACAATAGAACACCGCTCGGGTTCAGATCAGGGGGGCCGTTCCTCCCAATCACGCCCTTCCAGGTCTCACTGTCATTGCCCACGTGAGCATTGAAGTCACCCAGTAGAACGATAGAGTCCCCAGAAGGAGCGCTCTCCAGCACTTCCTCCAGGGACCCCAAGAAGGGTGGGTACTCTGAGCTGCCGTTTGGTGCATAGACACAAACAACAGTCAGGACCCGTCCCCCCACCCGAAGGCGGAGGGAGGCTACCCTCTCGTTCACCGGGGTGAACCCCAATGTGCAGGCGCCCAGCCGGGGGGCAATAAGTATACCCACACCTGCTCGACGCCCCTCACCGTGAGCAACTCCAGAGTGGAAGAGAGTCCAGCCCCTCTCGAGAGGGCTTGTACCGGAACCCAAACTGTGCGTGGAGGCTAGTCCGACTATATCTAGTCGGAATCTTTCTGCCTCGCACACCAGCTCGGGCTCCTTTCCAGCCAGAGGGGTGACATTCCATGTCCCAAGAGCCAGCTTCTGCAGCCGGGGATCAGACCGCCTTTGGCTGCCGCCCAGCTCACATTGCACCCGACCCCTTCGGCCCCTCCCACAGGTGGTGAGCCCATGGGAAGGGGGACCCACGTTTCCATTTCGGGCTATGCCCGGCCGGGCCCCATGGGCGAAGGCCCGGCCACCAGACGCTCGCCTTCGAGCCCCGCCTCCAGGCCTGGCTCCAGAGGGAGGCCCCGGTGACCCGCGTCCGGGCGAGGGAAAACAAAGTCCATTTATGTTTTTCATCATAAGGGGCTTGGGTGAGCCGTGCTTTGTCTGACCCCTCACCTAGGACCCGTTTGCCATGGGTGACCCTACCAGGGGCATGAAGCCCCCGACAACATGGCTCCTAGGATCATAGGAGCACGCAAACCCCTCCACCACGATAAGGTGACGACTCGCGGAGGGGAACATGTTGCAGAACATGTGCACGGAAAAGGGCATCCCTTACCTGAATGAGCGAGGCATGCCCCTGACTAAGCACGCGTTGTGTGAGATGTTGTTTCACCCGGCCGAACGCACGCTCCAAGAGACAGTTCAGCCTAATGAAAACGGCTGCACCATGAGTCACCCACTCCACGATGAGGCTGTGGATCGCGTCCTGGTAAAATACAACACTACTCAACTCCAGTTTATGTGCAGCGATCCGGATATTGTGATCATGGACAGGGGCAGAGCCGTTGACAAAGCTGCCATAGTGGCCAGACTCTCGGGCTCACCGCAGACCAGTACCGTTACATCAGCCTCGCATCGGCCCGCGGTGGCCAGCACCAGCAGCAGCAGCAGCAGCAGCAGCAGCAGCAGCAGCAGCAGCAGCAGCAGCAGCAGCAGCAGCAGCAGCAGCAGCAGCAGCAGCAGCAGCAGCAGCAGCAGCAGCAGCAGCAGCAGCAGCAGCAGCAGCAGCAGCAGCAGCAGCAGCGTCCAACGTATTCCAAGTATGCGTGAGTGCATGAGAACGATGTCTATGAGACAAGTGGTCGCCATGTGCAAAGAACGTAACATCGATGTGAGAAATGAAGATACCGGGCGCCCGTACACCCACGCAGAGCTGTGCAAGAAGCTAACGGGCAGTTCTCCCACCATCACGGTACACGAAACGGGACTGGTGGTGGACCCGGCGCCCGCAAACAGTCTAGTGTACATTAAGATGCCCCACACTATGCTGCATAACACAGTTCGCGCAGCCCACGGTGTCACGTACAGCTTTGTGGCACATGCTCTGCAATTGCCCCAGACTGTGAGTCCTAACGGCATTGTCTATGCTCACCCGTTGTTGCGGTACCCGATCCGTAAACAGCATGGCGCACATCTCGGACTTTGTCATATCCCGACCGTTAATAGTGGTCTCCAATCCTTTTCTTCGGGCATACTCCGCTATGTCGTGCCGCGTATTCCGCATGCACGTGGTGTATGTCGTATAGAGGTTGGATCGGTTCCTCTTGGGTGTTGCCATGGTAGTGCCTATACGATGTACCGAGGCCTTTGTACATCACACATGTGCACTGTCGATTGGGGAGATTCAATTTGTACAGGCGATGCCCCGAGGCCTTTGTACATCGCATATGCGCACTGTCGATTGGGGAGACTCAACTTGTACAGGCGATGCCCCGAGGCCTTTGTACATCTCGTATGCGCACTGTCGATCGGGGAGATTCGAATACAGTCTCTCGTCATGAGCAAAACACCGGTGTGTTTGTGGTGCTGTACGCGGACAGCGACACAAACAGTGTCCACTTGATGTCCGGGCCCCAACCGTCGATGGGCGACAGCTGCACTGCAATGTCCATCGGAGGGGTGTGACAGACGACATAGTGCTCCGGATCCACAGGCTTGTAAGTGCCCGGAACAGAGTCTTGCACGGCCACAAAGCTGTACGTGACACCGTGGGCTGTGCGAACTGTGTTATGCAGCATAGTGTGGGGCATCTTAATGTACACTAGACTGTTTGCGGGCGCCGGGTCCACCACCAGTCCCGTTTCGGGTACCGTGATGGTGGGAGAACTGCCCGTTAGCTTCTTGCACAGCTCTGCGTGGGTGTACGGGCGCCCGGTATCTTCATTTCTCACATCGATGTTACGTTCTTTGCACATGGCGACCACTTGTCTCATAGACATCGTTCTCATGCACTCACGCATACTTGGAATACGTTGGACGCTGCTGCTGCTGCTGCTGCTGCTGCTGCTGCTGCTGCTGCTGCTGCTGCTGCTGCTGCTGCTGCTGCTGCTGCTGCTGCTGCTGCTGCTGCTGCTGCTGCTGGCCACCGCGGACAGATGCGAGGCTGATGTAACGGTATTGGTCTGCGGTGAGCCCGAGAGTCTGGCCACTATGGCCGCTGTTAGAGATTTGCTCACTCCAACTTATTTTGCAAGAACCACACGGGAGACAAGGCAAGTTCTTTTAGACACCTGCAGGTGGAGAGATCACTCGCTACAGGAATGAAATCTGGAGCCTCTCCCAACTGCAAAGGCATATTTATTAAGAGAAAGAGTGGGGGTAAGAGTAGACTGAATGGGAAGCCCTTGTGCTCTAGTCAAAACATATCAGGGGATGTTTTACGACCTTGTGTAGGATGAGACAAGGTAGGTTATTTATTACCGGTTGCATTCCAACATAATCATACGATAAGGATAATTTGAAAAACCCTAACATCTCCCTCTGTTTTATCATATGATTATGCCACCGCAAACAACAAAGACAAGAAAAAAAAAACACACATATATATGTATAATGAAGAAAGAAGAATAGTAAAAATAAAAAACAACAAACAATGATAGCAACACTTTCCAGTGAAGATGAGGCATTACCTCAATACCCCAGATCAAACTTATTGTGTAAGCGAAAAACCTGCTGGCCAGATGTTATTAGCAGGAAAATTCTTACACGGCCCCGTTGCCACAGGCGACCAGAATGCTATCAATAAAAAACAAAAACACAGAAACAGTACATCATTGTATCCATCACTTGCGAAGCATTTTCGATGGTCAAATCATCAAGTTTCTGTAAAACATGCTCAATAGAACAGCATCTACGCAATCCACGCTTCATTATCGTCATCACATCCGTCATCTCTAAGAAGTTGTATATGAACTTGGGCTACAGTAGAGGACACAAACTTCGACACAGCAGACTTCAAACATGGGATAACGCAGGACGTAAACAAGCACAACACCACCAGCACAACAAGCACAGGAGACAGCAATTTCAAAAGCAGTTGCCACCAGTTGCCAGAGAATAGCCACGAAAAGAAATCAAACTGATGTGGGACCTTGTCATTAGACATGGCCTGCTGTAAGTTCTTCAGTGAATTCATGGCGTCGTTGATGTGGGTGTCATTTTCTCCTGGTATGTATGTGCAACAGGAAGTCCCAATGATGTGGCACACGCCACCTTGTGCTGCCGTCAACAAGTCCAGAACCATCCTGTTTTGCAAGACCATCAGTCTAATAGCTTGAATCTCTCTATTTTGTCCATCATTGACTTGCAGTGAGAGATTCACAAAGGATTGAAAACGATAGTTCAGTGTCTCGATGAAGAGCGATAGTTTCCCAACCCCAATCTGAGGGAAGAGCGCAAGGACAACTTTGTCTCCGACGGACCATACTTTATGGTCCTCTGGAACGTTCGCACCCCAGACAGGGTCATGAGGGTCAAAGGTTGCAACTGCTCTGCGTCGACGTCCAGAAGAGTTGTGTGCTCCTGTCAGCTGATGATGTCGTATCCTGTAGGTGTGGTCCGTCACCCACACTGGTGCACACACTCCTGTCCAGTTGGCGGGCAGCATCGGATAAACCTTGTGACCACAAAGCCACCAGCCATTCTGTATGAAGTATGTTCCGTTCGATGGTGTAGCCATGTTCGTTGGAGAGCCCTCACCACCTGAAATGGCTCTCTTATCTTGACACTCATCGGTGATGTCCAAAGCTCCCATCCAGTTTCCTCCTGGAGAGCAGTCGTCGTTAATGCAGACGTGGGTCTTGTTACCTTGGATGTAACATGTGTAATTCACTCCAGCTGGTCTCTCTGTGTAGGCCACTTGTGGTATTGTTTGTCCTCTAACAGTCACATTGAGATTTGTCCAGAATAGCTGATCACAGGCACCGTCAGCAAGTCCAGGGCGGTGCCATACATTTTGCTTCAGTGACATTCATTGCTCTGGCCTCCAAGCGAACTTGCGTGGAGGAAGGGGGGAGTTTCGAAGACACATAGCACGCCTCCCGTGTGTATGCTCTCACAGTGAACTTGACATACCGGTACCAAGTGTTGGTTTCGTATGGGTTTCTGGGGTCCCATGACCAGTCCTCAAAGTTCTCATCATGCGACCATCGTTTTCCACGGGCAACATTGTCATTTGGTCTGTTCAGATGAGTCAATAGACCATAGCACGCTCCAACCACAACGCAGCAGAGGATCCATCTGGCATATGGAGCCCCGTTGCTACTAGGATGGCAGAGACACCGGGTCATCCCCTCGCCTAGCGGAGTGGGGATCGATGAATTCTTCACCAACAGTGAGACGTCTCACCCTAAACAATGGGACTCCTTTGTAGTTAGCCTTCCCCACCACTCCGAATTAGGGGTCCAGCACTCTCTGCAACTTGCAGTGGCTGAGGTGAATCCAACTGGGCCATTGAGAAATCTTAACCGCCGTGGGAGTAGCAAGCAAAACTTGAAACGGTCCCTCCCACCGCGGGCTGGCCCAGTTCTTTCTTTTGATGACCTTGATGTAGACCCAGTCTCCTGGATTGATGGGGTTGTCCACCTGTGAGGGGAAGAGATCAGGCGGCAGTAAATTTGCATTGGACACATCTTTCAGTTTGAGCGTCCTGATTAGATAATCTGCCAAGGTCTGTTCTTCGTCTGCTTTTTGCAAATCTGCAGGGAACACTGGTAGTCTGTATGTTCTCCCATGTATGACTTCAAAAGGTGTTAGTCCTTCGGAAGTGGGAGTAATTCTCATATAGAGCTTCACTAAGTCGAGGCACTCTGGCCAAGGTCTGCCTGTTGTTTCCATGCATTTTTTCAACCTGCTTTTGATAGTAAAGTTTGCCCGTTCAACCAGGCCTGCGCTCGAAGGATGCCAAGCACAGTGTTTTTTTAACGTTATTCCAAGGTGTACAGCCATGTTCTGCACAACTTGGTTCACAAAGTGTGGACCATTGTCACTGTAAATGGTTTGGGGGATGCCATGAGTTGGTATGATGGTTTTGCAGATAGCTTTTGCCCCTGTTAAGGCATCTGCACGTTTAGATGGAACTACTTCCACCCATTTTGAAAATGCATCAATCATCACTAGGCAGTATTTGTGAGGTCTACTTTGTGTGAGTTCAATAAAATCCATATGCATGATTTGAAATGGATAAGAGGGTTTTGGAAATGAGCCTCTCTTAGATCTCATGTTTCCTTGTGGATTATGTTTCACACAAACAGGACATGCTTTACAAAATTTTTTTAAGTAAGCATCTAAACCAAAGGTAGTGAATTGTTGATCTATGATGGACTTCATCCCTCCTGTCGACACATGGCAAGGCCCATGTGTCGCAAGCGCTGCTGCCTTAAAAAGTGATTTTGGTAAAACAGGTTTGTCATTGATGCGGTGGATATTATCTGTATCCACTATTGCACCTTTTGTCGTCCACATTCGTTTTTCCACCATTGGCGCATTGCCCTGCATATCTGTCAGTACAGTCTTATCTATGAGTTGTGTGTCCTCTGAACCCATTAAAAAAAATTCATGGCCATGTATCCCTGCAGCTGCTTCTTTTGCAATTTTGTCTGCTAATCTGTTTCCATTTGAGACTTCATCTCTGCCAGTGGTGTGAGCAGCACATTTACACACAGCTAGTTTAGCAGGTAAAAGAATGGCCTGCAACAATTCTTTTAACAAGGAGGCATGGGTAACCGGCTTACCGGTTGATGTTGTCATCCCTCTGCGCTCCCATTGTTTCGCAAAATAGAACAGAGTAGAAAATGCATACTGACTGTCTGTGTATACAGTGACTTCCTTATCTTCCGCTAATTTACAAGCTCTTGTTAGAGCAATCAGCTCAGCAGCCTGTGCTGACCTGGTGTATGGAAGCTTCTCTGCTTCAACAATCTGGTTTGGCAATTTCACAATTGCATAACCACTTTGATTGTTTCCTTTAGGATCCTTTGAACATGATCCATCCACAAACCACTTTTCCCCCTTGTCAAGTGGCGTGTCACT
This sequence comes from Syngnathus scovelli, assembly GCF_024217435.2. Lineage (NCBI taxonomy): Eukaryota > Metazoa > Chordata > Actinopteri > Syngnathiformes > Syngnathidae > Syngnathus > Syngnathus scovelli. Next base: position 1,006,061 of record NW_026061342.1, on the reverse strand, counting down.
TAAATCTTCTCTGGGCAGCTGTAGATGTTCTGTAGCATCCAAACAGTTATGTGGTGTTCCATCCCCTGGCAACGGGATCAACGTTGCTGGGTTAAGGATTGTGCACCTCTTTATCACAATGTGTGGTTGTGACAGAAGTATAGCAGTGTAGGACAGATGTCTGGCTGGTGACAAAAAGTTCATTTTGCTTTGCAACAGCAACACATCTACAGCATGTGGAACCAGCAGCTACATTTTGTGAAAGAGCACCACATCTGCAGATTGTCTCACTGCAAGCGCCGCCGCGCATACTGCTTGGACACAGACTGGCAAAGACAGAGCCACTGGATCCAGTTTTTTTTTAATAAAATGCAATTGGTCTTAGTTTGCTGCCATGACTCTGCAGTAACACTGAGGTCATAAAACCATTCCTGCAGTCTGCTGTTTGCACAAAGGTTTTATTGTAGTCTGGCAAGATAAGAGTTGTGGTTTCTATCAGAGCCTGTTTCAGCACTACAAAAGCATCATCCGCTGCTGGTGTCCACATGATTTTTTCTGTCATTGTCATGGGAACTCCATGCACAATATCCAGCAGCGGTTGTGTTTTTTCCGCATAATATGGGATCCATGCTCTGCAGTAATTGCAGAGCCCCAAAAATGACATCATTTGTTTTTTTGTTTCAGGTTTCGGTGTATCTGAAATAATCTGCTTTCTGGTTCTTTGTATCTGTCTTCCAGAAGCCGACAAAGTGTGACCTAAATAGTTCACTTCCTGTCTAACCCATTGTAACTTATTTTTGCTCACTTTATTCCCTGTTTTGCAGAGATAGTGTAACAATGCTAAGGAGTCTGCCTTGCAAGCAGCTTCAGTTTCAGAGGCTACCAAGAGATCATCTACATAAACTAGAAGTTGGCTTTTGTTTGACATCTGAAAATCAGCCAAACAGGCCATGATAGCTTGAACGAAAATAGTTGGACTATCAGCAAATCCTTGTGGCAATCTGGTGTATCTATAGCTTTGTCCTTTAAAGGTAAAAGCGAACCAAAACTGTGAGTCTGGGTGAATTGGCACTGAGAAAAATGCATTGCTGAGATCAATTACTGTGAAATACTTCTGATTAGGTTTCAAAGTGTTCAAAAGTGTGTGTGGGTCAGGCACATTGGGTGCTCTTGTTTGCACTGCATCATTCACTGCTCGTAAATCAAAATCCAATTAATTTTGTCGGCCTTTTGGACTGGAAAAATGGGAGTGTTGCAAGGAGAATCCGAGCATACCCTAATGATTCCTCCTGTCAAAAGATCATTTATAACAGGGTCAATCCCGTTCATTGCCTCCTCTTTTAAAGGATATTGTTTAACTCTTGGACGCAACTCTGATCTTGGTTTGATCTGTACTGGGGAAATGGATTTTAAAAGTCCTACATCAGATGGGCCCTTGGTCCACAGTTTTTCAGGAAGCCCAGCCAATTCCCCCTCCTCCTTTTCATTTAAACAAATGTCAACTGGTCAGGGAAGCGCACAAGCGCCTGCTCTGCCTACAGCCACTTCACACACTGTTTGCTTCCACACGTCACAACTGGTACTGTAGCTCCACCCATCACCTTTGTCCTCATAATCAGTCACAGATCCAGCAAGTTTAATTCGGGAACCCACATCTGCCCACGTTATACTGTGAGGTTTAAACAATGAGATGTGGGGTACAGCCGACAATTTGTATCTGTCTTTCTGAGGAGCGGGCAAGAGCACAGCGGCAGCTGCAAATGACCTGCGATCAGTGTACAGAGCAGTGATTGTTAAAGTTACTTCTGTGTCGCTGAGAAAACTTCCAATATAGTCATCTTGTGGATCAGTGAGAATATTCATGGTGACATGTAATTCAGTACAAGTCATTTCTGATTCAGGTTGGGACAATTGTTTTCGAGCTTCACTCAGCAATCTGCTTGGGAGTTTAGGATTTCGTTCAGGAGGGATGGCATAGGAGCAGCAAATCTGTTCACCTGCTTGTGCAGCATATGAGTCCACATCTCTCACTCTACATGCTCGCATGCCATCCTTTACTGGAATTATTGCAATTCCCAACCGAGTCATCAGATCTCGTCCCAACAGGTTTATGGGACATTTTGGGGATAGGACAATCGAAACTGAAGCCATGCTTCCAGTTTCCTTATCTCTCACTTCAACTGGATTAGAGATACTCTCCTTGTGTACCTGCCCATCAGCAGATTTCACCCAAATAGTATTTTAGGAGGCCTTTAGATTTGGGACTTTAGTTTTTATCACGCTTTTACAAGCCCCGGTATCACACAAAAACTCGACATCACTGCCTCCAATGTTTAGAGTAACATATGGTTTTTCTTTTAATGCACTCAGAATGTCCCATGCTGTATGGACATCTACTATTTCTTCCTCTATAGGAGCACCAGAGGTCAAGGGGGGGGGGAGGGGGGGAATCTAGTCATGCTGAGAATTTGGCCCTTCCTCCGCCCCTTCCTGCACCCTTTGATTGATATTGCTTTGCAGAACGACACACTCTTGCTAAGTGTCCTCGTTTGCCACAGTTCCAACAGTTGTCAGAATCTCGTGGGGTTTTTGAATTATATGGCGGCCTGCGACCTTGTTGGCCTCTACCTCTTCCTCTGCCTTGCTGGGACCCTTGGAAGAAGACTGTTGTATCTTCATCTAGTTCATCATCATCATTATCTAGATGAAATACATCAGAACTTTTGCCTTTTTTGATCACTTTTTCAGCATGTCTGGCCCATTGCATAGTTGTTGTCACACTTGCAACATCCACTTCCTCCAAATGTTTCCTCACCCAGTTGCCTATTTCAGGGCGGAAATTAGTGAGGAGCGCATTTTTAAGCTGTTGTTGATAAGCACTCTCAGCTGTATCATTGAATGGGATGCCACTATGCACCCTGAATTCTTTTTCAAATCTCAAACGAAAATCATCAGTATATTCGCCAGGCTTCTGTTTTATTCCTGCCAAATGACCATAATTCGCTCGTCTTTGAAATATAGTTCGCACTCTTTGCACAAGACCATTCCATTGTGCTGCATACTCCCCTCCCAATTGATTTCCCTCAACGGGATAGGGAAAAGGCCCTTGATTATTTCTACCTGTATAATTTCCCCTAACCTTTGCCCAGTCTTTTCCCAGGGAGGACATTGCAGCTTCTCCTGCCTCATGTCCATTCAGTCTATAGGAATGTATAATTCCAGCCATGTCCTCTGCCCATATAGCTGGGTCTTCAGCAACAGGGGTAACCCCTTCAACTGCTTTTCTTGCCTCTTCCAAAGTCCATGGCCGGAAAACATATGTATGTGGGAGTTGGCCTTCCCCTACATTAGGGTTTGGCACCTGTATCATTGGGCACACATCAACCTTGTCTAAATTTTGAGAAAATCTAGCAGCAGTGGTCAAACTTCTTGTTTGTACAGGACTTCTAGTAATGTGACCCTGACTTCTTTTGCTGTTATATGGGGGGGGGCTGCAGGTTTGTTAAGCTCGGATACAAGTTTTGCGTACGAGCGGAAGGCCCCTCTTGCTCCTCTGCTTGAGCTGCGCCTTCAGTTTCGGCTGGAGCCATGGCCGCGGCAGTGCGCCTGTGCACTGCCGCCTCATTTTCTTCCGGCCTGACAAACATAGTCTCAGCCTCATCACCTTTCATCTTTCTATCTTTTGTCTTTTGGATTTGTTCTTTTCTCTCTTGTGAAGCTTTCAACCACATTTTAGCACAATCCAATTCTCTCTCTTTTCTTTTCTTTTTCAGTCCATTTTTCTTTTTATCCACACTCTCTTCTAAAACATCAACTACTATCTTCCACACTTCAACTCTCAACTTCCCTTCTACTCCATACTTTTTCTTCCACTTCGGCATATATTGCATACAATTAAGAAATCTACTCGCCATGTACTTCTCATCTCCGTCAAGAGGTAGAGATTTACAGTTTTTATTTCCCATCTTTATTCTAGTAGTTCTAGGTTTTACAATCGCTTTTGTCACGGTCGGGTGGAGCATGGAGCAGGACGACCAAGTGCAGCTTGGACCAGGGTTTATTGAAGCAACTCAAAAGGCAAACTGACATGACTTAACAAACCATAACTTGACTGACTGACCGGGACGTGAAACAAGAAGACAGCAGGACATGACGGCATCAAGACAGTACGCCAACACCGAACGACAGCAACCAATGATCCGACAGGGAGTGAGGGGCAGACAGGACTTTTATACACGACAGGTAACGAGAGGCAGGTGGGAACAATCACACTGATCATGGGCACACAGGAGGGGAGGGGCGAGCACACAGACAGAAACCAAGACAACAGACACATAGTGGAGCAGTTGGGGACGAGACGTGACAGAACCCCCCCCACAAGGGACGGCTCCCGACGTCCCAAAAAAAACAAACTAGGGGAACCAAACCGCACTCGGGCGGCGACTTGGGGAACCGAACCGCACTCGGGCGGCGACTTGGGGAACCGAACCGCACTGCACTCGGGCGGCGACTTGGGGAACCGAACCGCACTCGGGCGGCGACTTGGGGAACCGAACCGCACTCGGGCGGCGACTTGGGGAACCGAACCGCACTCGGCGGCGACTTGGGGAACCGAACCGCACTCAGGCGGTGACTTGGGGAACCGAACCGCACTCGGGCGGCGACTTGGGGAACCGAACCGCACGGCGACTTGGGGAACCGAACCGCACTCGGGCGGCGACTTGGGGAACCGAACCGCACTCGGGCGGCGACTTGGGGAACCGAACCGCACTCGGGCGGCGACTTGGGGAACCGAACCGCACTCGGGCGGCGACTTGGGGAACCGAACCGCACTCGGGCGGCGACTTGGGGAACCGAACCGCACTCTGGGCGGCGACTTGGGGAACCGAACCACACTCTGGGCGGCGACTTGGGGAACCGAACCGCACTCTGGGCGGCGACTTGGGGAACCGAACAGCACTCTGGCCGCGACTTCGGGGACAAAACCGCACTCGGGCGGCGACTGCGGGGACAGAACCGCACTCGGGCGGCGACTTCGGGGACAGAACCGCACTCGGGCGGCGACTTCGGGGAACAGAACCGCGTTCGGGCGGCGACTTCGGGGACAGAACCGCGCTCGGGCGGCGACTTTGGGAACAGAACCGCGCTCGGGCAGCGACTTGGGAAACAGAACCGCGCTCGGGTGGCAACTTGGGGAACAGAACCGCGCTCGGGCGACGACTTGGGGAACAGAACCGCGCTCGGGCGGCGACTTCGGGGACAGAACCGCACTCGGGCGGCGACTTCGGGGACAGAACCGCACTCGGGCGGCGACTTCGGGGACAGAACCGCACTCGGGCGGCGACTTCGGGGAACAGAACCGCGCTCGGGCGGCGACTTCGGGGAACAGAACCGCGCTCGGGCGGCGACTTGGGGAACTGAACCGCGCTCGGGCGGCGACTTGGGGACAGAACCGCAATCGGCGGAAACACAAACATGAACCGCTCTCGGGCGGCAACCCAAACATAGAACGCATTCGGATGGCGACTCTGGAAGTCCGTACAGTAATTGGCGGCGATTCTGGAAGTCTGTACCTCGATCGGCGGCAACTCTGACAGTCCGTACCGCGATCGGTGGCAACTCTGACAGTCCGTACCGCGATCGGTGGCATTCGGAAGGCGGGGCTGTGCGCGGCGGCAAGAGCCATCACGCGCCGCAGCAGTGGGAGTGGAGCCAGGGACGATCGCGGGTCCGACGCAGCTGGCTTGGATGTCTGCTGACGTTCGCGGGTCCGATGGCGGCCGTGAGTCTGATGACGCCGGGAGGCACTCCAACGGCGGCCGTGGGTCCGGCGTCACGGCACCAGAGTCCGATCGCGGCCGCAAAGCCACTGGCGCCAGAAGCACTCCGATGGCGGCCGCGGGTTCGGAGTCGCGGGAGCAAGTTCGACGGCAGCTGTGGAGCCCACGGCGATGGAACCTGCTCAGACGTGGATCGGGCGTCGCAGTGGAAGCTGGTGGTGGAGGGGGGTCCAAGCGCTGGTCGTTGTAGTGGTCGGATCATTCTGTCACGGTCGGGTGGAGCATGGAGCAGGACGACCAAGTGCAGCTTGGACCAGGGTTTATTGAAGCAACTCAAAAGGCAAACTGACATGACTTAACAAACCATAACTTGACTGACTGACCGGGACGTGAAACAAGAAGACAGCAGGACATGACGGCATCAAGACAGTACGCCAACACCGAACGACAGCAACCAATGATCCGACAGGGAGTGAGGGGCAGACAGGACTTTTATACACGACAGGTAACGAGAGGCAGGTGGGAACAATCACACTGATCATGGGCACACAGGAGGGGAGGGGCGAGCACACAGACAGAAACCAAGACAACAGACACATAGTGGAGCAGTTGGGGACGAGACGTGACATCTGATTCAGCAAAAGGATCAGCAGACAAAACCAGTGAGACAGAATGTTGATCTTTTCTCGCGAGGAGTGCATCCAGACTTACAGCAATCCAAAATACACTAAAGGTCTTGTTTACACTCCTCTCTTTTTATTAAGGAAATGCCCTACCTACAATGTGAGACTAGCCCCTGATAGGTGGGGGGGAAAGCGTGGGCTAGTCTCAAGAGTGAAGAAACGAGATTCTATGTGAAACTAGAAGTCGCAAGGATAAAATGTTATGGGAAACAAAGTAGTCATGTGAAAAGAGTGCATAGACAAAATGACATGTGCAGACATCAACAACTTTCTTGGATTCCCAGATGTGTAGAAGGTCAGGAAGCTCCAGCCAGCATCGTTTGACTTGTTGTGGACTAGGTGATGTCTGCAAGAAGAAACAGCAAGCATTCTGCGCAATAACTTTATTAATAAGTACTCATTAGGGAACGCATGATAACATATATATACAATTTATCTAACAATTCCCCCCTGTTTTATCATAAGTTCCCGGAGAACAACCCATCACCCATATGGCCACTTCAAAAAAGATTTTCAGCCAAGGGATCACACTTCGCAAGAACTAACTTACACTCAGGAGGAAACTGAGTCATAATCGGCAAAGCTAGGGTCAAGAAACAAACCGGACAGGTTCACCACAACAGAGTCGCCGACCGGGTCGTCACTAGAGAAGGAACCCGCGTCGATCGAAAGGTCATCCCTTTGGAGCAACGGGAAAGTCTCAGCTGGTGGAGAGATAGCAGTTGTAATTAGCCTGTTAATTAGGGATCGGAGACAAGGGATACAACAACATCCACACAAGGTCAAAATGGCAGAGAAAACGGCTATGGAGACCAGGGCAGAGGAAACCAGGGTGCGGTACTTTCCGAACACGTTCAGCCAGTCGGTCCAAACCTCTGTGTTCACCCCACTGTGCTCCTTCATCTTCCCGTTCAAGGCCCGCAGGCCCTCAAGGGCCTGGGACAGGCTTCCGCCGGCTGCAGTATTATTCGGAATAAACGTGCAACATTGCTCACGAACATGGCGCAGACACCGCCCCCCTTTGAGAGTAGCATGTCAAGGGCCATTCGATTCTGGAAAGCCATGAGGGAAGTAGCGGCCAGTTGGGAGTGGACCGCCCTGAAACCCGCCTCGGACCAGTTTCCAAGCCTCTGCACGTTGTAATGGACGTAGTTAATCCTGTCAACATTTTTGTTAATAGTACACCACCAACACAGGGCGGATTCAAAACCAGCTGCTATCTGATTCACCAGCTTATACTCATCCGGTACTCCTCTAGGAACACCAATGGCGTCAATGTAAATTGGATTAGCCGCGCCCCGCCATTCGGCGTTTCGTTTCGTTCTCGGCCAGAATACGGGAACCACGGACTTAGCAAAAGATGTCAGATCATAAGACGACATCGGTATCAAATGAACAGGTAGCAATAGGGTTACCAAAGCGCAAATTCCGGAGCTGTTGAAAGGCAACCTATCATAAAATTTGTTACTATTACACCAAAACCAAATATCACTACGAGCAATGAGCAAAAAAGGGGCAGTGACATTGGTCATGGACCCACACCATGGAGCAGGTAGAGCGCCGAGCTTCTCACCGGTACCAGGTAATCTAAGACATGTAAAATTACCCTTAGCTACATCGGACGAAAAAAGGGGTTTATATTTTGTCATAGCGGCAACAGGGTAAACCTTATCCCATTTAAAACAATCATGAGCGGGTGAAATGGACAGGCTTAACATTAAAATAACAGCACACTTAGGACCTATATTCGCAGGTATGATTTTCAAAAGAGGTCTTGGACCCATGCATGCAACGCAACTGGCGCCAGCCATCTTTGCGGCCTGCTCAGCCATAAGAAGCCAGTTGTTAGTATGACCGCTTATCCCTGTGGAGGCCACAAAATAGCTATCTACATCAGTGAGGAGCGTACTTGTGATTTTTGCTTCTGCTGACAGGGTGTATTTATTTGTAACGGGACGGTCTGCGACCGACATTGTTCTATTAAGACAAATAGCAATAGGAAAGCGAGGATCGATTCCAGAGGACCAAGCCCACAGTTGAAAACCCCAACAAGAAGCGTTAAACAAGGTGGCATTTGGAGGAAGAATTTGACCATCAGCGAGTGTAAGAGACAAAAGGAGGCTTTTGCCCTGATTTTTCAAAGTCACTCGTTTAGCAAAGAACACAGCCTCTTCACTGGAACCAGAGAGCGGGGTGACCATTTCGAAACCTTTCAAACTCTTCATAGGTATAATAATAGAAGAAGATGTATTAGGAGCCACAGTAAACATTAATGACTTATTGTAAGTCCAAGACAAAAGCCATGGTACGCAAGTTGGAACGCAGACGGTTCCTGGAATACAAACAACCTGATCAAAAGGGGATTTAGTGTCGCGCTTATGTCTAGCAATTTTTCCCCCATGAGCCATATCAATTAGAATTAGCGTTGGTAGCTGCCTGAGAGAAGAATGTTCGAGGCTCATGGTACTCTATCCATACAAATAAAAAAACCCCCGAAAAAAATATAATGGTAACACAAACCAGCAAAAGCAACCAAAAACACATGGCAGACTTAGCGCAGGCCACAGCCTGATTAAAGCACTCACCAAATGACTCTCTAATGCTCATGTTTTTGGATCTCCTCAGAGTCAACACCCTGAGCTTCGGGTTGGTGTCTTGGAATTTGGCTTCTGCTAGCTTTCGTGTCAACCCTGGATCTTGGCACCAGGATCAGGCACTATTACCAGACTTTGCTCACCTTCCGTACTTTAGGTTGGGTCTGCAGAGATCACCTTTTTACAATGAGATAAATGAATCCACGTGTTGCGTTCGGCTATTTTCAAAGCATTAGGTGTCGTGAGTAGTACCAAAAAAGGACCTTCCCACTTGGGTGAATGCCAATTCTTCCTCTTGATACTCTTGATCAAGACCCAGTCTCCCGGTACCACTTTGGGGTCTTCCTGCGGAGAAATGGGTTCATCATCTGCGTTATTGGTTAGATTCTTTTGACGTTCCAACATTTTTCTCATGTAATCAGCTAACGTGGCTTCCTCGGAGATCTCCCACGTGTTCTTGAACTGAGGAAGCCTGTAAGGCCTTCCAAACATTGTTTCATAGGGAGTTAGCCCTGTTGTATTTGTAATATCTATGTACATTTTGACCAGGTCTAAGCACTGAGTCCATGGTCGTTTGGTTTCTTCCATACATTTCTTTAATCTGTTTTTTATAGTCGTGTTAGATCTCTCAACAACTGATTGTGAACGATAGGAACAATGGTTCTTTAGATTTATGTGGAACAATCTCCCAATGTGATCTGATTTACAAAATGTGGACCATTGTCGCTGTAAATTTTTCTGGAATACCATATCTGGGAATGATGTCTTTGCATAAGGCTTTTGCCACTGTGAGTGCATCAGCATGTTTGGTAGGAAATGTTTCTACCCATTTAGAAAATGCGTCTATTATGACTAAACAATATTCTTTCCCTTCACATTTATGTAATTGGATATAATCCATATGTATTGTCTGAAATGGATACAATGGAGTCGGGAATTTCCCTCTCTGAGGTCTTAAATTGCCTTGTGGGTTATGTTTAGCACAGATCAAACACGCTCTGCAAAATTGTTTTGAAAAAGCTGCAAAGCCGTACGTTGTATAAATAGCTTCAACTTGTTTCACCATACCCCCCGTCGAGACATGGGTGACCCCATGACTCGAAATAGCAGCCCATTTGAACAAGTTACGAGGCAAGACAGGCTTGCCCAAAGGTCACACAAAATGACCAACAGTGTTTTTAGTTGCACCCCGTTACCCCAAGAGAGCCGTTCCTGGGAGGGGCTCTGAGATTGCATGTCAAGCAACACATCAGGGGAGATGTGTGACATCGAATCATGAGCTGTGAGAGACGAGAGGACACGGAGCAGGCCTTCGCAGCGGCCTTCGCGGATTTGTCAGCAAAAGCATTACCGAGAGAAACAGGATCAGAGCATGCAGTGTGAGCAGCACACTTGCAAACCGCTACCTTTAAAGGTAGCTGGACAGCGTCCAAAAATTGAGCCAGTAATGTGGAATGGGCGACGGGCTTCCCTGCAGAAGTTATCATGCCACGGTTGCTCCACTGCTGAGCAAACACGTGTACTGTAGCAAAAGCATACTGACTATCAGTCCAGATAGTGACGGATTTGTTTACAAACAATTTGCAGGCCCCAGTCAAAGCAATGAGCTCAGCGGCCTGTGCAGACATATTGGATGGCAGTTTAGCAGCCTCCAAAACCATGTCGGCAGTAACAATGGCATACCCAGTAAGGGTCACACCAGATTCATTTTTCTTAGAAGACCCATCAACAAAAAACACATGACCATCTGGCAGAGGCGTATCTTCAAAATCAGGCCGAGCCTTTGCAATTTGTTGGGCAGCATCGACACAATCACGGAATTCGCCATCGTCAGGAAGGGGAATGAGAGTGGCAGGATTGAGTGTCGTGCATCTTTCAACGGTCAGATGTGGCTGAGACAGCAACGTAGCCATGCAAGAAAGATGACGCGCAGGCGACAGAAAAGTCACTCACTCACTCACTCGCTCGCTCGCTCGCTCGCTCGCTCGCTCGCTCGCTCGCTCAATCAATCAATCAATCAATCAATCAATCAATCAACCAATCAATCAATCAATCAATCAATCAATCAATCACACAGGTGTTAATTAAATCGCAATTAAATTGCAAGCAATTTAAATTCTAATGGAATATGTGGATGTCCATATCCGTTTCATCAAATTCCAATCCAACTTTACCTTTGTATAAGGCACAGGTGTCAAATTGTGCTTCATATACATGTGCCATCACTCGAATCGCAAATTATCTTCACTTTTAGTAATATGTTAAATTTCAAATATCAGACCAGTTTTTACTTGTCTGATTTGAAAGCGAGGTACTCGTCAGCTTGTTCCTCAGCCCCCACAATATGAGGCGCTCACACATCTACTCGGGTATAACAGTCATACCGGCCCTCCAAAAGAAGCCATGACCAAACCGCGGCCCGCGAACAAATGAGTTTGACACCCCTGGCACAAGGGATAGCCTTCTCATTGATCAATCGCGTATCTTACGTAAATCATGCTTTTCCTCCTTTGAAGCGACTATGTACTTCAAACCCAAACGGCACCATTTTATAGGGAAAAAAATTGTCGAATTTATTCGTTGTCGACATAATACTGGTCGCAAATTTGCATGTAGAGCATTTTTGAGTTGTTGATCATAGACATCAGTTGAACACTCTTTCTGGTCTGTGTCTAAAGTCTTCAAACAACTTATCTTGTTTTTGTTTAGTCCGGCCAATGTCTGTGTAATTTGCTCTACGTTGAAATTTTATTTTTATCCTGCAATAGTTGGTCAATTTGTATTTGTAATGGCACCTCGTTATAGTCCAATGGACGGCCCTGGAGATCAAAAGGACTCCAGGTGTCTTTAACGCTTGCCCAATGTTTGGTTAAGGATGCCATGAAAACCTGTTGTATTTCATCACCTCTCAAATTATAGGAAGCAATGAGTTGTTTAATTTGGGGTACAAAGACGGAAAGGATGGTTCGCTTTGCCGTGCCACAACATCTGTCTCTGTAATTTGATCATTTTTCTCATTTTCATTCATCACATTCTCAGCTGCGGTTCTTAAGCGAGCTCGCGCTGACACTGTGTCATCATCTTCCTGTCTGTGCAACAGCAAGTTCTTTTTTATCTTTTCTTCGTCGTCCTTATCTTTCAATTTCCCTCACATCTGGGAAAATGAGAATGCAATTTTGCTTTTTAATTTTTAATTTTAAGTCTTGCAAAATTTCTATATCCTTACTGCACCAAGATAAACTGTTAAACATATCTTAAAAAATAAACAAACAAAAACAATCTATGCTCTTCAAAATGGGACCCAAATGTCAGATTACAAATCAAACCTCCTCCTTCACACTCACATTTTTTGATAGAACAGTCTACTTAGCTAGACACCGTCATATCATACTAAATAATGGCCTGGAAATTAAATATAATGTTGTTGCTGTGGTCCCTCAAAACATGTGACTAGAATTTGGACAATTACTAACCCCCATCAATCGACAAATTATCTCCTCACAAAAGTCCCAGCCTGTTAACCTATCTGCATCAAGAAGACATTTGCAATGCAGGGGATAAGAGAATAACAAGGGACACCTTAACAATAAACAAAATAAACCCAAACCACAAACAAAACCAAATAAACTAGGCCCATGACCTATGTAGACCAACACAGTACTCCAAATATTTCCCCATTAAAATTTAAGCCTTATTGTGTAGAGCACCATTGATTTCTAATCATTGACCTAATTTTATCCTTAATTCAATCCCAATCACGAATGCCCACTACTTAATACTTTACTTGGCGTTCTTTTGATAAAAAGTGCCCCCCTTGCAATGTTGTTTTTAACTCTAAGTGATTCAAATCTTTGACTTGTCCTTACATGTGTCCTTGTATAGTCTCATGCCATAACAAATCAATAATTTAATTTTATCCAATACTACAATGTATGTTTTCTCCTACTCTCACAAATTTTATGAGGGCAGGGCACTCTCCTCGTTGGACGAGTTTCTGACCACAACCCTCAGATTATTCTATCATTTCTAATTTTTACATTTAACAATGCAAATCTGATAAACCATTGTCTAGCACACCGCTTTTGTGCACCAATTTAACGCAATTCCAACCTTTATAACAAACTGATACACAAAGACAAACATACACAGAAACACACACACACGGGCCCACAACATAGACATGACAATCTTCCCAGCTGATAACAAGGGTGGGGGGAGCAACTGAAGTGCGGAGAGCTTCGCCACCGCCACGTCGCATAATGCAAACCCCCTCTGTCCAAAATATGCATTTGTCAAGATATTTTACGTTTTCGGGGTCAACTTCTTCCATCAATTTCCAATCTTTGCATTTTAATTCATGTCGGGGTAGCGGTTTTTGTTTGCTATTCGCTGTCCCCATGGTTTATTTTCTAAATTTCAGTTTTGACTTTATGCACAGGACAGTGTTTAAATGTTCGATGTGTGGAGGAAACGGAGAATCCCTGCTTTCGTCCACACAAAGCCACGGTTTACAGTCCCGTGTATTTTACACAAAGGAGAGTTCAAAGGAGATCACTCTCAGTCAAATCACACACACACAATGCGCACTCTTATCTTCCCACAGGCAAGCAGGGGAGTCCGCCCTCCCGTGGAACTTAACAAAATCTAAACTCTTTAACCTTCCTACTGTGTAAGAAAAACGTATTTTTGCCTTTTTCTCAAAGTAGATATAAAACCTATCTTTTCATGGATAAAGAAGCCAAACCAGCTAAACAAGAGTAAAAAAAAAAACACCCCAGATGGCAGCAGAAAGCTAGGAAGGTTAACTAGGAGGCCCACGACACCTCAGCGGAATTTAACTGCTCCAAATTACCTGTACTTCTCTAGAAAACAGATGGGTCCGCTTTCCCATGGAATTTAACTGACTCATCAGTCAGGGGACTCCATCATCCCAGCGGAATTTACTGTTTCTAATTGCACTTGATAGGGTCTAGAATTGTCAAGGTTTTAAGTGACCTCTTGTCACTGCACTTTCATTACTTCAACAGAATCAAGATTCGTACTCACAGTCTGCTGGGCCTTCTCCTCGGATGATCTCGTCAACCATTCCGGTGTCCAACCGACTGATCGAGACAGCCCCGTGAAAAGGGTTTCTATATGCCTTGGCCAAGGACTTGTCCTGCGTCGAAAAGTCGGCCGGAACCAGAAATAGTCCTATTGAGATCCCGGAACGAGCCCCCAAAAATCTGTTAGGTTCAGATTCAGCAAAAGGATCAGCAGACAAAACCAGTGAGACAGAATGTTGATCTTTTCTCGCGAGGAGTGCATCCAGACTTACAGCAATCCAAAATACACTAAAGGTCTTGTTTACACTCCTCTCTTTTTATTAAGGAAATGCCCTACCTACAATGTGAGACTAGCCCCTGATAGGTGGGGGGGAAAGCGTGGGCTAGTCTCAAGAGTGAAGAAACGAGATTCTATGTGAAACTAGAAGTCGCAAGGATAAAATGTTATGGGAAACAAAGTAGTCATGTGAAAAGAGTGCATAGACAAAATGACATGTGCAGACATCAACAACTTTCTTGGATTCCCAGATGTGTAGAAGGTCAGGAAGCTCCAGCCAGCATCGTTTGACTTGTTGTGGACTAGGTGATGTCTGCAAGAAGAAACAGCAAGCATTCTGCGCAATAACTTTATTAATAAGTACTCATTAGGGAACGCATGATAACATATATATACAATTTATCTAACACTTAACAAACCATAACTTGACTGACTGACCGGGACGTGAAACAAGAAGACAGCAGGACATGACGGCATCAAGACAGTACGCCAACACCGAACGACAGCAACCAATGATCCGACAGGGAGTGAGGGGCAGACAGGACTTTTATACACGACAGGTAACGAGAGGCAGGTGGGAACAATCACACTGATCATGGGCACACAGGAGGGGAGGGGCGAGCACACAGACAGAAACCAAGACAACAGACACATAGTGGAGCAGTTGGGGACGAGACGTGACATCTTTGTCTCAAAAATATTATTATTATTATTATTATTATTACTATTTATTTATTTAACTATGTCTTTGAGGATCCTCAATGCAGGTTTAAATTGACCTTTCAACAAATTACAAGCCTGTATTATTGCCGTGGATCAATGCTAGAACTGCTATTTAGTCAATTTATCCTACCAGTCACACTCCCAACCACACAAACTCAAGCGTTTTGTATTTTTCTCATGGCTCGGACAAACCAAAGCCGTATCTCATAGCTCGGACAAACCAAAGCCGAATCTCATAGCTCGGACAAACCAAAGCCGAATCTCATAGCTCGGACAAACCAAAGCCGAATCTCATAGCTCGGACAAACCAAAGCCGAATCTCATAGCGCGGACAAACCAAAGCCGTATCTCACGTGCACCTGTTTTTTTTTTTTTTTTTTTATACGCGTTTGTTGGGTTTACAACATTTATCTGAAATCAATCTCGGAGACGGTAGGTCTTTCTTGGCTTAGCGTTTTCTCCTGCGCAGAAGGGCGCACCCCAGACACACGCAGCAAGTGTGGCTGAGATTCGCACTTTGCTCTGAGTTTAGCCGTGCCTTTATTGAGAGAGAAACAAAGGGGCAAGTGTACATGGTCGAATAGGTTTCCAGACAGGAAGAACATTCCATAGTTATATCCCATTACCACAGAACACAGGGGGTACTCTTATGGACGGGGCAGTATGGACGTCTCATGACCATTAGCTCAACAAAGACGTAGTCTTTAGTGCCTCTGGGAATACATTGCTGTGCCGTACTCATGACTTCAACTTAAATAAGACCTTTGTCCGCTTCAGCCGTCCCATGACAATCTCATGATCTGCACATGTCTAGCTAACTGTGGGGCTTATTGTATAGCGCGGCTAATGACTGCCATATGCCCCCAAGTCATTTTCACGAGGCCAGATTGGTCACATACTGCGGAGAATCTTGCACACAAAAGTAGTTACATAGAATCCAATGATAAAAAGTATATTATTTCCAACAGCGTTTCACAACAACACAATCACACAACTTGATTTAACTTACTTGTCCCCTGGTTCGTTGCACTGCCGGGTCCCGTCAATCCACCTCTGTCAGACGAAGGCAGACCTAAGATGCTGGCCCAGCGAAGAATTTCCTTCCCAGGTCTTTCTTTACCAGGTCCGGCTAGTGGACGCTGGCCCGTCGATGGTGTACAGCGCGTCGTCCTCCGTCAGCCAGATGATGGGTATGAGAGGTCCCGGGTTTCGGCACCAAAATGTTAGAGATTTGCTCACTCCAACTTATTTTGCAAGAACCACACAGGAGACAGGCAAGTTCTTTTAGACACCTACAGGTGGAGAGTTCACTCGCTACAGGAATGAAGTCTGCCCTCCTTCCTGCACGTGGATATTTATTAAGAGAAACAGAGTGGGGGTATGGGTAGGCTGGCTAAAGCCCTTGTCCTCTAGTCTAAACATGTCAGGGGATGTTTTACGACCTTGTGATAAGGAAGACAAGGTAAGGTATTTATTACCTGTTGCACATAATCCTACGATAAAGATAACCTGGAAAACCCTAACAATGGCCGCTTTGTCAACGGCTCTGCCCCTGTCCATGATCACAATATCCAGATCGCTGCACATAAACTGGAGTTGAGTAGTGTTGTATTTTACCAGGACGCGACCCACAGCCTCATCGTGGAGTGGGTGACTCATGGTGCAGTCGTTTTCATTAGGCTGAACTGTCTCTTGGAGCGTGCGTTCGGCCGGGTGAAACAACATCTCACACAACGCGTGCTTAGTCAGGGGCATGCCTCGCTCATTCAGGTAAGGGATGCCCTTTTCCGTGCACATGTTCTGCAATTGCCCCAGACTGTGAGTCCTAACGGCATTGTCTATGCTCACCCGTTGTTGCGGTACCCGATCCCTAAACAGCATGGCGCACATCTCGGACTTTGTCATATCCCGACCGTTAATAGTGGTCTCCAATCCTTTTCTTCGGGCATACTCCGCTATGTCGTGCCACGTATTCCGCATGCACGTGGTGTATGTCGTATAGAGGTTGGATCGGTTCCTCTTGGGTGTTGCCATGGTAGTGCCTATACGATGTACCGAGGCCTTTGTACATCACACATGCGCACTGTCGATTGGGGAGATTCAACTTGTACAGGCGATGCCACGAGGCCTTTGTACATCGCATATGCGCACTGTCGATTGGGGAGACTCAACTTGTACAGGCGATGCCCCGAGGGCTTTGTACATCTCGATCGGGGAGATTCGAATACAGTCTCTCGTCATGAGCAAAACACCGGTGTGTTTGTGGTGCTGTACGCGGACAGCGACACAAACAGTGTCCACTTGATGTCCGGGCCCCAACCGTCGATGGGCGACAGCTGCACTGCAATGTCCTTCGGAGGGGTGTGACAGACGACATAACGCTCCGGATCCACAGGCTTGTAAGTGCCCGGAACAGAGTCTTGCACGGCCACAAAGCTGTACGTGACACCGTGGGCTGCGCAAACTGTGTTATGCAGCATAGTGTGGGGCATCTTAATGTACACTAGACTGTTTGCGGGCGCCGGGTCCACCACCAGTCCCGTTTCGGGTACCGTGATGGTGGGAGAACTGCCCGTTAGCTTCTTGCACAGCTCTGCGTGGGTGTACGGGCGCCCGGTATCTTCATTTCTCACATCGATGTTACGTTCTTTGCACATGGCGACCACTTGTCTCATAGACATCGTTCTCATGTGAGAAAAAATGTGTGTTTTGTGTTAAATGTACCGTCCAAATCGTCTCCGAGAATCGCATACGACAGAAGTACACTATTGGGACTTAGAAGCAACAACTGCACAAAGGATATATCCGGAGTTAACTTTGCCATGGATCGCGAAACTCTTCGCGTTCTTGGAATAACGTCCCGAGACAAAGGAACCTCCGAGGCAGCGGGCTCCCCCTCCCCCACCAGCCGACACTGGAAGCAGCTGAAGCGGCGGTGGAGTCTGAGCACACGCCGGAGGAGAAGGCGAGGTTCCCGAGCCGGCATCACACACCGACTGAAGAGAAACTCTCACAAAACAGCACTTCCATCTATTCTCCTTTCAAACGTGCGGTCGTTGGAAAATAAAATGGACTATCTCAAGCTGGACTTAACTACAGAACGAAAGGTGAGAGAATGCAACGCGATCATCCTCACAGAGACGTGGCTTCACAACAACGTTCCGGACAGCGCCATTAAATTGGATGGGTTTACAACTTTCCGCGCGGACAGAAACCACGCCAGCACGGGTAAATCTCGAGGAGGTGGTGTGTGCATTTACATTAACAACAACTGGTGTACAAACGCTGTAGTTACTACAAGTCACTGCTCAGAGAACATTGAGTTTTTAACCCTCAACTGCCGTCCATTCTACCTACCGCGTGAATTCAATACCGTCAACATCACAGCTGTTTACGTCCCCCCCAGCGCTAACACAAAGGACGCACTCTCCATACTGTACAAGTCTGTGAGTACACTACAGAACACACACCCGGACTTGGTCTGCATAATCGCTGGCGATTTCAACCAGGCCAAATTGAAAACAGTAATGCCACACTTCCACAAGTGTGTGAACTTTGCAACAAGGGGAGAAAACACACTTGACCAGGTCTACACAAACATCAGACAGGCCTTCAGAGCGGTTCCCCACCCCCACCTGGGTTCATCAGACCATCTCTCTGTTATGCTAATTCCAGCCTACAGACCTCTGTTGACGAGAAGCAAACCAACTGTGAAGCAGATCAGGGCCTGGCCAGAGGGCTCCACAGCAGCTCTACAGGACTGTTTTGAACGCACAGACTGGTCTGTCTTCAGGGAGGCGGCCACCACCAACCAGGACGTCAACCTCACCGAATACACAGACTCTGTAACTGGATACATAACGAAGTGCATGGAAGATGTAACCGTCACCAAAGACATTTCAGTGAGAGCAAATGAAAAACCCTGGTTCACCAGGGAGGTACGTGAGCTCCTGAGGGCACGCAATGCTGCTTTCAAGTCTGGGGACAAGGAGGCCCTCAAGACTGCTAGGGCCAACTTGGTGTGAGAGTAGCCAAGCGTGCATATGGTCAAAAAATCAACTCACACTTCACAGACACAAAAAACCCAAGACGCCTGTGGCAAGGCATCCAGTCAGTCACAGACTACAAACCATCCCCCCCACCGTGTGAGGACAACATAGACTTCCTCAACTCTCTCAACACCTTCTTCAGCCGGTTTGAAGAAAACAACACCACAACACCCACAAAAACCCCAGTACACCCAGACAGCACAACACTTCAACTGGACCCAGCGGACGTGAAGAGGACCCTACTCAAGGTGAACCCCAGGAAAGCTGCAGGTCCAGACAACATACCCGGACGCGTGCTCAGAGACTGTGCAGACTCACTCACTGACGTCCTCACAGACATCTACAACACCTCTCTGAACCAAGCCATCATACCAGCAATTTTCAAAGCTACCACCATCGTACCACTACCCAAGAAGTCACCAGCATCATCACTGAATGACTACAGACCCATAGCACTCACTTCCATCATGATGAAGTGCTTTGAGAGACTGGTGAAGGCCCACTTAACATCCACCCTCCCCACTACTCTGGACCCATACCAATTTGCCTACCGCCCCAAGCGCTCCACTGATGACGCCATAGCAACAGCACTCCACCTCTGCCTGGCTCATCTGGAGAACAAAAACAGTCACGCTGTTCATTGACTTCAGCTCTGCGTTCAACACAGTCATCCCCCAACATCTGGTGAATAAGCTGAGTACAATAGGCGTCAGCACTTCACTGTGCAACTGGCTGCTGGACTTTCTAACGAACAGACCGCAGACAGTCAGAGTCGGAAACAACTCCTCAGCGACCACCGTCATAAACACCGGGGTGCCGCAAGGATGTGTGCTATCCCCCCTGCTGTTCACGCTGATGACCCACGACTGCTCTGCCAGATTTGAAACGAATCACATCATCAAATTTGCAGATGACACAACAGTGGTGGGCCTCATCAAAGACAACGATGACTCAGCATACAGAGAGGAGGTACAGCAACTCATCACCTGGTGTGATAGGAACAATCTGCTTCTCAACGTAAACAAAACGAAAGAAATCACTGTGGACTTCAGAAAGAAACAACCAACACACATCCCACTCATCATCAACGGCAGTGCAGTAGAGTCTGTGAAAAGCACAAAGTTCCTGGGAGTGCACATCACTGATGACCTCTCATGGACTACCAACATCACTGCGCTGGTCAAGAAGGCACAGACACGACTCCGCTTTGTCAGGCCGGGAACAAGGCGAAGGACTCGGATGCAGAGTCGTTTCTATCTTGGATTTATTCCAGCAAGCACACAGAGCGAAAGTACAAATCAAATCGCCTCTTGCGAGGGAAAACACGTGGCAAAAAGTACAAACAAAAGGTGTCGCACTGAGGCGAGTCAAAAGGCTAAAAGTACAAATCAAAACGCCTCTTACGAGGGAAAACGCGTAGCAAAAAGTACCAACTAAAGGAGTCGCACTGGGGCGAGACAAAAAGGCGATGGAGACCAGGGCACAAACAAAAGCGTCGCTCGGTGGCGAGACAAAAAGGCGATGGAGACCAAGGCACAAACAAAAGCGTCGCTCGGTGGCGAGACAAAAGGAGGGTTCTTACAGAGAGTTCGGACATCAAGGGATCGCTGGTGGTCGGGACGAGGCAAGACACACTGGCACAAGACAAGGGGAAGACACAGACTAAATACACACAAAAGGGCGGGGACACAGGTGATGACAATTAGTATCGATTACGCAGGTGCACACAATCGGGATCAGGGAAGACAAGACAACCAACACCGAGGAAGGAAACACAAACTGAACCGGAAGGAACGACAAAATAAAACCGGAAGTAAAATTACGACATCGACGAGACAGAAACCCGGAAAAATAAACGCGACCGCATGACAGAACCCCCCCCCTAGGGCCGGATCCCAGACGGCCCAGGAGCCCCAGGGTGAGCCGCATAAAAGTCCTCAAAAAGTCCCGGGTCCAAAATATAACTAGGCGGCACCCATTGCCGCTCCTCCGGCCCATAACCCTCCCAGTCCACCAGGTACTGCCAGCCCCGGCCTCTTCTGCGCACATCCAATAGTTCTTTAACGGTGTAGGCCGTCCCACCTCCCACAGTCCGCGGAGGCGGAGGGGGCGCAGGATCTGGCACCAACGGACTGTCCACCACCGGCTTGACCTTCCCAACGTGAAAGGTGGGGTGGACTGCAAGGGACCTGGGCAAGCGGAGACGCACCGCGGCCGGGTGCACGACCTTGGCGATGGGGAACGGACCCACGAAGCGAGGCGCCAGTTTCCTGGAGTCCCCCCGGTGGGGAAGATCCTTGGCGGATAGCCAGACACGTTGACCTCTCTGGTACACGGGCGCCGGACGTCTCCTCCGGTCAGCCATCCGCTTGACCCGGTCCCCCTGTCGGACCAGCGTGGCCCGAGCCGCCGACCAGACGCGACGACAGCGGCGCACCAAGGCGTGGGCTGAAGATACCGTCACCTCTGGCTCACTGTCAGGGAAGACAGGGGGCTGGTAGCCATACACACACTTGAAGGGGGACATACCTGTAGCCGTGGTGGGCAGGGAGTTGTGGGCATACTCCACCCAGGAGAGGTTCTTGCTCCACGAGGAGGGGTTCTGGGAGACCAGGCAGCGGAGACTTGTCTCCAACTGCTGGTTAATACGTTCCGTCTGTCCGTTTGCCTCCGGGTGATAGCCTGACGTGAGACTCACGGTTGCCCCTATGAGCCTGCAAAACTCCCGCCAAAACCTGGATACGAATTGGGGCCCTCTATCGGAAACAATGTCTTTCGGGAACCCATGAACCCGGAATATGTGGTCCATCATCACGGTGGCCGTTCGTTTAGCGGACGGGAGCTTGGGCAAGGCGATAAAGTGAGCCATCTTTGAGAATCTGTCCACCACTGTGAGTATGGTGGTTCGCCCATGCGAGGCCGGAAGCCCGGTGACGAAGTCCATGGATATCTCTGACCATGGGCGCGAAGGAATGGGTAGGGGATGCAGCAACCCCATACGGGCGCCGTGGGAGTTCTTATTCCGGGCGCAGACGGGGCAGGCTGCAACGTATTCATTGACGTCTGCCCTCATGGAGGGCCACCAGAATCGCTGCTGGATGACAAACAGCGTTCGGCGCATGCCCGGATGGCAGGAGAGTCTGGAGGTGTGAGCCCAATGGATGACTTGGGATCGTAATTGAGCAGGGACAAATAGTCGGTTCTCAGGGCAACCACTAGGGGGTGGCTTGTTACCATTGGCCCGCTGTACCCGGCCTTCGATAGGCCAGGTCACTGCTCTAACCAGGCAATGAGGAGGCAGGATGGTTTCGGGCTTCTTAATTTCTGGATCCGAGTTGAAAACACGGGAGAGGGCGTCAGGCTTGGTGTTCTTGGATCCCGGTCTGTAAGACAGAGTGAAGTTAAAACGATTGAAAAAAAGTGACCAGCGGGCTTGGCGTGAATTCAGTCTCTTAGCTGACTTTATGTATTCCAAATTTTTATGGTCTGTCCAGACCAAAAAAGGCTGCTGTGCTCCCTCTAACCAATGTCTCCATTCTTCTAATGCCAGCTTTACTGCCAACAGTTCGCGATCCCCCACATCATAATTCTGTTCGGCGGTCGTCAGCCGTCGAGACAGGAACGCGCACGGATGGAGCTTGTTGTCGCTCTTGGCCCTCTGTGAAAGGATGGCACCTACTCCTTGATTGGAGGCGTCCACCTCCACCACAAACTGCCGCGACGGATCAGGAAGCGTGAGGATGGGAGCGGTGCTGAAACGGTTCTTTAGCTCCTGGAAGGCCGCCTCCGCCTCTGCTGACCAGCGGAAGGGGACTTTAGGAGACGTGAGCGCGTGCAAGGGAGCCACTGTGGCACTGAAGCCCTTGATGAACCGCCGATAAAAATTGGCAAAGCCCAGGAATTGCTGCACCTTCCTGCGTGAGTCAGGGGTAGGCCATTCCGTTACCGCGCTTACTTTCGCCGGGTCCATCTCTACCTTGCCCGGGGCTACGATGAAGCCGAGAAAAGAAACGGTGCTCTTGTGGAATTCACTTTTCTCGGCCTTTACGTATAGTTGGTGTTCAAGGAGTCGTTGCAACACCGTCTCGACGTGAACCCTATGGGTCTTCAGATCTGGGGAATAAATCAAAATATCGTCCAAATATACGTACACAAACCGGTCCAAACAGTCTCTCAAAACATCGTTTATCATGGCCTGAAACACAGCGGGAGCATTGGTGAGGCCAAATGGCATGACGAGGTATTCAAAATGTCCTCGATGGGTGTTGAACCCTGTCTTCCATTCGTCCCCTTCCCGGATGCGCACCAGATGGTAGGCGTTGCGCAGATCTAACTTTGTGAACACCCGGGCTTGCTGTAATTGGTCGAACACGGTCGACATCAGTGGGAGCGGATACCGATTCTTGATGGTGATCTGATTGAGGGGACTATAATCAATGCAGGGACGTAGGGTGCCGTCCTTCTTGCCCACGAAAAAGAACCCCGCCCCCGCAGGCGACGACGATGGTCGAATCAGTCCTGCTTGCAGGGAGGAGTCTATATATTCATTCAAGGTTTGCTTCTCAGGTCCCGAAAGAGAATAAAGCCTCCCCTTGGGTATAGTTGAACCCGGCAGGAGGTCAATGGCGCAATCATACGGACGGTGGGGAGGCAGAGAGGTAGCCTTGGCCTTGCTGAATACCTCGGCCCATTGGTGGTAACATGCAGGGACCCCGGTTAGGTCTGGGGTTGGCGCGTCTGGAGCAGGAGGCACAGGGCACGGGTTAGACTTGATACAGGAATCATGACAGTCGGACCCCCATCCCGTTATTTCCCCTGATCCCCAGTCTATAGCGGGGTTGTGGCGTTGAAGCCATGGATACCCGAGAATGAGAGGGTTCATTGGAGAGGTCACGACATGTAGCCGTATGTTCTCCTGGTGGGGACCAATTGACAGCGAGACTGGTTCTGTTATGTGAGTTATCTCAAAGAGTGCCTGTCCATTGAGTGCCTTGGCTTTCACGGGAGTGTTCAGTAGCTCAGTCTTTACCCCCCACCGGCGAGCAAATGCCCAGTCTATCAAGCTTTCGTCCGCTCCGGAGTCTATTAATACTTCGAGTTCTATTTCTCTTCCCAACTGTGTAATCCTGCCCTTGGGGAGCACTCGCCCCGGGGACAGAGCCGCAGAGAAGGCGCTTACCTTCAGGGTCCTCCTCACTGGACAGGAGAGAAGGAGGTGTCCGAGCTCGCCGCAGTAGTAGCATCTTCCCTCTCGGCGCCGCCGTAACTTCTCCTCCTCTGTTAACTTAGCTCTGCCCAACTGCATCGGTTCTGGCTCCTGGCGCTGCCGATCCCCGTACAGCCTGGAGTGGTGAACGTCAGGGCCGGCTACTGGGACGAAGGCGGGGGCGTTGCTGCGTCGGTGCTTCCTCCACTCTTGCAGCCGGTTGTCAGTGCGGATAGCCAGAGCGATGAGGGCGTCGAGGTAGGTGGGAAGGTCTAAGGGGATTAGCTGATCCTGTATGGGTCCAGACAGGCCCCGGAGGAAGATGTCATATAGTGCCGCCGCGTTCCAACCGCACACCGCGGCCAGCGTGCGGAACCGGATGGCGTAGTCTCCGACGGTGTCTTGTCCCTGGACTATCTGACAGAGTTGGCGAGCCTTGTCTCGGTCAGCGGAGATTGGATCGAACACCGTTCGCAGGGCCTGGATGAAAGCGGGGAGAGAGCGACAGGAGATGGAATCCCTGGCCCATTCCGCGGTGGCCCACGTGCGGGCCCTTCCCGTCAGGTATGATACCATGTAGGCCACCTTGGAGCGCTCGGTGGGGAAATCTGCTGGGGAACTCTCAAAATGCATCTCGCATTCTGTAATAAAGGCCCGGCTAAGGCCGGGTTCTCCGGAGTAGCGCTCTGGAGGAGCCAGTCTGGCACCGCCAGTCATGGGAGCTATTGCAAGGGGAGTAACGGGGGAAGCGACGGGTGTACCGGAGGTCGCTGCTGGTCCCGCGTTTAAGAGCGAGAGCACTTCCTGCATTTGCTGACCCAGCTTTGCTACTTGGGTGGCGACCGCTCCTCTGAAATCTTCTTGATTCTTAGCGAGTCCTCGGATCTCTTCTCCCAAGTCGCCCACTTCCCTCTGGTGCTGGGCGAGCAGTGAGGCATGGGAGCGCACTGCGGCGCACAGGTGCTCCGACTCTGCCGAGTCCATGTCTGGCCAGTGTGTACTGTCAGGCCGGGAACAAGGCGAAGGACTCGGATGCAGAGTCGTTTCTATCTTGGATTTATTCCAGCAAGCACACAGAGCGAAAGTACAAATCAAATCGCCTCTTGCGAGGGAAAACACGTGGCAAAAAGTACAAACAAAAGGTGTCGCACTGAGGCGAGTCAAAAGGCTAAAAGTACAAATCAAAACGCCTCTTACGAGGGAAAACGCGTAGCAAAAAGTACCAACTAAAGGAGTCGCACTGGGGCGAGACAAAAAGGCGATGGAGACCAGGGCACAAACAAAAGCGTCGCTCGGTGGCGAGACAAAAAGGCGATGGAGACCAAGGCACAAACAAAAGCGTCGCTCGGTGGCGAGACAAAAAGGAGGGTTCTTACAGAGAGTTCGGACATCAAGGGATCGCTGGTGGTCGGGACGAGGCAAGACACACTGGAACAAGACAAGGGGAAGACACAGACTAAATACACACAAAAGGGCGGGGACACAGGTGATGACAATTAGTATCGATTACGCAGGTGCACACAATCGGGATCAGGGAAGACAAGACAACCAACAGCGAGGAAGGAAACACAAACTGAACCGGAAGGAACGACAAAATAAAACCGGAAGTAAAATTACGACATCGACGAGACAGAAACCCGGAAAAATAAACGCGACCGCATGACACGCTTCCTGAGAAGGATGAGAAGAGCCGACCTCCCCACCTCTGCTCTCACCACCTTCTACAGAGGTGCTATTGAGAGCATCCTGACCAGCAGCGTCTCTCTTTGGCATGGCAGCTGCCTAGCTGCAGACAAAAAGGCGCTGCAGAGGGTGGTGAGGACAGCAGAAAAGATCATCAGGTCACCCCTTCCAGCCATTCAGGAACTGTACACTTCACACTGTACCAAGAGGGCAATGAACATCATCAAAGACACTACTCATCCTGCACACAGACTGTTCTCCCTTCTACCATCAGGGAAGCGGTACCGCAACCTGCGGTCCCGCACAAGCAGACTGAGTAACAGCTTCTTTCCTCAAGCCATCAGACTCATGAACACACTGAGGAAAACCACTTGAACATTCCAAAGTCACCATGCCACTTGGCACTTTACTCTTGCACCTTATATACAGTTATACACTTTTTCACTTTACTTCTATGACCACTGATTGTACTTCTGCTGCTGTGTATGTATGTGTGTGTGTGTGGGTCTGTATTGTCAATACTCTTATTACACACCGTGTGTGTGTGTGTGCGTGTGTGTGAATGTGAGAGAGAGTATTTTATTGTATAGTACTGCACATGTTTATCAGCATGTTAGTGTTTGAATGACTGCAATTTGTAAGTGTGCATTGTCTATGTTTATGTTGTGAATGAATATGTCAGAGAAAGAAATTGTAAATTCAGTATGAGTAAGTTAGCTGTGTGTGTGTGTGTGTGTTGTGTGTATGTGTGTGTGAGAAAGAAAGAGATTTATGTCAATGTCTTATTTAAATGTTTTTAGTTAAACTGCACATTGGAGACTGGTCAAACGCAATTTCAAACTTCTGTGGTAACCCTGTTACATAGGATTTTTGACAATAAAGTAAACTTGAACTTGAACTTGAACTTGAACTCATGCACTCACGCATACTTGGAATACGTTGGACGCTGCTGCTGCTGCTGCTGCTGCTGCTGCTGCTGCTGCTGCTGCTGCTGCTGCTGCTGCTGCTGCTGCTGCTGCTGCTGCTGCTGCTGCTGCTGCTGCTGCTGCTGCTGCTGCTGCTGCTGGTGCTGGCCACCGCGGGCCGATGCGAGGCTGATGTAACGATACTAGTCTGCGGTGAGCCCAAGAGTCTGGCCACTATGGCCGCTTTGTCAACGGCTCTGCCCCTGTCCATGATCACAATATCCGGATCGCTGCACATAAACTGGAGTTGAGTAGTGTTGTATTTTACCAGGACGCGATCCACAGCCTCATCGTGGAGTGGGTGACTCATGGTGCAGTCGTTTTCATTAGGCTGAACTGTCTCTTGGAGCGTGCGTTCGGCCGGGTGAAACAACATCTCACACGACGCGTGCTTAGTCAGGGGCATGCCTCGCTCATTCAGGTAAGGGATGCCCTTTTCCGTGCACATGTTCTGCAATTGCCCCAGACTGTGAGTCCTTACGGCATTGTCTATGCTCACCCGTTGTCGCGGTACCCGATCCGTAAACAGCATGGCGCACATCTCGGACTTTGTCATATCCCGACCGTTAATAGTGGTCTCCAATCCTTTTCTTCGGGCATACTCTGCTATGTTGTGCCGCGTATTCCGCATGCACGTGGTGTATGTCGTATAGAGGTTGGATCGGTTCCTCTTGGGTGTTGCCATGGTAGTGCCTATACGATGTACCGAGGCCTTTGTACATCACACATGCGCACTGTCGATTGGGGAGATTCAACTTGTACAGGCGATGCCCCGAGGCCTTTGTACATCGCATATGCGCACTGTCGATTGGGGAGACTCAACTTGTACAGGCGATGCCCCGAGGCCTTTGTACATCTCGTATGCGCACTGTCGATCGGGGAGATTCGAATACAGTCTCTCGTCATGAGCAAAACACCGGTGTGTTTGTGGTGCTGTACGCGGACAGCGACACAAACAGTGTCCACTTGATGTCCGGGCCCCAACCGTCGATGGGCGACAGCTGCACTGCAATGTCCTTCGGAGGGGTGTGACAGACGACATAGTGCTCCGGATCCACAGGCTTGTAAGTGCCCGGAACAGAGTCTTGCACGGCCACAAAGCTGTACGTGACACCGTGGGCTGCGCGAACTGTGTTATGCAGCATAGTGTGGGGCATCTTAATGTACACTAGACTGTTTGCGGGCGCCGGGTCCACCACCAGTCCCGTTTCGGGTACCGTGATGGTGGGAGAACTGCCCGTTAGCTTCTTGCACAGCTCTGCGTGGGTGTACGGGCGCCCGGTATCTTCATTTCTCACATCGATGTTACGTTCTTTGCACATGGCGACCACTTGTCTCATAGACATCGTTCTCATGCACTCACGCATACTTGGAATACGTTGGACGCTGCTGCTGCTGCTGCTGCTGCTGCTGCTGCTGCTGCTGCTGCTGGCCACCGCGGGCCGATGCGAGGCTGATGTAACGGTACTGGTCTGCGGTGAGCCTGAGAGTCTGGCCACTATGGCCGCTTTGTCAACGGCTCTGCCCCTGTCCATGATCACAATATCCGGATCGCTGCACATAAACTGGAGTTGAGTAGTGTTGTATTTTACCAGGACGCGATCCACAGCCTCATCGTGGAGTGGGTGACTCATGGTGCAGTCGTTTTCATTAGGCTGAACTGTCTCTTGGAGCGTGCGTTCGGCCGGGTGAAACAACATCTCACACAATGCGTGCTTAGTCAGGGGCATGCCTCGCTCATTCAGGTAAGGGATGCCCTTTTCCGTGCACATGTTCTGCAATTGCCCCAGACTGTGAGTCCTAACGGCATTGTCTATGCTCACCCGTTGTTGCGGTACCCGATCCGTAAACAGCATGGCGCACATCTCGGACTTTGTCATATCCCGACCGTTAATAGTGGTCTCCAATCCTTTTCTTCGGGCATACTCCGCTATGTCGTGCCGCGTATTCCGCATGCACGTGGTGTATGTCGTATAGAGGTTGGATCGGTTCCTCTTGGGTGTTGCCATGGTAGTGCCTATACGATGTACCGAGGCCTTTGTACATCACACATGCGCACTGTCGATTGGGGAGATTCAACTTGTACAGGCGATGCCCCGAGGCCTTTGTACATCGCATATGCGCACTGTCGATTGGGGAGATTCAACTTGTACAGGCGATGCCCCGAGGCCTTTGTACATCTCGTATGCGCACTGTCGATTGGGGAGATTCGAATACAGTCTCTCGTCATGAGCTAAACACCGGTGTGTTTGTGGTGCTGTACGCGGACAGCGACACAAACAGTGTCCACTTGATGTCCGGGCCCCAACCGTCGATGGGCGACAGCTGCACTGCAATGTCCTTCGGAGGGGTGTAACAGACGACATAGTGCTCCGGATCCACAGGCTTGTAAGTGCCCGGAACAGAGTCTTGCACGGCCACAAAGCTGTACGTGACACCGTGGGCTGCGTGAACTGTGTTATGCAGCATAGTGTGGGGCATCTTAATGTACACTAGACTGTTTGCGGGCGCCGGGTCCACCACCAGTCCCTTGAACACAATTGCGATGCAGCTGTGCCCCTGCATCATTTGTGGTAGGTGCATGGTTGCTCTGTCTGATGTGCCGACCAAAGCTAACAGCATGTTGTTTTCTTACTCACACCCTCTGCTTGAAAGAGTGTCCACATTCAAAATTGGCCTCCATGAGGTTGTTAGCTATCATCCACCGTTTGATGACCGCACACAGTTGCTCTCTGGACATGTCTAGGAAGTGCAGGAACCGTATGGCGTCTTCGCGGGTGGTTGTGACAAAGTTAGCCATGGGGTTCAAAGGGCGCATGCTGCTGACCCACTTGGCGCACTGCCTCATCAGGCTCTCCGTAGTACGTGTGGAATCCGGCACGTGTGGCTTGAGCCGAGTCACCAGCAACTTGATGAGCACCCACTCTTCCATATCCACGCAACGCTGGCCCACCTTGAGCCTCCTCAAGTCCCCGGCCGGGCCCAAACTCACATCCCTGAGACAGAAGTCACCGCGCGCCGGGTTATACATGCCGTAGTAGCCCACCGGCGACGCCATAAACCGCCGCTTACGCTCGGCCCCGCGGTCGGCCGGATCACTGCCCCACTGCAGCATGTGTGTGGCGTTGCTGCGCTGTAGAATCAGGTTGGCGTCGTACAGCCACACCTGGTACGTGTCGCGGTCCCAGAAGCCCTCATAAAGGTCCAGCACCCCAGCCTGGTGATCGCTCAAGGTAGCACCCTCGGCATACATCTGGATAAGACGCTTCAATACCTTCAGCTGCACAGGACGCGGCATGCGCACCATCTCCGTGGCTTCCCGGTGACCCGACAGGATGTCATTCAGTCGCGCTGGCGCGGCCCTAATATCTCGCCGGGTGCATATGGCGGCCACGCTCAGGTAATGTTCTTTGGCACACACCAAGTTGTTAGAGTAATACTCGTCGTCCACCAGCTTGCCCGTGGCGTGGGGATCCGTGGTTACCAGCATGCTGTTCCCGATATCCGAGGGGACCACGTAGGCAACGTGGTCCGAAAAATTGCGCACGGGCACTCGGTGCGCCCACATGTACCAGAGCTCGGGTACCACGTCGACGCCCCACCCCACCAGGTTGGAGCCCATAAGCGCTTTGGCCTTCACCTTGGCCGACGGTGCTACGTACTGGCGGCGCTGTACCACCGGCCACTCGCCCCTGCACGTGTACTCACAGTCGGTATACTGGCACTTGCGGGAGCCGTCCACCTGGCGGCGATTGCGGGCCTTCATAAATACACAGCGGCCACCTTAAGCAGGTACTCCACATGTTTGATCTCCACGTCTTTGTCCATGGCCGTGCGCAGCATGTCCAGGTCCAGAGACTCATCGTCTGTGCGGCCCACGGCCACCACCATGTGCACGTGGACCACAAGCCGTGCCTCACCCAGTATCAGGCGTGTGTAGTCATGGGACCGGGCGCGCACGGCCCGGTAGATGGCCTGGAAGGTTTCGGTAAAGTTCCAGTGGGGTGTGAGTATGAACAGGTCCGTGACATCGCGCATGGTGAAGCCCTCGGCCACGGCCCGGCTGCCCAGCACCAGCGCTACGTCAGAGCCGTCCACGTTACGCTCGTGGTTGAACCGATCTAGCATCTTCTGGGCGCGCGCCGAGTCGGCGCCCGTTAGCACCATGAAGCGCGTGGGCCGTTTGACGCCACCGTACGTGGCGCCTGTCACCATAGTCCAACCGCCGTTCCGCAGCAACTGAGAAAACAGCGCCACGCCCGTGCCGCGCACCACGTCACAGTACACAAAGCTCCTCCTAGCAACCCCCAGTTGCGACATCACATAGTCGAACTTGACGCTGTAGTTGGCCAGGTTGCCCTGGGTGGGCAGGGCCGCCAGTGACGCTTTGCGCGTGCTGGTGAAGATGGTGTTGGTGCGCTGGTCTTCGGCCACCGCGCTCAGGTATACGCCCCGCTGGTACGCCGACATCTTCAGCTTGACCACCTTGAAGGGCAGACCGTCTATACGTCGGCCACGGTAGCGCACCCTGACGCCGCTGCTCTTGCCTAGCACATATGACACACGCCCCTTGGCCGTCCTCATAAAGTCCTTCTCTGCACCCCGGACAAAGTTGCCCGCGCCCGTAAAGAATCGCGACTTGTCCACGGGCTCTGGCAAAATCAGGTTCATGACATCCACGATCTCGTCGGCGCGGTCCGCCATGGGCGTGCCCGACAGAGGCACCTTCTTGGCCCCACGCACCGACCTCATGAACATCAGCAGCGAGCGGTACGCCGCATTGTCCTCCCTCAGGTTGTGCACCTCGTCCACGATGATGAGGTACCGCTCGTACGTGGTGGCCAGTAGGCCCCGCGACACGCGGTTACACCACGCGGCGAAGCGGTCGTATGTGGTGAAGCGGAAGAACTGCTCCACAGACCGCCGCTCCCGACGCCACGAGCTGTTGCACTTATCGAGCAGCTCGGACCGGAAGTTGCGCATTAGGCCCTCGCCGCGCGTGATCACCAGCACCCCTCTGAGGTACTTGGCGGCGCACTGGGCTATGGCCACGGCTGTGCACGTCTTACCGGTGCCCATTTCGTGAAAGAGCAGCAGCTCGTTATAGGGCGTCTCGGGACTCAGGAAGCGCGCCAGGTACTCCTGCTGCACAAAGTCATCCTCGGGGTCCAGGCCGCCCTCTAGCCTAATGTCCCCATGGACCCCAAAGCGCCGCTCCTCGATATCCGGGTACAGCGACAGGAAAACCTCCATTTTGTTTTGATCATTCGCAGATGAGATCCCTGAACCGGCCAAAGTCCACCGGCTCCCGAATGCTGTCGTAGATGCGCAGTGCCGTGAAGTACGTGTTAGTTTGGGTCTTGTCGGAACGCACACGCAGCACACGCCACGCGCCGTCCGCAAAGGCGCACTCGACCACGCAGCCGGCCATGCCCGGGTCCCACGGCAACACCTGAGCAAAAGGCTCCGTGGCTGCGTGCAGGTACAGCCCAGCGCACTGGGCGTCGATGGGCACCAGCTTGAAGTCCACCGTGTTCTTTTCGGGAGGCTTGTACTTTACCACGGACACGTCACGCCCACCGTAGTAGGGCTCCTCGTTGGACTGGAACAGAAAGCCGTCGCAGTCGGACCGGTCGGCATACGCCTCGTAGAGTGCTTCAAACTCCGACAATGGCACAAACACTTTAACCGTGACACGCAGGGGCCCGTGGTGACAACGCGCCACCACACGTGCAGCCTCAAGCCCGCTGTCCAAAGTGTAGTCAGCCACGTGGGTACCGCACACATACACCGCATCAAAGATGTACAGGTCCTGGCCGCAGTGCTCACAATCTACCAGGGTGTCCGTCAGGTGCAGGCCGCAGGGCCTCTCAAACCGCTCCTCGGTCAGTTGCCATATGGTCGCGCAACGGTCCATGACGTACACGTGGTCACGCCCATCTATGTACAGCATATACCGGGTGCCGTCAGCCTTCCATGTGGCACGCCCGTCAGCGCCCAGCCTCACCACCTCGGAATAATTATGTCTGCTCATCGATACGGGCATGCAGCCGGGAAACTGGTCACGGTAGCGATAGCCCACGGCTCCTGTGATGACGCGTGTTATCTCAGCGCACAGCTCCACGTCGTGCACGGCCCCTAGGCCCAGCTTGTGTGTGGACGTCTCACAGTGGGCCGGTACGCATGTCACAGGCAGCTCAGGCACCCATGCCGGCAAGTCGGCCGCCACTAACAGTGTGCGGGCGTTGTACTTGATGCACAGGGTCTTAACATACTCCTCCCTGTAGATGCCCGGAGGTCTGGCCTCTGCAAAGAGGCGGATGGCGTCATGCACCGACATCTTGCGGCACTCCACCAGGTAGCAGCACACCAGGTAACCAGTGCGATTGAAGCCGTATGTGCAGTGCACATACACCGGGCCTTGAGCGGCCTGACACAGGCCCAAGAAAGTGCGCTCCGCTCTGGGGCTGGGGCACTGGTTGTGTCCCTTGCAGCGTATCTTGTGATAGCACGAGCCCAGGGCTTTGCCATTGTAATAGCGTGTGGTGTTGGTTAGGTCTATCACGGCCCCATATGTGTAAGGCCTTGTAGTGGTTCGCGAGGGGAATGTGCTTGTCGTAGCGACTGTCAAGAAATGTTTTACCTGGGGTTATGAACCCGCAGATTGTGAAACCTTGGGCTGGACACTTGGCCCAGCCATGTGGAGGCAACATACCAGACATTGTTCATACCCTAGTAGTTACCACTTTTGTCTTGCACCTCTAAACACAACCCTTCAGACATCCAGTGTTGCATTTCGCTTAATCAAAATATGTGCCCAGACTCAAAGAGGGTGCACATCAGAAGTATCTTTATTTATTGTTCAAATCAGTAGCAAATGTTTCAGCAGTCATTCAAAGTATCGCGAAACAAGGACACATTCCTTTTCATGCGGCAGTCTTTCTCCATTATGTCGGTCATCCGGGCCCGCACATCGGACAAGTCAGCGAAAAAGTGGGTATCGGTCAGATTGTCGCAGAAAGCCGCGGCAGACGTTTTCAGGAGATTGTGTTTTGCCTGTAGCTCGGCAAGCTGGGCCTGGACCCGGCGAAGTTTGGTGGAGCTGTTGTCCGCCGTCCGATGCCGCTTCAGCTTGATACGAAGGCTCTCTTTGGTCAAATGCTCGTATGCCAACTCAACCTGAAGCTCGTCCCGCTGCTTGATGGCTGTTTCGGCCTCAGCGCAAGCCAGGGCATGTCGCCGCTCAAGAACCAGTTTCTCCGCACATACCTTGGCCATCTGGTTACCGGTGCCGTGCAACTGCAACATTAGCTGCTGTTTCCCCTTGTAGTGTTCGGCCTGCAGCCGTTGCTCCAGGTTACACAGGTCCCGACTGTGACGCAGCGCGCATCGCTCCTCGGTTTCACAGATGGCATCGGCTACCCGTCGCTCAGACTCGGCGAGGCACTCCTTCACCATGCGATCCGGATCATACACCTTCTGTACGTCCCCGAGGTACATTGTGGTCCGGCAAACCGGACAACGGTAGTCGGTGTTGCAGATAGCAACGTCGGTTTCAATGCACTGCTGGCAAAATAGATGGCTGCACGGAGTAACAACAATAGATGTCATGGTCTCCAAACAAATGCTGCAGGGAAAAGGCGTAGACTCCATGGTGAAAGGAATGTTTCCCCTACCCATGTATTCACTCCACAACCAGCCGATTGGCAATATTCAAATATTGTTACCCCACAATTGGATGTTGATCAACATTCAATTGTTGTTGTGTTATTGTTTACCCTAACGCTCCAGACATTATTTACACCCCGAGTTAATATGTAGTGTTAATCGACATTTGTACTCGCACTCAAAGCAGACGTACATCAGAATCATTTTCCATGTTTATTGTTTAAAGCAGCAGCAGCAAATGTTTCAGTAGTTATTCAAAGTATTGTGAAACAAGGCATGTGCCTGTGCCGGCAGTAGGCTAACACCGCCATGATTAAGAGGAACACCTCGGCCGCTATCATGTAAGGGATCAGGTACTGTAGGGACCTACTTTCCGGGGGGTCCTTACATGTGATGACAGAACGATCCACCTCTTCCTCTTGGTTACGCTGCCCCACGGGTGTAGTGCGACTGACTGGAGGGTCCTTACATGGGATGACAAAAAGGTCCACCTCTTCATCTTGGCCACGATGCCCCACAGGTGCAGTGCGACTGCATGTGTAAGTCCCGTTGTCAGAGCATGTTATGGGATCCCGGAAAAGCAGGCTGTCATCCTCACGTAGTGCAGTAGTGTTGGCCCATCTACCGTAGCAATTCACTCTGCCGGAGCCGCGACGCTTCAGAATAACGGCGGCCCCGTTATGCAGCCCTCTGTACCAGGTTAAGAACAAGTACTTGACATTAGCCACCTTGTCCGCCATGCATGGTATCATCACATTACGTGTGCCCTGCAGGACATGGACCGCGGGGAGAGCACTTGTTCCTGAGAGGATAGTCAGAAATAACACAACCACCTTCATTGTAGCTAGGGTGTTTTATTCCCAAAACAGTCAGTACATTCATGTTATTCAAATAATCAGAGAGAGTATATAGCTGCCCACGCCACACACCAATCCCACGACAAACATACGGGATATTGCGGTCACAGATATAACCGGTCTGCAACTAACGAGAGAGAGTATACAGACACCGCCCACACCAGACACCAATCCCGCGACAAAGACTCGGGCTACCGTGGTCATAGACATGGGTGGTCTACGACCACGCTCCAACTGTGTCCAGTCCAGGTCCGCTGGTAGCTTGTCCACGAGCATGGTTATTATATCAGGGCAACATTCAGGTTGCGCAGATAGACACTGCACATATATCTCCACACTGGCGTAAACCAAAGCCACCACACGTCCTATGTTGGGATCATCGGCCAGCACAAAGTCGATGATGCTGGCTACGACACTGACGTTGCCTGTGTTCAACACATCACTCACTACCCCAGAGAACATGTGTGTCCCGTTGAGCATTTTGGCCACCTCTTCGCAGCTGTGTATCAGAGCGGCCTTAAGTGTAGGGCTGACTAGCGACGGTCTGTAGTCCTCCCGAGTCACCCCGTGGATAAGAGGCGCCAGGCCACGGGTCCTGAGCACATGATCCGCATAGCCATACACTACATCCTTTGTGACAGACATTTTACCTGTAGTCCTACGGTACACCGGTAGTATATATTCATATTTTATTTCAAGCAACATTATGTGGGATAGCTTTCTTGTATCGGTGTATGGCCACCCCACTGTATATCGCCAATACAATAACGGTAGACGTTTCAATAGATACAATATATGGCAGTGGCCCAGGACATGGTCCTGATGTGTGCACACCATATGGTGTGCACACAGACTATGCATAGTGTTCATCACGCCCATACCATATAATAACAGTGTTATGGCCACACCATGGGCAGAATGTCGTCTCTGTGACCGCATATCGGGCATGGGGATCATGTTGTGACTAAGCCTGACAATATAGGTGTAATGACTGTCCTGCTAGTCACACCATGGGCATATTGTATACATCGGTCGCATTATGGATGGGCATACTAGTCGTTCAATAGCTGGGTGTACTCAGGATGTTTGACCACGTGCTCCTGCAGCTCTCTTAGATACTGCCTCATGACAATTTGCTTCAAACTGTTTTCAAAGATCTCGGCTAGCAGTGACTCGGACCGCACCACAGAAAAGTACTCAGGACCCGGTCTGACGCCCAGCCCGGCCATAACGTGCAGACACTTCTTGATCTCGAGCTGTGTTTCTGACACGTATGAGAGATAGAGCGAATAGTCCCACGGTAAGGTCCTGACCTCGTGCACGACGTTGGGCAGGTGGGGAGCCCGGGCGTAAAGGGTGGCCAAGATGTCAGACAATCCCTCAAAGTCGTTAGCCCTAAAGTGCGCCTCTAGGTCCTGATCCCGGGCAGGCATGGGCACCCTGAGCGTGTTCACCCTGTACGACAAGTACGTGAGCAGGTACGCCAGATCCACAGCCAGCGATCCTGGTGGCTTATAGTCCGCTGCCATGATTACGTACCACAGGCAGCTTACGCAATTATAGGTGGTGTACAAGCCATCCGTTACGTTGAACCGGGCCACTAGGTTAGCCATGGCCGTAACCATGGATTCCGTGTTCCAGTAGGTCGGCGGGATGTACACCTGGAGCACCTCTAAGGGTACCCAACCAGTGTTTACAAAGTCAGCCATGGACATACTGTCGTAGCTCAAGACAGTGTTCAGTGTCTCCAGACTGTAGTTACCGAGCACGGCGTGGTAGTCCGGTGACCACGACATGATAATGTAATGTAGCAGGTACTGGTTGTCCACTTGGGTGGTTGTCACGTCGTAGTGTCTCGCGAACGCCACTACGGCCAGGCTCATGCCAGCGTGAATCAGAAACATCATGTCCTCTGCGCTGATAAGAGGCATTTCGTGGGATGCCACGTGCACCAGGGCGTGTTCAGGCCACGTGTTAACCATGTGCCGCGACAGGGTGCTGGCGCCCACTTGTGCACCCGTGTCCATGTGCATTAGGAAAAAGTTTACCACCTCAGGATCGTAGCCCCTGGGCGCCAGGGCGAGGTTGGCCAGGGTCATGCCGTTTCCCGTTACCATGTACCAGTCGAACGGCGCCATGTGCGTGAGGGCCTCTAACATGTTGGCTTGTGCTGCGGCCTGCACCACGTTGAATCCGTGAGGGTCAAACGTGGTACTGAGCGATGACGTATCGAGTATGCCGTGCTGCACGCAGTATTGGAACGTGTCGGGTTTAGTCCTCAACAGGGTAAATACGTCCCCGGGCACAGCGCCCATTTCGATGGCCCTAACGGCTGCCATGTCGTCTGGCAGAAGAGGCAGCAGTAGTTGCAGACACTCAACGGTGCTCATACCGTGCTGTGCGCACAGCTGCGGCACCAGGTCCTCGGCCAGGCCGGACATCAGGCTGTCGTAGACCTCCTCTATGTCTATCATCACTTTTAAGAACCACAAAGGTATTTGAATTCCCCCACAGCGAACCTAGATGTGTGAACACACTGAACATGGGGGTGGAAAAGAGCTAGACGTGGTTGTAGAATTATCCGGGTACATGGGTACCAATAGGAAAAGTGTAACAATGAATAGCGGAACTATACTGCAGTGTGTTGTTTTGTGGTCAGTGGCCTGTGGAGTGCAGCCATCGGAGGGAGCCAATATGGGACAAACAAAGGTGGATTATGGCATGGACGCTTTCTGCAAGTGCGAGCTGGACGAGAATGCGGCGATGTCGAATGTGGTGCAGGTGTCATGGCAAAAGCGTATGTGGAAGGAATCATATGTTAATATAGGGTCATACAGCCGGGACCATGGACAGCACATCAACGAGCCTTACCAAGGCAAGGCAATCCTCAGCGACACGTCCCTCAACTCAACATCTCTAACCCTACGAAACGTCACATGGACAGATGCAGGTTGTTATACCTGCATCTTTAACATGTTTCCGATGGCCTCCAAACGCAAAGAGACCTGCTGCATCAATGTGGAAGGTAAGACGAACGCTCTAATGACCTGTGCAGTTTGTTAATGGCTGTTGCATCCCGTAGGAATCTCTGACGTGGACGCAATGACATATCAACCAGCCAGCGGGCCCAATGAAACCACAACGGTTGTGTTCAGCTGCTCCGCCACCGGGAAACCGGCACCCGCCATCACCATGTTATTATACAAGGCCACTTTGCTAAACAGGAGTATGTCCACCACAGTATATAACAAGGACAGCACTGTCAGCATAGCTAAGAATGTCACCATACTGGTGGAGAGGGGAAAACACAACTATGTAGGGTGTGCGGCGCGAAGCAGCAATCAAAGGAGGACAGTGAGGGTCCCCATCCCCTGGGATGTCAGCAACCAAGAGGAGGAAGACACAGGTATGTACACATTACAGTCACGACGTTTCATTGAAATGGTAATTAAACATCCCACTTTCTTAGTACAGGCATGTCTGCCCATTACACTAAAGTCAAGATATAAGTATGGGTTAAACCAACCCTCTAAATACAGGTTGCCCGGAACAAGAGCCATTTCTATTATAATCATAGCGTGACTGAGCCTTGACGGTATGGTTGTGGTTACTGTCAGCCTAGTCACACTATGGGCATATTATGAACATCAACACAATGGGCATAATGTTATGGCTCACACTGACTTATGAATGCCTGAGTCTGGGTTGTTATGTTTAATTGTAAACATATTACATCTCATGTGTCGATTTGAAGTAGCCTGTGCTGTGTTTGGTAGATGCTTTTCTTTTTTTCCAGGGTAAGGACCGCCCAATACAGGAGTCATTCCTATTGTGATCATTGTGTGACTAGACCATAATAGTATGGTTGTAGTAGCTATTCTGCCTAGTCACACCATGGGCATAGTACGGGCATCCGACTTAGTATAGGCTTCATATCACATCTCATGTTTGAATTTATAGTACACAATGCAGTGTTTGGTAGATGAGTAAACGTTATTGTTCTTCTTCTTCAAAGCAGGAGGAACACCACCCAGAACAGGAAACATTCCTATTGCGATCGTCGTGCTTGGTGTAATGGTCTTTATAGTCTAGGGGTCTGCATACCTATGTCTGAATGTGTTTCTGGCATCGGTGTGAGGCAACAGGTGGTTCAAGAGAGGGGCCCACATCGTGCCCACTATCAACAGCCAGTTATTACTAAGGGCACAGCTGATGAATGGTGATTTAATGTACATGTGTGACAATAACAATAAAGATCTTTATTGTCTTGGGACATAGCCATTGTATCTATCGAAACACCATACTACGGGTATTGCATACATTGGGACATGACAGCCGTCTGTTATATCCATATCCGTGGTGTATGTGGAGACCCGTTTTAGGCCACCAGTTGCATCACGCCAGTGGGCTTAGTTCTGTCATGTATCATTGACACGTATAGGGTTATGTTCCCGCCGAGCATGGTCACGGTGCCATCCCCGTTGGACGTGAGGACAAATTGTATGTTGTAGTTGGCAGGTAGGTCCTGGTTCACTCTGAGGATGTGGAAGCCGTTAAATATGCACACGGGCCCCAAGGTGACGACCGGGGAGAGCAACGTGTTTCTCGACAGGCCATTCTCTAGAGCCATGATAACCAGCTTGTGTTCATTAGCCACATCAGACGTCTTCACAACGAGCATGTACGACACCAAGACCTGGTCCGTGGTGTAAATGGGGCCCATCGCAACTGTGCTATGCTCGCCCTCAAGCAGCACCGTGGTAAACATGTTATTGTCTATGGATAGTGTGTCATTGGTGAACGCGGGCGCAAACGTGTGCATGCGCCACTGACTGATCATGATGTTTTATATACCCCAAAGTCAATATGCCGTTTGCCCACCGATGTGGCCACTTCAGGCCTAAGGGCTCCCACAGCTAGGTTGCGTAGTGTGAGCATGTGCTGATACGCCTGCCCCATGCGCCCCTTGTACATGATGGACGGGGTTACATCCGACATCTGTGACACGCCCTGCCGCGGAGTGAAGTGGTAGATAAAGTTTACGACAAAGTCCTCGTTCACGTCTGACAAGGTCGACACCAGCCAGTCCAGGGGAGAGCGCCCGTTCACGGGGCTCACCATGTTCAAGTTGTACTTGCGGACCACTGCCTTGAGGAGCTCCATGTCCTGCAGACTCATGAGGGCCATAACAACGGCGCCACGCACACCCCCGGTCAATTCGACATCGCGTACCATAGTCAGGTAGCGTACCGCCGCTCTGTTACCCACGTCGGCCGCTAGCCAGATCAGGTCGACATCAATATCCATGCCATGCTCCTCCACCAAGGCCGTCAGCATGACCGCGTCGTCGGTTGCGACGGCTACACGGGCCAGCCTGTTGACATCATAGTCCATCAGCCTGATGAGATGTGAGGCCAGGGGCAACAGGTTCAGCGCCACCGCCAAGGCCACCGCGTCCAGACCTGTGGTCGGAGAAAAGCCCAGGTCGACTCTGTCCAGGGTCGACACCACATGCACCGCGACAGGGTGCCCCACATGCTCCTTAGCCATGAGGGCCTGGAAGGCCTGGCTGGTCATGGACAGAGTGTGCTCGGTGGCCGCCTGAAAGATGGGCATGGCCACAAATTCCTTGTCCTCGGCCGTTAGCACATTGTCAAACACATCTACCATAAATGTGTGGTCCGCGCGGTCGACGTGATTGACGTCCGAGCCGGCCCGCAGCAAGACCCGTGCCATCTCCACATCACGCACGGCCGAGAACAGTGGCGTTCTGCCGGTGCGGTCTTCAGCCGTCACGTCAGCGCCGGCGGCCAATAGGGCGTGCACGGCCTGAACATCACGCGCGCAGTGCAGAGCCGTTTCACCGCTGGTGTTGATGGCATTCACTCTGATGTCTGCGGTCCTGAGAAGATGTTCCAACACGTCCCAGGACTCTTCGGCAGCCGAGAGCAGGGGCAGGTGATGCCCGTGCACATGTCCAGTGTTGGGATCAGCACCCATGTCTAACAGAGCTGCCACTGCTGCGGTATTGCCCGTGTCCACAGCCACCTGCAGGGGCGTTACACCATCGGGCCCAAACTCGTTCACCAGGTCAGTGTACGAACTGTCAGGCACACCACCCTCTTCAATGAGGTCAAGCAGTGAGTCCATCCTTTTTCTAACATTTATCAGGCTTTCTATGTACTGTTTCTCATCGCGGTCTCAGTACAACAGGGCGCTATAATCCATTATACAGCCAACATAAAATGCTGGCCATAGATTTGGTGTGGAACGGCACACCACAGCAGGCCCACTTGCACGCTATGCAGACGTACGATGAGTTTGTCCTAGAGACGGCGCGGCGGAACAACACCCACCCCCGTTTTATGGTTATGGAGGGGGTCCGCAACATGCAGGAGCTGCTGGTCAACAGGGGGTCGATAACAGTATATGACGCCCTGCCGTATGCGTGGCGGGTTAACGGCTTCGAACCGCTGCCGGACTTTACGCGCATACAGGCCGAGGATACGCGTCTCCTGCTGAAGGAACTACTCGTTGTAACTAACCAGATGTGGTTAGGCATGCCCAACAGGTTCTATGCCATCACGGTGCCCCAGGGCCTGGTGACTAACGTTGATGACGTGTTAAGGAGGACGGCAGAGATCACGGGCAGGCTCCAGCGGTTGCTGGACATAGCGCCGTGGGTGCCCGTGCCCGAGGCCGTTACCACGGTGCGCTACGGGGACACGGAAGAGCTGCACGTGCAGATGGGTGTGGAGCTAGTAACCCAGCTCCAGGACAAGCGCGTAACCAGACTGTTGGACCTGGCCACAGCGAGCCAACACACCCCTCACCTGCAGTGTAAAGACTTTTTAAAATCTATGCCGGGCTTTAGGCCCAGTGAACAATGGATCACCACGGCGGCCGACAAGTATCCCCCCGACATGCTGGTCAACAAGTACAACCCGGAGCGCGAGGGCCTACGCGGGCTGGCCAACCCGTACAACAGCTATTACGAGGCGGCCATACAGTACGATGGCACCAGGCTTGTGTCTAGCATAGACATACCTAAAGAGAGTCAGAGGCACGTGGACAAGGATGAGTGCATATGGAGGGCGTACGGCTGTCTGAGCGCTTACATGTCGGTTGACATGGCCAGCCCTACTGACCTGATTGCGCGCATCCCGGTGGAGCTCGGACAGCCAGCAGAGGTTAGCACGTTTGTGGACTTTGTGCTCAACGACCGTGTAACCAGGGCTACTTTTGCCGTGGACGAGTCCAACGTGCCTCACAGGGCTAGGCCTATCATCTATATGCACCTAGTGGGCTCGAGTCGGGTCATGAGCCTGTCTCTTATCTCGGGCGACCGGGCCGTGCTCAAGTTCAGGGTGCAGGACAATGCGATCATGATGTTCCTCAGGGACTGTTTTGACATCATGTGGCAGCGCTATGAGAGTTACCGGCACGAGTGCCTGGCCTTCTACACGCTGTATGGGGACGGTACAGTGCAGTGGGGAGCCTTGTCCCAGGCCGCGACGACCGCGGCGCCTAGGCGCGCTACCGGCCGCATCGGATCACTGAGGAGTGCCGAGCCCGAAGTCTTTGTCAACACGTACAGCAGACACTGCGTGAACCTACCGCGTATCGTGGACGACCAGGAAGCCCAGAATATAGTCCAGGACAACACGCCCGCGCATGTTATGGAATGGCCCCTGTACGGCGAGACGACAAAGCGTAAGTACGCGTGCACGCACAATGCCAGGAACCCATTCCCGGGCGTTCACGAGAATAAGATCGAAGCCAACAAGGCCAGGTTCCCGTTCGTACCATGTTGCTACGCTGTAGACCAGATGAATAAGACGGGTGGTGGCTGGAAGCGGTACGCCCAGTCCCGCCCTCAGCCCGCAGCGGTGGCCGGGCCGCCCTTCACCACGGATGTGCCCGACAACGTCAAGAGGCTGCTGGGTGACGACGTCAAACTGGGTGAACACAGGGCCCCGCTGTTCCAGCTACTGAGCCTACCCCTGTCTGATGTGCGGCGGGTGCTGCTGGATGACAGACTGCGCGCTATGTGCTACCAGGAGTTCAGCGCCATATGCCCGGACGATTCGTACATGGAGGAGCCGGCACAATTCCTGCAGAGAACCATCGGCTACGAGGGTGTGTTTAAGGCCGAGGTGTTTTACAGGGTCGTCAAGTACCTCAAGAACACGTTGGTGTACGTGTTAGA
Organism: Syngnathus scovelli; assembly: GCF_024217435.2. Taxonomy (NCBI): domain Eukaryota; kingdom Metazoa; phylum Chordata; class Actinopteri; order Syngnathiformes; family Syngnathidae; genus Syngnathus; species Syngnathus scovelli. Next base: position 962,343 of record NW_026061342.1, on the reverse strand, counting down.
CAAAGGTGGGTTTGTCGTGCCGCCCAACAAACGTGGGCATCTCAAGTACATGCCCGAAAACGACCGCATCACGCTATTGTTTGCCCACGACAATGACACATACAGTTTGCTAGAGCGCACTTCAGAGATGGCAGCGTCCATCCATGCCATGTTCATGGACACGTGTAACGTGTTTGCAAACGGCAAGCGCGCCGCGCCTATGAAACGGCTTACGGGGGTGATAGGCCAAATTGTGGACCGGTACGGCAAGTGCAGGCACGTGAGGCTGGCGCAGGGGCGCGACCAGTATGTTAAGCCGTGTCCGCCATACGCCGTGTACATCGACGCCACTATGGCCACGGAGCACCGGGTGCGTACCTTTGATAACGAGCACCGTGAGACCCGCAAGCACCTCAACATCCTTAGGCACATGTACGCTAAAGCAGGTGCGCCGGCCGACCTCATGTCACAGTATACGCGGCGTGGCCCAGAAACCATGATTAGGAACGGTAGGTTCTACAGCCCGCACCTGGACACCTTTATAGCAAAACTCAGGGTGGAGGTGACAAACGGCACGTTTCGGGATCCCGGGCCCGAGCCGCACGTGTACGAACAGCCCAATGATTTTGTCGAGTCCACTGTGTTCTCCACACACACCTTCAAAGGGTCAGATTACGACCACAGCAAACTAGAAATACATAACAGCCTGGACAACACCACCCGGGACACCCCCCCTTCATGTTCATGTTGAGCGACAACACCATGTGCCTGGTGCAGAACTGTGGCACCAACATGGCCACGTGCGCCCGTGTGTGTGCAGAGTGGCGGGCAACACACCGCAACGTGGCCGCAACCGACAACCCCGCGGACACCGTGGCCATGCAGGCCCAGCCGGATTACATGTGGAGTAACAGACAGCTGCTGCAGATGGACACGCGCGGCGTGTTCCAGGGTACCTTCTCTACCGGGGTGGCTGTAGTCTCAGATATAGCGGGAAACCAATATCTGGCTCTCCTGGAGGTGTGATATGCCCCCTCCCCCAGTGAGATGTCGCGGAAGCCGCACTCGAGGGCACGGTACCGCACCAACACGATCGTATAGGCTATCACGGTCATTGGAACCTTTATCTCGCCGGGCGACCGGGGCCTTGTAGCTACCGTTAGTCAGCGCCGAGGCCGTGTATTTACAACATTGCTAGGAAAAAAATGGAGAAGGCCTTAGCAGACATAGTGGCGGGCCGCTTCGTACCGCAGCCCTGGATGGAGTCGCACGCCAATGAGCTCCTCAACGCTATAGTGGTGTCACCCTACGGCGAGGAGCAGCTACAGGACTGGTGCGTACGTTTCAACACCACACCGGACCTGGCGCTTGCCGAGATTGATGTGCCCCTGGATGTACCTGATCACTTAGTGGTGCAGGCCGTGCGCCTGGGCTGTCGTGCATCTAACCTGTTTGACATGATTAGGGAGCGTCTGGGCGCTTTCGACACGTGTATTTGCGAGAATAGCATAGACAGCGTTCAATGGTACTGTAGACGAGCAGGGATATAACATCCTGTGGCACCTGGCCACCAGGCAGATGCTGGCTACTCTTGAGACGGTGCATGGGGTAGACTGGTACGCTCTGGACCCAGACGACCTCACCCTTATGGATGCCACTCTGCTGGCCGACGGACGCCCTTCCACTGTTGTGCCTTTTTTCCTCAGGTATGTAGACATGTATGCGGTGGTGCCCGGCCTGGGCATCACCATGGTGGAGCAGGCGGCGCGCCGCTGGCCGGACCAAGCCCTGGTATACCTGGCGAGCACAGCCGTCGCCATGTCCGTAGATATGTTTGGCCACATGCTGGAGAGGAAAGACGTGCCGTTGGCCGTGGTTACATGGGTGGGACGGTTCAACCTTCTCAGAGATGTGTACAAGGATCTCTCACTGATGCACGTAATGGCCACACACTGGGACCCTACTTACACGACAATCTTTGATGCGGTCGACCTGCATACGCTCAACACGGTCAATAGCGGCCGGGGTACATACATGGTTAATGTGGTAGCCTCGGGCCAGGTGCCCGTCTTTGTGTTTAAGCGCTATGTGCCAAAGACGTACTGGGAGGTTGTGGATGCGCATGGCCAAAGTCTACTAGTGACACTCATGTACAACCTGATTCAGGCCAGCAGCCTCTATGAAATAGACACCATGACCAACCTGGTCAACGTACTGAATGTCATTTGCCGAGAAGCCTTCGACCTGGTGGAGCAAGAGGCCAGTGGGGTGTACGTGGTGGATGCCGTCACAGGCCTGTTGACGTTTTTGTCCTTCAGAGTCAACACACACGCCGTACCCATGCCTCCTGTGCACCCGGATCCCAACGAAGACGCTGTCGCGTTGGCCGCCCACTTTGAAGAGGTAGACATGCCCGGGGTGTCCACAATCCTGAGCAACTTGGAACAACAGCTTATTGGCAGAGTGGACCAGATCCCTCTTACCTTGCGCAGCCAGCACAGGCTAACATACCATGCCTTCCTGTCTTCAGTAGCACGATTGCAAAATGCAATGGTAGAATGCCTCAACACACTGGGTGCAGCTGGTGTCGCTATGGACTTTAAGTACCTACATAATGTGAGCCCCATACTGGCAGATACCTTCAGGGACACACTGGCAAAAGAGGTCACTCGGCAGCACAGGGCCCGGGTGTCTCGGTTTGCCATCAGATACCCCGAGTATAGGAGTAGACTGATGTTACGCAGTTGTCAGGCAGGGAACAAGGCGGAGGACTCGGATGCAGAGTCGTTTCTTTCTCTGATTTATTCCAGCACACACACTGATCAAAAGTACAACTCAAAACGCCTCTTGCGAGGGGAACACGTGGCAAAAAGTTCAAACAAAAGCGTCGCACTGGAGCGAGACAAAAAGGCTATGGGGATCAAGGCACTAACAAAAAGCATCGCTCTGTGGCGAGACAAAAAGGCTATGGGGATCAAGGCACTAACAAAAAGTGTCGCTCTGTGGCGAGACAAAAAGGAGGAATCTTACTGAGAGCTCGGACGTCAAAGAATCGCTGGTGGTCGGGACGAGGCAAGACACACTGGCACAAGACAAGGGGAAGACGCGGACTAAATACACACAAAAGGGCTGGGAGGCAGGTGCTGACAATTAGCGCCAATCACGCCGGTGCCACAATCGGGATCGGGGAAGACAAGACAACCAAACACCGAGGAAGGAAACACGAACTGAAACGGAAGGGATGACAAAATAAAACAGGAAGTAAAGTCACGACACCGACGAGACAGAAAATCGGAAAAATAAACGCAACCGCATGACAGCAGTGTCCTTAAAAAGGTTTAGACATAATGTGTTACAGCAACGTCATGTCACAATATATACCCAAATGCATGCAATGCCCAACTGATATCAACATATGGATGGATGCCGATGGGTGTTGAATAAATCTTTATTGTCATAGCCACATGTACATTACATTGCCATTAATCGGTTTATATGCAACAGGTGGCTGTCCTCCGGGACACGGTCCTGAGTTGCAAACGCCGTACAGTGTGCTCATCGTGAGACAGCTAAGAGTCTGAGAACAGGTCCTCTGTGTCCGTCTCGTACACCACTCCGCGTGGCATTGGCCCCCGTCTCCGGCGTCTCGAGGGCCGTCGGGCTTCCAGCCAGTCATCGCAGCACTGTGAACACGTGCACTCTTTTAAGGGCTTCCCGGTGTAATGGCACATGAGCGGGATGATAGCCACTGGCCCGGTGGGTCTCCTGACCCAGTAATCACTTGCTGTAGCCATGGCTACATATGCTGTCTCGCAGCCATACGCTTAGATTCAGATTTTTTTGCACACTTCAAAAACATGTACTCTCAGTTCGACATCACCGTTCTAACACCCCGGGTTGCAACCAAGGATGTGATAGAGGTTGGTGAAGACATCCATCTGAAGTATAGAGGATACAAAGACTGTAGCAAGATCGAGCTGGGCCGGTGTACAGCTGTCGACGCATATATGTTGGACTTTTCAATCTTTCTGCCCGAGGTAAAGCTGGCCGACAAGAGCAAGATCGGGCTGGTAGTCACGGCTACCCACCCAACGCCCCCGGCCGATGTAACGGTGCACAGGCCCGTTTACATCAATGGCAACAAGGTGTGGTTCAAGGGCACCCAGCCTATACGGCCAGGCAACTGCGACAGCACAAACATGCAGCTCGCATACAGGATCGACGAGGCCGTCAACGCCGGGCTTACCCTGGCTCCCTCCGCCTCCAGCTACGTAACCGTGATACACAGCAAACGGTACGACATGGACCACTATCTGCAGACCCACAGGCCTGTGGTAGTAGCGCCCTAAGCGTCGCCAGTCTACTTTGCCTCTATGATGGTGCGCAGCTGGTCCGCCGACACATGCGGTGTGCCGGCCACTAGATTCACATCAGAAACTGAGTCCGGATACAGTTTGAGGGGTGTGGCCCGCACAAACCTCCACCCCTCGGTGCACAGGGCGCACAGCGCCACGCCGCGCAGACCGGGCGTTACGCCCAGCAGGGGCCCTATTGTCCTAGTGCTGCCTGTGGCATACAGAGTGCCATTGGCACACAGCAGGTGCAGCAGGGGCTTGGGCTCCCACAGCATGACCGGTGCGGTGGTTCATGAGGGTATGAACACCACGCCACTGCATGTGTTCTGCTCGTTCGACCACATGCCGTGAAAGCTGGCCACCGTGTATATGGGTACGGCAGCGACCGATAGTTGGCATGCGCCGTTAAAGCACAGGGTCTGCAGCTTGAGCTGCAGCACCTTAGTGCGATCAAAATGAGACGCACGTCCATTGAGCCACATGTAGCTGTCGACTATGACACAGTCCGACACTTCGAATCTGTTGTCGTCTAGTAGTTCTCCAAAGAGCACCGTGGTGCCCTCAGCGCCGTTGGTAAGGCCAGTCACCACAAACGCACAGCCCACGTTGGTGTTGTGAATGTGCGCCACCTCTTTGCTGATAACCAGCGTGCAGGTGGCACCCCAACGCTTCATGGCTACATTGTAGGTGCTGAAGAGTGTGCCGACATTGTGGAGGCTCAAGCGCATGAGGGGTGCCTGAGCCATGAGTACCGGTGCGTTCCACGCGCATGTGTCCGACGGTAGCCAACCTGCGCCCAGCACCTTGGGTTGGACCGTAGGCCTGTGGCCAAAAGCAGCAAACACAGTCTCAACAGACTTTGCGTCAGTTATTCCAGGCGGATGCTGCAGACGAGCCATGGTTAGGGCACGCCACGGACACAGGTTGACGTTGCCCTTGAGGGCGTACCAGCACATGACAAAGCACAGTAGGTTCACATCACTGCAATACAATTTGACTTTGGTTTTGGGTATCATAGAGACGATAGCGCTTACAAACTCGGGTGTCACCTTGGTCTCTAGGACCAGGTCGGCCGTATTGCGGTCAGTCACTACGGTAAACTTTCCGAACATGGTGTCTGACGGGGCTTCCGTTCTTCGGACGCGGGCCGTTCAAATCTTTCTTTTGCAGAGTGCGAAAAAATGACCGACCAGGATTACCGTTCCGAGTTCGACATCTATGCACGTACCGCCGTTTTCCACGAGCAGCCCAGGACGGGCGCCGAGTCAGTAGCACACATGGCAGCCTTCCACGCAGCCTTCGATGAAATGGTGCTGGCGCTGCCCGATGAGAGTCTTATCAACAAAAACGAGGCCATCCGGGCCATAGACGCAGCCTTCACGCATGTCAGGTACAAGAATATGCTGTGCGCATTATGGGGCTATTACGTCACCAAGGGAGGGCGGTTCGACGCGGCCGCCCTCGGTGACATAGAGCTCCCGCCTGGCTACACGAAGCTGGATGTGCTTCGTTACGCTAGGGCCTTCATCGATTTAGACTGATGTCCAACCAGCCCATGATCTTCTCCAGGCTACGGCTGCGCATCACCACCTTAAGGGAAGCGGCCGTCACCAGCTTAAAGTGGCACTCACTTGTAAAGACAATCTTGTGCTGCGTGCCTGCGGCGCTCATCGTGGTCATCAGATATCCTCGGGTGTTGTAGTCGGACCGGTCCCAAAACACCACGCGTCCGGACGAGGGCCGCGTGGAGCTCCAGTAAACACCCAGGTGCGCTATCGTGTCTTGCACGGCCTCGAGCATGTCGCTGACGCGGTTCCTGGCGTACCTGCCATGACGCGCGCCACGGCGCAAGCGACGCTGTACGAGCCGGCGTCCGGCCGTGAGCTCGGTTACGGCCTGCACGGGATCCTGAAAGACTGTGCCGCCTCTGAAGCAATAGCGGTTTCCCACCACATGAATGTGCATACTGTACAGGGCGTCCCCATCGAGGGTGTGCACGCTAAATACACCCCCATCCATGTGGCCGCAATACTCTCCCACGAGCGCACTCTTTATGGGTCGCGACCTCAAGATGCCTAGGATCCTTTCCCGGTCGGCCAGTCCCCACCAGCGACGGCCCATCCTGTTCACAAGCATGTGCCACGTATCCATTAGAATGCAGTGATCGCCCACTGTGAGGACAGCCACCGTGGGATAGATCAGTGATTTGCCAGTCATGGCGACCAGGTACATAATGAGGGTGTGCAGGTTGGTGTGTTGAAAGTTGCCATCGGCCGTAGTAAAGGCCTGGGATGTGTACAGCACCCTGTACAGCACACCGCTATCCGATGCCACGTCTAGTATGTAGCCGTGATCCTGGCACATGAGGTCGTGCACCATGATACAGCCCTGGCCAACCCCACCAAAGACGGCCGGGGGATCCTTAGTGGGCACAGTAACATCAAGAAGCCCCTTATGTGTGACAACTAGGGACATGGGGGAAAAGGCGTAGCCTGGCCCCGATGGGCACGGTAGACACACGGACGACACGTCACACACCTCCAGGATGTCCTGCACGCAGTCCAGGGGTGTCCTGTGCATGTCTTTGTCGTTGCAGTAGTGGCCACCGGTGTATAGCACGGGGTGCTCCATCCAGTTACCGGAACTGTCGCCCACTGATACAGAGAACACAATGCCCCGGCCGGTGCAATGGGTGGATGGGGGGGACACCACCGCTCGGCCCACTTGGGAGTGCAGGCCGTATGGCCACTGGCCCCACCAATATCGCTCCATGCATTCTACAAACTGGCACCATGTGGCATTCAAACCCATCCAAGACATAACTGCTATGATGATCATGAAACTAGGGCAGAGTGGGCCATTCAAAAAGACAAATTTGTTTTTCCTGAAGGGACTTTACAGCATCCAAACACACAGCAACCATGGATAGCTGCGATTGCAAACAATGTAAGAAATACTCCGGGGTGTTGAACTGTGTGTGTACCACCTCAGAAGAGCACACCCGTTGTGCCACCCACAAGATCATGTGGAGCGAGGATTATGTAACCAAGCGCCTCATGGACCCATCTTCTAAACAACAGCCGACGGCTTGCGAAGAGCCTGTAGCGGAGCCACACAGGATGCGTCCCAGAAACCCACGAGAGCGGGTTAAACACAATTACAATGAGAGAGCGCGTCGCGACCGCATCAAGAGGTCTGTGACCGAGCTGGCCATGCTCGTGAAAAGATACGGCTATCACGTGCACAGGACGGACACAGAGACTGTCTTGAGTATGGCTATACAATGTATCGGTGAGATATTGAATGGGCGCAGTCAATAAAATATGTACACCGTTGTCTCTTACTGAAATACATTGTTTATCACGTGAGCCTATGGGGCCTGCACAGGATGGACACTGTTATGATATGGGTGAGGCTGGATGTGGTTACGATGTTTACACTGTGTGACATGGTGTATTGCTATTAAAATGGATGTCTTTAGCTGGCTAGAGTTGGCCAAATGCATGTACAATACACTATTGCACAAGGAGGTTGTCGGCCGTAGTTCCCGCGGGGAGGAGGAGTGCCATCGGGCTATAGAAGCCATCACAGGCAAAAGATTTGCAAAAAGCAGATGCATTAAAAACCCGGTAACGGGTCACTACTTGGAACTCGACTGCTACAACGGGGCGCTCAAACTGGCCGTAGAGTACAACGACCGACAGCACTACAGCCACGTGCGCCACTTCCACGGACCCGACAAGCACAAGTTTGTAGAGCAGAGGTACAGAGACGAGCTCAAGACGCGACTGTGTAAGGAGCAGGGCATAAAACTAATTGTAGTGCCCTACACGGTAGCAGTGGGTGACATAGAGAGCTACCTCAGGAGACATGTTTAAGGATTTCGTTGTAGACTTTATACTGGTGCACTGTTGCCAGATGGACAAGAGCTTTGCCCTGTCCATGTACAAATCCAATGCCCGGACATTCAAAAGCGCCTTCACCCACTCCAAGGTGGACCCGGTCTACAACTACGAGTGGTACGAGAAACTGGGCGACACCATCATCGCCAGCGTCATGACCCAGTACTACCTTGAGAGGTTCCCCAAGCTGGCACGTGAGCCACCTGTAACTATCGCGCGCACCGTGTCCCACCTAGCCATCACGTATCAATCCGGTACCACCATGAGCACTGTGGCGCACAAGATGGGCTTCCTCAAGTGGATCGTAACTCACACGGGCACGGGCCCGCTCACATATCAGGAGCAGCGTCGTTTGCTTGAAGACACGTTTGAGGCTGTGGTGGGTGCCATTTCGGTGGCCATGGACAGTGTTACGGGCATCAAGTGTTCAGGCCATATAGCCTGCTACCGATTTCTCAAGTATGCGTATGGCTTGGTGCCCATGAGACTGGACGGTCTCATTGACAACAAGAGCATGCTCAAGGAGCTGGTGGACATGCACCGTGACAAGCTGGGCCCCTTTGCCTTTACGTACAGCAACAACACCATGACCCTCACGGTGGGTACCAAGTACAGCCACTCAGAGGTTAACACAAAGGGCGTGTCCAAGAGGGACCTGGAGAAGATTGTGGCTGGCAAGGTGCTGACCCAGTTGGCCGAGGATGGCTTTGTGCACCGGTCTGTCAGGTCCTAGACGACCATGGTCCAGTCGTAAGGCATGCCCAGCTCCTTGCACATCTCCACTGCCCCACGGTCTAGGGGCAGCACCTCCCCATTAGAATACACACCGATCACTATAAGCCTATGAGCAAGCAGCGTCTTGTCTGGGTGCGGGTTTACCATGGTGCACAGACCCGTGGCTGGATCGTAAGTGACTCCGGGCATGCCAGGCACATTGGGTGCGATATCCTGGGCCTGCATCCTCACTGCGGGCCTCACGACCCGAGGCATCAGAGTGTTATTGAGAATGTGCAGTTTGGTCTGATTATGGTTGCCCTTAAGACGCTGCACCAGCGTGTCCTTATTGCCCGATACGGTGAGGTTGCGGGCCCTGCACATCTCCTTAAGTCTCACCACAGGTAGTTTGCCTAAGTCCTCCTCCATGTTACACACCCATGCAATCCCACATTCAACGCCCTCAATCAAAACCTGCGGTGTTACTATGGATGTTCATAATAACATCGTAAACCGGTTCGAAAAAATGGAGGTGGATATATGCGGCCACTTGTTCCCGTGGAACATTCTCAGCATAGCATACGAGACTGCCCGAGTGAGGCCCAGGGCCACAGTGCGCACCGCTCTGGATATCGCCCTGCGCAGCTCTTTTTACACGGCCAAGACCCAGGGTGAGTACATGCAGTACAGTGGCCGGGGGTCTTGCGAAAAGGTGGCGTACTGTCGGACAGTGCGCGCCCGCAAAGATCAGCTGGCCCTGGAACAACGCATTTACATCGTGGCCAAAACGTATCTGGCACAGCACAACCGCACCGGCGTGAGGGTGACATGTGCCCAGTACGGTGAGCTGCTGCGCAAAGCGGCGGCCAGGGTCGGTCAGTGTTCCAGATATGTCACAGACGCCCAGGCGCTTTCGTATTACGCCAGAGCCGCAACAGTCTTTGAACGCGATGAGCTGGCCCTGCCTGTTAGAAAAAAATGTATATATATGTTATCATGCGTTCTCTAATGAGTACTTATTCACAATATTAGTGTTCAGTATGCTTGCTGCTTTGCCTTGCTTATTCTTATCTTGTACAACAGAACAGAAGGATTACGGCTGGGTCAGGGGCGAGATGACGGTTGTGTCAAACAAGATGCTGCTGACAGCTCAGCGTCCACCAGAACAGATCGTGAAAACAACACGTCAAACAATGCGTCATGAACCTTCTGATCTTCCTTAAAGAACGTCACTTTCTCTTTTTATCTCTCGGAATATCGCTTAAACTGTTTTGCTGATATAGCCATATCTGCACGCAACACTTTGTGCGTTACTTTTTGTTTCTTTTCTTACGAGACGAAGCCACAATCTCTCCCCCCCCCCCCTTAAGGGCTAATCGTCTCACACTGTGGGTAGGGCATTCCAAATAAAAAGAGCGAGGAGTGTAAAACATATTTTAGTGTAGTCGGATTGCTGTAAGTCTGAATGCACTCCTCGTGAGAAAAGACTCAATATTCTGTGTTAGATAAATTGTATATATATGTTATCATATGTTCCCTAATGAGTACTTATTGATAAAGTTATTGCGCAGAATGCTTGCTGTTTCTTCTTGCAGACATCACCCAGTCCACAACAAGTCAAACGATGCTGTCTGGAGCTTCCTGACCTTCTACACATCTGGGAATCCAAGAAAGTTGTTGATGTCTGCACATGTCATTTTGTCTATGCACTCTTTTCACATGACTACTTTGTTTCCCATAACATTTTATCCTTGCACACTTTTCGTTTCTCATGGGATCCTGTCTGCGACTTCTAGTTTCACATAGAATCTCGTTTCTTCTCTCATGAGACAAAGCCCACGCTTTCCCCCCACCTATCAGGGGCTAGTCTCACATTGTAGGTAGGGCATTCCTGAATAAAAAGAGAGGAGTGTAAACAAGACCTTTAGTGTAGTTGGATTGATGTAAGTCTGAATGCACTCCTCGCGAGAAAAGACTCAACATTCTGCCTCACTGGTTTTGTCTGCTGATCCTTTTGCTGATTCTGAACCTAACAGATTTTTGGGGGCTCGTCCGGGATCTCAAAAGACCTATTTCGGGGTTCCGGCCGACTTTTCGACGCAGGACAAGTCCTTGGCCAAGGCATATAGATAGAGAAACCCTTTTCACGGGGCTGTCTCGATCAGTCGGTTGGACGCCGGAGTGGTTGACGAGATCATCCGAGGAGAAGGCCCAGCAGACTGTGAGTATGAATCTTGATTCTGTTGAAAGTAATGGAAGTGCAGTGACAAGAGGTCACTTAAAACCTTGACAATTCTAGACCCTATCAAGTGCAATTAGAAACAGTTAAATTCCGCTGGGATGATGGAGTCCCCTGACTGATGAGTCAGTTAAATTCCATGGGAGAGCGGACCCATCTGTTTTCTAAAGAAGTACAGGTAATTTGGAGCAGTTAAATTCCGCTGAGGTGTCGTGGGGCCTCCTAGTTAACCTTCCTAATGTGTTAGCTTTCTGCTGCCATCTGGGGTGTTTTTTTTTTTTTTTAACTCTTGTTTAGCTGGTTTGGCTTCTTTATCCATGAAAAGATAGGTTTTATATCTACTTTGAGAAACAGGCAAAAATAAGTTTTTTCTTACACAATAGGAAGGTTAAAGAGTTTAGATTTTGTAAAGATCCACGGGAGGGCGGACTCCCCTGCTTGCCTGTGAGACGATAAGGATGCGCATTGTGTGTGTGTGTGTGTATGGTTTGACTGAGAGTGATCTCATTTGAGCTCTCCTTTATGTAAACAGTGGTTTTGTGTAAAAGCAGAGGAAAGGAGACTTACCACTCATTGAATATTTTACCACTGTCCGGTGAATAAAGTTGGCTTTAGGACACTGTAGGTGCCATTCGAATTGCCAACTCCAAAATTTAGAGAAATAAACCATGGGAAAATCAAATAGGAAACAAAAGCCGCTACCCCGACATGAATTGAAATGCAAGGGGTCGGCACCGACAATATAAAATATCTTGACAAATGCATATTTTGGACAGAGGGGATTGCATTATGTGACGTGGCGGTGGCGAGGCTCTCCGCACTTCAGTTGCTCCCCCCACCCTTGTTATCAGCTGGGAAGATTGTCATGTCTATGTTGTGGGCCCGTGTGTTCGTTTCTGTGTATGTTTGTCTTTGTGTAGCAGTTCGTTATAAAGGATGGAATTGGAATTGCGTTAAATTGGTGCACGAAAGCGGTGTGCTAGACAATGGTTTATCAGATTTGCATTGTTAAATGTAAAAATTAGAAATGATAGAATAATTTGAGGGTTGTGGTCAGAAACTCGTCCAACGAGGAGAGTGCCCAGCCCTCATAAAAATGTGAGAGTAGGAGAGAACATACATTGTAGTATTGGATAAAATTAAATTATTGATTCGTTATGACATAAGACTATACAAGGACACATGTAAGGACAAGTCAAAGATTTGGATCACTTAGAGTGAAAAACAACATTGCAAGGGGGGCACTTTTTATCAAAAGAACACCAAGTATTAAGTAGTGGGCATTCGTGATTGGGATTGAATTAAGGATAAAATTAGGTCAATGATTAGAAATCAATGGTGCTCTACACAAAAAGGCTTAAATTTTAATGGGGAAATATTTGGAGTACTGACCCCCTCTCTGCACGTTGTTGGTCTACATAGGTCATGGGCCTAGTTTATTTGGTTTTGATTGTGGTTTGGGTTTATTTTGTTTATTGTTAAGGTGTTCCTTGTTATTCTCTTATCCCCTGCATTGCAAATGTCTTCTTGATGCAGATAGGTTAACAGGCTGGGACTTTAGTGAGGAGATAATTTGTCGATTGATGGGGGTTAGTAATTGTCCAAATTCTAGTCACATGTTTTGAGGGACCACAGCAACAACATTATATTTAATTTCCAGGCCATTATTTAGTATGATATGACGGTGTCTAGCTAAGTAGACTGTTCTATCAAAAAATGTGAGAGTGAAGGAGGAGGTTTGATTTGTAATCTGACATTTGGGTCCCATTTTGAAGAGCATAGATTGTTTTTGTTTGTTTATTTTTTAAGATATGTTTAACAGTTTATCTCGGTGCAGTAAGGATATAGAAATTTTGCAAGACTTAAAATTAAAAATTAAAAAGCAAAATTACATTCTCATTTTCCCAGATGTGAGGGAAATTGAAAGATAAGGAAGACGAAGAAAAGATAAAAAAGAACTTGCTGTTGCACAGACAGGAAGATGATGACACAGTGTCAGCGCGAGCTCGCTTAAGAACCGCAGCTGAGAATGTGATGAGTGAAGATGAGAAAAATGATCAAATTACAAAGACAGATGTTGTGGCACGGCAAAGCGAACCATCCTTTCCGTCTTTGTACCCCAAATTAAACAACTCATTGCTTCCTATAATTTGAGAGGTGATGAAGTACAACAGGTTTTCATGGCATCCTTAACCAAACATTGGGCAAGCGTTAAAGGCACCTGGAGTCCTTTTGATCTCCAGGGCCGTCCATTGGAATATAACGGGGTGCCATTACAAATACAAATTGACCAACTATTGCAGGATAAAAATAAAATTTCAACGTAGAGCAAGTTACACAGACATTGGCCGGACTAAACAAAAACAAGATAAGTTGTTTGAAGACTTTAGACACAGACCAGAAAGAGTGTTCAACTGATGTCTATGATCAACAACTCAAAAATGCTCTACATGCAAATTTGCGACCAGTATTATGTCGACAACGAATAAATTCGACAATTTTTTTCCCTATAAAATGGTGCCGTTTGGGTTTGAAGTACATAGTCGTTTCAAAGGAGGAAAAGCATGATTTAAGATACGCGATTGATCAATGAGAAGGCTATCCCTTGTGCCAGGGGTGTCAAACTCATTTGTTCGCGGGCCGCGGTTTAGTCATGGCTTCTTTTGGAGGCCCGGTATGACTGTCATACCCGAGTAGATGTGTGAGCGCCTCATATTGTGCGAGCTGCAGAACAAGCTGACGAGTACCTCGCTTTCAAATCAGACAAGTAAAAACGGGTCTAATATTTGAAATGTAACATATTACTAAAAGTGAAGATAATTTGCAATTCGAGTAATGGCACATGAATATGAAGCACAATTTGACACCTGTGCTTTATACGAAAGTAAAGTTGGATTGGAATTTGATGAAACGGATATTGAGATCCACATATTCCATTAGAGTTTAAATTGCTTGCAATGCAATTGCGAATTAGTTAACACCTGTGTGGTTGATTGAGTGAGTGAGTGAGTGAGTGAGTGAGTGAGTGAGTGAGTGAGTGAGTGAGTGAGTGAGTGAGTGAGTGAGTGAGTGAGTGAGTGAGTGAGTGAGTGAGTGAGTGAGTGACTTTTCTGTCGCCTGCACGTCATCTTTCCTGCATGGCTACGTTGCTGTCTCAGCCGCACCTGACCGTTGAAAGATGCGAGACACTCAATCCTCCCACTCTCATTCCCCTTCCTGACGACGGCGAATTCCATGATTGTGTCGATGCTGCCCAACAAATTGCAAAGGCTCGGCCTGATTTGGAAGATACGCCTCTGCCAGATGGTCATGTGGTTTTTGTTGATGGGTCTTCTAAGAAAAATGAATCTGGTGTGACCAGATGTCGTGTAACATGGGGGTAGAGATGGTCCAAATGGTAGAATATGGATTGTTCACAGGAATAAATTGGCAGAGCTGAAATTCCAAATTTGTCCAAAAGATGGCGCCAGACCAAAACGGGAGACCAATAGAGGGGCCGGAATAAGCTAAACCGGTTAAAATGGATATAAAAAAGGAACACGGTGTCAGAGTGTGAGTCACGCATGGAAGCACAAATGTGATTTTTATTTTTATTTCTTTGCTTGGCTAAAAATGTATTCTGTAACCGCTTTAAGCAATATTATTTGTCAATTCGATCAAGAGACCCGTCACTGAGAATAGTGGCGTGACATAAATTGTTTGGAGAAGCACAAATGTGATGTTTATTTTTATTTCTTTGCTTGGCTAAAAATGTATTCTGTAACCGCTTTAAGCAATATTATTTGTCAATTCGATCAAGAGACCCGTCACTGAGAATAGTGGCGTGACATAAATTGTTTGGAGAAGCACAAATGTGATTTTTATTTTTATTTCTTTGCTTGGCTAAAAATGTATTCTGTAACCGCTTTAAGCAATATTATTTGTCAATTCGATCAAGAAACCCGTCACTATGAGAATAGTGGCGTGACATAAATTGTTTAAGAAAGTAGGTCAAGGGTGAAAAGGGGAAGTGAAAGGTTTTACCCCTAGCTGTGCATTTGGTGGAAAGTACTGCGTGGTCAGGGCGGAAACAGCGGCTGAAGGCCACAGATAACAAAGCGTGGGGAGGCTGGCCAGTTCCCTCTATGGGCGTGGGAAAACTGGCCAGTTCCCTCTATAGGCGTGAGAAAGCTGGCCAGTCCCTTCTATAGGCGTGGGAAAACTGGGCAGTCTTACCCTATAGGGAAAGTACCGGAGAAAAGAAAGGGGAGGGGGGGGGGGGGACGGAGAGGTCTATAAAAGGTCCTGCAGGAGCAGCTTCAGGGCTTTTCCCCCCAAAAGAGCTCTCATACGTGAAGAGGCCCGGAGGAGTTTCAAGATTTTTTCCAAAGTCCCAAAGATCTTTGTGTGAGACGCAGGATCACTGGACTGAAATTAACTTGGATTTACTCCTAAAAATTGGACTGGACAACTTTAAACGAGAAATTGGTGAGGATGACCGTTTTTATGTATTTTAGCGAGAGGGGCGAATAGTCATCGGGCCGCCGGCTTCCTCGTGGCCAGCCTGTTTCTCTAATTTGGATTTTAGAAGCAAGATCGAACTGATCACTCGACTTTGCTTCCACCAAAAATAGCACGCAACTGGTATTTACCTCTTCCCTTTTGTTAGGTTCAAAGTGCTAACTGAATATCTGAATAAGAGAAAAGGGTCAGCAGACAAAAAACAAGTGAGGCAGAATATTGAGTCTTTTCTCGCGAGGAGTGCAATCAGACTTACAGCAATCCGACTACACTAAAAATCTGTTTTACACTCCTCGCTCTTTTTATTTGGAATGCCCTACCCACAGTGTGAGACGATTAGCCCTTAAGGGGGGGGAAAGAGATTGTGGCTTCGTCTCGTAAGAAACAAAAAGTAACGCACAAAGTGTTGCGTGCAGATATGGCTATATCAGCAAAACAGTTTAAGCGATATTCTGAGAGATAAAAAGAGAAAGTGACGTTCTTTAAGGAAGATCAGAAGGTTCGTGACGCATTGTTTGACGTGTTGTTTTCACGATCTGTTCTGGTGGACGCTGAGCTGTCAGCAGCATCTTGTTTGACACAACCGTCATCTCGCCCCTGACCCAGCCGTAATCCTTCTGTTCTGTTGTACAAGATAAGAATAAGCAAGGCAAAGCAGCAAGCATACTGAACAGTAATATTGTGAATAAGTACTCATTAGAGAACGCATGATAACATATATATACAATTTTTCTAACAATTCCCCCCTGTTTATCATAAGTTCTCGGGGACTAACTTATCACCCATATGGCCACTTCAAAAGATTTTCAGCCAAGGGATCACATTTCGCAAGAACTAACTTACACTTGGGAGGAAATTGAGTCTTAATCGTCAAAGCCAGAGTCACGAAACAAATCGGACAGGTTTACCACAATGGATTCGCTGACAGAGTCGTCACTAGAGAAAGAACTCCCGTCGATCGAAAGGTCATCCCTTTGGAGTAACGGAAAAGTCTCAGCTGGTGGAGAGATAGCAGTTGTAATTAGCTTAATAATTAAGGATCGGAGACAAGGAATGCAGCAACATCCACACATGGTTAAAATGGCAGAGAAAACGGCAATGGAGACCAGGACCGAGGAAACCAGGGTGCGGTACTTTCCGAACACGTTCAACCAGTCGGTCCAAACCTCCGTGTTCACCCCACTGTGTTCCTTCATCCTCCCATTCAAGGTCCTCAGACCCTCAAGGGCCCGGGACAGGCTTCCGTCGGCTGCAGTATTATTTGGAATAAATGTGCAACATTGCTCACCAAACATGGCGCAGACACCGCCCTCTTTTGAGAGTAGCATGTCAAGGGCCATTCGATTCTGGAAAGCCATGAGGGAAGTAGCGGCCAGTTGGGAGTGGACCGCCTTGAAACCCGCCTCGGTCCAGTTTCCAAGCCTCTGCACGTTGTAGTGGATGTAGTTAATCCTGTCAACATTTTTGTTAAGAGTACACCACCAACACAGGGCGGATTCAAAACCAGCTGCTATCTGATTCACCAGCTTATACTCATCCGGTACTCCTCTAGGAACACCAATGGCATCTATGTAAGTTGGATTAGCTGCGCCCTGCCATTCGGCGTTTCGCTTCGTTCTCGGCCAGTATTTGGGCACTACGGACTTAGGAAAAGATGTTAGAACATAAGAGGACATTGGTATCAAATGAACAGGAAACAATAGGGTTACCAAAGCGCAAATTCCAGAGCTGTTTAAAGGTAACCTATCATAAAGTTTGTTACTATTACACCAAAACCAAATATCACTACGAGCAATGGGCAAAAAAGGGGCAGTAACATTGGTCATGGACTCACACCATGGAGTAGGTAGGGCGCCGAGCTTCTCACCAGTACCAGGTAATCTAATGCATGTAAAATTACCCTTAGCTACATCGGACGAAAAAAGGGGTTTATATTTTGTCATAGAGGCAACAGGGTAAACCTTATCCCATTTAAAACAATCATGAGTGGGTGAAATGGATGAGTTTAACATTAAAACAACAGCACACTTAGGAACTATATTTGCAGGTATGATTTTCAAAAGAGGTCTTGGACCCATACATGCAATGCAACTGGTGTTAGCCATTTTTGCGGCTTGCTCAGCCATAAGAAGCCAGTTGTTGGTTTGACCGCTTATTCCTGTGGAGGCTACAAAATAGCTGTCTATATCAGTGAGGGGCATACTTGTGATTTTTGCTCCTGCTGACAAGGTGTAATTATTTGTAACGGGACGGTCTACGATCGACATTGTTTTGTTAATGCAAATAGCAATAGGAAAGTGGGGATCAATTCCAGAGGACCAAGCCCACATTTGAAAACCCCAACAAGAAGTGTTAAACAAAGTGGCATTTGGAGGACGAATTTGACCATCAGGGAGTGTAAGAGTCAAAAGGAGGCTTGTGCCCTGATTTTTCAAAGTTACTCGTTTAGCAAAGAACACAGCCTCTTCACTGGAACCAGAGGGCCAAAAATCTTGCGTTTGTGTGGTGACAAGGGTGCCCCAGTCGGTGCTAACTGGGTGACCAGTTAAATACCACCAATATCCGAGCCATTTATCCCCAGTAGTGGGGTGACCATTTCGAAAACCTTTCAAACTTTTCATTGGTAAAATAATAGAAGAAGATGTATTAGGAGCCACAGTAAACATTAATGAGTTATTGTAAGTCCAAGACAAAAGCCATGGTACGCAAGTTGGAACGCGGACGGTTTCTGGTGTACAAACAACATGATCGAAAGGGGATTTTGTGTTGCGCTTATGTCTAGCAATTTTTCCCCATGAGCCATATTGATTAGAATCAGTGTTGGTAGTTGCCTGAGAGAAGAATGTTCGAGGCTCATGGTACTCTATCCATACGAATAAAATAACCCCCGAAAAAAATATAATGGTAACACAAATCAGCAAAAGCAACCAAAAGCGCATGGTAGACTTTGCGCAGGCTACAGCCCGATTAAAGCACTCACCAAATGACTCTCTAATGCTCATGTTTTTGGATCTCCTCAGAGTCAACACCCTGAGCTTCGGGTTGGTGTCTTGGAAATTGGCTTCTGCTAGCTTTCGTGTCAACCCTGGATCTTGGCACCAGGATCAGGCACTATTACCAGACTTTGCTCACCTTCCGTACTTAGGTTGGGTCTGCGGAGATCACCTTTTTACAATGAGATAAATGAATCCATGTGTTGCGTTCGGCTATTTTCAAAGCATTAGGTGTCGTGAGTAGTACCAAAAAGGGACCTTCCCACTTGGGTGAATGCCAATTCTTCCTCTTGATACTCTTGATCAAAACCCAGTCTCCCGGTACCACTTTGGGGTCTTCCTGCGGAGAAATGGGTTCATCATCAGTGTTATTGGTTGGATTCTTTTGACGTTCCAACATTTTTCTCATGTAATCAGCTAATGTGGCTTCCTCGGGGATCTCCCATGTGTTCTTGAACTGAGGAAGCCTGTAAGGTCTTCCAAACATAGTTTCATAGGGAGTTAGCCCTGTTGTACTTGTAATATTTATGTACATTTTGACCAGGTCTAAGCACTGAGTCCATGGTCGTTTGGTTTCCTCCATACATTTCTTTAATCTGTTTTTTATAGTCGCGTTAGATCTCTCAACAAGGCCAGCTGATTGTGGATGATAAGAACAATGGTTCTTTAAATTTATGTGGAACATTCTCCCAATGTTATGCACTACTTGATTTACAAAGTGTGGACCATTGTCGCTGTAAATTTTTTCTGGAATACCGTACCTTGGAATGATGTCTTTGCATAAGGCTTTTGCCACTGTGAGTGCATCAGCATGTTTGGTAGGAAATGTTTCTACCCATTTAGAAAATGCGTCTATTATGACCAAACAATATTCTTTCCCTTCACATTTATGTAATTGAATATAATCCATATGTATTGTCTGAAACCGATACAATGGAGTCGGGTATTTCCCTCTCTGAGGTCTTAAATTGCCTTGTGGGTTGTGTTTAGCACAGATCAGACAGGCTCTGCAAAATTGTTGTGAGAAAGCTGCAAAGCCGTATGTTGTATAAATAGCTTCAACTTGTTTCACCATACCCCCCGTCGAGACATGGGTGACCCCATGACTCGAAATAGCAGCCCATTTGAACAAGTTACGAGGCAAGATAGGTTTGCCCAAAGGTCACACAAAAAGACCATCAGTGTTTTTAGTTGCACCCCGTTTTTCCCAAGAGAGTCGTTCCTGGGAGGGGCTCTGAGACTGCATGTCAAGCAACACATCAGGGGAGATGTGTGACATCGAATCATGATCAGTGAGAGACAAGAGGACATGGAGCAGGCCTTCTGCAGCGGCCTTAGCGGATTTGTCAGCAAAAGCATTACCAAGAGAAACAGGATCAGATCTTGCAGTGTGAGCAGCACATTTGCAAACAGCCACCTTTAAAGGTAGCTGGACAGCGTCCAAAAGTTGAGTTAGTAATGTGGAATGGGTGACGGGCTTCCCTGTAGAAGTTATCATGCCACGGTTGCTCCACTGCTGAGCAAAAACGTGCACTGTAGCAAAAGCATACTGACTATCAGTCCAGATAGTGACGGACTTGTTTGCAAACAATTTGCAGGCCCCAGTCAAAGCAATGAGCTCAGCGGCCTGTGCTGACATATAGGATGGCAGTTTAGCAGCCTCCAAGACTTCGTCAGCAGTAACAATGGCATACCCAGTAAGGGTCACTCCAGATTCATTTTTCTTAGAAGACCCATCAACAAAAACCACATCACCATCTGGCAGAGGCGTATCTTTCAAGTCAGGCCGAGCCTTTGCAATCTGTTGGGCAGCATCGACACAATCATGGAATTCACCGTCGTCAGGAAGGGGAATGAGAGTGGCAGGATTGAGTGTCGTGCATCTTTCAACGGTCAGGTGCGGCTGAGACAGTAACGTAGCCATGCAAGAAAGATGACGTGCAGGCGACAGAAAAGTCATATTAGTCTGTAGCAGAAGGGCCGAGACAGCATGAGGAACTTTCAGTGTTAAAGGATGAAACAACACAACACCAGCACTGCTCTCCACAGCCATGGAGGCCGCCACCACGGCCCTCACGCATGGTGGGAGAGCACATGCAACACTGTCCAGTTTAGAGGAATAAAAAGCAATAGGTCGCAACTTTGAGCCATGTGATTGGAGTAAAACAGAGGTCATGTAATGACCTTTGCAGTCAACAGTTTGGACAAATGCCTTATCATAGTTGGGTAAGGCTAGAGTGGAGCTGGATACCAAAGTCTGTTTGATCAACACAAAAGCCTCCTCAGCTTCAGGAGTCCATTTTAAGTGAGTGGACATTGAGATGTTTTCCACATACATCAATTTGGACAGAGGAGCAACAATTTGGGCATAATCAAGTATCCAGCTTCTACAATAACCTGTGAGACCCAAAAAAGACATCATTTGTTTCTTTGTGAGTGGCTTAGGAGCTTGCAAAATAGAGGCCTTTCTGCTCTCAACTATAGATCGACCTTGGGAACTTAGATTGTGGCCTAAATACTTAATTTCAGTGGACCACAGTTGAAGCTTGTCCTTGCTGACCTTGTGGCCTTCACTTGCCAAGTGATGCAGCACTGCAAGTGTGTCTTTCTGGCAAGAGGCAAAATCAGGAGATGCTATTAAAATGTCATCAACATAGAGCAAGATTTGACTTCCCATTGGCGGGACAAATTTAGCCATGCTGGCTGCCATCACCTGCGAGTAAATTGTCGGGCTTTCACAGTACCCTTGTGGTAACCTTGTAAAGGTGTACCTTGAGCCAGCATATGTAAATGCAAACCAAAACTGACTCTCTTCTGCAATAGGGACAGAGAAAAAAGCATTGCTAATGTCAATCACTGTAAAGATTTTCGCATCAGGTATCAATGAATTCAACAAGGTATGCGGGTCAGGGACACAAGGTGCTCTCTGAATAACAGCATTGTTTACAGCTTGCAAGTCCTGCACCATTCTCCACCCCACAGAAGGGGGCGCCTTCTTTACAGGGAAAATTGGAGTATTGCAAGGAGAATCAGGGCAAGGAACAATGACACCTGCTTTTAGCAAATCAGAAATAACAGGTGCAATACCCTGTAAAGCATCAGGTTTTAAAGGATACTGCCTCACACAAGGGCGGTATTCAGTTCGAGGTCTTATGACAACAGGAAGCGCACCTTTCACTAAACCAACGTCAGAAGGACCCGTAGACCAAAGATGACTTGGGACCTCAGCGAGGATGTGCTCGTCATCAGACGTCAACACATAATCTCAAAATGAGGGTGTTTGCTCAACACCAGGATCAGCGTGAATTCCACTAATGAATGACAAGTCTTGAGTCATATTTTGTTTGAAGAGCTTGGTGGAAGGACTATAAAAGGAGTCAGGATTAACCTGAGTCCAGTCAGAAGCTGCCAAGGCCTCACCAGCCATAAATCCTAAACTTTGCCACGTTGCGGTGTGAGGCCTGTAGAGAGAGATGTGGAGCGGAGTGGGAGACACGTGTAACTTCTGCACAGCAGGGGGAGCCGTTTGTATGACTACACAAGCACGGCTCTCAGCATCATGCAGAAGGAAAGATGTCGTCAAGGTGGCAGGTGTAGCAGCCTCAAGCATGTTCTCGTAGTTGTGATCAGGACCAGGCGTGTCTTTATGCCACATAGTTATGTGTAGTTCATTGGCTTCCATTGCCTGTTCAGGGCAGCGCAAAAGGGTGGCCACATGGGCCAAAAGAGGGGAACCAAATTCCATCACTTCTGCATCAGCCAAATCCAATGAATAAAAGTAGTAGCAGTGAAATTGACCAAAAATCTGTAACTGGTGTCGCCTTTTGACAACAATTTGATCGTTAAGAGACACAAGGGAAAGCCCAAGGGCAGTGAGAGCATCTCTACCTAGCAAATTAATAGGGCAACCGGGCATCAGCAAAATGGGAATGCAACAACTTCCCCCTTCTGGGTCCCGTATCCAAACTGGTCGAGACTGGGGAACTGGGGTTGCCAGCCCATTTGCTGCTCTCACCCAAAAGGTTTTACCGCTTTTTTGCACATCTGGAGGTATGTCACGACATGTGGTCACACATGCCCCTGAGTCACACAAAAAAGTTATTGGAGTCCCGTTTACCATTAGAGTTATCACTGGCTTCTCAATATTGTTCATCAACAAATCTTGAATGTTCAAATCTACATCAACAGGGGGGAATTGTTGGCCAGGCAGTTGTTTCAACTGTAGTTTGACTGTCGGCTAGTCATAAGGGAGGTTTACTCTCGCCCTTGCCTGGGCAGTTTCTTGCTATATGGCCTTTTTTCCCACATGACCAGCAAATAGGAGGTTCAGCATTGTATCGTTTTGACTGACCTGAGGCGGGCTGGTCATTTGTTTTATAATTGGGAGAATCACGACTATACCCGCCGCTACCTTTGCCACGAAATTTGTTACGACCACGCCCCCCTAGGCGTGGTTCGAAGGTCTTATTTTGATAGAACATTTCAGACTGCTCTCCATTGACCAAAAAAATGGTGCCTGTTTTCCCTTTCTCTTTTGCTCTTTTTGAATTGACAACTTTTTCGGCGTGTATAGCATGATCAATGAACTGTGGCAAGGTAGATGTCGGGAAAGTGATCATATGTTTAGTGATCCAGTTTTGGATTGCTGGTCGCGAATTTGCATGTAGAGCATTTTTGAGTTGTTGGTCATAAACATCAGTTCCATGCTCCAAGCCACTATTGGCTTTGAACACTTTTTCTAGTCTGTGTCTAAAGTCTTCAAACAACTCATCTTCTTTTTGTTTGGTTCGGCCAATGTCTGTGTAATTTGCTCTACGTTCGAATTTTATTTTTATCCTGCCCAATAGTTGGTCAATTTCTGTTTGTAATGGCACCCCGTTACATTCCAATGGACGGCCCCGGGAATCAAAGGGATTCCAGGTGCCTTTAACGCTTGCCCAATGTTTGGTTAAAGATGCCATGAAAGCCTGTTGTACTTCATCGCCTCTCAAATTATAGGAAGCAATGAGTTGTTTCATGTCGATACAGTATTGATCAACATCTTCAGTGGGCATTGCTATGCCCTCAATTGCTGATTTTATATCAGCTTGGGTCCATGTTCTGTATACTAAAATGGTGGGTCCTCCGTCATCATGAGGATTGGCCACTTCAATCATCGGGTATGCGTCAGCCGAGGGACCCAACTTAGCACGGCTCCGCGTCAACATACCACGAGTAGAATCACTATACTCAGGAGGATGATCTGTGTTTGGTAATTTGGGGTACAGAGACGGAAAAATTGGTTCGCTTTGGCGTGCTGCAATCTCCGTCTTTATAATTTGATCATTTTTCTCATCCTCATTCATCGCATTGTCAGCCTCGGCCTTCAAGCGAGCCCGCCCTGACACTGTCTCATCATCTTCCTGCCTGTGCAACAGCAAGTTCTTTTTTATCTTTTCTTCGTCTTCCTTATCTTTCAATTTTCCTCTCATCTGCCCACATTTTCTCTTCTCAGCTTCCAATTCCCATTGTACTATTAGATAATATCCGTCTTTATTTTTCTTTACGCCACATTTAGCATCAATTGATTGCTTTAGGTTATTCAATGAATTTGTTTTCAGCTGACCATCAAATTTGTAATCGGTTATCCATTTGTCAAGATATTTTACATTTTCGGGGTCGACCTCTTCCATCAATTTCCAATCTTTGCATTTTAATTCATGTCTGGGTAGCGGCTTTTGTTTGCTATTTGATTTTCCCATGGTTTATTTTCTAAATTTCGGAGTTGGCAATTCGAATGGCACCTACAGTGTCCTAAAGCCAACTTTATTCACAGGACAGTGGTTAAATGTTCGATGTGTGGCGAGTCTCTTTTCACCTTCCCGGAGGAAGCAGAGAGTCCTTGCTTTCATCCACACAAAGCCACTGTTTGCAACCCTGTGTTGTTTACATAGAGGAGAGCTCAAATGAGGTCACTCTCAGTCAAACCATACACACACACACACACAATGCGCACTTTTATCGTCTCACAGGCAAGCAGGGGAGTCCACCCTCCCGTGGATTTTAACAAACTCTTTAACCTTCCTATTGTGTAAGAAAACTTTTTCTTGAAGTAGATATAAAACCTATCTTTTCATGGATAAGGGAGCCAAACCAGCTAAACAAGAGTTAAGAAAAACACCACAGATGGCAGCAGAAAGCTAACACATTAGGAAGGTTAAGTTAGGAGGCCCCACGACACCTCAGTGGAATTTAACTGCTCCAAATTACCTGTACTTTTTAGAAAACAGAGGAGTCCGCCCTCCCGTGGAATTTAACTGACTTTTACGTCAGGGGACTCCACCATCCCCTGCAGAATTTAACTGTTTCTAATTGCACTTGATAGGGTCTAGAATTGTCAAGGTTTTAAGTGACCTCTTGTCACTGCACTTTCATTACTTTTAACAGAATCAAGATCCGTACTCACAGTCTGCTGGGCCTTCTCCTCGGATGATCTCGTCAACCACTCCGGCGTCCAGCCGACTGATCGAGTCAGCCCCGTGAAAAGGGTTTCCTCTATATGCCTTGGCCAAGGACTTGTCCTGGGTCGAAAAGTCAGCTGGAATCCCGAAATAGGTCTATTGAGATCCCGGACGAGCCCCCAAAAATCTGTTAGGTTCAAAGTGCTAACTGAATATCTGAATAAGAGAAAAGGGTCAGCAGACAAAAAACAAGTGAGGCAGAATATTGAGTCTTTTCTCGCGAGGAGTGCAATCAGATTTACAGCAATCCGACTACACTAAAAATCTGTTTTACACTCCTCGCTCTTTTTATTTGGAATGCCCTACCCACAGTGTGAGACGATTAGCCCTTAAGGGGGGGGGAAAGAGATTGTGGCTTCGTCTCGTAAGAAACAAAAAGTAACGCACAAAGTGTTGCGTGCAGATATGGCTATATCAGCAAAACAGTTTAAGCGATATTCTGAGAGATAAAAAGAGAAAGTGACGTTCTTTAAGGAAGATCAGAAGGTTCGTGACGCATTGTTTGACGTGTTGTTTTCACGATCTGTTCTGGTGGACGCTGAGCTGTCAGCAGCATCTTGTTTGACACAACCGTCATCTCGCCCCTGACCCAGCCGTAATCCTTCTGTTCTGTTGTACAAGATAAGAATAAGCAAGGCAAAGCAGCAAGCATACTGAACAGTAATATTGTGAATAAGTACTCATTAGAGAACGCATGATAACATATATATACAATTTTTCTAACACCTTTTTTATGAACTGTGTTTTGCAATCAAATTGTTCTGGGATTGAATGATTTTATTAACACGGGTATCAGTGAGTGAAGTTGTTCAGTTTCTGGAGTAATTGAGATTTGTAATTCTATTCCATGTTTCTTCAATAAATGTGTTTTGTATATTACTTACTTCGTTGTGCGCGGATTTGTACTGAATATGCAACCGAAGGCTCAGGCCCGCTTCCCCTTTTAGACGGGCCGCGTAAAAAGGAACTCCGAACAAGTTAGAGACTTAAATAACTTCCGTAGTTATTTGAGCCACGAGTGAATTTCGATCCGTTCGAAAGTTGTTTCATTTGAATAAATTAAAGGAAGTGTTTAAATCAGATTATTGGTTTGTGTAGAACGGAAAGTTATTTAACTATTTGAAAGGCTCAGGCCCGCTTCCCCTTTTTGACGGGTCGCGGAAAAAGTAACTCCGAGGAAGTTGGAGAATTAAATAACTTTCGTAAATATTTAAAGGAGGAGTGGATTTCGTTAAAAGTGAATTGTTGGAAATGTACTTCTTCTAAATAAAATAACGACGACGGTTAAAATAAATCATTGGAGTTGGAGGAGAATAAAAGTATTTCGATTGTCCGTCGGGCGCGGCCCAGTTCCTAAAATTGTCGGGCCGCGTCAAAAGTTGAACGGGACACAATCAAAAAATAGACTTGCCTTCCAAATTAATTATTGGGCAAATCTAAACAGAGCACGACATTTTTATCCGGTTTAGAATAAGTTTTTTTTTTTTTTTTAAAGCAATTAAGAGGGGTGAAGAACTCCGACGGTTAAGAGCTAGATCCGCGTATACGAAGTTAGAATTAATCATATAGGGTGCATTAATTTTCTTCTTAAATGCTATTATTGTCACACTTTTATTAATTCGATTCTCTTTCGAATAAAAAAGTTGGTCGGCTCGCTGCATGAGCGACCAAGTGGAACGGACCCATATTAACATTTACTTCGGCAAAACTAGTGCTTGGGTGCGCTATACAAACGAATCCCTGAGGTCTTAACAAAGACATCTAAAAAATATCCGTAACGAATAAGAACTTCAAACATTAGCGGGGAGCCATCAATACGATGCGGTCACTTCGAAGTCCTGCCTCGAATTGAGTTACTCGGCACGCGCTTCGGGTGACTTGAGAGGGATTGGCGTCGTACAGAAATTAGATTGATCCCGGAGGAGTTAATTTAACTCGGGTGGTTAGATTACGGACGAATCTCCGAACCCGGCTAAAACAAACCCGTTACTGGGAAGCCGGGGGCACCTTAATCCGAGAGGTGCGTTTGACATTTTGGCGCCCAACGAGTAGGAGGGGGGTTGTGAGTAAAAGTTTAGAAAAAAAATAAAAATGAGACAATAGAAGAACATTTGTTTTTTTTGTTTTGCTCACAGCTCCAAAACGAACCTGTGTGGAGTTTTTCAGTTTTTTCTTCCCAGAAACTGTCTTAATTCCGCTCACTGATACAAATAAATGTCAGAACGGCCTTGAGTGACATAAGTACAGTCTCTTTAAGGAATAGAGTTTCCTAGAAAAGAACC
Organism: Syngnathus scovelli; assembly: GCF_024217435.2. Taxonomy (NCBI): domain Eukaryota; kingdom Metazoa; phylum Chordata; class Actinopteri; order Syngnathiformes; family Syngnathidae; genus Syngnathus; species Syngnathus scovelli. Next base: position 934,879 of record NW_026061342.1, on the reverse strand, counting down.
TTGATAGCGCGGGAGGATTAGAACTGTATTGTGTCATGGTAAACGGTGACCGTGACCCCTCAGCACATTACTTTAAGCATGAGTAAGGAGGAGATCCTTCACAGCTTGTACTTGTATGGGGTGCTGAAAGTAATGTTTGTAGTGTACGCAGAGTATGCGGCAGAACTTGCAAGAGAAAGAGGGGCCGGGACATGGGCACGGATATTGGGTATAAATACAGAAGATGAACCAGTCGATGAGGAGCCTGCAAATGTTTTAGATTTCATGCCAAAACCAAGGCCAAAGAGAAGGCAACCAATTAGGAGACCGACTGAAGAGAGGCCTTTTTATTTTGAAAGATAAAAAGAGAAGACTTGTCTCCCCTCTTCCTTTTCCTTTTTCTTGCTCAATTTAACTTTATAATAAACCTTCATTTCTCCCTTACAAATTTTTGTTCCCGGACACCTGTGTGGATTACAAATTTTCTTGTTTCCGGACACTTGTGTGGATTACAAATTTTTTTGTTCCCGGACACCTGTGTGGATTACAAGATTTTTGTTCCCGGACACCTGTGTGGATTACAATTTTTTTTTGTTCCCGGACACCTGTGTGGATTACAATTTTTTTGTTCCCGGACACCTGTGTGGATTACAATTTTTTTGTTCCCGGACACCTGTGTGGATTACAATTTTTTTTTTTTTTTTTTGTTCCCGGACACCTGTGTGGATTACAAATTTTCTTGTTTCCGGACACTTGTGTGGATTACAAATTTTTTTTGTTCCCGGACACCTGTGTGGATTACAAAATTTTTGTTCCCGGACACCTGTGTGGATTACAAGGATTTTTGTTCCCGGACGCATCAGAGGATTACAGATTTTTGTCCGCTGAACTCACAAAAGGATTTTTCTTCTTTCCGCCCTTTTCTCTTTTTTTTCCTGCTGTTGAAGACTACACTTCTAAGGCTTGTATGGTTCAGGATTCTTAACTGTTGGCGACCCTCTGTGACTTACAGGTTCCCAAGAATTGAAAGGCTGAGTGGCTTCGGGCTGATGATTAGTCGTCATTTCCTGTTCGCTACAATAACGTTTGAATTAGAATTTGCAATTGAATGTACCCTTGTTAGAATTTCCTGTCAGTAGAAAACCTGGTGGGGAAAAAAGAAAAAGAGAAAGAAGTGCATCCCGCCGTTGAGAGCATCAATAAGCGAGGCAAAAGTTCTCATATTGGTGTTCTGAGTAGAGGCGACGCAAAGGGCGCCGCTGAGTAACTAAGAGCTGAATCGACCCTGTTCCGAATGCGCACGGAAAGGCTTCGAAAGGAGACAGCTCGACCGTACAACTAGAGAAACTGCTATTCATTGAAAAGATGGCTAGCGGTGGAAGGAGATCGGATCCCGAACCTGGAAATCCTATGAAAGGAACCGGAAAGGAGGGGTCTAATCCAGACTCTCCAAGACGACATGACCAGCATGTGTAATATTGTATGGAGGAGGCATAGAGAAGTGGCCTCAGAAATGGACTGAGTACATAGTGGGATCAAACCCGTCGATAGAGGCGGGATGCCTCTCGACGCGGATGAAAGAAGCCATCGAAAGGGATGGAAGATTTTTTGCCGAGCAACCAGGAGAAGATGGACTATGGATGAAGAGAAGCCCTATGAATGGACTCTTTACACCGATGGGTCAAAAAAGGAAGGAGAGCAGAATGCCCACTGGGGTTTTATTCTGAAGCAAAATGGAGTGGAGCGTTGCCGCCGTAAAGGAAAGACACCCGGCAGCGCGCAAGCAGGAGAGGCCACGGCAGTGCTGGAAGGACTGTTAGAAGCGGAAAAAAATCACGCTGGACGCGTAAGACTTATAACTGACAGTCATTATTGCGCGCAAGCTCTCAAATTCGATCTAGCCATTTGGGAAGAGAATGGCTTTGAGGGCGCGAAAGGAAAACTAGTGGCCCACTATGAAGTGTGGAAAAAGATAGCCGAGTTACGGCTAAATTTGAGTCTGGATGTGGTTCACCAGAAATCTCATTTGAAAGAAGGAGCTTATTGGAGAGGTAATAACGAAGTTGATCGATACGTCCAGAAAAGAAGAATAAAAGTTGTAGGAGCAGAAAAATGGGACAAGACCCCTCGCGGAAAAGTGGTCCCAGATGAGAGCGTGAGGCAAGTCGTGTCGGCAGTGCATGAAGCACTAGGCCACGCGGGTCCACTGCCTACGCGAAAAAAGTTAGAGATGCTGGAACTCTGGGTCCCTGACCGGACGATTCGTGCGGTCCTGCGGGATTGTAATCCGTGCAACAAATAAAACGCAGGGCGAAGAGGACGACGCACGGATGGATTGAAGATTAGGAGTACTGTGCCGTGGGGCTCGGTTTGTATGGACGTAGCTGGCCCCATGGGAATAAGTGGCGCAAAGGGTGAGAAATACCTTGTTGTGCTGGTTGACTCGATGTCAGGACACGTCGGGCTGAAAGCAGTGAGAAAAGCCAATGCAAACAGTGTGATCAAGACACTAGAAGATGGGTGCATGTGGCTAGGAATCCCAAAAGAGTTGAGAACAGACAATGGAACACATTTCAAAAACGCCCAGGTGGACGAATGGTGTCGTAGGTGGGGAATAGTCAGAGTCTATTCGCCTCCTTATACACCACAAGCAAATGGGGTGGCAGAAAGTACTATTGGTCTGGTCAAAACCTGGTTGGGAAAAAATGCAAACGGAAAAGAGTGGAGTACTAAATTGCTTGATTTGGTTGCAGACCTGAACGGGAGGAGCAGAAGCAGCCGGCCCTCCCCGTCCGAAGAACTGAACCAACGACTCTTTGTGTCACAAGAAGTGGGCAGAACCCAAGACGGCTGTCCCAGAATAAAGAGAAGTGTCGGATCAGCGTTGGACAGAAGGTGTGGATGAAGTCGAGGGACCTGAACAGCAACACGGCAGTGAAGGCCAAGTACGACTGCTCGGACATAGTTAGTGGAGTTTTGGATAGAAACACAGTACGACTAAAGAAGAAAGGTATCCAAGGAGTTGAACAGCTGAAGCCGTTATCGGCTGACCCGAGTCAAGCCAAGAAGTAATTTAAATAACATATGGCAACGGACCACGGAACAATCCCAGCCTTCGTGCGCATGGCCGCACACAAAGGTGCGGTCATCGTAAGAAGAACACCAAATGGGATCCAGACCGGAAGGGCCCTAAATCTGGTGAGATTGGCCAAGCGGGGTTGCACACCCGGTGGACCAGAACATTTTCACTGGACATGGGTCAACGAAGCTTGTGTCATTTGTTTGACACCCAACCTGTTGCCTACTATGTGGTCGGGAGTAGGCTTCATGATGCCACCTGTACTGACCACCGAAGTAAGAGAGCTGGAATTTGCCCAGAGAAATGAGGACAAGCTTCCAGTCAAAGTATTAGATGCCATGGTATGCCACCAGTGTCGAATTACCATCTTGGCACGAATGGTGTTTTTTTCACAGTGGGAGATCGGACCAACTACGGATGTACGGGCTCGACAAATTAACTCGTGCACGTATGTGTGGGACGGCGATGAGCTGAAATATTGCCTCATGTGTTTAGATCGCATGGCAAGAGGAAAATTATTGAAAGTCGGAGAAGCAGAGGGATGGCAAATCACCAGGGCAATGACCCCCCTGGCGACCCTCTATCCAGTGTTGGGAGGAGCATCTTGGCAGGCATATGATAATAATCAGGCCATGAAGAACCTTTATCTGGCCTTGGGCCATTGTTGGCCTTGGCCAAGGCCAGTCGGCCGGCCTGCCCCCGACAGTTATACAGAAAAGGCCGACGAAATGGCCTTGTTTGCTCGTGAGTCGGTTCTTTCCGCAGGAGGAACCGCAGTCCTTGGGGACCTGCTTGAGGGACGTTGGAGGCCCATGACTTGGGCTCGGGCTGTAGCCCAGTTGTTGGCGTGCAAGGACGCACCATTGGTCAAAGTGGAGGCAGCCCCTGCGGAAACAAGCCCGACCGTGAGCAACATGTACTGCTATCGAAGTGTTTTGGACACGAGTAACAAAGACTTCCAGTATGTGACCAAAAAGGGAATATACTGTTTTGCCCCTGGGAATAAAGTCGGATCAGTCCTTATAGTGAATGAGGGTGAAGCAGCACTGGTAGGGATTACAGTGAAAATGGCCATCATTCCTTACGAAGGAATATATTCACTGGGAATCAAATTGGAGGCCAAAAGGCTTAGCCAATTTGTAGCCATAAGAAACACCGGGTCCCAGATACGGGATATTCTTAGGGAACAAATACAAACGAGAAAGGAGCACGGCACAGTAGCGGAGATAGAACCTCAAGAAAAGGCCAAGGAGACAGATGACCTTGACCGGTCGGAAGCAAGAGAATGGGATAAAGGTCCCAGCCAGGAGTTGGCACAGGGATGTCCAGCTGGAGGAAGCATGTTCCAATCGGTGGTGACGTAGGAAAATTCAACCACTTCTCTCCCGCCAGAAGCAGGAGTCCAAGTGGAAAGTCAAACCACTTCTCTCCTGGCAGAAGTAGGAGTCCAAGTGGAAATTCAAACAACTTCTCTCCCGCCAGAACCAGAAGTCCAAGTGGAAAGTCAACCCACTTCACTCCTGCCAGAAGCAAAAGTCCAGGAGGGAAACTTATCATGTCCAAAAGCGGAGGGCGGTGGCGTAAGTGACCAACCCAGGAGGATTCTACAAGACTGGACCCCTTTTGATTGGACGAAGTTGTATCCGGCAAATTGCCCTACTCCTGGCTGCGACGGAAGCGGTAGCGCCCGACCAGGGGCAACACACCACCGCTCATTTAGAGCTTGCCCGGTGTATGTGGGGAGCCTCGAGGTGTGTCCCACGCCTGGATGTGATGGAAAAGGGAACACCAGATGGGGTCTGGAGCGTCACCGCACCCTTAAGACAGTGCTGGCAGAAATGAAGCGCAAAGCCTCCGAAACCAGGAAACAAGCCGGTAGCCAAGAGAACAACATGTCGAATGATGCGGTAGACACCAGGCCCGAGGAACCAGGTCCGTCTGCATCCGATAGGCCGCTGGGAACGTTGGCTCGAACGGCCTCCTATTATGCAGTGTGGTCCACAAAAACAGAACCTCAAAAGAAAAAGAGGGGTCGGGCCGCAGTAGAGGAATTGACTAGGCTGTGGAGCCAGCCAGATTCCCAGGGGGAGAACGACTGAAAAAAAAAAGAGAAGAATGTGTACATACATGTATATAAAAATGAGTGTGCATATAACGGTGTGTGTATACATGTGTATATAGAAGTCCTATAACAATGTATTGTTAATGGACTGTACATAACTAATAACAGAAAGAAAACCAGACGGAGACCGCCGGAGGAAGGGCCCAGCCGAAGAGGGGAACGGTTTCTTTGGCGCAAGGGAGGAGCTTGGGAAGGAGGAGGGGCTGGAAGACCTCCTATAAAGCCAGGAGAGAAGAGCCAGATCTTCATTCAGGCCTGAGGAGTGACCCACCATGAACTACCCGCGCGGAGCCAAGAGAAGGAGAACAATGACTCTGGAGAATGGGGGGTCACCAATGACCCTCCCAGGCTACACGGATGATCCCGCTGGTGGCGACCTAGCGGGACCGGCGGTTGGGCGAAGCCCCGGGACCGGGGCTTCCACAGACAACGAGGGGAAGAACTGGAGGAATCCGTTTTTCATGGAAGAAGAGCAAGATATTTATGTAAATCAGGAATGGATAGCTCTGGAGCCAATCTACGCGAACGCAGTTCCCGTGAAAAAGGATCCAGAGCCGAACTTTGAAAGTCGAGGAGCAACTTTATTTGCAGACAGCGGGTATGAGATTCCCAGCACTTCGCCTTTCTGCAACGAACCACCGAATCTACCCGACAACCCTCCAATGTATTGGAGTACAATTGAATGGAGACCATCTACTTTCCCTCAGCCGGCGATATCATGGAAGAATAATCTGGTGACGGATTGGCTGACAGCTATAATATTTTCAGTCATTTTGACAGGCATCCTACTCAGCTTCACACTTTGGAAGAGCGCGGCCCGCTATGACCCGATGGAGATGATCAATATCGAGTACGATGGAACGAAGCTCTTCAATCAAACCTGTTGGGCAGTGGACTTTGGAAGCGTCACCGTGAAATGGAATACATCCATAGCACCAGACATCGCTACCAGACAATATTGGACATCGGTGCTGCGACGACGAGAGAAGATGATTGCCTTGCCACTGGAACCAGGAGCAATTCCGCGCGCAGGAGACGAGGAGGAAAGACGGTATAAGACAAAAAGGGAAATAGTGAGTGAAGTAACTCACTTTCCCGATAATTTGGGTATCGTGAATTGGACAGGGCAAATAATGAGTAACATCAGTGCTTGTGATATGAGGTATTTCAAAGCGCCAGAAAACTTTGCTAACCTAACGATAAGTTTGATTTGCAAGAACAAACGTGAAGAGAAAATTGTTAAAAGAAATTGGATTTTGAAAGTGGGCGAGGAGCATGCGGAATGGTATAGCAATGCCTCGTGTGTCCCGTTGCCCGAATCAAAAGGAGGGTATTGGGAGAAAAGTGGAAAAAGGCCGGATGAATTTTCATTCCCGGCCCCAATGAAGAACTCCACGTGCTGTGGCACTTATCCCGGATGGGAGCCGTGCTGGAGTTGTTTAGAGTTGGTTTGCGAAAAAACTCAGGATTATTCAAGTAAGCGTCGCCTTAACCGGATGCCGAGAAGCCTGCCCGACAGCCAGAAGTCAGTATTTTGGGACTGTCAGGGAGTTTTTAGTAGGTTAAATGCGTGTTACTTTAACGTGGGACAATTTTGTGAAAATAATTATCATGTGATAATGTGGGCATATAAATTTCAAAAGATTAAGTCCCCTGTTGCGGTGTCAACAAGGGGAGGGAGGAAGTTCAACCCAAATAAGGAACCAGTAGATTTTGAATTTTGGCTAAATAGTTCATTTCCATGGTTATGGGAGAATAACCGGGAGAATTTGACAAAATTGACCAATGCGTAGTGGGGAAAATTTATGCTGGATTGCATGGGAGGGATTGGACAGTTGGGAAGTCACCAAGATGTGACCTGGATGAGATCAAGCGATCCGTCTTGGGCACCAGGTGGGTTCACAACTGTGCCAGTCTCTTAGTAAACAAAACAGTGAAAGGAATTTTACAGGCATGGTCTGAAATAGACGTTCGGGACCCCGCCAAGACATGGTGGGGATTTAACGGGTATGAGATGAAGCAATGGGTTATACCCTGTTTAAACGTAACAACAAATTACTGGGTTCAATACCAATTTATGTCAACGGTATATTCAAAAGAGACTGATATCAAGCCCACAGGAATTTACTCCCCATATATTTATGTGAATCCCCGGCCCTGGTCGATGACTTGTAACACTGAGAAAACAAAATGTTTAATTACCTTAGCTCGTGAACAATGTGTTACACTGCCTAATTGGAAAGAATATTGTTTAGATAAATATCAAGATGAAGGATACAGGAGTGTAGAAGGGGCTTTATGGGAGTACGTCTCGCCACAAAACAGGTGGAGGCGTCAGCCCGCTAGAGACCGGGCGCCTTGTACTACCTGGGTACAAAATGAAGGATTGCTAAATCTAGGCGAGCCAGTGTCTATCCCCTATCGGCTGCCTGCGCTGATGCAGATTGCTGAGGGATGTGCGTTCCGAAAGAGTCTGTGTGAAGGGCGGCAGTTCATAGGTTTTGATTGGATTGGCCCCAATAGAATTTTCAATAATGGAACATGTTTCTCCCCTTCAGAGCATTGGATAAAATGTGGCCATGGAGAAAACATTCATGATTGCACTATGAGAAGATAGGGGCGGCGCTTCAGTCAGCAACAAGTGCCGCGGTTGAGGCTTTTGGTGATGTGATCAGCGGTGCATTGGAGGTGGTACTGGGGCCAATCTGGGCGTGGGTGCTAGTAGGGTTTGCGTTGATAGGAATAGCAACAACTTTGTGCATTGCCATAAAAGGTAGTATTAAGAGGCTTTTGTTTTACCCCCGCGAGAGAGAGGCGTCTCTAGTTAGGCAAATGACGGCCCACAAGAGGGGTGGTCGGAACGTCTTATTAAAAGGAGAAGTCGGGCGGCCGTCGGGCATTTGAGCCTGACAGCTCAGAGACTGGAACTTCAAGAGACAAAAGAGAGAGAAAAAAAAAAGAAGAACTAATCATGGCAACAAACAGCTCAAGCGGGTTTTTAAATCCAAGAGGGAGGCCAGGAGCGATGAGAGTGAGTAACGAAGTTCAATATTGGGTTTTATTCAGTATCTGGACAGCCTACTGCTGTTCTGGGTCTTGGGATTTGCAACAACTCACTCGCCCCGTGATTTTGGTCATATCAATATTCAAGGTTTTGATTTTGAGATTTTTATACACAAGACACACGATGGGTTTGGGTCTTTTTGTAGTCTACATGCATGGCCGAATGTATGTTGACCCTGATACCCCCAGAGGTATCGCCGAAATTGTATTGCTTATTTTGTGGAGTGTTTTGGAAGTGGTGTCAATTTTTGTTTATTATGTTGTTTTCGGGGTTGTCATATTAGAAGCAATATTAGTGATAGGAATGGCCATGTATGTTATAAAGATGGTAGTCAGACTTGACCAGCATGCCCGCACCTCTGTCGCGTGGAGATGGCGTACGGCCAAACTCGTACTCTGGTGCATGGTATGGGGGTCATTGTCTGTGTTACTTTGGACCGAAGTGGTGGACCAATTGGCAATGATTACATACTCTGTTTTTTTTCCCCTCCCGCCCCGAGAGGCGGGAGGGCAGCCGCTGAGAAGCCCCTCTATTGTATACCGAGGGGCTGGCAGAGGGGTGATTGTTTGATGTGTAACATGAAAAATGTTAAAATTTGTGCTTCCATGTGTTACAGACTGTACACCGTATTACGGATGCACCTAAATGCATCCTATGCGGGATGAGCCACATGAAATTGGCCTGGGTGATCGGGAGATCTTATGTGGGAAACTGTTGTTATCAGGCCGGCTTTAGTTTGGCTTGGCTGGTCCCTGACGGTCTGTATGTAAAAGAGGGAGAGCAGTCCAGCTTGGACCATCTCGGATGGGAAGGATGTGCGGATTTGATGACCACTGCGACTCTGCTCGAGACAACTACAGGGCCCCTGATGGCACGTACGGTTCTCATGCATGGAGCAGGAGTAACCCACGGCACTATCTGGCCTTTGATTCACATGACCTGGCGTCAACAGAACGGCACCCGATGCGTCATTTCACATTGGCAATGTGGGCGCTGTCTCACAGTGAGCGCTCCTCATCGCTTTCTCCCGGCTGACTTTTACACGCACCCAAACGCAGGATATGGATTACACCGACCTATGGGGATGCCCAGCGAGGCCCCTGTGGGGCTTGTCCGGCCTGCGCGTCGGGGAGGAGGACGGTGTGTTGGACATTGGACCCTGGATGGGTCTTACGTCCGGTGCAGAGAGCCATGCGAGGGTTGCATGGGGCGTCGGGATCCAGACGGCAGCCGTACGTATGGAGGGCCTGGCTACAATGATGATCCTCCCCTCGACTCGCCCACCAGCCCCGTACGGCTGATAAGCCCGCTGGATGTGGATGCAGCTCCTTCTGAGTCTGAGGACGACGATGAGGCTCGAGACGGAGGACGCGGGAGTGAGGCTGAAAATGAGGAGGCAGATGTCGAGAGTGTGGCCACGGGGCGTTCAACACCGGAGCTGAGAGCCCTCGCCGTGGAGAACCAAGCTGAGGACGACAACGCTGCTAGTCGGTTGTCGCGCCTGATCAACGCCTTCGCAGAGATCGCCCGACAGGGAGACATGGCAGCGGCCTGCCCTACTTCAACGACCGCTGAGGTTGTGAATATCTCAGACGAAGACGACGACATGGCTGTGTAGCTCTTGGGGATCAGTGATAATTTATACCTGTTTTCAATCCAAGGGGAGGGTGTCGTGTAACATGGGGGTAGAGATGGTCCAAATGGTAGAATATGGATTGTTCACAGGAATAAATTGGCAGAGCTGAAATTCCAAATTTGTCCAAAAGATGGCGCCAGACCAAAACGGGAGACCAATAGAGGGGCCGGAATAAGCTAAACCGGTTAAAATGGATATAAAAAAGGAACACGGTGTCAGAGTGTGAGTCACGCATGGAAGCACAAATGTGATTTTTATTTTTATTTCTTTGCTTGGCTAAAAATGTATTCTGTAACCGCTTTAAGCAATATTATTTGTCAATTCGATCAAGAGACCCGTCACTGAGAATAGTGGCGTGACATAAATTGTTTGGAGAAGCACAAATGTGATTTTTATTTTTATTTCTTTGCTTGGCTAAAAATGTATTCTGTAACCGCTTTAAGCAATATTATTTGTCAATTCGATCAAGAGACCCGTCACTGAGAATAGTGGCGTGACATAAATTGTTTGGAGAAGCACATATGTGATTTTTATTTTTATTTCTTTGCTTGGCTAAAAATGTATTCTGTAACCGCTTTAAGCAATATTATTTGTCAATTCGATCAAGAAACCCGTCACTATGAGAATAGTGGCGTGACATAAATTGTTTAAGAAAGTAGGTCAAGGGTGAAAAGGGGAAGTGAAAGGTTTTACCACTAGCTGTGCATTTGGTGGAAAGTACTGCGTGGTCAGGGCGGAAACAGCGGCTGAAGGCCACAGATAACAAAGCGTGGGGAGGCTGGCCTGTTCCCTCTATGGGCGTGGGAAAACTGGCCAGTTCCCTCTATAGGCGTGAGAAAGCTGGCCAGTCCCTTCTATAGGCGTGGGAAAACTGGGCAGTCTTACCCTATAGGGAAAGTACCGGAGAAAAGAAAGGGGAGGGGGGGACGGAGAGGTCTATAAAAGGTCCTGCAGGAGCAGCTTCAGGGCTTTTCCCCCCAAATGAGCTCTCATACGTGAAGAGGCCCGGAGGAGTTTCAAGATTTTTTCCAAAGTCCCAAAGATCTTTGTGTGAGACGCAGGATCACTGGACTGAAATTAACTTGGATTTACTCCTAAAAATTGGACTGGACAACTTTAAACGAGAAATTGGTGAAGATGACCGTTTTTATGTATTTTAGCGAGAGGGGGGAATAGTCATCGGGCCGCCGGCTTCCTCGTGGGCAGCCTGTTTCTCTAATTTGGATTTTAGAAGCAAGATCGAACCGATCACTCGACTTTGCTTCCACCAAAAATAGCACGCAACTGGTATTTACCTCTTCCCTTTTTTATGAACTGTGTTTTGCAATCAAATTGTTCTGGGATTGAATGATTTTATTAACACGGGTATCAGTGAGTGAAGTTGTTCAGTTTCTGGAGTAATTGAGATTTGTAATTCTATTCCATGTTTCTTCAATAAATGTGTTTTGTATATTACTTACTTCGTTGTGCGCGGATTTGTACTGAATATGCAACCGAAGGCTCAGGCCCGCTTCCCCTTTTAGACGGGCCGCGTAAAAAGGAACTCCGAACAAGTTAGAGACTTAAATAACTTCCGTAGTTATTTGAGCCACGAGTGAATTTCGATCCGTTCGAAAGTTGTTTCGTTTGAATAAATTAAAGGAAGTGTTTAAATCAGATTATTGGTTTGTGTAGAACGGAAAGTTATTTAACTATTTGAAAGGCTCAGGCCCGCTTCCCCTTTTTGACGGGTCGCGGAAAAAGTAACTCCGAGGAAGTTGGAGAATTAAATAACTTTTGTAAATATTTAAAGGAGGAGTGGATTTCGTTAAAAGTGAATTGTTGGAAATTTACTTCTTCTAAATAAAATAACGACGACGGTTAAAATAAATCATTGGAGTTGGAGGAGAATAAAAGTATTTCGATTGTCCGTCGGGCGCGGCCCAGTTCCTAAAATTGTCGGGCCGCGTCAAAAGTTGAACGGGACACGATCAAAAAATAGACTTGCCTTCCAAATTAATTATTGGGCAAATCTAAACAGAGCACGACATTTTTATCCGGTTTAGAATAAGTTTTTTTTTTTTTTTTAAAGCAATTAAGAGGGGTGAAGAACTCCGACGGTTAAGAGCTAGATCCGCGTATACGAAGTTAGAATTAATCATATAGGGTGCATTAATTTTCTTCTTAAATGCTATTATTGTCACACTTTTATTAATTCGATTCTCTTTCGAATAAAAAAGTTGGTCGGCTCGCTGCATGAGCGACCAAGTGGAACGGACCCATATTAACATTTACTTCGGCAAAACTAGTGCTTGGGTGCGCTATACAAACGAATCCCTGAGGTCTTAACAAAGACATCTAAAAAATATCCGTAACGAATAAGAACTTCAAACATTAGCGGGGAGCCATCAATACGATGCGGTCACTTCGAAGTCCTGCCTCGAATTGAGTTACTCGGCACGAGCTTCGGGTGACTTGAGAGGGATTGGCGTCGTACAGAAATTAGATTGATTCCGGAGGAGTTAATTTAACTCGGGTGGTTAGATTACGGACGAATCTCCGAACCCGGCTAAAACAAACCCGTTACTGGGAAGCCGGGGGCACCTTAATCCAAGAGGTGCGTTTGACACTGGGTATGCCATTGTTACTGCCGACATGGTTTTGGAGGCTGCTAAACTGCCATCCAATATGTCTGCACAGGCCGCTGAGCTCATTGCTTTGACTGGGGCCAGCAAATTGTTTGTAAACAAATCCGTCACTATCTGGGCTGATAGTCATCTATGCTTTTGCTACAGTGCACGTGTTTGCTCAGCAGTGGAGCAACCGTGGCATGATAACTTCTGCAGGGAAGCCCGTCACCCATTCCACATTACTGACTCAACTTTTGGACGCTGTCCAGCTACCTTTAAAGGTGGCGGTTTGCAAGTGTGCTGCTCACACTGCGAGCTCTGATCCTGTTTCTCTCGGTAATGCTTTTGCTGACAAATCCGCGAAGGCCGCTGCAGAAGGCCTGCTCCATGTCCTCTCGTCTCTCACGGCTCATGATTCGATGTCACACATCCCCCCTGATGTGTTGCTTGACATGCAGTCTCAGAGCCCCTCCCAGGAACGACTCTCTTGGGAAAAACGGGGTGCAACTAAAAACACTGATGGTCTTTTTGTGTGACCTTTGGGCAAACCTATCTTGCCTCGTAACTTGTTCAAATGGGCTGCTATTTCGAGTCATGGGGTCACCCATGTCTCGACGGGGGGTAAGGTGAAACAAGTTGAGGCTATTTATACAACATACGGCTTTGCAGCTTTTTCACAACAATTTTGCAGAGCGTGTTTGATCTGTGCTAAACATAACCCACAAGGCAATTTAAGACCTCAGAGAGGGAAATTCCCGACTCCGTTGTATCCGTTTCAGACAATACATATGGATTATATCCAATTACATAAATGTGAAGGGAAAGAATATTGTTTGGTCATAATAGACGCATTTTCTAAATGGGTAGAAACATTTCCTACCGAACATGCTGATGCACTCACGGTGGCAAAGGCCTTATGCAAAGACATCATTCCAAGATACGGTATTCCAGAAAAAAAAATTACAGCGACAATGGTCCACATTTTGTAAATCAGATAGTGCATAACATTGAGAGAATGTTCCACATAAATCTAAAGAACCATTGTTCCTATCGTTCACAATCAGTTGTTGAGAGATCTAACGCGACTATAAAAAACAGATTAAAGAAATGTATGGGAGAAACCAAACGACCATGGACTCAGTGCTTAGACCTGGTCAAAATGTACATAAATATTACAAGTACAACAGGGCTAACTCCCTATGAAACTATGTTTGGAAGACCTTACAGGCTTCCTCAGTTCAAGAACACATGGGAGATCCCCGAGAAGGCCGCGTTAGCTGATTACATGAGAAAAATTTTGGAACGTCAAAAGAATCTAACCAATAACACTGATGGTGAACCCATTTCTCCGCAGGAAGACCCCAAAGTGGTACCGGGAGACTGGGTCTTGATCAAGAGTATCAAGAGGAAGAATTGGCATTCACCCAAGTGGGAAGGTCCTTTTTTGGTACTACTCACGACACCTAATGCTTTGAAATTAGCCGAACTCAACACGTGGATTCATTTATCTCATTGTAAAAAGGTGATCTCTGCAGACCCAACCTAAGTACGGAAGGTGAGCAAAGTCTGGTAATAGTGCCTGATCCTGGTGCCAAGATCCAGGGTTGACACGAAAGCTAGCAGAAGCCAATTTCCAAGACACCAATCCGAAGCTCAGGGTTGTCATGTAACATGGGGGTAGAGATGGTGCCAATGGTAGAATATGGATTGGTCACAGGAATAAATTGGCAGAGCTGAAATTCCAAATTTGTCCAAAAGATGGCGCCAGACCAAAACGTGAGACCAAAAGAGGGGCCAGAATAAGCTAAACCAGTTAAAATCGAAAAGAGGAACACGGTGTCAGAGTGTAAGTCACGCATGGAGGCACAAATGAAATTTTTATTATGTGATTTTTATTTTTTGATTTCTTTGCTTGGCAAAAAATGTATTCTGTAACCGCTTTAAGCAATATTATTTGTCATTTCGATCAAGAGACCCGTCACTATGAGAATAGTAGCGTGACATAAATTGTTTGGAGAAGCACAAATGAGATTTTTATTATGTGATTTTTATTTTTTTGATTTCTTTGCTTGGCTAAAAATGTATTCTGTAACCGCTTTAAGCAATATTATTTGTCAATTCGATCAATTCATGTAACAGAAAGAGAAGAAAAGGGGAAGTGAAAGGTTTTACCACTAGCTGTGCATTTGGTGGAAAGTACTGCGTGGTCAGGGCGGAAACAGCTGCTGAAGGCCACAGATAACCAAGCGTGGGGAAACTGGCCAGTTCCCTCTATGGGCGGGGGAAAACTGGCCAGTTCCCTCTATAGGCGTGAGAAAGCTGGCCAGTCCCTTCTATAGGCGTGGGAAAACTGGGCAGTCTTACCCTATAGGGAAAGTACAGGAGAAAAGAAAGGGGAGGGGGGGGACGGAGAGGTCTATAAAAGGTCCTGCAGGAGCAGCTTCAGGGCTTTTTTCCCCCAAAAGAGCGCTTATACGTGAAGAGGCCCGGAGGAGTTTCAAGATTTTTTCCAAAGTCCCGAAGATCTTTGTGTGAGACGCAGGATCGCTGGACTGAAATTAACTTGGATTTACTCCCAAAAATTGGACTGGACAACTTTATAGGAGGAATAGGTGAGAGGGATTTATATTTTTTATGTATTTTAGCGAGAGGGGGGAATAGTCATCGGGCCGCCGGATTCCTCGTGGCCAGCCTGTTTCTTTAATTTGGATTTTAGAAGCAAGATCGAACTGATCACTCGACTTTGCTTTCACCAAAAATAGCACGCAGCTGGTAATTACCTCTTCCCTTTTTTATGAACTGTGTTTTGCAATCGAATTGTTCTGGGATTGAATGATTTTATTAACACGGGTATCAGTGAGTGAAATTGTTCAGTTTCTGGGGTAATTGAGATTTGTAATTCTATTCCATGTTTCTTCAATAAATGTGTTTTGTATATTACTTACTTCGTTGTGCGCGGATTTGTGCTAAATATGCAACCGATGGTTTGGGGCCGATTTAAACAAAATAAATTAACGGAAGTGTTTAAATCGGATTATTATTTTGTGTAGAACGGAAAGTTATTTAACTATTTGAAAGGCTCAGGCCCGCTTCCCCTTTTTGACGGGCCGCGTAAAAAGTAACTCTGAGCAAGTTAGAGAATTAAATAACTTTCGTAAATATTTAACGGAAGAGTTGAGTTCGTTGAAAGTGAATTCGGTTGAGAATTTACTTCCTTTAAATAACATAACGACGATGATTAAAATAAATCAGTGAAGTTGGTGGAGGATAAAAGTATTTCGATTGTCCGTCGGGCGCGGCCCAGTTCCCCTTTTTGTCGGGCCGCGTCAAAAGTTAAATAGGACACGATCAAAAAATAGACTTGCGTTCCAAATTAATTATTGGGCAAATCTAAATACAGCACGACATTTTTATTCGGTTTAAGAAAGTCGCTATTCTTTTCGAAGCAATTAAGTGGGGTGAAGAACTCCGACGGTCAAGTGCTAGATCTACGTATAGGAAGTTAGAATTAATCATATAAAGTGCATTAATTTTCTTCTTAAATGCTATTAATGTCACACTTTTATTAATTCGATTCCCTTTCGAATGAAAAAGTTGGTCGGCTCGCTGCATGAGCGACCAAGTGGAACGGACCCATATCAACATTTACTTCGGCAAAACTAGTGCTTGGGTGCGCTATACAAACGAATCCCTGAGGTCTTAACAAAGACATCTAAAAAATATCCGTAACAAAATAAGAACTTCAAACAATAGCGGGGAGCCATCAATACGATGCGGTCACTTCGAAGTCTTGCCTCGAATTGAGTTACTCGGCTCGAGCTTCGGGTGACTTGAGAGGGATTGGCGTCGTACCGAAATTAGATTGATTCCGGTGGAGTTAATTTAACTCGGGTGGTTAGATTACGGACGAATCTCCGAACCCGGCTAAAACAAACCCGTTACCGGGAAGCCGGGGGCACCTTATTGCGAGAGGTGCGTTTGACATTTTGGCGCCCAACGTGTAGGAGGGGGGTTGTGATTAAAGGTTTAGAGAAAAAAAAAAAAAAACATTTTTTTTTTTTTGCTTTGCTCACAGCTCCAAAACGAACCTGTGTGGAGTTTTTTTTCAGTTTTTTCTTCCCAGAAACTGTCCTAATTCCGCTCACTGATACAAACAAATGTCAGAACGGCCTTGAGTGACATAAGTACAGTCTCTTTAAGGAATAGAGTTTCCTAGAAAAGAACCTTATTAGCACGGGAGGATTAGAACTGTATTGTGTCATAGTAAACGGTGACCGTTGCCCCTCAGCACATTACTTTAAGCATGAGTAAGGAGGAGTTCCTTCACAGCTTGTACTTGTATGGGGTGCTGAAAGTAATGTTTGTAGTATACGCAGAGTATGCAGCAGAACTTGCAAAAGCCAGAGGGGCCGGTACATGGGCACGGATATTGGGTATAAATACAGAAGATGAACCAGTCGACGAGGAGCCTGCAAATGTTTTAGATTTCATGCCAAAACCAAAGCCGAGGAGGAGGCAGATAGTTAGGAGACCGACAGAATCTCTTCTGGGCTTTTTATTTTGAAAGATAAAAAAGAAAGAAAAGTAGGCTTTTCTCCTCTCTTCTTTTTTCCTTTTTCCTTCTTAATTTCATTTTATAATATATACTAATTTCCCCCTTACAAGATTTTTGTTGCTGAATTCCTGTGAGGATTACAAAATTTTTTGTTCCCGGACACGCTGTGTGGATTACAAAATTTTTTGTTCCCGGACACGTTGTAAGGATTACAGAATTTTTTGTTCCCGGACACGCTGTGTGGATTACAAAATTTTTTGTTCCAAGACACCTGTGTGGATTACAAAATTTTTTGTTCCTGGACACGTTGTGTGGATTAAAAAGTTTTTTTTTTTTTTGTTCCCGGACACGTTGTGAGGATTAAAGAATTTTTTGTTCCTGGACACACTGTGGATTACAAAATTTTTATTTTTTTTTTCTTTTTTTTTTTTTTTTTTCCGGGCGCATCAAAGGAATACGGACTTTTGGCCGCTGAACTCACGGATGGATTTTCCCTCTTTCCGCCCTTTCCCTTTTTCCGCTTGTTGAGGACGACAATTGAAGCTCACCAGGAGTAGTAAACGTACATACTCTCCAGACAGCCAAAAATCGGCCACGACGATTCTTCTGAGGCTTGTATGGTTCATGAACCTTAACTGTTGGCGACCCTCTGTGACTTACAGGTTCCCAAGAATTGTAGGGCTGAGTGGTTTAGGACTGATGTTTACTCGTCATTACTGGTTCGCTACAATAACGTTTGAATTACAATTTGCTGTTGAATGTACCCTTGTTAGGATTTCCTGTCAGTAGAAAAACCTGGTGGGAAAAAAGAAAGAAAAAAAAAAAAACGTGCATTCCGCCGTTGAGAGCATCAATGAGGCAAGAGTTCTCATATTGGTGTTCTGAGTAGAGGCGACGCAAAGGGCGCCGCTGAGTAACTAAGAGCTGTATCGTCCCTGTTCCGAGTGCGCACGGAAAGGCTTCGAAAGAAGACAGCTCGACCCTACAACTGAAAAAACTGCTATTCATTAAAGAGATGGCTAGCGGTGGAAGAGGACTGGACCTCGAACCTGGTAATCCTATGGAAGGAACCAGAAAGGAGGGGTCTAATCCAGACCCTCTGAGACGACATGAGGAACCAGCATGTGTAATATTGTATGGAGGAGGCTTGGAGAAGTGGCCTCAGAAATGGACTGAGTACATAGTGGGATCTAACCCGTCGATAGAGGCGGAATGCCTCTCAACGCGAATGGAAGAAGCCATCGAGAAAGATGGAAGATTTTTTGCCGAGCAGCCAGGAGAAGATGGACTAACAATAATAGTGTCAGCCCACCCTGAAAGGGGCTACACTCGAAGAGAAGCACCTGACTGGTGTGAATGGGGGGCAAAAATGGTGGAGGAATGTAATATGAGGAAAATAATAAGTACAAGTACAGATTTGGACTCAATAGTGAAAATGCTGACCAACGAATCTGGCATCCAGAGCGAGCTTGCAACTCCATTACCTGGAGAAGTGCAGGCAGTGCCTCGCTATTACGAGTGCATGCAGCACCTGGCGAGGATGAGAAGTATTTTGGAGAAAAAAACTGATCAGCCGGTATTCTCCAGTGAAGACGAAGAGGAAGTGCCTAAAGAGGAAGAAGGGTTGGGCACGAGCAAGGACACAGAGGAGGTATGGGAGACCAAGGACACCAGGCGCGAAGGCGCCTTTGCACCAAAGCTCAATCCCCTTATTAGAAAAGACCCCCTACCGTCTTTACCGGAAGAATCAACCAAGAAAGTGATTGTGGGCAACGGAGTGCTGATGTGCCAGTTTGTCGGAGATATTTGGTCACTGACAGGAGACGCCCTCATTGTTTTCACCAACGACAAATTCCGTGCCTGGAACCAGACCTTTGATTCACGGTTGAGGTTGATGGCCGGTGAAAAATATATTGAGGACCTACAAGATGCAAGACGGCAGATGGAACATGTCCCGGAGGATCTTACCTTCATCTTCACAAGTGGGGGAAGATCAAAATATCACATGATAATACATGCCGTCGTGCAGAAGTGGAGTGCGGACCTGGACCAGCAGGATTACCTGAAGATGATGACAAAAATTCTGGAGAGAGCGGTGGATGCTGCCATCGAGAGGGGGGCCAGAAGAATAGTTACGGAAGTAAATGGCGTTAGATCTGGACGGATGTCATGGAAAATTGCGGAAACAGCAATTGCAGGAGCTTATAAGCTGCAGATATCCACCCCGATCACAGCAGTGGAAGGGCTGGAGTTGGTGTTGGCAATATCAGCCTCTCAAAGAAGAGAAAGGGAATTGGTAGCCCTGGAAGCCACATATGACCAAGCGCTACAGGTGGCTCGTAAAGAGCAGAAGATGGAACAGCAAACAAAACGTAAGGTGACAGTCTTGCCTCATCCATCAGCCAAAACAATTCGAACAGAAGAAGAAAAAGGGGCAGCCTCAAGTGCTACCCCAGAATTGCAAAAGAGGACCGTACGGTCCAGGACACCATCCCCAACTACAGGGGATGAGGACGAAACCGTGACCCACAAAATCAACCCAGAGATAACTAAACCGGGGGGGCCGGATCCGGCACCAACTGAGGTCCCGGCTCCCGAGAAACCACCTCAGGAAAGAGGGAGAAGAATTGAAAGAGAGAGGAGAGTGGTTTTAAGATCAAACCGAGAAGTGGCTGGTACCTCTTACCGAGCACGCCTGACGTCTACTCCCAAAAATAGACCCTCCACGGTTCAGGGCCCACGTCAACAAATAGAATCAAGGAACACCGGAGTTTGGGCCACTGAACATGCTCATACATCCCACGAGGAAGAGGGTAATAATGATGGAGAGGGAGAAGACAGGGAGGCGGCCACCTCGAGTGATGACGTGGTCTCCGAAGAGGAAAATCAGGCTTCGGTGATGTCGGCAGTAGGCCCTCCTGATCCTAATGACCCCCCACCGAGAGTTGTGCTAGGAGCAACCCGGAAAGGATTCAAGAAGCAACAGCCGGTGTTAAGCATCTTCCAGGCTTCGGAAAGGCTGGCAAGGGAGGTTCAATTAGGATGGGTGGAAACCAAGGATGGAAGGAAAACCTATATCCCAGAAGTTAGGCAGAAAGAATACCCCTTCCCACCAGCCTGGTGGGAAAAAATAGAAAGAAATATAGACGTCCCGGTGAAGCTAACTTACAGGGAGGCAATGAATGTGTTAAACACACCAGCCTACCACACCCTAGTAAGTTACACAGATTTGACAAAAAATTTTAGGGAAGGCTTTGTGACCGTAATGTATGACGTATTGTTGCGGAGGATGAAGCAGGGTGTGTATGATGCCGCTCAAGCAGAACTAAGAGCGTGTGAAGATTTGGACACACACGCTGTTAATCCCGCAATGTCCACACAAACCAACATAATTGGAAACTTCACCCAACAAGCTCAGCCGAGCACCACACAACTGGGAGCGACTTATCTGGAAAATACAGGGATGCCCGGAAATGACCTGGAAAGAGAGACACGAGCCTTTAAAACTTTAAAAGGAATGGTACGCGTAAAGTACCAAAAAGAAAGCGTCAAAGAATATTTATTGGCAACTTGGCCAGTAATCAAAGACGGTCCGGGCGGAGAGTTGTCAAAGAAGTTGTGGCTGCAATATATTACAGCCGAGCCCATTGGAAGGGATGAGACAGCCCAGGAAGCCTACCAGAGGTGGGTGGATGATGAAGAAGATGACGAAGATGCACATATAACCAGAGCTAAAGAAGCATTAAAACAGGGTCTCACCTTGCTGAATGTGTGGCATAAGTTGAAACAAGTGATAAGCCCAAACAGATACGTGCGAGTATTGAGAGCAGTTACCGAGGACAAGGACACCACTTTTGTGAAGCTGGGTGCGGAGGCAACTCTGGCACGAATCGAAGAATCCATAAAGAAATGGGACAGAGTAACAAAACACTACATGGAGAGACAAAAGCCGAATCCATCGGGCAGCACTCGCACTCGCACAGAAGATACACAAGCAAGTCGGAAACCACCACCACGGCCAACTGATGGGAAGGGGCAAAAATTTAATGATAATCAGAGACAAAACACCCGAGAGAATCCCAAACCCCCTTATGGTAAAGTGAATTCAACTGGTTATGTGGCAAAAGATGTGTATGACAAAATGTCACCAGAAGAAAGAAAGGCCCTGGCAGAGGCTCGCAAGGCTGCGGCCCCTGCTGGGCCCAGAAAATAAGTGAAAAAGAGGCGCGGGTCACCCTGTCAGGCGTGTACAGAGAGGGAGACAATCTCTACACTGATATTGATGGAGCTCCATATTTAGTAGATACCGGAGCTGAGGTGTTGATGACCCGCAAAGCCTTGAAAGTGATAGGACACCTAACTGTTATGATGGCAGATGGATCAGTGACCAGCATGCCAATTGGAGTCTGGAAAAGAATCATTTGGGTGAAAGGGCCCCACAATTTACTGACATTAAGAGACGCCGAAGATCTGAAAAAACCAGCACATCAGCGTCAGCCAGTAAAAGCAAGGTTGGAAAATATTAAGGCAAAAACGGTCCGAGTGGGTCCAACTAAAACCATGCCACTGAATGAGTGGTACAAACCTGTGGATGTGGACTCCGTCCGGATCCAATTGGTCCAAAACAGCGACCTGTCTCCAGATGGGAAGCAGAAACTGACCGCTATATTGGAAAGGGCAGCTGTGGCGTATTTCAAGAACGACTGTGGTGACCTTGGATCAAAATACATCCACACAATTGAAGGAGGAGTGCATCCACCGGTGAGACAATATCCCTTGAATCCCGAAGCAGTGGCTGAAATGGAAACAATCGTGAAGGAACTTCTACAGCTTGGCATCATTCGGGAAGAATCAAATCCAGTGACCAACAGCCCGATTCAGGCAGTGAAAAAACCAGAGGCGTCCGGGGGAGGATGGAGGCCAGTTATCAACTTTAAAGCTCTTAACCGCCGGACGGTGGCTAATCGAGCGAGCCTCATAAATCCCCAGGCATCCCTAAAGACGCTAAGAGTGAAGAAATACAAATCATGCATTGATTTAGCAAACGGGTTCTTTTCACTACGACTGGCCAAAACATCACAAGGAAAAACAGCATTCACGCACAAAGGGAAATCATACGTGTGGCAAAGATTGCCACAAGGATACAAAAACTCCCCAAATGTGTTTCAATCAGCGGTTTTACAAGTTTTGAGTGGTTTGGATGTTACGGTGTACATCGATGATGTGTTTGTTTCAAATGACGAAGAGGAGGAACATTTGGACTTGCTGCAGAAAGTGGTGGAACGAGTCTCCGCTGCCGGCCTCAAGCTGAATCTCAAGAAATGCCAACTAGCTCGATTCCAAGTGGATTACTTGGGATTCCAAGTGACTGAGAACCTAGGAATCTCAGAAGGATTTCGACAGAAAATTGAACAGATTTCGCCCCCGAGATCAGAAACAGAGTTGCAGCGAATACTTGGACTGTGCAATTATGTGCGGGATCATGTTCCTCACTATCAGAAACATGCAAGGCCACTGTACGGCCGTTTGAAGAAAACACCGGAGGGCCAAAAACCAACAAAGTGGCAGTGGTCAGACAAAGACAATGAGAACTTGAATAATTTGAAACAGGCCGTCCGAGAAGCCGTGCGGCTTGAGCCACGAAGTTTGACAGTAAGACTGGTCGCAAAGGTGCAGTGCGAAGAAAATGATGCAATGGTGTCGGTCAGCAACGAAGGTGCCGGTTTGGTGGCCTTGTGGACCTACACCCTGTCCAGCGTCGAGAAAAAATTCCCCCAGGAGGAGAAAGAACTTGCAGTGTTGGCAAGGTACTGGAGTAATTTAAAAGACCTGGCCCAGGGACAAGGTATCAAAGTCCAGACCGGAAGTAACGTGCATCGTTTTCTAAGAAAGACTACAATCGAGAGCACTAAAGCGACCAACATCCGATGGGGCAGATGGGAAGACATCCTACTAGACCCCGACTTGGAAATTGGACCAAATACAACCTCCACAAAGAAGCCGATACCCAAAAAGAATATGGATGAAGAGAAGCCCTATGAATGGACTCTTTACACCGATGGGTCAAAAAAGGAAGGAGAGCAGAATGCCCACTGGGGGTTTATTCTGAAGCAGAATGGAGTGGAGCGTTGCCGCCGCAAAGGAAAGACACCCGGCAGCGCGCAAGCAGGAGAGGCCACGGCAGTGCTGGAAGGACTGTTAGAAGCAGAAAAAAATCACGCTGGACGCGTAAGACTTATAACTGACAGTCATTATTGCGCGCAAGCTCTCAAATTCGATCTAGCCATTTGGGAAGAGAATGGCTTTGAGGGCGCGAAAGGAAAACTAGTGGCCCACTATGAAGTGTGGAAAAAAATAGCCGAGTTACGGCTAAATTTGAGTCTGGATGTGGTTCACCAGAAATCTCATGTAAAAGAAGGAGCTCATTGGAGAGGGAATAACGAAGTTGATCGATACGTCCAGGAAAGAAGAATAATAGTTGTAGGAGCAGAAAAATGGGACAAGACCCCTCGCGGAAAAGTGGTCCCAGACAAGAGCGTGAGGCAAGTCGTGTCGGCAGTCCATGAAGCACTAGGCCACGCGGGTCCACTGCCTACGCGGAAAGAGTTAGAGAAGCTGGAACTCTGGGTCCCTGACCGAATGATTCGTGCGGTTCTGCGGGATTGTAATCCGTGCAACAAATACAACGCAGGGCGAAGAGGACGACGCACGGACGGATTGACGATCAGGAGTACTGTGCCGTGGGGCTCGGTTTGTATGGACGTAGCTGGCCCCATGGGAATAAGTGGCGCAAAGGGTGAAAAATACCTGGTTGTGCTGGTAGACTCGATGTCAGGACACGTCGGGCTGAAAGCAGTGAGAAAAGCCAATGCAAACAGTGTGATCAAGACACTAGAAGATGGGTGCATGTGGCTAGGAATCCCAAAAGAGTTGAGAACAGACAATGGAACTCATTTCAAAAACGCCCAGGTAGACGAGTGGTGTCGTAGGTGGGGAGTAGTCAGAGTCTATTCGCCCCCTTATACGCCACAAGCAAACGGGGTGGCTGAAAGAAGTATTGGCCTAGTCAAAACCTGGTTGGGAAAAAATGCAAACGGGAAAGAGTGGAGTACTAAACTACTTGATTTGGTTGCAGACCTGAACGGGAGGAGTAGGAGCAGCCGGCCCTCCCCGTCCGAAGAACTCAATCAACGACTCTTTGTGTCCCAGGAAGTGGGCAGAACCCAAGACAGCCCGTCCCAGGATAAAGAGAAGTGTCGGTTCAGCGTTGGACAGAAGGTGTGGATCAAGTCAAGGGACCTGAACAGCAACACGGCAGTGAAGGCCAAGTACGACTGCTCGGACATCGTTAGTGAAGTCTTGGACAGGAACACAGTACGACTAAAGAAGAAAGGTATCCAAGGAGTTGAACAGCTGAAGCCGTTATCGGCTGACCCGATTCAAGCCAAGAAGTAATTTAAATAACATATGGCAACGGACTACAGAATAATCCCGGCCTTCGTGCGCATGGCCGCACACAAAGGTGCGGTCATCGTAAGAAGAACGCCAAATGGGATCCAAACCGGAAGGGCCCTAAATCTGGTGAGATTGGCCAAGCGGGGTAGCACACCCGGTGGACCAGAACATTTTCACTGGACATGGGTCGACGAAGCTTGTGTCATTTGTTTGACACCCAACCTGTTGCCTACTATGTGGTCGGGAGTAGGCTTCATGATGCCACCGGTACTGACCACCGATGTAAGAGAACTGGAATTTGCCCAGAGGAATGAGGACAAGCTTCCAGTCAAAGTGTTAGATGCCATGGTATGCCACCAGTGTCGAATTACCATTTTGACACGAATGGTGTTCTTTTCACAGTGGGAGATCGGACCAACTACGGATGTACGGGCTCGACAAATTAGCTCGTGCACGTGTGTTTGGGACGGCGATGAGCTGAAATATTGCCCCATGTGTTTAGAACACATGGCAAGAGGAAAATTATTGAAAGTCGGAGAAGCAGAGGGATGGCAAATCACCAGGGCAATGACTCCCCTGGCGACCCTCTATCCAGTGTTGGGAGGAGCATCTTGGCCGGCATATGATAATAATCAGGCCATGAGGAACCTTTATGTGGCCTTGGGCCATTGTTGGCCTTGGCCAAGGCCAGACGGCCGGCCTGCCCCCGACAGTTATACAGAAAAGGCCAACGAAATGGCTTTGTTTGCTCGTGAGTCGGTTCTTTCCGCGGGAGGAACCGCAGTCCTTGGGGACCTGCTTGAGGGACCGTGGAGGCCCATGACTTGGGCTCGGGCTATAGCCCAATTAGTGGCGTGCAAAGACGCACCATTGCTCAGAGTGGCGGCAGCTCCTGCGGAGACAAGCCCGACTGTGAGCAACATGTACTGCTATCGAAGTATTTTGGACATGTGTAACAAAGACTTCCAGTATGTGACAAAAAAAGGAATATACTGTTTTGCCCCTGGGAATAAAGTTGGATCAGTCCTTATAGTGAATGAGGGTGAAGCAGCACTGGTAGGGATTACAGTGAAAATGGCCATCATTCCTTACGAAGGAATATATTCACTGGGAATCAAATTGGAGGCCAAAAGGCTTAGCCAAGTTGTAGCCATAAGAAACGCCGGGTCCCAGATACGGAATGTTCTTAGTGAACAAATACAAACAAGAAAGGAGCACGGCACAGTAGCGGCGATAGAACCTCAAGGAAAGGCCAAGGAGACAGATGACCTTGACCGGTCGGAAGCAAGAGAATGGGATAAAGGTCCCAGCCAGGAGTGGACACAGGGATGTCCAGCTGGAGGAAGCATGTTCCAATCGTTGGTGACGGAGGAAAATCCAACCACTTCTCTCCCGCTAGAAGTAGGAGTCCAAGTGGAAAATCCAACCATTTCTCTCCCGCTAGAAGTAGGAGTCCAAGTGGAAAATCCAACCACTTCTCTCCCGCCAGAAGTAGGAGTCCAAGTGGAAAATCCAACCATTTCTCTCCCACCAGAAGTAGGAGTCCAAGTGGAAATTCAAACA
Source organism: Syngnathus scovelli (assembly GCF_024217435.2). Lineage (NCBI taxonomy): Eukaryota > Metazoa > Chordata > Actinopteri > Syngnathiformes > Syngnathidae > Syngnathus > Syngnathus scovelli. Next base: position 908,817 of record NW_026061342.1, on the reverse strand, counting down.
ACTTCTCTCCCGCCAGAGACAGGAGTCCAGAAGGAAAACCTGTTTCCAAAGGCGGAAGGTGGTGGCGTAAGTGACCGACCCGGGAAGATTCTACTGGACTGGACCCCTTTTGATTGGACGAAGTTGTATCCGGCAAATTGCTCTACTCCTGGCTGCGACGGGAGCGGTAGCACCCGACCAGGGGCAACTTACCACCGCTCATTTAGAGCTTGTCCGGTATATGTGGGGAGCCTCGAGGTGTGTCCCACGCCGGGATGTGATGGAAAAGGAAACACCAGATGGGGTCCGGAGCGTCACCGCACCCTTAAGACATGTCCAGTGCTGGCAGAAATGAAGCGCAAAGCCTCCGAAACCAGAAAACAAGCCGGTGGCCAAGAGAGCAACATGGCAGATGATGCGGTAGACACCAGGCCGGGGGAACCAGGGCCGTCCACCTCTGATAGGCCGCTAGGAACGTTGGCTCAAGCGGCCTCCTACTATACACTGCGGTCTAAAGAGACAGACCCTCAAAAGAAAAAAAGGGGTCGAGCCGCAGTGGAGGGGTTGGTTAAGCTGTGGAGGCGGCCAGATTCCCAGGGGGGAGACAACTGAAAAAAAAAAAGAGAAGAATGTGTACATACGTGTATATGTAAATGGATAGGCATGTAATTGTGTATGTATACATGTGTATATAAAAGTATGATAACAATGTATCATTAATGGACTGTACATAACCAATAACAGAAAAAAAACCTGACGGGGACAGCAGAAGGAGTGACCACCTTGGCCAAGGAGGTGGACGTTTTCCTTGGCACAAGGGAGGAGCCAGGGAAGGAGGAGGGGCTGGAAGATCCCCTATAAAGCCAGGAGAGAAGAACCAGATCTTCATTCAGCCCTGAGAAGTGACCAACCATGAACTTCCCGCGCGGAGTCAAGAGAAAGAGAACAATGAGCCTGGAGAGTGGGGAGTCACCAATGGCCCCCCCAGGCTACACGGATGATCCCGCTGGTTGCAACCCGGTGGAACCAGCGGGTAGGCTGAGCCCCGGGACCGGGGCTTCCACAGACAACGATGGGAAAAACGGGAGGAATCCGTTTTTTGCGCAAGAGGAGCAAGAGATTTATGCAAACCGGGAATGGATAGCTCTGGAGCCAATCTACGCGAATGCAGTTCCCGTGAGCAGGAATCCAGAGCCAAATTTTGAAAGGCGAAGAACAACTTTATGTGCGGACGGCGGGTATGAGATTCCCAGCACTTCGCCTTTTTGCGACGAACCACCGAATTTACCCGACAACCCTCCAATGGATTGGAACACAATTGAATGGAGACCATCTATTTTTCCTCAGCCGGCGATATCATGGAAGAAGACCCTGATGACGGATTGGCTGACAGCTATAATACTTTCAGTCATTTTGACAGGCATCCTACTCAGCTTCACACTTTGGAAGAGCGCGGCCCGCTATGATCCGATGGAGATGATCAATATCGAGTACGATGGAACGAAGCTCTTCAATCAAACCTGTTGGGCAGTGGACTTTGGAAGCGTCACCGTGAAATGGAATACATCCATAGCACCAGACATCGCTACCAGACAATATTGGACATCGGTGCTGCGACGACGAGAGAAGATGATCGCCTTGCCACTGGAACAAGGAGCAATTCCGCGCGCAGGAGACGAGGAGGAAAGACGGTATAAGACAAAAAGGGAAATAGTGAGTGAAGTAACTCACTTTCCCGATCATTTGGGTCGCGTGAATTGGACAGGGCAAATAATAAGTAACATCAGTGCTTGTGATATGAGGTACTTCAAAGCGCCAGAAAACTTTGCTAATCTAACGATAAGCTTGATTTGCAAGAACAAACGTGAAGAGAAAATTGTTAAAAGAAATTGGATTTTGAAAGTGGGCGAGGAGCATGCGGAATGGTATACCAATGCCTCGTGTGTCCCGTTGCCCGAATCAAAAGGAGGGTATTGGGAAAAGAGTGGGAAAAGGCCGGATGAATTTTCATTCCCGGCCCCAATGAAAAACTCCACGTGCCGTGGCACTTATCCCGGATGGGAGCCGTGCTGGAGTTGTTTAGATTTGGTTTGTGAAAAAACTCAGGATTATTCAAGTAAGCGTCGCCTTAACCGGGTGCCGAGAAGCCTGTCCGACAGCCAGAAGCCAGTATTTTGGGACTGTCAGAGAGTTTTTAGTAGGTTAAATGCGTGTTACTTTAACGTGGGACAATTTTGTGATTAATAATTAATAATTATCATGTGATAATGTGGGCCTATAAATTCCAAAAGATGAAGTCCCCTGTCGCAGTGTCAACAAGGGGAGGGAGGAAGTTCAACCCAAATAAGGAACCAGTGGATTTTGAATTTTGGCTAAATAGTTCATTTCCATGGTTATGGCAGGTACAGAGACAAATTGCTGTGCCCAGCAGTGACCAGGGCAGACACCGGTTGTACCCGTCGGCAAGGCACTTATGGGTTCAACGGTTACCCACTCCTGCCGATTTGTTGACGGTAACTCCGGGAGAATTTGATAAGATTGACCGATGTGTAGTGGGCAAAATTTATGCTGGATTGCATGGGAAGGATTGGACAGTTGGGAAGTCACCAAGATGTGACCTGGATGAGATCAAGCGATCCATCTTGGGCACCAGGTGGGTTCACAACTGTGCCAGTCTCTTAGTAAACAAAACAGTGAAAGGAATTTTACAGGCATGGTCTGAGATAAACGTTCGGGACCCCGCCAAGACATGGTGGGGATTTAACGGGTATGAGATGAAGCAATGGGTTATACCCTGTTTAAACGTAACAACAAATTACTGGGTTCAATACCAATTTATGTCAACAGTATATTCAAAAGAGACTGATATCAAGCCCACGGGAATATATTCCCCATATATCTATGTGAATCCTCGGCCCTGGGCGATGACTTGTAACACTGAGAAAACAAAATGTTTGATTACCTTAGCTCGTGAACAATGTGTTACACTGCCTAATTGGAAAGAATATTGTTTAGATAAATATCAAGATGAGAGATACAGGAGTGTGGAAGGGGCTTTGTGGGAATACGTCTCGCCACAAAACAGGTGGAGGCGTCAGCCCGCTAGAGACCGGGTGCCTTGTAGTACCTGGGTACAAAATGAAGGATTGCTAAATTTAGGCAAGCCAGTGTCTATCCCCTATCGGCTGCCTGCGCTGATGCAGATTGCTGAGGGGCGTGCGTTCCGAAAGAGTCTGTGTGAGGGGCGGCAGTTTATAGGTTTTGATTGGGTTGGCCCCAATAGAATTTTCAATAATGGAACATGTTTCTCCCCGTCAGAGCATTGGATAAAATGTAGTCATGGAGAAAACATTCATGATTGCACTTGGTATGAGAAGATAGGGGCGGCGCTGCAGTCAGCAACAAGTGCCGCGGTTGAGGCCTTTGGGGACGTGATCACTGGTGCGTTGGAAGTGGTACTGGGGCCAATCTGGGCGTGGGTGCTAGTAGGGTTTGCATTGATAGGGATAGCAACGACTCTGTGCATTGCCATAAAAGGAAGCATTAAGAAGATTTTATTCGACCCCCGCGAGAGAGGGGCGTCTCTAGTTAGGCAAATGACGGCCCGCAAGAGGGGTGGTCGGAACGTCTTATTAAAAGGAGAAGTCGGGCAGCCGTCGGGCATTCGAGCCTGACAGCTCAGAGACTGGGACTACAAGAGAGAGAAAAGAAAAAAAAAAAAAAGGAACTAAAACTAATAATGGCAACAAACAGCTCAAGCGGGTTTTTAGATCCAAGAGGAAGGCCAGGAGCGATGAGAGTGAGTAACGAAGTTCAATATTGGGTTTTTTCAGGATCTGGACAGCCTACTGCTGTTCTGGGTCTTGGGATTTGCAACAACTCACTCGCCCCGTGATTTTGGTCATATCAATATTCAAGGTTTTGATTTTGAGATTTTTATACACAAGACACACGATGGGTTTGGGTCTTTTTGTAGTCTACATGCATGGCCGAATGTATGTTGACCCTAATACACCCAGAGGTATCGCCGAAATTGTATTGCTTATTTTGTGGAGTGTTTTGGAAGTGGTGTCAATTTTTGTTTATTATGTTGTTTTCGGGGTTGTCATATTGGAAGCGATATTGGTGATAGGAATGGCAATGTATGTTATAAAGATGGTAGCCGGACTTGACCAGCATGCCCGCACCTCTGTCGCGTGGAGATGGCGTACGGCCAAACTCGTACTCTGGTGCGTGATATGGGGGTCATTGTCTGTGTTACTTTGGATCGAAGTGGTGGACCAATTGACAATGATAACCTGGTTTTTTACATACTCTGTTTTTTTTCCCCTCCCGCCCCGAGAGGCGGGAGGACGGCCGCAGAGAAGCCCCCCTATTGTATACCAAGGGGCTGGCAGAGGGGTGATTGTTTGATGAAAAATGTTAAAATTTGTGCTTCCATGTTTTACAGACTGTACACTGGTTTGGGGATGCACCTAAATGCATCCTGTGCGGAATGAGCCATATGAAATTGGCCTGGGTGATCGGGAGATCTTATGTGGGAAGCTGTTGTTATCAGGCCGGCTTTAGTTTGACTTGGCTGGTCCCTGACGGTCTGTATGTAAAAGAGGGAGAGCAGTCCAGCTTGGACCATCTCGGATGGGAAGGATGTGCGGAGTTGATGATCACCGCGGCTCTGCTCGAGACAACTCGAGGGCCCCTAACAGCATGTACGGTTCTCACGCAAGGAGCAGGAAGAACCCACGGCACCATCTGGCCTTTGATTCACATGACCTGGCGTCAACGGAACGGCACTCGATGCGTCACTTCGCATTGGCAATGTGGGCGCTGTCTGGCGGTGAGCGCTCCTCATCGCTTTCTCCCGGCTGACTTTTACACCCACCCGAACGCGGAATATGGAGCACACCGACCTATGGTGATACCCAGCGAGGCCCCTGTGGGGCTTGTCCGGCCTGCGCGTCGGGGAGGAGGACGGTGTGTTGGACATTGGACCCCGGATGGGTCTTACGTCCGGTGCAGAGAGCCAGGCGAGGGTTGCATGAGGCGTCGGGATTCAGACGACAGCCGTATGTATGGAGGGCCTGGCTACGATGATGATCCTCCCCTCGACTCGCCCATCAGCCCCGTACGGCTGATAAGCCCGCTGGATGTGGATGCAGCTCCTTCTGAGTCTGAGGACGACGATGAGGCTCAAGACAGAGGACGCGAGAGCGACCTCGGGGCTGAGGATGAGGAAGCAGATGTCGAGAGGGTGGCCACAGGGGATTCAACGCCACCGGTGCTGAGAGCCCTCGCGGTGGAGGACCACGCTGACGACGACAACACTTCTGGTCGGTTGTCGCGCCTGATCAACGCCCTCGCAGAGATCGCCAGACAAGGTGATATGGCAGCGGCCTGCCCTACTTCAACAACCGCTGAGGTTGTGAATATCTCAGACGGAGACGACGACATGACTGCTTAGCTCGTAACGGGGGGGTAGTGAGCAGAGAAAATTTATACCTGTTTTTCAATCCAAGGAGGTGGTGTCATGTAACATGGGGGTAGAGATGGTGCCAATGGTAGAATATGGATTGGTCACAGGAATAAATTGGCAGAGCTGAAATTCCAAATTTGTCCAAAAGATGGCGCCAGACCAAAACGTGAGACCAAAAGAGGGGCCAGAATAAGCTAAACCAGTTAAAATCGAAAAGAGGAACACGGTGTCAGAGTGTAAGTCACGCATGGAGGCACAAATGAAATTTTTATTATGTGATTTTTATTTTTTGATTTCTTTGCTTGGCTAAAAATGTATTCTGTAACCGCTTTAAGCAATATTATTTGTCATTTCGATCAAGAGACCCGTCACTATGAGAATAGTAGCGTGACATAAATTGTTTGGAGAAGCACAAATGAGATTTTTATTATGTGATTTTTATTTTTTTGATTTCTTTGCTTGGCTAAAAATGTATTCTGTAACCGCTTTAAGCAATATTATTTGTCAATTCGATCAATTCATGTAACAGAAAGAGAAGAAAAGGGGAAGTGAAAGGTTTTACCACTAGCTGTGCATTTGGTGGAAAGTACTGCGTGGTCAGGGCGGAAACAGCTGCTGAAGGCCACAGATAACCAAGCGTGGGGAAACTGGCCAGTTCCCTCTATGGGCGGGGGAAAACTGGCCAGTTCCCTCTATAGGCGTGAGAAAGCTGGCCAGTCCCTTCTATAGGCGTGGGAAAACTGGGCAGTCTTACCCTATAGGGAAAGTACAGGAGAAAAGAAAGGGGAGGGGGGGACGGAGAGGTCTATAAAAGGTCCTGCAGGAGCAGCTTCAGGGCTTTTTTCCCCCAAAAGAGCGCTTATACGTGAAGAGGCCCGGAGGAGTTTCAAGATTTTTTCCAAAGTCCCGAAGATCTTTGTGTGAGACGCAGGATCGCTGGACTGAAATTAACTTGGATTTACTCCCAAAAATTGGACTGGACAACTTTATAGGAGGAATAGGTGAGAGGGATTTATATTTTTTATGTATTTTAGCGAGAGGGGGGAATAGTCATCGGGCCGCCGGATTCCTCGTGGCCAGCCTGTTTCTTTAATTTGGATTTTAGAAGCAAGATCGAACTGATCACTCGACTTTGCTTTCACCAAAAATAGCACACAGCTGGTAATTACCTCTTCCCTTTTTTATGAACTGTGTTTTGCAATCGAATTGTTCTGGGATTGAATGATTTTATTAACACGGGTATCAGTGAGTGAAATTGTTCAGTTTCTGGGGTAATTGAGATTTGTAATTCTATTCCATGTTTCTTCAATAAATGTGTTTTGTATATTACTTACTTCGTTGTGCGCGGATTTGTGCTAAATATGCAACCGATGGTTTGGGGCCGATTTAAACAAAATAAATTAACGGAAGTGTTTAAATCGGATTATTATTTTGTGTAGAACGGAAAGTTATTTAACTATTTGAAAGGCTCAGGCCCGCTTCCCCTTTTTGACGGGCCGCGTAAAAAGTAACTCTGAGCAAGTTAGAGAATTAAATAACTTTCGTAAATATTTAACGGAAGAGTTGAGTTCGTTGAAAGTGAATTCGGTTGAGAATTTACTTCCTTTAAATAACATAACGACGATGATTAAAATAAATCAGTGAAGTTGGTGGAGGATAAAAGTATTTCGATTGTCCGTCGGGCGCGGCCCAGTTCCCCTTTTTGTCGGGCCGCGTCAAAAGTTAAATAGGACACGATCAAAAAATAGACTTGCCTTCCAAATTAATTATTGGGCAAATCTAAATACAGCACGACATTTTTATTCGGTTCTTTTCGAAGCAATTAAGTGGGGTGAAGAACTCCGACGGTCAAGTGCTAGATCTACGTATAGGAAGTTAGAATTAATCATATAAAGTGCATTAATTTTCTTCTTAAATGCTATTAATGTCACACTTTTATTAATTCGATTCCCTTTCGAATGAAAAAGTTGGTCGGCTCGCTGCATGAGCGACCAAGTGGAACGGACCCATATCAACATTTACTTCGGCAAAACTAGTGCTTGGGTGCGCTATACAAACGAATCCCTGAGGTCTTAACAAAGACATCTAAAAAATATCCGTAACAAAATAAGAACTTCAAACAATAGCGGGGAGCCATCAATACGATGCGGTCACTTCGAAGTCTTGCCTCGAATTGAGTTACTCGGCTCGAGCTTCGGGTGACTTGAGAGGGATTGGCGTCGTACCGAAATTAGATTGATTCCGGTGGAGTTAATTTAACTCGGGTGGTTAGATTACGGACGAATCTCCGAACCCGGCTAAAATAAACCCGTTACCGGGAAGCCGGGGGCACCTTATTGCGAGAGGTGCGTTTGACAGGGTGTTGACTCTGAGGAGATCCAAAATATGAGCATTAGAGAGTCATTTGGTGAGTGCTTTAATCGGGCTGTAGCCTGCGCAAAGTCTACCATGTGCTTTTGGTTGCTTTTGCTGGTTTGTGTTACCATTATATTTTTTTCGGGGGTTATTTTATTTGTATGGATAGAGTACCATGAGCCTCGAACATTCTTCTCTCAGGCAGCTACCAAAGCTAATTCTAATTGATATGGCTCATGGGGGAAAAATTGCTAGACATAAGCGCGACACTAAATCCCCTTTTGATCAGGTTGTTTGTATTCCAGGAACCGTCTGCGTTCCAACTTGCGTACCATGGCTTTTGTCTTGGACTTACAATAAGTCATTAATGTTTAATGTGGCTCCTAATACATCTTCTTCTATTATTTTACCTATGAAGAGTTTGAAAGGTTTCGAAATGGTCACCCCACTCTCTGGTTCCAGTGAAAAGGCTGTGTTCTTTGCTAAACGAGTGACTTTGAAAAATGAGGGCAAAAGCCTCCTTTTGTCTCTTACACTCACTGATGGTCAAATTCTTCCTCCAAATGCCACCTTGTTTAACACTTCTTGTTGGGGTTTTCAACTGTGGGCTTGGTCCTCTGGAATCGATCCTCACTTTCCTATTGCTATTTGCATTAATAAAACAATGTCGGTCGCAGACCGTCCCGTTACAAATAATTACACCCTGTCAGCAGGAGCAAAAATCACAAGTATGCTCCTCACTGATGTAGACAGCTATTTTGTAGCCTCCACAGGGATAAGCGGTCAAACCAACAACTGGCTTCTTATGGCTGAGCAGGCCGCGAAGATGGCTAACACCAGTTGCATTGCATGCATGGGTCCAAGACCTCTTTTCAAAATCATACCTGCAAATATAGTTCCTAAGTGTGCTGTTGCTTTAATGTTAAGCCTATCCATTTCACCCACTCATGATTGTTTTGAATGTGATAAGGTTTACCCTGTTGCCTCTATGACAAAGTATAAACCCCTTTTTTTCGTTCTATGTAGCTAAGGGTAATTTTACTTGCATTAGATTACCTGGTACCGGTGAGAAGCTCGGCGCTCTACCTACTTCATGGTGTGGGTCCATGACCAATGTCGCTGCCCCTTTTTTGCCCATTGCTCGTAGTGATATTTGGTTTTGGTGTAATAGTAAAAAACTTTATGATAGGTTGCCTTTCAACAGCTCCGGAATTTGCGCTTTGGTAACCCTATTGCTACCTGTTCATTTGATACCGATGTCCTCTTATGATCTAACATCTTTTGCTAAGTCCGTGGTTCCCGTATTCTGGCCGAGAACGAAACGAAACGCCGAATGGCGGGGCGCGGCTAATCCAACTTACATTGACGCCATTGGTGTTCCTAGAGGAGTACCGGATGAGTATAAGCTGGTGAATCAGATAGCAGCTGGTTTTGAATCCGCCCTGTGTTGGTGGTGTACTATTAACAAAAATGTTGACAGGATTAACTACGTCCATTACAACGTGCAGAGGCTTGGAAACTGGTCCGAGGCGGGTTTCAAGGCGGTCCACTCCCAACTGGCCGCTACTTCCCTCATGGCTTTCCAGAATCGAATGGCCCTTGACATGCTACTCTCAAAGGAGGACGGTGTCTGCGCCATGTTCGGTGAGCAATGTTGCACGTTTATTCCGAATAATACTGCAGCCGGCGGAAGCCTGTCCCAGGCCCTTGAGGGCCTGCGGACCTTGAACGGAAAGATGAAGGGGCACAGTGGGGTGAACACAGAGGTTTGGACCGACGGGTTGGACGTGTTCGGAAAGTACCGCACCCTGGTTTCCTCTGCCCTGGTCTCCATTGCCGTTTTCTCTGCCATTTTGACCTTGTGTGGATGTTGTTGCATCCCTTGTCTCCGATCCCTAATTAACAGACTAATTACAACTGCTATCTCTCCACCAGCTGAGACTTTCCCGTTGCTCCAAAGGGATGACCTTTCGATCGACGCGGGTTCCTTCTCTAGTGACGACCCGGTCGGCGACTCTATTGTGGTAAACCTGTCCGGTTTGTTTCTTGACCCTAGCTTTGCCGATTATGACTCAGTTTCCTCCTGAGTGTAAGTTAGTTCTTGCGAAATGTGATCCCTTGGCTGAAAATCTTTTTGAAGTGGCCATATGGGTGATGAGTTGTTCTCCGGGAACTTATGATAAAACAGGGGGGAATTGTTAGATAAATTGTATATATATGTTATCATACGTTCCCTAATGAGTACTTATTAATAAAGTTATTGCGCAGAATGCTTGCTGTTTCTTCTTGCAGACATCACCCAGTCCACAACAAGTCAAACGATGCTGTCTGGAGCTTCCTGACCTTCTACACATCTGGGAATCCAAGAAAGTTGTTGATGTCTGCACATGTCATTTTGTCTATGCACTCTTTTCACATGACTACTTTGTTTCCCATAACATTTTATCCTTGCACACTTTTCGTTTCTCATGGGATCCTGTCTGCGACTTCTAGTTTCACATAGAATCTCGTTTCTTCTCTCATGAGACAAAGCCCACGCTTTCCCCCCACCTATCAGGGGCTAGTCTCACATTGTAGGTAGGGCATTCCTGAATAAAAAGAGAGGAGTGTAAACAAGACCTTTAGTGTAGTTGGATTGATGTAAGTCTGAATGCACTCCTCGCGAGAAAAGACTCAACATTCTGCCTCACTGGTTTTGTCTGCTGATCCTTTTGCTGATTCTGAACCTAACATTCTGCCTCACTGGTTTTGTCTGCTGATCCTTTTGCTGATTTTGAACCTAACACTGCCCCTGGACACCGTACCCCATGTCACCCGGCACAGGGTCGAGGCCATGCTGTCAGGCATCCCACCGGCTGCACATGTAACTAGGGTCCCGGCCGAAGTGGCCCGATGCCCCGAGGAGGTGGGCCGCTATCTGTTCAAGAGTCGCGTTAGAGACTTGTCTGCTGCAAGGGCCGTACACAATGCGGATATGCTACTGAATCAGATGCTGGCCTACGCCGCTAGGCTGTGCGGCCAGACTCCCGCCGCCGCCGCTGAGGCACATTCCAGGCTGAGATCTGTGGAAAGACATGGAGAGGCTGCAGCCATATCCCAGGACCTCAGAGTCATGGCTCTGCAACAGAAATTACCCGAAGGCATCGAACCTCCTGTTATGCCCTTTCATCTGAGCGACCCTGACACTTACCTAGCAACTGTAGATTATCTGAACGTGGACAAAGTGCAACGTAGGAGCGGGGACACACTAAGCTGCACGGACACAGTAGAGCCATTCATGTACGCAGGCCACTTATGGACCAACATATTGGACGCGGCAACGCACTGGGTGTGCAACCGCATGGACCCCCAGGTAACACCGGCTGTGTACACCACGCTCCGGGCGTCCATGTCCACGGCCCAGGTGTACAGCAGTGTGTTCAACCGGAGCTTCGAGGCGCGACTGGAGACACGCTTGCATTCGGCTGTGCTCGTCAAATACCAAAGGCCTTCGGAGGATGCACTCCTTAGGGCGCTGTCCCGCTAGGGTTAGGGTTAGGGTTAGGGTTAGGATTGCGCTAGGAGCCCCCCTTCCTGTTGGAAGCAGGGGCAAAAGCACGGTCCATCCATCCGGCACACCTCCCAGCTCCCAGCCCAGGGTTCTGATGAGCAAAGCGGCGGCGTCGGCCATAGTGGACCGTGGTCCAACCTTGCTCCATGGCTGGAATTCGCCTTTGTTATATATATAATAAATTTGTTTTTATCAAAAAAAATTGTTTTTAATATGGTTGTTTTTAATATGGTTGTTTTTATTGAAATAGTTTTTAATAAAATTTCTTTTGTTAGATTTTGTTTGGCCAATATATAATGTAAGTGTGCCTTGACAACGTTTCGGCCGCTAGGGCCTTCCTCAGGTCTGGCACACAAACAAACAAAAATGAAATTGATGCTGATATCCATTGTTTGCAATTGCTGCTGAGTTGTTTTCTCTTTGCTCTCTCTCCACGCACTGAGCGTCTGTTGCGCCGCGCGTCCTTTTATAGTCTCTGTTTGGTTAGAGTTTCTATTTTCAAATTTTAGTTTTTGTTTCTGACTTTTTCTTTTTTGGAAATAAAATTGGTTTTAGCCTCATTGAATGTTTTCCAATTACGATTTGATATTATGAATTACTATTTTGAATATTTTATTGTTTTGTTTTTTGTTTTGTTTTGTTTTTTTTAATTTTTGTTTTTTTAATTTTTTGTTTCTCATTTTTCTTACTGCAGGTAAGTAGATTATTCAGGTAGGTATTTACGTATATATTTTGTGAGTTATAATTTTGAATTTTTTATTTTTTTGTTTTTGTTTTGTTTTTTAATTTTTGTTTCTCATTTTTCTTACTGCAGGTAAGTGGTTAGTTGAGGTAGGTATTTACGTATATATTTTTTTGATTTTTGTCTTTTCTAATTTTTTAGGTGGGCATGGTCCGGGGACCAGAGGCGTGGTACCAATTTGAGGTAAGTATCCAAGGTAGGTATCTAAGGTAAGTGAGTCCGAATTGATTTTAATAAATTTGTCCTAATTATGTTAATTGAGCCTGCTGTTTGGAATTTCTGTTCCTAGTAGGACATAAAAAGGGAATTGGATTGAGGTAAGGATTAGGGTTAGGGTTAGGGTTGGGGTTAGGGTTAGGGTTAGGGTTAGGGTTGGGGTTAGGGTTAGGGTTAGGGTTAGGGTTAGGGTTAGGATTGGGGGTAGGGTTGGGTGTTAGGACATGGAGTACGCCTAGGTCCCCCTTGGGTGGGGCTTAGAACGAAGATTATATCGAGGCCGAATGTCAGGGAGTTCTTCGACCTCCCATTCAGTTGAATCATCGGATTCAGTTGACTCATCGGAGATGGACCCGAGTTCAGGTTCCCCCAATGGGTCAATGATGGGGTCCAGATTGGGGTTCGGGTTCAGCACTCCGACCTCATATGAAGTCGGACCTCGACCGTCAACCCAACGTGCAGTAGGGCTACGCGAATGCGATGGCATACAGAAGACCGATTTTCGGTTCTTCCCACCCTCTCGAGCCACCGTCCTCTGGGCCTGGACTGGCATGGAAGATGCCAAGGGCACCGAAACTGAACTCGGTGTCGGTGAAGTCTGGGCCAGGACTGGCGTCAACAGAGCCACGGGCACCGGAACTCGACTTGATGCCGGCGACGACTGGGTCCGAATTGGTGTCAATAGAGTCACGGGCTCCGTCATTGGAGTCACGGGCTCCAGATCCGGACGTGGTGTTGGAGGGGAAGTGGGGCTAGGTGAATCAGGAGGTAGATCCACCATGCTTGCCCTGATCTGCCCCGCTACATAGTCCAAAGTGTCCTGCGAGAGCCGCGGAAAATTCCGTCTGGCCCACCTCGTCGCCACCGCAAAGGCAGCGTCCCATTCCGGCGTAATGAGTACCAGCAGGTCATCCAATAATTGGGTAAGGCAGGTCAGGTAATGGTCGGTGAGGATTTGGCATGTTGTGTGACCCCAATTCAGAGCATTGCCCATGATCAGGTCCAACGCATCCCCGGTAGGGAACGCTGACATGGTCGACAACACCTCCACCATCCTTGCAATCATTCGCAGTTGCGGGGCTCCTCCCTCAGGGTTCACATTCCGCAGATGGTGGGTCACCTTAATGATGCTGTGCAACTTCCGGACTAGGAGGCCAAAATGAGCATCAGCTTGTCGCCACCCATTGGCCGGAGCCTTACTTTGGGTGGAATGCACATCAGAGGGCCGTCTACCACCTTGGCGTACCACCGTAGCATATGAGCGAACCCTGAAGCCGGAGTGGCTGGGGGGCACCGGAGGAGGCACTGGCTGGTTAGGATTGCGGTAGGAGCCCCCCTTCCTGTTGGAAGCAGGGGCAAAAGCACGGTCCATCCATCCGGCACACCTCCCAGCTCCCAGCCCAGGGTTCTGATGAGCAAAGCGGCGGCGTCGGCCATAGTGGACCGTGGTCCAACCTTGCTCCATGGCTGGAATTCACCTTTGTTATATATATAATAAATTTGTTTTTATAAAAAAAAAATGTTTTTAATATGGTTGTTTTTATTGAAATAGTTTTTAATAAAATTTCTTTTGTTAGATTTTGTTTGGCCAATATATAATGTAAGTGTGCCTTGACAACGTTTCGGCCGCTAGGGTTAGGGTTAGGGTTAGGGTTAAAGAGTTCCTCCCCCAAAGGAGAGGAACAAAGGCACGGTCCTACCATCCTGGCCCGCACCCCACAACCAGCTCCAGAGCATCCTGCCCGTTGCGGCCGCGCCCGCCATGCTGGCCAGGACTAATTAGGGCTTAATAAAGATCGTTTTTGACCTTTAACACGTGTTTATGCTTATTATATGTTTGTTTTTGATTGCTCTTTACCTATCCGGTCGCCTTTGTTATATAATTAATAAGTGAGTCTCGATTTGGCATGTAAGATTGACAGCTGCGCTTGCGTTCAACTAAATATTCGTACCTCGCACCTAATTCATCGACTCCCCTATCTGGGTGGAGCGAGAGCATGTTGCTCTGTGCGGCATCCATGCGCTCTCCTATCTGGGTAGAGCGTGGGTAAATTACTATTTGTTTCCAATTGGTTTTGTACCGGCGTCATTTTGCGCTGAATTTTGTTCATCTGTGTGGCCATCGACAACGTTTCGGCACTTTTGTGCCTTCTTCAGGTCTGGCACACAGGAATTGCATCTAAATTTAGTTTAGTTTCATCACATGGGGAGCTGCTTCCTCCTCCACGGCCGCATCGAGACTGAGAGCTCCTGCTCCGAACGGTGCTTATATACACTCCTCCAAGTGGGCGGAGCCAGCAATTTGCGCTTGTTTCTTTAGCATAGTAACTTGTTTCCTTGCAGGCACCGATTGGGCGTGGATTTGTGATCTCCGGAATAGGTAAGTATATTTTTGTTTTGGGTAAGTATTATGGTTTTAATTAAGGCAAGTGTTTACTTTTAACTGCTTTTTTTGCTTTTTTTTTCTCCCAAATAATGCTTATTTGCAATTGTTTACATTCAAATTTGATAGGTATGCACATTTTTTTGTTTTGGGTGAGTATTGTGGTTTTATTTGAGGTAAGTATTTACTTTTAACTGCCTTTTGGTCTCAAATAGTGCTTATTTGCAATTATTGTTCAAATTTGTGTTTACGTTCAAATTTTGACTTGTTTATTTTCAAATTTTAACTTGCAGGTTGACGTTTTTGTCTTATCGGGAAATGGGGTCAGGTTAGGGTTAGGGTTAGGGTTAGGGTTAGGGTTAGGGTTAGGATCGGGGTTAGGGTTAGGGGTTAAGTTAGGATGGGGGATAGGTTAGTATTAGGGCTGGGATAGGACCAGTTTAGGGGACAGCACACAGACGTAACAGGAGCTCGATGGAAACCGGAAACGTGGCGGGGTGCACTGGAGGTGGCACAGGCGAGTTAGGATTAGGTAAAGAGTTCCTCCCCCGAAGGAGAGGAACAAAGGCACGGTCCTACCATCCTGGCCCGCACCCCACAACAAGCTCCAGAGCACCCTGCCCGTTGCGGCCGCACCCGCCATGCTGGCCAGGACTAATTAGGGCTTAATAAAGATCGTTTTTGACCTTGAACACGTGTTTGTGCTTATTGTATGCTTGTTTTTGATTGCACTTTACCTATCCGGTCGCCTTTGTTATATAATTAATAAGTGAGTCTCGATTTGGCATGTAAGATTGTCAGCTGCGCTTGCGTTCAACTAAATATTCGTACCTCGCACCTATTTCATCGACCCCCCTATCTGGGTGGAGCGAGAGCATCTTGCTCTGTGCGGCATCCATGCGCTCTCCTATCTGGGTAGAGCGTGGGTAAATTAGTATTTGTTTCCAATTGGTTTTGTACCGGCGTCATTTTGCGCTAAATTTTGTTCATCTGTGTGGCCATCGACAACGTTTCGGCATCTTTTGTGCCTTCTTCAGGTCTGGCACACAGGAATTGCATCTAAATTTAGTTTCGTTTCATCACATGGGGAGCTGCTTCCTCCTCCACGGCCGCATCGAGACTGAGAGCTCCTGCTCCGAACGGTGCTTATGTACACTCCTCGAAGTGGGCGGAGCCAGCTATTTGCGCTTGTTTCTTTAGCATAGTAACTTGTTTTCTTGCAGGCACCGATTGGGCGTGGATTTGTGGTTCAGCACTAACCTCTCGAAAGATTTCATGACCACAGATGTCAGTGCAACAGGTCTATAGTCATTCAGACCTGTGATGGCGGGCTTCTTGGCCACTGGAACGATGGTGGAGCTCTTGAAGCACGCGGGCACCTCACACAGCTCCAGGGAACGATTGAAGATCCGTGCAAAGGTGGGCGCCAGCTGCACCTGAAGGATGTCACGGGCCCCCTGCTGGAGCCCCTCCAGTTTGCGTACCGGGCAAATAGGCTGGTGGATGATGCGGTCAACATGGGACTGCACTACATCCTGCAACACCTGGACACCCCAGGAAAGTACGCCAGGATCCTGTTTGTGGACTTCAGCTCGGCGTTCAACACCATCGCTCCTGACGTCCTCCAACAGAAGCTCATCCAGCTCGCGGTGCCTGCCTCCACCTGTCAGTGGATCACCAGCTTCCTGACCAACAGGAGACAGCGTGTGAGGCTGGGGAGCATCACATCTGACACTCTGACCACCAACACTGGAGCCCCTCAGGGGTGCATCCTCTCCCCACTGCTCTTCTCCCTCTACACCAATGATTTCTCCGCAAGTGACTCTTCTGTGAAGCTCCTGAAGTATGCAGACAACACCACTCTCATCGGACTGATCCAGAACGGTGATGAGACTGCGTACAGACAGGAGGTGGAGCGGCTGGTCCACTGGTGCAGCCAAAACCACCTGGACATGAACCCGCTCAAGACCGTGGAGATGACAGTGGACTTCAGGCGAGGCCCTTCACCACTTTCACCCCTCACTATCCGCAGTAATACTATTCTCTCATCAGACACCTTCAACTTCCTGGGAACCACAATCTCTCGGGACCTGAAATGGACCGGCCACATAGACTCTGTCCGGAAGAAGGCCCAGCAGAGGCTGTACTTCCTGAGACAGCTCAAGAAGTTCAACCTGCCGCGGGAGCTGCTGAAGACCTTCTACACTGCCATCATCCAGTCTGTCTTCTGCACCTCCATCACTGTCTGGTTTGGATCGGCCTCCAAACAAGACAAGCACAGACTGCAACGGACAGTAAGGACTGCAGAAAAGATAATTGGAATCAACCTCCCATCTATCCAAGACTTGTACCTGTCCAGGACCAGGAAACGTGCAAGTAACATCTCAACAGACCCTTCGCACCCAGGTTGCAGCCTGTTTGAACTACTCCCCTCCGGACGCCGTTATAGAGCTCTGTACACTAAAACCAGCAGACACAGAGACAGCTTCTTCCCCCAGGCTGTCGCTCTGATGAACTCACACCACTCTTAGAGTCTCAGAGTCATTACTGTGCAATAACATCCTGCTTTCCACACCTTTTTTGTTTACACTGTTTGTACTATGTGTCCTCTCTGCATCCATTGCAGCCTGGTCATCCTAGAAGAGGGACCCTCCCATCTCTGGTCTTTTCTCAAGGTTTCTCATTTCCCCTAGCTGGAGTTTTGAGTTTTTCCTTGCCCTCTTGGGAGTTTAAGGTCAGGGGATGTTTGAGAATATCTTTCGTTCTTCACATGTGCTGAGTGTTGTTGTTAGTCACCTAAATGTTGAACAGAGGCTATGATTTACCGAATTCAAATTCCTTGTTTGGCACGCTCAAACATGGCGAATAAAAAACTCTTGAATCTTGAATGTTGAATTGTGGTTTTATTTGAGGTATTTACTTTTAACTGCCTTTTGGTCTCAAATAGTGCTTATTTGCAATTATTGTTCAAATTTGTGTTTACGTTCAAATTTTGACTTGTTTATTTTCAAATTTTAACTTGCAGGTTGACGTTTTTGTCTTATCGGGAAATGGGGTCAGGTTAGGGTTAGGGTTAGGTTTAGGGTTAGGATTAGGGTTAGGGGTTAGGTTATGATGGGGGATAGGTTAGGATTAGGGCTGGGATAGGACCAGTTTAGGGGACAGCACACAGACGTAACAGGAGCTCGATGGAAACCGGAAACGTGGGGGGGGGGGGGGGCGCACTGGAGGTGGCACAGGCGAGTTAGGATTAGGTAAAGAGTTCCTCCCCCGAAGGAGAGGAACAAAGGCACGGTCCTACCATCCTGGCCCGCACCCCAGGCATCCTGCCCGTTGCGGCCGCACCCGCCATGCTGGCCAGGACTAATTAGGGCTTAATAAAGATCGTTTTTGACCTTGAACACGTGTTTGTGCTTATTGTATGTTTGTTTTTGATTGCACTTTACCTATCCGGTCGCCTTTGTTATATAATTAATAAGTGAGTCTCGATTTGGCATGTAAGATTGTCAGCTGCGCTTGCGTTCAACTAAATATTCGTACCTCGCACCTATTTCATCAACTCCCCTATCTGGGTGGAGCGAGAGCATCTTGCTCTGTGCGGCATCCATGCGCTCTCCTATCTGGGTAGAGCGTGGGTAAATTACTATTTGTTTCCAATTGGTTTTGTACCGGCGTCATTTTGCGCTAAATTTTGTTCATCTGTGTGGCCATCGACAACATTTCGGCATCTTTTGTGCCTTCTTCAGGTCTGGCACACAGGAATTGCATCTAAATTTAGTTTAGTTTCATCACATGGGGAGCTGCTTCCTCCTCCACGGCCGCATCGAGACTGAGAGCTCCTGCTCCGAACGGTGCTTATGTACACTCCTCGAAGTGGGCGGAGCCAGCTATTTGCGCTTGTTTCTTTAGCATAGTAACTTGTTTTCTTGCAGGCACCGATTGGGCGTGGATTTGTGATCTCCGGAATAGGTAAGTATATTTTTGTTTTGGGTAAGTATTATGGTTTTAATTAAGGTAAGTGTTTACTTTTAACTGCTTTTTTTGCTTTTTTTTGTCCCAAATAATGGTTATTTGAAATTGTTTATATTCAAATTTGATAGGTATGCACATTTTTTGTTTTGGGTGAGTATTTTGGTTTTATTTGAGGTAAGTATTTACTTTTAACTGCCTTTTGGTCTCAAATAGTGCTTATTTGTAATTATTTGTTCAAATTTGTGTTTACGTTCAAATTTTGACTTGTTTATTTTCAAATTTTAACTTGCAGGTTGATGTTTTTGTCTTATCGGGAAATGGGGTCAGGTTAGGGTTAGGGTTAGGGCTAGGGTTAGGGTTAGTTTTAGGGTTAGGGTTAGGTTTAGGTTTAGGTTTAGGTTTAGGGTTAGGATTAGGGTTAGGGTTAGCGGTTAGGTTAGGTTGGGGGATAGGTTAGTATTAGGGCTGGGATAGGACCAGTTTAGGGGACAGCACACAGACGTAACAGGAGCTCGATGGAAACCGGAAACGTGGGGGGGGCGCACTGGAGGTGTCACAGGCGAGTTAGGATTAGGTAAAGTCAAAGTCAAAGTCAAAGTCAAAGTCAGCTTTATTGTCAATTTCTCCACATGCCAAAGACACACAAAGAAACCGAAATTTCGTTCCCCCCTGTCCCACGGTGACAAGACATGGCTCACAACAGACAAACAAGTAACAAGTATAACAAAAGCGTGCTGAATAAATAATGAATAAATAACACAACAATAAATAAATAAATAAGAGGAGCAGAAAAAAAAAGGAGCAAGTGCGCGTACAGCAGACATTCCCGAAAATAGCGCAACAGTGCCACACGCTACGCAGAAGGGGGTAGCGAGTTCAGGGCCCTAACAGCCTGGGGAAAGAAGCTGTTGGCAAGTCTGGTGGTGCGGGAGCGCAGGCTCCTGTACCTCTTCTCAGAGGGCAGAAGGTCAAACAAAGAGTGAGCCGGGTGACTCACATCTCTGGCAATCGAGGTTGCGTTACGGGCGAGATGGGAGGTGTAAATGTCCTTCAGGGAGGGGAGCGAAGCACCAATAATCTTACCAGCCGTATTCACTATGCGCTGCAGGGCCTTCAAGTTCTGTTCAGTGCAGTTACCACCCCAGACAGCGATGCAACTGGTGATGACGCTCTCAATAGTGCCACGGTAGAATGTAGACAGGACTGCCTGAGGAGCACATGCACGCCTGAGCTTCCGCAGGAAGTACAGGCGGCGCTGAGCTTTCTTTGCCAGTGACGAGGTGTTTGCGGACCAGGAGAGGTCCTCACTGATGTGCACCCCCAGGAACTTGGTGCAGCTCACCCTCTCCACCACAGCACCATCGATGATCAACGGCAGGTGTGTTGTGTGACCCTTCCGGAAGTCAACAATGATTTCCTTGGTCTTATTAACGTTCAGCAGGAGGTTGTTGTCCCTGCACCACGTGGTCAGAAGGTCAACCTCCGACCTGTACCGAGTCTCGTCGCCCTTTGTGATGAGACCCACCAGAGTCGTGTCGTCAGCAAACTTCACTATGCGGTTGTCGCTGTAGGTCGCAGTGCAGTCATGCGTCAGCAGGGTGAAGAGTAATGGACTGAGCACGCAGCCCTGGGGGGCCCCCGTGCTCAGCGTGATGCTGGCGGAGATTTTGTCGCCAACACGCACCACCTGAGGCCTCTGACAGAGGAAGTCCAGTATCCAGTTGCAGAGGGAGGTACTGAGGCCCAGCTCGTCGAGTTTGCAGATGAGTCGCTGCGGCACAATGGTGTTGAAGGCAGAGCTGAAGTCCACAAACAGCAACCTCACATATGAGTCCTTTCTCTCCAGATGGGTGAGGGCCGAGTGGAGGGCAGAGCAGATGGCATCCTCAGAGGACCGCTTGGCACGGTACGCAAACTGGAAAGGGTCAATGGTGGGGGGGAGAACGGACTTGATGTGCTCCATGACCAGCCGCTCAAAGCACTTCATGATGATGGGCGTCAGTGCCACAGGGCGGTAGTCATTGAAGCAGGACGGTGCAGGTTTCTTCGGCACAGGAACGATGGTGGCAGCCTTGAAACACGAGGGGACGATGGCCTGCTGCAGGGAAACGTTAAAGATGTCCGTGAAGACACCCGACAGCTCCCCAGCGCAGTCCTTCAGCGCTCGACCCAGGATGTTGTCAGGGCCCGCCGCCTTACGGGTGTCAATAGCGGCAAGCACCCTCCTCACACCGTCGGCAGAGAGGCGCAGGGGCTGCTCGTGTGGGGGGGGGAGTGGTCTTCAGCGGGCAAGTGCTGTTCTGGGCGTCGAAGCGAGCAAAGAAGCGGTTCAGATCGTTCAGCAGACGGACGTCGCCCTCACAGCTCCTCGGCGCGGGCTTGTAGTCCGTGATGGTCTGAATGCCCCGCCAAAGGCTACGTGCGTCCTTGCTGTCCTTGAAGTGGGTGGAGACCTTGCACGAGAACGCCTTCTTCGCTTCTTTGATGCCTCGGGACAGGTCGGCCCTCGCTGTCCTCAAGCCAGCCTCATCCCCCGCTCTGAAAGCCTTGTCTCTGGCCCTCAACAGTCTGAGGACAGCCCCCGTCAGCCACGGCTTCCAGTTCGCGCGAGTGACGACGGATTTCGAGCAAGTCACATCATCGATGCACTTCGTGATGTAAGAGGTAACAGAGTCAGTATACTCCTCTATGTCCGTCCAATCGTTGTAGGTGGCTGCCTGCTTAAACAAGTCCCAGTCAGTGGTGTCGAAGCAGTCACGAAGTGCATCGGAGGCACCCTCAGGCCACACTCGAACCTGCCTCCGAACCGGCCTGGATGCCTTTACCAATTTGTCTGTATGCGGGCAAAAGCAAAACGGTGAGATGGTCAGAAAGCCCCAGATGGGGGAGGGGGGTGGCTTTGAAAGCTCCCTTTTGCGCCGAGTAGACTAGGTCCAGGAAGCTGTCGCCACGTGTCGGAAAAGGAACATGCTGGTGAAGCCTCGGGAAAACAGACTTCAGGTTGGCATGATTGAAGTCTCCAGCGAAGATGGTGAAACCGTCAGGGTGCGCTGTTTGCTGTTCACTGACAGCCTGGTACAGTTCACCAAGCGCCGCGATCCTGTCTCCTTCGATGTTGGAAGGCGGGATGTATACCGCGACTAGCAGAATCGCGGTAAATTCCCTCGGCAGATAAAAAGGACGGCACTTAATGATCACAAACTCCACAAGCGGCGAGCAGTGCTTACATACCACCACAGAGTCCCGGCACCATTCTTCTCGGATGTAGACGCATATTCCACCTCCACGCGACTTTCCCCCTCGTACAATGGCACGGTCCGCCCGATAGCACGCTAGCCGCTCCAGGTGCACTGCAGAGTCCGGAATGTTGTCACTCAACCAGGTCTCGGTGAACACGAGCACACAGCAGTTCCGCACCGTCCGGTTCGTAGACCTCAGCAGGCGAACGTAATCCATTTTGTTGTCCAGCGATCGAACATTCGCCAGAAGAATGGAGGGCACCGCCGGTCGCGCTGGGTTGGCCGCCAGCCTGGCCCGGACGCCTCCGCGCTTGCCCCTCTTCTGCCTCCTCGCACACGGTTTCCGACGGCTCCCAACCGGGGGAGGAATAGCGGGTGAGGTCGGCGACGTTTCAGGACGTAGCAGTCCGAGCGCCTTTAATGTCGACGCTTCAAAGTCCAGAACGCCGCAAAACCCACTTCTGCCGATGTCAAGCAGAACCTGCCTGCTGTACTTGTAGCACGGACGAGACGAACACACAAGACTGTCGGACGAACACTCATTAGACGAACAAATCACCGTACCGACGGGACAGAGAGTGGCCGCTGCGTGTGCACGCGCCGCCATCTTGAAAGAGTTCCTCCCCCGAAGGAGAGGAACAAAGGCACGGTCCTACCATCCTGGCCCGCACCCCACAACCAGCTCCAGAGCATCCTACCCATTGCGGCCGCGCCCGCCATGCTGGCCAGGACTAATTAGGGGTTAATAAAGATCGTTTTTGACCTTGAACACGTGTTTGTGCTTATTATATGTTTGTTTTTGATTGCACTTTACCTATCTGGTCGCCTTTGTTATATAATTATTAAGTGAGTCTCGATTTGGCATGTAAGATTGTCAGCTGCACTTGCGTTTAACTAAATATTCGTACCTCGCACCTAATTCATCGACTCCCCTATCTGGATGGAGCGAGAGCATCTTGCTCTGTGCGGCATCCATGCGCTCTCCTATCTGGGTCGAGCGTGGGTAAATTACTATTTGTTTCCAATTGGTTTTGTACCGGCGTCATTTTGCGCTAAATTTTGTTCATCTGTGTGGCCATCGACAACGTTACGGAATCTTTTGTGCCTTCTTCAGGTCTGGCACACAGGAATTGCATCTAAATTTAGTTTAGTTTCATCACATGGGGAGCTGCTTCCTCCTCCACGGCCGCATCGAGACTGAGAGCTCCTGCTCCGAACGGTGTTTATATACACTCCTCCAAGTGGGCGGAGCCAGCGATTTGCGCTTGTTTCTTTAGCATAGTAACTTGGTTTCTTGCAGGCACCGATTGGGCGTGGATTTGTGATCTCCGGAATAGGTAAGTATATTTTTGTTTTGGGTAAGTATTATGGTTTTAATTAAGGTAAGTATTTACTTTTAACTGCTTCTTTTGCTTTTTTTGTCCCAAATAATGCTCATTTGCAATTGTTTACATTCAAATTTGATAGGTATGCACATTTTTTTTTGTTTTGGGTGAGTATTGTTGTTTTATTTGCGGTAAGTATTTACTTTTAACTGCCTTTTGGTCTCAAATAGTGCTTATTTGCAATTATTGTTCAAATTTGTGTTTACGTTCACATTTTGACTTGTTTATTTTCAAATTTTAACTTGCAGGCTGACGTTTTTGTCTTATCGGGAAATGGGGTCAGGTTAGTGTTAAGGTTAGGGTTAGGGTTAGGGGTTAGGTTAGGATGGGGGATCGGTTAGGATTAGGGCTGGGATAGGACCAGTTTAGGGGACAGCACACAGACGTAACAGGAGCTCGATGGAAACCAGAAACGTGGGGGGGGGGGCGCACTGGAGGTGGCACAGGCGAGTTAGGATTAGGTAAAGAGTTCCTCCCCCGAAGGAGAGGAACAAAGGCACGGTCCTACCATCCTGGCCCGCACCCCACAACCAGCTCCAGAGCATCCTGCCCGTTGCGGCCGCGCCCGCCATGCTGGCCAGGACTAATTAGGGCCTAATAAAGATCGTTTTTGACCTTGAAAACGTATTTGTGCTTATTGTATGTTTTTGATTGCACTCTACCTATCCGGTCGCCTTTGTTATATAATTAATAAGTGAGTCTCGATTTGGCATGTAAGATTGACAGCTGCGCTTGCGTTCAACTAAATATTCGAACCTCGCACCTAATTCATCGACTCCCCTATCTGGGTGGAGCGAGAGCATCTTGCTCTGTGCGGCATCCATGCGCTCTCCTATCTGGGTAGAGCGTGGGTAAATTACTATTTGTTTCCAATTGGTTTGTACCGCCGTCATTTTGCGCTAAATTTTGTTCATCTGTGTGGCCATCGACAACGTTTCGGCATCTTTTGTGCCTTCTTCAGGTCTGGCACACAGGAATTGCATCTCAATTTAGTTTAGTTTCATCACATGGGGAGCTGTTTCCTCCTCCACGGCCGCATCGAGACTGAGAGCTCCTGCTCCGAACGGTGTTTATATACACTCCTCCAAGTGGGCGGAGCCAGCGATTTGCGCTTGTTTCTTTAGCATAGTAACTTGTTTTCTTGCAGGCACCGATTAGGCGTGGATTTGTGATCTCTGGAATAGGTAAGTATATTTTTGTTTTGGGTAAGTATTATGGTTTTAATTAAGATAAGTATTTACTTTTAACTGTTTTTTTTGCTTTTTTTGTCCCAAATAATGCTTATTTGCAATTGTTTACATTCAAATTTGATAGGTATGCACATTTTTTTGTTTTGGGTGAGTATTGTGGTTTTATTTGAGGTAAGTATTTACTTTTAACTGCCTTTTGGTCTCAAATAGTGCTTATTTGCATTTATTGTTCAAATTTGTGTTTGCGTTCAAATTTTGACTTGTTTATTTTCAAATTTTAACCCGCAGGTTGACGTTTTTTTCTTATCGGGAAATGGGGTCAGGTTAGGGTTAGGGTTAAGGTTAGGGTTAGGGTTAGGGGTTAGGTTAGGATGGGGGGTAGGTTAGGATTAGGGCTGGGATAGGACCAGTTTAGGGGACAGCACACAGACGTAACAGGAGCTCGATGGAAACCGGAAACGTGGGGGGTGGCGCACTGGAGGTGGCACAGGCGAGTTAGGATTAGGTAAAGAGTTCCTCCCCCGAAGGAGAAGAACAAAGGCACGGTCCTACCATCCTGGCCCGCACCCCACAACCAGCTCCAGAGCATCCTGCCCCTTGCAGCCGCGCCCGCCATGCTGGCCAGGACTAATTAGGGCTTAATAAAGATCGTTTTTGACCTTGAACACGTGTTTGTGCTTATTGTATGTTTGTTTTTGATTGCACTTTACCTATCCGGTCGCCTTTGTTATATAATTAATAAGTGAGTCTCGATTTGGCATGTAAGATTGACAGCTGCGCTTGCGTTCAACTAAATATTCGTACCTCGCACCTAATTCATCGACTCCCCTATCTGGGTGGAGCGAGAGCATCTTGGTCTGTGCGGCATCCATGCGCTCTCCTATCTGGGTAGAGCGTGGGTAAATTACTATTTGTTTCCAATTGGTTTTGTACCGGCGTCATTTTGCGCTAAATTTTGTTCATCTGTGTGGCCATCGACAACGTTTCGGCATCTTTTGTGCCTTCTTCAGGTCTGGCACACAGGAATTGCATCTAAATTTAGTTTAGTTTCATCACATGGGGAGCTGCTTCCTCCTCCACGGCCGCATCGAGACTGAGAGCTCCTGCTCCGAACGGTGCTTATATACACTCCTCCAAGTGGGCGGAGCCAGCGATTTGCGCTTGTTTCTTTAGCATAGTAACTTGTTTTCTTGCAGGCACCGATTGGGCGTGGATTTGTGATCTCCGTAATAGGTAAGTATATTTTTGTTTTGGGTAAGTATTATGGTTTTAATTAAGGTAAGTATTTACTTTTAACTGCTTTTTTTGCTTTTTTGTCCCAAATAATGCTTATTTGCAATTGTTTACATTCAAATTTGATAGGTATGCACATTTTTTTTGTTTTGGGTGAGTATTGTGGTTTTATTTGAGGTAAGTATTTACTTTTAACTGCTTTTGGTCTCAAATAGTGCTTATTTGCAATTATTGTTCAAATTTGTGTTTACGTTCAAATTTTGACTCGTTTATTTTCAAATTTTAACTTGCAGGTTGACGTTTTTGTCTTATCGGGAAATGGGGTCAGGTTAGGGTTAGGGTTAGGGTTAGGGTTACGGTGGGAGCCCCCCCTCCTAGAGGAGGGAAAGGCAAAAGCACGGTCCATCCATCCGGGATTCCAATCAGCCCCCAGCTCACGGTTCCGGCGGGCAACGCGGTGGCGTCGGCCATAGTGGACCGTCGTCCAACCCTGATCCATGGCTGTGGATCCAGAATTTGCCTTTGTCATATATTTAATAAAGTTATTTTTTTTTAAATAAAGTTTCTTTTTTGATTTATTCTGGCCAATATGCAATGTGTGCCCTGACAACGTTTCGGCTATCTAAAGCCTTCATCAGGTCTGGCACACCTGACATCAGGTATTATATGAAAAACTATTTTTGTTTTGTAAGGTGCAACAATGTGTCTTGCTTGCAGTCCAAATTCGCACTAAAGGCCCTTTGCCTTGCGGATTCCTTTTATACCCTCAGCTCGGTTGAAGTTTTAAATCTTTTTTGTTTTTCGAAATTTCGTTTTAGAAATGTAACGTGTTTTAGCTTATATTTTCATTTTTCAATTAATTTTCATAATTAAACTAGCCTTCATATTAGGTTTGAACAAAATAATTATAATTTGGTCAACTTGGAATTGGTATTATAGAAATGTAAACATACTAATTTTGTTTTTTAATGTTTTTTAATTGTTTTTTTTCATGTTTTTGGATGTTTTTTGTTTTTCAAATAGACGTGGTCTAGGATCTCGGATTGCGGTCCAAACTACAGGTAAGTAGTACATAGGTAGGTGGATTATATATTGGGTTTTTGCAAATTTGTAATTATATTATTGAGAACATTTGGTGACTTTTGTTTATATTTTGGTTTTATTCCGTTTTGTCAATTTTTTTCTGCTTTTTTCAGGTGGGCGTGGTCCGGGGACCAGACGCGTGGTTCCAATTGGAGGTAAGTATCCAGGTAGGTATTAGATGTAAGTGGGTCTGAATAAAGTAAAACCAATTTGTCCTAATTATGTTAATTGTCCTACTTGTTGGAAGTTCTGTTCCTGGTGGGACGTAAAAAGGGACTGGGATTGGGGTAAGGGTTGGGGTTAGGGTTGGGGTTGGGGTTAGGTTTAGGGTTGGGGGTAGGGTCAGGATTGCAGTAGGAGCCCCCCTTCCTGTTGGAAGCAGGGGCAAAAGCACGGTCCATCCGTCCGGCACACCTCCCAGCGTCCAGCCCAGGGTTCTGATTGCAGTAGGAGCCCCCCTTCCTGTTGGAAGCAGGGGCAAAAGAACGGTCCATCCGTCCGGAACACCTCCCAGCGTCCAGCCCAGGGTTCTGACGAGCAAAGCGGCGGCGTCGGCCATAGTGGACCGTGGTCCAACCTTGCTACATGGCTGGAATTCGCCTTTGTTATATATGTAATAAACTTGTTTTTATCAAACAAAATTGTTTTTAATATGGTTGTTTTTAATGAAGTAGTTTTTAATAAAATTTCTTTTGTTAGATTTTGTTTGGCCAATATATAATGTATGCGTGCCTTGACAACGTTTCGGCCGCTAGGGCCTTCCTCAGGTCTGGCACACAAACAAACAAAAAATAAAATTGATGCTGAAATCTACTGTTTGTAATTGCTGCTGAGTTGTTTTCTCTTTGTTCTCTCTCCACGCACTGAGCGTCTTTTGCGCTGCGCATCCTTTTATCGTCTCTGTTTGGTTAGAGTTTCTAATTTCAAATTTTAGTTTTTGTTTCTGACTTTTTCTTTTTTGGAAATAAAATTGGTTTTAGCCTCAATGAATGTGTTCCAATTACGATTTGATATTGTGAATTATGATTTTGAATATTTTATTGTTTTGTTTTTTGTTTTGTTTTTTATTTTTGTTTTTTAATTTTTTGTTTCTCATTTTTCTTACTACAGGTATATGGATTATTCAGGTAAGTATTTACGTATATATTTTTTTGATTTTTGTCTTTTCTAATTTTTTAGGTGGGCGTGGTCCGGGGACCAGAGGCGTGGTACCAATTTGAGGTAAGTATCCAAGGTAGGTATCTAGGTAGGTATCTAAGGTAAGTGAGTCCGAATTGATTTTAATAAATTTGTCCTAATTGTGTTAATTGAGCCTGCTTTGAACACTCTGGACTCTGAAACCAGTGATCCCAGCTCAAGTCTCAGTTGGACCTCAAACCTTTGGTCACATACGGTCTGTCATGTAACATGGGAGTAGAGATGGTGCAAATGGTAGAATATGGATTGTTCACAGGAATAAATTGGCAGAGCTGAAATTCCAAATTTGTCCAAAAGATGGCGCCAGACCAAAACGTGAGACCAAAAGAGGAGCCAATAAGCTAAACATGGTAAAATAGAAATAAAAGAGTAGCACGGTGTCAGAGTGTGAGTCACGCATGGAAGCACAAATGTGATTTTTATTTTTGATTTCTTTGCTTGGCTAAAAAAGTATTCTGTAACCGCTTCAAGCAATATTATTTGTCAATTCGATCAAGAGACCCGTCACTATGAGAATAGTGGCGTGACATAAATTGTTTGGAGAAGCACAAATGTGATTTTTATTTTTGATTTCTTTGCTTGGCTAAAAATGTATTCTGTAACCGCTTTAAGCAATATTATTTGTCAATTCGATCAAGAGACCCACCACTATGAGAATAGTGGCGTGACATAAATTGTTTAGAAAAGTAGGTCAAGGGTTTGGATTTTTATTTCAGAGTTAATTGAAGCGTAACTTTAAAAAGTTATTTTCATGTAACAGAAAGAGAAGAAAAGGGGAAGTGAAAGGTTTTACCACTAGCTGTGCATTTGGTGGAAAGTACTGCGTGGTCAGGGCGGAAACAGCTGCTGAAGGCCACAGATAACCAAGCGTGGGGAAACTGGCCAGTTCCCTCTATGGGCGTGGGAAAACTGCCCAGTTCCCTCTATAGGCGTGAGAAAGCTGGCCAGTCCCTTCTATAGGCGTGGGAAAACTGGGCAGTCTTACCCTATAGGGAAAGTACAGGAGAAAAGAAAGGGGAGGGGGGGGACGGAGAGGTCTATAAAAGGTCCTGCAGGAGCAGCTTCAGGGCTTTTTTCCCCCAAAAGAGCGCTCATACGTGAAGAGGCCCGGAGGAGTTTCAAGATTTTTTTTCCAAAAGTCCCAAAGATCTTTGTGTGAGACGCAGGATCGCTGGACTGAAATTAACTTGGATTTACTCCCAAAAATTGGACTGGACAACTTTATAGGAGAAATAGGTGAAGATGACCGTTTTTATGTATTTTAGCGAGAGGGGGGAATAGTCATCGGGCCGCCGGCTTCCTCGTGGCCAGCCTGTTTCTCTAATTTGGATTTTAGAAGCAAGATCGAACTGATCACTCGACTTTGCTTCCACCAAAAATAGCACGCAGCTGGTATTTACCTCTTCCCTTTTTTATGAACTGTGTTTTGCAATCGAATTGTTCTGGGATTGAATGATTTTATTAACACGTTCACTGATACAGTGAGTGAAATTGTTCAGTTTCTGGAGTAATTGAGATTTGTAATTCTATTCCATGTTTCTACAATAAATGTGTTTTGTATATTACTTACTTCGTTGTGCGCGGATTTGTACTGAATATGCAACCGAAGGCTCAGGCCCGCTTCCCCTTTTTGACGGGCCGCGTAAAAAGGAACTCCGAACAAGTTAGAGACTTAAATAACTTCCGTAGTTATCTGAGCCACGAGTGAATTTCGATCCGTTCGAAAGTTGTTTCGTCTGAATAAATTAAAGGAAGTGTTTAAATCAGGGGCGCCTCGGTGGCGCACTGGGTAGCACGTCCGCCTCACAGTTAGGAGGGTGCGGGTTCGATTCCACCTCCGGCCCTCCCTGTGTGGAGTTTGCATGTTCTCCCCGGGCCCGCGTGGGTTTTCTCCGGGCACTCCAGTTTCCTCCCACATTCCAAAAACATGCTTGGTAGGCCGATTGAAGACTCCAAATTGTCCCTAGGTGTGAGTGTGAGTGCGATTGGTTGTCTGTCTCTGTGTGCCCTGCGATTGGCTGGCAACCAGTTCAGGGTGTCCCCCGCAGTGCGGGATGGTGTTGTTCAGTGCGGGATGGTGTTGTTCAGTGCGGCATGGTGTTCAGTGCGGCATAATGTTGTTCAGTGCGGCATGGTGTTGTTCAGTGCGGCATGGTGTTGTTCAGTGCGGCATAATGTTGTTCAGTGCGGCATAATGTTGTTCAGTGCGGCACCTAGCACCTAGAAGGTAAATAAATAGGAAGGAAGGACTCACCGGTGACGTCGTCGCCCACGTCCAAGCGTTGTACTTTGTATTTTCATCCTTCTGACAGTGGAAAACATATAGCCAACAAACACCGTGGAACCTAAACGAATGAAAGAAAACTATCATTTGGCCACAACCAACATTCACAGATACAACACAATGTGACGTGCGGTGTTGAGGTTAAAGGTTGAGTGAAGGGCCCTCGTTTTAAACTACTTTTTTGAAAAGGAGTGGGAACAAGTAAGACGTATTTAATTTATTTATTGGGAAGTAGTAAGACTTATTAAATTTATTTAATCTACTTTTCTTCCCAGGCAAAATTTGATGTGCTGCAATTCCAAATTTCCAAAGTGAATGAAGGAATGAAATCCTTTAAATTATGATTTTGTATAAATACTAGGCATAAACACAAAATCTACGGCACAAAATGGGCAGACTTTACTTGTTTGAAAAGGACTGGTTACAAGACAGACTTTTTTAATTTATTTAATGGGAAGAAGACTTATTTAGTTTAATTGATCTATTTTTGTTCCCTGGCAAAATTCGATTTGCTGCAATTCCAAATTTCCAAAGTGAATGAAGGAATGAAGTCGTTTAAATTATGATTTTGTATAAATACTAGGCATAGACACAAAATCTACGGCACAAAACGGGCAGACTTTACTTGTTTGAAGAGGACTGGTTGCAAGACAGACTTTTCTGATTTATTTAATGGGAAGAAGACTTATTTAGTTTATTTAATCTCTTTTTGTTGCCTGGCAAAATTGGATTTGCTGAAATTGTATTTTGCCAAATCTTGACTTGAGACCTGATAGGAAGTATTAAACGCTCAGTTAAATCGATACAAGTTGGTAATAAGAGCGAGTAATGTTGGTTGAAGCGATGAATGAAGGTTAAAAGCAATTTAAATTATGACTTTGTATAAATACTAGATATTAACAGAACATCTACTGCGCAAAATGGGCAGAGTTTACTTGTTTGAGAAGGAGTGGCTTATTTAAGTCTAAGATTTATTTAATCTGTTTGTTCCCAGGCAAAATTGGATGTGATGCAATTCCAAATTTCACCACATGATGGTGCCAAATTTTGACTTCATAGGACATATTCAACACTTAACTATTATGTTCAAGGTAATCAGATTTGTTTATTATTCTAATGGCCTTTTCAAAACTATTCTGGATTACTACTTTGGATCTATTCTACATTACTTGGCAACAACATACTCTGTAACAGATTAGGCAGTATAATCACATATGTTAACTTGAGAGTGCCCACACTCAATCTACTTATCGTGATGTGTTAAATCAATTACTGTTAGACATTATTATTCTGATAATCTACCAAATCTTTGAATTGAAGAATTTGTGATTTAATTAATAGCTTGTTGTTATGTTCAGGGTAATCAGACTTGTATATAATTCTAATGGCCTTCTTTTGAAAACTATTCTGAATTACAACTTTGGATCTTATATTACTTTGCAACAATATACTCGGTGACAGATTAGGCAGTATAATCACATATGTTAACTTCAGTGCCCACACTGTATTTATTTATGGTTATTTGTTAAATCAAGTACTGTTAGACATGAAATAGGAAGTGTTTAACATAAATGTTATGGCTACTCACCGTTGTAGCTCGCTCCTGGTCAATGATACGAGCCTCTTCTTGCAGTGGAAAACTTGCAGCCAACAAACACCGTGGAACCTAAAGGAATGAAATTAAACATTAACATTTCGCCTGGACCAATATTCACACGTACAACGCAACGCGGCTACACTTCTGCTAGCGCCTCAGCTACACGTTGCTATTACAAACGTAAATCTCTTTAAACACAATGAATGTTACTTACCGTGTACGCTGTAGACGGTCCAGTTGCAAGCAGAAAATAAAGATATTTCTGTTGATATTCGTCGTTGCTCAGTGGCTCACGGCCATCGCGCCAACAGATTTGAATTTTGGTGGAAGTTCAGCCAATTACGTCATATCCGCGGCACATGACTGCGACGTAATACCCGCTTATCTGAAACGGCAGTTAAAAGTAGAGTTACATCAAGTTTTCTTTTTTAATCAACGCAATCATTTACAACCGTTGACCAGAAAGAATCGTCGAAATTCGACGTTCCCCCCAAACGCCACACTCACTCGCTTTTCAGGGCAACAAAAATACTTCTTTTTAAAAACGATTAGTTGTACTTACCGTGTACGCTCTGGACGGTCCAGTTGCAAGCAGAAAATAAAAATATTTCTCTTGTTAGTCGTATGTTACCATCCGCTGTGTCTTTGTCAACATCGCCATTTTCCTACTTCCTGTTGCGAACCACGCCCACGGATTTAAATTTTGGCGGAAGTTCCGCCCATTGGCGTAGTTTTCGCGTATAGCAAATCCGATTGGTTGGGAAGGGTGCGCGGTTATGCAGCCGAGGGGTCCTGTGATCTGTGGGATGTAAAGTAGGCGTCGACGTCACGTCCGCGTCACGTGACCACGACGTGGCAGACGTCATATAGCAACCGCTGTTTTGTTTAGTAGACTTACAGTTGTTATGCATTGACATAATGGCGCACACTCCAAATAGATTTAAATAAATTAAATAATTCTTCTGCCCACTCCCTTTTAAACAAGTTAACTCTCCCCGCGGATTTGAATTCCTGGACTATGAACACTACGGCACTGGTCAAGAGGGCACAGAAGCGCTTGTACTTCCTGCGGAGGATGAGGAGAGCCCACCTGCCCCCACCCATCATGAGGACGTTCTACAGGAGCACCATAGAGAGCATTCTGACAAGCTGACTCTCTGTGTGGTGTGGAGGCTGCACCGCCTCCGATTGGAAGAACGTGAGGAGAGTGGTGAGGACAGCAGAGAGGTTCATAGGGGCTCCTCTTCCCTCCATTCAGGACATTTCATCTCAGCGCTGCATGTCCCGTCCCCGTAACATCATCAATGACCCATCACACCCCCACCATGGACTGTTCTCCCTGCTGCCCTCTGGGAAGAGGTTTCGCACAATCCGCTGCAGGTCCACCAGGTTCTGCAACAGCTTTTTCCCTGCTGTCATCAGACTGTTGAACACTAGAACTGTTGAGCTCTAAACTGAACTCTGCATCACACATTCACAGAACTGTACTTTATGACACTACGGACCTCTATCTTGCACTATCTCGCACTACCAACTTTACTGAACTTGTGTAAACCCTTTAAATAGAAGTTTAATACATGGTTTAGCATTCCTCTGCACACTCTTGAATACTGTTTTGCCTACTTGCACTATTGCATAATTAGCACTGCTGCACTTTATACTTATTTGTAATATATATATATATACAGTATATGTATATATATATTTTCATAGGATATGTTACTTCTATTCAACTGCAATATCACTACTTTGTTGTAAGCCGTGTGCAACGAAATTTCGTTTTGTATGCACCATGTGCAGACAAGATGACAATAAAGTTTGTCTAAGTCATGTCAGGTCAGCTGTCTGGAGAGAGAGAGAAGTCAGGACCTGCGGGCGGAGCACCACCGTGCCACCGCCGCCATGACGGAACTCAAAAGCAAACTCCATGAGGAGAAGCAGAAAGAGTTAGCCGTTACCAGGGAGACATTACTGCGGCAGCATGAAATGGAGCTGATGAGAGTGATCAAAATCAAAGATGGAGAGATCCAGCGACTGAATGCCTTGGTCCTCAGCCTGAGGGACGGTTCCATGGACAAGGTGATCCGCTCAATCCGTGTCTGACTATCCGCACGCCACGTCGGGCTCCGATGCGGCCGCTACCGTATTGTGTAGCTTGTCCCCAGTAAGCGTCGCGGCGCTCCGTTGCGGTCTCAACGGTCCGATGTGGCGCAATGTCTGCTCAGGTGAGGAGCGGGGGCGCTTTGCTGGCGGAAGTGGAGGAGACGCGGCGGTGTCGGGAGACCGGGCGGTGTCGCCTCCACCAGGAGCGCGGAAGAAGCCCTGGCAGCGGCCCAGCAGGCCTGGCAGTCCCGAGCGGCCGAGCTCCGATCGGCTCATCACCAGCATCGGGAGGAGCTGAGCCGAACCAAGAGGGACTGCGAGAGGGAGATCCGCCGACTGGTAGGACTGATCAGATGCGCGGTGCGTGGCTATGTTCCCAATTTCGTTGTATACCTGCAGTGCAATGACACCTAAGGCATTCTATTCTATTCTATTTCACAAGAAGAAAACGTCCGGTTGCTCGCTTCGCTTTTGTCACAGCAATGGTGTTCTAGTCAATTCAAGATAAAAATTGGCCGGTTGCTCTCTTTGTTTTTGTCACAATTCTGGCAAATGAGTTTGCCCGCCTGCCTGAGCGCTCCCCGTTTGTACATCCAGATGGATGAGATCAAGCTGAAAGACAGAGCGGTTAGTGTTTTGGATAAAGCCCTGGGGCCGGCCACGTCCACCGCCTTCAGCTGCAGACTCAGGCTGCCGAGCAGCAGATCGCTGCCCTGAGGGATTCCCAAAGGGCGGGCCTAAACTACCCTGGAAGTGGGGTCAACGGCGCTACTAGCAATCCTCTTCATAGCGTAAGCCACCTCATCACACACTTGCAGTACGCATGACTTAGTTCGTTGCTGGAGGAAGGTAGCACAAAAACAGTTTTGAACTTTGAACGAGTGGTTGTGTGTGTGTGTTGCGGGGCGTTTTCAGTCTCAGGAGGATCGGGATACGCGAAGGTTTCATCTGAAAATCGCTGAGCTCAGCGCAGTCATCAGGAAACTGGAGGATCGAAACGCCCTGCTTTCTGAAGAGCGCAATGAACTGGTAATTTATTGACGGCACGCTTGAAGGTTTGCGCTACGTTTGATGCGCGCCATCCAGCGAGGCACCCATTGCGCTTGCTTATTAGTTGAGCGGCGCGGCGAGTCGGTTGCCTGGTAGATGTCTTTTATTGGGAGCCAAAGCCACGATTCCGTTCAAACCGATGCAAAAGGAATGGATACGTTCTGGCCCGCGTGTTGTGCGTCTTTCGCATCCCGCACTTCATGCTTGCAGCTTAAGCGACTGAGAGAAACAGAAAGCCAGTTTCTGCCACTCCTGTACAAAAACAAACGCCTGAGCAGGAAGAATGAAGAACTCTCGCTGGTGCTGTGTCGCCTTGAAAACAAAGTGCGCTTTGTCACCCAGGAGAACGAGGAGATGGCAAGCTTGGTAAGTCGACGCAGACAACGGCGGCGTGCCAACAGAGTCCACTGCATTTGTGTTCCACAGAGAAGGCCTAGTTCGCTCAATGACCTGGAGCGCGGTTGCGGCCAGCAGGACGGTGAAATGGAGTTCCTTCAAGTTGTGGAGCAGCGGCACATCATCGACGACTTGTCCAAGGTCTTCAGGCAGGCGACTCGGTGCACGTACGGCAGCGCCGCGCTCGCTCGCTGTCGCCAGGAAACCTTTTCCGTCCAAAGCTTGGCCGGCGGCCGCCATCCAAAAAATTGGCCCCTTAAATTCCGACCTTTCAAGCAGGAGCATTGTGCGCACGCGTTTGAACACGCTTTAGACTTGTTTTGCCGTTTTCAGCAGCTCAAAGCTCCCGTTTTGTCAGCGCCTTTGCCACTCGCTGTGCGCTGAAAACGACGGACTCGCCCGGCTGCTCAGCCCGTCAACCATGAGCCGCGAGCGCGACGTCATTGTCCGTAGGCAGCTAGTGGCAAAATGCACCCTGTTAGAGTTGCGCTCGCTCCAACTTATTTTGCAAGAACCACACGGGAGACAAGTAAGTTCTTTTGGACACCTGCAGGTGGAGAGTCCATCCGTTGTACGAATGAAGTCTGACTCTCGGCTCCTGCACGAGCATTTTTATTAAGAGAAACAGGGTGGGTGTAAGAGTGGATTGAATAGAGAAAGCCCTTGACCTCTAGTCAAAACATAGCAAGGGATGTTTTACGACTTTGTGTAGGAAGGGATAAGCGATAGGGATAAATAAGGGATAAATAATATTATTTATTACAGGTTGCAGTCAAAGTCAAAGCAACATAATCATACGATAAAGATAATCTGGAAAACCCTGACACACCCTGTAGTTGTCACTTTTGGAAAAGACGAGCGTCCCTCCAATCATCGCCGGTGACGGGTTTTTCAGGCTCTGGAGACAGGAGCTCATGTCAGAAATGTCATCGTGAGTCGCGTTTGTTTCTGCGCCGGAGCCGTTCGTTCCCTTTGCATCCAAAGAATCTCAAAGGCGGATTATTTGTGTCGACAGGAGAGAGATTTGCTGCTACGATACCGACGTCGAGAATCTCTGAGGAGGAACAAAGCTTGAGGTCCTGCAAGGTGAGTCTGTTTGTTTGCGGCTGCTTGGTGTTGCGCAAGATGAAATGGCCTTTTTCTCGCTATCGTTCCTCTCGTCGATTCATCGTGAGGTGTCGCGTCAGTTTGTTCAGAGAGATGTTTGCTTCCGCGCCCGCAGGTCATCGAAACATTTTACGGCTACGACGAAGACGTGTTGGTGGACTCGGACGGATCGTCCTTGTCTTTTCACACCGACAGAACCCCCGACACGGAACCCGAAGAGGTAGCCCGCCATTTCTGCCAGCGTATTGGCGCCAAACATTCCTCTTCAGCCTGGAATCGGACTCGTCTTTGCGTCGCGGGTGCTTTGTCGCCGGTCTGACTGATTCTGGTACTAGTGCTGTGTTGCATTGGTGTGTGCATGAGGAGGCGGAGCTTCGCTACCGCCAGCTGACGCAAGAATATCAAGCGCTGCAACGAGCCTACGCTCTGCTAGCCCAGACCAGCGGAGGGGACTACGACGCCGAGAAGGAGATCAAGGTGGCGCCCCTTCCCGCAACCCCCGGCCGGGTCGCAGCCTCCCCGTTCTCACCCAGCCTCGGGTGTTCTCTGGTCTGAAAGGAGGAGGAGGAGCCTCCCTCCTCCTCCTTTCAGACCAGAGAAAAGCTGATGATAGTGTCAAACGCACCTCTTTCAATAAGGTGCCCCCGGCTTCCCGGTAACGGGTTTGTCTTAGCCGGGTTCGGAGATTCGTCCGTAATCTAACCACCCGAGTTAAATTAACTCCACCGGAATCAATCTAATTTCTGTACGACGCCAATCCCTCTCAAGTCACCCTAAGCTCGAGCCGAGTAACTCAATTCGAGGCAAGACTTCGAAGTGACCGCATCGTATTGATGGCTCCCCGCTAATGTTTGAAGTTCTTATTATGTTACGGATATTTTTAGATGTCTTTGTTAAGACCTCAGGGATTCGTTTGTATAGCGCACCCTAGCACTAGTTTTGCAGAAGTAAATGTCTATATGGGTCCGTTCTACTTGGTCGCTCAAGCAGCGAGCCGACCAACTTGTTTATTCGAAAGAGAATCGAATTAATAAAAGTGTGACAATAATAGCATTTAAGGAGAAAATTAATGCACTTTACGTTATTAATTATAACTTCTTATATGTAGATCTAGCACTTAACTGTCGGCGTGCTTCACCCCACTTGATTGCTTTAAAAAGAATAACAACTTTCTTAAAACGAATAAAAATGTCTTACTCTATTTAGATTTGCCCAGTAATTAATTTGGAAGGCAAGTCTATTTTTCGATCGTGTCCTGTTTAACTTTTGACGCCGCCCGACAAAATTAAGAACTGGGCCGCGCCCAACGGACAATCAAAATACTTTTATCCTTCACCAACTCAAATGATCTATTTTAACCATCGTCGTTATTTTATTTAGAGGAAGTAAATTTTCAAACGAATTCACTTTTGACGAAATTCACTCTTCCCTTAAATATCTACGAAAGTTATTTAATTCTCTAACATGTTCGGAGTTACTTTTTACGCGGCCCGTCAAAAGGGGAAACGGGCCTGCGCCCTTCAAATAATTAAATTACTTTCAGTTCTACACCAAACCGATAATCCGATTCAAACACTTCCGTTAATTTATTCAGACGAAGCAAACTTTCAAACGGATTGAAATTCACTCGTGTCTCAAATAACTACGAAAATTATTCAATTATCTAAAATTGTCTGATGTTACTTTTATTTATTACGGTCCTATGTTATACCATAATAACCCCCCGCACATTAATCAAATTGTCAAATCAACCCCGAACCATCGATTGTACATTCAGTACAAATCAGCGCACAACAAAGTAGATGAATATACACAACACATTTATTGAAGAAACATGAAATAGAATTACAAATCTTAATCACTCCAGAAACCGAACAATTTCACCCACTGATACCCGTGTTAATAAAATCATTCAATCCCAGAACAATTCGATTGCAAAACACAGTTCATGAAAGAGGGAATCAATTTTTAGCCAAGCAAAGAAATCAAGAAGTAAAAATCACATTTGTGCTTCTCCAAACAATTTATGTCACGCCACTATTCTCATAGTGACGGGTCCCTTGATCGAATTGACTAACAATATTGCTTTAAGCTGTTACAGAATACATTTTTAGCCAAGCAAAGAAATCAAAAAGTAAAAATCACATTTGTGCGTCCATGCGTGACTCACAATCCGACACCGTGTTCCTGTTTTATTTCTATTTTAACTTGCTTAGCTTATTTTGGCCCCTTTTTTGGTCTCATGTTTTGGTCTGGCGCCATCTTTTGGACAAATTTGGAATTTCAGCTCTGCCAATTTATTCCTGTGAACAATCCATATTTTACCATTTGCACCATCTCTTCCCCCCATGTTACATGACAGTAGAAATGGGTCACTATCAAAGCAGAGTAGCAGATCTGGAGTCAGCGCTGAAGCAACAAGGACAGGTAAGCTTATCAATGAGCACACCTTTTTCTCAGACAAAATAGCTACATTCTTCAGTCACTCATTCGTCTGGCATTACTGGACCAACCCCCCCCCCCCCCCTGAACGTGGCTGGGAAAATGCGGAGAAAAGCAAATGTCATTTTCCAGTCAACCAAAGAATTTGTGGATGAAAATGACACAACATTCCAAAGCTGTCCACGCGTTTGTCTCTTCTAGAATGTCAAGTGGGTGGAGGAGAAGCAGCTGCTGCGTCAGAGCAATCAGCAGTTGGCCGAAAAGGTGACGGAAAGAAAGGCGCTGGGCGGAGTCGCTTGGCGTCACACCCGTCCGGAAGCCCCGCAGATGAGGTCTGACTGTCTTTTCAGGTCAGGCGGATGGAGGCGGAAGAAGCGCGTCTGAAAGAGCACATCCAGGATATCCGAGACCAAAACGAACTGCTTGAGTTCCGCATCCTGGAGCTGGAGGTGGGAAGACTCGCACAAGCGTGTTGAGGCCAGAGATGTGACGGACGGACGGACGGACGGACGGACGGACGGACGGACGGATGGACGGACGGACGGACGGACGGGCGGACGGACGGACGGACGGATGCATGCCTCTGCCTTTCAGGAGAGGGAGTGGCGCTCCCCCGTCTTGAAGTTTCTGCAAGTCCGTTTCCCAGACGGCCTCAGCCCTTTGCAGATCTACTGCGAGGCCGACGGCGTGAGCGTACGTAAGGCGTCCCTCGCAACCCTAACCTTAACCTGAGGTCCCAGAACACCTTACATTGCTCCTTGCGCCTTTCCCCAGGACATCGTCATCAGTGATCTGATGAAGAAGCTGGACATCCTGGGCGATAACGCCGTAAGTGTATGTCGAACTCCTTATGTTCGCACTCCACGAGACTCGGCGGCTCAAATGTGACTTTTGGAAGGCTTTGCGCTGAAAGAACCTTGTTGACGGTGTGCCTTTGGGCTCTTGCAGAATCTCACCAACGAGGAGCAGGTGGTCGTGATTCACGCCAGGACCCTTCCCACCCTAGCCGAGAAGGTAACGCGCACGTCCACGCACGCTCTCGCATTCTGCTTATGTGACAGCAGCCTTTCCTCAGTGGTTAGAATACATCAAAGTGACCAAGTCAGCACTTCAACAGAAGATGTTGGACATTGAAAGTGAGAAGGTAGACAGACACGCGACATCAGCCAAGGGGAACTCGGGGCAATGTGCCCCAACAATTCTGACCTTGAGCTGTGCTAGGATATGTTCTGCAACCAGAAGGGCTACCTGGATGAAGAGTTGGACTTCAGGAAGCGTTCCATGGACCAGGCTCATAAGGTAAGCCGCCCTCAAATCTCCCGCCGGACTACTGATGGACGAGGATTGCGGCCCAGAGGATCATGGAGCTGGAGGCCATGTTGTACGAGGCGCTACCGCAGCGGGACTGCCCCGCCACGGACGGCGAAAAAGCCAGCCACGCTGGCGTGAATGACGTGCTGACGGCGGATCAGAGACAAGAGCTTAGGAGCGCCGTGGACCAATGGAAGCGAGCCCTGATGTGGGAGTTGAGGGAGCGCGACGCTTGCATCCTCCAAGAGAGAATGGATCTGCTGCACAGCGCGCAACAGGTAAGGGCCCAAAGCCAGCCCGGCACTTACTTGCACGCTTACTGGCTTTTGAAGGCTACTTTCCATTTGTCCGTCCTAGAGGAACAAAGAGCTGAAAGAATTCATCGAAGCTCAGAAGAGACAAATCAAACAATTGGAGGAGAAGTTTCTGTTTCTCTTTCTAGTCTTCTCCTTGGCCTTCATTCTGTGGCCCTAACACCAGCTGGTGAGTGAGCTCCAGCGGCACCGCACTCGACACCTCCGATACACTGCCAGCCGGTCTCAGACGTTGGCAGACGCTCCGATGCCGACGTATACCCCCCGCCACGGTGACAGAGGCACCGCGTCACACCGGCGCTCATCCAATCAGAAGGCAGGAAAGGCAAATTCACATGCAGGGCACTCTTGAACCAGAAGAGAGCGCCACAAAAAACGGTTGTTGCCCCAAACGCGCACTAAAAAGGGTCAGAATAACAAGAGTCCCACCGGCCAGCCGGGGCCACCCGTCCATCCATTTCTTCAGGGGGGGAAAAAATTGGAGTCACCGGTGAGTACATTTTGCATTTAGCTCTGCTTTTCTGCTTCTGTCTTCAAGTGTGTGGCATCCTGCGACCAAAGATTCAGCCAACCCCAAAGCGGTTGACCTCAACGTCCCACCACCATTCCTACCAGAGCAGGTGACGTGATGCTTTGGACATCCTTCCGTCTCAGATGCCCAAAAGTACTCTTTGCCACATCTGCGGCAATACGGTGTCTTTTCAAAGGTGCAAATAAATCCAGCGTGGGCGGAACACGCACGTCTTCGGTTTTTCCCGCTTTGTTTGTGTGACAGCTGTTGTGAAAATTTTATACAAATAAAGTTGTATAGTACAGGTTTGGCCAAGCCGCAACTCCCGAACCGCATGCGGCTCTTTTATGTTCATATCAACATTTGTGTGTGTGTGTGTGTAGGTGTGTGTGTGTGTGTGGGGGGGGGGGGGGTTGTGCGTGTTGGCTTCACTTGAGTTCAATTTAGTATTTTCGTCAAAAGCGCATGTGGTGAAATTCCACAAAGTAGGATGGGCAAACACATTCCAGTAAACTATTAGTGTCAATTGGGCTCTCGAAATGGCAGGGAAAAGATGCACAGCAAAACGAAAATATGTAGATGAACACAGGACGTTTTTATCAGAGTGGGAAAGTTTCTATTTTTTGTTGAACGTGATGGCAAACCATTCTGCCTGATACGTCAGACCTCAGCGCATTTCACAGATTCAAATCTTCAGCGCCATGCACTTCAGCTCACTCCATGCTAACATTGATAAG
The DNA here is from genome assembly GCF_024217435.2 of Syngnathus scovelli. Taxonomy (NCBI): domain Eukaryota; kingdom Metazoa; phylum Chordata; class Actinopteri; order Syngnathiformes; family Syngnathidae; genus Syngnathus; species Syngnathus scovelli. The sequence goes on along the minus strand of NW_026061342.1, from coordinate 866,968 downwards.
GCGTCGAACCCGCAACATCATGCTTAAGAGGTGGACATGCTAACCAGTGCGCCATTATGTCAACGCATAACAACTGTAAGAACTTCCGCCGGAATTCAAATCCGCGGGGAGAGTTAACTTGTTTAAAAGGGAGTGGGCAGAAGAATTATTTAATTTATTTAAATCTATTTGGAGTGTGCGCCATTATGTCAATGCATAACAACTGTAAGTCTACTAAACAAAACAGCGGTTGCTATATGACGTCTGCCACGTCGTGGTCACGTGACGCGGACGTGACGTCGACGCCTACTTTACATCCCACCGATCACAGGACCCCTCGGCTGCATAACCGCGCCCCCTTCCCAACCAATCGGATTTGCTATACGCGAAAACGACGCCAATGGGCGGGCTCTTCCGCCAGAATTTAAATCCGTGGGCGTGGCTCGCAACAGGAAGTAGGAAAATGGCGATGTTGACAAAGACACAGCGGATGGTAACATACGACTAACGAGAGAAATATTTTTATTTTCTGCTTGCAACTGGACCGTCCAGAGCGTACACGGTAAGTACAACTCATCGTTTTTAAAAAGAAGTACTTTTGTTGCCCTGAAAAGCGAGTGAGTGTGGCGTTTGGGGGGAACGTCGAATTTCGACGATTCTTTCTGGTCAACGGTTGTAAATGATTGCGTTGATTAAAAAAGAAAACTTGATGTAACTCTACTTTTAACTGCCGTTTCAGATAAGCGGGTATTACGTCGCAGTCATGTGCCGCGGATATGACGTAATTGGCTGAATTTCCACCAAAATTCAAATCTGTTGGCGCGATGGCCGTGAGCCACTGAGCAACGACGAATATCAACAGAAATATCTTTATTTTCTGCTTGCAACTGGACCGTCTACAGCGTACACGGTAAGTAACACTCATTGTGTTTAAAGAGATTTACGTTTGTAATAGCAACGTGTAGCTGAGGCGCTAGCAGAAGTGTAGCCGCGTTGCGTTGTACGTGTGAATATTGGTCCAGGCGAAATGTTAATGTTTAATTTCATTCCTTTAGGTTCCACGGTGTTTGTTGGCTGCAAGTTTTCCACTGCAAGAAGAGGCTCGTATCATTGACTAGGAGCGAGCTACAACGGTGAGTAGCCATAACATTTATGTTAAACACTTCCTATTTCATGTCTAACAGTACTTGATTTAACAAATAACCATAAATAAATACAGTGTGGGCACTGAAGTTAACATATGTGATTATACTGCCTAATCTGTCACCGAGTATATTGTTGCAAAGTAATATAAGATCCAAAGTTGTAATTCAGAATAGTTTTCAAAAGAAGGCCATTAGAATTATATACAAGTCTGATTACCCTGAACATAACAACAAGCTATTAATTAAATCACAAATTCTTCAATTCAAAGATTTGGTAGATTATCAGAATAATAATGTCTAACAGTAATTGATTTAACACATCACGATAAGTAGATTGAGTGTGGGCACTCTCAAATTAACATATGTGATTATACTGCCTAATCTGTTACAGAGTATGTTGTTGCCAAGTAATGTAGAATAGATCCAAAGTAGTAATCCAGAATAGTTTTGAAAAGGCCATTAGAATAATAAACAAATCTGATTACCTTGAACATAATAGTTAAGTGTTGAATATGTCCTATGAAGTCAAAATTTGGCACCATCATGTGGTGAAATTTGGAATTGCATCACATCCAATTTTGCCTGGGAACGAACAGATTAAATAAATCTTAGACTTAAATAAGCCACTCCTTCTCAAACAAGTAAACTCTGCCCATTTTGCGCAGTAGATGTTCTGTTAATATCTAGTATTTATACAAAGTCATAATTTAAATTGCTTTTAACCTTCATTCATCGCTTCAACCAACATTACTCGCTCTTATTACCAACTTGTATCGATTTAACTGAGCGTTTAATACTTCCTATCAGGTCTCAAGTCAAGATTTGGCAAAATGCAATTTCAGCAAATCCAATTTTGCCAGGCAACAAAAAGAGATTAAATAAACTAAATAAGTCTTCTTCCCATTAAATAAATCAGAAAAGTCTGTCTTGCAACCAGTCCTCTTCAAACAAGTAAAGTCTGCCCGTTTTGTGCCGTAGATTTTGTGTCTATGCCTAGTATTTATACAAAATCATAATTTAAACGACTTCATTCCTTCATTCACTTTGGAAATTTGGAATTGCAGCAAATCGAATTTTGCCAGGGAACAAAAATAGATCAATTAAACTAAATAAGTCTTCTTCCCATTAAATAAATTAAAAAAGTCTGTCTTGTAACCAGTCCTTTTCAAACAAGTAAAGTCTGCCCATTTTGTGCCGTAGATTTTGTGTTTATGCCTAGTATTTATACAAAATCATAATTTAAAGGATTTCATTCCTTCATTCACTTTGGAAATTTGGAATTGCAGCACATCAAATTTTGCCTGGGAAGAAAAGTAGATTAAATAAATTTAATAAGTCTTACTACTTCCCAATAAATAAATTAAATACGTCTTACTTGTTCCCACTCCTTTTCAAAAAAGTAGTTTAAAACGAGGGCCCTTCACTCAACCTTTAACCTCAACACCGCACGTCACATTGTGTTGTATCTGTGAATGTTGGTTGTGGCCAAATGATAGTTTTCTTTCATTCGTTTAGGTTCCACGGTGTTTGTTGGCTATATGTTTTCCACTGTCAGAAGGATGAAAATACAAAGTACAACGCTTGGACGTGGGCGACGACGTCACCGGTGAGTCCTTCCTTCCTATTTATTTACCTTCTAGGTGCTAGGTGCCGCACTGAACAACATTATGCCGCACTGAACAACATTATGCCGCACTGAACAACACCATGCCGCACTGAACAACACCATGCCGCACTGAACAACATTATGCCGCACTGAACACCATGCCGCACTGAACAACACCATCCCGCACTGAACAACACCATCCCGCACTGCGGGGGACACCCTGAACTGGTTGCCAGCCAATCGCAGGGCACACAGAGACAGACAACCAATCGCACTCACACTCACACCTAGGGACAATTTGGAGTCTTCAATCGGCCTACCAAGCATGTTTTTGGAATGTGGGAGGAAACTGGAGTGCCCGGAGAAAACCCACGCGGGCCCGGGGAGAACATGCAAACTCCACACAGGGAGGGCCGGAGGTGGAATCGAACCCGCACCCTCCTAACTGTGAGGCGGACGTGCTACCCAGTGCGCCACCGAGGCGCCCCTGATTTAAACACTTCCTTTAATTTATTCAGACGAAACAACTTTCGAACGGATCGAAATTCACTCGTGGCTCAGATAACTACGGAAGTTATTTAAGTCTCTAACTTGTTCGGAGTTCCTTTTTACGCGGCCCGTCAAAAAGGGGAAGCGGGCCTGAGCCTTCGGTTGCATATTCAGTACAAATCCGCGCACAACGAAGTAAGTAATATACAAAACACATTTATTGTAGAAACATGGAATAGAATTACAAATCTCAATTACTCCAGAAACTGAACAATTTCACTCACTGTATCAGTGAACGTGTTAATAAAATCATTCAATCCCAGAACAATTCGATTGCAAAACACAGTTCATAAAAAAGGGAAGAGGTAAATACCAGCTGCGTGCTATTTTTGGTGGAAGCAAAGTCGAGTGATCAGTTCGATCTTGCTTCTAAAATCCAAATTAGAGAAACAGGCTGGCCACGAGGAAGCCGGCGGCCCGATGACTATTCCCCCCTCTCGCTAAAATACATAAAAACGGTCATCTTCACCTATTTCTCCTATAAAGTTGTCCAGTCCAATTTTTGGGAGTAAATCCAAGTTAATTTCAGTCCAGCGATCCTGCGTCTCACACAAAGATCTTTGGGACTTTTGGAAAAAAAATCTTGAAACTCCTCCGGGCCTCTTCACGTATGAGCGCTCTTTTGGGGGAAAAAAGCCCTGAAGCTGCTCCTGCAGGACCTTTTATAGACCTCTCCGTCCCCCCCTCCCCTTTCTTTTCTCCTGTACTTTCCCTATAGGGTAAGACTGCCCAGTTTTCCCACGCCTATAGAAGGGACTGGCCAGCTTTCTCACGCCTATAGAGGGAACTGGGCAGTTTTCCCACGCCCATAGAGGGAACTGGCCAGTTTCCCCACGCTTGGTTATCTGTGGCCTTCAGCAGCTGTTTCCGCCCTGACCACGCAGTACTTTCCACCAAATGCACAGCTAGTGGTAAAACCTTTCACTTCCCCTTTTCTTCTCTTTCTGTTACATGAAAATAACTTTTTAAAGTTACGCTTCAATTAACTCTGAAATAAAAATCCAAACCCTTGACCTACTTTTCTAAACAATTTATGTCACGCCACTATTCTCATAGTGGCGGGTCTCTTGATCGAATTGACAAATAATATTGCTTAAAGCGGTTACAGAATACATTTTTAGCCAAGCAAAGAAATCAAAAATAAAAATCACATTTGTGCTTCTCCAAACAATTTATGTCACGCCACTATTCTCATAGTGACGGGTCTCTTGATCGAATTCACAAATAATATTGCTTGAAGCGGTTACAGAATACTTTTTTAGCCAAGCAAAGAAATCAAAAATAAAAATCACATTTGTGCTTCCATGCGTGACTCACACTCTGACACCGTGCTACTCTTTTATTTCTATTTTACCATGTTTAGCTTATTGGCTCCTCTTTTGGTCTCACGTTTTGGTCTGGCGCCATCTTTTGGACAAATTTGGAATTTCAGCTCTGCCAATTTATTCCTGTGAACAATCCATATTCTACCATTTGCACCATCTCTACTCCCATGTTACATGACAGACCGTATGTGACCAAAGGTTTGAGGTCCAACCGAGACTTGAGCTGGGATCACTGGTTTCAGAGTCCAGAGTGTTCAAAGCAGGCTCAATTAACACAATTAGGACAAATTTATTAAAATCAATTCGGACTCACTTACCTTAGATACCTACCTTAGATACCTACCTTGGATACTTACCTCAAATTGGTACCACGCCTCTGGTCCCCGGACCACGCCCACCTAAAAAATTAGAAAAGACAAAAATCAAAAAAATATATACGTAAATACTTACCTGAATAATCCATATACCTGTAGTAAGAAAAATGAGAAACAAAAAATTAAAAAACAAAAATAAAAAACAAAACAAAAAACAAAACAATAAAATATTCAAAATCATAATTCACAATATCAAATCGTAATTGGAACACATTCATTGAGGCTAAAACCAATTTTATTTCCAAAAAAGAAAAAGTCAGAAACAAAAACTAAAATTTGAAATTAGAAACTCTAACCAAACAGAGACTATAAAAGGATGCGCAGCGCAAAAGACGCTCAGTGCGTGGAGAGAGAACAAAGAGAAAACAACTCAGCAGCAATTACAAACAGTAGATTTCAGCATCAATTTTATTTTTTGTTTGTTTGTGTGCCAGACCTGAGGAAGGCCCTAGCGGCCGAAACGTTGTCAAGGCACGCATACATTATATATTGGCCAAACAAAATCTAACAAAAGAAATTTTATTAAAAACTACTTCATTAAAAACAACCATATTAAAAACAATTTTGTTTGATAAAAACAAGTTTATTACATATATAACAAAGGCGAATTCCAGCCATGTAGCAAGGTTGGACCACGGTCCACTATGGCCGACGCCGCCGCTTTGCTCGTCAGAACCCTGGGCTGGACGCTGGGAGGTGTTCCGGACGGATGGACCGTTCTTTTGCCCCTGCTTCCAACAGGAAGGGGGGCTCCTACTGCAATCAGAACCCTGGGCTGGACGCTGGGAGGTGTGCCGGACGGATGGACCGTGCTTTTGCCCCTGCTTCCAACAGGAAGGGGGGCTCCTACTGCAATCCTGACCCTACCCCCAACCCTAAACCTAACCCCAACCCCAACCCTAACCCCAACCCTTACCCCAATCCCAGTCCCTTTTTACGTCCCACCAGGAACAGAACTTCCAACAAGTAGGACAATTAACATAATTAGGACAAATTGGTTTTACTTTATTCAGACCCACTTACATCTAATACCTACCTGGATACTTACCTCCAATTGGAACCACGCGTCTGGTCCCCGGACCACGCCCACCTGAAAAAAGCAGAAAAAAATTGACAAAACGGAATAAAACAAAAATATAAACAAAAGTCACCAAATGTTCTCAATAATATAATTACAAATTTGCAAAAACCCAATATATAATCCACCTACCTATGTACTACTTACCTGTAGTTTGGACCGCAATCCGAGATCCTAGACCACGTCTATTTGAAAAACAAAAAACATCCAAAAACATGAAAAAAAACAATTAAAAAACATTAAAAAACAAAATTAGTATGTTTACATTTCTATAATACCAATTCCAAGTTGACCAAATTATAATTATTTTGTTCAAACCTAATATGAAGGCTAGTTTAATTATGAAAATTAATTGAAAAATGAAAATATAAGCTAAAACACGTTACATTTCTAAAACGAAAATTTGAAAAACAAAAGATTTAAAACTTCAACCGAGCTGAGGGTATAAAAGGAATCCGCAAGGCAAAGGGCCTTTAGTGCGAATTTAGACTGCAAGCAAGACACATTGTTGCACCTTACAAAACAAAAATAGTTTTTCATATAATACCTGATGTCAGGTGTGCCAGACCTGATGAAGGCTTTAGATAGCCGAAACGTTGTCAGGGCACACATTGCATATTGGCCAGAATAAATCAAAAAAGAAACTTTATTTAAAAAAAATAACTTTATTAAATATATGACAAAGGCAAATTCTGGATCCACAGCCATGGATCAGGGTTGGACGACGGTCCACTATGGCCGACGCCACCGCGTTGCCCGCCGGAACCGTAAGCTGGGGGCTGATTGGAATCCCGGATGGATGGACCGTGCTTTTGCCTTTCCCTCCTCTAGGAGGGGGGGCTCCCACCGTAACCCTAACCCTAACCCTAACCCTAACCTGACCCCATTTCCCGATAAGACAAAAACGTCAACCTGCAAGTTAAAATTTGAAAATAAACGAGTCAAAATTTGAACGTAAACACAAATTTGAACAATACTTGCAAATAAGCACTATTTGAGACCAAAAGCAGTTAAAAGTAAATACTTACCTCAAATAAAACCACAATACTCACCCAAAACAAAAAAATGTGCATACCTATCAAATTTGAATGTAAACAATTGCAAATAAGCATTATTTGGGACAAAAAAAAAAACAAAAAAAGCAGTTAAAAGTAAACACTTGCCTTAATTAAAACCATAATACTTACCCAAAACAAAAATATACTTACCTATTCCGGAGATCACAAATCCACGCCCAATCGGTGCCTGCAAGAAAACAAGTTACTATGCTAAAGAAACAAGCGCAAATTGCTGGCTCCGCCCACTTGGAGGAGTGTATATAAGCACCGTTCGGAGCAGGAGCTCTCAGTCTCGATGCGGCCGTGGAGGAGGAAGCAGCTCCCCATGTGATGAAACTAAACTAAATTTAGATGCAATTCCTGTGTGCCAGACCTGAAGAAGGCACAAAAGATGCCGAAACGTTGTCGATGGCCACACAGATGAACAAAATTTAGCGCAAAATGACGCCGGTACAAAACCAATTGGAAACAAATAGTAATTTACCCACGCTCTGCCCAGATAGGAGAGCGTATGGATGCCGCACGGAGCAAGATGCTCTCGCTCCACCCAGATAGGGGAGTCGATGAATTAGGTGCGAGGTACGAATATTTAGTTGAACGCAAGCGCAGCTGTCAATCTTACATGCCAAATCGAGACTCACTTATTAATTATATATCAAAGGCGACCGGATAGGTAAAGTGCAATCAAAAACAAACATACAATAAGCACAAACACGTGTTCAAGGTCAAAAACGATCTTTATTAAGCCCTAATTAGTCCTGGCCAGCATGGCGGGCGCGGCCGCAACGGGCAAGATGCTCTGGAGCTGGTTGTGGGGTGCGGGCCAGGATGGTAGGACCGTGCCTTTGTTCCTCTCCTTCGGGGGAGGAACTCTTTACCTAATCAAAAACAAACAACAATTACAACACAAATACTTGTTTATTAAGCCCAATTTGGCCTGACCAGCATGGCTGGCGCAGCCACGACGGACAGGCAGCTCTGGGGCTGGTTGTGGGACGTGGGCGTGGATGGTAGGACCGTGCCTTTGCTCCTCTCCTTCGGGGGAGGAACTCCTTACATGATCCTAACTCGCCTGTGCCACCTCCACTGCCCCCCACGTTTCCAGTTTCCATTGAGCTCCTGTTACGTCTGTGCGCTGTCCCCTAAACCGATCCTACCCTAACCCTAACCTAACCCCAAACCCTAATCCTAACCCTAACCCCAACCCTAACCCTAATCCAAATCCCTCCCTGACTCCCAATATGAAAAAAACCTGTAAGTCAAAAATTGGAAATTAAGAAGTCAAAAATTTGAACATAAACACAAAATTGAATATAAACTAAAAAGTGGTTGGAAGTAAATATTTACACTATCAAAAAAACAATACTTACCTGATACAAACCTGAAACAAGGAAACACACAGTTATACTTACCTATGCCGAGATCACATATTCAAGCCCAATCGGTGCCTGCAAGAAAAGAAACAGAAATACACAAGAGCGAAAACAACAAGTTAATAAGCTAAAATAAGTAGATGGGAAATTATCTGGAACGAAACGCAAATTGCTGACATGAAACTATATAAGGACCGCTCAAAGCAGGAAACTCAGTCTCGATGCGGCCATGAAGGAGGAAACAGCTCCACATGCAATAAAACTAAATTTAGCTGCAATTTCCATGTGCCAGACCTTAGGAAGGCACAAAAGATGCCGGAACGTTGTCGATGGCCACACGGAGGAAATGAAAGGGAGCGCAAAATAGCGCCGACAGGAAAACAATTAGACGCAAAATTATAATTTACCCACGCTCTACCCAGATAGGAGAGCGCATGGATGCTGCACAGAGCAAGATGCTCTCGCTCCACCCAGATAGGGGAGTTGATGAATTAAGTGCGAGGTACGACTAATTTGAACGTAAGTACAGCTGTCATTCTATCATGCCAAGTCGAGACTAATTTATTACTTATATAACAAAGGCGACCGGATAAGCAAAGTAAAATCAAAAACAAACAACAATTACAACACAAATACTTTTTTATTAAGCCCAATTTGGCCTGACCAGCATGGCTGGCGCAGCCACGACGGACAGGTTGCTCTGGGGCTGGTTGTGGGACGTGGGCGTGGATGGTAGGACCGTGCCTTTGCTCCTCTCCTTCGGGGGAGGAACTCCTTACATAATTCTAACTCGCCTGTGCCACCTCCACTGCCCCCCACATTTCCAGTTTCCATTGAGCTCCTGCTACGTCTGTGCGCTGTCCCCTAAACCGATCCTACCCTAACCCTAACCCTAACCCCAACCCTAACCCTAACCCTAATCCAAATCCCTCCCTGACTCCCAATATGAAAAAAATCTCAACCTGTAAATCAAAAATTGGAAATTAAGAAGTAAAAAATTTGAACATAAACACAAAATTGAATATAAATTAAAAAGTGGTTGGAAGTAAATATTTACACTATCAAAAAAACAATACTTACCTGATACAAACCTGAAACAAGGAAACACACAGTTATACTTACCTATGCCGAGATGACATATTCATGCCCAATCGGTGCCTGCAAGAAAAGAAACAGAAATACACAAGAGCGAAAACAACAAGTTAATAAGCTAAAATAAGTAGATGGGAAATTATCCTTAACGAAACGCAAATTGCTGACATGAAACTATATAAGGACCGCTCAAAGCAGGAAACTCAGTCTCAATGCGGCCATGAAGGAGGAAACAGCTCCACATGCAATAAAACTAAATTTAGCTGCAATTCCCGTGTGCCAGACCTGAGGAAGGCACAAAAGATGCCGATGGCCACACGGAGGAAATAAAAGAGAGCGCAAACTAGCGCCGACAGGAAAACATTTAGACGCAAAATTATAATTTACCCACGCTCTACCCAGATAGGAGAGCGCATGGATGCCGCACAGAGCAAGATGCTCTCGCTCCACCCAGATAGGGGAGTTGATGAATTAAGTGCGAGGTACGACTAATTTGAACGCAAGTACAGCTGTCAATCTATCATGCCAAGTCGAAACTCATTTATTACTTATATAAAAAAGGCGACCGGATAGGCAAAGTAAAATCAAAAACAAACAACAATTACAACACAAATACTTGTTTAATAAGCCCAATTTGGCCTGACCAGCATGGCTGGCGCAGCCACGACGGACAGGGTGCTCTGGGGCTGGTTGTGGGACGTGGGCGTGGTTGGTAGGACCGTGCCTTTGCTCCTCTCCTTCGGGGGAGGAACTCCTTACATAATCCTAACCCTAACCCTAACCTCTCCCCGCGGATTTGAATTCCGGCGGAAGTTCCGCCCATCGACGTCACGTCTGTCACGTGACCACAACGTGGCAGATGTCATATAGCAACCGCTGTTTTGTTTAGTAGATTTACAGTTGTTATGCATTGACATAATGCTGTGCACTCCAAATAGATTTAAATAAATTAAATAATTCTTCTGCCCACTCCCTTTTAAACAAGTTAACTCTCCCCGCGGATTTGAATTCCGGCGGAAGTTCCGCCCATCGACGTCACGTCTGTCACGTGACCACAACGTGGCAGATGACATATAGCAACCGCTGTTTTGTTTAGTAGATTTACAGTTGTTATGCATTGACATAATGGTGTGCACTCAAAATAGATTTAAATAAATTAAATATTTCTTCTGCCCACTCCCTTTTAAACAAGTTAACTCTGCCCACGGATTTTAATTTCGGCAGAAGTTCCGCCCATTGACGTCTTGTCTGCGTCACGTGACCACGACGTAGCGACGTCATATAGTAACCGCTGTTTTGATCAGCAGACTTAGTTATTACGCGTTGACATAATGGCGCACTGGTTAGTGTTAGATAAATTGTATATATATATGTTATCATGCGTTCTCTAATGAGTACCTATTAATAAGATTATTGCACAGAATGCTTACTGTTTCGCCTTGCAGACGTCCACCAGTCAACAAGTCAAACGATGCTGTCTGGAGCTTCCTGACCTTCGACACCTCTGGGAATCCAAGAAAGTTGTTGATAGCTCAATCTATTTTGTTGATGTCTGCACATGGCATTTTGTCCTTGCATTCTTTTCTCATGGCGTCTTGTCTGTGACTTCTTGTTTCACGTAGCATTTTGTCCTTGCATTCGTTTCTCATGGCATCTTGTCCGTGACTTCTTGGTTCACATAGAATCTTGTTTCTTCTCTAATGAGACAAAGCCCACGCCTTCTCCCCACCTATTAGGGGCAAGTCTCACATTGTGGGTAGGGCATTCCAAATAAAAAGAGCGAAGAGTGCAAACAGATTTTTAGTGTAGTCAGATTGCTGTAAATCTGAATGCACTCCTCGCGAGAAAAACCTCAATATTCTGCCTCACTTGTTTTGTCTGCAGATCCTTTTCTTTTATACATGTCCACCTCTTAAGCATGATGTTGTGGGTTCGACCCCTTATCAACGTTAGCATGGAGTGAGCTGAAGTGCATGGCGCTGAAGATTTGAATCTTTGAAATGCGCTGAGGTCTGACATATCAGGTAGAATGGTTTGCATCACGTTCAACAAAATATAGAAGCTTTCCCACTCTCATAAAAACGTCCTGTGTTCATCTACATATTTTCGTTTTGCTGTGCATCTTTTCCCTGCCATTTTGAGAGCCCAATTGACACTAATAGTTTACTGGAATGTGTTAGAGATTTGCTCACTCCAACTTATTTTGCAAGAACCACACGGGAGACAAGTAAGTCCTTTTGGACACCTGCAGGTGGAGAGTCCATTCGTCGCTGTGCGTGCAGCGATGATCGAAATGGAGGTCTGACTCAGGCCTCGTGCAGGAGCATTTTTATTGAGAAAAACAGAGTGGGGGTTGAGAGTGGGGGTCAGAGTAGACAAATGGCCGAAGCCCTTGGCTGATCAAAGCACAGCAGGGGGTCCTTCACGATGTTGTGTGAACAAAACAACTTTGATTGCTTCCTCTGCAGCTAGTCAATCAGTTCAAAAGATCTTAGCACTTTGTTCTACTACTTTTGTTAAGACAGGACAGGCGAGTTTAATTATTACAGGTTACATTCCAACATAATCATAGGATCAAGATAACCTGGAAAACCCTAACAGAATGTGTTTGCCCATCCTACTTTGCGGAATTTCACCACATGCGCTTTTGACGAAAATACCAAATTGAACTCAAGTGAAGCCAACACGCACACCCCCCCCCCCCCCCCCACACACACACACAAATGTTGATATGAACATAAAAGAGCCGCATCAATCCAAGCAAAGAGCCGCATGCGGTTCGGGAGTTGCGGTTTGGCCAAACCTGTACTATACAACTTCATTTGTATAAAATTTTCACAACAGCTGTCACACAAACAAAGCGGGAAAAACCGAAGACGTGCGTGTTCCGCCCACGCTGGATTTATTTGCACCTTTGAAAAGACACCGTATTTCCGCAGATGTGGCAAAGAGTACTTTTGGGCATATGAGACGGAAGGATGTCCAAAGCATCACGCCACCTGCTCTGGTAGGCATGGTGGTGGGACGTTGAGGTCAACCGCTTTGGGGTTGGCTGAATCTTTGGTCGCAGGATGCCACACACTTGAAGACAGAAGCAGAAAAGCAGTGGTAAATGCAAAATGTACTCACCGGTGACTCCGATTTTTCCCCCCTGAAGAAATGGATGGACAGGTGGCCCCGGCTGGCCGTTTGGACTCTTGTTATTCTGACCCTTTTTAGTGCGCGTTTGGGGCAACGACCGTTTTTTGTGGCGCTCTCTTCTGGTTCAAGAGTGCCCTGCATGTGAATATGCCGAGTTCGACGTTCCTCCCAAACGCCACACTCCCTCGCTTTTCAGGGCTAAAAAAACCCGTGTTTTTCAAAACAATGAGTTGTAATTAACTTGTACGCTCTAGACGGTAAATTTTGCAAGCTGAAAACGAAAATATTTGTCTTGTTAGTCGTCGTGTTACTAACCGCTGTGTTTTGTTTGCCAGCATTGCCGCTTTCCTACTTCCTGTTGCAAGCTACGCCCAAGGATTATAATTTTGCCGTGAGTTCCGCCCAATGACGTCATGTCCGTGTCACATGACTGCAAGGTAATATTATCTAAAACTGTTTGTGCGATATTGTGTTGTTCTGTGCGGTATTGTGTTGTTCTGTGCGGTATTGTGTTGTTCTGTGCGGTGTCGTGTTGTTCAGTGCGGCGTGGTGTTGTTCAGTGCGGCGTGGTGTTGTTCAGTGTGTCATGGTGTTGTTCAGTGCGGCATGGTGTTGTTCAGTGTGGCATGGTGTTGTTCAGTGCGGCATGGTGTTGTTCAGTGTGGCATGGTGTTGTTCAGTGCGGCATGGTGTTTGTTGTTCAGTGCGCCATTGTGTTGTTCAGTGCGCCATTGTATTGTTCAGTGCAGCATGGATTTATTCAGTGCGGCATGGTGTTGTTCAGTGCGGCATGGATTTGTTCAGTGCGGCATGGTGTTGTTCAGTGCGGCATGGTGTTGTTCAGTGCGGCATGGTGTTGTTCAGTGCGGCATGGTGTTTGTTGTTCAGTGCGCCATTGTGTTGTTCAGTGCGCCATTGTATTGTTCAGTGCAGCATGGATTTATTCAGTGCGGCATGGTGTTGTTCAGTGCGGCATGGATTTGTTCAGTGCGGCATGGTGTTGTTCAGTGCGGCATGGTGTTGTTCAGTGCGGCATGGTGTCGTTCAGTGCGGCATGGTGTCGTTCAGTGCGGCATGGTGTTGTTCAGTGCGGCATAATCGATTGCTGAAGGTCCAAAGGTGTTGTGATAAACAAATAAACATTTTAGTGATTAGTGACATATTTGTGATAAACATATTAGGCAGGATAATCACATATGTTAACTTGACTGCCCACACTGTATTTATTTATGGTTATTTGTTAAATTGAGCACTGTTAGACGTGAAATAGGAAGTGTTTCACATAAATGGACGACGAAAGGGGTACTCACCATTGTAGCTCCTGCTGGTCAATGATATGAGCCTCTTCTTGCAGTGGAAAACATACAGCCAACAAACACCGTGGAACCTAAAGGAATGAAATTAAACATTAACATTTAGCCTCAACCAACATTCACAAACGTAAATCTTTTTGAACACAATGAGTTGTACTTACCGTGTACGCTCTAGACGGTCCACTTGCAAGCAGAAAATAAAGATATTTCTGTTGATAATCGTCGCGTTTGTATCCGTTGTCTCGCTCAAGGCCATTGCGCCCACAGATTTGAATTTTGGCGAGAGTTCAGCCTATTGACGTCATTTCCGCGGTGTAATACCCGCATATCTGAAACGGCAAAGTTAAGAGTAGAGTTAAAGTTTTTAATCAACTCAATAATTTACAACCGTTGACCAGTCGAAATAATCGTCGAAATTTGGCGTCTGTGGCTGGAAGCAGACGCCGAGTTCGACGTTCCTCCCAAACACCACACTCCCTCGCTTTTCAGGGCTACACAAAAAAAAACATATTTTTCAAAACAACGAGTTGTAATTACCTTGTACGCTCTAGACGGTCAAGTTGCAAGCTGAAAACAAAAATATTTGTCTTGTTAGTCGTCGTGTTACTAACCGCTGTGTCTTGTTTGCCAGCATTGCCGCTTTCCTACTTCCTGTTGGAAGTCACGCCCACGGATTATAATTTTGCCGTGAGTTCCGCCTATTGACATCATGTCCGCGTCACATGACTGCGACATAATATTATCTAAAACTGTTTGTGCGGTATTGTGTTGTTTTGTGCGGTATTGTGTTATTCTGTGCGGCGTGGTGTTGTTCTGTGCGGCGTCGTGTTGTTCAGTACGGCATGGTGTAGTTCAGTGCGGCATGGTGTTGTTCAGTGCGGCATGGTGTTGTTCAGTGCGGCATGGTGTTGTTCAGTGCGGCATGGTGTTGTTAAGTGCGGCATGGTGTTGTTCAGTGCGGCATGGTGTAGTTCAGTGCGGCATGGTGTTGTTCAGTGCGGCATGGTGCTGTTCAGTGCGGCATGGTGTTGTTCAGTGCGGCATGGTGTTGTTAAGTGCGGCATGGTGTAGTTCAGTGCGGCATGGTGTTGTTCAGTGCGGGATGGTGTTGTTCAGTGCGGCATGGTGTTGTTCAGTGCGGCATGGTGTTGTTCAGTGCGGCATGGTGTTGTTTAGTGCGGCATGGTGGTGTTCAGTGCGGCATGGTGTTGTTCAGTGCGGCATGGTGTTGTTTAGTGCGGCATGGTGGTGTTCAGTGCGGCATGGTGTTGTTCAGTGCGGCATGGTGTTGTTCAGTGCGACATGGTGTTGTTCAGTGCGGCATGGTGTTGTTCAGTGCCCGCCTCGGCAACATCGAGAAGTTCAACGGCGATCCCAAGCACGTGAGGGCGTTTGTGACCAACTGTCGCATAATGTTCAGCCTCCAGCCCATCACGTTTGCGTCAGAATCAGCCAAGGTCGGGTTCGTTCTAACCCACCTCACGGGCGAGGCGCGGCTATGGGGTTTGGCAGAGTATGAAAGGATGGCCCCGGCATGCGATTCCTTCGACGCCTTCGCAGAGGAATTGCTCTGCCTGTTCGACCTGGGATCCGCCGCCGAAGACGCCGCCGAGGAACTGGCGACGCTGCGTCAAGGTAGCCGATCGGTCGCGGAGTACGCCCTTAAGTTCCAGACGTTGGCCGGCAGCAGCGGATGGAACGCGCCAGCGCTCGTTAGCACATTCCTAAACGGCCTCGCCGAGTATATGAAAGACGAACTGGTGTCTTACGATCGCCTGCGAACCCTGAAGGGCGCGATGGACTTGGCGGCCCGAGTAGACCGGCGGATCCGGACGCGGCGGCGCGATCGGGAGAGGAGGTCCCCGCGGAATCCGCGTGGCCACATTCCTCCGTCTGCTGGGGACCCGTCAACCACACCACCCGCCGAGCCCATGGATCTGGGAGGGGCTCGGGTTCCCTCGGAGGAGCACCGTCGACGCCTCTCGCTGGGCTTGTGTTTTTACTGTGGGGAGGGGGGCCATCGGGTGGCGGGGTGCCCGTTAAAAGGCCGGAGCTCACGCGGCGTCGGGGGATCCGCGTGAGCTCGACCAGCACCGGCTCTCCCAGTCCCAGCACGCTCACGCTACAGGCACATGTCCAGCTTGCGGCGGGCGACCAGAACGTGGCGGCCTTGGTGGATTCCGGCGCGGAGGGGAACATCATGGACATTAGCCTGGCGCGTCAGTGGGGTGTCGGCTTCCTCCCGCTGAGCCCGTCCATTCCCGCGCGTGCCATTGATGGCCGTCTGATTGGCGAGGTGGCTTTCGTGACGGAACCGGTTAAGGTAATGCCTTCCGGCAATCACCACGAGACCATCCAGTTTTTTCTTCTTTCCCTCCTAGGACAGCAGCTCATCCTGGGGCACCCTTGGTTGCGGCAGCACAACCCGGTGCTGGACTGGGAGGTGGGGGTGGTACGGCAGTGGAGCGAACGCTGCCATCGAGTGTGCCTGAAGGCGGCCACCAGCCCACTCGGCAGAGCCCTGCCCAGGTACAGTCCCGACATCTCCAATGTCCCAGCAGTTTATCACGAACTCAAGGAGGTTTTAAGTAAAGCCAGGGCCGCTTCTCTTCCTCCACACCGGTCCTACGATTGCGCCATCGACCTGTTGCCCGGCACCTTCCCTCCCA
The DNA here is from genome assembly GCF_024217435.2 of Syngnathus scovelli. Lineage (NCBI taxonomy): Eukaryota > Metazoa > Chordata > Actinopteri > Syngnathiformes > Syngnathidae > Syngnathus > Syngnathus scovelli. The sequence continues at coordinate 850,266 of NW_026061342.1, read as the reverse complement.
AGGGACGCGTCTACTCCCTGTCCGCTCCTGAGCGCCGGGCTATGGAGGAATACATCCGGGAGTCCCTGGCAGCCGGTATCATACGGCCGTCCTCTTCACCTGCGGGAGCGGGGTTTTTCTTCGTGAAGAAGAAGGAGGGCACGCTCCGCCCGTGTATCGACTACCGGGGAATAAACGAGATCACCGTAAAGAACCGATACCCTCTGCCTCTTCTTTCTTCCGCCTTTGAGAGCCTTCAGGGTGCCACCATCTTCACAAAGCTGGATCTTCGCAACGCCTACCACCTGATCCGCATCCGGGAGGGAGACGAGTGGAAGACGGCTTTCAACACCCCGAGCGAACACTACGAGTACTTGGTGGTTCCGTTTGGGCTCACCAACGCCCCAGCAGTTTTCCAGTCCCTGATAAACGACGTGTTACGAGACATGCTGGACAAATTTGTGTTCGTTTATTTGGACGACATCCTCATCTTCTCCCGCTCGCTTCCTGAGCACATCAAGCATGTTTGGGCGGTGCTGCGACGCCTCCTAGAGAATTCGCTCTACGTGAAGGCAGAGAAGTGCGAGTTCCACGCCTCCTCTGTCAAATTCCTCGGCTACGTGGTGCGTGAGGGATCCATCGAAATGGACCCTGGGAAGGTGGAGGCGGTCACGTCATGGCCTGTTCCCGAGACACGCAAGCGGCTGCAACAATTCTTAGGTTTCGCGAACTTTTAGCGACGTTTTATCCGTGGATACAGCACGGTGGCCGCGCCACTCACCGCCCTTACCAGCCCCGCCTCCCCATACAAATGGACAGAACGGGGGGAACAGGCATTTCAGGAGCTTAAGAGGAGGTTCACATCCGCTCCCATCCTCAGAGTTCCCGATCCCGACAGACAGTTCGTGGTCGAAGTGGACGCCTCGGACGTGGGTGTCGAGGCGGTGTTGTCTCAACGTAGCCGCCAAGACGATCGTCTCCATCCGTGTGCCTTCTTTTCTCGCCGTTTGTCAGCCTTAGAAAGGAAGTATGACATCGGTAATCGTGAGCTGCTCGCCGTCAAGTTGGCTTTGGAGGAGTGGCGACATTGGCTGGAGGGCGCCACCACTCCGTTCATTGTCTGGACCGACCACCGCAACTTGGAGTATCTGAGATCGGCCAAGAGACTGAACGCGAGACAAGCACGGTGGGCTCTGTTCTTTGACCGGTTTGAGTTCTCTCTTTCCTACAGACCGGGTTCCCGTAACGCGAAGGCGGACGCCCTGTCGCGTTTGTTTCCTGGTGGGGAGGAGGGACAGGGTCCGCCTCCCACTATCCTCCCGAGCTCGGTTCGGGTGGCGGCTCTCACATGGGAGATCGAACGCCAAGTGGAAACCGCATCACGCGATCAACCCGGCCCCAGCAACTGCCCGGAGGGTCGCCTGTTCGTCCCTGAAGGCCTGCGATTGGCCGTGCTGCAATGGGCGCACGACTCACGCCTGGCCTGTCATCCCGGCGCTGCACGCACGAGGTACGTGGTGGCACAGCGTTTCTGGTGGCCCACCTGGCAAGTGGACACCAGCGATTACGTCAGAGCCTGCTCAATCTGTAACCGCTAAAAGACGTCTACTCGTCCTCCGGCCGGGCTGCTTCAACCCTTGCCGGTTCGCCAGCGTCCCTGGTCTCACCTGTCAATTGACTTTGTCACAGGCCTCCCCCCCTCAGAGGGAAACACGGTGGTCCTCACGGTGGTAGACCGTTTTAGCAAGATGACGCATTTCATCCCTCTGCCTAAGCTCCCATCTGCGAAGCAGACGGCGTCCATCATGGTGCGGGAGGTGTTTCGTCACCACGGTCTTCCACAAGACATCGTGTCAGACCGAGGACCTCAATTCGCGTCCACCTTCTGGATGGAGTTCTGCCGACTCCTCGACGCCACGGCCAGCCTCTCCTCGGGGTTTCACCCTCAGTCCAACGGTCAAGCGGAGCGCCTGAACCAGGAACTGGGCAGGGCTCTCCGATGCATGGCCGCCGGGGACCAGCGCGGGTGGGTTCAACAGCTTTCCTGGGTAGAGTATGCTCACAATTCCCTTCCCACCTCGGCCACGGGACTTTCGCCTTTCCACTGCGTCTTCGGGTACCAGCAACCCTTGTTCGCCCACCAGGAGCGTGGTGCGGCGTGCCCGTCGGCCCAGGCTTGTGTCCGCCGTTGTCATCGTGCCTGGGCGAGGGGCCGGGTCACTCTTCTCCGCTCTGTTTCAGGCTACGCCCGCCAGGCGAACAAGCACCAGACGCCGGCTCCGGAGTACAGAGTGGGGCAGCGTGTGTGGCTCTCGACGCGGGATTTGCCGCTGCAAGCGGGATCCCGCAAACTGGCGCCCCGCTTTGTTGGACCGTTCCCTATCCAGAAGGTGATTGGCCCGGCCGCAGTCCGTCTGCTCCTTCCAGACTCCATGAAGGTTCATCCCACGTTCCACGTGTCCCGTGTGCGGCCCATCCATGAGAGCGCGTTGGCGCCGGCGCCCGTTCCGCCGCCGCCGCCCCAGCTCGTCGATGGGGGCCCGGCTTACGCTGTCCGCTCCCTGCTCCGATCGCGGCGGCGTGGTCGGGGCCTACAATATCTCGTGGACTGGGAGGGTTATGACGACGCGCACCGCTCCTGGGTTCCGAGCCGCTGGATACTCGACCGTTCGCTCATCACGGAGTTCCATCGCTGTCATCCGGACCAACCGGGTCCTCGGCGCGGGCGCCCGAGGAGGGACGAGGGGACCAGGGGTGAGGGTCCGGGGAGGTCTTGCCCACCGGTACCGGGTTCTTCTGCCCCCGCGCCCGTCGAGCCTGCGTCTGGCGAGATGTCGGACGTTTCAGCGGTGTGCTGACCCCTCCACCTGGCCGCCCGGGGTATTGCCTTCCTTTTTTTTTTTTTGTTGTTGTTTTGTTGTTTTCGGTTCCTGGGGACGTCGGGAGCCGTCCCTTGTGGGGGGGGTTCTGTCACGTGCTGGTGCCACCTGCGACGGGACCACGCCCCCCCTGTCAGTGGAATCACCGTCACCTGCCACGGATTCATGGACAGCGCTATATCAGCGCCGCAAGCGCAGAACCGAGTGCCAGTCTGTCCCTTGATGCTGCTTCGCTCATCAGTCCCGGAGAAACTTGACTCGCTTGACTATTCGAAACCCCCGCAGAACCGTTTGTCCTCTCCAGCCCGATCGCCGCTCCAGCGCCGGCTGTTCCCCTCATCCCCTTCCAATAAAGTCCGTCGTCCCGCACTTGGCTGTACTGTCCGATCCTTAACAGGAAGGACTCACCGGTGACGTCTTTGCCCACGTCCAAGCGTTGTACTTTGTATTTTCATCCTTCTGACAGTGGAAAACATATAGCCAACAAACACCGTGGAACCTAAACGAATGAAAGAAAACTATCATTTGGCCACAACCAACATTCACAGATACAACACAATGTGACGTGCGGGGTTGAGGTTAAAGGTTGAGTGAAGGGCCCTCGTTTTAAACAACTTTTTTGAAAAGGATTGGGAACAAGTAAGACGTATTTAATTTATTTAATGGGAAGTAGTAAGAGCTATTGAATTTAATCTATGTATTATATTCTATTGTATTGTATTCTGTTGTATTCTTTTGGATTGTATTCACACTAACCCTACTAAAACTTCAGCCCACAAAAACTCGCCTCTGGCGCCTAGCCTCTGGCACTTAGCCTCTAACACTTAGCCTTTAACATTTAGCCTTTAACACTTAGCCTAGAAGGTGAATAAATAGGGTTAAAGGTTGAGTGAAGGGCCCTCGTTTTAAACTACTTTTTTGAAAAGGAGTGGGAACAAGTAAGACGTATTTAATTTATTTAATGGGAAGTAGTAAGACTTATTAAATTTATTTAATCTACTTTTCTTCCCAGGCAAAATTTGATGTGCTGCAATTCCAAATTTCCAAAGTGAATGAAGGAATGAAATCCTTTAAATTATGATTTTGTATAAATACTAGGCATAAACACAAAATCTACGGCACAAAATGGGCAGACTTTACTTGTTTGAAAATGACTGGTTACAAGACAGACTTCTTTAATTTATTCAATGGGAAGAAGACTTATTTAGTTTAATTGATCTATTTTTGTTCCCTGGCAAAATTCGATTTGCTGCAATTCCAAATTTCCAAAGTGAATGAAGGAAAGAAGTCGTTTAAATTATGATTTTTTATAAATACTAGGCATAGACACAAAATCTACGGCACAAAATGGGCAGACTTTACTTGTTTGAAGAGGACTGGTTACAAGACAAACTTTTCTGATGTATTTAATGGGAAGAAGACTTATTTAGTTTATTTAATCTATTTTTGTTCCCTGGCAAAATTGGATTTGCTGAAATTGTATTTTGCCAAATCTTGACTTGAGACCTGATAGGAAGTATTAAACGCTTAGTTAAATCGATACAAATTGGTAATAAGAGCGAGTAATGTTGGTTGAACCGATGAATGAAGGTTGAAAGCAATTTAAATTATGACTTTGTATAAATACTAGATATTAACAGAACATCTACTGCGCAAAATGGGCAGAGTTTACTTGTTTGAGAAGGAGTGGCTTATTCAAAACTAAGATTTATTTAATCTGTTTGTTCCCAGGCAAAATTGGATGTGATGCAATTCCAAATTTCACCACATGATGGTGCCCAATTTTGACTTCATAGGACATATTAAACACTTAGCTTGTTACTATGTTCAAGGTAATCAGATTTGTTTATTATTCTAATGGCCTTTTCAAAACTATTCTGGATTACTACTTTGGATCTATTCTACATTACTTGGCAACAACATACTCTGTAACAGATTAGGCAGTATAATCACATATGTTAACTTGAGAGTGCCCACACTCAATCTACTTATCGTGATGTGTTAAATCAATTACTGTTAGACATTATTTGTCTGATAATCTACCAAATCTTTGAGTTGAAGAATTTGTGATTTAATTAATAGCTTGTTATTATGTTCAGGGTAATCAGACTTGTATATAATTCTAATGGCCTTCTTTTGAAAACTATTCTGAATTACAACTTTGGATCTTTTATTACTTTGCAACAATATACTCGGTGACGGATTAGGCAGTATAATCACATATGTTAACTTCAGTGCCCACACTGTATTTATTTATGGTTATTTGTTAAATCAAGTACTGTTAGACATGAAATAGGAAGTGTTTAACATGAATGTTATGGCTACTCACCATTGTAGCTCGCTCCTGGTCAATGATACTTGTAGCTCGCTCCTGGTCAATGATACGAGCCTCTTCTTGCAGTGGAAAACTTACAGCCAACAAACACCGTGGAACCTAAAGGAAGGAAATTGAACATTAACATTTAGCCTCAACCAACATTCACAGATGTAACGCAACGCAAACTACACAAACGTAAATATTTTTAAACACAATGAGTTGTACTTACCGTGTACGCTCTAGACCAGGGGTGTCAAAGTCAAATGGACGGAGGGCCCAATAAAAAATTTAGCTACAAGCCGAGGGCCGGACTGATCGAATGTTCATTGAATTTTTTTTTAAATGACGCATGTAGTCTAGTGAACCTAATTGAACCTACTGAAAACCTAACAAATATATTCCAATATGATCAGATAAATAAAGCAATATTTTCTTATGGCTTTGTCAATAATCTTTAATTTTCAACAGACAGAAAAGACAAATTTCCTTTATATGAAAATCCCCATAACATGAACATTAAATGAAAGAAACCTGTATTATTCAAGGCACCACCAGTAACCTATATTTTCTATTTTAGCAAAAGTGAGCTAAATTTACTTCAAAGAAAAAAATAATAGCAATTTTCTATTATCCACTCAACTGAAATATTTTAAAAATATATTTGGATTGAAATACAATAAAATAAAGTGCAGAAATCTGTTAATCAAAAACAACACTTTCCTCAAGGATAAGTAACATGCAGTGAAAAAAATATTAAACTTTAACTTTTAAACTTGAACTGAGTAAAAACACAAACTTTAATCAGACAGTTTTTGATGAAATCCCCCTCCTTAAATGGCCGGGCTAATTTAGCGATCTCTTCTGCCAAAATAAAACTGGCCTTGACAGCAGCCTAGCCTTGTGTTTTGGCTTTTTAGAACAGAGCCTGTCGAGATTTGAGGCCTCGTTTTAATTCCTCGGCCTTCTGTAGCCTTTGTTCCATGTCTATATTCTTGTTTTTGTCCGCGTGTTTCGTTTCATAATGTCTCAGATAATACTCTTTCAGTACCGCCACACTTTCTCCACACAGAAGACACACAGATTTTCCAGCTACCTCCGCGAACATATACTCCGACTCCCACCTTGTTTGAAACCCCCGGTTCTCAGTGTCCACCTTCCTTTTTGCCATTTATGATGGGTATCTGAGGGTTAATTTTACAGTTATGCTGACGACTGCTTTGCTAATAAACACTGAAATCAAGCAGCCTACTGCTCGGTGCTTCAGCGTTGCATTGTGGGAAAATATAGTATTGGTGCGTGTGAAAGATCTGCGGGCTGCCGGCTTGCTGCGGTCTGCGGGCCGGTTCTAATAATAAATCAAGATCATCCCAGGGGCCGTACAAAACCTTCTCGCGGGCCGGATGTGGCCCGCGGGCCTTGACTCTGACATATGTGCTCTAGACGGTCCACTTGCAAGCAGAAAATAAAGATATTTCTGTTGATAGTCGTCGTGTTTGTATCCGTTGTCTCGCTCAAGGCCATTGCGCCCACAGATTTGAATTTTGGTGACAGTTCAGCCTATTGACGTCATTTCCGCGGTGTAATACCCGCATAGCTGAAACGGCACAGTTAAGAGTAGAGTTAAATAAAGTTTTTAATCAACGCAATCATTTACAACCGTTGACCAGTCGAAATAATCGTCGAAATTCGACGTTCCCCCCAAACGCCACACTCACTCGCTTTTCAGGGCAACAAAAGTACTTCTTTTTAAAAACGATGAGTTGTACTTACCGTGTACACTCTGGACGGTCCAGTTGCAAGCAGAAAATAAAAATATTTCTCTCGTTAGTCGTATGTTACCATCCGCTGTGTCTTTGTCAACATTTTCCTACTTCCTGTTGCGAGCCACGCCCACGGATTTAAATTCTGGCGGAAGAGCCCGCCCATTGGCGTCGTTTTCGCGTATAGCAAATCCGATTGGTTGGGAAGGGGGCGCGGTTATGCAGCCGAGGGGTCCTGTGATCGGTGGGATGTAAAGTAGGCGTCGACGTCACATCCGCGTCACGTGACCACGACGTGGCAGACGTCATATAGCAACCGCTGTTTTGTTTAGTAGACTTACAGTTGTTATGCATTGACATAATGGCGCACACTCCAAATGGATTTGAATAAATTAAATAATTCTTCTGCCCACTCCCTTTTAAACAAGTTAACTCTCCCCGCGGATTTGAATTCCGGCGGAAGTTTCGCCCATCGACGTCACGTCTGTCACGTGACCACAACGTGGCAGATGTCATATAGCAACCGCTGTTTTGTTTTCAAAGTCAAAGTCAAAGTCAGCTTTATTGTCAATTTCTCCACATGCCAAAGACACATAAAGAAACCGAAATTTCGTTCCCCCCTATCCCACGGTGACAAGACATGGCTCACAACAGACAAACAAGTAAACAAGTATAACAAAAGCGTGCTGAATAAATAATGAATAAATAACACAACAATAAATAAATAAGTAAGAGGAGCAGAAAAAAAAGGAGCAAGTGCGCGTACAGCAGACATTCCATTTAGTAGATTTACAGTTGTTATGCATTGGCATAATGGTGTGCACTCAAAATAGATTTAAATAAATTAAATATTTCTTCTGCCCACTCCCTTTTAAACAAGTTAACTCTGCCCACGGATTCTAATTTCGGAGGAAGGTCCGTCCATTGATGTCTTGTCTGCGTCACTTGACCACGACGTAGCGACGTCATATAGTAACCGCTGTTTTGATCAGTAGACTTAGTTATTATGCGTTGACATAATGGCGCACTGGTTAGCATGTCCACCTCTTAAGCATGATGTTGCGGGTTCGACGCCTGATCAATGTTAGCCATGGAGTGAGCTGAAGTGCATGGCGCTGAAGATTTGAATCTTTGAAATGCGCTGAGGTCTGACATATCAGGCAGAATGGTTTGCCATCACGTTCAACAAAAAATAGAAACTTTCCCACTCTGATAAAAACGTCCTGTGTTCATCTACATATTTCCGTTTTGCTGTGCATCTTTTCCCTGCCATTTCGAGAGCCCAATTGACACTAATAGTTTACTGGAATGTGTTTGCCCATCCTACTTTGTGGAATTTCACCACATGCGCTTTTGACCAAAATACCAAATTGAACTCAAGTGAAGCCAACACGCACAACCCCCCCCCCCCCCCCCCCCCACAAACAAAGCGGGAAAAAACGAAGACATGCGTGTTCCGCCCACGCTGGATTTATTTGCACCTTTGAAAAGACACCGTATTGCCGCAGATGTGGCAAAGAGTACTTTTGGGCATCTGAGACGGAAGGATGTCCAAAGCATCACGTCACCTGCTCTGGTCGGCATGGTGGTGGGACGTTGAGGTCAACCGCTTTGGGGTTGGCTGAATCTTTGGTCGCAGGATGCCACACACTTGAAGACAGAAGCAGAAAAGCAGAGCTAAATGCAAAATGTACTCACCGGTGACTCCAATTTTTTCCCCCCCTGAAGAAATGGATGGACGGGTGGCCCCGGCTGGCCGGTGGGACTCTTGTTATTCTGACCCTTTTTAGTGCGCGTTTGGGGCAACAACCGTTTTTTGTGGTGCTCTCTTCTGGTTCAAGAGTGCCCTGCATGTGAATTTGCCTTTCCTGCCTTCTGATTGGATGAGCGCCGGTGTGACGCGGTGCCTCTGTCACTGTGGCGGGGGGTATACGTCGGCATCGGAGCGTCTGCCAACGTCTGAGACCGGCTGGCGGTGTATCGGAAGTGTCGAGTGCGGTGCCGCTGGAGCTCACTCACCAGCTGGTGTTAGGGCCACAGAATGAAGGCCAAGGAGAAGAATAGAAAGAGAAACAGAAACTTCTCCTCCAATTGTTTGATTTGTCTCTTCTGAGCTTCGATGAATTCTTTCAGCTCTTTGTTCCTCTAGGACGGAGAAATGGAAAGCGGCCTTCAAAAGCCAGTAAGCGTGCAAGTAAGTGTCGGGCTGGCTTTGGGCCCTTACCTGTTGCGCGCTGTGCAGCAGATCCATTCTCTCTTGGAGGATGCAAGCGTCGCGCTCCCTTAACTCGCACATCAGGGCTCGCTTCCATTGGTCCACGGCGCTCCTAAGCTCTTCTCTCTGATCCGCCGTCAGCACGTCATTCACGCCAGCGTGGCTGGCTTTTTCGCCGTCCGTGGCGGGCCAGTCCCGCTGCGGTAGCGCCTCGTACAATATGGCCTCCAGCTCCAGGATCCTCTGGGCCGCAATCCTCGTCCATCAGTGGTCCGGCGGGAGATTTGAGGGCGGCTTACCTTATGAGCCTGGTCCATGGAACGCTTCCTGAAGTCCAACTCTTCATCCAGGTAGCCCTTCTGCTTACAGAACATATCCTAGCACAGCTCAAGGTCAGAATTGTTGGGGCACATTGCCGGAGTTCCCCTTGGCTGATGTCGCGTGTCTGTCTACCTTCTCACTTTCAATGTCCAACATCTACTGTTGAAGTGCTGACTTGGTCACTTTGATGTATTCTAACCACTGAGGAAAGGCTGCTGTCACGTAAGCAGAATGCGAGAGCGTGCGTGGACGTGCCCGTTACCTTCTCGGCTAGGGTGAGAAGGGTCCTGGCGTGAATCACGACCACCTGCTCCTCGTTGGTGAGATTCTGCAAGAGCCCAAAGGCACAGCGTCAACAAGCTTCTTTCAGCGCAAAGCCTTCCAAAAGTCACATTTGAGCCGCCGAGTCTCGTGGAGTGCGAACATAAGGAGTTCGACATACACTTACGGCGTTATCGCCCAGGATGTCCAGCTTCTTCATCAGATCACTGATGACGATGTCCGGGGGAAAGGCGCAAGGAGCAATGTAAGGTGTTCTGGGACCTCGGGTTAAGGTTAGGGTTGCGAGGGACGCCTTACGTACGCTCACGCCCTCGGCCTCGCAGTAGATCTGCAAAGGGCTGAGGCTGTCTGGGAAACGGACTTGCAGAAACTTCAAGACGGGGGAGCGCCATTCCCTCTCCTGAAAGGCAGAGGCATGCATCCGTCCGTCCGTCCGTCTGTCACATCTCTGGCCTCAACACGCTTGTGCGAGTCTTCCCACCTCCAGCTCCAGGATGCGGAACTCAAGCAGTTCGTTTTGGTCTCGGATATCCTGGATGTGCTCTTTCAGACGCGCTTCTTCCGCCTCCATCCGCCTGACCTGAAAAGACAGTCAGACCTCATCTGCGGGGCTTCCCGACGGGTGTGACGCCAAGCGACTCCGCCCAGCGCCTTTCTTTCCGTCACCTTTTCGGCCAACTGCTGATTGCTCTGACGCAGCAGCTGCTTCTCCTCCACCCACTTGACATTCTAGAAGAGACAAACGCGTGGACAGCTTTGGAATGTTGTGTCATTTTCATCCACAAATTCTTTGTTTGACTGGAAAATGACATTTGCTTTTCTCCACATTTTCCCAGCCACGTTCAGGGGGGGGTTGGTCCAGTAATGCCAGACGAATGAGTGACTGAAGAATGTAGCTATTTTGTCTGAGAAAAAGGTGTGCTCATTGATGAGCTTACCTGTCCTTGTTGCTTCAGCGCTGACTCCAGATCTGCTACTCTGCTTTGATAGTGATCCATTTCTACCATCAGCTTTTCTCTGGTCTGAAAGGAGGAGGAGGGAGGCTCCTCCTCCTCCTTTCAGACCAGAGAACACCCGAGGCTGGGTGAGAACGGGGAGGCTGCGACCCGGCCGGGGGTTGCGGGAAGGGGCGCCACCTTGATCTCCTTCTCGGCGTCGTAGTCCCCTCCGCTGGTCTGGGCGAGAAGCGCGTAGGCTCGTTGCAGCGCTTGATATTCTTGCGTCAGCTGGCGGTAGCGAAGCTCCGCCTCCTCATGCACACACCAATGCAACACAGCACTAGTGTTAGGGTTTTCCAGGTTATCTTTATCGTAGGATTATGTTGGAATGCAACAGGTAATAAATACCTTACCTTGTCCTCCTTATCTCAAGGTCGTAAAACATCCCCTGACATGTTTAGACTAGAGGACAAGGGCTTTAGCCAGCCTACCCATACCCCCACTCTGTTTCTCTTAATAAATATCCACGTGCAGGAAGGAGGGCAGATTTCATTCCTGAAGCGAGTGATCTCTCCACCTGCAGGTGTCTAAAAGAACTTGCCTTGTCTCCTGTGTGGTTCTTGCAAAATAAGTTGGAGTGAGCAAATCTCTAACATTTTGGTGCCGAAACCCGGGATCCTCATACCCACCATCTGACCGGCGAAGGAGGACGTGCTGCATTGTCGACAAGCCAGCGTCCATTAGGAGGACCTGGAAGAGAAAGTCCTGGGAAGAGAATTCTTCGCTGGGCCAGCATCTTAGGTCTGCCTTCGTCTGACAGAGGTGGATTGACGGGACCCGGCAGTGCAACGAACCAGGGGACAAGTAAGTTAAAGGCCTGAAGTTGTGTGATTGTGTTGTTGCTTGTGAAACGCGTAAAAAGGAAGAAGTGCACAGGAATAAGTTTTGTGGAAGGAGGGGGTGTTGTAGAGTCCCCCTCTGGATGAGGTGTCTCTTTTGGAGCAGTGGTTCTCAAACTGTTTTAAAATCTCAGTACCTCCGTGAATCATTATTTGACGACCACTGTTCTAGGGAGTACAACCTCGCGTTGGCAGGGCTGGGGACAAGGACTTTTGTCTTTAGTTCCCAGGGAAGGTGGGGGGTGTTGTAGAGTCCCCTCACTGGATGAAGCAGCTCCTTTTTTTTAAAAAAAGGAGGACTTCGCGTTGGCAGGGCTGGGGACAAGGACTTTTGTCTTTAGTTCCCAGGGAAGGTGGGGGGTGTTGTAGAGTCCCCTCACTGGATGAAGCAGCTCCTTTTTTTTTAAAAAGGAGGACTTCGCGTAGGCAGGGATAACTTGCGTGATTGAGTGTGTGACTGGTAGGATAAATTGACTAAGAAGCAGTTCTAGCGTTGATCCACGGCAATAAAACAGGCTAGTAATCTGTCGAAAGGTCAATTTAAACCTGCATTGAGGATCCTCAAAGAAAAAAAATTGAAAAAAAAATGTAAAACCTTAAACTACTGAAATTAAGATGGGAAAAAAGAACGGTAAATCTCTTGCTCTGCTCTTCTTTAAAACGAGAAGTTCATGGCAAGTAGATTTCTTAATTGTATGGAATACATGCTGAAGTGGTAGAAGTGCTAGAGTGTGGTTGAAATCTTCACAAAGAGATGAGAACGAATTCAAGAGACAAAAGCTAGAAAGATGAAAACTGATGCGGTCACAAGTGTTTGTCAGACCAGGAGACAATAAGGCCCCTGTGAGCAGGTGCAAGGCCGCAGCTCAAGCCGCGGCTCAAGCAAGGGGCAAGAGGAGTTTCCGGTCCTATGCAAATCATGTATCGAAATTTAAAAGATCTGAAACCTCTCCCATATGACAGCAAAACATGTCATTGTCAGGTTATCAAAAATCGTTTTAGATTGTTAGAGCCCCTGTCCACACAAGAAGTATGACAATGCTGTTTGTAGGCCCAATTACAAATGAATAGGGATCAAATTGTGTTACACTGAAGTTAAAATATGCAAATCGAGTGGTAAAGAAATGCAACTTGCTTCTAGAAGATAAATAAATAAAAGTAGAATGTGCTGTCCTCGTGTGCATGGGAGGGACCAGCTCATGATCGACCACAGGAAATGGCCAGCCTGTGACGAATCATTGGTGCTGGGAACTACCTTTTGCATGCGAGAGCTGTGCATGTGTGTGCGTATATGTTAAAATGATGAACATTGGCTAAAGTTTTAGTATAAAAAAATTTGCTAGACTGTGGTCTATTCAATTTACACCGCAGAACAGAAACAATTTTGACAGATAAAAATGAAAGAAAAAGAGAGAAATCTGTTTGCGAACAGAAACTAATCCACACTAGTGCATGTTAGTGTCAAGCCCTCATGAGAAATTCGGAGTTAACAAAACAACAGAACATGCTTTCAGGAATTGGGAGAAGCTAAATTGTGAATTTAAGATTTTGCAATGCTACATTTAATAGGAATAATTGATTGGTTGTGTTATAAGATTATGCAAACTTTTAAATGCAAGCTAAATCTGAGAGATTGAGTTCTTCAAATTTAAAAACAAAGAAAAGAAATTCAGATTAATTTGCCAATTGTTTGTTTTAGTTAAGTTTTTTTGAATTGGTGGATTGTTCTACCAGGAAACCTGAGTTGAAAATGATATATGAATGTTGTGTGGTGAGCTTGGATGAATTGGGACCAATGTGATAGAAAGACTCCTTTTTGGAGACTGCGTGTGAGATGCAAATGAACATTGATGAATGATAGCCTGAATGAAAAGAAATTACAGGTTGAATGGTTGAAGTCGTTGGCGACTACTATAGAAAATTAGTAGAGCGACTTCGATGAAAGAGTGATTTTGAGCAGGTTGAATGTTAGAAAGAAACACATAGCTTTTGGATTGATAATTAACTAGAAGAAAAAAAACTGGAGAACCAGTAACACATGCAGAAGATGTGTGAACTGAGAAATTGAGAAGCGTTTTGGAAAGAAAGTCAACTTAAATGATGATGGAATCGTATGTAGTAAAGAACGCATTCTCCCAAAAAGTTTGTCAAGGTGTGAGGCATGGGCGTTGCCAAGCCTCAAAAAGGGGGGAGTGAGTAGGACAGATAGTGGAAGATAGTAATAATACAACACGTTATGACAATGAATTTTCGAATACATTTGGTGTTATATTGTGGTAATTTTTTTGTTCTGGTGTAGATAGGTTAGCAACACGAGAGATTTAGAGGTTCAAAAGAAAGACAGTTAAAAGAAAACATTTTTGATTTGGACAATTGCAGGCTAACAGGAACATGAGAACGATAAGAACTACGAGGTGGGATCCAATTTCATTGGGGAGATTGAGAATTCACAGCACCATACTCTAAGTCACATTTTTGAGCAAGCATGACAATAACATGTGAGAGGTCAAGACATACAGATCAGGGCTTGATGTGGAAAGCAGACCTCGATGAGTTGATTTTCAATAATGATACTGAAGACAACATACTGTCCGATTAAATTGGAACTATAGATAAAATGTAGCTCAAAAATAGGATGAGTTGCAGGATTTACGATATAAAACCGAGACCGCTGTTATTAGGAGAATTTGAAGTTTGGTAAATAAACGTTACCAGCAAATTGATGGAAGCAGCTACATTTGGAAATAGTCTTACAAGTTTGATGTCCCAGCCTGTCATTCTCAGTGTCAGAGTCCCTGAAACCCAATCCGAGACTTCGCCTGCAGCCGTGAACAACTACAAAATGGTGCCTGGCTCTGAAGCACCTTTGACCTTTGGCGAAGGACAAGAAAAGACTGCTGTTGTGCTTGGAGGAGGACAAGTACACTCCGGAGGACAGACAACATCCTCGGGGACGAGAAAAGACAGTGAAAAGCGGAGGAACTCACAATGATGAAAATTGACTCATTTGAACAATGGACTCATTCAAGAGTGATGGATGGGGTCGCTCTGAAGCAACAACAAAAGAACACCAACTTGAGAGGGTGAAGTGCGGCAAAAAGATATGGACTTGGAGTGTCCGACAACCAAATCGCACTCCTTGCTACGGCGTTCCCAAATTTGGTGAAGCTTGGTTCAAAGTGGAAGGGAGGTTCATTGTGCACTGAGTTTGACAGAACTGAGGAGATTTGATAAATAAATAAATAAAAATTTGAAAAATACGTAGGGCTACAGATTATAATCAGAGATTGAACAGATTTGGATAAAACAAATAGGCTAAAACGGTAGGAAACAAGAGCAAGATCTGATATTTTGGCTCATCAAGCTTAAAACGTAGAGGTCGAGTTATATAAATTCAATGACCCCCGCCTCCCCCGGGACGTGGGAAAAGCTCTGCCGGAGGTGGGAGTTGAAGCTCTTCCTGACAGGAGATTCTGCCAGACGTTCCCAGCAGACTCTCACAGAGTGTTTGGGTCTTCCAGGTCGGACCAGCATCTTCCCCCACCATCGGAGCCAACCCACCAACAGGTGGTGATCAGTTGACAGCTCCGCCCCTCTTTTCTCCCGAGTGTCCAAAACATGCGGCCGCAAATCTGATGACACAACTACCAAGTCCTGGTGCCATTGCCCACGTGAGCATTGAAGTCACCCAGTAGAACGATGGAGTCCCCAGAAGGAGCGCTCTCCAGCACTTCCTCCAGGGACTCCAAGAAGGGTGGGCATAGACACAAACAACAGTCAGGACCCGTCCCCCCACCTGAAGGCGGAGGGAAGCTACCCTCTCGTTCACCGGGGTGAACCCCAATGTGCAGACGCCCAGCCGGGGGGGCAATAAGTATACCCACCACATCTGCTCGACACATCTCACCGTGGGCAACTCCAGAGTGGAAGAGAGTCTAGCCCCTCTCGAGAGGGCTTCTACCGGAACCCAAACTGTGCGTGGAGGCTAGTCCGACTATATCTAGTCAGAATTTTTCTGCCTCGCACACCAGCTCGGGCTCCTTTCCAGCCAGAGAGGTGATATTCCATGTCCCAAGAGCTAGCTTCTGCAGCCGGGGATCAGACCGCCAAGGTCCCTGCCTTTGGCCACCGCCCAGCTCACACTGCACTCGACCCCTTTGGCCCCTCGCACAGGTGGTGAGCCCATGGGAAGGGGGACCAACGTTTCCTTTTCGGGTTGTGCCCGGCCGGGCCCCATGGGCGAAGGCCCGGCCACCAGACGCTCGCCTTCGAGCCCTGCCTCCAGGTGCAGCACAACCAACGTGTGGAAAAGATAATGCGCACGACATTTTTTCTCAAAAGCATGACTTGAAAGAAGGTCCAAACCAGACAAACAGCAGAGGATGGTTTTGATCTATCCACCTCTGGGTTATGGGCCCAGCACGCTCCCGCTGCGCCACTCTGCTGCTCAGTGCTAGCAATTCATCAAGTCCTCTAATCGGCTAACAAGCATTCGGTTCCAACTCGTAACTGGATTCTGACTGTCACTCATTACATTATGAACAAAGCTCAGTCGGGCAGCACTAACCTGGATGCTGGTGGAGAAACCAACTTTTTATCCACTTTCAGATTTTATTAGAAATGTCAACAAAATTCAATGTTGAAACTGCAGTTGGTAGGTAGTGTCGCTGAAGCGCTGGATTTAGGCTCTCAGTCTCTACTAAGGCGTGCGTTCAAATCTTGTGTTAGTTCCGCTCTATTCTTCTGGCCTGACTCCTTTTGGCGCAGCCGTTGTACATATGATGACCCTGGAAAGTTCTTGGCAAATTCTCATTTGCCTTTCATGTTCATCGGGTCTACCATTTTAATAGGTATCTACACTGTGTATTTGGATAGAGACTGGTCAAAGGGGACACATATATGCCTCGTGAACTACTACATGCATTACTGCGGATGAAGAAGAGTGAACAAATAAGTCATCAGACAAGTTTGCCGATTTTTTAGTGCCCATTAGAGCAGCACTCTGTTCCGTACTGTAACCTGTTAGGTTTGTTCCCAGTTCTTTATCTTTAATGCTCGATATCCTAACAGTAATTACCAAGAGAAAGCCTTCACAGTTTAACTATTTAATGTATGCCAAAATGATTGATGCACAGCTGTGGAGCCCTTTCTGCGAGATGCAGAAGAAGGTTCCTCTCCCAGCGCCAAGGTTCCTGCTCTTATACTACTCTGGCCGCCTTCCTGCAAGGAGGCGACTGCCTAGCCTGTGTGATAATGTGTGACCTTGTCATCTTAACCGAGAGCGACTTCTACATATGTGCAAAGGGTTTCATAGAGTAGAGAAAGCTAATAAAGCAAGAGAAGTGTTACAGCGATATAATGGCATAGCTCAAGCTCCCTAGCTAATCACATGTGCCAAAGAGGCCTATTCTAACAAACCGTTGGTGAGAATGGGTAGACGGGGAAGCCTGTAAGCGAGTCCCTCACTCGCATACTCCATCGCTTCTCTGCCTTTTGGCTAAGATAAAGTGTAGTATCTGTTCTTGGGTTTGGGGGATTAAGAGAGCTGACCGTATGTTGGAATAATTTTAAGTAAAGCTTTGGCCTGCCAGAGCTGGAGGCCTCGCCTTTACGAGTTTATCTTTTCCTTTTATCTCTTTGTTCCTTTTATGTGATAGGGATGTCTTTTGATCCCTGTCAGCCATTTGTACCTTTCCTGTCCTTATGTTGTCTGTGTGTTTTGGTTCCCGTAGAGTCCTTCACTAACAATGAGCAGGGCTTATTTGCATAGGTGAAATGTTCTTTGTTTGATTCACAGGAATGTCATTCCTTCTATTTAGATATAGGTTTGGTTCATAGATTGTAGTTTATCAGACCTGTTTTTCTTTGTTAAGGGATACATACAGTTAGAAGTAGTTGCATTAAAGTTATCCCATATTTACTCAATGTTTGTTTAAGGAACTGCATACCGGTTACCTCACGTTTGCTTAATGTGTGTTGAAATGTTTAGGACAAGTTACTTATTACTATTGTGTGTTAATTACCGAGTAGATAAAGTTAGCAAAGGTCTAGTTGCATTTGTTCCACAGCAAAGCGGCAATCAACGTGCGTCAGGACATTTGTTGACCTCGAGGACAGGTCAGCCAACTGTGAAGGAAGACAGCTGCGGACGGCCTCTGCGGGGGGTCAAGAGCCAACAGCGAAGTGCTAATTCACACCACACTACATTCTTTTGCTAATCAGCGTTGCTACAGACACAATCCCCCCTCCCTTTAGTGTAGCAACGCCTCTGTAACCAGGGCAACCATAACATTAAAAAGAGGGGCACGTGGAGTAAAGACTCAGAACTGATGGAGGTTGTAACTGAGATTGCTTGCTCTATCGTTCTCCTCGCGAGTAAACCTGTTCTGGTTGTCTTCTCCTCTTCATTCCAGTGAGTGATTTAATGTCTAATCGTATTTAGACCCAACATTTAATTGGTCCTTCGAGCCGGATGCCAACACACCTGAGGATTCCAGCGGACGGCAGCAGAGATCCAGAAAGACCGCGCGCGGCAGGACCTTCCTAGGTGGGGTCCTAGAATCCTTTTCAAAGGCTGGCTGTCTGCTCGTCAGCTGGGATCTAAGGGTTGAAGGCAGTCCGAGGTGCAGAGGTGAAGAGAACCAGAGGGTGAGTTTGTTTTTTTTTAAAAGGAATGAGCGGCCGAGGGCTCGGTGCCCTATAAAAGTCCTAGGACAGAACGGAGAGGTTCGTTCTAAAGGTACCTAAACGGAAAGGTCCGTTTAAATAAAAGTTACACAACGCCAGTGTAACAAACCGGTTAAAGGACAGAGGTGTCCGACGGAGAGGCCCGTCAAAAGTAAAAGGTCAGCGGAAGACCACGTGATGCCGAAAATTCCGTAATACTGAGTGATTGAGAGTGTGAATGGGAGTACGTATCACTAGATACAGTATTCCATATTAAAGCAGTGGGGAGCACATAACGTGGTTCTGTGGACGCAATAGGCAAGGATTCTCCACCAGAACGCTGGTAGAAGTGAGAATCACCACAGGATCTTTTCGTTATCCCACTGGAAACACCCGACTTTAGAAACCCCTATGGTTTTACAGTTGGGACCAAATTGATTAAAATGGGGAACGGGAAGAGTAAAAATAATATCCGAGATAATCTTAAATGTAAAGATTGGAAAATAATTGAAAGGCAGGATCCCGACCGACTTAAAAACCTCGATAAATGGGTTAAGAAATATAAATTTGAGGGACAACTAAAAACAACCAAATTGATAGAACTTAGAGGCGCCATGAAAGAGAAAACAAAGAGAGACCCTAGAAAGATGAAAAAAGAAGGAGATGAGGATGTGGTGTTTTGGCTCAAAGTAGCAGGAGAGAGAGAGAGAGGGGAAAAAGAGAAAGTGGAAAAGGCACTGTATTGTAGGAAGGAAGATGATGAGACTGGGCCTAATAGTAGGCAGGCAAGAGATAATCAAAATTTACAGCAAGCTAGAGAAGAAGGGGGAGGTGTGGAGGAAGTAGAGAAGCACGTAGGGAAAGCACATGCTACAACTTCAAAACATAAGGTCATAGAGAAGTTGTATCCGCAAATACCCGACACTGGTGCACAAGAGGGGTCACCCCCCCCTTATGGGTTAACAGACAGAGCCACCAGACAGAAGAACCCAATAGAAATGGATTGGTCAAAGGAAATGGGAGCAAACTATCCGTTAATCCCTAGAACCAAACCTGGGTCCTCAGCCCCAGTTGCTGAAGAGGCAACTGTTGAAAATTCGGAATTAACTCCAGACATGCCGCTGTATCCAATGATACAAGTGGCCAACCCAAATTATGACCCAAGAAATGAACAAGTACACCCGAGGGTGGTAATGGTTTACAGAACATGGACAATGGATGATATAAGGAAAGCATTAGAAGGGGTAGTTTCTTATAGGGAGGATGTGGAACAGTTCTGTACAGGAATGGAAGACTTGAGGAGATCTTATAGTTTGAATGGGACTGAAGTCCAACAAGTCTGGATGACTGCTTTGGGCCCTGAGTGGCATTTGGTCAGAGGAGAGTGGGCACCCATAAATGCTCGGGGTCAACCCTTACCCTATAACAGCCCAGAATTAATTAATCAAATGGAAGGGCTGATTAACCGGGTACGCAACAGATATAGAATGAGAGCAAATTATACAGAGATAGGGAGAACAAAACAAAATGATAATGAAGCCTTTGACGAGTATCGAGTGCGCATGACAAAAGTGTTTAAAACACACAGTGGGCTGGTGGAAGATATTGCGCCTCAAGGTGCTTATCAACAGCAATTAAAAAATGCTATCCACGCAGGGTCCAGGCCAGCAATACAAGGCTGGGTGATAAAACATTATATAGGCATGAACACCGGAACTTTGGAGGAATACATAAATCACGCCCTCCATGCAGAAAAAGTAGTCAAAGAAAAACAGAAACAAGTGAAAGCGACAAAAGAAATTTTTTTGGTAGGTGAGGACAGTGACACTTTCTACCAAAATACAGGCAGAGGGTGGAAAGGTCAGAGGGGGCGAGGAGCCACTAACAGAGGCGGCTTTAGAGGCAGAAGCAGAGGGAGAGGCAGAGGCATAGGATTTGGACAACCCTGCCAGATAGAATGCTGGAGTTGTGGAGAAAAAGGTCACATGGCACGTGACTGCACAAAGGTACAAAAACAGTTATGACTAGACCAGGGTCAAAATAAACCGGGTCCCCATGTAACAAAATGGGAACCTGACTGCCAATATGAAATGGAGATTAGCCTAAATATACAGGAGATATTTTCTCTAGACACAAAGGGGCCGCAGATCAGATTGCTGGTGAATGGGAAGGCAATCACTTTCTTATGCGACTCAGGAGCATGTAAAACAGTCTGTAGGGAGCAAATACCAGGCGCACGCGAGTCAGGGAAAAAGGTGGGGGTCAAAGCTGCAAATGGGCTAATGACCCATGTCACAATGTCTGAGCCAGTTTGGATAAGAGACCCTGAGGGAGAGGCATGTAACCTACCGGTTCTGCTATATCCCGACTGTCCAGTGAACTTATTGGGAAGAGATGGCTTGACGCAACTGACATTGGCATTGATAACTGATTCAAATGGGAGATTGGTGGTGAAGAGAAGGGATGAATTGCTGAACAGCAATGCAATGGTTCTCCAAGGTACAGGACAACCATTCTATGATTATGCTTTGGGCATACCAAACATACACCCAACGAAAGTTGCGGAAACACTACTTCATGAAGGCGAAATGTCTCTGACAAAACCGGAAGAAAGGATGCAATCTAATGATTTGCATATTACCACCTGGTACAAAAACTTTCCGGGGCCTGACAAATTATACTATGACACTCTTATGAAGCTGTCACCAGTCAGAGCCACAATAACATATCTGTACTCAGATACTGAAAGTGTGGCAGCAGCAACAATAAAGATACCAGAAGGGATAGATCGAAAATTAAATAGGATGAGTTATCCATTGCATGTATCATTATTCCGGGGCAAACATATGGAATGGAAAGATCTAGGAAAGTTCGTGGAAGAGGGGGATAATGCCACTGATTGGGTAGCAACATCAGTAAACACATGGAGAAGTGAGAGCACTGGAATGACACGTAAAGTGTTGAATTGGACAACCCACGTTAAAGGGGAAGTCCACATGACATCCGATGAAGACGTGTGATCTATACTTCTAACGCAAAAAGAGGAGGAATTGTTGGCAGAAGTCCCTTTTCAGTTGTGGTCCCAAGGACCAACTGATGTTGGATTAATAAAAGGAGTCTCCCCAGTAATAGTTAGATCAAGAACCGAATATAGGCCGTGCGTTAGACAATACCCATTGAAAAAAGATGCATTGGAAGGCATAAAACCTGTAATAAGCGATTTAATCCAAGCAGGGGTGATAGTAAAATGTGATGATTCACCCTGCAACACTCCAATTTTTCCTGTGAAGAAGGCACCACCTTCCACAGGGTGGAGGATGGTGCAAGATTTGCAGGCAGTAAACAACGCTGTCATTCAAAGAGCACCATGTGTACCAGACCCACATACGCTGCTAAATTCATTAAGACCTGATGCTAAGTATTTCACCGTAGTGGACATTAGCAATGCATTCTTTTCTGTACCAATTGATGAAGGGAGTCAATTTTGGTTTGCATTTACATATGAGGGACAGAGATACACGTACACTAGATTACCTCAGGGGTATTGCGAAAGTCCTACTATTTATTCGCAAGCCATGAATGCAAGCATGTCCACGTTTCAACCTACGGGAGGAAGCCAACTTTTGGTGTATGTGGATGATGTGTTGTTAGCCTCACCCGATGAGGACAGTTGCAAACGAGATACCATAGAATTACTCAGTCATTTGGCAAAACAGGGGCACAAAGTGAACAAAAGCAAGTTGCAGTTATGTAGGTCAGAGGTAAAATATTTAGGACATAACTTAAGTGCAGGAGGAAGAACAATTGTCTCAGACAGAAAAATTGCCATATTGCAAGCACCAAAACCAACAACAAAGAAGCAAATGATGTCGTTCCTGGGGTTAACAAACTACTGTAGATGTTGGGTGCCAAATTATGCAGAAATTACAGCACCATTGCAGAAATTAATGTATGAGAAAGATATGAAAATGTCATCACCAATCATATGGTCAAAAGAGGCAGAAGAGGCGTTTTGTGTAATAAAACAAGCATTAGTGTCGAGCGCAACCTTAGCATTACCAAATTATGCTAAACCTTTCATCCAGACTGTAGACTGTAAAGGACATTTCATGACGTCACTATTGATGCAGAAATCAGGAGATAAGTATCAGCCGATAGCATTTTTTTCAACCAAATTAGACAGTGTAGCATGTGCGCTGCCACACTGCGTAAGGGCAGTAATTGCGGCTTCTATGGCAGTGGAAGCGAGTGCAGGAATTGTGCTGTTTCACCCATTAACTCTTAAAGTACCTCACGCGGTGTCAGCCCTGCTTTTACAGACTAACATGACATTCTTATCACCAGCGAGACATTTGTCATGTATGGCAACATTGCTGTCCCAACCCCATTTGACCTTAGAGAGGTGCACAATATTAAATCCAGCCACATTGATCCCAAGTGAGGAGGATGGTGAGAAACATGATTGTCAAGAATTGGCTGAAAAAACAGCCAAGTCTCGAACAGATTTACAGGACACACCATTAACAAAGGGGGAAATCCTGTATGTAGATGGGTCATCAAGGAAAAGTGAACTGGGAAAAACGCTAACTGGGTACGCGGTTGTAACAAAAGATAAAGTGTTGAAAGCAGAAGCTTTACCATCGAATTATTCTGCGCAAGCTGCCGAACTGATCGCCTTAACTGAAGCATGTAAGCTAATGAAAGATAAAGTGGCAACGATTTACACAGACAGTCAATACGCGTTTTCTACTGTTCATGTGTTTGCACAATATTGGAAAAATAGAGGAATGGTGACCTCTACGGGCAAGAAAGTGACCCATGGCAAGCTGCTAGAAGACCTTTTAGAGGCAGTTCAAATGCCTAAAAAAGTAGCTGTATGCAAATGTGCAGCACACACACACAAGGCTGATGAGGTGTCGAGAGGAAACGAGTTTGCAGATAAGGCCGCAAAGGCTGCTGCAGAAAACACACCAACAATTTTTTACACACAAGATGTAGACCAAATCACTGATACAATTTTAAAAGATATGCAACAACAAAGCCCAAAGAATGAAATTCAATTTTGGATTAGAAAAGGGGCAAAAATGGTGAATGACGTCTATAACTGACCAGAAGACAGGCCTATCTTGCCAAAAAATATATTTAAATGGGCAGCAATATTGACACATGGGGCGACGCATGTGTCAACAGGGGGGATGGTAGGGCAGGTCAGCCGAATGTATACAACATACGGATTTAATTCATATTCAAAAAATTTTTGCAGAGCCTGTTTGATATGTGCTAAACACAATCCACAAGGTAATCTTAGACCAAGGCGAGGGAGATTTCCCCAACCACAATATCCATTTCAAGCAATACATATGGATTATATTGAATTAAATCGAGATGATGGAAAAAAATACTGCCTGGTCATAATAGATGCGTTCTCAAAATGGATCGAATTGGCTCCAACCAAAACGCCGGATGCTTTAACCGTGGCAAAAACACTATGTAAAGAAATAATACCAAGATATGGGATTCCAGAGAGGATTTATAGTGATAATGGGACACACTTTGTGAATCAAGTGATAAAGAAAATCAGTACAATGTTCCACATAGAATTAAAACATCATTGTTCCTACAGACCTGAGTCCGCAGGTTTAATTGAACGGATGAATGGGACGATAAAAAACCGATTAAAAAAGTGCATGGAAGAAACTGGTAGACCATGGACAAAATGTCTAGATTTGGTAAAACTGTACATTAACATTACAAGTACTGCGGGTTTAACCCCATATGAAAAACTGTTTGGGCGACAATATAGATTACCATATTTCCAAAATGAATGGGAAACTGATGATGATTCCAATCTGGCAGATTACATGAGAAAAATGTTTGAGAAGCAAAAAAAACAAACCACTAATGAGGATGTTTCTGTCCCTCAACAGGAACTGGAATTAGTGGAACCAGGGGATTGGGTTCTCATTAAGAGCATCAAAAAGAAACACTGGCATTCTCCCAAGTGGGAAGTGCCGTACCAAGTATTGTTGACCACTCCAACAGCACTCAAAATAGCTGAGAGGTCAACTTGGATACACCTAACACATTGCAAGAGAGTCATTTCCTTTGAGGTAACGTCCGATCAAAACGGTGAGCAAAAGTCTGATTAAGGTGGCCTTACCTCTCAGTGAAATGCCAATGCCAAGGAGGTGGATCAATGAGGCTGTTGCATGCCTGGTAGCCACCTTGGCTGCTATTGTGTTATTTTTGGCAATATGGTATTCACAGGAACCAGTGGGCGCACACCCAGCCATGATGAGTGAGGCAGAGATGGGTGAGCAACTTAACCACACTGTCTTTGAAAATAATACTGCATTGTATCGGGCTAAACGACAAATTGAACCTGTTATCGAGCAAAAAACTGTGCCTGCGGGACGCACTACAGACAGGTGTGTGAGAATGTCTGGCAGTAGTGTGGAATTATTGCACCAGAAAGGGACAACGGTAACTTATCAATTCGACCTTTGCAGTGTAATCTATTGCGGTAAATCTGGGCTGCCATGGAAAAATCATGATATTTACATGTGTACTTTGACAACGAATGCTATAAATGCAGTGCCGTGGTGTAAATGGGAAAATGTGCTGTGGAACACTGGGCCTAAGGGGTATGTTTCCGCTTACACTAGGGCATGGGAGAGGATGTTACAGAAGGGAATTACTTTGACTAGGGGGCAAATGCAGCCAGTAAAAGATGGCCAGTACAATCCAATTTTACTGACTATATCAAATCTCAAAAGTAACCCATACTCATTTCGAACAGTGGGAACTTTAGCTGCTGCTTTGCAAGTGCCAGGTTGCGGAGGGGTCTCATCGATCAATGATTTTTATCTGGTGTTAGGCGTAGATGTACAAGGTGAAGACCCCTTGGGGCTGATAAAGATAAAGTTAATCGAGGAGAAACAATCACAACAATTAATCCATCAAAGTTTACCTGTTCAGAAAGATGACACTCAAATTGTTTTACCACAGGTACCTTCTGTGGTGGCAGTAAATCTGTCAAGAATGAATGTGGATGATTGGTTTCAAGCTACTACAGGTGTGACTGGTAAAAGTAACAATTGGTTGTTATTGGCAGAACAAGCTGCACAAGCAGCAAAAACAGAATGTGTTGTTTGTATGGGTCCCCGACCATTGCTGTATGTTGTCCCGTCGCCGTTGTCCAAAGATTGTGTGAAATCTGTTATGGCCACTACAAATCCTAGCCCAGAGTGTAAAATGTGGGATGAAGTGTTCCCTATGACGTCTGTTCAGAAAAGGAAACCATTGTTTTCGAGAAATGTGGCAAAAGGTAATTTTACGTGTATTTACATGACCGGATCTGGAAAAAAGCTGGGAAATCTGTCAGACGACTGGTGCAGTGAAAAAATTGAAACCGATGTATCCTTTGTTCCTGTGTCACGTAGCGATATATGGTGGTGGTGCGGAGATAGTAGAATTTTTGATCGTCTGCCGAGAAACCGTACGGGTAGTTGTGCTTTAGTCACGTTAATTCTGCCCACAGCCATATATCCAGTGACTGCCGTAAATCTTGTGAAAGAGGAGCAAAGGGTTATGCCGGTGGAATGGGTTAAAGTCGATAGAACCAAAAGATCTCTAAATTGGAAAGGCGACCATGATCCAACTTACATAGATGCAATTGGAGTACCCCGAGGGGTTCCTAGCGAATATAAATTAGTTGACCAAAGTGCAGCAGGATGGGAGTCTTCCATTTGTTGGTGGTGTACAATAAACAAAAACGTAGACAGGATAAATTACATCCATTACAACGTGCAAAAATTGGGCAATTGGACACAAGCGGGGCTTGAGGCAGTGCATGAACAGCTAGCCACGACTTCCCTAATGGCCTTCCAGAATCGCATTGCTCTTGATATGTTGTTGTCTGAGAAAGGAGGGGTCTGCGCAATGTTCGGAGAACAGTGCTGTACCTTTATCCCCAACAACACCGCCCCTGATGGGAGCCTGACAAAGGCCATTGCAGGCCTGCGAACCCTCAACACGAGGATGAAAGAGCACTCTGGCGTGGACACATCAATGTGGGACAACTGGATGCATGCCTTTGGGAAGTATAAAGCACTTGTGTCCTCAATTATAATATCAGTTGCAGTATTTACTGCTATACTCACCTTGTGTGGATGTTGTTGTATTCCATGTCTGCGTGCTCTGTTTAACCGTCTCATCACTACAGCAATATCGCCCATGGAAGACAGGATGGCCCGGGTATGCCTAATGTCTGAACGCCAACATGTTGATGATAACGATGAAGATGAAATTTTTGCACTTGAGTTTACAGACTTTTTTCCAGATCTGGGTGTTTCCGAATAATGATGATGCAACAACTAACCTTTTTGGGTGTAAACATATTTGTGCTCATGCCTGTGATCCGACAACTGAAAATCGAGTGAAGTGGTTGTTCTTGGTGATGAAAAACTTGAGCTAATATGTGATAAACAGGGAGGAAATGTTGGAATAATTTTAAGTAAAGCTTTGGCCTGCCAGAGCTGGAGGCCTCGCCTTTACGAGTTTATCTTTTCCTTTTATCTCTTTGTTCCTTTTATGTGATAGGGATGTCTTTTGATCCCTGTCAGCCATTTGTACCTTTCCTGTCCTTATGTTGTCTGTGTGTTTTGGTTCCCGTAAAGAGTCCTTCACTAACAATGAGCAGGGCTTATTTGCATAGGTGAAATGTTCTTTGTTTGATTCGCAGGAATGTCATTCCTTCTATTTAGATATAGGTTTGGTTCATAGATTGTAGTTTATCAGACCTGTTTTTCTTTGTTAAGGGATACATACAGTTAGAAGTAGTTGCATTAAAGTTATCCCATATTTACTCAATGTTTGTTTAAGGAACTGCATACCGGTTACCTCACGTTTGCTTAATGTGTGTTGAAATGTTTAGGACAAGTTACTTATTACTATTGTGTGTTAATTACCGAGTAGATAAAGTTAGCAAAGGTCTAGTTGCATTTGTTCCACAGCAAAGCGGCAATCAACGTGCGTCAGGACATTTGTTGACCTCGAGGACAG
Organism: Syngnathus scovelli; assembly: GCF_024217435.2. Classification (NCBI taxonomy): domain Eukaryota; kingdom Metazoa; phylum Chordata; class Actinopteri; order Syngnathiformes; family Syngnathidae; genus Syngnathus; species Syngnathus scovelli. Next base: position 822,947 of record NW_026061342.1, on the reverse strand, counting down.
GTCAGCCAACTGTGAAGGAAGACAGCTGCGGACGGCCTCTGCGGGGGGTCAAGAGCCAACAGCGAAGTGCTAATTCACACCACACTACATTCTTTTGCTAATCAGCGTTGCTACAGACACAATCCCCCCTCCCTTTAGTGTAGCAACGCCTCTGTAACCAGGGCAACCATAACATTAAAAAGAGGGGCACGTGGAGTAAAGACTCAGAACTGATGGAGGTTGTAACTGAGATTGCTTGCTCTATCGTTCTCCTCGCGAGTAAACCTGTTCTGGTTGTCTTCTCCTCTTCATTCCAGTGAGTGATTTAATGTCTAATCGTATTTAGACCCAACACCGTAGAAGAGAGAATTTTAACCATAAAAGTGGTGATTTTACCCTTGCTTTTACTAATCAGTTCTGTTTTCATCCCAGCAAGTAAGTTGCTTTTAGAATTGGACCGAGCCATTTTTTACTTCACCTGGAAATCCAAGTCAGAGGGACTGAAGAGGGACACCATGAAGAAAAAGAAAAAAAAACAGAGGAGAAGGAGTCCCGAACTTAAAACTCTTCCTCGGAAGCAGATATGTTGCCCTGCACCTGCGAAGCGCGCTCGTTACACCAAATGCATCGAAAAGCCAAGCAATGACACGATTCTGGATGGGCTCATACTGTCACGGTCGGGTGGTGGAGCATGGAGCAGGACGACCAAGTGCAGCTCGGACCAGGGTTTATTGAAGCAACTCAAAATACAGACTCGGTAAACTGACATGACTTAAACAATAACTTGACTGACTGACCGGGACGTGGAACAAGAAGACAGCAGGACATGACGGCACCAAGACAGGACGACACACCGAACGACAGGAACCAAAACCAATGACCAAAACCAATGACCAAAACCAATGATCCGACAGGGAGAGAGGGGCAGACAGGACTTTTATACACGACAGGTAACGAGAGGCAGGTGGGACCAATCACACTGATCATGGGCACACAGGAGTGGAGGGGCGAGCACACAGACAGAAACCAAGACAGACACATAGTGGAGCAGGGCGAGACGTGACACATACCTCCGGAAACTAAAGCTAATACCCATCGACCAATGAATTCCTGTGTCTTTTAACGCGCCACCTTCTTATTTCTTCACCAAAAAGTTTTTGAAGAACTTTAAATTAGAGCAAGAAAATAGTGACATTTTAACAAGTCACAGATCTATGATCTCTGTCGTACAGCGGGAAGTGGTTTGTCCAGTGCTCGGACCCGCATTCGGCGAGCCCACAACAGTTTGGCACAACGTCAACCACCCCGCCCTCTCGAAACAAACTTGTTGGGACCTGTCGTGGATGGTGGCCCATGATGGCCTCCCAGTCAGGTCCGTTATGCACTCCCGGGGCAATCAGCGCTCTCAACGTGCCCCCGACCTGGCTGTGGCGCCCAGGAGTCAGTGTGGCACCTGCTCAGGTAGTTCATGGCTGCCGTATACCTGTGGGCGACCTGCAGTTCCCGGCAAGGGAAGTGTTGAATGCAGACATCAACATCTCAACAGACCCTTCGCACCCAGGTTGCAGCCTGTTTGAACTACTCCCCTCCGGACGCCGTTATAGAGCTCTGTACACTAAAACCAGCAGACACAGAGACAGCTTCTTCCCCCAGGCTGTCGCTCTGATGAACTCACACCACTCTTAGAGTCTCAGAGTCATTACTGTGCAATAACATCCCGCTTTCCACATCTTTTTTGTTTACACTGTTTGTACTATGTGTCCTCTCTGCATCCATTGCAGCCTGGTCATCCTCGAAGAGGGACCCTCCCATCTGTGGTCTCTTCTCAAGGTTTCTCATTTCCCCTAGCTGGAGTTATGAGTTTTTCCTTGCCCTCTTGGGAGTTTAAGATCAGTTTAAGATCAGGGGATGTTTGAGAATATCTTTCATTTTTCACATGTTGTTGTTAGTCACCTAAATGTTGAACAGAGGCTGTGATTTACCGAAGTCAAATTCCTTGTTTGGCACGCTCAAACATGGCGAATAAAAAACTCTTGAATCTTGAATCTTGAACCTTGTACTCTATGGGGTGAGCCCGTTGAAAATCAAGCAAGAAGACTTTACAAAGCAGTGGCTCACTTTTGCTGCCATCAAAGACGCCATGTGGACTTCCAGAAATTTGCTGGTAAGGAGGCACAGACAGACAAGGAAATGATGGAATTGGGCTAAAATGGTGCACGAAAACAGTGTGTATTCACCTTTATATTTTGTTTCATGTAGCCTTATCAAAATGAATAAAACTTCTCTCTGTATGTGCATTCACGTGTAACATTGAAGGAGGTAGATATTTTGTTTCAATATTTAAATAAATACCATCATTGTCTATTAAGACACTAAAAGTTGATGGAACATTTTTTGTAGGGCTGCTGTGTTTTAACAAGGAAAGACTCATGTGCTTATGGATGAAGACGACTTGTACTTGTGATTGTGCTTGTGAACAGTAAAGAGGAGTGCTTGTGCAATTGACAGGGTTGGTTATTGTTTTTTATTTAAAAACAATATTTTTTGCCAAATTACAATAGACTGGCATGTGCCAATTCAAATGGGTCCCACCAGAAGTTAAACTGCATTGATAAACGAAGCCCCTTCGTTAGTCATCACTTTACCGTGGAGGAGGGGTTTGCACGCCCCAATGATCCTAGCAGCCATCTTGTCTGGGGCTTCATGCCCCTGGTAGGGTCATCCATGGCAAACGGATCCTAGGTGAAGGGCCAGACAAAGCACGGCTCTCACAAGCCCCTTATGAAGAAAAACATAAATGGATTTTGTTTTCCCTCGCCCGGACGCGGGTCACCGGGCCCCACATCTGGAGCCAGGCGTGGAGGTGGGGCTCGAAGGCGAGCGTCTGGTGGCCAGGCCTTCGCCCACGGGGCCCGGCTGGGCACAGCCCGAAAAGGAAACATGGGTCCCCCTTCCCATGGGCTCACCACCTGCCGGAGGGGCCAAAGGGGTCGGGTGCAGTGCAAAATGGGCGGCGGAAAAAGGCAGGGACCTTGGCGGACCGATCCCTGGCTGCAGAAGCTGACTCTTGGGACATGGAATATCGCCTCTCTGACTGAAAAGGAGCCCGAGCTGGGCGTGGGAGGAGTTTGGCGAGGCCATGGAGAATGACTTCCGGATGGCTTCGAGGAAATTCTGGTCCACCATCCGGCGTCTCAGGAGGGGGAACCAGTGCACCGTCAACACTGTTTACACTGGAGATGACATGCTGCTGACCTCGACACGGGACGTCGTGAGTCGGTGGGGAGAGTACTTTGAAGACCTCCTCAATTCCACCGACACGCCTTCCATTGTGGAAACAGGGCCTGGAGACTCTGAGGTGGACTCTCCAATCTCTGGGGTCGAACTCACTGAGGTAATCAAAAAAGTCCTCTGGGGCATGGCCCCGGGGGTGGATGAGATCCGCCCAGAGTTTTTAAAGGCTCTGGATGTTGTGGGACTATCATGGCTGACACGCCTCTACAGCATTGCGTGGACATCGGGGACGGTGCCTCTGGATTGGCAGACTGGGGTGGTGGTTCCCCTCTTTAAGACGGGAGACCGGAGGTTGTGTTCCAACTATAGGGGAATCACACTCCTCAGCCTCCCTGGTAAGGTCTATTCAGGGGTGCTGGAGATGATGGTCTGTCGGGAGGTCGAACCTCGGATTAAGGAGGAGCAGTGTGGCTTTTGTCCTGGCCATGGAACAGTGGACCAGCTCTACACCCTGGGCAGGATCCTCGAGGGGGCATGGGAGTTCGCCCAACCTGTCCACATGTGTTTTGTGGACTTGGAGAAGGGGTTCAATCGTGTCCTTCGGGAAGTTTTGTGGAGGGTGCTTCGGGAGTACGGGGTGCTGAGCCAACTGATAAGGGCGGTTTGGTCCCTGTATCACCAATACCAGAGTTTGGTCCGCATTTCTGGCAGTAAGTCAGATTCTTTCCCAGTGAGGGCTGGACTCTGCCAAGGCTGCCCTTTGTCACCGATTCTGTTCATAATGGTTATGGACAGAATTTCTACACGCAGCCAAGGCGTTGAGGGGGTCCAGTTCTGGGACCTCAGCATTGCGTCTCTGCTTTTTGCAGATGACGTGGTGCTGTTGGCTTCTTCAAGCCGTGATCTCCAGCTCTCACTGGGGTGGTTCGCAGCCGAGTGTGAAGTGGTCGGGATGAGGGTCAGCACCTCCAAATCCGAGGCCATGGTCCTCGGTCGGAAAAGGGTGGGATGCCCTCTCCGGATCGGGGATGAGATCCTGCCCCAAGTGGAGGAGTTCAAGTATATTTGGGTCTTGTTCACGAGTGAGAGCAGGATGGAGCGCGAGATCGACAGGCGGTTTGGTGCAGCGTCGGCAGTAATGCGAACTCTGTACTAATCCGTCGTGGTGAAGAGAGAGCTGAGACAAAAGGCAAAGCTCTCAATTTACCGGTCGATCTACGCTCCTACCCTCAACTATGGTCACGAGCTTTGGGTCGTGACCGAAAGAACGAGATCCAGAATACAAGCGGCCAAAATGAGTTTCCTCTGCAGGGTGTCCGGGCTCTCCCTTGAGAAGCTTGGTCATCCGGGAGGGACTCGGAGTAGAGCCGCTGCTCTTCTACGGTGAGAGGAGCCAGATGAGGTGGCTCAGGCATCTCATCAGGATGCCTCCTGGACGCCTCCCTTTGGAAGTGTTCCGGACATGTCCCACCGGTAGGAGACCTCGCGGGCGATCCAGGACGTGCTGGAAAGACTATGTCTCTCGGCTGGCCTGGGAACGCCTTGGGATTCCCCGGGTTGAGTTGGATGAAGTGGCTGGGGAGAGGGAAGCCTGGGAGTCCCTCCTAAAGCTGTCTCCCCCTCGACCCAACCCGGATAAGCGGAATAGGATGGATAAATGGATGGATGATAAACGAGGTTTTAAACGTGATTGTCTGTCTGCACTCGGCATAATTTCTCTGTTTATGTGAACATGTTCACACGTGCCGGTATAAATTATGTGAACGTATGATTGTTGCACGGAGTATGATATAGGCGGCTATCCGTTGCAATATTGATATTCTTTCGCAGAGCATCAACAAATTGAGATATACTCTTATTGTTCCTCTCCACGGAAATGGTATACTCTTTATTGTTCCTCTCCACAGAAATCTTTAGTAAAAGGCGAAAGATTTATTCGATCTGAAGAGAAACGAGTGATCTGAAAATCTGAGTCAAAACGGGCCACCCCACTGCTGGTCTCACTAAATTCACAGGCGGTCTCACACTCAAATTGCAGCAACCATTCCTTCTAATACAAACAATAGAAGTTGATGGATTTACTATACTTACAAGGACTCAAGCAAAATAGAATGTTTAAACGAGTATTTTGTGTTCATTAATGTCTCACTTACTTTAAACATTGTTGGCGCACAGGATTGTAGGTATCTGATCGAACACTGATGGCGCTCGTTCTTTCAATTATATTGGGCGTCTATTTTGATTATTGATGGTAAAAACAGTTGTATGTCTTGGTACGTGTACTTTTGGTCTGAGAGAACGGGAAATGATCCCATCCCTGTGTTTTATTTGAAAATTTGTAATTTCATAACTTTATTCAACACAAATCGGGAAACAAAATACGATCGTAATTTCTCAAATGATTTTTCAAACTTCGGAAATGCTCTATGTCTCCCTTGTGTCGCAAATAATTGAGGCTTTTGACGTTGCTGGCATGGTTTGGAGTGTAATTCACCTCCACTGCGTTGGTGGCGTTTGATATTTGACATTAGAAAATATTTCTGTCATTTTACTTTAGAAAGTAAAAGTTGTTTTCTAGAAATCCATACTTGTGATGTATGAGGAACAACAATCGGGCGCATTCTTAAAAAGACAGACCTACAGCCGACAAAAAGGTTTTGATACGTTCATATCATATGACGAGTCAGGAACGTGGTAATTACATATTATTTTGCATTTGCTAATTTGGTGAATACAGTTTAACGAGCAAATGCACAGTGTTAGAGATTCGCTCAGTCCAACTTATTTTGCAAGAACCACACGGGAGACGAGAAAGTCCCTTTAGACACCTGCAGGTGGAGAGTCCATTCGTCGCTGTGTGTACAGCGATGTTCGAATGGAGGTCTGACTCTCGCCTCCTGCAAGAGCATTTTTATTAAGAGAAACAGGGTGGGGGTAAGAGTGGACTGAATAGAGAAAGCCCTTGACCTCTAGTCAAAACATAGCAAGGGGTGTTTTACGACTTTGTGTAGGATGGGACACGCTAGGTGATTTATCACAGGTTGCATTCCAACATAAGCATAAAACTAATCTAGCTAGGTTATTTATTACAGGCTGCATTCCAACATAATCATACGATAAGAATAATCTGGAGAACCCTGACACACAGTTCCAGAGTACAGTTAATTACATAATCAAAAGCGTTCAGTGTGTCACAGCATCGCAGACTTAAAGTCCATGTGCATACTACTGCGCTTAATTTTTGTTTTCATCAGAAAGACCAGAGGAGAGCGCGAACACAGTCCCCCACTACCAGAAATAATGCAGTCAAGATTCACACAGTAGGGGAATTTGCAGAGGTCAGCACAACCGTAGTGCAATGGCTGAGCCTCACATGGGGTGAACCACCTTCTTGATCATGGGCCGACGTCTTTACCGCACACGCCATTTTCAGTCACGGGCTTAATTGCTAAAAACGTGTGGCACACATACACACTCAGTGGATGAAACAGGATTCGTAGAACTGTTTAAGTCAAAGTCAAAGTCAAAGTCAGCTTTATTGTCAATTTGTCCACATGCCGAAGACATACAAAGAAACCGAAATTTCGTTCCCCCCTATCCCATGGTGACAAGACATGGCCCACAACAGACAAACAAGTAAACAAGTATAACAAAAGCGTGCTGAATAAATAACACAACAAATAAATAAATAAATAAGAGGAGCAAAAAAAGGAGCAAGTGTGCGTACAGCAGAAATTCCAGAAAATAGCGCAACAGTGCCGCACGCTACGCAGAAGGGAGTAGCGAGTTCAGGGCCCTAACAGCCTGGAGAAAGAAGCTGTTGGCGAGTCTGGTGGTGCGGGAGCGCAGGCTCCTATACCTCTTCCCAGAGGGCAGAAGGTCAAACAAAGAGTGAGCCGGGTGACTCACATCTCTGGCAATCGAGGTTGCCTTGCGGGCGAGATGGGAGGTGTAAATGTCCTTCAGGGAGGGGAGCGAAGCACCAATAATCTTACCAGCCGTATTCACTATGCGCTGCAGGGCCTTCAAGTTCTGTTCAGTGCAGTTACCACCCCAGACAGCGATGCAACTGGTGAGGACGCTCTCAATGGTGCCACGGTAGAATGTAGACAGGACTGCCTGAGGAGCACATGCACGCCTGAGCTTCCGCAGGAAGTACAGGCGGCGCTGAGCTTTCTTTGCCAGTGACGAGGTGTTTGCGGACCAGGAGAGGTCCTCACTGATGTGCACCCCCAGGAACTTGGTGCAGCTCACCCACTCCACCACAGCACCGTCGATGATCAGCGGCAGGTGTGTTGTGTGACCCTTCCGGAAGTCAACAACGATTTCCTTGGTCTTATTGACGTTCAGCAGGAGGTTGTTGTCCCTGCACCACATGGTCAGAAGGTCAACTTCCGACCTGTACCGAGTCTCGTCGCCCTTCGTGATGAGACCCACCAGAGTCGTGTCGTCAGCAAACTTCACTATGCGGTTGTCGCTGTAGGTCGCAGTGCAGTCATGCGTCAGCAGGGTGAAGAGCAATGGACTAAGCACGCAGCCCTGGGGGCCCCCGTGCATGCATTGCCTTTTTTAACCTGAGAACCCTAAAACTGTATGAATTTGTATTTATTGAAAACGTCCAACATTACCACTGAATAATATTTTTTTTCCTGAACAAGTTTTGAAAATGACAAATATATCAAATAACAATAACATAAACAGTTCACCGCCACACAGCCCCAAGCACCGGCATCGACTTCCAGGCGTGTGGCAGCGTGGACTTCCATCCCTGGAGGTGGCACTTCCAGCCACAGAGGTCGAAGAGAGCTCCATAGAATAGGACCGGGTGTGCGTGAAACATATAATAGTTTTTCAAACCTTCTGTGTCACTCCAAATCATTAAATCCTTCAAACTAGTGGTAGAGTGTCCGCCCTGAGACTGGAAGGTTGTGGGTTCAAACCCCGGCCGGGTCATACCTATAAAAATGGGACCAATTGCCTCCCTGCTTGGCACTCAACATTAAGGGGTGGAATTGGGTGTTAGATCACCAAATGATTCCCGAGCGCGGCACCGCTGCTGCTCACTGCTCCCCTCTCCCCCAGGGGATGGATCAAAATCACACGGGGATGGGTTGAATGCAGATGACAAATCTCACCACACCCAGATGTGTGTGTGATGATCATTGGGAAAAAAAAAACTCTCCGTCCTCTGTGTCACTTACAAGCAAAGCCACTAAAGATGCCGGTAGTACATGGGGCCCTTCGTCATCTTCGTCATCCCGTGATCGAATCCTTTGTCCTTTAAGTAAACAACCGCCGCGCCACTGATGTCACTTGCAGTTCAAACTACAGTAATCCCTTGCTACATCACGGTTCGTTTATCCATTTTTCGTTTTTTTTTTAATTTTGAAAATTTGTGACAAAAAATCACGTATAAGTTGCTCCTCAGTATAAGTCGCCCCCCCACCCAAACTATGAAAAGAAACGTGACTTATAGTCCAGAAAATACGGTAATGACAACACACAATACAACAAAACACAACACAACAATACTTACCTTTCCTTTAAAATCTTTTTCTCTACCCAACACAGACAGATAATGGGAGAATGTGTCACAATGTGAAGGAGATGTATTGGGTAATGCAGAAACAAAATAAAAACTATTATTTAATGTTAGACACATTATCCACTAGGCTACTTTCCTCTTGACATTCATTAAATTGACAACGAAGGGACTTGAACCCCTTAATCTTCTGATCCAGTCAGTTAACTCCACTTGAATCTAGGCTGTAGATTTACTGTATATGCTCAAAAATCATTGCACTGCTATCACTTGTCAGAATTTCCTGTATGGCTATCTGGCCTAATGGATAAGATTTCAAATCTAAACAGGTATTCATGTCTAGTGTATCATCAAATTGAAAGAGGAAAATATGTCACGGTCGGGTGTGGAGCATGGAGCAGGACGACCAAGTGCAGCCCGGACCAGGGTCCACCGAAGCAACTCAAAATACAGACTCGGTAAACTGACATGACCTAAACAATAACTTGACTGACCAGGACGTGAAACAAGAAGACAGCAGGACACGACGGCACCAAGACAGCACGCCAACACCGAACGACAACAACCAAAACCAAAACCAATGATCCGACAGGGAGAGAGGGGCAGACAGGACTTTTATACACGACAGGTAACGAGAGGCAGGTGGGAACAATCACACTGATCATGGGCACACAGGAGGGGAGGGGCGAGCACACAGACAGAAACCAAGACAGACACATAGTGGAGCAGTTGGGGGCGAGACGTGACAGAACCCCCCCCACAAGGGACGTCTCCCGACGTCCCAAAAAAAAAAAAAAAACTAGGAGAACCGAACCGCGCCGCACTCGGGCGGCGACTTGGGGAACCGAACCGCGCCGCACTCGGGCGGCGACTTGGGGAACCGAACCGCGCCGCACTCGGGCGGCGACTTGGGGAACCGAACCGCGCCGCACTCGGGCGGCGACTTGGGGAACCGAACCGCGCCGCACTCGGGCGGCGACTTGGGGAACCGAACCGCGCCGCACTCGGGCGGCGACTTGGGGAACCGAACCGCGCCGCACTCGGGCGGCGACTTGGGGAACCGAACCGCGCCGCACTCGGGCGGCGACTTGGGGAACCGAACCGCACCGCACTCGGGCGGCGACTTGGGGAACCGAACCGCACTCGGGCGGTGACTTGGGGGAACCGAACCGCACTCTGGCGGCGACTTCGGGGAACAGATCCGCACTCTGGCGGCGACTGCGGGGACAGATCCGCACTCTGGCGGCAACTGCGGGGACAGATCCGCACTCTGGCGGTGACTGCGGGGACAGATCCGCACTCTGGCGGCGACTGCGGGGACAGATCCGCACTCTGGCGGCGACTGCGGGGACAGATCCGCACTCTGGCGGCGACTGCGGGGACAGATCCGCACTCTGGCGGCGACTGCGGGGACAGATCCGCACTCTGGCGGCGACTGCGGGGACAGATCCGCACTCTGGCGGCGACTGCGGGGACAGATCCGCACTCGGGCGGTGACTGCGGGGACAGATCCGCACTCTGGCGGTGACCTAGGGGACAGAGCCGCACTCTGGCGGCGACCTAGGGGACAGAGCCGCACTCTGGCGGTGACTTCGGGAACAGAACCGCGCTCGGGCGGCGACTTGGGGAACACAACAGCACACGGGCGGCGACTTGGGGAAACAGAACCGCACTCCGCGGAAACTCGGGGAAACACAACCGCACTGGGGCGGCGCCTTGGGAAGTCTGTACCGCGATCGGCGGCCACTCACAAAGTCCGTACAGTGATCGGCGACATTCGGAAGGCGGGGCTGTGCGCGGCGGCAAGAGCCATCACGCGCCGCAGCAGAGGGAGCGGAGCCAGGGACGATCGCGGGTCCGACGCAGCTGGCTTGGATGTCTGGCGACGTTCGCGGGTCCTGCGACGCTGGGGTGGAGCCCGATGGCGGCCGTGAGTCTGATGACGCCGGGGGGGCACTCCGATAGCGGCCGCGGGTCCGGCGTCGCGGCAGCGAAGTCCGACGACGGTCGCAGAGCTGATGGCGCCGGGGGGGAATTCCGATGGCGGCCGTGAGCCCGGCGTCGCTGGAGCAAGATCCGATGGCGGCTGCAAGCCCATGGCGCTGGAACATGCTCGGATGTGGATCGGGCGTCGCAGCGGGAGCTGGTGGTGAAGGGTGGTCCAAGCGCTGGCCGCTGTGATGGTCGGATCATTCTGTCACGGTCGGGTGTGGAGCATGGAGCAGGACGACCAAGTGCAGCCCGGACCAGGGTCTACCGAAGCAACTCAAAATACAGACTCGGTAAACTGACATGACCTAAACAATAACTTGACTGACCGGGACGTGAAACAAGAAGACAGCAGGACACGACGGCACCAAGACAGCACGCCAACACCGAACGACAGCAACCAAAACCAAAACCAATGATCCGACAGGGAGAGAGGGGCAGACAGGACTTTTATACACGACAGGTAACGAGAGGCAGGTGGGAACAATCACACTGATCATGGGCACACAGGAGGGGAGGGGCGAGCACACAGACAGAAACCAAGACAGACACATAGTGGAGCAGTTGGGGGCGAGACGTGACAAAATATAGGTAAACTGTTTTTGTGCTGTTTTGATCTTTGTTGTGGTGACCCCAAATGTCAGTGACAAAAGCCAAAAGAAAGAGGCACATTTTTCATCTGATGTACAATTTTTAATTTGTTTCTCTTGACTCCAGTTGAGCAACCTGTGCTTGCTGATATTCACAATCCCTGCTTACTTTGCTGCCCTACCCCTTAAAAGAAGAAAAAGTTATTTTAGTCTGAGCAACCTGCTCCCTACTGAAAATAGGGTTTTCAACTAAGGTTTCCAACTAGGACTAGGGTTTCCAACTAGGGCTAGAGTTAGGGTTAGGGCTAGTTTGGACTAGGTATATAAAAAGTCTGCCCCACCTGAGGACCGAACTCTTGACCTTTAGATTGTGAGACTGGCATGCTAGCACCTGCATTAATGAGGCTGTGCATTTACAGTTTTACAATTCTTTTTTACTGTAAAATTGATCCAACCACCGGCCATTTCAATCAAACTGAACTTCACAGAAAGATAAAGTGACTTTTAGTCTGAGCATTCTGAAACTAGGGTTTCCAACTCGGGTTAGGGAAGCCAACTAAGGTTTCAAATTGTGGCCAGGGTTTCCAACTGGGGCTTCCAACGAGGATGAGGGTTTCCAATTCGGGCTAGAGTTAGGACTATATAAAAGTGTGCCCTGTGTGAGGGTCGAATTTACGACCTCCAGATTATGAGACTGACACACTACCACTTCCGCGAACGAGGCTATGCATTTGCAATTTGTGCAATTGTTTTTTACTGTAAAATTGATTCAACCACCGCCCATTTTGATCAAACTTAACTAGGCTAGGGCTAGGATTTCCAACTAGGACTAGGGTTTACAGGTAGGGCTAGATTTAGGGTTGGAATATATATAAATCATGCACCGTGTGAGGATCAAACTCTCGACTTTCAGATTACGACACTGACGCGCTACCGCCTGCGCCAACGAGAATTTGTGGCACCTGTCTTAAAATTCTATTTTACTGTAAAATTGATTCAACCACCGTCCATTTCCATCAAACTGAACTTCATCAAAAGAAAAAGGTACTTCTGTCTGACCATTCTCAAAGTTGGGTTTCCAACTGGGGCTAGGGTTTCCAACAAGGGCTCGAGTTAGGGTTAGGACTAAATAAGACATAGCCCCGTGTGAGGGTTGAACTCACGACTTTCAGTTTACTAGACTGACGCGCTACCGCCTGCGCTACCGAGGCCATGAATAGTTGGTTTTACAGAGCTATTTTACTGTAAAATTGATTCAACCACTGGCCATTTCAATTAAACTCAACTTCACAGACAGTAAACCTTATTCTATGTATTATTTATTATTCTTTTCTATACTGTCAGAAAGGTTTTGGTTTCTGATTTCTTTTTTGTTGTGCTGACTCCCCCCCAATCTCCATTTTCAGTGCAACAAAGTGACAAAAACCAAAAGAAAAAATGCTTTCTCTATTGCACACTAGAGCCAGCATTTCCAACTAGGGCTAGGGTTTCCAACTAGGGTTCCAACTCCGGGTAGGGTTTCAAACTAGGAATTCCAACTGGGGCAAGGGTTTCCAATTAGGGTTTCCAACTCGGGCTGGGGTTTCCAACTAGAGACAACATTGGACAGCTGCCACTTGTTGGGAACCTTTAAATGTTTAGTCTTATCAACGAATGTGTTTCAGAGGCCAGATTTAAAACGTGGCTTCTGGTTTTCGTGAACCAAACCCATTAAAAAAAGTGAAAGAATGAAACAGTTCTTAATAGGAGAAGCCTGGTTAGCTCAGGTGGTAGAGCATGCAAGTCTTAATCTCAGGGTTGTGGGTTCTATCCCCATATTGGGCAGCCCACACTTGTCGGGAACCTTTGATTCTTTAGTCTTATCAATAGATGTGTTTCAGAGGCCACACTTAAAACATTTCTCTATTTCCCCTAACCCATTCAAAAAAAATGAAAAAATGAAACAATTCCAAGGTCGAAAAGCCTGGTTAGCTCAGTGGGGAGAACATGCGACTCTTAAACTCAGGGCCGTGGGTTCGGTTCCCACATTGGGCATCCTTGCTTGTTGGGAACCGTTAAACAGTCTTATCAAGGCCACACTGAAAACATGGAGTATTTCACATGGCGATGTGGCCTAATGGATAAGGCACCTGACTTCGGATCAGACGATCCCTTTCATAGTCAATTTAACGTGTCATGCTTTGAAATCAAAAACTTGACTTCAGTCTGAACCAACTCTTGACTGATTGATTGAACTTTATTCATCCCACAGCAGGGAAATTCACTTGTCACAGCAGCGCATATCAGTGCAATAATAATACGAGTGCAAGAATAAAACAAGTGCCAGAATTACAAAAAAGGGTAAATAACAGACAAGGATAAACACAAGTGCTGCTAGTAGAGACGAAACACATTCATTTTATCAGGCGGCATGCATGTTGTAAAGTCTGACAGCAGAGGGAATGAAGGACCTGAGGAACCGTTCCTTCCTACACCGAGGGTGCAAAAGTCTGCCGCTAAAGGAGCTGCTCAGGAACCGCACACTCTCATGGAGGTGGTGAGAGGTGTTGTCCATGATGGATTTAAGCTTAATCAACGTCCTCCTCTCACCCACAACCTCAATGGAGTCCAGGGGACAGCCCAGAACAGAGCTCGCTCTTCTGAGCATCTTATTCAGTCCCCCCCTGTCCCGGTCACTACTGCCCCCACCCCAGCAGACCACAGCGTAGATGATGGCCGAGGCCACCATAGAGTCATAGAAGGTCCGGAGGAGAGCCCTGCACACACCGAAGGACCTCAGTCTCCTCAGCAGATGGAGGCGACTCTGGCCCTTTTTGTACAGGATATGGGTGTGATCAGTCCAGTCCAGTCCAGTTTGTTGTTAAGGCGAACACCCAGGAATTTGTAGTTCTCCACTACCTCACTGTCCGATCCCTGGATGTTCATTGGAGTGAAGATGGGTGCTGTCCTCCCGAAGCTCACAATCAACCCCTTCGTCTTGCTGGTGTTGTTCACCTGATGCTGGTTGAGCTCACACCAGCTGACAAAGTCCTTGATGACCAACCTATATTCCAGATCGTTCCCCTCTGCGACATTTCAAACAATGGCCATGTCGTCGGAGAACTTCTGGATTTGGCAGTGTGCGGTGTCGTGGGTAAAGTCTGACGTGAACAGGGTGAAAAGGAAAGGAGCACCCTACCCTGGGGGACACCAGTGCTGCAGTGCACCACGTCGGACTCACTGCGATGTAACCTCACAAACTGCGGCCGGTCGGTGAGGAAGTCCGTTGTCCATGCAGTCAGGCACTGGTCCACACCCGCCTTCTCCATCTTCACCCTAAGCAGTGACGGCTGGATGGTGTTAAAAGCGCTGAAGAAAACAAAGAACATGATCTTCCCAGTGCTCCTGTTGTCCTCCAGGTGAAGCAGTGTTCTGTGCAGTAAATAAATCAATGCATTGTCCACCCCAACACCAGGCAGGTAAGCAAACTGCAGGGGGTCCAGCTGCGCTCCCACTAGTGAACGCAGGTGACCCAGGATGATCCTCTTCATAGTCTTCATCAGGTGGGAAGTCAAGGCAATAGGCCTGAAGTGGTTAGGCTCCTTGGGGCATGGCACCTTTGGTACAGGGACCACGCAGGAGGTCTTCCACAGTACTGGGACCTTGTTCAGGCTCAGGCTTAGGTTGAACAGGTACCTGACCACACCACTCAGCTGGTCCGCACAATCCCTGAGCAGTCTCGGCCAGATGCCGTCTGGGCCCGGGGTCTTCCCTGCTTTGATCTTTCTGAAGTGAACCTGAAGATCTGTAAAGAAGAGGGGGATGTCGGAAGACCGGGGTGATGGAGTGGAGACAGGAGACAGAAGAGTGACTCCGGGGGAGGGGGTTGGTGAGCTGGCGGGGGGGCTGGAGTGTCGAAGGTGGTAGAAAAAGATGCGGAGCGAGGTGAAGGGGTGGGGGGGAGGCGGAATCAAATCTGTTGAAGAACAGATTGAGTTCATGCACCTGTTGGATTTTGTCCACAATTTAGGGAGCGCACTATCTGCGCCTCACGGCAAAAGTCATTGCCAATCACCAGTTATCCAATTTACTCACTGTGTGCTCGTTTGATTTCTTCAGATTTAGGAAAATGCTAAGACACTGAAGCAGAAATTAGACTTACACAGGTTGGTTGAGTTCAATCACAATTCTTGTTCAGAAAGCTCTGTCTTCAGGAAAGTACAATACAGCGCTGGGCCTTTCAAGAGCGCAAAGTCTCCATTCAGAAAAGGCCACCTTCAAGGTTCTTTGGTCAGCTTATATTCAGTCGGCCAGTGTGGGCCGAGTTTGATGGGTGATGAGTCTTTGGGGTGGGGCAAGTTCACAGGAGAGTTTGATTCCATGGGAGTGGGTGCTGGTTCGGTGAGAGCTGGTTCCGTGGGGTTGGGTGCTGATTATGGGAGATTCGATTTGTGGGGGCTGTTGTTGTCCTTTCCGTCTTTCAGCCTTGACGATCGTCTTTGGCTTGGCTGTCTCCCTCTGGCACCTGCTGGTTTTATCTCCAAGTGACCTTCCTGTAAACATTCTTGCACATATACTGTTCCACCTCATCCATTCATCATTCTTTCAATTTTGTCATTTTGTACGGAATTATGTGAGCTTTTGGCTGTGACATCATCTACCTATTTATTAATGTTCCCTGACCATGCAAAGTTTGTACTCACCACTTACCATGTTTTTGTTTGTTTGTTCTTTTGATCTCCATGTACTTGCTTACGTCATCATATTCTTAGTTTAATCATGCTTTCAACCATATCTTTTCTTTGTTAGGCAAAATATTTCCCTCTGTCCAGAACGTTCAGTAGTAATCGAAAACTGGTGTCTAGAATTAGTCAAAACATAAGATACAATCAAGTACTGAACATTTTTAGACGACTTTGGCAGTGTCCGTGATTTAGAAAATCATCAGGCATGCATTGAACAGTTCCTTAAGGGTCATTAAGCTATTCAGGCAATATATCAAAAAACATTTGTTATTTCAAAGTGCTCAGAAATATATATATCAGATCATAAAGTTATAAAAACCTTTCTCATTACCACTTATCAAAAATGTCTAGTTATGTCTTCTTTATTGATTTGGTGTGTAGGTATAATTATATGTTTAAAATGTTTCTTTTATTTATTTAATATGTGAATATACTTGTCTGCTTATGTACTTTATTCAATGAGGTTTGAGCCAGGGCTGTGGACTCGGTCGGATTTTTGCACCGAGTCCGGCCTCTTGACCACCGAGTCCGAGTCCGGGTCCCAGTCCGGCTGTCAATTTTTTCCGTTAATTCATGTGACTGCTTCGTCTTTAGTCAAGGCTAATTTAGATCAAAATCTATCAGAACGAACGCAACTGCTTTCACACTGGCTGGTTCGGCTTATATAGGATCCCTTGCTGAGAGGGCGGACGTAAAAGTGAGGCGACGTTCCAATCGGACGTCGGATCGATAACATTTTCCCTGCCCCACCGGAGTTGTGCTAGTTCATAACGTAGATCACTCGAGGCATAGTCATAAATGTACGGTTGACAATTTAACCGATAGAAGTGGATACATTGGAACATAACCTACACTCTAATATATTATTTGACATGGTATTAAATGCGTGGCTTTACAAAAATGGTCATTGAAGCCCACCCTTAGCCCTGAGTGCCATTGGCATGAGGCAAAACGCTTGAAAACACTCTTGCCCAATTAAATAACCATTCTGAAACACGGGACATGTAAGATAATATTTTTTAATCATTAATTACACCATTATAGCTCAGACATTTATCTAAACACAAATAATTAGTGA
Organism: Syngnathus scovelli; assembly: GCF_024217435.2. NCBI lineage: Eukaryota > Metazoa > Chordata > Actinopteri > Syngnathiformes > Syngnathidae > Syngnathus > Syngnathus scovelli. The sequence goes on along the minus strand of NW_026061342.1, from coordinate 805,811 downwards.
CGACCCCACAACTATCGAAACACATCAATGATATAAGCTGGGTGACATAATCGTCCTTGACATTGGTACATAATGTAAACATTAGCCTAAGTGCAACTCAACGTGGCCGCATTGATCGTAAGCAGGGCTGTGGACAGTATTCCTACTCGCATTCTGAGCAGCATGATGAAAATAAAATTGAACGTGATTTTTTTATTGTCGGACTCGGTGGACTCGGTCAAAATCAGCACCGAGTCTGAGTCCGAGTCCGGCAAAAATGACAGAGTCCGACCGAGTCCGAGTCCCCGAGTCAGAGTCCAAGTCCAGGAATATAGGTACGTTTTGTGTGCCAAATCTTCATTACAGCCAATAGCAGATTTCTGATTAAAGGTACAAAAAGAAAAGCAATGACTATGTGTGTCCGCTGGTTCTTCTCTGCAACACAGGAAGTTTGCATTCACTACAGTTGTGCCCATCGGCAAAAGGCAGCCCCCAACTACCACATGAGTAGCCGACAGGCCTGTTCTAAAACAACTCACTGATGAGGACGTATTATTTTCAAGGAATGTTCTAGAAGTAATCGTTGTTAAAAAAAAAAAACACATGATGGTGGTTCTTGGAGATCACTGTTTATATATACACACACAAATATATATATTGAGTCTAGGGAGACAAATACACCGCAAACTGTGGGTAGGTGTCAGGTGATGAGCCACAGAAAAAAATCACAGTTGCCACAGAAAGATGACAAGCCTCATTTTGAAGCAGATCTAAACATCAGGGATGAGAACGGCAAATGAAAAAAAACACTGATATATTGATCAAAACCAGAGCACATTTCTTGGCTTGCTTATCCGAGTCGACAGCATAGACATGGAGACTTTCAAGGCAAGTTACCCCAAGTTGCGCAGCGGTCTGGGTTAGCTACAACAAACATACACCATAAAGGTCAAGCCAGGTGCCGTGCCATATTCAGTAAAAAAAACCAGGAGGATTCCACTACCACTGGTGGGTGAAGTCAAGAGAGAGCTCCAGCGCATGGAAGCTCTGGGCGTCATTAGTCGGGTGAAGGAGCCAACTGATTGGTGTGCCGGCATGGTGGTCGTGCCCCAAAAGGACAAAAGCAGCATTTGAAGACCTAAAGAAAGCTCTGTCCTCTCCTCCGGTGCTGGCTATGTATGACCCGGGCAGAGACACCAAAGTATCTGCTGATGCATCATCTTATGGGTTGGGGGGCGTAATTCTTCAGAAATGAGGGGAAGGATGGAAGCCTGTGTCTTACGCATCACGGTCACTCACTCCAACTGAGCAACGATACACACAGGTGGAGAAGGAAGCTCAGGGCCTCACATGGGCCTCACATGGGCCTGTGAACGGTTTCGGGATTTCCTCATTGGAAAGGAGTTTTGCCTGGAGACCGACCATAAACCCCTTCTCATCCTGCTTGGAGCCCAAGCACTGGATCTTTTGCCACAGAGAATCCAGGGTTTCAGGATGAGGGTGATGCGCTACTCATACTCCATCGTGCACGTACCAGGAAAGTCGCTTTGGACAGCAGACACACTTTCACGTGCAACCTGTAAAATGACGCATGTCCACTGATGACCAGGAGCTGATGGAGAGCACAAACATATTTGTGGACTGTGTCACTGAGAGTCTACCTGTCAGCTCATCATATACAGAAAACGGGGCGGGGGCGGGGCAATGACATACCAGCTCTGCCGAACCCCTGAAGCCGACTCACCTAACCCCTAGGGTTCGATCGAACCCAGGTTAAGAACCACTGCTCTAAGGTCTGACGAGACAAAGGCAGTCTACCCTATGATCCCTGGAAAAAGGGAGATGTGGTATTATCGTATGTTGAAACTATAATATTATATAGTTTGTTATTGGAGGTCTCAAATAATGTTGACAGTTGGGGGCTCTGTGGTGCGCCAGGGGCATTGTACTGCTATGTAAGACATGAGTGGGGAGAAAATAAAAAGTTGCTGAATAAAGAAGTTGCATTCGCGTTCATCTCTACTCCGTATAAACACAACAGTCGTGGACTGCGTTCGCGCTCTCCCCTGGTCTTTCTGATTAAAACAAAAATCACACGCAGTCGTACGTACATGGAGTTTAGGTCTGCGGTGCTGTGACACACTGAATGCTTTTGAGCATGTTATTAACTGTACTATGGAACTGTGCATTTGCTTGCTAAACTGTATTAACCAAATTAGTCAATGCAAAATAATATGGAATTACCACGTTCCTGACTCGTCATATGATATGAACGTATCAAAACCTTTTTGTCGGCTGTAGGTCTGTCTTTTTAAGAATACGCCCGATTGTTGTTCCTCATACATCTCAGTATAGATTTCTAGAAAACAACATTTACTTTCTAAAGTAAATTGACAGATTTATATTCAAATGTCAAATATCGAACGCCACCATCACAGTGGAGGTAAATTACACTCCAAACCATGCCAGCAACGAGAAAAGCCTCAATTATTTGCGACACGAGAGATATAGAGCACTTCTGAAATTTGAGAAATCATTTGAGAAATTACGATCGTATTTTGTTTCCCGATTTGAATAAAGTTATGAAATCACACGTTTTCAAATAAAACACAGAGATGGGATCATTTCCCATTCTCTCATACCAAAAGTACACGTACCAAGACATACAACTGTTTTTACCTTCAATACTCATAATAGACGCCCAATCGATAGGTGACGCTGTTTGAAAGAAGGTTTGATCAGGTACCTACAATCCTGTGCGCCAAAGATGTTTAAAGTAAAAAAGACATTAATGAAAACAAAATACTTGTTTAAACCTTCTATTTAGGTTGAGTCCTTGTAAGTATAGTAAACCTATCAACGTCTATTGTTTGTATTAGAAGGACTGGTTGCTACAATTTGAGTGTGAGACCGCCTGTGAATTTGGTGAGACCAGCAGTGACGTGGCCCGTTTTGACCCAGATTATCAGATCTCTCTTTCTTTTCAGATGGAATAAATCTTTCGCCTTTTACTAAAGATTTCCGTGGGGAGGAACAATAAGAGTCTATCTCTACCCATTCTCACCAACGGTTTGTTAGAATAGGCCTCTTTGGCACCACTTTTATGGTTAAAATTCTCTCTTCTATGATCAGCTCTCTTAATCCCTCAAACCCAAGAACCGAGACTACACTTGATTTTAGCCAAAAGGCCGAGAAGCGATGGAGTATGCGAGTGACGGACTCACTTACAGGCTTCCCCGTCTAACCATTCTCAGCAACGGTTTGTTAGAATAGGCCTCTTTGGCACATGTGATTAGCTGGGTAGCTTGAGCTATGCCGTTATATCGCTGCAACCCTTCTCTTGCTTTATTAGCTTTCTCTTCTCTATGACACCCTTTGCACATATGTAGAAGTCGCTCTCAGTTAAGACTACAAGGTCACACGTCATCACACAGGCTAGGCAGAGTCGCCTCCTTGCAGAAAGGCGGCCCAGAGTAGTATAAGAGCAGGAACCTTGGCGCTGGGAGAGGGACCTTCTTTCGCATCTCGCAGAAAGGGCTCCACAGCTGTGCATCGATCATTCTGGCATACATCAAATAGTTAAACTGTGAAGGCTGCCTCTTGGTAATTACTGTTAGCATATCGAGCATTAAAGATAAAGAACTGGGATCAAACCTAACAGGTTACAGTACGGAACAGAGTGCTGCTCTTCTGGGCACTAATAAATCGGCAAACTTGTCTGATGACTTATTTGTTCACTCTTCTTCACCCGCAGTAATAAATATAGTTCACGAGGCATATATGCTTCCCCTTTCAGCAGTCTCTATCCAAATACACAGTGTAGATACCTATTAAAATGGTAGACCCGATGAACATGAAAGGCAAAGATGGATAATTCGCCAAGAACTTTCCAGGGTCATCATATGTACAACGGCGGCACCGAAATAGTTGGGCCAGAATACAGCGGAACTCATGCAGAAGTGCATGAACACCACCTTGCTGAAAGAATAAAACCAACACAATGCATGAATTCACGACAAATGACATACCACCAAATCGGTGTGACTTCTGCTATTGCCTTTGCGAGACCAGTTCAGATATGCTTTATCACGAATTTATAAATCTGGTGTGTTCGGACCTCCGCAGTGGAGGCTCTGCTGAACCCCTGAGACCGACTCACCGAACCCCTAGAGTTTGACCAAATCCAGGTTAAGAACCACTGGTTTAGAGGCAGTTATTTCTGCAAAAGGAGGATCTACTAAATATTGCTGTCATTTTTCTGTTGGAGTTTCCAAATGTATGCACCTGCCTACTTTTGTTTAAATAATGATTGCACCCTGTCTGCAAATCCTATAAACTTCATTTCACTTCTCAAATATCTGTGTTGATCACTGCCATCATCCGCCATGCATGGATTCGGGCCATCTGATTGGTTCCTTTGCCCCCCCATACACACAGGAATTGGTTAGGACTTGATTAGTAAATGCTAGGAATCGTTTTGCCTGTCTGTTCAGAGCAAGAAACAAGCCACTAGCCCCACGGGAAGTTGTCATTTTCTGTAAGCTTGTGTGTATGTAAATTTGTCATGGTCCAACGTAAGACTGTTTAGGGTGAATAAAAAATAACTGCAACAAGTTTATTCTGCTATTAACCAGATTCAAACTGGGGTTGCAGCCGCCTCATTGCTATATTATGGCCAATATGCAGTTGCATGTTTAGGGTCTTTTCTCTAGGAACTTCAGCCACGACACCCAGGCAGACCATGAAAGAATGTCGATGTTAAAATGTTGGTTGAACTATCCAATAACTACGCAGATCCGATGATTCCTAAGACTTGAGATCAGACAAAATTGGAAAGACTATTTTTTGATGGTGTCTGTGAGTTACTTCAACCCAAAAGTTCACATAAATTACACATAGCTAATGTTGACCACAAAATGGTATGTGAGCTGGCCAGGAGTCCTGGAATCTTTTGATTTGTAGACAGATGCGTTATCCATTGCTCCACGAGCCCCACGGGAATATGTGGCTTATAAACTTGTGTGTAACACTTTTGCAAAAATGAAAAACAAAAAAAAAATGGGTGACATTATTTGAATATGCCATGATGCTTTATCCATTGCGCCATTCGCCCTACAAGTTAAGGCTATCGACCGCAAACGTGAGGAAAATCGTCATTGTCCAAAAGATGGCTGTTCAGCAATAGTGAGCAAGGGACAAATTCCACATAGTTATTTGAGTATGCCATGACCCTGATTCGAACCAGGGTTGCTGCAGCCACAACACCGAGTACTAACCACTATATGATCATGGCCAATATGCGCAACTTATTTAACGCTACTGCATACAGGCCATGATCGTGTAGTGGTTAATGGTTGTGTTCCATTCGAATCCGGGTTATGGTATAATCAAATTACTTTGATGAATTTGTCTGTCACTGTTGCTAAGCAGCCTTCCTTTGGACAATGACAGTTTTCCACACAAGTTTACAGTCGATACAGTCTTGTAGGGTGAGTGGCGCAATGGATGACACATGACGGCAGATTCAAGTGATGAGAATCGAAACAACAGATTCAAGAGACCCAAGGTAAATGAACACAACCCGTTTCGTTTCAATTGACAGCCCATGTGACATGCACCTCAGATGAAATGGGGCTAGTTGATCAACAGCAATGTTTTAACGAAGGGATCATCTGGGAGTTAAACCCCAGACCTCTCACACCCAAAGCAAGATTCATACCCCTAGACCACTGGTGTCAAACTCGAGGCCCGGGGGCCAGTTATGGCTCACCGTATCATTTTCTGTGGCCCGCAACGACAAATTGTGCATTAAATCTATGTCATACTAACATTGCAAATTGTCGGAACTTTTAAGAATCTTCTTAAAATTATTTTTGAAATATGTGAAAAGTTTCCACGAGTCTGATTTGAAAAAGCAATTATTTGTCAGTTTGTTTTGTAGCTTATACTGTATATAATATGAGGCGTTTATTTATTTGGGTTGACAGTCATAATGGCGCATCGAGGGAAACTTTGACTACAATGTGGCCCGCGACAAAAATGAGTTTGACACCCCTGCCCTAGACCAACGAGCCTCAAAGAAAGCTTGCAGACCATGGTACATTCTGTGTAACATTGGCCTGTCATATGAGAAAGGACTCATATGTGAGGTTGCTGTTTGTGGACTTCAGCTCTGCCTTCAACACCATTGTGCCGCAGCGACTCATCTGCAAACTCGATGAGCTGGGCCTCAGTACCTCCCTCTGCAACTGGATACTGGACTTCCTCTGTCAGAGGCCTCAGGTGGTGCGTGTTGGCGACAAAATCTCCGCCAGCATCACGCTGAGCACGGGGGCCCCCCAGGGCTGCGTGCTCAGTCCATTGCTCTTCACCCTGCTGACGCATGACTGCACTGCGACCTACAGCGACAACCACATAGTGAAGTTTGCTGACGACACGACTCTGGTGGGTCTCATCACGAAAGGCGACGAGACTCGGTACAGGTCGGAAGTTGACCTTCTGACCACGTGGTGCAGGGACAACAACCTCCTGCTGAACGTCAATAAGACCAAGGAAATCATTGTTGACTTCCGGAAGGGTCACACAACACACCTGCCGCTGATCATCGACGGTGCTGTGGTGGAGAGGGTGAGCTGCACCAAGTTCCTGGGGGTGCACATCAGTGAGGACCTCTCCTGGTCCGCAAACACCTCGTCACTGGCAAAGAAAGCTCAGCGCCGCCTGTACTTCCTGCGGAAGCTCAGGCGTGCATGTGCTCCTCAGGCAGTCCTGTCTACATTCTACCATGGCACCATTGAGAGCGTCCTCACCAGTTGCATCGCTGTCTGGGGTGGTAACTGCACTGAACAGAACTTGAAGGCCCTGCAGCGCATAGTGAATACGGCTGGTAAGACTATTGGTGCTTCGCTCCCCTCCCTGAAGGACATTTACACCTCCCATCTCGCCCGCAAGGCAACCTCGATTGCCAGAGATGTGAGTCACCCGGCTCACTCTTTGTTTGACCTTCTGCCCTCTGGGAAGAGGTACAGGAGCCTGCGCTCCCGCACCACCAGACTCGCCAACAGCTTCTTTCTCCAGGCTGTTAGGGCCCTGAACTCGCGACCCCCTTCTGCGTAGCGTGCGGAACTGTTGCGCTATTTTCGGGAATGTCTGCTGTACGCGCACTTGCTCCTTTTTTTTCTGCTCCTCTTATTTATTTATTTATTTATTTATTTATTTATTTGTTTATTTATTGTTGTGTTATTTATTCATTATTTATTCAGCACGCTTTTGTTATACTTGTTTACTTGTTTGTCTGTTGTGAGCCATGTCTTGTCACCGTGGGATAGGGGGGAACGAAATTTCGGTTTCTTTGTGTGTCTTTGGCATGTGGAGAAATTGACAATAAAGCTGACTTTGACTTTGACTTTGACTCCACACAACGATAGACAACAGTGTTTCAAAGAAGAGCTCGTCCGGGAGTTTAACCCGGGCAATCAAAGAACCCTAGGCGAGAATCATTCCCCTGCACCAATGAGCCCCATAGTAGACCAGCTGACCCCATTACATTACAGCAGAATTTCAAAGATTCTCCCAGAAGGTAAACTTAAAAACACATGGAAGAACACATACAGGTGAAAAAAATGTTTCCTGCTCAGCTTGTGGCCAAAGATTCTCAGAGAAAGGAAGCTTGAAAAGACACACAACAACCCACACTGGTAAGAACCCTTTTTCCTGCTCAGTTTGTGGCCAAAGATTCTCTCAGAAGGTAAATTTAGAAACACATGCAAGAACACACACAGGTGAAAAGCCTTTTTCTTACTCAGTTTGTGGCCAAAGATTCTCAGAGATGGGAAACTTCAAAAGACACACAAGAACCCACACTGGTGAGAAAAACCTTTTGCCTGCTCAGTTTGTGGTCAAAGATTCTCAGAGAAGCGACAGTTCAAAACACATACACAGGTAAGAACCCTCTTTCCTGTTTAGTTTGTGGCAAATATTCTCTCAAAGCAAGCCTTCGACGAGGATGGGATTTGAACCCATGCGTGCAGAGAACAACGGATTAGCAATCCATCGCCTTAACCTCTCGGCCACCTCGTCTTGTGTTGATAAGTCATGTTACGTATGTTGTGCCAAGATACTTTGGATGTGAATGTGAAACCGACGAGGATGTGATATGAAATGATGAGTGGAGAGCACAATGGAGTAGCAACCCATCGCCTAAATATTTCAGCCATCGCATCTCATGCATGAGTTGAATAGGCGACGTGATATGGTATGTACGGTGTAGTATAAGCCGCAAGGTAAAATGATACGATACTTTAGATGTGTAACGAAGAAAAGGTAAGCCACAAAATAAGTGACACTGTAAACAAAGCAAAACGTTTTTTCAATGTTGTCTCACCCCAAATCTTTGGGATCATCGGATCTGCACAGTTGGATAGTTCCACCGACATTTTAACATCAACATTCTTTCATGGGTGTCTTGGCTGAAGATCCTAAAGAAAAGACCCTAAACTTATTGTATGCGATTGCATATTGGTCATGATCGTATAGTGTTGTGGCCGTAGCATCACCGGAACGAATCTGGGTCATGGCGTCAGTAAATTACCTTGCTGAATTTGTCCGTTGTTCACTGTTGCCAAACAGCCTTCTGTTGAACGCAGGCTTCCAGACATTACGTCCACCTATGTTTTAACATCAACTTTATTTCATAAAGTTCTTCCAAATTCATCTTGGTGAAACTCCCTCCCTCAGGTGTTCCCATCTTTTTTTAGGCCTGGCTGCCACGAGGCAGCGGTAGAAACAAAATATGACCCTGAAAGGGCACGCCCAAACCGGCTATGATATTAATCAGAATTCGTTCATCACTAAAATGCAGTCCTCAGGTCCATGTCATATTCGCTACCAATCGGAATGTAACGGACAGATTTATATTCAAATGTCAAATCTCGAACGCCACCGTCGCAGTGGAGGTGAATTACACTCCAAATTCACCTCCACTGCAACGACAAAAGCCTCAATTATTTGCGACACGAGAGATATAGAGCACTTCTGAAATTTGAGAAATCATTTGAGAAATTACGATCGTATTTTCTTTCCCGATTTGTGTCGTTATGAAATCACATGTTTTCAAATAAAACACAGAGATGGGATCATTTCCCATTCTCTGATATCAAAAGTACACGTACCAAGACATACAACTGTTTTTACCTTCAATACTCAAAATAGACGCCCAATCGCTGTTTGAAAGAATGTGTTCGATCAGGTACCTACAATCCTGTGCGCCAACAATGTTTTAAGTAAAAAAGACATTAATGAACACAAAATACTCGTTCGTTTAAACCTTCTATTTAGGTTGAGGCCTTCTAAGTATAGTAAATCTATGAACGTCTATTGTTTGTATTAGAAGGAATGGTTGCTGCAATTTGAGTGTGAGACCCCTGTGAATTTGGTGAGACCAGCAGTGGGGTGGCCCGTTTTCACCCAGATTATCAGCTCATTCTTTTTTCTCTTCAGATCGAATAAATCGTTCGCCTTTTACTAAAGATTTCCGTGGGGAGGAACAATAAGAGTCTATCTCTAGCCATTCTCACCAACGGTTTGTTAGAATAGGCCTCTTTGGCACATGTGTTTAGCTGGGTAGCTTGAGCTATGCCGTTATATCGCTGCAACCCTTCTCTTGCTTTATTAGCTTTCTCTTCTCTATGACACCCTTTGCACATATGTAGAATTCGCTCTCAGTTAAGACGACAAGGTCACACGTTATCATACAGATTAGGCAGAGTCGCCTCCTTGCAGGAAGGCGGCCCAGAGTAGTATAAGAGCAGGAACCTTGGCGCTGAGAGAGGGACCTTCTTTCGCATCTGGCAGCTGTGCATCGATCATTCTGGCATACATTAAAGAGTTAAACTGTGAAGGCTGCCTCTTGGTAATTGCTGTTAGCATATCGAGCATTAAAGATAAAGAACCGGGAACAAACCTAGCAGGTTACAGTACGGAACAGAGTGCTGCTCTTCTGGGCACTAATAAATCGGCAAGCTTGTCTGCTGACTTATTTGTTCACTCTTCTTCACCCGCAGTAATGCATGTAGTTCACGACGCATATATGTGTCCCCTTTCAGCAGTCTCTATCCAAATACACAGTGTAGGTACCTATTAAAAGGGTAGTCCCGATGAACATGAAAGGCAAAGATTGATCATTCGCAAAGAACTTTCCATGGTCATCATATGTACGAAAGAGTTGGGCCAGAAGACTAGAGCGGAACTTATGCAGAAGTGCATGGACACCACCTTGTTGAAAGAATAAAACCAACACAATGCATGAATTCACGACAAATGATATACCAGCAAATCAGTAGTACTTCTGCTGTTGCCTTTGCGAGACCAGTTCAGATATGCGTTATCACGAATTTATAAATCAGGTGTGTTCGGACCTCCGCAGTGGAGGGAGGCTCTGCTAAACCCCTGAGACCGACTCACCGAACCCCTAGAGTTTGACCGAATCCAGGTTAAGAACCACTGGTTCAGAGGCTGTTATTTCTGCAAAAGGAGGAACTACTAAATATTGATGTCATTTTTCTGTTGGGGTTTCCAAATGTATGCGCCTGCCTACTTTTGTTTAAATAATGATTGTACACTGTCTGCAAATCCTATAAACTTCATTTCAATTCTCAAATATCACTGTGTTGATCACTGCCGTCATCGGCCATGCATGGATTCGGGCCATCTGATTGGCTCCTTTGCCCCCCCCCCCCCCCCCTCCCCCATAAACACACAGGAATTGGTTAGGACTTGATTAGTAAGTGTTAGGAATCGTTTTGGCTGTCCGTTCAGAGCAAGGAACGAGCCACTAGCCCCACGGGAAGTTGTCATTTTCTGTAAGCTTGCGTGTATGTAAATTTGTCATGGTCCAACGTAAGACTGTTGAGGGTGAATAAAAAATAACTGCAACAAGTTCATTCGGCTATTAACCAGATTCAAACTGGGGTTGCAGCCGCCTCAATGCTATATTATGGCCAACATGCAGTTGCATGTTTAGGGTCTTTTCTCTAGGATCTTCAGCCACGACACTCAAGCAGACCATGAAAGATTGTTGATGTTAAAATGTTGGTGGAACTATCCAATAACTACGCAGATCCGATGATCCCTAAGTCTCGAGATGAGACAAAATTGGAAAGACTATTGGTTGACAGTGTCTGTGAGTTACTTCAACCCAATAGTTCACAGAAATTACACATAGCTAATGTTGACCACAAAATGGCATGTGAGCTGGCCAGGAGTCCTGGAATCTTCTGATCTGTAGACAGATGCGTTCGTTATCCATTGCTCCACGAGCCCCACGGGAATATGTGGCTTGTAAGCTTTTGCAAAAATGAAAAAATAAAATAAAAAATGGGTGACATTATTTGAATACGCCATGATGCTTTATCCATTGCACCACTCGCCCTACAAGTTAAGGCTATCGACCGCAAACGTGTGGAAAATCGTCATTGTCCAAAAGATGGCTGTTTAGCAATATTAAGAAAGGGACAAATTCCACACAGTAATTGGAGTGTGCCATGACCCGGATTCGAACCGGGGGTTGCTGCGGCCACAACGCAGAGTACTAACCACTATACGATCATGGCCAACATGTGCATCTTATTAACGCTACTGCATACAGGCCATGATCGTGTAGTGGTTAATGTTCGATTCGAATCCGGGTTATGGTATAATCAAATGACCTTGTTGAATTTGTCTGCTGGTCACTGTTGCTAAACAGCCTTCCTTTGGACAATGACAGTTTTCCACACAAGTTTACAGTCGATACAGTCTTGTAGGGTGAGTGGCGCAATGGATGACACATGACGGCAGATTCAAGTGATGAGAATCGAAACAACAGATTCAAGAGACCCAAGGTAAATGAACACAACCCGTTTCGTTTCAATTGACAGCCCATGTGACATGCACCTCAGATGAAATGGGGCTAGTTGATCAACAGCAATGTTTTAACGAAGGGATCATCTGGGAGTTAAACCCCAGACCTCTCACACCCAAAGCAAGATTCATACCCCTAGACCACTGGTGTCAAACTCGAGGCCCGGGGGCCAGTTATGGCCCACCGTATCATTTTCTGTGGCCCGCAACGACAAATTGTGCATTAAATCTATGTCATACTAACATTGCAAATTGTCGGAACTTTTAAGAATCTTCTTAAAATTATTTTTGAAATATGTGAAAAGTTTCCACGAGTCTGATTTGAAAAAGCAATTATTTGTCAGTTTGTTTTGTAGCTTATACTGTATATAATATGAGGCGTTTATTTATTTGGGTTGACAGTCATAATGGCCCGTCGAGGGAAACTTTGACTACAATGTGGCCCGCGACAAAAATGAGTTTGACACCCATGCCCTAGACCAACGAGCCTCAAAGAAAGCTTGCAGACCATGTTACATTCTGTGTAACATTGGCCTGTCAAACACTCCACACAACGATAGACAACAGTGTTTCAAAGAAGAGCCCGTCCGGGAGTTTTACCCGGGTAATCAAAGAACCCTAGGCAAGAATCATTCCCCTGCACCAATGAGCCCCATACTAGACCAGCTGACCCCATTATATTCCGATTGGTAGCCCATGTGACATGGACCTGAAGACTGAATGTCAGTGATTTAAGTCAAGTCAACAAGTCCGATGTCAGCGGCGCGTTGCAGTTCAAATTTTGCTACAGGCCCATATAACAATATATAAACTATGTATGAAATAACAAAAATATAAACAACTATTTTATCGAACCATGCATGTCACTCCAAATCAATAAATCCATCAGAATCTTCGTCTTCCGTGTCACTTGAGAAAAAAAAAAAAGAAAAAAAAATTGACGCCGGAAAGAATACGTGTGCCACAGACGTCAGACTAGATATATCAAATAAATGTAATATAAACATCAATTTTAACAAACCATCCGTGTCACTCCAAATCATTAAATCCACCGGAATATTCATCCTATGTGTAAAAAAAACCCCAAAATAAACAGCTGTCGATTCCGGACCTACGTGCGGCGCTGATGTCAGCCTCATTTTCAGTTGGCGGCTCCAATTATTCCACAGATCTACATATATAACTATATCGTAGCGTTACAGAAGTACCAGGCAAGACGTGGGTTTGGTAACAGGCCGGCTCTTTATTTCACAAATCAAGAGCTCAACATGTGAGCCAACACACGCAAGCGCCCAGGATTGCTCTTTCCGCCCCCCCCCCACGCCCTGCTGCCTTCACGGCCTCCCTAAAAAATCGGAAACTACTGAAGTCTAACAACATACACGTTGCTACTCTAAATAAACTACATATCAAATAACTATAAAATAAATAACAAGTTTATCGAATAATCTGTATAACTCCAAATCACTAAATCTCCCGACTTCGGAAGTCAGTAAATGGAACTCATTGTCAGTGAGGCTCCAATTATTCCACAGCCATAGTGCCCCCTCATGCGGTTAAAAAGTGAAAATAACATGTGAAGTGATCAACTATACTAGTAAATAAGTAAAGTGTTAATGATAAAGTAAAAATTTGTGAAAAAATTCACATATAAGTCGCTCCTGAGTAAAAGTCGCCCTCCCACCCAAAGTATGAAAAAAAACCTCGACTTATAGTCCGAAACATACGGTGTATAAATGTGTTATTTATTTATATAAAGGCCGGTCCACGAAAATATTTCTGACACGTAACCGGTCCGTGGCACAAAAGAGGTTGGGGACCACTGATTTAGTAGAAGGTGGCTACAGATGAAAGTTTCAGTTCAATTTGAAAAACTTACAGGTCACTCAAGTTCAGACGCACGCACAACCAATGCAGCTATATAATAACTCTGCTGCAAACATAGGTTAACGCACTTGGGTTGAAAAGCGAACCCCGGTCTTTCACGCAACAAGCAGAGATACTATTCACGATACTAACGAGGAACATGCCCTGTGTTGGGGCAAGATGCACTGCTTGGCGGAAGAAAGGAAAGGGAGGGGACAGAAAGGAGAACGCTCACGGAACACATGCGCATATACCTATTATGTGGATTTTAACCATCTGTAAAGGTTTCTAAAACAGTACTGAAATGGGACAATCTGCTGGTCTGGTTCATATATGCCTGCCTTCAAGTTTAGAGGGCACTACCTTTAGGGGGAGCATTGAAGGTTAGGGTTAAATGTGAGGGGGTTACCGTTAGCGAGTTAGCAGGTTAGGGGTTAATTATTAGGGTTTGGTTATTATTAGGGTTTTAGAGTTAGCGTTAGGGCTTGAAGTTAGGGAATTAGGAGCATTAGGCCAACCAGATTCCATTTATTCCATTAATCACTGACATTCAGTCTTCAGGTCCATGTCACATGGGCTACCAATCGGAATGTAACGGGGTCAGCTGGTCGACTATGGGGCTCATTGGTACAGGGGAATGATTCTTGCATGATTCTTGCTTTGGGTGCATGATTGCCTGGGTTTAGCTCCCGGACAAGCTCCTCTTGCAAACACTGTTGTCTATCATTATGTGGAGCGTTTGACAGGCCAACGTTACACGGAATGTAACATGGTTCTTGTTCGTTGGTCTAAGGGTATGATTCTCGCTTTGGGTGTGGGAGGTCCTGGGTTCAACTCCCAGACGAACCCTTCTTTAAAACATTGCTGTTGATCAACTAGCCCAATTTAATCTTGGGGGCTAGCCCGAATCCATACACGGTGGATGGCGACAGTGATATTTGAGAAGTGAAAAGAAGTTTATTGGATTTGCAGACAGTGTGCAATCATTATTTCAACAAAGGTAGGCAGGTACATGAATTTAGTAGATCCTCTGTTAGGGTTTTCCAGGTTATCTTTATCGTAGGATTATGTTGGAATGTAGACTGTAATGATTAAATCAATCTTGTCTTGCCCTCACAATGTAATGATTAAATCAATCACGTCTTGCCCTCACAATGCAGAGTAAGATGAAGTGGTTGCTTCCTCTGCTTGATTGACCAGCTGCAGGGGAAGCAATCAAAGTTGTTCTGTTTCCCACAACAGTGTAAAACACCCCCTGCTCTGATCTTATCAGAGGCCGGGGGTTCACCAAACCTGTCCACTCACCCCCACTCTGTTCCTCCTAATAAATATGCCCTTGCAGGGAGGAGACTTTTAGACTTCATTCGATAATCGCTGTTCAGACAGCGACGAATGGACTCTCCACCTGCAGGTGTCTAAAAGAACTTGCTTGTCTCCTGTTTGGTTCTTGCAAAATAAGTTGGAGTGAGCAAATCTCTAACATCATCTGAACAGACCAAATGACAATGTTGACCATGGAAAACGATGGTCACACGATGAGAACTTTGAAGCCATACGAAACCAACACTTGGTACCGGTATGTAAAGGTCACTGTGAGAGCTCACACACGGGAGGGGTGTTATGTGTGTTCGAAACTCCCCTCTTCCTCCACACAAGGTCACTTGGAGGCCAGAGCAATGAATGTCACGGAAGCGAAACATATGGCATCCATGGGAGGAGTTGGATATCAACACCGAGCTGTCACAATCAGTGATGCCGACCCATCCCACTCTGGAGTTGCAGACGGTGCCTATGATGAACACTTCTGGGCAAATCTCAATGTGACTGTTAGAGGATGAACAATACCACAAGTGGCCTACACAGAGAGACCAGCTGGATGAATTACACATGTTACATCCAAGGTAACAGGACCCACAAATGCATTAACGACGACTGCTCTCCAGGAGGAAACTGGATGGGAGCTTTGGACCTCATCGCTGTGTGCCAGGATGAGAGAGCCGTTTTCAAGGTGTAAGGGCTCTACTACCAACATGGCTGCACCATCGGACGGGACCTACTTCATCCAGAAGTTCAGAGGCACTGCCTCACCTGCATCCTATGAGTGCACGTGCCTTTTCAGAACGGATCGTGGTTTTGTGGTCACAGGAGTTGTCCGATGCTGCCTGCCAACTGGACACGAGCCTGTGCGCCAGTGTGTGTGACAGAACACACCTACAGACTAGAACATCATCAGCTGACGGAAACACTAGCACATATAAAACTTCTTAGACGTGACAGATGTGATAATGATAATGAGACGTGGATTGCGTAGATGCTGTTCTGTTGAGCATGTGTTACGGAAACTTGATGATTTGACCATCAAATATGCTTCGCAAGTGATGGATACAATGATGTACTGTTTCTGTGTTTTTCTTTTTATCTTATTTTTTTTATTGATAGCATTCTGGTCGCCTAAGGCAGAGGGACCGTGTGAGAATTTTCCTGCTAATAACATCTGGCCAGCAGGTTTTTCGCTTACACAATAAGTTTGATCTGGGGTATTAAGGTAATACCTAATCTTCACTGGAAAGTGTTGCTATCGTTGTTTGTTGTTTTTCTTATTTCTGCTATTCTTCTTTCTTCATTATGCATATATGTATGTTTTTTTTACTTGTCTTTGTTGTTTAGGGTGGCATAATCATATGATAAAACAGGAGAGAGATGTTAGGGTTTTACAGAGTATCCTTATCATAGGATTATGTTGGAATGCAACAGGTAATAAATACCTTACCTTGTCCTCCTTATCACAAGATCGTAAAACATCCCCTGAGATGTTTAGACTAGAGGACAAGAGCTTTCTATTCAGCCCACTCATACCCCCACTCTGTTTCTCTTAATAAATATCCTCTTGCAGTAAGGAGAGTTCAGAGCTCTATTCGAACATCGCTGTACGCACAGCGACGAATGGACTCTCCACCTGCAGGTGTCTAAAAGGACTTACTTGTCTCCCGTGTGGTTCTTGCAAAATAAGTTGGAGTGAGCAAATCTCTAACAGTCCCTGAAACCCAATCAGAGACTTCGCCTGCAGCCGTGAACAACTACAAAATGGTGCCTGGCTCTGAAGCACCTTTGACCTTTGGTGAAGGACAAGAAAAGACTGCTGTTGTGCTTGGAGGAGGACAAGTACACTCCGGAGGAAATACAACATCCTCGGGGACGGAAAAGACAGTGAAAAGTGGAGGAACTCACAATGATGAAAATTGACTCATTTGAACAATGGACTCATTCAAGAGTGATGGATGGGGTCGCTCTGAAGCAACAACAAAAGAACACCAACTTGAGAGGGTGAAGTGCGGCAAAAAGATATGGACTTGGAGTGTCCGACGACCAAATCGCACTCCTTGCTACGGTGTTACCAAATTTGGTGAAGCTTGGTTCAAAGTGGAAGGGAGGTTCATTGTGCACTGAGTTTGACAGAACTGAGGAGATTTGATAAATAAATAAAAAAAATGAAAAATACGTAGGGCTACAGAGAAAAACATTATTATCAGAGATTGAACGGATTTGGATAAAACAAATAGGCTAAAACGGTGGGAAACAAGAGCAAGATCTGATATTTTGGCTCATCAAGCTTATGACGTAGAGGTCGAGTTATATAAATTTTAGAACAGGACATTTGGCAGTCAGGAGGAAGCTAGGTTGCTCAATGTACCTACCCAATACAATAGTAAGGTTTTTTGTACCACAGTGGAGGTTGAATGGTCAGAAAGTTAGGTATGTTCAATTTTGACATTCACACAATCATGCATAGGAGTCACAAGGTGACAGTTAACAAGACAATGACTGCAATAGGGGCCACCTACGACTGCACCGACATGAAAAAGTAGAAGCGAGAGAGCAGAGTATGGGATTACATGCTAAAACGTCTGCTATACAGTTACCGATAGGAGATTCTATCAAAAGAAGCTACATGAGAGATGGATTAGAATCCCTTTGTCTGTGTGCTCTGTGTTTGTGCGTAATCTCTGTAAAATTGTGAGTCTTTTGTCGTTCGTCTGAACTTTGTATGCCGTTTTTTGTATGTGTGCGTGCAGATGTGTGTGTGTGTGTGTGTGTGTGTGTGTGCGCGCACACCCTGTGTGGGTGCGGGCGTGTGAGGAGAAAGAAGACATGGGTAAGACAATCTCTTTTAAACCAGGAGGCAATAAATGGGAACGCCCCTGTCATAAGTAGTCTTTGGTTAAAGGGAATCATTAGGAGGTGTTCAAACTCTTCCCGCAAACACTCCTATTTGCCAGTTAAATGGGCACTGCAATTGACTACGAGAGTTGCAAACAACAGATGAAGAGCAGTTCTTGGCAGATTATATGATCAGGATGCTCAAACTGTGTCAAAGACAAATTTACTGCCGCTTGATCTTTACTCCTCACAGGTCGACAACCCCATCAATCCAGGAGACTGGGTCTACATCAAGGTCATCAAAAGAAAGAACTGGGCCAGCCACGGCGGGGGGGGGACCATTCCAAGTCTTGCTGACTACAGCAGTGACGATCGCTGTACGGCCCAGTTGGATTCACCTCAGCCACTGCAAGTTGCAGAGAGTGCTGGACCCCTAATTCGGAGTAGTGGGGCGTCTCAATGATGGTGAAGCGAACAACGATCCCCACTCCGCTAGGCGAGGGGATGTCCCGGTGTCTCTGCTAACCAGTAGCAATGGGGAGCCATATGCCAGATCGATCCTCTGCTGCGTTGTGGTTGGAGCGTGCTATGGTCTATGGACTCATCTGAACAGACCAAGTGACAATATTGACCATGGAAAACGATGGTCACACGATGAGAATTTTGAAGCCATACAAAACCAACACTTGGTACCAGTATGTAAAGGTCACTGTGAGAGCTCACACATGGGACGGGTGTTATGTGTATTCGAAACTCCCCTCTTCCTCCACACAAGGTCACTTGGAGGCCAGACCAATGAATGTCACTGAAGCGAAACGTATGGCATCCATGGGAGGAGATGGATATCAACACCGAGCTGCCACAATCACTGATGCCGACCCATCCCACAATGGACTTGCAGACTATGATGAACACTTCTGGGCAAATCTCAATGTGACTGTTAGAGGATGAACAATACCACAAGTGGCCTACACAGAGAGACCAGCTGGAGTGAATTACACATGTTACATCCAAGGTAACAGGACCCACAAATGCATTAACGACGACTGCTCTCCAGGAGGAAACTGGATGGGAGTTTTGGACACCACCGCTGTGTGCCAGGATGAGAGAGCCGTTTTCAAGGTGTAAGGGCTCTACTACCAACATGGCTGCACCATCGGACGGGACCTACTTCATCCAGAAGTTCAGAAGCACTGCCTCACCTGCATCCTGTGAGTGCACGTGCCTGTTCAGAACGGATCGTGGTTTTGTGGTCACCAGAGTTGTCCGATGCTGCCTGCCAACTGGACGTGAGTGTGTGCGCCAGTGTGAGTGACAGACCACACCTACAGACTAGAACATCATCAGCTGACGACAACGCGAGCACATATACAACTTCTTTGACGTGACAGATGTGATAATAATAACGAGACGTGGATTGCGTAGATGCTGTTCTGTTGAGCATGTTTTACGGAAACTTGTTGATTTGACCATCAAAATTGCTTTGCAAGTAATGGATACAATGATGTACTGTTTCTGTGTTTTTCTTTTTATTTAATTTTTTTATTGATAGCATTCTGGTCGCCTAAGGCAGAGGGACCGTGTGAGAATTTTTCCTGCTAATAACATCTGGCCAGCAGGTTTTTCGCTTACACAATAAGTTTGATCTGGGGTATTAAGGTAATACCTAATCTTCACTGGAAAGTGTTGCTATCATTGTTTGTTGTTTTTTTTATTTTTACTATTCTTCTTTCTTCATTATACATGTATATATGTTTTTTTTACTTGTCTTTGTTGTTTGGGGTGGCATAATCATATGATAAAACAGGAGGGAGATGTTAGGGTTTTTCAGATTATCCTTATCGTATGCTTATGTTGGAATGCAACCGGTAATAAATAGCCTATCTCGTCCCATCCTCCACAAGGTCGTAAAACATCCCCTGATATGTTTTGACTAGAGGACAAGGGCTTTCTATTCAGCCTACTCATACCCCCACTCTGTTTCTCTTAATAAATATGCCCTTGCAGGGTGGAGAGTTAAGACCTCCATTCGAACATCGCTGCACGCACAGCGACGAATGGACTCTCCACCTGCAGGTGTCTAAAAGGACTTACTTGTCTCCCGTGTGGTTCTTGCAAAATAAGTTGGAGTGAGCGAATCTCTAACAGTATTCACGGGCTCGGCTCGGCAAACTGAGGTTCAATTCCCTGACGCGGAGTCTATTTCTTTGTGTTTGAAAATTTCTTTTGTGGCACAGTTTTGAAGAGCAAATCAAAAGGATCATCAGACTTGTTTCCATCCAGTTTCAATCCAGGGACCTTCAGGGTGTGAGGCGAATGTGACAACCACTGTCAGGCTGGGAACAAGGCGGAGGACTCGGATGCAGAGTCGTTTCTTTCTCTGATTTATTCCAGCACACACACTGATCAAAAGTACAATTCAAAACGCCTCTTGCGAGGGAAAACACGTGGCAAAAAGTACAAACAAAAGCGTCGCACTGGGGCGAGACAAAAAGGCTATGGGGATCACGGCACTAACAAAAAGCGTCGCTCGGTGGCGAGACAAAAAGGCTATGGGGATCAAGGCACTAACAAAAAGTGTCGCTCTGTGGCGAGACAACAAGGAGGAGTCTTACTGAGAGCTCGGACGTCAAAGAATCGCTGGTGGTCGGGACGAGGCAAGATACACTGGCACAAGACAAGGGGAAGACACGGACTAAATACACACAAAAGGGCGGGGACACAGGTGCTGACAATTAGTGTCAACTACACAGGTGCACACAATCGGGATCAGGGAAGACAAGACAACCAAACACCGAGGAAGGAAACACGAACTGAAACGGAAGGGATGACAAAATAAAACAGGAAGTAAAGTTACGACACCGACGAGAAAGAAAACCGGGAAAATAAACGTGACCGCATGACATAACCCCCGCCCCCCCTAGGGCCGGATCCCAAACGGCCCAGGAGCCTCAGGGTGAGCTGCATAAAAGTCCTCAAACAGTCCCGGGTCCAAAATATAACTAGGCGGCACCCATTGCCGCTCCTCCGGCCCATAACCCTCCCAGTCTACCAGGTACTGCCAGCCCCGGCCTCTTCTGCGCACGTCCAATAGTTCTTTCACGGTGTAGGCCGTCCCACCTCCCACAGTCCGCGGAGGCGGAGGCGGCGCAGGATCTGGCACCAATGGACTGTCCACAACCGGCTTGACCTTCCCAACGTGAAAGGTGGGGTGGACTGCAAGGGACCTGGGCAAGCGGAGACGCACTGCGGCCGGGTGCACGACCTTGGCGATGGGGAACGGACCCACGAAGCGAGGCGCCAGTTTCCTGGAGTCCCCCCGGTGGGGAAGATCCTTGGCGGACAGCCAGACACGTTGACCTCGCTGGTACACGGGCGTCGGACGTCTCCTCCGGTCAGCCATCCGCTTGACCCGGTCCCCCTGTCGGACCAGCGTGGCCCGTGCCGCCGACCAGACGCGACGACAGCGGCGCACCAAGGCGTGGGCCGAGGTCACCGTCACCTCCGGCTCACTGTCAGGGAAGACTGGGGGCTGGTAGCCATACACACACTTGAATGGGGACATACCTGTAGCCGTGGTGGGCAGGGAGTTGTGGGCATACTCCACCCAGGTGAGGTTCTTGCTCCACGAGGAGGGGTTCTGGGAGACCAGGCAGCGGAGACTTGTCTCCAACTGCTGGTTGATGCGTTCCGTCTGCCCGTTTGCCTCCGGATGATAGCCTGACGTGAGACTCACGGTTGCCCCTATGAGCCTGCAAAACTCCCTCCAAAACCTGGATATGAATTGGGGCCCCCTATCGGAAACAATGTCTTTCGGGAACCCATGAACCCGGAATATGTGGTCCATCATCACTGTGGCCGTTCGTTTAGCGGACGGGAGCTTGGGCAAGGCGATAAAGTGAGCCATCTTTGAGAATCTGTCTACCACCGTGAGTATGGTGGTTCGCCCATGCGAGGCCGGAAGCCCGGTGACGAAGTCCATGGATATCTCTGCCCACGGACGCGAAGGAATGGGTAGGGGATGCAGCAACCCCATACGGGCGCCGTGGGAGTTCTTATTCCGGGCGCAGACGGGACAGGCTACAACGTATTCTTTGACGTCTGCCCTCATGGAGGGCCACCAGAATCGCTGCTGGATGACAAACAGGGTTCTGCGCATGCCCGGATGACAGGAGAGTCTGGAGGTGTGAGCCCAATGGACGACTTGGGATCGTAATTGATCGGGGACAAAAAGTCTGTTCTCCGGGCAACCACTAGTGGGTGGCTTGTTACCATTGGCCCGCTGTACCCGGCCTTCGATTGGCCAGGTCACTGCTCTCACCAGGCAATGAGGAGGCAGAATGGATTCGGGCTTCTTAATTTCTGGATCTGAGTTGTAGACACGGGAGAGGGCGTCAGGCTTGGTGTTTTTGGTTCCCGGTCTGTAAGACAGAGAAAAGTTAAAACGATTGAAAAATAGTGACCAGCGGGCTTGGCGGGAATTCAATCTCTTAGCTGACTTTATGTATTCTAAATTCTTATGGTCTGTCCAGACCAAAAAAGGCTGCTGTGCTCCCTCCAACCAATGTCTCCATTCTTCCAATGCCAGTTTTACTGCCAACAGTTCGCGATCTCCCACATCGTAATTCTGTTCGGCGGGCGTCAGCCGTCGAGACAGGAACGCGCACGGATGGAGCTTGTTGTCGCTCTTACTCCTACTCCTCGATTGGAGGCGTCCACCTCCACCACAAACTGTCGTGACGGGTCGGGAAGCGTGAGGATGGGAGCGGTGCTGAAGCGGTTCTTCAGCTCCTGGAAGGCCGCCTCCGCCGACCAGCGGAAGGGAACCTTAGGAGACGTGAGCGCGTGCAAGGGAGCCGCCGTGGCACTGAAGCCCTTGATGAACCGCCGATAAAAATTGGCAAAGCCCAGGAATTGCTGCACCTTTCTGCGTGAGTCAGGGGTAGGCCATTCCGTTACCGCGCTAACTTTCGCCGGGTCCATCTCAACTTTGCCCGGGGCTACGATGAAACCGAGAAAAGATACGGTGTTCTTGTGGAATTCACTTTTCTCGGCCTTTACGTACAGTTGGTGTGCAAGGAGTCGTCGCAGCACCGTCTCGACGTGAAACCTATGGGTCTTCAGATCCGGGGAATAAATCAAAATATCATCCAAATATACGTACACAAAACGGTCCAAACAGTCTCTCAAAACATCATTTATCATGGCCTGAAACACAGCGGGAGCATTGGTGAGGCCAAATGGCATGACTAGGTATTCAAAGTGTCCTCGATGGGTGTTGAACCCTGTCTTCCATTCGTCCCCTTCCCGGATGCGCACTAGATGGTATGCGTTGCGCAGATCTAACTTTGTGAACACCCGGGCTTGCTGTAATTGGTCGAACACGGTCGACATCAGTGGGAGCGGATACCGGTTCTTGATTGTGATCTGATTGAGGGGACTATAGTCAATACAGGGACGTAGGGTGCCGTCCTTCTTGCCCACGAAAAAGAACCCCGCCCCCGCAGGCGACGATGATGGTCGAATCAGTCCTGCTTGCAGGGAGGAGTCTATATATTCGTTCAAGGCTTGCTTTTCAGGTCCCGAAAGAGAATAAAGCCTCCCCTTGGGTATAGTTGAACCCGGCAGGAGTTCAATGGCGCAATCATACGGACGGTGGGGAGGTAGGGAGGTAGCCTTGGCCTTGCTGAATACCTCGGCCCATTGGTGGTAACACGCAGGGACCCCGGTTAAGTCTGGGGTTTGCGCGTCTAGAGCAGGAGGCACAGCGCGCGGGTTAGACTTGATACAGGAATCATGACAGTCGGGCCCCCATCCCGTTATTTCCCCTGATCCCCAGTCTATAGCGGGGTTGTGGCGTTGAAGCCATGGATACCCGAGAATGAGAGGGTTCATTGGAGAGGTCACGACATGTAGCCGTATATTCTCCTGGTGGGGCCCAATCGACAGCGAAACAGGTTCTGTTATGTGAGTTACCTCAAAAAGTGCCTGTCCATTGAGTGCCTTAGCTTTCACGGGAGTGTTCAGCAGGTCAGTCTTTACCCCCCCATCGGCGAGCAAATGCCCAGTCTATCAAGCTTTCATCCGCTCCTGAGTCTATTAGCACTTCAAGTTCTATTTCTTTTCCCAGCTGTGTAATCCAGCCCTTGGGGAGCACTCGCCCCGGGGACAGAGCCGCAGAGAAGGCGCTTACCTTCAGGGTCCTCCTCACCGGACAAGAGAGAAGGAGGTGTCCGAGCTCACCGCAGTAGTAGCATCTTCCTTCCCGGCGTCGCCGTAACTTCTCCTCCTCTGTTAACTTAGCTCTGCCCAACTGCATCGGTTCTGGCTCCTGGCGCTGCCGATCCCCGTCCGGCCTGGAGTGGTTAGCGTCTAGGACGGAAGGACCGGCTACTGGGACGAAGGCGGGGGCGTTCCTGCTTCGGTGCTTCCTCCACTCTTGCAGCCGGTTGTCGGTGCGGATAGCCAGAGTGATGAGGGCGTCGAGGTCGGTGGGAAGATCTAGGGGGATTAGCTGATCCTGTATGGATCCAGAGAGGCCCCGGAGGAAGATGTCATACAGTGCCGTCGCGTTCCAACCGCACTCCGCGGCCAGCGTGCGGAAACGGATGGCGTAGTCTCCGACGGTCTCTTGTCCCTGGACTATCTGACAGAGTTGGCGAGCCTTTTCTCGGTCAGCGGAGATTGGGTCGAACACCGTTCGCAGAGCCTCGATAAAAGCGGGACGAGAGCGACAGGAGATGGAATCCCTGGCCCATTCCGCGGTGGCCCACGTGCGGGCCCTTCCCGTCAGGTATGATACCATGTAGGCCACCTTGGAGCGCTCGGTGGGGAAATCTGCTGGGGACCTCTCAAAGTGCATCTCGCATTCAGTAATAAAGGCCCGGCTAAGGCCGGGTTCACCGGAGTAGCGCTCTGGAGGAGCCAGTCTGGCACCGCCGGTCATGGGAGCTATTGCAAGGGGAGTAACTGGGGAAGCAGCGGGTGTACTGGAGGTCGCTGCTGGTCCCGCGTTTAAGAGCGAGAGCACGTCCTGCATTTGCTGACCCAGCTTTGCTACTTGGGTGGCGACCGCTCCTCTGAAGTCTTCTTGACTCTTAGCGAGTCCTCGGATTTCTTCACCCAAGTCGCCCACTTGCCTCTGGTGCTGGGCGAGCTGTGAGGCATGGGAGCGCACTGCGGCGCACAGGTGCTCCGACTCTGCCGAGTCCATGTCTGGCCAGTGTGTACTGTCAGGCTGGGAACAAGGCGGAGGACTCGGATGCAGAGTCGTTTCTTTCTCTGATTTATTCCAGCACACACACTGATCAAAAGTACAACTCAAAACGCCTCTTGCGAGGGAAAACACGTGGCAAAAAGTACAAACAAAAGCGTCGCACTGGGGCGAGACAAAAAGGCTATGGGGATCACGGCACTAACAAAAAGCGTCGCTCGGTGGCGAGACAAAAAGGCTATGGGGATCAAGGCACTAACAAAAAGCGTCGCTCTGTGGCGAGACAAAAAGGAGGAGTCTTACTGAGAGCTCGGACGTCAAAGAATCGCTGGTGGTCGGGACGAGGCAAGACACACTGGCACAAGACAAGGGGAAGACACGGACTAAATACACACAAAAGGGCGGGCACACAGGTGCTGACAATTAGTGTCAACTACTCAGGTGCACACAATCGGGATCAGGGAAGACAAGACAACCAAACACCGAGGAAGGAAACACGAACTGAAACGGAAGGGATAACAAAATAAAACAGGAAGTAAAGTTACGACACCGACGAGACAGAAAACCGGAAAAATAAACGCGACCGCATGACAACCACTACACCATGGAAACTACACTACATGTATAGCCTTTTGAAGAGCTTGGCAAAATTTCAACAAAAGTGCGAATGGTTTTCACCCAGTCTCAAATCAGGTACCCTTTAGCGAAACTACCGTAATTTCCGGTGTATAAGCTGCGACTTTTTTCCAAAATGTTGAACCCTGCGGCTTATAGTCAGGTGCGGCCTATATAAAAAAAAATTCGTGATTTTTGTGACGACTTGATCACTTTTACTCTTAACACTATTATATATAGTAAAAGCTACAAAACAAACTGACAGATGACTCGTTTTCAAATCAGATTAGTAAAAACTGGTCAAATTTTTAAAAAAAAAGATATTATTAAAAGTGAAGACAATTTGCAATTCTAGTAATGACACACGAATTTGATGCACAATTTGTCTTCGTGGGCCACATAGAATGATGTGGCGGGCCGTACCTGCCCCCCGGGCCTTGAGTTTGACACCTGTGCTCTAAACCCTTTCTCTTACTCTGCCATGTGACTCAGAGATTACACAAAGCAGTGGCACTGTTTGGACCATCTGCATTGTATTAAAACCCAATCAATCAGCATTTAAATTCAATTATGCTCACCAAAAACAAGTTGTAATGAATGTGAACTTTTAATGCATTTTATTCAGAAGGTTACTTTGAACCCTGAGGCTTAAATGGCGGCGCGGCGTACTTATGGATTGTTACGGCCTCCGGCCTCCAGGGGGCGCTCTCGCAGGAAGCAAGAGCGAGACGGGCGAAGAAGAGATAATGCGCCGAAGAAGACGTGCTGGTTTGTGTTCACAACATTTCGCGCATCACGCAGAACGCGATCAAGACGGACATTACTGAAAGGAAGCTTTTATACACAAACCGTCATTATGGGGGAAAAAAGAAATGCATATGATGCCGCTTTTAAGCTAAAGACAGTCGATGTTGATGACATTGTGTTGCGGCACCCTTTTCTTTATTTCGTGGTCCCGTCTACTCGTGTCGCTCGCAAGTTTAATGTAATTTAGCGCTTCGTGCATGAATAAGATGAGCATGAACAGACCCTCATCATGGAAAATGCCAGAAGAAATGGATAAAAACGACGATGAAAGAGATATTGAGAAAGTGTGTGGCGAAGGATCTCTAACGCTATTCCAATCGGAAATTGAGGAGGAAGACTTCGACGGTTTCAGTGCACAGGAGGAAGATGAAGACGATGAAGCTCTTTTTTTTACTTTTACTTTAACCAGCCCTGTTAGTGCTCTGCTACCGTGTTGCTGCTGTGTTACCGCCGCGTCTCAGTGACTTTTACCGGTATGTTTTATTTAATCAAACCCTATTAGTGCTGTGTTACTTCCGTGTTGCTGCGGTATTACTGCTGCGTCACAGGCAGTGTTTGGAAAGAAATGTTAAGGTATGTTATTAAAACTTTAAAAAAGCTTTCTGTGTCCAGTATTTCTTTGTTGATAACTCAGGTGCACACTTCCGTGTTGCTGCGATACTACTGCTGCGTCACAGGCAGTGTTTGGAAAGAAATGTTAAGGTATGTTATTAAAACTTTAAAAAAGCTTTCTGTGTCCAGTATTTCTTTGTTGATAACTCAGGTGCACACTTCCGTGTTGCTGCGATACTACTGCTGCGTCACAGGCAATGTTTAGAAAGACATGTTAAAGCATGTTATTGAAACTTCAAAAAGGATTTCTGTGTACTGTCTTTCTTTGTAAAAAACTCGTGTGCACGTGCGGCTTATGTAAGAAAAAAAATAAATTATCCCCGAATTTTAGCTGGTGCGGCTTATTCACCGGTGTAGCTTATACACCGGAAATTACGGTATTCAATATCGGCTTGGCAAATCGGGCTTCATCTCCCCGACGCGGAGTTTATTTCTTTGTATGAAAAAATAGTTTTTGCTGGCACACTTTTGAAAAGCAAATCAAAAAGTTCACAAGTGCCTGCTTTTTTCTTCACTCACTTTTGTTGAACTTTTGCCGGGCTTCTCAAAATGCTTTAGACGTCACAGCAGTTTCCATAGCGTAGTAGTCATCGTGTTCTTCTCAGCTGGAAACACCCCCTCTTTGAGACTGAGTGGAAACAACATTTTCTAAATATATTTGTCAGTGCTGTCTGCTTTGCAAAGTGTGCCAGGGACACTTCGGCAAGCAGGAGCCAGAAGGTCTCTGAGTCAGCAACAGCCAGGTGTGCGACACTCCGCTACAATGGTCACCTGACCACATGTCGGACGAACCAGCCTCTAATCTGTGTTTGCATTTTTTTTTTCCTTCAACTGTCAAGCCAACTCTTTACTTCTTGGCTTGGCTAGCTGATTGCAGACCCACTCCAGAGCTGCCTCCAGTTAATCCAACCAAGAAGACATTCAGTGAGTGCATCTTATCAGAGCCTCATGCAGCGCTTTAGCACAATCCTAGCTGCTACCTGGAGCTTTTGCAAAAATGCATGATAATGGAAAAATATGGGTTTTTTTTGTTTTTTGTGTTTTTTAAATATGGTTTTTAGATGGTAATCATGACACAAACATTCTTATTCTGTAGAAAATGTATGTAGTTGTGAATATATTAAAAATACTGAATATCAGAATGGCGCAAAATTGCGTCATACCAAGCGACACAGCACAGGCGAGTTGTAAACAAACAGGTGTTTGAGTGACGGGCCATGGATTCTAAAGGCAAAAAGAGAAAGATTGCTGATAAGAACAGAGGGTTTAAGAAAGAATGGACTCAACCATTTGCTTTCATTGCCAATGCTGAAGGATTGCCTGAATATTTGATTTGCAATGAGAAGTTGTCAAATATGACAAAAAGAGCAATTTGGAGTGACATTTTCAGCTAAAGCATGCTAAATTTGCTTCTGATCACCCAGTTGGAACTGAGAGGAAAGGTGCAATTTGAGGAACGAAAAAACTGTTTCAAGAAGAGGATTGCATCTCCAAACTCTACTACTGCTGCAAGTTTTGTTGCAGCCCGGTAGATAATAAAGCGCGGAATGTCATGCGGTCACGTTTATTTTCCGGATTTCTGTCTTGTCGGTGTCGTAACTTCACTTCCTGTTTTATTTTGTCATCCCTTCAGTTTCAGTTCGTGGTCCCTTCCTCTGTTTCTGTTGTCTTGTATTCCCTGATCCCAATTGTGTGCACCTGTGTGGTTGACGCTAATTGTCAGCACCTGTGTCCCAGCCCTTTTGTGTGTATTTAGTCCGTGTCTTCCCCTTGTCTTGTGCCAGTGTGTCTTGCCTCGTCCCGACCACCAGCGATTCCTTGCCGTCCTAAGTCCTAGTAAGATTCCTCTTTTCTGTCTCGCCACAGAGCGACGCTTTTTGTTAGTGCCTTGTTCTCCCTAGCTCTTTTTGTCTTGCCCGAGTGCGACGCCTACACTGCCATCATCCAGTCTGTCCTCTGCACCTCCATCACTGTCTGGTTTGGATCGGCCTACAAACAAGACAAGCACAGACTGCAACGGACAATAAGGACTGCAGAAAAGATAATTGGAATCAACCTCCCATCTATCCGAGACTTGTACCTGTCCAGGACCAGGAAACGTGCAAGTAACATCTCAACAGACCCTTCGCACCCAGGTTGCAGCCTGTTTGAACTACTCCCCTCCGGATGCCGTTATAGAGCTCTGTACACTAAAACCAGCAGACACAGAGACAGCTTCTTCCCCCAGGCTGTCGCTCTGATGAACTCACACCACTCTTAGAGTCTCAGAGTCATTACTGTGCAATAACATCCCGCTTTCCACACCTTTTTGTCTACACTGTTTGTACTATGTGTCCTCTCTGCATCCATTGCAGCCTGGTCATCCTAGAAGAGGGACCCTCCCATCTGTGGTCTCTTCTCAAGGTTTCTCATTTCCCCTAGCTGGAGTTTTGAGTTTTTCCTTGCCCTCTTGGGAGTTTAAGATCAGTTTAGGATCAGGGGATGTTTGAGAATATCTTTCATTTTTCACATGTCCTGAGTGTTGTTGTTAGTCACCTAAATGTTGAACAGAGGCTGTGATTTACCGAAGTCAAATTCCTTGTTTGGCACGCTCAAACATGGCGAATAAAAAACTCTTGAATCTTGAATCTTGAAGAAGAAATTGATACCACTAAAAGGCCAAACACGGGGGGAGGACATCTGCGAGGCTGTGCTGCAGTGTTTAAATGACAGCGATACACACTGGCCATCTGATTTCAGACCCTACAGACGGCACACCAAGTTTGAGAGGGTCGCAAAAGTTTGTGACCTTACGACAGAAAGCATTGGATCGAAATTTGTTTGCATTCCATTGCATAGTGCACCAAGAGGCGCTGTGTGCGTAAACATTCCCACCAGATTGTATGGAGGTAATGAACCTTGTCATCCAAATTGTGAAGAAAACAATCGCAAAAGCATTAAACCACCACCAGTTCCGTGAATTGCTAGATGAAGTTGAGAGCGAATATGCCGATCTCCTGCTGCTCAACAAAGTCTGCTGGGTATCCAGAGGCAACGTCTTGCGTCGCTTTGTTGCTTTGTATTTGTAGCCTACTTAATTATTTTAATAGTAGGCATACAGGTCATGTATTGACAGTCTATATTGCCTTATAAAAAGTTTTTAGATTTTTGCCGCTCTAGACAGGTATGTTTTTTTTGGGGGGGGTGGGTCAACATGGCTTTTTGAACATTTTGGGTTGCCGACCACTGGCCTAACACGTGAACGATCCCCAGTTTGAGACTGGGTGGAAAAAGCTTCTTCTACTATTTCTTGTCATTGTTGGTTCCTATGCAAAGTCCATGACACATTAAAACGATTTTGCGCTGCAATTATGTTGTGGTACCTGATTTGAGACTGGGTGAAAATTGGCTTCTTTCACTAATTCAGATGGAACCATGCTGAGTCTGATACATTCCATTTGGTAGTTCTTAGCCGTGTCTAAATTCAAAGTCAAAAGTCAAAGTCTGCTTTATTGTCAATTTCTTCACATGTCAAGACACACAAAGAGATCGAAATTACGTTCCCACTATCCCACGGTGACAAGACATAGTACACAATATACATACAAGTAAACAATGAATAAATAAGAGTGATGATGTCATGCTGTCATGTGTCGTCCTGGTCACTTCCTGTTTTATTGTGTAATTTTCCTCTCGTTCCAGTCGGTGTGTCCTTCCCCTGTGCGTCCGGTCACGTGACTCCCTGATTCCAAGTGTGTGCACCTGCGCCAATGACCAACTGTCTTCACTTGTGTTCCCCTCCTGTGTCCATATAACCCGCGCCTTTCCCTGTGTCCAGTGCCAGTGCGTCTTGCCTTGCTCAGAACACTAGCGATCACGAAACCCTCGAGTTCCACGTAGAAGCCTTCTTTGAACGACTTTGATCACCTATGTTAACTTGGTTACATAGTTATCTTCGTTATAGTCTTTCCCTCGGTTCGAGGCGCTTTGATTTCCCCTTTTTCTCTCTCGGTTCGAGGCGCCTTAGTTTCCCCCTTTTTTCCCTCATATTGAGGCGCTTTTTGTTACTACTGCCATTGGAGAAAATAAACACATCTTTGGACTTTGGAAACTCTGCATTCGAGTCCTCTCCCTGCTCCGCGCCTGACAGATGAATAAATAATAAATAAGCAAATAATATAATAAATACGAGGAGCAAAATTGGAGCAAGTGTGCATACAGCAGACAGTCAGAATATAGCGCAAAAATACAGGACGCTACGCAGAAGGGGGGAGAGAGTTCAGGATCCTAACGGCCTGAAGTATGAAGCTGTTGGTGAGTCTGGTGGTGCGGGAGCGCAGGCTCCTGTACCTCTTCCCAGAGGGCAGAAGATCAAACAATGAGTGAACGGGGTGACTCACACCACTCACAATCGTGGTTGCCTTGCGGGTGAGATGGGAGGTGTAAATGTCCTTCAGGGAGGGGAATGAAGCACCATTAATCTTACCAGCCGTGTTCACTATGCGCTGCAGGGCCTTCATGTTGTATTCAGTGTAGCTACCACCCGAAACATCACGTGTCACACAAATGCAGCCTGTAAATGATGCGCATGTGACATTGGCCTGTCGAAAATGGCAGAGAACGGGAGACAGCTGTGTTTCAAAGTAGGCCTCATTCGATAGTTGAATCCGAGACCTCTCCTACCCTAAGCGAGAATCATGCCCCTCGACCAACGAGCCCTGTATCAAATTAGCTGACGCCGTTACATTCCGATTGGTAGCGAATATGACATTGACCTGAGGACTGCATTTCGGTGATTAACGAATTTTGATAAATATCATGGCGTGGGTTTTCTCCGGGCACTCCGGTTTCCTCCCACATTCCAAAAACATGCTTGGTAGGCCGATTGAAGACTCCAAATTGTCCCTAGGTGTGAGTGTGAGTGCGATTGGTTGTCTGTCTCTGTGTGCCCTGCGATTGGCTGGCAACCAGTTCAGGGTGTCCCCCGCCTACTGCCTGATGACGGCTGGGATAGGCTCCAGCACGCCCGCGACCCCCGTGGGGACTAAGCGGTTCAGAAAATGGATGGATGGATCATGGCCAGTTTGCGCGTATTCTTTCAGGGTCATAATTGTATGTCTACCGCTGCCTCGTGGCAGCCAGGCCTAAAAAAAGATGAAATAAAGTGGATATTAAAACATAGGTGGACGTAATGTCTGGAAGCTTGTGTTTAACAGAAGACTGTTTGGCAACAATGAACAATGGACAAATTCAGCAAGGTAATTTAATTAGGCCGTGACCCAGATTTGTTCCGGGGATGCTGCGGCCACAACGCTACACGATCATGCAATAGCATACAATGAGTTTAGGGTCTTTTTTTAGGATCTGCAGCCAGGACACCCAGGCATACAATGAAAGAATGTTGATGTTAAAATGTTGGTGGAACTATCAGACTTCCAAAGACTTGAGATGAGACAACATTGGAAAAACTTGACAGTGTCCTTAAGTCACTTCAATGCATAAGTTTCAAGTGCACATAGCTAATGTTGACCAAAATGTGCCATATAAGGTAGCGAGGAATTGAAACTAGAATCTTCTGTTCCGTAGTCAGATGCATTATCCATTGTGTCCATTGCCCAGGAATAGGTTGTACCTTCCAAGCTTGTGTGTAATACTTTTGCAAACATGATTCAACCGGAGTTGCTGGGGCCGCAACGCAGAGTACTTATCACTATACGATCATGGCTTATATGTGGAAGCATAAAATGAGTTCAAAACCTTTAGGATCTTCAACCAGGACACCTAGGCAGACCATGAAAGAATGTTGATGTCAAAATGTTGGTGGAATTATCCAACTGCGCAGATCCGATAATCCCAAAGATTTGGGGTGAGACAACATTGAAAAAACGTTTTTCTTTGTTGACAGTGTCACTTCTTTTGTGGCTTACCTCTTCATCATTTCACATCTAAAGTATCGTATCATATTACCTTGCGGGTTATACCACACCGTACATACCATATCATGTCGCCCATACAACTCATGCATGAGATGCAGTGGCTGAGATATTCAGGCGATGTGTTGCTACCCGATTGTGGTCTCCACTCATCATTTCATATCACATCCTCGCCGGATTTTCAATATCTTCACATCGAAAGTATCTTGGCACAACGTACATAATGTGATGTGTCAACACAAATTGTCCAAGAAGAGGCGGCCGAGAGTTTAAGGTGATGGATTGATAATCCGCTGTGCTCTGCACGCATGGATTCCCATCCTCGTCGAAGGGTGGTTTTGAATCTGGAATCTGGCTTGTATTTGACTCTACATAGTAATATTTATATGCTCTTTGGCGGCTTGGTGGTACACTGGTTAGCACGTCCACTTCACAGTTAGGAAAGTGCGGGTTCGATTCCACCAACAGCTGTTGCATGTTGTTGATGATGTCTGTTGCTGGGTCAGGAAAACTAAGATGTGGAGTAACGGTTTGTTCTTTATTGGCAAGATCTTGGAATTGTTTAATGGCGGTCAATGCACACGGCACTTCAGCAGATGTAACAACATCCCCCATCTCCAGGTCAAGCTATTATACTGTCCGGAAAAGGCGGGAAAGCGTCACCTGACTATTTTGTATCTATGTTTATGAGAGTCACTGTCCTGTGTGTGTGTGTGTGTGTGTGTGTGTGTGTGTGTGTGTGTGTGTGTGTGTGTGTGTGTGTGTGCGCGCGTGCGTGCGTGCGTGCGTGCGTGCGCGCGCGCGCGTGCGTGCGCGCGTGTGTGTAAGTGTGAGTACGTGTGTGTGTGTCTATTCCATGGTGTAATGGTTAGCACTCTGGACTCTGAATCCAGTGATCCGAGTTTTAAGTTTCAGTGGTACCTCAAATAATTGGTCAAATAGTATTTGATAAAGTAATCACATGTTCTCCGAGTTACAATGTCAACTGGTGGAACTTACTTTAGATCTTGGATGGTTCGAAAGCTAATGCTCTTCTAGATTACCGTATAATGTTGGCATGGTGTGATTGTGAGCACTCTGAATCTAGCAATACAAGCTCAGGTCTTGGTGGAACTTACAATTTGTAGTCATTTGTCTGGAACAAAAATTTGGAAATTCCAATCCAGTACATTGTGTACAGCACTATGAGTGTGTAATCACTGCTTCCACTAATTTTGTCAGTTTAGTAAAATGAGCGCCTTAGAGAGTGCATTGTGCTTAGAAAAATGATGCCCCTCCTTCTGTCACTGCCAGGGTTCCATAGTGTAATGGTAAGTACTCTGGACACTGAATCCAGCATTCTGAGTTCAAGTCTTGGTGGGACCTCAAATATATTGTCATATAGCTGGGTAGAAATTGTGAAATGGTTGCTTGTGTGCTGCCCCATGAAAGCCTATGCTTCTATACACCTGAGGGTTCCTTGAACACTCAACTCTGAAACCAGTGATCCCAGCTCAAGTCTCGGTTGGACCTCAACCCTTTGGTCATACACGGTCATATGCAAAAGTTTCATTCGTATGCAAAATCAATTTCAAGATTTTCCTTTATAAATCATTGGCTGTTCAGATCAGCAATATCAGTTAAATATATCATATAACGGACAGAGACAAAGATATTTGAAAAGTGAAATGAAGTTCATGGGAGTTACAGATTTGTCAAGAAGAATGGTCCAATATACCTTCAACCAGAATCCACACTCACATTAGAAGCAGCTATAGAAGCTTTAGGAAGTATCTAGAGCAGTGTTTCTTAACCTTGTTGGCGGTACCAAACCCCAGCAGTTTCATATGCGCATTCACCAAACCCCTCTTTAGTGATTTTTTTTTTTTTTTCAAGACAGAGATGTTTTTACTGGTGCACAAAATGAGCCGTGCATAAACATCACCTTGTTCAAAGAATAAAACAAACACAATGCATGAATTCACAACAAATGACATACCAGCAAATCAGTGTGACTTCTGCTTTTGCCTTTGTGAGACCAGTTCAGATATGTGGATATATAAATCAAGTGTGTTCGGACCTCTGCAGTGGAGGCTCTGTCGAACCCCTGAAAACCACTCACCGAATCCCCAGGGTTTGACCGAACCCAGGTTAAGAACCACTGGTCTAGAGGCTGTTATTTCTGCAAAAGGAGGATGTTAGAGATTTGCTCACTCCAACTTATTTTGCAAGAACCAAACAGGAGACAAGCAAGTTCTTTTAGACACCTGCAGGTGGAGAGTCCATTTGTCGCTGTCTGAACAGCGATTATCGAATGAAGTCTAAAAGTCTCCTCCCTGCAAGGGCATATTTATTAGGAGGAACAGAGTGGGGGTGAGTGGACAGGTTTGGTGAACCCCCGGCCTCTGATAAGATCAGAGCAGGGGGTGTTTTACACTGTTGTGGGAAACAGAACAACTTTGATTGCTTCCCCTGCAGCTGGTCAATCAAGCAGAGGAAGCAACCACTTCATCTTACTCTGCATTGTGAGGGCAAGACGTGATTGATTTAATCATTACATTGTGAGGGCAAGACAAGATTGATTTAATCATTACAGTCTACATTCCAACATAATCCTACGATAAAGATAACCTGGAAAACCCTAACATCTCCCTCCTGTTTTATCATATGATTATGTCACCCCAAACAACAAAGACAAGCAAGAAGGAAAAAAAACACACATATATATATATATATATATATATATATATATATATATATATATATATATATATATATATATATATATATATATATATATATATATATATATATATATATATATATATATATATATATATATACGTATAATGAAGAAAGTAGAATGGTAAAAATAAAAACAACAACCAATGATAGCAACACTTTCCAGTGAAGATGAGGCATTACCTCAATACCCCAGATCAAACTTATTGTGTAAGCGAAAAACCTGCTGGCCAGATGTCATTAGCAGGAAAATTCTTACACGGCCCCGTTGCCACAGGCGACCAGAATGCTATCAATAAAAAAGAAAAAGAAAAACACAGAAACAGTACATCTGAGGGAAGAGCGCAAGGACAACTTTGTCTCCGACGGACCATACTTTATGGTCATCTGGAACGTTCGCACCCCAGACAGGGTCATGAGGGTCAAAGGTTGCAACTGCTCTGCGTCGAGTCCAGAAGAGTTGTGTGCTCCTGTCAGCTGATGATGTCATATCCTGTAGGTGTGGTCTGTCACCCACACTGGTGCACACACTCCTGTCCAGTTGGCGGGCAGCATCGGATAAACCTTGTGACCACAAAGCCACCAGCCATTCTGTATGAAGTATGTTCCGTTTGATGGTGTAGCCATGTTGGTTGGAGAGCCCTCACCACCTGAAATGGCTCTCTTATCTTGACACTCATCGGTGATGTCCAGAGCTCCCATCCAGTTTCCTCCTGGAGAGCAGTCGTCGTTAATGCAGACGTGGGTCTTGTTACCTTGGATGTAACATGTGTAATTCACTCCAGCTGGTCTCTCTGTGTAGGCCACTTGTGGTATTGTTCGTCCTTTAACAGTCACATTGAGATTTGCCCAGAAGTGTTCATCATAGGCACCGTCTGCAAGTCCAGAGTGGGATGGGTCGGTATCACTGATTGTGACTGCTCGGCGTTGATATCCAACTCCTCCCATGGATGCCATACATACGTTTCGCTTCAGTGACATTCATTGCTCTGGCCTCCAAGCGAACTTGCGTGGAGGAAGGGGGGAGTTTCGAACACACATAGCACGCCTCCTGTGTGTGAGCTCTCACAGTGAACCTGAGGGTTGTCCACCTGTGAGGGGGAGAGATCAGGCGGCAGTAAATTTGCATTGGACACATCTTTCAGTTTGAGCGTCCTGATTAGATAATCTGCCCAGGACTGCTCTTCATCTGTTGCTTGCAACTCTCGTAGTCAATTGTAGTGCCCATTTAACTGGCAAATAGGAGTTTTTTTTTTTGTTTTTTGTTTTTTTGAAACAAGCTCTACAAAAAAAAAAATGTTTGTTTTGTTTTGAAAATGTTTTGAATATGAATCAAATCCATATGTTGTATAAAGCTGACTGACCTGCCCCACTATCCCTCCTCTTGAGCCATGTGACGCGCACCATGGCTCAATATTGCTGCCCATTTGCATAGGTTCTTTGGTAGGGTAGGTCATTTATAGATGCCATTCTCTAATCTTGCCCCTGTTTTGACAACTAGCTTAGCAAGTAAATGGATGGCCTCCCCGAATGGGGAGCGACTCAGCTAGCAAATGATTAGACATTTTCACTTTGTTGTAGTTTCTTTAGTTACTTTTCAATCGTTTTCTCATTGTTTATCACAAGAATCTTAGAAATTTGAATACAAATCAAAACGTATGTTTTATTTTACTCAATTTAGAGAATCCATATGTAGTAAAGTTTTGTAGTACTACATATGATTTCATCATCATTTAGTTTGACTTTCTTTCCAAAACGCTTCTTAATTTCTCAGTTCACACATCTTCTACATGTGTTACTGGTTCTCCATTTTTTTTCTCTAGTTAATTATCAATCCAAAAGCTACGTGTTTCTTTCTAACATTCAACCTGCTCAAAATCACTCTTTCATCAAGGTCGCTCTAATTTTCCATAGTAGTCGCCAAGGACTTCAACCATTCAACCTTTCATTCAGGCAACCATTCATCAATGCTCATCATATGTATCTCACACAGTCTCCAAAAAGGAGTCTTCCTATCACATCGGTCCCAATTCATCCAAGCTCACCACACAACACTCATATATCACTTTCAACTCAGGTTTCCTGGTAGAACAATCCACCACTTCAAAAAAAAAACTCAACTAAAACAAACAATTGGCAAATTAATCTGAATTTTTCTTTGTTTTTAAATTTGAAGAACTCAATCGCTCAGATTTAGCTTGCAATTAGAATTTTGCATAATCTTATAACACAACCAATCAATTATTCCTATTAAATGTAGCATCAGCACAATTTAGCTTCTTCCAATTCCTGAAAGCATGTTCTGTCATTTTTTTTTTTTTTTCTTCGAATTTCTCATGTGGGCTCGACACTTAACATGCACTAATGTGGATTAGTTTTTGCTTGCAAACAGATTTCTCTCTTTTTCCTCTCATTTTTATCTTTCAAAATCATTTCTGTTCTGCGGTGCAAATTGGATAGACCACAGTCTAGCAAAATTTTTTTTTTTTTTTTTTATACTAAAACTTTAGCCAATGTTCATCATTTTAACATACGCACACACATGCACAGCTCTCGCACGCAAAAGGTAGTTCCCAGCACCAATGATTCGTCACAGGCTGGCCATTTCCTGTGGTCGATCATGAGCTGGTCCCTCCCATGCACACGAGGACAGCACATTCTAATTTTATTTATTTATCTTCTAGAAGCAAGTTGCATTTCTTTACCACTTGAACTCTCAACTTCCTTTCTACTCCATACTTTCTCTTCCACTTCGGCATATATTGCATACAATTAAGAAATCTACTTGCCATGAACTTCTCGTTTTAAAGAAGAGCAGAGCAAGAGATTTACCGTTTTTATTTCCCATATTAATTCTAGTAGTTTTAGGTTATACAATCTCTTTGTCTCAAAAATATTATTATTATTATTATTACTATTATTACTTATTTATTTATTTAACTATTGCTTTGAGGATCCTCAATGCATGTTTAAATTGACCTTTCAACAAATTACTAGCCTGTATTATTGCCGTGGATCAATGCTAGAACTGCTTTTTTGTCAATTTATCCTACCAGTCACACACTCAATCACACTAACTCCAGCGCTTTTTTAGGCCTATCCAGGGATGGGTGTAAAACCCTCCCAAACAGCTTTGGAAAAACGGACAAAAGAAAAAATCTACGCCCTTCTTCAATTAAGAAAAAGAAGCTCTGTTTTTCTTAGCCCGTTTCTTCCACTGGGACTTGAACCCAAGCTGTTCTTTGGCTTGGAAAAACATACAAAGAAAAATCTACGCCCTTCTTTGATTAACAAAAAAGAAGCTCCGTGTTTCTTAGCACGTTCCTTCCACTGGGACTTTAACCCAAGCCAGATCCCTCAGCTCGGAAAAACAGACCAAGAAGAGTCTACACACTTCTTCGATGAACGAAAAAGAAGCTCTGCCTTTCTTAGCCTGTTTCTTCCACTGGGACTTGAACCCAAGCTGGCTCCCGTGCACCTCTACGTGTTACGCGTTTAACAACACAACACAACTTTAGGCCTTTAACTTACTTGTCCCCTGGTTCGTTGCACTGCCGGGTCCCGTCAATCCACCTCTGTCAGACGAAGGCAGACC
Source organism: Syngnathus scovelli (assembly GCF_024217435.2). NCBI lineage: Eukaryota > Metazoa > Chordata > Actinopteri > Syngnathiformes > Syngnathidae > Syngnathus > Syngnathus scovelli. The sequence goes on along the minus strand of NW_026061342.1, from coordinate 766,435 downwards.
TAAGATGCTGGCCCAGCGAAGAATTTCCTTCCCAGGTCTTTCTTTACCAGGTCCGGCTAGTGGACGCTGGCCCGTCGACGGTGTACAGCGCGTCGTCCTCCGTCAGCCAGATGATGGGTATGAGGGTCCCGGGTTTCGGCACCAAAATGTTAGAGATTTGCTCACTTCAACTTATTTTGCAAGAACCAAACAGGAGACAAGCAAGTTCTTTTAGACACCTGCAGGTGGAGAGTCCATTCGTCGCTGTCTGAACAGCGATTATCGAATGAAGTCTAAAAGTCTCCTCCCTGCAAGGGCATATTTATTAGGAGGAACAGAGTGGGGGTGAGTGGACAGGTTTGGTGAACCCCCGGCCTCTGATAAGATCAGAGCAGGGGGTGTTTTACACTGTTGTGGGAAACAGAACAACTTTGATTGCTTCCCCTGCAGCTGGTCAATCAAGCAGAGGAAGCAACCACTTCATCTTACTCTGCATTGTGAGGGCAAGACGTGATTGATTTAATCATTACATTGTGAGTCTACATTCCAACATAATCCTACGATAAAGATAACCTGGAAAACCCTAACAGATGAGTCCATAGACCATAGCACGCTCCAACCACAACGCAGCAGAGGATCCATCTGGCATATGGATCCCCATTGCTACTAGGATAGCAGAGACACCGGGACACCGGCGGCGGGCCCTGACAACATCCCGGGTCGAGCGCTGAAGGACTGTGCTGGGGAGCTGTCGGGTGTCTTCACGGACATCTTTAACGTTTCCCTGCAGCAGGCCATCGTCCCCTCGTGTTTCAAGGCTGCCACCATCGTTCCTGTGCCAAAGAAACCTGCACCGTCCTGCTTCAATGACTACCGCCCTGTGGCACTGACGCCCATCATCATGAAGTGCTTTGAGCGGCTGGTCATGGAGCACATCAAGTCCGTTCTCCCCCCCACCATTGACCCTTTCCAGTTTGCGTACCGTGCCAAGCGGTCCTCTGAGGACGCCATCTGCTCTGCCCTCCACTCGGCCCTCACCCACCTGGAGAGAAAGGACTCATATGTGAGGTTGCTGTTTGTGGACTTCAGCTCTGCCTTCAACACCATTGTGCCGCAGCGACTCATCTGCAAACTCGACGAGCTGGGCCTCAGTACCTCCCTCTGCAACTGGATACTGGACTTCCTCTGTCAGAGGCCTCAGGTGGTGCGTGTTGGCGACAAAATCTCCGCCAGCATCACGCTGAGCACGGGAGCCCCCCAGGGCTGCGTGCTCAGTCCATTGCTCTTCACCCTGCTGACGCATGACTGCACTGCGACCTACAGCGACAACCGCATAGTGAAGTTTGCTGACGACACGACTCTGGTGGGTCTCATCACGAAGGGCGACGAGACTCGGTACAGGTCGGAAGTTGACCTTCTGACCACGTGGTGCAGGGACAACAACCTCCTGCTGAACGTCGATAAGACCAAGGAAATGATTGTTGACTTCCGGAAGGGTCACACAACACACCTGCCGCTGATCATCGACGGTGCTGTGGTGGAGAGGGTGAGCTGCACCAAGTTCCTGGGGGTGCACATCAGTGAGGACCTCTCCTGGTCCGAAAACACCTCGTCACTGGCAAAGAAAGCTCAGCGCCGCTTGTACTTCCTGCGGAAGCTCAGGCGTGCATGTGCTCCTCAGGCAGTCCTGTCTACATTTTACCGTGGCACCATTGAGAGCGTCCTCACCAGTTGCATTGCTGTCTGGGGTGGTAACTGCACTGAACAGAACTTGAAGGCCCTGCAGCGCATAGTGAATACGGCTGGTAAGATTATTGGTGCTTCGCTACCCTCCCTGAAGGACATTTACACCTCCCATGTCGCCCGCAAGGCAACCTCGATTGCCAGAGATGTGAGTCACCCGGCTCACTCTTTGTTTGACCTTCTGCCCTCTGGGAAGAGGTACAGGAGCCTGTGCTCCCGCACCACCAGACTCGCAAACAGCTTCTTTCTCCAGGCTGTTAGGGCCCTGAACTCGCTACCCCCTTCTGCGTAGCGTGCGGCACTGTTGCGCTACTTTCGGGAATGTCTGCTGTACGCGCACTTGCTCCTTTTTTTTTCTGCTCCTCCTATTTATTTATTGTTGTTTATTATTGTTGTTGTTGTGTTATTTATTCATTATTTATTCAGCACGCTTTTGTTATACTTGTTTACTTGTTGTCTGTTGTGAGCCATGTCTTGTCACCGTGGGATAGGGGGGAACGAAATTTCGGTTTCTTTGTGTGTCTTTGGCATGTGGAGAAATTGACAATAAAGCTGACTTTGACTTTGACTTTTTGACTTTGACATCCCCTCGCCTAGCGGAGTGGGGATCGTTGTCCGCATCATTGAGACGCCCCACCACTCCGAATTAGGGGTCCAGCACTCTCTGCAACTTGCAGTGGCTGAGGTGAATCCAGCTGGCCACTCAGCAAACTTGGAATGGTCCCTCCCGTCGTGGCTCGCCCAGGTCCTTCGTTTGATGACCTTTATGTAGACCCAGTCTCCTAGATTGATGGGGTTGTCAACCTGTGAGGAGGAAAGATCAGGCGGCAGTAAATTTGTCTTTGACACAGTTTGAGCGTCCTGATCATATAATCTGCCAAGGACTGCTCTTCATCTGTTGTTTGCAACTCTCGTAGTCAATTGTAGTGCCCATTGAAGTGCAAATAGGAGTGTTTGCGGGAAGAGTTAGAACACTTCCTAATGATTCCCTCTAACCAAAGACTACTTATGATAGGGGCTTTCCCATTTATTGCCTCCTGGTTTAAAAGATATTGTCTTACCCATGCCTTCTTTCTCCTCACACGCTCGCACCCACACAGGGTGTGCGCACACACACACACACACACATCTGCACGCACACATACACGAAACGGCATACAAAGTTCAGACGAACGACAACAGACTCACAATTTTACAGAGATTACGCACAAACACAGAACACTCAGACAAAGGGATTCTAATCCATCTCTCATGTAGCTTCTTTTGATAGAATCTCCTATCGGTAACTGTATAGCAGACGTTTTAGCATATAATCCCATACTGCTCCCTCGCTTCTACTTTTTCATGTCGGTGCAGTCGTAGGTGGCCCCTATTGCAGTCATTGTCTTGTTAACTGTCGCCTTGTGACTCCTATGCATGATTGTGTGAATGTCAAAAATTGAACGTACCTAACTTTCTGACCATCCAACCTCCACTGTGGTACAAAAAACCTTACTATTGTATTGAGTAGGTACATTGAGCAACCTAGCTTCCTCCTGACTGCCAAATGTCCTGTTCTAAAATTTATATAACTCGACCTCTACGTCTTAAGCTTGATGAGCCAAAATATAAGATCTTGCTCTTGTTTCCTACCGTTTTAGCCTATTTGTTTTATCCAAATCCGTTCAATCTCTTATTATAATGCTTTTCTCTGTAGCCATACGTATTTTTCAAATTTTTATTTATTTATTTATCAAATCTCCTCAGTTCTGTAAAACTCAGTGCACAATGAACCTCCCTTCCACTTTGAACCAAGCTTCACCAAATTTGGTAACGCCGTAGCAAGGAGTGCGATTTGGTTGTCGGACACTCCAAGTCCATATCCTTTTGCCGCACTTCACCCTCTCAAGTTGGTGTTCTTTTGTTGTTGCTTCAGAGAGAGCCCATCCATCACTCTTGAATCAGTCCATTGTTCAAATGAGTAAATTTTTATCATCGTGAGTTCCTCCGCTTTTCACTGTCTTTTCTCGTCCCCGAGGATGTTGTCTGTCCTCCGGAGTGTACTTGTCCCCCGCCAAGCACAACAGCAGTCTTTTCTTGTCCTTAGCCAAAGGTCAAAGGTGGTTCAGAGCCAGGCACCATTTTGTAGTTGTTCACGGCCGCAGGCGAAGTCTCGGATTGGGTTTCAGGGACCCTGACACTGAGAATGACAGGCTGGGACATCAAACTTGTAAGACTATCTCCAAATGTAGCTGCTTCCATCAATTTGCTGGTAACGTTTGTTTACCAAACTTCAAATTCTTCTAATAACAGCGGTCTCGTTTTTATATCGTGAATCCTGCAACTCATCCTATTTTTGAGCTACATTTTATCAAGAGTTCCAATTTAATCGGACAGTATGTTGTCTTCAGTATCATTATTGAAAATCAACTCATCGAGGTCTGCGTTCCACATCAAGCCCTGATATATGTCTTTACCTCTTAAATGTTATTACCTGTGTCATGCTTGCTCAAAAATGTGACTTAGAATATGGTGCTGTAAGTTCTCAATCTCCCCAATGAAATTGGATCCCACCTCGTAGTTCTTATCGTTCTCATGTTCCTGTTAGCCTGCAATTGTCCAAATCAAAAATGTTTTCTTTTAACTGTCTTTCTTTTGAACCTCTAAATCTCTCGTGTTGCTAACCTATGTACACCAGAAAACCATTTAAAAAAGGGTCTTAAAGAAAGGACCAACAGATTACTCCCAATACGGATCTCCTCATTATTTACGAGAAAGCACTCCTTTCCTCACTTGGGTGGGCGCACACGGGGCTGCTGGACAATCTATGACCCCACAGTCAGCCTCCCCAACTCTACACGGTGCATATCTTGTCAGTTGTTAATGGAAACCAGATGTGTCTCGTGCCAATTAGTCTACGTTCATGGACCAAGGCCCAAACAATTCCTCACGAACCTGACCCAAAACATGACCTGGTCACACTTACGCTTACTAGTGAGATATACATTGCATGATACCAGAACAAAAACCAAAGCCGTATCTCTCGTGCACCTTTTTTACGCGTTTAACAAACAACAACACAATCACACAACTTCAGGCCTTTAACTTACTTGCCCCCTTGGTTCGTTGCACTGCCGGGTCCCGTCAATCCACCTCTGTCAGACGAAGGCAGACCTAAGATGCTGGCCCAGCGAAGAATTCTCTTCCCAGGACTTTCTTCTCCAGGTCCTCCTAATGGACGCTGGCTTGTCGACAATGCAGCACGTCCTTCTTCATCAGACAGATAGCGGGTATGAGGGATCCCGGGTTTCGGCACCAAAATGTTAAAGATTCGCTCACTGCAGGTGGAGAGTCCATTCGTCGCTGTGCGTACAGCGATGTTCGAATGGAGGTCTGAACTCTCCACCCTGCAAGGGCATATTTATTAAGAGAAACAGAGTGGGGGTATGAGTAGGCTGAATAGAAAGCCCTTGTCCTCTAGTCAAAACATATCAGGGGATGTTTTACGACCTTGTGGAGGATGGGACAAGGTAGGTTATTTATTACCGGTTGCATTCCAACATAATCATACGATAAGGATAATCTGAAAAACCCTAACAAATACTATAGCTAAAACGGCCTGTTGCGTTTTGTTCAAGATGTCCATCGTTAAGCAAGGAAAACAAAAATGTGCAGTAACAGTTTTTGTAACAGATGTTAGGTTGTTTAATGGCAGTCAGTGCACAAGGCACTTCAGCAGATGAAACAACGTCACACTCCAGATCAGAAGGCTTTATACTGACCAAAAGCAGGAACTTGGAAGGGAATGGGAGGGAAGGATAAGGTGTGTTCTGTTATCACCTGAATGTCCTGTTATTTACTGAATGTTTTGTGACTATGTGTCATGGAACTTAACTGAGCTCTGTGTGCCGCGCCTGTGCTCACTGCCTATGTGTAAGTGAAAGTCACAAAGCTCTGTGTGCTGTGTCTGTGCTCTGATTGAGCAACTATGTTTGGGTAAATTATTTACACATTGATTGATATGATGAAGTATATATGTTTTGTCAAACGCACCTCTTTCTATAAGGTGCCCCCGGCTACCCGGTAACGGGTTTGTCTTAGCCGGGTTCGGAGAAAGTAATGCGTGGTCAAAGCGGAAACATCTGCTGAAGGACAGCAGGTGTACGAGCGGGGGAAAATTGTCCAAACCCTATACAGCGTGGGAAAACTGACCAAATTCTATAGGGCGTGGGAAACTAGGCGGTCTTACCCTATAGAGAGGATATAGGTACCAGACAAGTCTATAAAAAGTCCTGCAGAGGCAGCTACGAGGCTTTTCCCCCCAAAGAGCGCTCATACGTGAAGAAGCCCGAAGGAGTTTCAAGATTTTTTCCAGAGTCCCGGGATCTTTGTGTGAGACGCAGGATCGCTGGTCTGAAATTAACTTGGATTTACTCCAAAGAATTGAACTGGACAACTTTACAGGAGAAACTAGGTGAGAGAAAACGACTTTTATGTATTTTAGCGAGAGTGGGGAATAGTCATCGGGCCACCGGCTCCCTCGAGGCCAGCCTGTTTCTCTAATTTGGATTTTAGAAGTAAGATCGGATTGATCACTCGACTTTGCTTCCACCAAAAATAGCACGCAGCTGGTGTCTACCTTTTCCCTCTTTCATGAACTGTGTTTTGCAATCGAATTGTTCTGGGATTGAATTATTTTATTAACACGGGTATCAGTGAGTGAAATTGTTCGGTTTCTGGAGTAATTGAGATTTGTAATTCTATTTCATGTTTCTTCAATAAATGTGTTTTGTATATTATTTACTTCGTTGTGCGCTGATTTGTACTGAATGTGCAATCGATGGTTTGGGGTTGATTTGACGATTTGATTAATGTACGGGGGTTTATTATGGTATAACATAGGACCGTAATAAATAAAAGTAACATCAGACAATTTTAGAGAATTGAATAACTTTCGTAGTTGTTTGAGACACGAGTGAATTTCAATCCGTTTGAAAGTTTGCTTCGTCTGAATAAATTAACGGAAGTGTTTAAATCGGATTATTGGGTTGGTGTAGAACTGAAAGTAATTTAATTATTTGAAGGGCGCAGGCCCGTTTCCCCTTTTGACGGGCCGCGTAACAAGTAACTCCGAACATATTAGAGAATTAAATAACTTTCGTAGATATTTAAGGGAAGAGTGAATTTCGTTAAAAGTGAATTCGTTTGAAAATTTACTTCCTCTAAATAAAATAACGACGATGGTTAAAATGGATTATTAGAGTTGGTGAAGGATAAAAGTATTTTGATTGCCCGTCGGGCGCGGCCCAGTTCCTAAATTTGTCGGGCCGCGTCAAAAGTTAAACAGGACACGATCGAAAAATAGACTTGCCTTCCAAATTAATTACGGGGCAAATCTAAATACAGTAAGACATTTTTATTCGTTTTAAGAAAGTTGTTACTCTATTTAAAGCAATCAAGTGGGGTGAAGCACTCCGACAGTTAAGTGCAAAATCTACATATAAGGAGTTAGAATTAATAATATAAAGTGCATTAATTTTCTTCTTAAATGCTATTATTGTCACACTTTTATTAATTCGATTCTCTTTCGAATAAAAAAGTTGGTCGGCTCGCTGCATGAGCGACCAAGTGGAACGGACCCATATCAACATTTACTTCGGCAAAACTAGTGCTTGGGTGCGCTATACAAACGAATCCCTGAGGTCTTAACAAAGACATCTAAAAATATCCGTAACATAATAAGAACTTCAAACATTAGCGGGGAGCCATCAATACGATGCGGTCACTTCGAAGTCTTGCCTCGAATTGAGTTACTCGGCTCGAGCTTCGGGTGACTTGAGAGGGATTGGCGTCGTACAGAAATTAGATTGATTCCGGTGGAGTTAATTTAACTCGGGTGGTTAGATTACGGACGAATCTCCGAACCCGGCTAAGACAAACCCGTGACCGGGTAGCCAGGGGCACCTTATGGAAAGAGGTGCATTTGACACATCTTATCAGCGTGATTGGGGTGCAATGACTTCATAAGTGCCACCTTAATTTATTTGGCTTCATACTGTCCGCTTCATACATTGTAAGGTACAGTAAACACACCGGTGTCTTTCCTCGTCTCCCATCGTAGTCACACTGAAGCCGAGCGCTACGTACGCTTCGTCATAGTATTGCCTTGCCTTAGCTTTCGTGTGACTCTCAATTCTCGTATCTCCGTCTCTTTCTGCCGTTTTTTTCAACCCTCTTAAATATTTTTCCATGGTGTCCCACTGCACTTTTTATCACCTGCTTTGTGCTGTGAGTGCTTATGTTCCAAGCACTCTACGTGCGCTCTACACTGTCGAGCAGTGGTCACCAACATGGTGCCCACGGGCACCAGGTCGCCCGTGAGGACCGCATGAGTCGCCCGCAGGACTGCTCTAAAATGATCTCAAATAGCAACACTTGTCAGTGAACTGCATCTATTTATTTTACAATCAAACCTCGGTTTTCGAACGTCCCGGTTCTCGAACAAATCGGAATTCGAAAAAAAAAAAATTGAGATTCTTTTGCTTCGGTTGTCGAAAAAAATTCGGAGGTCGAACCTCGCGAGATGAGCCGGGAGGACCCGAGAAAACTCGACCGTGTGGCCCGGATGCCGACTGACTTCGTTGTTATTGTATTTTCGTTACTTTGAGTAATATATAACCCCTAATCATGCCTCCAAAGAAAGCAAGTGGGAGCGGTAAAGCCATCCTAAAACACAAAGACGCTCTTAAAGCAACGCGACAGCGAGCGCCTGGCGCGCTGCGGTTGCGCGATTGGACCAAATTAAGCTCCCTGCGCACTGAGGTCCACTTAAATTTTGGAAAGTCCATCAGAACTTCAAAAATATTTTCTAAATTTCAGCGACGGCTCTGTCACATTATTGCAACAAGCGCGGTGCAGTTGCGCGGTGGGCGACGCTCTACGGTTGCGCCTTCGGCGGTGCGTTGCAGTTGCGCGATCAGACAAATATGCGCAAATGAAAAAATGCTTTAAACAAAGGCGTGGGTTTTTGTCTTGAAACGAAATTTATTTTTTTCCATTATTTTTAATGGGAAAAATAGATTCGGAATTTGACCGATTCGCTATTCGAACCGCCTTCTGGAACGGATTGTTGTCAAAAACCAAGGTTTGACTGTATTTTTGCTATTCTTGTTAAAATCACACTTACATGTGAACTGGAAATGACAATAATAACACATGGTGAAAGCCAAATTGAACAAATTGGCTATTTCAGAAGTGTGCTTCAAACTGGTAGCCCTTTGCCATAATCAGTACCCAGGAAGTAGCTCTCGGTTTAAGAAAGGCTGGTGACCCCTGCGCTAGGCCAACGAGCCACGTAGTAAATTAGCTGACTCCGTTACATTCCGATTGGTAGCGAATATGACATGGACCTGAGGACTGCATTTTAGTGATTAATGAATTCAGATTGATATAGCCAGTTTGGGCGTGTCCTTTCAGGATCATAATTTTGTGTCTACCGCTGCCTCGTGGAAGACAGGCCTAAAAAAAGATGGGAACACTTGCGGGAGTTTCACCAAGATGAATTTGGACGAACTTTATGAAATAATGTTGATGTTAAAACATAGGTGGACGTGTCTGGAAGTCTGTGTTTAACAGAAGGCTGTTTGGCAACAGTGAACAACGGACAAATTCAGCAAGGTAATTTACTTACGCCATGACCCAGATTCGTTCCGGTGATGCTACGGCCACAACGCTATACGATCATGACCAATATGCAATCGCATACAATAAGTTTAGGGTCTTTTCTTTAGGATCTTCAGCCAAGACACCCAGGCAGACCATGAAAGAATGTTGATGTTAAAATGTTGGTGGAACTATTCAACTGTGCAGATCCGATGATCCCAAAGATTTGGGGTGAGACAACATTGAAAAAACGTTTTTCTTTGTTTACAGTGTCACTTATTTTGTGGCTTACCTTTTCTTCATTACACAGCCAAAGTATCGTATCATTTTACCTTGCGGCATATACTACACTGTACATACCATATCATGTCGCCTATTCAACTCATGCATGAGATGCGATGGCTGAGATATTTAGGCGATGGGTTGCTACTCCATTGTGCTCTCCACTCATCATTTCATATCACATCCTCGTCGGATTTTCACAAGCTTCACATCCAAAGTATCTTGGCACAACGTACGTAACATGACTTGTCAACACAAGATGAGGTGGCTGAGAGGTTAAGGTGATGGATTGCTAATCCATAGTGCTCTGCACGCATGGGTTCAAATCCCATTCTCATCGAAGGTTTGCTTTAAATTGTTTTGGAGTGGTACAACTGTTTTCCAACATCCCGGTTCTCGAACAAATCGTTATTTGAACAAAAAATTCCGGAATTTTTTGCTTCGGATGTGGGACAAAATTCGGTTGTCGAACCTCGCGAGATGAACCGAGAGGACCCGCATGCCAAGATTCAAGATTCAAGAGTTTTTTATTCGCCATGTTTGAGCGTGCCAAACAAGGAATTTGACTTCGGTAAATCACAGCCTCTGTTCAACATTTGGATGACTAACAACAACACTCAGGACATGTGAAGAACGAAAGATATTCTCAAACACCAACTGATCTTAAACTCCCAAGAGGGCAAGGAAAAACTCAAAACTCCAGCTAGGGGAAATGAGAAACCTTGAGAAGAGACCACCGATGGGAGGGTCCCTCATCTAGGATGACCAGGCTGCAATGGATGCAGAGAGGACACATAGTACAAACAGTGTAGACAAAAAAAGTGTGGCAAGCGGGATGTTATTGCACAGTAATGACTCTGAGACTCTAAGAGTGGTGTGAGTTCATCAGAGCGACAGCCTGGGGGAAGAAGCTGTCTCTGTGTCTGCTGGTTTTAGTGTACAGAGCTCTATAATGGCGTCCGGAGGGGAGTAGTTCAAACAGGCTGCAACCTGGGTGCGAAGGGTCTGTTGAGATGTTACTTGCACGTTTCCTGGTCCTGGACAGGTACAAGTCTTGGATAGATGGGAGGTTGATTCCAATTATCTTTTCTGCAGAATTGACTCAGTTTGTTATTAACGTATTTGCTGGTGTATAAGTCGACTCGGTGAATAAGTCGACCCCCTAAAATTCGACGGAAATTTACGATTTTATGATATATCCTTTGTATAAGTCGAGCTCAATTGTTGCATTATATTAAACTTCAAAATTCAATCAGAAATATGCGAAATTTATTGACGAAATGTGTTCAAATTTGCGAGTTTGTAGCGAGCGATCTATACGCCATTTTAAATTTACTTCATGACCCTGTGATTTTACGCGCCGAGAGAGACTAACAACAATGAACACTCTTAGAAACTGGTTTATTTTTAGTTAAGAAACAACAAATTATAATTATAAAGTGATTGCCGGTACATCGAGTTCAAAATTCGTCTTCGTCGCTATTTCCGAAAAGCTCGTTCCATTCGTTTTCGTTTAGTTTGTCGTCATAAAGGGCATCTTCTTGGTCTTCTCTATCCTCAGTTTCCTCCTCCTCCTCCCAGATAAGGTCGTCTTCTGTCCCATCGAGAGCGTTTGGCGAATATTTTCTAAGTGCCAACGGCTCTTGCGCCATAAAGAGTTCGCCTCGGCTGGTTCCCCATGTCGGCCAGAACAAGTGAAAATTCGGCCTCTTCCCCTGGAAGTCTGGCCAAGTTTGGCAAATATTTTCAAAGTGCGAACGACTCAACCGCCTTAAAGTGTCCGCCTCGGCTGGTTCCCCGTGTCGGCCACCACAAGTGAAAATTTGGCCTCTTCCCCTGCAAGTCCGGCCAAGTTTGGCGAATATTTTCAAAGTGCGAACGACTCAACCGCCGTAAAGTGTCCGTCTCGGCTGGTCCCCCGTGTCGGCCACCACAAGTGAAAATTCGGCCTCTTCCCCTGGAAGTCCGGCCAAGTTTGGCGAATATTTTCTAAGTGCCAACGACTCAACCGCCGTAAAGTGTCCGCCTCGGCTGGTTCCCCATGTCGGCCACCACAAGTGAAAATTCGGCCTCTTCCCCTGGAAGTCTGGCCAAGTTTGGCAAATATTTTCAAAGTGCGAACGACTCAACCGCCGTAAAGTGTCCGCCTCGGCTGGTTCCCTGTGTCGGCCACCACAAGTGAAAATTCGGCCTCTTCCCCTGCAAGTCCGGCCAAGTTTGGCGAATATTTTCTAAGTGCCAACGACTCAACCGCCGTAATGTGTCCGCCTCGGCTGGTTCCTCCGGTCGGCCAGAACAAGTGAAAATTCGGTCTCTTCCCCTGGAAGTCTGGCCAAGTTTGCCGAATATTTTCAAAGTGCCAATGACATTCATTTAGACATGGCGATTGAATGTTTACGTACCGGTAGTTATTGTCGTTGCTTGACGCGCGATGACTCGCACATTCGCTCAATACCCAGTACTTCCCCCTAGCAGTCATCGTCGCTGCCCGGCTTTCGATGTCCATTATTGAGGTGAGAATATTTGAAATTGTTGCTGAGGATGCGTGTTAATGCAACAAACGCTTTATAATGATTCAGTTTCTCGCTGTTTGATGAGCCTGACGGACGCACACCCACGCACAATGAGATGCATGAGAAACGGCCTTGGTTACCATCACATTTGAAGTGATGAATACGAAGTTAAATTTTATGACTCGGTGTATAAGTCGAGGTCGATTTTTTTCAGTCGATTTTGGATCGAAAAAGGTCGACTAATACACCGGCAAATACGGTACATTCTCGTTACTCTGAGGATTGCATCAACTCTAATCATGCCTCCAAAGGAAGCAAGTGGGAGCAGTAAAAACATCCCAAAACACAAAGACGCTCCTAAAGCAATGCGACAGTGAGCGCCCGGTGAGTTGCAGTTGCGCGATCCGACCAAATTAAGCTCCCTGCGCACTGAGGTCCACTTAAATTTTGGAAAGTACATCAGGACTTTCAAACTATATTCTAAATTTTAGTGACAGCTCTGTCACAATAATGCGACCATCAGTTGTGCAGTCGGCGACACGCTGCAGTTACGTGATCGGACAAAAATGTGCGAATGAAAAAATGCTTAAAAAGGGCGTTTTTTTTTTTTTTCTTGGAATGGATTTTTGTTTTTTTCATTATTTGTAATGAGAGAACATGATTCGGAATTCGAACGATTCACTTCTCGAACAGCCTTCTGGAACGGATTGTGCTCGAAAACCAAGGCTCCCCTGTATCTGTAATCTGGTTTGTATTTGACTCAATATAGTAATATTTATATTCTTTGGCGGCTCGTTGGTGAATTGGTTAGCATATCCGCTTCACAGTTAAGAAAGTGCGGGTTCGATTCCACCAACGGCTGTTGCGTGTTGATGATGTCCGTTGTTGGGTCAGGAAAACTAAGATGTGGGGTAACGGTTGGTTCTTTATTGGCAAATCTTGGGTTGTTTAATGGCGGTCAGTACACATGGAACTTCAGCAGATGTAACTCACCCCAATCTCCAGGTCAGAAGGTTTTATACTGTCCGGAAAAGGCGGGAAAGCGTCACCTGATCATTTGGTATCGATGTGTATTGGAGAGTCACTGCTGTGTGTGTGTGTGTGTGTGTGTGTGTGTGTGTGTGTGTGTGTGTGTGTGTGTGTGTGTGTGTGTGTGTGTGTGTGTGTGTGTGTGTGTGTGTGTGTGTGTGTGTGTGTGTGTGTGTGTGTGTGTGTGTTTGTGTGTGTATTTGTGTGCGTGTATGCGTGTACGTGTGTGTACGTGTGTGTACGTGTGTGTATGTGTATGCGTATGTGTGTGTCGTTGTAAGGCGGACGTAGTTGAGAGCGTGGGCGTGGATTGTATATATAAAACACGCACCCTATGATGCGGTGTGCCCTATGTGTGTTAAACCCAGTCATGGCACACATAACTGAGACTGCGCCTTTCATTACGGTGCACGTTTTAATCGTGAAAATGCGGTAACTCGTCAGCGTTGGTTTACTGCAATTTGACGACAAACCGCAAAACTATTGGGCATGGAAAGTATCATTTATTGGCGCAACTAAAGACTTAAATTTATCAGCAACAGAGGAGTTCGACCTACTAACAAGGTGGCTAGGTCCAAGATCTGCAGAACAGACAAAAAGGGTTCATGCACTACCCGCTGGAGGCGTAAAGATGATTTGGGAACGGTTTGAAGAGTGTCACCGTTTCTCAGAAGCAATTGAGGACACACTGCTAAACAAAATAGAGGAGTTTCCAAGGCTAACAAACAAAGATACGAGCCAGCTAAGAGACATCTTGTAGGAGCTATTGTGGGAGCTAAGTCAGATGATTGATTGATTGATTGATTGATTGATTGATTGATTGATTGATTGATTGATTCTTTCGTTCATTGGTTGATTCATTGATTGATTCATTGATTGATTCATTGATTGATTGATTCATTCATTGATTCATTGAAACTATAGATCCCGGGGGTGGGGATATTCAGGCCCCAGCAATATTCATACCACAGAGCGGGTATATAAAAGACACAAAGATGACATGAGCGCAACTCAATAGGCTCCTATAAGGCTGCCACACAACGGCGCCACAAAGAAAGCCAGTAAGTGCGAAAGTTAAAAGCCATCAAAGCAAAGCAACAAGACAAAGGAAAAAAATAACAGCGGCTGTTAGGTTCAGATTCAGCAAAAGGATCAGCAGACAAAACCAGTGAGACAGAATGTTGAGTCTTTTCTCGCGAGGAGTGCATCCAGACTTACAGCAATCCAAAATACACTAAAGGTCTTGTTTACACTCCTCTCTTTTTATTTAGGAATGCCCTACCTACAATGTGAGACTAGCCCCTGATAGGTGGGGGGGAAAGCGTGGGCTTTGTCTCATGAGAGAAGAAACGAGATTCTATGTGAAACTAGAAGTCGCAGACAGGATCCCATGAGAAACGAAAAGTGTGCAAGGACAAAATACAATGGGAAACAAAGTAGTCATGTGAAAAGAGTGCATAGACAAAATGACATGTGCAGACATCAACAACTTTCTTGGAGAAGGTCAGGAAGCTCCAGACAGCATCGTTTGACTTGTTGTGGACTGGGTGATGTCTGCAAGAAGAAACAGCAAGCATTCTGCGCAATAACTTTATTAATAAGTACTCATTAGGGAACGCATGATAACATATATATACAATTTATCTAACAATTCCCCCCTGTCTTATCATAAGTACCCGGAGAACAACCCATCACCCATATGGCCACTTCAAAAAGATTTTCAGCCAAGGGATCACATTTTGCAAGAACTAACTTACACTCAGGAGGAAACTGAGTCATAATCGGCAAAGCTAGGGTCAAGAAACAAACCGGACAGGTTTACCACAATAGAGTCGCCGACCGGGTCGTCACTAGAGAAGGAACCCGCGTCGATCGAAAGGTCATCCCTTTGGAGCAATGGGAAAGTCTCAGCTGGTGGAGAGATAGCAGTTGTAATTAGTCTGTTAATTAGGGATCGGAGACAAGGGATGCAACAACATCCACACAAGGTCAAAATGGCAGAGAAAACGGCTATGGAGATGTCATGTAACATGGGGGTAGAGATGGTGCAAATGGTAGAATATGGATTGTTCACAGGAATAAATTGGCAGAGCTGAAATTCCAAATTTGTCCAAAAGATGGCGCCAGACCAAAACGTGAGACCAAAAGAGGGCCCAGAATAAGCTGAACCGGTTAAAATAGATATAAAAAAGGAACACGGTGTCAGAGTGTGAGTCACGCATGGAAGCACAAATGTGATTTTTATTTATTTTTTTATTTCCTTGCTTGGCTAAAAATTTATTCTGTAACCGCTTTAAGCAATATTATTTGTCAATTCGATCAAGAGACCCGTCACTATGAGAATAGGGGCGTGACATAAATTGTTTGGAGAAGCACAAATGTGATTTTTATTTTTTTATTTCTTTGCTTGGCTAAAAATGTATTCTGTAACCGCTTTAAGCAATATTATTTGTCAATTCGATCAAGAAACCCGTCACTATGAGAATAGTGGCGTGACTTAAATTGTTTAGAAAAGTAGGTCAAGGGTTTGGATTTTTATTTCAGAGTTAATTGAAGCGTAACTTTAAAAAGTTATTTTCATGTAACAGAAAGAGAAGAAAAGGGGAAGTGAAAGGTTTTACCACTAGCTGTGCATTTGGTGGAAAGTACTGCGTGGTCAGGGCGGAAACAGCTGCTGAAGGCCACAGATAACCAAGCGTGGGGAAACTGGCCAGTTCCCTCTATGGGCGTGGGAAAACTGGCCAGTTCCCTCTATAGGCGTGAGAAAGCTTGCCAGTCCCTTCTATAGGCGTGGGAAAACTGGGCAGTCTTACCCTATAGGGAAAGTACAGGAGAAAAGAAAGGGGAGGGGGGGGACGGAGAGGTCTATAAAAGGTCCTGCAGGAGCAGCTTCAGGGCTTTTTCCCCCAAAAGAGCGCTCATACGTGAAGAGGCCCGGAGGAGTTTCAAGATTTTTTTTCCAAAGTCCCAAAGATCTTTGTGTGAGACGCAGGATCGCTGGACTGAAATTAACTTGGATTTACTCCCAAAAATTGGACTGGACAACTTTAAACGAGGAATTAGGTGAGGATGACCGTTTTTATGTATTTTAGCGAGAGGGGGGAATAGTCATCGGGCCGCCGGCTTCCTCGTGGCCAGCCTGTTTCTCTAATTTGGATTTTAGAAGCAAGATCGAACTGATCACTCGACTTTGCTTCCACCAAAAATAGCACGCAGCTGGTATTTACCTCTTCCCTTTTTTATGAACTGTGTTTTGCAATCGAATTGTTCTGGGATTGAATGATTTTATTAACACGGGTATCAGTGAGTGAAATTGTTCAGTTTCTGGAGTAATTGAGATTTGTAATTCTATTCCATGTTTCTACAATAAATGTGTTTTGTATATTACTTACTTCGTTGTGCGCGGATTTGTACTGAATATGCAACCGAAGGCTCAGGCCCGCTTCCCCTTTTAGACGGGCCGCGTAAAAAGGAACTCCGAACAAGTTAGAGACTTAAATAACTTCCGTAGTTATCTGAGCCACAAGTGAATTTCGATCCGTTCGAAAGTTGTTTCGTCTGAATAAATTAAAGGAAGTGTTTAAATCAGATTATTGGTTTTGTGTAGAACGGAAAGTTATTTAACTATTTGAAAGGCTCAGGCCCGCTTCCCCTTTTAGACGGGCCGCGTAAAAAGTAACTCCGAGCAAGTTAGAGGATTAAATAACTTTCGGAAGAGTGGATTTCGTTAAAAGTAAATTCGGTTGAAAATTCTTTTTTTTTTTTTAAATAACATAACGACGACGGTTAAAATAAATCATTGGAGTTGGAGGAGGATAAAAGTATTTGGATTGTCCGTCGGGCGCGGCCCAGTTCCTAAATTTGTCGGACCGCGTCAAAAAGTTAAACGGGACACGATCAAAAAATAGACTTGCCTTCTAAAGTAATTATTGGGCAAATCTAAATAGAGCACGACATTTTTATCCGGTTTAAGAAAGTTGTTATTCTTTTTAAAGCAATTAAGAGGGGTGAAGAACTCCGACGGTTAAGTGCTAGATCTACGTGTACGAAGTTAGAATTAATCATATAAAGTGCATTAATTTTCTTCTTAAATGCTATTATTGTCACACTTTTATTAATTCGATTCTCTTTCGAATAAAAAAGTTGGTCGGCTCGCTGCATGAGCGACCAAGTGGAACGGACCCGTATCAACATTTACTTCGGCAAAACTAGTGCTTGGGTGCGCTATACAAACGAATCCCTGAGGTCTTAACAAAGACATCTAAAAAATATCCGTAACGAATAAGAACTTCAAACATTAGCGGGGAGCCATCAATACGATGCGGTCACTTCGAAGTCCTGCCTCGAATTGAGTTACTCGGCACGAGCTTCGGGTGACTTGAGAGGGATTGGCGTCGTACAGAAATTAGATTGATTCCGGTGGAGTTAATTTAACTCGGGTGGTTAGATTACGGACGACTCTCCGAACCCGGCTAAAACAAACCCGTTACCGGGAAGCCGGGGGCACCTTAATCCGAGAGGTGCGTTTGACATTTTGGCGCCCAACGAGTAGGAGGGGGGTTGTGATTAAAAGTTTAGAAAAAAAATAAAAATAAGACAATAGAAGAACATTTATTTTTTTGTTTTGCTCATAGCTCCAAAACGAACCTGTGTGGAGTTTTTCAGTTTTTTCTTCCCAGAAACTGTCTTAATTCCGCTCACTGATACAAATAAATGTCAGAACGGCCTTGAGTGACATAAGTACAGTCTCTTTAAGGAATAGAGTTTCCTAGAAAAGAACCTTGATAGCACGGGAGGATTAGAACTGTATTGTGTCATGGTAAACGGTGACCGTCACCCCTCAGCACATTACTTTAAGCATGAGTAAGGAGGAGATCCTTCACAGCTTGTACTTGTATGGGGTGCTAAAAGTAATGTTTGTAGTATACGCAGAGTATGCGGCAGAACTTGCAAAAGAAAGAGGGGCCGGTACATGGGCACGGATATTGGGTATAAATAAAGAAGATGAACCAGTCGACGAGGAGCCTGCAAATGTTTTAGATTTCATGCCAAAACCAAGGCCAAAGAGAAGGCAACCAATTAGGAGACCGACTGAAGAGAGGCCTTTTTATTTTGAAAGATAAAAAGAGAAGACTTGTCTCCCCTCTTCCTTTTCCTTTTTCTTTCTCAATTTAACTTTATAATAAACCTTCATTTCTCCCTTGCAAGATTTCGTTGTTCCTGGACACATTGTGTGGATTACAATTTTTTTTTTTTTTTGTTGTTCCCGGACACCTGTGTGGATTACAAATTTTTTGTTCCCGAACACCTGTGTGGATTACAATTTTTTTGTTCCCGGACACTTGTGTGGATTACAAATTTTCTGTTCCCGGACACCTGTGTGGATTGCAAATTTTTTGTTCCCGGACACCTGTGTGGATTACAATTTTTTTTCCCGGACACCTGTGTGGATTACAAATTCTCTTGTTCCCGGACACCTGTGTGGATTACGAATTTTTTGTTCCCGGACACTTGTGTGGATTACAAATTTTTTGTTCCCGGACACCTGTGTGGATTACAAATTTTTTTTTGTTGTTGTTCCCGGACACCTGTGTGGATTACAAATTTTTTGTTCCCGGACACCTGTGTGGATTACAAATTTTTTTCCCGGACACCTGTGTGGATTACAAATTCTCTTGTTCCCGGACACCTGTGTGGATTACAATTTTTTTGTTCCCGGATGTTAGAGATTTGCTCACTCCAACTTATTTTGCAAGAACCAAACAGGAGACAAGCAAGTTCTTTTAGACACCTGCAGGTGGAGAGTCCATTCGTCGCTGTCTGAACAGCGATTATCGAATGAAGTCTGAAAAGTCTCCTTCCTGCAAGGGCATATTTATTAGGAGGAATAGAGTGGGGGTGAGAGTGGACAGGTTTGGTGAACCCCCGGCCTCTGGTAAGATCAGAGCAGGGGGTGTTTTACGATGTTGTGGGAAACAGAACAACTTTGATTGCTTCCTCTGCAGCTGGTCACTCAAGCAGAGGAAGCAACCACTTTACTTTACTACGTTGTGAGAGCAAGACAAGATTGGTTAATCATTATAGTCTACATTCCAACATAATCCTACGATAAAGATAACCTGGAAAACCCTAACACCGGACACCTGTGTGGATTACAAATTTTTTGTTCCCGGACACCTGTGTGGATTACAAATTTTTTGTTCCCGAACACCTGTGTGGATTACAAATTTTTTGTTCCCGGACACTTGTGTGGATTACAATTTTTTTGTTCCCGGACACCTGTGTGGATTACAATTTTTTTTTTTTTTTTTTGTTCCCGGACACCTGTGTGGATTACAAATTTTTTGTTCCCGGACACCTGTGTGGATTACAATTTTTTTTCCCGGACACCTGTGTGGATTACAAATTCTCTTGTTCCCGGACACCTGTGTGGATTACAAATTTTTTGTTCCCGGACACCTATGTGGATTACAAATTTTTTGTTCCCGGACACCTGTGTGGATTACAAATTTTTTGTTCCCGGACACCTGTGTGGATTACAAATTCTCTTGTTCCCGGACACCTGTGTGGATTACAAAGATTTTTGTTCCCGGACGCATCAGAGGATTACAGATTTTTGACCGCTGAACTCACAAAAGGATTTTTCTTCTTTCTGCCCTTTTCTCTTTTTTTTTTTTTTTCCTGCTGTTGAAGACTACAATAAAGGCTGACCAGGAGTAGTAACTGTACTTACTCTCCAGGCAGAAGAAAAACAGCCAAGATAATTCTTCTAAGGCTTGTATGGTACATGATTCTTAACTGTTGGAGACCTTCTGTGACTTACAGGTTCCCAAGAATTGAAAGGCTGAGTGGCTTCGGGCTGATGATTAGTCGTCATTTCCTGTTCGCTACAATAACGTTTGAATTAGAATTTGCAATTGAATGTACCCTTGTTAGAATTTCCTGTCAGTAGAAAACCTGGTGGGGAAAAAAGAAAAAGAAAAAGAAGTGCATCCCGCCGTTGAGAGCATCAATAAGCGAGGCAAAAGTTCTCATATTGGTGTTCTGAGTAGAGGCGACGCAAAGGGTGCCGCTGAGTAACTAAGAGCTGAATCGACCCTGTTCCGAGTGCACACGGAAAGGCTTCGAAAGGAGACAGCTCGACCCTACAACTAGAGAAACTGCTATTCATTGAAAAGATGGCTAGCGGTGGAAGGAGATCGGATCCCGAACCTGGAAATCCTATGAAAGGAACCGGAAAGGAGGGGTCTAATCCAGACTCTCCAAGACGACATGAAGAACCAGCATGTGTAATATTGTATGGAGGAGGCTTAGAGAAGTGGCCTCAGAAATGGACTGAGTACATAGTGGGATGAAACCCGTCGATAGAGGCGGGATGCCTCTCGACGCGGATGAAAGAAGCCATTGAAAGGGATGGAAGATTTTTTGCCGAGCAACCAGGAGAAGATGGACTATCAATAATAGTGTCAGCCCACCCTGAAAGGGGCTACACTCGAAGAGAAGCACCTGACTGGTGTGAATGGGGGGCAAAAATGGTGGAGGAATGTAATATGAGAAAATTAATAAGCACAAGTACAGATTTGGACTCAATAGTGAAAATGCTGACCAACGAAGCTGGCATCGAGAGCGAGCTTGCAACCCCATTACCTGGAGAAGTGAAGGCAGTGCCTCGCTATTACGAGTGCCTGCAGCACCTGGCGAAGATGAGAAGTATTTTGGAGAAAAAGACTGATCAACCGGTATTCTCCAGTGAAGAAGAAGAGGAAGTGCCTAACGGAGAAGAAGGACTGGGCACTAGCAAGGACACAGAGGAGGTGTGGGAGGCCAAGGACACCAGGCGCGGAGGCGCCTTTGCACCGAAGCTTAATCTCCTCTTTAGAAAAGACCCCCTACCGTCTTTGCCGGAAGAATCAACCAAGAAAGTGATTGTGGGTAATGGAGTGTGGATGTGCCAGTTTGTCGGAGATATTTGGTCACTGACAGGAGACCCCCTCATTGTTTTCACCAACGACAAATTCCGTGCATGG
This sequence comes from Syngnathus scovelli, assembly GCF_024217435.2. NCBI lineage: Eukaryota > Metazoa > Chordata > Actinopteri > Syngnathiformes > Syngnathidae > Syngnathus > Syngnathus scovelli. The sequence goes on along the minus strand of NW_026061342.1, from coordinate 745,221 downwards.
AACCAGACCTTTGATTCACGACTGAGATTGATGGCCGGTGAAAAATATATTGAGGACCTACAGGATGCAAGACGACAAATGGAGCATGACCCGGAGGATCTTACTTTCATCTTCACAAGTGGGGGAAGATCAAAATACCACATGATAATACATGCCGTCGTGCAAAAGTGGAGGGCAGACCTGGACCAGCAGGACTATCTGAAGATGATGACAAGAATTCTGGAGAAAGCGGTGGATGCTGCCATCGAAAGAGGAGCCAGAAGAATAGTTACGGAAGTGAATGGCGTCAGATCTGGACGGATGTCATGGAAAATTGCAGAAACAGCAATTGCAGGGGCTTATAAGCTGCAGATAGCCACCCCGATCACAGCAGTGGAAGGGCTGGAGTTTGTGTTGGCAATATCAGCCTCTCAAAGAAGAGAGAGGGAATTAGTAGCTCTGGAAGCCACATATGACCAAGCGCTACTGGTGGCTCGGAAAGAGCAGAATATGGAACAGCAAACACAACAGAAGTTGACAGTCCTGCCCCATCCATCGGTCAAAGCAATTCGAACAGAAGAGGAAAAAGTGGCAGCCTCAAGTTCTACTCCAGTATTGCAAGTGAGGACCGTACGGTCAAGGACACCATCCCCAACAACAGGGGATGAGGACGAGACCGTGGCCAACGAAATCAACCCAGAGATAACCAAACCAGGGGGGCCGGATCCGGCACCAACCGAGGTCCCGGCTCCAGGGAAACCACCTCAGGAAAGAGGGAGAAGAATTGAAAGGGAGAGGAGAGTGGTTTTAAAATCAAACCGAGAAGTGGCTGGTACCTCTTACCGAGCACGCCTGACGTCTACTCCCAAAATTAGACCCTCCACAGTTCAGGGCCCACGTCAACAAATAGAATCAAGGAACACCGAAGTTGGGGCCACTGAACATGCTCATACATCCAACGAGGAAGAGGGTGATAATGATGAAGAGGGAGAAGACAGGGAGGCGGCCACCTCAAGTGATGACGTGGTTTCCGAAGAGGAAAATCAGGCTTCGGTGATGTCGGCAGTGGTCCCTCCTGATCTTAATGACCCCCCACCGAGAGTTGTGCTAGGAGCAACCCGGAAAGGAGCCAAGAAGCAACAGCCAGTGCTAAGCATCTTCCGGGCTTCGGAAAGGCTGGCAAGGGAAGTTCAATTAGGATGGGTGGAAACCAAGGATGGAAGGAAAACTTACATCCCAGAAGTCAGACAGAAAGAATACCCTTTCCCGCCAGCCTGGTGGGAAAAAATAGAAAGAAATATAGATATCCCGGTGAAACTAACTTACAGGGAGGCAATGAATGTGTTAAACACACCAGCCTACCACACCCTGGTAAGTTACACAGATTTGACAAAAAATTTTAGGGAAGGCTTTGTGACCGTAATGTATGACGTATTGTTGCGGAGGATGAAGCAGGGTGTGTATGATGCCGCTCAAGCAGAACTGAGAGCGTGTGAAGATTTGGACACACACACTGTTAATCCCGCAATGTCCACACAAACCAACATAATTGGAAACTTCACCCAACAAGCTCAGCCGAGCACCACGCAACTGGGAGCGACTTATCTGGAAAATACAGGGATGCCCGGAAATGACCTGGAAAGAGAGACACGAGCCTTTAAAACTCTAAAAGGAATGGTACGCGTAAAGTACCAAAAGGAAAGCATCAAAGAATATTTATTGGCAACCTGGCTGGTAATCAAAGACAGTCCGGGCGGATAGTTGTCAAAGAAGTTGTGGCTGCAATATATTACAGCCGAGCCCATTGGAAGGGATGAGACAGCCCAGGATGCCTACCAGAGGTGGGTGGATGATGAAGAAGATGACGAAGATGCACATATAACCAGAGCTAATGAAGCATTAAAGCAGGGTCTCACCTTGCTGAATGTGTGGCATAAGTTGAAGCAAGTGATAAGCCCGAACAGATACGTGCGAGTATTGAGAGCAGTTACCGAGGACAAGGACACCACTTTTGTGAAGCTGGGTGCGGAGGCAACTCTGGCACGAATCGAAGAATCCATAAAGAAATGGGACAGAGTAACAAAACACTACATGGAGAGACAAAAGCCGAATCCATCGGGCAGCACTCGCACTCGCACAGAAGATACACAAGCAGGTCGGAAACCACCACCACGACCAACTTATGAGAAGGGGCAAAAATCTAATGAAAATAAGAGACAAAACACCCAAGATAATCCCAAACCACTTTATGGCAAAGTGAATTCAACTGGTTATGTGGCAAAAGATGTGTATGACAAAATGTCACCAGAAGAAAGAAAGGCCCTGGCAGAGGCTCGCAAGGCTGCGGCCCCTGCTGGGCCCAGAAAATAAGTAAAAAGGAGGCGCGGGTCACCCTGTCGGGCGTGTACAGAGAGGGAGACAATCTCTACACTGATATTGATGGAGCTCCGTATTTAGTAGATACCGGAGCCGAGGTGTCGATGACCCGCAAAGCCTTGAAAGTGATAGGACACCTAACTGTTATGATGGCAGATGGATCAGTGACCAGCATGCCGATTGGAGTCTGGAAAAGAATCGTTTGGGTGAAAGGGCCCCGCAATTTACTGACATTGAGAGACGCCGAAGATCTGACAAAACCAGCACATCAGCGTCAGCCAGTAAAAGCAAGATTGGAAAACATCAAAGCAAAAACAGTCCGAGTGGGTCCAACTAAAACCATGCCACTGAATGAATGGTACAAACCTGTCGATGTGGATTCCGTCCGGATCCAATTGGTCCAAAACAGCGACCTGTCTCCAGATGGGAAGCAGAAACTGACCGCTATATTGGAGAAGGCAACTGTGGCGCATTTCAAGAACGACTGTGGTGACCTTGGATCAAAATACATCCACACAATTGAAGGAGGAGTGCATCCACCGGTGAGACAATATCCCTTGAATCCCGAGGCAGTGGCTGAAATGGAAACAATCGTGAAGGAACTTCTACAGCTTGGCATCATTCGGGAAGAATCAAATCCAGTGACCAACAGCCCAATTCAGGCAGTGAAAAAACCAGAGGCGTCTGGGGGAGGATGGAGGCCAGTTATAAACTTTAAAGCTCTTAACCGCCGGACGGTGGCTAATCGAGCGAGCCTCATGAATCCCCAGGCATCCCTAAAGACTCTAAGAGTGAAGAAATACAAATCATGCATTGATTTAGCAAACGGGTTCTTTTCACTACGACTGGCCAAAACATCACAAGGAAAAACAGCATTCACGCACAAAGGGAAATCATACGTGTGGCAAAGATTGCCACAAGGATACAAAAACTCCCCAAATGTGTTTCAATCAGTGGTTTTACAAGTTCTGAGTGGTTTGGATGTTACGGTGTACATCGATGATGTGTTTGTTTCAAATGACGAAGAGGAGGAACATTTGGACTTGCTGCAGAAAGTGGTGGAACGAGTCTCCGCTGCCGGTCTCAAGCTGAATCTCAAGAAATGCCAACTAGCCCGATTCTAAGTGGATTACTTGGGATTCCAAGTGACTGAGAACTTAGGAATCTCAGAAGGATTTCGACAGAAAATCGAACAGATCTCGCCCCCGAGATCAGAAACAGAGTTGCAGCGAATACTTGGACTGTGCAATTATGTGCGGGATCATGTTCCTCACTATCAGAAGCATGCAAGGCCACTGTACGGCCGCTTGAAGAAAACTCCGGAGGGCCAAAAACCAACCAAGTGGCAGTGGTCAGACAGTGACAATCAGAACTTGAATAATTTGAAACAGGCCGTCCGAGAAGCCGTGCGGCTTGAGCCACGAAGTTTGACAGTAAGACTGGTCGCAAAGGTGCAGTGCGAAGAAAATGATGCAATGGTGTCGGTCAGCAACGAAGGTGCCGGTTTGGTGGCCTTGTGGACCTACACCCTGTCCAGCGTCGAGAAAAAATTCCCCCAGGAGGAGAAAGAACTTGCAGTGTTGGCAAGGTACTGGAGTAATTTAAAAGACCTGGCCCAAGGACAAGGTATCAAAGTCCAGACGGGAAGTAATGTGCATCGTTTTCTAAGAAAGACTACAATCGAGAGCACTAAAGCGACCAACATTCGATGGGGCAGATGGGAAGACATCCTACTGGACCCCGACTTGGAAATTGGACCAACTACAACCTCCACAAAGAAGCTGATACTCAAAAAGAGTATGGATGAAGAGAAGCCCTACGAATGGACTCTATACACCGATGGGTCAAAAAAGGAAGGAGAGCAGAATGCCCACTGGGGTTTTATTCTGAAGCAAAATGGAGTGGAGCGTTGCCGCCGCAAAGGAAAGACACCCGGCAGCGCGCAAGCAGGAGAGGCCACGGCAGTGCTGGAAGGACTGTTAGAAGCGGAAAAAAGTCACGCTGGACGCGTAAGACTTATAACTGACAGTCATTATTGCGCGCAAGCTCTCAAATTCGACCTAGCCATTTGGGAAGAGAATGGCTTTGAGGGCGCGAAAGGAAAACTAGTGGCCCACTATGAAGTGTGGAAAAAGATAGCCGAGTTACGGCTAAATTTGAGTCTGGATGTGGTTCACCAGAAATCTCATGTGAAGGAAGGAGCTCATTGGAGAGGTAATAACGAAGTTGATCGATACGTCCAGGAAAGAAGAATAATAGTTGTAGGAGCAGAAAAATGGGACAAGACCCCACGCGGAAAAGTGGTCCCAGATGAGAGCGTGAGGCAAGTCGTGTCGGCAGTGCATGAAGCACTAGGCCACGCGGGTCCACTGCCTACGCGAAAAAAGTTAGAGATGCTGGAACTCTGGGTCCCTGACCGGACGATTCGTGCGGTCCTGCGGGATTGTAATCCGTGCAACAAATACAACGCAGGGCGAAGAGGACGATGCACGGATGGATTGACGATTAGGAGTACTGTGCCGTGGGGCTCGGTTTGTATGGACGTGGCTGGCCCCATGGGAATAAGTGGCGCAAAGGGTGAGAAATACCTGGTTGTGCTGGTAGACTCGATGTCAGGACACGTCGGGCTGAAAGCAGTGAGAAAAGCCAATGCAAACAGTGTGATCAAGACACTGGAAGATGGGTGCATGTGGCTAGGAATCCCAAAAGAGTTGAGAACAGACAATGGAACACATTTCAAAAACGCCCAGGTGGACGAATGGTGTCGTAGGTGGGGAATAGTCAGAGTCTATTCGCCTCCTTATACACCACAAGCAAATGGGGTGGCAGAAAGAACTATTGGTCTGGTCAAAACCTGGTTGGGAAAAAATGCTAACGGAAAAGAGTGGAGTACTAAACTGCTTGATTTGGTTGCGGACCTGAACGGGAGGAGCAGAAGCAGCCGGCCCTCCCCGTCCGAAGAGCTGAACCAACGACTCTTTGTGTCACAAGAAGTGGGCAGAACCCAAGACGGCTCGTCCCAGAATAAGGAGAAGTGTCGGTTCAGCGTTGGACAGAAGGTGTGGATCAAGTCGAGGGACCTGAACAGCAACACGGCAGTGAAGGCCAAGTACGACTGCTCGGACATCGTTAGTGAAGTTTTGGATAGAAACACAGTACGACTAAAGAAGAAAGGTATCCAAGGAGTTGAACAGCTGAAGCCGTTATCGGCTGACCCGAATCAAGCCAAGAAGTAATTCAAATAACATATGGCAACGGACCACGGAACAATCCCGGCCTTCGTGCGCATGGCCGCACACAAAGGTGCGGTCATCGTAAGAAGAACACTAAATGGGATCCAGACCGGAAGGGCCCTAAATCTGGTGAGATTGGCCAAGCGGGGTTGCACACCCAGTGGACCAGAACATTTTCACTGGACATGGGTCGACGAAGCTTGTGTCATTTGTTTGACACCCAACCTGTTGCCTACTATGTGGTCGGGAGTAGGCTTCATGATGCCATCTGTACTGACCACCGAAGTAAGAGAGCTGGAATTTGCCCAGAGAAATGAGGACAAGCTTCCAGTCAAAGTATTGGATGCCATGGTGTGCCACCAGTGTCGAATTACCATTTTGACACGAATGGTGTTCTTTTCACAATGGGAGATCGGACCAACCATGGATGTACGGGCTGGACAAATTAGCTCGTGCACGTGTGTTCGGGACGGGAGTGAGCGCTCCTCATCGCTTTCTCTCGGCTGACTTTTACACGCACCCAAACGCAGGATATGGATTACACCGACCTATGGAGATGCCCAGCGAGGCCCCTGTGGGGCTTGTCCGGCCTGCGCGTCGGGGAGGAGGACGGTGTGTTGGACATTGGACCCTGGATGGGTCTTACGTCCGGTGCAGAGAGCCATGCGAGGGTTGCATGGGGCGTCGGGATCCAGACGGCAGCCGTGCGTATGGAGGGCCTGGCTACAATGACGATCCTCCCCTCGACTCACCCATCAGCCCCGTACGGCTGATAAGCCCGCTGGATGTGGATGCAGCTCCTTCTGAGTCTGAGGACGACGATGAGGCTCGAGACGGAGGAGCGAGGCTGAAAATGAGGATGCAGATGTCAAGAGTGTGGCCACAGGGGGTTCAACACCACCGGAGCTGAGAGCCCTCGCCGTGGAGAACCACGCTGACGACGACAACGCTGCTGGTCGGTTGTCGCGCCTGATCAACGCCCTCGCAGAGATCGCCCGACAGGGAGACATGGCAGCGGCCTGCCCTACTTCAACGACCGCTGAGGTTGTGAATATCTCAGACGAAGACGACGACATGGCTGTGTCGCTCTTGGGGATCAGGGATAATTTATACCTGTTTTCAATCCAAAGAGGGGGTGTCATGTAACATGGGGGTAGAGATGGTGCAAATGGTAGAATATGGATTGTTCACAGGAATAAATTGGCAGAGCTGAAATTCCAAATTTGTCCAAAAGATGGCGCCAGACCAAAACGTGAGCCCAAAAGAGGGGCCAGAATAAGCTGAACCGGTTAAAATAGATATAAAAAAGGAACACGGTGTCAGAGTGTGAGTCACGCATGGAAGCACAAATGTGATTTTTATTTTTTTTTTATTTCCTTGCTTGGCTAAAAATTTATTCTGTAACCGCTTTAAGCAATATTATTTGTCAATTCGATCAAGAGACCCGTCACTATGAGAATAGGGGCGTGACATAAATTGTTTGGAGAAGCACAAATGTGATTCTTATTTTTTTATTTCTTTGCTTGGCTAAAAATGTATTCTGTAACCGCTTTAAGCAATATTATTTGTCAATTCGATTAAGAAACCCGTCACTATGAGAATAGTGGCGTGACATAAATTGTTTAGAAAAGTAGGTCAAGGGTTTGGATTTTTATTTCAGAGTTAATTGAAGCGTAACTTTAAAAAGTTATTTTCATGTAACAGAAAGAGAAGAAAAGGGGAAGTGAAAGGTTTTACCACTAGCTGTGCATTTGGTGGAAAGTACTGCGTGGTCAGGGCGGAAACAGCTGCTGAAGGCCACAGATAACCAAGCGTGGGGAAACTGGCCAGTTCCCTCTATGGGCGTGGGAAAACTGGCCAGTTCCCTCTATAGGCGTGAGAAAGCTGGCCAGTCCCTTCTATAGGCGTGGGAAAACTGGGCAGTCTTACCCTATAGGGAAAGTACAGGAGAAAAGAAAGGGGAGGGGGGGGACGGAGAGGTCTATAAAAGGTCCTGCAGGAGCAGCTTCAGGGCTTTTTCCCCCAAAAGAGCGCTCATACGTGAAGAGGCCCGGAGGAGTTTCAAGATTTTTTTTCCAAAGTCCCAAAGATCTTTGTGTGAGACGCAGGATCGCTGGACTGAAATTAACTTGGATTTACTCCCAAAAATTGGACTGGACAACTTTATAGGAGAAATCGGTGAGGATGACCGTTTTTATGTATTTTAGCGAGAGGGGGGAATAGTCATCGGGCCGCCGGCTTCCTCGTGGCCAGCCTGTTTCTCTAATTTGGATTTTAGAAGCAAGATCGAACTGATCACTCGATTTTGCTTCCACCAAAAATAGCACGCAGCTGGTATTTACCTTGTCAAACGCACCTCTCGGATTAAGGTGCCCCCGGCTTCCCAGTAACGGGTTTGTTTTAGCCGGGTTCGGAGATTCGTCCGTAATCTAACCACCCGAGTTAAATTAACTCCTCCGGAATCAATCTAATTTCTGTACGACGCCAATCCCTCTCAAGTCACCCGAGTAACTCAATTCGAGGCAGGACTTCGAAGTGACCGCATCGTATTGATGGCTCCCCGCTAATGTTTGAAGTTCTTATTCGTTACGGATATTTTTTAGATGTCTTTGTTAAGACCTCAGGGATTCGTTTGTATAGCGCACCCAAGCACTAGTTTTGCCGAAGTAAATGTTAATATGGGTCCGTTCCACTTGGTCGCTCATGCAGCGAGCCGACCAACTTTTTTATTCGAAAGAGAATCGAATTAATAAAAGTGTGACAATAATAGCATTTAAGAAGAAAATTAATGCACCCTATATGATTAATTCTAACTTCGTATACGTAGATCTTGCACTTGACCGTCGGAGTTCTTCACCCCACTTAATTGCTTCGAAAAGAATAGCGACTTTCTTAAACCGAATAAAAATGTCGTGCTGTATTTAGATTTGCCCAATAATTAATTTGGAAGGCAAGTTTATTTTTTGATCGTGTCCTATTTAACTTTTGACGCGGCCCGACAAAAAGGGGAACTGGGCCGCGCCCGACGGACAATCGAAATACTTTTATCCTCCACCAACTTCACTGATTTATTTTAACCGTCATCGTTATTTTATTTAGAAGAAGTAAATTTCCAACAATTCACTTTTAACGAAATCCACTCTTCCCTTAAATATTTGCGAAAGTTATTTAATTCTCCAACTTCCTCGGAGTTACTTTTTCCGCGACCCGTCAAAAAGGGGAAGCGGGCCTGAGCCTTTCAAATAGTTAAATAACTTTCCGTTCTACACAAAACCAATAATCTGATTTAAACACTTCCTTTAATTTTATTCAGACGAAACAACTTTCGAACAGATCGAAATTCACTCGTGGCTCAGATAACTACGGAAGTTATTTAAGTCTCTAACTTGTTCGGAGTTCCTTTTTACGCGGCCCGTCTAAAAGGGGAAGCGGGCCTGAGCCTTCGGTTGCATATTTAGTACAAATCCGCGCACAACGAAGTAAGTAATATACAAAACACATTTATTGAAGAAACATGGAATAGAATTACAAATCTCAATTACTCCAGAAACTGAACAACTTCACTCACTGATACCCGTGTTAATAAAATCATTCAATCCCAGAACAATTCGATTGCAAAACACAGTTCATAAAAAAGGGAAGAGGTAAATACCAGTTGCGTGCTATTTTTGGTGGAAGCAAAGTCGAGTGATCAGTTCGATCTTGCTTCTAAAATCCAAATTAGAGAAACAGGCTGGCCACGAGGAAGCCGGCGGCCCGATGACTATTCCCCCCTCTCGCTAAAATACATAAAAACGGTCATCCTCACCAATTTCTCGTTTAAAGTTGTCCAGTCCAATTTTTAGGAGTAAATCCAAGTTAATTTCAGTCCAGTGATCCTGCGTCTCACACAAAGATCTTTGGGACTTTGGAAAAAATCTTGAAACTCCTCCGGGCCTCTTCACGTATCAGAGCTCTTTTGGGGGGAAAAGCCCTGAAGCTTCTCCAGCAGGACCTTTTATAGACCTCTCCGTCCCCCCCTCCCCTTTCTTTTCTCCGGTACTTTCCCTATAGGGTAAGACTGCCCAGTTTTCCCACGCCTATAGAAGGGACTGGCCAGCTTTCTCACGCCTATAGAGGGAACTGGCCAGTTTCCCACGCCCATAGAGGGAACTGGCCAGCCTCCCCACGCTTTGTTATCTGTGGCCTTCAGCCGCTGTTTCCGCCCTGACCACGCAGTACTTTCCACCAAATGCACAGCTAGTGGTAAAACCTTTCACTTCCCCTTTTCACCCTTGACCTACTTTCTTAAACAATTTCGAATTGACAAATAATATTGCTTAAAGCGGTTACAGAATACATTTTTAGCCAAGCAAAGAAATAAAAATAAAAATCACATTTGTGCTTCTCCAAACAATTTATGTCACGCCACTATTCTCAGTGACGGGTCCCTTGATCGAATTGACAAATAATATTGCTTAAAGTGGTTACAGAATACATTTTTAGCCAAGCAAAGAAATAAAAATAAAAATCACATTTGTGCTTCTCCAAACAATTTATGTCACGCCACTATTCTCAGTGACGGGTCCCTTGATCGAATTGACAAATAATATTGCTTAAAGTGGTTACAGAATACATTTTTAGCCAAGCAAAGAAATAAAAATAAAAATCACATTTGTGCTTCCCCAAACAATTTATGTCACGCCACTATTCTCAGTGACGGGTCCCTTGATCGAATTGACAAATAATATTGCTTAAAGTGGTTACAGAATACATTTTTAGCCAAGCAAAGAAATAAAAATAAAAATCACATTTGTGCTTCTCCAAACAATTTATGTCACGCCACTATTCTCAGTGACGGGTCCCTTGATCGAATTGACAAATAATATTGCTTAAAGTGGTTACAGAATACATTTTTAGCCAAGCAAAGAAATAAAAATAAAAATCACATTTGTGCTTCCATGCGTGACTCACACTCTGACACCGTGTTCCTTTTTTATATCCATTTTAACCGGTTTAGCTTATTCTGGCCCCTCTTTTGGTCTCACGTTTTGGTCTGGCGCCATCTTTTGGACAAATTTGGAATTTCAGCTCTGCCAATTTATTCCTGTGAACAATCCATATTCTACCATTTGGACCATCTCTACCCCCATGTTACACGACACCCTCCCCTTGGATTGAAAACAGGTATAAATTATCCCTGATCCCCAAGAGCTACACAGCCATGTCGTCGTCTTCGTCTGAGATATTCACAACCTCAGCGGTCGTTGAAGTAGGGCAGGCCGCTGCCATGTCTCCCTGTCGGGCGATCTCTGCGAGGGCGTTGATCAGGCGCGACAACCGACTAGCAGCGTTGTCGTCGTCAGCGTGGTTCTCCACGGCGAGGGCTCTCAGCTCCGGTGTTGAACGCCCCGTGGCCACACTCTCGACATCTGCCTCCTCATTTTCAGCCTCGCTCCCGCGTCCTCCGTCTCGAGCCTCATCGTCGTCCTCAGACTCAGAAGGAGCTGCATCCACATCCAGCGGGCTTATCAGCCGTACGGGGCTGGTGGGCGAGTCGAGGGGAGGACCATCATTGTAGCCAGGCCCTCCATACGTACGGCTGCCGTCTGGATCCCGACGCCCCATGCAACCCTCGCATGGCTCTCTGCACCGGACGTAAGACCCATCCAGGGTCCAATGTCCAACACACCGTCCTCCTCCCCGACGCGCAGGCCGGACAAGCCCCACAGGGGCCTCGCTGGGCATCCCCATAGGTCGGTGTAATCCATATCCTGCGTTTGGGTGCGTGTAAAAGTCAGCCGGGACAAAGCGATGAGGAGCGCTCACTGTCAGACAGCGCCCACATTGCCAATGTGAAGTGACGCATCGGGTGCCGTTCTGTTGACGCCAGGTCATGTGAATCAAAGGCCAGATAGTGCCGTGGGTTACTCCTGCTCCATGCATGAGAACCGTACGTGCCATCAGGGGCCCTGTAGTTGTCTCGAGCAGAGTCGCGGTGGTCATCAAATCCGCACATCCTTCCCATCCGAGATGGTCCAAGCTGGACTGCTCTCCCTCTTTTACATACAGACCGTCAGGGACCAGCCAAGCCAAACTAAAGCCGGCCTGATAACAACAGTTTCCCACATAAGATCTCCCGATCACCCAGGCCAATTTCATGTGGCTCATCCCGCATAGGATGCATTTAGGTGCATCCGTTATACGGTGTACAGTCTGTAACACATGGAAGCACAAATTTTAACATTTTTCATGTTACACATCAAACAATCACCCCTCTGCCAGCCCCTCGGTATACAATAGAGGGGCTTCTCGGCTGCTGCCCTCCCGCCTCTCGGGGCGGGAGGGGAAAAAAAACAGAGTATGTAAAAAACCAGGTTATCATTGCCAATTGGTCCACCACTTCGGTCCAAAGTAACACAGACAATGACCCCCATACTATGCACCAGAGTACGAGTTTGGCTGTACGCCATCTCCACGCGACAGAGGTGCGGGCATGCTGGTCAAGTCTGGCTACCATCTTTATAACATACATGGCCATTCCTATCACTAATATTGCTTCTAATATGACAACCCTGAAAACAACATAATAAACAAAAATTGACACCACTTCCAAAACACTCCACAAAATAAGCAATACAATTTCGGCGATACCTCTGGGGGTATCAGGGTCAACATACATTCGGCCATGCATGTAGACTATAAAAAGACCCAAACCCATCGTGTGTCTTGTGTATAAAAATCTCAAAATCAAAACCTTGAATATTGATATGACCAAAACCACGGGGCGAGTGAGTTGTTGCAAATCCCAAGACCCAGAACAGCAGTAGGCTGTCCAGATACTGAATAAAACCCAATATTGAACTTCGTTACTCACTCTCATCGCTCCTGGCCTCCCTCTTGGATTTAAAAACCCGCTTGAGCTGTTTGTTGCCATAATTAGTTCTTCTTCTTTTCTTTTTTCTCTTTTGTCTCTTGAAGTTCCAGTCTCTGAGCTGTCAGGCTCAAATGCCCGACGGCCGCCCGACTTCTCCTTTTAATAAGACGTTCCGACCACCCCTCTTGTGGGCCGTCATTTGCCTAACTAGAGACGCCTCTCTCTCGCGGGGGTCAAACAAAAGCCTCTTAATACTACCTTTTATGGCAATGCACAAAGTTGTTGCTATTCCTATCAACGCAAACCCTACTAGCACCCACGCCCAGATTGGCCCCAGTACCACCTCCAATGCACCGCTGATCACATCACCAAAGGCCTCAACCGCGGCACTTGTTGCTGACTGCAGCGCCGCCCCTATCTTCTCATACCAAGTGCAATCATGAATGTTTTCTCCATGACCACATTTTATCCAATGCTCTGACGGGGAAAAACATGTTCCATTATTGAAAATTCTATTGGGGCCAACCCAATCAAAACCTATAAACTGCCGCCCCTCACACAGACTCTTTCGGAACGCACGCCCCTCAGCAATCTGCATCAGCGCAGGCAGCCGATAGGGGATAGACACTGGCTTGCCTAAATTTAGCAATCCTTCATTTTGTACCCAGGTACTACAAGGCACCCGGTCTCTAGCGGGCTGACGCCTCCACCTGTTTTGTGGCGAGACGTACTCCCACAAAGCCCCTTCCACACTCCTGTATCTCTCATCTTGATATTTATCTAAACAATATTCTTTCCAATTAGGCAGTGTAACACATTGTTCACGAGCTAAGGTAATCAAACATTTTGTTTTCTCAGTGTTACAAGTCATCGCCCAGGGCCGAGGATTCACATAGATATATGGGGAATATATTCCTGTGGGCTTGATATCAGTCTCTTTTGAATATACTGTTGACATAAATTGGTATTGAACCCAGTAATTTGTTGTTACGTTTAAACAGGGTATAACCCATTGCTTCATCTCATACCCGTTAAATCCCCACCATGTCTTGGCGGGGTCCCGAACGTTTATCTCAGACCATGCCTGTAAAATTCCTTTCACTGTTTTGTTTACTAAGAGACTGGCACAGTTGTGAACCCACCTGGTGCCCAAGACGGATCGCTTGATCTCATCCAGGTCACATCTTAGTGACTTCCCAACTGTCCAATCCTTCCCATGCAATCCAGCATAAATTTTGCCCACTACACATTGGTCAATTTTATCAAATTCTCCCGGAGTTACCGTCAACAAATCGGCAGGAGTGGGTAACCGTTGAACCCATAAGTGCCTTGCCGACGGGTACAACCGGTGTCTGCCCTGGTCACTGCTGGGCACAGCAATTTGTCTCTGTACCTGCCATAACCATGGAAATGAACTATTTAGCCAAAATTCAAAATCCACTGGTTCCTTATTTGGGTTGAACTTCCTCCCTCCCCTTGTTGACACTGCGACAGGGGACTTCATCTTTTGGAATTTATAGGCCCACATTATCACATGATAATTATTCTCACAAAATTGTCCCACGTTAAAGTAACACGCATTTAACCTACTAAAAACTCTCTGACAGTCCCAAAATACTGGCTTCTGGCTGTCGGACAGGCTTCTCGGCACCCGGTTAAGGCGACGCTTACTTGAATAATCCTGAGTTTTTTCACAAACCAAATCTAAACAACTCCAGCACGGCTCCCATCCGGGATAAGTGCCACGGCACGTGGAGTTTTTCATTGGGGCCGGGAATGAAAATTCCTCCGGCCTTTTCCCACTCTTTTCCCAATACCCTCCTTTTGATTCGGGCAACGGGACACACGAGGCATTGCTATACCATTCCGCATGCTCCTCGCCCACTTTCAAAATCCAATTTCTTTTAACAATTTTCTCTTCACGTTTGTTCTTGCAAATCAAGCTTATCGTTAGATTAGCAAAGTTTTCTGGCGCTTTGAAGTACCTCATATCACAAGCACTGATGTTACTTATTATTTGCCCTGTCCAATTCACGCGACCCAAATGATCGGGAAAGTGAGTTACTTCACTCACTATTTCCCTTTTTGTCTTATACCGTCTTTCCTCCTCATCTCCTGCGCGCGGAATTGCTCCTGGTTCCAGTGGCAAGGCGATCATCTTCTCTCGTCGTCGCAGTATCGATGTCCAATATTGTCTGGTAGCGATGTCTGGTGCTATGGATGTATTCCATTTCACGGTGACGCTTCCAAAGTCCACTGCCCAACAGGTTTGATTGAAGAGCTTCGTTCCATCGTACTCGATATTGATCATCTCCATCGGATCATAGCGGGCCGCGCTCTTCCAAAGTGTGAAGCTGAGTAGGATGCCTGTCAAAATGACTGAAAGTATTATAGCTGTCAGCCAATCCGTCATCAGGGTCTTCTTCCATGATATCGCCGGCTGAGGAAAAATAGATGGTCTCCATTCAATTGTGTTCCAATCCATTGGAGGGTTGTCGGGTAAATTCGGTGGTTCGTCGCAAAAAGGCGAAGTGCTGGGAATCTCATACCCGCTGTCTGCAAATAAAGTTGCTCCTCGACTTTCAAAGTTCGGCTCTGGATCCTTTTTCACGGGAACTGCGTTCGCGTAGATTGGCTCCAGAGCTATCCATTCCTGATTTACATAAATCTCTTGCTCTTCTTCCATGAAAAACGGATTCCTCCAGTTCTTCCCATCGTTGTCTGTGGAAGCCCCGGTCCCGGGGCTCAGCCTACCCGCTGGTTCCACCGGGTTGCAACCAGCGGGATCATCCGTGTAGCCTGGGGGGGCCATTGGTGACTCCCCACTCTCCAGGCTCATTGTTCTCTTTCTCTTGACTCCGCGCGGGAAGTTCATGGTTGGTCACTTCTCAGGGCTGAATGAAGATCTGGTTCTTCTCTCCTGGCTTTATAGGGGATCTTCCAGCCCCTCCTCCTTCCCTGGCTCCTCCCTTGTGCCAAGGAAAACGTCCACCTCCTTGGCCAAGGTGGTCACTTCTTCTGCTGTCCCCGTCTGGTTTCCTTTCTGTTATTGGTTATGTACAGTCCATTAATGATACATTGTTATCATACTTTTATATACACATGTATACATACACAATTACATGCCTATTCATTTACATATACACGTATGTACACATTCTTCTTCTTTTTTTTTTTTTCAGTTGTCTTCCCCCTGGGAATCTGGCTGGCTCCACAGCCTAGTCAATTCCTCTACTGCGGCCCGACCCCTCTTTTTCTTTTGAGGTTCTGTTTTTGTAGACCACACTGCATAATAGGAGTCCGTTCGAGCCAACGTTCCCAGCGGCTTATCGGATGCAGACGGACCTGGTTCCTCGGACCTGGTGTCTACCGCATCATTCGACATGTTGTTTTCTTGGCTACCGGCTTGTTTCCTGGTTTCGGAGGCTTTGCGCTTCATTTCTGCCAGCACTGGACATGTCTTAAGGGTGCGGTGACGCTCCGGACCCCATCTGGTGTTTCCTTTTCCATCACATCCAGGCGTGGGACACACCTCGAGGCTCCCCACATACACCGGACAAGCTCTAAATGAGCGGTGGTAAGTTGCCCCTGGTCGGGTGCTACCGCTCCCGTCGCAGCCAGGAGTAGAGCAATTTGCCGGATACAACTTCGTCCAATCAAAAGGGGTCCAGTCTTGTAGAATCCTCCTGGGTTGGTCACTTACGCCACCGCCCTCCGCTTTTGGACATGATAAGTTTCCCTCCTGGACTTTTGCTTCTGGCAGGAGTGAAGTGGGTTGACTTTCCACTCGGACTTCTGGTTCTGGCGGGAGAGAAGTTGTTTGAATTTCCACTTGGGCTCCTGCTTCTGGCGGGAGAGAAGTGGTTGAATTTTCCTCCGTCACCACCGATTGGAACATGCTTCCTCCAGCTGGACATCCCTGTGCCAACTCCTGGCTGGGACCTTTATCCCATTCTCTTGCTTCCGACCGGTCAAGGTCATCTGTCTCCTTGGCCTTTTCTTGAGGTTCTATCGCCGCTACTGTGCCGTGCTCCTTTCTTGTTTGTATTTGTTCACTAAGAACATTCCGTATCTGGGACCCGGCGTTTCTTATGGCTACAACTTGGCTAAGCCTTTTGGCCTCCAATTTGATTCCCAGTGAATATATTCCTTCGTAAGGAATGATGGCCATTTTCACTGTAATCCTTACCAGTGCTGCTTCACCCTCATTCACTATAAGGACTGATCCAACTTTATTCCCAGGGGCAAAACAGTATATTCCTTTTTTTGTCACATACTGGAAGTCTTTGTTACACATGTCCAAAACACTTCGATAGCAGTACATGTTGCTCACAGTCGGGCTTGTTTCCGCAGGGGCTGCCTCCACTTTGACCAATGGTGCGTCCTTGCACGCCAACAACTGGGCTACAGCCCGAGCCCAAGTCATGGGCCTCCAAGGTCCCTCAAGCAGGTCCCCAAGGACTGCGGTTCCTCCTGCGGAAAGAACCGACTCACGAGCAAACAAGGCCATTCCGTCGGCCTTTTCTGTATAACTGTCGGGGGCAGGCCGGCCGACTGGCCTTGGCCAAGGCCAACAATGGCCCAAGGCCAGATAAAGGTTCTTCATGGCCTGATTATTATCATATGCCGGCCAAGACGCTCCTCCCAACACTGGATAGAGGGTCGCCAGGGGGGTCATTGCCCTGGTGATTTGCCATCCCTCTGCTTCTCCGACTTTCAATAATTTTCCTCTTGCCATGCGATCTAAACACATGAGGCAATATTTCAGCTCATCGCCGTCCCAAACACACGTGCACGAGCTAATTTGTCGAGCCCGTACATCCGTAGTTGGTCCGATCTCCCACTGTGAAAAGAACACCATTCGTGCCAAGATGGTAATTCGACACTGGTGGCATACCATGGCATCTAATACTTTGACTGGAAGCTTGTCCTCATTTCTCTGGGCAAATTCCAGCTCTCTTACTTCGGTGGTCAGTACAGGTGGCATCATGAAGCCTACTCCCGACCACATAGTAGGCAACAGGTTGGGTGTCAAACAAATGACACAAGCTTCGTTGACCCATGTCCAGTGAAAATGTTCTGGTCCACCGGGTGTGCAACCCCGCTTGGCCAATCTCACCAGATTTAGGGCCCTTCCGGTCTGGATCCCATTTGGTGTTCTTCTTACGATGACCGCACCTTTGTGTGCGGCCATGCGCACGAAGGCTGGGATTGTTCCGTGGTCCGTTGCCATATGTTATTTAAATTACTTCTTGGCTTGACTCGGGTCAGCCGATAACGGCTTCAGCTGTTCAACTCCTTGGATACCTTTCTTCTTTAGTCGTACTGTGTTTCTATCCAAAACTTCACTAACTATGTCCGAGCAGTCGTACTTGGCCTTCACTGCCGTGTTGCTGTTCAGGTCCCTCGACTTGATCCACACCTTCTGTCCAACGCTGATCCGACACTTCTCTTTATTCTGGGACAGCCGTCTTGGGTTCTGCCCACTTCCTGGGACACAAAGAGTCGTTGATTGAGTTCTTCGGACGGGGAGGGCCGGCTGCTCCTACTCCTCCCGTTCAGGTCTGCAACCAAATCAAGTAGTTTAGTACTCCACTCTTTCCCGTTTGCATTTTTCCCCAACCAGGTTTTGACTAGGCCAATACTTCTTTCAGCCACCCCGTTTGCTTGTGGCGTATAAGGGGGCGAATAGACTCTGACTACTCCCCACCTACGACACCACTCGTCTACCTGGGCGTTTTTGAAATGAGTTCCATTGTCTGTTCTCAACTCTTTTGGGATTCCTAGCCACATGCACCCATCTTCTAGTGTCTTGATCACACTGTTTGCATTGGCTTTTCTCACTGCTTTCAGCCCGACGTGTCCTGACATCGAGTCAACCAGCACAACAAGGTATTTCTCACCCTTTGCGCCACTTATTCCCATGGGGCCAGCTACGTCCATACAAACCGAGCCCCACGGCACAGTACTCCTAATCTTCAATCCATCCGTGCGTCGTCCTCTTCGCCCTGCGTTGTATTTGTTGCACGGATTACAATCCCGCAGGACCGCACGAATCGTCCGGTCAGGGACCCAGAGTTCCAGCATCTCTAACTTTTTTCGCGTAGGCAGTGGACCCGCGTGGCCTAGTGCTTCATGCACTGCCGACACGACTTGCCTCACGCTCTCATCTGGGACCACTTTTCCGCGAGGGGTCTTGTCCCATTTTTCTGCTCCTACAACTTTTATTCTTCTTTTCTGGACGTATCGATCAACTTCGTTATTACCTCTCCAATAAGCTCCTTCTTTCACATGAGATTTCTGGTGAACCACATCCAGACTCAAATTTAGCCGTAACTCGGCTATCTTTTTCCACACTTCATAGTGGGCCACTAGTTTTCCTTTCGCGCCCTCAAAGCCATTCTCTTCCCAAATGGCTAGATCGAATTTGAGAGCTTGCGCGCAATAATGACTGTCAGTTATAAGTCTTAAGCGTCCAGCGTGATTTTTTTTCGCTTCTAACAGTCCTTCCAGCACTGCCGTGGCCTCTCCTGTTTGCGCGCTGCCGGGTGTCTTTCCTTTGCGGCGGCAACGCTCCACTCCATTTTGCTTCAGAACAAAACCCCAGTGGGCATTCTGCTCTCCTTCCTTTTTTGACCCATCGGTGTAAAGAGTCCATTCATAGGGCTTCTCTTCATCCATAGTCGATCTTCTCCTGGTTGCTCGGCAAAAAATCTTCCATCCCTTTCGATGGCTTCTTTCATCCGCGTCGAGAGGCATCCCGCCTCTATTGACGGGTTTGATCCCACTATGTACTCAGTCCATTTCTGAGGCCACTTCTCTAAGCCTCCTCCATACAATATTACACATGCTGGTTCTTCATGTCGTCTTGGAGAGTCTGGATTAGACCCCTCCTTTCCGGTTCCTTTCATAGGATTTCCAGGTTCGGGATCCAATCTCCTTCCACCGCTAGCCATCTTTTCAATGAGTAGCAGTTTCTCTAGTTGTAGGGTCGAGCTGTCTCCTTTCGAAGCCTTTCCGTGCGCATTCGGAACAGGGTCGATTCAGCTCTTAGTTACTCAGCGGCGCCCTTTGCGTCGCCTCTACTCAGAACACCAATATGAGAACTTTTGCCTCGCTTATTGATGCTCTCAACGGTGGGATGCACTTCTTTTTCTTTTTCCTTTTTCCCCACCAGGTTTTCTACTGACAGGAAATTCTAACAAGGGTATATTCAATTGCAAATTCAAACATTATTGTAGCGAACAGGAAATGACGACTAATCATCAGCCCGAAGCCACTCAGCCTTTCAATTCTTGGGAACCTGTAAGTCACAGAAGGTCTCCAACAGTTAAGAATCATGTACCATACAAGCCTTAGAAGAATTATCTTGGCTGTTTTTCTTCTGCCTGGAGAGTAAGTATAGTTACTACTCCTGGTCAGCCTTTACTGTAGTCTTCAACAGCAGGAAAAAAAAAAGAGAAAAGGGCGGAAAGAAGAAAAATCCTTTTGTGAGTTCAGCGGACAAAAATCTGTAATCCTCTGATGCGTCCGGGAACAAAAATCTTTGTAATCCACACAGGTGTTCCGGGAACAAAAAATTTTGTAATCCACACAGGTGTCCGGGAACAAAAAATTTGTAATCCACACAGGTGTCCGGGAACAAAAAATTTTGTAATCCACACAGGTGTCCGGGAACAAAAAATTTGTAATCCACACAGGTGTCCGGGAACAAAAAAATTTGTAATCCACACAGGTGTCCGGGAACAAAAAATTTGTAATCCACACAGGTGTCCGGGAACAAAAAAATTTGTAATCCACACAAGTGTCCGGAAACAAGAAAATTTGTAATCCACACAGGTGTCCAGGAACAAAAAAAAAATTTGTAATCCACACAAGTGTCCGGGAACAAAAAATTTGTAATCCACACAGGTGTCCGGGAACAAAAAAATTTGTAATCCACACAAGTGTCCGGAAACAAGAAAATTTGTAATCCACACAGGTGTCCGGAAACAAGATAATTTGTAATCCACACAGGTGTCCAGGTACAAAAAAAAAAAAAATTTGTAATCCACACAAGTGTCCGGGAACAAAAAATTTGTAATCCACACAGGTGTCCGGGAACAAAAAAATTTGTAATCCACACAAGTGTCCGGAAACAAGAAAATTTGTAATCCACACAGGTGTCCAGGAACAAAAAAAAAAAAATTTGTAATCCACACAAGTGTCCGGGAACAAAAATTTTGTAATCCACACAAGTGTCCGGGAACAAAAAATTTGTAAGGGAGAAATGAAGGTTTATTATAAAGTTAAATTGAGCAAGAAAAAGGAAAAGGAAGAGGGGAGACAAGTCTTCTCTTTTTATCTTTCAAAATAAAAAGGCCTCTCTTCAGTCGGTCTCCTAATTGGTTGCCTTCTCTTTGGCCTTGGTTTTGGCATGAAATCTAAAACATTTGCAGGCTCCTCGTCGACTGGTTCATCTTCTTTATTTATACCCAATATCCGTGCCCATGTACCGGCCCCTCTTTCTCTTGCAAGTTCTGCCGCATACTCTGCGTACACTACAAACATTGCTTTCAGCACCCCATACAAGTACAAGCTGTGAAGGATCTCCTCCTTACTCATGCTTAAAGTAATGTGCTGAGGGGTGGCGGTCACCGTTTACCATGACACAATACAGTTCTAATCCTCCCGTGCTATCAAGGTTCTTTTCTAGGAAACTCTATTCCTTAAAGAGACTGTACTTATGTCACTCAAGGCCGTTCTGACATTTATTTGTATCAGTGAGCGGAATTAAGACAGTTTCTGGGAAGAAAAAAACTGAAAAACTCCACACAGGTTCGTTTTGGAGCTGTGAGCAAAACAAAAAAAACAAATGTTCTTCTATAGTCTCATTTTTATTTTTTTTCTAAACTTTTACTCACAACCCCCCTCCTACTCGTTGGGCGCCAAAATGTCAAACGCACCTCTCGGATTAAGGTGCCCCCGGCTTCCCAGTAACGGGTTTGTTTTAGCCGGGTTCGGAGATTCGTCCGTAATCTAACCACCCGAGTTAAATTAACTCCTCCGGAATCAATCTAATTTCTGTACGACGCCAATCCCTCTCAAGTCACCCGAAGCGCGTGCCGAGTAACTCAATTCGAGGCAGGACTTCGAAGTGACCGCATCGTATTGATGGCTCCCCGCTAATGTTTGAAGTTCTTAATCGTTACGGATATTTTTTAGATGTCTTTGTTAAGACCTCAGGGATTCGTTTGTATAGCGCACCCAAGCACTAGTTTTGCCGAAGTAAATGTTAATATGGGTCCGTTCCACTTGGTCGCTCATGCAGCGAGCCGACCAACTTTTTTATTCGAAAGAGAATCGAATTAATAAAAGTGTGACAATAATAGCATTTAAGAAGAAAATTAATGCACCCTATATGATTAATTCTAACTTCGTATACGTAGATCTTGCACTTGACCGTCGGAGTTCTTCACCCCACTTAATTGCTTCGAAAAGAATAGCGACTTTCTTAAACCGAATAAAAATGTCGTGCTGTATTTAGATTTGCCCAATAATTAATTTGGAAGGCAAGTTTATTTTTTGATCGTGTCCTATTTAACTTTTGACGCGGCCCGACAAAAAGGGGAACTGGGCCGCGCCCGACGGACAATCGAAATACTTTTATCCTCCACCAACTTCACTGATTTATTTTAACCGTCATCGTTATTTTATTTAGAAGAAGTAAATTTCCAACAATTCACTTTTAACGAAATCCACTCTTCCCTTAAATATTTGCGAAAGTTATTTAATTCTCCAACTTCCTCGGAGTTACTTTTTCCGCGACCCGTCAAAAAGGGGAAGCGGGCCTGAGCCTTTCAAATAGTTAAATAACTTTCCGTTCTACACAAAACCAATAATCTGATTTAAACACTTCCTTTAATTTTATTCAGACGAAACAACTTTCGAACAGATCGAAATTCACTCGTGGCTCAGATAACTACGGAAGTTATTTAAGTCTCTAACTTGTTCGGAGTTCCTTTTTACGCGGCCCGTCTAAAAGGGGAAGCGGGCCTGAGCCTTCGGTTGCATATTTAGTACAAATCCGCGCACAACGAAGTAAGTAATATACAAAACACATTTATTGAAGAAACATGGAATAGAATTACAAATCTCAATTACTCCAGAAACTGAACAACTTCACTCACTGATACCCGTGTTAATAAAATCATTCAATCCCAGAACAATTCGATTGCAAAACACAGTTCATAAAAAAGGGAAGAGGTAAATACCAGTTGCGTGCTATTTTTGGTGGAAGCAAAGTCGAGTGATCAGTTCGATCTTGCTTCTAAAATCCAAATTAGAGAAACAGGCTGGCCACGAGGAAGCCGGCGGCCCGATGACTATTCCCCCCTCTCGCTAAAATACATAAAAACGGTCATCCTCACCAATTTCTCGTTTAAAGTTGTCCAGTCCAATTTTTAGGAGTAAATCCAAGTTAATTTCAGTCCAGTGATCCTGCGTCTCACACAAAGATCTTTGGGACTTTGGAAAAAATCTTGAAACTCCTCCGGGCCTCTTCACGTATCAGAGCTCTTTTGGGGGGAAAAGCCCTGAAGCTTCTCCAGCAGGACCTTTTATAGACCTCTCCGTCCCCCCCCTCCCCTTTCTTTTCTCCGGTACTTTCCCTATAGGGTAAGACTGCCCAGTTTTCCCACGCCTATAGAAGGGAATGGCCAGCTTTCTCACGCCTATAGAGGGAACTGGCCAGTTTCCCACGCCCATAGAGGGAACTGGCCAGCCTCCCCACGCTTTGTTATCTGTGGCCTTCAGCCGCTGTTTCCGCCCTGACCACGCAGTACTTTCCACCAAATGCACAGCTAGTGGTAAAACCTTTCACTTCCCCTTTTCACCCTTGACCTACTTTCTTAAACAATTTCGAATTGACAAATAATATTGCTTAATGCGGTTACAGAATACATTTTTAGCCAAGCAAAGAAATAAAAATAAAAATCACATTTGTGCTTCTCCAAACAATTTATGTCACGCCACTATTCTCAGTGACGGGTCCCTTGATCGAATTGACAAATAATATTGCTTAAAGTGGTTACAGAATACATTTTTAGCCAAGCAAAGAAATAAAAATAAAAATCACATTTGTGCTTCTCCAAACAATTTATGTCACGCCACTATTCTCAGTGACGGGTCCCTTGATCGAATTGACAAATAATATTGCTTAAAGTGGTTACAGAATACATTTTTAGCCAAGCAAAGAAATAAAAATAAAAATCACATTTGTGCTTCCCCAAACAATTTATGTCACGCCACTATTCTCAGTGACGGGTCCCTTGATCGAATTGACAAATAATATTGCTTAAAGTGGTTACAGAATACATTTTTAGCCAAGCAAAGAAATAAAAATAAAAATCACATTTGTGCTTCTCCAAACAATTTATGTCACGCCACTATTCTCAGTGACGGGTCCCTTGATCGAATTGACAAATAATATTGCTTAAAGTGGTTACAGAATACATTTTTAGCCAAGCAAAGAAATAAAAATAAAAATCACATTTGTGCTTCCATGCGTGACTCACACTCTGACACCGTGTTCCTTTTTTATATCCATTTTAACCGGTTTAGCTTATTCTGGCCCCTCTTTTGGTCTCACGTTTTGGTCTGGCGCCATCTTTTGGACAAATTTGGAATTTCAGCTCTGCCAATTTATTCCTGTGAACAATCCATATTCTACCATTTGGACCATCTCTACCCCCATGTTACACGACAACCTCTTCCCTTTTTTATGAACTGTGTTTTGCAATCGAATTGTTCTGGGATTGAATGATTTTATTAACACGGGTATCAGTGAGTGAAATTGTTCAGTTTCTGGAGTAATTGAGATTTGTAATTCTATTCCATGTTACTACAATAAATGTGTTTTGTATATTACTTACTTCGTTGTGCGCGGATTTGTACTGAATATGCAACCGAAGGCTCAGGCCCGCTTCCCCTTTTAGACGGGCCGCGTAAAAAGGAACTCCGAACAAGTTAGAGACTTAAATAACTTCCGTAGTTATCTGAGCCACGAGTGAATTTCGATCCGTTCGAAAGTTGTTTCGACTGAATAAATTAAAGGAAGTGTTTAAATCAGATTGAATGATTTTATTAACACGGGTATCAGTGGGTGAAATTGTTCGGTTTCTGGAGTGATTAAGATTTGTAATTCTATTTCATGTTTCTTCAATAAATGTGTTGTGTATATTCATCTACTTTGTTGTGCGCTGATTTGTACTGAATGTACAATCGATGGTTCGGGGTTGATTTGACAATTTGATTAATGTGCGGGGGGTTATTATGGTATAACATAGGACCGTAATAAATAAAAGTAACATCAGACAATTTTAGAGAATTGAATAACTTTCGTAGTTATTTGAGACACGAGTGAATTTCAATCCGTTTGAAAGTTTGCTTCGTCTGAATAAATTAACGGAAGTGTTTGAATCGGATTATTGGTTTGGTGTAGAACTGAAAGTAATTTAATTATTTGAAGGGCGCAGGCCCGTTTCCCCTTTTGACGGGCCGCGTAAAAAGTAACTCCGAACATGTTAGAGAATTAAATAACTTTCGTAGATATTTAAGGGAAGAGTGAATTTCGTCAAAAGTGAATTCGTTTGAAAATTTACTTCCTCTAAATAAAATAACGACGATGGTTAAAATAGATCATTTGAGTTGGTGAAGGATAAAAGTATTTCGATTGTCCGTCGGGCGCGGCCCAGTTCTTAATTTTGTCGGGCCGCGTCAAAAGTTAAACAGGACACGATCGAAAAATAGACTTGCCTTCCAAATTAATTACTGGGCAAATCTAAATAGAGTAAGACATTTTTATTCGTTTTAAGAAAGTTGTTATTCTTTTTAAAGCAATCAAGTGGGGTGAAGCACTCCGACAGTTAAGTGCTAGATCTACATATAAGAAGTTAGAATTAATAACGTAAAGTGCATTAATTTTCTCCTTAAATGCTATTATTGTCACACTTTTATTAATTCGATTCTCTTTCGAATAAACAAGTTGGTCGGCTCGCTGCTTGAGCGACCAAGTAGAACGGACCCATATCAACATTTACTTCGGCAAAACTAGTGCTAGGGTGCGCTATACAAACGAATCCCTGAGGTCTTAACAAAGACATCTAAAAATATCCGTAACATAATAAGAACTTCAAACATTAGCGGGGAGCCATCAATATGATGCGGTCACTTCGAAGTCTTGCCTCGAATTGAGTTACTCGGCTAAGACAAACCCGTTACCGGGAAGCCGGGGGCACCTTATTGAAAGAGGTGCGTTTGACACTACCATCAGCTTTTCTCTGGTCTGAAAGGAGGAGGAGGGAGGCTCCTCCTCCTCCTTTCAGACCAGAGAACACCCGAGGCTGGGTGAGAACGGGGAGGCTGCGACCCGGCCGGGGGTTGCGGGAAGGGGCGCCACCTTGATCTCCTTCTCGGCGTCGTAGTCCCCTCCGCTGGTCTGGGCTAGCAGAGCGTAGGCTCGTTGCAGCGCTTGATATTCTTGCGTCAGCTGGCGGTAGCGAAGCTCCGCCTCCTCATGCACACACCAATGCAACACAGCACTAGTACCAGAATCAGTCAGACCGGCGACAAAGCACCCGCGACGCAAAGACGAGTCCGATTCCAGGCTGAAGAGGAATGTTTGGGCCCAAACGCTGGCAGAAATGGCGGGCTACCTCTTCGGGTTCCGTGTCGGGGGTTCTGTCGGTGTGAAAAGACAAGGACGATCCGTCCGAATCCACCAACACGTCTTCGTCGTAGCCGTAAAATGTTTCGATGACCTGCGGGCGCGGAAGCAAACATCTCTCTGAACAAACTGAAGCGACACCTCACGATGAATCGACGAGAGGAACGATAGCGAGAAAAAGGCCATTTCATCTTGCGCAACACCAAGCAGCCGCAAACAAACAGACTCACCTTGCAGGACCTCACGCTTTGTTCCTCCTCAGAGATTCTCGACGTCGGTATCGTAGCAGCAAATCTCTCTCCTGTCGACACAAATAATCCGCCTTTGAGATTCTTTGGATGCAAAGGGAACGAACGGCTCCGGCGCAGAAACAAACGCGACTCACGATGACATTTCTGACATGAGCTCCTGTCTCCAGAGCCTGAAAAACCCGTCACCGGCGATGATTGGAGGGACGCTCGTCTTTTCCAAAAGTGACAACTACAGGGTGTGTCAGGGTTTTCCAGATTATCTTTATCGTATGATTATGTTGCTTTGACTTTGACTGCAACCTGTAATAAATAATATTATTTATCCCTTATTTATCCCTATCGCTTATCCCTTCCTACACAAAGTCGTAAAACATCCCTTGCTATGTTTTGACTAGAGGTCAAGGGCTTTCTCTATTCAATCCACTCTTACACCCACCCTGTTTCTCTTAATAAAAATGCTCGTGCGGGAGCCGAGAGTCAGACTTCATTCGTACAACGGATGGACTCTCCACCTGCAGGTGTCCAAAAGAACTTACTTGTCTCCCGTGTGGTTCTTGCAAAATAAGTTGGAGCGAGCGCAACTCTAACAGGGTGCATTTTGCCACTAGCTGCCTACGGACAATGACGTCGCGCTCGCGGCTCATGGTTGACGGGCTGAGCAGCCGGGCGAGTCCGTCGTTTTCAGCGCACAGCGAGTGGCAAAGGCGCTGACAAAACGGGAGCTTTGAGCTGCTGAAAACGGCAAAACAAGTCTAAAGCGTGTTCAAACGCGTGCGCACAATGCTCCTGCTTGAAAGGTCGGAATTTAAGGGGCCAATCTTTTGGATGGCGGCCGCCGGCCAAGCTTTGGACGGAAAAGGTTTCCTGGCGACAGCGAGCGAGCGCGGCGCTGCCGTACGTGCACCGAGTCACCTGCCTGAAGACCTTGGACAAGTCGTCGATGATGTGCCGCTGCTCCACAACTTGAAGGAACTCCATTTCACCGTCCTGCTGGCCGCAACCGCGCTCCAGGTCATTGAGCGAACTAGGCCTTCTCTGTGGAACACAAATGCAGTGGACTCTGTTGGCACGCCGCCGTTGTCCGCGTCGACTTACCAAGCTTGCCATCTCCTCGTTCTCCTGGGTGACAAAGCGCACTTTGTTTTCAAGGCGACACAGCACCAGTGAGAGTTCTTCATTCTTCCTGCTCAGGCGTTTGTTTTTGTCCAGGAGTGGCAGAAACTGGCTTTCTGTTTCTCTCAGTCGCTTAAGCTGCAAGCATGAAGTGCGGGATGCGAAAGACGCACAACACGCGGGCCAGAACGTATCCATTCCTTTTGCATCGGTTTGAACGGAATCGTGGCTTTGGCTCCCAATAAAAGACATCTACCAGGCAACCGACTCGCCGCGCCGCTCAACTAATAAGCAAGCGCAATGGGTGCCTCGCTGGATGGCGCGCATCAAACGTAGCGCAAACCTTCAACCGTGCCGTCAATAAATTACCAGTTCATTGCGCTCTTCAGAAAGCAGGGCGTTTCGATCCTCCAGTTTCCTGATGACTGCGCTGAGCTCAGCGATTTTCAGATGAAACCTTCGCGTGTCCCGATCCTCCTGAGACTGAAAACGCCCCGCAACACACACACACAACCACTCGTTCAAAGTTCAAAACTGTTTTTGTGCTACCTTCCTCCAGCAACGAACTAAGTCATGCGTACTGCAAGTGTGTGATGAGGTGGCTTACGCTATGAAGAGGATTGCTAGTAGCGCCGTTGACCCCACTTCCAGGGTAGTTTAGGCCCGCCCTTTGGGAATCCCTCAGGGCAGCGATCTGCTGCTCGGCAGCCTGAGTCTGCAGCTGAAGGCGGTGGACGTGGCCGGCCCCAGGGATTTATCCAAAACACTAACCGCTCTGTCTTTCAGCTTGATCTCATCCATCTGGATGTACAAACGGGGAGCGCTCAGGCAGGCGGGCAAACTCATTTGCCAGAATTGTGACAAAAACAAAGAGAGCAACCGGCCAATTTTTATCTTGAATCGACTAGAACACCATTGCTGTGACAAAAGCGAAGCGAGCAACCGGACGTTTTCTTCTTGTGAAATAGAATAGAATAGAATGCCTTAGGTGTCATTGCACTGCAGGTATACAACGAAATTGGGAACATAGCCACGCACCGCGCATCTGATCAGTCCTACCAGTCGGCGGATCTCCCTCTCGCAGTCTCTCTCGGTTCGGCTCAGCTCCTCCCGATGCTGGTGATGAGCCGATCGGAGCTCGGCCGCTCGGGACTGCCAGGCCTGCTGGGCCGCTGCCAGGGCTTCTTCCGCGCTCCTGGTGGAGGCGACACCGCTCGGTCTCCCGACACCGCCGCGTCTCCTCCACTTCCGCCAGCAAAGCGCCCCCGCTCCTCACCTGAGCAGACATTGCGCCACATCGGGCCGTTGAGACCGCAACGGAGCGCCGCGACGCTTACTGGGGACAAGCTACACAATACGGTAGCGGCCGCATCGGAGCCCGACGTGGCGTGCGGATAGTCAGACACGGATTGAGCGGATCACCTTGTCCATGGAGCCGTCCCTCAGGCTGAGGACCAAGGCATTCAGTCGCTGGATCTCTCCATCTTTGATTTTGATCACTCTCATCAGCTCCATTTCATGCTGCCGCAGTAATGTCTCCCTGGTAACGGCTAACTCTTTCTGCTTCTCCTCATGGAGTTTGCTTTTGAGTTCCGTCATGGCGGCGGTGGCACGGTGGTGCTCCGCCCGCAGGTCCTGACTTCTCTCTCTCTCCAGACAGCTGACCTGACATGACTTAGACAAACTTTATTGTCATCTTGTCTGCACATGGTGCATACAAAACGAAATTTCGTTGCACACGGCTTACAACAAAGTAGTGATATTGCAGTTGAATAGAAGTAACATATCCTATGAAAATATATATATACATATACTGTATATATATATATATATATTACAAATAAGTATAAAGTGCAGCAGTGCTAATTATGCAATAGTGCAAGTAGGCAAAACAGTATTCAAGAGTGTGCAGAGGAATGCTAAACCATGTATTAAACTTCTATTTAAAGGGTTTACACAAGTTCAGTAAAGTTGGTAGTGCGAGATAGTGCAAGATAGAGGTCCGTAGTGTCATAAAGTACAGTTCTGTGAATGTGTGATGCAGAGTTCAGTTTAGAGCTCAACAGTTCTAATGTTCAACAGTCTGATGACAGCAGGGAAAAAGCTGTTGCAGAACCTGGTGGACCTGCAGCGGATTGTGCAAAACCTCTTCCCAGAGGGCAGCAGGGAGAACAGTCCATGGTGGGGGTGTGATGGGTCATTGATGATGTTACGGGCACGGGACATGCAGCGCTGAGATGAAATGTCCTGAATGGAGGGAAGAGGAGCCCCTATGATCCTCTCTGCTGTCCTCACCACTCTCCTCACGTTCTTCCAATCGGAGGCGGTGCAGCCTCCACACCACACAGAGAGTCAGCTTGTCAGAATGCTCTCTATGGTGCTCCTGTAGAACGTCCTCATGATGGGTGGGGGCAGGTGGGCTCTCCTCATCCTCCGCAGGAAGTACAAGCCCTTCTGTGCCCTCTTGATCAGTGCCGTAGTGTTCATAGTCCAGGTGAGGTCTTCTGTGATGTGGACCCCCAGGAATTTGGTGCTGCTGACCACCTCCACAGCTGAGCTGTTGATGATCAGTGGAGCGTGGTGAGGCTGGTTTTTCCTGAAGTCGACGATGATCTCCTTCATCTTCTCCACATTCAGGATCAGGCTGTTGTCTCTGCACCAGCCCACCAGCTGCTCCACCTCCTCTCTGTAGTCCAGGTCGTTGTTGTCTCTGATGAGCCCCACCGCCGTTGTGTCGTCTGCGAACTTCACGATGTGATTGGTGGTGAACCTGGGGACGCAGTCGTGTATCATCAGGGTGAACAGCAGGGGGCTCAGGACGCAGCCCTGAGGGGAGCCTGTGCTGAGGGTGATGACATCAGAGGTGTTCTGTCCGACCCGGACTGACTGAGGTCTGTTGGTGAGGAAGTCTAGCAGCCAGTTGCGAAGGGGGGTGTTGAAGCCCAGGTGTTCCAATTTTCCTACTAGATGCTGTGGGATGATGGTGTTAAACGCTGAGCTGAAGTCCAGGAACAGCATCCGAACATGGGTGTTCTTCTCCTCCAGGTGAGCCAGGCTCAGGTGAAGAACGGAGGAGATGGCGTCCTGAGTGGAGCGGTTTTGCCGGTCGGCAAACTGGAACGGGTCAAATAATGGGGGGAGTCTGGAAACGATGTGATCTTTAAGCAGCCTTTCGAAGCACTTCATCATGACCGGAGTCAGTGCAACAGGCCGGTAATCATTAAATGAGGTGATTTGAGGTTTCTTCGGCACCGGAATGATGGAGGCAGTCTTAAAGCACGCTTGCACTGTGGCTTGGCCCAGCGAGGTGTTAAAAATGTCTGTGATGACCCCAGCCAGCTGACTTGCACATTCCCTGAACACACGCCCAGGAATGTTGTCGGGGCCAGGGGCCTTACGGGGGTTGACTCTCCTCAGGGTCTTCAACACATCGGCGGAGTCAAGGCAGAGTACCTCCTCTTCCTGATGGGGGACAGTTTTAACTGCTGGAGTGCCGTTTAGTGCCTCGAACCTCCCAAAGAAGTTATTTAGACCATTTAGAAAGTCAGCATCAACTTCACCCACCGGGGGGGGAGGGTGAGTTGTAGTCTGTAATCGCCCGTATGCCTTGCCACATACTCCTGGTGTTGTTGGCGTCGTGGAAACGATCCTGAATTTTTCGACTGTGGTCTCGCTTCGCTACCCTGATGGCACGGTTCAAGTTGGCTCTCGCTGTCCTCAGTGTCTCCTTGTCGCCAGACTTGAAGGCAGAGTTCCGTGCTCGTAGCGTTTGACGTACCTCCTCAGTCATCCAGGGTCGTTGGTTGCCCCGGGTGATGATATTCTTAGTGGTGCTGACGTCCTCGGTGCATTTGTTGACGTAGGCTGACACAGTCATGGCACACGCATGTCAAATCTACATCGGGGAAACTGGGAGGGAGGGAGGGAGGGAGGGCGGGAGGGAGGCAAGCAGGGAGGCAGGCAGGCAGGGAGGCAGGCAGGGAGGCAGGCAGGGAAGCAGGCAGGGAGGAAGGCAGTGTCTGTCTGTTGAGGTTTTCACCTTGTTCTTCTCCTGCTGAAGTTCTAACTGGACGTCCATCAGTTTGGCTCTCAGCTCGTCATTGGCGGCCTGAAAGGCGTCCGTTCGCTCCGCCTTGACCCGCCCTGCCGGAGCTCGTTTGGACATCTCTTACTCGAGTCTCGCCCGGTCGTCAGTCAGAGATCACAACATTTGTACCTGGAGAGCACAAACGCAGCGCTGTTTTCCACTGGCTTCGGACTCAACTTCAATCGGTACCGTAACGTACAACATCATAAACATAGATCTAGCTTGACTTATTCATTGAATAAATGCATTTGGTTCTTCAAAACTGCATCACGCAACATAGCGTGACCGAGACGGCCGCTATCCACCTGCGTGAAGTTATTTGGTGAAATGAATGAGATGTTTAAGACACCATCGTTCTGTCTCTATGTAGATGAAGGGAAATAATCGATTGCTGAAGGTCCAAAGGTGTTGTGATAAACAAATAAACATATTAGTGACATATTTGTGATAAACATATTAGGCAGGATAATCACATATGTTAACTTGACTGCCCACACTGTATTTATTTATGGTTATTTGTTAAATCGAGTACTGTTAGACATGAAACAGGAAGTGTTTAACATAAATGGACGACGAAAGGGGTACTCACCATTGTAGCTCCTGCTGGTCAATGATACGAGCCTCTTCTTGCAGTGGAAAACATACAGCCAACAAACACCGTGGAACCTAAAGGAAGGAAATTAAACATTAACATTTAGCCTCAACCAACATTCACAGATACAACGCAACGCAAACTACACAAACGTAAATCTTTTTAAACACAATGAGTTGTACTTACCGTGTACGCTCTAGACGGTCCACTTGCAAGCAGAAAATAAAGATATTTCTGTTGATAATCGTCGTGTTTGTATCCGTTGTCTCGCTCAAGGCCATTGCGCCCACAGATTTGAATTTTGGCGAGAGTTCAGCCTATTGACGTCATTTCCGCGGTGTAATACCCGCATATCTGAAACGGCAAAGTTAAGAGTAGAGTTAAATAAAGTTTTTAATCAACGCAATAATTTACAAACGTTGACCAGTCGAAATAATCGTCGAAATTTGGCGTCTGTGGCTGGAAGCAGACGCCGAGTTCGACGTTCCTCCCAAATGCCACACTGCCTCGCTTTTCAGGCCAACAAAAAAACATATTTTTCAAAACAATGAGTTGTAATTACCTTGTACGCTCTAGACGGTCAAGTTGCAAGCTGAAAACAAAAATATTTCTCTTGTTAGTCGTCGTGTTACTAACCGCTGTGTCTTGTTTGCCAGCATTGCCGCTTTCCTACTTCCTGTTGCAAGCCACGCCCACGGATTATAATTTTGCCATGAGTTCCGCCTATTGACGTCATGTCCGCGTCGCATGACTGCGACGTAATATTATCTAAAACTGTTTGTGCGGCATGGTGTTGTTCTGTGCGGTATTGTGTTATTCTGTGCGGCGTCGTGTTGTTCTGTGCGGCGTCGTGTTGTTCAGTGCGGCATGTTGTTGTTCAGTGCGGCATGTTGTTGTTCAGTGCGGCATGTTGTTGTTCAGTGCGGCATGGTGTTGTTCAGTGCGGCATGGTGTTGTTCAGTGCGGCATGGTGTTGTTAAGTGCGGCATGGTGTTGTTCAGTGCGGCATGGTGTTGTTCAGTGCGGCATGGTGTTGTTCAGTGCGGGATGGTGTTGTTCAGTGCGGCATGGTGTTGTTCAGTGCGGCATGGTGTTGTTCAGTGCGGCATAATATTGTTCAGTGCGGCGTAATGTTGTTCAGTGGGGCATGGTGTTGTTCAGTGCGGCATGGTGTTGTTCAGTGCGACATGATGTTGTTCAGTGCGGCATAATGTTGTTCAGTGCGGCATAATGTTGTTCAGTGCGGCATAGTGTTGTTCAGTGCGGGATGGTGTTGTTCAGTGCGGCATGGTGTTTTTCAGTGCGGCATGGTGTTTTTCAGTGCGGCATGGTGTTGTTCAGTGCGGCATGGTGTTGTTCAGTGCGGCATGGTGTTGTTCAGTGCGGCATGGTGTTGTTCAGTGCGGCATGGTGTTGTTCAGTGCGGCATGGTGTTGTTCAGTGCGGCATGGTGTTGTTCAGTGCGGCATGGTGTTGTTCAGTGCGGCATGGTGTTGTTCAGTGTGGCATGGTGTTGTTCAGTGCGGCATGGTGTTGTTCAGTGCGGCATGGTGTTGTTCAGTGCGGCATGGTGTTGTTCAGTGCGGCATGGTGTTCAGTGCGGCATAATGTTGTTCAGTGCGGCATAATGTTGTTCAGTGCGGCATGGTGTTGTTCAGTGCGGCATAATGTTGTTCAGTGCGGCATAATGTTGTTCAGTGCGGTATATTGTTGTTCAGTGGGGCATAATGTTGTTCAGTGCGGCATGGTGTTGTTCAGTGCGGGATGGTGTTGTTCAGTGCGGCATGGTGTTGTTCAGTGCGGCATGGTGTTGTTCAGTGCGGCATGGTGTTGTTCAGTGCGGCATTGTGTTGTTCAGTGCGGCATGGTGTTGTTCAGTGCGGCATGGTGTTGTTCAGTGCGGCATGGTGTAGTTAGGTGCGGCATGGTGTTGTTCAGTGCGGCATGGTGTAGTTCAGTGCGGCATGGTGTTGTTCAGTGCGGGATGGTGTTGTTCAGTGCGGCATGGTGTTGTTCAGTGCGGCATGGTGTTGTTCAGTGCGACATGATGTTGTTCAGTGCGGCATAATGTTGTTCAGTGCGGCATAATGTTGTTCAGTGCGGCATAATGTTGTTCAGTGCGGCATGGTGTTGTTCAGTGCGGCATGGTGTTGTTTAGTGCGGGATGGTGTTGTTCAGTGCGGCATGGTGTTGTTCAGTGCGGCATGGTGTTGTTCAGTGCGGCATGGTGTTGTTCAGTGCGGCATGGTGTTGTTCAGTGCGGCATGGTGTTGTTCAGTGCGGCGTGGTGTTGTTCAGTGCGGCGTGGTGTTGTTCAGTGCGGCGTGGTGTTGTTCAGTGCGGCGTCGTGTTGTTCAGTGCGGCGTCGTGTTGTTCAGTGCAGCATGGTGTTGTTCAGTGCGGAATGGTGTTGTTCAGTGCGGCATGGTGTTGTTCAGTGCGGCATGGTGTTGTTCAGTGCGGCGTAATGTTGTTCAGTGGGGCATGGTGTTGTTCAGTGCGGCATGGTGTTGTTCAGTGCGGCATGGTGTTGTTCAGTGCGGCATGGTGTTGTTCAGTGCGGCATGGTGCTGTTCAGTGCGGCATGGTGCTGTTCAGTGCGGCATGGTGCTGTTCAGTGCGGCATGGTGCTGTTCAGTGCGGCATGGTGTTGTTCAGTGCGGCATGGTGTTGTTCAGTGCGGCATGGTGTTGTTCAGTGCGGCATGGTGTTGTTCAGTGCGGCATGGTGTTGTTCAGTGCGGCATGGTGTTGTTCAGTGCGGCATAATGTTGTTCAGTGCGGCATAATGTTGTTCAGTGCGGCATAATGTTGTTCAGTGCGGCATAATGTTGTTCAGTGCGGCATAATGTTGTTCAGTGCGGCATAATGTTGTTCAGTGCGGGATGGTGTTGTTCAGTGCGGCATGGTGTTGTTCAGTGCGGCATGGTGTTGTTCAGTGCGGCATGGTGTTGTTCAGTGCGGCATGGTGTTGTTCAGTGCGGCATGGTGTTGTTCAGTGCGGCATGGTGTTGTTCAGTGCGGCATGGTGTTGTTCAGTGCGGGATGGTGTTGTTCAGTGCGGGATGGTGTTGTTCAGTGCGGCATGGTGTTCAGTGCGGCATAATGTTGTTCAGTGCGGCATAATGTTGTTCAGTGCGGCATGGTGTTGTTCAGTGCGGCATAATGTTGTTCAGTGCGGCATAATGTTGTTCAGTGCGGTATAATGTTGTTCAGTGCTGCATGGTGTTGTTCAGTGCTGCATGGTGTTGTTCAGTGCGGGATGGTGTTGTTCAGTGCGGCATGGTGTTGTTCAGTGCGGCATGGTGTTGTTCAGTGCGGCATGGTGTTGTTCAGTGCGGCATGGTGTTGTTCAGTGCGGCATGGTGTTGTTCAGTGCGGCATGGTGTTGTTCAGTGCGGCATGGTGTTGTTCAGTGCGGCATGGTGTTGTTCAGTGCGGTATCGTGTTGTTCAGTGCGGTATCGTGTTGTTCAGTGCGGCATCGTGTTGTTCAGTCCGGCATCGTGTTGTTCAGTGCGGTATCGTGTTGTTCAGTGCGGTATCGTGTTGTTCAGTGCGGTATCGTGTTGTTCAGTGCGGTATCGTGTTGTTCAGTGCGGTATCGTTGTGTTGTTCGTATTGTGTTGTGTTGTTCGTAATGTGTTGTGTTGTTTGTATTGTGTTGTTGGTATTGTGTTGTGTTGTTCGTATTTTGTTGTGTTGTTCATATTGTGTTGAGTTGTTCATATTGTGTTGAGTTGTTCGTATTGTGTTGTGTTGTTCGTATTGTGTTGCCTCTAACACTTAGCTTCTAACACTTAGCCTCTAGCACATAGAAGGTAAATAAATAGGAAGGAAGGACTCACCGGTGACGTCGTCGCCCACGTCCAAGCGTTGTACTTTGTATTTTCATCCTTCTGACAGTGGAAAACATATAGCCAACAAACACCGTGGAACCTAAACGAATGAAAGAAAACTATCATTTGGCCACAACCAACATTCACAGATACAACACAATGTGACGTGCGGTGTTGAGGTTAAAGGTTGAGTGAAGGGCCCTCGTTTTAAACTACTTTTTTGAAAAGGAGTGGGAACAAGTAAGACGTATTTAATTTATTTATTGGGAAGTAGTAAGACTTATTAAATTTATTTAATCTACTTTTCTTCCCAGGCAAAATTTGATGTGCTGCAATTCCAAATTTCCAAAGTGAATGAAGGAATGAAATCCTTTAAATTATGATTTTGTATAAATACTAGGCATAAACACAAAATCTACGGCACAAAATGGGCAGACTTTACTTGTTTGAAAAGGACTGGTTACAAGACAGACTTTTTTAATTTATTTAATGGGAAGAAGACTTATTTAGTTTAATTGATCTATTTTTGTTCCCTGGCAAAATTCGATTTGCTGCAATTCCAAATTTCCAAAGTGAATGAAGGAATGAAGTCGTTTAAATTATGATTTTGTATAAATACTAGGCATAGACACAAAATCTACGGCACAAAACGGGCAGACTTTACTTGTTTGAAGAGGACTGGTTGCAAGACAGACTTTTCTGATTTATTTAATGGGAAGAAGACTTATTTAGTTTATTTAATCTCTTTTTGTTGCCTGGCAAAATTGGATTTGCTGAAATTGTATTTTGCCAAATCTTGACTTGAGACCTGATAGGAAGTATTAAACGCTCAGTTAAATCGATACAAGTTGGTAATAAGAGAGAGTAATGTTGGTTGAAGCGATGAATGAAGGTTAAAAGCAATTTAAATTATGACTTTGTATAAATACTAGATATTAACAGAACATCTACTGCGCAAAATGGGCAGAGTTTACTTGTTTGAGAAGGAGTGGCTTATTTAAGTCTAAGATTTATTTAATCTGTTTGTTCCCAGGCAAAATTGGATGTGATGCAATTCCAAATTTCACCACATGATGGTGCCAAATTTTGACTTCATAGGACATATTCAACACTTAACTATTATGTTCAAGGTAATCAGATTTGTTTATTATTCTAATGGCCTTTTCAAAACTATTCTGGATTACTACTTTGGATCTATTCTACATTACTTGGCAACAACATACTCTGTAACAGATTAGGCAGTATAATCACATATGTTAACTTGAGAGTGCCCACACTCAATCTACTTATCGTGATGTGTTAAATCAATTACTGTTAGACATTATTATTCTGATAATCTACCAAATCTTTGAATTGAAGAATTTGTGATTTAATTAATAGCTTGTTGTTATGTTCAGGGTAATCAGACTTGTATATAATTCTAATGGCCTTCTTTTGAAAACTATTCTGAATTACAACTTTGGATCTTATATTACTTTGCAACAATATACTCGGTGACAGATTAGGCAGTATAATCACATATGTTAACTTCAGTGCCCACACTGTATTTATTTATGGTTATTTGTTAAATCAAGTACTGTTAGACATGAAATAGGAAGTGTTTAACATAAATGTTATGGCTACTCACCGTTGTAGCTCGCTCCTGGTCAATGATACGAGCCTCTTCTTGCAGTGGAAAACTTGCAGCCAACAAACACCGTGGAACCTAAAGGAATGAAATTAAACATTAACATTTCGCCTGGACCAATATTCACACGTACAACGCAACGCGGCTACACTTCTGCTAGCGCCTCAGCTACACGTTGCTATTACAAACGTAAATCTCTTTAAACACAATGAGTGTTACTTACCGTGTACGCTGTAGACGGTCCAGTTGCAAGCAGAAAATAAAGATATTTCTGTTGATATTCGTCGTTGCTCAGTGGCTCACGGCCATCGCGCCAACAGATTTGAATTTTGGTGGAAGTTCAGCCAATTACGTCATATCCGCGGCACATGACTGCGACGTAATACCCGCTTATCTGAAACGGCAGTTAAAAGTAGAGTTACATCAAGTTTTCTTTTTTAATCAACGCAATCATTTACAACCGTTGACCAGAAAGAATCGTCGAAATTCGACGTTCCCCCCAAACGCCACACTCACTCGCTTTTCAGGGCAACAAAAGTACTTCTTTTTAAAAACGATGAGTTGTACTTACCGTGTACGCTCTGGACGGTCCAGTTGCAAGCAGAAAATAAAAATATTTCTCTCGTTAGTCGTATGTTACCATCCGCTGTGTCTTTGTCAACATCGCCATTTTCCTACTTCCTGTTGCGAGCCACGCCCACGGATTTAAATTCTGGCGGAAGAGCCCGCCCATTGGCGTCGTTTTCGCGTATAGCAAATCCGATTGGTTGGGAAGGGGGCGCGGTTATGCAGCCGAGGGGTCCTGTGATCGGTGGGATGTAAAGTAGGCGTCGACGTCACGTCCGCGTCACGTGACCACGACGTGGCAGACGTCATATAGCAACCGCTGTTTTGTTTAGTAGACTTACAGTTGTTATGCATTGACATAATGGCGCACACTCCAAATAGATTTAAATAAATTAAATAATTCTTCTGCCCACTCCCTTTTAAACAAGTTAACTCTCCCCGCGGATTTGAATTCCGGCGGAAGTTCTTACAGTTGTTATGCGTTGACATAATGGCGCACTGGTTAGCATGTCCACCTCTTAAGCATGATGTTGCGGGTTCGACGCCTGATCAATGTTAGCATGGAGTGAGCTGAAGTGCATGGCGCTGAAGATTTGAATCTTTGAAATGCGCTGAGGTCTGACGTATCAGGCAGAATGGTTTGCCATCACGTTCAACAAAAAATAGAAACTTTCCCACTCTGATAAAAACGTCCTGTGTTCATCTACATATTTTCGTTTTGCTGTGCATCTTTTCCCTGCCATTTCGAGAGCCCAATTGACACTAATAGTTTACTGGAATGTGTTTGCCCATCCTACTTTGTGGAATTTCACCACATGCGCTTTTGACGAAAATACTAAATTGAACTCAAGTGAAGCCAACACGCACAACCCCCCCCACACACACACACACACACCTACACACACACACACAAATGTTGATATGAACATAAAAGAGCCGCATGCGGTTCGGGAGTTGCGGCTTGGCCAAACCTGTACTATACAACTTTATTTGTGTAAAATTTTCACAACAGCTGTCACACAAACAAAGCGGGAAAAACCGAAGACGTGCGTGTTCCGCCCACGCTGGATTTATTTGCACCTTTGAAAAGACACCGTATTGCCGCAGATGTGGCAAAGAGTACTTTTGGGCATCTGAGACGGAAGGATGTCCAAAGCATCACGTCACCTGCTCTGGTAGGAATGGTGGTGGGACGTTGAGGTCAACCGCTTTGGGGTTGGCTGAATCTTTGGTCGCAGGATGCCACACACTTGAAGACAGAAGCAGAAAAGCAGAGCTAAATGCAAAATGTACTCACCGGTGACTCCAATTTTTTCCCCCCCTGAAGAAATGGATGGACGGGTGGCCCCGGCTGGCCGGTGGGACTCTTGTTATTCTGACCCTTTTTAGTGCGCGTTTGGGGCAACAACCGTTTTTTGTGGCGCTCTCTTCTGGTTCAAGAGTGCCCTGCATGTGAATTTGCCTTTCCTGCCTTCTGATTGGATGAGCGCCGGTGTGACGCGGTGCCTCTGTCACCGTGGCGGGGGGTATACGTCGGCATCGGAGCATCGTCGAGTGCGGTGCCGCTGGAGCTCACTCACCAGCTGGTGTTAGGGCCACAGAATGAAGGCCAAGGAGAAGACTAGAAAGAGAAACAGAAACTTCTCCTCCAATTGTTTGATTTGTCTCTTCTGAGCTTCGATGAATTCTTTCAGCTCTTTGTTCCTCTAGGACGGACAAATGGAAAGTAGCCTTCAAAAGCCAGTAAGCGTGCAAGTAAGTGCCGGGCTGGCTTTGGGCCCTTACCTGTTGCGCGCTGTGCAGCAGATCCATTCTCTCTTGGAGGATGCAAGCGTCGCGCTCCCTCAACTCCCACATCAGGGCTCGCTTCCATTGGTCCACGGCGCTCCTAAGCTCTTGTCTCTGATCCGCCGTCAGCACGTCATTCACGCCAGCGTGGCTGGCTTTTTCGCCGTCCGTGGCGGGGCAGTCCCGCTGCGGTAGCGCCTCGTACAACATGGCCTCCAGCTCCATGATCCTCTGGGCCGCAATCCTCGTCCATCAGTAGTCCGGCGGGAGATTTGAGGGCGGCTTACCTTATGAGCCTGGTCCATGGAACGCTTCCTGAAGTCCAACTCTTCATCCAGGTAGCCCTTCTGGTTGCAGAACATATCCTAGCACAGCTCAAGGTCAGAATTGTTGGGGCACATTGCCCCGAGTTCCCCTTGGCTGATGTCGCGTGTCTGTCTACCTTCTCACTTTCAATGTCCAACATCTTCTGTTGAAGTGCTGACTTGGTCACTTTGATGTATTCTAACCACTGAGGAAAGGCTGCTGTCACATAAGCAGAATGCGAGAGCGTGCGTGGACGTGCGCGTTACCTTCTCGGCTAGGGTGGGAAGGGTCCTGGCGTGAATCACGACCACCTGCTCCTCGTTGGTGAGATTCTGCAAGAGCCCAAAGGCACAGCGTCAACAAGGTTCTTTCAGCGCAAAGCCTTCCAAAAGTCACATTTGAGCCGCCGAGTCTCGTGGAGTGCGAACATAAGGAGTTCGACATACACTTACGGCGTTATCGCCCAGGATGTCCAGCTTCTTCATCAGATCACTGATGACGATGTCCTGGGGAAAGGCGCAAGGAGCAATGTAAGGTGTTCTGGGACCTCAGGTTAAGGTTAGGGTTGCGAGGGACGCCTTACGTACGCTCACGCCGTCGGCCTCGCAGTAGATCTGCAAAGGGCTGAGGCCGTCTGGGAAACAGACTTGCAGAAACTTCAAGACGGGGGAGCGCCACTCCCTCTCCTGAAAGGCAGAGGCATGCATCCGTCCGTCCGTCCGTCCGTCCGTCCGTCACATCTCTGGCCTCAACACGCTTGTGCGAGTCTTCCCACCTCCAGCTCCAGGATGCGGAACTCAAGCAGTTCGTTTTGGTCTCGGATATCCTGGATGTGCTCTTTCAGACGCGCTTCTTCCGCCTCCATTCGCCTGACCTGAAAAGACAGTCAGACCTCATCTGCGGGGCTTCCGGACGGGTGTGACGCCAAGCGACTCCGCCCAGCGCCTTTCTTTCCGTCACCTTTTCGGCCAACTGCTGATTGCTCTGACGCAGCAGCTGCTTCTCCTCCACCCACTTGACATTCTAGAAGAGACAAACGCGTGGACAGCTTTGGAATGTTGTGTCATTTTCATCCACAAATTCTTTGGTTGACTGGAAAATGACATTTGCTTTTCTCCACATTTTCCCAGCCACGTTCAGGGGGGGTTGGTCCAGTAATGCCAGACGAATGAGTGACTGAAGAATGTAGCTATTTTGTCTGAGAAAAAGGTGTGCTCATTGATAAGCTTACCTGTCCTTGTTGCTTCAGCGCTGACTCCAGATCTGCTACTCTGCTTTGATAGTGACCCATTTCTACTGTCATGTAACATGGGGGGAAGAGATGGTGCAAATGGTAAAATATGGATTGTTCACAGGAATAAATTGGCAGAGCTGAAATTCCAAATTTGTCCAAAAGATGGCGCCAGACCAAAACATGAGACCAAAAAAGGGGCCAAAATAAGCTAAGCAAGTTAAAATAGAAATAAAACAGGAACACGGTGTCGGATTGTGAGTCACGCATGGACGCACAAATGTGATTTTTACTTTTTGATTTCTTTGCTTGGCTAAAAATGTATTCTGTAACAGCTTAAAGCAATATTGTTAGTCAATTCGATCAAGGGACCCGTCACTATGAGAATAGTGGCGTGACATAAATTGTTTGGAGAAGCACAAATGTGATTTTTACTTCTTGATTTCTTTGCTTGGCTAAAAATTGATTCCCTCTTTCATGAACTGTGTTTTGCAATCGAATTGTTCTGGGATTGAATGATTTTATTAACACGGGTATCAGTGGGTGAAATTGTTCGGTTTCTGGAGTGATTAAGATTTGTAATTCTATTTCATGTTTCTTCAATAAATGTGTTGTGTATATTCATCTACTTTGTTGTGCGCTGATTTGTACTGAATGTACAATCGATGGTTCGGGGTTGATTTGACAATTTGATTAATGTGCGGGGGGTTATTATGGTATAACATAGGACCGTAATAAATAAAAGTAACATCAGACAATTTTAGAGAATTGAATAACTTTCGTAGTGAATTTCAATCCGTTTGAAAGTTTGCTTCGTCTGAATAAATTAACGGAAGTGTTTGAATCGGATTATCGGTTTGGTGTAGAACTGAAAGTAATTTAATTATTTGAAGGGCGCAGGCCCGTTTCCCCTTTTGACGGGCCGCGTAAAAAGTAACTCCGAACATGTTAGAGAATTAAATAACTTTCGTAGATATTTAAGGGAAGAGTGATTATTGAAAGAGGTGCGTTTGACACTACCATCAGCTTTTCTCTGGTCTGAAAGGAGGAGGAGGGAGGCTCCTCCTCCTCCTCCTTTCAGACCAGAGAACACCCGAGGCTGGGTGAGAACGGGGAGGCTGCGACCCGGCCGGGGGTTGCGGGAAGGGGCGCCACCTTGATCTCCTTCTCGGCGTCGTAGTCCCCTCCGCTGGTCTGGGCTAGCAGAGCGTAGGCTCGTTGCAGCGCTTGATATTCTTGCGTCAGCTGGCGGTAGCGAAGCTCCGCCTCCTCATGCACACACCAATGCAACACAGCACTAGTACCAGAATCAGTCAGACCGGCGACAAAGCACCCGCGACGCAAAGACGAGTCCGATTCCAGGCTGAAGAGGAATGTTTGGCGCCAATACGCTGGCAGAAATGGCGGGCTACCTCTTCGGGTTCCGTGTCGGGGGTTCTGTCGGTGTGAAAAGACAAGGACGATCCGTCCGAGTCCACCAACACGTCTTCGTCGTAGCCGTAAAATGTTTCGATGACCTGCGGGCGCGGAAGCAAACATCTCTCTGAACAAACTGAAGCGACACCTCACGATGAATCGACGAGAGGAACGATAGCGAGAAAAAGGCCATTTCATCTTGCGCAACACCAAGCAGCCGCAAACAAACAGACTCACCTTGCAGGACCTCACGCTTTGTTCCTCCTCAGAGATTCTCGACGTCGGTATCGTAGCAGCAAATCTCTCTCCTGTCGACACAAATAATCCGCCTTTGAGATTCTTTGGATGCAAAGGGAACGAACGGCTCCGGCGCAGAAACAAACGCGACTCACGATGACATTTCTGACATGAGCTCCTGTCTCCAGAGCCTGAAAAACCCGTCACCGGCGATGATTGGAGGGACGCTCGTCTTTTCCAAAAGTGACAACTACAGGGTGTGTCAGGGTTTTCCAGATTATCTTTATCGTACGATTATGTTGCTTTGACTTTGACTGCAACCTGTAATAAATAATATTATTTATCCCTTATTTATCCCTATCGCTTATCCCTTCCTACACAAAGTCGTAAAACATCCCTTGCTATGGTTTGACTAGAGGTCAAGGGCTTTCTCTATTCAATCCACTCTTACACCCACCCTGTTTCTCTTAATAAAAATGCTCGTGCAGGAGCCGAGAGTCAGACTTCATTCGTACAACGGATGGACTCTCCACCTGCAGGTGTCCAAAAGAACTTACTTGTCTCCCGTGTGGTTCTTGCAAAATAAGTTGGAGCGAGCGCAACTCTAACAGGGTGCATTTTGCCACTAGCTGCCTACGGACAATGACGTCGCGCTCGCGGCTCATGGTTGACGGGCTGAGCAGCCGGGCGAGTCCGTCGTTTTCAGCGCACAGCGAGTGGCAAAGGCGCTGACAAAACGGGAGCTTTGAGCTGCTGAAAACGGCAAAACAAGTCTAAAGCGTGTTCAAACGCGTGCGCACAATGCTCCTGCTTGAAAGGTCGGAATTTAAGGGGCCAATCTTTTGGATGGCGGCCGCCGGCCAAGCTTTGGACGGAAAAGGTTTCCTGGCGACAGCGAGCGAGCGCGGCGCTGCCGTACGTGCACCGAGTCACCTGCCTGAAGACCTTGGACAAGTCGTCGATGATGTGCCGCTGCTCCACAACTTGAAGGAACTCTGTTGGGTTGACAACATTTATCTGAAATCAATCTCGGAGACGGTAGGTCTTTCTTGGCTTAGCGTTTTCTCCTGCGCAGAAGGGCACATCCCAGACACAGCAAGTGTGGCTGAGATTCGCGCTCTGCTCTGAGTTTTGCCGACCTTTTTATTGAGAAAGAAACAATTGGGCAAGTGTACATGATCGGGTAGGTTCACAGGCAGGAAATACATTCCAAAGTTATATCTCATTACCACAGAACAAAGGGGATACTCTCGTGGACGGAGCAGTATTGGACGTCTCATGACTATTAGCTTAACAAAAACGTAGTCTTTAGTGGCCCTGGGAATACATCCCGGTGTCGTACTCATGACTTCAACTTAAATGGGACCTCTGTCTGCTTCAGCCATCCCATGACAATCTCATGATCT
This sequence comes from Syngnathus scovelli, assembly GCF_024217435.2. Lineage (NCBI taxonomy): Eukaryota > Metazoa > Chordata > Actinopteri > Syngnathiformes > Syngnathidae > Syngnathus > Syngnathus scovelli. The sequence continues at coordinate 700,614 of NW_026061342.1, read as the reverse complement.
GAACATGTCTAGCTAACTATGGGGCTTATTGTATAGCGCGGCTAATGACTCCAGTCATTAGCCGGCCATATGCCCCCAAATCATTTTCACAAGGCTAGATGGTCACATACTGCGGAGAGTCTTGCACACAAAAGTAGATACATAGAATCCAATGATAAAAAGTATATCAATTCCAACAAACTCCATTTCACCGTCCTGCTGGCCGCAACCGCGCTCCAGGTCATTGAGCGAACTAGGCCTTCTCTGTGGAACACAAATGCAGTGGACTCTGTTGGCACGCCGCCGTTGTCCGCGTCGACTTACCAAGCTTGCCATCTCCTCGTTCTCCTGGGTGACAAAGCGCACTTTGTTTTCAAGGCGACACAGCACCAGTGAGAGTTCTTCATTCTTCCTGCTCAGGCGTTTGTTTTTGTACAGGAGTGGCAGAAACTGGCTTTCTGTTTCTCTCAGTCGCTTAAGCTGCAAGCATGAAGTGCGGGATGCGAAAGACGCACAACACGCGGGCCTGAACGTATCCATTCCTTTTGCATCGGTTTGAACGGAATCGTGGCTTTGGCTCCCAATAAAAGACATCTACCAGGCAACCGACTCGCCGCGCCGCTCAACTAATAAGCAAGCGCAATGGGTGCCTCGCTGGATGGCGCGCATCAAACGTAGCGCAAACCTTCAAGCGTGCCGTCAATAAATTACCAGTTCATTGCGCTCTTCAGAAAGCAGGGCGTTTCGATCCTCCAGTTTCCTGATGACTGCGCTGAGCTCAGCGATTTTCAGATGAAACCTTCGCGTGTCCTGATCCTCCTGAGACTGAAAACGCCCCGCAACACACACACACAACCACTCGTTCAAAGTTCAAAACTGTTTTTGTGCTACCTTCCTCCAGCAACGAACTAAGTCATGCGTACTGCAAGTGTGTGATGAGGTGGCTTACACTATGAAGAGGATTGCTAGTAGCGCCGTTGACCCCACTTCCAGGGTAGTTTAGGCCCGCCCTTTGGGAATCCCTCAGGGCAGCGATCTGCTGCTCGGCAGCCTGAGTCTGCAGCTGAAGGCGGTGGACGTGGCCGGCCCCAGGGATTTATCCAAAACACTAACCGCTCTGTCTTTCAGCTTGATCTCATCCATCTGGATGTACAAACGGGGAGCGCTCAGGCAGGCGGGCAAACTCATTTGCCAGAATTGTGACAAAAACAAAGAGAGCAACCGGCCAATTTTTATCTTGAATCGACTAGAACACCATTGCTGTGACAAAAGCGAAGCGAGCAACCGGACGTTTTCTTCTTGTGAAATAGAATAGAATAGAATGCCTTAGGTGTCATTGCACTGCAGGTATACAACGAAATTGGGAACATAGCCACGCACCGCGCATCTGATCAGTCCTACCAGTCGGCGGATCTCCCTCTCGCAGTCTCTCTTGGTTCGGCTCAGCTCCTCCCGATGCTGGTGATGAGCCGATCGGAGCTCGGCCGCTCGGGACTGCCAGGCCTGCTGGGCCGCTGCCAGGGCTTCTTCCGCGCTCCTGGTGGAGGCGACACCGCTCGGTCTCCCGACACCGCCGCGTCTCCTCCACTTCCGCCAGCAAAGCGCCCCCGCTCCTCACCTGAGCAGACATTGCGCCACATCGGGCCGTTGAGACCGCAACGGAGCGCCGCGACGCTTACTGAGGACAAGCTACACAATACGGTAGCGGCCGCATCGGAGCCCGACGTGGCGTGCGGACACGGATTGAGCGGATCACCTTGTCCATGGAGCCGTCCCTCAGGCTGAGGACCAAGGCATTCAGTCGCTGGATCTCTCCATCTTTGATTTTGATCACTCTCATCAGCTCCATTTCATGCTGCCGCAGTAATGTCTCCCTGGTAACGGCTAACTCTTTCTGCTTCTCCTCATGGAGTTTGCTTTTGAGTTCCGTCATGGCGGCGGTGGCACGGTGGTGCTCCGCCCGCAGGTCCTGACTTCTCTCTCTCTCCAGACAGCTGACCTGACATGACTTAGACAAACTTTATTGTCATCTTGTCTGCACATGGTGCATACAAAACGAAATTTCGTTGCACACGGCTTACAACAAAGTAGTGATATTGCAGTTGAATAGAAGTAACATATCCTATGAAAATATATATATACATATACTGTATATATATATATTACAAATAAGTATAAAGTGCAGCAGTGCTAATTATGCAATAGTGCAAGTAGGCAAAACAGTATTCAAGAGTGTGCAGAGGAATGCTAAACCATGTATTAAACTTCTATTTAAAGGGTTTACACAAGTTCAGTAAAGTTGGTAGTGCGAGATAGTGCAAGATAGAGGTCCGTAGTGTCATAAAGTACAGTTCTGTGAATGTGTGATGCAGAGTTCAGTTTAGAGCTCAACAGTTCTAATGTTCAACAGTCTGATGACAGCAGGGAAAAAGCTGTTGCAGAACCTGGTGGACCTGCAGCGGATTGTGCGAAACCTCTTCCCAGAGGGCAGCAGGGAGAACAGTCCATGGTGGGGGTGTGATGGGTCATTGATGATGTTACGGGCACGGGACATGCAGCGCTGAGATGAAATGTCCTGAATGGAGGGAAGAGGAGCCCCTATGATCCTCTCTGCTGTCCTCACCACTCTCCTCACGTTCTTCCAATCGGAGGCGGTGCAGCCTCCACACCACACAGAGAGTCAGCTTGTCAGAATGCTCTCTATGGTGCTCCTGTAGAACCGTCCTCATGATGGGTGGGGGCAGGTGGGCTCTCCTCATCCTCCGCAGGAAGTACAAGCGCTTCTGTGCCCTCTTGATCAGTGCCGTAGTGTTCATAGTCCAGGTGAGGTCTTCTGTGATGTGGACCCCCAGGAATTTGGTGCTGCTGACCACCTCCACAGCTGAGCTGTTGATGATCAGTGGAGCGTGGTGAGGCTGGTTTTTCCTGAAGTCGACGATGATCTCCTTCATCTTCTCCACATTCAGGATCAGGCTGTTGTCTCTGCACCAGCCCACCAGCTGCTCCACCTCCTCTCTGTAGTCCAGGTCGTTGTTGTCTCTGATGAGCCCCACCGCCGTTGTGTCGTCTGCGAACTTCACGATGTGATTGGTGGTGAACCTGGGGACGCAGTCGTGTGTCATCAGGGTGAACAGCAGGGGGCTCAGGACGCAGCCCTGAGGGGAGCCTGTGCTGAGGGTGATGACATCAGAGGTGTTCTGTCCGACCCGGACTGACTGAGGTCTGTTGGTGAGGAAGTCTAGCAGCCAGTTGCGAAGGGGGGTGTTGAAGCCCAGGTGTTCCAATTTTCCTACTAGATGCTGTGGGATGATGGTGTTAAACGCTGAGCTGAAGTCCAGGAACAGCATCCGAACATGGGTGTTCTTCTCCTCCAGGTGAGCCAGGCTCAGGTGAAGAACGGAGGAGATGGCGTCCTGAGTGGAGCGGTTTTGCCGGTCGGCAAACTGGAACGGGTCAAATAATGGGGGGAGTCTGGAAACGATGTGATCTTTAAGCAGCCGTTCGAAGCACTTCATCATGACCGGAGTCAGTGCAACAGGCCGGTAATCATTAAATGAGGTGATTTGAGGTTTCTTCGGCACCGGAATGATGGAGGCAGTCTTAAAGCACGCTGGCACTGTGGCTTGGCCCAGCGAGGTGTTAAAAATGTCTGTGATGACCCCAGCCAGCTGACTTGCACATTCCCTGAACACACGCCCAGGAATGTTGTCGGGGCCAGGGGCCTTACGGGGGTTGACTCTCCTCAGGGTCTTCAACACATCGGCGGAGTCAAGGCAGAGTACCTCCTCTTCCTGATGGGGGACAGTTTTAACTGCTGGAGTGCCGTTTAGTGCCTCGAACCTCCCAAAGAAGTTATTTAGACCATTTAGAAAGTCAGCATCAACTTCACCCACCGGGGGGGGAGGGTGAGTTGTAGTCTGTAATCGCCCGTATGCCTTGCCACATACTCCTGGTGTTGTTGGCGTCGTGGAAACGATCCTGAATTTTTCTACTGTGGTCTCGCTTCGCTACCCTGATGGCACGGTTCAAGTTGGCTCTCGCTGTCCTCAGTGTCTCCTTGTCGCCAGACTTGAAGGCAGAGTTCCGCGCTCGTAGCGTTTGACGTACCTCCTCAGTCATCCAGGGTCGTTGGTTGCCCCGGGTGATGATATTCTTAGTGGTGCTGACGTCCTCGGTGCATTTGTTGACGTAGGCTGACACAGTCATGGCACACGCATGTCAAATCTACATCGGGGAAACTGGGAGGGAGGGAGGGAGGGAAGGAGGGAGGGAGGGAGGGCGGGAGGGAGGCAAGCAGGGAGGCAGGCAGGCAGGGAGGCAGGCAGGGAGGCAGGCAGGGAAGCAGGCAGGGAGGAAGGCAGTGTCTGTCTGTTGAGGTTTTCACCTTGTTCTTCTCCTGCTGAAGTTCTAACTGGACGTCCATCAGTTTGGCTCTCAGCTCGTCATTGGCGGCCTGAAAGGCGTCCGTTCGCTCCGCCTTGACCCGCCCTGCCGGAGCTCGTTTGGACATCTCTTACTCGAGTCTCGCCCGGTCGTCAGTCAGAGATCACAACATTTGTACCTGGAGAGCACAAACGCAGCGCTGTTTTCCACTGGCTTAGGACTCAACTTCAATCGGTACCGTAACGTACAACATTATAAACATAGATCTAGCTTGACTTATTCATTGAATAAATGCATTTGGTTCTTCAAAACTGCATCACGCAACATAGCGTGACCGAGACGGCCGTTATCCACCTGCGTGAAGTTATTTGGTGAAATGAATGAGATGTTTAAGACACCATCGTTCTGTCTCTATGTAGATGAAGGGAAATAATCGATTGCTGAAGGTCCAAAGGTGTTGTGATAAACAAATAAACATATTAGTGACATATTTGTGATAAACATATTAGGCAGGATAATCACATATGTTAACTTGACTGCCCACACTGTATTTATTTATGGTTATTTGTTAAATCGAGTACTGTTAGACATGAAACAGGAAGTGTTTAACATAAATGGACGACGAAAGGGGTACTCACCATTGTAGCTCCTGCTGGTCAATGATACGAGCCTCTTCTTGCAGTGGAAAACATACAGCCAACAAACACCGTGGAACCTAAAGGAAGGAAATTAAACATTAACATTTAGCCTCAACCAACATTCACAGATACAACGCAACGCAAACTACACAAACATAAATCTTTTTAAACACAATGAGTTGTACTTACCGTGTACGCTCTAGACGGTCCACTTGCAAGCAGAAAATAAAGATATTTCTGTTGATAATCGTCGTGTTTGTATCCGTTGTCTCGCTCAAGGCCATTGCGCCCACAGATTTGAATTTTGGCCAGAGTTCAGCCTATTGACGTCATTTCCGCGGTGTAATAGCCGCATATCTGAAACGGCAAAGTTAAGAGTAGAGTTAAATAAAGTTTTTAATCAACGCAATAATTTACAAACGTTGACCAGTCGAAATAATCGTCGAAATTTGGCGTCTGTGGCTGGAAGCAGACGCCGAGTTCGACGTTCCTCCCAAATGCCACACTGCCTCGCTTTTCAGGCCAACAAAAAAACATATTTTTCAAAACAATGAGTTGTAATTACCTTGTACGCTCTAGACGGTCAAGTTGCAAGCTGAAAACAAAAATATTTCTCTTGTTAGTCGTCGTGTTACTAACCGCTGTGTCTTGTTTGCCAGCATTGCCGCTTTCCTACTTCCTGTTGCAAGCCACGCCCACGGATTATAATTTTGCCATGAGTTCCGCCTATTGACGTCATGTCCGCGTCGCATGACTGCGACGTAATATTATCTAAAACTGTTTGTGTGGCATGGTGTTGTTCTGTGCGGTATTGTGTTATTCTGTGCGGCGTCGTGTTGTTCTGTGCGGCGTAGTGTTGTTCAGTGCGGCGTCGTGTTGTTCAGTGCGGCATGTTGTTGTTCAGTGCGGCATGTTGTTGTTCAGTGCGGCATGGTGTTGTTCAGTGCGGCATGGTGTTGTTCAGTGTGGCATGGTGTTGTTCAGTGCGGCATGGTGTTGTTCAGTGCGGCATGGTGTTGTTCAGTGCGGCATGGTGTTGTTCAGTGCGGCATGGTGTTGTTCAGTGCGGCATGGTGTTGTTCAGTGCGGCATAATATTGTTCAGTGCGGCGTAATGTTGTTCAGTGGGGCATGGTGTTGTTCAGTGCGGCATGGTGTTGTTCAGTGTGACATGATGTTGTTCAGTGCGGCATAATGTTGTTCAGTGCGGCATAATGTTGTTCAGTGCGGCATAATGTTGTTCAGTGCGGCATAATGTTGTTCAGTGCGGCATAATGTTGTTCAGTGCGGGATGGTGTTGTTCAGTGCGGCATGGTGTTGTTCAGTGCGGCATGGTGTTGTTCAGTGCGGCATGGTGTTGTTCAGTGCGGCATGGTGTTGTTCAGTGCGGCATGGTGTTGTTCAGTGCGGCATGGTGTTGTTCAGTGCGGCATGGTGTTGTTCAGTGCGGGATGGTGTTGTTCAGTGCGGCATGGTGTTGTTCAGTGCGGCATGGTGTTGTTTAGTGCGGGATGGTGTTGTTCAGTGCGGCATGGTGTTGTTCAGTGCGGCATGGTGTTGTTCAGTGCGGCATGGTGTTGTTCAGTGCGGCATGGTGTTGTTCAGTGCGGCATGGTGTTCAGTGCGGCATGGTGTTCAGTGCGGCATAATGTTGTTCAGTGCGGCATAATGTTGTTCATTGCGGCATGGTGTTGTTCATTGCGGCATGGTGTTGTTCAGTGCGGCATAATGTTGTTCAGTGCGGTATATTGTTGTTCAGTGGGGCATAATGTTGTTCAGTGCGGGATGGTGTTGTTCAGTGCGGCATGGTGTTGTTCAGTGCGGCATGGTGTTGTTCAGTGCGGCATGGTGTTGTTCAGTGCGGCATGGTGTTGTTCAGTGCGGCATGGTGTTGTTCAGTGCGGCATGGTGTAGTTCAGTGCGGCATGGTGTAGTTCAGTGCGGCATGGTGTAGTTCAGTGCGGCATGGTGTTGTTCAGTGCGGGATGGTGTTGTTCAGTGCGGCATGGTGTTGTTCAGTGCGACATGGTGTTGTTCAGTGCGACATGATGTTGTTCAGTGCGGCATGATGTTGTTCAGAGCGGCATAATGTTGTTCAGTGCGGCATAATGTTGTTCAGTGCGGCATGGTGTTGTTCAGTGCGGCATGGTGTTGTTCAGTGCGGCATGGTGTTGTTCAGTGCGGCATGGTGTTGTTCAGTGCGGCATGGTGTTGTTCAGTGCGGCATGGTGTTGTTCAGTGCGGCATGGTGTTGTTCAGTGCGGCATGGTGTAGTTCAGTGTGGCATGGTGTTGTTCAGTGCGGGATGGTGTTGTTCAGTGCGGCATGGTGTTGTTCAGTGCGGCATAATGTTGTTCAGTGCGGCATGGTGTTGTTTAGTGCGGGATGGTGTTGTTCAGTGCGGCATGGTGTTGTTCAGTGCGGCATGGTGCTGTTCAGTGCGGCATAATGTTGTTCAGTGCGGTATATTGTTGTTCAGTGGGGCATAATGTTGTTCAGTGCGGCATGGTGTAGTTCAGTGCGGCATGGTGTAGTTCAGTGCGGCATGGTGTTGTTCAGTGCGGAATGGTGCTGTTCAGTGCGGGATGGTGTTGTTCAGTGCGGGATGGTGTTGTTCAGTGCGGCATGGTGTTGTTCAGTGCGGCATGGTGTTGTTCAGTGCGGGATGGTGTTGTTCAGTTTGGCATGGTGTTGTTCAGTGCGGCATGGTGTTGTTCAGTGCGGCATGGTGTTGTTCAGTGCGGCATGGTGTTGTTCAGTGCGGGATGGTGTTGTTCAGTGCGGGATGGTGTTGTTCAGTGCGGGATGGTGTTGTTCAGTGCGGCATAATGGTGTTCAGTGCGGCATGGTGTTGTTCAGTGCGGCATGGTGTTGTTCAGTGCGGCATGGTGTTGTTCAGTGCGGCATGGTGTTGTTCAGTGCGGCATGGTGTTGTTCAGTGCGGCGTCGTGTTGTTCAGTGCAGCATGGTGTTGTTCAGTGCGGAATGGTGTTGTTCAGTGCGGCATGGTGTTGTTCAGTGCGGCATGGTGTTAAGTGCGGCATGGTGTTGTTCAGTGCGGCGTAATGTTGTTCAGTGCGGCGTAATGTTGTTCAGTGGGGCATGGTGTTGTTCAGTGCGGCATGGTGTTGTTCAGTGCGGCATGGTGTTGTTCAGTGCGGCATGGTGTTGTTCAGTGCGGCATGGTGCTGTTCAGTGCGGCATGGTGCTGTTCAGTGCGGCATGGTGTTGTTCAGTGCGGCATGGTGTTGTTCAGTGCGGCATGGTGTTGTTCAGTGCGGCATGGTGTTGTTCAGTGCGGCATGGTGTTGTTCAGTGCGGCATGGTGTTGTTCAGTGCGGCATGGTGTTGTTCAGTGCGGCATGGTGTTGTTCAGTGCGGCATGGTGTTTTTCAGTGCGGCATAATGTTGTTCAGTGCGGCATAATGTTGTTCAGTGCGGCATAATGTTGTTCAGTGCGGCATAATGTTGTTCAGTGCGGCATAATGTTGTTCAGTGCGGGATGGTGTTGTTCAGTGCGGCATGGTGTTGTTCAGTGCGGCATGGTGTTGTTCAGTGCGGCATGGTGTTGTTCAGTGCGGCATGGTGTTGTTCAGTGCGGCATGGTGTTGTTCAGTGCGGGATGGTGTTGTTCAGTGCGGGATGGTGTTGTTCAGTGCGGGATGGTGTTGTTCAGTGCGGGATGGTGTTGTTCAGTGCGGCATGGTGTTGTTCAGTGCGGCATGGTGTTCAGTGCGGCATAATGTTGTTCAGTGCGGCATGGTGTTGTTCAGTGCGGCATGGTGTTGTTCAGTGCGGCATGGTGTTGTTCAGTGCGGCATAATGTTGTTCAGTGCGGCATAATGTTGTTCAGTGCGGCACCTAGCACCTAGAAGGTAAATAAATAGGAAGGAAGGACTCACCGGTGACGTCGTCGCCCACGTCCAAGCGTTGTACTTTGTATTTTCATCCTTCTGACAGTGGAAAACATATAGCCAACAAACACCGTGGAACCTAAACGAATGAAAGAAAACTATCATTTGGCCACAACCAACATTCACAGATACAACACAATGTGACGTGCGGTGTTGAGGTTAAAGGTTGAGTGAAGGGCCCTTGTTTTAAAGTACTTTTTTGAAAAGGAGTGGGAACAAGTAAGACGTATTTAATTTATTTATTGGGAAGTAGTAAGACTTATTAAATTTATTTAATCTACTTTTCTTCCCAGGCAAAATTTGACGTGCTGCAATTCCAAATTTCCAAAGTGAATGAAGGAATGAAATCCTTTAAATTATGATTTTGTATAAATACTAGGCATAAACACAAAATCTACGGCACAAAATGGGCAGACTTTACTTGTTTGAAAAGGACTGGTTACAAGACAGACTTTTTTAATTTATTTAATGGGAAGAAGACTTATTTAGTTTAATTGATCTATTTTTGTTCCCTGGCAAAATTCGATTTGCTGCAATTCCAAATTTCCAAAGTGAATGAAGGAATGAAGTCATTTAAATTATGATTTTGTATAAATACTAGGCATAGACACAAAATCTACGGCACAAAACGGGCAGACTTTACTTGTTTGAAGAGGACTGGTTGCAAGACAGACTTTTCTGATTTATTTAATGGGAAGAAGACTTATTTAGTTTATTTAATCTCTTTTTGTTGCCTGGCAAAATTGGATTTGCTGAAATTGTATTTTGCCAAATCTTGACTTGAGACCTGATAGGAAGTATTAAACGCTCAGTTAAATCGATACAAGTTGGTAATAAGAGCGAGTAATGTTGGTTGAAGCGATGAATGAAGGTTAAAAGCAATTTAAATTATGACTTTGTATAAATACTAGATATTAACAGAACATCTACTGCGCAAAATGGGCAGAGTTTACTTGTTTGAGAAGGAGTGGCTTATTTAAGTCTAAGATTTATTTAATCTGTTTGTTCCCAGGCAAAATTGGATGTGATGCAATTCCAAATTTCACCACATGATGGTGCCAAATTTTGACTTCATAGGACATATTCAACACTTCAAGTTCAAGTTCAAGTTTACTTTATTGTCAAAGATCTCTGTAACAGGGTTACCACAGAAGTTTGAAATTGCGTTTTACCAGTCTCCAATGTGCAGATTAACTAAAAACATGCTGATAAACATGTGCAGTACTATACAATAAAATACTCTCTCTCACATTCACACGCACGCACACACACACACACGGTGTGTAATAAGAGTATTGACAATACAGACCCACACACACACACATACATACACAGCAGCAGAAGTACAATCAGTGGTCATAGAAGTATGCGATTCTCGGAGACGATTTGGACGGTACATTTAACACAAAACACACATTTTTATCGGGAGCCGGCTTGGCCGCAGCCTCACAGGGCGCCGCCATCTTGAAGATTAACTATTATGTTCAAGGTAATCAGATTTGTTTATTATTCTAATGGCCTTTTCAAAACTATTCTGGATTACTACTTTGGATCTATTCTACATTACTTGGCAACAACATACTCTGTAACAGATTAGGCAGTATAATCACATATGTTAACTTGAGAGTGCCCACACTCAATCTACTTATCGTGATGTGTTAAATCAATTACTGTTAGACATTATTATTCTGATAATCTACCAAATCTTTGAATTGAAGAATTTGTGATTTAATTAATAGCTTGTTGTTATGTTCAGGGTAATCAGACTTGTATATAATTCTAATGGCCTTCTTTTGAAAACTATTCTGAATTACAACTTTGGATCTTATATTACTTTGCAACAATATACTCGGTGACAGATTAGGCAGTATAATCACATATGTTAACTTCAGTGCCCACACTGTATTTATTTATGGTTATTTGTTAAATCAAGTACTGTTAGACATGAAATAGGAAGTGTTTAACATAAATGTTATGGCTACTCACCGTTGTAGCTCGCTCCTGGTCAATGATACGAGCCTCTTCTTGCAGTGGAAAACTTGCAGCCAACAAACACCGTGGAACCTAAAGGAATGAAATTAAACATTAACATTTCGCCTGGACCAATATTCACACGTACAACGCAACGCGGCTACACTTCTGCTAGCGCCTCAGCTACACGTTGCTATTACAAACGTAAATCTCTTTAAACACAATGAGTGTTACTTACCGTGTACGCTGTAGACGGTCCAGTTGCAAGCAGAAAATAAAGATATTTCTGTTGATAGACTTCATTCGTACAACGGATGGACTCTCCACCTGCAGGTGTCCAAAAGAACTTACTTGTCTCCCGTGTGGTTCTTGCAAAATAAGTTGGAGCGAGCGCAACTCTAACAGGGTGCATTTTGCCACTAGCTGCCTACGGACAATGACGTCGCGCTCGCGGCTCATGGTTGACGGGCTGAGCAGCCGGGCGAGTCCGTCGTTTTCAGCGCACAGCGAGTGGCAAAGGCGCTGACAAAACGGGAGCTTTGAGCTGCTGAAAACGGCAAAACAAGTCTAAAGCGTGTTCAAACGCGTGCGCACAATGCTCCTGCTTGAAAGGTCGGAGTTTAAGGGGCCAATTTTTTGGATGGCGGCCGCCGGCCAAGCTTTGGACGGAAAAGGTTTCCTGGCGACAGCGAGCGAGCGCGGCGCTGCCGTACGTGCACCGAGTCACCTGCCTGAAGACCTTGGACAAGTCGTCGATGATGTGCCGCTGCTCCACAACTTGAAGGAACTCCATTTCACCGTCCTGCTGGCCGCAACCGCGCTCCAGGTCATTGAGCGAACTAGGCCTTCTCTGTGGAACACAAATGCAGTGGACTCTGTTGGCACGCCGCCGTTGTCCGCGTCGACTTACCAAGCTTGCCATCTCCTCGTTCTCCTGGGTGACAAAGCGCACTTTGTTTTCAAGGCGACACAGCACCAGTGAGAGTTCTTCATTCTTCCTGCTCAGGCGTTTGTTTTTGTACAGGAGTGGCAGAAACTGGCTTTCTGTTTCTCTCAGTCGCTTAAGCTGCAAGCATGAAGTGCGGGATGCGAAAGACGCACAACACGCGGGCCAGAACGTATCCATTCCTTTTGCATCGGTTTGAACGGAATCGTGGCTTTGGCTCCCAATAAAAGACATCTACCAGGCAACCGACTCGCCGCGCCGCTCAACTAATAAGCAAGCGCAATGGGTGCCTCGCTGGATGGCGCGCATCAAACGTAGCGCAAACCTTCAAGCGTGCCGTCAATAAATTACCAGTTCATTGCGCTCTTCAGAAAGCAGGGCGTTTCGATCCTCCAGTTTCCTGATGACTGCGCTGAGCTCAGCGATTTTCAGATGAAACCTTCGCGTGTCCCGATCCTCCTGAGACTGAAAACGCCCCGCAACACACACACACAACCACTCGTTCAAAGTTCAAAACTGTTTTTGTGCTACCTTCCTCCAGCAACGAACTAAGTCATGCGTACTGCAAGTGTGTGATGAGGTGGCTTACGCTATGAAGAGGATTGCTAGTAGCGCCGTTGACCCCACTTCCAGGGTAGTTTAGGCCCGCCCTTTGGGAATCCCTCAGGGCAGCGATCTGCTGCTCGGCAGCCTGAGTCTGCAGCTGAAGGCGGTGGACGTGGCCGGCCCCAGGGATTTATCCAAAACACTAACCGCTCTGTCTTTCAGCTTGATCTCATCCATCTGGATGTACAAACGGGGAGCGCTCAGGCAGGCGGGCAAACTCATTTGCCAGAATTGTGACAAAAACAAAGAGAGCAACCGGCCAATTTTTATCTTGAATCGACTAGAACACCATTGCTGTGACAAAAGCGAAGCGAGCAACCGGACGTTTTCTTCTTGTGAAATAGAATAGAATAGAATGCCTTAGGTGTCATTGCACTGCAGGTATACAACGAAATTGGGAACATAGCCACGCACCGCGCATCTGATCAGTCCTACCAGTCGGCGGATCTCCCTCTCGCAGTCTCTCTTGGTTCGGCTCAGCTCCTCCCGATGCTGGTGATGAGCCGATCGGAGCTCGGCCGCTCGGGACTGCCAGGCCTGCTGGGCCGCTGCCAGGGCTTCTTCCGCGCTCCTGGTGGAGGCGACACCGCTCGGTCTCCCGACACCGCCGCGTCTCCTCCACTTCCGCCAGCAAAGCGCCCCCGCTCCTCACCTGAGCAGACATTGCGCCACATCGGGCCGTTGAGACCGCAACGGAGCGCCGCGACGCTTACTGGGGACAAGCTACACAATACGGTAGCGGCCGCATCGGAGCCCGACGTGGCGTGCGGATAGTCAGACACGGATTGAGCGGATCACCTTGTCCATGGAGCCGTCCCTCAGGCTGAGGACCAAGGCATTCAGTCGCTGGATCTCTCCATCTTTGATTTTGATCACTCTCATCAGCTCCATTTCATGCTGCCGCAGTAATGTCTCCCTGGTAACGGCTAACTCTTTCTGCTTCTCCTCATGGAGTTTGCTTTTGAGTTCCGTCATGGCGGCGGTGGCACGGTGGTGCTCCGCCCGCAGGTCCTGACTTCTCTCTCTCTCCAGACAGCTGACCTGACATGACTTAGACAAACTTTATTGTCATCTTGTCTGCACATGGTGCATACAAAACGAAATTTCGTTGCACACGGCTTACAACAAAGTAGTGATATTGCAGTTGAATAGAAGTAACATATCCTATGAAAATATATATATACATATACTGTATATATATATATATATATATATTACAAATAAGTATAAAGTGCAGCAGTGCTAATTATGCAATAGTGCAAGTAGGCAAAACAGTATTCAAGAGTGTGCAGAGGAATGCTAAACCATGTATTAAACTTCTATTTAAAGGGTTTACACAAGTTCAGTAAAGTTGGTAGTGCGAGATAGTGCAAGATAGAGGTCCGTAGTGTCATAAAGTACAGTTCTGTGAATGTGTGATGCAGAGTTCAGTTTAGAGCTCAACAGTTCTAATGTTCAACAGTCTGATGACAGCAGGGAAAAAGCTGTTGCAGAACCTGGTGGACCTGCAGCGGATTGTGCAAAACCTCTTCCCAGAGGGCAGCAGGGAGAACAGTCCATGGTGGGGGTGTGATGGGTCATTGATGATGTTACGGGCACGGGACATGCAGCGCTGAGATGAAATGTCCTGAATGGAGGGAAGAGGAGCCCCTATGATCCTCTCTGCTGTCCTCACCACTCTCCTCACGTTCTTCCAATCGGAGGCGGTGCAGCCTCCACACCACACAGAGAGTCAGCTTGTCAGAATGCTCTCTATGGTGCTCCTGTAGAACGTCCTCATGATGGGTGGGGGCAGGTGGGCTCTCCTCATCCTCCGCAGGAAGTACAAGCGCTTCTGTGCCCTCTTGATCAGTGCCGTAGTGTTCATAGTCCAGGTGAGGTCTTCTGTGATGTGGACCCCCAGGAATTTGGTGCTGCTGACCACCTCCACAGCTGAGCTGTTGATGATCAGTGGAGCGTGGTGAGGCTGGTTTTTCCTGAAGTCGACGATGATCTCCTTCATCTTCTCCACATTCAGGATCAGGCTGTTGTCTCTGCACCAGCCCACCAGCTGCTCCACCTCCTCTCTGTAGTCCAGGTCGTTGTTGTCTCTGATGAGCCCCACCACCGTTGTGTCGTCTGCGAACTTCACGATGTGATTGGTGGTGAACCTGGGGACACAGTCGTGTGTCATCAGGAGGAACAGCAGGGGGCTCAGGACGCAGCCCTGAGGGGAGCCTGTGCTGAGGGTGATGACATCAGAGGTGTTCTGTCCGACCCGGACTGACTGAGGTCTGTTGGTGAGGAAGTCTAGCAGCCAGTTGCGAAGGGGGGTGTTGAAGCCCAGGTGTTCCAATTTTCCTACTAGATGCTGTGGGATGATGGTGTTAAACGCTGAGCTGAAGTCCAGGAACAGCATCCGAACATGGGTGTTCTTCTCCTCCAGGTGAGCCAGGCTCAGGTGAAGAACGGAGGAGATGGCGTCCTGAGTGGAGCGGTTTTGCCGGTCGGCAAACTGGAACGGGTCAAATAATGGGGGGAGTCTGGAAACGATGTGATCTTTAAGCAGCCTTTCGAAGCACTTCATCATGACCGGAGTCAGTGCAACAGGCCGGTAATCATTAAATGAGGTGATTTGAGGTTTCTTCGGCACCGGAATGATGGAGGCAGTCTTAAAGTACGCTTGCACTGTGGCTTGGCCCAGCGAGGTGTTAAAAATGTCTGTGATGACCCCAGCCAGCTGACTTGCACATTCCCTGAACACACGCCCAGGAATGTTGTCGGGGCCAGGGGCCTTACGGGGGTTGACTCTCCTCAGGGTCTTCAACACATCGGCGGAGTCAAGGCAGAGTACCTCCTCTTCCTGATGGGGGACAGTTTTAACTGCTGGAGTGCCGTTTAGTGCCTCGAACCTCCCAAAGAAGTTATTTAGACCATTTAGAAAGTCAGCATCAACTTCACCCACCGGGGGGGGAGGGTGAGTTGTAGTCTGTAATCGCCCGTATGCCTTGCCACATACTCCTGGTGTTGTTGGCGTCGTGGAAACGATCCTGAATTTTTCGACTGTGGTCTCGCTTCGCTACCCTGATGGCACGGTTCAAGTTGGCTCTCGCTGTCCTCAGTGTCTCCTTGTCGCCAGACTTGAAGGCAGAGTTCCGTGCTCGTAGCGTTTGACGTACCTCCTCAGTCATCCAGGGTCGTTGGTTGCCCCGGGTGATGATATTCTTAGTGGTGCTGACGTCCTCGGTGCATTTGTTGACGTAGGCTGACACAGTCATGGCACACGCATGTCAAATCTACATCGGGGAAACTGGGAGGGAGGGAGGGAGGGAGGGAGGGCGGGAGGGAGGCAAGCAGGGAGGCAGGCAGGCAGGGAGGCAGGCAGGGAGGCAGGCAGGGAAGCAGGCAGGGAGGAAGGCAGTGTCTGTCTGTTGAGGTTTTCACCTTGTTCTTCTCCTGCTGAAGTTCTAACTGGACGTCCATCAGTTTGGCTCTCAGCTCGTCATTGGCGGCCTGAAAGGCGTCCGTTCGCTCCGCCTTGACCCGCCCTGCCGGAGCTCGTTTGGACATCTCTTACTCGAGTCTCGCCCGGTCGTCAGTCAGAGATCACAACATTTGTACCTGGAGAGCACAAACGCAGCGCTGTTTTCCACTGGCTTCGGACTCAACTTCAATCGGTACCGTAACGTACAACATCATAAACATAGATCTAGCTTGACTTATTCATTGAATAAATGCATTTGGTTCTTCAAAACTGCATCACGCAACATAGCGTGACCGAGACGGCCGCTATCCACCTGCGTGAAGTTATTTGGTGAAATGAATGAGATGTTTAAGACACCATCGTTCTGTCTCTATGTAGATGAAGGGAAATAATCGATTGCTGAAGGTCCAAAGGTGTTGTGATAAACAAATAAACATATTAGTGACATATTTGTGATAAACATATTAGGCAGGATAATCACATATGTTAACTTGACTGCCCACACTGTATTTATTTATGGTTATTTGTTAAATCGAGTACTGTTAGACATGAAACAGGAAGTGTTTAACATAAATGGACGACGAAAGGGGTACTCACCATTGTAGCTCCTGCTGGTCAATGATACGAGCCTCTTCTTGCAGTGGAAAACATACAGCCAACAAACACCGTGGAACCTAAAGGAAGGAAATTAAACATTAACATTTAGCCTCAACCAACATTCACAGATACAACGCAACGCAAACTACACAAACGTAAATCTTTTTAAACACAATGAGTTGTACTTACCGTGTACGCTCTAGACGGTCCACTTGCAAGCAGAAAATAAAGATATTTCTGTTGATAATCGTCGTGTTTGTATCCGTTGTCTCGCTCAAGGCCATTGCGCCCACAGATTTGAATTTTGGCGAGAGTTCAGCCTATTGACGTCATTTCCGCGGTGTAATACCCGCATATCTGAAACGGCAAAGTTAAGAGTAGAGTTAAATAAAGTTTTTAATCAACGCAATAATTTACAAACGTTGACCAGTCGAAATAATCGTCGAAATTTGGCGTCTGTGGCTGGAAGCAGACGCCGAGTTCGACGTTCCTCCCAAATGCCACACTGCCTCGCTTTTCAGGCCAACAAAAAAACATATTTTTCAAAACAATGAGTTGTAATTACCTTGTACGCTCTAGACGGTCAAGTTGCAAGCTGAAAACAAAAATATTTCTCTTGTTAGTCGTCGTGTTACTAACCGCTGTGTCTTGTTTGCCAGCATTGCCGCTTTCCTACTTCCTGTTGCAAGCCACGCCCACGGATTATAATTTTGCCATGAGTTCCGCCTATTGACGTCATGTCCGCGTCGCATGACTGCGACGTAATATTATCTAAAACTGTTTGTGCGGCATGGTGTTGTTCTGTGCGGTATTGTGTTATTCTGTGCGGCGTCGTGTTGTTCTGTGCGGCGTCGTGTTGTTCAGTGCGGCATGTTGTTGTTCAGTGCGGCATGTTGTTGTTCAGTGCGGCATGGTGTTGTTCAGTGCGGCATGGTGTTGTTCAGTGCGGCATGGTGTTGTTAAGTGCGGCATGGTGTTGTTCAGTGCGGCATGGTGTTGTTCAGTGCGGCATGGTGTTGTTCAGTGCGGGATGGTGTTGTCCAGTGCGGGATGGTGTTGTTCAGTGCGGCATGGTGTTGTTCAGTGCGGCATGGTGTTGTTCAGTGCGGCATGGTGTTGTTCAGTGCGGCATAATATTGTTCAGTGCGGCGTAATGTTGTTCAGTGGGGCATGGTGTTGTTCAGTGCGGCATGGTGTTGTTCAGTGCGACATGATGTTGTTCAGTGCGGCATAATGTTGTTCAGTGCGGCATAATGTTGTTCAGTGCGGCATAATGTTGTTCAGTGCGGCATAATGTTGTTCAGTGCGGGATGGTGTTGTTCAGTGCGGCATGGTGTTGTTCAGTGCGGCATGGTGTTTTTCAGTGCGGCATGGAGTTGTTCAGTGCGGCATGGTGTTGTTCAGTGCGGCATGGTGTTGTTCAGTGCGGCATGGTGTTGTTCAGTGCGGCATGGTGTTGTTCAGTCCGGCATGGTGTTGTTCAGTGCGGCATGGTGTTGTTCAGTGCGGCATGGTGTTGTTCAGTGCGGCATGGTGTTGTTCAGTGCGGCATGGTGTTGTTCAGTGCGGCATGGTGTTGTTCAGTGCGACATGATGTTGTTCAGTGCGGCATAATGTTGTTCAGTGCGGCATAATGTTGTTCAGTGCGGCATAATGTTGTTCAGTGCGGCATGGTGTTGTTCAGTGCGGTATCGTGTTGTTCAGTGCGGTATCGTGTTGTTCAGTGCGGGATGGTGTTGTTCAGTGCGGCATGGTGTTGTTCAGTGCGGCATGGTGTTGTTCAGTGCGGCATGGTGTTGTTCAGTGCGGCATGGTGTTGTTCAGTGCGGCATTGTGTTGTTCAGTGCGGCATGGTGTTGTTCAGTGCGGCATGGTGTTGTTCAGTGCGGCATGGTGTAGTTCAGTGCGGCATGGTGCTGTTCAGTGCGGCATGGTGTAGTTCAGTGCGGCATGGTGTTGTTCAGTGCGGGATGGTGTTGTTCAGTGCGGCATGGTGTTGTTCAGTGCGGCATGGTGTTGTTCAGTGCGACATGATGTTGTTAAGTGCGGCATGATGTTGTTCAGTGCGGCATAATGTTGTTCAGTGCGGCATAATGTTGTTCAGTGCGGCATGGTGTTGTTTAGTGCGGGATGGTGTTGTTCAGTGCGGCATGGTGTTGTTCAGTGCGGCATGGTGTTGTTCAGTGCGGCATTGTGTTGTTCAGTGCGGCATGGTGTTGTTCAGTGCGGCATGGTGTTGTTCAGTGCGGCATGGTGTAGTTAGGTGCGGCATGGTGTTGTTCAGTGCGGCGTCGTGTTGTTCAGTGCAGCATGGTGTTGTTCAGTGCGGAATGGTGTTGTTCAGTGCGGAATGGTGTTGTTCAGTGCGGCATGGTGTTGTTCAGTGCGACATGATGTTGTTCAGTGCGGCATAATGTTGTTCAGTGCGGCATAATGTTGTTCAGTGCGGCATAATGTTGTTCAGTGCGGCATGGTGTTGTTCAGTGCGGCATGGTGTTGTTTAGTGCGGCATGGTGTTGTTCAGTGCGGCATGGTGCTGTTCAGTGCGGCATGGTGCTGTTCAGTGCGGCATGGTGTTGTTCAGTGCGGCATGGTGTTGTTCAGTGCGGCATGGTGTTGTTCAGTGCGGCGTGGTGTTGTTCAGTGCGGCGTGGTGTTGTTCAGTGCGGCGTGGTGTTGTTCAGTGCGGCGTCGTGTTGTTCAGTGCGGCGTCGTGTTGTTCAGTGCAGCATGGTGTTGTTCAGTGCGGCATAATGTTGTTCAGTGCGGCATAATGTTGTTCAGTGCGGCATAATGTTGTTCAGTGCGGCATAATGTTGTTCAGTGCGGCATAATGTTGTTCAGTGCGGGATGGTGTTGTTCAGTGCGGCATGGTGTTGTTCAGTGCGGCATGGTGTTGTTCAGTGCGGCATGGTGTTGTTCAGTGTGGCATGGTGTTGTTCAGTGCGGCATGGTGTTGTTCAGTGCGGCATGGTGTTGTTCAGTGCGGCATGGTGTTGTTCAGTGCGGCATGGTGTTGTTCAGTGCGGGATGGTGTTGTTCAGTGCGGGAGGGTGTTGTTCAGTGCGGCATGGTGTTCAGTGCGGCATAATGTTGTTCAGTGCGGCATAATGTTGTTCAGTGCGGCATGGTGTTGTTCAGTGCGGCATAATGTTGTTCAGTGCGGCATAATGTTGTTCAGTGCGGTATAATGTTGTTCAGTGCTGCATGGTGTTGTTCAGTGCTGCATGGTGTTGTTCAGTGCGGGATGGTGTTGTTCAGTGGGGCATGGTGTTGTTCAGTGCGGCATGGTGTTGTTCAGTGCGGCATGGTGTTGTTCAGTGCGGCATGGTGTTGTTCAGTGCGGCATGGTGCTGTTCAGTGCGGCATGGTGCTGTTCAGTGCGGCATGGTGCTGTTCAGTGCGGCATGGTGCTGTTCAGTGCGGCATGGTGTTGTTCAGTGCGGCATGGTGTTGTTCAGTGCGGCATGGTGTTGTTCAGTGCGGCATGGTGTTGTTCAGTGCGGCATGGTGTTGTTCAGTGCGGCATGGTGTTGTTCAGTGCGGCATAATGTTGTTCAGTGCGGCATAATGTTGTTCAGTGCGGCATAATGTTGTTCAGTGCGGCATAATGTTGTTCAGTGCGGCATAATGTTGTTCAGTGCGGCATAATGTTGTTCAGTGCGGGATGGTGTTGTTCAGTGCGGCATGGTGTTGTTCAGTGCGGCATGGTGTTGTTCAGTGCGGCATGGTGTTGTTCAGTGCGGCATGGTGTTGTTCAGTGCGGCATGGTGTTGTTCAGTGCGGCATGGTGTTGTTCAGTGCGGCATGGTGTTGTTCAGTGCGGGATGGTGTTGTTCAGTGCGGGATGGTGTTGTTCAGTGCGGCATGGTGTTCAGTGCGGCATAATGTTGTTCAGTGCGGCATAATGTTGTTCAGTGCGGCATGGTGTTGTTCAGTGCGGCATAATGTTGTTCAGTGCGGCATAATGTTGTTCAGTGCGGTATAATGTTGTTCAGTGCTGCATGGTGTTGTTCAGTGCTGCATGGTGTTGTTCAGTGCGGGATGGTGTTGTTCAGTGCGGCATGGTGTTGTTCAGTGCGGCATGGTGTTGTTCAGTGCGGCATGGTGTTGTTCAGTGCGGCATGGTGTTGTTCAGTGCGGCATGGTGTTGTTCAGTGCGGCATGGTGTTGTTCAGTGCGGCATGGTGTTGTTCAGTGCGGCATGGTGTTTTTCAGTGCGGCATAATGTTGTTTAGTGCGGCATAATGTTGTTCAGTGCGGCATAATGTTGTTCAGTGCGGCATAATGTTGTTCAGTGCGGCATAATGTTGTTCAGTGCGGGATGGTGTTGTTCAGTGCGGCATGGTGTTGTTCAGTGCGGCATGGTGTTGTTCAGTGCGGCATGGTGTTGTTCAGTGCGGCATGGTGTTGTTCAGTGCGGCATGGTGTTGTTCAGTGCGGCATGGTGTTGTTCAGTGCGGCGTCGTGTTGTTCAGTGCGGCATGGTGTTGTTCAGTGCGGAATGGTGTTGTTCAGTGCGGCATGGTGTTGTTCAGTGCGGCATGGTGTTGTTAAGTGCGGCATGGTGTTGTTCAGTGCGGCGTAATGTTGTTCAGTGGGGCATGGTGTTGTTCAGTGCGGCATGGTGTTGTTCAGTGCGGCATGGTGTTGTTCAGTGCGGCATGGTGTTGTTCAGTGCGGCATGGTGCTGTTCAGTGCGGCATGGTGCTGTTCAGTGCGGCATGGTGTTGTTCAGTGCGGCATGGTGTTGTTCAGTGCGGCATGGTGTTGTTCAGTGCGGCATGGTGTTGTTCAGTGCGGCATGGTGTTTTTCAGTGCGGCATAATGTTGTTTAGTGCGGCATAATGTTGTTCAGTGCGGCATAATGTTGTTCAGTGCGGCATAATGTTGTTCAGTGCGGCATAATGTTGTTCAGTGCGGGATGGTGTTGTTCAGTGCGGCATGGTGTTGTTCAGTGCGGCATGGTGTTGTTCAGTGCGGCATGGTGTTGTTCAGTGCGGCATGGTGTTGTTCAGTGCGGCATGGTGTTGTTCAGTGCGGCATGGTGTTGTTCAGTGCGGCATGGTGTTGTTCAGTGCGGGATGGTGTTGTTCAGTGCGGCATGGTGTTCAGTGCGGCATAATGTTGTTCAGTGCGGCATAATGTTGTTCAGTGCGGCATGGTGTTGTTCAGTGCGGCATAATGTTGTTCAGTGCGGCATAATGTTGTTCAGTGCGGTATAATGTTGTTCACTGCTGCATGGTGTTGTTCAGTGCTGCATGGTGTTGTTCAGTGCGGGATGGTGTTGTTCAGTGCGGCATGGTGTTGTTCAGTGCGGCATGGTGTTGTTCAGTGCGGCATGGTGTTGTTCAGTGCGGCATGGTGTTGTTCAGTGCGGCATGGTGTTGTTCAGTGCGGCATGGTGTTGTTCAGTGCGGCATGGTGTTGTTCGGTGCGGCATGGTGTTGTTCAGTGCGGCATGGTGTTGTTCAGTGCGGTATCGTGTTGTTCAGTGCGGTATCGTGTTGTTCAGTGCGGCATCGTGTTGTTCAGTCCGGTATCGTGTTGTTCAGTGCGGTATCGTGTTGTTCAGTGCGGTATCGTGTTGTTCAGTGCGGTATCGTGTTGTTCAGTGCGGTATCGTTGTGTTGTTCGTATTGTGTTGTGTTGTTCGTAATGTGTTGTGTTGTTTGTATTGTGTTGTTGGTATTGTGTTGTGTTGTTCGTATTTTGTTGTGTTGTTCATATTGTGTTGAGTTGTTCATATTGTGTTGAGTTGTTCGTATTGTGTTGTGTTGTTCGTATTGTGTTGCCTCTAACACTTAGCTTCTAACACTTAGCCTCTAGCACATAGAAGGTAAATAAATAGGAAGGAAGGACTCACCGGTGACGTCGTCGCCCACGTCCAAGCGTTGTACTTTGTATTTTCATCCTTCTGACAGTGGAAAACATATAGCCAACAAACACCGTGGAACCTAAACGAATGAAAGAAAACTATCATTTGGCCACAACCAACATTCACAGATACAACACAATGTGACGTGCGGTGTTGAGGTTAAAGGTTGAGTGCAGGGCCCTCGTTTTAAACTACTTTTTTGAAAAGGAGTGGGAACAAGTAAGACGTATTTAATTTATTTATTGGGAAGTAGTAAGACTTATTAAATTTATTTAATCTCCTTTTCTTCCCAGGCAAAATTTGATGTGCTGCAATTCCAAATTTCCAAAGTGAATGAAGGAATGAAATCCTTTAAATTATGATTTTGTATAAATACTAGGCATAAACACAAAATCTACGGCACAAAATGGGCAGACTTTACTTGTTTGAAAAGGACTGGTTACAAGACAGACTTTTTTAATTTATTTAATGGGAAGAAGACTTATTTAGTTTAATTGATCTATTTTTGTTCCCTGGCAAAATTCGATTTGCTGCAATTCCAAATTTCCAAAGTGAATGAAGGAATGAAGTCGTTTAAATTATGATTTTGTATAAATACTAGGCATAGACACAAAATCTACGGCACAAAACGGGCAGACTTTACTTGTTTGAAGAGGACTGGTTGCAAGACAGACTTTTCTGATTTATTTAATGGGAAGAAGACTTATTTAGTTTATTTAATCTCTTTTTGTTGCCTGGCAAAATTGGATTTGCTGAAATTGTATTTTGCCAAATCTTGACTTGAGACCTGATAGGAAGTATTAAACGCTCAGTTAAATCGATACAAGTTGGTAATAAGAGAGAGTAATATTGGTTGAAGCGATGAATGAAGGTTAAAAGCAATTTAAATTATGACTTTGTATAAATACTAGATATTAACAGAACATCTACTGCACAAAATGGGCAGAGTTTACTTGTTTGAGAAGGAGTGGCTTATTTAAGTCTAAGATTTATTTAATCTGTTTGTTCCCAGGCAAAATTGGATGTGATGCAATTCCAAATTTCACCACATGATGGTGCCAAATTTTGACTTCATAGGACATATTCAACACTTAACTATTATGTTCAAGGTAATCAGATTTGTTTATTATTCTAATGGCCTTTTCAAAACTATTCTGGATTACTACTTTGGATCTATTCTACATTACTTGGCAACAACATACTCTGTAACAGATTAGGCAGTATAATCACATATGTTAACTTGAGAGTGCCCACACTCAATCTACTTATCGTGATGTGTTAAATCAATTACTGTTAGACATTATTATTCTGATAATCTACCAAATCTTTGAATTGAAGAATTTGTGATTTAATTAATAGCTTGTTGTTATGTTCAGGGTAATCAGACTTGTATATAATTCTAATGGCCTTCTTTTGAAAACTATTCTGAATTACAACTTTGGATCTTACTATATTACTTTGCAACAATATACTCGGTGACAGATTAGGCAGTATAATCACATATGTTAACTTCAGTGCCCACACTGTATTTATTTATGGTTATTTGTTAAATCAAGTACTGTTAGACATGAAATAGGAAGTGTTTAACATAAATGTTATGGCTACTCACCGTTGTAGCTCGCTCCTGGTCAATGATACGAGCCTCTTCTTGCAGTGGAAAACTTGCAGCCAACAAACACCGTGGAACCTAAAGGAATGAAATTAAACATTAACATTTCGCCTGGACCAATATTCACACGTACAACGCAACGCGGCTACACTTCTGCTAGCGCCTCAGCTACACGTTGCTATTACAAACGTAAATCTCTTTAAACACAATGAGTGTTACTTACCGTGTACGCTGTAGACGGTCCAGTTGCAAGCAGAAAATAAAGATATTTCTGTTGATATTCGTCGTTGCTCAGTGGCTCACGGCCATCGCGCCAACAGATTTGAATTTTGGTGGAAGTTCAGCCAATTACGTCATATCCGCGGCACATGACTGCGACGTAATACCCGCTTATCTGAAACGGCAGTTAAAAGTAGAGTTACATCAAGTTTTCTTTTTTAATCAACGCAATCATTTACAACCGTTGACCAGAAAGAATCGTCGAAATTCGACGTTCCCCCCAAACGCCACACTCACTCGCTTTTCAGGGCAACAAAAGTACTTCTTTTTAAAAACGATGAGTTGTACTTACCGTGTACGCTCTGGACGGTCCAGTTGCAAGCAGAAAATAAAAATATTTCTCTCGTTAGTCGTATGTTACCATCCGCTGTGTCTTTGTCAACATCGCCATTTTCCTACTTCCTGTTGCGAGCCACGCCCACGGATTTAAATTCTGGCGGAAGAGCCCGCCCATTGGCGTCGTTTTCGCGTATAGCAAATCCGATTGGTTGGGAAGGGGGCGCGGTTTACAGCCGAGGGGTCCTGTGATCGGTGGGATGTAAAGTAGGCGTCGACGTCACGTCCGCGTCACGTGACCACGACGTGGCAGACGTCATATAGCAACCGCTGTTTTGTTTAGTAGACTTACAGTTGTTATGCATTGACATAATGGCGCACACTCCAAATAGATTTAAATAAATTAAATAATTCTTCTGCCCACTCCCTTTTAAACAAGTTAACTCTCCCCGCGGATTTGAATTCCGGCGGAAGTTCTTACAGTTGTTATGCGTTGACATAATGGCGCACTGGTTAGCATGTCCACCTCTTAAGCATGATGTTGCGGGTTCGACGCCTGATCAATGTTAGCATGGAGTGAGCTGAAGTGCATGGCGCTGAAGATTTGAATCTTTGAAATGCGCTGAGGTCTGACGTATCAGGCAGAATGGTTTGTGTTAGGTTACGGATTCTAGTTATTGATCTGACTCCAAATTGCGATCAACACTTAACACATAAATTGCTATGTCCTAATCCACACACTGGCGCACCTAACAATTTTGCGAGTCCGTTCTGTCAAAGAGAAGACCAGTAGATCAATCAGACCAAATTTACCAATTATTTATTCCTGACAGAGCGCACTAATACAGGCCTGGGTCCCGGGTCCCTCACACTAAAACTCGTGCGTTTTTGTGACCACCAAAAGACGACACATTCTTCCGGGTTGCCCAGTTTTAAAGAAACACAATATGAATATTAAAGCATGCAAAATATTGTGAGATGATTGGTCGATGGCCATCTCCTCCCCGGTCCAGGTGTCGCTGAGGTCAGACAGTTGGGTTTTTCCCTCGAAGGCCGGTCTCATAGACGTGCTGTTGTTCTTGTTCCTAACCGACCTTGAGATGGTCTCCTCCGGTACTCCCTATCCGGGCCTATTCCACAACACTTTGAAGAAAACAAGTTCATGCAGTTTGTCTGCACATTCCTCGCCCCCCACCAATCCACACGAGCACTCTAATACTAGATATTAATATGATTATAAGTTTACCACAACCTTAAAACATGTTTGCAAACTGCCGAAAGCACATTTTCCTTTATTCCCTCTCATGACCTCATTTATGAGGTCATCACCCGTTACTTTAGCAAACAGCTACCAGCGCGCTGTCGATCCTTCCTTCCCCCCGCTGCTCATGTTGAGTCACCAGGGCATATTGGCCCATCGGTGGCAACGGGCCGACGGTTTTCTCGATCAACCGGACAGTGAGTGACCTAATACATGGAATACAACAACAATCGCGTAAAATCATAATTGTAATAAAAATAGCTACAGCAACAAGCACAGACATGATGAGGCCTTTCCAGCTTCCGAACGTTTTCATCCAATCAGACCAAATATCGGTGTGTACGCCTGAATGATCTTTCATCTTTTTGTTCAGTGTCCTTAGTCCTTCCAACGCCCTGGTCAGTCGGCCTCCTGGTGCCGTGTTGTTTGGGATGAAAGTACAACATGCATCACCAAACATTCCACACACACCATGTTCCTTAGCCAATAGCATGTCCAACGCAATTCTATTTTGGAACGCCATTAACGACGTTGCAGCCAATTGTTCATGAACTGCGGCAAATGATTCAGCTGTATAATTACCCAGTCGTTGGACATTGTAATGAACGTAATTAATACGGTCTACATTTTTACTGGGGGTGATCCATAGGAAGATACTTTCGAATCCCGAGGACACTTGATTAACGAGTTTATACTTATCTGGCACACCCCGGGGCACTCCTATAGTGCCAATATATGTTGGATGGTCGTCGCTCAACCACGGGGGCAAAATGTCTCTTTTGGCTTGCTTCAGGAGCCCCGCCAGTGGGGACTCCAGGTTCCAATTGAGATTCTGTATTTCAATGGGGACAACCACCACAGGCATTATCAACGACACGAGGGCACAGATACCTGATGCATTCTTCGGCAAGCGATCCTATAATTTGTCATCTCCACACCACAACCAGATGTCACTGGTCTTCCTCTGCTCCTTCCATCATTGCTGGGTGAATTCTGGCATGTCCTGTTAAAGCTTGAAAGCAAGTGAATTTGGAAAAAAATTTGTATATCACAATTACAAATTGAAACCTACTCACCCATTTCTATTTTACCACTCTCCCCCTTTGACACATTCACCCAATGTGTCATTACGTATCAAAAGGAACCTGCAAAGCGTCCCCTCTCATCACCACACTCATTGTAGCCAGGCCCACGGAACCTCTAGTTACCATCTGGGCCCCGGGACCATCACCCCAAGTCCTTGAAACTTGACTGTCCACCACACACACTCGGCAACACAAACAAAAATCATCGCACTCCTGTCAGTGAGCTTATAGCCCGGCTGACAGCGGACATTTGTACACACAAAAACAGACATCAAGTATCAAAATTAAAACAGTCATAAAATGAATCCTGGCGCCCGCGGATCATGTCCTGAAAACCACGTCATCAACAAGTTCATCATAAAAACCAAAAGGGCAAGGGTTAACATATTCTTGTAAATCCAACACAAACTTTCCACGAATGCAATCGACAACCTGCAAGAATGAAAACAAGTTACGCAAGCAACGCGCAATCCGTTCCTTGGCTGGTGGCTGATGCTGCAAAAAAAAAAAAAAAATAAAAAATCAAGTCACACAGAAAAACAAAGCAGAGCGTGCTATTGTCGCAAACACGTTCAAGCGTCAAACAATTGGTCACTGTCCACCTAGTCCGTCACCCCGTCGGGTGAGCTCAAAGTCGTTACACGTCAAATCGCTCAAAGTCTTGCTGTTCGATACTAGTTCTGTCTTGTCTGACCATATCACTGAAATGGGCCTTCTCCATCACATCGTTTTGTTGTCGATGGTGCCCCTGATTTGATCATTGAGCCATGGTTCCGGTCAGAACTCATCACTTACCAGTTCCAGACCCTCCAGTCTGTACCACCCCTTCAGGTGAGAGGAATTTTATCCTCAATTGCAAACACATCACCCCAACTTCAGACCTCTCTGGCCAATCATATTGCGCACACACAGTCATAGATGATCACATGCGCACGCACCCATCCACACACTCGCAGACACACACATCCGTCTCTATCACTCAGCTCTCCTCCCACACTAAGCAAAGTTAGTATGTTAGTGTGCAGGCAAACATTGACTCCTAATAGTAACTCTTCACATTTGGACATACTTGTCAACATGACCTATTGTAAAATCTCCAATTCAATTTTCCATAAACTCGCCCATCAGATTCATCTCAAATTGTCATATATGTCTATCTGGGGGGAGACGACTGTGGGACCCGCGTGTCAGGGGAGCCTCCATAACCTCAGATTGCTCCTACAAACTCGATCTCTATTAATTATCCTAATTAAATTCAATAAAGATGGGTCCGACTATTCCCTCTGGATTTTTACATCATCATTTGGCTCTCCCCCTTTTTCCTGTTGTCTAGCTCAAATATGTTTCTCAGTCTGCTTCTCTTTATTGCCCCTCTTGGCGAGTCTAACTCGCCCCTTTTTCTCTTCCTAAAAATCCTGCCTGTCACACCATTCAGCACCTCTCCCTAGAATGGGCAGTTTTTAATGTAATTTACGTCATTGCTGTCCAGATCTTCTATCCTCAATCTCCCTTGCTGTCAATCCCTGTTAAAATGCCAAAATGCCCCTGTTCCTCTTGACCGAATCCACTTTAGTCCAAATGTCCTATTCTAAAATGTATCTAACTCGACTTCTACTTCTTAAGCCTGACGAGCCAAAATATCAGATCTCGCTCTTGTTTCTTACCGTTTTAGCCTATTTGTTTTATCCAAATCTGTTCAATCTCTGACTATGATGCTTTTCTCTGTAGCTCTACGCATTCTTCAATTTTTATCAAATCTCCTCAGTTCTGTCAAACTTAGTGCACAATGAAGCTCCTGTCCACCTTGACCCAAGCTTCACCCAGTTTGGTAACGCCACAGCAAGGAGTGCGATTTGGCCGTCGGACACTTCCAACACCCCTGCGTCCCAGAGGCCACACAGAGTGTCTTCCATGCCTTGGTCCGCCTCTTTCGGCCAACGATATTGAGGCCGTTTGATAGGCTGCGTCTCATCCATTTGGAGATCAATAGGGGCCACCTAATGACAAAACCCGACATCAAATGGACTCTGGGACCACAGTGTGTCGGGCAAGGCCGCCAGCATTACTTCAGCGTTCTCATGATCAGTTAACTCCCTACCGTGTGTGCGGGACACCAACATCATCTCCAGCAATCCTGTGTCTGCCATGGGTTGTTTAATTTGGTATGCATTCTGAGACTCAGACCAGTACAAATTAGGAATGTGAGTTTTCCGCCAATCGGTCTGTTGCAACAACTGCTTGGCCATTGAGCCCAATTGTCTGGCCTCGTGTCCTGGGGCAAGAGCCAGCGAAATGTGTGGCACCCCTTTCTCTGTCATTTTGAACCACTGCATTTGTTCATATGTCAATTCAGTTGCCGCTGCGACTCCCTCTTTACCAATCAAAATGCACGATGAAGTTAAATCCCACATGTGCCCTTCAATTTCTTCAAACAAATCCCGATATACATCATCACTTTTTCGGTCATAAAATAGAGTGCAATGCAAAGGATCAACAGGTGGGTGGTATGGCGCCAGTGAGCAGATCCAGGCTTCCACAGTAGGTAGGTCGAGAACACACCGCCACCAGCAGGGGTCTCTGGCTCCAGCCTGGCCCAGTAGATGGTTGCAGTTTCTGCTTCTGCCGGTAGGGGCGCCATCAGCCACTGACCATGTTGTTGTAGCTGCTGTGAGCACTGGATGCTGATGCCATCTGGAAATTGAATAATCACTCCCTCTGGCCCACACAGAATTCTGGCTTGAACGGCTGACAGCAAGTCCCTTCCCATCAAATTGATCGGAGTGTCTGTGGAATGGATGTATTTGTACCACAGTCTACACCCTGTCCGGGTGATCACAGTTTCAAGTGGTTTGGTAAAAGGCAGAGTACGTGGTTGTCCCGAGAAGCCGACTAAAGTTGTTGTTTTCTTTGACAGTGAGGATACAGGAAGGGCAGTGTTTATTGATGAATAAGTTGCTCCTGTGTCCACCAGCATCTTCACAGGTTTTTCTTTCCACTGTCACATGAAGCATTGGCTCCGCCGGGCCACTGCTTTCCTGGCTCCCTGGGCAGCCCTATTCAAATTGTCCACACCAGAGATCATCATGTTGGTAGTACTGACCTCCGTGCGTTTGTGGGCGGGTGGCTCCGCGCGGTCGATACTGTGGGCATTCTTTTGCCCAGTGGTCGGTTTCGCCGCAGATGAAACATGCGTTGGGCGAATGGGGTTTGTATGCTGCCCTCCCCGGGTAAGCAGGTGCACTCCCTCTGTATCCGCCCCGGAACTGGCCCCTTCCGCGCCCCACCACCTGAAGAGCCTGTGACATTTGCATTTCCTTTTTCTGTGATTTAGACTGTTTAGCTTCACCATGCATTTTTGCCAACTGTAATTTCAACAACTGTTTAGATAATGCGTCTGTCTCGTTTTCAACTTTAGCTTGTGACTCAGTGAACATTCTGCAGTGATGCAAAAGATGACGTTTAAATCGTTCTTCGGCACAAACCAGAATGTCAGGATCTGACATTAGCTGCTTCTTCACATCTGGCGGAAGTCCATCCAGCAGCGCCGTTCGGAAGAGCACCTCTGCCTCGTGCGTGAGAGCCGGATGTCGACCTGTGGTTTCAATCCAACTCTCCACACATGTTACATAATGTTGTGCAGGTGACATTTTCACATCATAAGGAAACATAGTGGGGGCCAGATCGGTGGGTTGTGGGAAAGTCAATTTAATGTTTTCAAACAGGGGCGCTGCTACTTGTGGCAAGGGCACCTCCCTCCCCAGTCTCGCTGTGCCTGCTGCTTCCTCAGTTGCCTGCAGTTGCACCAGGGAGCATGCTCCTGCCAACATCTGGCGCATGTCACCGAGTGTACAGCTCTGCCCACTCATCAGAGCCAAAAATTTGTTCAGCCACACCTTGCCTCCTCTGTGAAGTGGGGGCATATTTTCCATTATCGTGGTCACATCACGGAGCACCATGGGCTCGTAGTGCTGACCGCCCGATGTGGTCACCAGCGGACACATCAATTCATTTTTCTGCACCTCGGCCTGTGTCATCTGTCCCTGACCACTCCGCAAATTATATTTTCTCCGTGTCTCTCTCTCTCTCTCTCTCTCTCTCTCTCTCTCTCTCTCTCTCTGTTGCCCATTTTAACATCTGCGCTTCCTGTGTACGCTGCTCATCGGCTTGATCAATTTTCTTTTTTAGCTCCTCATTCTCGGCAGTAAGTCTATGCCAGCTTTCTCCTTTTGTCACATTGGACGGTTGAGGGCTCGGACCGGGGGTGGAGGTGTCCACGCGGGATGTGTCCACGCGGGATGTGTCCCCCTCCCGGGCCCGTCGCCTCTCTTTATTTACTGCTTGTTCAATCAACTGTACAATACTCTGATCCGCCCTTTCGCCTTCGCCCTCGACATCCACTACCATCCTACCACCCAACGTCACCACCGGATCCATTACTCCGGGGTCGCCGTACGGCGGCGGTCCAACATAGCTCACTCCGAGTTTCGGGGCACTCGGGTGTGTCACATCATGCAAAGATGGATAAATGCCCTTGTATTCATTTCTTTCCTTGTCTATTTTCACCGCTTTCTCTACCCTTCTTTCTCATGCTCTTGTTAGCCTGCCATTGTCCAAATCAAAAATGCTTTTTTCTTTTAACTGTCTTTCTTTTGAACCTCTAAATCGCTCGTGTTGCTAACCTAACCTAACCTAACCTTAAAGAAAGGACAAACAGATTACTCCCAATAGCTCCTCATTATTTACGAGTTAGCCCCCCTTTCTTGAACATTCTCTGATCCATGCCGTCTTCCTCCTCACACTGTGTGGATGCAGCACACAGGGTGTGCACATAAACGCACACACCGAGCGCGCACACAACCGCACGTACACACACACACACACACACACACACACACACACGCATACGCACGCACGCACAATCCATCTCTCATGTAGCTTCTTTGCCACTTTCTATCGGTCAATACCACTCACAATTTGCGCTTCCACATCAGCATATACATTCCTTCAATCTCACTGCTTCAAACATTCACTGAGAAACTCACACTGTCCCTGCCCCGCCCGGGCTATAGCACCCCCCGTGCGAGAGGGTCGCGGCATCAATGTTGACTGGTTACAGGCTGGCCATTTCCTGCAACAATCATGATGCCGGCCCACCGCCCGCGCGAGCATAGCACAGGCCCACGCGTACAGCCCAGACCCGCGACTACGCGCGAGTGCAGGCTCGCCCATCAGTCTCAACCTCTCAAAGGGCAGGCCAACTTTGCTGTTGCGCCCTTCATCATGTTCACATTCGACATCTTTCAATGTCTTCTACACAACATTTGTTGTCTCTTATTCTCATCCTATCAAGCCACCGTTCTAGTAACTTTCTGTCACACACCTTATTTTCTCTACTGCCACACCTTGCTCATCTTAGTTTCTCTAACCAACTTAACTTAAACACACCATTCTTCCATAGAACACACATCACTCACACACACTCATATACACACCCACTCATGAGGATCCTCTGCGCGCACACTCTCTCTCCCCCCAATTTGGTTCATTTTGGATGTTTTAGCGGTCTGATCTCTCACAGGAGGAACTGTTACCACCGGATATTTTTTGAGGAGGCCTCACTTCCCCTCGGGGATCTCTTTATTAACCCCAGCTATTTGAATACGATCGTCACCGCACCCTTGTACGCCACGACGAAGCACTAGGTCCCTGACCTATCAGTAGTACGCGTAAGTCCCTGACTTTACCGTACACGTTACACACGTAAGTTCCAAACTTATTCACCGTATGTATCTTAACTTCATGCACACCTTATTTGATCTGAACGACAGTCTCCTCTTAAATTTCCTCTTTCAATTTGCAGCATTTCGACTTATAGTAACAGGTATTCTGCTTACCTTATCGGTGATGAGCTCAGGGTTTAGGAAACGTCGTACCAGCTCAACGTTGTGCGCTTATTCCAAACGGTTCGCCGACCGGGAGACAGTGTCCCTGACACTGTCCGGTGTCTTGGCTAAAGACCACGAGTTGTCAATTACCCTTCTCTTGACATCACGTCCGGGGTCACCAAGAAATTGTTAGGTTACGGATTCTAGTTATTGATCTGACTCCAAATTGCGATCAACACTTAACACATAAATTGCTATGTCCTAATCCACACACTGGCGCACCTAACAATTTTGCGAGTTCGTTCTGTCAAAGAGAAGACCAGTAGATCAATCAGACCAAATTTACCAATTATTTATTCCTGACAGAGCGCACTAATACAGGCCTGGGTCCCGGGTCCCTCACACTAAAACTCGTGCGTTTTTGTGACCACCAAAAGACGACACATTCTTCCGGGTTGCCCAGTTTTAAAGAAACACAATATGAATATTAAAGCATGCAAAATATTGTGAGATGATTGGTCGATGGCCATCTCCTCCCCGGTCCAGGTGTCGCTGAGGTCAGACAGTTGGGTTTTTCCCTCGAAGGCCGGTCTCATAGACGTGCTGTTGTTCTTGTTCCTAACCGACCTTGAGATGGTCTCCTCCGGTACTCCCTATCCGGGCCTATTCCACAACACTTTGAAGAAAACAAGTTCATGCAGTTTGTCTGCACATTCCTCGCCCCCCACCAATCCACACGAGCACTCTAATACTAGATATTAATATGATTATAAGTTTAACACAACCTTAAAACATATGTTTGCAAACTGCCGAAAGCACATTTTCCTTTATTTGCCATCACGTTCAACAAAAAATAGAAACTTTCCCACTCTGATAAAAACGTCCTGTGTTCATCTACATATTTTCGTTTTGCTGTGCATCTTTTCCCTGCCATTTCGAGAGCCCAATTGACACTAATAGTTTACTGGAATGTGTTTGCCCATCCTACTTTGTGGAATTTCACCACATGCGCTTTTGACGAAAATACTAAATTGAACTCAAGTGAAGCCAACACGCACAACCCCCCCCCCCCACACACACACACACCTACACACACACACACAAATGTTGATATGAACATAAAAGAGCCGCATGCGGTTCGGGAGTTGCGGCTTGGCCAAACCTGTACTATACAACTTTATTTGTGTAAAATTTTCACAACAGCTGTCACACAAACAAAGCGGGAAAAACCGAAGACGTGCGTGTTCCGCCCACGCTGGATTTATTTGCACCTTTGAAAAGACACCGTATTGCCGCAGATGTGGCAAAGAGTACTTTTGGGCATCTGAGACGGAAGGATGTCCAAAGCATCACGTCACCTGCTCTGGTAGGAATGGTGGTGGGACGTTGAGGTCAACCGCTTTGGGGTTGGCTGAATCTTTGGTCGCAGGATGCCACACACTTGAAGACAGAAGCAGAAAAGCAGAGCTAAATGCAAAATGTACTCACCGGTGACTCCAATTTTTTCCCCCCCTGAAGAAATGGATGGACGGGTGGCCCCGGCTGGCCGGTGGGACTCGTTATTCTGACCCTTTTTAGTGCGCGTTTGGGGCAACAACCGTTTTTTGTGGCGCTCTCTTCTGGTTCAAGAGTGCCCTGCATGTGAATTTGCCTTTCCTGCCTTCTGATTGGATGAGCGCCGGTGTGACGCGGTGCCTCTGTCACCGTGGCGGGGGGTATACGTCGACATCGGAGCGTCTGCCAACGTCTGAGACCGGCTGGCAGTGTATCGGAGGTGTCGAGTGCGGTGCCGCTGGAGCTCACTCACCAGCTGGTGTTAGGGCCACAGAATGAAGGCCAAGGAGAAGACTAGAAGAGAAACAGAAACTTCTCCTCCAATTGTTTGATTTGTCTCTTCTGAGCTTCGATGAATTCTTTCAGCTCTTTGTTCCTCTAGGACGGACAAATGGAAAGTAGCCTTCAAAAGCCAGTAAGCGTGCAAGTAAGTGCCGGGCTGGCTTTGGGCCCTTACCTGTTGCGCGCTGTGCAGCAGATCCATTCTCTCTTGGAGGATGCAAGCGTCGCGCTCCCTCAACTCCCACATCAGGGCTCGCTTCCATTGGTCCACGGCGCTCCTAAGCTCTTGTCTCTGATCCGCCGTCAGCACGTCATTCACGCCAGCGTGGCTGGCTTTTTCGCCGTCCGTGGCGGGGCAGTCCCACTGCGGTAGCGCCTCGTACAACATGGCCTCCAGCTCCATGATCCTCTGGGCCGCAATCCTCGTCCATCAGTAGTCCGGCGGGAGATTTGAGGGCGGCTTACCTTATGAGCCTGGTCCATGGAACGCTTCCTGAAGTCCAACTCTTCATCCAGGTAGCCCTTCTGGTTGCAGAACATATCCTAGCACAGCTCAAGGTCAGAATTGTTGGGGCACATTGCCCCGAGTTCCCCTTGGCTGATGTCGCGTGTCTGTCTACCTTCTCACTTTCAATGTCCAACATCTTCTGTTGAAGTGCTGACTTGGTCACTTTGATGTATTCTAACCACTGAGGAAAGGCTGCTGTCACATAAGCAGAATGCGAGAGCGTGCGTGGACGTGCGCGTTACCTTCTCGGCTAGGGTGGGAAGGGTCCTGGCGTGAATCACGACCACCTGCTCCTCGTTGGTGAGATTCTGCAAGAGCCCAAAGGCACAGCGTCAACAAGGTTCTTTCAGCGCAAAGCCTTCCAAAAGTCACATTTGAGCCGCCGAGTCTCGTGGAGTGCGAACATAAGGAGTTCGACATACACTTACGGCGTTATCGCCCAGGATGTCCAGCTTCTTCATCAGATCACTGATGACGATGTCCTGGGGAAAGGCGCAAGGAGCAATGTAAGGTGTTCTGGGACCTCAGGTTAAGGTTAGGGTTGCGAGGGACGCCTTACGTACGCTCACGCCGTCGGCCTCGCAGTAGATCTGCAAAGGGCTGAGGCCGTCTGGGAAACGGACTTGCAGAAACTTCAAGACGGGGGAGCGCCACTCCCTCTCCTGAAAGGCAGAGGCATGCATCCGTCCGTCCATCCGTCCGTCCGTCCGTCACATCTCTGGCCTCAACACGCTTGTGCGAGTCTTCCCACCTCCAGCTCCAGGATGCGGAACTCAAGCAGTTCGTTTTGGTCTCGGATATCCTGGATGTGCTCTTTCAGACGCGCTTCTTCCGCCTCCATCCGCCTGACCTGAAAAGACAGTCAGACCTCATCTGCGGGGCTTCCGGACGGGTGTGACGCCAAGCGACTCCGCCCAGCGCCTTTCTTTTCGTCACCTTTTCGGCCAACCGCTGATTGCTCTGACGCAGCAGCTGCT
The DNA here is from genome assembly GCF_024217435.2 of Syngnathus scovelli. Taxonomy (NCBI): domain Eukaryota; kingdom Metazoa; phylum Chordata; class Actinopteri; order Syngnathiformes; family Syngnathidae; genus Syngnathus; species Syngnathus scovelli. Next base: position 664,524 of record NW_026061342.1, on the reverse strand, counting down.
TCTCCTCCACCCACTTGACATTCTAGAAGAGACAAACGCGTGGACAGCTTTGGAATGTTGTGTCATTTTCATCCACGAATTCTTTGGTTGACTGGAAAATGACATTTGCTTTTCTCCACATTTTCCCAGCCACGTTCAGGGGGGGTTGGTCCAGTAATGCCAGACGAATGAGTGACTGAAGAATGTAGCTATTTTGTCTGAGAAAAAGGTGTGCTCATTGATAAGCTTACCTGTCCTTGTTGCTTCAGCGCTGACTCCAGATCTGCTACTCTGCTTTGATAGTGACCCATTTCTACTGTCATGTAACATGGGGGGAAGAGATGGTGCAAATGGTAAAATATGGATTGTTCACAGGAATAAATTGGCAGAGCTGAAATTCCAAATTTGTCCAAAAGATGGCGCCAGACCAAAACATGAGACCAAAAAAGGGGCCAAAATAAGCTAAGCAAGTTAAAATAGAAATAAAACAGGAACACGGTGTCGGATTGTGAGTCACGCATGGACGCACAAATGTGATTTTTACTTTTTGATTTCTTTGCTTGGCTAAAAATGTATTCTGTAACAGCTTAAAGCAATATTGTTAGTCAATTCGATCAAGGGACCCGTCACTATGAGAATAGTGGCGTGACATAAATTGTTTGGAGAAGCACAAATGTGATTTTTACTTCTTGATTTCTTTGCTTGGCTAAAAATTGATTCCCTCTTTCATGAACTGTGTTTTGCAATCGAATTGTTCTGGGATTGAATGATTTTATTAACACGGGTATCAGTGGGTGAAATTGTTCGGTTTCTGGAGTGATTAAGATTTGTAATTCTATTTCATGTTTCTTCAATAAATGTGTTGTGTATATTCATCTACTTTGTTGTGCGCTGATTTGTACTGAATGTACAATCGATGGTTCGGGGTTGATTTGACAATTTGATTAATGTGCGGGGGGTTATTATGGTATAACATAGGACCGTAATAAATAAAAGTAACATCAGACAATTTTAGAGAATTGAATAACTTTCGTAGTTATTTGAGACACGAGTGAATTTCAATCCGTTTGAAAGTTTGCTTCGTCTGAATAAATTAACGGAAGTGTTTGAATCGGATTATCGGTTTGGTGTAGAACTGAAAGTAATTTAATTATTTGAAGGGCGCAACGGGCCTGTTTCCCCTTTTGACGGGCCGCGTAAAAAGTAACTCCGAACATGTTAGAGAATTAAATAACTTTCGTAGATATTTAAGGGAAGAGTGATTATTGAAAGAGGTGCGTTTGACACTACCATCAGCTTTTCTCTGGTCTGAAAGGAGGAGGAGGGAGGCTCCTCCTCCTCCTTTCAGACCAGAGAACACCCGAGGCTGGGTGAGAACGGGGAGGCTGCGACCCGGCCGGGGGTTGCGGGAAGGGGCGCCACCTTGATCTCCTTCTCGGCGTCGTAGTCCCCTCCGCTGGTCTGGGCTAGCAGAGCGTAGGCTCGTTGCAGCGCTTGATATTCTTGCGTCAGCTGGCGGTAGCGAAGCTCCGCCTCCTCATGCACACACCAATGCAACACAGCACTAGTACCAGAATCAGTCAGACCGGCGACAAAGCACCCGCGACGCAAAGACGAGTCCGATTCCAGGGTGAAGAGGAATGTTTGGCGCCAATACGCTGGCAGAAATGGCGGGCTACCTCTTCGGGTTCCGTGTCGGGGGTTCTGTCGGTGTGAAAAGACAAGGACGATCCGTCCGAGTCCACCAACACGTCTTCGTCGTAGCCGTAAAATGTTTCGATGACCTGCGGGCGCGGAAGCAAACATCTCTCTGAACAAACTGAAGCGACACCTCACGATGAATCGACGAGAGGAACGATAGCGAGAAAAAGGCCATTTCATCTTGCGCAACACCAAGCAGCCGCAAACAAACAGACTCACCTTGCAGGACCTCACGCTTTGTTCCTCCTCAGAGATTCTCGACGTCGGTATCGTAGCAGCAAATCTCTCTCCTGTCGACACAAATAATCCGCCTTTGAGATTCTTTGGATGCAAAGGGAACGAACGGCTCCGGCGCAGAAACAAACGCGACTCACGATGACATTTCTGACATGAGCTCCTGTCTCCAGAGCCTGAAAAACCCGTCACCGGCGATGATTGGAGGGACGCTCGTCTTTTCCAAAAGTGACAACTACAGGGTGTGTCAGGGTTTTCCAGATTATCTTTATCGTATGATTATGTTGCTTTGACTTTGACTGCAACCTGTAATAAATAATATTATTTATCCCTTATTTATCCCTATCGCTTATCCCTTCCTACACAAAGTCGTAAAACATCCCTTGCTATGTTTTGACTAGAGGTCAAGGGCTTTCTCTATTCAATCCACTCTTACACCCACCCTGTTTCTCTTAATAAAAATGCTCGTGCAGGAGCCGAGAGTCAGACTTCATTCGTACAACGGATGGACTCTCCACCTGCAGGTGTCCAAAAGAACTTACTTGTCTCCCGTGTGGTTCTTGCAAAATAAGTTGGAGCGAGCGCAACTCTAACAGGGTGCATTTTGCCACTAGCTGCCTACGGACAATGACGTCGCGCTCGCGGCTCATGGTTGACGGGCTGAGCAGCCGGGCGAGTCCGTCGTTTTCAGCGCACAGCGAGTGGCAAAGGCGCTGACAAAACGGGAGCTTTGAGCTGCTGAAAACGGCAAAACAAGTCTAAAGCGTGTTCAAACGCGTGCGCACAATGCTCCTGCTTGAAAGGTCGGAATTTAAGGGGCCAATTTTTTGGATGGCGGCCGCCGGCCAAGCTTTGGACGGAAAAGGTTTCCTGGCGACAGCGAGCGAGCGCGGCGCTGCCGTACGTGCACCGAGTCACCTGCCTGAAGACCTTGGACAAGTCGTCGATGATGTGCCGCTGCTCCACAACTTGAAGGAACTCCATTTCACCGTCCTGCTGGCCACAACTGCGCTCCAGGTCATTGAGCGAACTAGGCCTTCTCTGTGGAACACAAATGCAGTGGACTCTGTTGGCACGCCGCCGTTGTCCGCGTCGACTTACCAAGCTTGCCATCTCCTCGTTCTCCTGGGTGACAAAGCGCACTTTGTTTTCAAGGCGACACAGCACCAGTGAGAGTTCTTCATTCTTCCTGCTCAGGCGTTTGTTTTTGTACAGGAGTGGCAGAAACTGGCTTTCTGTTTCTCTCAGTCGCTTAAGCTGCAAGCATGAAGTGCGGGATGCGAAAGACGCACAACACGCGGGCCAGAACGTATCCATTCCTTTTGCATCGGTTTGAACGGAATCGTGGCTTTGGCTCCCAATAAAAGACATCTACCAGGCAACCGACTCGCCGCGCCGCTCAACTAATAAGCAAGCGCAATGGGTGCCTCGCTGGATGGCGCGCATCAAACGTAGCGCAAACCTTCAAGCGTGCCGTCAATAAATTACCAGTTCATTGCGCTCTTCAGAAAGCAGGGCGTTTCGATCCTCCAGTTTCCTGATGACTGCGCTGAGCTCAGCGATTTTCAGATGAAACCTTCGCGTGTCCCGATCCTCCTGAGACTGAAAACGCCCCGCAACACACACACACAACCACTCGTTCAAAGTTCAAAACTATTTTTGTGCTACCTTCCTCCAGCAACGAACTAAGTCATGCGTACTGCAAGTGTGTGATGAGGTGGCTTACGCTATGAAGAGGATTGCTAGTAGCGCCGTTGACCCCACTTCCAGGGTAGTTTAGGCCCGCCCTTTGGGAATCCCTCAGGGCAGCGATCTGCTGCTCGGCAGCCTGAGTCTGCAGCTGAAGGCGGTGGACGTGGCCGGCCCCAGGGATTTATCCAAAACACTAACCGCTCTGTCTTTCAGCTTGATCTCATCCATCTGGATGTACAAACGGGGAGCGCTCAGGCAGGCGGGCAAACTCATTTGCCAGAATTGTGACAAAAACAAAGAGAGCAACCGGCCAATTTTTATCTTGAATCGACTAGAACACCATTGCTGTGACAAAAGCGAAGCGAGCAACCGGACGTTTTCTTCTTGTGAAATAGAATAGAATAGAATGCCTTAGGTGTCATTGCACTGCAGGTATACAACGAAATTGGGAACATAGCCACGCACCGCGCATCTGATCAGTCCTACCAGTCGGCGGATCTCCCTCTCGCAGTCTCTCTTAGTTCGGCTCAGCTCCTCCCGATGCTGGTGATGAGCCGATCGGAGCTGGGCCGCTCGGGACTGCCAGGCCTGCTGGGCCGCTGCCAGGGCTTCTTCCGCGCTCCTGGTGGAGGCGACACCGCTCGGTCTCCCGACACCGCCGCGTCTCCTCCACTTCCGCCAGCAAAGCGCCCCCGCTCCTCACCTGAGCAGACATTGCGCCACATCGGGCCGTTGAGACCGCAACGGAGCGCCGCGACGCTTACTGGGGACAAGCTACACAATACGGTAGCGGCCGCATCGGAGCCCGACGTGGCGTGCGGATAGTCAGACACGGATTGAGCGGATCACCTTGTCCATGGAGCCGTCCCTCAGGCTGAGGACCAAGGCATTCAGTTGCTGGATCTCTCCATCTTTGATTTTGATCACTCTCATCAGCTCCATTTCATGCTGCCGCAGTAATGTCTCCCTGGTAACGGCTAACTCTTTCTGCTTCTCCTCATGGAGTTTGCTTTTGACGCGGCCCGACAAAATTAAGAACTGGGCCGCGCCCGACGGACAATCGAAATACTTTTATCCTTCACCAACTCAAATGATCTATTTTAACCATCGTCGTTATTTTATTTAGAGGAAGTAAATTTTCAAACGAATTCACTTTTGACGAAATTCACTCTTCCCTTAAATATCTACGAAAGTTATTTAATTCTCTAACATGTTCGGAGTTACTTTTTACGCGGCCCGTCAAAAGGGGAAACGGGCCTGCGCCCTTCAAATAATTAAATTACTTTCAGTTCTACACCAAACCGATAATCCGATTCAAACACTTCCGCTAATTTATTCAGACGAAGCAAACTTTCAAACGGATTGAAATTCACTCGTGTCTCAAATAACTACGAAAGTTATTCAATTCTCTAAAATTGTCTGATGTTACTTTTATTTATTACGGTCCTATGTTATACCATAATAACCCCCCGCACATTAATCAAATTGTCAAATCAACCCCGAACCATCGATTGTACATTCAGTACAAATCAGCGCACAACAAAGTAGATGAATATACACAACACATTTATTGAAGAAACATGAAATAGAATTACAAATCTTAATCACTCCAGAAACCGAACAATTTCACCCACTGATACTGTAAGGGAACGGACAGTACAGCCAAGTGCGTAGCGACGGGCTTTATTGGAGAAGGGGATGATGGGAACAGCGGGCGCTGGAGCGGCGATCGGGCTGGAGAGGACAAACGATTCTGCGGGGGTTCCAAGTAGTCAAGCGAGTCCGTAGCTTCGGGACTGATGAGCAAGGCAGCATCAAGGGACAGACTGACACTCAGGTCTGCGCTGGCGGCGCTGATATAGTGCTGTCCATGAGCCCGTGGCAGGTGACGGCGATTCCATTGACAGGGGGGCGTGGTCCTGTCGCCGGTGGCACCAGCACGTGACAGAACCCCCCCCACAAGGGACGGCTCCCGACGTCCCCAGGAACCAAAAACAAAACAAAAAAAAAAACAAAAAAGGAAGGCAATTCCCCGGGCGACCAGGTGGGGGGGTCAGCACACCGCCGAAACGTCCGACACCTCGCCAGACGCAGGATCGACGGACGCGGGAGCAGAAGACCCCGGTACCGGCGGGCAAGACCTCCCCTCGTCCCTCCTCGGGCGCCCGCGCCGAGGACCCGGTTGGTCCGGATGGCAGCGATGGAACTCCGTGATGAGCGAACGGTCGAGTATCCAGCGGCTCGGAACCCAGGAGCGGTGCGCGTCGTCATAACCCTCCCAGTCCACGAGGTATTGGAGACCACGACCGCGCCGCCGCGATCGGAGCAGGGAGCGGACAGCGTAAGCCGGGCCCCCCTCAACGAGCTGGGGCGGCGGCGGCGGAACGGGCGCCGGCGCCAACGCGCTCTCATGGATGGGCGCACACGGGACACGTGGAACGTGGGGTGAACCTTCATGGACTCTGGAAGGAGAAGACGGACTGCGGCCGGGCCAATCACCTTCTGAATAGGGAACGGTCCAACAAAGCGGGGCGCCAGTTTGCGGGATCCTGCTCGCAGCGGCAAATCCCGCGTCGAGAGCCACACACGCTGCCCCACTCTGTACTCCGGAGCCGGTGTCCGGTGCTTGTTCGCCTGGCGGGCGTAGCCTGAAACAGAGCGGAGAAGAGTGACCCGGGCCCTCGCCCAGGCGCGATGACAACGGCGGACACAAGCCTGGGCCGACGGGCACGCCGCACCACGCTCCTGGTGGGCGAACAAGGGTGGCTGGTACCCGAAGACGCAGTGGAAAGGCGAAAGTCCAGTAGCCGAGCTGGGGAGGGAATTGTGAGCGTACTCTACCCAGGGAAGCTGTTGGACCCACCCGCGCTGGTCCCCGGCGGCCATGCATCGGAGAGACCTGCCCAGTTCCTGGTTCAGGCGCTCCGCTTGACCGTTGGACTGAGGGTGAAACCCCGAGGAGAGGCTGGCCGTGGCGCCGAGGAGTCGGCAGAACTCCGTCCAGAAGGTGGAAGCGAATTGAGGTCCTCGGTCTGACACGATGTCTTGTGGGAGACCGTGGTGGCGAAACACCTCCCGCACCATGATGGACGCCGTCTGCTTCGCAGATGGGAGCTTAGGCAGAGGGATGAAATGCGTCATTTTGCTAAAACGGTCCACCACCGTGAGGACCACCGTGTTTCCCTCAGAGGGGGGGAGGCCCGTGACAAAGTCGATCGACAGGTGAGACCAGGGACGCTGGGGGACCGGCAAGGGTTGAAGCAGCCCGGCCGGAGGACGAGTAGACGTCTTGTAGCGGTTACAAATTGAGCAGGCTCTGACGTAATCGCTGGTGTCCACTTGCCAGGTGGGCCACCAGAAACGCTGTGCCACCACGTACCTCGTGCGTGCCGCGCCGGGATGACAGGCCAGGCGTGAGTCGTGCGCCCATTGCAGCACGGACGACCGCAGACCTTCAGGGACGAACAGGCGACCCTCCGGGCAGTTGCTGGGGCCGGGTTGATCGCGTGATGCGGCTTCCACTTGGCGTTCGATCTCCCATGTAAGAGCCGCCACCCGAACTGAGCTCGGGAGGATAGTGGGAGGCGGACCCTGTCCCTCCTCCCCCCCAGGAAACAAACGCGACAGGGCGTCCGCCTTCGCGTTACGGGAACCCGGTCTATAGGAAAGAGAGAACTCAAACCGGTCAAAGAACAGAGCCCACCGTGCTTGTCTTGCGTTCAGCCTCTTGGCCGATCGCAGATACTCCAAGTTGCGGTGGTCGGTCCAGACGATGAACGGAGTGGTGGCGCCCTCCAGCCAATGCCGCCACTCCTCCAAGGCCAACTTGACGGCGAGGAGCTCCCGATTCCCGATGTCATAGTTCCGTTCCGAGGCCGACAGACGGCGAGAAAAGAAGGCGCACGGGTGGAGGCGATCGTCTTGGCGGCTACGTTGAGACAGCACCGCCCCGACACCCACGTTCGAGGCGTCCACCTCTACCACGAACTGTCTGTCGGGATCGGGAACCCTGAGGATGGGAGCGGATGTGAACCTCCTCTTAAGCTCCTGAAATGCCCGTTCTGCCCGTTCCGTCCATTTGTACGGGGAGGCGGGGCTGGTAAGGGAGGTGAGGGGCGCGGCCACTGTGCTGTATCCACGGATAAAACGGGGATAAAAGTTCGCGAACCCTAAGAACTGTTGCAGTCGCTTGCGTGTTTCGGGAACAGGCCATGACGTGACCGCTTGCACCTTCCCAGGGTCCATCTCGATGGATCCCTCACGCACCACATAGCCGAGGAATTTGACAGAGGAGGCGTGGAACTCGCACTTCTCCGCCTTCACGTAGAGCGAATTCTCAAGGAGACGGCGCAGCACCGCCCGTACATGCTTGATGTGCTCAGGGAGCGAGCGGGAGAAAATGAGGATGTCGTCTAAATAAACGAACACAAATTTGTCCAGCATGTCTCGTAGCACGTCGTTAATCAGTGACTGGAAAACCGCTGGGGCGTTGGTGAGCCCAAACGGAACCACCAAGTACTCGTAGTGTCCGCTCGGGGTGTTGAAAGCCGTCTTCCACTCGTCTCCCTCCCGGATGCGGATCAGGTGGTAGGCGTTGCGAAGATCCAGCTTGGTGAAAATGGTGGCTCCCTGAAGGCTCTCGAAGGCGGAAGACAGAAGAGGCAGAGGGTATCGGTTCTTCACAGTGATCTCGTTTAGTCCCCGGTAGTCGATACACGGGCGTAGCGTGCCCTCCTTCTTCTTCACGAAGAAGAACCCCGCTCCCGCAGGTGAAGAGGACGGTCGTATGATACCGGCTGCCAGGGACTCCCAGATGTATTCCTCCATAGCCCGGCGCTCAGGAGCGGACAGGGAGTAGACGCGTCCTTTGGGAGGGAAGGTGCCGGGTAACAGCTCGATAGCGCAGTCGTAGGACCGGTGTGGAGGAAGAGAAGTGGCCCTGGCTTTACTAAAAACCTCCTTGAGCTCGTGATAAAACGCTGGGACATTGGGGATGTCGGGACTGTACCTCGGCGGGGCTCTGCTGAGTGGGCTGGTGGCCGCCCTCAGGCACGCCTGATGGCAGCGTTCGCTCCACTGCCGAACAACCCCCACCTCCCAGTCCAGCACCGGGTTGTGCTGCCGCAACCAAGGGTGCCCCAGTATGAGCTGCTGTCCTGGGAGGGAGAGAAGAAAAAACTGGATGGTCTCGTGGTGATTGCCCGAGAGCAGTAACTTAATTGGTTCCGTCACGAAAGCCACCTCGCCGATCAGACGGCCATCAATGGCACGTGCGGGAATAGACGGGCTCAGAGGGAGGAAGCCGACACCCCACTTGCGTGCCAGGCTAATGTCCATGATGTTCCCCTCCGCGCCGGAATCCACCAAGGCCGCCACGTTCTGGTCGCCCGCCGCGAGCTGGACGCGTGCCTGTAGCGTGAGCGTGCTGGGGCTGGGAGAGCCGGTGCTGGTCGAGCTCACGCGGATCCCCCGACGCCGCGTGAGCTCCGGCCTCTTTAACGGGCACCCCGCTACCCGATGGCCCCCCTCCCCACAGTAAAAACACAAGCCCAGTGAGGGGCGTCGACGGTGCTCCTCCGAGGGAACCCGAGCCCCTCCCAGATCCATGGGCTCGGCGGGTGGTGTGGTTGGCGGGTCCCCAGCAGACGGAGGAATGTGACCACACGGGTTTCGCGGGGACCTCCTCTCCCGATCGCGCCGCCGCGTCTGGATCCGCCGGTCTACTCGGGCCGCCAAGTCCATCGCGCCCCTCAGGGTTTGCGGGCGATCGTACGCAACCAGTCCATCTTTCATGTACTCGGCGAGTCCGTTTAGGAAGGTGCTAACGAGCGCCGGCGTGTTCCATCCGCTGCTGCCGGCCAACGTCTGGAACTTAAGGGCGTACTCTGCGACCGATCGGCTACCTTGACGCAGCGTCGCCAGTTCCTCGGCGGCGTCCTCGGCGGCGGATCCCAGGTCGAACAGGCGGAGCAATTCCTCCGCGAAGGCGTCGAAGGAATCGCAAGCCGGGGCCATCCTTTCATATTCGGCCAGGCCCCACAGCCGTGCCTCGCCCGTGAGGTGGGTTAGGACGAACCCGACCTTGGCTGATTCCGACGAAAACGTGATTGGCTGGAGGCTGAACATTATGCGGCAGTTCGTCACGAATGCCCTCACGTGCTTGGGATCGCCGTTAAACCTCTCGATGTTGCCAAGGCGGGGCTCCGGGACGTCCACGAGCGTCCTGGCCTCGGCAGACGAGCGGTGCGGGGGTACCGTGACAGCCGGGGACGCAGCCACCGACAGTCTCTGGAGGGCTTGGGCCATCTCCTGCTGCTGTAGCTGTTGCTGCTGACCAACCTTGATCAGGTGCCGGATGTCGGCAGACAGGCTGCTGACGGCGGTCTCGGCTCGCTCCAGTCGACTCAATGCCGTCTCGTCGTTCGCTGGCTGCATAGCGTTGGTCAGTCTGTACTGTAAGGGAACGGACAGTACAGCCAAGTGCGTAGCGACGGGCTTTATTGGAGAAGGGGATGATGGGAACAGCGGGCGCTGGAGCGGCGATCGGGCTGGAGAGGACAAACGATTCTGCGGGGGTTCCAAGTAGTCAAGCGAGTCCGTAGCTTCGGGACTGATGAGCAAGGCAGCATCAAGGGACAGACTGACACTCAGGTCTGCGCTGGCGGCGCTGATATAGTGCTGTCCATGAGCCCGTGGCAGGTGACGGCGATTCCATTGACAGGGGGGCGTGGTCCTGTCGCCGGTGGCACCAGCACGTGACAGAACCCCCCCCACAAGGGACGGCTCCCGACGTCCCCAGGAACCAAAAACAAAACAAAAAAAAAACAAAAAAGGAAGGCAATTCCCCGGGCGACCAGGTGGGGGGGTCAGCACACCGCCGAAACGTCCGACACCTCGCCAGACGCAGGATCGACGGACGCGGGAGCAGAAGACCCCGGTACCGGCGGGCAAGACCTCCCCTCGTCCCTCCTCGGGCGCCCGCGCCGAGTACCCGGTTGGTCCGGATGGCAGCGATGGAACTCCGTGATGAGCGAACGGTCGAGTATCCAGCGGCTCGGAACCCAGGAGCGGTGCGCGTCGTCATAACCCTCCCAGTCCACGAGGTATTGGAGACCACGACCGCGCCGCCGCGATCGGAGCAGGGAGCGGACAGCGTAAGCCGGGCCCCCCTCAACGAGCTGGGGCGGCGGCGGCGGAACGGGCGCCGGCGCCAACGCGCTCTCATGGATGGGCGCACACGGGACACGTGGAACGTGGGGTGAACCTTCATGGACTCTGGAAGGAGAAGACGGACTGCGGCCGGGCCAATCACCTTCTGAATAGGGAACGGTCCAACAAAGCGGGGCGCCAGTTTGCGGGATCCTGCTCGCAGCGGCAAATCCCGCGTCGAGAGCCACACACGCTGCCCCACTCTGTACTCCGGAGCCGGTGTCCGGTGCTTGTTCGCCTGGCGGGCGTAGCCTGAAACAGAGCGGAGAAGAGTGACCCGGGCCCTCGCCCAGGCGCGATGACAACGGCGGACACAAGCCTGGGCCGACGGGCACGCCGCACCACGCTCCTGGTGGGCGAACAAGGGTGGCTGGTACCCGAAGACGCAGTGGAAAGGCGAAAGTCCAGTAGCCGAGCTGGGGAGGGAATTGTGAGCGTACTCTACCCAGGGAAGCTGTTAAACCCACCCGCGCTGGTCCCCGGCGGCCATGCATCGGAGAGACCTGCCCAGTTCCTGGTTCAGGCGCTCCGCTTGACCGTTGGACTGAGGGTGAAACCCCGAGGAGAGGCTGGCCGTGGCGCCGAGGAGTCGGCAGAACTCCGTCCAGAAGGTGGAAGCGAATTGAGGTCCTCGGTCTGACACGATGTCTTGTGGGAGACCGTGGTGGCGAAACACCTCCCGCACCATGATGGACGCCGTCTGCTTCGCAGATGGGAGCTTAGGCAGAGGGATGAAATGCGTCATTTTGCTAAAACGGTCCACCACCGTGAGGACCACCGTGTTTCCCTCAGAGGGGGGGAGGCCCGTGACAAAGTCGATCGACAGGTGAGACCAGGGACGCTGGGGGACCGGCAAGGGTTGAAGCAGCCCGGCCGGAGGACGAGTAGACGTCTTGTAGCGGTTACAAATTGAGCAGGCTCTGACGTAATCGCTGGTGTCCACTTGCCAGGTGGGCCACCAGAAACGCTGTGCCACCACGTACCTCGTGCGTGCCGCGCCGGGATGACAGGCCAGGCGTGAGTCGTGCGCCCATTGCAGCACGGACGACCGCAGACCTTCAGGGACGAACAGGCGACCCTCCGGGCAGTTGCTGGGGCCGGGTTGATCGCGTGATGCGGCTTCCACTTGGCGTTCGATCTCCCATGTAAGAGCCGCCACCCGAACTGAGCTCGGGAGGATAGTGGGAGGCGGACCCTGTCCCTCCTCCCCCCCAGGAAACAAACGCGACAGGGCGTCCGCCTTCGCGTTACGGGAACCCGGTCTATAGGAAAGAGAGAACTCAAACCGGTCAAAGAACAGAGCCCACCGTGCTTGTCTTGCGTTCAGCCTCTTGGCCGATCGCAGATACTCCAAGTTGCGGTGGTCGGTCCAGACGATGAACGGAGTGGTGGCGCCCTCCAGCCAATGCCGCCACTCCTCCAAGGCCAACTTGACGGCGAGGAGCTCCCGATTCACGATGTCATAGTTTCGTTCCGAGGCCGACAGACGGCGAGAAAAGAAGGCGCACGGGTGGAGGCGATCGTCTTGGCGGCTACGTTGAGACAGCACCGCCCCGACACCCACGTTCGAGGCGTCCACCTCTGCCACGAACTGTCTGTCGGGATCGGGAACCCTGAGGATGGGAGCGGATGTGAACCTCCTCTTAAGCTCCTGAAATGCCCGTTCTGCCCGTTCCGTCCATTTGTACGGGGAGGCGGGGCTGGTAAGGGAGGTGAGGGGCGCGGCCACTGTGCTGTATCCACGGATAAAACGGCGATAAAAGTTCGCGAACCCTAAGAACTGTTGCAGTCGCTTGCGTGTTTCGGGAACAGGCCATGACGTGACCGCTTGCACCTTCCCAGGGTCCATCTCGATGGATCCCTCACGCACCACATAGCCGAGGAATTTGACAGAGGAGGCGTGGAACTCGCACTTCTCCGCCTTCACGTAGAGCGAATTCTCAAGGAGACGGCGCAGCACCGCCCGTACATGCTTGATGTGCTCAGGGAGCGAGCGGGAGAAAATGAGGATGTCGTCTAAATAAACGAACACAAATTTGTCCAGCATGTCTCGTAGCACGTCGTTAATCAGTGACTGGAAAACCGCTGGGGCGTTGGTGAGCCCAAACGGAACCACCAAGTACTCGTAGTGTCCGCTCGGGGTGTTGAAAGCCGTCTTCCACTCGTCTCCCTCCCGGATGCGGATCAGGTGGTAGGCGTTGCGAAGATCCAGCTTGGTGAAAATGGTGGCTCCCTGAAGGCTCTCGAAGGCGGAAGACAGAAGAGGCAGAGGGTATCGGTTCTTCACAGTGATCTCGTTTAGTCCCCGGTAGTCGATACACGGGCGTAGCGTGCCCTCCTTCTTCTTCACGAAGAAGAACCCCGCTCCCGCAGGTGAAGAGGACGGTCGTATGATACCGGCTGCCAGGGACTCCCGGATGTATTCCTCCATAGCCCGGCGCTCAGGAGCGGACAGGGAGTAGACGCGTCCTTTGGGAGGGAAGGTGCCGGGTAACAGCTCGATAGCGCAGTCGTAGGACCGGTGTGGAGGAAGAGAAGTGGCCCTGGCTTTACTAAAAACCTCCTTGAGCTCGTGATAAAACGCTGGGACATTGGGGATGTCGGGACTGTACCTCGGCGGGGCTCTGCTGAGTGGGCTGGTGGCCGCCTTCAGGCACGCCTGATGGCAGCGTTCACTCCACTGCCGAACAACCCCCACCTCCCAGTCCAGCACCGGGTTGTGCTGCCGCAACCAAGGGTGCCCCAGTATGAGCTGCTGTCCTGGGAGGGAGAGAAGAAAAAACTGGATGGTCTCGTGGTGATTGCCCGAGAGCAGTAACTTAATTGGTTCCGTCACGAAAGCCACCTCGCCGATCAGACGGCCATCAATGGCACGTGCGGGAATAGACGGGCTCAGAGGGAGGAAGCCGACACCCCACTTGCGTGCCAGGCTAATGTCCATGATGTTCCCCTCCGCGCCGGAATCCACCAAGGCCGCCACGTTCTGGTCGCCCGCCGCGAGCTGGACGCGTGCCTGTAGCGTGAGCGTGCTGGGGCTGGGAGAGCCGGTGCTGGTCGAGCTCACGCGGATCCCCCGACGCCGCGTGAGCTCCGGCCTCTTTAACGGGCACCCCGCTACCCGATGGCCCCCCTCCCCACAGTAAAAACACAAGCCCAGTGAGGGGCGTCGACGGTGCTCCTCCGAGGGAACCCGAGCCCCTCCCAGATCCATGGGCTCGGCGGGTGGTGTGGTTGGCGGGTCCCCAGCAGACGGAGGAATGTGACCACACGGGTTTCGCGGGGACCTCCTCTCCCGATCGCGCCGCCGCGTCTGGATCCGCCGGTCTACTCGGGCCGCCAAGTCCATCGCGCCCCTCAGGGTTCGCGGGCGATCGTACGCAACCAGTCCATCTTTCATGTACTCGGCGAGTCCGTTTAGGAAGGTGCTAACGAGCGCCGGCGTGTTCCATCCGCTGCTGCCGGCCAACGTCTGGAACTTAAGGGCGTACTCTGCGACCGATCGGCTACCTTGACGCAGCGTCGCCAGTTCCTCGGCGGCGTCCTCGGCGGCGGATCCCAGGTCGAACAGGCGGAGCAATTCCTCCGCGAAGGCGTCGAAGGAATCGCAAGCCGGGGCCATCCCTTCATATTCGGCCAGGCCCCACAGCCGCGCCTCGCCCGTGAGGTGGGTTAGGACGAACCCGACCTTGGCTGATTCCGACGAAAACGTGATTGGCTGGAGGCTGAACATTATGCGGCAGTTCGTCACGAATGCCCTCACGTGCTTGGGATCGCCGTTAAACTTCTCGATGTTGCCAAGGCGGGGCTCCGGGACGTCCACGAGCGTCCTGGCCTCGGCAGACGAGCGGTGCGGGGGTACCGTGACAGCCGGGGACGCAGCCACCGACAGTATCTGGAGGGCTTGGGCCATCTCCTGCTGCTGTAGCTGTTGCTGCTGACCAACCTTGATCAGGTGCCGGATGTCGGCAGACAGGCTGCTGACGGCTGTCTCGGCTCGCTCCAGTCGACTCAATGCCGTCTCGTCGTTCGCTGGCTGCATAGCGTTGGTCAGTCTGTACTGTAAGGGAACGGACAGTACAGCCAAGTGCGTAGCGACGGGCTTTATTGGAGAAGGGGATGATGGGAACCGCGGGCGCTGGAGCGGCGATCGGGCTGGAGAGGACAAACGATTCTGCGGGGGTTCCAAGTAGTCAAGCGAGTCCGTAGCTTCGGGACTGATGAGCAAGGCAGCATCAAGGGACAGACTGACACTCAGGTCTGCGCTGGCGGCGCTGATATAGTGCTGTCCATGAGCCCGTGGCAGGTGACGGCGATTCCATTGACAGGGGGGCGTGGTCCTGTCGCCGGTGGCACCAGCACGTGACAGATACCCGTGTTAATAAAATCATTCAATCCCAGAACAATTCGATTGCAAAACACAGTTCATGAAAGAGGGAATCAATTTTTAGCCAAGCAAAGAAATCAAGAAGTAAAAATCACATTTGTGCTTCTCCAAACAATTTATGTCACGCCACTATTCTCATAGTGACGGGTCCCTTGATCGAATTGACTAACAATATTGCTTTAAGCTGTTACAGAATACATTTTTAGCCAAGCAAAGAAATCAAAAAGTAAAAATCACATTTGTGCGTCCATGCGTGACTCACAATCCGACACCGTGTTCCTGTTTTATTTCTATTTTAACTTGCTTAGCTTATTTTGGCCCCTTTTTTGGTCTCATGTTTTGGTCTGGCGCCATCTTTTGGACAAATTTGGAATTTCAGCTCTGCCAATTTATTCCTGTGAACAATCCATATTTTACCATTTGCACCATCTCTTCCCCCCATGTTACATGACAGTAGAAATGGGTCACTATCAAAGCAGAGTAGCAGATCTGGAGTCAGCGCTGAAGCAACAAGGACAGGTAAGCTTATCAATGAGCACACCTTTTTCTCAGACAAAATAGCTACATTCTTCAGTCACTCATTCGTCTGGCATTACTGGACCAACCCCCTATGAACGTGGCTGGGAAAATGTGGAGAAAAGCAAATGTCATTTTCCAGTCAACCAAAGA
Source organism: Syngnathus scovelli (assembly GCF_024217435.2). NCBI lineage: Eukaryota > Metazoa > Chordata > Actinopteri > Syngnathiformes > Syngnathidae > Syngnathus > Syngnathus scovelli. The sequence goes on along the minus strand of NW_026061342.1, from coordinate 648,656 downwards.
ATTTGTGGATGAAAATGACACAACATTCCAAAGCTGTCCACGCGTTTGTCTCTTCTAGAATGTCAAGTGGGTGGAGGAGAAGCAGCTGCTGCGTCAGAGCAATCAGCAGTTGGCCGAAAAGGTGACGGAAAGAAAGGCGCTGGGCGGAGTCGCTTGGCGTCACACCCGTCCGGAAGCCCCGCAGATGAGGTCTGACTGTCTTTTCAGGTCAGGCGGATGGAGGCGGAAGAAGCGCGTCTGAAAGAGCACATCCAGGATATCCGAGACCAAAACGAACTGCTTGAGTTCCGCATCCTGGAGCTGGAGGTGGGAAGACTCGCACAAGCGTGTTGAGGCCAGAGATGTGACGGACGGACGGACGGACGGACGGACGGACGGACGGACGGATGCATGCCTCTGCCTTTCAGGAGAGGGAGTGGCGCTCCTCCGTCTTGAAGTTTCTGCAAGTCCGTTTCCCAGACGGCCTCAGCCCTTTGCAGATCTACTGCGAGGCCGGCGGCGTGAGCGTACGTAAGGCGTCCCTCGCAACCCTAACCTTAACCTGAGGTCCCAGAACACCTTACATTGCTCCTTGCGCCTTTCCCCAGGACATCGTCATCAGTGATCTGATGAAGAAGCTGGACATCCTGGGCGATAACGCCGTAAGTGTATGTCGAACTCCTTATGTTCGCACTCCACGAGACTCGGCGGCTCAAATGTGACTTTTGGAAGGCTTTGCGCTGAAAGAACCTTGTTGACGCTGTGCCTTTGGGCTCTTGCAGAATCTCACCAACGAGGAGCAGGTGGTCGTGATTCACGCCAGGACCCTTCCCACCCTAGCCGAGAAGGTAACGCGCACGTCCACGCACGCTCTCGCATTCTGCTTATGTGACAGCAGCCTTTCCTCAGTGGTTAGAATACATCAAAGTGACCAAGTCAGCACTTCAACAGAAGATGTTGGACATTGAAAGTGAGAAGGTAGACAGACACGCGACATCAGCCAAGGGGAACTCGGGGCAATGTGCCCCAACAATTCTGACCTTGAGCTGTGCTAGGATATGTTCTGCAACCAGAAGGGCTACCTGGATGAAGAGTTGGACTTCAGGAAGCATTCCATGGACCAGGCTCATAAGGTAAGCCGCCCTCAAATCTCCCGCCGGACTACTGATGGACGAGGATTGCGGCCCAGAGGATCATGGAGCTGGAGGCCATGTTGTACGAGGCGCTACCGCAGCGGGACTGCCCCGCCACGGACGGCGAAAAAGCCAGCCACGCTGGCGTGAATGACGTGCTGACGGCGGATCAGAGACAAGAGCTTAGGAGCGCCGTGGACCAATGGAAGCGAGCCCTGATGTGGGAGTTGAGGGAGCGCGACGCTTGCATCCTCCAAGAGAGAATGGATCTGCTGCACAGCGCGCAACAGGTAAGGGCCCAAAGCCAGCCCGGCACTTACTTGCACGCTTACTGGCTTTTGAAGGCTACTTTCCATTTGTCCGTCCTAGAGGAACAAAGAGCTGAAAGAATTCATCGAAGCTCAGAAGAGACAAATCAAACAATTGGAGGAGAAGTTTCTGTTTCTCTTTCTAGTCTTCTCCTTGGCCTTCATTCTGTGGCCCTAACACCAGCTGGTGAGTGAGCTCCAGCGGCACCGCACTCGACACCTCCGATACACTGCCAGCCGGTCTCAGACGTTGGCAGACGCTCCGATGCCGACGTATACCCCCCGCCACGGTGACAGAGGCACCGCGTCACACCGGCGCTCATCCAATCAGAAGGCAGGAAAGGCAAATTCACATGCAGGGCACTCTTGAACCAGAAGAGAGCGCCACAAAAAAACGGTTGTTGCCCCAAACGCGCACTAAAAAGGGTCAGAATAACAAGAGTCCCACCGGCCAGCCGGGGCCACCCGTCCATCCATTTCTTCAGGGGGGGAAAAAATTGGAGTCACCGGTGAGTACATTTTGCATTTAGCTCTGCTTTTCTGCTTCTGTCTTCAAGTGTGTGGCATCCTGCGACCAAAGATTCAGCCAACCCCAAAGCGGTTGACCTCAACGTCCCACCACCATTCCTACCAGAGCAGGTGACGTGATGCTTTGGACATCCTTCCGTCTCAGATGCCCAAAAGTACTCTTTGCCACATCTGCGGCAATACGGTGTCTTTTCAAAGGTGCAAATAAATCCAGCGTGGGCGGAACACGCACGTCTTCGGTTTTTCCCGCTTTGTTTGTGTGACAGCTGTTGTGAAAATTTTACACAAATAAAGTTGTATAGTACAGGTTTGGCCAAGCCGCAACTCCCGAACCGCATGCGGCTCTTTTATGTTCATATCAACATTTGTGTGTGTGTGTGTAGGTGTGTGTGTGTGTGTGTGTGTGGGGGGGGGGGGGTTGTGCGTGTTGGCTTCACTTGAGTTCAATTTAGTATTTTCGTCAAAAGCGCATGTGGTGAAATTCCACAAAGTAGGATGGGCAAACACATTCCAGTAAACTATTAGTGTCAATTGGGCTCTCGAAATGGCAGGGAAAAGATGCACAGCAAAACGAAAATATGTAGATGAACACAGGACGTTTTTATCAGAGTGGGAAAGTTTCTATTTTTTGTTGAACGTGATGGCAAACCATTCTGCCTGATACGTCAGACCTCAGCGCATTTCAAAGATTCAAATCTTCAGCGCCATGCACTTCAGCTCACTCCATGCTAACATTGATCAGGCGTCGAACCCGCAACATCATGCTTAAGAGGTGGACATGCTAACCAGTGCGCCATTATGTCAACGCATAACAACTGTAAGAACTTCCGCCGGAATTCAAATCCGCGGGGAGAGTTAACTTGTTTAAAAGGGAGTGGGCAGAAGAATTATTTAATTTATTTAAATCTATTTGGAGTGTGCGCCATTATGTCAATGCATAACAACTGTAAGTCTACTAAACAAAACAGCGGTTGCTATATGACGTCTGCCACGTCGTGGTCACGTGACGCGGACGTGACGTCGACGCCTACTTTACATCCCACCGATCACAGGACCCCTCGGCTGCATAACCGCGCCCCCTTCCCAACCAATCGGATTTGCTATACGCGAAAACGACGCCAATGGGCGGGCTCTTCCGCCAGAATTTAAATCCGTGGGCGTGGCTCGCAACAGGAAGTAGGAAAATGGCGATGTTGACAAAGACACAGCGGATGGTAACATACGACTAACGAGAGAAATATTTTTATTTTCTGCTTGCAACTGGACCGTCCAGAGCGTACACGGTAAGTACAACTCATCGTTTTTAAAAAGAAGTACTTTTGTTGCCCTGAAAAGCGAGTGAGTGTGGCGTTTGGGGGGAACGTCGAACTTCGACGATTCTTTCTGGTCAACGGTTGTAAATGATTGCGTTGATTAAAAAAGAAAACTTGATGTAACTCTACTTTTAACTGCCGTTTCAGATAAGCGGGTATTACGTCGCAGTCATGTGCCGCGGATATGACGTAATTGGCTGAACTTCCACCAAAATTCAAATCTGTTGGCGCGATGGCCGTGAGCCACTGAGCAACGACGAATATCAACAGAAATATCTTTATTTTCTGCTTGCAACTGGACCGTCTACAGCGTACACGGTAAGTAACACTCATTGTGTTTAAAGAGATTTACGTTTGTAATAGCAACGTGTAGCTGAGGCGCTAGCAGAAGTGTAGCCGCGTTGCGTTGTACGTGTGAATATTGGTCCAGGCGAAATGTTAATGTTTAATTTCATTCCTTTAGGTTCCACGGTGTTTGTTGGCTGCAAGTTTTCCACTGCAAGAAGAGGCTCGTATCATTGTCCAGGAGCGAGCTACAACGGTGAGTAGCCATAACATTTATGTTAAACACTTCCTATTTCATGTCTAACAGTACTTGATTTAACAAATAACCATAAATAAATACAGTGTGGGCACTGAAGTTAACATATGTGATTATACTGCCTAATCTGTCACCGAGTATATTGTTGCAAAGTAATATAAGATCCAAAGTTGTAATTCAGAATAGTTTTCAAAAGAAGGCCATTAGAATTATATACAAGTCTGATTACCCTGAACATAACAACAAGCTATTAATTAAATCACAAATTCTTCAATTCAAAGATTTGGTAGATTATCAGAATAATAATGTCTAACAGTAATTGATTTAACACATCACGATAAGTAGATTGAGTGTGGGCACTCTCAAGTTAACATATGTGATTATACTGCCTAATCTGTTACAGAGTATGTTGTTGCCAAGTAATGTAGAATAGATCCAAAGTAGTAATCCAGAATAGTTTTGAAAAGGCCATTAGAATAATAAACAAATCTGATTACCTTGAACATAATAGTTAAGTGTTGAATATGTCCTATGAAGTCAAAATTTGGCACCATCATGTGGTGAAATTTGGAATTGCATCACATCCAATTTTGCCTGGGAACAAACAGATTAAATAAATCTTAGACTTAAATAAGCCACTCCTTCTCAAACAAGTAAACTCTGCCCATTTTGCGCAGTAGATGTTCTGTTAATATCTAGTATTTATACAAAGTCATAATTTAAATTGCTTTTAACCTTCATTCATCGCTTCAACCAACATTACTCGCTCTTATTACCAACTTGTATCGATTTAACTGAGCGTTTAATACTTCCTATCAGGTCTCAAGTCAAGATTTGGCAAAATACAATTTCAGCAAATCCAATTTTGCCAGGCAACAAAAAGAGATTAAATAAACTAAATAAGTCTTCTTCCCATTAAATAAATCAGAAAAGTCTGTCTTGCAACCAGTCCTCTTCAAACAAGTAAAGTCTGCCCGTTTTGTGCCGTAGATTTTGTGTCTATGCCTAGTATTTATACAAAATCATAATTTAAACGACTTCATTCCTTCATTCACTTTGGAAATTTGGAATTGCAGCAAATCGAATTTTGCCAGGGAACAAAAATAGATCAATTAAACTAAATAAGTCTTCTTCCCATTAAATAAATTAAAAAAGTCTGTCTTGTAACCAGTCCTTTTCAAACAAGTAAAGTCTGCCCATTTTGTGCCGTAGATTTTGTGTTTATGCCTAGTATTTATACAAAATCATAATTTAAAGGATTTCATTCCTTCATTCACTTTGGAAATTTGGAATTGCAGCACATCAAATTTTGCCTGGGAAGAAAAGTAGATTAAATAAATTTAATAAGTCTTACTACTTCCCAATAAATAAATTAAATACGTCTTACTTGTTCCCACTCCTTTTCAAAAAAGTAGTTTAAAACGAGGGCCCTTCACTCAACCTTTAACCTCAACACCGCACGTCACATTGTGTTGTATCTGTGAATGTTGGTTGTGGCCAAATGATAGTTTTCTTTCATTCGTTTAGGTTCCACGGTGTTTGTTGGCTATATGTTTTCCACTGTCAGAAGGATGAAAATACAAAGTACAACGCTTGGACGTGGGCGACGACGTCACCGGTGAGTCCTTCCTTCCTATTTATTTACCTTCTAGGTGCTAGAGGCTAAGTGTTAGAAGCTAAGTGTTAGAGGCAACACAATACGAACAACACAACACAATACGAACAACTCAACACAATATGAACAACTCAACACAATATGAACAACACAACAAAATACGAACAACACAACACAATACCAACAACACAATACAAACAACACAACACATTACGAACAACACAACACAATACCAACAACACAACGATACCGCACTGAATCACACGATACCGCACTGAACAACACGATACCGCACTGAACAACACGATACCGCACTGAACAACACGATACCGGACTGAACAACACGATGCCGCACTGAACAACACGATACCGCACTGAACAACACCATGCCGCACTGAACAACACCATGCCGCACCGAACAACACCATGCCGCACCGAACAACACCATGCCGCACCGAACAACACCATGCCGCACTGAACAACACCATGCCGCACTGAACAACACCATGCCGCACTGAACAACACCATGCCGCACTGAACAACACCATGCCGCACTGAACAACACCATGCCGCACTGAACAACACCATGCCGCACTGAACAACACCATGCCGCACTGAACAACACCATCCCGCACCGAACAACACCATCCTGCACTGAACAACACCATGCCGCACTGAACAACACCATGCCGCACTGAACAACACCATGCCGCACTGAACAACACCATGCCGCACTGAACAACACCATGCCACACTGAACAACACCATGCCGCACTGAACAACACCATGCCGCACTGAACAACACCATGCCGCACTGAACAACACCATCCCGCACTGAACAACACCATGCCGCACTGAACAACACCATGCCGCACTGAACAACACCATGCCGCACTGAACAACACCATGCCAAACTGAACAACACCATCCCGCACTGAACAACACCATCCCGCACTGAACAACACCATCCCGCACTGAACAACACCATCCCGCACTGAACAACACCATCCCGCACTGAACAACACCATGCCGCACTGAACAACACCATGCCGCACTGAACTACACCATGCCGCACTGAACTACACCATGCCGCACTGAACAACACCATGCCGCACTGAACAACACAATGCCGCACTGAACAACACCATGCCGCACTGAACAACACCATGCCGCACTGAACAACACCATGCCGCACTGAACAACAATATACCGCACTGAACAACATTATGCCGCACTGAACAACATTATGCCGCACTGAACAACACCATGCCCCACTGAACAACAATATACCGCACTGAACAACATTATGCCGCACTGAACAACATTATGCCGCACTGAACAACACCATGCCGCACTGAACAACATTATGCCGCACTGAACAACATTATGCCGCACTGAACACCATGCCGCACTGAACAACACCATCCCGCACTGAACTACACCATGCCGCACTGAACAACACCATGCCGCACTGAACAACACCATGCCGCACTGAACAACACCATGCCGCACTGAACAACACCATGCCGCACTGAACAACACCATGCCGCACTGAACAACACCATGCCGCACTGAACAACACCATGCCGCACTGAACAACACCATGCCGCACTGAACAACACCATGCCGCACTGAACAACACCATGCCGCACTGAACAACACCATCCCGCACTGAACAACACCATGCAGCACTGAACAACACCATGCAGCACTGAACAACATTATACCGCACTGAACAACATTATGCCGCACTGAACAACATTATGCCGCACTGAACAACACCATGCCGCACTGAACAACACCATGCCGCACTGAACAACACCATGCCGCACTGAACAACACCATCCCGCACTGAACAACACCATGCCGCACTGAACAACACCATGCCGCACTGAACAACACCATGCCCCACTGAACAACACCATGCCGCACTGAACAACACCATGCCGCACTGAACAACACCATGCCGCACTGAACAACACCATGCCGCACTGAACAACACCATGCCGCACTGAACAACACCATGCCGCACTGAACAACACCATGCCGCACTGAACAACATTATGCCACACTGAACAACACCATGCAGCACTGAACAACACCATGCAGCACTGAACAACACCATGCAGCACTGAACAACATTATACCGCACTGAACAACATTATGCCGCACTGAACAACATTATGCCGCACTGAACAACACCATGCCGCACTGAACAACATTATGCCGCACTGAACAACATTATGCCGCACTGAACAACATCATGCCGCACTGAACAACATCATGTCGCACTGAACAACACCATGCCGCACTGAACAACACCATGCCGCACTGAACAACACCATCCCGCACTGAACAACACCATGCCGCACTGAACAACACCATGCCGCACTGAACTACACCATGCCGCACTGAACAACACCATGCCGCACTGAACAACACCATGCCGCACTGAACAACACCATGCCGCACTGAACAACACCATGCCCCACTGAACAACACCATGCCGCACTGAACAACACCATGCCGCACTGAACAACACCATGCCGCACTGAACAACACCATGCCGCACTGAACAACACCATGCCGCACTGAACAACATTATGCCGCACTGAACAACACCATGCAGCACTGAACAACACCATGCAGCACTGAACAACATTATACCGCACTGAACAACATTATACCGCACTGAACAACATTATACCGCACTGAACAACATTATGCCGCACTGAACAACACCATGCCGCACTGAACAACATTATGCCGCACTGAACAACATTATGCCGCACTGAACACCACCATCCCGCACTGAACAACACCATCCCGCACTGAACAACACCATCCCGCACTGAACAACACCATGCCGCACTGAACAACACCATGCCGCACTGAACAACACCATGCCGCACTGAACAACATTATGCCGCACTGAACAACACCATGCAGCACTGAACAACACCATGCAGCACTGAACAACATTATACCGCACTGAACAACATTATGCCGCACTGAACAACATTATGCCGCACTGAACAACACCATGCCGCACTGAACAACATTATGCCGCACTGAACAACATTATGCCGCACTGAACACCATGCCGCACTGAACAACACCATCCCGCACTGAACAACACCATCCCGCACTGAACAACACCATGCCGCACTGAACAACACCATCCCGCACTGAACAACACCATGCCGCACTGAACAACACCATGCCGAACAACACCATGCCGCACTGAACAACACCATGCCGCACTGAACAACACCATCCCGCACTGAACAACACCATCCCGCACTGAACAACACCATCCCGCACTGCACAACATTATGCCGCACTGAACAGCACCATGCCGCACTGAACCACACCATGCCGCACTGAACAACACCATCCCGCACTGAACAACACCATCCCGCACTGAACAATACCATGCCGCACTGAACAACACCATGCCGCACTGAACAACACCATGCCGCACTGAACAACACCATGCCGCACTGAACAACACCATGCCGCACTGAACAACACCATGCCGCACTGAACAACACCATGCCGCACTGAACAACACCATGCCGCACTGAACAACACCATGCCGCACTGAAAAACACCATGCCGCACTGAACAACACCATGCCGCACTGAACAACACCATGCCGCACTGAACAACACCATCCCGCACTGAACAACATTATGCCGCACTGAACAACATTATGCCGCACTGAACAACATTATGCCGCACTGAACAACATTATGCCGCACTGAACAACATCATGTCGCACTGAACAACACCATGCCGCACTGAACAACACCATGCCCCACTGAACAACATTACGCCGCACTGAACAATATTATGCCGCACTGAACAACACCATGCCGCACTGAACAACACCATGCCGCACTGAACAACACCATCCCGCACTGAACAACACCATGCCGCACTGAACAACACCATGCCGCACTGAACAACACCATGCCGCACTTAACAACACCATGCCGCACTGAACAACACCATGCCGCACTGAACAACACCATGCCGCACTGAACAACAACATGCCGCACTGAACAACAACATGCCGCACTGAACAACAACATGCCGCACTGAACAACACGACGCCGCACAGAACAACACGACGCCGCACAGAATAACACAATACCGCACAGAACAACACCATGCCGCACAGAACAACACCATGCCGCACAAACAGTTTTAGATAATATTACGTCGCAGTCATGCGACGCGGACATGACGTCAATAGGCGGAACTCATGGCAAAATTATAATCCGTGGGCGTGGCTTGCAACAGGAAGTAGGAAAGCGGCAATGCTGGCAAACAAGACACAGCGGTTAGTAACACGACGACTAACAAGACAAATATTTTTGTTTTCAGCTTGCAACTTGACCGTCTAGAGCGTACAAGGTAATTACAACTCATTGTTTTGAAAAATATGTTTTTTTGTTGGCCTGAAAAGCGAGGCAGTGTGGCATTTGGGAGGAACGTCGAACTCGGCGTCTGCTTCCAGCCACAGACGCCAAATTTCGACGATTATTTCGACTGGCCAACGTTTGTAAATTATTGCGTTGATTAAAAACTTTATTTAACTCTACTCTTAACTTTGCCGTTTCAGATATGCGGGTATTACACCGCGGAAATGACGTCAATAGGCTGAACTCTCGCCAAAATTCAAATCTGTGGGCGCAATGGCCTTGAGCGAGACAACGGATACAAACACGACGATTATCAACAGAAATATCTTTATTTTCTGCTTGCAAGTGGACCGTCTAGAGCTTACACGGTAAGTACAACTCATTGTGTTTAAAAAGATTTACGTTTGTGTAGTTTGCGTTGCGTTGTATCTGTGAATGTTGGTTGAGGCTAAATGTTAATGTTTAATTTCCTTCCTTTAGGTTCCACGGTGTTTGTTGGCTGTATGTTTTCCACTGCAAGAAGAGGCTCGTATCATTGACCAGCAGGAGCTACAATGGTGAGTACCCCTTTCGTCGTCCATTTATGTTCAACACTTCCTGTTTCATGTCTAACAGTACTCGATTTAACAAATAACCATAAATAAATACAGTGTGGGCAGTCAAGTTAACATATGTGATTATCCTGCCTAATATGTTTATCACAAATATGTCACTAATATGTTTATTTGTTTATCACAACACCTTTGGACCTTCAGCAATCGATTATTTCCCTTCATCTACATAGAGACAGAACGATGGTGTCTTAAACATCTCATTCATTTCACCAAATAACTTCACGCAGGTGGATAACGGCCGTCTCGGTCACGCTATGTTGCGTGATGCAGTTTTGAAGAACCAAATGCATTTATTCAATGAATAAGTCAAGCTAGATCTATGTTTATGATGTTGTACGTTACGGTACCGATTGAAGTTGAGTCCGAAGCCAGTGGAAAACAGCGCTGCGTTTGTGCTCTCCAGGTACAAATGTTGTGATCTCTGACTGACGACCGGGCGAGACTCGAGTAAGAGATGTCCAAACGAGCTCCGGCAGGGCGGGTCAAGGCGGAGCAAACGGACGCCTTTCAGGCCGCCAATGACGAGCTGAGAGCCAAACTGATGGATGTCCAGTTAGAACTTCAGCAGGAGAAGAACAAGGTGAAAACCTCAACAGACAGACACTGCCTTCCTCCCTGCCTGCCTCCCTGCCTGCCTCCCTGCCTGCCTGCCTCCCTGCTTGCCTCCCTCCCGCCCTCCCTCCCTCCCTCCCAGTTTCCCCGATGTAGATTTGACATGCGTGTGCCATGACTGTGTCAGCCTACGTCAACAAATGCACCGAGGACGTCAGCACCACTAAGAATATCATCACCCGGGGCAACCAACGACCCTGGATGACTGAGGAGATACGTCAAACGCTACGAGCGCGGAACTCTGCCTTCAAGTCTGGCGACAAGGAGACACTGAGGACAGCGAGAGCCAACTTGAACCGTGCCATCAGGGTAGCGAAGCGAGACCACAGTCGAAAAATTCAGGATCGTTTCCACGACGCCAACAACACCAGGAGTATGTGGCAAGGCATACGGGCGATTACAGACTACAACTCACCCTCCCCCCCCGGTGGGTGAAGTTGATGCTGACTTTCTAAATGGTCTAAATAACTTCTTTGGGAGGTTCGAGGCACTAAACGGCACTCCAGCAGTTAAAACTGTCCCCCATCAGGAAGAGGAGGTACTCTGCCTTGACTCCGCCGATGTGTTGAAGACCCTGAGGAGAGTCAACCCCCGTAAGGCCCCTGGCCCCGACAACATTCCTGGGCATGTGTTCAGGGAATGTGCAAGTCAGCTGGCTGGGGTCATCACAGACATTTTTAACACCTCGCTGGGCCAAGCCACAGTGCCAGCGTGCTTTAAGACTGCCTCCATCATTCCGGTGCCGAAGAAACCTCAAATCACCTCATTTAATGATTACCGGCCTGTTGCACTGACTCCGGTCATGATGAAGTGCTTCGAAAGGCTGCTTAAAGATCACATCGTTTCCAGACTCCCCCCATTATTTGACCCGTTCCAGTTTGCCGACCGGCAAAACCGCTCCACTCAGGACGCCATCTCCTCCGTTCTTCACCTGAGCCTGGCTCACCTGGAGGAGAAGAACACCCATGTTCGGATGCTGTTCCTGGACTTCAGCTCTGCGTTTAACACCATCATCCCACAGCATCTAGTAGGAAAATTGGAACACCTGGGCTTCAACACCCCCCTTCGCAACTGGCTGCTAGACTTCCTCACCAACAGACCTCAGTCAGTCCGGGTCGGACAGAACACCTCTGATGTCATCACCCTCAGCACAGGCTCCCCTCAGGGCTGCGTCCTGAGCCCCCTGCTGTTCACCCTAATGACACACGACTGCGTCCCCAGGTTCACCACCAATCACATCGTGAAGTTCGCAGACGACACAACGGTGGTGGGGCTCATCAGAGACAACAACGACCTGGACTACAGAGAGGAGGTGGAGCAGCTGGTGGGCTGGTGCAGAGACAACAGAATGTGGAGAAGATGAAGGAGATCATCGTCGACTTCAGGAAAAACCAGCCTCACCACGCTCCACTGATCATCAACAGCTCAGCTGTGGAGGTGGTCAGCAGCACCAAATTCCTGGGGGTCCACATCACAGAAGACCTCACCTGGACTATGAACACTACGGCACTGATCAAGAGGGCACAGAAGCGCTTGTACTTCCTGCGGAGGATGAGGAGAGCCCACCTGCCCCCACCCATCATGAGGACGTTCTACAGGAGCACCATAGAGAGCATTCTGACAAGCTGGATCTCTGTGTGGTGTGGAGGCTGCACCGCCTCCGATTGGAAGAACGTGAGGAGAGTGGTGAGGACAGCAGAGAGGATCATAGGGGCTCCTCTTCCCTCCATTCAGGACATTTCATCTCAGCGCTGCATGTCCCGTGCCCGTAACATCATCAATGACCCATCACACCCCCACCATGGACTGTTCTCCCTGCTGCCCTCTGGGAAGAGGTTTCGCACAATCCGCTGCAGGTCCACCAGGTTCTGCAACAGCTTTTTCCCTGCTGTCATCAGACTGTTGAACATTAGAACTGTTGAGCTCTAAACTGAACTCTGCATCACACATTCACAGAACTGTACTTTATGACACTACGGACCTCTATCTTGCACTATCTCGCACTACCAACTTTACTGAACTTGTGTAAACCCTTTAAATAGAAGTTTAATACATGGTTTAGCATTCCTCTGCACACTCTTGAATACTGTTTTGCCTACTTGCACTATTGCATAATTAGCACTGCTGCACTTTATACTTATTTGTAATATATATATATATATACAGTATATGTATATATATATTTTCATAGGATATGTTACTTCTATTCAACTGCAATATCACTACTTTGTTGTAAGCCGTGTGCAACGAAATTTCGTTTTGTATGCACCATGTGCAGACAAGATGACAATAAAGTTTGTCTAAGTCATGTCAGGTCAGCTGTCTGGAGAGAGAGAGAAGTCAGGACCTGCGGGCGGAGCACCACCGTGCCACCGCCGCCATGACGGAACTCAAAAGCAAACTCCATGAGGAGAAGCAGAAAGAGTTAGCCGTTACCAGGGAGACATTACTGCGGCAGCATGAAATGGAGCTGATGAGAGTGATCAAAATCAAAGATGGAGAGATCCAGCGACTGAATGCCTTGGTCCTCAGCCTGAGGGACGGCTCCATGGACAAGGTGATCCGCTCAATCCGTGTCTGACTATCCGCACGCCACGTCGGGCTCCGATGCGGCCGCTACCGTATTGTGTAGCTTGTCCCCAGTAAGCGTCGCGGCGCTCCGTTGCGGTCTCAACGGCCCGATGTGGCGCAATGTCTGCTCAGGTGAGGAGCGGGGGCGCTTTGCTGGCGGAAGTGGAGGAGACGCGGCGGTGTCGGGAGACCGAGCGGTGTCGCCTCCACCAGGAGCGCGGAAGAAGCCCTGGCAGCGGCCCAGCAGGCCTGGCAGTCCCGAGCGGCCGAGCTCCGATCGGCTCATCACCAGCATCGGGAGGAGCTGAGCCGAACCAAGAGGGACTGCGAGAGGGAGATCCGCCGACTGGTAGGACTGATCAGATGCGCGGTGCGTGGCTATGTTCCCAATTTCGTTGTATACCTGTAGTGCAATGACACCTAAGGCATTCTATTCTATTCTATTTCACAAGAAGAAAACGTCCGGTTGCTCGCTTCGCTTTTGTCACAGCAATGGTGTTCTAGTCGATTCAAGATAAAAATTGGCCGGTTGCTCTCTTTGTTTTTGTCACAATTCTGGCAAATGAGTTTGCCCGCCTGCCTGAGCGCTCCCCGTTTGTACATCCAGATGGATGAGATCAAGCTGAAAGACAGAGCGGTTAGTGTTTTGGATAAATCCCTGGGGCCGGCCACGTCCACCGCCTTCAGCTGCAGACTCAGGCTGCCGAGCAGCAGACCGCTGCCCTGAGGGATTCCCAAAGGGCGGGCCTAAACTACCCTGGAAGTGGGGTCAACGGCGCTACTAGCAATCCTCTTCATAGCGTAAGCCACCTCATCACACACTTGCAGTACGCATGACTTAGTTCGTTGCTGGAGGAAGGTAGCACAAAAACAGTTTTGAACTTTGAACGAGTGGTTGTGTGTGTGTGTTGCGGGGCGTTTTCAGTCTCAGGAGGATCGGGACACGCGAAGGTTTCATCTGAAAATCGCTGAGCTCAGCGCAGTCATCAGGAAACTGGAGGATCGAAACGCCCTGCTTTCTGAAGAGCGCAATGAACTGGTAATTTATTGACGGCACGCTTGAAGGTTTGCGCTACGTTTGATGCGCGCCATCCAGCGAGGCACCCATTGCGCTTGCTTATTAGTTGAGCGGCGCGGCGAGTCGGTTGCCTGGTAGATGTCTTTTATTGGGAGCCAAAGCCACGATTCCGTTCAAACCGATGCAAAAGGAATGGATACGTTCTGGCCCGCGTGTTGTGCGTCTTTCGCATCCCGCACTTCATGCTTGCAGCTTAAGCGACTGAGAGAAACAGAAAGCCAGTTTCTGCCACTCCTGTACAAAAACAAACGCCTGAGCAGGAAGAATGAAGAACTCTCACTGGTGCTGTGTCGCCTTGAAAACAAAGTGCGCTTTGTCACCCAGGAGAACGAGGAGATGGCAAGCTTGGTAAGTCGACGCGGACAACGGCGGCGTGCCAACAGAGTCCACTGCATTTGTGTTCCACAGAGAAGGCCTAGTTCGCTCAATGACCTGGAGCGCGGTTGCGGCCAGCAGGACGGTGAAATGGAGTTCCTTCAAGTTGTGGAGCAGCGGCACATCATCGACGACTTGTCCAAGGTCTTCAGGCAGGTGACTCGGTGCACGTACGGCAGCGCCGCGCTCGCTCGCTGTCGCCAGGAAACCTTTTCCGTCCAAAGCTTGGCCGGCGGCCGCCATCCAAAAAATTGGCCCCTTAAATTCCGACCTTTCAAGCAGGAGCATTGTGCGCACGCGTTTGAACACGCTTTAGACTTGTTTTGCCGTTTTCAGCAGCTCAAAGCTCCCGTTTTGTCAGCGCCTTTGCCACTCGCTGTGCGCTGAAAACGACGGACTCGCCCGGCTGCTCAGCCCGTCAACCATGAGCCGCGAGCGCGACGTCATTGTCCGTAGGCAGCTAGTGGCAAAATGCACCCTGTTAGAGTTGCGCTCGCTCCAACTTATTTTGCAAGAACCACACGGGAGACAAGTAAGTTCTTTTGGACACCTGCAGGTGGAGAGTCCATCCGTTGTACGAATGAAGTCTGACTCTCGGCTCCTGCACGAGCATTTTTATTAAGAGAAACAGGGTGGGTGTAAGAGTGGATTGAATAGAGAAAGCCCTTGACCTCTAGTCAAAACATAGCAAGGGATGTTTTACGACTTTGTGTAGGAAGGGATAAGCGATAGGGATAAATAAGGGATAAATAATATTATTTATTACAGGTTGCAGTCAAAGTCAAAGCAACATAATCATACGATAAAGATAATCTGGAAAACCCTGACACACCCTGTAGTTGTCACTTTTGGAAAAGACGAGCGTCCCTCCAATCATCGCCGGTGACGGGTTTTTCAGGCTCTGGAGACAGGAGCTCATGTCAGAAATGTCATCGTGAGTCGCGTTTGTTTCTGCGCCGGAGCCGTTCGTTCCCTTTGCATCCAAAGAATCTCAAAGGCGGATTATTTGTGTCGACAGGAGAGAGATTTGCTGCTACGATACCGACGTCGAGAATCTCTGAGGAGGAACAAAGCGTGAGGTCCTGCAAGGTGAGTCTGTTTGTTTGCGGCTGCTTGGTGTTGCGCAAGATGAAATGGCCTTTTTCTCGCTATCGTTCCTCTCGTCGATTCATCGTGAGGTGTCGCTTCAGTTTGTTCAGAGAGATGTTTGCTTCCGCGCCCGCAGGTCATCGAAACATTTTACGGCTACGACGAAGACGTGTTGGTGGACTCGGACGGATCGTCCTTGTCTTTTCACACCGACAGAACCCCCGACACGGAACCCGAAGAGGTAGCCCGCCATTTCTGCCAGCGTATTGGCGCCAAACATTCCTCTTCAGCCTGGAATCGGACTCGTTTTTGCGTCGCGGGTGCTTTGTCGCCGGTCTGACTGATTCTGGTACTAGTGCTGTGTTGCATTGGTGTGTGCATGAGGAGGCGGAGCTTCGCTACCGCCAGCTGACGCAAGAATATCAAGCGCTGCAACGAGCCTACGCTCTGCTAGCCCAGACCAGCGGAGGGGACTACGACGCCGAGAAGGAGATCAAGGTGGCGCCCCTTCCCGCAACCCCCGGCCGGGTCGCAGCCTCCCCGTTCTCACCCAGCCTCGGGTGTTCTCTGGTCTGAAAGGAGGAGGAGGAGCCTCCCTCCTCCTCCTTTCAGACCAGAGAAAAGCTGATGATAGTGTCAAACGCACCTCTTTCAATAAGGTGCCCCCGGCTTCCCGGTAACGGGTTTGTCTTAGCCGGGTTCGGAGATTCGTCCGTAATCTAACCACCCGAGTTAAATTAACTCCACCGGAATCAATCTAATTTCTGTACGACGCCAATCCCTCTCAAGTCACCCTAAGCTCGAGCCGAGTAACTCAATTCGAGGCAAGACTTCGAAGTGACCGCATCGTATTGATGGCTCCCCGCTAATGTTTGAAGTTCTTATTATGTTACGGATATTTTTAGATGTCTTTGTTAAGACCTCAGGGATTCGTTTGTATAGCGCACCCTAGCACTAGTTTTGCCGAAGTAAATGTCTATATGGGTCCGTTCTACTTGGTCGCTCAAGCAGCGAGCCGACCAACTTGTTTATTCGAAAGAGAATCGAATTAATAAAAGTGTGACAATAATAGCATTTAAGGAGAAAATTAATGCACTTTACGTTATTAATTCTAACTTCTTATATGTAGATCTAGCACTTAACTGTCGGCGTGCTTCACCCCACTTGATTGCTTTAAAAAGAATAACAACTTTCTTAAAACGAATAAAAATGTCTTACTCTATTTAGATTTGCCCAGTAATTAATTTGGAAGGCAAGTCTATTTTTCGATCGTGTCCTGTTTAACTTTTGACGCGGCCCGACAAAATTAAGAACTGGGCCGCGCCCGACAGACAATCGAAATACTTTTATCCTTCACCAACTCAAATGATCTATTTTAACCATCGTCGTTATTTTATTTAGAGGAAGTAAATTTTCAAACGAATTCACTTTTGACGAAATTCACTCTTCCCTTAAATATCTACGAAAGTTATTTAATTCTCTAACATGTTCGGAGTTACTTTTTACGCGGCCCGTCAAAAGGGGAAACGGGCCTGCGCCCTTCAAATAATTAAATTACTTTCAGTTCTACACCAAACCGATAATCCGATTCAAACACTTCCGTTAATTTATTCAGACGAAGCAAACTTTCAAACGGATTGAAATTCACTCGTGTCTCAAATAACTACGAAAGTTATTCAATTCTCTAAAATTGTCTGATGTTACTTTTATTTATTACGGTCCTATGTTATACCATAATAACCCCCCCGCACATTAATCAAATTGTCAAATCAACCCCGAACCATCGATTGTACATTCAGTACAAATCAGCGCACAACAAAGTAGATGAATATACACAACACATTTATTGAAGAAACATGAAATAGAATTACAAATCTTAATCACTCCAGAAACCGAACAATTTCACCCACTGATACCCGTGTTAATAAAATCATTCAATCCCAGAACAATTCGATTGCAAAACACAGTTCATGAAAGAGGGAATCAATTTTTAGCCAAGCAAAGAAATCAAGAAGTAAAAATCACATTTGTGCTTCTCCAAACAATTTATGTCACGCCACTATTCTCATAGTGACGGGTCCCTTGATCGAATTGACTAACAATATTGCTTTAAGCTGTTACAGAATACATTTTTAGCCAAGCAAAGAAATCAAAAAGTAAAAATCACATTTGTGCGTCCATGCGTGACTCACAATCCGACACCGTGTTCCTGTTTTATTTCTATTTTAACTTGCTTAGCTTATTTTGGCCCCTTTTTTGGTCTCATGTTTTGGTCTGGCGCCATCTTTTGGACAAATTTGGAATTTCAGCTCTGCCAATTTATTCCTGTGAACAATCCATATTTTACCATTTGCACCATCTCTTCCCCCCATGTTACATGACAGTAGAAATGGGTCACTATCAAAGCAGAGTAGCAGATCTGGAGTCAGCGCTGAAGCAACAAGGACAGGTAAGCTTATCAATGAGCACACCTTTTTCTCAGACAAAATAGCTACATTCTTCAGTCACTCATTCGTCTGGCATTACTGGACCGGTGAGTACATTTTGCATTTAGCTCTGCTTTTCTGCTTCTGTCTTCAAGTGTGTGGCATCCTGCGACCAAAGATTCAGCCAACCCCAAAGCGGTTGACCTCAACGTCCCACCACCATTCCTACCAGAGCAGGTGACGTGATGCTTTGGACATCCTTCCGTCTCAGATGCCCAAAAGTACTCTTTGCCACATCTGCGGCAATACGGTGTCTTTTCAAAGGTGCAAATAAATCCAGCGTGGGCGGAACACGCACGTCTTCGGTTTTTCCCGCTTTGTTTGTGTGACAGCTGTTGTGAAAATTTTACACAAATAAAGTTGTATAGTACAGGTTTGGCCAAGCCGCAACTCCCGAACCGCATGCGGCTCTTTTATGTTCATATCAACATTTGTGTGTGTGTGTGTGTAGGTGTGTGCGTGTGTGTGTGTGTGTGTGTGTGGGGGGGGGGGGGGGGGTTGTGCGTGTTGGCTTCACTTGAGTTCAATTTAGTATTTTCGTCAAAAGCGCATGTGGTGAAATTCCACAAAGTAGGATGGGCAAACACATTCCAGTAAACTATTAGTGTCAATTGGGCTCTCGAAATGGCAGGGAAAAGATGCACAGCAAAACGAAAATATGTAGATGAACACAGGACGTTTTTATCAGAGTGGGAAAGTTTCTATTTTTTGTTGAACGTGATGGCAAACCATTCTGCCTGATACGTCAGACCTCAGCGCATTTCAAAGATTCAAATCTTCAGCGCCATGCACTTCAGCTCACTCCATGCTAACATTGATCAGGCGTCGAACCCGCAACATCATGCTTAAGAGGTGGACATGCTAACCAGTGCGCCATTATGTCAACGCATAACAACTGTAAGAACTTCCGCCGGAATTCAAATCCGCGGGGAGAGTTAACTTGTTTAAAAGGGAGTGGGCAGAAGAATTATTTAATTTATTTAAATCTATTTGGAGTGTGCGCCATTATGTCAATGCATAACAACTGTAAGTCTACTAAACAAAACAGCGGTTGCTATATGACGTCTGCCACGTCGTGGTCACGTGACGCGGACGTGACGTCGACGCCTACTTTACATCCCACCGATCACAGGACCCCTCGGCTGCATAACCGCGCCCCCTTCCCAACCAATCGGATTTGCTATACGCGAAAACGACGCCAATGGGCGGGCTCTTCCGCCAGAATTTAAATCCGTGGGCGTGGCTCGCAACAGGAAGTAGGAAAATGGCGATGTTGACAAAGACACAGCGGATGGTAACATACGACTAACGAGAGAAATATTTTTATTTTCTGCTTGCAACTGGACCGTCCAGAGCGTACACGGTAAGTACAACTCATCGTTTTTAAAAAGAAGTACTTTTGTTGCCCTGAAAAGCGAGTGAGTGTGGCGTTTGGGGGGAACGTCGAATTTCGACGATTCTTTCTGGTCAACGGTTGTAAATGATTGCGTTGATTAAAAAAAAAAACTTGATGTAACTCTACTTTTAACTGCCGTTTCAGATAAGCGGGTATTACGTCGCAGTCATGTGCCGCGGATATGACGTAATTGGCTGAACTTCCACCAAAATTCAAATCTGTTGGCGCGATGGCCGTGAGCCACTGAGCAACGACGAATATCAACAGAAATATCTTTATTTTCTGCTTGCAACTGGACCGTCTACAGCGTACACGGTAAGTAACACTCATTGTGTTTAAAGAGATTTACGTTTGTAATAGCAACGTGTAGCTGAGGCGCTAGCAGAAGTGTAGCCGCGTTGCGTTGTACGTGTGAATATTGGTCCAGGCGAAATGTTAATGTTTAATTTCATTCCTTTAGGTTCCACGGTGTTTGTTGGCTGCAAGTTTTCCACTGCAAGAAGAGGCTCGTATCATTGTCCAGGAGCGAGCTACAACGGTGAGTAGCCATAACATTTATGTTAAACACTTCCTATTTCATGTCTAACAGTACTTGATTTAACAAATAACCATAAATAAATACAGTGTGGGCACTGAAGTTAACATATGTGATTATACTGCCTAATCTGTCACCGAGTATATTGTTGCAAAGTAATATAAGATCCAAAGTTGTAATTCAGAATAGTTTTCAAAAGAAGGCCATTAGAATTATATACAAGTCTGATTACCCTGAACATAACAACAAGCTATTAATTAAATCACAAATTCTTCAATTCAAAGATTTGGTAGATTATCAGAATAATAATGTCTAACAGTAATTGATTTAACACATCACGATAAGTAGATTGAGTGTGGGCACTCTCAAGTTAACATATGTGATTATACTGCCTAATCTGTTACAGAGTATGTTGTTGCCAAGTAATGTAGAATAGATCCAAAGTAGTAATCCAGAATAGTTTTGAAAAGGCCATTAGAATAATAAACAAATCTGATTACCTTGAACATAATAGTTAAGTGTTGAATATGTCCTATGAAGTCAAAATTTGGCACCATCATGTGGTGAAATTTGGAATTGCATCACATCCAATTTTGCCTGGGAACAAACAGATTAAATAAATCTTAGACTTAAATAAGCCACTCCTTCTCAAACAAGTAAACTCTGCCCATTTTGCGCAGTAGATGTTCTGTTAATATCTAGTATTTATACAAAGTCATAATTTAAATTGCTTTTAACCTTCATTCATCGCTTCAACCAACATTACTCGCTCTTATTACCAACTTGTATCGATTTAACTGAGCGTTTAATACTTCCTATCAGGTCTCAAGTCAAGATTTGGCAAAATACAATTTCAGCAAATCCAATTTTGCCAGGCAACAAAAAGAGATTAAATAAACTAAATAAGTCTTCTTCCCATTAAATAAATCAGAAAAGTCTGTCTTAGACTTAGACTTAGACTTAGACTTAGACTCAACTTTATTAATCCCTTGGGATTACTCCTTCAGGGAAATTCTGTGTCCAGTAGCAGTAAAATACAAGATACACAAGAAAAACACAAGAGATCAAGATATACAGAAGATGCCGAAATACACACAGTGCAAGAGATAGCAATGAAATGTAAAAGAGAATGTGTACAGTTATGTCCCTGTTCATGTCCATGTCACCTCCTCCCCAGTGAGGAGTTGAATAGCTTGATGGCTTGGGGGACAAAGGAGTTCTTCAGTCTGCTTGTCCTACAATTGGGGAGGAGCAGTCTCCCACTTGGTCTTGCAACCAGTCCTCTTCAAACAAGTAAAGTCTGCCCGTTTTGTGCCGTAGATTTTGTGTCTATGCCTAGTATTTATACAAAATCATAATTTAAACGACTTCATTCCTTCATTCACTTTGGAAATTTGGAATTGCAGCAAATCGAATTTTGCCAGGGAACAAAAAAAGATCAATTAAACTAAATAAGTCTTCTTCCCATTAAATAAATTAAAAAAGTCTGTCTTGTAACCAGTCCTTTTCAAACAAGTAAAGTCTGCCCATTTTGTGCCGTAGATTTTGTGTTTATGCCTAGTATTTATACAAAATCATAATTTAAAGGATTTCATTCCTTCATTCACTTTGGAAATTTGGAATTGCAGCACATCAAATTTTGCCTGGGAAGAAAAGTAGATTAAATAAATTTAATAAGTCTTACTACTTCCCAATAAATAAATTAAATACGTCTTACTTGTTCCCACTCCTTTTCAAAAAAGTAGTTTAAAACGAGGGCCCTTCACTCAACCTTTAACCTCAACACCGCACGTCACATTGTGTTGTATCTGTGAATGTTGGTTGTGGCCAAATGATAGTTTTCTTTCATTCGTTTAGGTTCCACGGTGTTTGTTGGCTATATGTTTTCCACTGTCAGAAGGATGAAAATACAAAGTACAACGCTTGGACGTGGGCGACGACGTCACCGGTGAGTCCTTCCTTCCTATTTATTTACCTTCTAGGTGCTAGGTGCCGCACTGAACAACATTATGCCGCACTGAACAACATTATGCCGCACTGAACAACACCATGCCGCACTGAACAACACCATGCCGCACTGAACAACATTATGCCGCACTGAACAACACCATGCCGCACTGAACAACACCATGCCGCACTGAACAACACCATGCCGCACTGAACAACACCATGCCGCACTGAACAACACCATGCCGCACTGAACAACACCATGCCGCACTGAACAACACCATGCCGCACTGAACAGCACCATGCCGCACTGAACAGCACCATGCCGCACTGAACAACACCATGCCGCACTGAACAACACCATGCCGCACTGAACAACACCATGCCGCACTGAACAACACCATGCCGCACTGAACAACACCATGCCCCACTGAACAACATTACGCCGCACTGAACAACATTACGCCGCACTGAACAACATTACGCCGCACTGAACAACACCATGCCGCACTTAACACCATGCCGCACTGAACAACACCATGCCGCACTGAACAACACCATGCCGCACTGAACAACACCATGCTGCACTGAACAACACGACGCCGCACTGAACAACACCATGCCGCACTGAACAACACCATGCCGCACTGAACAACACCATGCCGCACTGAACAACACCATGCCGCACTGAACAACACCATGCCGCACTGAACAACACCATGCCGCACTGAACAACACCATGCCGCACTGAACAACACCATGCCGCACTGAACAACACCATGCCGCACTGAACAACACCATGCCGCACTGAACAACACCATGCCGCACTGAACAACACTATGCCGCACTGAACAACATTATGCCGCACTGAACAACACCATGCCGCACTGAACAACACCATGCCGCACTGAACAACACCATCCCGCACTGAACAACACCATCCCGCACTGAACACCATCCCGCACTGAACAACACCATGCCGCACTGAACAACACCATGCCGCACTGAACAACACCATGCCGAACAACACCATGCCGCACTGAACAACACCATGCCGCACTGAACAACACCATCCCGCACTGAACAACACCATCCCGCACTGAACAACACCATCCCGCACTGAACAACACCATCCCGCACTGAACAACACCATGCCGCACTGAACAACACCATGCCGCACTGAACAACACCATGCCAAACTGAACAACACCATCCCGCACTGAACAACACCATCCCGCACTGAACAACACCATCCCGCACTGAACAACACCATCCCGCACTGAACAACACCATGCCGCACTGAACAACACCATGCCGCACTGAACTACACCATGCCGCACTGAACTACACCATGCCGCACTGAACAACACCATGCCGCACTGAACAACACAATGCCGCACTGAACAACACCATGCCGCACTGAACAACACCATGCCGCACTGAACAACACCATGCCGCACTGAACAACACCATGCCGCACTGAACAACACCATGCCGCACTGAACAACACCATGCCGCACTGAAAAACACCATCCCGCACTGAACAACACCATGCCGCACTGAACAACATTATGCCCCACTGAACAACAATATACCGCACTGAACAACATTATGCCGCACTGAACAACATTATGCCGCACTGAACAACACCATGCCGCACTGAACAACATTATGCCGCACTGAACAACATTATGCCGCACTGAACACCATGCCGCATTGAACAACACCATCCCGCACTGAACAACACCATGCCGCACTGAACAACACCATGCCGCACTGAACAACACCATGCCGCACTGAACAACACCATGCCGCACTGAACAACACCATGCCGCACTGAACAACACCATGTCGCACTGAACAACACCATGCCGCACTGAACAACACCATCCCGCACTAAACAACACCATGCCGCACTGAACAACACTATGCCGCACTGAACAACACTATGCCACACTGAACAACATTATGCCGCACTGAACAACATCATGTCGCACTGAACAACACCATGCCGCACTGAACAACACCATCCCGCACTGAACAACACCATGCCGCACTGAACTACACCATGCCGCACTGAACAACACCATGCCGCACTGAACTACACCATGCCGCACTGAACAACACCATGCCGCACTGAACAACACCATGCCGCACTGAACAACACCATCCCGCACTGAACAACACCATCCCGCACTGAACACCATCCCGCACTGAACAACACCATGCCGCACTGAACAACACCATGCCGAACAACACCATGCCGCACTGAACAACACCATGCCGCACTGAACAACACCATCCCGCACTGAACAACACCATCCCGCACTGAACAACACCATCCCGCACTGAACAACACCATCCCGCACTGAACAACACCATCCCGCACTGAACAACACCATGCCGCACTGAACAACACCATGCCGCACTGAACAACACCATGCCAAACTGAACAACACCATCCCGCACTGAACAACACCATCCCGCACTGAACAACACCATCCCGCACTGAACAACACCATCCCGCACTGAACAACACCATCCCGCACTGAACAACACCATCCCGCACTGAACAACACCATCCCGCACTGAACAACACCATCCCGCACTGAACAACACCATTCCGCACTGAACAACACCATGCCGAACAACACCATGCCGAACAACACCATGCCGCACTGAACAACACCATGCCGCACTGAACAACACCATCCCGCACTGAACAACACCATCCCGCACTGAACAACACCATCCCGCACTGAACAACACCATGCCGCACTGAACAACACCATGCCGCACTGAACAACACCATGCCAAACTGAACAACACCATCCCGCACTGAACAACACCATCCCGCACTGAACAACACCATCCCGCACTGAACAACACCATCCCGCACTGAACAACACCATCCCGCACTGAACAACACCATCCCGCACTGAACAACACCATCCCGCACTGAACAACACCATCCCGCACTGAACAACACCATTCCGCACTGAACAACACCATGCCGCACTGAACTACACCATGCCGCACTGAACTACACCATGCCGCACTGAACAACATTATGCCGCACTGAACAACATTATGCCGCACTGAACAACATTATGCCGCACTGAACAACACCATGCCGCACTGAACAACATTATGCCGCACTGAACAACATTATGCCGCACTGAACACCATGCCGCACTGAACAACACCATCCCGCACTGAACAACACCATGCCGCACTGAACAACACCATGCCAAACTGAACAACACCATCCCGCACTGAACAACACCATCCCGCACTGAACAACACCATCCCGCACTGAACAACACCATCCCGCACTGAACAACACCATCCCGCACTGAACAACACCATCCCGCACTGAACAACACCATCCCGCACTGAACAACACCATCCCGCACTGAACAACACCATTCCGCACTGAACAACACCATGCCGCACTGAACTACACCATGCCGCACTGAACTACACCATGCCGCACTGAACAACATTATGCCGCACTGAACAACATTATGCCGCACTGAACAACATTATGCCGCACTGAACAACACCATGCCGCACTGAACAACATTATGCCGCACTGAACAACATTATGCCGCACTGAACACCATGCCGCACTGAACAACACCATCCCGCACTGAACAACACCATGCCGCACTGAACAACACCATGCCGCACTGAACAACACCATGCCGCACTGAACAACACCATGCCGCACTGAACAACACCATGCCGCACTGAACAACACCATGCCGCACTGAACAACACCATGCCGCACTGAACAACACCATGCCGCACTGAACAACACCATGCCGCACTGAACAACACCATCCCGCACTAAACAACACCATGCCGCACTGAACAACATTATGCCGCACTGAACAACATTATGCCGCACTGAACAACATTATGCCGCACTGAACAACATCATGTCGCACTGAACAACACCATGCCGCACTGAACAACACCATGCCGCACTGAACAACACCATCCCGCACTGAACAACACCATGCCGCACTGAACTACACCATGCCGCACTGAACAACACCATGCCGCACTGAACTACACCATGCCGCACTGAACAACACCATGCCGCACTGAACAACACCATGCCGCACTGAACAACACCATGCCGCACTGAACAACACCACGCCGCACTGAACAACACCATGCCGCACTGAACAACACCATGCCGCACTGAACAACACCATGCCGCACTGAACAACACCATGCCGCACTGAACAACACCATCCCGCACTGAACAACACCATGCAGCACTGAACAACACCATGCAGCACTGAACAACATTATACCGCACTGAACAACATTATGCCGCACTGAACAACATTATGCCGCACTGAACAACACCATGCCGCACTGAACAACATTATGCCGCACTGAACAACATTATGCCGCACTGAACACCATGCCGCACTGAACAACACCATCCCGCACTGAACAACACCATCCCGCACTGAACAACACCATGCCGCACTGAACAACACCATGCCGCACTGAACAACACCATGCCACACTGAACAACACCATGCCGCACTGAACAACACCATGCCGCACTGAACAACACCATGCCGCACTGAACAACACCATGCCGCACTGAACAACACCATGCCGCACTGAACAACACCATCCCGCACTGAACAACATTATGCCGCACTGAACAACATTATGCCGCACTGAACAACATTATGCCGCACTGAACAACATTATGCCGCACTGAACAACATTATGCCGCACTGAACAACATTATGCCGCACTGAACAACACCATGCCGCACTGAACAACACCATGCCGCACTGAACAACACCATGCCGCACTGAACAACACCATGCCGCACTGAACAACACCATGCCGCACTGAACAGCACCATGCCGCACTGAACAACACCATGCCGCACTGAACAACACCATGCCGCACTGAACAACACCATGCCGCACTGAACAACACCATGCCCCACTGAACAACATTACGCCGCACTTAACAACACCATGCCGCACTGAACAACACCATGCCGCACTGAACAACACCATGCCGCACTGAACAACACCATGCCGCACTGAACAACACCATCCCGCACTGAACAACACCATCCCGCACTGAACACCATCCCGCACTGAACAACACCATGCCGCACTGAACAACACCATGCCGAACAACACCATGCCGAACAACACCATGCCGCACTGAACAACACCATGCCGCACTGAACAACACCATCCCGCACTGAACAACACCATCCCGCACTGAACAACACCATCCCGCACTGAACAACACCATCCCGCACTGAACAACACCATCCCGCACTGAACAACACCATGCCGCACTGAACAACACCATGCCGCACTGAACAACACCATGCCAAACTGAACAACACCATCCCGCACTGAACAACACCATCCCGCACTGAACAACACCATCCCGCACTGAACAACACCATCCCGCACTGAACAACACCATCCCGCACTGAACAACACCATCCCGCACTGAACAACACCATCCCGCACTGAACAACACCATCCCGCACTGAACAACACCATTCCGCACTGAACAACACCATGCCGAACAACACCATGCCGAACAACACCATGCTGCACTGAACAACACCATGCCGCACTGAACAACACCATCCCGCACTGAACAACACCATCCCGCACTGAACAACACCATCCCGCACTGAACAACACCATGCCGCACTGAACAACACCATGCCGCACTGAACAACACCATGCCAAACTGAACAACACCATCCCGCACTGAACAACACCATCCCGCACTGAACAACACCATCCCGCACTGAACAACACCATCCCGCACTGAACAACACCATCCCGCACTGAACAACACCATCCCGCACTGAACAACACCATCCCGCACTGAACAACACCATCCCGCACTGAACAACACCATTCCGCACTGAACAACACCATGCCGCACTGAACTACACCATGCCGCACTGAACTACACCATGCCGCACTGAACAACATTATGCCGCACTGAACAACATTATGCCGCACTGAACAACATTATGCCGCACTGAACAACACCATGCCGCACTGAACAACATTATGCCGCACTGAACAACATTATGCCGCACTGAACACCATGCCGCACTGAACAACACCATCCCGCACTGAACAACACCATGCCGCACTGAACAACACCATGCCGCACTGAACAACACCATGCCGCACTGAACAACACCATGCCGCACTGAACAACACCATGCCGCACTGAACAACACCATGCCGCACTGAACAACACCATGCCGCACTGAACAACACCATGCCGCACTGAACAACACCATGCCGCACTGAACAACACCATCCCGCACTAAACAACACCATGCCGCACTGAACAACATTATGCCGCACTGAACAACATTATGCCGCACTGAACAACATTATGCCGCACTGAACAACATCATGTCGCACTGAACAACACCATGCCGCACTGAACAACACCATGCCGCACTGAACAACACCATCCCGCACTGAACAACACCATGCCGCACTGAACTACACCATGCCGCACTGAACAACACCATGCCGCACTGAACTACACCATGCCGCACTGAACAACACCATGCCGCACTGAACAACACCATGCCGCACTGAACAACACCATGCCGCACTGAACAACACCACGCCGCACTGAACAACACCATGCCGCACTGAACAACACCATGCCGCACTGAACAACACCATGCCGCACTGAACAACACCATGCCGCACTGAACAACACCATCCCGCACTGAACAACACCATGCAGCACTGAACAACACCATGCAGCACTGAACAACATTATACCGCACTGAACAACATTATGCCGCACTGAACAACATTATGCCGCACTGAACAACACCATGCCGCACTGAACAACATTATGCCGCACTGAACAACATTATGCCGCACTGAACACCATGCCGCACTGAACAACACCATCCCGCACTGAACAACACCATCCCGCACTGAACAACACCATGCCGCACTGAACAACACCATGCCGCACTGAACAACACCATGCCGCACTGAACAACACCATGCCGCACTGAACAACACCATGCCGCACTGAACAACAACATGCCGCACTGAACAACACCATGCCGCACTGAACAACACCATCCCGCACTGAACAACATTATGCCGCACTGAACAACATTATGCCGCACTGAACAACATTATGCCGCACTGAACAACATTATGCCGCACTGAACAACATATGCCGCACTGAACAACACCATGCCGCACTGAACAACACCATGCCGCACTGAACAACACCATGCCGCACTGAACAACACCATGCCGCACTGAACAACACCATGCCGCACTGAACAACACCATGCCGCACTGAACAGCACCATGCCGCACTGAACAGCACCATGCCGCACTGAACAACACCATGCCGCACTGAACAACACCATGCCGCACTGAACAACACCATGCCGCACTGAACAACACCATGCCCCACTGAACAACATTACGCCGCACTTAACAACACCATGCCGCACTGAACAACACCATGCCGCACTGAACAACACCATGCCGCACTGAACAACACCATGCCGCACTGAACAACACCATGCCGCACTGAACAACACCATCCCGCACTGAACAACACCATCCCGCACTGAACACCATCCCGCACTGAACAACACCATGCCGCACTGAACAACACCATGCCGAACAACACCATGCCGAACAACACCATGCCGCACTGAACAACACCATGCCGCACTGAACAACACCATCCCGCACTGAACAACACCATCCCGCACTGAACAACACCATCCCGCACTGAACAACACCATCCCGCACTGAACAACACCATCCCGCACTGAACAACACCATGCCGCACTGAACAACACCATGCCGCACTGAACAACACCATCCCGCACTGAACAACACCATCCCGCACTGAACAACACCATCCCGCACTGAACAACACCATCCCGCACTGAACAACACCATCCCGCACTGAACAACACCATCCCGCACTGAACAACACCATCCTGCACTGAACAACACCATTCCGCACTGAACAACACCATGCCGAACAACACCATGCCGAACAACACCATGCCGCACTGAACAACACCATGCCGCACTGAACAACACCATCCCGCACTGAACAACACCATCCCGCACTGAACAACACCATCCCGCACTGAACAACACCATGCCGCACTGAACAACACCATGCCGCACTGAACAACACCATGCCAAACTGAACAACACCATCCCGCACTGAACAACACCATCCCGCACTAAACAACACCATCCCGCACTGAACAACACCATCCCGCACTGAACAACACCATCCCGCACTGAACAACACCATCCCGCACTGAACAACACCATCCCGCACTGAACAACACCATCCCGCACTGAACAACACCATTCCGCACTGAACAACACCATGCCGCACTGAACTACACCATGCCGCACTGAACTACACCATGCCGCACTGAACAACATTATGCCGCACTGAACAACATTATGCCGCACTGAACAACATTATGCCGCACTGAACAACACCATGCCGCACTGAACAACATTATGCCGCACTGAACAACATTATGCCGCACTGAACACCATGCCGCACTGAACAACACCATCCCGCACTGAACAACACCATGCCGCACTGAACAACACCATGCCGCACTGAACAACACCATGCCGCACTGAACAACACCATGCCGCACTGAACAACACCATGCCGCACTGAACAACACCATGCCGCACTGAACAACACCATGCCGCACTGAACAACACCATGCCGCACTGAACAACACCATGCCGCACTGAACAACACCATGCCGCACTGAACAACACCATCCCGCACTGAACAACACCATGCCGCACTGAACAACATTATGCCGCACTGAACAACATTATGCCGCACTGAACAACATTATGCCGCACTGAACAACATCATGTCGCACTGAACAACACCATGCCGCACTGAACAACACCATGCCGCACTGAACAACACCATCCCGCACTGAACAACACCATGCCGCACTGAACTACACCATGCCGCACTGAACAACACCATGCCGCACTGAACTACACCATGCCGCACTGAACAACACCATGCCGCACTGAACAACACCATGCCGCACTGAACAACACCATGCCGCACTGAACAACACCACGCCGCACTGAACAACACCATGCCGCACTGAACAACACCATGCCGCACTGAACAACACCATGCCGCACTGAACAACACCATGCCGCACTGAACAACACCATGCCGCACTGAACAACACCATCCCGCACTGAACAACACCATGCAGCACTGAACAACACCATGCAGCACTGAACAACATTATACCGCACTGAACAACATTATGCCGCACTGAACAACATTATGCCGCACTGAACAACACCATGCCGCACTGAACAACATTATGCCGCACTGAACAACATTATGCCGCACTGAACACCATGCCGCACTGAACAACACCATCCCGCACTGAACAACACCATCCCGCACTGAACAACACCATGCCGCACTGAACAACACCATGCCGCACTGAACAACACCATGCCGCACTGAACAACACCATGCCGCACTGAACAACACCATGCCGCACTGAACAACACCATGCCGCACTGAACAACACCATGCCGCACTGAACAACACCATGCCGCACTGAACAACACCATCCCGCACTGAACAACATTATGCCGCACTGAACAACATTATGCCGCACTGAACAACATTATGCCGCACTGAACAACATTATGCCGCACTGAACAACATTATGCCGCACTGAACAACACCATGCCGCACTGAACAACACCATGCCGCACTGAACAACACCATGCCGCACTGAACAACACCATGCCGCACTGAACAACACCATGCCGCACTGAACAGCACCATGCCGCACTGAACAGCACCATGCCGCACTGAACAGCACCATGCCGCACTGAACAACACCATGCCGCACTGAACAACACCATGCCGCACTGAACAACACCATGCCGCACTGAACAACACCATGCCCCACTGAACAACATTACGCCGCACTTAACAACACCATGCCGCACTGAACAACACCATGCCGCACTGAACAACACCATGCCGCACTGAACAACACCATTCCGCACTGAACAACACCATGCTGCACTGAACAACACGACGCCGCACTGAACAACACGACGCCGCACTGAACAACACGACGCCGCACTGAACAACACCATGCCGCACTGAACAACACCATGCCGCACTGAACAACACCATGCCGCACTGAACAACACCATGCCGCACTGAACAACACCATCCCGCACTGAACAACACCATGCCGCACTGAAAAACACCATGCCGCACTGAACAACATTATGCCGCACTGAACAACATTATGCCGCACTGAACAACATTATGCCGCACTGAACAACATCATGTCGCACTGAACAACACCATGTCGCACTGAACAACACCATGCCGCACTGAACAACACCATCCCGCACTGAACAACACCATGCCGCACTGAACTACACCATGCCGCACTGAACTACACCATGCCGCAGTGAACTACACCATGCCGCACTGAACAACACCATGCCGCACTGAACAACACCATGCCGCACTGAACAACACCATGCCGCACTGAACAACACCATGCCGCACTGAACAACACCATGCCGCACTGAACAACACCATGCCGCACTGAACAACACCATGCCGCACTGAACAACACCATGCCGCACTGAACAACACCATGCCGTACTGAACAACAACATGCCGCACTGAACAACAACATGCCGCACTGAACAACACGACGCCGCACTGAACAACACTACGCCGCACAGAACAACACGACGCCGCACAGAATAACACAATACCGCACAGAACAACACCATGCCGCACAAACAGTTTTAGATAATATTACGTCGCAGTCATGCGACGCGGACATGACGTCAATAGGCGGAACTCATGGCAAAATTATAATCCGTGGGCGTGGCTTGCAACAGGAAGTAGGAAAGCGGCAATGCTGGCAAACAAGACACAGCGGTTAGTAACACGACGACTAACAAGACAAATATTTTTGTTTTCAGCTTGCAACTTGACCGTCTAGAGCGTACAAGGTAATTACAACTCATTGTTTTGAAAAATATGTTTTTTTGTTGGCCTGAAAAGCGAGGCAGTGTGGCATTTGGGAGGAACGTCGAACTCGGCGTCTGCTTCCAGCCACAGACGCCAAATTTCGACGATTATTTCGACTGGTCAACGTTTGTAAATTATTGCGTTGATTAAAAACTTTATTTAACTCTACTCTTAACTTTGCCGTTTCAGATATGCGGCTATTACACCGCGGAAATGACGTCAATAGGCTGAACTCTGGCCAAAATTCAAATCTGTGGGCGCAATGGCCTTGAGCGAGACAACGGATACAAACACGACGATTATCAACAGAAATATCTTTATTTTCTGCTTGCAAGTGGACCGTCTAGAGCGTACACGGTAAGTACAACTCATTGTGTTTAAAAAGATTTATGTTTGTGTAGTTTGCGTTGCGTTGTATCTGTGAATGTTGGTTGAGGCTAAATGTTAATGTTTAATTTCCTTCCTTTAGGTTCCACGGTGTTTGTTGGCTGTATGTTTTCCACTGCAAGAAGAGGCTCGTATCATTGACCAGCAGGAGCTACAATGGTGAGTACCCCTTTCGTCGTCCATTTATGTTAAACACTTCCTGTTTCATGTCTAACAGTACTCGATTTAACAAATAACCATAAATAAATACAGTGTGGGCAGTCAAGTTAACATATGTTATTATCCTGCCTAATATGTTTATCACAAATATGTCACTAATATGTTTATTTGTTTATCACAACACCTTTGGACCTTCAGCAATCGATTATTTCCCTTCATCTACATAGAGACAAAACGATGGTGTCTTAAACATCTCATTCATTTCACCAAATAACTTCACGCAGGTGGATAACGGCCGTCTCGGTCACGCTATGTTGCGTGATGCAGTTTTGAAGAACCAAATGCATTTATTCAATGAATAAGTCAAGCTAGATCTATGTTTATGATGTTGTACGTTACGGTACCGATTGAAGTTGAGTCCGAAGCCAGTGGAAAACAGCGCTGCGTTTGTGCTCTCCAGGTACAAATGTTGTGATCTCTGACTGACGACCGGGCGAGACTCGAGTAAGAGATGTCCAAACGAGCTCCGGCAGGGCGGGTCAAGGCGGAGCGAACGGACGCCTTTCAGGCCGCCAATGACGAGCTGAGAGCCAAACTGATGGACGTTCAGTTAGAACTTCAGCAGGAGAAGAACAAGGTGAAAACCTCAACAGACAGACACTGCCTTCCTCCCTGCCTGCTTCCCTGCCTGCCTCCCTGCCTGCCTCCCTGCCTGCCTGCCTCCCTGCTTGCCTCCCTCCCGCCCTCCCTCCCTCCCTCCCTCCCTCCCTCCCTCCCTCCCTCCCAGTTTCCCCGATGTAGATTTGACATGCGTGTGCCATGACTGTGTCAGCCTACGTCAACAAATGCACCGAGGACGTCAGCACCACTAAGAATATCATCACCCGGGGCAACCAACGACCCTGGATGACTGAGGAGGTACGTCAAACGCTACGAGCGCGGAACTCTGCCTTCAAGTCTGGCGACAAGGAGACACTGAGGACAGCGAGAGCCAACTTGAACCGTGCCATCAGGGTAGCGAAGCGAGACCACAGTCGAAAAATTCAGGATCGTTTCCACGACGCCAACAACACCAGGAGTATGTGGCAAGGCATACGGGCGATTACAGACTACAACTCACCCTGCCCCCCCGGTGGGTGAAGTTGATGCTGACTTTCTAAATGGTCTAAATAACTTCTTTGGGAGGTTCGAGGCACTAAACGGCACTCCAGCAGTTAAAACTGTCCCCCATCAGGAAGAGGAGGTACTCTGCCTTGACTCCGCCGATGTGTTGAAGACCCTGAGGAGAGTCAACCCCCGTAAGGCCCCTGGCCCCGACAACATTCCTGGGCGTGTGTTCAGGGAATGTGCAAGTCAGCTGGCTGGGGTCATCACAGACATTTTTAACACCTCGCTGGGCCAAGCCACAGTGCCAGCGTGCTTTAAGACTGCCTCCATCATTCCGGTGCCGAAGAAACCTCAAATCACCTCATTTAATGATTACCGGCCTGTTGCACTGACTCCGGTCATGATGAAGTGCTTCGAACGGCTGCTTAAAGATCACATCGTTTCCAGACTCCCCCCATTATTTGACCCGTTCCAGTTTGCCGACCGGCAAAACCGCTCCACTCAGGACGCCATCTCCTCCGTTCTTCACCTGAGCCTGGCTCACCTGGAGGAGAAGAACACCCATGTTCGGATGCTGTTCCTGGACTTCAGCTCAGCGTTTAACACCATCATCCCACAGCATCTAGTAGGAAAATTGGAACACCTGGGCTTCAACACCCCCCTTCGCAACTGGCTGCTAGACTTCCTCACCAACAGACCTCAGTCAGTCCGGGTCGGACAGAACACCTCTGATGTCATCACCCTCAGCACAGGCTCCCCTCAGGGCTGCGTCCTGAGCCCCCTGCTGTTCACCCTGATGACACACGACTGCGTCCCCAGGTTCACCACCAATCACATCGTGAAGTTCGCAGACGACACAACGGCGGTGGGGCTCATCAGAGACAACAACGACCTGGACTACAGAGAGGAGGTGGAGCAGCTGGTGGGCTGGTGCAGAGACAACAGCCTGATCCTGAATGTGGAGAAGATGAAGGAGATCATCGTCGACTTCAGGAAAAACCAGCCTCACCACGCTCCACTGATCATCAACAGCTCAGCTGTGGAGGTGGTCAGCAGCACCAAATTCCTGGGGGTCCACATCACAGAAGACCTCACCTGGACTATGAACACTACGGCACTGATCAAGAGGGCACAGAAGCGCTTGTACTTCCTGCGGAGGATGAGGAGAGCCCACCTGCCCCCACCCATCATGAGGACGTTCTACAGGAGCACCATAGAGAGCATTCTGACAAGCTGACTCTCTGTGTGGTGTGGAGGCTGCACCGCCTCCGATTGGAAGAACGTGAGGAGAGTGGTGAGGACAGCAGAGAGGATCATAGGGGCTCCTCTTCCCTCCATTCAGGACATTTCATCTCAGCGCTGCATGTCCCGTGCCCGTAACATCATCAATGACCCATCACACCCCCACCATGGACTGTTCTCCCTGCTGCCCTCTGGGAAGAGGTTTCGCACAATCCGCTGCAGGTCCACCAGGTTCTGCAACAGCTTTTTCCCTGCTGTCATCAGACTGTTGAACATTAGAACTGTTGAGCTCTAAACTGAACTCTGCATCACACATTCACAGAACTGTACTTTATGACACTACGGACCTCTATCTTGCACTATCTCGCACTACCAACTTTACTGAACTTGTGTAAACCCTTTAAATAGAAGTTTAATACATGGTTTAGCATTCCTCTGCACACTCTTGAATACTGTTTTGCCTACTTGCACTATTGCATAATTAGCACTGCTGCACTTTATACTTATTTGTAATATATATATATATACAGTATATGTATATATATATTTTCATAGGATATGTTACTTCTATTCAACTGCAATATCACTACTTTGTTGTAAGCCGTGTGCAACGAAATTTCGTTTTGTATGCACCATGTGCAGACAAGATGACAATAAAGTTTGTCTAAGTCATGTCAGGTCAGCTGTCTGGAGAGAGAGAGAAGTCAGGACCTGCGGGCGGAGCACCACCGTGCCACCGCCGCCATGACGGAACTCAAAAGCAAACTCCATGAGGAGAAGCAGAAAGAGTTAGCCGTTACCAGGGAGACATTACTGCGGCAGCATGAAATGGAGCTGATGAGAGTGATCAAAATCAAAGATGGAGAGATCCAGCGACTGAATGCCTTGGTCCTCAGCCTGAGGGACGGCTCCATGGACAAGGTGATCCGCTCAATCCGTGTCTGACTATCCGCACGCCACGTCGGGCTCCGATGCGGCCGCTACCGTATTGTGTAGCTTGTCCTCAGTAAGCGTCGCGGCGCTCCGTTGCGGTCTCAACGGCCCGATGTGGCGCAATGTCTGCTCAGGTGAGGAGCGGGGGCGCTTTGCTGGCGGAAGTGGAGGAGACGCGGCGGTGTCGGGAGACCGAGCGGTGTCGCCTCCACCAGGAGCGCGGAAGAAGCCCTGGCAGCGGCCCAGCAGGCCTGGCAGTCCCGAGCGGCCGAGCTCCGATCGGCTCATCACCAGCATCGGGAGGAGCTGAGCCGAACCAAGAGAGACTGCGAGAGGGAGATCCGCCGACTGGTAGGACTGATCAGATGCGCGGTGCGTGGCTATGTTCCCAATTTCGTTGTATACCTGCAGTGCAATGACACCTAAGGCATTCTATTCTATTCTATTTCACAAGAAGAAAACGTCCGGTTGCTCGCTTCGCTTTTGTCACAGCAATGGTGTTCTAGTCGATTCAAGATAAAAATTGGCCGGTTGCTCTCTTTGTTTTTGTCACAATTCTGGCAAATGAGTTTGCCCGCCTGCCTGAGCGCTCCCCGTTTGTACATCCAGATGGATGAGATCAAGCTGAAAGACAGAGCGGTTAGTGTTTTGGATAAATCCCTGGGGCCGGCCACGTCCACCGCCTTCAGCTGCAGACTCAGGCTGCCGAGCAGCAGATCGCTGCCCTGAGGGATTCCCAAAGGGCGGGCCTAAACTACCCTGGAAGTGGGGTCAACGGCGCTACTAGCAATCCTCTTCATAGCGTAAGCCACCTCATCACACACTTGCAGTACGCATGACTTAGTTCGTTGCTGGAGGAAGGTAGCACAAAAACAGTTTTGAACTTTGAACGAGTGGTTGTGTGTGTGTGTTGCGGGGCGTTTTCAGTCTCAGGAGGATCGGGACACGCGAAGGTTTCATCTGAAAATCGCTGAGCTCAGCGCAGTCATCAGGAAACTGGAGGATCGAAACGCCCTGCTTTCTGAAGAGCGCAATGAACTGGTAATTTATTGACGGCACGCTTGAAGGTTTGCGCTACGTTTGATGCGCGCCATCCAGCGAGGCACCCATTGCGCTTGCTTATTAGTTGAGCGGCGCGGCGAGTCGGTTGCCTGGTAGATGTCTTTTATTGGGAGCCAAAGCCACGATTCCGTTCAAACCGATGCAAAAGGAATGGATACGTTCTGGCCCGCGTGTTGTGCGTCTTTCGCATCCCGCACTTCATGCTTGCAGCTTAAGCGACTGAGAGAAACAGAAAGCCAGTTTCTGCCACTCCTGTACAAAAACAAACGCCTGAGCAGGAAGAATGAAGAACTCTCACTGGTGCTGTGTCGCCTTGAAAACAAAGTGCGCTTTGTCACCCAGGAGAACGAGGAGATGGCAAGCTTGGTAAGTCGACGCGGACAACGGCGGCGTGCCAACAGAGTCCACTGCATTTGTGTTCCACAGAGAAGGCCTAGTTCGCTCAATGACCTGGAGCGCGGTTGCGGCCAGCAGGACGGTGAAATGGAGTTCCTTCAAGTTGTGGAGCAGCGGCACATCATCGACGACTTATCCAAGGTCTTCAGGCAGGTGACTCGGTGCACGTACGGCAGCGCCGCGCTCGCTCGCTGTCGCCAGGAAACCTTTTCCGTCCAAAGCTTGGCCGGCGGCCGCCATCCAAAAGATTGGCCCCTTAAATTCCGACCTTTCAAGCAGGAGCATTGTGCGCACGCGTTTGAACACGCTTTAGAGTTGTTTTGCCGTTTTCAGCAGCTCAAAGCTCCCGTTTTGTCAGCGCCTTTGCCACTCGCTGTGCGCTGAAAACGACGGACTCGCCCGGCTGCTCAGCCCGTCAACCATGAGCCGCGAGCGCGACGTCATTGTCCGTAGGCAGCTAGTGGCAAAATGCACCCTGTTAGAGTTGCGCTCGCTCCAACTTATTTTGCAAGAACCACACGGGAGACAAGTAAGTTCTTTTGGACACCTGCAGGTGGAGAGTCCATCCGTTGTACGAATGAAGTCTGACTCTCGGCTCCTGCACGAGCATTTTTATTAAGAGAAACAGGGTGGGTGTAAGAGTGGATTGAATAGAGAAAGCCCTTGACCTCTAGTCAAAACATAGCAAGGGATGTTTTACGACTTTGTGTAGGAAGGGATAAGCGATAGGGATAAATAAGGGATAAATAATATTATTTATTACAGGTTGCAGTCAAAGTCAAAGCAACATAATCATACGATAAAGATAATCTGGAAAACCCTGACACACCCTGTAGTTGTCACTTTTGGAAAAGACGAGCGTCCCTCCAATCATCGCCGGTGACGGGTTTTTCAGGCTCTGGAGACAGGAGCTCATGTCAGAAATGTCATCGTGAGTCGCGTTTGTTTCTGCGCCGGAGCCGTTCGTTCCCTTTGCATCCAAAGAATCTCAAAGGCGGATTATTTGTGTCGACAGGAGAGAGATTTGCTGCTACGATACCGACGTCGAGAATCTCTGAGGAGGAACAAAGCGTGAGGTCCTGCAAGGTGAGTCTGTTTGTTTGCGGCTGCTTGGTGTTGCGCAAGATGAAATGGCCTTTTTCTCGCTATCGTTCCTCTCGTCGATTCATCGTGAGGTGTCGCTTCAGTTTGTTCAGAGAGATGTTTGCTTCCGCGCCCGCAGGTCATCGAAACATTTTACGGCTACGACGAAGACGTGTTGGTGGGCTCGGACGGATCGTCCTTGTCTTTTCACACCGACAGAACCCCCGACACGGAACCCGAAGAGGTAGCCCGCCATTTCTGCCAGCGTATTGGCGCCAAACATTCCTCTTCAGCCTGGAATCGGACTCGTCTTTGCGTCGCGGGTGCTTTGTCGCCGGTCTGACTGATTCTGGTACTAGTGCTGTGTTGCATTGGTGTGTGCATGAGGAGGCGGAGCTTCGCTACCGCCAGCTGACGCAAGAATATCAAGCGCTGCAACGAGCCTACGCTCTGCTAGCCCAGACCAGCGGAGGGGACTACGACGCCGAGAAGGAGATCAAGGTGGCGCCCCTTCCCGCAACCCCCGGCCGGGTCGCAGCCTCCCCGTTCTCACCCAGCCTCGGGTGTTCTCTGGTCTGAAAGGAGGAGGAGGAGCCTTCCTCCTCCTCCTTTCAGACCAGAGAAAAGCTCATGGTAGTGTCAAACGCACCTCTTTCAATAATCACTCTTCCCTTAAATATCTACGAAAGTTATTTAATTCTCTAACATGTTCGGAGTTACTTTTTACGCGGCCCGTCAAAAGGGGAAACGGGCCTGCGCCCTTCAAATAATTAAATTACTTTCAGTTCTACACCAAACCGATAATCCGATTCAAACACTTCCGTTAATTTTTTCAGACGAAGCAAACTTTCAAACGGATTGAAATTCACTCGTGTCTCAAATAACTACGAAAGTTATTCAATTCTCTAAAATTGTCTGATGTTACTTTTATTTATTACGGTCCTATGTTATACCATAATAACCCCCCGCACATTAATCAAATTGTCAAATCAACCCCGAACCATCGATTGTACATTCAGTACAAATCAGCGCACAACAAAGTAGATGAATATACACAACACATTTATTGAAGAAACATGAAATAGAATTACAAATCTTAATCACTCCAGAAACCGAACAATTTCACCCACTGATACCCGTGTTAATAAAATCATTCAATCCCAGAACAATTCGATTGCAAAACACAGTTCATGAAAGAGGGAATCAATTTTTAGCCAAGCAAAGAAATCAAGAAGTAAAAATCACATTTGTGCTTCTCCAAACAATTTATGTCACGCCACTATTCTCATAGTGACGGGTCCCTTGATCGAATTGACTAACAATATTGCTTTAAGCTGTTACAGAATACATTTTTAGCCAAGCAAAGAAATCAAAAAGTAAAAATCACATTTGTGCGTCCATGCGTGACTCACAATCCGACACCGTGTTCCTGTTTTATTTCTATTTTAACTTGCTTAGCTTATTTTGGCCCCTTTTTT
Source organism: Syngnathus scovelli (assembly GCF_024217435.2). Classification (NCBI taxonomy): domain Eukaryota; kingdom Metazoa; phylum Chordata; class Actinopteri; order Syngnathiformes; family Syngnathidae; genus Syngnathus; species Syngnathus scovelli. The sequence goes on along the minus strand of NW_026061342.1, from coordinate 607,111 downwards.
GGTCTCATGTTTTGGTCTGGCGCCATCTTTTGGACAAATTTGGAATTTCAGCTCTGCCAATTTATTCCTGTGAACAATCCATATTTTACCATTTGCACCATCTCTTCCCCCCATGTTACATGACAGTAGAAATGGGTCACTATCAAAGCAGAGTAGCAGATCTGGAGTCAGCGCTGAAGCAACAAGGACAGGTAAGCTTATCAATGAGCACACCTTTTTCTCAGACAAAATAGCTACATTCTTCAGTCACTCATTCGTCTGGCATTACTGGACCAACCCTGAACGTGGCTGGGAAAATGCGGAGAAAAGCAAATGTCATTTTCCAGTCAACCAAAGAATTTGTGGATGAAAATGACACAACATTCCAAAGCTGTCCACGCGTTTGTCTCTTCTAGAATGTCAAGTGGGTGGAGGAGAAGCAGCTGCTGCGTCAGAGCAATCAGCAGTTGGCCGAAAAGGTGACGGAAAGAAAGGCGCTGGGCGGAGTCGCTTGGCGTCACACCCGTCCGGAAGCCCCGCAGATGAGGTCTGACTGTCTTTTCAGGTCAGGCGGATGGAGGCGGAAGAAGCGCGTCTGAAAGAGCACATCCAGGATATCCGAGACCAAAACGAACTGCTTGAGTTCCGCATCCTGGAGCTGGAGGTGGGAAGACTCGCACAAGCGTGTTGAGGCCAGAGATGTGACGGACGGACGGACGGACGGACGCATGGGGGGGGGGGGGGGGGGGGTTGTGCGTGTTGGCTTCACTTGAGTTCAATTTAGTATTTTCGTCAAAAGCGCATGTGGTGAAATTCCACAAAGTAGGATGGGCAAACACATTCCAGTAAACTATTAGTGTCAATTGGGCTCTCGAAATGGCAGGGAAAAGATGCAGAGCAAAACGAAAATATGTAGATGAACACAGGACGTTTTTATCAGAGTGGGAAAGTTTCTATTTTTTGTTGAACGTGATGGCAAACCCATTCTGCCTGATACGTCAGACCTCAGCGCATTTCAAAGATTCAAATCTTCAGCGCCATGCACTTCAGCTCACTCCATGCTAACATTGATCAGGCGTCGAACCCGCAACATCATGCTTAAGAGGTGGACATGCTAACCAGTGCGCCATTATGTCAACGCATAACAACTGTAAATCTACTAAACAAAACAGCGGTTGCTATATGACATCTGCCGCGTGTGGTCACGTGACAGACGTCACGTGATGGGCAGAACTTCCGCCGGAATTCAAATCCGCGGGGAGAGTTAACTTGTTTAAAAGGGAGTGGGCAGAAGAATTATTTAATTTATTTAAATCTATTTGGAGTGTGCGCCATTATGTCAATGCATAACAACTGTAAGTCTACTAAACAAAACAGCGGTTGCTATATGACGTCTGCCACGTCGTGGTCACGTGACGCGGACGTGACGTCGACGCCTACTTTACATCCCACCGATCACAGGACCCCTCGGCTGCATAACCGCGCCCCCTTCCCAACCAATCGGATTTGCTATACGCGAAAACTACGCCAATGGGCGGAACTTCCGCCAAAATTTAAATCCGTGGGCGTGGCTCGCAACAGGAAGTAGGAAAATGGCGATGTTGACAAAGACACAGCGGATGGTAACATACGACTAACAAGAGAAATATTTTTATTTTCTGCTTGCAACTGGACCGTCCAGAGCGTACACGGTAAGTACAACTAATCGTTTTTAAAAAGAAGTACTTTTGTTGCCCTGAAAAGCGAGTGAGTGTGGCGTTTGGGGGGAACGTCGAATTTCGACGATTCTTTCTGGTCAGCGGTTGTAAATGATTGCGTTGATTAAAAAAGAAAACTTGATGTAACTCTACTTTTAACTGCCGTTTCAGATAAGCGGGTATTACGTCGCAGTCATGTGCCGCGGATATGACGTAATTGGCTGAACTTCCACCAAAATTCAAATCTGTTGGCGCGATGGCCGTGAGCCACTGAGCAACGACGAATATCAACAGAAATATCTTTATTTTCTGCTTGCAACTGGACCGTCTACAGCGCACACGGTAAGTAACACTCATTGTGTTTAAAGAGATTTACGTTTGTAATAGCAACGTGTAGCTGAGGCGCTAGCAGAAGTGTAGCCGCGTTGCGTTGTACGTGTGAATATTGGTCCAGGCGAAATGTTAATGTTTAATTTCATTCCTTTAAGTTCCACGGTGTTTGTTGGCTGCAAGTTTTCCACTGCAAGAAGAGGCTCGTATCATTGACCAGGAGTGAGCTACAATGGTGAGTAGCCATAACATTTATGTTAAACACTTCCTATTTCATGTCTAACAGTACTTGATTTAACAAATAACCATAAATAAATACAGTGTGGGCACTGAAGTTAACATATGTGATTATACTGCCTAATCTGTCACCGAGTATATTGTTGCAAAGTAATATAAGATCCAAAGTTGTAATTCAGAATAGTTTTCAAAAGAAGGCCATTAGAATTATATACAAGTCTGATTACCCTGAACATAACAACAAGCTATTAATTAAATCACAAATTCTTCAATTCAAAGATTTGGTAGATTATCAGAATAATAATGTCTAACAGTAATTGATTTAACACATCACGATAAGTAGATTGAGTGTGGGCACTCTCAAGTTAACATATGTGATTATACTGCCTAATCTGTTACAGAGTATGTTGTTGCCAAGTAATGTAGAATAGATCCAAAGTAGTAATCCAGAATAGTTTTGAAAAGGCCATTAGAATAATAAACAAATCTGATTACCTTGAACATAATAGTTAAGTGTTGAATATGTCCTATGAAGTCAAAATTGGGCACCATCATGTGGTGAAATTTGGAATTGCATCACATCCAATTTTGCCTGGGAACAAACAGATTAAATAAATCTTAGTCTTAAATAAGCCACTCCTTCTCAAACAAGTAAACTCTGCCCATTTTGCGCAGTAGATGTTCTGTTAATATCTAGTATTTATACAAAGTCATAATTTAAATTGCTTTCAACCTTAATTCATCGCTTCAACCAACATTACTCGCTCTTATTACCAACTTGTATCGATTTAACTAAGCGTTTAATACTTCCTATCAGGTCTCAAGTCAAGATTTGGCAAAATACAATTTCAGCAAATCCAATTTTGCCAGGCAACAAAAAGAGATTAAATAAACTAAATAAGTCTTCTTCCCATTAAATAAATCAGAAAAGTCTGTCTTGTAACCAGTCCTTTTCAAACAAGTAAAGTCTGCCCGTTTTGTGCCGTAGATTTTGTGTCTATGCCTAGTATTTATACAAAATCATAATTTAAACGACTTCATTCCTTCATTCACTTTGGAAATTTGGAATTGCAGCAAATCGAATTTTGCCAGGGAACAAAAATAGATCAATTAAACTAAATAAGTCTTCTTCCCATTAAATAAATTAAAAAAGTCTGTCTTGTAACCAGTCCTTTTCAAACAAGTAAAGTCTGCCCATTTTGTGCCGTAGATTTTGTGTTTATGCCTAGTATTTATACAAAATCATAATTTAAAGGATTTCATTCCTTCATTCACTTTGGAAATTTGGAATTGCAGTACATCAAATTTTGCCTGGGAAGAAAAGTAGATTAAATAAATTTAATAAGTCTTACTACTTCCCAATAAATAAATTAAATACGTCTTACTTGTTCCCACTCCTTTTCAAAAAAGTAGTTTAAAACGAGGGCCATTTACTCAACCTTTAACCTCAACCCCGCACGTCACATTGTGTTGTATCTGTGAATGTTGGTTGTGGCCAAATGATAGTTTTCTTTCATTCGTTTAGGTTCCACGGTGTTTGTTGGCTATATGTTTTCCACTGTCAGAAGGATGAAAATACAAAGTACAACGCTTGGACGTGGGCGACAACATCACCGGTGAGTCCTTCCTTCCTATTTATTTACCTTCTAGGTGCTAGAGGCTAAGTGTTAGAAGCTAAGTGTTAGAGGCAACACAATACGAACAACACAACACAATACGAACAACTCAACACAATATGAACAACTCAACACAATATGAACAACACAACAAAATACGAACAACACAACACAATACCAACAACACAATACGAACAACACAACACAATAACAACAACACAACACATTACGAACAACACAACACAATACGAACAACACAACGATACCGCACTGAACAACACGATACCGCACTGAACAACACGATACCGCACTGAACAACACGATACCGCACTGAACAACACCATGCCGCACTGAACAACACCATGCCGCACCGAACAACACCATGCCGCACCGAACAACACCATGCCGCACTGAACAACACCATGCCGCACTGAACAACACCATGCCGCACTGAACAACACCATGCCGCACTGAACAACACCATGCCGCACTGAACAACACCATGCCGCACTGAACAACACCATGCCGCACTGAACAACACCATGCCGCACTGAACAACACCATGCCGCACTGAACAACACCATGCCGCACTGAACAACACCATGCCGCACTGAACACCATCCCGCACCGAACAACACCATCCCGCACCGAACAACACCATCCCGCACTGAACAACACCATGCCGCACTGAACTACACCATGCCGCACTGAACAACACCATGCCGCACTGAACAACACCATGCCGCACTGAACAACACCATGCCGCACTGAACAACACCATGCCGCACTGAACAACACCATGCCGCACTGAACAACACAATGCCGCACTGAACAACACAATGCCGCACTGAACAACACCATGCCGCACTGAACAACACCATGCCGCACTGAACAACACCATGCCGCACTGAACAACACCATGCCGCACTGAACAACACCATCCCGCACTGAACAACACCATCCCGCACTGAACAACACCATCCCACACTGAACAACACCATGCCGCACTAAACAACACCATGCCGCACTGAACAACACCATGCCGCACTGAACAACACCATCCCGCACTGAACAACACCATGCCGCACTGAACAACACCATTCCGCACTGTACAACACCATGCCGCACTGAAAAACACCATGCCGCACTGAACAACACCATCCCGCACTAAACAACACTATGACGCACTGAACAACACCATGCCCTACTGAACAACACCATGCCGCACTGAACAACACCATGCCGCACTGAACAACACCATGCCGCACTGAACAACACCATGCCGCACTGAACAACACCATGCCGCACTGAACAACACCATGCCGCACTGAACAACACCATGCCGCACTGAACAACACCATGCCGCAATGAACAACACCATGCCGCACTGAACAACATTATGCCGCACTGAACAACATTATGCCGCACTGAACAACACCATGCCGCACCGAACAACACAATGCCGCACTGAACAACATTATGCCGCACTGAACAACACCATCCTGCACTGAACAACACCATCCCGCACTGAACAACACCATCCCGCAGTGAACAACACCATGCTGCACTGAACAACATTATGCCACACTGAACAACACCATGCCGCACTGAACAACACCATGCCGCACTGAACAACACCATGCCGCACTGAACACCATGCCGCACTGAACTACAACATGCCGTACTGAACAACATGACGCCGCACTGAACAACACCATGCCGCACTGAACAACACCATCCCGCACTGCACAACACCATGCCGCACTGAACAACACCATGCCGCACTGAACACCATGCCGCACTGAACTACAACATGCCGTACTGAACAACATGACGCCGCACTGAACAACACCATGCCGCACTGAACAACACCATCCCGCACTGCACAACACCATCCCGCACTGAACAACACCATGCCGCACTGAACAACGCCATGCCGCACTGAACAACATTATGCCGCACTGAACAACATTATGCCGCACTGAACATTATTATGCCGCACTGAACAACACCATGCCGCACTGAACAACACCATGCCGCACTGAACAACATTATGCCGCACTGAGCAACATTATGCCGCACTGAACAACACCATCCCGCACTGAACAACACCATGCCGCTTTGAACAACACCATGCCGCACTGAACAACACCATCCTGCACTGAACAACACCATCCCGCACTGAACAACACCATCCTGCACTGAACAACACCATGCCGCACTGAACAACATTATGCCACACTGAACAACACCATGCCGCACTGAACAACACCATGCCGCACTGAACAACACCATGCCGCACTGAACAACACCATGCTGCACTGAACAACACCATGCCACACTGAACAACACCATCCCGCACTGAACAACACCATGCCGCACTGAACAACACCATGCCGCACTGAACAACACCATGCCGCACTGAACAACACCATGCCGCACTGAACAACACCATGCCGCACTGAACAACACCATGTCGCACTGAACAACACCATGTCGCACTGAACAACACCATCCCGCACTGAACGACACCATGCCGCACTGAACGACACCATGCCGCACTGAACAACACCATGCCGCACTGAACAACACCATGCCGCACTGAACACCACCATGCCGCACTGAACAACACCATGCTGCACTGAACAACACCATGCCGCACTGAACAACACCATGCCGCACTGAACAACACCATCCAGCACTGAACAACACCATGCCGCACTGAACAACACCATGCCGCACTGAACAACACCATGCCGCACTGAACTACACCATGCCGCACTTAACAACACCATGCCGCACTGAACAACACCATGCCGCACTGAACAGCACCATGCCGCACTGAACGACACCATGCCGCACTGAACGACACCATGCCGCACTGAACATTATTATGCCGCACTGAACAACACCATGCCGCACTGAACAACACCATGCCGCACTGAGCAACATTATGCCGCACTGAGCAACATTATGCCGCACTGAACAACACCATCCCGCACTGAACAACACCATCCCGCACTGAACAACACCATGCCGCTTTGAACAACACCATGCCGCACTGAACAACACCATCCTGCACTGAACAACACTATCCCGCACTGAACAACACCATCCTGCACTGAACAACACCATGCCGCACTGAACAACACCATCCCGCACTGAACAACACCATGCCGCACTGAACAACACCATGCCGCACTGAACAACACCATGCCGCACTGAACAACACCATGCCGCACTGAACACCACCATGCCGCACTAAACAACACCATGCCGCACTGAACAACACCATGCCGCACTGAACAACACCATGCCGCACTGAACAACACCATGCCGCACTGAACAACACCATGCCGCACTGAACAACACCATGCCGCACTGAACTACACCATGCCGCACTTAACAACACCATGCCGCACTGAACAACACCATGCCGCACTGAAGAGCACCATGCCGCACTGAACAACACCATGCCGCACTGAACTACACCATGCCGCACTGAACAACACCATGCCGCACTTAACAACACCATGCCGCACTGAACAACACCATGCCGCACTGAACAACACCATGCCGCACTGAACTACACCATGCCATACTGAAGGAAAGCGGCAATGCTTGCAAACAAGACACAGCGGTTAGTAACACGACAACTAACAAGACAAATATTTTTGTTTTCAGCTTGCAACTTGACCGTCTAGAGCGTACAAGGTAATTACAACTCGTTGTTTTGAAAAATATGTTTTTTTGTGTAGCCCTGAAAAGCGAGGGAGTGTGGCGTTTGGGAGGAACGTCGAACTCGGCGTCTGCTTCCAGCCACAGATGCCAAATTTCGACGATTATTTCGACTGGTCAACAGTTGTAAATTATTGCGTTGATTAAAAACTTATCCTCGGTTATCCGTGGCTAAAACACCACAACCCTGCAATAAACTGGGAGTCAGGGGAGATAAAGGGGTGGGCATCCCAGTGCCAAGTATCGTGTGTCAAACCGAACCCTTCGATCGAGTCCCCATGCACTTCTCCCTCGGACTTTACGTCTCCTGAACCAGAGTTCAGAGCTCCGGATCTAAACCAAGTTCCTCTCGTTCCAGTCGGTGTGTCCTTCCCCTGTGCGTCCGGTCACGTGAACCCCTGATTCCAAGTGTGTGCACCTGCGTCAATGACCAACTGTCTTCACCTGTGTTCCCCTCCTGTGTCCATATAACCCGCGTCTTTCCCAGTATCCAGTGCCAGTGCGTCTTGCCTTGTAAGAACACTAGCGATCACGAAACCCTCGAGTTCCACGTACAAGCCTTGTTTGAGCGACTTTGATCCCCGATGTTAACTTGGTTACATCGCTATCTTGTTTTTGTATTTCCCTCGGTTCGAGGTGCTTTGATTTCCCCTTTTTCTCCCTCGGTTCGAGGCGCCTTAGTTTTCCCTTTTTTCCCTCCTATTGAGGCGTTTTTTGTTCGACTATCAGTGGAGACAATAAAAGCCTTTTTGGACATTGAAGTCTCTGCATTCGAATCCTCTCCCTGCTCTGCACCTGACATAAACTAAAAAGTGGTTGAAAGTAAAAGTTTACACTATCAAAAAAACAATACTTACCTGGATAACCTGAAACAGAAAAACACACAGTTATACTTACCTATGCCGAGTTCACATATTCACACCCAATCGGTACCTGCAAGAAAAGAGCAAAAACAACAAGTTAATAAGCTAAAATGAGTAGATGGAAAATTATCCGGAACGAAACGCAAATTGCTGACATGAAACACATATAAGGACCGCTCGGAGCAGGAAATTCAGTCTCGATGCGGCCATGAAGGAGGAAACAGCTCCACATGCAACAAAACTAAATTTAACTTCCATTCCCGTGTGCCAGACCTGAGGAAGGCACAAAAGATGCCGAAACGTTGTCGATGGCCACACGGAGGAAATAAAAGGGAGCGCAAACTAGCGCCGATAGGAAAACAATTAGACGCAAAATTATAATTTACCCACGCTCTACCCAGATAGGAGAGCGGATGGATGCCGCACAGAGCAAGATGCTCTCGCTCCACCCAGATAGGGGAGTCGATGAATTAAGTGCGAGGTACGACTAATTTGACCGCAAATGCAGCTGTCAATCTATCATGCCAAGTCGAGACTCATTTATTACATATATAACAAAGGCGACCGGATAGGCAAAGTGCAAACACAAAAACAAACAACAAATACAAAGCAAATACATGTTTATTAAGCCCAACTTGGCCTGACCAGCATGGCTGGCGCAGCCACGACGGACAGGTTGCTCTGGGGCTGGATGTGGGACGTGGGCGTGGATGGACCAGGAGCGAGCTACAATGGTGAGTAGCCATAACATTTATGTTAAACACTTCCTATTTCACGTCTAACAGTACTTGATTTAACAAATAACCATACATAAATACAGTGTGGGCACTGAAGTTAACATATGTGATTATACTGCCTAATCCGTATATTGTTGCAAAGTAATATAAGATCCAAATTTGTAATTCAGAATAGTTTTCAAAAGAAGGCCATTAGAATTATATACAAGTCTGATTACCCTGAACATAATAACAAGCTATTAATTAAATCACAAATTCTTCAACTCAAAGATTTGGTAGATTATTAGACAAATAATGTCTAACAGTAATTGATTTAACACATCACGATAAGTAGATTGAGTGTGGGCACTCTCAAGTTAACATATGTGATTATACTGCCTAATCTGTTACAGAGTATGTTGTTGCCAAGTAATGTAGAATAGATCCAAAGTAGTAATCCAGAATAGTTTTGAAAAGGCCATTAGAATAATAAACAAATCTGATTACTTTGAACATAGTAACAAGCTAAGTGTTTAATATGTCCTATGAAGTCAAAATTGGGCACCATCATGTGGTGAAATTTGGAATTGCATCACATCCAATTTTACCTGGGAACAAACAGATTAAATAAATCTTAGTTTTGAATAAGCCACTCCTTCTCAAACAACACCATGCCGCACTGAACAACACCATGCCGCACTGAACAACACCATGCCGCACTGAACAACACCATGCCGCACTGAACTACACCATGCCGCACTTAACAACACCATGCCGCACTGAACAACACCATGCCGCACTGAAGAGCACCATGCCGCACTGAACAACACCATGCCGCACTGAACTACACCATGCCGCACTGAACAACACCATGCCGCACTTAACAACACCATGCCGCACTGAACAACACCATGCCGCACTGAACAACACCATGCCGCACTGAACTACACCATGCCATACTGAACAACATGACGCCGCACTGAACAACACGACGCCGCACAGAACAACACGACGCCGCACAGAATAACACAATACCGCACAAAACAACACAATACCGCACAAACAGTTTTAGATAATATTATGTCGCAGTCATGTGACGCGGACATGATGTCAATAGGCGGAACTCACGGCAAAATTATAATCCGTGGGCGTGACTTGCAACAGGAAGTAGGAAAGCGGCAATGCTTGCAAACAAGACACAGCGGTTAGTAACACGACAACTAACAAGACAAATATTTTTGTTTTCAGCTTGCAACTTGACCGTCTAGAGCGTACAAGGTAATTACAACTCGTTGTTTTGAAAAATATGTTTTTTTGTGTAGCCCTGAAAAGCGAGGGAGTGTGGCGTTTGGGAGGAACGTCGAACTCGGCGTCTGCTTCCAGCCACAGATGCCAAATTTCGACGATTATTTCGACTGGTCAACAGTTGTAAATTATTGCGTTGATTAAAAACTTATCCTCGGTTATCCGTGGCTAAAACACCACAACCCTGCAATAAACTGGGAGTCAGGGGAGATAAAGGGGTGGGCATCCCAGTGCCAAGTATCGTGTGTCAAACCGAACCCTTCGATCGAGTCCCCATGCACTTCTCCCTCGGACTTTGCGTCTCCTGAACCAGAGTTCAGAGCTCCGGATCTAAACCAAGTACCCAAATGCTACCATCAACTTGCGGAGGTATTTAGCAAAGCCAAGGCGAGCTCCTTACCACCCCACCGTCCCTACGACTGCGCCGTAGACCTATTGCTCGGTGCTTCGATCCCCAAGGGGAGACTTTATTCCCTTTCGGGCCCCGAAAAGAAGGCCTTAAATGACTATATTGACGCGTCACTTAAAGCGGGTCTGATCATGCCGTCATCATCGCCTGCAGGGGCCGGGTTTTTCTTTGTGGGGAAGAAAGACGGAACCCTGCGCCCCTGCATAGATTACAGTCCCCTCAACCAGATCACTATAAAGAATCGGTACCCCCTCCCACTCATGTCGGCCGTGTTTGATCAGTTGCAGCAGGCTCGGGTATTCACCAAGTTAGATTTGCGTAACGCGTATCACCTCGTGCGCATTCGGGAAGGTGATGAGTGGAAGACGGGCTTCAACACCCCCCGGGGACACTTTGAATACCGGGTAATGCCGTTCGGCCTCACCAATGCCCCCGCGGTCTTCCAGGCCATGATCAATGACGTTCTGAGTGATTTCTTAGACCACTTTGTTTTCGTTTACTTGGATGACATCTTAATTTATTCACCAGATTTGAGGACCCATGAGAGTCATGTTAAGTCGGTCCTGCAACGGCTCCTGGACCATCGACTTTATGTAAAGGCCGAAAAGAGCGAGTTCCATGCAGAAACGATATCGTTCCTTGGCTTCATCATAGCCCCAGGGAAGGTCCAGATGGACCCAGCCAAAGTAAGCGCGGTGACCCAATGGCCGGTACCGGATAGCCGCAAAAGAGTGCAGCAATTTCTGGGATTTGCTAACTTTTATAGACGATTCATACGAGGCTTCAGCGCCACCGAGGCTCCCCTGCACGCTCTCACCTCCCCGACAGTTCCGTTTCGCTGGACGGCGGAGGCTGAAGCCGCCTTCCAGGAGCTGAAGAGGCGGTTCACCACCGCTCCAATCCTTACCTTGCCCGACCCATCTCGTCAGTTCGTGGTGGAGGTTGATGCCTCCAGTCAGGGAATCGGCGCCATCCTGTCTCAGAGATCCCAGGTCGACAACAAGCTCCATCCATGCGCCTTTTTGTCCCGACGGCTGACCCCCGCGGAGCAGAACTATGACGTCGGAGATCGGGAATTGTTAGCAAATTCAAAAAGGCTCTTGAAGAATGGAGACACTGGCTGGAGGGAGCCCAACACCCCTTTCTGGTTTGGACCGATCACAAGAACCTGCAATATATCAAGGAGGCCAAGCGATTGAACTCCCGCCAGGCTTGTTGGTCCCTCTTCTTTAACCGTTTCCATTTCACGTTGTCTTACAGACCGGGGGCCAAGAACACCAAACCTGATGCGCTGTCACGCATCTACAGCCCAGACCCGGTGTCCACAGAGCCAGAGCCCATTCTCCCCCCTCACTGCGTGGTGGGAGCCGTAACCTGGCCCATAGAGGACTTGGTGAAGCGGGCAAACCACGATGATCCACCCCCTAGGGGAAGTCCCGAGAATAGACTGTTTGTTCCGCCCCAACTACGATCCCAAGTGATCCACTGGGCGCACACCTCCCGGCTCACGTGTCACCCGGGCGTGCGAAGAACCCTGCACGTCATCCAACAAAGATTCTGGTGGCCCTCCATGGGGGCGGACGTCCGGGAGTATGTTGCAGCCTGTTCCATCTGTGCGCGGAGTAAGAACACTCCGGGCCGCCGTGTGGGGTTGCTGCAGCCTCTCTCCATTCCCTCTCGACCATGGGCCGACATCTCTGTGGATTTTGTCACGGGACTGCCGGTGTCTAGCGGTAAGACGACGATACTCACCGTCGTGGATAGGTTCTCCAAGATGGCCCACTTCATTGCCCTGCCCAAATTACCTTCGGCCAAACGTACGGCAGTAGTTCTCATGGACCACGTCTGCAGGATTCATGGATTTCCTCGGACGTCGTGTCAGATAGGGGCCCCCAGTTCGTGTTCCGCTTTTGGAGGGCTTTCTGCAAGCTTATAGGGGCCACCGTGAGCCTCACTTCGGGCTACCACCCGGAAGCGAACGGCCAAGCAGAACGCATTAACCAACAGCTGGAAATGGGCCTCCGCTGTTTGGTAACCCAGAACCCCTCGTCGTGGAGTCAAAACTTGACCTGGGTAGAGTACGCCCATAACTCCCTTCCCATCACGGCGACCGGGATGTCCCCCTTCATGTGCGTCTTTGGATACCAGCCCCTGCTCTTCCCCGACAGCGAGCCGGAGGTGTCAGTTACCTCGGCGTGCGCCGTGGTGAGACGCTGTCGGCGCATCTGGGCAGCGGCAAGGGCCATACTGGTCCGCCAGGGCGACAGGGTGAAGAGGATGGCTGACCGGAGACGTCGTCCGGCACCTGTCTACCGGCCCGGCCAGCGGGTCTGGCTGTCCGCCCGGGACCTTCCCCTCCAGGTGGGCTCCAGGAAACTGGCCCCCCGTTTTGTAGGGCCGTTTCCGATCTCCAAGGTCGTCGGTCCAGCGGCTGTGCGACTCCGTCTGCCTCGGTCCCTTGCGGTGCATCCCACCTTCCACGTCGGGAAGGTCAAGCCGGTTAGGGAGAGTGGGATGGTGCCGGCTCCCGCGGCACCCCTGCCTACGCGGACGGTGGGGGGTGGGCCTACCTACACAGTTAAGAAGTTGCTGGACGTGCGCCGGAAGGGCCGGGGCTGGCAGTTCCTGGTGGACTGGGAGGGTTACGGGCCAGAGGAGCGGCAATGGGTGCCGCGTAGCTATATCCTGGATCCCGGGCTACTAGATGACTTTTACGCGGCTCACCCCGATGCTCCGGGTCCGTCTGGGATCCGGCCCTAGAGGGGGGGGGGTTATGTCATGCTGTCATGTGTCGTCCGGATCACTTCCTGTTTTATTGTGTGATTTTCCTCTCGTTCCAGTCGGTGTGTCCTTCCCCTGTGCGTCCGGTCACGTGAACCCCTGATTCCAAGTGTGTGCACCTGCGTCAATGACCAACTGTCTTCACCTGTGTTCCCCTCCTGTGTCCATATAACCCGCGTCTTTCCCAGTATCCAGTGCCAGTGCGTCTTGCCTTGTAAGAACACTAGCGATCACGAAACCCTCGAGTTCCACGTACAAGCCTTGTTTGAGCGACTTTGATCCCCGATGTTAACTTGGTTACATCGCTATCTTGTTTTTGTATTTCCCTCGGTTCGAGGTGCTTTGATTTCCCCTTTTTCTCCCTCGGTTCGAGGCGCCTTAGTTTTCCCTTTTTTCCCTCCTATTGAGGCGTTTTTTGTTCGACTATCAGTGGAGACAATAAAAGCCTTTTTGGACATTGAAGTCTCTGCATTCGAATCCTCTCCCTGCTCTGCACCTGACATAAACTAAAAAGTGGTTGAAAGTAAAAGTTTACACTATCAAAAAAACAATACTTACCTGGATAACCTGAAACAGAAAAACACACAGTTATACTTACCTATGCCGAGTTCACATATTCACACCCAATCGGTACCTGCAAGAAAAGAGCAAAAACAACAAGTTAATAAGCTAAAATGAGTAGATGGAAAATTATCCGGAACGAAACGCAAATTGCTGACATGAAACACATATAAGGACCGCTCGGAGCAGGAAATTCAGTCTCGATGCGGCCATGAAGGAGGAAACAGCTCCACATGCAACAAAACTAAATTTAACTTCCATTCCCGTGTGCCAGACCTGAGGAAGGCACAAAAGATGCCGAAACGTTGTCGATGGCCACACGGAGGAAATAAAAGGGAGCGCAAACTAGCGCCGATAGGAAAACAATTAGACGCAAAATTATAATTTACCCACGCTCTACCCAGATAGGAGAGCGGATGGATGCCGCACAGAGCAAGATGCTCTCGCTCCACCCAGATAGGGGAGTCGATGAATTAAGTGCGAGGTACGACTAATTTGACCGCAAATGCAGCTGTCAATCTATCATGCCAAGTCGAGACTCATTTATTACATATATAACAAAGGCGACCGGATAGGCAAAGTGCAAACACAAAAACAAACAACAAATACAAAGCAAATACATGTTTATTAAGCCCAACTTGGCCTGACCAGCATGGCTGGCGCAGCCACGACGGACAGGTTGCTCTGGGGCTGGATGTGGGACGTGGGCGTGGATGGACCAGGAGCGAGCTACAATGGTGAGTAGCCATAACATTTATGTTAAACACTTCCTATTTCACGTCTAACAGTACTTGATTTAACAAATAACCATACATAAATACAGTGTGGGAACTGAAGTTAACATATGTGATTATACTGCCTAATCCGTATATTGTTGCAAAGTAATATAAGATCCAAATTTGTAATTCAGAATAGTTTTCAAAAGAAGGCCATTAGAATTATATACAAGTCTGATTACCCTGAACATAATAACAAGCTATTAATTAAATCACAAATTCTTCAACTCAAAGATTTGGTAGATTATTAGACAAATAATGTCTAACAGTAATTGATTTAACACATCACGATAAGTAGATTGAGTGTGGGCACTCTCAAGTTAACATATGTGATTATACTGCCTAATCTGTTACAGAGTATGTTGTTGCCAAGTAATGTAGAATAGATCCAAAGTAGTAATCCAGAATAGTTTTGAAAAGGCCATTAGAATAATAAACAAATCTGATTACTTTGAACATAGTAACAAGCTAAGTGTTTAATATGTCCTATGAAGTCAAAATTGGGCACCATCATGTGGTGAAATTTGGAATTGCATCACATCCAATTTTACCTGGGAACAAACAGATTAAATAAATCTTAGTTTTGAATAAGCCACTCCTTCTCAAACAAGTAAACTCTGCCCATTTTGCGCAGTAGATGTTCTGTTAATATCTAGTAGTTATACAAAGTCATAATTTAAATTGCTTTCAACCTTCATTCATCGGTTCAACCAACATTACTCGCTCTTATTACCAATTTGTATTGATTTAACTAAGCGTTTAATACTTCCTATCAGGTCTCAAGTCAAGATTTGGCAAAATACAATTTCAGCAAATCCAATTTTGCCAGGGAACAAAAATAGATTAAATAAACTAAATAAGTCTTCTTCCCATTAAATACATCAGAAAAGTTTGTCTTGTAACCAGTCCTCTTCAAACAAGTAAAGTCTGCCCATTTTGTGCCGTAGATTTTGTGTCTATGCCTAGTATTTATACAAAATCATAATTTAAAGGATTTCATTCCTTCATTCACTTTGGAAATTTGGAATTGCAGCACATCAAATTTTGCCTGGGAAGAAAAGTAGATTAAATAAATTTAATAAGTCTTACTACTTCCCATTAAATAAATTAAATACGTCTTACTTGTTCCCACTCCTTTTCAAAAAAGTAGTTTAAAACGAGGGCCCTTCACTCAACCTTTAACCCTATTTATTCACCTTCTAGGCTAAGTGTTAAAGGCTAAATGTTAAAGGCTAAGTGTTAGAGGCTAAGTGCCAGAGGCTAGGCGCCAGAGGCGAGTTTTTGTGGGCTGAAGTTTTAGTAGGGTTAGTGTGAATACAATCCAAAAGAATACAACAGAATACAATACAATAGAATGTAATACATATATTAAATTCAATAGCTCTTACTACTTCCCATTAAATAAATTAAATATGTCTTACTTGTTCCCAATCCTTTTCAAAAAAGTTGTTTAAAACGAGGGCCCTTCACTCAACCTTTAACCTCAACCCCGCACGTCACATTGTGTTGTATCTGTGAATGTTGGTTGTGGCCAAATGATAGTTTTCTTTCATTCGTTTAGGTTCCACGGTGTTTGTTGGCTATATGTTTTCCACTGTCAGAAGGATGAAAATACAAAGTACAACGCTTGGACGTGGGCAAAGACGTCACCGGTGAGTCCTTCCTGTTAAGGATCGGACAGTACAGCCAAGTGCGTGACGACGGACTTTATTGGAAGGGGATGATGGGAACAGCCGGCGCTGGAGCGGCGATCGGGCTGGAGAGGACAAACGGTTCTGCGGGGGTTTCGAATAGTCAAGCGAGTCAAGTTTCTCCGGGACTGATGAGCGAAGCAGCATCAAGGGACAGACTGGCACTCGGTTCTGCGCTTGCGGCGCTGATATAGCGCTGTCCATGAATCCGTGGCAGGTGACGGTGATTCCACTGACAGGGGGGGCGTGGTCCCGTCGCAGGTGGCACCAGCACGTGACAGAACCCCCCCCCACAAGGGACGGCTCCCGACGTCCCCAGGAACCGAAAACAACAAAACAACAAAAAAAAAAAAGGAAGGCAATACCCCGGGCGGCCAGGTGGAGGGGTCAGCACACCGCTGAAACGTCCGACACCTCGCCAGACGCAGGCTCGACGGGCGCGGGGGCAGAAGACCCCGGTACCGGTGGGCAAGACCTCCCCGGACCCTCACCCCTGGTCCCCTCGTCCCTCCTCGGGCGCCCGCGCCGTTGACCCGGTTGGTCCGGATGACAGCGATGGAACTCCGTGATGAGCGAACGGTCGAGTATCCAGCGGCTCGGAACCCAGGAGCGGTGCGCGTCGTCATAACCCTCCCAGTCCACGAGATATTGTAGGCCCCGACCACGCCGCCACGATCGGAGCAGGGAGCGGACAGCGTAAGCCGGGCCCCCATCGACGAGCTGGGGCGGCGGCGGCGGAACGGGCGCCGGCGCCAACGCGCTCTCATGGATGGGCCGCACACGGGACACGTGGAACGTGGGATGAACCTTCATGGAGTCTGGAAGGAGCAGACGGACTGCGGCCGGGCCAATCACCTTCTGGATAGGGAACGGTCCAACAAAGCGGGGCGCCAGTGTCATGTAACATGGGGTTAGAGATGGTGCAAATGGTAGAATATGGATTGTTCACAGGAATAAATTGGCAGAGCTGAAATTCCAAATTTGTCCAAAAGATGGCGCCAGACCAAAACGGGAGACCAATAGAGGGGCCAGAATAAGCTAAACCGGTTAAAATGGATATAAAAAAGGAACACGGTGTCAGAGTGTGAGTCACGCATGGAAGCACAAATGTGATTTTTATTTTTATTTCTTTGCTTGGCTAAAAATGTATTCTGTAACCGCTTTAAGCAATATTATTTGTCAATTCGATCAAGAAACCCGTCACTATGAGAATAGTGGCTTGACATAAATTGTTTAAGAAAGTAGGTCAAGGGTGAAAAGGGGAAGTGAAAGGTTTTACCACTAGCTGTGCATTTGGTGGAAAGTACTGCGTGGTCAGGGCGGAAACAGCGGCTGAAGGCCACAGATAACAAAGCGTGGGGAGGCTGGCCAGTTCCCTCTATGGGCGTGGGAAAACTGGCCAGTTCCCTCTATAGGCGTGAGAAAGCTGGCCAGTCCCTTCTATAGGCGTGGGAAAACTGGGCAGTCTTACCCTATAGGGAAAGTACCGGAGAAAAGAAAGGGGAGGGGGGGGGACGGAGAGGTCTATAAAAGGTCCTGCAGGAGCAGCTTCAGGGCTTTTCCCCCCAAAAGAGCTCTCATACGTGAAGAGGCCCGGAGGAGTTTCAAGATTTTTTCCAAAGTCCCAAAGATCTTTGTGTGAGACGCAGGATCACTGGACTGAAATTAACTTGGATTTACTCCTAAAAATTGGACTGGACAACTTTAAACGAGAAATTGGTGAGGATGACCGTTTTTATGTATTTTAGCGAGAGGGGGGAATAGTCATCGGGCCGCCGGCTTCCTCGTGGCCAGCCTGTTTCTCTAATTTGGATTTTAGAAGCAAGATCGAACTGATCACTCGACTTTGCTTCCACCAAAAATAGCACGCAACTGGTATTTACCTCTTCCATTTTTTATGAACTGTGTTTTGCAATCGAATTGTTCTGGGATTGAATGAATTTATTAACACGGGTATCAGTGAGTGAAGTTGTTCAGTTTCTGGAGTAATTGAGATTTGTAATTCTATTCCATGTTTCTTCAATAAATGTGTTTTGTATATTACTTACTTCGTTGTGCGCGGATTTGTACTGAATATGCAACCGAAGGCTCAGGCCCGCTTCCCCTTTTAGACGGGCCGCGTAAAAAGGAACTCCGAATAAGTTAGAGACTTAAATAACTTCCGTAGTTATTTGAGCCACGAGTGAATTTCGATCCGTTCGAAAGTTGTTTCGTTTGAATAAATTAAAGGAAGTGTTTAAATCAGATTATTGGTTTTGTGTAGAACGGAAAGTTATTTAACTATTTGAAAGGCTCAGGCCCGCTTCCCCTTTTTGACGGGTCGCGGAAAAAGTAACTCCGAGGAAGTTGGAGAATTAAATAACTTTCGTAAATATTTAAAGGAGGAGTGGATTTCGTTAAAAGTGAATTGTTGGAAATTTACTTCTTCTAAATAAAATAACGACGACGGTTAAAATAAATCATTGGAGTTGGAGGAGAATAAAAGTATTTCGATTGTCCGTCGGGCGCGGCCCAGTTCCTAAAATTGTCGGGCCGCGTCAAAAGTTGAACGGGACACGATCAAAAAATAGACTTGCCTTCCAAATTAATTATTGGGCAAATCTAAACAGAGCACGACATTTTTATCCGGTTTAGAATAAGTTGTTATTTTTTTTTAAAGCAATTAAGAGGGGTGAAGAACTCCGACGGTTAAGAGCTAGATCCGCGTATACGAAGTTAGAATTAATCATATAAAGTGCATTAATTTTCTTCTTAAATGCTATTATTGTCACACTTTTATTAATTCGATTCTCTTTCGAATAAAAAAGTTGGTCGGCTCGCTGCATGAGCGACCAAGTGGAACGGACCCATATTAACATTTACTTCGGCAAAACTAGTGCTTGGGTGCGCTATACAAACGAATCCCTGAGGTCTTAACAAAGACATCTAAAAAATATCCGTAACGAATAAGAACTTAAACATTAGCGGGGAGCCATCAATACGATGCGGTCACTTCGAAGTCCTGCCTCTAATTGAGTTACTCGGCACGAGCTTCGGGTGACTTGAGAGGGATTGGCGTCGTACAGAAATTAGATTGATTCCGGAGGAGTTAATTTAACTCGGGTGGTTAGATTACGGACCAATCTCCGAACCCGGCTAAAACAAACCCGTTACTGGGAAGCCGGGGGCACCTTAATCCGAGAGGTGTGTTTGACACCAGTTTGCGGGATCCCGCTCGCAGCGGCAAATCCCGCGTCGAGAGCCACACACGCTGCCCCACTCTGTACTCCGGAGCCGGCGTCCGGTGCTTGTTCGCCTGGCGGGCGTAGCCTGAAACAGAGCGGAGAAGAGTGACCCGGCCCCTCGCCCAGGCACGATGACAACGGCGGACACAAGCCTGGGCCGACGGGCACGCCGCACCACGCTCCTGGTGGGCGAACAAGGGTGGCTGGTACCTGAAGACGCAGTGGAAAGGCGAAAGTCCCGTGGCCGAGCTGGGAAGGGAATTGTGAGCATACTCTACCCAGGAAAGCTGTTGAACCCACCCGCGCTGGTCCCCGGCGGCCATGCATCGGAGAGCCCTGCCCAGTTCCTGGTTCTGGCGCTCCGCTTGACCGTTGGACTGAGGGTGAAACCCCGAGGAGAGGCTGGCCGTGGCGCCGAGGAGTCGGCAGAACTCCATCCAGAAGGTGGACGCGAATTGAGGTCCTCGGTCTGACACGATGTCTTGTGGAAGACCGTGGTGACGAAACACCTCCCGCACCATGATGGACGCCGTCTGCTTCGCAGATGGGAGCTTAGGCTAAAACGGTCTACCACCGTGAGGACCACCGTGTTTCCCTCTGAGGGGGGGGAGGCCTGTGACAAAGTCAATTGACAGGTGAGACCAGGGACGCTGGCGAACCGGCAAGGGTTGAAGCAGCCCGGCCGGAGGACGAGTAGACGTCTTGTAGCGGTTACAGATTGAGCAGGCTCTGACGTAATCGCTGGTGTCCACTTGCCAGGTGGGCCACCAGAAACGCTGTGCCACCACGTACCTCGTGCGTGCAGCGCCGGGATGACAGGCCAGGCGTGAGTCGTGCGCCCATTGCAGCACGGCCGATCGCAGGCCTTCAGGGACGAACAGGCGACCCTCCGGGCAGTTGCTGGGGCCGGGTTGATCGCGTGATGCGGCTTCCACTTGGCGTTCGATCTCCCATGTGAGAGCCGCCACCCGAACCGAGCTCGGGAGGATAGTGGGAGGCGGACCCTGTCCCTCCTCCCCACCAGGAAATAAACGCGACAGGGCGTCCGCCTTCGCGTTACGGGAACCCGGTCTGTAGGAAAGAGAGAACTCAAACCGGTCAAAGAACAGAGCCCACCGTGCTTGTCTCGCGTTCAGTCTCTTAGCCGATCTCAGATACTCCAAGTTGCGGTGGTCGGTCCAGACAATGAACGGAGTGGTGGCGCCCTCCAGCCAATGTCGCCACTCCTCCAAAGCGAACTTGACGGCGAGGAGCTCACGATTACCGATGTCATACTTCCTTTCTGAGGCTGACAAACGGCGAGAAAAGAAGGCGCACGGATGGAGACGATCGTCTTGGCGGCTACGTTGAGACAACACCGCCCCGACACCACAAACTGTCTGTCGGGATCGGGAACTCTGAGGATGGGAGCGGATGTGAACCTCCTCTTAAGCTCCTGAAATGCCTGTTCCGCCCGTTCTGTCCATTTGTATGGGGAGGCGGGGCTGGTAAGGGCGGTGAGTGGCGCGGCCACCGTGCTGTATCCACGGATAAAACGTCGATAAAAGTTCGCGAAACCTAAGAATTGTTGCAGCCGCTTGCGTGTCTCGGGAACAGGCCATGACGTGACCGCCTCCACCTTCCCAGGGTCCATTTCGATGGATCCCTCACGCACCACGTAGCCGAGGAATTTGACAGAGGGGGCGTGGAACTCGCACTTCTCTGCCTTCACGTAGAGCGAATTCTCTAGGAGGCGTCGCAGCACCGCCCGAACATGCTTGATGTGCTCAGGAAGAGAGCGGGAGAAGATGAGGATGTCGTCCAAATAAACGGACACAAATTTGTCCAGCATGTCTCGTAACACGTCGTTTATCAGGGACTGGAAAACTGCTGGGGCGTTGGTGAGCCCAAACGGAACCACCAAGTACTCGTAGTGTCCGCTCGGGGTGTTGAAAGCCGTCTTCCACTCGTCTCCCTCCCGGATGCGGATCAGGTGGTAGGCGTTGCGAAGATCCAGCTTTGTGAAGATGGTGGCACCCTGAAGGCTCTCAAAGGCGGAAGAAAGAAGAGGCAGAGGGTATCGGTTCTTTACGGTGATCTCGTTTATTCCCCGGTAGTCGATACACGGGCGGAGCGTGCCCTCCTTCTTCTTCACGAAGAAAAACCCCGCTCCCGCAGGTGAAGAGGACGGCCGTATGATACCGGCTGCCAGGGACTCCCGGATTTATTCCTCCATAGCCCGGCGCTCAGGAGCGGACAGGGAGTAGACGCGTCCCTTGGGAGGGAAGGTGCCGGGCAACAGGTCGATGGCGCAATCGTAGGACCGGTGTGGAGGAAGAGAAGCGGCCCTGGCTTTACTAAAAACCTCCTTGAGTTCGTGATAAACTGCTGGGACATTGGAGATGTCGGGACTGTACCTGGGCGGGGCTCTGCCGAATGGGCTAGTGGCCGCCTTCAGGCACACTCGATGGCAGCGTTCGCTCCACTGCCGTACCACCCCCACCTCCCAGTCCAGCACTGGGTTGTGCTGCCGCAACCAAGGGTGCCCCAGGGTGAGCTGCTGTCCTAGGAGGGAAAGAAGAAAAAACTGGATGGTCTCGTGGTGATTGCCGGAGAGCATTACCTTAACCAGTTCCGTCACGAAAGCCACCTCGCCAATCAGACGGCCATCAATGGCACGCGCGGGAATGGACGGGCTCAGCGGGAGGCAGCCGACACCCCACTGACGCGCCAGGCTAATGTCCATGATGTTCCCCTCCGCGCCGGAATCCACCAAGGCCGCCACGTTCTGGTCGCCCGCCGCAAGCTGGACACGTGCCTGTAGCGTGAGCGTGCTGGGACTGGGAGAGCCGGTGCTGGTCGAGCTCACGCGGATCCCCCGACGCCGCGTGAGCTCCGGCCTTTTAACGGGCACCCCGCCACCCGATGGCCCCCCTCCCCACAGTAAAAACAGAAGCCCAGCGAGAGGCGTCGACGGTGCTCCTCCGAGGGAACCCGAGCCCCTCCCAGATCCATGGGCTCGGCGGGTGGTGTGGTTGACGGGTCCCCAGCAGACGGAGGAATGTGGCCACGCGGATTCCGCGGGGACCTCCGATCGCGCCGCCGCGTCCGGATCCGCAGGTCTACTCGGGCCGCCAAGTCCATCGCGCCCTTCAGGGTTCGCGGGCGATCGTAAGACACCAGTTCGTCTTTCATATACTCGGCGAGGCCGTTTAGGAATGTGCTAACGAGCGCTGGCACGTTCCATCCGCTGCTGCCGGCCAACGTCTGGAACTTAAGGGCGTACTCCGCGACCGATCGGCTACCTTGACGCAGCGTCGCCAGTTCCTCGGCGGCGTCTTCGGCGGCGGATCCCAGGTCGAACAGGCAGAGCAATTCCTCTGCGAAGGCGTCGAAGGAATCGCATGCCGGGGCCATCCTTTCATACTCTGCCAAACCCCATATAGCCGCGCCTCGCCCGTGAGGTGGGTTAGAACGAACCCGACCTTGGCTGATTCTGACGCAAAGGTGACGGGCTGGAGGCTGAACATTATGCGACAGTTGGTCACAAACGCCCTCACGTGCTTGGGATCGCCGTTGAACTTCTCGATGTTGCCGAGGCGGGGCTCCGGGACGTCCACGAGCCTCCTGGCCTCGGCAGACGGGCGGTGCTGGGGTGCCGTGACAGCCGGGGACGCAGCCACCGACAGTCTCTGGAGGGCTTGGGCCATCTCCTGCTGCTGCAGCTGTTGTTGCTGACCAACCTCGATCAGGTTCCGGATGTCGGCGGACAGGCTGCTGATGGCGGTCTCGGCTCGCTCCAGTCGGCTCAATGCCGTCTCGTCGTTCGCTGACTGCATAGCGTTGGCCAGTCTGTACTGTTAAGGATCGGACAGTACAGCCAAGTGCGTGACGACGGACTTTATTGGAAGGGGATGATCGGAACAGCCGGCGCTGGAGCGGCGATCGGGCTGGAGAGGACAAACGGTTCTGCGGGGGTTTCGAATAGTCAAGCGAGTCAAGTTTCTCCGGGACTGATGAGCGAAGCAGCATCAAGGGACAGACTGGCACTCGGTTCTGCGCTTGCGGCGCTGATATAGCGCTGTCCATGAACCCGTGGCAGGTGACGGTGATTCCACTGACAGGGGGGGGGCGTGGTCGCGTCGCAGGTGACACCAGCACGTGACACTTCCTTCCTATTTATTTACCTTCTAGGTGCTAGAGGCTAAGTGTTAGAGGCTAAGTGTTAGAGGCTAAGTGTTAAAGGCAACACAATCCGAACAACACAACACAATACGAACAACTCAACACAATACGAACAACACAATATGAACAACACAACACAATACGAACAACACAACACAATACGAACAACACAACACAATACGAACAACACAACACAATACGAACAACACAACACATTACTGACAACACAACACAATACGGACAACACAACGATACTGCACTGAACAACACGATACCGCACTGAACAACATGATACCGCACTGAACAACATCATCCCGCACTGAACAACACCATGCCGCACTGAACAACACCATGCCGCACTGAAGTACACCATGCCGCACTGAACTACACCATGCCGCACTTAACAACACTGTTAGGGTTTTCCAGGTTATCTTTATCGTAGGATTATGTTGGAATGTAAACTATAATGATTAAATCAATCTTGTCTTGCCCTCACAATGCAGAGTAAGATGAAGTGGTTG
Organism: Syngnathus scovelli; assembly: GCF_024217435.2. Taxonomy (NCBI): domain Eukaryota; kingdom Metazoa; phylum Chordata; class Actinopteri; order Syngnathiformes; family Syngnathidae; genus Syngnathus; species Syngnathus scovelli. The sequence goes on along the minus strand of NW_026061342.1, from coordinate 582,503 downwards.
CTTCCTCTGCTTGATTGACCAGCTGCAGGGGAAGCAATCAAAGTTGTTCTGTTTCCCACAACAGTGTAAAACACCCCCTGCTCTGATCTTATCAGAGGCCGGGGGTTCACCAAACCTGTCCACTCCCACCCCCACTCTGTTCCTCCTAATAAATATGCCCTTGCAGGGAGGAGACTTTTAGATTTCATTCCTGTAGCGAGTGATCTCTCCACCTGCAGGTGTCTAAAAGAACTTGCCTGTCTCCCGTGTGGTTCTTGCAAAATAAGTTGGAGTGAGCAAATCTCTAACATTTTGGTGCCGAAACCCGGGACCCTCATACTCATCATCTGGCTGACGGAGGACGACGCGCTGTACACCGTCGACGGGCCAGCGTCCATTAGCCGGACCTGGTAAAGAAAGACCTGGGAAGGAAATTCTTCGCTGGGCCAGCATCTTAGGTCTGCCTTCGTCTGACAGAGGTGGATTGACGGGACCTGGCAGTACAACGAACCAGGGGACAAGTAAGTTAAAGGCCTGAAGTTGTGTGATTGTGTTGTTGTGAAACGCGTATAAAAAAAAACAAAAAAAAACACAGGTGCACGTGAGATTCGGCTTTGGTTTGTCCGAGCCATGAGATACGGCTTTGGTTTGTCCGAGCCATGAGATACGGCTTTGGTTTGTCCGAGCTATGAGATATGGCTTCGGTTTGTCCGAGCTATGAGATACGGCTTTGGTTTGTCCGAGCTATGAGATTCGGCTTTGGTTTGTCCGAGCTATGAGATTCGGCTTTGGTTTGTCCGAGCTATGAGATACGGCTTTGGTTTGTCCGAGCCATGAGAAAAATACAAAGCGCTTGAGTTTGTGTGGTTGGGAGTGTGACTGGTAGGATAAATTGACTAAATAGCAGTTCTAGCATTGATCCACGGCAATAATACAGGCTAGTAATTTGTTGAAAGGTCAATTTAAACCTGCATTGAGGATCCTCAAAGACATAGTTAAATAAATAAATAAGTAATAATAGTAATAATAATAATAATAATAATATTTTTGAGAAAAAAAAAATGTATAACCTAAAACTACTAGAATTAAGATGGGAAATAAAAACGGTAAATCTCTACCTCTTGACGGACATGAGAAGTACATGGCGAGTAGATTTCTTAATTGTATGCAATATATGCCGAAGTGGAAGAAAAAGTATGGAGTAGAAGGGAAGTTGAGAGTTGAAGTGTGGAAGATAGTAGTTGATGTTTTAGAAGAGAGTGTGGATAGAAAGAAAAATGGACTGAAAAAGAAAAGAAAAGAGAGTGAATTGGATTGTGCTAAAATGTGGTCGAAAGCTTCACAAGAAAGAAGAGAAGAAATCCAAAAGACAAAAGATAGAAAGTTGAAAAGTGATGAGGCCGCCATTCAATTGAGATTTGAAAAAGAATTCTGGGTACATAGTGGCATCCCATTCAATGATGCAGATGAGAGTTCTTATCAGCAACATCTTAAAATTGTGCTCCTCACTGGTTTCCCCCCTGACTTGGGCAGTTGGGTGAGGAAACACTTGGTGGAAGCGGACACTGCTTGGTTTACAAAAAACATGCAGTGGCCCAGAGACGCTGATAAAGGGATTGAGAAAGGCAAAAGTTCTGATGTATTTCATCTAGATGTTGATAATGATCTAAATAAAGATACAACAATCTTCTACCAAAGTTCCCAAAGGGGCAGAGGAAGAGTTAGATACCAACAACGTCGCGAGCTGCCATTCAAATCAAAAACCCCATCAGATTCAGACAACTGTTGGAACTGTGGGAGACGAGGACACTTTGCACGAGAGTGTCGTTTTGCAAAACAATACCAATCAAAGGGTGGAGGAAGGAGCAGAGGAAAAGCCAAATTTTTAGCATGACAAGCTTCCTCCTCTTTGACCGCTTATGCTCATACAGAGAAAGAAAGAATAGATGCCCATATGACAGCAAAACATGTCATTGTCAGATTATTAGAATTTTTTTTAGATTATTAGAAGTCCTGTCCATCCAAGAAGTATGACAATGCTGTTTGTATGCCCAAATTACAAATGACTAGAGCTCAAATGTGTGTTACACTAAAGTTAAAATATGCAAATCAAGTGGTAAAGAAATGCAACTTGCTTCTAGAAGATAAATAAATAAAATTAGAATGTGCTGTCCTCGTGTGCATGGGAGGGACCAGCTCATGATCGACCACAGGAAATGGCCAGCCTGTGACGAATCATTGGTGCTGGGAACTACCTTTTGCGTGCGAGAGCTGTGCATGTGTGTGCGTATATGTTAAAATGATGAACATTGGCTAAAGTTTTAGTATAAAAAAAAAATTGCTAGACTGTGGTCTATCCAATTTGCACCGCAGAACAGAAATTATTTTGAAAAATAAAAATGAGAGGAAAAAGAGAGAAATCTGTTTGCAAGCAGAAACTAATCCACACTAGTGCATGTTAAGTGTCGAGCTCACATGAGAAATTCGAAGAAAAAAAAAAGACAGAACATGCTTTCAGGAATTGGAAGAAGCTAAATTGTGAATTTAAGATTTTGCAATGCTACATTTAATAGGAATAATTGATTGGTTGTGTTACAAGATTATACTAAATTCTAAATGCAAGCTAAATCTGAGAGATTGAGTTCTTCAAATTTAAAAACAAAGAAAAAATTCAGATTAATTTGCCAATTGTTTGTTTTAGTTAAGTTTTTTTTGAATTGGTGGATTGTTCTACCAGGAAACCTGAGTTGAAAATGATATATGAATGTTGTGTGGTGAGCTTGGATGAATTGGGACCAATGTGATAGAAAGACTCCTTTTTGGAGACTGTGTGTGAGATGCAAATGAACATTGATGAATGATAGCCTGAATGAAAAGAAATTACAGGTTTAATGGTTGAAGTTGTTGGCGACTACTATGGAAAATTAGTAGAGCGACTTTGATGAAAGAGTGATTTTGAGCAGGTTGAATGTTAGAAAGAAACACTTAGCTTTTGGGTTGATAATTAACTACAAAAAAACAAAACAAAACTGGAGAACCAGTAACACATGTAGAAGAAGTGTGAACTGAGAAATTGAGAAGCGTTTTGGAAAGACAGTCAAATTAAATGATGATGGAATCGTATGTAGTAAAGAACGCATTCTCCCAAAAAATTTGTCAAGGTGTGAGGCATGGGCGTTGCCAAGCCTCAAAAGGAGGGAGTGAGTAGGACAGATAGTGGAAGATAGTAATAATACAACACTTTATGACAATGAATTTGAATACATTTGGTGTTATACTGTGGTAAATTTTTTGTTCTGGTGTAGATAGGTTAGCAACACGAGAGATTTAGAGGTTCAAAGGAAAGACAGTTAAAAGAAAACATTTTTGATTTGGACAATTGCAGGCTAACAGGAACATGAGAACGATAAGAACTACGAGAGTTGCAAACAACAGATGAAGAGCAGTCCTTGGCAGATTATATGATCAGGACGCTCAAACTGTGTCAAAGACAAATTTACTGCCGCCTGATCTTTCCTCCTCACAGGTCGACAACCCCATCAATCCAGGAGACTGGGTCTACATCAAGGTCATCAAAAGAAAGAACTGGGCCAGCCCGCGGTGGGAGGGACCGTTCCAAGTTTTTCTTGCTACTCCCACGGCGGTAAAAATTTCTCAACGGCCCAGCTGGATTCACCTCAGCCACTGCAAGTTGCAGAGAGTGCTGGACCCCTAATTCGGAGTGGTGGGGAAGGCTGACTACAAAGGGGCCCCATCGTTTAGGGTGAGGCGTCTCAATGTTGGTGAAGAATTCATCGATCCCCACTCCGCTAGGCGAGGGGATGTCCCGGTGTCTCTGCCATCCTAGTAGCAACGGGGCTCCATATGCCAGATGGATCCTCTGCTGCGTTGTGGTTGGAGCGTGCTATGGTCTATTGACTCATCTGAACAGACCAAATGACAATGTTGCCCGTGGTAAACGATGGTCACATGATGAGAACTTTGAAGACTGGTCATGGGACCCCAGAAACCCATACGAAACCAACACTTGGTACCGGTATGTCAGGTTCACTGTGAGAGCTCACACACAGGAGGCGTGCTATGTGTGTTCGAAACTCCCCCCTTCCTCCACGCAAGTTCGCTTGGAGGCCAGAGCAATGAATGTCACTGAAGCGAAACGTATGGCATCCATGGGAGGAGTTGGATATCAACGCCGAGCAGTCACAATCAGTGATGCCGACCCATCCCACTCTGGACTTGCAGACGGTGCCTATGATGAACACTTCTGGGCAAATCTCAATGTGACTGTTAGAGGATGAACAATACCACAAGTGGCCTACACGGAGAGACCAGCTGGAGTGAATTACACATGTTACATCTAAGGTAACAAGACCCACGTCTGCATTAACGATTACTGCTCTCCAGGAGGAAACTGGATGGGAGCTTTGGACATCACCGCTGTGTGCCAGGATGAGAGAGCCGTTTTCAAGGTGTAAGGGCTCTACTACCGACATGGCTGCACCATCGGACGGGACCTACTTCATCCAGAGTTTCAGAAGCACTGCCTCACCTGCATCCTATGAGTGCACGTGCCTGTTCAGAACGGATCGTGGTTTTGTGGTCACCAGAGTTGTCCGATGCAGCCTGCCAACTGGACACGAGTGTGTGCGCCAGTGTGTGTGACAGAACACACCTACAGACTAGAACATCATCAGCTGACGAAAACACATATACAACTTCTTAGGCGTGGCAGATGTGATAATGATAATGAGACGTGGATTGCGTAGATGCTGTTCTGTTGAGCATGTTTTACGGAAACTTGATGATTTGACCATCGAAAATGCTTCGCAAGTGATGGATACAATGATGTACTGTTTCTGTGTTTTTCTTTTCATTTTTTATTGATAGCATTCTGGTCGCCTGTGGCACAGGGGCCGTGTAAGGATTTTCCTGCTAATGACATCTGGCCAGCAGGTTTTTCACTTACACAATAAGTTTGGTCTGGGGTGTTGAGGTAATGCCTCATCTTCACTGGAAAGTGTTGCTATCATTGTTTGTTGTTTTTATTTTTACTATTCTTCTTTCTTCATTATACATATATATATATATGTATTTTCTTACTTGTCTTTGTTGTTTGGGGTGACATAATCATATGATAAAACAGGAGGGAGATGTTAGGGTTTTCCAGGTTATCTTTATCGTAGGATTATGTTGGAATGTAAACTATAATGATTAAATCAATCTTGTCTTGCCCTCACAATGCAGAGTAAGATGAAGTGGTTGCTTCCTCTGCTTGATTGACCAGCTGCAGGGGAAGCAATCAAAGTTGTTCTGTTTCCCACAACAGTGTAAAACACCCCCTGCTCTGATCTTATCAGAGGCCGGGGGTTCACCAAACCTGTCCACTCCCACCCCCACTCTGTTCCTCCTAATAAATATGCCCTTGCAGGGAGGAGACTTTTAGATTTCATTCCTGTAGCGAGTGATCTCTCCACCTGCAGGTGTCTAAAAGAACTTGCTTGTCTCCCGTGTGGTTCTTGCAAAATAAGTTGGAGTGAGCAAATCTCTAACATTTTGGTGCCGAAACCCGGGATCCCTCATACCCATCATCTGGCTGACGGAGGACGACGCGCTGTACACCATCGACGGGCCAGCGTCCATTAGCCGGACCTGGTAAAGAAAGACCTGGGAAGGAAATTCTTCGCTGGGCCAGCATCTTAGGTCTGCCTTCGTCTGACAGAGGTGGATTGACGGGACCCGGCAGTGCAACGAACCAGGGGACAAGTAAGTTAAAGGCCTGAAGTTGTGTGATTGTGTTGTTGTGAAACGCGTATAAAAAAAAGAAAACAAAAAAAAAACACAGGTGCACGTGAGATTCGGCTTTGGTTTGTCCGAGCTATGAGATACGGCTTTGGTTTGTCCGAGCTATGAGATACGGCTTTGGTTTGTCCGAGCTATAAGATTCGGCTTTGGTTTGTCCGAGCTATGAGATTCGGCTTTGGTTTGTCCGAGCTATGAGATTCGGCTTTGGTTTGTCCGAGCTATGAGATTCGGCTTTGGTTTGTCCGAGCTATGAGATACGGCTTTGGTTTGTCCGAGCCATGAGAAAAATACAAAGCGCTGGAGTTTGTGTAATTGAGAGTGTGACTGGTAGGATAAATTGACTAATTAGCAGTTCTAGCATTGATCCACGGCAATAATACAGGCTAGTAATTTGTTGAAAGGTCAATTTAAACCTGCATTGAGGATCCTCAAAGAAATAAATAAGTAATAATAGTAATAATAATAATAATAATATTTTTTGAGACAAAGAGATTGTAAAACCTAAAATTACTAGAATTAAGATGGGAAATAAAAACGGTAAATCTCTACCTCTTGACGGAGATGAGAAGTACATGGCGAGTAGATTTCTTAATTGTATGCAATATATGCCGAAGTGGAAGAAAAAGTATGGAGTAGAAAGGAAGTTGAGAAATCAAGTGGTAAAGAAATGCAACTTGCTTCTAGAAGATAAATAAATAAAATAAGAATGTGCTGTCCTCGTGTGCATGGGAGGGACCAGCTCATGATCGACCACAGGAAATGGCCAGCCTGTGACGAATCATTGGTGCTGGGAACTACCTTTTGCGTGCGAGAGCTGTGCATGTGTGTGTGTATATGTTAAAATGATGAACATTGGCTAAAATTTTAGTATAAAAAAAAATTTGCTAGACTGTGGTCTATCCAATTTGCACCGCAGAACAGAAATTATTTTGAAAGATAAAAATGAGAGGAAAAAGAGAGAAATCTGTTTGCAAGCAGAAACTAATCCACACTAGTGCATGTTAAGTGTCGAGCCCACATGAGAAATTCGAAGAAAAAAAAATGACAGAACATGCTTTCAGGAATTGGAAGAAGCTAAATTGTGAATTTAAGATTTTGCAATGCTACATTTAATAGGAATAATTGATTGGTTGTGTTATAAGATTATACAAAATTCTAAATGCAAGCTAAATCTGTGTTGGGTTGACAACATTTATCTGAAATCAATCTCGGAGACGGTAGGTCTTTCTTGGCTTAGCGTTTTCTCCTGCGCAGAAGGGCGCATCCCAGACACAGCAAGTGTGGCTGAGATTCGCGCTTTGCTCTGAGTTTTGCCGACCTTTTTATTGAGAAAGAAACAATTGGGCAAGTGTACATGATCGGGTAGGTTCACAGGCAGGAAATACATTCCAAAGTTATATCTCATTACCACAGAACAAAGGGGATACTCTCGTGGACGGAGCAGTATTGGACGTTTCATGACTAATAGCTTACATCCCGGTGTCGTACTCATGACTTCAACTTAAATGAGACCTCTGTCTGCTTCAGCCATCCCATGACAATCTCATGATCTGAACATGTCTAGCTAACTATGGGGCTTATTGTATAGCGTGGCTAATGACTCCAGTCATTAGCCGGCCATATGCCCCCAAATCATTTTCACAAGGCTAGATGGTCACATACTGCGGAGAGTCTTGCACACAAAAGTAGATACATAGAATCCAATGATAAAAAGTATATCATTTCCAACATTCCCTCCTGTTTTTAACATTGGAATTCATGGGAAAACAAAACATCAACTAATAACTACATATGTGTATAAATGAGTATATGCTTACACAATATAGTATAGTACCATCAAAAAGCATGAAAATTTACATTCCAGAGTTTATCAGAACTACAGCCCTTCATCCGGCTTTGGCTATGTTCGTTATAATGGAATGTATTTTGTTCTGGATCGTCAAGAAAAATAGACAGGTAGGCGATTTACGCAAGGCGGTCCCACTCATCTTGTTCACACTGGGCCAACATGATATTCTGGACAGCAGATGCTGATGTCAACCTTTTAGTCATGTGACTAATTAAAATAATGCCGCATGTGGTCGTTTGATAAAGTAATGAAGGACATAATATTGACACAATATCACAGCATACTGCAAAGTTGAAATGCTCTTAGTTTTGCCCCCCTTGCATATGTATGTGTCTGTCGATGAATTGCTCTGGGATCACTGCCCAGGGCCTGCTGTCCATCCAAGATCTTTATGTCCACTTCACCGTCCTCAGAGTCTCTTCCCAGGCCCCGGTCAGCGTTCAGGAGTTCCCTAGTAATCGACATCTCCATAACCAGTCGTCAGCAAACAATTCTTCTCCTTTGTGGTTGTTTGGGGCACGGGGATGATTGGTGGTCGTTGTTCAATAGAACCTCCAAGCGTCCCTGCATCTACTCCTACGATCCAGAGGCCCGCGTGAACCTAAAACAAACAAACAAACAAACAACAACACTCCCCCCAGGAGTTATGAATAATCTTCCTTATTTCTCATCGTGCTGTCAGTCTCGCACGATTTCTCCTGTGACTGCTGCCTGTTGAATTCTGGCACGTCCTGTTAAAGCCTCCAAAACAAGTGAATCCAAAAAAGCATTGAATGTCACAATTAAATCTTATATGTATCTACTTACGCACTCAAACGTAACTCCACCCCCCTTTAACACATTCGCCCAATGTGTCATTAGGCATTTAAAAAGGAACCGGCAAACGTCCTACCACATCATCACGCCTTGCAGCCAGTCCTGTCGAACCTTGCAGTCATCCAGGATCGTCATCCCCAAGTTCCTGAAAATTGACTGTGCACCTCACACTCGGCAATACCAACAACGGACACTTGTGCTCACAAAACTACACAGGCATCGAGTATCTACTAAATGAAAATAGACACACAATGAATCATGGCGCACGGGGATTCCGTCCTGAAAATCATCAATCATCATAAAAATCAAAAGGGTTAGGGTTAACATTTTCACGTGAATTCAACATAAACTTTCCAAGACTGCAATCGACAACCTGCAAAAGTAATACAAGTTATAAAACAACCAGCAATCTGCTCCTCGGCTGGCGGTTGACGCTGCAATAAGTCAAGTGACACACAGAAACAAAGCCAAGCTCGCACTTGCCACAAGCAAGCTTAAGTTCCATATGTATGGTTGTCATCTACATAGTCTGTCACCTTGTCGGGTGAGTCCAGGTTCGTCATGTCATATGTCCATCGTCCTAGTGTTCAATATCAGTCCTGTCTTGTCCATCCGTGTTGCTGAATTCGGCCTTCTCCATGAACTATTTTTGTTGTTCATGGTGCCTTTGATTAACCATCGGCTGTTAGTCATCACACTTGGGTGTTCCCGTCTCAGGTGAGAGGAATCTTACCCTCAACTGTGACCCTTTCATACCAACTACAAAATACTTTGGCCTTTCATACTGCCCTCAACACACACACACACACACACACACACACACATATTCGTAACCACACAAGCGCCAACCCATTTGCATCTATCACTCATACAACAACAAACAAATTTAGTATGTGTAAGTGAACAGGCAATCAGCGAATATTAACGGTAAACCCTTCATTTCTGGATGTCCTTCCCAAGTGAATATTTCGTACATTCGTACCGGACCTTTACTGTAAAATTGCCAATTAAATGCCTAAAAATTCAGTCATTTGTACTGCTGAGCATGTTCATGGGTGAGCATGGGGAAAGAAGCAGCCTCAGTAGGTCCTTAAATAATCTTGTCCTAATCCATCGTTCTGATCGAGCACCTGGGTAAAGATACTCAAAAGTCTTCCTCCAACAGTCTACTCCACTACATTATTTTCACTTTGCCATGTTAAGGCATTTGTTTTCCGAGTCCTATCACATTTGTCATCGCGTTCACTGTTACTTGGTGTGAGTCTCATGCAGTGTTATTCTTAACTGTCAAAAGTTTTCATGGCTGTTATTCCTTGATCTTATCAAACTTTTTGTTTTGACACCAGAATTTCCCTATGAGGTGTGATTAACTTCTACTTTATTAATTACCTCCATTGAATAATCTAATCACCTTTTGACTGCATCCTAGTAGATCCTAATGCCCTATTTTTCCTTCTCCGAACTGTTAATGACTAAATGTCTAATTGTTAAGCTGGATGGGCTAAATGTGATTCTACTCTTATCTCTTACAATTTTAGCCTATCTGTTTCATCCAAATTTATCCTGTGACTATGATACTTTTTCTTTCTTCGTAACACTACACAATTTGTTCCTTATTTGTTTATCTTTTAGCAAGACTCCTCAGTTGTGTCAAACTCAGTGCCCAAGCAAGCTTCCATCCACTCTGACCCAAGCTCCACCAAGTTTGATAACGTCTCAGCAGCTTGGTGCATCTTTCAGGTCTTGTGTGTCTTTCGCCGCACCTCATTGTCAGGTTGTTATCTTTGGTTGTAGTCTCAGAGTCAACTCATCCCTCACTCTTGGATGAGTCCATTTTCAACTGAGTCCATTCTCATCTTGTGAGTTCCTTCACTCTTTGTACTCCGCCTCCGAGGATGTCGTTCTCCTCCAGGGCGTTGTGCTCCCCCCAAGCACAAATATAGTCCTTCTTTGCTCTTGCAAAGGTCAAAGGTGCCTTAGAGCCATGCACCATTTGTCTTGATGTTCTCAGATGTCGGTGGAGTCTCGGGATCGAGTTTCAGAGTCACTGATGGATACTGAAAAAACAGACTGGGATACCAAACTTAAATATCATCTTCCAATTTGACATAAATTCCATAGTGCCTTCTGTTAATCAAACTTCAAATTCTACTATTATCAATAATCTAATCTACCTGAGAAGGACAGCGCCTTTCCTTCATGAGCGCTCGGATGTATTGTGATGGACCTCATTTGAACCATTTTAAATTGACAGATTACCCTAAACTTAAATTGCAAGTCTTAACTGTTATTTCTCTCAATTATACTGTAATTTCCAGAAACTCCTCCTATTTTCAGGCTACTATCTATCTTTTGTTTTCCTAACTTTGATTTTATGCCATTCTCTCTATTACCTTTCCACCTTTCCTGATTTGAGCCTTCAATTTCTGATCTAGTTTCCAAATTTTGCCTAGTATCATCTCTATTTTGACCTCAGTATTAATGGTGTTATGCTCACTTTACAGATATTACTGAACTGTCCTGAATTTATAATTCACTGCCAGTACATCGAAGGCCATTTCTCAGCTATTCACTTTTTCCATGTTCCTGTTAGGCTCCACTATTCGAATCTTCGAATTTTCATATAGAGTTTCTTTTAGGTTCCTGTGTGGATCATGTTTCACACAAACAGGACATGCTTAAACAAATTTTTTTTCAAGAATCTAAACCAAAGGTAACTAATAGGTAACTAATAACTCATCTCCCCCCTGTTGTCACATAAGTGACACAACAGGCGTTGCCTTAAAAGTCATTTTGGCAAAACAGTTTCGTTATTGACATCGTCAATAGCACCTTATCCATTATCACACCCTTTGTTGTTTGAACTAATATCATTTTCAATCTTGTCAATCCTTCTTCTACTTTTGGTGTCCACGCGAATGTATCTTTGACTGCTAACGGCTGTCCATGAGCCACTCCTGTTAGTGGCTTAGCAATTTCAGCATAGCATGGAGCCCAAGCTCAGCTGTAATGACAAAAAAAAAACAAAAAAAACATCAGTTGTTCTTCGTGGCAGGTCGTGGTGTGTCTAATATAACCTGTTACCTGCTCTCCCTTTCGCTGAGAGTAAACCAAGATAGTTTACTTCTGGTTTTTACCCATCCTAACTTCTGTTACTTGACTTCACTTCCTCTCTGGCCTAAATGCTGCATGAGGAGAAAGGAATCTCATCCTTACACTTCCTTTGTTTCAAAAGCAATTATCATCATTGTAGACGAAAACTTGAACTTTTGTCTACTTGAAGCCCTTTGAGACTGTTTGTGATTTAGGGCTATACAAATAAACTTGACTTGACTTTTAGATGAAAGCCTAAAACGAGCCATTCAATTCATGATAATCAGTCAACCACTGTGAAATAAGGCCTATTTTCTTTTCTTAGCATTAAATATGCTCAAAATCATTCTTTCTTCAAAGTTGTTCTACTACTTTTCACATAGTAGTCTCCAACAACGTCAACCAGTCAAGCTGTATCTTGTCATTCATTCCTGCTCATTTGCATCTCACACACGCGCACACACACACAGGCACGCAGGCATGCACTGTTCTCACTCTCCTCAAGCTCTCTTCAAGCTGTCCACACAGTCATACTACATCATTTTTAATTCACAGTCCTCATTTGAATCTGTCCTATCTCAAGGTTCTTGGTAAAACAACCCACTCATTCCGATTTTGACATATTCCAAAAATTCACTCAAGAGATGCTTGCATTGAATTAATTCCATAAGCTTTTCATTTCCAAAAAATTTGCAGATTTAGGGCAATTTTCCTTCCACTCATTCTTACAGGCAAATTCTACATTTCACCTTTACATTGTCCCAGTTTGAAATTCACATCATTCAGCCCATTTAAATCACACTGGGAACGTTTTTAAACATTCCCGAAATTGCAAAATTAAGAAATTCATATTTTCACGTTAAATTATTACTTCTTTGTAATGCTATGGCATGCTCAAACTTGGCCAATAAAAGGTTGATGTCAGGCAGGGGACAAGGCGAAGGACTCGGATGCAGAGTCGTTTCTTTCTTGGATTTATTCCGGCAAGCACACTGATCAAAAGTACAAAGCAAAACGCCTCTTGCGAGGGAAAACGCGTGGCAAAAAGTACAAACAGAAGGCGTCGCACTGAGGCGAGAAAAAAGGCTAAAAGTACAAATCAAAACGCCTCTTACGAGGGAAAACACGCGGCAAAAAGTACAAACAAAAGCGTCGCTCGGTGGCGAGACAGAGAGGAGGGGTCTTACTGAGAACTTGGACATCAAGGAATCGCTGGTGGTCGGGACGAGGCAAGACACACTGGCACAGGAAAAGGGGAAGACACGGACTAAATACACACAAAAGGGCGTGGACACAGGTGCTGACCATTATTGTCAATTACACAGGTGCACACAATCGGAATCAGGGAAGACAAGACAACCAACACCGAGGAAGGAAACACAAACTGAAACGGAAGGGACGACAAAATAAAACCGGAAGTAAAATTACGACATCGACGAGACAGAAACCCGGAAAAATAAACGCGACCGCATGACAGAACCCCCCCCCTAGGGCCGGATCCCAGACGGCCCAGGAGCCCCAGGGTGAGCAGCATAAAAGTCCTCAAAAAGTCCCGGGTCCAAAATATAACTAGGCGGCACCCATTGCCGCTCCTCCGGCCCATAACCCTCCCAGTCCACCAGGTACTGCCAGCCCCGGCCTCTTCTGCGCACATCCAATAGTTCTTTAACGGTGTAGGCCGTCCCACCTCCCACAGTCCGCGGAGGCGGAGGGGGCGCAGGATCTGGCACCAACGGACTGTCCACCACCGGCTTGACCTTCCCAACGTGAAAGGTGGGGTGGACTGCAAGGGACCTGGGCAAGCGGAGACGCACCGCGGCCGGGTGCACGACCTTGGCGATGGGGAACGGACCCACGAAGCGAGGCGCCAGTTTCCTGGAGTCCCCCCGGTGGGGAAGATCCTTGGCGGATAGCCAGACACATTGACCTCGCTGGTACACGGGCGCCGGACGTCTCCTCCGGTCAGCCATCCGCTTGACCCGGTCCCCCTGTCGGACCAGCGTGGCCCGAGCCGCCGACCAGACGCGACGACAGCGGCGCACCAAGGCGTGGGCCGAAGACACTGTCACCTCCGGCTCACTGTCAGGGAAGACAGGGGGCTGGTAGCCATACACACACTTGAAGGGGGACATACCTGTAGCCGTGGTGGGCAGGGAGTTGTGGGCATACTCCACCCAGGAGAGGTTCTTGCTCCACGAGGAGGGGTTCTGGGAGACCAGGCAGCGGAGACTTGTCTCCAACTGCTGGTTAATACGTTCCGTCTGTCCGTTTGCCTCCGGGTGATAGCCTGACGTGAGACTCACGGTTGCCCCTATGAGCCTGCAAAACTCCCGCCAAAACCTGGATACGAATTGGGGCCCTCTATCGGAAACAATGTCTTTCGGGAACCCATGAACCCGGAATATGTGGTCCATCATCACGGTGGCCGTTCGTTTAGCGGACGGGAGCTTGGGCAAGGCGATAAAGTGAGCCATCTTTGAAAATCTGTCCACCACTGTGAGTATGGTGGTTCGCCCATGCGAGGTCGGAAGCCCGGTGACGAAGTCCATGGATATCTCCGCCCATGGGCGCGAAGGAATGGGTAGGGGATGCAGCAACCCCATACGGGCGCCGTGGGAGTTCTTATTCCGGGCGCAGACGGGACAGGCTGCAACGTATTCATTGACGTCTGCCCTCATGGAGGGCCACCAGAATCGCTGCTGGATTACAAACAGCGTTCGGCGCATGCCCGGATGGCAGGAGAGTCTGGAGGTGTGAGCCCAATGGATGACTTGGGATCATAATTGAGCAGGGACAAATAGTCGGTTCTCAGGGCAACCACTAGGGGGTGGCTTGTTACCATTGGCCCGCTGTACCCGGCCTTCGATAGGCCAGGTCACTGATCTAACCAGGCAATGAGGAGGCAGGATGGTTTCGGGCTTCTTAATTTCTGGATCCGAGTTGAAAACACGGGAGAGGGCGTCAGGTTTGGTGTTCTTGGTTCCCGGTCTGTAGGACAGAGTGAAGTTAAAACGATTGAAAAAAAGTGACCAGCGGGCTTGGCGTGAATTCAGTCTCTTAGCTGACTTTATGTATTCTAAATTTTTATGGTCTGTCCAGACCAAAAAAGGCTGCTGTGCTCCCTCTAACCAATGTCTCCATTCTTCCAATGCCAGCTTTACTGCCAACAGTTCGCGATCCCCCACATCATAATTCTGTTCGGCTGGCGTCAGCCGTCGAGACAGGAACGCGCACGGATGGAGCTTGTTGTCGCTCTTGGCTCTCTGTGAAAGGATGGCACCTACTCCTTGATTGGAGGCGTCCACCTCCACCACAAACTGCCGCGACGGATCAGGAAGCGTGAGGATGGGAGCGGTGCTGAAGCGGTTCTTTAGCTCCTGGAAGGCCGCCTCCGCCTCCGCCGACCAGTGGAAGGGAACCTTAGGAGACGTGAGCGCGTGCAAGGGAGCCGCTGTGGCACTGAAGCCCTTGATGAACCGCCGATAAAAATTGGCAAAGCCCAGGAATTGCTGCACCTTCCTGCGTGAGTCAGGGGTAGGCCATTCCGTTACCGCGCTTACTTTCGCCGGGTCCATCTCAACCTTGCCCGGGGCTACGATGAAGCCGAGAAAAGAAACGGTGCTCTTGTGGAATTCACTTTTCTCGGCCTTTACGTATAGTTGGTGTTCAAGGAGTCGTTGCAACACCGTCTCGACGTGAACCCTATGGGTCTTCAGATCTGGGGAATAAATCAAAATATCGTCCAAATATACGTACACAAACCGGTCCAAACAGTCTCTCAAAACATCGTTTATCATGGCCTGAAACACAGCGGGAGCATTGGTGAGGCCAAATGGCATGACGAGGTATTCAAAATGTCCTCGATGGGTGTTGAACCCTGTCTTCCATTCGTCCCCTTCCCGGATGCGCACCAGATGGTAGGCGTTGCGCAGATCTAACTTTGTGAACACCCGGGCTTGCTGTAATTGGTCGAACACGGTCGACATCAGTGGGAGCGGATACCGATTCTTGATGGTGATCTGATTGAGGGGACTATAATCAATGCAGGGACGTAGGGTGCCGTCCTTCTTGCCCACGAAAAAGAACCCCGCCCCCGCAGGCGACGACGATGGTCGAATCAGTCCAGCTTGCAGGGAGGAGTCTATATATTCATTCAAGGTTTGCTTCTCAGGTCCCGAAAGAGAATAAAGCCTCCCCTTGGGTATAGTTGAACCCGGCAGGAGGTCAATGGCGCAATCATACGGACGGTGGGGAGGCAGAGAGATAGCCTTGGCCTTGCTGAATACCTCGGCCCATTGGTGGTAACACGCAGGGACCCCGGTTAAGTCTGGGGTTGGCGCGTCTGGAGCAGGAGGCACAGGGCGCGGGTTAGACTTGATACAGGAATCATGACAGTCGGACCCCCATCCCGTTATTTCCCCTGATCCCCAGTCTATAGCGGGGTTGTGGCGTTGAAGCCATGGATACCCGAGAATGAGAGGGTTCATTGGAGAGGTCACGACATGTAGCCGTATGTTCTCCTGGTGGGGACCAATTGACAGCGAGACTGGTTCTGTTATGTGAGTTATCTCAAAGAGTGCCTGTCCATTGAGTGCCTTAGCTTTCACGGGAGTGTTCAGTAGCTCAGTCTTTACCCCCCACCGGCGAGCAAATGCCCAGTCTATCAAGCCTTCGTCTGCTCCTGAGTCTATTAATACTTCGAGTTCTATTTCTCTTCCCAACTGTGTGATCCTGCCCTTGGGGAGCACTCGCCCCGGGGACAGAGCCGCCGAGAAGGCGCTTACCTTCAGGGTCCTCCTCACTGGACAGGAGAGAAGGAGGTGTCCGAGCTCGCCGCAGTAGTAGCATCTTCCCTCTCGGCGCCGCCGTAACTTCTCCTCCTCTGTTAACTTAGGTCTGCCCAACTGCATCGGTTCTGGCTCCTGGCGCTGCCGATCCCCGTACAGCCTGGAGTGGTGAACGTCAGGGCCGGCTACTGGGACGAAGGCGGGGGCGTTGCTGCTTCGGTGCTTCCTCCACTCTTGCAGCCGATTGTCAGTGAGGATAGCCAGAGCGATGAGGGCGTCGAGGTCGGTGGGAAGGTCTAAGGGGATTAGCTGATCCTGTATGGGTCCAGACAGGCCCCGGAGGAAGATGTCATATAGTGCCGCCGCGTTCCAACCGCACACCGCGGCCAGCGTGCGGAACCGGATGGCGTAGTCTCCGACGGTGTCTTGTCCCTGGACTATCTGACAGAGTTGGCGAGCCTTGTCTCGGTCAGCGGAGATTGGATCGAACACCGTTCGCAGGGCCTGGATGAAAGCGGGGAGAGAGCGACAGGAGGTGGAATCCCTGGCCCATTCCGCGGTGGCCCACGTGCGGGCCCTTCCCGTCAGGTATGATACCATGTAGGCCACCTTGGAGCGCTCGGTGGGGAAATCTGCTGGGGAACTCTCAAAATGCATCTCGCATTCTGTAATAAAGGCCCGGCTAAGGCCGGGTTCTCCGGAGTAGCGCTCTGGAGGAGCCAGTCTGGCACCGCCAGTCATGGGAGCTATTGCAAGGGGAGTAACGGGGGAAGCAACGGGTGTACTAGAGGTCGCTGCTGGTCCCGCGTTTAAGAACGAGAGCACTTCCTGCATTTGCTGACCCAGCTTTGCTACTTGGGTGGCGACCGCTCCTCTGAAATCTTCTTGATTCTTAGCGAGTCCTCGGATCTCTTCTCCCAAGTCGCCCACTTCCCTCTGGTGCTGGGCGAGCAGTGAGGCATGGGAGCGCACTGCGGCGCACAGGTGCTCCGACTCTGCCGAGTCCATGTCTGGCCAGTGTGTACTGTCAGGCAGGGGACAAGGCGAAGAACTCGGATGCAGAGTCGTTTCTTTCTTGGATTTATTCCGGCAAGCACACTGATCAAAAGTACAAAGCAAAACGCCTCTTGCGAGGGAAAACGCGTGGCAAAAAGTACAAACAGAAGGCGTCGCACTGAGGCGAGAAAAAAGGCTAAAAGTACAAATCAAAACGCCTCTTACGAGGGAAAACACGCGGCAAAAAGTACAAACAAAAGCGTCGCTCGGTGGCGAGACAGAGAGGAGGGGTCTTACTGAGAACTTGGACATCAAGGAATCGCTGGTGGTCGGGACGAGGCAAGACACACTGGCACAGGAAAAGGGGAAGACACGGACTAAATACACACAAAAGGGCGTGGACACAGGTGCTGACCATTATTGTCAATTACACAGGTGCACACAATCGGAATCAGGGAAGACAAGACAACCAACACCGAGGAAGGAAACACAAACTGAAACGGAAGGGACGACAAAATAAAACCGGAAGTAAAATTACGACATCGACGAGACAGAAACCCGGAAAAATAAACGCGACCGCATGACAGTTGATTAAAATTTCTGCAAAATTTTACAAAATTCATATTTCACCTCTAAGTTCTACATGTTTCAACTGATTCAATTCTGCTCGAACATCATTCTGTTGCATCTCCTAAATATTTATTCATCTTTTTCGCCTGTCTTTACACCAATTTCTCCAAAAAATGCATTTTCCAGTTTCAATGTCTCCTTTTTTATTTTATTTTTTCTTGCAGTGCAAATCGAATAGACCCCAGTCTAGTAACTTTCCTTGCACACTATTTTAGCCAATTTCAAAATTTTAACACATAGACACATAAACACACAGAGAACACAAGGACAACACAAAGGCCCACAACAAAACACAGTGCACAAACAACATCAACAAACAATGCTGTGCAAACGTCTTCCGCTATTTGATGTTCTGGTTTTACTATTTTTATTTATTTTTTCTCACATTACTGGCCTTTCAATAAGGTTTGACAACTGTATCATTCGTATACATCAGCGTCATTTATACTTTGGGGAAATTTAACAGCCTTGGTCATGCTTCTTGTTTGGTAGGAGTTCTTATTGACTGACCATAATATATTTTGCTATTATATGGGGGGGGGGGGGGTTCAGGTCTTTTAAATTAGATGCATGTTTTGCATAGGAGCAGAAGGAGCTTCTGCCTCAGGCTCCTCTTCTTGAGCCACGCCTAACAGTGCGCCTACGCACTATAGCTTCATTGTCTGACAATCATACTTGCGGCCTCAAGTTTGGTAACTTATTTAACGTATACTTCTCATCCCCTGATACTTTGTCAGTAACACTTTGACGGCCCCCCATTGTAATCAATTTAGTTCAACATTTAAATCATAGGGATTTCTAAAGATGGAATGTTTCTTTAGTGCAATAACAACTTTCTGTGGTAATTCCTGCTTTGACCAGTTTTCTGGTGAGGAATTCCACAGAAATTTGCCATTTCTTCCCACCATGTTACATGCAGCACAATAGCGAGTCATACGTGCTACCATTCACACACATTCACACCGCGGAATTTTCTTAACACAACGAGGTGTATTTCCGTCTACAAGTTCCATCTGTAGACTGAATTCCTATCACTTGGAATTCACAACAAGGACTCCGCCGTCCTTACCCAGGTACCCTTTTTCTGGGGACTAAAATACCCCAACCACGCAGCCAACAAAGAGGTCTCACCGAGTCTCTGAGAGATTTCTTTTGAAGTTTCCGTCAATCCTCGCTGCCGAGAGGTGCTGAACCGGACGCCGGCCTGGTGGATGAACATTGTTCCCCAGGGCTTTCCTTCAGGCGTCCTGGGACCTCTGCCGTGCACGGATTCGGCGTCTTCAACACTCTTCGGATCAGCGAGCAGATTTTCAGGAAATCCCGGACGAGCCCCCAAAAATGTTGGGTTGACAACATTTATCTGAAATCAATCTCGGAGACGGTAGGTCTTTCTTGGCTTAGCGTTTTCTCCTGCGCAGAAGGGCGCATCCCAGACACAGCAAGTGTGGCTGAGATTCGCGCTTTGCTCTGAGTTTTGCCGACCTTTTTATTGAGAAAGAAACAATTGGGCAAGTGTACATGATCGGGTAGGTTCACAGGCAGGAAATACATTCCAAAGTTATATCTCATTACCACAGAACAAAGGGGATACTCTCGTGGACGGAGCAGTATTGGACGTCTCATGACTATTAGCTTAACAAAAACGTAGTCTTTAGTGGCCCTGGGAATACATCCCGGTGTCGTACTCATGACTTCAACTTAAATGAGACCTCTGTCTGCTTCAGCCATCCCATGACAATCTCATGATCTGAACATGTCTAGCTAACTATGGGGCTTATTGTATAGCGTGGCTAATGACTCCAGTCATTAGCCGGCCATATGCCCCCAAATCATTTTCACAAGGCTAGATGGTCACATACTGCGGAGAGTCTTGCACACAAAAGTAGATACATAGAATCCAATGATAAAAAGTATATCATTTCCAACATTCCCTCCTGTTTTTAACATTGGAATTCATGGGAAAACAAAACATCAACTAATCATTATATTTGTTATATATATGTAACATATAATATAATAATATATATATTGTTATATTTCCAACAATCTAAGAGATTGAGTTCTTCAAATTTAAAAACAAAGAAAAAATTCAGATTAATTTGCCAATTGTTTGTTTTAGTTAAGTTTTTTTTGAATTGGTGGATTGTTCTACCAGGAAACCTGAGTTGAAAATGATATATGAATGTTGTGTGGTGAGCTTGGATGAATTGGGACCAATGTGATAGAAAGACTCCTTTTTGGAGACTATGTGTGAGATGCAAATGAACATTGATGAATGATAGCCTGAATGAAAAGAAATTACAGGTTGAATGGTTGAATTTGTTGGCGACTACTATGGAAAATTAGTAGAGCGACTTTGATGAAAGAGTGATTTTGAGCAGGTTGAATGTTAGAAAGAAACACTTAGCTTTTGGATTGATAATTAACTACAGAAAAAAAAAACTGGAGAACCAGTAACACATGTAGAAGATGTGTGAACTGGGAAATTGAGAAGCGTTTTGGACAGAAAGTCAAATTAAATGATGATGGAATCGTATGTAGTAAAGAACGCATTCTCCCAAAAAGATTGTCAAGGTGTGAGGTATGGGCGTTGCCAAGCCTCAAAAGGAGGGAGTGAGTAGGACAGATAGTGGAAGATAGTAATAATACAACACTTTATGACAATGAATTTTCGAATACATTTGGTGTTATACTGTGGTAATTTTTTTTTTATTCTGGTGTAGATAGGTTAGCAACACAAGAGATTTAGAGGTTCAAAAGAAAGACAGTCAAAAGAAAACATTTTTGATTTGGACAATTGCAGGCTAACAGGAACATAAGAACGATAAGAACTACGAGAGTTGCAAACAACAGATGAAGAGCAGTCCTTGGCAGATTATATGATCAGGACGCTCAAACTGTGTCAAAGACAAATTTACTGCTGCCTGATCGGCAGCGCCAGGAGCCAGAACCGATGCAGTTGGGCAGAGCTAAGTTAACAGAGGAGGAGAAGTTACGGCGACGCCGGGAAGGAAGATGCTACTACTGCGGTGAGCTCGGACACCTCCTTCTCTCTTGTCCGGTGAGGAGGACCCAGAAGGTAAGCGCCTTCTCTGCGGCTCTGTCCCCGGGGCGAGTGCTCCCCAAGGGCAGGATTACACAGCTGGGAAAAGAAATAGAACTTGAAGTGCTAATAGACTCAGGAGCGGATGAAAGCTTGATAGACTGGCCATTTGCTCACCGATGGGGGGGTAAAGACTGACCTGCTGAACACTCCCGTGAAAGCTAAGGCACTCAATGGACAGGCACTTTTTGAGGTAACTCACATAACAGAACCTGTTTCGCTGTCGATTGGGCCCCACCAGGAGAATATACGGCTACATGTCGTGACCTCTCCAATGAACCCTCTCATTCTCGGGTATCCATGGCTTCAACGCCACAACCCCGCTATAGACTGGGGATCAGGGGAAATAACGGGATGGGGGCCCGACTGTCATGATTCCTGTATCAAGTCTAACCCGCGCGCTGTGCCTCCTGCTCTAGACGCGCAAACCCCAGACTTAACCGGGGTCCCTGCGTGTTACCACCAATGGGCCGAGGTATTCAGCAAGGCCAAGGCTACCTCCCTACCTCCCCACCGTCCGTATGATTGCGCCATTGAACTCCTGCCGGGTTCAACTATACCCAAGGGGAGGCTTTATTCTCTTTCGGGACCTGAAAAGCAAGCCTTGAACGAATATATAGACTCCTCCCTGCAAGCAGGACTGATTCGACCATCATCGTCGCCTGCGGGGGCGGGGTTCTTTTTCGTGGGCAAGAAGGACGGCACCCTACGTCCCTGTATTGACTATAGTCCCCTCAATCAGATCACAATCAAGAACCGGTATCCGCTCCCACTGATGTCGACCGTGTTCGACCAATTACAGCAAGCCCGGGTGTTCACAAAGTTAGATCTGCGCAACGCATACCATCTAGTGCGCATCCGGGAAGGGGACGAATGGAAGACAGGGTTCAACACCCATCGAGGACACTTTGAATACCTAGTCATGCCATTTGGCCTCACCAATGCTCCCGCTGTGTTTCAGGCCATGATAAATGATGTTTTGAGAGACTGTTTGGACCGTTTTGTGTACGTATATTTGGATGATATTTTGATTTATTCCCCGGATCTGAAGACCCATAGGTTTCACGTCGAGACGGTGCTGCGACGACTCCTTGCACAACAACTGTACGTAAAGGCAGAGAAAAGTGAATTCCACAAGAACACCGTATCTTTTCTCGGTTTCATCGTAGCCCCGGGCAAAGTTGAGATGGACCCGGCGAAAGTTAGCGCGGTAACGGAATGGCCTACCCCTGACTCACGCAGAAAGGTGCAGCAATTCCTGGGCTTTGCCAATTTTTATCGGCGGTTCATCAAGGGCTTCAGTGCCACGGCGGCTCCCTTGCACGCGCTCACGTCTCCTAAGGTTCCCTTCCGCTGGTCGGCGGAGGCGGAGGCGGCCTTCCAGGAGCTGAAGAACCGCTTCAGCACCGTTCCCATCCTCACGCTTCCCGACCCGTCACGACAGTTTGTGGTGGAGGTGGACGCCTCCAATCGAGGAGTAGGAGTAAGAGCGACAACAAGCTCCATCCGTGCGCGTTCCTGTCTCGACGGCTGACGCCTGCCGAACAGAATTACGATGTGGGAGATCGCGAACTGTTGGCAGTAAAACTGGCATTGGAAGAATGGAGACATTGGTTGGAGGGAGCACAGCAGCCTTTTTTGGTCTGGACAGACCATAAGAATTTAGAATACATAAAGTCAGCTAAGAGATTGAATTCCCGCCAAGCCCGCTGGTCACTATTTTTCAATCGTTTTAACTTTTCTCTGTCTTACAGACCGGGAACCAAAAACACCAAGCCTGACGCCCTCTCCCGTGTCTACAACTCAGATCCAGAAATTAAGAAGCCCGAATCCATTCTGCCTCCTCATTGCCTGGTGAGAGCAGTGACCTGGCCAATCGAAGGCCGGGTACAGCGGGCCAATGGTAACAAGCCACCCACTAGTGGTTGCCCGGAGAACAGACTTTTTGTCCCCGATCAATTACGATCCCAAGTCGTCCATTGGGCTCACACCTCCAGACTCTCCTGTCATCCGGGCATGCGCAGAACCCTGTTTGTCATCCAGCAGCGATTCTGGTGGCCCTCCATGAGGGCAGACGTCAAAGAATACGTTGTAGCCTGTCCCGTCTGCGCCCGGAATAAGAACTCCCGCGGCGCCCGTATGGGGTTGCTGCATCCCCTACCCATTCGTTCGCGTCCGTGGGCAGAGATATCCATGGACTTCGTCACCGGGCTTCCGGCCTCGCATGGGCGAACCACCATACTCACGGTGGTAGACAGATTCTCAAAGATGGCTCACTTTATCGCCTTGCCCAAGCTCCCGTCCGCTAAACGAACGGCCACAGTGATGATGGACCACATATTCCGGGTTCATGGGTTCCCGAAAGACATTGTTTCCGATAGGGGGGCCCCAATTCATATCCAGGTTTTGGAGGGAGTTTTGCAGGCTCATAGGGGCAACCGTGAGTCTCACGTCAGGCTATCATCCGGAGGCAAACGGGCAGACGGAACGCATCAACCAGCAGTTGGAGACAAGTCTCCGCTGCCTGGTCTCCCAGAACCCCTCCTCGTGGAGCAAGAACCTCACCTGGGTGGAGTATGCCCACAACTCCCTGCCCACCACGGCTACAGGTATGTCCCCATTCAAGTGTGTGTATGGCTACCAGCCCCCAGTCTTCCCTGACAGTGAGCCGGAGGTGACGGTGACCTCGGCCCACGCCTTGGTGCGCCGCTGTCGTCGCGTCTGGTCGGCGGCACGGGCCACGCTGGTCCGACAGGGGGACCGGGTCAAGCGGATGGCTGACCGGAGGAGACGTCCGACGCCCGTGTACCAGCGAGGTCAACGTGTCTGGCTGTCCGCCAAGGATCTTCCCCACCGGGGGGACTCCAGGAAACTGGCGCCTCGCTTCGTGGGTCCGTTCCCCATCGCCAAGGTCGTGCACCCGGCCGCAGTGCGTCTCCGCTTGCCCAGGTCCCTTGCAGTCCACCCCACCTTTCACGTTGGGAAGGTCAAGCCGGTTGTGGACAGTCCATTGGTGCCAGATCCTGCGCCGCCTCCGCCTCCGCGGACTGTGGGAGGTGGGACGGCCTACACCCTGAAAGAACTATTGGACGTGCGCAGAAGAGGCCGGGGCTGGCAGTACCTGGTAGACTGGGAGGGTTATGGGCCGGAGGAGCGGCAATGGCTGCCGCCTAGTTATATTTTGGACCCGGGACTGTTTGAGGACTTTTATGCAGCTCACCCTGAGGCTCCTGGGCCGTCTGGGATCCGGCCCTAGGGGGGGCGGGGGTTATGTCATGCGGTCACGTTTATTTTCCCGGTTTTCTTTCTCGTCGGTGTCGTAACTTTACTTCCTGTTTTATTTTGTCATCCCTTCCGTTTCAGTTCGTGTTTCCTTCCTCGGTGTTTGGTTGTCTTGTCTTCCCTGATCCCGATTGTGTGCACCTGTGTAGTTGACACTAATTGTCAGCACCTGTGTCCCCGCCCTTTTGTGTGTATTTAGTCCGTGTCTTCCCCTTGTCTTGTGCCAGTGTATCTTGCCTCGTCCCGACCACCAGCGATTCTTTGACGTCCGAGCTCTCAGTAAGACTCCTCCTTGTTGTCTCGCCACAGAGCGACACTTTTTGTTAGTGCCTTGATCCCCATAGCCTTTTTGTCTCGCCACCGAGCGACACTTTTTGTTAGTGCCGTGATCCCCATAGCCTTTTTGTCTCGCCCCAGTGCGACGCTTTTGTTTGTACTTTTTGCCACGTGTTTTCCCTCGCAAGAGGCGTTTTGAATTGTACTTTTGATCAGTGTGTGTGCTGGAATAAATCAGAGAAAGAAACGACTCTGCATCCGAGTCCTCCGCCTTGTTCCCAGCCTGACAGTGGTTGTCACATTCGCCTCACACCCTGAAGGTCCCTGGATTGAAACTGGATGGAAACAAGTCTGATGATCCTTTTGATTTGCTCTTCAAAACTGTGCAACAAAAGAAATTTTCAAACACAAAGAAATAGACTCCGCGTCAGGGAATTGAACCTCAGTTTGCCGAGCCGAGCCCGTGAATACTGTTAGAGATTCGCTCACTCCAACTTATTTTGCAAGAACCACACGGGAGACAAGTAAGTCCTTTTAGACATCTGCAGGTGGAGAGTCCATTCGTCGCTGTGCGTGCAGCGATGTTCGAATGGAGGTCTTAACTCTCCACCCTGCAAGGGCATATTTATTAAGAGAAACAGAGTGGGGGTATGAGTAGGCTGAATAGAAAGCCCTTGTCCTCTAGTCAAAACATATCAGGGGATGTTTTACGACCTTGTGGAGGATGGGACGAGATAGGCTATTTATTACCGGTTGCATTCCAACATAATCATACGATAAGGATAATCTGAAAAACCCTAACATCTCCCTCCTGTTTTATCATATGATTATGCCACCCCAAACAACAAAGACAAGTAAAAAAAACATATATACATGTATAATGAAGAAAGAAGAATAGTAAAAATAAAAAAAACAACAAACAATGATAGCAACACTTTCCAGTGAAGATTAGGTATTACCTTAATACCCCAGATCAAACTTATTGTGTAAGCGAAAAACCTGC
Organism: Syngnathus scovelli; assembly: GCF_024217435.2. NCBI lineage: Eukaryota > Metazoa > Chordata > Actinopteri > Syngnathiformes > Syngnathidae > Syngnathus > Syngnathus scovelli. Next base: position 556,887 of record NW_026061342.1, on the reverse strand, counting down.
TGGCCAGATGTTATTAGCAGGAAAAATTCTCACACGGTCCCTCTGCCTTAGGCGACCAGAATGCTATCAATAAAAAAATTAAATAAAAAGAAAAACACAGAAACAGTACATCATTGTATCCATTACTTGCAAAGCAATTTTGATGGTCAAATCAACAAGTTTCCGTAAAACATGCTCAACAGAACAGCATCTACGCAATCCACGTCTCGTTATTATTATCACATCTGTCACGTCAAAGAAGTTGTATATGTGCTCGCGTTGTCGTCAGCTGATGATGTTCTAGTCTGTAGGTGTGGTCTGTCACTCACACTGGCGCACACACTCACGTCCAGTTGGCAGGCAGCATCGGACAACTCTGGTGACCACAAAACCACGATCCGTTCTGAACAGGCACGTGCACTCACAGGATGCAGGTGAGGCAGTGCTTCTGAACTTCTGGATGAAGTAGGTCCCGTCCGATGGTGCAGCCATGTTGGTAGTAGAGCCCTTACACCTTGAAAACGGCTCTCTCATCCTGGCACACAGCGGTGGTGTCCAAAACTCCCATCCAGTTTCCTCCTGGAGAGCAGTCGTCGTTAATGCATTTGTGGGTCCTGTTACCTTGGATGTAACATGTGTAATTCACTCCAGCTGGTCTCTCTGTGTAGGCCACTTGTGGTATTGTTCATCCTCTAACAGTCACATTGAGATTTGCCCAGAAGTGTTCATCATAGTCTGCAAGTCCATTGTGGGATGGGTCGGCATCAGTGATTGTGACAGCTCGGTGTTGATATCCATCTCCTCCCATGGATGCCATACGTTTCGCTTCAGTGACATTCATTGGTCTGGCCTCCAAGTGACCTTGTGTGGAGGAAGAGGGGAGTTTCGAATACACATAACACCCGTCCCATGTGTGAGCTCTCACAGTGACCTTTACATACTGGTACCAAGTGTTGGTTTTGTATGGCTTCAAAATTCTCATCGTGTGACCATCGTTTTCCATGGTCAATATTGTCACTTGGTCTGTTCAGATGAGTCCATAGACCATAGCACGCTCCAACCACAACGCAGCAGAGGATCGATCTGGCATATGGCTCCCCATTGCTACTGGTTAGCAGAGACACCGGGACATCCCCTCGCCTAGCGGAGTGGGGATCGTTGTTCGCTTCACCATCATTGAGACGCCCCACTACTCCGAATTAGGGGTCCAGCACTCTCTGCAACTTGCAGTGGCTGAGGTGAATCCAACTGGGTCGTACAGCGATCGTCACTGCTGTAGTCAGCAAGACTTGGAATGGTCCCCCCCCCGCCGTGGCTGGCCCAGTTCTTTCTTTTGATGACCTTGATGTAGACCCAGTCTCCTGGATTGATGGGGTTGTCGACCTGTGAGGAGTAAAGATCAAGCGGCAGTAAATTTGTCTTTGACACAGTTTGAGCATCCTGATCATATAATCTGCCAAGAACTGCTCTTCATCTGTTGTTTGCAACTCTCGTAGTCAATTGCAGTGCCCATTTAACTGGCAAATAGGAGTGTTTGCGGGAAGAGTTTGAACACCTCCTAATGATTCCCTTTAACCAAAGACTACTTATGACAGGGGCGTTCCCATTTATTGCCTCCTGGTTTAAAAGAGATTGTCTTACCCATGTCTTCTTTCTCCTCACATGCCCGCACCCACACAGGGTGTGCGCGCACACACACACACACACACACACACACACACACACACACACACACACACATCTGCACGCACACATACAAAAAACGGCATACAAAGTTCAGACGAACGACAAAAGACTCACAATTTTACAGAGATTACGCACAAACACAGAGCACACAGACAAAGGGATTCTAATCCATCTCTCATGTAGCTTCTTTTGATAGAATCTCCTATCGGTAACTGTATAGCAGACGTTTTAGCATGTAATCCCATACTCTGCTCTCTCGCTTCTACTTTTTCATGTCGGTGCAGTCGTAGGTGGCCCCTATTGCAGTCATTATCTTGTTAACTGTCACCTTGTGACTCCTATGCATGATTGTGTGAATGTCAAAATTGAACATACCTAACTTTCTGACCATTCAACCTCCACTGTGGTACAAAAAACCTTACTATTGTATTGGGTAGGTACATTGAGCAACCTAGCTAAATTATAAATAAATTATTTACACATTGATTGATATGATGAAGTATATATGTTTTGTCAAACGCACCTCTTTCTATAAGGTGCCCCCGGCTACCCGGTAACGGGTTTGTCTTAGCCGGGTTCGGAGAAAGTAATGCGTGGTCAAAGCGGAAACATCTGCTGAAGGACAGCAGGTGTACGAGCGGGGGAAAATTGTCCAAACCCTATACAGCGTGGGAAAACTGACCAAATTCTATAGGGCGTGGGAAACTAGGCGGTCTTACCCTATAGAGAGGATATAGGTACCAGACAAGTCTATAAAAAGTCCTGCAGAGGCAGCTAACGAGGCTTTTCCCCCCAAAGAGCGCTCATACGTGAAGAAGCCCGAAGGAGTTTCAAGATTTTTTCCAGAGTCCCGGGATCTTTGTGTGAGACGCAGGATCGCTGGTCTGAAATTAACTTGGATTTACTCCAAAGAATTGAACTGGACAACTTTACAGGAGAAACTAGGTGAGAGAAAACGACTTTTATGTATTTTAGCGAGAGTGGGGAATAGTCATCGGGCCACCGGCTCCCTCGAGGCCAGCCTGTTTCTCTAATTTGGATTTTAGAAGTAAGATCGGATTGATCACTCGACTTTGCTTCCACCAAAAATAGCACGCAGCTGGTGTCTACCTTTTCCCTCTTTCATGAACTGTGTTTTGCAATCGAATTGTTCTGGGATTGAATTATTTTATTAACACGGGTATCAGTGAGTGAAATTGTTCGGTTTCTGGAGTAATTGAGATTTGTAATTCTATTTCATGTTTCTTCAATAAATGTGTTTTGTATATTATTTACTCCGTTGTGCGCTGATTTGTACTGAATGTGCAATCGATGGTTTGGGGTTGATTTGACGATTTGATTAATGTACGGGGGTTTATTATGGTATAACATAGGACCGTAATAAATAAAAGTAACATCAGACAATTTTAGAGAATTGAATAACTTTCGTAGTTATTTGAGACACGAGTGAATTTCAATCCGTTTGAAAGTTTGCTTCGTCTGAATAAATTAACGGAAGTGTTTAAATCGGATTATTGGGTTGGTGTAGAACTGAAAGTAATTTAATTATTTGAAGGGCGCAGGCCCGTTTCCCCTTTTGACGGGCCGCGTAAAAAGTAACTCCGAACATATTAGAGAATTAAATAACTTTCGTAGATATTTAAGGGAAGAGTGAATTTCGTTAAAAGTGAATTTGTTTGAAAATGTACTTCCTCTAAATAAAATAACGACGATGGTTAAAATGGATTATTAGAGTTGGTGAAGGATAAAAGTATTTTGATTGCCCGTCGGGCGCGGCCCAGTTCCTAAATTTGTCGGGCCGCGTCAAAAGTTAAACAGGACACGATCGAAAAATAGACTTGCCTTCCAAATTAATTACGGGGCAAATCTAAATACAGTAAGACATTTTTATTCGTTTTAAGAAAGTTGTTACTCTATTTAAAGCAATCAAGTGGGGTGAAGCACTCCGACAGTTAAGTGCAAAATCTACATATAAGGAGTTAGAATTAATAATATAAAGTGCATTAATTTTCTTCTTAAATGCTATTATTGTCACACTTTTATTAATTCGATTCTCTTTCGAATAAAAAAGTTGGTCGGCTCGCTGCATGAGCGACCAAGTGGAACGGACCCATATCAACATTTACTTCGGCAAAACTAGTGCTTGGGTGCGCTATACAAACGAATCCCTGAGGTCTTAACAAAGACATCTAAAAATATCCGTAACATAATAAGAACTTCAAACATTAGCGGGGAGCCATCAATACGATGCGGTCACTTCGAAGTCTTGCCTCGAATTGAGTTACTCGGCTCGAGCTTCGGGTGACTTGAGAGGGATTGGCGTCGTACAGAAATTAGATTGATTCCGGTGGAGTTAATTTAACTCGGGTGGTTAGATTACGGACGAATCTCCGAACCCGGCTAAGACAAACCCGTGACCGGGTAGCCGGGGGCACCTTATGGAAAGAGGTGCATTTGACACATCTTATCAGCGTGATTGGGGTGCAATGACTTCATAAGTGCCACCTTAATTTATTTGGCTTCATACTGTCCGCTTCATACATTGTAAGGTACAGTAAACACACCGGTGTCTTTCCTCGTCTCCCATCGTAGTCACACTGAAGCCGAGCGCTACGTACGCTTCGTCATAGTATTGCCTTGCCTTAGCTTTCGTGTGACTCTCAATTCTCGTATCTCCGTCTCTTTCTGCCGTTTTTTTCAACCCTCTTAAATATTTTTCCATGGTGTCCCACTGCACTTTTTATCACCTGCTTTGTGCTGTGAGTGCTTATGTTCCAAGCACTCTACGTGCGCTCTACACTGTCGAGCAGTGGTCACCAACATGGTGCCCACGGGCACCAGGTCGCCCGTGAGGACCGCATGAGTCGCCCGCAGGACTGCTCTAAAATGATCTCAAATAGCAACACTTGTCAGTGAACTGCATCTATTTATTTTACAATCAAACCTCGGTTTTCGAACGTCCCGGTTCTCGAACAAATCGGAATTCGAAAAAAAAAAAATTGAGATTCTTTTGCTTCGGTTGTCGAAAAAAATTCGGAGGTCGAACCTCGCGAGATGAGCCGGGAGGACCCGAGAAAACTCGACCGTGTGGCCCGGATGCCGACTGACTTCGTTGTTATTGTATTTTCGTTACTTTGAGTAATATATAACCCCTAATCATGCCTCCAAAGAAAGCAAGTGGGAGCGGTAAAGCCATCCTAAAACACAAAGACGCTCTTAAAGCAATGCGACAGCGAGCGCCTGGCGCGCTGCGGTTGCGCGATTGGACCAAATTAAGCTCCCTGCGCACTGAGGTCCACTTAAATTTTGGAAAGTCCATCAGAACTTCAAAAATATTTTCTAAATTTCAGCGACGGCTCTGTCACATTATTGCAACAAGCGCGGTGCAGTTGCGCGGTGGGCGACGCTCTACGGTTGCGCCTTTGGCGGTGCGTTGCAGTTGCGCGATCAGACAAATATGCGCAAATGAAAAAATGCTTTAAACAAAGGCGTGGGTTTTTGTCTTGAAACGAAATTTATTTTTTTCCATTATTTTTAATGGGAAAAATAGATTCGGAATTTGACCGATTCGCTATTCGAACCGCCTTCTGGAACGGATTGTTGTCAAAAACCAAGGTTTGACTGTATTTTTGCTATTCTTGTTAAAATCACACTTACATGTGAACTGGAAATGACAATAATAACACATGGTGAAAGCCAAATTGAACAAATTGGCTATTTCAGAAGTGTGCTTCAAACTGGTAGCCCTTTGCCATAATCAGTACCCAGGAAGTAGCTCTCGGTTTAAGAAAGGCTGGTGACCCCTGCGCTAGGCCAACGAGCCACGTAGTAAATTAGCTGACTCCGTTACATTCCGATTGGTAGCGAATATGACATGGACCTGAGGACTGCATTTTAGTGATTAATGAATTCAGATTGATATAGCCAGTTTGGGCGTGTCCTTTCAGGATCATAATTTTGTGTCTACCGCTGCCTCGTGCAAGACAGGCCTAAAAAAAGATGGGAACACTTGCGGGAGTTTCACCAAGATGAATTTGGACGAACTTTATGAAATAATGTTGATGTTAAAACATAGGTGGACGTGTCTGGAAGTCTGTGTTCAACAGAAGGCTGTTTGGCAACAGTGAACAACGGACAAATTCAGCAAGGTAATTTACTTACGCCATGACCCAGATTCGTTCCGGTGATGCTACGGCCACAACGCTATACGATCATGACCAATATGCAATCGCATACAATAAGTTTAGGGTCTTTTCTTTAGGATCTTCAGCCAAGACACCCAGGCAGACCATGAAAGAATGTTGATGTTAAAATGTTGGTGGAACTATTCAACTGTGCAGATCCGATGATCCCAAAGATTTGGGGTGAGACAACATTGAAAAAACGTTTTTCTTTGTTTACAGTGTCACTTATTTTGTGGCTTACCTTTTCTTCATTACACAGCCAAAGTATCGTATCATTTTACCTTGCGGCATATACTACACCGTACATACCATATCATGTCGCCTATTCAACTCATGCATGAGATGCGATGGCTGAGATATTTAGGCGATGGGTTGCTACTCCATTGTGCTCTCCACTCATCATTTCATATCACATCCTCGTCGGATTTTCACAAGCTTCACATCCAAAGTATCTTGGCACAACGTACGTAACATGACTTGTCAACACAAGATGAGGTGGCTGAGAGGTTAAGGTGATGGATTGCTAATCCATTGTGCTCTGCACGCATGGGTTCAAATCCCATTCTCATCGAAGGTTTGCTTTAAATTGTTTTGGAGTGGTACAACTGTTTTCCAACATCCCGGTTCTCGAACAAATCGTTATTTGAACAAAAAATTCCGGAATTTTTTGCTTCGGATGTGGGACAAAATTCGGTTGTCGAACCTCGCGAGATGAACCGAGAGGACCCGCATGCCAAGATTCAAGATTCAAGAGTTTTTTATTCGCCATGTTTGAGCGTGCCAAACAAGGAATTTGACTTCGGTAAATCACAGCCTCTGTTCAACATTTGGATGACTAACAACAACACTCAGGACATGTGAAGAACGAAAGATATTCTCAAACACCAACTGATCTTAAACTCCCAAGAGGGCAAGGAAAAACTCAAAACTCCAGCTAGGGGAAATGAGAAACCTTGAGAAGAGACCACCGATGGGAGGGTCCCTCATCTAGGATGACCAGGCTGCAATGGATGCAGAGAGGACACATAGTACAAACAGTGTAGACAAAAAAAGTGTGGCAAGCGGGATGTTATTGCACAGTAATGACTCTGAGACTCTAAGAGTGGTGTGAGTTCATCAGAGCGACAGCCTGGGGGAAGAAGCTGTCTCTGTGTCTGCTGGTTTTAGTGTACAGAGCTCTATAACGGCGTCCGGAGGGGAGTAGTTCAAACAGGCTGCAACCTGGGTGCGAAGGGTCTGTTGAGATGTTACTTGCACGTTTCCTGGTCCTGGACAGGTACAAGTCTTGGATAGATGGGAGGTTGATTCCAATTATCTTTTCTGCAGAATTGACTCAGTTTGTTATTAACGTATTTGCTGGTGTATAAGTCGACTCGGTGAATAAGTCGACCCCCTAAAATTCGACGGAAATTTACGATTTTATGATATATCCTTTGTATAAGTCGAGCTCAATTGTTGCATTATATTAAACTTCAAAATTCAATCAGAAATATGCGAAATTTATTGACGAAATGTGTTCAAATTTGCGAGTTTGTAGCGAGCGATCTATACGCCATTTTAAATTTACTTCATGACCCTGTGATTTTACGCGCCGAGAGAGACTAACAACAATGAACACTCTTAGAAACTGGTTTATTTTTAGTTAAGAAACAACAAATTATAATTATAAAGTGATTGCCGGTACATCGAGTTCAAAATTCGTCTTTATCGTCGCTATTTCCGAAAAGCTCGTTCCATTCGTTTTCGTTTAGTTTGTCGTCATAAAGGGCATCTTCTTGGTCTTCTCTATCCTCAGTTTCCTCCTCCTCCTCCCAGATAAGGTCGTCTTCTGTCCCATCGAGAGCGTTTGGCGAATATTTTCTAAGTGCCAACGGCTCTTGCGCCATAAAGAGTTCGCCTCGGCTGGTTCCCCATGTCGGCCAGAACAAGTGAAAATTCGGCCTCTTCCCCTGGAAGTCTGGCCAAGTTTGGCAAATATTTTCAAAGTGCGAACGACTCAACCGCCTTAAAGTGTCCGCCTCGGCTGGTTCCCCGTGTCGGCCACCACAAGTGAAAATTTGGCCTCTTCCCCTGCAAGTCCGGCCAAGTTTGGCGAATATTTTCAAAGTGCGAACGACTCAACCGCCGTAAAGTGTCCGTCTCGGCTGGTCCCCCGTGTCGGCCACCACAAGTGAAAATTCGGCCTCTTCCCCTGGAAGTCCGGCCAAGTTTGGCGAATATTTTCTAAGTGCCAACGACTCAACCGCCGTAAAGTGTCCGCCTCGGCTGGTTCCCCATGTCGGCCACCACAAGTGAAAATTCGGCCTCTTCCCCTGGAAGTCTGGCCAAGTTTGGCAAATATTTTCAAAGTGCGAACGACTCAACCGCCGTAAAGTGTCCGCCTCGGCTGGTTCCCTGTGTCGGCCACCACAAGTGAAAATTCGGCCTCTTCCCCTGCAAGTCCGGCCAAGTTTGGCGAATATTTTCTAAGTGCCAACGACTCAACCGCCGTAATGTGTCCGCCTCGGCTGGTTCCTCCGGTCGGCCAGAACAAGTGAAAATTCGGTCTCTTCCCCTGGAAGTCTGGCCAAGTTTGCCGAATATTTTCAAAGTGCCAATGACATTCATTTAGACATGGCGATTCAATGTTTACGTACCGGTAGTTATTGTCGTTGCTTGACGCGCGATGACTCGCACATTCGCTCAATACCCAGTACTTCCCCCTAGCAGTCATCGTCGCTGCCTGGCTTTCGATGTCCATTATTGAGGTGAGAATATTTGAAATTGTTGCTGAGGATGCGTGTTAATGCAACAAACGCTTTATAATGATTCAGTTTCTCGCTGTTTGATGAGCCTGACGGACGCACACCCACGCACAATGAGATGCATGAGAAACGGCCTTGGTTACCATCACATTTGAAGTGATGAATACGAAGTTAAATTTTATGACTCGGTGTATAAGTCGAGGTCGATTTTTTTCAGTCGATTTTGGATCGAAAAAGGTCGACTAATACACCGGCAAATACGGTACATTCTCGTTACTCTGAGGATTGCATCAACTCTAATCATGCCTCCAAAGGAAGCAAGTGGGAGCAGTAAAAACATCCCAAAACACAAAGACGCTCCTAAAGCAATGCGACAGTGAGCGCCCGGTGAGTTGCAGTTGCGCGATCCGACCAAATTAAGCTCCCTGCGCACTGAGGTCCACTTAAATTTTGGAAAGTACATCAGGACTTTCAAACTATATTCTAAATTTTAGTGACAGCTCTGTCACAATAATGCGACCATCAGTTGTGCAGTCGGCGACACGCTGCAGTTACGTGATCGGACAAAAATGTGCGAATGAAAAAATGCTTAAAAAGGGCGTTTTTTTTTTTTCTTGGAATGGATTTTTGTTTTTTTCATTATTTGTAATGAGAGAACATGATTCGGAATTCGAACGATTCACTTCTCGAACAGCCTTCTGGAACGGATTGTGCTCGAAAACCAAGGCTCCCCTGTATCTGTAATCTGGTTTGTATTTGACTCAATATAGTAATATTTATATTCTTTGGCGGCTCGTTGGTGAATTGGTTAGCATATCCGCTTCACAGTTAAGAAAGTGCGGGTTCGATTCCACCAACGGCTGTTGCGTGTTGATGATGTCCGTTGTTGGGTCAGGAAAACTAAGATGTGGGGTAACGGTTGGTTCTTTATTGGCAAATCTTGGGTTGTTTAATGGCGGTCAATACACATGGAACTTCAGCAGATGTAACTCACCCCCATCTCCAGGTCAGAAGGTTTTATACTGTCCGGAAAAGGCGGGAAAGCGTCACCTGATCATTTGGTATCGATGTGTATTGGAGAGTCACTGCTGTGTGTGTGTGTGTGTGTGTGTGTGTGTGTGTGTGTGTGTGTGTGTGTGTGTGTGTGTGTGTGTGTGTGTGTGTGTGTGTGTGTTTGTGTGTGTATTTGTGTGCGTGTATGCGTGTACGTGTGTGTACGTGTGTGTATGTGTATGCGTATGTGTGTGTCGTTGTAAGGCGGACGTAGTTGAGAGCGTGGGCGTGGATTGTATATATAAAACACGCGCCCTATGATGCGGTGCGCCCTATGTGTGTTAAACCCAGTCATGGCACACATAACTGAGACTGCGCCTTTCATTACGGTGCACGTTTTAATCGTGAAAATGCGGTAACTCGTCAGCGTTGGTTTACTGCAATTTGACGACAAACCGCAAAACTATTGGGCATGGAAAGTATCATTTATTGGCGCAACTAAAGACTTAAATTTATCAGAAACAGAGGAGTTCGACCTACTAACAAGGTGGCTAGGTCCAAGATCTGCAGAACAGACAAAAAGGGTTCATGCACTACCCGCTGGAGGCGTAAAGATGATTTGGGAACGGTTTGAAGAGTGTCACCGTTTCTCAGAAGCAATTGAGGACACACTGCTAAACAAAATAGAGGAGTTTCCAAGGCTAACAAACAAAGATACGAGCCAGCTAAGAGACATCTTGTAGGAGCTATTGTGGGAGCTAAGTCAGATGATTGATTGATTGATTGATTGATTGATTGATTCTTTCGTTCATTGGTTGATTCATTGATTGATTCATTGATTGATTCATTGATTGATTGATTCATTCATTGATTCATTGAAACTTTATAGATCCCGGGGGTGGGGATATTCAGGCCCCAGCAATATTCATACCACAGAGCGGGTATATAAAAGACACAAAGATGACATGAGCGCAACTCAATAGGCTCCTATAAGGCTGCCACACAACGGCGCCACAAAGAAAGCCAGTAAGTGCGAAAGTTAAAAGCCATCAAAGCAAAGCAACAAGACAAAGGAAAAAAATAACAGCGGCTGTTAGGTTCAGGTTCAGCAAAAGGATCAGCAGACAAAACCAGTGAGACAGAATGTTGAGTCTTTTCTCGCGAGGAGTGCATCCAGACTTACAGCAATCCAAAATACACTAAAGGTCTTGTTTACACTCCTCTCTTTTTATTTAGGAATGCCCTACCTACAATGTGAGACTAGCCCCTGATAGGTGGGGGGGAAAGCGTGGGCTTTGTCTCATGAGAGAAGAAACGAGATTCTATGTGAAACTAGAAGTCGCAGACAGGATCCCATGAGAAACGAAAAGTGTGCAAGGACAAAATACAATGGGAAACAAAGTAGTCATGTGAAAAGAGTGCATAGACAAAATGACATGTGCAGACATCAACAACTTTCTTGGAGAAGGTCAGGAAGCTCCAGACAGCATCGTTTGACTTGTTGTGGACTGGGTGATGTCTGCAAGAAGAAACAGCAAGCATTCTGCGCAATAACTTTATTAATAAGTACTCATTAGGGAACGCATGATAACATATATATACAATTTATCTAACAATTCCCCCCTGTCTTATCATAAGTACCCGGAGAACAACCCATCACCCATATGGCCACTTCAAAAAGATTTTCAGCCAAGGGATCACATTTCGCTAACTAACTTACACTCAGGAGGAAACTGAGTCATAATCGGCAAAGCTAGGGTCAAGAAACAAACCGGACAGGTTTACCACAATAGAGTCGCCGACCGGGTCGCCACTAGAGAAGGAACCCGCGTCGATCGAAAGGTCATCCCTTTGGAGCAATGGGAAAGTCTCAGCTGGTGGAGAGATAGCAGTTGTAATTAGTCTGTTAATTAGGGATCGGAGACAAGGGATGCAACAACATCCACACAAGGTCAAAATGGCAGAAAAAATGGCTATGGAGATGTCATGTAACATGGGGGTAGAGATGGTGCAAATGGTAGAATATGGATTGTTCACAGGAATAAATTGGCAGAGCTGAAATTCCAAATTTGTCCAAAAGATGGCGCCAGACCAAAACGTGAGACCAAAAGAGGGGCCAGAATAAGCTGAACCGGTTAAAATAGATATAAAAAAGGAACACGGTGTCAGAGTGTGAGTCACGCATGGAAGCACAAATGTGATTTTTATTTATTTTTTTATTTCCTTGCTTGGCTAAAAATTTATTCTGTAACCGCTTTAAGCAATATTATTTGTCAATTCGATCAAGAGACCCGTCACTATGAGAATAGGGGCGTGACATAAATTGTTTGGAGAAGCACAAATGTGATTTTTATTTTTTTATTTCTTTGCTTGGCTAAAAATGTATTCTGTAACCGCTTTAAGCAATATTATTTGTCAATTCGATCAAGAAACCCGTCACTATGAGAATAGTGGCGTGACTTAAATTGTTTAGAAAAGTAGGTCAAGGGTTTGGATTTTTATTTCAGAGTTAATTGAAGCGTAACTTTAAAAAGTTATTTTCATGTAACAGAAAGAGAAGAAAAGGGGAAGTGAAAGGTTTTACCACTAGCTGTGCATTTGGTGGAAAGTACTGCGTGGTCAGGGCGGAAACAGCTGCTGAAGGCCACAGATAACCAAGCGTGGGGAAACTGGCCAGTTCCCTCTATGGGCGTGGGAAAACTGGCCAGTTCCCTCTATAGGCGTGAGAAAGCTTGCCAGTCCCTTCTATAGGCATGGGAAAACTGGGCAGTCTTACCCTATAGGGAAAGTACAGGAGAAAAGAAAGGGGAGGGGGGGGGACGGAGAGGTCTATAAAAGGTCCTGCAGGAGCAGCTTCAGGGCTTTTTCCCCCAAAAGAGCGCTCATACGTGAAGAGGCCCGGAGGAGTTTCAAGATTTTTTTTCCAAAGTCCCAAAGATCTTTGTGTGAGACGCAGGATCGCTGGACTGAAATTAACTTGGATTTACTCCCAAAAATTGGACTGGACAACTTTAAACGAGGAATTAGGTGAGGATGACCGTTTTTATGTATTTTAGCGAGAGGGGGGAATAGTCATCGGGCCGCCGGCTTCCTCGTGGCCAGCCTGTTTCTCTAATTTGGATTTTAGAAGCAAGATCGAACTGATCACTCGACTTTGCTTCCACCAAAAATAGCACGCAGCTGGTATTTACCTCTTCCCTTTTTTATGAACTGTGTTTTGCAATCGAATTGTTCTGGGATTGAATGATTTTATTAACACGGGTATCAGTGAGTGAAATTGTTCAGTTTCTGGAGTAATTGAGATTTGTAATTCTATTCCATGTTTCTACAATAAATGTGTTTTGTATATTACTTACTTCGTTGTGCGCGGATTTGTACTGAATATGCAACCGAAGGCTCAGGCCCGCTTCCCCTTTTAGACGGGCCGCGTAAAAAGGAACTCCGAACAAGTTAGAGACTTAAATAACTTCCGTAGTTATCTGAGCCACAAGTGAATTTCGATCCGTTCGAAAGTTGTTTCGTCTGAATAAATTAAAGGAAGTGTTTAAATCAGATTATTGGTTTTGTGTAGAACGGAAAGTTATTTAACTATTTGAAAGGCTCAGGCCCGCTTCCCCTTTTAGACGGGCCGCGTAAAAAGTAACTCCGAGCAAGTTAGAGGATTAAATAACTTTCGGAAGAGTGGATTTCGTTAAAAGTAAATTCGGTTGAAAATTCATTTTTTTTTTTAAATAGCATAACGACGACGGTTAAAATAAATCATTGGAGTTGGAGGAGGATAAAAGTATTTCGATTGTCCGTCGGGCGCGGCCCAGTTCCTAAATTTGTCGGACCGCGTCAAAAAGTTAAACGGGACACGATCAAAAAATAGACTTGCCTTCTAAAGTAATTATTGGGCAAATCTAAATAGAGCACGACATTTTTATCCGGTTTAAGAAAGTTGTTATTCTTTTTAAAGCAATTAAGAGGGGTGAAGAACTCCGACGGTTAAGTGCTAGATCTACGTGTACGAAGTTAGAATTAATCATATAAAGTGCATTAATTTTCTTCTTAAATGCTATTATTGTCACACTTTTATTAATTCGATTCTCTTTCGAATAAAAAAGTTGGTCGGCTCGCTGCATGAGCGACCAAGTGGAACGGACCCGTATCAACATTTACTTCGGCAAAACTAGTGCTTGGGTGCGCTATACAAACGAATCCCTGAGGTCTTAACAAAGACATCTAAAAAATATCCGTAACGAATAAGAACTTCAAACATTAGCGGGGAGCCATCAATACGATGCGGTCACTTCGAAGTCCTGCCTCGAATTGAGTTACTCGGCACGAGCTTCGGGTGACTTGAGAGGGATTGGCGTCGTACAGAAATTAGATTGATTCCGGTGGAGTTAATTTAACTCGGGTGGTTAGATTACGGACGACTCTCCGAACCCGGCTAAAACAAACCCGTTACCGGGAAGCCGGGGGCACCTTAATCCGAGAGGTGCGTTTGACATTTTGGCGCCCAACGAGTAGGAGGGGGGTTGTGATTAAAAGTTTAGAAAAAAAATAAAAATAAGACAATAGAAGAACATTTATTTTTTTGTTTTGCTCACAGCTCCAAAACGAACCTGTGTGGAGTTTTTCAGTTTTTTCTTCCCAGAAACTGTCTTAATTCCGCTCACTGATACAAATAAATGTCAGAACGGCCTTGAGTGACATAAGTACAGTCTCTTTAAGGAATAGAGTTTCCTAGAAAAGAACCTTGATAGCACGGGAGGATTAGAACTGTATTGTGTCATGGTAAACGGTGACCGTCACCCCTCAGCACATTACTTTAAGCATGAGTAAGGAGGAGATCCTTCACAGCTTGTACTTGTATGGGGTGCTGAAAGTAATGTTTGTAGTATACGCAGAGTATGCGGCAGAACTTGCAAAAGAAAGAGGGACCGGTACATGGGCACGGATATTGGGTATACATAAAGAAGATGAACCAGTCGACGAGGAGCCTGCAAATGTTTTAGATTTCATGCCAAAACCAAGGCCAAAGAGAAGGCAACCAATTAGGAGACCGACTGAAGAGAGGCCTTTTTATTTTGAAAGATAAAAAGAGAAGACTTGTCTCCCCTCTTCCTTTTCCTTTTTTTTTCTCAATTTAACTTTATAATAAGATGGCGGCGCGTGCACACGCAGCGGCCACTCTCTGTCCCGTTCAGTGTTTTGTGAGTGTTTACTGAGTTTTTGTCCGGCAGTTTTGTGTGTATTCGTCTCGTGTGATACGTCGTGCTACTAGTGCGGCGGGCATGTTCTGCTCAACATCGGCGGAAGTGGGTTTTATGGCATTCTGGACTTTGGTGCAGAGAGATTAAGGGCGTTCGGACTGCTTCGTCATGGAGCGACGCCGGACTGGCCTGCTCTTCCTCCCCCGGTTGGACTGCGTCCTGAGCTCGGACTGCTCCGTCCTGGAGCATTGTTGGGATGCGTCGGCAGCGGGTCTGCGAGGCAGCGGGAGAGGGGCCAGCGCGGAGACGTCGGGCCAGGCTTGCGGCCAACCCAGCTCGCTCAGCCGTGCCTTCCATTCTCCTGGCGTACGTTCGTTCGCGGGACAAGATGGGTTGCGTTCGCCTGATAGGATCCACGAACCGGACAGTGCGTGCCTGCTGTGTGCTCGTGTTCACAGTGGCCTGGTTGACTGTCATCTTACCGGAGTCTGCCGTGCATCGGGAGCGGCTAGCGTGCTGTCACGCTTATTGTTCATTGATGTTGACTTATTGTGTTATTTTTCCTGTGTTGTTTACTTGTATGTGCGTTGTGAACTCTGTCTTGTCACCCTGGGATAGTGAGAAACGTAATTTCGATCTCTTTGTGTGTCTTGACATGCGGAGGAATTGACAGTAAAGGAGACTTTGACTTTGACTTTGACTTTGATAATAAACCTTCATTTCTCCCTTGCAAGATTTCGTTGTTCCTGGACACATTGTGTGGATTACAATTTTTTTTTGTTGTTGTTCCCGGACACCTGTGTGGATTACAAATTTTTTGTTCCCGAACACCTGTGTGGATTACAATTTTTTTGTTCCCGGACACTTGTGTGGATTACAATTTTTTTGTTCCCGGACACCTGTGTGGATTACAAATTTTTTGTTCCCGGACACCTGTGTGGATTACAATTTTTTTTCCCGGACACCTGCGTGGATTACAAATTCTCTTGTTCCCAGACACCTGTGTGGATTACAAATTTTTTGTTCCCGGACACTTGTGTGGATTACAAATTTTTTGTTCCCGGACACCTGTGTGGATTACAATTTTTTTTTTTTTGTTGTTCCCGGACACCTGTGTGGATTACAAATTTTTTGTTCCCGGACACCTGTGTGGATTACAATTTTTTTTCCCGGACACCTGTGTGGATTACAAATTCTCTTGTTCCCGGACACCTGTGTGGATTACAATTTTTTTGTTCCCGGATGTTAGAGATTTGCTCACTCCAACTTATTTTGCAAGAACCAAACAGGAGACAAGCAAGTTCTTTTAGACACCTGCAGGTGGAGAGTCCATTCGTCGCTGTCTGAACAGCGATTATCGAATGAAGTCTGAAAAGTCTCCTTCCTGCAAGGGCATATTTATTAGGAGGAATAGAGTGGGGGTGAGAGTGGACAGGTTTGGTGAACCCCCGGCCTCTGGTAAGATCAGAGCAGGGGGTGTTTTACGATGTTGTGGGAAACAGAACAACTTTGATTGCTTCCTCTGCAGCTGGTCACTCAAGCAGAGGAAGCAACCACTTTACTTTACTACGTTGTGAGAGCAAGACAAGATTGGTTAATCATTATAGTCTACATTCCAACATAATCCTACGATAAAGATAACCTGGAAAACCCTAACACCGGACACCTGTGTGGATTACAAATTTTTTGTTCCCGGACACCTGTGTGGATTACAAATTTTTTGTTCCCGAACACCTGTGTGGATTACAAATTTTTTGTTCCCGGACACTTGTGTGGATTACAATTTTTTTGTTCCCGGACACCTGTGTGGATTACATTTTTTTTTTTTTTTTGTTCCCGGACACCTGTGTGGATTACAAATTTTTTGTTCCCGGACACCTGTGTGGATTACAATTTTTTTTCCCGGACACCTGTGTGGATTACAAATTCTCTTGTTCCCGGACACCTGTGTGGATTACAAATTTTTTGTTCCCGGACACCTATGTGGATTACAAATTTTTTGTTCCCGGACACCTGTGTGGATTACAAATTTTTTGTTCCCGGACACCTGTGTGGATTACAAATTCTCTTGTTCCCGGACACCTGTGTGGATTACAAAGATTTTTGTTCCCGGACGCATCAGAGGATTACAGATTTTTGACCGCTGAACTCACAAAAGGATTTTTCTTCTTTCTGCCCTTTTCTCTTTTTTTTTTTTTCCTGCTGTTGAAGACTACAATAAAGGCTGACCAGGAGTAGTAACTGTACTTACTCTCCAGGCAGAAGAAAAACAGCCAAGATAATTCTTCTAAGGCTTGTATGGTACATGATTCTTAACTGTTGGAGACCTTCTGTGACTTACAGGTTCCCAAGAATTGAAAGGCTGAGTGGCTTCGGGCTGATGATTAGTCGTCATTTCCTGTTCGCTACAATAAAGTTTGAATTAGAATTTGCAATTGAATGTACCCTTGTTAGAATTTCCTGTCAGTAGAAAACCTGGTGGGGAAAAAAGAAAAAGAAAAAGAAGTGCATCCCGCCGTTGAGAGCATCAATAAGCGAGGCAAAAGTTCTCATATTGGTGTTCTGAGTAGAGGCGACACAAAGGGTGCCGCTGAGTAACTAAGAGCTGAATCGACCCTGTTCCGAGTGCACACGGAAAGGCTTCGAAAGGAGACAGCTCGACCCTACAACTAGAGAAACTGCTATTCATTGAAAAGATGGCTAGCGGTGGAAGGAGATCGGATCCCGAACCTGGAAATCCTATGAAAGGAACCGGAAAGGAGGGGTCTAATCCAGACTCTCCAAGACGACATGAAGAACCAGCATGTGTAATATTGTATGGAGGAGGCTTAGAGAAGTGGCCTCAGAAATGGACTGAGTACATAGTGGGATCAAACCCGTCGATAGAGGCGGGATGCCTCTCGACGCGGATGAAAGAAGCCATCGAAAGGGATGGAAGATTTTTTGCCAAAAAAGCAAAAACAGTCCGAGTGGGTCCAACTAAAACCATGCCACTGAATGAATGGTACAAACCTGTGGATGTGGATTCCGTCCGGATCCAATTGGTCCAAAACAGCGACCTGTCTCCAGATGGGAAGCAGAAACTGACCGCTATATTGGAGAAGGCAACTGTGGCGCATTTCAAGAACGACTGTGGTGACCTTGGATCAAAATACATCCACACAATTGAAGGAGGAGTGCATCCACCGGTGAGACAATATCCCTTGAATCCCGAGGCAGTGGCTGAAATGGAAACAATCGTGAAGGAACTTCTACAGCTTGGCATCATTCGGGAAGAATCAAATCCAGTGACCAACAGCCCAATTCAGGCAGTGAAAAAACCAGAGGCGTCTGGGGGAGGATGGAGGCCAGTTATAAACTTTAAAGCTCTTAACCGCCGGACGGTGGCTAATCGAGCGAGCCTCATGAATCCCCAGGCATCCCTAAAGACTCTAAGAGTGAAGAAATACAAATCATGCATTGATTTAGCAAACGGGTTCTTTTCACTACGACTGGCCAAAACATCACAAGGAAAAACAGCATTCACGCACAAAGGGAAATCATACGTGTGGCAAAGATTGCCACAAGGATACAAAAACTCCCCAAATGTGTTTCAATCAGCGGTTTTACAAGTTCTGAGTGGTTTGGATGTTACGGTGTACATCGATGATGTGTTTGTTTCAAATGACGAAGAGGAGGAACATTTGGACTTGCTGCAGAAAGTGGTGGAACGAGTCTCCGCTGCCGGTCTCAAGCTGAATCTCAAGAAATGCCAACTAGCCCGATTCTAAGTGGATTACTTGGGATTCCAAGTGACTGAGAACTTAGGAATCTCAGAAGGATTTCGACAGAAAATCGAACAGATCTCGCCCCCGAGATCAGAAACAGAGTTGCAGCGAATACTTGGACTGTGCAATTATGTGCGGGATCATGTTCCTCACTATCAGAAGCATGCAAGGCCACTGTACGGCCGCTTGAAGAAAACTCCGGAGGGCCAAAAACCAACCAAGTGGCAGTGGTCAGACAGTGACAATCAGAACTTGAATAATTTGAAACAGGCCGTCCGAGAAGCCGTGCGGCTTGAGCCACGAAGTTTGACAGTAAGACTGGTCGCAAAGGTGCAGTGCGAAGAAAATGATGCAATGGTGTCGGTCAGCAACGAAGGTGCCGGTTTGGTGGCCTTGTGGACCTACACCCTGTCCAGCGTCGAGAAAAAATTCCCCCAGGAGGAGAAAGAACTTGCAGTGTTGGCAAGGTACTGGAGTAATTTAAAAGACCTGGCCCAAGGACAAGGTATCAAAGTCCAGACGGGAAGTAACGTGCATCGTTTTCTAAGAAAGACTACAATCGAGAGCACTAAAGCGACCAACATTCGATGGGGCAGATGGGAAGACATCCTACTGGACCCCGACTTGGAAATTGGACCAACTACAACCTCCACAAAGAAGCCGATACTCAAAAAGAGTATGGATGAAGAGAAGCCCTACGAATGGACTCTATACACCGATGGGTCAAAAAAGGAAGGAGAGCAGAATGCCCACTGGGGTTTTATTCTGAAGCAAAATGGAGTGGAGCGTTGCCGCCGCAAAGGAAAGACACCCGGCAGCGCGCAAGCAGGAGAGGCCACGGCAGTGCTGGAAGGACTGTTAGAAGCGGAAAAAAGTCACGCTGGACGCGTAAGACTTATAACTGACAGTCATTATTGCGCGCAAGCTCTCAAATTCGACCTAGCCATTTGGGAAGAGAATGGCTTTGAGGGCGCGAAAGGAAAACTAGTGGCCCACTATGAAGTGTGGAAAAAGATAGCCGAGTTACGGCTAAATTTGAGTCTGGATGTGGTTCACCAGAAATCTCGTGTGAAGGAAGGAGCTCATTGGAGAGGTAATAACGAAGTTGATCGATACGTCCAGGAAAGAAGAATAATAGTTGTAGGAGCAGAAAAATGGGACAAGACCCCACGCGGAAAAGTGGTCCCAGATGAGAGCGTGAGGCAAGTCGTGTCGGCAGTGCATGAAGCACTAGGCCACGCGGGTCCACTGCCTACGCGAAAAAAGTTAGAGATGCTGGAACTCTGGGTCCCTGACCGGACGATTCGTGCGGTCCTGCGGGATTGTAATCCGTGCAACAAATACAACGCAGGGTGAAGAGGACGATGCACGGATGGATTGACGATTAGGAGTACTGTGCCGTGGGGCTCGGTTTGTATGGACGTGGCTGGCCCCATGGGAATAAGTGGCGCAAAGGGTGAGAAATACCTGGTTGTGCTGGTAGACTCGATGTCAGGACACGTCGGGCTGAAAGCAGTGAGAAAAGCCAATGCAAACAGTGTGATCAAGACACTGGAAGATGGGTGCATGTGGCTAGGAATCCCAAAAGAGTTGAGAACAGACAATGGAACACATTTCAAAAACGCCCAGGTGGACGAATGGTGTCGTAGGTGGGGAATAGTCAGAGTCTATTCGCCTCCTTATACACCACAAGCAAATGGGGTGGCAGAAAGAACTATTGGTCTGGTCAAAACCTGGTTGGGAAAAAATGCTAACGGAAAAGAGTGGAGTACTAAACTGCTTGATTTGGTTGCGGACCTGAACGGGAGGAGCAGAAGCAGCCGGCCCTCCCCGTCCGAAGAGCTGAACCAACGACTCTTTGTGTCACAAGAAGTGGGCAGAACCCAAGACGGCTCGTCCCAGAATAAGGAGAAGTGTCGGTTCAGCGTTGGACAGAAGGTGTGGATCAAGTCGAGGGACCTGAACAGCAACACGGCAGTGAAGGCCAAGTACGACTGCTCGGACATCGTTAGTGAAGTTTTGGATAGAAACACAGTACGACTAAAGAAGAAAGGTATCCAAGGAGTTGAACAGCTGAAGCCGTTATCGGCTGACCCGAATCAAGCCAAGAAGTAATTCAAATAACATATGGCAACGGACCACGGAACAATCCCGGCCTTCGTGCGCATGGCCGCACACAAAGGTGCGGTCATCGTAAGAAGAACACTAAATGGGATCCAGACCGGAAGGGCCCTAAATCTGGTGAGATTGGCCAAGCGGGGTTGCACACCCAGTGGACCAGAACATTTTCACTGGACATGGGTCGACGAAGCTTGTGTCATTTGTTTGACACCCAACCTGTTGCCTACTATGTGGTCGGGAGTAGGCTTCATGATGCCATCTGTACTGACCACCGAAGTAAGAGAGCTGGAATTTGCCCAGAGAAATGAGGACAAGCTTCCAGTCAAAGTATTGGATGCCATGGTGTGCCACCAGTGTCGAATTACCATTTTGACACGAATGGTGTTCTTTTCACAATGGGAGATCGGACCAACCATGGATGTACGGGCTGGACAAATTAGCTCGTGCACGTGTGTTCGGGACGGGAGTGAGCGCTCCTCATCGCTTTCTCTCGGCTGACTTTTACACGCACCCAAACGCAGGATATGGATTACACCGACCTATGGAGATGCCCAGCGAGGCCCCTGTGGGGCTTGTCCGGCCTGCGCGTCGGGGAGGAGGACGGTGTGTTGGACATTGGACCCTGGATGGGTCTTACGTCCGGTGCAGAGAGCCATGCGAGGGTTGCATGGGGCGTCGGGATCCAGACGGCAGCCGTGCGTATGGAGGGCCTGGCTACAATGACGATCCTCCCCTCGACTCACCCATCAGCCCCGTACGGCTGATAAGCCCGCTGGATGTGGATGCAGCTCCTTCTGAGTCTGAGGACGACGATGAGGCTCGAGACGGAGGACGCAGGAGCGAGGCTGAAAATGAGGATGCAGATGTCAAGAGTGTGGCCACAGGGGGTTCAACACCACCGGAGCTGAGAGCCCTCGCCGTGGAGAACCACGCTGACGACGACAACGCTGCTGGTCGGTTGTCGCGCCTGATCAACGCCCTCGCAGAGATCGCCCGACAGGGAGACATGGCAGCGGCCTGCCCTACTTCAACGACCGCTGAGGTTGTGAATATCTCAGACGAAGACGACGACATGGCTGTGTCGCTCTTGGGGATCAGGGATAATTTATACCTGTTTTCAATCCAAAGAGGGGGTGTCATGTAACATGGGGGTAGAGATGGTGCAAATGGTAGAATATGGATTGTTCACAGGAATAAATTGGCAGAGCTGAAATTCCAAATTTGTCCAAAAGATGGCGCCAGACCAAAACGTGAGCCCAAAAGAGGGGCCAGAATAAGCTGAACCGGTTAAAATAGATATAAAAAAGGAACACGGTGTCAGAGTGTGAGTCACGCATGGAAGCACAAATGTGATTTTTATTTTTTTTTTATTTCCTTGCTTGGCTAAAAATTTATTCTGTAACCGCTTTAAGCAATATTATTTGTCAATTCGATCAAGAGACCCGTCACTATGAGAATAGGGGCGTGACATAAATTGTTTGGAGAAGCACAAATGTGATTCTTATTTTTTTATTTCTTTGCTTGGCTAAAAATGTATTCTGTAACCGCTTTAAGCAATATTATTTGTCAATTCGATCAAGAAACCCGTCACTATGAGAATAGTGGCGTGACATAAATTGTTTAGAAAAGTAGGTCAAGGGTTTGCATTTTTATTTCAGAGTTAATTGAAGCGTAACTTTAAAAAGTTATTTTCATGTAACAGAAAGAGAAGAAAAGGGGAAGTGAAAGGTTTTACCACTAGCTGTGCATTTGGTGGAAAGTACTGCGTGGTCAGGGCGGAAACAGCTGCTGAAGGCCACAGATAACCAAGCGTGGGGAAACTGGCCAGTTCCCTCTATGGGCGTGGGAAAACTGGCCAGTTCCCTCTATAGGCGTGAGAAAGCTGGCCAGTCCCTTCTATAGGCGTGGGAAAACTGGGCAGTCTTACCCTATAGGGAAAGTACAGGAGAAAAGAAAGGGGAGGGGGGGGACGGAGAGGTCTATAAAAGGTCCTGCAGGAGCAGCTTCAGGGCTTTTTCCCCCAAAAGAGCGCTCATACGTGAAGAGGCCCGGAGGAGTTTCAAGATTTTTTTTCCAAAGTCCCAAAGATCTTTGTGTGAGACGCAGGATCGCTGGACTGAAATTAACTTGGATTTACTCCCAAAAATTGGACTGGACAACTTTATAGGAGAAATCGGTGAGGATGACCGTTTTTATGTATTTTAGCGAGAGGGGGGAATAGTCATCGGGCCGCCGGCTTCCTCGTGGCCAGCCTGTTTCTCTAATTTGGATTTTAGAAGCAAGATCGAACTGATCACTCGATTTTGCTTCCACCAAAAATAGCACGCAGCTGGTATTTACCTCTTCCCTTTTTTATGAACTGTGTTTTGCAATCGAATTGTTCTGGGATTGAATGATTTTATTAACACGGGTATCAGTGAGTGAAATTGTTCAGTTTCTGGAGTAATTGAGATTTGTAATTTTATTCCATGTTACTACAATAAATGTGTTTTGTATATTACTTACTTCGTTGTGCGCGGATTTGTACTGAATATGCAACCGAAGGCTCAGGCCCGCTTCCCCTTTTAGACGGGCCGCGTAAAAAGGAACTCCGAACAAGTTAGAGACTTAAATAACTTCCGTAGTTATCTGAGCCACGAGTGAATTTCGATCCGTTCGAAAGTTGTTTCGACTGAATAAATTAAAGGAAGTGTTTAAATCAGATTGAATGATTTTATTAACACGGGTATCAGTGGGTGAAATTGTTCGGTTTCTGGAGTGATTAAGATTTGTAATTCTATTTCATGTTTCTTCCATAAATGTGTTGTGTATATTCATCTACTTTGTTGTGCGCTGATTTGTACTGAATGTACAATCGATGGTTCGGGGTTGATTTGACAATTTGATTAATGTGCGGGGGGTTATTATGGTATAATATAGGACCGTAATAAATAAAAGTAACATCAGACAATTTTAGAGAATTGAATAACTTTCGTAGTTATTTGAGACACGAGTGAATTTCAATCCGTTTGAAAGTTTGCTTCGTCTGAATAAATTAACGGAAGTGTTTGAATCGGATTATTGGTTTGGTGTAGAACTGAAAGTAATTTAATTATTTGAAGGGCGCAGGCCCGTTTCCCCTTTTGACGGGCCGCGTAAAAAGTAACTCCGAACATGTTAGAGAATTAAATAACTTTCGTAGATATTTAAGGGAAGAGTGAATTTCGTCAAAAGTGAATTCGTTTGAAAATTTACTTCCTCTAAATAAAATAACGACGATGGTTAAAATAGATCATTTGAGTTGGTGAAGGATAAAAGTATTTCGATTGTCCGTCGGGCGCGGCCCAGTTCTTAATTTTGTCGGGCCGCGTCAAAAGTTAAACAGGACACGATCGAAAAATAGACTTGCCTTCCAAATTAATTACTGGGCAAATCTAAATAGAGTAAGACATTTTTATTCGTTTTAAGAAAGTTGTTATTCTTTTTAAAGCAATCAAGTGGGGTGAAGCACTCCGACAGTTAAGTGCTAGATCTACATATAAGAAGTTAGAATTAATAACGTAAAGTGCATTAATTTTCTCCTTAAATGCTATTATTGTCACACTTTTATTAATTCGATTCTCTTTCGAATAAACAAGTTGGTCGGCTCGCTGCTTGAGCGACCAAGTAGAACGGACCCATATCAACATTTACTTCGGCAAAACTAGTGCTAGGGTGCGCTATACAAACGAATCCCTGAGGTCTTAACAAAGACATCTAAAAATATCCGTAACATAATAAGAACTTCAAACATTAGCGGGGAGCCATCAATACGATGCGGTCACTTCGAAGTCTTGCCTCGAATTGAGTTACTCGGCTAAGACAAACCCGTTACCGGGAAGCTGGGGGCACCTTATTGAAAGAGGTGCGTTTGACACTACCATCAGCTTTTCTCTGGTCTGAAAGGAGGAGGAGGGAGGCTCCTCCTCCTCCTTTCAGACCAGAGAACACCCGAGGCTGGGTGAGAACGGGGAGGCTGCGACCCGGCCGGGGGTTGCGGGAAGGGGCGCCACCTTGATCTCCTTCTCGGCGTCGTAGTCCCCTCCGCTGGTCTGGGCTAGCAGAGCGTAGGCTCGTTGCAGCGCTTGATATTCTTGCGTCAGCTGGCGGTAGCGAAGCTCCGCCTCCTCATGCACACACCAATGCAACACAGCACTAGTACCAGAATCAGTCAGACCGGCGACAAAGCACCCGCGACGCAAAGACGAGTCCGATTCCAGGCTGAAGAGGAATGTTTGGCGCCAATACGCTGGCAGAAATGGCGGGCTACCTCTTCGGGTTCCGTGTCGGGGGTTCTGTCGGTGTGAAAAGACAAGGACGATCCGTCCGAGTCCACCAACACGTCTTCGTCGTAGCCGTAAAATGTTTCGATGACCTGCGGGCGCGGAAGCAAACATCTCTCTGAACAAACTGAAGCGACACCTCACGATGAATCGACGAGAGGAACGATAGCGAGAAAAAGGCCATTTCATCTTGCGCAACACCAAGCAGCCGCAAACAAACAGACTCACCTTGCAGGACCTCACGCTTTGTTCCTCCTCAGAGATTCTCGACGTCGGTATCGTAGCAGCAAATCTCTCTCCTGTCGACACAAATAATCCGCCTTTGAGATTCTTTGGATGCAGAGGGAACGAACGGCTCCGGCGCAGAAACAAACGCGACTCACGATGACATTTCTGACATGAGCTCCTGTCTCCAGAGCCTGAAAAACCCGTCACCGGCGATGATTGGAGGGACGCTAGTCTTTTCCAAAAGTGACAACTACAGGGTGTGTCAGGGTTTTCCAGATTATCTTTATCGTATGATTATGTTGCTTTGACTTTGACTGCAACCTGTAATAAATAATATTATTTATCCCTTATTTATCCCTATCGCTTATCCCTTCCTACACAAAGTCGTAAAACATCCCTTGCTATGTTTTGACTAGAGGTCAAGGGCTTTCTCTATTCAATCCACTCTTACACCCACCCTGTTTCTCTTAATAAAAATGCTCGTGCAGGAGCCGAGAGTCAGACTTCATTCGTACAACGGATGGACTCTCCACCTGCAGGTGTCCAAAAGAACTTACTTGTCTCCCGTGTGGTTCTTGCAAAATAAGTTGGAGCGAGCGCAACTCTAACAGGGTGCATTTTGCCACTAGCTGCCTACGGACAATGACGTCGCGCTCGCGGCTCATGGTTGACGGGCTGAGCAGCCGGGCGAGTCCGTCGTTTTCAGCGCACAGCGAGTGGCAAAGGCGCTGACAAAACGGGAGCTTTGAGCTGCTGAAAACGGCAAAACAAGTCTAAAGCGTGTTCAAACGCGTGCGCACAATGCTCCTGCTTGAAAGGTCGGAATTTAAGGGGCCAATTTTTTGGATGGCGGCCGCCGGCCAAGCTTTGGACGGAAAAGGTTTCCTGGCGACAGCGAGCGAGCGCGGCGCTGCCGTACGTGCACCGAGTCGCCTGCCTGAAGACCTTGGACAAGTCGTCGATGATGTGCCGCTGCTCCACAACTTGAAGGAACTCCATTTCACCGTCCTGCTGGCCGCAACCGCGCTCCAGGTCATTGAGCGAACTAGGCCTTCTCTGTGGAACACAAATTCAGTGGACTCTGTTGGCACGCAGCCGTTGTCCGCGTCGACTTACCAAGCTTGCCATCTCCTCGTTCTCCTGGGTGACAAAGCGCACTTTGTTTTCAAGGCGACACAGCACCAGCGAGAGTTCTTCATTCTTCCTGCTCAGGCGTTTGTTTTTGTACAGGAGTGGCAGAAACTGGCTTTCTGTTTCTCTCAGTCGCTTAAGCTGCAAGCATGAAGTGCGGGATGCGAAAGACGCACAACACGCGGGCCAGAACGTATCCATTCCTTTTGCATCGGTTTGAACGGAATCGTGGCTTTGGCTCCCAATAAAAGACATCTACCAGGCAACCGACTCGCCGCGCCGCTCAACTAATAAGCAAGCGCAATGGGTGCCTCGCTGGATGGCGCGCATCAAACGTAGCGCAAACCTTCAAGCGTGCCGTCAATAAATTACCTGTTCATTGCGCTCTTCAGAAAGCAGGGCGTTTCGATCCTCCAGTTTCCTGATGACTGCGCTGAGCTCAGCGATTTTCAGATGAAACCTTCGCGTGTCCCGATCCTCCTGAGACTGAAAACGCCCCGCAACACACACAAACAACCACTCGTTCAAAGTTCAAAAGTGATTTTTGTACTACCTTCCTCCAGCAACGAACTAAGTCATGCGTACTGCAAGTGTGTGATGAGGTGGCTTACGCTATGAAGAGGATTGCTAGTAGCGCCGTTGACCCCACTTCCAGGGTAGTTTAGGCCCGCCCTTTGGGAATCCCTCAGGGCAGCGATCTGCTGCTCGGCAGCCTGAGTCTGCAGCTGAAGGCGGTGGACGTGGCCGGCCCCAGGGATTTATCCAAAACACTAACCGCTCTGTCTTTCAGCTTGATCTCATCCATCTGGATGTACAAACGGGGAGCGCTCAGGCAGGCGGGCAAACTCATTTGCCAGAATTGTGACAAAAACAAAGAGAGCAACCGGCCAATTTTTATCTTGAATCGACTAGAACACCATTGCTGTGACAAAAGCGAAGCGAGCAACCGGACGTTTTCTTCTTGTGAAATAGAATAGAATAGAATGCCTTAGGTGTCATTGCACTGCAGGTATACAACCAAATGATTCCCGAGCGCGGCACCGCTGCTGCTCACTGCTCCCCTCTCCCCCAGGGGATGGATCAAAATCACATGGGGATGGGTTAAATGCAGAGGACAAATTTCACCACACCCAGATGTGTGTGTGACGATGATCATTGGGACTTTTTTAACTTTAAATTCGGAACATAGCCACGCACCGCGCATCTGATCAGTCCTACCAGTCGGCAGATCTCCCTCTCGCAGTCTCTCTTGGTTCGGCTGAGCTCCTCCCGATGCTGGTGATGAGCCGATCGGAGCTCGGCCGCTCGGGACTGCCAGGCCTGCTGGGCCGCTGCCAGGGCTTCTTCCGCGCTCCCGGTGGAGGCGACACCGCTCGGTCTCCCGACACCGCCGCGTCTCCTCCACTTCCGCCAGCAAAGCGCCCCCGCTCCTCACCTGAGCAGACATTGCGCCACATCGGGCCGTTGAGACCGCAACGGAGCGCCGCGACGCTTACTGGGGACAAGCTACACAATACGGTAGCGGCCGCATCGGAGCCCGACGTGGCGTGCGGATAGTCAGACACGGATTGAGCGGATCACCTTGTCCATGGAGCCGTCCCTCAGGCTGAGGACCAAGGCATTCAGTCGCTGGATCTCTCCATCTTTGATTTTGATCACTCTCATCAGCTCCATTTCATGCTGCCGCAGTAATGTCTCCCTGGTAACGGCTAACTCTTTCTGCTTCTCCTCATGGAGTTTGCTTTTGAGTTCCGTCATGGCGGCGGTGGCACGGTGGTGCTCCGCCCGCAGGTCCTGACTTCTCTCTCTCTCCAGACAGCTGACCTGACATGACTTAGACAAACTTTATTGTCATCTTGTCTGCACATGGTGCATACAAAACGAAATTTCGTTGCACACGGCTTACAACAAAGTAGTGATATTGCAGTTGAATAGAAGTAACATATCCTATGAAAATATATATATACATATACTGTATATATATATATATATTACAAATAAGTATAAAGTGCAGCAGTGCTAATTATGCAATAGTGCAAGTAGGCAAAACAGTATTCAAGAGTGTGCAGAGGAATGCTAAACCATGTATTAAACTTCTATTTAAAGGGTTTACACAAGTTCAGTAAAGTTGGTAGTGCGAGATAGTGCAAGATAGAGGTCCGTAGTGTCATAAAGTACAGTTCTGTGAATGTGTGATGCAGAGTTCAGTTTAGAGCTCAACAGTTCTAATGTTCAACAGTCTGATGACAGCAGGGAAAAAGCTGTTGCAGAACCTGGTGGACCTGCAGCGGATTGTGCGAAACCTCTTCCCAGAGGGCAGCAGGGAGAACAGTCCATGGTGGGGGTGTGATGGGTCATTGATGATGTTACGGGCACGGGACATGCAGCGCTGAGATGAAATGTCCTGAATGGAGGGAAGAGGAGCCCCTATGATCCTCTCTGCTGTCCTCACCACTCTCCTCACGTTCTTCCAATCGGAGGCGGTGCAGCCTCCACACCACACAGAGAGTCAGCTTGTCAGAATGCTCTCTATGGTGCTCCTGTAGAACGTCCTCATGATGGGTGGGGGCAGGTGGGCTCTCCTCATCCTCCGCAGGAAGTACAAGCGCTTCTGTGCCCTCTTGATCAGTGCCGTAGTGTTCATAGTCCAGGTGAGGTCTTCTGTGATGTGGACCCCCAGGAATTTGGTGCTGCTGACCACCTCCACAGCTGAGCTGTTGATGATCAGTGGAGCGTGGTGAGGCTGGTTTTTCCTGAAGTCGACGATGATCTCCTTCATCTTCTCCACATTCAGGATCAGGCTGTTGTCTCTGCACCAGCCCACCAGCTGCTCCACCTCCTCTCTGTAGTCCAGGTCGTTGTTGTCTCTGATGAGACCCACCACCGTTGTGTCGTCTGCGAACTTCACGATGTGATTGGTGGTGAACCTGGGGACGCAGTCGTGTGTCATCAGGGTGAACAGCAGGGGGCTCAGGACGCAGCCCTGAGGGGAGCCTGTGCTGAGGGTGATGACATCAGAGGTGTTCTGTCCGACCCGGACTGACTGAGGTCTGTTGGTGAGGAAGTCTAGCAGCCAGTTGCGAAGGGGGGTGTTGAAGCCCAGGTGTTCCAATTTTCCTACTAGATGCTGTGGGATGATGGTGTTAAACGCTGAGCTGAAGTCCAGGAACAGCATCCGAACATGGGTGCTCTTCTCCTCCAGGTGAGCCAGGCTCAGGTGAAGAACGGAGGAGATGGCGTCCTGAGTGGAGCGGTTTTGCCGGTCGGCAAACTGGAACGGGTCAAATAATGGGGGGAGTCTGGAAACGATGTGATCTTTAAGCAGCCTTTCGAAGCACTTCATCATGACCGGAGTCAGTGCAACAGGCCGGTAATCATTAAATGAGGTGATTTGAGGTTTCTTCGGCACCGGAATGATGGAGGCAGTCTTAAAGCACGCTGGCACTGTGGCTTGGCCCAGCGAGGTGTTAAAAATGTCTGTGATGACCCCAGCCAGCTGACTTGCACATTCCCTGAACACACGCCCAGGAATGTTGTCGGGGCCAGGGGCCTTACGGGGGTTGACTCTCCTCAGGGTCTTCAACACATCGGCGGAGTCAAGGCAGAGTACCTCCTCTTCCTGATGGGGGACAGTTTTAACTGCTGGAGTGCCGTTTAGTGCCTCGAACCTCCCAAAGAAGTTATTTAGACCATTTAGAAAGTCAGCATCAACTTCACCCACCGGGGGGGGAGGGTGAGTTGTAGTCTGTAATCGCCCGTATGCCTTGCCACATACTCCTGGTGTTGTTGGCGTCGTGGAAACGATCCTGAATTTTTCGACTGTGGTCTCGCTTCGCTACCCTGATGGCACGGTTCAAGTTGGCTCTCGCTGTCCTCAGTGTCTCCTTGTCGCCAGACTTGAAGGCAGAGTTCCGCGCTCGTAGCGTTTGACGTACCTCCTCAGTCATCCAGGGTCGTTGGTTGCCCCGGGTGATGATATTCTTAGTGGTGCTGACGTCCTCGGTGCATTTGTTGACGTAGGCTGACACAGTCATGGCACACGCATGTCAAATCTACATCGGGGAAACTGGGAGGGAGGGAGGGAGGGCGGGAGGGAGGGAGGGAGGCAAGCAGGGAGGCAGGCAGGCAGGGAGGCAGGCAGGGAGGCAGGCAGGGAAGCAGGCAGGGAGGAAGGCAGTGTCTGTCTGTTGAGGTTTTCACCTTGTTCTTCTCCTGCTGAAGTTCTAACTGGACGTCCATCAGTTTGGCTCTCAGCTCGTCATTGGCGGCCTGAAAGGCGTCCGTTCGCTCCGCCTTGACCCGCCCTGCCGGAGCTCGTTTGGACATCTCTTACTCGAGTCTCGCCCGGTCGTCAGTCAGAGATCACAACATTTGTACCTGGAGAGCACAAACGCAGCGCTGTTTTCCACTGGCTTCGGACTCAACTTCAATCGGTACCGTAACGTACAACATCATAAACATAGATCTAGCTTGACTTATTCATTGAATAAATGCATTTGGTTCTTCAAAACTGCATCACGCAACATAGCGTGACCGAGACGGCCGTTATCTACCTGCGTGAAGTTATTTGGTGAAATGAATGAGATGTTTAAGACACCATCGTTCTGTCTCTATGTAGATGAAGGGAAATAATCGATTGCTGAAGGTCCAAAGGTGTTGTGATAAACAAATAAACATATTAGTGATTAGTGACATATTTGTGATAAACATATTAGGTAGGATAATCACATATGTTAACTTGACTGCCCACACTGTATTTATTTATGGTTATTTGTTAAATCGAGTACTGTTAGACATGAAATAGGAAGTGTTTAACATAAATGGACGACGAAAGGGGTACTCACCATTGTAGCTCCTGCTGGTCAATGATACGAGCCTCTTCTTGCAGTGGAAAACATACAGCCAACAAACACCGTGGAACCTAAAGGAAGGAAATTAAACATTAACATTTAGCCTCAACCAACATTCACAGATACAACGCAACGCAAACTACACAAACGTAAATCTTTTTAAACACAATGAGTTGTACTTACCGTGTACGCTCTAGACGGTCCACTTGCAAGCAGAAAATAAAGATATTTCTGTTGATAATCGTCGTGTTTGTATCCGTTGTCTCGCTCAAGGCCATTGCGCCCACAGATTTGAATTTTGGCGAGAGTTCAGCCTATTGACGTCATTTCCGCGGTGTAATACCCGCATATCTGAAACGGCAAAGTTAAGAGTAGAGTTAAATAAAGTTTTTAATCAACGCAATAATTTACAAACGTTGACCAGTCGAAATAATCGTCAAAATTTGGCGTCTGTGGCTGGAAGCAGACGCCGAGTTCGACGTTCCTCCCAAATGCCACACTCCCTCGCTTTTCAGGGCTACAAAAAAAACATATTTTTCAAAACAATGAGTTGTAATTACCTTGTACGCTCTAGACGGTCAAGTTGCAAGCTGAAAACAAAAATATTTGTCTTGTTAGTCGTCGTGTTACTAACCGCTGTGTCTTGTTTGCCAGCATTGCCGCTTTCCTACTTTCTGTTGCAAGCCACGCCCACGGATTATAATTTTGCTGTGAGTTCCGCCTATTGACGTCATGTCCGCGTCGCATGACTGCGACGTAATATTATCTAAAACTGTTTGTGCGGCATGGTGTTGTTCTGTGCGGTATTGTGTTATTCTGTGCGGCGTCGTATTGTTCTGTGCGGCGTAGTGTTGTTCAGTGCGGCGTCGTGTTGTTCAGTGCGGCATGTTGTTGTTCAGTGCGGCATGTTGTTGTTCAGTGCGGCATGGTGTTGTTCAGTGCGGCATGGTGTTGTTAAGTGCGGCATGGTGTTGTTCAGTGCGGCATGGTGTTGTTCAGTGCGGCATGGTGTTGTTCAGTGCGGGATGGTGTTGTTCAGTGCGGCATGGTGTTGTTCAGTGCGGCATGGTGTTGTTCAGTGCGGCATGGTGTTGTTCAGTGCGGCATGGTGTTGTTCAGTGCGGCATGGTGTTGTTCAGTGCGGCATAATATTGTTCAGTGTGGCGTAATGTTGTTCAGTGGGGCATGGTGTTGTTCAGTGCGGCATGGTGTTGTTCAGTGCGGCATGGTGTTTTTCAGTGCGGCATGATGTTGTTCAGTGCGGCATAATGTTGTTCAGTGCGGCATAATGTTGTTCAGTGCGGCATAATGTTGTTCAGTGCGGCATGGTGTTGTTTAGTGCGGGATGGTGTTCAGTGCGGCATGGTGTTGTTCAGTGCGGCATGGTGTTGTTCAGTGCGGCATGGTGTTGTTCAGTGCGGCATGGTGTTGTTCAGTGCGGCATGGTGTTGTTCAGTGCGGCATGGTGTTGTTCAGTGCGGCATGGTGTTGTTCAGTGCGGGATGGTGTTGTTCAGTGCGGCATAATGTTGTTCAGTGCGGTAAATTGTTGTTCAGTGGGGCATAATGTTGTTCAGTGCGGCATGGTGTTGTTCAGTGCAGGATGGTGTTGTTCAGTGCGGCATGGTGTTGTTCAGTGCGGCATGGTGTTGTTCAGTGCGGCATGGTGTTGTTCAGTGCGGCATTGTGTTGTTCAGTGCAGCATTGTGTTGGTCAGTGCGGCATGGTGTTGTTCAGTGCGGCATGGTGTAGTTCAGTGCGGCATGGTGTAGTTAAGTGCGGCATGGTGTTGTTCAGTGCGGCATGGTGTTGTTCAGTGCGGCATGGTGTTGTTCAGTGCGGGATGGTGTTGTTCAGTGCGGGATGGTGTTGTTCAGTGCGGGATGGTGTTGTTCAGTGCGGGATGGTGTTGTTCAGTGCGGCATGGTGTTGTTCAGTGCGGCATGGTGTTGTTCAGTGCGGCATGGTGTTGTTCAGTGCGGGATGGTGTTGTTCAGTGCGGGATGGTGTTGTTCAGTGCGGGATGGTGTTGTTCAGTGCGGCATGGTGTTGTTCAGTGCGGCATGGTGTTGTTCGGCATGGTGTTGTTCAGTGCGGCATGGTGTTGTTCAGTGCGGCATGGTGTTGTTCAGTGCGGGATGGTGTTCAGTGCGGGATGGTGTTCAGTGCGGGATGGTGTTGTTCAGTGCGGGATGGTGTTGTTCAGTGCGGCATGGTGTTGTTCAGTGCGGCATGGTGTTGTTCAGTGCGGCATAATGTTGTTCAGGGCGGCATAGTGTTGTTCAGTGCGGCATGGTGTTGTTCAGTGCGGCATGGTGTTGTTCAGTGCGGCATGGTGTTGTTCAGTGCGGCATGGTGTTGTTCAGTGCGGCATAATGTTGTTCAGTGCGGCATAATGTTGTTCAGTGCGGTATAATGTTGTTCAGTGCTGCATGGTGTTGTTCAGTGCTGCATGGTGTTGTTCAGTGCGGGATGGTGTTGTTCAGTGCGGCATGGTGTTGTTCAGTGCGGCATGGTGTTGTTCAGTGCGGCATGGTGTTGTTCAGTGCGGCATGGTGTTGTTCAGTGCGGCATGGTGTTGTTCAGTGCGGCATGGTGTTGTTCAGTGCGGCATGGTGTTGTTCAGTGCGGCATGGTGTTGTTCAGTGCGACATGGTGTTGTTCAGTGCGGCATAATGTTGTTCAGTGCGGCATAATGTTGTTCAGTGCGGCATGGTGTTGTTTAGTGCGGGATGGTGTTGTTCAATGCGGCATGGTGTTGTTCAGTGCGGCATGGTGTTGTTCAGTGCGGCATGGTGTTGTTCAGTGCGGCATGGTGTTGTTCAGTGCGGCATGGTGTTGTTCAGTGCGGCATGGTGTTGTTCAGTGCGGGATGGTGTTGTTCAGTGCGGCATGGTGTTCAGTGCGGCATAATGTTGTTCAGTGCGGCATAATGTTGTTCAGTGCGGCATGGTGTTGTTCAGTGCGGCATAATGTTGTTCAGTGCGGCATAATGTTGTTCAGTGCGGTATATTGTTGTTCAGTGGGGCATAATGTTGTTCAGTGCGGCATGGTGTAGTTCAGTGCGGCATGGTGTAGTTCAGTGCGGCATGGTGTTGTTCAGTGCGGAATGGTGTTGTTCAGTGCGGGATGGTGTTGTTCAGTGCGGGATGGTGTTGTTCAGTGCGGGATGGTGTTGTTCAGTGCGGGATGGTGTTGTTCAGTTTGGCATGGTGTTGTTCAGTGCGGCATGGTGTTGTTCAGTGCGGCATGATGTTGTTCAGTGCGGGATGGTGTTGTTCAGTGCGGGATGGTGTTATTCAGTGCGGGATGGTGTTGTTCAGTGCGGGATGGTGTTGTTCAGTGCGGCATGGTGTTGTTCAGTGCGGCATGGTGTTGTTCGGCATGGTGTTGTTCAGTGCGGCATGGTGTTGTTCAGTGCGGCATGGTGTTGTTCAGTGCGGGATGGTGTTCAGTGCGGGATGGTGTTGTTCAGTGCGGGATGGTGTTGTTCAGTGCGGCATGGTGTTGTTCAGTGCGGCATGGTGTTGTTCAGTGCGGCATAATGTTGTTCAGTGCGGCATAGTGTTGTTCAGTGCGGCATGGTGTTGTTCAGTGCGGCATGGTGTTGTTCAGTGCGGCATGGTGTTGTTCAGTGTGGCATGGTGTTGTTCAGTGCGGCATGGTGTTGTTCAGTGCGGCATGGTGTTGTTCAGTGCGGCATGGTGTTGTTCAGTGCGGCATGGTGTTGTTCAGTGCGGCGTCGTGTTGTTCAGTGCAGCATGGTGTTGTTCAGTGCGGAATGGTGTTGTTCAGTGCGGCATGGTGTTGTTCAGTGCGGCATGGTGTTAAGTGCGGCATGGTGTTGTTCAGTGCGGCGTAATGTTGTTCAGTGCGGCGTAATGTTGTTCAGTGGGGCATGGTGTTGTTCAGTGAGGCATGGTGTTGTTCAGTGCGGCATGGTGTTGTTCAGTGCGGCATGGTGCTGTTCAGTGCGGCATGGTGCTGTTCAGTGCGGCATGGTGCTGTTCAGTGCGGCATGGTGTTGTTCAGTGCGGCATGGTGTTGTTCAGTGCGGCATGGTGTTGTTCAGTGCGGCATGGTGTTGTTCAGTGCGGCATGGTGTTGTTCAGTGCGGCATGGTGTTTTTCAGTGCGGCATAATGTTGTTCAGTGCGGCATAATGTTGTTCAGTGCGGCATAATGTTGTTCAGTGCGGCATGGTGTTGTTCAGTGCGGCATGGTGTTGTTCAGTGCGGCATGGTGTTGTTCAGTGCGGCATGGTGTTGTTCAGTGCGGCATGGTGTTTTTCAGTGCGGCATAATGTTGTTCAGTGCGGCATAATGTTGTTCAGTGCGGCATAATGTTGTTCAGTGCGGCATAATGTTGTTCAGTGCGGCATAATGTTGTTCAGTGCGGGATGGTGTTGTTCAGTGCGGCATGGTGTTGTTCAGTGCGGCATGGTGTTGTTCAGTGCGGGATGGTGTTGTTCAGTGCGGCATGGTGTTGTTCAGTGCGGCATGGTGTTGTTCAGTGCGGGATGGTGTTGTTCAGTGCGGGATGGTGTTGTTCAGTGCGGCATAATGTTGTTCAGTGCGGCATGGTGTTTTTCAGTGCGGCATGGTGTTGTTCAGTGCGGCATAATGTTGTTCAGTGCGGCATGATGTTGTTCAGTGCGGCACCTAGCACCTAGAAGGTAAATAAATAGGAAGGAAGGACTCACCGGTGACGTCGTCGCCCACGTCCAAGCATTGTACTTTGTATTTTCATCCTTCTGACAGTGGAAAACATATAGCCAACAAACACCGTGGAACCTAAACGAATGAAAGAAAACTATCATTTGGCCACAACCAACATTCACAGATACAACACAATGTGACGTGCGGTGTTGAGGTTAAAGGTTGAGTGAAGGGCCCTCGTTTTAAACTACTTTTTTGAAAAGGAGTGGGAACAAGTAAGACGTATTTAATTTATTTATTGGGAAGTAGTAAGACTTATTAAATTTATTTAATCTACTTTTCTTCCCAGGCAAAATTTGACGTGCTGCAATTCCAAATTTCCAAAGTGAATGAAGGAATGAAATCCTTTAAATTATGATTTTGTATAAATACTAGGCATAAACACAAAATCTACGGCACAAAATGGGCAGACTTTACTTGTTTGAAAAGGACTGGTTACAAGACAGACTTTTTTAATTTATTTAATGGGAAGAAGACTTATTTAGTTTAATTGATCTATTTTTGTTCCCTGGCAAAATTCGATTTGCTGCAATTCCAAATTTCCAAAGTGAATGAAGGAATGAAGTCGTTTAAATTATGATTTTGTATAAATACTAGGCATAGACACAAAATCTACGGCACAAAACGGGCAGACTTTACTTGTTTGAAGAGGACTGGTTGCAAGACAGACTTTTCTGATTTATTTAATGGGAAGAAGACTTATTTAGTTTATTTAATCTCTTTTTGTTGCCTGGCAAAATTGGATTTGCTGAAATTGTATTTTGCCAAATCTTGACTTGAGACCTGATAGGAAGTATTAAACGCTCAGTTAAATCGATACAAGTTGGTAATAAGAGCGAGTAATGTTGGTTGAAGCGATGAATGAAGGTTAAAAGCAATTTAAATTATGACTTTGTATAAATACTAGATATTAACAGAACATCTACTGCGCAAAATGGGCAGAGTTTACTTGTTTGAGAAGGAGTGGCTTATTTAAGTCTAAGATTTATTTAATCTGTTTGTTCCCAGGCAAAATTGGATGTGATGCAATTCCAAATTTCACCACATGATGGTGCCAAATTTTGACTTCATAGGACATATTCAACACTTAACTATTATGTTCAAGGTAATCAGATTTGTTTATTATTCTAATGGCCTTTTCAAAACTATTCTGGATTACTACTTTGGATCTATTCTACATTACTTGGCAACAACATACTCTGTAACAGATTAGGCAGTATAATCACATATGTTAACTTGAGAGTGCCCACACTCAATCTACTTATCGTGATGTGTTAAATCAATTACTGTTAGACATTATTATTCTGATAATCTACCAAATCTTTGAATTGAAGAATTTGTGATTTAATTAATAGCTTGTTGTTATGTTCAGGGTAATCAGACTTGTATATAATTCTAATGGCCTTCTTTTGAAAACTATTCTGAATTACAACTTTGGATCTTATATTACTTTGCAACATTATACTCGGTGACAGATTAGGCAGTATAATCACATATGTTAACTTCAGTGCCCACACTGTATTTATTTATGGTTATTTGTTAAATCAAGTACTGTTAGACATGAAATAGGAAGTGTTTAACATAAATGTTATGGCTACTCACCGTTGTAGCTCGCTCCTGGTCAATGATACGAGCCTCTTCTTGCAGTGGAAAACTTGCAGCCAACAAACACCGTGGAACCTAAAGGAATGAAATTAAACATTAACATTTCGCCTGGACCAATATTCACACGTATAACGCAACGCGGCTACACTTCTGCTAGCGCCTCAGCTACACGTTGCTATTACAAACGTAAATCTCTTTAAACACAATGAGTGTTACTTACCGTGTACGCTGTAGACGGTCCAGTTGCAAGCAGAAAGTAAAGATATTTCTGTTGATATTCGTCGTTGCTCAGTGGCTCACGGCCATCGCGCCAACAGATTTGAATTTTGGTGGAAGTTCAGCCAATTACGTCATATCCGCGGCACATGACTGCGACGTAATACCCGCTTATCTGAAACGGCAGTTAAAAGTAGAGTTACATCAAGTTTTCTTTTTTAATCAACGCAATCATTTACAACCGTTGACCAGAAAGAATCGTCGAAATTCGACGTTCCCCCCAAACGCCACACTCACTCGCTTTTCAGGGCAACAAAAGTACTTATTTTTAAAAACGATGAGTTGTACTTACCGTGTACGCTCTGGACGGTCCAGTTGCAAGCAGAAAATAAAAATATTTCTCTCGTTAGTCGTATGTTACCATCCGCTGTGTCTTTGTCAACATCGCCATTTTCCTACTTCCTGTTGCGAGCCACGCCCACGGATTTAAATTCTGGCGGAAGAGCCCGCCCATTGGCGTCGTTTTCGCGTATAGCAAATCCGATTGGTTGGGAAGGGGGCGCGGTTATGCAGCCGAGGGGTCCTGTGATCGGTGGGATGTAAAGTAGGCGTCGACGTCACGTCCGCGTCACGTGACCACGACGTGGCAGACGTCATATAGCAACCGCTGTTTTGTTTAGTAGACTTACAGTTGTTATGCATTGACATAATGGCGCACACTCCAAATAGATTTAAATAAATTAAATAATTCTTCTGCCCACTCCCTTTTAAACAAGTTAACTCTCCCCGCGGATTTGAATTCCGGCGGAAGTTCTTACAGTTGTTATGCGTTGACATAATGGCGCACTGGTTAGCATGTCCACCTCTTAAGCATGATGTTGCGGGTTCGACGCCTGATCAATGTTAGCATGGAGTGAGCTGAAGTGCATGGCGCTGAAGATTTGAATCTTTGAAATGCGCTGAGGTCTGACGTATCAGGCAGAATGGTTTGCCATCACGTTCAACAAAAAATAGAAACTTTCCCACTCTGATAAAAACGTCCTGTGTTCATCTACATATTTTCGTTTTGCTGTGCATTTTTTCCCTGCCATTTCGAGAGCCCAATTGACACTAATAGTTTACTGGAATGTGTTTGCCCATCCTACTTTGTGGAATTTCACCACATGCGCTTTTGACGAAAATACTAAATTGAACTCAAGTGAAGCCAACACGCACAACCCCCCCCCCCACACACACACACACCTACACACACACACACAAATGTTGATATGAACATAAAAGAGCCGCATGCGGTTCGGGAGTTGCGGCTTGGCCAAACCTGTACTATACAACTTTATTTGTGTAAAATTTTCACAACAGCTGTCACACAAACAAAGCGGGAAAAACCGAAGACGTGCGTGTTCCGCCCACGCTGGATTTATTTGCACCTTTGAAAAGACACCGTATTGCCGCAGATGTGGCAAAGAGTACTTTTGGGCATCTGAGACGGAAGGATGTCCAAAGCATCACGTCACCTGCTCTGGTAGGAATGGTGGTGGGACGTTGAGGTCGTTGTGGCTGAATCTTTGGTCGCAGGATGCCACACACTTGAAGACAGAAGCAGAAAAGCAGAGCTAAATGCAAAATGTACTCCAATTTTTTCCCCCCCTGAAGAAATGGATGGACGGGTGGCCCCGGCTGGCCGGTGGGACTCTTGTTATTCTGACCCTTTTTAGTGCGCGTTTGGGGCAACAACCGTTTTTTGTGGCGCTCTCTTCTGGTTCAAGAGTGCCCTGCATGTGAATTTGCCTTTCCTGCCTTCTGATTGGATGAGCGCCGGTGTGACGCGGTGCCTCTGTCACCGTGGCGGGGGGTATACGTCGGCATCGGAGCGTCTGCCAACGTCTGAGACCGGCTGGCAGTGTATCGGAGGTGTCGAGTGCGGTGCCGCTGGAGCTCACTCACCAGCTGGTGTTAGGGCCACAGAATGAAGGCCAAGGAGAAGACTAGAAAGAGAAACAGAAACTTCTCCTCCAATTGTTTGATTTGTCTCTTCTGAGCTTCGATGAATTCTTTCAGCTCTTTGTTCCTCTAGGACGGACAAATGGAAAGTAGCCTTCAAAAGCCAGTAAGCGTGCAAGTAAGTGCCGGGCTGGCTTTGGGCCCTTACCTGTTGCGCGCTGTGCAGCAGATCCATTCTCTCTTGGAGGATGCAAGCGTCGCGCTCCCTCAACTCCCACATCAGGGCTCGCTTCCATTGGTCCACGGCGCTCCTAAGCTCTTGTCTCTGATCCGCCGTCAGCACGTCATTCACGCCAGCGTGGCTGGCTTTTTCGCCGTCCGTGGCGGGGCAGTCCCGCTGCGGTAGCGCCTCGTACAACATGGCCTCCAGCTCCATGATCCTCTGGGCCGCAATCCTCGTCCATCAGTAGTCCGGCGGGAGATTTGAGGGCGGCTTACCTTATGAGCCTGGTCCATGGAACGCTTCCTGAAGTCCAACTCTTCATCCAGGTAGCCCTTCTGGTTGCAGAACATATCCTAGCACAGCTCAAGGTCAGAATTGTTGGGGCACATTGCCCCGAGTTCCCCTTGGCTGATGTCGCGTGTCTGTCTACCTTCTCACTTTCAATGTCCAACATCTTCTGTTGAAGTGCTGACTTGGTCACTTTGATGTATTCTAACCACTGAGGAAAGGCTGCTGTCACATAAGCAGAATGCGAGAGCGTGCGTGGACGTGCGCGTTACCTTCTCGGCTAGGGTGGGAAGGGTCCTGGCGTGGATCACGACCACCTGCTCCTCGTTGGTGAGATTCTGCAAGAGCCCAAAGGCACAGCGTCAACAAGGTTCTTTCAGCGCAAAGCCTTCCAAAAGTCACATTTGAGCCGCCGAGTCTCGTGGAGTGCGAACATAAGGAGTTCGACATACACTTACGGCGTTATCGCCCAGGATGTCCAGCTTCTTCATCAGATCACTGATGACGATGTCCTGGGGAAAGGCGCAAGGAGCAATGTAAGGTGTTCTGGGACCTCAGGTTAAGGTTAGGGTTGCGAGGGACGCCTTACGTACGCTCACGCCGTCGGCCTCGCAGTAGATCTGCAAAGGGCTGAGGCCGTCTGGGAAACGGACTTGCAGAAACTTCAAGACGGGGGAGCGCCACTCCCTCTCCTGAAAGGCAGAGGCATGCATCCGTCCGTCCGTCCGTCCGTCCGTCACATCTCTGGCCTCAACACGCTTGTGCGAGTCTTCCCACCTCCAGCTCCAGGATGCGGAACTCAAGCAGTTCGTTTTGGTCTCGGATATCCTGGATGTGCTCTTTCAGACGCGCTTCTTCCGCCTCCATCCGCCTGACCTGAAAAGACAGTCAGACCTCATCTGCGGGGCTTCCGGACGGGTGTGACGCCAAGCGACTCCGCCCAGCGCCTTTCTTTCCGTCACCTTTTCGGCCAACTGCTGATTGCTCTGACGCAGCAGCTGCTTCTCCTCCACCCACTTGACATTCTAGAAGAGACAAACGCGTGGACAGCTTTGGAATGTTGTGTCATTTTCATCCACAAATTCTTTGGTTGACTGGAAAATGACATTTGCTTTTCTCCACATTTTCCCAGCCACGTTCAGGGGGGGGGGGGGGGGTTGGTCCAGTAATGCCAGACGAATGAGTGACTGAAGAATGTAGCTATTTTGTCTGAGAAAAAGGTGTGCTCATTGATAAGCTTACCTGTCCTTGTTGCTTCAGCGCTGACTCCAGATTTGCTACTCTGCTTTGATAGTGACCCATTTCTACTGTCATGTAACATGGGGGGAAGAGATGGTGCAAATGGTAAAATATGGATTGTTCACAGGAATAAATTGGCAGAGCTGAAATTCCAAATTTGTCCAAAAGATGGCGCCAGACCAAAACATGAGACCAAAAAAGGGGCCAAAATAAGCTAAGCAAGTTAAAATAGAAATAAAACAGGAACACGGTGTCGGATTGTGAGTCACGCATGGACGCACAAATGTGATTTTTACTTTTTGATTTCTTTGCTTGGCTAAAAATGTATTCTGTAACAGCTTAAAGCAATATTGTTAGTCAATTCGATCAAGGGACCCGTCACTATGAGAATAGTGGCGTGACATAAATTGTTTGGAGAAGCACAAATGTGATTTTTACTTCTTGATTTCTTTGCTTGGCTAAAAATTGATTCCCTCTTTCATGAACTGTGTTTTGCAATCGAATTGTTCTGGGATTGAATGATTTTATTAACACGGGTATCAGTGGGTGAAATTGTTCGGTTTCTGGAGTGATTAAGATTTGTAATTCTATTTCATGTTTCTTCAATAAATGTGTTGTGTATATTCATCTACTTTGTTGTGCGCTGATTTGTACTGAATGTACAATCGATGGTTCGGGGTTGATTTGACAATTTGATTAATGTGCGGGGGGTTATTATGGTATAACATAGGACCGTAATAAATAAAAGTAACATCAGACAATTTTAGAGAATTGAATAACTTTCGTAGTTATTTGAGACACGAGTGAATTTCAATCCGTTTGAAAGTTTGCTTCGTCTGAATAAATTAACGGAAGTGTTTGAATCGGATTATCGGTTTGGTGTAGAACTGAAAGTAATTTAATTATTTGAAGGGCGCAGGCCCGTTTCCCCTTTTGACGGGCCGCGTAAAAAGTAACTCCGAACATGTTAGAGAATTAAATAACTTTCGTAGATATTTAAGGGAAGAGTGAATTTCGTCAAAAGTGAATTCGTTTGAAAATTTACTTCCTCTAAATAAAATAACGACGATGGTTAAAATAGATCATTTGAGTTGGTGAAGGATAAAAGTATTTCGATTGTCTGTCGGGCGCGGCCCAGTTCTTAATTTTGTCGGGCCGCGTCAAAATTTAAACAGGACACGATCGAAAAATAGACTTGCCTTCCAAATTAATTACTGGGCAAATCTAAATAGAGTAAGACATTTTTATTCGTTTTAAGAAAGTTGTTATTCTTTTTAAAGCAATCAAGTGGGGTGAAGCACGCTGTTAGGGTTTTCCAGGTTATCTTTATCGTAGGATTATGTTGGAATGTAGACTGTAATGATTAAATCAATCTTGTCTTGCCCTCACAATGCAATGATTAAATCAATCACGTCTTGCCCTCACAATGCAGAGTAAGATGAAGTGGTTGCTTCCTCTGCTTGATTGACCAGCTGCAGGGGAAGCAATCAAAGTTGTTCTGTTTCCCACAACAGTGTAAAACACCCCCTGCTCTGATCTTATCAGAGGCCGGGGGTTCACCAAACCTGTCCACTCCCACCCCCACTCTGTTCCTCCTAATAAATATGCCCTTGCAGGGAGGAGACTTTTAGACTTCATTCGATCATCGCTGTTCAGACAGCGACGAATGGACTCTCCACCTGCAGGTGTCTAAAAGAACTTGCCTGTCTCCTGTTTGGTTCTTGCAAAATAAGTTGGAGTGAGCAAATCTCTAACAGTTATTATGGTATAACATAGGACCGTAATAAATAAAAGTAACATCAGACAATTGTAGAGAATTGAATAACTTTCGTAGTTATTTGAGACATGAGTGAATTTCAATTCGTTTGAAAGTTTGCTTCGTCTGAATAAATTAACGGAAGTGTTTAAATTGGATTATTAGTTTGGTGTAGAACTGAAAGTAATTTAATTATTTGAAGGGCGCAGGCCCGTTCCCCCTTTTGACGGGCCGCGTAAAACGTAACTCCGAACATGTTAGAGAATTAAATAACTTTCGTAGATATTTAAGGGAAGAGTGAATTTCGTTAAAAGTGAATTCGTTTGAAAATTTACTTCCTCTAAATAAAATAACGACGATGGTTAAAATAGATTATTCGAATTGGTGAAGGATAAAAGTATTTCGATTGTCGGTCGGGCGCGGCCCAGTTCCTAAATTTGTCGGGCCGCGTCAAAAGTTAAACAGGACACGATCGAAAAATAGACTTGCCTTCCAACTTAATTACTGGGCAAATCTAAATAGAGTAAGACATTTTTATTCGTTTTAAGAAAGTTGTTACTCTTTTTAAAGCAATCAAGTGGGGTGAAGCACTCCGACAGTTAAGTGCTAGATTTACATATAAGAAGTTAGAATTAATAATATAAAGTGCATTAATTTTCTTCTTAAATGCTATTATTGTCACACTTTTATTAATTCGATTCTCTTTTGAATAAACAAGTTGGTCGGCTCGCTGCATGAGCGACCAAGTGGAACGGATCCATATCAACATTTACTTCGGCAAAACTAGTGCTTGGGTGCGCTATAAAAACGAATCCCTGAGGCCTTAACAAAGACATCTAAAAATATCCGTAACATCATAAGAACTTCAAACATTAGCGGGGAGCCATCAATACGA
Organism: Syngnathus scovelli; assembly: GCF_024217435.2. NCBI lineage: Eukaryota > Metazoa > Chordata > Actinopteri > Syngnathiformes > Syngnathidae > Syngnathus > Syngnathus scovelli. Next base: position 512,823 of record NW_026061342.1, on the reverse strand, counting down.
TGCGGTCACTTCGAAGTCTTGCCTCGAATTGAGTTACTCGGCTCGAGCTTCGGGTGACTTGAGAGGGATTGGCGTCGTACAGAAATTAGATTGATTCCGGTGGAGTTAATTTAACTCTGGTGGTTAGATTACCGACGAATCTCCGAACCCGGCTAAGACAAACCCGTTACCGGGAAGCCGGGGGCACCTTATTGAAAGAGATGCGTTTGACAATATATTTTCATAGGATATGTTACTTCTATTCAACTGCAATATCACTACTTTGTTGTAAGACGTATGCAACGAAATTTCGTTTTGTATGCACCGTGTGCAGACAAGATGACAATAAAGTTTGTCTAAGTCTAAGTCATGTCAGGTCAGCTGTCTGGAGAGAGAGAGAAGTCAGGACCTGCGGGCGGAGCACCACCGTGCCACCGCCGCTATGACGGAACTCAAAAGCAAACTCCATGAGGAGAAGCAGAAAGAGTTAGCCGTTACCAGGGAGACATTACTGCGGCAGTATGAAATGGAGCTGATGAGAGTGATCAAAATCAAAGATGGAGAGATCCAGCGACTGAATGCCTTGGTCCTCAGCCTGAGGGACGACTCCATGGACAAGGTGATCCGCTCAATCCGTGTCTGACTATCCGCACGCCACGTCGGGCTCCGATGCGGCCGTTACCGTATTGTGTAGCTTGTCCCAAGTAAGCGGCGCTCCGTTGCGGTCTCAACGGCCCGGTGTGGCGCAATGTCTGCTCAGGTGAGGAGCGGGGGCGCTTTGCTGGCGGAGGTGGAGGAGACGCGGCGGTGTTGGGAGACCGAGCGGTGTCGCCTCCACCGGGAGCGCGGAAGAAACCCTGGCAGCGGCCCAGCAGGCCTGGCAGTCCCGAGCGGACGAGCTCCGATCGGCTCATCACCAGCATCGGGAGGAGCTGAGCCGAACCATGAGAGACTGCGAGAGGGAGATCCGCTGACTGGTAGGACTGATCAGATGCGCGGTGCGTGGCTATGTTCCCAATTTCGTCGTATACCTGCAGTGCAATGACACCTAAGGCATTCTATTCTATTTCACAAGAAGAAAATGTCCGGTTGCTCGCTTCGCTTTTGTCACAGCAAAGGTGTTCTAGTCGATTCAAGAAAAAAATTGGCCGGTTGCTCTCTTTGTTTTTGTCACAATTCTGGCAAATGAGTTTGCCCGCCTGCCTGAACGCTCCCCGTTTGTACATCCAGATGGATGAGATCAAGCTGAAAGACAGAGCGGTTAGTGTTTTGGATAAAGCCCTGGGGCCGGCCACGTCCACCGCCTTCAGCTGCAGACTCAGGCTGCCGAGCAGCAGATCGCTGCCCTGAGGGATTCCCAAAGGGCGGGCCTAAACTACCCTGGAAGTGGGGTCAACGCCGCTACTAGCAATCCTCTTCATAGCGTAAGCCACCTCATCACACACTTGCAGTACGCATGACTTAGTTCGTTGCTGGGGGAAGGTAGCACAAAAACAGTTTTGAACTTTGAACGAGTGGTTGTGTGTGTGTGTTGCGGGGCGTTTTCAGTCTCAGGAGGATCGGGACACGCGACGGTTTCATCTGAAAATCGCTGAGCTCAGCGCAGTCATCAGGAAACTGGAGGATCGAAACGCCCTGCTTTCTGAAGAGCGCGATGAACTGGTAATTTATTGACGGCACGCTTGAAGGTTTGCGCTACGTTTGATGCGCGCCATCCAGCGAGGCACCCATTGCGCTTGCTTATTAGTTGAGCGGCGCGGCGAGTCGGTTGCCTGGTAGATGTCTTTTATTGGGAGCCAATGCCACGATTCCGTTCAAACCGATGCAAAAGGAATGGATACGTTCTGGCCCGCGTGTTGTGCGTCTTTCACATCCTGCACTTCATGCTTGCAGCTAAAGCGACTGAGAGAAACAGAAAGCCAGTTTCTGCCACTCCTGTGCAAAAACAAACGCCTGAGCAGGAAGAATGAAGAACTCTCGCTGGTGCTGTGTCGCCTTGAAAACAAAGTGCGCTTTGTCACCCAGGAGAACGAGGAGATGGCAAGCTTGGTAAGTCGACGTGAACAACGGCGGCGTGCCAACAGAGTCCACTGCATTTGTGTTCCACAGAGAAGGCCTAGTTCGCTCAATGACCTGGACCGCGGTTGCGGCCAGCAGGACGGTGAAATGGAGTTCCTTCAAGTTGTGGAGCAGCGGCACATCATCGACGATTTGTCCAAGGTCTTCAGGCAGGCGACTCGGTGCACGTACGGCTGCGCCGCGCTCGCTCGCTGTCGCCAGGAAACCTTTTCCGTCCAAAGCTTGGCCGGCGGCCGCCATCCAAAAAATTGGCCCCTTAAATTCCGACCTTTCAAGCAGGAGCATTGTGCGCACGCGTTTGAACACGCTTTAGACTTGTTTTGCCGTTTTCAGCAGCTCAAAGCTCCCGTTTTGTCAGCGCCTTTGCGCCTCTGTTGAAAGTAATTTAATTATTTGAAGGGCGCAGGCCCGTTCCCCCTTTTGACGGGCCGCGTAAAACGTAACTCCGAACATGTTAGAGAATTAAATAACTTTCGTAGATATTTAAGGGAAGAGTGAATTTCGTTAAAAGTGAATTCGTTTGAAAATTTACTTCCTCTAAATAAAATAACGACAATAGTTAAAATAGATTATTAGAATTGGTGAAGGATAAAAGTATTTCGATTGTCGGTCGGGCGCGGCCCAGTTCCTAAATTTGTCGGGCCGCGTCAAAAGTTAAACAGGACACGATCGAAAAATAGACTTGCCTTCCAACTTAATTACTGGGCAAATCTAAATAGAGTAAGACATTTTTATTCGTTTTAAGAAAGTTGTTACTCTTTTTAAAGCAATCAAGTGGGGTGAAGCACTCCGACAGTTAAGTGCTAGATTTACATATAAGAAGTTAGAATTAATAATATAAAGTGCATTAATTTTCTTCTTAAATGCTATTATTGTCACACTTTTATTAATTCGATTCTCTTTCGAATAAACAAGTTGGTCGGCTCGCTGCATGAGCGACCAAGTGGAACGGACCCATATCAACATTTACTTCGGCAAAACTAGTGCTTGGGTGCGCTATACAAACAAATCCCTGAGGTCTTAACAAAGACATCTAAAAATATCCGTAACATAATAAGAACTTCAAACATTAGCGGGGAGCCATCAATACGATGCGGTCACTTCGAAGTCTTGCCTCGAATTGAGTTACTCGGCTCGAGCTTCGGGTGACTTGAGAGGGATTGGCGTCGTACAGAAATTAGATTGATTCCGGTGGAGTTAATTTAACTCGGGTGGTTAGATTACGGACGAATCTCCGAACCCGGCTAAGACAAACCCGTTACCGGGAAGCCGGGGGCATCTTATTGAAAGAGGTGCGTTTGACAATATATTTTCATAGGATATGTTACTTCTATTCAACTGCAATATCACTACTTTGTTGTAAGACGTATGCAACGAAATTTCGTTTTGTATGCACCATGTGCAGACAAGATGACAATAAAGTTTGTCTAAGTCTAAGTCATGTCAGGTCAGCTGTCTGGAGAGAGAGAGAAGTCAGGACCTGCGGGCGGAGCACCACCGTGCCACCGCCGCTGTTAGGGTTTTCCAGGTTATCTTTATCGTAGGATTATGTTGGAATGTAGACTATAATGATTAAATCAATCTTGTCTTGCCCTCACAATGCAGAGTAAGATGAAGTGGTTGCTTCCTCTGCTTGATTGACCAGCTGCAGGGGAAGCAATCAAAGTTGTTCTGTTTCCCACAACAGTGTAAAACACCCCCTGCTCTGATCTTATCAGAGGCCGGGGGTTCACCAAACCTGTCCACTCTCACCCCCACTCTGTTCTTCCTAATAAATATGCCCTTGCAGGGAGGAGACTTTTAGATTTCATTCCTGTAGCGAGTGATCTCTCCACCTGCAGGTGTCTAAAAGAACTTGCCTTGTCTCCCGTGTGGTTCTTGCAAAATAAGTTGGAGTGAGCAAATCTCTAACAGCCGCCATGACGGAACTCAAAAGCAAACTCCATGAGGAGAAGCAGAAAGAGTTAGCCGTTACCAGGGAGACATTACTGCGGCAGTATGAAATGGAGCTGATGAGAGTGATCAAAATCAAAGATGGAGAGATCCAGCGACTGAATGCCTTGGTCCTCAGCCTGAGGGACGACTCCATGGACAAGGTGATCCGCTCAATCCGTGTCTGACTATCCGCACGCCACGTCGGGCTCCGATGCGGCCGCTACCGTATTGTGTAGCTTGTCCCCAGTAAGCGTCGCGGCGCTCCGTTGCGGTCTCAACGGCCCGGTGTGGCGCAATGTCTGCTCAGGTGAGGAGCGGGGGCGCTTTGCTGGCGGAGGTGGAGGAGACGCGGCGGTGTTGGGAGACCGAGCGGTGTCGCCTCCGCCAGGAGCGCGGAAGAAACCCTGGCAGCGGCCCAGCAGGCCTGGCAGTCCCGAGCGGACGAGCTCCGATCGGCTCATCACCAGCATCGGGAGGAGCTGAGCCGAACCAAGAGAGACTGCGAGAGGGAGATCCGCTGACTTGTAGGACTGATCAGATGCGCGGTGCATGGCTATGTTCCCAATTTCGTCGTATACCTGCAGTGCAATGACACCTAAGGCATTCTATTCTATTTCACAAGAAGAAAATGTCCGGTTGCTCGCTTCGCTTTTGTCACAGCAAAGGTGTTCTAGTCGATTCAAGAAAAAAATTGGCCGGTTGCTCTCTTTGTTTTTGTCACAATTCTGGCAAATGAGTTTGCCCGCCTGCCTGAACGCTCCCCGTTTGTACATCCAGATGGATGAGATCAAGCTGAAAGACAGAGCGGTTAGTGTTTTGGATAAAGCCCTGGGGCCGGCCACGTCCACCGCCTTCAGCTGCAGACTCAGGCTGCCGAGCAGCAGATCGCTGCCCTGAGGGATTCCCAAAGGGCGGGCCTAAACTACCCTGGAAGTGGGGTCAACGCCGCTACTAGCAATCCTCTTCATAGCGTAAGCCACCTCATCACACACTTGCAGTACGCATGACTTAGTTCGTTGCTGGAGGAAGGTAGCACAAAAACAGTTTTGAACTTTGAACGAGTGGTTGTGTGTGTGTGTTGCGGGGCGTTTTCAGTCTCAGGAGGATCGGGACACGCGACGGTTTCATCTGAAAATCGCTGAGCTCAGCGCAGTCATCAGGAAACTGGAGGATCGAAACGCCCTGCTTTCTGAAGAGCGCGATGAACTGGTAATTTATTGACGGCACGCTTGAAGGTTTGCGCTACCTTTGATGCGCGCCATCCAGCGAGGCACCCATTGCGCTTGCTTATTAGTTGAGCGGCGCGGCGAGTCGGTTGCCTGGTAGATGTCTTTTATTGGGAGCCAATGCCACGATTCCGTTCAAACCGATGCAAAAGGAATGGATACGTTCTGGCCCGCGTGTTGTGCGTCTTTCACATCCTGCACTTCATGCTTGCAGCTAAAGCGACTGAGAGAAACAGAAAGCCAGTTTCTGCCACTCCTGTACAAAAACAAACGCCTGAGCAGGAAGAATGAAGAACTCTCGCTGGTGCTGTGTCGCCTTGAAAACAAAGTGCGCTTTGTCACCCAGGAGAACGAGGAGATGGCAAGCTTGGTAAGTCGACGTGGACAACGGCGGCGTGCCAACAGAGTCCACTGCATTTGTGTTCCACAGAGAAGGCCTAGTTCGCTCAATGACCTGGACCGCGGTTGCGGCCAGCAGGACGGTGAAATGGAGTTCCTTCAAGTTGTGGAGCAGCGGCACATCATCGACGACTTGTCCAAGGTCTTCAGGCAGGCGACTCGGTGCACGTACGGCAGCGCCGCGCTCGCTCGCTGTCGCCAGGAAACCTTTTCCGTCCAAAGCTTGGCCGGCGGCCACCATCCAAAAAATTGGCCCCTTAAATTCCGACCTTTCAAGCAGGAGCATTGTGCGCACGCGTTTGAACACGCTTTAGACTTGTTTTGCCGTTTTCAGCAGCTCAAAGCTCCCGTTTTGTCAGCGCCTTTGCCACTCGCTGTGCGCTGAAAACGACGGACTCGCCCGGCTGCTCAGCCCGTCAACCATTAGCCGCGAGCGCGACGTCATTGTCCGTAGGCAGCTAGCGGCAAAATGCACCCTGTTAGAGTTGCGCTCGCTCCAACTTATTTTGGAAGAACCACATGGGAGACAAGTAAGTTCTTTTGGACACCTGCAGGTGGAGAGTCCATCCGTTGTACGAATGAAGTCTGACTCTCGGCTCCTGCACGAGCATTTTTATTAAGAGAAACAGGGTGGGTGTAAGCGTGGATTGAATGGAGAAAGCCCTTGACCTCTAGTCAAAACATAGCAAGGGGTGTTTTACAACTTTGTGTAGGAAGTTGCTATCGCTTATGATAGGGATAAATAAGGGATAAATAATATTATTTATTACAGGTTGCAGTCAAAGTCAAAGCAACATAATCATACGATAAAGATAATCTGGAAAACCCTGACACACCCTGTAGTTGTCACTTTTGGAAAAGACGAGCGTCCCTCCAATCATCGCCGGTGACGTGTTTTTCAGGCTCTGGAGACAGGAGCTCATGTCAGAAATGTCATTGTGAGTCGCGTTTGTTTCTGCGCCGGAGCCGTTCGTTCCCTTTGCATCCAAAGAATCTCAAAGGCGGATTATTTGTGTCGACAGGAGAGAGATTTGCTGCTACGATACCGACGTCGAGAATCTCTGAGGAGGAACAAAGCGTGAGGTCCTGCAAGGTGAGTCTGTTTGTTTGCGGCTGCTTGGTGTTGCGCAAGATGAAATGGCCTTTTTCTCGCTATCGTTCCTCTCGTCGATTCATCGTGAGGTGTCGCTTCAGTTTGTTCAGAGAGATGTTTGCTTCCGCGCCCGCAGGTCATCGAAACATTTTACGGCTACGACGAAGACGTGTTGGTGGACTCGGACGGATCGTCCTTGTCTTTTCACACCGACAGAACCCCCGACACGGAACCCGAAGAGGTAGCCCGCCATTTCTGCCAGCGTATTGGCGCCAAACATTCCTCTTCAGCCTGGAATCGGACTCGTCTTTGCGTCGCGGGTGCTTTGTCGCCGGTCTGACTGATTCTGGTACTAGTGCTGTGTTGCATTGGTGTGTGCATGAGGAGGCGGAGCTTCGCTACCGCCAGCTGACGCAAGAATATCAAGCGCTGCAACGAGCCTACGCTCTGCTCGCCCAGACCAGCGGAGGGGACTACGACGCCGAGAAGGAGATCAAGGTGGCGCCCCTTCCCGCAACCCCCGGCCGGGTCGCAGCCTCCCCGTTCTCACCCAGCCTCGGGTGTTCTCTGGTCTGAAAGGAGGAGGAGGAGCCTCCCTCCTCCTCCTTTCAGACCAGAGAAAAGCTGATGGTAGAAATGGGTCACTATCAAAGCAGAGTAGCAGATCTGGAGTCAGCGCTGAAGCAACAAGGACAGGTAAGCTCATCAATGAGCACACCTTTTTCTCAGACAAAATAGCTACATTCTTCAGTCACTCATTCGTCTGGCATTACTGGACCAACCCCCCCCCCCCCCCCCTCCTGAACGTGGCTGGGAAAATGCGGAGAAAAGCAAATGTCATTTTCCAGTCAACCAAAGAATTTGTGGATGAAAATGACACAACATTCCAAAGCTGTCCACGCGTTTGTCTCTTCTAGAATGTCAAGTGGGTGGAGGAGAAGCAGCTGCTGCGTCAGAGCAATCAGCAGTTGGCCGAAAAGGTGACGGAAAGAAAGGTGCTGGGCGGAGTCGCTTGGCGTCACACCCGTCGGGAAGCCCCGCAGATGAGGTCTGACTGTCTTTTCAGGTCAGGCGGATGGAGGCGGAAGAAGCGCGTCTGAAAGAGCACATCCAGGATATCCGAGACCAAAACGAACTGCTTGAGTTCCGCATCCTGGAGCTGGAGGTGGGAAGACTCGCACAAGCGTGTTGAGGCCAGAGATGTGACAGACGGACGGACGGACGGATGCATGCCTCTGCCTTTCAGGAGAGGGAGTGGCGCTCCCCCGTCTTGAAGTTTCTGCAAGTCCGTTTCCCAGACGGCCTCAGCCCTTTGCAGATCTACTGCGAGGCCGAGGGCGTGAGCGTACGTAAGGCGTCCCTCGCAACCCTAACCTTAACCCGAGGTCCCAGAACACCTTACATTGCTCCTTGCGCCTTTCCCCCGGACATCGTCATCAGTGATCTGATGAAGAAGCTGGACATCCTGGGCGATAACGCCGTAAGTGTATGTCGAACTCCTTATGTTCGCACTCCACGAGACTCGGCGGCTCAAATGTGACTTTTGGAAGGCTTTGCGCTGAAAGAAGCTTGTTGACGCTGTGCCTTTGGGCTCTTGCAGAATCTCACCAACGAGGAGCAGGTGGTCGTGATTCACGCCAGGACCCTTCTCACCCTAGCCGAGAAGGTAACGCGCACGTCCACGCACGCTCTCGCATTCTGCTTATGTGACAGCAGCCTTTCCTCAGTGGTTAGAATACATCAAAGTGACCAAGTCAGCACTTCAACAGTAGATGTTGGACATTGAAAGTGAGAAGGTAGACAGACACGCGACATCAGCCAAGGGGAACTCCGGCAATGTGCCCCAACAATTCTGACTTTGAGCTGTGCTAGGATATGTTCTGTAAGCAGAAGGGCTACCTGGATGAAGAGTTGGACTTCAGGAAGCGTTCCATGGACCAGGCTCATAAGGTAAGCCGCCCTCAAATCTCCCGCCGGACCACTGATGGACGAGGATTGCGGCCCAGAGGATCCTGGAGCTGGAGGCCATGTTGTACAAGGCGCTACCGCAGCGGGACTGCCCTGCCACGGACGGCGAAAAAGCCAGCCACGCTGGCGTGAATGACGTGCTGACGGCGGATCAGAGAGAAGAGCTTAGGAGCGCCGTGGACCAATGGAAGCGAGCCCTGATGTGCGAGTTGAGGGAGCGCGACGCTTGCATCCTCCAAGAGAGAATTGATCTGCTGCACAGCGCGCAACAGTTAAGGGCCCAAAGCCAGCCCGGCACTTACTTGCACGCTTACTGGCTTTTGAAGGCCACTTTCCATTTGTCCGTCCTAGAGGAACAAAGAGCTGAAAGAATCCATCGAAGCTCAGAAGAGACAAATCAAACAATTGGAGGAGAAGTTTCTGGTTCTCTTTCTATTCTTCTCCTTGGCCTTCATTCTGTGGCCCTAACACCAGCTGGTGAGTGAGCTCCAGCGGCACCGCACTCGACACCTCCGATACACTGTGATACTCGTCTCTCTCAGACGTTGGCAGACGCTCCGATGCCGACGTATACCCCCCGCCACGGTGACAGAGGCACCGCGTCACACCGGCGCTCATCCAATCAGAAGGCAGGAAAGGCAAATTCACATGCAGGGCACTCTTGAACCAGAAGAGAGCGCCACAAAAAACGGTTGTTGCCCCAAACGCGCACTAAAAAGGGTCAGAATAACAAGAGTCTCACCGGCCAGCCGGGGCCACCCGTCCATCCATTTCTTCAGGGGGGGAAAAAATTGGAGTCACCGGTGAGTACATTTTGCATTTAGCTCTGCTTTTCTGCTTCTGTCTTCAAGTGTGTGGCATCCTGCGACCAAAGATTCAGCCAACCCCAAAGCGGTTGACCTCAACGTCCCACCACCATGCCGACCAGAGCAGGTGACGTGATGCTTTGGACATCCTTCCGTCTCAGATGCCCAAAAGTACTCTTTGCCACATCTGCGGCAATACAGTGTCTTTTCAAAGGTGCAAATAAATCCAGCGTGGGCGGAACACGCACGTCTTCGTTTTTTCCCGCTTTGTTTGTGTGACAGCTGTTGTGAAAATTTTATACAAATAAAGTTGTATAGTACAGGTTTGGCCAAGCCGCAATTCCTGAACCGCATGCGGCTCTTTGCTTGGATTCATGCGGCCCTTTTATGTTCATATCAACATTTGTGTGTGTGTGTGTGGGGGGGGGGGGGGGGTTGTGCGTGTTGGCTTCACTTGAGTTCAATTTGGTATTTTGGTCTAAAGCGCATGTGGTGAAATTCCACAAAGTAGGATGGGCAAACACATTCCAGTAAACTATTAGTGTCAATTGGGCTCTCGAAATGGCAGGGAAAAGATGCACAGCAAAACGGAAATATGTAGATGAACACAGGACGTTTTTATCAGAGTGGGAAAGTTTCTATTTTTTGTTGAACGTGATGGCAAACCATTCTGCCTGATATGTCAGACCTCAGGGCATTTCAAAGATTCAAATCTTCAGCGCCATGCACTTCAGCTCACTCCATTGATCAGGCGTCGAACCCGCAACATCATGCTTAAGAGGTGGACATGCTAACCAGTGCGCCATTATGTCAACGCATAATAACTAAGTCTACTGATCAAAACAGCGGTTACTATATGACGTCGCTACGTCGTGGTCAAGTGACGCAGACAAGACATCAATGGACGGACCTTCCTCCGAAATTAGAATCCGTGGGCAGAGTTAACTTGTTTAAAAGGGAGTGGGCAGAAGAAATATTTAATTTATTTAAATCTATTTTGAGTGCACACCATTATGCCAATGCATAACAACTGTAAATCTACTAAACAAAACAGCGGTTGCTATATGACATCTGCCACGTTGTGGTCACGTGACAGACGTGACGTCGATGGGCGAAACTTCCGCCGGAATTCAAATCCGCGGGGAGCGTTAACTTGTTTAAAAGGGAGTGGGCAGAAGAATTATTTAATTTATTCAAATCCATTTGGAGTGTGCGCCATTATGTCAATGCATAACAACTGTAAGTCTACTAAACAAAACGGCGGTTGCTATATGACGTCTGCCACGTCGTGGTCACGTGACGCGGACGTGACGTCGACGCCTACTTTACATCCCACCGATCACAGGACCCCTTGGCTGCATAACCGCGCCCCCTTCCCAACCAATCGGATTTGCTATACACGAAAACGACGCCAATGGGCGGGCTCTTCCGCCGGAATTTAAATCCGTGGGCGTGGCTCGCAACAGGAAGTAGGAAAATGGCGATGTTGACAAAGACACAGCGGATGGTAACATACGACTAACGAGAGAAATATTTTTATTTTCTGCTTGCAACTGGACCGTCCAGAGCGTACACGGTAAGTACAACTCATCGTTTTTAAAAATAAGTACTTTTCTGTCACGTGCTGGTGCCACCTGCGACGGGACCACGCCCCCCCTGTCAGTGGAATCACCATCACCTGCCACGGGTTCATGGACAGCGCTATATCAGCGCCGCAAGCGCAGAACCGAGTGCCAGTCTGTCCCTTGATGCTGCTTCGCTCATCAATCCCAGAGAGAATTGACTCACTTGACTACTCGAAACCCTCGCAGAACCGTTGTCCTCTCCAGCCCGATCGCCGCTCCAGCGCCAGCTGTTCCCATCATCCCCTTCAAATAAAGTCCGTCGTTACGCACTTGGCTGTACTGTCCGATCCTTAACAGTACAGACTGGCCAACACGATGCAGTCAGCGAACGACGAGACGGCATTGGGCCGACTGGAGCAAGCCGAGACCGCCATCAGCAGCCTGTCCGCCGACATCCGGAACCTGATCGAGGTTGGTCAGCAACAACAGCTGCAGCAGCAGGAGATGGCCCAAGCCCTCCAGAGACTGTCGGTGGCTGCGTCCCCGGCTGTCACGGCACCCCCGCACCGCCCGTCTGCCGAGGCCAGGAGGCTCGTGGACGTCCCGGAGCCCCGCCTCGGCAACATCGAAAAGTTCAACGGCGATCCCAAGCACGTGAGGGCGTTTGTGACCAACTGTCGCATAATGTTCAGCCTCCAGCCCGTCACGTTTGCGTCAGAATCAGCCAAGGTCGGTTTCGTTCTAACCCACCTCACGGGCGAGGCGCGGCTATGGGGTTTGGCAGAGTATGAACGGATGGCCCCGGCATGCGATTCCTTCGACGCCTTCGCAGAGGAATTGCTCTTCCTGTTCGACCTGGGATCCGCCGCCGAGGCGAGGAACTGGCGACGCTGCGTCAGGGTAGCCGATCGGTCGCGGAGTACGCCCTTAAATTCCAGACGTTGGCCGGCAGAAGCGGATGGAACGCGCCAGCGCTCGTTAGCACGTTCCTAAACGGCCTCGCGGATTATATGAAGGACGAACTGGTGTCTTACGATCGCCCGCGAACCCTGAGGGGCGCGATGGACTTGGCGGCCCGAGTAGACCGGCGGATCCGGACGCGGCGGCGCGATCGGGAGAGGAGGTCCCCGCGGAATCCGCGTGGCCACATTCCTCCGTCTGCTGGGGACCCGCCCACCACTCCACCCGCCGAGCCCATGGATCTGGGAGGGGCTCGGGTCTCCTCGGAGGAGCACCGTCGACGCCTCTCGCTGGGCTTGTGTTTTTACTGTGGGGAGGGGGGCCATCGGGTGGCGGGGTGCCCGCTAAAAGGCCGGAGCTCACGCGGCGTCGGGGGGATCCGCCTGATTGGCGAGGTGGCTTTCGTGACAGAACCGGTTAAGGTACTGCTCTCCGGCAATCACCACGAGACCATCCAGTTTTTTCTTCTTTCCCTCCCAGGACAGCAGCTCATCCTGGGGCACCCTTGGTTGCGGCAGCACAACCCGGTGCTGGACTGGGAGGTGGGGTTTGTACGGCAGTGGAGCGAACGCTGCCATCGAGTGTGCCTGAAGGCGGCCACCAGCCCACTCGGCAGAGCCCCGCCCAGGTACAGTCCCGACATCTCCAATGTCCCAGCAGTTTATCACGAACTCAAGGAGGTTTTTAGTAAAGCCAGGGCCGCTTCTCTTCCTCCACACCGGTCCTACGATTGCGCCATCGACCTGTTGCCCGGCACCTTCCCTCCCAAGGGGCGCGTCTACTCCCTGTCCGCTCCTGAGCGCCGGGCTATGGAGGAGTACATCCGGGAGTCCCTGGCAGCCGGCATCATACGGCCGTCCTCTTCACCTGCGGGAGCGGGGGTTTTCTTCGTGAAGAAGAAGGAGGGCACGCTCCGCCCGTGTATCGACTACCGGGGAATAAACGCAATCACCGTAAAGAACCGATGCCCTCTGCCTCTTCTTTCTTCCGCCTTTGAGAGCCTTCAGGGTGCCACCATCTTCACCAAGCTGGATCTCCGCAACGCCTACCACCTGATCCGCATCCGGGAGGGAGACGAGTGGAAGACGGCTTTCAACACCCCGAGCGGACACTACGAGTACTTGGTGGTTCCGTTTGGGCTCACCAACGCCCCAGCAGTTTTCCAGGCACTGATAAACGACGTGTTACGAGACATGCTGGACAAATTTGTGTTCGTTTATTTGGACGACGTCCTCATCTTCTCCCGCTCGCTTCCTGAGCACATCAAGCATGTTCGGGCGGGGCTGCGACGCCTCCTAGAAAATTCGCTCTACGTGAAGGCAGAGAAGTGCGAGTTCCACGCCCCCTCTGTCAAATTCCTCGGCTACGTGGTGCGTGAGGGATCCATCGAAATGGACCCTGGGAAGGTGGAGGCGGTCACATCATGGCCTGTTCCCGAGACACGCAAGCGGCTGCAACAATTCTTAGGTTTCGCGAACTTTTATCGACGTTTTATCCGTGGATACAGCACGGTGGCCGCGCCACTCACCGCCCTTACCAGCCCCGCCTCCCCATACAAATGGACAGAACGGGCGGAACAGGCATTTCAGGAGCTTAAGAGGAGGTGCACATCCGCTCCCATCCTCAGAGTTCCCGATCCCGACAGACAGTTCGTGGTCGAAGTGGACGCCTCGGACGTGGGTGTCGGGGCGGTGTTGTCTCAACGTAGCCGCCAAGACGATCGTCTCCATCCGTGCGCCTTCTTTTCTCGCCGTTTGTCAGCCTCAGAAAGGAACTATGACATCGGTAATCGGGAGCTCCTCGCCGTCAAGTTGGCTTTGGAGGAGTGGCGACATTGGCTGGAGGGCGCCACCACTCCATTGTCTGGACCGACCACCGCAACTTGGAGTATCTGAGATCGGCCAAGAGACTGAACGCGAGACAAGCACGGTGGGCTCTGTTCTTTGACCGGTTTGAGTTCTCTCTTTCCTACAGACCGGGTTCCCGTAACGCGAAGGCGGACGCCCTGTCGCGTTTGTTTCCTTGTGGGGAGGAGGGACAGGGTCCGCCTCCCACTATCCTCCCGAGCTCGGAGGGTCGCCTGTTCGTCCCTGAAGGCCTGCGATCGGCCGTGCTGCAATGGGCGCACGACTCACGCCTGGCCTGTCATCCCGGCGCTGCACGCACGAGGTACGTGGTGGCACAGCGTTTCTGGTGGCCCACCTGGCAAGTGGACACCAGCGATTACGTCAGGGCCTGCTCAATCTGTAACCGCTACAAGACGTTTACTCGTCCTCCGGCCGGGCTGCTTCAACCCTTGCCGGTTCCCCAGCGTCCCTGGTCTCACCTGTCAATTGACTTTGTCACAGGCCTCCCCCCCTCAGAGGGAAACACGGTGGTCCTCACGGTGGTAGACCGTTTTAGCAAGATGACGCATTTCATCCCTCTGCCTAAGCTCCCATCTGCGAAGCAGACGGCGTCCATCATGGTGCGGGAGGTGTTTCGTCACCACGGTCTTCCACAAGACATCGTGTCAGACCGAGGACCTCAATTCGCGTCCACCTTCTGGATGGAGTTCTGCCGACTCCTCGGCGCCACGCCCAGCCTCTCCTCGGGGTTTCACCCTCAGTCCAACGGTCAAGCGGAGCGCCTGAACCAGGAACTGGCTAGGGCTCTCCGATGCATGGCCGCCGGGGACCAGCGCGGGTGGGTTCAACAGCTTCCCTGGGTAGAGTATGCTCACAATTCCCTTCCCAGCTCGGCCACGGGACTTTTGCCTTTCCACTGCGTCTTCGGGTACCAGCCACCCTTGTTTGCCCACCAGGAGCGTGGTGCGGCGTGCCCGTCGGCCCAGGCTTGTGTCCGCCGTTGTCATCGTGCCTGGGCGAGGGGCCGGGTCACTCTTCTCCGCTCTGTTTCAGGCTACGCCCGCCAGGCGAACAAGCACCGGACGCCGGCTCCGGAGTACAGAGTGGGGCAGCGTGTGTGGCTCTCGACGCGGGATTTGCCGCTGCGAGCGGGATCCCGCAAACTGGCGCCCCGCTTTGTTGGACCGTTCCCTATCCAGAAGGTGATTGGCCCGGCCGCAGTCCGTCTGCTCCTTCCAGACTCCATGAAGGTTCATCCCACGTTCCACGTGTCCCGTGTGCGGCCCATCCATGAGAGCGCGTTGGCGCCGGCGCCCGTTCCGCCGCCGCCGCCCCTGCTCGTCGATGGGGGCCCGGCTTACGCTGTCCGCTCCCTGCTCCGATCGCGGCGGCGTGGTCGGGGCCTACAATATCTCGTGGACTGGGAGGGTTATGACGACGCGCACCGCTCCTGGGTTCCGAGCCGCTGGATACTCGACCGTTCGCTCATCACGGAGTTCCATCGCTGTCATCCGGACCAACCGGGTCCTCGGCGCGGGCGCCCGTGGAGGGACGAGGGGACCAGGGGTGAGGGTCCGGGGAGGTCTTGCCCACCGGTACCGGGGTCTTCTGCCCCCGCGCCCGTCGAGCCTGCGTCTGGCGAGATGTCGGACGTTTCAGCGGTGTGCTGACCCCTCCACCTGGCCGCCCGGGGTATTGCCTTCCTTTTTTTGTTTTTTTTGTTTGTTTTTTGTTGTTGTTTTGTTGTTTTCGGTTCCTGGGGACGTCGGGAGCCGTCCCTTGTGGGGGGGGTTCTGTCACGTGCTGGTGCCACCTGCGACGGGACCACGCCCCCCCTGTCAGTGGAATCACCGTCACCTGCCACGGGTTCATGGACAGCGCTATATCAGCGCCGCAAGCGCAGAACCGAGTGCCAGTCTGTCCCTTGATGCTGCTTCGCTCATCAATCCCAGAGAGAATTGACTCACTTGACTAATCGAAACCCTCGCAGAACCGTTGTCCTCTCCAGCCCGATCGCCAGCTGTTCCCATCATCCCCTTCAAATAAAGTCCATCGTTACGCACTTGGCTGTACTGTCCGATCCTTAACACTTTTGTTGCCCTGAAAAGCGAGTGAGTGTGGCGTTTGGGGGGAACGTCGAATTTCGACGATTATTTCGACTGGTCAATGGTTGTAAATGATTGCGTTGATTAAAAACTTTATTTAACTCTACTCTTAACTTTGCCGTTTCAGATATGCGGGTATTACACCGCGGAAATGACGTCAATAGGCTGAACTGTCGCCAAAATTCAAATCTGTGGGCGCAATGGCCTTGAGCGAGACAACGGATACAAACACGACGACTATCAACAGAAATATCTTTATTTTCTGCTTGCAAGTGGACCGTCTAGAGCGTACACGGTAAGTACAACTCATTAGGTTTAAAAAGATTTACGTTTGTGTAGTTTGCGTTGCGTTACATCTGTGAATGTTGGTTGAGGCTAAATGTTAATGTTTAATTTCCTTCCTTTAGGTTCCACGGTGTTTGTTGGCTGTAAGTTTTCCACTGCAAGAAGAGGCTCGTATCATTGACCAGGAGCGAGCTACAATTGTGAGTAGCCATAACATTTATCTTAAACACTTCCTATTTCATGTCTAACAGTACTTGATTTAACAAATAACCATAAATAAATACAGTGTGGGCACTGAAGTTAACATATGTGATTATACTGCCTAATCTGTCACCGAGTATATTGTTGCAAAGTAATATAAGATCCAAAGTTGTAATTCAGAATAGTTTTCAAAAGAAGGCCATTAGAATTATATACAAGTCTGATTACCCTGAACATAATAGCAAGCTATTAATAAAAATCACAAATTCTTCAATTCAAAGATTTGGTAGATTATCAGACAAATAATGTCTAACAGTAATTGATTTAACACATCACGATAAATAGATTGAGTGTGGGCACTCTCAAGTTAACATATGTGATTATACTGCCTAATCTGTTACAGAGTATGTTGTTGCCAAGTAATGTAGAATAGATCCAAAGTAGTAATCCAGAATAGTTTTGAAAAGGCCATTAGAATAATAAACAAATCTGATTACCTTGAAGATAATAACAAGCTAAGTGTTTAATATTAAGTTTTAAGTAATATTAAATATTAAGTTAGTATTAAAGTAGTTTAAAACGAGGGCCCTTCACTCAACCTTTAACCCTATTTATTCACCTTCTAGGCTAAGTGTTAAAGGCTAAATGTTAAAGGGTAAGTGTTAGAGGCTAAGTGCCAGAGGCTAGGCGCCAGAGGCGAGTTTTTGTGGGCTGAAGTTTTAGTGGGGTTAGTGTGAATACAATCCAAAAGAATACAACAGAATACAATACAATAGAATATAATACATAGATTAAATTCAATAGCTCTTACTACTTCCCATTAAATAAATTAAATACGTCTTACTTGTTCCCAATCCTTTTCAAAAAAGTTGTTTAAAACGAGGGCCCTTCACTCAACCTTTAACCTCTACCACCGCACGTCACATTGTGTTGTATCTGTGAATGTTGGTTGTGGCCAAATGATAGTTTTCTTTCATTCGTTTAGGTTCCACGGTGTTTGTTGGCTATATGTTTTCCAATGTCAGAAGGATGAAAATACAAAGTACAACGCTTGGACGTGGGCAAAGACGTCACCGGTGAGTCCTTCCTTCCTATTTATTTACCTTCTAGGTGCTAGAGGCTAAGTGTTAGAGGCTAAGTGTTAGAGGCTAAGTGTTAAAGGCAACACAATACGAACAACACAACACAATACGAACAACTCAACACAATACGAACAACTCAACACAATACGAACAACACAATATGAACAACACAACACAATACGAACAACACAACACAATACGAACAACACAACACAATACAAACAACACAACACATTACTAACAACACAACACATTACTAACAACACAACACAATACGGACAACACAACGTTACTGCACTGAACAACACGATACCGCACTGAACAACATGATACCGCACTGAACAACACGATACCGCACTGAACAACACCATGCCGCACTGAACAACACCATGCCGCACTGAACAACACCATCCCGCAATGAACAACACCATGCCGCACTGAACAACACCATGCCGCACTGAACGACACCATGCCGCACTGAACGACACCATGCCGCACTGAACGACACCATGCCGCACTGAACGACACCATGCCGCACTGAAAGACACCATCCCGCACTGAAAAACACCATGCCGCACTGAACAACACCATCCTGCACTGAACAACACCATCCCGCACTGAACAACATTATGCCGCACTGAAAAAAATCCAAACCTTTGATGTATTTCTTTAAACAATTTATGTCACGCCACTATTCTCATAGTGGCGGGCCTCTTGACCAAATTGACTAACAATATTGCTTTAAGCTGTTACAGAATACATTTTTAGCCAAGCAAAGAAATCAAAAAGTAAAAATCACATTTGTGCTTCTCCAAACAATTTATGTCACGCCACTATTCTCATAGTGGTGGGCCTCTTGATCAAATTGACTAACAATATTGCTTTAAGCTGTTACAGAATACATTTTTAGCCAAGCAAAGAAATCAAAAAGTAAAAATCACATTTGTGCTTCCATGCGTGACTCACAATCTGACACCGTGTTCCTGTTTTATTTCTATTTTAACTAATTTAGCTTATTGTGGCCCCTTTTTGGTCTCATGTTTTGGTCTGGCGCCATCTTTTGGACAAATTTGGAATTTCAGCTCTGCCAATTTATTCCTGTGAACAATCCATATTTTACCATTTGCACCACCTTTACCATTAACCCCCATGTTACATGACAATATATATACATATACTATATATATATATATATATATATATATATATATATATATATATATATATATATATATATATATAGTATATGTATATATATTGTCATGTATATGTATATATATTGTCATGTAACATGGGGGTTAATGGTAAAGGTGGTGCTATATATATATATATATATATATAAATAAGTATAAAGTGCAGCAGTGATAATTATGCAATAGTGCAAGTAGGCATAACAGTATTCAAGAGTGTGCAGAGGAATGCTAAACCATGTATTAAACTTCTATTTAAAGGGTTTATACAAGTTCAGTAAAGTTGGTAGTGCGAGATAGTGCAAGATAGAGGTCCGTAGTGTCATAAAGTACAGTTCTGTGAATGTGTGATGCAGAGTTCAGTTTAGAGCTCAACAGTTCTAGTGTTCAACAGTCTGATGACAGCAGGGAAAAAGTTGTTGCAGAACCTGGTGGACCTGCAGCGGATGCTGCGAAACCTCTTCCCAGAGGGCAGCAGGGAGAACAGTCCATGGTGGGGGTGTGATGGGTCATGGATGATGTTACGGGCACGGGACATGCAGCGCTGAGATGAAATGTCCTCAATGGAGGGAAGAGGAACCCCTATGATCCTCTCTGCTGTCCTCACCACTCTCCTCACGTTCTTCCAATCGGAGGCGGTGCAGCCTCCACACCACACAGAGAGACAGCTTGTCAGAATGCTCTCTATGGTGCTCCTGTAGAACGTCCTCATGATGGGTGGGGGCAGGTGGGCTCTCCTCATCCTCCGCAGGAAGTACAAGCGCTTCTGTGCCCTATTGACCAGTGCCGTAGTGTTCATAGTGCAGGTGAGGTCTTCTGTGATGTGGACCCCCAGGAATTTGGTGTTGCTGACCACCTCCACAGCTGAGCTGTTGATGATCAGTGGAGCGTGGTGAGGCTGTTTTTTCCTGAAGTCGACGATGATCTCCTTCATCTTCTCCACATTCAGGATCAGGCTGTTGTCTCTGCACCAGCCCACCAGCTGCTCCACCTCCTCTCTGTAGTCCAGGTCGTTGTTTTCTCTGATGAGCCCCACCAGCGTTGTGTCGTCTGCGAACTTCACGATGTGATTGGTGGTGAACCTGGGGACGCAGTCGTGTGTCATCAGGGTGAACAGCAGGGGGCTCAGGACGCAGCCCTGAGGGGAGCCTGTGCTGAGGGTGATGACATCAGGGGTGTTCTGTCCGACCCGGACTGACTGAGGACTGTTGGTGAGGAAGTCTAGCAGCCCAGTTGCGAAGGGGGGTGTTGAAGCCCAGGTGTTCCAATTTTCCTACCAGATGCTGTGGGATGATGGTGTTAAACGCTGAGCTGAAGTCCAGGAACAGCATCCGCACATGGGTGTTCTTCTCCTCCAGGTGAGCCAGGCTCAGGTGAAGAACGGAGGAGATGGCGTCCTGAGTGGAGCGGTTTTGCCGGTCGGCAAACTGGAACGGGTCAAATAATGGGGGGAGTCTGGAAACGATGTGACCTTTAAGCAGCCTTTCGAAGCACTTCATCATGACCGGAGTCAGTGCAACAGGTCATTAAATGAGGTGATTTGAAGTTTCTTCGGCACCGGAATGATGGAGGCAGTCTTAAAGCACGCTGGCACTGTGGCTTGGCCCAGCGAGGTGTTAAAAATGTCTGTGATGACCCCAGCCAGCTGACTTGCACATTCCCTGAACACACGCCCAGGAATGTTGTCGGGGCCAGGGGCCTTACGGGGGTTGACTCTCCTCAGGGTCTTACACATCGGCGGAGTCAAGGCAGAGTACCTCCTCTTCCTGATGGGGGACAGTTTTAACTGCTGGAGTGCCGTTTAGTGCCTCGAACCTCCCAAAGAAGTTATTTAGACCATTTAGAAAGTCAGCATCAACTTCACCCACCGGGGGGGGTTAGGGGGGGGGGGGGGGTTGGTGGGGGGGTGATTTGTAGTCTGTAATCGCCCGTATGCCTTGCCACATACTCCTGTTGTTGTTGGCATCGTGGAAACAATCCTGAATTTTTCGACTGTGGTCTCGCTTCGCTACCCTGATGGCACGGTTCAAGTTGGCTCTCGCTGTCCTCAGTGTCTCCTTGTCGCCAGACTTGAAGGCAGAGTTCCGCGCTCGTAGCGTTTGACGTACCTCCTCAGTCATCCAGGGTCGTTGGTTGCCCCGGGTGATGATATTCTTAGTGGTGCTGACGTCCTCGGTGCATTTGTTGATGTAGGCTGACACAGTCATGGCACACGCATGTCAAATCTACATCGGGAAAACTGGGAGGGAGGGAGGGAGGGAGGGAGGGAGGGAGGGAGGGAGGGAGGGAGGGAGGGAGGGAGGCAGGCAGGCAGGCAGGGAGGCAGGCAGGGAGGCAGGCAGGGAGGCAGGCAGGCAGGCAGGCAGGCAGGCAGGCAGGCACGCAGGCAGGGAGGCAGGCAGTGTCTGTCTGTTGAGGTTTTCACCTTGTTCTTCTCCTGCTGAAGTTCTAACTGGACGTCCATCAGTTTGGCTCTCAGCTCGTCATTGGCGGCCTGAAGGGCGCCCGTTCACTCCGCCTTGGCCCGCCCTGCCGGAGCTCGTTTGGACATCTCTTACTCGAGTCTCGCCCGGTCGTCAGTCAGAGATCACAACATTTGTACCTGGAGCGCACAAACGCAGTGCTGTTTTCCACTGGCTTCAGACTCAACTTCAATCGGTACCGTAACTTACAACATCATAAACATAGATCTAGCTTGACTTATTCATTGAATAAATGCATTTAGTTCTTCAAAACTGCATCACACAACATAGCGTGACCGAGACGGCCGTTATCCACCTGCGTGAAGTTATTTGGTGAAATGAATGAGATGTTTAAGACACCATCGTTTTGTCTCTATGTAGATGAAGGGAAATAATCGATTGCTGAAGGTCCAAAGGTGTTGTGATAAACAAATAAACATTTTAGTGATTAGTGACATATTTGTGATAAACATATTAGGCAGGATAATCACATATGTTAACTTGACTGCCCACACTGTATTTATTTATGGTTATTTGTTAAATCGAGTACTGTTAGACATGAAATAGGAAGTGTTTCACATAAATGGACGACGAAAGGGGTACTCACCATTGTAGCTCCTGCTGGTCAATGATACGAGCCTCTTCTTGCAGTGGAAAACATACAGCCAACAAACACCGTGGAACCTAAAGGAATGAAATTAAACATTAACATTTAGCCTCAACCAACATTCACAAACGTAAATCTTTTTAAACACAATGAGTTGTACTTACCGTGTACGCTCTAGACGGTCCACTTGCAAGCAGAAAATAAAGATATTTCTGTTGATAATCGTCGTGTTTGTATCCGTTGTCTCGCTCTAGGCCATTGCGCCCACAGATTTGAATTTTGGCGAGAGTTCAGCCTATTGACGTCATTTCCGCGGTGTAATACCCGCATATCTGAAACGGCAAAGTTAAGATAGGATAAGCGGATTCAGGGGGGAGGTGGCTACATGCAGTCTTACTAGTTCATGATGAGTGCCAAACGACAATGAGAGGGGTTCGGTTATATAGGATACGTCAAAAAGGGCTTGTCCGTTAAGTGCCTTAGCCTTTATGGTCGTGTTCAAGGGTTCGGTCTTTACACCTATGCTGCGAGCAAAAGCCCAGTCAATCAGATTCTCGTCGGCCCCTGAGTCAATCAACACCCCGAGCTCGATTTCCTTGCCTTGGCAGGTTAGCGTCCCGACGGGTAGAACCCTATTCTTCTGCCGGACCACGGAGAAGGTGCTTACCCTCAGCGCACTCCGCTCCGGGCAGGAGAGGAAGAGATGACCAAGCGCCCCGCAGTAGTAGCATCTGCCCTCCTGGCGTCGACGCTGTCTTTCCTCTTCGCTCAATTTGGCCCTGCCGAGCTGCATGGGTTCCCTCCCCGCGAGTGGCCCTGCCGGGATCGATCTTTGGTGGTGCGTCTCGTGGGATGACCGCCCGCCCAATGATGCGGAAGGAGTAACGATCGCACCCCGGCTTGCCCGCTGCTTCCTCCACTCCTGTAGTCAGTTGTCAGTTCGGACGGCCAACGCAATGAGAGCGTCGAGTTCCACAGGAAGATCAAGGGGAATGAGTTGGTCCTGGATGGTCCCGGAAAGACCCCGGAGAAAAGCATCGTACAGAGCCGTCGAGTTCCATCCGCTTTCCGCGGCCAGAGTGCGGAAGCGGATCGCGTAGTCGCTGACCGTCTCTCGACCCTGGGTGATATGGGACAGCTCTCGTGCCTTCTCTCGGTCCGTGGGAACTGGATCGAACACCATGCGCAGGGCCTCGATGAATCCGGAAAACGAGTGACAGGTAGCGGAATTCCTGGCCCATTCTGCGGTCGCCCACGTCCGGGCTCTTCCCGTCAAATAGGAGATCGTGTATGCCACCCGGGAGCGTTCCGTTGGGAAGTCGCCGGGAGCTCGCTCGAACTGCATCTCACAATTCGTTATAAAGGCTCGACTCAGCCCGGGTTCACCTGCATATCGTTCCGGGGAAGCCAGTCTGATCCCCCTCGCCATAGGCGCGGGCGCCGGGTGGTCCACAGGGGGCGCCGCTGTGGAACAAGGCGTCACAGCTCGCCCCGTGGTCAGCAGAGAGAGGACGTCTTGCATCTGACGACTCAGCGAATCCACCTGGGCGGCCACCGCCTCTCTGAAGCCTTCCTGGTTCTTCACCAGTTCCTGAACCCCAACACTCAGAGCGTCTACCTGCTTCTGCTGTTGGCCCAGTTGCGAAGTCTGGGAGCGTACTTGGGCGACCAGCTGCGCTGTCTCTGCCGAGTCCATGTCTGGCCAGTGCGCAATGTCAGGTGCAGAGCAGGGAGAGGACTCGAATGCAGAGATTTCAATGTCCAAAAAGGCTTTTATTGTCTCCACTGATAGTCGAACAAAAAACGCCTCAAAAGGGAAAACTAAGGCGCCTCGAACCGAGGGAGAAAAAGGGGAAATCAAAGCGCCTCGAACCGAGGGAAATACAAAAACAAGATAGTGATGTAACCAAGTTAACATCGGGGATCAAAGTCGCTCAAACAAGGCTTCTACGTGGAACTCGAGGGTTTCGTGATCGCTAGTGTTCTTACAAGGCAAGACACACTGGCACTGGATACTGGGAAAGACGCGGGTTATATGGACACAGGAGGGGAACACAGGTGAAGACAGTTGGTCATTGACGCAGGTGCACACACTTGGAATCAGGGGTTCACGTGACCGGACGCACAGGGGAAGGACACACCGACTGGAACGAGAGGAAAATCACACAATAAAACAGGAAGTGATCCGGACGACACATGACAGCATGACAGTTTATATTCAATTTTGTGTTTGTGTGCAAATTTTTGACTTCTTAATTTCCATTTTTTGACTTGCAGGTTGAATTTTTTTTCATAATGGGAGTCAGGGAGGGATTTGGATTAGGGTTAGGGTTGGGGTTAGGGTTAGGGTTAGGGGTTAGGTTAGGGTTAGGGTAGGATCGGTTTAGGGGACAGCGCACAGACGCAGCAGGAGCTCAATGGAAATTGGAAACGTGGGGTGGCAGTGGAGGTGGCACAGGCCAGTTAGGATTAAGAAGGGAGTTCCTCCAGCAATTTGCATTTCGTTCCGGATAATTTTCCATCTACTCATTTTAGCTTATTAACTTGTTGTTTTTGCTCTTTTCTTGCAGGTACCGATTGGGTGTGAATATGTGAACTCGGCATAGGTAAGTATAACTGTGTGTTTTTCTGTTTCAGGTTATCCAGGTAAGTATTGTTTCTTTTGATAGTGTAAATTTTTACTTTCAACCACTTTTTAGTTTATATTCAATTTTTTGTTTGTGTTCAAATTTTTGACTTCTTAATTTCCATTTTTTGACTTGCAGGTTGAATTTTTTTTCATAATCGGAGTCAGGGAGGGATTTGGATTAGGGTTAGGGTTGGGGTTAGGGTTAGGGTTTGGGGTTAGGTTAGGGTTAGGGTAGGATCGGTTTAGGGGACAGCGCACAGACGCAGCAGGAGCTCAATGGAAACTGGAAACGTGGGGTGGCAGTGGAGGTGGCACAGGGCAGTTAGGATTAAGAAGGGAGTTCCTCCCCCGAAGGAGAGGAGCAAAGGCACGGTCCTACCATCCACGCCCACGTCCCACATCCAGCCCCAGAGCACCCTGTCCGTCGTGGCTGCGCCAGCCATGCTGGTCAGGCCAAGTTGGGCTTAATAAACATGTATTTGCTTTGTATTTGTTGTTTGTTTTTGTGTTTGCGTTTTGCCTATCCGGTCGCCTTTGTTATATATGTAATAAATGAGTCTCGACTTGGCATGATAGATTGACAGCTGCATTTGCGGTCAAATTAGTCGTACCTCGCACTTAATTCATCGACTCCCCTATCTGGGTGGAGCGAGAGCATCTTGCTCTGTGCGGCATCCATGCGCTCTCCTATCTGGGTAAAGCGTGGGTAAATTATAATTTTGCGTCTAATTTTTTATTTTATTAAATTTAATTTAATTTAATTTAATTAATTTTTAATTAAATTTTATTTAATTTTTATTTAATTTTGCGAGCGCTGAAGGACTGCGCTGGGGAGCTGTCGGGTGTCTTCACGGACATCTTTAACGTTTCCCTGCAGCAGGCCATCGTCCCCTCGTGTTTCAAGGCTGCCACCATCGTTCCTGTGCCGAAGAAACCTGCACCGTCCTGCTTCAATGACTACCGCCCTGTGGCACTGACGCCCATCATCATGAAGTGCTTTCAGCGGCTGGTCATGGAGCACATCAAGTCCGTTCTCCCCCCCACCATTGACCCTTTCCAGTTTGCGTACCGTGCCAAGCGGTCCTCTGAGGATGCCATCTGATCTGCCCTCCACTCGGCCCTCACCCACCTGGAGAGAAAGGACTCATATGTGAGGTTGCTGTTTGTGGACTTCAGCTCTGCCTTCAACACCATTGTGCCGCAGCGACTCATCTGCAAACTCGACGAGCTGGGCCTCAGTACCTCCCTCTGCAACTGGATACTGGACTTCCTCTGTCAGAGGCCTCAGGCGGTGCGTGTTGGCGACAAAATCTCCGCCAGCATCACGCTGAGCACGGGGGCCCCCCAGGGCTACGTGCTCAGTCCATTGCTCTTCACCCTGCTGACGCATGACTGCACTGCGACCTACAGCGACAACCGCATAGTGAAGTTTGCTGACGACACGACTCTGCTGGGTCTCATCACGAAGGGCGACGAGACTCGGTACAGGTCGGAAGTTGACCTTCTGACCACGTGGTGCAGGGACAACAACCTCCCGCTGAACGTCAATAAGACCAAGGAAATCATTGTTGACTTCCGGAAGGGTCACACAACACACCTGCCGCTGATCATCGATGGTGCTGTGGTGGAGAGGGTGAGCTGCACCAAGTTCCTGGGGGTGCACATCAGTGAGGACCTCTCCTGGTCCGCAAACACCTCGTCACTGGCAAAGAAAGCTCAGCGCCGCCTGTACTTCCTGCGGAAGCTCAGGCGTGCATGTGCTCCTCAGGCAGTCCTGTCTACATTCTACCGTGGCACCATTGAGAGCATCCTCACCAGTTGCATCGCTGTCTGGGGTGGTAACTGCACTGAACAGAACTTGAAGGCCCTGCAGCGCATAGTGAATACGGCTGGTAAGATTATTGGTGCTTCACTCCCCTCCCTGAAGGACATTTACACCTCCCATCTCGCCCGCAAGGCAACCTCGATTGCCAGAGATGTGAGTCACCCGGCTCACTCTTTGTTTGACCTTCTGCCCTCTGGGAAGAGGTACAGGAGCCTGCGCTCCCGCACCACCAGACTCGCCAACAGCTTCTTTCTCCAGGCTGTTAGGGCCCTGAACTCGCTACCCCCTTCTGCGTAGCGTGCGGCACTGTTGCGCTATTTTCGGGAATGTCTGCTGTACGCGCACTTGCTCCTTTTTGTTCTGCTCCTCTTATTTATTTATTTATTGTTGTGTTATTGTCACGTCCCTGCGTCACCGGACTCCCAGCCAAGCCCCAATCAAGGAATTGCCAGCACCTGCTACAGCTCGTTAGGTCCACTACTTAACCTCTATGCATTCTGCCAGTGGTTGTCAGTTCGTCTCCTTACCCTGCCCTTGACACCACTGCCTTTTGGTCACCTGAACGATCTCTGTTGCCAACTGTTTCCGTAAACTGACCGACCACGCCTGATCGCCGCCTATCTTGACAACCTGCCTGCCTCCGACTACGACTACGCGCTGTGCTCTGCTGCTCAGCCACGCCAGACCGCAAGTCCATTGTTCCACTTCCCCTTTTCCCCCTTTTCAATAAAGGATCGTGTGCACTTGGTTGTCCTGTCTCTGATCCGTGACAGTTATTTATTCATTATTTATTCAGCACGCTTTTGTTATACTTGTTTACTTGTTTGTCTGTTGTGAGCCATATCTTGTCACCGTGGGATAGGGGGGAACGAAATTTCGGTTTCTTTGTGTGTCTTTGGCATGTGGAGAAATTGACAATAAAGCTGACTTTGACTTTGACTTTGACTAATTGTTTTCCTATCGGCGCTAGTTTGCGCTCCCTTTTATTTCCTCCGTGTGGCCATCGACAACGTTTCGGCATCTTTTGTGCCTTCCTCAGGTCTGGCACACGGGAATTGCAGCTAAATTTAGTTTTGTTGCATGTGGTACTGTTTCCTCCTTCATGGCCGCATCGAGACTGAATTTCCTGCTCCGAGCGGACCTTATATGTGTTTCATGTCAGCAATTTGCGTTTCGTTCCGGAAAATTTTCCATCTCCTCATTTTAGCTTATTAACTTGTTGTTTTTGCTCTTTTCTTGCAGGTACCGATTGGGTGTGAATATGTGAACTCGGCATAGGTAAGTATAACTGTGTGTTTTTCCGTTTCAGGTTATCCAGGTAAGTATTGTTTTTTTGATAGTGTAAATTTTTACTTTCAACCACTTTTTAGTTTATATTCAGTTTTGTGTTTGTGTTCAAATTTTTGACTTCTTAAGTTCCATTTTTTGACTTGCAGGTTGAAATTTTTTTCATAATGGGAGTCAGGGAGGGATTTGGATTAGGGTTAGGGTTAGGGTTAGGGTTGGGGTTGGGGTTGGGGTTAGGGTTAGGGTTTGGGGTTAGGGTTAGGGTTAGGGTTAGGATTAGGTAAAGAGTTCCTCCCCCGAAGGAGAGGAACAAAGGCACGGTCCTACCATCCTGGCCCGCACCCCACAACCAGCTCCAGAGCATCCTGCCCGTTGCGGCCGCGCCCGCCATGCTGGCCAGGACTAATTAGGGCTTAATAAAGATCGTTTTTGACCTTGAACACGTGTTTGTGCTTATTGTATGTTTGTTTTTGATTGCTCTTTACCTATCCGGTCGCCTTTGTTATATAATTAATAAGTGAGTCTCGATTTGGCATGTAAGATTGACAGCTGCGCTTGCGTTCAACTAAATATTCGTACCTCACACCTAATTCATCGACTCCCCTATCTGGGTGGAGCGAGAGCATCTTGCTCTGTGCGTTATCCATGCGCTCTCCTATCTGGGTAGAGCGTGGGTAAATTACCATTTGTTTCCAATTGGTTTTGTACCGGCGTCATTTTGCGCTAAATTTTGTTCATCTGTGTGGCCATCGACAACGTTTCGGCATCTTTTGTGCCTTCTTCAGGTCTGGCACACAGGAATTGCATCTAAATTTAGTTTAGTTTCATCACATGGGGAGCTGCTTCCTCCTCCACGGCCGCATCGAGACTGAGAGCTCCTGCTCCGAACGGTGCTTATATACACTCCTCCAAGTGGGCGGAGCCAGCGATTTGCGCTTGTTTCTTTAGCATAGTAACTTGTTTTCTTGCAGGCACCGATTGGGCGTGGATTTGTGATCTCCGGATTAGGTAAATATATTTTTGTTTTGGGTAAGTATTTACTTTTAACTGCTTTTTTTGCTTTTTTTGTCCCAAATAATGCTTATTTGCAATTGTTTACATTCAAATTTGATAGGTATGCACATTTTTTTTGTTTTGGGTGAGTATTGTGGTTTTATTTGAGGTAAGTATTTACTTTTAACTGCCTTTTGGTCTCAAATAGTGCTTATTTGCAATTATTGTTCAAATTTGTGTTTACGTTCAAATTTTGAGTTGTTTATTTTCAAATTTTAACTTGCAGGTTGACGTTTTTGTCTTATCGGGTTAGGGTTAGGGTTAGGGTTAGGATTAGGGTTAGGGTTAGGGGTTAGGTTAGGATGGGGGACAGGTTAGGATTAGGGCTGGGATATGACCAGTTTAGGGGACAGCACACAGACGTAACAGGAGCTCGATGGAAACCGGAAACGTGGGGGGGGGGGGGGCGCACTGGAGGTGGCACAGGCGAGTTAGGATTCGGTAAAGAGTTCCTCCCCCGAAGGAGAGGAACAAAGGCACGGTCCTACCATCCTGGCCCGCACCCCACAACCAGCTCCAGAGCATCCTGCCCGTTGCGGCCGCGCCCGCCATGCTGGCCAGGACTAATTAGGGCTTAATAAAGATCGTTTTTGACCTTGAACACGTGTTTGTGCTTATTGTATGTTTGTTTTTTGATTGCTCTTTACCTATCCTGGTTAGGGTTAGGGTTAGGGTTAAGAAGGGAGTTCCTCCCCCGAAGGAGAGGAGCAAAGGCACGGTCCTACCATCCACGCCCACGTCCCACATCCAGCCCCAGAGCACCCTGTCCGTCGTGGCTGCGCCAGCCATGCTGGTCATGCTGGTCAAGTCTCGATGCGGCCGTGGAGGAGGAAGCAGCTCCCCATGTGATGAAACTAAACTAAATTTAGATGCAATTCCTGTGTGCCAGACCTGAAGAAGGCACAAAAGTGCCGAAACGTTGTCGATGGCCACACAGATGAACAAAATTCAGCGCAAAATGACGCCGGTACAAAACCAATTGGAAACAAATAGTAATTTACCCACGCTCTACCCAGATAGGAGAGCGCATGGATGCCGCACAGAGCAAGATGCTCTCGCTCCACCCAGATAGGGGAGTCGATGAATTAGGTGTGAGGTACGAATATTTAGTTGAACGCAAGCGCAGCTGTCAATCTTACATGCCAAATCGAGACTCACTTATTAATTATATAACAAAGGCGACCGGATAGGTAAAGAGCAATCAAAAACAAACATATAATAAGCACAAACACGTGTTAAAGGTCAAAAACGATCTTTATTAAGCCCTAATTAGTCCTGGCCAGCATGGCGGGCGCGGCCGCAACGGGCAGGATGCTCTGGAGCTGGTTGTGGGGTGCGGGCCAGGATGGTAGGACCGTGCCTTTGTTCCCCTCCTTTGGGGGAGGAACTCTTTAACCCTAATCCTAACTCGCCTGTGTCACCTCCAGTGGGCCCCCCCCCTCGTTTCCGGTTTCCATCGAGCTCCTGTTACGTCTGTGTGCTGTCCCCTAAACTGGTCCTATCCCATCCTAACCTAACCCCTAACCCTAACCCTAACCCTAACCTGACCCCATTTCCTGATAAGACAAAAAAGTCAACCTGCAAGTTAAAATTTGAAAATAAACAAGTCACAATTTGAACGTAAACACAAATTTGAATAATAATTGCAAATAAGCACTATTTGAGACCAAAAGGCAGTTAAAAGTAAATACTTACCTCAAATAAAATCACAATACTCACCCAAAACAAAAAAATGTGCATACCTATCAAATTTGAATGTAAACAATTGCAAATAAGCATTATTTGGGACAAAAAAAAGCAAAAAAAGCAGTTAAAAGTAAATACTTACCCAAAACAAAAATATACTTACCTAATCCGGAGATCACAAATCCACGCCCAATCGGTGCCTGCAAGGAAACAAGTTACTATGCTAAAGAAACAAGCGCAAATCGCTGGCTCCGCCCACTTGGAGGAGTGTATATAAGCACCGTTCGGAGCAGGAGCTCTCAGTCTCGATGCGGCCGTGGAGGAGGAAGCAGCTCCCCATGTGATGAAACTAAACTAAATTTAGATGCAATTCCTGTGTGCCAGACCTGAAGAAGGCACAAAAGTGCCGAAACGTTGTCGATGGCCACACAGATGAACAAAATTCAGCACAAAATGACGCCGGTACAAAACCAATTGGAAACAAATAGTAATTTACCCACGCTCTACCCAGATAGGAGAGCGCATGGATGCCGCACAGAGCAAGATGCTCTCGCTACACCCAGATAGGGGAGTCGATGAATTAGGTGCGAGGTACGAATATTTAGTTGAACGCAAGCGCAGCTGTCAATCTTACATGCCAAATCGAGACTCACTTATTAATTATATAACAAAGGCGACCGGATAGGTAAAGAGCAATCAAAAACAAACATATAATAAGCACAAACACGTGTTAAAGGTCAAAAACGATCTTTATTAAGCCCTAATTAGTCCTGGCCAGCATGGCGGGCGCGGCCGCAACGGGCACGATGCTCTGGAGCTGGTTGTGGGGTGCGGGCCAGGATGGTAGGACCGTGCCTTTGTTCCTCTCCTTTGGGGGAGGAACTCTTTAACCCTAACCCTAACCCTAACCCTAGCGGCCGAAACGTTGTCAAGGCACACTTACATTATATATTGGCCAAACAAAATCTAACAAAAGAAATTTTATTAAAAACTATTTCAATAAAAACAACCATATTAAAAACATTTTTTTTGATAAAAACAAATTTATTATATATATAACAAAGGTGAATTCCAGCCATGGAGCAAGGTTGGACCACGGTCCACTATGGCCGACGCCGCCGCTTTGCTCATCAGAACCCTGGGCTGGGAGCTGGGAGGTGTGCCGGATGGATGGACCGTGCTTTTGCCCCTGCTTCCAACAGGAAGGGGGGCTCCTACCGCAATCCTAACCAGCCAGTGCCTCCTCCGGTGCCCCCCAGCCACTCCGGCTTCAGGGTTCGCTCATATGCTACGGTGGTACGCCAAGGTGGTAGACGGCCCTCTGATGTGCATTCCACCCAAAGTAAGGCTCCGGCCAATGGGTGGCGACAAGCTGATGCTCATTTTGGCCTCCTAGTCCGGAAGTTGCACAGCATCATTAAGGTGACCCACCATCTGCGGAATGTGAACCCTGAGGGAGGAGCCCCGCAACTGCGAATGATTGCAAGGATGGTGGAGGTGTTGTCGACCATGGTCAGGTCAGCGTTCCCTACCGGGGATGCGTTGGACCTGATCATGGGCAATGCTCTGAATTGGGGTCACACAACATGCCAAATCCTCACCGACCATTACCTGACCTGCCTTACCCAATTATTGGATGACCTGCTGGTACTCATTACGCCGGAATGGGACGCTGCCTTTGCGGTGGCGACGAGGTGGGCCAAACGGAATTTTCCGCGGCTCTCGCAGGACACTTTGGACTATGTAGCGGGGCAGATCAGGGCAAGCATGGTGGATCTACCTCCTGATTCACCTAGCCCCACTTCCCCTCCAACACCACGTCCGGATCTGGAGCCCGTGACTCCAATGACGGAGCCCGTGACTCTATTGACGCCAATTCGGACCCAGTCGTCGCCGGCATCAAGTCGAGTTCCGGTGCCCGTGGCTCTGTTGACGCCAGTCCTGGCCCAGACTTCACCGACACCGAGTTCAGTTTCGGTGCCCTTGGCATCTTCCATGCCAGTCCAGGCCCAGAGGACGGTGGCTCGAGAGGGTGGGAAGAACCGAAAATCGGTCTTCTGTATGCCATCGCATTCGCGTAGCCCTACTGCATGTTGGGTTGACGGTCGAGGTCCGACTTCATATGAGGTCGGAGTGCTGAACCCGAACCCCAATCTGGACCCCATCATTGACCCATTGGGGGAACCTGAACTCGGGTCCTTCTCCGATGAGTCAACTGAATCCGATGATTCAACTGAATGGGAGGTCGAAGAACTCCCTGACATTCGGCCTCGATATAATCTTCGTTCTAAGCCCCACCCAAGGGGGACCTAGGCGTACTCCATGTCCTAACACCCAACCCTACCCCCAATCCTAACCCTAACCCTAACCCTAACCCTAACCCCAACCCTAACCCTAACCCCAACCCTAACCCTAACCCTAATCCTTACCTCAATCCAATTCCCTTTTTATGTCCTACTAGGAACAGAAATTCCAAACAGCAGGCTCAATTAACATAATTAGGACAAATTTATTAAAATCAATTCGGACTCACTTACCTTAGATACCTACCTTGGATACTTACCTCAAATTGGTACCACGCCTCTGGTCCCCGGACCATGCCCACCTAAAAAATTAGAAAAGACAAAAATCAAAAAAATATATACGTAAATACCTACCTCAACTAACCACTTACCTGCAGTAAGAAAAATGAGAAACAAAAATTAAAAAACAAAACAAAAACAAAAAAATAAAAAATTCAAAATTATAACTCACAAAATATATACGTAAATACCTACCTGAATAATCTACTTACCTGCAGTAAGAAAAATGAGAAACAAAAAATTAAAAAAACAAAAATTAAAAAAAAAAAAAAAAAACAAAAAACAAAACAATAAAATATTCAAAATCATAATTCATAATATCAAATCGTAATTGGAAAACATTCAATGAGGCTAAAACCAATTTTATTTCCAAAAAAGAAAAAGTCAGAAACAAAAACTAAAATTTGAAAATAGAAACTCTAACCAAACAGAGACTATAAAAGGACGCGCGGCGCAACAGACGCTCAGTGCGTGGAGAGAGAGCAAAGAGAAAACAACTCAGCAGCAATTGCAAACAATGGATATCAGCATCAATTTCATTTTTGTTTGTTTGTGTGCCAGACCTGAGGAAGGCCCTAGCGGCCGAAACGTTGTCAAGGCACACTTACATTATATATTGGCCAAACAAAATCTAACAAAAGAAATTTTATTAAAAACTATTTCAATAAAAACAACCATATTAAAAACAACCATATTAAAAACATTTTTTTTTGATAAAAACAAATTTATTATATATATAACAAAGGCGAATTCCAGCCATGGAGCAAGGTTGGACCACGGTCCACTATGGCCGATGCCGCCGCTTTGCTCATCAGAACCCTGGGCTGGGAGCTGGGAGGTGTGCCGGATGGATGGACCGTGCTTTTGCCCCTGCTTCCAACAGGAAGGGGGGCTCCTACCGCAATCCTAACCCTAACCCTAACCCTAAACCCTAACCCAAACCCAAACCCTAACCCAAACCCTAACCCTAACCCAAACCCTAACCCTAACCCTAACCCAACCATAACCCTAACCCTAATCTTCGTTCTAAGCCCCACCCAAGGGGGACCTAGGCGTACTCCATGTCCTAACACCCAACCCTACGCCCAATCCTAACCCTAACCCTAACCCCAACCCTAACCCTAACCCTAACCCCAACCCTAACCCTAACCCTAACCCTAACCCTAATCCTTACCTCAATCCAATTCCCTTTTTATGTCCTACTAGGAACAGAAATTCCGAACAGCAGGCTCAATTAACATAATTAGGACAAATTTATTAAAATCAATTCGGACTCACTTACCTTAGATACCTACCTTGGATACTTACCTCAAATTGGTACCACGCCTCTGGTCCCCGGACCATGCCCACCTAAAAAATTAGAAAAGACAAAAATCAAAAAAATATATACGTAAATACCTACCTCAACTAACCACTTACCTGCAGTACGAAAAATGAGAAACAAAAATTAAAAAACAAAACAAAAACAAAACAATAAAAAATTCAAAATTATAAATCACAAAATATATACGTAAATACCTACCTGAATAATCTACTTACCTGCAGTAAGAAAAATGAGAAACAAAAAATTAAAAAACAAAAATTAAAAAAAACAAAACAAAAAACAAAACAATAAAATATTCAAAATCATAATTCATAATATCAAATCGTAATTGGAAAACATTCAATGAGGCTAAAACCAATTTTATTTCCAAAAAAGAAAAAGTCAGAAACAAAAACTAAAATTTGAAAATAGAAACTCTAACTAAACAGAGACTATAATAGGACGCGCGGCGCAACAGACACTCAGTGCGTGGAGAGAGAGCAAAGAGAAAACAACTCAGCAGCAATTACAAACAGTGGATATCAGCATCAATTTCATTTTTTTTGTTTGTTTGTGTGCCAGACCTGAGGAAGGCCCTAGCGGCCGAAACGTTGTCAAGGCACACTTACATTATATATTGGCCAAACAAAATCTAACAAAAGAAATTTTATTAAAAACTATTTCAATAAAAACAACCATATTAAAAACATTTTTTTTTGATAAAAACAAATTTATTATATATATAACAAAGGCGAATTCCAGCCATGGAGCAAGGTTGGACCACGGTCCACTATGGCCGACGCCGCCGCTTTGCTCATCAGAACCCTGGGCTGGGAGCTGGGAGGTGTGCCGGATGGATGGACCGTGCTTTTGCCCCTGCTTCCAACAGGAAGGGGGGCTCCTAGCGCAATCCTAACCCTAACCCTAACCCTAACCCTAGCGGGACAGCGCCCTAAGGAGTGCATCCTCCGAAGGCCTTTGGTATTTGACGAGCACAGCCGAATGCAAGCGTGTCTCCAGTCGCGCCTCGAAGCTCCGGTTGAACACACTGCTGTACACCTGGACCGTGGACATGGACGCCCGGAGCGTGGTGTACACAGCCGGTGTTACCTGGGGGTCCATGCGGTTGCACACCCAGTGCGTTGCCGCGTCCAATATGTTGGTCCATAAGTGGCCTGCGTATACATGAATGGCTCTACTGTGTCCGTGCAGCTTAGTGTGTCCCCGCTCCTACGTTGCACTTTGTCCACGTTCAGAGAATCTACAGTTGCTAGGTAAGTGTCAGGGTCGCTCAGATGAAAGGGCATAACAGGAGGTTCGATGCCTTCGGGTAATTTCTGTTGCAGAGCCATGACTCTGAGGTCCTGGGATATGGCTGCAGCCTCTCCATGTCTTTCCACAGATCTCAGCCTGGAATGTGCCTCAGCGGCGGCGGCGGGAGTCTGGCCGCACAGCCTAGCGGCGTAGGCCAGCATCTGATTCAGTAGCATATCCGCATTGTGTACGGCCCTTGCAGCAGACAAGTCTCTAACGCGACTCTTGAACAGATAGCGGCCCACCTCCTCGGGGCATCGGGCCACTTCGGCCGGGACCCTAGTTACATGTGCAGCCGGTGGGATGCCTGACAGCATGGCCTCGACCCTGTGCCGGGTGACATGGGGTACGGTGTCCAGGGGCAGTGTTAGGTTCAAAATCAGCAAAAGGATCAGCAGACAAAACCAGTGAGGCAGAATGTTAGGTTCAGAATCAGCAAAAGGATCAGCAGACAAAACCAGTGAGGCAGAATGTTGAGTCTTTTCTCGCGAGGAGTGCATTCAGACTTACATCAATCCAACTACACTAAAGGTCTTGTTTACACTCCTCTCTTTTTATTCAGGAATGCCCTACCTACAATGTGAGACTAGCCCCTGATAGGTGGGGGGAAAGCGTGGGCTTTGTCTCATGAGAGAAGAAACGAGATTCTATGTGAAACTCGAAGTCGCAGACAGGATCCCATGAGAAACGAAAAGTGTGCAAGGATAAAATGTTATGGGAAACAAAGTAGTCATGTGAAAAGAGTGCATAGACAAAATGACATGTGCAGACATCAACAACTTTCTTGGATTCCCAGATGTGTAGAAGGTCAGGAAGCTCCAGACAGCATCGTTTGACTTGTTGTGGACTGGGTGATGTCTGCAAGAAGAAACAGCAAGCATTCTGCGCAATAACTTTATTAATAAGTACTCATTAGGGAACGTATGATAACATATATATACAATTTATCTAACAATTCCCCCCTGTTTTATCATAAGTTCCCGGAGAACAACTCATCACCCATATGGCCACTTCAAAAAGATTTTCAGCCAAGGGATCACATTTCGCAAGAACTAACTTACACTCAGGAGGAAACTGAGTCATAATCGGCAAAGCTAGGGTCAAGAAACAAACCGGACAGGTTTACCACAATAGAGTCGCCGACCGGGTCGTCACTAGAGAAGGAACCCGCGTCGATCGAAAGGTCATCCCTTTGGAGCAACGGGAAAGTCTCAGCTGGTGGAGAGATAGCAGTTGTAATTAGTCTGTTAATTAGGGATCGGAGACAAGGGATGCAACAACATCCACACAAGGTCAAAATGGCAGAGAAAACGGCAATGGAGACCAGGGCAGAGGAAACCAGGGTGCGGTACTTTCCGAACACGTCCAACCCGTCGGTCCAAACCTCTGTGTTCACCCCACTGTGCCCCTTCATCTTTCCGTTCAAGGTCCGCAGGCCCTCAAGGGCCTGGGACAGGCTTCCGCCGGCTGCAGTATTATTCGGAATAAACGTGCAACATTGCTCACCGAACATGGCGCAGACACCGTCCTCCTTTGAGAGTAGCATGTCAAGGGCCATTCGATTCTGGAAAGCCATGAGGGAAGTAGCGGCCAGTTGGGAGTGGACCGCCTTGAAACCCGCCTCGGACCAGTTTCCAAGCCTCTGCACGTTGTAATGGACGTAGTTAATCCTGTCAACATTTTTGTTAATAGTACACCACCAACACAGGGCGGATTCAAAACCAGCTGCTATCTGATTCACCAGCTTATACTCATCCGGTACTCCTCTAGGAACACCAATGGCGTCAATGTAAGTTGGATTAGCCGCGCCCCGCCATTCGGCGTTTCGTTTCGTTCTCGGCCAGAATACGGGAACCACGGACTTAGCAAAAGATGTTAGATCATAAGAGGACATCGGTATCAAATGAACAGGTAGCAATAGGGTTACCAAAGCGCAAATTCCGGAGCTGTTGAAAGGCAACCTATCATAAAGTTTTTTACTATTACACCAAAACCAAATATCACTACGAGCAATGGGCAAAAAAGGGGCAGCGACATTGGTCATGGACCCACACCATGAAGTAGGTAGAGCGCCGAGCTTCTCACCGGTACCAGGTAATCTAATGCAAGTAAAATTACCCTTAGCTACATAGAACGAAAAAAAGGGGTTTATACTTTGTCATAGAGGCAACAGGGTAAACCTTATCACATTCAAAACAATCATGAGTGGGTGAAATGGATAGGCTTAACATTAAAGCAACAGCACACTTAGGAACTATATTTGCAGGTATGATTTTGAAAAGAGGTCTTGGACCCATGCATGCAATGCAACTGGTGTTAGCCATCTTCGCGGCCTGCTCAGCCATAAGAAGCCAGTTGTTGGTTTGACCGCTTATCCCTGTGGAGGCTACAAAATAGCTGTCTACATCAGTGAGGAGCATACTTGTGATTTTTGCTCCTGCTGACAGGGTGTAATTATTTGTAACGGGACGGTCTGCGACCGACATTGTTTTATTAATGCAAATAGCAATAGGAAAGTGAGGATCGATTCCAGAGGACCAAGCCCACAGTTGAAAACCCCAACAAGAAGTGTTAAACAAGGTGGCATTTGGAGGAAGAATTTGACCATCAGTGAGTGTAAGAGACAAAAGGAGGCTTTTGCCCTCATTTTTCAAAGTCACTCGTTTAGCAAAGAACACAGCCTTTTCACTGGAACCAGAGAGTGGGGTGACCATTTCGAAACCTTTCAAACTCTTCATAGGTAAAATAATAGAAGAAGATGTATTAGGAGCCACAGTAAACATTAATGACTTATTGTAAGTCCAAGACAAAAGCCATGGTACGCAAGTTGGAACGCAGACGGTTCCTGGAATACAAACAACCTGATCAAAAGGGGATTTAGTGTCGCGCTTATGTCTAGCAATTTTTCCCCCATGAGCCATATCAATTAGAATTAGCTTTGGTAGCTGCCTGAGAGAAGAATGTTCGAGGCTCATGGTACTCTATCCATACAAATAAAATAACCCCCGAAAAAAATATAATGGTAACACAAACCAGCAAAAGCAACCAAAAGCACATGGTAGACTTTGCGCAGGCTACAGCCCGATTAAAGCACTCACCAAATGACGCTCTAATGCTCATATTTTGGATCTCCTCAGAGTCAACACCCTGAGCTTCGGATTGGTGTCTTGGAAATTGGCTTCTGCTAGCTTTCGTGTCAACCCTGGATCTTGGCACCAGGATCAGGCACTATTACCAGACTTTGCTCACCTTCCGTACTTAGGTTGGGTCTGCAGAGATCACCTTTTTACAATGAGATAAATGAATCCACGTGTTGAGTTCGGCTAATTTCAAAGCATTAGGTGTCGTGAGTAGTACCAAAAAAGGACCTTCCCACTTGGGTGAATGCCAATTCTTCCTCTTGATACTCTTGATCAAGACCCAGTCTCCCGGTACCACTTTGGGGTCTTCCTGCGGAGAAATGGGTTCACCATCAGTGTTATTGGTTAGATTCTTTTGACGTTCCAAAATTTTTCTCATGTAATCAGCTAACGCGGCCTTCTCGGGGATCTCCCATGTGTTCTTGAACTGAGGAAGCCTGTAAGGTCTTCCAAACATAGTTTCATAGGGAGTTAGCCCTGTTGTACTTGTAATATTTATGTACATTTTGACCAGGTCTAAGCACTGAGTCCATGGTCGTTTGGTTTCTCCCATACATTTCTTTAATCTGTTTTTTATAGTCGCGTTAGATCTCTCAACAACTGATTGTGAACGATAGGAACAATGGTTCTTTAGATTTATGTGGAACATTCTCCCAATGTTATGCACTATCTGATTTACAAAATGTGGACCATTGTCGCTGTAATTTTTTTTTCTGGAATACCGTATCTTGGAATGATGTCTTTGCATAAGGCCTTTGCCACCGTGAGTGCATCAGCATGTTCGGTAGGAAATGTTTCTACCCATTTAGAAAATGCGTCTATTATGACCAAACAATATTCTTTCCCTTCACATTTATGTAATTGGATATAATCCATATGTATTGTCTGAAACGGATACAACGGAGTCGGGAATTTCCCTCTCTGAGGTCTTAAATTGCCTTGTGGGTTATGTTTAGCACAGATCAAACACGCTCTGCAAAATTGTTGTGAAAAAGCTGCAAAGCCGTATGTTGTATAAATAGCCTCAACTTGTTTCACCTTACCCCCCGTCGAGACATGGGTGACCCCATGACTCGAAATAGCAGCCCATTTGAACAAGTTATGAGGCAAGACAGGTTTGCCCAAAGGTCACACAAAAAGACCAACAGTGTTTTTAGTTGCACCCCGTTTTTCCCAAGAGAGCCGTTCCTGGGAGGGGCTCTGAGACTGCATGTCAAGCAACACATCAGGGGGGATGTGTGACATCGAATCATGAGCCGTGAGAGACGAGAGGACATGGAGCAGGCCTTCTGCAGCGGCCTTCGCGGATTTGTCAGCAAAAGCATTACCGAGAGAAACAGGATCAGAGCTCGCAGTGTGAGCAGCACACTTGCAAACCGCCGCCTTTAAAGGTAGCTGGACAGCGTCCAAAAGTTGAGTCAGTAATGTGGAATGGGTGACGGGCTTCCCTGCAGAAGTTATCATGCCACGGTTGCTCCACTGCTGAGCAAACACGTGCACTGTAGCAAAAGCATACATGACTATCAGCCCAGATAGTGACGGATTTGTTTACAAACAATTTGCTGGCCCCAGTCAAAGCAATGAGCTCAGCGGCCTGTGCAGACATATTGGATGGCAGTTTAGCAGCCTCCAAAACCATGTCGGCAGTAACAATGGCATACCCAGTGTCAAACGCACCTCTTGGATTAAGGTGCCCCCGGCTTCCCAGTAACGGGTTTGTTTTAGCCGGGTTCGGAGATTCGTCCGTAATCTAACCACCCGAGTTAAATTAACTCCTCCGGAATCAATCTAATTTCTGTACGACGCCAATCCCTCTCAAGTCACCCGAAGCTCGTGCCGAGTAACTCAATTCGAGGCAGGACTTCGAAGTGACCGCATCGTATTGATGGCTCCCCGCTAATGTTTGAAGTTCTTATTCGTTACGGATATTTTTTAGATGTCTTTGTTAAGACCTCAGGGATTCGTTTGTATAGCGCACCCAAGCACTAGTTTTGCCGAAGTAAATGTTAATATGGGTCCGTTCCACTTGGTCGCTCATGCAGCGAGCCGACCAACTTTTTTATTCGAAAGAGAATCAAATTAATAAAAGTGTGACAATAATAGCATTTAAGAAGAAAATTAATGCACCCTATATGATTAATTCTAACTTCGTATACGCGGATCTAGCTCTTAACCGTCGGAGTTCTTCACCCCTCTTAATTGCTTTAAAAAAAAAAAAAAAACAACTTATTCTAAACCGGATAAAAATGTCGTGCTCTGTTTAGATTTGCCCAATAATTAATTTGGAAGGCAAGTCTATTTTTTGATCGTGTCCCGTTCAACTTTTGACGCGGCCCGACAATTTTAGGAACTGGGCCGCGCCCGACGGACAATCGAAATACTTTTATTCTCCTCCAACTCCAATGATTTATTTTAACCGTCGTCGTTATTTTATTTAGAAGAAGTAAATTTCCAACAATTCACTTTTAACGAAATCCACTCCTCCTTTAAATATTTACGAAAGTTATTTAATTCTCCAACTTCCTCGGAGTTACTTTTTCCGCGACCCGTCAAAAAGGGGAAGCGGGCCTGAGCCTTTCAAATAGTTAAATAACTTTCCGTTCTACACAAACCAATAATCTGATTTAAACACTTCCTTTAATTTATTCAAACGAAACAACTTTCGAACGGATCGAAATTCACTCGTGGCTCAAATAACTACGGAAGTTATTTAAGTCTCTAACTTGTTCGGAGTTCCTTTTTACGCGGCCCGTCTAAAAGGGGAAGCGGGCCTGAGCCTTCGGTTGCATATTCAGTACAAATCCGCGCACAACGAAGTAAGTAATATACAAAACACATTTATTGAAGAAACATGGAATAGAATTACAAATCTCAATTACTCCAGAAACTGAACAACTTCACTCACTGATACCCGTGTTAATAAAATCATTCAATCCCAGAACAATTCGATTGCAAAACACAGTTCATAAAAAAGGGAAGAGGTAAATACCAGTTGCGTGCTATTTTTGGTGGAAGCAAAGTCGAGTGATCAGTTCGATCTTGCTTCTAAAATCCAAATTAGAGAAACAGGCTGGCCACGAGGAAGCCGGCGGCCCGATGACTATTCCCCCCTCTCGCTAAAATACATAAAAACGGTCATCTTCACCAATTTCTCGTTTAAAGTTGTCCAGTCCAATTTTTAGGAGTAAATCCAAGTTAATTTCAGTCCAGTGATCCTGCGTCTCACACAAAGATCTTTGGGACTTTGGAAAAAATCTTGAAACTCCTCCGGGCCTCTTCACGTATGAGAGCTCTTTTGGGGGGAAAAGCCCTGAAGCTGCTCCTGCAGGACCTTTTATAGACCTCTCCGTCCCCCCCCTCCCCTTTCTTTTCTCCGGTACTTTCCCTATAGGGTAAGACTGCCCAGTTTTCCCACGCCTATAGAAGGGACTGGCCAGCTTTCTCACGCCTATAGAGGGAACTGGCCAGTTTTCCCACGCCCATAGAGGGAACTGGCCAGCCTCCCCACGCTTTGTTATCTGTGGCCTTCAGCCGCTGTTTCCGCCCTGACCACGCAGTACTTTCCACCAAATGCACAGCTAGTGGTAAAACCTTTCACTTCCCCTTTTCACCCTTGACCTACTTTCTTAAACAATTTATGTCACGCCACTATTCTCATAGTGACGGGTTTCTTGATCGAATTGACAAATAATATTGCTTAAAGCGGTTACAGAATACATTTTTAGCCAAGCAAAGAAATAAAAATAAAAATCACATTTGTGCTTCTCCAAACAATTTATGTCACGCCACTATTCTCAGTGACGGGTCTCTTGATCGAATTGACAAATAATATTGCTTAAAGCGGTTACAGAATACATTTTTAGCCAAGCAAAGAAATAAAAATAAAAATCACATTTGTGCTTCTCCAAACAATTTATGTTACGCCACTATTCTCAGTGACGGGTCTCTTGATCGAATTGACAAATAATATTGCTTAAAGCGGTTACAGAATACATTTTTAGCCAAGCAAAGAAATAAAAATAAAAATCACATTTGTGCTTCCATGCGTGACTCACACTCTGACACCG
Source organism: Syngnathus scovelli (assembly GCF_024217435.2). Classification (NCBI taxonomy): domain Eukaryota; kingdom Metazoa; phylum Chordata; class Actinopteri; order Syngnathiformes; family Syngnathidae; genus Syngnathus; species Syngnathus scovelli. The sequence goes on along the minus strand of NW_026061342.1, from coordinate 470,148 downwards.
TGTTCCTTTTTTATATCCATTTTAACCGGTTTAGCTTATTCTGGCCCCTCTATTGGTCTCCCGTTTTGGTCTGGCGCCATCTTTTGGACAAATTTGGAATTTCAGCTCTGCCAATTTATTCCTGTGAACAATCCATATTCTACCATTTGGACCATCTCTACCCCCATGTTACACGACACCCTCCCCTTGGATTGAAAACAGGTATAAATTATCCCTGATCCCCAAGAGCTACACAGCCATGTCGTCGTCTTCGTCTGAGATATTCACAACCTCAGCGGTCGTTGAAGTAGGGCAGGCCGCTGCCATGTCTCCCTGTCGGGCGATCTCTGCGAAGGCGTTGATCAGGCGCGACAACCGACTAGCAGCGTTGTCGTCCTCAGCGTGGTTCTCCACGGCGAGGGCTCTCAGCTCCGGTGTTGAACGCCCCGTGGCCACACTCTCGACATCTGCCTCCTCATTTTCAGCCTCACTCCCGCGTCCTCCGTCTCGAGCCTCATCGTCGTCCTCAGACTCAGAAGGAGCTGCATCCACATCCAGCGGGCTTATCAGCCGTACGGGGCTGGTGGGCGAGTCGAGGGGAGGATCATCATTGTAGCCAGGCCCTCCATACGTACGGCTGCCGTCTGGATCCCGACGCCCCATGCAACCCTCGCATGGCTCTCTGCACCGGACGTAAGACCCATCCAGGGTCCAATGTCCAACACACCGTCCTCCTCCCCGACGCGCAGGCCGGACAAGCCCCACAGGGGCCTCGCTGGGCATCCCCATAGGTCGGTGTAATCCATATCCTGCGTTTGGGTGCGTGTAAAAGTCAGCCGGGAGAAAGCGATGAGGAGCGCTCACTGTCAGACAGCGCCCACATTGCCAATGTGAAATGACGCATCGGGTGCCGTTCTGTTGACGCCAGGTCATGTGAATCAAAGGCCAGATAGTGCCGTGGGTTACTCCTGCTCCATGCATGAGAACCGTACGTGCCATCAGGGGCCCTGTAGTTGTCTCGAGCAGAGTCGCAGTGGTCATCAAATCCGCACATCCTTCCCATCCGAGATGGTCCAAGCTGGACTGCTCTCCCTCTTTTACATACAGACCGTCAGGGACCAGCCAAGCCAAACTAAAGCCGGCCTGATAACAACAGTTTCCCACATAAGATCTCCCGATCACCCAGGCCAATTTCATGTGGCTCATCCCGCATAGGATGCATTTAGGTGCATCCGTAATACGGTGTACAGTCTGTAACACATGGAAGCACAAATTTTAACATTTTTCATGTTACACATCAAACAATCACCCCTCTGCCAGCCCCTCGGTATACAATAGAGGGGCTTCTCGGCGGCTGCCCTCCCGCCTCTCGGGGCGGGAGGGGAAAAAAAACAGAGTATGTAAAAAACCAGGTTATCATTGCCAATTGGTCCACCACTTCGGTCCAAAGTAACACAGACAATGACCCCCATACCATGCACCAGAGTACGAGTTTGGCCGTACGCCATCTCCACGCGACAGAGGTGCGGGCATGCTGGTCAAGTCTGACTACCATCTTTATAAGATACATGGCCATTCCTATCACTAATATTGCTTCTAATATGACAACCCCGAAAACAACATAATAAACAAAAATTGACACCACTTCCAAAACACTCCACAAAATAAGCAATACAATTTCGGCGATACCTCTGGGGGTATCAGGGTCAACATACATTCGGCCATGCATGTAGACTACAAAAAGACCCAAACCCATCGTGTGTCTTGTGTATAAAAATCTCAAAATCAAAACCTTGAATATTGATATGACCAAAATCACGGGGCGAGTGAGTTGTTGCAAATCCCAAGACCCAGAACAGCAGTAGGCTGTCCAGATACTGAATAAAACCCAATATTGAACTTCGTTACTCACTCTCATCGCTCCTGGCCTCCCTCTTGGATTTAAAAAGCCGCTTGAGCTGTTTGTTGCCATGATTAGTTCTTTTTTTTTTTCTCTCTCTTTTGTCTCTTGAAGTTCCAGTCTCTGAGCTGTCAGGCTCAAATGCCCGACGGCCGCCCGACTTCTCCTTTTAATAAGACGTTCCGACCACCCCTCTTGTGGGCCGTCATTTGCCTAACTAGAGACGCCTCTCTCTCGCGGGGGTAAAACAAAAGCCTCTTAATACTACCTTTTATGGCAATGCACAAAGTTGTTGCTATTCCTATCAACGCAAACCCTACTAGCACCCACGCCCAGATTGGCCCCAGTACCACCTCCAATGCACCGCTGATCACATCACCAAAAGCCTCAACCGCGGCACTTGTTGCTGACTGAAGCGCCGCCCCTATCTTCTCATACCAAGTGCAATCATGAATGTTTTCTCCATGGCCACATTTTATCCAATGCTCTGAAGGGGAGAAACATGTTCCATTATTGAAAATTCTATTGGGGCCAATCCAATCAAAACCTATGAACTGCCGCCCTTCACACAGACTCTTTCGGAACGCACATCCCTCAGCAATCTGCATCAGCGCAGGCAGCCGATAGGGGATAGACACTGGCTCGCCTAGATTTAGCAATCCTTCATTTTGTACCCAGGTAGTACAAGGCGCCCGGTCTCTAGCGGGCTGACGCCTCCACCTGTTTTGTGGCGAGACGTACTCCCATAAAGCCCCTTCTACACTCCTGTATCCTTCATCTTGATATTTATCTAAATAATATTCTTTCCAATTAGGCAGTGTAACACATTGTTCACGAGCTAAGGTAATTAAACATTTTGTTTTCTCAGTGTTACAAGTCATCGACCAGGGCCGGGGATTCACATAAATATATGGGGAGTAAATTCCTGTGGGCTTGATATCAGTCTCTTTTGAATATACCGTTGACATAAATTGGTATTGAACCCAGTAATTTGTTGTTACGTTTAAACAGGGTATAACCCATTGCTTCATCTCATACCCGTTAAATCCCCACCATGTCTTGGCGGGGTCCCGAACGTCTATTTCAGACCATGCCTGTAAAATTCCTTTCACTGTTTTGTTTACTAAGAGACTGGCACAGTTGTGAACCCACCTGGTGCCCAAGACGGATCGCTTGATCTCATCCAGGTCACATCTTGGTGACTTCCCAACTGTCCAATCCCTCCCATGCAATCCAGCATAAATTTTCCCCACTACGCATTGGTCAATTTTGTCAAATTCTCCCGGAGTTACCGTCAACAAATCGGCAGGAGTGGGTAACCGTTGAACCCATAAGTGCCTTGCTGACGGGTATAACCGGTGTCTGCCTTGGTAACTGCTGGGCACAGCAACCCATTTTTCTACCTGCCATAACCATGGAAATGAACTATTTAGCCAAAATTCAAAATCTACTGGTTCCTTATTTGGGTTGAACTTCCTCCCTCCCCTTGTTGACACCGCAACTTAATCTTTTGAAATTTATATGCCCACATTATCACATGATAATTATTTTCACAAAATTGTCCCACGTTAAAGTAACACGCATTTAACCTACTAAAAACTCGCTGACAGTCCCAAAATACTGACTTCTGGCTGTTGGGCAGGCTTCTCGGCATCCGGTTAAGGCGACGCTTACTTGAATAATCCTGAGTTTTTTCGCAAACCAACTCTAAACAACTCCAGCACGGCTCCCATCCGGGATAAGTGCCACGGCACGTGGAGTTCTTCATTGGGGCCGGGAATGAAAATTCATCCGGCCTTTTTCCACTTTTCTCCCAATACCCTCCTTTTGATTCGGGCAACGGGACACACGAGGCATTGCTATACCATTCCGCATGCTCCTCGCCCACTTTCAAAATCCAATTTCTTTTAACAATTTTCTCTTCACGTTTGTTCTTGCAAATCAAACTTATCGTTAGGTTAGCAAAGTTTTCTGGCGCTTTGAAATACCTCATATCACAAGCACTGATGTTACTCATTATTTGCCCTGTCCAATTCACGATACCCAAATTATCGGGAAAGTGAGTTACTTCACTCACTATTTCCCTTTTTGTCTTATACCGTCTTTCCTCCTCGTCTCCTGCGCGCGGAATTGCTCCTGGTTCCAGTGGCAAGGCGATCATCTTCTCTCGTCGTCGCAGCACCGATGTCCAATATTGTCTGGTAGCGATGTCTGGTGCTATGGATGTATTCCATTTCACGGTGACGCTTCCAAAGTCCACTGCCCAACAGGTTTGATTGAAGAGCTTCGTTCCATCGTACTCGATATTGATCATCTCCATCGGGTCATAGCGGGCCGCGCTCTTCCAAAGTGTGAAGCTGAGTAGGATGCCTGTCAAAATGACTGAAAGTATTATAGCTGTCAGCCAATCCGTCACCAGATTCTTCTTCCATGATATCGCCGGCTGAGGGAAAATAGATGGTCTCCATTCAATTGTACTCCAATCCATTGGAGGGTTGTCGGGTAGATTCGGTGGTTCGTTGCAGAAAGGCGAAGTGCTGGGAATCTCATACCCGCTGTCTGCAAATAAAGTTGCTCCTCGACTTTCAAAGTTCGGCTCTGGATCCTTTTTCACGGGAACTGCGTTCGCGTAGATTGGCTCCAGAGCTATCCATTCCTGATTTACATAAATATCTTGCTCTTCTTCCATGAAAAACGGATTCCTCCAGTTCTTCCCCTCGTTGTCTGTGGAAGCCCCGGTCCCGGGGCTTCGCCCAACCGCCGGTCCCGCTAGGTCGCCACCAGCGGGATCATCCGTGTAGCCTGGGAGGGTCATTGGTGACCCCCCCACTCTCCAGAGTCATTGTTCTCCTTCTCTTGGCTCCGCGCGGGTAGTTCATGGTGGGTCACTCCTCAGGCCTGAATGAAGATCTGTCTCTTCTCTCCTGGCTTTATAGGAGGTCTTCCAGCCCCTCCTCCTTCCCAAGCTCCTCCCTTGCGCCAAAGAAACCGTTCCCCTCTTCGGCTGGGCCCTTCCTCCGGCGGTCTCCGTCTGGTTTTCTTTCTGTTATTAGTTATGTACAGTCCATTAACAATACATTGTTATAGGACTTCTATATACACATGTATACACACACCGTTATATGCACACTCATTTTTATATACATGTATGTACACATTCTTCTCTTTTTTTTTCAGTCGTTCTCCCCCTGGGAATCTGGCTGGCTCCACAGCCTAGTCAATTCCTCTACTGCGGCCCGACCCCTCTTTTTCTTTTGAGGTTCTGTTTTTGTGGACCACACTGCATAATAGGAGGCCGTTCGAGCCAACGTTCCCAGCGGCCTATCGGATGCAGACGGACCTGGTTCCTCGGGCCTGGGGTCTACCGCATCATTCGACATGTTGTTCTCTTGGCTACCGGCTTGTTTCCTGGTTTCGGAGGCTTTGCGCTTCATTTCTGCCAGCACTGGACATGTCTTAAGGGTGCGGTGACGCTCCAGACCCCATCTGGTGTTCCCTTTTCCATCACATCCAGGCGTGGGACACACCTCGAGGCTCCCCACATACACCGGGCAAGCTCTAAATGAGCGGTGGTGTGTTGCCCCTGGTCGGGCGCTACCGCTTCCGTCGCAGCCAGGAGTAGGGCAATTTGCCGGATACAACTTCGTCCAATCAAAAGGGGTCCAGTCTTGTAGAATCCTCCTGGGTTGGTCACTTACGCCACCACCCTCCACTTTTGGACATGATAAGTTTCCCTCCTGGACTTTTGCTTCTGGCAGGAGTGAAGTGGGTTGACTTTCCACTTGGACTTCTGGTTCTGGCGGGAGAGAAGTTGTTTGAATTTCCACTTGGACTCCTACTTCTGCCAGGAGAGAAGTGGTTTGACTTTCCACTTGGACTCCTGCTTCTGGCGGGAGAGAAGTGGTTGAATTTTCCTACGTCACCACCGATTGGAACATGCTTCCTCCAGCTGGACATCCCTGTGCCAACTCCTGGCTGGGACCTTTATCCCATTCTCTTGCTTCCGACCGGTCAAGGTCATCTGTCTCCTTGGCCTTTTCTTGAGGTTCTATCTCCGCTACTGTGCCGTGCTCCTTTCTCGTTTGTATTTGTTCCCTAAGAATATCCCGTATCTGGGACCCGGTGTTTCTTATGGCTACAAATTGGCTAAGCCTTTTGGCCTCCAATTTGATTCCCAGTGAATATATTCCTTCGTAAGGAATGATGGCCATTTTCACTGTAATCCCTACCAGTGCTGCTTCACCCTCATTCACTATAAGGACTGATCCGACTTTATTCCCAGGGGCAAAACAGTATATTCCCTTTTTGGTCACATACTGGAAGTCTTTGTTACTCGTGTGCAAAACACTTCGATAGCAGTACATGTTGCTCACGGTCGGGCTTGTTTCCGCAGGGGCTGCCTCCACTTTGACCAATGGTGCGTCCTTGCACGCCAACAACTGGGCTACAGCCCGAGCCCAAGTCATGGGCCTCCAAGGTCCCTCAAGCAGGTCCCCAAGGACTGCGGTTCCTCCTGCGGAAAGAACCGACTCACGAGCAAACAAGGCCATTTCGTCGGCCTTTTCTGTATAACTGTCGGGGGCAGGCCGGCCGACTGGCCTTGGCCAAGGCCAACAATGGCCCAAGGCCAGATAAAGGTTCTTCATGGCCTGATTATTATCATATGCCGGCCAAGATGCTCCTCCCAACACTGGATAGAGGGTCGCCAGGGGGGTCATTGCCCTGGTGATTTGCCATCCCTCTGCTTCTCCGACTTTCAATAATTTTCCTCTTGCCATGCGATCTAAACACATGAGGCAATATTTCAGCTCATCGCCGTCCCACACATACGTGCACGAGTTAATTTGTCGAGCCCGTACATCCGTAGTTGGTCCGATCTCCCACTGTGAAAAAAACACCATTCGTGCCAAGATGGTAATTTGACACTGGTGGCATACCATGGCATCTAATACTTTGACTGGAAGCTTGTCCTCATTTCTCTGGGCAAATTCCAGCTCTCTTACTTCGGTGGTCAGTACAGGTGGCATCATGAAGCCTACTCCCGACCACATAGTAGGCAACAGGTTGGGTGTCAAACAAATGACACAAGCTTCGTTGACCCATGTCCAGTGAAAATGTTCTGGTCCACCGGGTGTGCAACCCCGCTTGGCCAATCTCACCAGATTTAGGGCCCTTCCGGTCTGGATCCCATTTGGTGTTCTTCTTACGATGACCGCACCTTTGTGTGCGGCCATGCGCACGAAGGCTGGGATTGTTCCGTGGTTCGTTGCCATATGTTATTTAAATTACTTCTTGGCTTGACTCGGGTCAACCGATAACGGCTTCAGCTGTTCAACTCCTTGGATACCTTTCTTCTTTAGTCGTACTGTGTTTCTATCCAAAACTCCACTAACTATGTCCGAGCAGTCGTACTTGGCCTTCACTGCCGTGTTGCTGTTCAGGTCCCTCGACTTGATCCACACCTTCTGTCCAACGCTGATCCGACACTTCTCTTTATTCTGGGACAGCCGTCTTGGGTTCTGCCCACTTCTTGTGACACAAAGAGTCGTTGGTTCAGTTCTTCGGACGGGGAGGGCCGGCTGCTTCTGCTCCTCCCGTTCAGGTCTGCAACCAAATCAAGCAATTTAGTACTCCACTCTTTTCCGTTTGCATTTTTTCCCAACCAGGTTTTGACCAGACCAATAGTACTTTCTGCCACCCCATTTGCTTGTGGTGTATAAGGAGGCGAATAGACTCTGACTATTCCCCACCTACGACACCATTCGTCCACCTGGGCGTTTTTGAAATGTGTTCCATTGTCTGTTCTCAACTCTTTTGGGATTCCTAGCCACATGCACCCATCTTCTAGTGTCTTGATCACACTGTTTGCATTGGCTTTTCTCACTGCTTTCAGCCCGACGTGTCCTGACATCGAGTCAACCAGCACAACAAGGTATTTCTCACCCTTTGCGCCACTTATTCCCATGGGGCCAGCTACGTCCATACAAACCGAGCCCCACGGCACAGTACTCCTAATCTTCAATCCATCCGTGCGTCGTCCTCTTCGCCCTGCGTTGTATTTGTTGCACGGATTACAATCCCGCAGGACCGCACGAATCGTCCGGTCAGGGACCCAGAGTTCCAGCATCTCTAACTTTTTTCGCGTAGGCAGTGGACCCGCGTGGCCTAGTGCTTCATGCACTGCCGACACGACTTGCCTCACGCTCTCATCTGGGACCACTTTTCCGCGAGGGGTCTTGTCCCATTTTTCTGCTCCTACAACTTTTATTCTTCTTTTCTGGACGTATCGATCAACTTCGTTATTACCTCTCCAATAAGCTCCTTCTTTCACATGAGATTTCTGGTGAACCACATCCAGACTCAAATTTAGCCGTAACTCGGCTATCTTTTTCCACACTTCATAGTGGGCCACTAGTTTTCCTTTCGCGCCCTCAAAGCCATTCTCTTCCCAAATGGCTAGATCGAATTTGAGAGCTTGCGCGCAATAATGACTGTCAGTTATAAGTCTTATGCGTCCAGCGTGATTTTTTTCCGCTTCTAACAGTCCTTCCAGCACTGCCGTGGCCTCTCCTGCTTGCGCGCTGCCGGGTGTCTTTCCTTTACGGCGGCAACGCTCCACTCCATTTTGCTTCAGAATAAAACCCCAGTGGGCATTCTGCTCTCCTTCCTTTTTTGACCCATCGGTGTAAAGAGTCCATTCATAGGGCTTCTCTTCATCCATAGTCAATCTTCTCCTGGTTGCTCGGCAAAAAATCTTCCATCCCTTTCGATGGCTTCTTTCATCCGCGTCGAGAGGCATCCCGCCTCTATCGACGGGTTTGATCCCACTAAGTACTCAGTCCATTTCTGAGGCCACTTCTCTATGCCTCCTCCATACAATATTACACATGCTGGTCATGTCGTCTTGGAGAGTCTGGATTAGACCCCTCCTTTCCGGTTCCTTTCATAGGATTTCCAGGTTCGGGATCCGATCTCCTTCCACCGCTAGCCATCTTTTCAATGAATAGCAGTTTCTCTAGTTGTAGGGTCGAGCTGTCTCCTTTCGAAGCCTTTCCGTGCGCATTCGGAACAGGGTCGATTCAGCTCTTAGTTACTCAGCGGCGCCCTTTGCGTCGCCTCTACTCAGAACACCAATATGAGAACTTTTGCCTCGCTTATTGATGCTCTCAATGGCGGGATGCACTTCTTTCTCTTTTTCTTTTTTCCCCACCAGGTTTTCTACTGACAGGAAATTCTAACAAGGGTACATTCAATTGCAAATTCTAATTCAAACGTTATTGTAGCGAACAGGAAATGACGACTAATCATCAGCCCGAAGCCACTCAGCCTTTCAATTCTTGGGAACCTGTAAGTCACAGAGGGTCGCCAACAGTTAAGAATCATGAACCATACAAGCCTTAGAAGTGTAGTCTTCAACAGCAGGAAAAAAAAGAGAAAAGGGCGGAAAGAAGAAAAATCCTTTTGTGAGTTCAGCGGACAAAAATCTGTAATCCTCTGATGCGTCCGGGAACAAAAATCCTTGTAATCCACACAGGTGTCCGGGAACAAAAATTTTGTAATCCACACAGGTGTCCGGGAACAAAAAAAAATTGTAATCCACACGAGTGTCCGGAAACAAGAAAATTTGTAATCCACACAGGTGTCCGGGAACAAAAAAAAAAAAAAAAAAAAATTGTAATCCACACAGGTGTCCGGGAACAAAAAAATTGTAATCCACACAGGTGTCCGGGAACAAAAAAATTGTAATCCACACAGGTGTCCGGGAACAAAAAAAATTGTAATCCACACAGGTGTCCGGGAACAAAAATCTTGTAATCCACACAGGTGTCCGGGAACAAAAAAATTTGTAATCCACACAAGTGTCCGGAAACAAGAAAATTTGTAATCCACACAGGTGTCCGGGAACAAAAATTTGTAAGGGAGAAATGAAGGTTTATTATAAAGTTAAATTGAGCAAGAAAAAGGAAAAGGAAGAGGGGAGACAAATCTTCTCTTTTTATCTTTCAAAATAAAAAGGCCTCTCTTCAGTCGGTCTCCTAATTGGTTGGCTTCTCTTTGGCCTTGGTTTTGGCATGAAATCTAAAACATTTGCAGGCTCCTCATCGACTGGTTCATCTTCTGTATTTATACCCAATATCCGTGCCCATGTACCGGCCCCTCTTTCTCTTGCAAGTTCTGCCGCATACTCTGCGTACACTACAAACATTACTTTCAGCACCCCATACAAGTACAAGCTGTGAAGGATCTCCTCCTTACTCATGCTTAAAGTAATGTGCTGAGGGGTCACGGTCACCGTTTACCATGACACAATACAGTTCTAATCCTCCCGTGCTATCAAGGTTCTTTTCTAGGAAACTCTATTCTTTAAAGAGACTGTACTTATGTCACTCAAGGCCGTTCTGACATTTATTTGTATCAGTGAGCGGAATTAAGACAGTTTCTGGGAAGAAAAAACTGAAAAACTCCACACAGGTTCGTTTTGGAGCTGTGAGCAAAAAAAAAATTGTCTCATTTTTATTTTTTTCTAAACTTTTACTCACAGGCGGCTCGGTGGCGCACTGGGTAGCACGTCCGCCTCACAGCTAGGAGGGTGCGGGTTCGATTCCACCTCCGGCCCTCCCTGTGTGGAGTTTGCATGTTCTCCCCGGGCCCGCGTGGGTTTTCTCCGGGCACTCCGGTTTCCTCCCACATTCCAAAAACATGCTTGGTAGGCCGATTGAAGACTCCAAATTGTCCCTACGTGTGAGTGTGAGTGCGATTGGTTGTCTGTCTCTGTGTGCCCTGCGATTGGCTGGCAACCAGTTCAGGGTGTCCCCCGCCTACTGCCCGATGACGGCTGGGATAGGCTCCAGCACGCCCGCGACCCCCGTGGGGACTAAGCGGTTCAGAAAATGGATGGATGGACTTTTACTCACAACCCCCCTCCTACTCGTTGGGCGCCAAAATGTCAAACGCACCTCTCGGATTAAGGTGCCCCCGGCTTCCCAGTAACGGGTTTGTTTTAGCCGGGTTCGGAGATTCGTCCGTAATCTAACCACCCGAGTTAAATTAACTCCTCCGGAATCAATCTAATTTCTGTACGACGCCAATCCCTCTCAAGTCACCCGAAGCGCGTGCCGAGTAACTCAATTCGAGGCAGGACTTCGAAGTGACCGCATCGTACTGATGGCTCCCCGCTAATGTTTGAAGTTCTTATTCGTTACGGATATTTTTTAGATGTCTTTGTTAAGACCTCAGGGATTCGTTTGTATAGCGCACCCAAGCACTAGTTTTGCCGAAGTAAATGTTAATATGGGTCCGTTCCACTTGGTCGCTCATGCAGCGAGCCGACCAACTTTTTTATTCGAAAGAGAATCGAATTAATAAAAGTGTGACAATAATAGCATTTAAGAAGAAAATTAATGCACCCTATATGATTAATTCTAACTTCGTATACGCGGATCTAGCTCTTAACCGTCGGAGTTCTTCACCCCTCTTAATTGCTTTAAAAAAAAATAACAACTTATTCTAAACCGGATAAAAATGTCGTGCTCTGTTTAGATTTGCCCAATAATTAATTTGGAAGGCAAGTCTATTTTTTGATCGTGTCCCGTTCAACTTTTGACGCGGCCCGACAATTTTAGGAACTGGGCCGCGCCCGACGGACAATCGAAATACTTTTATTCTCCTCCAACTCCAATGATTTATTTTAACCGTCGTCGTTATTTTATTTAGAAGAAGTAAATTTCCAACAATTCACTTTTAAAGAAATCCACTCCTCCTTTAAATATTTACGAAAGTTATTTAATTCTCCAACTTCCTCGGAGTTACTTTTTCCGCGACCCGTCAAAAAGGGGAAGCGGGCCTGAGCCTTTCAAATAGTTAAATAACTTTCCGTTCTACACAAACCAATAATCTGATTTAAACACTTCCTTTAATTTATTCAAATGAAACAACTTTCGAACGGATCGAAATTCACTCGTGGCTCAAATAACTACGGAAGTTATTTAAGTCTCTAACTTGTTCGGAGTTCCTTTTTACGCGGCCCGTCTAAAAGGGGAAGCGGGCCTGAGCCTTCGGTTGCATATTCAGTACAAATCCGCGCACAACGAAGTAAGTAATATACAAAACACATCTATTGAAGAAACATGGAATAGAATTACAAATCTCAATTACTCCAGAAACTGAACAACTTCACTCACTGATACCCGTGTTAATAAAATCATTCAATCCCAGAACAATTCGATTGCAAAACACAGTTCATAAAAAAGGGAAGAGGTAAATACCAGTTGCGTGCTATTTTTGGTGGAAGCAAAGTCGAGTGATCAGTTCGATCTTGCTTCTAAAATCCAAATTAGAGAAACAGGCTGGCCACGAGGAAGCCGGCGGCCCGATGACTATTCCCCCCTCTCGCTAAAATACATAAAAACGGTCATCCTCACCAATTTCTCGTTTAAAGTTGTCCAGTCCAATTTTTAGGAGTAAATCCAAGTTAATTTCAGTCCAGTGATCCTGCGTCTCACACAAAGATCTTTGGGACTTTGGAAAAAATCTTGAAACTCCTCCGGGCCTCTTCACGTATGAGAGCTCTTTTGGGGGGAAAAGCCCTGAAGCTGCTCCTGCAGGACCTTTTATAGACCTCTCCGTCCCCCCCCCTCCCCGTTCTTTTCTCCGGTACTTTCCCTATAGGGTAAGACTGCCCAGTTTTCCCACGCCTATAGAAGGGACTGGCCAGCTTTCTCACGCCTATAGAGGGAACTGGCCAGTTTTCCCACGCCCATAGAGGGAACTGGCCAGCCTCCCCACGCTTTGTTATCTGTGGCCTTCAGCCGCTGTTTCCGCCCTGACCACGCAGTACTTTCCACCAAATGCACAGCTAGGGGTAAAACCTTTCACTTCCCCTTTTCACCCTTGACCTACTTTCTTAAACAATTTATGTCACGCCACTATTCTCATAGTGACGGGTTTCTTGATCGAATTGACAAATAATATTGCTTAAAGCGGTTACAGAATACATTTTTAGCCAAGCAAAGAAATAAAAATAAAAATCACATTTGTGCTTCTCCAAACAATTTATGTCACGCCACTATTCTCAGTGACGGGTCTCTTGATCGAATTGACAAATAATATTGCTTAAAGCGGTTACAGAATACATTTTTAGCCAAGCAAAGAAATAAAAATAAAAATCACATTTGTGCTTCTCCAAACAATTTATGTCACGCCACTATTCTCAGTGACGGGTCTCTTGATCGAATTGACAAATAATATTGCTTAAAGCGGTTACAGAATACATTTTTAGCCAAGCAAAGAAATAAAAATAAAAATCACATTTGTGCTTCCATGCGTGACTCACACTCTGACACCGTGTTCCTTTTTTTATATCCATTTTAACCGGTTTAGCTTATTCCGGCCCCTCTATTGGTCTCCCGTTTTGGTCTGGCGCCATCTTTTGGACAAATTTGGAATTTCAGCTCTGCCAATTTATTCCTGTGAACAATCCATATTCTACCATTTGGACCATCTCTACCCCCATGTTACACGACATCTGGTCACACCAGATTCATTTTTCTTAGAAGACCCATCAACAAAAAACACATGACCATCTGGCAGAGGCGTATCTTCCAAATCAGGCCGAGCCTTTGCAATTTGTTGGGCAGCATCGACACAATCATGGAATTCGCCGTCGTCAGGAAGGGGAATGAGAGTGGGAGGATTGAGTGTCTCGCATCTTTCAACGGTCAGGTGCGGCTGAGACAGAGATGACGTGCAGGCGACAGAAAAGTCACTCACTCACTCACTCACTCACTCACTCACTCACTCACTCACTCACTCACTCACTCACTCACTCACTCACTCACTCACTCACTCACTCACTCACTCACTCACTCACTCACTCACTCACTCAATCAACCACACAGGTGTTAACTAATTCGCAATTGCATTGCAAGCAATTTAAACTCTAATGGAATATGTGGATGTCAATATCCGTTTCATCAAATTCCAATCCAACTTTACTTTCGTATAAAGCACAGGTGTCAAATTGTGCTTCATATTCATGTGCCATTACTCGAATTGCAAATTATCTTCACTTTTAGTAATATGTTACATTTCAAATATTAGACCCGTTTTTACTTGTCTGATTTGAAAGCGAGGTACTCGTCAGCTTGTTCTGCAGCTCGCACAATATGAGGCGCTCACACATCTACTCGGGTATGACAGTCATACCGGGCCTCCAAAAGAAGCCATGACTAAACCGCGGCCCGCGAACAAATAAGTTTGACACCCCTGGCACAAGGGATAGCCTTCTCATTGATCAATCGCGTATCTTAAATCATGCTTTTCCTCCTTTGAAGCGACTATGTACTTCAAACCCAAACGGCACCATTTTATAGGGAAAAAAATTGTCGAATTTATTCGTTGTCGTCATAATACTGGTCGCAAATTTGCATGTAGAGCATTTTTGAGTTGTTGATCATAGACATCAGTTGAACACTCTTTCTGGTCTGTGTCTAAAGTCTTCAAACAACTTATCTTGTTTTTGTTTAGTCCGGCCAATGTCTGTGTAACTTGCTCTACGTTGAAATTTTATTTTTATCCTGCAATAGTTGGTCAATTTGTATTTGTAATGGCACCCCGTTATATTCCAATGGACGGCCCTGGAGATCAAAAGGACTCCAGGTGCCTTTAACGCTTGCCCAATGTTTGGTTAAGGATGCCATGAAAACCTGTTGTACTTCATCACCTCTCAAATTATAGGAAGCAATGAGTTGTTTAATTTGGGGTACAAAGACGGAAAGGATGGTTCGCTTTGCCGTGCCACAACATCTGCCTTTGTAATTTGATCATTTTTCTCATCTTCACTCATCACATTCTCAGCTGCGGTTCTTAAGCGAGCTCGCGCTGACACTGTGTCATCATCTTCCTGTCTGTGCAACAGCAAGTTCTTTTTTATCTTTTCTTCGTCTTCCTTATCTTTCAATTTCCCTCACATCTGGGAAAATGAGAATGTAATTTTGCTTTTTAATTTTTAATTTTAAGTCTTGCAAAATTTCTATATCCTTACTGCACCGAGATAAACTGTTAAACATATCTTAAAAAATAAACAAACAAAAACAATCTATGCTCTTCAAAATGGGACCCAAATGTCAGATTACAAATCAAACCTCCTCCTTCACTCTCACATTTTTTGATAGAACAGTCTACTTAGCTAGACACCGTCATATCATACTAAATAATGGCCTGGAAATTAAATATAATGTTGTTGCTGTGGTCCCTCAAAACATGTGACTAGAATTTGGACAATTACTAACCCCCATCAATCGACAAATTATCTCCTCACTAAAGTCCCAGCCTGTTAACCTATCTGCATCAAGAAGACATTTGCAATGCAGGGGATAAGAGAATAACAAGGAATACCTTAACAATAAACAAAATAAACCCAAACCACAATCAAAACCAAATAAACTAGGCCCATGACCTATGTAGACCAACAACGTGCAGAGAGGGGGTCAGTACTCCAAATATTTCCCCATTAAAATGTAAGCCTTTTTGTGTAGAGCACCATTGATTTCTAATCATTGACCTAATTTTATCCTTAATTCAATCCCAATCACGAATGCCCACTACTTAATACTTGGTGTTCTTTTGATAAAAAGTGCCCCCCTTGCAATGTTGTTTTTCACTCTAAGTGATCCAAATCTTTGACTTGTCCTTACATGTGTCCTTGTATAGTCTTATGTCATAACGAATCAATAATTTAATTTTATCCAATACTACAATGTATGTTCTCTCCTACTCTCACATTTTTATGAGGGCTGGGCACTCTCCTCGTTGGACGAGTTTCTGACCACAACCCTCAGATTATTCTATCATTTCTAATTTTTACATTTAACAATGCAAATCTGATAAACCATTGTCTAGCACACCGCTTTCGTGCACCAATTTAACGCAATTCCATCCTTTATAACGAACTGCTACACAAAGACAAACATACTCAGAAACGAACACACGGGCCCACAACATAGACATGACAATCTTCCCAGCTGATAACAAGGGTGGGGGGAGCAACTGAAGTGCGGAGAGCCTCGCCACCGCCACGTCACATAATGCAATCCCCTCTGTCCAAAATATGCATTTGTCAAGATATTTTATATTGTCGGTGCCGACCCCTTGCATTTCAATTCATGTCGGGGTAGCGGCTTTTGTTTGCTATTTGATTTTCCCATGGTTTATTTCTCTAAATTTTGGAGTTGGCAATTCGAATGGCACCTACAGTGTCCTAAAGCCAACTTTATTCACCGGACAGTGGTAAAATATTCAATGAGTGGTAAGTCTCCTTTCCTCTGCTTTTACACAAAACCACTGTTTACATAAAGGAGAGCTCAAATGAGATCACTCTCAGTCAAACCATACACACACACACACACACAATGCGCATCCTTATCGTCTCACAGGCAAGCAGGGGAGTCCGCCCTCCCGTGGATCTTTACAAAATCTAAACTCTTTAACCTTCCTATTGTGTAAGAAAAAACTTATTTTTGCCTTTTTCTCAAAGTAGATATAAAACCTATCTTTTCATGGATAAAGAAGCCAAACCAGCTAAACAAGAGTTAAAAAAAAAAAAAAAAAACACCCTAGATGGCAGCAGAAAGCTAACACATTAGGAAGGTTAACTAAGAGGCCCCACGACACCTCAGCGGAATTTAACTGCTCCAAATTACCTGTACTTCTTTAGAAAACAGATGGGTCCGCTCTCCCATGGAATTTAACTGACTCATCAGTCAGGGGACTCCATCATCCCAGCGGAATTTAACTGTTTCTAATTGCACTTGATAGGGTCTAGAATTGTCAAGGTTTTAAGTGACCTCTTGTCACTGCACTTTCATTACTTTCAACAGAATCAAGATTCGTACTCACAGTCTGCTGGGCCTTCTCCTCGGATGATCTCGTCAACCACTCCGGCGTCCAACCGACTGATCGAGACAGCCCCGTGAAAAGGGTTTCTCTATCTATATGCCTTGGCCAAGGACTTGTCCTGCGTCGAAAAGTCGGCCGGAACCCCGAAATAGGTCTTTTGAGATCCCGGACGAGCCCCCAAAAATCTGTTAGGTTCAGAATCAGCAAAAGGATCAGCAGACAAAACCAGTGAGGCAGAATGTTGAGTCTTTTCTCGCGAGGAGTGCATTCAGACTTACATCAATCCAACTACACTAAAGGTCTTGTTTACACTCCTCTCTTTTTATTCAGGAATGCCCTACCTACAATGTGAGACTAGCCCCTGATAGGTGGAGGGAAAGCGTGGGCTTTGTCTCATGAGAGAAGAAACGAGATTCTATGTGAAACTAGAAGTCGCAGACAGGATCCCATGAGAAACGAAAAGTGTGCAAGGATAAAATGGGAAACAAAGTAGTCATGTGAAAAGAGTGCATAGACAAAATGACATGTGCAGACATCAACAACTTTCTTGGATTCCCAGATGTGTAGAAGGTCAAGAAGCTCCAGACAGCATCGTTTGACTTGTTGTGGACTGGGTGATGTCTGCAAGAAGAAACAGCAAGCATTCTGCGCAATAACTTTATTAATAAGTACTCATTAGGGAACGTATGATAACATATATACACAATTTATCTAACACAGAATATTGAGTCTTTTCTCACGAGGAGTGCATTCAGACTTACAGCAATCCGACTACACTAAAATATGTTTTACACTCCTCGCTCTTTTTATTTGGAATGCCCTACCCACAGTGTGAGACGATTAGCCCTTAAGGGGGGGGGGGGGGGGGGGGGAGAGATTGTGGCTTCGTCTCGTAAGAAAAGAAACAAAAAGTAACGCACAAAGTGTTGCGTGCAGATATGGCTATATCAGCAAAACAGTTTAAGCGATATTCCGAGAGATAAAAAGAGAAAGTGACGTTCTTTAAGGAAGATCAGAAGGTTCATGACGCATTGTTTGACGTGTTGTTTTCACGATCTGTTCTGGTGGACGCTGAGCTGTCAGCAGCATCTTGTTTGACACAACCGTCATCTCGCCCCTGACCCAGCCGTAATCCTTCTGTTCTGTTGTACAAGATAAGAATAAGCAAGGCAAAGCAGCAAGCATACTGAACACTAATATTGTGAATAAGTACTCATTAGAGAACGCATGATAACATATATATACATTTTTTTCTAACAGGCAGGGCCAGCTCATCGCGTTCAAAGACTGTTGCGGCTCTGGCGTAATACGAAAGCGCCTGGGCGTCTGTGACATATCTGAAACACTGACCGACCCTGGCCGCCGCTTTGCGCAGCAGCTCACCGTACTGGGCACATGTCACCCTCACGCCGGTGCGGTTGTGCTGTGCCAGATACGTTTTGGCCACGATGTAAATGCGTTGTTCCAGGGCCAGCTGATCTTTGCGGGCGCGCACTGTCCGACAGTACGCCACCTTTTCGCAAGACCCCCGGCCACTGTACTGCATGTACTCACCCTGGGTCTTGGCCGTGTAAAAAGAGCTGCGCAGGGCGATATCCAGAGCGGTGCGCACTGTGGCCCTGGGCCTCACTCGGGCAGTCTCGTATGCTATGCTGAGAATGTTCCACGGGAACAAGTGGCCGCATATATCCACCTCCATTTTTTCGAACCGGTTTACGATGTTATTATGAACATCCATAGTAACACCACAGGTTTTGATTGAGGGCGTTGAATGTGGGATTGCATGGGTGTGTAACATGGAGGAGGACTTAGGCAAACTACCTGTGGTGAGACTTAAGGAGATGTGCAGGGCCCGCAACCTCACCGTATCGGGCAATAAGGACACGCTGGTGCAGCGTCTTAAGGGCAACCATAATCAGACCAAACTGCACATTCTCAATAACACTCTGATGCCTCGGGTCGTGAGGCCCGCAGTGAGGATGCAGGCCCAGGATATCGCACCCAATGTGCCTGGCATGCCCGGAGTCACTTACGATCCAGCCACGGGTCTGTGCACCATGGTAAACCCGCACCCAGACAAGACACTGCTTGCTCATAGGCTTATAGTGATCGGTGTGTATTCTAATGGGGAAGTGCTGCCCCTAGACCGTGGGGCAGTGGAGATGTGCAAGGAGCTGGGCATGCCTTACGACTGGACCATGGTCGTCTAGGACCTGACAGACCGGTGCACAAAGCCATCCTCGGCCAACTGGGTCAGCACCTTGCCAGCCACAATCTTCTCCAGGTCCCTCTTGGACACGCCCTTTGTGTTAACCTCTGAGTGGCTGTACTTGGTACCCACCGTGAGGGTCATGGTGTTGTTGCTGTACGTAAAGGCAAATGGGCCCAGCTTGTCACGGTGCATGTCCACCAGCTCCTTGAGCATGCTCTTGTTGTCAATGAGACCGTCCAGTCTCATGGGCACCAAGCCATACGCATACTTGAGAAATCGGTAGCAGGCTATATGGCCTGAACACTTGATGCCCGTAACATTGTCCATGGCCACCGAAATGGCACCCACCACAGCCTCAAACGTGTCTTCAAGCAAACGACGCTGCTCCTGATATGTGAGCGGGCCCGTGCCCGTGTGAGTTACGATCCACTTGAGGAAGCCCATCTTGTGCGCCACAGTGCTCATGGTGGTACCGGATTGATACGTGATGGCTAGGTGGGACACGGTGCGCGCGATAGTTACAGGTGGCTCACGTGCCAGCTTGGGGAACCTCTCAAGGTAGTACTGGGTCATGACGCTGGCGATGATGGTGTCGCCCAGTTTCTCGTACCACTCGTAGTTGTAGACCGGGTCCACCTTGGAGTGGGTGAAGGCGCTTTTGAATGTCCGGGCATTGGATTTGTACATGGACAGGGCAAAGCTCTTGTCCATCTGGCAACAGTGCACCAGTATAAAGTCTACAACGAAATCCTTAAACATGTCTCCTGAGGTAGCTCTCTATGTCACCCACTGCTACCGTGTAGGGCACTACAATTAGTTTTATGCCCTGCTCCTTACACAGTCGCGTCTTGAGCTCGTCTCTGTACCTCTGCTCTACAAACTTGTGCTTGTCGGGTCCGTGGAAGTGGCGCACGTGGCTGTAGTGCTGTCGGCCGTTGTACTCTACGGCCAGTTTGAGCGCCCCGTTGTAGCAGTCGAGTTCCAATTAGTGACCCGTTACCGGGTTTTTAATGCATCTGCTTTTTGCAAATCTTTTGCCTGTGATGGCTTCTATAGCCCGATGGCACTCCTCCTCCCCGCGGGAACTACGGCCGACAACCTCCTTGTGCAATAGTGTATTGTACATGCATTTGGCCAACTCTAGCCAGCTAAAGACATCCATTTTAATAGCAATACACCATGTCACACAGTGTAAACATCGTAACCACATCCAGCCTCACCCATATCATAACAGTGTCCATCCTGTGCAGGCCCCATAGGCTCACGTGATAAACAATGTATTTCAGTAAGAGACAACGGTGTACATATTTTATTGACTGCGCCCATTCAATATCTCACCGATACATTGTATAGCCATACTCAAGACAGTCTCTGTGTCCGTCCTGTGCACGTGATAGCCGTATCTTTTCACGAGCATGGCCAGCTCGGTCACAGACCTCTTGATGCGGTCGCGACGCGCTCTCTCATTGTAATTGTGTTTAACCCGCTCTCGTGGGTTTCTGGGACGCATCCTGTGTGGCTCCGCTACAGGCTCTTCGCAAGCCGTCGGCTGTTGTTTAGAAGATGGGTCCATGAGGCGCTTGGTTACATAATCCTCGCTCCACATGATCTTGTGGGTGGCACAACGGGTGTGCTCTTCTGAGGTGGTACACACACAGTTCAACACCCCGGAGTATTTCTTACATTGTTTGCAATCGCAGCTATCCATGGTTGCTGTGTGTTTGGATGCTGTAAAGTCCCTTCAGGAAAAACAAATTTGTCTTTTTGAATGGCCCACTCTGCCCTAGTTTCATGATCATCATAGCAGTTATGTCTTGGATGGGTTTGAATGCCACATGGTGCCAGTTTGTAGAATGCATGGAGCGATATTGGTGGGGCCAGTGGCCATACGGCCTGCACTCCCAAGTGGGCCGAGCGGTGGTGTCCCCCCCATCCACCCATTGCACCGGCCGGGGCATTGTGTTCTCTGTATCAGTGGGCGACAGTTCCGGTAACTGGATGGAGCACCCCGTGCTATACACCGGTGGCCACTACTGCAACGACAAAGACATGCACAGGACACCCCTGGACTGCGTGCAGGACATCCTGGGGGTGTGTGACATGTCGTCCGTGTGTCTACCGTGCCCACCGGGGCCAGGCTACGCCTTTTCCCCCATGTCCCTAGTTGTCACACATAAGGGGCTTCTTGATGTTACTGTGCCCACTAAGGATCCCCCGGCCGTCTTTGGTGGGGTTGGCCAGGGCTGTATCATGGTGCACGACCTCATGTGCCAGGATCACGGCTACATACTAGACGTGGCATCGGATAGCGGTGTGCTGTACAGGGTGCTGTACACATCCCAGGCCTTTACTACGGCCGATGGCAACTTTCAACACACCAACCTGCACACCCTCATTATGTACCTGGTCGCCATGACTGGCAAATCACTGATCTATCCCACGGTGGCTGTCCTCACAGTGGGCGATCACTGCATTCTAATGGATACGTGGCACATGCTTGTGAACAGGATGGGCCGTCGCTGGTGGGGACTGGCCGACCGGGAAAGGATCCTAGGCATCTTGAGGTCGCGACCCATAAAGAGTGCGCTCGTGGGAGAGTATTGCGGCCACATGGATGGGGGTGTATTTAGCGTGCACACCCTCGATGGGGACGCCCTGTACAGTATGCACATTCATGTGGTGGGAAACCGCTATTGCTTCAGAGGCGGCACAGTCTTTCAGGATCCCGTGCAGGCCGTAACCGAGCTCACGGCCGGACGCCGGCTCGTACAGCGTCGCTTGCGCCGTGGCGCGCGTCATGGCAGGTACGCCAGGAACCGCGTCAGCGACATGCTCGAGGCCGTGCAAGACACGATAGCGCACCTGGGTGTTTACTGGAGCTCCACGCGGCCCTCGTCCGGACGCGTGGTGTTTTGGGACCGGTCCGACTACAACACCCGAGGATATCTGATGACCACGATGAGCGCCGCAGGCACGCAGCACAAGATTGTCTTTACAAGTGAGTGCCACTTTAAGCTGGTGACGGCCGCTTCCCTTAAGGTGGTGATGCGCAGCCGTAGCCTGGAGAAGATCATGGGCTGGTTGGACATCAGTCTAAATCGATGAAGGCCCTAGCGTAACGAAGCACATCCAGCTTCGTGTAGCCAGGCGGGAGCTCTATGTCACCGAGGGCGGCCGCGTCGAACCGCCCTCCCTTGGTGACGTAATAGCCCCATAATGCGCACAGCATATTCCTGTACCTGACATGCGTGAAGGCTGCGTCTATGGCCCGGATGGCCTCGTTTTTGTTGATAAGACTCTCATCGGGCAGCGCCAGCACCATTTCATCAAAGGCTGCGTGGAAGGCTGCCATGTGTGCTACTGACTCGGCGCCCGTCCTGGGCTGCTCGTGAAAAACGGCGGTACGTGCATAGATGTCGAACTCGGAACGGTAATCCTGGTCGGTCATTTTTTCGCACTCTGCAAAAGAAAGATTTGAACGGCCCGCGTCCGAAGAACCGAAGCCCCGTCAGACACCATGTTCGGAAAGTTTACCGTAGTGACTGACCGCAATACGGCCGACCTGGTCCTAGAGACCAAGGTGACACCCGAGTTTGTAAGCGCTATCGTCTCTATGATACCCAAAACCAAAGTCAAATTGTATTGCAGTGATGTGAACCTACTGTGCTTTGTCATGTGCTGGTACGCCCTCAAGGGCAACGTCAACCTGTGTCCGTGGCGTGCCCTAACCATGGCTCGTCTGCAGCATCCGCCTGGAATAACTGATGCAAAGTCTGTTGAGACTGTGTTTGCTGCTTTTGGCCACAGGCCTACGGTCCAACCCAAGGTGCTGGGCGCAGGTTGGCTACCGTCGGACACATGCGCGTGGAACGCACCGGTACTCATGGCTCAGGCACCCCTCATGCGCTTGAGCCTCCACAATGTCGGCACACTCTTCAGCACCTACAATGTAGCCATGAAGCGTTGGGGTGCCACCTGCACGCTGGTTATCAGCAAAGAGGTGGCGCACATTCACAACACCAACGTGGGCTGTGCGTTTGTGGTGACTGGCCTTACCAACGGCGCTGAGGGCACCACGGTGCTGTTTGGAGAACTACTAGACGACAACAGATTCGAAGTGTCGGACTGTGTCATAGTCGACAGCTACATGTGGCTCAATGGACGTACGTCTCATTTTGATCGCACTAAGGTGCTGCAGCTCAAGCTGCAGACCCTGTGCTTTAACGGCGCATGCCAACTATCGGTCGCTGCCGTACCCATATACACGGTGGCCAGCTTTCACGGCATGTGGTCGAACGAGCAGAACACATGCAGTGGCGTGGTGTTCATACCCTCACGAACCACCGCACCGGTCATGCTGTGGGAGCCCAAGCCCCTGCTGCACCTGCTGTGTGCCAATGGCACTCTGTATGCCACAGGCAGCACTAGGACAATAGGGCCCCTGCTGGGCGTAACGCCCGGTCTGCGCGGCGTGGCGCTGTGCGCCCTGTGCACCGAGGGGTGGAGGTTTGTGCGGGCCACACCCCTCAAACTGTATCCGGACTCAGTTTCTGATGTGAATCTAGTGGCCGGCACACCGCATGTGTCGGCGGACCAGCTGCGCACCATCATAGAGGCAAAGTAGACTGGCGACGCTTAGGGCGCTACTACCACAGGCCTGTGGGTCTGCAGATAGTGGTCCATGTCGTACCGTTTGCTGTGTATCACGGTTACGTAGCTGGAGGCGGAGGGAGCCAGGGTGAGCCCGGCGTTGACGGCCTCGTCGATCCTGTAGGCGAGCTGCATGTTTGTGCTGTCGCAGTTGCCTGGCCGTATAGGCTGGGTGCCCTTGAACCACACCTTGTTGCCATTGATGTAAACGGGCCTGTGCACCGTTACATCGGCCGGGGGCGTTGGGTGGGTAGCCGTGACTACCAGCCCGATCTTGCTCTTGTCGGCCAGCTTTACCTCGGGCAGAAAGATTGAAAAGTCCAACATATATGCGTCGACAGCTGTACACCGGCCCAGCTCGATCTTGCTACAGTCTTTGTATCCTCTATACTTCAGATGGATGTCTTCACCAACCTCTATCACATCCTTGGTTGCAACCCGGGGTGTTAGAACGGTGATGTCGAACTGAGAGTACATGTTTTTGAAGTGTGCAAAAAAATCTGAATCTAAGCGTATGGCTGCGAGACAGCATATGTAGCCATGGCTACAGCAAGTGATTCCTGGGTCAGGAGACCCACCAGGCCAGTGGCTATCATCCCGCTCATGTGCCATTACACCGGGAAGCCCTTAAAAGAGTGCACGTGTTCACAGTGCTGCGATGACTGGCTGGAAGCCCGACGGCCCTCGAGACGCCGGAGACGGGGGCCAATGCCACGCGGAGTGGTGTACGAGACGGACACAGAGGACCTGTTCTCAGACTCTTAGCTGTCTCACGATGAGCACACTGTACGGCGTTTGCAACTCAGGACCGTGTCCCGGAGGACAGCCACCTGTTGCATATAAACCGATTAATGGCAATGTAATGTACATGTGGCTATGACAATAAAGATTTATTCAACACCCATCGGCATCCATCCATATGTTTATATCAGTTGGGCATTGCATGCATTTGGGTATATATTGTGACATGACGTTGCTGTAACACATTATGTCTAAACCTTTTTAAGGACACTGCTGTCATGCGGTTGCGTTTATTTTTCCGGTTTTCTGTCTCGTCGGTGTCGTGACTTTACTTCCTGTTTTATTTTGTCATCCCTTCCGTTTCAGTTCGTGTTTCCTTCCTCTGTGTTTGGTTGTCTTGTCTTCCCCGATCCCGATTGTGGCACCGGCGTGATTGGCGCTAATTGTCAGCACCTGCCTCCCAGCCCTTTTGTGTGTATTTAGTCCGCGTCTTCCCCTTGTCTTGTGCCAGTGTGTCTTGCCTCGTCCCGACCACCAGCGATTCTTTGACGTCCGAGCTCTCAGTAAGATTCCTCCTTTTTGTCTCGCCACAGAGCGACGCTTTTTGTTAGTGCCTTGATCCCCATAGCCTTTTTGTCTCGCCACAGAGCGACGCTTTTTGTTAGTGCCTTGATCCCCATAGCCTTTTTGTCTCGCCCCAGTGCGACGCTTTTGTTTGAACTTTTTGCCACGCGTTCCCCTCGCAAGAGGCGTTTTGAGTTGTACTTTTGATCAGTGTGTGTGCTGGAATAAATCAGAGAAAGAAACGACTCTGCATCCGAGTCCTCCGCCTTGTTCCCTGCCTAACAACTGCGTAACATCAGTCTACTCCTATACTCGGGTTATCTGATGGCAAACCGAGACACCCGGGCCCTGTGCTGCCGAGTGACCTCTTTTGCCAGTGTGTCCCTGAAGGTATCTGCCAGTATGGGGCTCACATTATGTAGGTACTTAAAGTCCATAGCGACACCAGCTGCACCCAGTGTGTTGAGGCATTCTACCATTGCATTTTGCAATCGTGCTACTGAAGACAGGAAGGCATGGTAGGTTAGCCTGTGCTGGCTGCGCAAGGTAAGAGGGATCTGGTCCACTCTGCCAATAAGCTGTTGTTCCAAGTTGCTCAGGATTGTGGACACCCCGGGCATGTCTACCTCTTCAAAGTGGGCGGCCAACGCGACAGCGTCTTCGTTGGGATCCGGGTGCACAGGAGGCATGGGTACGGCGTGTGTGTTGACTCTGAAGGACAAAAACGTCAACAGGCCTGTGACGGCATCCACCACGTACACCCCACTGGCCTCTTGCTCCACCAGGTCGAAGGCTTCTCGGCAAATGACATTCAGTACGTTGACCAGGTTGGTCATGGTGTCTATTTCATAGAGGCTGCTGGCCTGAATCAGGTTGTACATGAGTGTCACTAGTAGACTTTGGCCATGCGCATCCACAACCTCCCAGTACGTCTTTGGCACATAGCGCTTAAACACAAAGACGGGCACCTGGCCCGAGGCTACCACATTAACCATGTATGTACCCCGGCCGCTATTGACCGTGTTGAGCGTATGCAGGTCGACCGCATCAAAGATTGTCGTGTAAGTAGGGTCCCAGTGTGTGGCCATTACGTGCATCAGTGAGAGATCCTTGTACACATCTCTGAGAAGGTTGAACCGTCCCACCCATGTAACCACGGCCAACGGCACGTCTTTCCTCTCCAGCATGTGGCCAAACATATCTACGGACATGGCGACGGCTGTGCTCGCCAGGTATACCAGGGCTTGGTCCGGCCAGCGGCGCGCCGCCTGCTCCACCGTGGTGATGCCCAGGCCGGGCACCACCGCATACATGTCTACATACCTGAGGAAAAAAGGCACAACAGTGGAAGGGCGTCCGTCGGCCAGCAGAGTGGCATCCATAAGGGTGAGGTCGTCTGGGTCCAGAGCGTACCAGTCTATCCCATGCACCGTCTCAAGAGTAGCCAGCATCTGCCTGGTGGCCAGGTGCCACAGGATGTTATATCCCTGCTCGTCTACAGTACCATTGAACGCTGTCTATGCTATTCTCGCAAATACACGTGTCGAAAGCGCCCAGACGCTCCCTAATCATGTCAAACAGGTTAGATGCACGACAGCCCAGGCGCACGGCCTGCACCACTAAGTGATCAGGTACATCCAGGGGCACATCAATCTCGGCAAGCGCCAGGTCCGGTGTGGTGTTGAAACGTACGCACCAGTCCTGTAGCTGCTCCTCGCCGTAGGGTGACACCACTATAGCGTTGAGGAGCTCATTGGCGTGCGACTCCATCCAGGGCTGCGGTACGAAGCGGCCCGCCACTATGTCTGCTAAGGCCTTCTCCATTTTTTTCCTAGCAATGTTGTAAATACACGGCCTCGGCGCTGACTAACGGTAGCTACAAGGCCCCGGTCGCCCGGCGAGATAAAGGTTCCAATGACCGTGATAGCCTATACGATCGTGTTGGTGCGGTACCGTGCCCTCGAGTGCGGCTTCCGCGACATCTCACTGGGGGAGGGGGCATATCACACCTCCAGGAGAGCCAGATATTGGTTTCCCGCTATATCTGAGACTACAGCCACCCCGGTAGAGAAGGTACCCTGGAACACGCCGCGCGTGTCCATCTGCAGCAGCTGTCTGTTACTCCACATGTAATCCGGCTGGGCCTGCATGGCCACGGTGTCCGCGGGGTTGTCGGTTGCGGCCACGTTGCGGTGTGTTGCCCACCACTCTGCACACACACGGGCGCACGTGGCCATGTTGGTGCCACAGTTCTGCACCAGGCACATGGTGTCGTCGCTCAACATGAACATGAAGGGGGGGGTGTCCCGGGTGGTGTTGTCCAGGCTGTTATGTATTTCTAGTTTGCTGTGGTCGTAATCTGACCCTTTGAAGGTGTGTGTGGAGAACACAGTGGACTCGACAAAATCATTGGGCTGTTCGTACACGTGCGGCTCGGGCCCGGGATCCCGAAACGTGCCGTTTGTCACCTCCACCCTGAGTTTTGCTATAAAGGTGTCCAGGTGCGGGCTGTAGAACCTACCGTTCCTAATCATGGTTTCTGGGCCACGCCGCGTATACTGTGACATGAATGTGTTCAGGTCGGCCGGCGCACCTGCTTTAGCGTACATGTGCCTAAGGATGTTGAGGTGCTTGCGGGCCTCACGGTGCTCGTTATCAAAGGTACGCACCCGGTGCTCCGTGGCCATAGTGGCGTCGATGTACACGGCGTATGGCGGACACGGCTTAACATACTGGTCGCGCCCCTGCGCCAGCCTCACGTGCCTGCACTTGCCGTACCGGTCCACAATTTGGCCTATCACCCCCGTAAGCCGTTTCATAGGCGCGGCGCGCTTGCCGTTTGCAAACACGTTACACGTGTCCATGAACATGGCATGGATGGACGCTGCCATCTCTGAAGTGCGCTCTAGCAAACTGTATGTGTCATTGTCGTGGGCAAACAATAGCGTGATGCGGTCGTTTTCGGGCATGTACTTGAGATGCCCACGTTTGTTGGGCGGCACGACAAACCCACCTTTGTCTA
This sequence comes from Syngnathus scovelli, assembly GCF_024217435.2. Lineage (NCBI taxonomy): Eukaryota > Metazoa > Chordata > Actinopteri > Syngnathiformes > Syngnathidae > Syngnathus > Syngnathus scovelli. The sequence goes on along the minus strand of NW_026061342.1, from coordinate 442,185 downwards.
ACACGTACACCAACGTGTTCTTGAGGTACTCGACGACCCTGTAAAACACCTCGGCCTTAAACACACCCTCGTAGCCGATGGTTCTCTGCAGGAATTGTGCCGGCTCCTCCATGTACGAATCGTCCGGGCATATGGCGCTGAACTCCTGGTAGCACATAGCGCGCAGTCTGTCATCCAGCAGCACCCGCCGCACATCAGACAGGGGTAGGCTCAGTAGCTGGAACAGCGGGGCCCTGTGTTCACCCAGTTTGACGTCGTCACCCAGCAGCCTCTTGACGTTGTCGGGCACATCCGTGGCGAAGGGCGGCCCGGCCACCGCTGCGGGCTGAGGGCGGGACTGGGCGTACCGCTTCCAGCCACCACCCGTCTTATTCATCTGGTCTACAGCGTAGCAACATGGTACGAACGGGAACCTGGCCTTGTTGGCTTCGATCTTATTCTCGTGAACGCCCGGGAATGGGTTCCTGGCATTGTGCGTGCACGCGTACTTACGCTTTGTCGTCTCGCCGTACAGGGGCCATTCCATAACATGCGCGGGCGTGTTGTCCTGGACTATATTCTGGGCTTCCTGGTCGTCCACGATACGCGGTAGGTTCACGCAGTGTCTGCTGTACGTGTTGACAAAGACTTCGGGCTCGGCACTCCTCAGTGATCCGATGCGGCCGGTAGCGCGCCTAGGCGCCGCGGTCGTCGCGGCCTGGGACAAGGCTCCCCACTGCACTGTACCGTCCCCATACAGCGTGTAGAAGGCCAGGCACTCGTGCCGGTAACTCTCATAGCGCTGCCACATGATGTCAAAACAGTCCCTGAGGAACATCATGATCGCATTGTCCCGCACCCTGAACTTGAGCACGGCCCGGTCGCCCGAGATAAGAGACAGGCTCATGACCCGACTCGAGCCCACTAGGTGCATATAGATGATAGGCCTAGCCCTGTGAGGCACGTTGGACTCGTCCACGGCAAAAGTAGCCCTGGTTACACGGTCGTTGAGCACAAAGTCCACAAACGTGCTAACCTCTGCTGGCTGTCCGAGCTCCACCGGGATGCGCGCAATCAGGTCAGTAGGGCTGGCCATGTCAACCGACATGTAAGCCCTCAGACAGCCGTACGCCCTCCATATGCACTCATCCTTGTCCACGTGCCTCTGACTCTCTTTAGGTATGTCTATGCTAGACACAAGCCTGGTGCCATCGTACTGTATGGCCGCCTCGTAATAGCTGTTGTACGGGTTGGCCAGCCCGCGTAGGCCCTCGCGCTCCGGGTTGTACTTGTTGACCAGCATGTCGGGGGGATACTTGTCGGCCGCCGTGGTGATCCATTGTTCACTGGGCCTAAAGCCCGGCATAGATTTGAAAAAGTCTTTACACTGCAGGTGAGGGGTGTGTTGGCTCGCTGTGGCCAGGTCCAACAGTCTGGTTACGCGCTTGTCCTGGAGCTGGGTTACTAGCTCCACACCCATCTGCACGTGCAGCTCTTCCGTGTCCCCGTAGCGCACCGTGGTAACGGCCTCGGGCACGGGCACCCACGGCGCTATGTACAGCAACCGCTGGAGCCTGCCCGTGATCTCTGCCGTCCTCCTTAACACATCATCAACGTTAGTCACCAGGCCCTGGGGCACCGTGATGGCATAGAACCTGTTGGGCATGCCTAACCACATCTGGTTAGTTACAACGAGTAGTTCCTTCAGCAGGAGACGCGTATCCTCGGCCTGTATGCGCGTAAAGTCCGGCAGCGGTTCGAAGCCGTTAACCCGCCACGCATACGGCAGGGTGTCATATACTGTTATCGACCCCCTGTTGACCAGCAGCTCCTGCATGTTGCGGACCCCCTCCATAACCATAAAACGGGGGTGGGTGTTGTTCCGCCGCGCCGTCTCTAGGACAAACTCATCGTACGTCTGCATAGCGTGCAAGTGGGCCTGCTGTGGTGTGCCGTTCCACACCAAATCTATGGCCAGCATTTTATGTTGGCTGTATAATGGATTATAGCGCCCTGTTGTACTGAGACCGCGATGAGAAACAGTACATAGAAAGCCTGATAAATGTTAGAAAAATGATGGACTCACTGCTTGACCTCATTGAAGAGGGTGGTGTGCCTGACAGTTCGTACACTGACCTGGTGAACGAGTTTGGGCCCGATGGTGTAACGCCCCTGCAGGTGGCTGTGGACACGGGCAATACCGCAGCAGTGGCAGCTCTGTTAGACATGGGTGCTGATCCCAACACTGGACATGTGCACGGGCATCACCTGCCCCTGCTCTCGGCTGCCGAAGAGTCCTGGGACGTGTTGGAACATCTTCTCAGGACCGCAGACATCAGAGTGAATGCCATCAACACCAGCGGTGAAACGGCTCTGCACTGCGCGCGTGATGTTCAGGCCGTGCACGCCCTATTGGCCGCCGGCGCTGACGTGACGGCTGAAGACCGCACCGGCAGAACGCCACTGTTCTCGGCCGTGCGTGATGTGGAGATGGCACGGGTCTTGCTGCGGGCCGGCTCGGACGTCAATCACGTCGACCGCGCGGACCACACATTTATGGTAGATGTGTTTGACAATGTGCTAACGGCCGAGGACAAGGAATTTGTGGCCATGCCCATCTTTCAGGCGGCCACCGAGCACACTCTGTCCATGACCAGCCAGGCCTTCCAGGCCCTCATGGCTAAGGAGCATGTGGGGCACCCTGTCGCGGTGCATGTGGTGTCGACCCTGGACAGAGTCGACCTGGGCTTTTCTCCGACCACAGGTCTGGACGCGGTGGCCTTGGCGGTGGCGCTGAACCTGTTGCCCCTGGCCTCACATCTCATCAGGCTGATGGACTATGATGTCAACAGGCTGGCCCGTGTAGCCGTCGCAACCGACGACGCGGTCATGCTGACGGCCTTGGTGGAGGAGCATGGCATGGATATTGATGTCGACCTGATCTGGCTAGCGGCCGACGTGGGTAACAGAGCGGCGGTACGCTACCTGACTATGGTACGCGATGTCGAATTGACCGGGGGTGTGCGTGGCGCCGTGGTTATGGCCCTCATGAGTCTGCAGGACATGGAGCTCCTCAAGGCAGTGGTCCGCAAGTACAACTTGAACATGGTGAGCCCCGTGAACGGGCGCTCTCCCCTGGACTGGCTGGTGTCGACCTTGTCAGACGTGAACTAGGACTTTGTCGTAAACTTTATCTACCACTTCACTCCGCGGCAGGGCGTGTCACAGATGTCGGATGTAACCCCGTCCATCATGTACAAGGGGCGCATGGGGCAGGCGTATCAGCACATGCTCACACTACGCAACCTAGCTGTGGGAGCCCTTAGGCCTGAAGTGGCCACATCGGTGGGCAAACGGCATATTGACTTTGGGGTATATAAAACATCATGATCAGTCAGTGGCGCATGCACACGTTTGCGCCCGCGTTCACCAATGACACACTATCCATAGACAATAACATGTTTACCACGGTGCTGCTTGAGGGTGAGCATAGCACAGTTGTGATGGGCCCCATGTACACCACGGACCAGGTCTTGGTGTCGTACATGCTCGTTGTGAAGACGTCTGATGTGGCTAATGAACACAAGCTGGTTATCATGGCTCTGGAGAATGGCCTGTCGAGAAACACGTTGCTCTCCCCGGTCGTCACCTTGGGGCCCGTGTGCATATTTAACGGCTTCCACATCCTCAGAGTGAACCAGGACCTACCTGCCAGCTACAACATACAATTTGTCCTCACGTCCAACGGGGATGGCACCGTGACCATGCTCGGCGGGAACATAACCCTATACGTGTCAATGATACATGACAGAACTAAGCCCACTGGCGTGATGCAACTGGTGGCCTAAAACGGGTCTCCACATACACCACGGATATGGATATAACAGACGGCTGTCATGTCCCAATGTATGCAATACCCGTAGTATGGTGTTTCGATAGATACAATGGCTATGTCCCAAGACAATAAAGATCTTTATTGTTATTGTCACACATGTACATTAAATCACCATTCATCAGCTGTGCCCTTAGTAATAACTGGCTGTTGATAGTGGGCACGATGTGGGCCCCTCTCTTGAACCACCTGTTGCCTCACACCGATGCCAGAAACACATTCAGACATAGGTATGCAGACCCCTAGACTATAAAGACCATTACACCAAGCACGACGATCGCAATAGGAATGTTTCCTGTTCTGGGTGGTGTTCCTCCTGCTTTGAAGAAGAAGAACAATAACGTTTACTCATCTACCAAACACTGCATTGTGTACTATAAATTCAAACATGAGATGTGATATGAAGCCTATACTAAGTCGGATGCCCGTACTATGCCCATGGTGTGACTAGGCAGAGTAGCTACTACAACCATACTATTATGGTCTAGTCACACAATGATCACAATAGGAATGACTCCTGTATTGGGCGGTCCTTACCCTGGAAAAAAAGAAAAGCATCTACCAAACACAGCACAGGCTACTTCAAATCGACACATGAGATGTAATATGTTTACAATTAAACATAACAACCCAGACTCAGGCATTCATAAGTCAGTGTGAGCCATAACATTATGCCCATTGTGTTGATGTTCATAATATGCCCATAGTGTGACTAGGCTGACAGTAACCACAACCATACCGTCAAGGCTCAGTCACGCTATGATTATAATAGAAATGGCTCTTGTTCCGGGCAACCTGTATTTAGAGGGTTGGTTTAACCCATACTTATATCTTGACTTTAGTGTAATGGGCAGACATGCCTGTACTAAGAAAGTGGAATGTTTAATTACCATTTCAATGAAACGTCGTGACTGTAATGTGTACATACCTGTGTCTTCCTCCTCTTGGTTGCTGACATCCCAGGGGATGGGGACCCTCACTGTCCTCCTTTGATTGCTGCTTCGCGCCGCACACCCTACATAGTTGTGTTTTCCCCTCTCCACCAGTATGGTGACATTCTTAGCTATGCTGACAGTGCTGTCCTTGTTATATACTGTGGTGGACATACTCCTGTTTAGCAAAGTGGCCTTGTATAATAACATGGTGATGGCGGGTGCCGGTTTCCCGGTGGCGGAGCAGCTGAACACAACCGTTGTGGTTTCATTGGGCCCGCTGGCTGGTTGATATGTCATTGCGTCCACGTCAGAGATTCCTACGGGATGCAACAGCCATTAACAAACTGCACAGGTCATTAGAGCGTTAGTCTTACCTTCCACATTGATGCAGCAGGTCTCTTTGCGTTTGGAGGCCATCGGAAACATGTTAAAGATGCAGGTATAACAACCTGCATCTGTCCATGTGACGTTTCGTAGGGTTAGAGATGTTGAGTTGAGGGACGTGTCGCTGAGGATCGCCTTGCCTTGGTAAGGCTCGTTGATGTGCTGTCCATGGTCCCGGCTGTATGACCCTATATTAACATATGATTCCTTCCACATACGCTTTTGCCATGACACCTGCACCACATTCGACATCGCCGCATTCTCGTCCAGCTCGCACTTGCAGAAAGCGTCCATGCCATAATCCACCTTTGTTTGTCCCATATTGGCTCCCTCCGATGGCTGCACTCCACAGGCCACTGACCACAAAACAACACACTGCAGTATAGTTCCGCTATTCATTGTTACACTTTTCCTGTTGGTACCCATGTACCCGGATAATTCTACAACCACGTCTAGCTCTTTTCCACCCCCATGTTCAGTGTGTTCACACATCTAGGTTCGCTGTGGGGGAATTCAAATACCTTTGTGGTTCTTAAAAGTGATGATAGACATAGAGGAGGTCTACGACAGCCTGATGTCCGGCCTGGCCGAGGACCTGGTGCCGCAGCTGTGCGCACAGCACGGTATGAGCACCGTTGAGTGTCTGCAACTACTGCTGCCTCTTCTGCCAGACGACATGGCAGCCGTTAGGGCCATCGAAATGGGCGCTGTGCCCGGGGACGTATTTACCCTGTTGAGGACTAAACCCGACACGTTCCAATACTGCGTGCAGCACGGCATACTCGATACGTCATCGCTCAGTACCACGTTTGACCCTCACGGATTCAACGTGGTGCAGGCCGCAGCACAAGCCAACATGTTAGAGGCCCTCACGCACATGGCGCCGTTCGACTGGTACATGGTAACGGGAAACGGCATGACCCTGGCCAACCTCGCCCTGGCGCCCAGGGGCTACGATCCTGAGGTGGTAAACTTTTTCCTAATGCACATGGACACGGGTGCACAAGTGGGCGCCAGCACCCTGTCGCGGCACATGGTTAACACGTGGCCTGAACACGCCCTGGTGCACGTGGCATCCCACGAAATGCCTCTTATCAGCGCAGAGGACATGATGTTTCTGATTCACGCTGGCATGAGCCTGGCCGTAGTGGCGTTCGCGAGACACTACGACGTGACAACCACCCAAGTGGACAACCAGTACCTGCTACATTACATTATCATGTCGTGGTCACCGGACTACCACGCCGTGCTCGGTAACTACAGTCTGGAGACACTGAACACTGTCTTGAGCTACGACAGTATGTCCATGGCTGACTTTGTAAACACTGGTTGGGTACCCTTAGAGGTGCTCCAGGTGTACATCCCGCAGACCTACTGGAACACGGAATCCATGGTTACGGCCATGGCTAACCTAGTGGCCCGGTTCAACGTAACGGATGGCTTGTACACCACCTATAATTGCGTAAGCTGCCTGTGGTACGTAATCATGGCAGCGGACTATAAGCCACCAGGATCGCTGGCTGTGGATCTGGCGTACCTGCTCACGTACTTGTCGTACAGGGTGAACACGCTCAGGGTGCCCATGCCTGCCCGGGATCAGGACCTAGAGGCGCACTTTAGGGCTAACGACTTTGAGGGATTGTCTGACATCTTGGCCACCCTTTACGCCCGGGCTCCCCACCTGCCCAACGTCGTGCACGAGGTCAGGACCTTACCGTGGGACTATTCGCTCTATCTCTCATACGTGTCAGAGACACAGCACGAGATCAAGAAGTGTCTGCACGTTATGGCCGGGCTGGGCGTCAGACCGGGTCCTGAGTACTTTTCTGTGGTGCGGTCCGAGTCACTGCTAGCCGAGATCTTTGAAAACAGTTTGAAGCAAATTGTCATGAGGCAGTATCTAAGAGAGCTGCAGGAGCACATGGTCAAACATCCTGAGTACACCCAGCTATTGAACGACTAGTATGCCCATCCATAATGCGACCGATGTATACAATATGCCCATGGTGTGACTAGCAGGACAGTCATTACACCTATATTGTCAGGCTTAGTCACAACATGATACCCATGCCCGATATGCGGTCACAGAGACGACATTCTGCCCATGGTGTGGCCATAACACTGTTATTATATGGTATGGGCGTGATGAACACTATGCATAGTCTGTGTGCACACCATATGGTGTGCACACATCAGGACCATGTCCTGGGCCACTGCCATATATTGTATCTATTGAAACGTCTACCGTTATTGTATTGGCGATATACAGTGGGGTGGCCATACACCGATACAAGAAAGCTATCCCACATAATGTTGCTTGAAATAAAATATGAATATATACTACCGGTGTACCGTAGGACTACAGGTAAAATGTCTGTCACAAAGGATGTAGTGTATGGCTATGCGGATCATGTGCTCAGGACCCGTGGCCTGGCGCCTCTTATCCACGGGGTGACTCGGGAGGACTACAGACCGTCGCTAGTCAGCCCTACACTTAAGGCCGCTCTGATACACAGCTGCGAAGAGGTGGCCAAAATGCTCAACGGGACACACATGTTCTCTGGGGTAGTGAGTGATGTGTTGAACACAGGCAACGTCAGTGTCGTAGCCAGCATCATCGACTTTGTGCTGGCCGATGATCCCAACATAGGACGTGTGGTGGCTTTGGTTTACGCCAGTGTGGAGATATATGTGCAGTGTCTGTCTGCGCAACCTGAATGTTGCCCTGATATAATAACCATGCTCGTGGACAAGCTACCAGCGGACCTGGACTGGACACAGTTGGAGCGTGGTCGTAGACCACCCATGTCTATGACCACGGTAGCCCGAGTCTTTGTCGCGGGATTGGTGTCTGGTGTGGGCGGTGTCTGTATACTCTCTCTCGTTAGTTGCAGACCGGTTATATCTGTGACCGCAATATCCCGTATGTTTGTCGTGGGATTGGTGTGTGGCGTGGGCAGCTATATACTCTCTCTGATTATTTGAATAACATGAATGTACTGACTGTTTTGGGAATAAAACACCCTAGCTACAATGAAGGTGGTTGTGTTATTTCTGACTATCCTCTCAGGAACAAGTGCTCTCCCCGCGGTCCATGTCCTGCAGGGCACACGTAATGTGATGATACCATGCATGGCGGACAAGGTGGCTAATGTCAAGTACTTGTTCTTAACCTGGTACAGAGGGCTGCATAACGGGGCCGCCGTTATTCTGAAGCGTTGCGGCTCCGGCAGAGTGAATTGCTACGGTAGATGGGCCAACACTACTGCACTACGTGAGGATGACAGCCTGCTTTTCCGGGATCCCATAACATGCTCTGACAACGGGACTTACACATGCAGTCGCACTGCACCTGTGGGGCATCGTGGCCAAGATGAAGAGGTGGACCTTTTTGTCATCCCATGTAAGGACCCTCCAGTCAGTCGCACTACACCCGTGGGGCAGCGTAACCAAGAGGAAGAGGTGGATCGTTCTGTCATCACATGTAAGGACCCCCCGGAAAGTAGGTCCCTACAGTACCTGATCCCTTACATGTTAGCGGCCGAGGTGTTCCTCTTAATCATGGCGGTGTTAGCCTACTGCCGGCACAGGCACATGCCTTGTTTCACAATACTTTGAATAACTACTGAAACATTTGCTGCTGCTGCTTTAAACAATAAACATGGAAAATGATTCTGATGTACGTCTGCTTTGAGTGCGAGTACAAATGTCGATTAACACTACATATTAACTCGGGGTGTAAATAATGTCTGGAGCGTTAGGGTAAACAATAACACAACAACAATTGAATGTTGATCAACATCCAATTGTGGGGTAACAATATTTGAATATTGCCAATCGGCTGGTTGTGGAGTGAATACATGGGTAGGGGAAACATTCCTTTCACCATGGAGTCTACGCCTTTTCCCTGCAGCATTTGTTTGGAGACCATGACATCTATTGTTGTTACTCCGTGCAGCCATCTATTTTGCCAGCAGTGCATTGAAACCGACGTTGCTATCTGCAACACCGACTACCGTTGTCCGGTGTGCCGGACCACAATGTACCTCGGGGACGTACAGAAGGTGTATGATCCGGATCGCATGGTGAAGGAGTGCCTCGCCGAGTCTGAGCGACGGGTAGCCGATGCCATCTGTGAAACCGAGGAGCGATGCGCGCTGCGTCACAGTCGGGACCTGTGTAACCTGGAGCAACGGCTGCAGGCCGAACACTACAAGGGGAAACAGCAGCTAATGTTGCAGTTGCACGGCACCGGTAACCAGATGGCCAAGGTATGTGCGGAGAAACTGGTTCTTGAGCGGCGACATGCCCTGGCTTGCGCTGAGGCCGAAACAGCCATCAAGCAGCGGGACGAGCTTCAGGTTGAGTTGGCATACGAGCATTTGACCAAAGAGAGCCTTCGTATCAAGCTGAAGCGGCATCGGACGGCGGACAACAGCTCCACCAAACTTCGCCGGGTCCAGGCCCAGCTTGCCGAGCTACAGGCAAAACACAATCTCCTGAAAACGTCTGCCGCGGCTTTCTGCGACAATCTGACCGATACCCACTTTTTCGCTGACTTGTCCGATGTGCGGGCCCGGATGACCGACATAATGGAGAAAGACTGCCGCATGAAAAGGAATGTGTCCTTGTTTCGCGATACTTTGAATGACTGCTGAAACATTTGCTACTGATTTGAACAATAAATAAAGATACTTCTGATGTGCACCCTCTTTGAGTCTGGGCACATATTTTGATTAAGCGAAATGCAACACTGGATGTCTGAAGGGTTGTGTTTAGAGGTGCAAGACAAAAGTGGTAACTACTAGGGTATGAACAATGTCTGGTATGTTGCCTCCACATGGCTGGGCCAAGTGTCCAGCCCAAGGTTTCACAATCTGCGGGTTCATAACCCCAGGTAAAACATTTCTTGACAGTCGCTACGACAAGCACATTCCCCTCGCGAACCACTACAAGGCCTTACACATATGGGGCCGTGATAGACCTAACCAACACCACACGCTATTACAATGGCAAAGCCCTGGGCTCGTGCTATCACAAGATACGCTGCAAGGGACACAACCAGTGCCCCAGCCCCAGAGCGGAGCGCACTTTCTTGGGCCTGTGTCAGGCCGCTCAAGGCCCGGTGTATGTGCACTGCACATACGGCTTCAATCGCACTGGTTACCTGGTGTGCTGCTACCTGGTGGAGTGCCGCAAGATGTCGGTGCATGACGCCATCCGCCTCTTTGCAGAGGCCAGACCTCCGGGCATCTACAGGGAGGAGTATGTTAAGACACTGTGCATCAAGTACAACGCCCGCACACTGTTAGTGGCGGCCGACTTGCCGGCATGGCTGCCTGAGCTGCCTGTGACATGCGTACCGGCCCACTGTGAGACGTCCACACACAAGCTGGGCCTAGGGGCCGTGCACGACGTGGAGCTGTGCGCTGAGATAACACGCGTCATCACAGGAGCCGTGGGCTATCGCTACCGTGACCAGTTTCCCGGCTGCATGCCCGTATCGATGAGCAGACATAATTATTCCGAGGTGGTGAGGCTGGGCGCTGACGGGCGCGCCACATGGAAGGCTGACGGCACCCGGTATATGCTGTACATAGATGGGCGTGACCACGTGTACGTCATGGACCGTTGCGCGACCATATGGCAACTGACCGAGGAGCGGTTTGAGAGGCCCTGCGGCCTGCACCTGACGGACACCCTGGTAGATTGTGAGCACTGCGGCCAGGACCTGTACATCTTTGATGCGGTGTATGTGTGCGGTACCCACGTGGCTGACTACACTTTGGACAGCGGGCTTGAGGCTGCACGTGTGGTGGCGCGTTGTCACCACGGGCCCCTGCGTGTCACGGTTAAAGTGTTTGTGCCATTGTCGGAGTTTGAAGCACTCTACGAGGCGTATGCCGACCGGTCTGACTGCGACGGCTTTCTGTTCCAGTCCAACGAGGAGCCCTACTACGGTGGGCGTGACGTGTCCGTGGTAAAGTACAAGCCTCCCGAAAAGAACACGGTGGACTTCAAGCTGGTGCCCATCGACGCCCAGTGCGCGGGGCTGTACCTGCACGCAGCCACGGAGCCTTTTGCTCAGGTGTTGGCGTGGGACCCGGGCATGGCCGGCTGCGTGGTCGAGTGCGCCTTTGCGGACGGCGCGTGGCGTGTGCTGCGTGTGCGTTCCGACAAGACCCAAACTAACACGTACTTCACGGCACTGCGCATCTACGACAGCATTCGGGAGCCGGTGGACTTTGGCCGGTTCAGGGATCTCATCTGCGAATGATCAAAACAAAATGGAGGTTTTCCTGTCGCTGTACCCGGATATCGAGGAGCGGCGCTTTGGGGTCCATGGGGACATTAGGCTAGAGGGCGGCCTGGACCCCGAGGATGACTTTGTGCAGCAGGAGTACCTGGCGCGCTTCCTGAGTCCCGAGACGCCCTATAACGAGCTGCTGCTCTTTCACGAAATGGGCACCGGTAAGACGTGCACAGCCGTGGCCATAGCCCAGTGCGCCGCCAAGTACCTCAGAGGGGTGCTGGTGATCACGCGCGGCGAGGGCCTAATGCGCAACTTCCGGTCCGAGCTGCTCGATAAGTGCAACAGCTCGTGGCGTCGGGAGCGGCGGTCTGTGGAGCAGTTCTTCCGCTTCACCACATACGACCGCTTCGCCGCGTGGTGTAACCGCGTGTCGCGGGGCCTACTGGCCACCACGTACGAGCGGTACCTCATCATCGTGGACGAGGTGCACAACCTGAGGGAGGACAATGCGGCGTACCGCTCGCTGCTGATGTTCATGAGGTCGGTGCGTGGGGCCAAGAAGGTGCCTCTGTCGGGCACGCCCATGGCGGACCGCGCCGACGAGATCGTGGATGTCATGAACCTGATTTTGCCAGAGCCCGTGGACAAGTCGCGATTCTTTACGGGCGCGGGCAACTTTGTCCGGGGTGCAGAGAAGGACTTTATGAGGACGGCCAAGGGGCGTGTGTCATATGTGCTAGGCAAGAGCAGTGGCGTCAGGGTGCGCTACCGCGGCCGACGTATAGACGGTCTGCCCTTCAAGGTGGTCAAGCTGAAGATGTCGGCGTACCAGCGGGGCGTATACCTGAGCGCGGTGGCCGAAGACCAGCGCACCAACACCATCTTCACCAGCACGCGCAAAGCGTCACTGGCGGCCCTGCCCACCCAGGGCAACCTGGGGGCAACCTGGCCAACTACAGCGTATGTGATGTCGCAACTGGGGGTTGCTAGGAAGAGCTTTGTGTACTGTGACGTGGTGCGCGGCACGGGCGTGGCGCTGTTTTCTCAGTTGCTGCGGAACGGCGGTTGGACTATGGTGACAGGCGCCACGTACGGTGGCGTCAAACGGCCCACGCGCTTCATGGTGCTAACGGGCGCCGACTCGGCGCGCGCCCAGAAGATGCTAGATCGGTTCAACCACGAGCGTAACGTGGACGGCTCTGACGTAGCGCTGGTGCTGGGCAGCCGGGCCGTGGCCGAGGGCTTCACCATGCGCGATGTCACGGACCTGTTCATACTCACACCCCACTGGAACTTTACCGAAACCTTCCAGGCCATCTACCGGGCCGTGCGCGCCCGGTCCCATGACTACACACGCCTGATACTGGGTGAGGCACGGCTTGTGGTCCACGTGCACATGGTGGTGGCCGTGGGCCGCACAGACGATGAGTCTCTGGACCTGGACATGCTGCGCACGGCCATGGACAAAGACGTGGAGATCAAACATGTGGAGTACCTGCTCAAGGTGGCCGCTGTGTATTTATGAAGGCCCGCAATCGCCGCCAGGTGGACGGCTCCCGTAAGTGCCAGTATACCGACTGTGAGTACACGTGCAGGGGCGAGTGGCCGGTGGTACAGCGCCGCCAGTACGTAGCACCGTCGGCCAAGGTGAAGGCCAAAGCGCTTATGGGCTCCAACCTGGTGGGGTGGGGCGTCGACGTGGTACCCGAGCTCTGGTACATGTGGGCGCACCGAGTGCCCGTGCGCAATTTTTCGGACCACGTTGCCTACGTGGTCCCCTCGGATATCGGGAACAGCATGCTGGTAACCACGGATCCCCACGCCACGGGCAAGCTGGTGGACGACGAGTATTACTCTAACAACTTGGTGTGTGCCAAAGAACATTACCTGAGCGTGGCCGCCATATGCACCCGGCGAGATACTAGGGCCGCGCCAGCGCTACTGAATGACATCCTGTCGGGTCACCGGGAAGCCACGGAGATGGTGCGCATGCCGCGTCCTGTGCAGCTGAAGGTATTGAAGCGTCTTATCCAGATGTATGCCGAGGGTGCTACCTTGAGCGATCACCAGGCTGGGGTGCTGGACCTTTATGAGGGCTTCTGGGACCGCGACACGTACCAGGTGTGGCTGTATGACGCCAACCTGATTGTACAGCGCAGCAACGCCACACACATGCTGCAGTGGGGCAGTGATCCGGCCGACCGCGGGGCCGAGCGTAAGCGGCGGTTTATGGCGTCGCCGGTGGGCTACTACGGCATGTATAACCCGGCGCGCGGTGACTTCTGTCTCAGGGATGTGAGTTTGGGCCCGGCCGGGGACTTGAGGAGGCTCAAGGTGGGCCAGCGTTGCGTGGATATGGAAGAGTGGGTGCTCATCAAGTTGCTGGTGACTCGGCTCAAGCCACACGTGCCGGATTCCACACGTACTACGGAGAGCCTGATGAGGCAGTGCGCCAAGTGGGTCAGCAGCATGCGCCCTTTGAACCCCATGGCTAACTTTGTCACAACCACCCGCGAAGACGCCATACGGTTCCTGCACTTCCTAGACATGTCCAGAGAGCAACTGTGTGCGGTCATCAAACGGTGGATGATAGCTAACAACCTCATGGAGGCCAATTTTGACTGTGGACACTCTTTCAAGCAGAGGGTGTGAGTAAGAAAACAACATGCTGTTAGCTTTGGTCGGCACATCAGACAGAGCAACCATGCACCTACCACAAATGATGCAGGGGCACAGCTGCATCGCAATTGTGTTCAAGGGACTGGTGGTGGACCCGGCGCCCGCAAACAGTCTAGTGTACATTAAGATGCCCCACACTATGCTGCATAACACAGTTCACGCAGCCCACGGTGTCACGTACAGCTTTGTGGCCGTGCAAGACTCTGTTCCGGGCACTTACAAGCCTGTGGATCCGGAGCACTATGTCGTCTGTTACACCCCTCCGAAGGACATTGCAGTGCAGCTGTCGCCCATCGACGGTTGGGGCCCGGACATCAAGTGGACACTGTTTGTGTCGCTGTCCGCGTACAGCACCACAAACACACCGGTGTTTAGCTCATGACGAGAGACTGTATTCGAATCTCCCCGATCGACAGTGCGCATACGAGATGTACAAAGGCCTCGGGGCATCGCCTGTACAAGTTGAATCTCCCCAATCGACAGTGCGCATATGCGATGTACAAAGGCCTCGGGGCATCGCCTGTACAAGTTGAATCTCCCCAATCGACAGTGCGCATGTGTGATGTACAAAGGCCTCGGTACATCGTATAGGCACTACCATGGCAACACCCAAGAGGAACCGATCCAACCTCTATACGACATACACCACGTGCATGCGGAATACGCGGCACGACATACCCGAGTATGCCCGAAGAACAGGATTGGAGACCACTATTAACGGTCGGGATATGACAAAGTCCGAGATGTGCGCCATGCTGTTTACGGATCGGGTACCGCAACAACGGGTGAGCATAGACAATGCCGTTAGGACTCACAGTCTGGGGCAATTGCAGAGCATGTGCCACAAAGCTGTACGTGACACCGTGGGCTGCGCGAACTGTGTTATGCAGCATAGTGTGGGGCATCTTAATGTACACTAGACTGTTTGCGGGCGCCGGGTCCACCACCAGTCCCGTTTCGTGTACCGTGATGGTGGGAGAACTGCCCGTTAGCTTCTTGCACAGCTCTGTGTGGGTGTACGGGCGCCCGGTATCTTCATGCTGTTTACGGATCGGGTACCGCAACAACGGGTGAGCATAGACAATGCCGTTAGGACTCACAGTCTGGGGCAATTGCAGAACATGTGCACGGAAAAGGGCATCCCTTACCTGAATGAGCGAGGCATGCCCCTGACTAAGCACGCATTGTGTGAGATGTTGTTTCACCCGGCCGAACGCACGCTCCAAGAGACAGTTCAGCCTAATGAAAACGACTGCACCATGAGTCACCCACTCCACGATGAGGCTGTGGATCGCGTCCTGGTAAAATACAACACTACTCAACTCCAGTTTATGTGCAGCGATCCGGATATTGTGATCATGGACAGGGGCAGAGCCGTTGACAAAGCGGCCATAGTGGCCAGACTCTCGGGCTCACCGCAGACCAGTACCGTTACATCAGCCTCGCATCGGCCCGCGGTGGCCAGCAACAGCAGCAGCAGCAGCAGCAGCAGCAGCAGCGTCCAACGTATTCCAAGTATGCGTGAGTGCATGAGAACGATGTCTATGAGACAAGTGGTCGCCATGTGCAAAGAACGTGGCATCGATGTGAGAAATGAAGATACCGGGCGCCCGTACACCCACGCAGAGCTGTGCAAGAAGCTAACGGGCAGTTCTCCCACCATCACGGTACCCGAAACGGGACTGGTGGTGGACCCGGCGCCCGCAAACAGTCTAGTGTACATTAAGATGCCCCACACTATGCTGCATAACACAGTTCGCGCAGCCCACGGTGTCACGTACAGCTTTGTGGCCGTGCAAGACTCTGTTCCGGGCACTTACAAGCCTGTGGATCCGGAGCACTATGTCGTCTGTCACACCCCTCCGAAGGACATTGCAGTGCAGCTGTCGCCCATCGACGGTTGGGGCCCGGACATCAAGTGGACACTGTTTGATCATGGACAGGGGCAGAGCCGTTGACAAAGCGGCCATAGTGGCCAGACTCTCGGGCTCACCGCAGACCAGTATCGTTACATCAGCCTCGCATCGGCCCGCGGTGGCCAGCACCAGCAGCAGCAGCAGCAGCAGCAGCAGCAGCAGCAGCAGCAGCAGCAGCAGCAGCAGCAGCAGCAGCAGCAGCAGCAGCAGCAGCAGCAGCAGCAGCAGCAGCAGCAGCAGCAGCAGCGTCCAACGTATTCCAAGTATGCGTGAGTGCATGAGTTCAAGTTCAAGTTCAAGTTCAAGTTTACTTTATTGTCAAAAATCCTATGTAACAGGGTTACCACAGAAGTTTGAAATTGCGTTTGACCAGTCTCCAATGTGCAGTTTAACTAAAAACATTTAAATAAGACATTGACATAAATCTCTTTCTTTCTCACACACACATACACACAACACACACACACACACACAGCTAACTTACTCATACTGAATTTACAATTTCTTTCTCTGACATATTCATTCACAACATAAACATAGACAATGCACACTTACACATTGCAGTCATTCAAACACTAACATGCTGATAAACATGTGCAGTACTATACAATAAAATACTCTCTCACACATTCACACACACGCACACACACACACACGGTGTGTAATAAGAGTATTGACAATACAGACCCACACACACACACATACATACACAGCAGCAGAAGTACAATCAGTGGTCATAGAAGTAAAGTGAAAAAGTGTATAACTGTATATAAGGTGCAAGAGTAAAGTGCCAAGTGGCATGGTGACTTTGGAATGTTCAAGTGGTTTTCCTCAGTGTGTTCATGAGTCTGATGGCTTGAGGAAAGAAGCTGTTACTCAGTCTGCTTGTGCGGGACCGCAGGTTGCGGTACCGCTTCCCTGATGGTAGAAGGGAGAACAGTCTGTGTGCAGGATGAGTAGTGTCTTTGATGATGTTCATTGCCCTCTTGGTACAGTGTGAAGTGTACAGTTCCTGAATGGCTGGAAGGGGTGACCTGATGATCTTTTCTGCTGTCCTCACCACCCTCTGCACCGCCTTTTTGTCTGCAGCTAGGCAGCTGCCATGCCAAAGAGAGACGCTGCTGGTCAGGATGCTCTCAATAGCACCTCTGTAGAAGGTGGTGAGAGCAGAGGTGGGGAGGTCGGCTCTTCTCATCCTTCTCAGGAAGCGGAGTCGTGTCTGTGCCTTCTTGACCAGCGCAGTGATGTTGGTAGTCCATGAGAGGTCATCAGTGATGTGCACTCCCAGGAACTTTGTGCTTTTCACAGACTCTACTGCACTGCCGTTGATGATGAGTGGGATGTGTGTTGGTTGTTTCTTTCTGAAGTCCACAGTGATTTCTTTCGTTTTGTTTACGTTAAGAAGCAGATTGTTCCTATCACACCAGGTGATGAGTTGCTGTACCTCCTCTCTGTATGCTGAGTCATCGTTGTCTTTGATGAGGCCCACCACTGTTGTGTCATCTGCAAATTTGATGATGTGATTCGTTTCAAATCTGGCAGAGCAGTCGTGGGTCATCAGCGTGAACAGCAGGGGGGATAGCACACATCCTTGCGGCACCCCGGTGTTTATGACGGTGGTCGCTGAGGAGTTGTTTCCGACTCTGACTGTCTGTGGTCTGTTCGTTAGAAAGTCCAGCAGCCAGTTGCACAGTGAAGTGCTGACGCCTATTGTACTCAGCTTATTCACCAGATGTTGGGGGATGACTGTGTTGAACGCAGAGCTGAAGTCAATGAACAGCATCCGCGCGTGACTGTTTTTGTTCTCCAGATGAGCCAGGCAGAGGTGGAGTGCTGTTGCTATGGCGTCATCAGTGGAGCGCTTGGGGCGGTAGGCAAATTGGTATGGGTCCAGAGTAGTGGGGAGGGTGGATGTTAAGTGGGCCTTCACCAGTCTCTCAAAGCACTTCATCATGATGGAAGTGAGTGCTATGGGTCTGTAGTCATTCAGTGATGATGCTGGTGACTTCTTGGGTAGTGGTACGATGGTGGTAGCTTTGAAAATTGCTGGTATGATGGCTTGGTTCAGAGAGGTGTTGTAGATGTCTGTGAGGACGTCAGTGAGTGAGTCTGCACAGTCTCTGAGCACGCGCCCGGGTATGTTGTCTGGATCTGCAGCTTTCCTGGGGTTCACCTTGAGTAGGGTCCTCTTCACGTCCGCTGGGTCCAGTTGAAGTGTTGTGCTGTCTGGGTGTACTGGGGTTTTTGTGGGTGTTGTGGTGTTGTTTTCTTCAAACCGGCTGAAGAAGGTGTTGAGAGAGTTGAGGAAGTCTATGTTGTCCTCACACGGTGGGGGGGATGGTTTGTAGTCTGTGACTGACTGGATGCCTTGCCACAGGCGTCTTGGGTTTTTTGTGTCTGTGAAGTGTGAGTTGATTTTTTGAACATATGCACGCTTGGCTACTCTCACACCCCGGTGCAAGTTGGCCCTAGCAGTCTTGAGGGCCTCCTTGTCCCCAGACTTGAAAGCAGCATTGCGTGCCCTCAGGAGCTCACGTACCTCCCTGGTGAACCAGGGTTTTTCATTTGCTCTCACTGTAATGTCTTTGGTGACGGTTACATCTTCCATGCACTTCGTTATGTATCCAGTTACAGAGTCTGTGTATTCGGTGAGGTTGACGTCCTGGTTGGTGGTGGCCGCCTCCCTGAAGACAGACCAGTCTGTGCGTTCAAAACAGTCCTGTAGAGCTGCTGTGGAGCCCTCTGGCCAGGCCCTGATCTGCTTCACAGTTGGTTTGCTTCTCGTCAACAGAGGTCTGTAGGCTGGAATTAGCATAACAGAGAGATGGTCTGATGAACCCAGGTGGGGGTGGGGAACCGCTCTGAAGGCCTGTCTGATGTTTGTGTAGACCTGGTCAAGTGTGTTTTCTCCCCTTGTTGCAAAGTTCACACACTTGTGGAAGTGTGGCATTACTGTTTTCAATTTGGCCTGGTTGAAATCGCCAGCGATTATGCAGACCAAATCCGGGTGTGTGTTCTGTAGTGTACTCACAGACTTGTACAGTATGGAGAGTGCGTCCTTTGTGTTAGCGCTGGGGGGGACGTAAACAGCTGTGATGTTGACGGTATTGAATTCACGCGGTAGGTAGAATGGACGGCAGTTGAGGGTTAAAAACTCAATGTTCTCTGAGCAGTGACTTGTAGTAACTACAGCGTTTGTACACCAGTTGTTGTTAATGTAAATGCACACACCACCTCCTCGAGATTTACCCGTGCTGGCGTGGTTTCTGTCCGCGCGGAAAGTTGTAAACCCATCCAATTTAATGGCGCTGTCCGGAACGTTGTTGTGAAGCCACGTCTCTGTGAGGATGATCGCGTTGCATTCTCTCACCTTTCGTTCTGTAGTTAAGTCCAGCTTGAGATAGTCCATTTTATTTTCCAACGACCGCACGTTTGAAAGGAGAATAGATGGAAGTGCTGTTTTGTGAGGGTTTCTCTTCAGTCGGTGTGTGATGCCGGCTCGGGAACCTCGCCTTCTCCTCCGGCGTGTGCTCAGACTCCACCGCCGCTTCAGCTGCTTCCAGTGTCGGCTGGTGGGGGAGGGGGAGCCCGCTGCCTCGGAGGTTCCTTTGTCTCGGGACGTTATTCCAAGAACGCGAAGAGTTTCGCGATCCATGGCAAAGTTAACTCCGGATATATCCTTTGTGCAGTTGTTGCTTCTAAGTCCCAATAGTGTACTTCTGTCGTATGCGATTCTCGGAGACGATTTGGACGGTACATTTAACACAAAACACACATTTTTTCTCACATGAGAACGATGTCTATGAGACAAGTGGTCGCCATGTGCAAAGAACGTAACATCGATGTGAGAAATGAAGATACCGGGCGCCCGTACACCCACGCAGAGCTGTGCAAGAAGCTAACGGGCAGTTCTCCCACCATCACGGTACCCGAAACGGGACTGGTGGTGGACCCGGCGCCCGCAAACAGTCTAGTGTACATTAAGATGCCCCACACTATGCTGCATAACACAGTTTGCGCAGCCCACGGTGTCACGTACAGCTTTGTGGCCGTGCAAGACTCTGTTCCGGGCACTTACAAGCCTGTGGATCCGGAGCGTTATGTCGTCTGTCACACCCCTCCGAAGGACATTGCAGTGCAGCTGTCGCCCATCGACGGTTGGGGCCCGGACATCAAGTGGACACTGTTTGTGTCGCTGTCCGCGTACAGCACCACAAACACACCGGTGTTTTGCTCATGACGAGAGACTGTATTCGAATCTCCCCGATCGACAGTGCGCATACGAGATGTACAAAGGCCTCGGGGCATCGCCTGTACAAGTTGAGTCTCCCCAATCGACAGTGCGCATATGCGATGTACAAAGGCCTCGGGGCATCGCCTGTACAAGTTGAATCTCCCCAATCGACAGTGCGCATGTGTGATGTACAAAGGCCTCGGTACATCGTATAGGCACTACCATGGCAACACCCAAGAGGAACCGATCCAACCTCTATACGACATACACCACGTGCATGCGGAATACGCGGCACGACATACCCGAGTATGCCCGAAGAACAGGATTGGAGACCACTATTAACGGTCGGGATATGACAAAGTCCGAGATGTGCGCCATGCTGTTTACGGATCGGGTACCGCAACAACGGGTGAGCATAGACAATGCCGTTAGGACTCACAGTCTGGGGCAATTGCAGAGCATGTGCCACAAAACTGTACGTGACACCGTGGGCTGCGCGAACTGTGTTATGCAGCATAGTGTGGGGCATCTTAATGTACACTAGACTGTTTGCGGGCGCCGGGTCCACCACCAGTCCCGTTTCGTGTACCGTGATGGTGGGAGAACTGCCCGTTAGCTTCTTGCACAGCTCTGTGTGGGTGTACGGGCGCCCGGTATCTTCATTTCTCACATCGATGTTACGTTCTTTGCACATGGCGACCACTTGTCTCATAGACATCGTTCTCATGCACTCACGCATACTTGGAATACGTTGGACGCTGCTGCTGCTGCTGCTGCTGCTGCTGCTGCTGCTGCTGCTGCTGCTGCTGCTGCTGCTGCTGCTGCTGCTGCTGCTGCTGCTGCTGCTGCTGCTGCTGCTGCTGCTGCTGCTGCTGGTGCTGGCCACCGCGGGCCGATGCGAGGCTGATGTAACGGTACTGGTCTGCGGTGAGCCCGAGAGTCTGGCCACCATGGCAGCTTTGTCAACGGCTCTGCCCCTGTCCATGATCACAATATCCGTATCGCTGCACATAAACTGGAGTTGAGTAGTGTTGTATTTTACCAGGACGCGATCCACAGCCTCATCGTGGAGTGGGTGACTCATGGTGCAGCCGTTTTCATTAGGCTGAACTGTCTCTTGGAGCGTGCGTTCGGCCGGGTGAAACAACATCTCACACAACGCGTGCTTAGTCAGGGGCATGCCTCGCTCATTCAGGTAAGGGATGCCCTTTTCCGTGCACATGTTCTGCAACATGTTCCCCTCCGCGAGTCGTCACCTTATCGTGGTGGAGGGGTTTGCGTGCTCCTATGATCCTAGGAGCCATGTTGTCGGGGGCTTCATGCCCCTGGTAGGGTCACCCATGGCAAACGGGTCCTAGGTGAGAGGTCAGACAAAGCACGGCTCACCCAAGCCCCTTATGATGAAAAACATAAATGGACTTTGTTTTCCCTCGCCCGGACGCGGGTCACCGGGGCCTCCCTCTGGAGCCAGGCCTGGAGGCGGGGCTCGAAGGCGAGCGTCTGGTGGCCGGGCCTTCGCCCATGGGGCCCGGCCGGGCATAGCCCGAAATGGAAACGTGGGTCCCCCTTCCCATGGGCTCACCACCTGTGGGAGGGGCCGAAGGGGTCGGGTGCAATGTGAGCTGGGCGGCAGCCAAAGGCAGGGACCTTGGCGGTCTGATCCCCGGCTGCAGAAGCTGGCTCTTGGGACATGGAGTGTCACCCCTCTGGCTGGAAAGGAGCCCGAGCTGGTGTGCGAGGCAGAAAGATTCCGACTAGATATAGTCGGACTAGCCTCCACGCACAGTTTGGGTTCCGGTACAAGCCCTCTCGAGAGGGGCTCGACTCTTTTCCACTCTGGAGTTGCTCACGGTGAGAGGCGTCGAGCAGGTGTGGGTATACTTATTGCCCCCCGGCTGGGCGCCTGCACATTGGGGTTCACCCCGGTGAACGAGAGGGTAGCCTCCCTCCGCCTTTGGGTGGGGGGACGGGTCCTGACTGTTGTTTGTGTCTATGCACCAAACGGCAGCTCAGAGTACCCACCCTTCTTGGGGTCCCTGGAGGAAGTGCTGGAGAGCGCTCCTTCTGGGGACTCTATCGTTCTACTGGGTGACTTCAATGCTCACGTGGGCAATGACAGTGAGACCTGGAAGGGCGTGATTGGGAGGAACGGCCCCCCTGATCTGAACCCGAGCGGTGTTCTATTGTTGGACTTCTGTGCTCGACACGGATTTTCAATAATGAACACCATGTTCAAACATAAGGGTGTCCATGTGTGCACTTGGCACCAGGACACCCTAGGCCGCAGTTCGATGATCGATTTTGTAGTCGTGTCATCGGATTTGCGGCCGCATGTTTTGGACACTCGGGTGAAGAGAGGGGCGGAGCTGTCAACTGATCACCACCTGGTGGTGCGTTGGCTCCGATGGTGGGAAAAGATGCCGGTCCGACCTGGCAGACCCAAATGCTCTGTGAGGGTCTGCTGGGAACGTCTGGCAGAATCTCCTGTCAGGAAGAGCTTCAACTCCCACCTCCGGCAGAGCTTTTCCTTCGTCCCGGGGGAGGCGGGGGACATTGAGTCTGAGTGGACCATGTTCCGCGCCTCCATTGTTGAGGCGGCCGTCCGGAGCTGTGGCCGTAAGGTCGTTGGTGCCTGTCGTGGCGGCAATCCCCGATCCCGCTGGTGGACACCGGCGGTAAGGGATGCCGTCAAGCTGAAGAAGGAGTCCTATCGGGCCGTTTTGGCCTGCGGGACTCCGGAGGCAGCTGACAGGTACCGGATGGCCAAGGGGAACGCGGCTTTGGCGGTTGCTGAGGCAAAAACCCGGGCGTGGGAGGAGTTCGGTGAGGCCATGGAGAATGACTTTCGGACGGCTTCGAGGAAATTCTGGTCCACCATCTGGCGACTCAGGAGGGGGAAGCAGTGCAACGTCAACACTGTTTACAGTGGGGATGGCGTGCTGCTGACCTCGACTCGGGACGTCGTGAGTCGGTGGGGAGAATACTTCGAAGACCTCCTCAATTCCACCTACACGCCTTCCATTGAGGAAGCAGGGCCTGGAGACTCTGAGGCGGATTCTCCAATCTCTGGGGTCGAAGTCACTGAGGTAGTTAAAAAACTCCTCGGTGGCAAGGCCCCGGGGGTGGATGAGATCCGCCCAGAGTTCTTAAAGGCTCTGGATGTTGTGGGGCTGTCATGGCTGACACGCCTCTACAACGTTGCGTGGACATCGGGGACAGTGCCTCTGGATTGGCAGACTGGGGTGGTGGTTCCCCTCTTTAAGAAGGGGGACCGGAGGGTGTGTTCCAATTACAGGGGAATCACACTCCTCAGCCTCCCTGGTAAGGTCTATTCAGGGGTGCTTTAGAGGAGGGTCCGTCGGGAGGTCGAACCTCGGATTCAGGAGGAGCAGTGTGGCTTTCGTCCTGGCCGTGGAACAGTGGACCAGCTCTACACCCTCGGCAGGATCCTCGAGGGTGCATGGGAGTTCGCCCAACCAGTCCACATGTGTTTTGTGGACTTGGAGAAGGCGTTCGACCGTGTCCCTCGGGAGCTTCTGTGGAGGGTGCTTCGGGAGTACGGGGTGCCGAGCCAACTGATAAGGGCGGTTCGGTCCCTGTATCACCGATGCCAGAGTCTGGTCCGCATTTCCGGCAGTAAGTCGGATTCGTTCCCAGTGAGGGTTGGACTCCGCCAAGGCTGCCCTTTGTCACCGATTCTGTTCATAATTTTTATGGACAGAATTTCTAGGCGCAGCCGAGGCGTTGAGGGGGTCCGGTTTGGGGACCTCAGCATCGCATCTCTGCTTTTTGCAGATGACGTGGTGCTGTTGGCTTCGTCAGGCCGTGATCTCCAGCTCTCGCTGGAACGGTTCGCAGCCGAGTGTGAAGCGGTCGGGATGAGGGTCAGCACCTCCAAATCCGAGTCCATGGTCCTCGATTGGAAAAGGGTGGAATGCCCTCTCCGGATCGGGGATGAGATCCTGACCCAAGTGGAGGAGTTCAAGTATCTTGGAGTCTTGTTCACGAGTGAGCGGAGGATGGAGCGTGAGATCGACAGGCGGATCGGTGCAGCGTCGGCAGTAATGCGGACCCTGTACCGGTCCGTTGTGGTGAAGAGAGAGCTGAGCCAAAAGGCAAAGCTCTCAATTTACCGGTCGATTTACGCTCCTACCCTCACCTATGGTCACGAGCTATGGGTCGTGACCGAAAGAACGAGATCTCGGATACAAGCGGCCGAAATGAGTTTTCTCCGCAGGATGTCCGGGCTCTCCCTTAGAGATAGGGTGAGAAGCTCGGTCATCCGGGAGAGACTCGGAGTAGAGTCGCTACTCATCCACGTTGAGAGGAGCCAGATGAGGTGGCTCGGTCATCTTATCAGGATGCCTCCTGGACGCCTCCCTGGGGAGGTGTTCCGGGCATGTCCCACCGGTAGGAGACCCCGGGGACGACCCAGGACGCGCTGGAGAGACTATGTCTCTCAGCTGGCCTGGGAACGCCTTGGGATCCCCCGGGATGAGCTGGATGAAATCGCTGGGGAGAGGGAAGTCTGGGAGTCCCTCCTAAAGCTGCTGCCCCCGCGACCCGACCCCGGATAAGCGGAAGAAGATGGATGGATGGATGGATGGATGGATGGATGGATGGATGTTCTGCAATTGCCCCAGACTGTGAGTCCTAACGGCATTGTCTATGCTCACCCGTTGTTGCGGTACCCGATCCGTAAACAGCATGGCGCACATCTCGGACTTTGTCATATCCCGACCGTCAATAGTGGTCTCCAATCCTTTTCTTCGGGCATACTCCGCTATGTCGTGCCGCGTATTCCGCATGCACGTGGTGTATGTCGTATAGAGGTTGGATCGGTTCCTCTTGGGTATTGCCATGGTAGTGCCTATACGATGTAGCGAGGCCTTTGTACATCACACATGCGCACTGTCGATTGGGGAGATTCAACTTGTACAGGCGATGCCCCAAGGCCTTTGTACATCGCATATGCGCACTGTCGATTGGGGAGACTCAACTTGTACAGGCGATGCCCCGAGGCCTTTGTACATCTCGTATGCGCACTGTCGATCGGGGAGATTCGAATACAGTCTCTCGTCATGAGCAAAACACCGGTGTGTTTGTGGTGCTGTACGCGGACAGCGACACAAACAGTGTCCACTTGATGTCCGGGCCCCAACCGTCGATGGGCGACAGCTGCACTGCAATGTCCTTCGGAGGGGTGTGACAGACGACATAGTGCTCCGGATCCACAGGCTTGTAAGTGCCCGGAACAGAGTCTTGCACGGCCACAAAGCTGTACGTGACACCGTGGGCTGCGCGAACTGTGTTATGCAGCATAGGCATCTTAATGTACACTAGACTGTTTGCGGGCGCCGGGTCCACCACCAGTCCCGTTTCGGGTACCGTGATGGTGGGAGAACTGCCCGTTAGCTTTTTGCACAGCTCTGCGTGGGTGTACGGGCGCCCGGTATCTTCATTTCTCACATCGATGTTACGTTCTTTGCACATGGCGACCACTTGTCTCATAGACATCGTTCTCATGCACTCACGCATACTTGGAATACGTTGGACGCTGCTGCTGCTGCTGCTGCTGCTGCTGCTGCTGCTGCTGCTGCTGCTGCTGCTGCTGCTGCTGCTGCTGCTGCTGCTGGTGCTGGCCACCGCGGGCCGATGCGAGGCTGATGTAACGGTAGTGGTCTGCGGTGAGCCCGAGAGTCTGGCCACTATGGCCGCTTTGTCAACGGCTCTGCCCCTGTCCATGATCACAATATCCGGATCGCTGCACATAAACTGGAGTTGAGTAGTGTTGTATTTTACCAGGACGCGATCCACAGCCTCACCGTGGAGTGGGTGACTCATGGTGCAGCCGTTTTCATTAGGCTGAACTGTCTCTTGGAGCGTGCGTTCGGCCGGGTGAAACAACATCTCACACAACGCGTGATTAGTCAGGGTGGTGGGCCCCAGGCCGCTCACAGTCTACGAGGAGTATGTTCTCGCGAGCGAGGGCTGCCGCTGTGATATCTTTGGCGCCATTATGGCCGTGTGGATACACATGGGTCCCGCGTCAGACACCTTGCTCTCTTTTGCTCAGTACCTATGTGATCGCTATCTCACGAGAAAGCTACCAGTACCAGCACAATAGTCACGGTCCCAATTATCAAGGGTATCAGCATGGACATGGGCTGAATTGGAGGCGCAGGCGCAGGCACAGGCGCCGGCACTGGTGCTGGCGCCGGAGGTGGAGGTGGGGGTGGGGACGGGGGTGTTGGTGGAGGTGGGGGCAGCGGCTTGGGCCCGTGGCCGTCAAAGTTGCAGTTGATAATGTTCTTTACGTCTTCGATGGTTACAGCACCAGTATCCACCATCTGATGGGCAACTTCACATACATTTGCCGGGCACGTGGGCTTGCGCACCGCACTAGGCAGCAGCTGGTTGACGGAGTCTGCGCATGGGGCATACCAACAACCGTCGTTAAACACCTTCATGCCTTTGACTTTTGCGTAGGCGGGATCGCGTGTCCGCATGGCGCACTTGCAGTCCGCCGAGGTCGGGTTGCGCACGCAGTAGCCCTGGATGAAGGCATCATTGTTGGGCGGGTGTAGGTTGTTGTACCATTTGCTGCACCAGTTTGAACCGGGACCAGTTATCTTAGATGTGATGGTACCATCAGCGGTGCGTGTGGCGACGCTACAGTAGTTTGTGTTGAGTGTGAGCATTGAAGTGGCATTGTCACTACGAGAGCCAAACAGGTCAGTGGAGCGACTCAATTGATTCTCTGTGTCTACATACTCCATCTTGTACGTGAGTGCAAGCTGGGGGGCCCTTCCATGGAACTGTGCACCTATCACAGGGTTGATGCCCTTTGAGCTCAGGCCAATCTGGCCGTCCCTGGTGCTGGCTGCCATGCACGTGGGCTGGGAAGTGCAGAAGCCGCTGCAGCACGAGGCTTGCCCCAATTCCCAGTCGCGCACCCGGTTGTGCATGGGACACTCCCTACGTCCTGTAAATGCGCTGCACCAGCCGCATGCGCACGGCGCGTCGGTGGGCACGGCTGCACCATCGCGGTCTATCTGAGTGCGAAACAGGGTTACAGTTGACGCCATCTTTTAAAGACCCGACACGCTTTAAAATAGCAGTCATGAAAACAGTTTTAGTTACACTGGGTTTTATTATGCTGATTGTATGGTGTTACATCATGTGGTCCAACCAGCGTACGCTCATAAGGTACGTAGAGAACAGCAAAAACAAAGCTAGAGAGGACGACATAGAGGGGTGTGATGACTGCACCGCCTAGGACATCACACCCCTGTCAATGAACGACTGGCCATGGGTCATCGTTTGTTTATTGACTCTGCATGCCGCCAGCATGGGAGGCTCCTTGTAAATGTGCACAGCGGCTGTAGCGGGGTTGGCATTGGCCGAAGCGTGGACCTGTGCCTCCACAGTGAAGGTGTGCGCCATGACATGTGAATACGCCCTCTGCGCCACCACGTCGGTGGGTGTGGCAGTGCGACTCACACTAACGCTCTCCAACTGGCTAATGGCCTTCTGCACGGTGGTAGGCCTATACAACTGCCTCTTGGCTACGATGCCCGGGGGCGCATAGGCGCCATCAACCGACACACGCTCCTGTATGTAGTGTCCTACGCCCAGTGTGGGCCTGTGGAATCTGCGACTCGCCATGTCAGGCACCCCGTACACGTGAGTGTCGGCCAACGGTACAATACGACTGCCGGGCCCCACCGACTCTGGCACTAGAGGCATGCCCCCGGTGATAGCCTGACGTGAGTACAGCTGCTTGTCGCTTGCCTCGTGTCCTTCCGTCTGCTGGTGAGAGATGTCTGTGAACTTGACACCGTCGATAAAGGGCTTGTTGCCGTGGGACGTGACATTAATGGAGCCGCGTACCGGGGAACGGCCCAGCACTACAGCGTGGGCACCGCCTGGGTCTATGGGACTCCTTGCCACGAGCGCCAAGGTCACATCGGGCATAGCCACAGTGTGCACCGACGATGCGGCATAGTTGGGGTGTTTGAGAGAGACGTAATCATTGTTGGCTACGCGCCAGGCTTCTTTGGCCACATCCACAAAAACCCGCTGCGTCTTTAGAGTTGAGGTGGGCCTGGGCCGGGGGCCCCTTGTCACCTTGGGGATCCTGGGTGTTTCGTGCCTGAAGCTCGTTTTGGTGGCGAGCAGGGCGCCAGATATCATCATCTTGTTTTCATGTGACGGCTCTCACATATGCGTACATATGCGAGCCCCGTTCAAAGATTATACATCTAAAGCACAGCCTCCTCAGTTCCACCACACAGCGGGCCGCTCCCACACGGTGATGCAGCGGCACATGGGCCCCGAGTAAACACACGCGGCCACGTTGATGTCGGCGGTCCATGACCCTGGCGGAATAGCCGGGTCGCCGTTGACAAGGGCCACGGCCTAGCTAAACCTGAGCACAACACAATACTGCGTGTCTTGTTTACGTCGGTCATTGTCCATTTCGAATTAGGTGGGCGGTGTGCGCCTCACGCAGCAGTCCACCGAACAGTAGCTACGTCCGGCCGAAATCACGGGCCGCCCCTCTGTGATGGCAGCGCGACACCCAACGCAGACTACGCCATTACCGAGGTACAGCCTGGTAAATATGATCCTCCTTAGAGACTCTATAACCTCCTCGGGACCGTCCATCTGCCGCTCAGTGGGCTCCTCGGCGCGGTACGGCATGGGGCTGGTTGTACCTGGTACGCTTGGCAGCGGACCCGGCCATGGCACACTACGTGCCATTGTGAGTGGTATTCGCTTGGGTATGCGGCCATTGGCTACATCATCCTCTATGGCCGGGTAGAGCTGCCGAGCCATTTCCCGAAGGCTAGCCAACTTCTGCTCTAACTGGGCCTGCGCTGAGGCGTCGGTCAGCGCAGCGTACTCTCCATGAGCCCCCGATGTTATAAATGCGTCCTGCGGTCCAGCGTATTCCTGACGTATGAACCCAGCCCTATGAGTGTGGTCGGCTTCCAGTAGAGGATATAGATTGGCCCAGGCCGCGGGCAGGTTGCGCACCCCGCAGCCCTGGTCCACTAGGCGCGATACGTACGCGCTCAGGTCTACGTCAACAAACAAGGCGTTGAACATGAGCTTGGCTGCCGCTAGGGCCGAGACGCGCGGACGATGCACTGGGTAGCCCAGGTACCTGGCAGCTGCCTTGTACATGGCCTCGGTCTCCAAAACCACTCTTTTGTCTCTCAGGATGTAGTACACGGGATTTTCCGGGTCATAGCGTCGTTGCGTTGTGGGCTGCAGCAAGTAGTACGTTCCACCTGCGTGCCCGCTACGCTCGCCGCATGTCTCGTGGTCGCGCGTGGACAGCACACCCATGTCGCCAGCCTCCGGGTACCAGGGAACGGCCGTGACCAGAGCGGCCGCCGCAGTGCGTGTTACGCGTGCCTGCCACTTTAGTTTAGCGGCTGCCAGCTTCTCCGCGTTGGCCGTTTCCAGCTCCCTGAACACCACGGCCAGAGGCTGGTCCGTGGCGTCGGAGCGTTGCAAGACCTTGAGCGTAAAGGACGCCGGGTACTCTTCGATCAACCTGTTTAGCGTGGGGTCGTTCCTTGCCCTGAGCGTGGCTACGGACACGTCCATCTTTTTACAAATCCATGCCCAGATACCTGAACATGGGGTCCACGTCCACGTGGGCTGCCAGTTTCTCATTAAACTCGGCCATGAACCCAGACTTGTGAGGCGAATCGCCCAGGGCCTTAATGTCAGCCAGGATGTTTGTGTGTATGACCTTCATTTCATCGGCCTTGCGCTGGTACGTGTCCTCCTGCTGCCTGTAATAAGCATATGAGTACCTGAGGCTCACGTAATGTTCTTTGGTACCAGGCACCTTCTCGGGAGGCGGATCTGTAGACGCTGCGCTGGCCCTGAGCTCTTCCTCGCGCTCAGCGATCTCACGCTTCTCCCTCCTCTGCGTCTCCTCCACGCGGCGCCGGGCCGCCTCTAACGTCTCGGAACACTCCTTGTCCATGGACACCTTCGCCACTTCGGTGGGCATTCCGGCCTTTGTGGTGATGGGGAACGGGTGTCCCATCCTTACGGTGTACACGGGCAGACTGTTGTCTGTGTTACGTACAATATCCCTGGCGATGGCCGCGGCCGCGTCTGCTGACTCAGCCACACCCCGTACTTTGCACACCGCAAAAACGCTCTGCGACCTGAGGCGCGCAGCCATGGCCGCCAGCCTGTCCGCCGCGGCCGGGACCTCAGCAGACAGGGCGTCCAGCTCGAGAGACATGCTCTCGTTAAAACCCGCGGCCAAGAAAGAGACCAGGGCATAGGCCGGTTGGCCGGCGATAGCTGGGTTAGCGTAGGAGGAACCAACCTGAGGTAACATCTTTTAAATACACCTGTGTTTGGACACTATGAGGAAAACGAAATCCTGGTTGTCGCGGCCCAGTTTCCAGTGTATCGGACTGTAGTCTATGGGCTGGCCGACACGGCACGGGATTCCGCAGCACCCGAGCTTGCCGTCCTCGGTCGCCTCGTGCACCACCAGGATATGCTTGAGCTGGGACACGGCGTACACGCCCGTGTCAAAGATGTAGGCCACCGTGGCCGTTGTCATGCAGGGAACAAGGTGGAGGACTCGGATGCAGAGTCGTTTCTTTCTCTGATTTATTCCAGCACACACACTGATCAAAAGTACAACTCAAAACGCCTCTTGCGAGGGAAACACGTGGCAAAAAGTTCAAACAAAAGCGTCGCACTGGGGCGAGACAAAAAGGCTATGGGGATCAAGGCACTAACAAAAGGCGTCGCTCTGTGGCGAGACAAAAAGGCTATGGGGATCAAGGCACTAACAAAAAACGTCGCTCTGTGGCGAGACAAAAAGGAGGAATCTTACTGAGAGCTCGGACGTCAAAGAATCGCTGGTGGTCGGGACGAGGCAAGACACACTGGCACAAGACAAGGGGAAGACGCGGACTAAATACACACAAAAGGGCTGGGAGGCAGGTGCTGACAATTAGCGCCAATCACGCCGGTGCCACAATCGGGATCGGGGAAGACAAGACAACCAAACACCGAGGAAGGAAACACGAACTGAAACGGAAGGGATGACAAAATAAAACAGGAAGTAAAGTTACGACACCGACGAGACAGAAAACCGGAAAAATAAACGCGACCGCATGACAGCCGTGCCATCCTCCATGGGCACCTGGACGTCCACGGTGTACTCGACCGGCACCTGGACACCCCGGCCATTTATAGCACAGCCCGTGACGCTGACTATGTTAATGTCCCGGATGGTTGACACTATGCTATGAGGCACACCCTCGCAGTATTTGTTGTACTGCGTGACCATTATGTGCTTGGTAATCAGAGACCTGGACATGTGGTCGTCACCATACCGCCGGGACAATACGCTCAAGGGCACGTTAATCGTTCGTCGAACCAATGGCATTTTTTTTCACATATACGTCATGGGGGCACCAGGTATAATAAATGACAGACAAGAGTATAGGGAATATGCTTTTATTACGATATGCCATCGACATGTGATGGACCTCACTATACAGACCGTATGGTCACAGCACTACATAATAGCAAATACTGTAACCGGGCAGATACAGCAATCCAACATGGCAGTTGCTGGGCCTGTATCTACAAGGGCACCACTGCCCGGTGAACCGGGGCGTCACGGAGGCACATGCGCGCCTCCAAAACGTGCGGTTGCACATCCCATGTGATGGACCCCACCTGGCTGAAGTTCTGGCTAGAGTGGGCGCCCAGGCCCGTACCACCACAGCCATCGCTCACAAGGGCGTCGCTCTCAGAGTCGTCCCTCTCAAGGCACGTGCCGTATTTGCGCTCCTGGTGCACCACCACCTTCACCCTTCCCACGTGAGTCGTGCTGAGCCCAGCCGCCATCGCCTCGGCGCTGCCGGTCTGGTAGAAGGTCAACATGCGTTGCTTATACACAGGACGTGTAACCGTAATCATGTTTGCTGCCTTGATCCGAAAGCAACCTATGTGCTTGTCGTCTATATATATGTCTGCATTTGCTTGGAGTGTTAGGTGTCCATTGGTTACAACGACACTGTAACTCTCCCTATGCTGTAGTCCGAAAGCCCCATCTCGGTAAGGCACCAAGTGTCCATCAGCTGACATCAGACCGAGGGTGTAGAAAGACTTTGTGACAGACATCATTTTAATATTGAGTCGAGTAGGCGACATAGTGCACATTCAAATATTACCCATATCATACAATCATGTTACGGGATACAATGTACGAATGCTCCAGGGAGTGGACCTGGTAGGTGTGGGTAGTGTCATTCCCACCAACCAGCATCACATCGAACACGGCGCCGTCGGTAGTGGCGCTCTCAACCCTCCACAGGTTGGTTCCATCGACAAATACATAGTCGTTGCTGATGCGTGTGGTGCCAAACTCTGTTATAATTACCTCAGTGGCCCTGTCGTTGTCCCTGAGCAGAATTTTGATTTTCATATCGTCCGAATTGGTCTTGATCACAGCTTTGATCATGTTCAGAACGTTGTCACCTTTTTCCAGTGGATTATAAATGCGGAAATCATCCATATCATCCAGTATTATCTCCTGGCCAACACTTGTGAGGCGTTGGTCCTCACTGTGTGGCGTTGCGAACCTGTTAGCGTTGACTGCGGTGTAGCTGGTGGGTGAGTGGTCGGGCATCTGCGCAGTATTAATTGTGACAGGTGTGTACGTACATGAGAACAACTCGTTGCGGTACATGACTTTTTATCTATAGCCTTGTTGTTTTAATTAGATGCCTGGGTTGTTTG
Organism: Syngnathus scovelli; assembly: GCF_024217435.2. NCBI lineage: Eukaryota > Metazoa > Chordata > Actinopteri > Syngnathiformes > Syngnathidae > Syngnathus > Syngnathus scovelli. The sequence goes on along the minus strand of NW_026061342.1, from coordinate 409,109 downwards.
TGTCACTGGGCCACGCCAACGACCTGCTGCAGCAAATGATTCCCTTAGAGAGGAATCGGATCTGCTGGTACTGCGCTACCATGTTCATAGTACTCAACAACATTGCCCGATTGCACCGAGCCCCGCGGCTGTAGCCTTGCCAAGAGGGTGTTGTATTTTATCTCGTGTCTACCATGGCTATGAGGATACCTCAGGGGTAGACAGAATGTCATCTTACGTGCCTCTGTTAACATGGGGTGTATTGCAACAAGAACCCAACCCCTGCACATGACATTGTGACGTTTCCATTTTCGTACAGCATGTGGCGACAACTTGTGACGACTGTGGTAAATGCGACTGCCCCGGGTGTGCCGGGTGATCCAAACTTTATACTGGTGGACCTAACTGATCACCTCCTGGACCATCTACAGGAAGAACCAAACATTGGCGCACTTGGACGGGTCCTCGGACTGATCGTGTGGTATCACACGCATTACCCTGATCAACGTCAACAGCTCATCGACTCTACTGTGAGACTTATGGATACCCCAGCCATGTACACTTGGCTTGACTGGCTGAATAAACATGACATCACCATAGATGAGTCCCTGTGTGGCATGCCCCAGATTGTTCTCACACCCAAAAACCGTAACAAATATTGTTGCAATGTTCAATAAATACATGTCCCACCGGTAGGAGACCCCGGGGACGACCCAGGACGCGCTGGAGAGACTATGTCTCTCAGCTGGCCTGGGAACGCCTTGGGATCCCCCGGGATGAGCTGGATGAAGTGGCTGAGGAGAGGGAAGTCTGGGAGTCCCTCCTGAAGCTGTTGCCCCCGCGACCCGACCCCGGATAAGCGGAAGAAGATGGATGGATGGATGGATGTTCAATAAATATATTACAGTGACTATGTTGTGTCCTTGTTCTAGCATGTGGGAAAAGATGTCACAGTGTCAAACATGTGGTTTACATATTTATTCATACAGGATAACATAACATATTTTTCTCATTAAGGATGTTAACCAAGAGACTCGTCAGACTCATAATCAAACTCGTAATCACGCAACGCACCCGGTAACGGTGGACGGCAGCAGTAGACGTACGCCAGGATCCCGGCCGCACAGGCAGTCACTCCTAGAACACAGCCCACCATCACAGGCCACATGGCGTACACCTGATATGAGTGAACGATACCGGACTGCATGCATGTGTGGTGGCCCAGAGGCCACCACACAGTCGCTCCACACATTTCAATGTAGACGCACATGCACACGACATGGCCGTGGACAATTGGCATCCCCTCTGTGTGGTTGTAACACACCGAGCTGGGCACAAGCAGCATCAGTGTAGTCAGCAAGGTGATCTTGTCCATAATGCGCATGATTGTACAAGGCATGTTGTTAAACATTGTAATTCGAATCTTTAGCCTCTGGCCATGTCTCGTATGGTCACGTCCAGGAGCCGACCACTCCTTTTATCGTACCGGCACTTCAGGTACAAGGTAATGTCTTTGATGACTTTAACTATGGAGTAGCCCGCAGTCATGGCCATGCCGTATGTGGTCATGTAGGTCTTAAACTCTCGGTACAGGTCTAAGTCAGTCACGGACGCCCCGGGCTCCCTGATTATCATGGTGTCGGCAAACGTGCGTACGTAGTTATTGGATTCCTCGTAGTCCTTGGTCACCTGCAACACCTTGCAGGGCGTTTTATACGCATCGACAGGCTCGCCCTGTAGCACACCCCAGATCTGTACCAGCAGCCACGCCATGGGCGCAGTCAGCAGGGGGATCTTGTCCACAAAATGCTTGTCCATAACCTGGACATAGTCACGCTGCTCTATGGGCACCTCGCGGCGCACCTCTTCCAGCCGTTCGCCACTCACAAACACGGCCTCAAATGGAACCACGCGCACTCTGTTCCATGTGGCCATATCGGCCATCTTAATGTCAGGCAGTGTGTTGCAGATGCAGTGCAGCTTGAACATGGGCACGATTTCGGTCGTCTCTTTGCCTGAGCACCACAGGTCGCGGGCGAAGAACGTGTCATTGCCTGTCATGCTCTTGAGGGGGCCCGGGTGTATGGTCTCGTCGTTGTTGGGCTCCTCCATGACGGCCCAACGCACACCGCTCCTTAGTCGCGCCAGTTCAGGGCTTGTGCTCGTGACGCATGGCTTGCGGCCCGTGAGCACTGTGGTGCTCAACTTGACTGCAAAACTTCCTAGCATTTTCTCGAATAGCGTCTGCGTGACTGTTTTGCCGTTGTTTCCGCTGCCCGTCCAGAATAGGCACACTTTGTCATGGTTGCCACCAACAAACACTTGGCACACCTGTCTGAGGAAATATTCACGCACCTTCATATCAGGGAACGTGGTGTTGTAGAACCTTATGACCTCATACAGTGGCTGCTTAACTGTTAGAAAAATTGTATATATATGTTATCATGCGTTCTCTAATGAGTACTTATTCACAATATTACTGTTCAGTATGCTTGCTGCTTTGCCTTGCTTATTCTTATCTTGTACAACAGAACAGAAGGATTACGGCTGGGTCAGGGGCGAGATGACGGTTGTGTCAAACAAGATGCTGCTGACAGCTCAGCGTCCACCAGAACAGATCGTGAAAACAACACGTCAAACAATGCGTCATGAACCTTCTGATCTTCCTTAAAGAACGTCACTTTCTCTTTTTATCTCTCGGAATATCGCTTAAACTGTTTTGCTGTTATAGCCATATCTGCACGCAACAATTTGTGCGTTACTTTTTGTTTCTTTTCTTACGAGACGAAGCCACAATCTCTTTCCCCCCCCCTTAAGGGCTAATCGTCTCACACTGTGGGTAGGGCATTCCAAATAAAAAGAGCGAGGAGTGTAAAACAGATTTTTTGTGTGGTCGGATTGCTGTAAGTCTGAATGCACTCCTCGCGAGAAAAGACTCAATATTCTGCCTCACTGGTTTTGTCTGCTGATCCTTTTGCTGATTTTGAACCTAACAGATTTTTGGGGGCTCGTTCCGGGGTCTCAATAGACCTATTTCGGGATTCCAGCTGACTTTTCGACCCAGGACAAGTCCTTGGCCAAGGCATATAGAGGAAACCCTTTTCACGGGGCTGACTCGTCAGCTGGATGCCGGAGTGGTTGACGAGATCATCCGAGGAGAAGGCCCAGCAGACTGTGAGTACGAATCTTGATTCTGTTGAAAGTAATGAAAGTGCAGTGACAAGAGGTCACTTAAAACCTTGACAATTCTAGACCCTATCAAATGCAATTAGAAACAGTAAATTCCGCTGGGATGACGGAGTCCCCTGACTGATAAGTCAGTTAAATTCCATGGGAGAGCGGACCCATCTGTTTTCTAAAGAAGTACAGGTAATTTGGAGCAGTTAAATTCCGCTGAGGTGTCGTGGGGCCTCCTAACTTAACCTTCCTAATGTGTTAGCTTTCTGCTGCCATCTGTGGTGTTTTTCTTAACTCTTGTTTAGCTGGTTTGGCTTCTTTATCCATGACAGATAGGTTTTATATCTACTTTAAGAATAAGGCAAAAATAAGTTTTTTATTACACAATAGGAAGGTTAAAGAGTTTGTTAAAATCCACGGGAGGGCGGACTCCCCTGCTTGCCTGTGAGACGATAAGAGTGTGCATTGTGTGTGTGTGTGTATGGTTTGACTGAGAGTGATCTCATTTGAGCTCTCCTTTATATAAAACAGGATTGTAGACAGTGGCTTTGTGTGGAAGCAGAGGAAAGGAGACTTACCACTGAATATTTTACCACTGTCCTGTGAATTAAATTGGCTTTCGGACACTGTAGGTGCCATTCGAATTGCCAACTCCGAAATTTAGAGAAATAAACCATGGGAAAATCAACGAGCAAACAAAAGCCGCTACCCCGACATGAATTAAAATGCAAGGGGTCGACACCGAAAATATAAAATATCTTGACAAATGCATATTTTGGACAGAGGTGGTTGCATTATGCGACGTGGCGGTGGCGAGGCTCTCCGCACTTCAGTTGCTCCCCCCACCCTTGTTATCAGCTGGGAAGATTGTCATGTCTATGTTCAGAAATCAGAATCAGAAAACCTTTATTGTCATTCTACATAGTACAATGAAATTGGAGACCTCCATCCAGTGCATGAGGTAGACACAAGTAACAGTCAAGTAATCGACTAGTAGAAAAGTAGATGAAATAATCAGAAACAGTAGTGCGGACAAAGTGCAGTAATAGTGCAGGAGGAAAGTGTCATCAGTGTCGGCTGGAGTTGAGGGCGGCTATGGCTTGGGGAAAGAAACTGTTTCTGAGTCTGTTTGTCCTGGTCTTCATTTGCCTGTAGCGTCTTCCAGAGGGCAACAGGTCAAACAGGGCGGAGCCAGGGTGGGAGCTGTCCGCTGAGATGGCCTTAGCCCTGCTGAGGCAGCGGGTAGTGTAGATGTCCGTAAGGGAGGGGAGAGGGCGGCCGATGATCCTCTGGGCTGCCTTCACCACTCTCTGCAGCTTCTCCCTGTCAGCGGCGGTGGAGCTGCCGAACCATACTACGATGCAGTAGGTCAGTAGACTCTCGATGGAAGATCGGTAGAAGGTCAGCAACAGGTCGGTGTTGAGGTTGTACCTCCTGAGGACTCTCAGGAAGTGTAACCGCTGCTGAGCCTTCTTGACGATGGTGGTGATGTTCTCTGACCAGGAGATCCGGTCAGAGATGTGGACGCCCAGGTACTTGGTGCTGTGGACCCTCTCCACCTGCTCGCCGTTGATGAAGAGGGGAGTTGGCTCAGGGCTGTGTCTTCTGAAGTCTATGATGAGCTCGTTGGTCTTCTTGGTGTTCAGAGCGAGATTGTTCTCAGAGCACCAGTCGACCAGCTCCAGGACCTCCTCTCTGTAGGCTACCTCATCGCCATTGGAGATGAGACCGACCACAGTGGTATCGTCGGCGAACTTGACAATCCGGTTGTGTTTGTGAGCCGGTCTGCAATCATGAGTGTAGAGGCAGAAGAGGAGGGGGCTCAACACACAGCCCTGTGGGGAGCCGATGCTCAGCGTACGGGTGGAGGAGAGGCGGGAGCCAACTCTCACAGCCTGGAGTCGGTTGGTCAAGAAAGTCATTAATCCAGGCACATGTGAGAGAGGGGAGTCCGAGAGTGTCCAGCTTTGTGGTGAGTCTGTCCGGGAGGATGGTGTTGAATGCCGAACTGTAATCCACAAAGAGCATCCGGACATAGCTCTGCTGCTGCTCCAGGTGGTTCACCGCACAATGGAGGGCTACGGCGATGGCGTCTTCTGTGGATCTGTTGGTCCGGTATGCAAACTGGTGGGGGTCGAGGTGTGGGGGAAGATAATCCTTGATGTGCTGAAGAACCAGCCTCTCAAAGCACTTCATGATCACCGGAGTGAGGGCCACTGGCCGGTAATCATTCAGGCTAGAGATGGCCGACTTCTTCGGCACTGGGATGATGGTTGAGGTTTTCAGGCAGGGCGGGACGGTTGCTAGGGCCAGGGAGCGGTTGAAGATCGTGGTGAAGGTGGGGGCGAGCTCCTCAGCGCATGCCCTCAGCACCTTGCCGGGGACCCCATCCGGGCCTGTGGCCTTTCTGGGATTCACTGTAAGGAGCACCTTTCTGACCTTGTGCTCCTGAACAGTGAGTGGAGTGATGTCAGAGCTGGGTGGGGGAGGGGGCAGGGCAGGGACAGGGGAGTGCTGCTGGGATGTTCCAAACCGAGCAAAGAAGCTGTTTAGCTCCTCTGCCAGCTGTGCGCCTTGGTCTTCGACTTGAGCGGCACTGCCCCTGAAGTTGGTGATCTCCTGGATGCCCTGCCACACCTTGCGGCCATTGTTGCTGGACAGGTGGGACTCGATGCGTTTTCTGTGGTCCGCTTTCGCCCGTTTGACTCCTCTCCTCAGCTCAGCTCTGGCAGCGCTGTACAGAGCTCTGTCTCCTGACCTGAAGGCGGTGTCGCGGGCTCTGAGGAGAGAGCGGACCTGGCTGCACATCCAGGGTTTCTGGTTAGGGAAGACCCGGATGGTTTTGGTCACAGTCACATTGCTGGCGCAGAACTGGATGTAGCCCAGAACTGTGTCTGTGTGTGTCCCCAGCTCCTGGTGGTCGAACAGGTCCCAGTCTGTCCGTTGAAAACAGTCTTTGAGTTTGTGGAGTGCATCCTCAGGCCAGGAGGTGATGGTCCTTAAGGTGGGTCTGAGTTTGCGTCTGAGGGGGGTGTAGGCAGGGAAGAGCAGGAGGGACAGATGGTCTGATTGCCCGAGGTGGGGGAGGGGGATAGCTCTGTATGCATGTTTGATGTTGGTGTAGACATGGTCCAGGGTGTTCTCACCTCGTGAAGCACACTTTACGTGCCGGTGGAAATTCGGCAGAACAGTCTTTAAGTTGGCCTTGTTAAAATCCCCCGCTACAATGTGGAAGCCATCAGGGTGAGCCCGTTGTTGTTCACTCACAGCTCTCAGCAGGAGAGAGAGTGCCGTGCTTACGTCAGCGTCGGGTGGAATGTAAACAGCAATGACGATAACAACAGCTAGCTCCCTCGGGAGGAAAAAAGGCCGGCACCTGACTGCCATGTACTCGAGGTCCGGACAGCAGTGGCTGCCTACGATGGTCGCATTGTTGCACCAGTTTTCGTGCACATACATACAAAGCCCCCCACCTCTGCGTTTACCGGAGTCCAATGTTCTGTCCGCGCGTAGCAGGGAGCGGCTTGCTAGCTGCATGCTAGCATCGGGGATATCCGGGCGCAGCCAGGTTTCGGTTATAATAATCACACAACAGTCCCGGACGTAGTGGTTTCCCGTGAGCTGTAGATCCAGGTCGTCCATTTTATGCAGCAGGGATCTGGCGTTGGAGAGAAACAGGCTCGGGAGAGGCGGCTTGTGCGGTTGTTTACGTAGCCTTAGCATTAGGCCAGACCGACGGCCTCGCTTTTGCTTCCTCTCTCTTCTCCGCCTGCGTCGCCTCCCAGACCCGACAACAATCCACGGAGACCCCGGCGGTCTCGCAATCTCGTCTGGGATGTTGTGCTTGCGGTGAAAGTCACTTGAAATAGGTATCCGTGCTTGGTGACCAATGTCCGTGAGCGAGTGGAAAGTGTACTTGGGATTCCCAGTACAGAGTGTGCCAAAGAGTGAAAATAAAAAAATATAGGCAAGGAAAAAAGAGCACTGGCGTGGAGAGCCGTAAGCCGCTGCGTCCGTGCGCGCCGCCATCTTGGAACAATCAGTCTATGTTGTGGGCCCGTGTGTTTGTTTCTGTGTATGTTTGTCTTTGTGTATCAGTTCGTTATAAAGGTTGGAATTGCGCTAAATTGGTGCACGAAAACGGTGTGCTAGACAATGGTTTATCAGATTTGCATTGTTAAATGTAAAAATTAGAAATTATAGAATAATATGACGGTTGTGGGCAGAAACTCATCCGACGAGGAGAGTGCCCAACCCTTATAAAAATGTGAGAGTAAGAGAAAACATACATTGTAGAACTGGATAAAATTAGATTAATGATTAGAAATCAATGGTGTTATTATTATTCTCTAATCCCCTACATTGCAAATGTCTTCTTGATGCAGATAGGTTAACAGGCTAGGACTTTAGTGAGGAGATAATTTATCAATTGATGGGGGTTAGTAATTGTCCAAATTCTAGTCACATGTTTTGAGGGACCACAGCAACAACATTATATTTAATTTGCAGGCCATTATTTAGTACGATATGACAGTGTCTAGCTAATTAGACTGTTCTATCAAAAAATGTGAGAGTGAAGGAGGAGGTTTGATTTGTAATCTGACATTTGGGTCCCATTTTGAAGAGTCTCTGCAGGAGCGTAGATTGTTTTTGTTTAAAGATATGTTTAACAGTTTATCTCGGTGCAGTAAGGATATAGCAATTTTGCAAGACTTAAAATTAAAAATTAAAAAGCAAAATTACATTCTCATTTTCCCAGATGAGAGGAAAATTGAAAGATAAGGAAGACGAAGAAAAGATAAAAAAGAACTTGCTGTTGCACAGACAGGAAGATGATGACACAGTGTCAGCGTGAGCTCGCTTAAGAATCGCAGCTAAGAATGTGATGAATGAAGATGAGAAAAATTATCAAATTACAAAGACAGATGTTGTGGCACGGCAAAGCGAACCATCCTTTCCGTCTTTGTACTCCAAATTAAACAACTCATTGCTTCCTATAATTTGAGAGGTGATGAAGTACAACAGGTTTTCATGGTATCCTTAACCAAACATTGGGCAAGCGTTAAAGGCGCCTGGAGTCCTTTTGATCTCCAGGGCCGTCCATTGGAATATAACAGGGTGCCATTACAAATACAAATTGACCAACTATTGGGCAGGATAAAAATAAAATTCCAACGTAGAGCAAATTACACAGACATTGGCCGAACTAAACAAAAACAAGATAAGTTGTTTGAAGACTTTAGACACAGACCAGAAAGAGTGTTCAACTGATGTCTATGATCAACAACTGAAAAATGCTCTACATGCAAATTTGCGACCAGTATTATGTCGACAACGAATAAATTCGACAAATTTTTCCCTATAAAATGGTGCCGTTTGGGTTTGAAGTACATGAAAATTTGCGACCAGTATTATGTCGACAACGAATAAATTCGACAAATTTTTCCCTATAAAATGGTGCCGTTTGGGTTTGAAGTACATAGTCGCTTCAAAGGAGGAAAAGCATGATTTAAGATACGCGATTGATCAATGAGAAGGCTATCCCTTGTGCCAGGGGTGTCAAACTCATTTGTTCAAGGGCCGCGGTGTAGTCATGGCTTCTTTTGGAGGGCCGGTATGACTGTCATACCCGAGTAGATGTGTGAGCGCCTCATATTGTGGGAGTTGCAAAACAAGCTGACGAGTAACTCGCTTTCAAATCAGACAAATACAAACTGGTCTAATATTTAAACTTACAACATTATTAAGAGGGAAGATAATTTGCAATTCGAGTAATGACATGAATATGAAGCACAATTTGACACCTGTGCCTTATACAAAGGTAAAGTAGGATTAGGAATTGCTTGCAATATAATTACAAATTAGTTAACACCTGTGTGATTGATTGATTGATTGATTAATTGATTGTCAGATTGAGTGAGTGAGTGAGTGAGTGAGTGAGTGAGTGAGTGAGTGAGTGAGTGAGTGAGTGAGTGAGTGAGTGAGTGAGTGAGTGAGTGAGTGAGTGAGTGAGTGACTTTTCTGTCGCCTGCATGTCATCTTTCTTGCATGGCTACGTTGCTGTCTCAGCTGCTCTCAATCCTGCCACTCTCATTCCCCTTCCTGACGACGGCGGATTCCATGATTGTGTCGATGCTGCCCAACAGATTGCAAAGGCTCGGCCTGATTTGGAAGATACGCCTCTGCCAGATGGTCATGTGGGTTTTGTTGATGGGTCTTCTAAGAAAATGAATCTGGTGTGACCCTTACTGGGTATGCCATTGTTACTGCCGACGAAGTCTTGGAGGCTGCTAAACTGCCATCCTATATGTCAGCACAGGCCGCTGAGCTCATTGCTTTGACTGGGGCCTGCAAATTGTTTGCAAACAAGTCCGTCACTATCTGGACTGATAGTCAGTATGGTTTTGCTACAGTGCACGTTTTTGCTCAGCAGTGGAGCAACCGTGGCATGATAACTTCTACAGGGAAGCCCGTCACCCATTCCACATTACTAACTCAACTTTTGGACGCTGTCCAGCTACCTTTAAAGGTGGCGGTTTGCAAATGTGCTGCTCACACTGCAAGATCTGATCCTGTTTCTCTTGGTAATGCTTTTGCTGACAAATCCGCTAAGGCCGCTGCAGAAGGCCTGCTCCATGTCCTCTCGTCTCTCACTGATCATGATTCGATGTCACACATCTCCCCTGATGTGTTGCTTGACATGCAGTCTCAGAGCCCCTCCCAGGAACGACTCTCTTGGAAAAAACGGGGTGCAACTAAAAACACTGATGGTCTTTTTGTGTGACCTTTGGGCAAACCTGTCTTGCCTCGTATCAAATGGGCTGCTATTTCGAGTCATGGGGTCACCCATGTCTCGACGGGGGGTATGGTGAAACAAGTTGAAGCTATTTATACGACATACGGTTTTGCAGCTTTTTCACGAGGCAATTTAAGACCTCAGAGAGGAAAGTTCCCGACTCCATTGTATCCGCTTCAGACAATACATATTGTTTATATCCAATTACATAAATGTGAAGGGAAAAATATTGTTTTTTTTCTGCATTTATTTGTTTTCTGCATTTATCTTATTGTAAAAAGGTGATCTCCGCAGACCCAACCTAAGTACGGAAGGTGAGCAAAGTCTGGTAATAGTGCCTGATCCTGGTGCCAAGATCCAGGGTTGACACGAAAGCTAGCAGAAGCCAATTTCCAAGACACCAACCCGAAGCTCAGGGTGTTGACTCTGAGGAGATCCAAAAACATGAGCATTAGAGAGCCATTTGGTGAGTACTTTAATCCGGCTGTGGCCTGTGCAAAGTCTGCCATGTGTTTTTGGTTGCTTTTGCTGGTTTGTGTTACCATTGTATTTTTTTTCGGGGGTTATTTTATTTGGAGGGATGGAGTACCATGAGCCTCGAACATTCTTCTCTCGGGCAACTACCAACGCTGATTCTAATCAATATGGCTCATGGGGAAAAATTGCTAGACATAAGGGCAACACAAAATCCCCTTTTGATCATGTTGTTTGTACACCAGAAACCGTCCGCGTTCCAACTTGCGCACCATGGCTTTTGTCTTGGACTTACAATAACTCATTAATGTTTACTGTGGCTCCTAATACATCTTCTTCTATTATTTTACCTATGAAAAGGCTATTTTGTAGCTTCCACAGGAATAAGCGGTCAAATCAACAACTGGCTTCTTATGGCTGAGCAAGCCGCAAAAATGGCTAACACCAGTTGCATTGCATGTATGGGTCCAAGACCTCTTTTGAAAATACTTGCAAATATAGTTCCTAAGTGTGCTGTTGTTTTAATGTTAAACTCATCCATTTCACCCACTCATGATTGTTTTAAATGGGATAAGGTTTACCCTGTTGCCTCTATGACAAAATATAAACCCCTTTTTTCGTCCGATGTAGATAAGGGTAATTTTACATGCATTAGATTACCTGGTACCGGTGAGAAGCTCGGCGCCCTACCTACTCCACAGTGTGGGTCCATGACCAATGTCACTGCCCCTTTTTGCCCATTGCTCGTAGTGATATTTGGTTTTGGTGTAATAGTAAAAAACTTTATGATAGGTTGCCTTTAAACAGCTCTGGAATTTGCGCTTTGGTAGGCCTATTGTTTCCTGTTCATTTGATACCAATGTCTTATGATCTAACATCTTTTGCTAAGTCCGTAGTGCCCGAATACTGGCCGAGAACGAAGCGAAACGCCGAATGGCAGGGCGCAGTTAATCCAACTTACATAGACGCCATTGGTGTTCCTAGAGGAGTACCGGATGAGTATAAGCTGGTGAATCAGATAGCAGCTGGTTTTGAATCCGCCCTGTGTTGGTGGTGTACTCTTAACAAAAATGTTGACAGGATTAACTACATCCACTACAACGTGCAGAGGCTTGGAAACTGGACCGAGGCGAGTTTCAAGGCGGTCCACTCCCAACTGGCCGCTACTTCCCTCATGGCTTTCCAGAATCGAATGGCCCTTGACATGCTACTCTCAAAAGAGGGCGGTGTCTGCGCCATGTTTGGTGAGCAATGTTGCACATTTATTCCAAATAATACTGCAGCCGACGGAAGCCTGTCCCGGGCCTTTGAGGGTCTGAGGACCTTGAATGGGAGGATGAAGGAACACAGTGGGGTGAACACAGAGGTTTGGACCGACTGGTTGAATGTGTTCGGAAAGTACCGCACCCTGGTTTCCTCGGTCCTGGTCTCCATTGCCGTTTTCTCTGCCATTTTGACCCTGTGTGGATGTTGCTGCATTCCTTGTCTCCGATCCTTAATTATTAAGCTAATTACAACTGCTATCTCTCCACCAGCTGAGACTTTTCCGTTACTCCAAAGGGATGACCTTTCGATCGACGGGAGTTCTTTCTCTAGTGACGACTCTGTCAGCGAATCCATTGTGGTAAACCTGTCCGATTTGTTTCGTGACTCTGGTTTTGATGATTAAGACTCAATTTCCTCCCAAGTGTAAGTTAGTTCTTGCGAAATGTGATCTCTTGGCTGAAAATCTTTTGAAGTGGCCATATGGGTGATAAGTTAGTCCCCGAGAACTTATGATAAACAGGGGGGAATTGTTAGAAAAATTGTATATATATATGTTATCATGCGTTCTCTAATGAGTACTTATTCACAATATTACTGTTCAGTATGCTTGCTGCTTTGCCTTTCTTATTCTTATCTTGTACAACAGAACAGAAGGATTACGGCTGGGTCAGGGGCGAGATGACGGTTGTGTCAAACAAGATGCTGCTGACAGCTCAGCGTCCACCAGAACAGATCGTGAAAACAACACGTCAAACAATGCGTCATGAACCTTCTGATCTTCCTTAAAGAATGTCACTTTCTCTTTTTATCTCTCGGAATATCGCTTAAACTGTTTTGCTGATATAGCCATATCTGCACGCAACAATTTGTGCGTTACTTTTTGTTTCTTTTCTTACGAGACGAAGCCCCCCCTTAAGGGCTAATCGTCTCACACTGTGGGTAGGGCATTCCAAATAAAAAGAGCGAGGAGTGTAAAACAGATTTTTAGTGTAGTCGGATTGCTGTAAGTCTGAATGCACTCCCCGCGAGAAAAGACTCAATATTCTGCCTCACTGGTTTTGTCTGCTGATCCTTTTGCTGATTTTGAACCTAACATTAACTGTCATGGTATTGGCCACATCGACTATAGCATCCAGTAGCTCGCACACGTTGTACGTGTTGGTGGTGGGGTCCAGGGTGGCCGCGGCCAGGATCTCGTCCACGTACCGACCGTATCCCACTTGAGTGTAAGGCACGGGCAGGGTGTGCGACAGCATGTCCTCGGGTTCACCCTGCCTGAACACCCTGTTCTTGAAGTCAAACACGCCGTTACAGAAGGCTATGATGTTGGGATTTGTGTTGAGGCGCTTCGACGTAAAACAGTTCAGCGCACTCGCGCATCACGCTCGACTTGAACGGTGACGAACCCAGCTGTGCAGTGGTGCGGTGAAGCGCTTTGAGGTACCCCTCGTCGGGCTGCGGCACCAACTCAGCCGCCACCATGGACAGGTACTTGTTAAGCACCGTGTGTATGGGGCCTGTCTCAGACGATATTAGGCTACGCACCACGTTCATACCCTTTTCGTTCCACACAGAGCCCTGGAACTTGTACCACACTTCGGTTTTGATGTTGGCACACACATAGTGTGTGGCCAGAGCACTGTACATGATATTTGCCAGCCCCACGTGTGTCAGCTTGAGCCTGTCGGTGGCCATCCATCTCTGGTGCGTCCACTCGTCGTACTCCTGGGAACTGTACTGCTTGGCCAGGTACCGCAGTGTGCCTATTGTGTACATATTGGGCCTCATCTGACGCTCCCACATGTCATGGCACGTACCCGCATCAAACTTTCGAGCACATCTAGCGCTGAAGGACATCCACAGCCGCAGGCCGTCCTGGCTGCCCTCAGTGAGCTGGTGGAGGCAGAAGCCTACCTTGAGCCACACGTTACGGTCTTCAGCCGCGCGCTCGGGCAGCATATTCACCAAACGCTCGATGTCCGTAAACCTCGTTCTGTCCTGAGGGGCGGGCGTCTCTATTTCCATGGGCTGCTGCAAGAGCCGCTGTTGCTGCTGCGGGGCTTGGGACACGGTGCACACGAGCCTACGCTTGTACCTGAAGCGACCGTACGGCACGACCGACAGCATCTTGCCCAACAGCGTAACGGGCGCCTCGTCAGGGCCGACGGCCAGGTTGCCCGAGCTCGGGAAGCGGTAGCCATCCCATGGCGCTCCCTCGACGGGTCACCCGTTGGCCTCATACTGGCCTGTAACGGTGTACGCCGTGCCGTTGGGCTTGCACGCACCGTACAGCAACCAAGCATTGCTACAGCTGAGGGTGTCTACGTCAGGAAACTTTGTAGCCAGGGGCTTTATTATGTATTCGGTTAGAGCGTGTGTGTCGGCAAATATCTTTGTGTACTGCATGTGGAACCCCTGCTTCACGTTGCCCTGTGAGTCACACCGGATCGGTCGGGCCACCTCCCCGGCGTGGTCCAGTTTCTCCAGCAGCACAAACGAGCAGTCCTCGGACCTGATGCCCCCCATCACGCATTGCCCGAGCAAGTGCACAACCTCTCTATGCACAGGCATAACATGGGAGTCTAGCGTGTATAGGTGTTCTTCTGTTTCGGACGCTCTGAGGTCCACATCTATAGTGAGCATTGTATCGTGGGGCCTGCATTCTGCCCAGTGTATGGGTTCGCTAGTGCGCTCTAGAAAGTGCCACAGCTCCGACACCTTGTGGTCATCTATTATGTATGCCCCACCGGTGAGGAGTACATGGGTACTGCCCCCGGAGTCACCAAACTGCTGTCTATCGGGAGCCAGAAACACACTCAAAGACATTGTTTTATGACACATAACCAACCAAACAGGTGCCTTTTATTAGGAATCAAACGTTATTCGGTGGTCACCCTGATGTACAGGCGGCCTCCGACGAGGTACCGGGAATTAAGGGGGCACATACGTGCGCATCCGATGGGTGTGTTGGAGTGGCCCGTGGGCCTCTGGACCGCCTGGTCATTGGGGCTGGGTGTAAATGAGGTCGCTCCGAGAAGCACCCCTCCGTTGCCCAGTACTTCAAACCAGACCCTCAATCGGCATGGCCATATCAGCAGCGTGTCATAGGGCCCCTGGAGCATGACGAGAAAGAGGGATATGTGCGTGCCGTTGCCAGGCCCTTCGCCGTTCGGGTACAAGCGCAGGCACATCTTGTAGCCCATGCGACTGGAGTAGAACGGGTGCAACGTTATGTGCTCAGGCCCCAGCCTCCTGCGCGTGTCAAGGTCTTCCACGATCCACACCATGGTGCCTGAGTACACAGTGGCCTGAAGTTCGCACAGGTGTGTGGCCAGGGATCTGTTAACGGCCATCTGGTCTTCGAGCAGGCCCTTTAGCTTCTGCACTTCTTCGGACAGGAAGGGCAACAACAGGCCTGTCAGCCTCTGAGCCTCCACCATAGACTCCCGGTTAACGCACCAGTGCGCTCTCTTGACCGCGGCGGCGTTGCAGTGCGAGCACGATATGAGTTCGTGATTGCACCGGTTCTCATGGTCCCGGTGGTAGTCGTCCACTGTGCCGACCCAGTCACACCCGCTGTGCTTGCATTTAGCCGGCATGGCTGTGACCTCCATGCCCATAGCTATGTTGGGAAACTGCTCCTCCACTGCACAACCGCACGTAGGACACATGGCCTCGTCCATGCACTCTTCACACACGCGATGTCCGCATCCCAGTTGTATGGGCCGCTGGAGTACGTTGCGGCACTTGGCACACATGTGCCTTGCCTTGGGTATAACGCACAACTCCATGCCTTTAAAAAATGCTGTTTTATGCAGAGAGCACTCACCCCAACAGAATCAAATCCCTGATCGAACTGTTGTACGCCAACACCGACACAGTGTACTTTCGTATCTCGGAAACGGGTATGCGGTTTGTGCACGTCATGAACGACGTCCGGGCCAGGCTGGCGGCCAACCCAGCGCGACCGGCGGTGCCCTCCATTCTTCTGGCGAATGTTTGATCGCTGGACAACAAAATGGATTACGTTCGCCTGCTGAGGTCTACGAACCGGACGGTGCGGAACTGCTGTGTGCTCGTGTTCACCGAGACCTGGTTGAGTGACAACATTCCGGACTCTGCAGTGCATCTGGAGCGGCTAGCGTGCTATCGGGCGGACCGTGCCATTGTACGAGGGGGAAAGTTGCGTGGAGGTGGAATATGCGTCTACATCCGAGAAGAATGGTGCCGGGACTCTGTGGTGGTATGTAAGCACTGCTCGCCGCTTGTGGAGTTTGTGATCATTAAGTGCCGTCCTTTTTATCTGCCGAGGGAATTTACCGCGATTCTGCTAGTCGCGGTATACATCCCGCCTTCCAACATCGAAGGAGACAGGATCGCGGCGCTTGGTGAACTGTACCAGGCTGTCAGTGAACAGCAAACAGCGCACCCTGACGGTTTCACCATCTTCGCTGGAGACTTCAATCATGCCAACCTGAAGTCTGTTTTCCCGAGGCTTCACCAGCATGTTCCCTTTCCGACACGTGGAGACAGCTTCCTGGACCTAGTCTACTCGGCGCAAAAGGGAGCTTTCAAAGCCACCCCCCTTCCCCATCTGGGGCTTTCTGAATATCTCACCGTTTTGCTTTTGCCCGCATACAGACAATTGGTAAAGGCATCCAGGCCGATTCGGAGGCAGGTTCGAGTGTGGCCAGAGGGTGCCTCCGATGCACTTCGTGACTGCTTCGACACCACTGACTGGGACTTGTTTAAGCAGGCAGCCACCTACAACGATTGGACGGACATAGAGGAGTATACTGACTCTATTACCTCTTACATCACGAAGTGCATCGATGATGTGACTTGCTCGAAATCCGTCGTCACTCGTGCGAACTGGAAGCCGTGGCTGACGGGGGCTGTCCTCAGACTGTTGAGGGCCAGGGACAAGGCTTTCAGCGCGGGGGATGAGGCTGGCTTGAGGACAGCGAGGGCCGACCTGTCCCGAGGCATCAAAGAAGCGAAGAAGGCGTTCTCGTGCAAGGTCTCCACCCACTTCAAGGACAGCAAGGACACACGTAGCCTTTGGCGGGGCATTCAGACCATCACGGACTACAAGCCCGCGCCGAGGAGCTGTGAGGGCGACGTCCGTCTGCTGAACGATCTGAACCGCTTCTTTGCTCGCTTCGACGCCCAGAACAGCACTTGCCCGCTGAAGTCCACTCCCCCCCCACTCGCTACCCCCTTCTGCGTAGCGTGCGGCACTGTTGCGCTATTTTCGGGAATGTCTGCTGTACGCGCACTTGCTCCTTTTTTTCTGCTCCTCTTATTTATTTATTTATTTATTTATTGTTGTGTTATTTATTCATTATTTATTCAGCACACTTTTGTTATACTTGTTTACTTGTTTGTCTGTTGTGAGCCATGTCTTGTCACCGTGGGATAGGGGGGAACGAAATTTCGGTTTCTTTGTGTGTCTTTGGCATGTGGAGAAATTGACAATAAAGCTGACTTTGACTTTGACTTTGACATCTCGGCCAATCTACACGCCGAGGGCTTCGATACGTACAAGTACGACGCGCCCACTGACGCGCTCTACGTGGGCCTGGGGCAGCACACAGCACGTGACTTTAAGACAGTGCGTAAGGGTTCACGCGTTTGTTTCAAGCTTCATGGAGCGGAGCCCATGCAATTTGAGGTGCAGGTGGGCGCGCAGGGTGGTAGCAGTGTCACCTTTATCACGGCCGTGGAGACGTATGCCCCGGAGTTTGAGCGCCCTCGTGACGTTCGGTACCACGGCTGCTTCATTCTACCCACTGCCGACTTTTCCGCCATGTGCCGGGGTTTCAAGCCGGGCACTATGACTATTGACGCTGTGCTGGAGAAGCAGGTTAGCATGTCCATGTGTATTGAGGGCTTCAAGACAAAGACGTACCGCTTTGGTACGGCCACAAGCGCCCCGAGTACCACGCTGAGGTATCCTCCGACCGCATCCTAAAATTGGCCAAGAGGGTGTGCGAATGTACGTAGGTGACCTAATCAAGTTCGTGGCAACGTACAAGCTGGGTACTGTTGAGGTGCACATAGACGTTACTCGTTAGTGAGCATGTACTTAATGTCCCTGTCTATGATACGGATAGCCAGCTGGGCTGAGTACGTCTGGTTGTTCATCAGTGTGATTGTGCATTTGTACAGTCCGGTGTCAAACCGGTTGGGTCGGGCTCACCGCAGACCAGTACCGTTACATCAGCCTCGCATCGGCCCGCGGTGGCCAGCAGCAGCAGCAGCAGCAGCAGCAGCAAGAGCAGCAGCAGCAGCAGCAGCAGCAGCAGCAGCAGCAGCAGCAGCAGCAGCAGCAGCAGCAGCAGCAGCAGCGTCCAAAGTATTCCAAGTATGCGTGAGTGTCTATGAGACAAGTGGTCGCCATGTGCAAAGAACGTAACATCGATGTGAGAAATGAAGATACCGGGCGCCCGTACACCCACGCAGAGCTGTGCAAGAAGCTAACGGGCAGTTCTCCCACCATCACGGCACCCGAAACCGTTACAAAGTGCATGAAGATCCCCATAGAGGACATTCGCAACAAGTGTGATGAATTGGAAATATCCCCCATGTCGCCTACCACGGGCATGAAGCGTAACAAGAACAGATTGTGTCAGCTGTTGGTGAGGGCTGTACATAGTCCCACACAGGGTAGCCCGTCGCCTCAGCGGCCCTTGGAGGAAAGTCTCTTGGCGATTGAGGAGAGCGCTGAGATGGAGATCCAAAGACGATCCAACACGGACAACAGCGCCCCGGTGCAACAGCCCCTGTGTGAAAGTCCGAGAAGACCACTAAATGACGACAGCCCTCCGGTGGCGAGCCCCAGCATGGACGGCAGCTCGAGAGGGCCACTGGATGAAGACAGCCCTCTAATGGCAAGCCCCAACACGGACGGCAGCTCCCCGGTGCGACGGCCACTGACCAAAGGTCCAATGACGCCCGTCAGCCCAGACAGTCCTATGGTGCGAGCCAGGCAAAGCCCGTCGAGATCCCCGACCAGGACTCTGATGATACCCGACGGCCCAGACAGCCCTCTGGTGCGAGCCAGGCAAAGCCCGACGAGGCCCCTGACCGAGACTCTGATGACATCTGACAGTCCGCTGGCGGACTACAGCTACAGTACACGGCCCCGGTCTAACAGCCCCGTTGCGGGCTCTCCGGTGCAGCGGCCCCTGACTGAAAGTCCAACGAGGCCCGTTAGGCCATTGGTGGACTACGATAACAGCCCGTCTAGCAGTCCCTACTCCATAGGCACCGGTCCGTCATGTTCCATCGTTACTAGTCCGGTGTCTACCAAGCGACCCCTTGATAACGAAGCTTCACCTCTGGCGAAGCGTGTGCGGTTCGAACCCACACACACGCCTGTTCCTCTACGCAGCCTCCGGGAGTGGACCGATATGGTCGCCATCATGTCGGAGCGCGAGTTGTTTGGAAGGCGGTGTGCCGGTCAATGATCCCAGGACGGGGCAGCGCCATAGCGTCGCACAACTGCGTGACGAGCTGCTCGAACAGGTAGCCGAGGAGCTACGCGTCTCACAGAGGTCATTTGAGGAACCCCTGTACGGCACCGAGACTCTGGAGGACCTGAAGAGAATGTGCGCAGCCGCACATATTTCCTTGCGGGACTGTAACATGGAGTATCGTTCTGCCGACAAGCTCAACGACTTGTACGTTAAACACCTGGGTGATGCGTGGCTTTGGCCCAGCATGGATGAGATAGAACGGTTGATGTCCTCCGAGAGCCCCGTGACCATTAAGATGCGGGCGCGTGTTTACAAGCTGCCGCTCGTCTACAACTATGATGGTGGATCCCGGCCCCTCCAGGAGATTGCCCGTGATGTGCTGTACGAGCAAAAGAGCGCCGAGCGGCGCGCCCTATACGACTCTTGCGACGAGCAGCGGAGCCGGTGCAACATCGATAGCTTCAACGAACACTCTGTGCGCCGGGGGGAGCCCTGCGCGACTCCCCCTTGGGAACGACCAGTGCCCCAGCCCATGATCAACACATCTCCCATCTTTTCTACACTACGTGACAACACACCCGTAGTGGGACCTTACAACACGGTAGTGAGTTGCGCCATCCCGTACCCAGAGCTGTGCCAGGAGATCCGCCCGCAGCCCGAGAATACGACAGCGCGCCCGTTGTACGGGGCCCTGGTGAGACCGCTGAATCTACCAGTGGACATCTTGCCGGGCGGCTTTGACAATGTCATCGCTTACACCAGCATCGAGGATATGCCCCTGCAGTGTGTTAACGAGGATAACGTTCAGAAGACATACACACCCTATGTGCCCGTGTGTGCCTGTGTTAAGCAGTATGCCTTGGACGCAATCCACGATGTGATCAGGCCCCCCACGACTCAAGAGGAACAGCTCTTGTCTGTGTACGAGCCCATGAGCCCCGAGCAGCTGGACTATTACAGAAGCGTGACACCCAAGCTCAAGCTCTCTGATAGGTACTACGCCCCATACACGCAGAATGGTGTGCAGGTGCCCTGCATCATGCATGTCGAACACTACAAGAAATACATAAACGATGTGCTGTACACTTACGATAAGCGTTGTGGTGCAGACTGGCGAGTGCTACTGGCCCACGGCAGTGTGGGGCAAAATCAGGACTGTGTGCCCGCATCCCCCGTGCCCCCACCCCTGACGCCACGCGGCTCTCCCAGACCAATGTCTCTCGAGTCCTCGCCATTATCCCCTGTGCCAATGTCCCCTCCTATATCCACGGTGCCCATGACCCCGGGCCATTCTCCCAACTACTCGCTGCCGATCGACGGGCTCATAGACGTCGCCCACTCGCCATCGATCGACGATCTGACGCCGCTACCGCCCTTGCTGTCGCCCCTGCGGGAGCCGGACATCGACGTCACCGTTGCGGACTTCTTTAACTGGACTGAACGGGACTACGATGTCCACACCGAGTGGCTGGCCGACGGGCAAAAGGCACACACGGCTCATGCCCTGCTAACGGCGCTGGGCTATGATGTGCCAGCGGGTATCTCGGTCAAGGATTACTTGCGCCGGTTCACCATCAGAGACTTTAACGAGTTGTTTCTCAAACTGGACTCCAACGGCCGCGTGTTCCAGCGGCCGTTGGATCTCAAAGTGTACGACAGTTACTTCTTTATGTTGGAGACCATGCTGGATTATATGGATACTGAGACGGGCACTGTGCGGACCACGGAGCAGTTTCAGGCGTACGTGCGCCTCAACCCCCGCCGTAACATCAGGATGCGTGCCTGCCCAGAGTTCAGTGCCGTTATGGACATGTTGGAACGCGACCTGGAGGAGCGCATCTTCCAGCCGCGAATGGCCTCCCTGGACTGTTATGAAAATGGCGACACCGCCCAGGCGGTGTCTGTTGACCTCAGCGTGAACCTGAGTGACCTGTTTACCCCTGCGCAGCACGCGCTCAACGAGGCAGACTTTCTGGCTGACTACCGGGCCCCGACCCTAACGCAGTGGGATTAGAAAAAATGCGTCCCTCGCTGTTGTCATGTCACAATTACGTCATATCAAAACTCAAACGTGTATCTGATGCCCAGGTGTACATGTTTATCCTAGAAACAGCCGCTGTGATAATTGAGTTCACGACCGCTGGGCACACTACTCATCTCGAAAAGTATAAAAGCATTGTACATTGTGTTTATGAAACTAATAAATGGACATATGAAGAGGAATTCCGTGTGGCTCTCTTTAATGACGAGGTGTGGTACAGTAGGCAGGATGTTCAGCCGCAGCTGCAGCAAAAGCAACCGGGTGATGCAAGACGCATAGTCCGGTTTGTGGATCAGCTGCACAGCTATGTGTACCTGTATCAGGGCATAGGTGACAGCAGGTTCCCGGTGCACATCCCCAACACAGTGTTATCGGGCATAAAGGGCCACCTCGAACGATACCGCATAGCGCATGATGCAGTTACGTTACAGCAGGTACTGTCCGTCCTCAAGATGCAGAATCACGTCAAGTATTACAACTGCGCCGCGGTTATCTACCGGATGTTGACGGGTCGCTCAGAGACGCTGCCCCAGTCCGTGGTCGAGGGCGTGCAGGCGGACATCGGCAGCCTGGCCGCTGAGCTCTCGTGCCGCGCGGACGTATGGCAGCTATGCTCCCAGGCCGGTGCCACATATGTATTTTTCCAGCTGTTGCGGCACAACGGCCACGAGTACAACAGCCACACGTTTGTGCCGGCCAAGACGCTGTCCAAGAAGCAGAAGCAGGACGCAGCATGCCATGCTCTGTGCAAGCACATGTCGTGGACCTTCTGGCCGTTGTGACAACTCTGCGTGTAATAGTGTACGTCCGGTAAGGATGACACTGCGTACATGATTGTTGCCACCCATTGGCCAAGACAAACCGCCAGTATTCCTTTCAGCTACACATCGGTATTCCACAGCCACCCCGATGACACTCTGGATAGTGTTCTGAATGTGTCGACTGTGGAAAACAATGTACCTCTAAATAAAAAGGATGTTGTGTGTGTCATTATTATCAGTGCCTACATTATGCCAAATAGACGCCATACAGGAGTGAAATATATATATATACTAGTACACACTGAGTCAATACAATAACCAATGAATATTGTGACAATATTACAACCGACAACAATAACCAGCTGGAATATGTGTTGCACAACTAGGGTAATTGATCCACGTTCGGCGGATATGCACAGCAAGTGGTACACACCACCTATAGCGATGCGCCCATCCGACGCTACCGTGGGCACAATCCCACCTTGGCCAACCGCAGGTGTGTCGCCAAAGCAAAAGCCATGAAGGTGTGGTAGTACTTTGGTGCTCATGGCGTATTAACCGGGAGTATATTAAAAGCGATGAAGACCCCGTTGTTGTTAATACTGTCCATATTGGTGGTCTGCAATGGGGTGCTAGTGTCTGGCATCACCGGGTGTGAAACTGTCCACAAAGATGTAACAGATGCTCTGATGTGCATGAAAAACGCATATGATGACGGCCTGGGGTTACATTATAAGAGTCTGACGCCAAACCCGTTTAATCCCTTTACTGAAGAATATGTCTACATGATTGCAGCCAATAATCCCTATTATTGCTATCTGTTGAGAGAAACGGTTAACAGACTGTTGGGCTATACCTACGGTTATGTGACTGCACCAGATGACAAGGACAAGTTGTCCATGGGTAAGATGTCTATGTGTACAGGACAGCTTTCTCTGCTCCTGGATGCATGCGCCGAAGAGCTGGGTTGCAAGCATGCACCCTATGATCTTGAGGAGCTGGTACACAACCACCCCGATGACACCATGGCCACTCTGGACAGAGCCCTGGATCTCGGTAACAGCTTTTAAAAGTGCAGTGTCCTGCTTGCGGGCTGAAATGTAAAAGGGTGCGATGTGGACGCACATGTCAGGTTGCGTTTCCTTCACATTGGCGTTATCGTCAACTATGACCACACGAGACATCCCTCCAAAGTGGTCTACCAGGGGCTTACCCCCAGTCTCGTCGTGGATGTCAAACATGAGATAGGAAAGGGGCATTCTGTCGAGTCCCAGCACCTTGACTACGTCTCGAGCGTAGGCTCCACATGCCGCGGTCCACACACCCGCGCGGTAGCCGCTGGCAAAAAGCCATGCTATGAATGTATGGGTGTGTGGACGAACGCACACCACAAAGCCTGGGATCTTATGCCACTCATATCGCGCTATATCGTGTGCCAGACGTGCGGCTGAGGCTGCGTGACTGGGCACATTATCAACATCTCTGGACACTCTCTTGACACCGAGATCTGGGATGGCCACACTCTCTATCAGAGTGTGGTCCAGATCTAGGATAACAATTGACATTCTTTTTAACAGGCCATTGCACTTGCAATCGTTTCTTAGTGAGTCACGTTATGATCCCAGTGGTGCGTGAGAGTGCACATAATGCATATGGACAGGCCATCGCACGTGGCACACACATAGTAATTGGGGATGGTGTGCACGGAGCACATAACATCGGGGGAACCCGTCTCCAGCAGAGACCGCAATGAGTAGTTGACTGACTTGCTGGTAATGGCACAACGGCACACGCAGCATTTGTCGTCCAGCATGGCCACACAGGGTTTGCACACGCTATGCCCGCAGTTGAGCACATACGGCTGGGTCATTGTTGGAAATAATATACTTTTTATCATTGGATTCTATGTAACTACTTTTGTGTGCAAGATTCTCCGCAGTATGTGACCAATCTGGCCTCGTGAAAATGACTTGGGGGCATATGGCAGTCATTAGCCGCGCTATACAATAAGCCCCACAGTTAGCTAGACATGTGCAGATCATGAGATTGTCATGGGACGGCTGAAGCGGACAAAGGTCATGAGTACGGCACAGCAATGTATTCCCAGAGGCACTAAAGACTACGTCTTTGTTGAGCTAATGGTCATGAGACGTCCATACTGCCCACTCCATAAGAGTACCCACTGTGTTCTGTGGTAATGGGATATAACTATGGAATGTTCTTCCTGTCTGGAAACCTACTCGACCATGTACACTTCCCCCTTTGTTTCTCTCTCAATAAAAGGCACGGCTAAATTCGAGCAGAGCGCGTATTCTCAGCCACACTTGCTGCGTGTGTTTGGGGTGCGCCCTTCTGCGCAGAAGAAAACGCTAAGCCAAAAAGACCTACCGCCTCTGAGATTGATTTCAGATAAATGTTGTAAACCCAACAGTCATAGTGGTGAGACACACAGGACAGTCCATGGCGATGACTGGGATGCACATACACGCACCGGGCGGTGCATTTCAAATCTTCCGGTGGCACGGGGCCGTGTCCACACCATGGAATGTGTGTACGTTCCATGATGTGGACACGACCCCGTGCCTATTTACGTACGTGCTACGGTGTTGTGGCCATTTACAGGATGGGGAAGCCTGCTGCGCCGTCGGCAATCTTCATAATGTTGTGGTTGACTGCGATAACTACAAGCTCAAACTTCTGTGCAACGCTGTAGCCGGAGGTGTTGGGTCCGTTACCCACAGCTGTGGTGCGGGCGTTATCCGACACTTTACAGGCCAGAGTGACGTTGGACAGGCGTCCGTAGTTAGTGGAGCCCATGGGATTGACGCTGCCCATATCAAGGGTGTAGCAGTAGACCATGACGCCGTCGATCTCGGGCATACTGGGTGCAAAGTAGTAGGGGTTCACCGAGGTAAAGTAGTCCACTCCCATTTGGTACAGCCTGGCGGCGTTCTCGTAGATGAGAGACACCTCGGACAAGGGGTTCGTGGCCAGGGCTGGTAGCACTACCCTGTTGTCTGCGATTATAGTGATAAAAGTGTCTTGACCGGGTGGCTGAATCTCAGGTCCAGGTGGACCAAGGAGTTGTCCTGGGGGTTCACCAGCACTCGGGGGGCCACCTGGCACTGCTCGATGAGCATGGTGCGGCTGGACCGGGCCACGCTCTCACGCTCCTCGCTAGTCAGAATGGCGTAGGTGCCCATTACGGACACTTCGGACAGGGATGGGGTGACGTTGCTCAGGTCAGCGGCTACTACGGGCCCGATGGCCATGGTGTTATTATCCTGGGCGATGAGCAGGTCCTCCCACTTCCCCAGCTTGAAGTGGATGTGCACCTCATTGTAGGGTAGTGCCACGGTTGGTAGCACAAGCCCAGTGTTCCTGGTGAAGAACAGAGGGATGGGTAGGTTCAGATAATGACCAGGTAGTATGGCATTATTTTGGATGCCTCCGACCAGGTCGCTCCTCATGCCAATCATCTTATAGTACCCAGACGACTTGGACCCGGGCATCATGCACGAGCTCCAAAAGTCCAGAAATTCACTGGTCAGTGTCTGGGCAACCAGGTCATTGAAGGAGACTGATACCTCCTCCACTAAGTTGTGCATCAGGTTGTCCGTCCAGCGGATCCTGCTGTTCTGCTTGCTAACTGTCAGGGCTGGTAGCTTAACGCGCAGCCACACGTTGAGCAGGTAGACCCCACCGCGGGCCACTGTCACGCTGAACTCCTGGCCAACGTTGGCCATACCGGTTTGCTTGGAAAGTGTAACAGGTAGTTTGCTGTACCACAGTCTCCCGGGCAAAATAGGTGACGGCGTTGTCGCCGCCATAGAGCAGAGTCTCCATGGCATCGTAGGCGGCGATGTCGATGAAACCGCTGGTCACATTTGCGCCCGAGATTGCTGACATTATATTTTTATATTACGGTGGTTCCGTTTTTCCTGCCTTGTCTTTCTGGAAGCTGGCGCTGAGCAACAACAACAGTCCCACCCCGGCCACCGCCGCGCCCGTACCCATGGTCGCTTGGGTGGGCATCACGTCACATGGCTTGCCCATGACCACGATAGTGTTGGGGTTGCTGGGTATGTACACAGTGTCCACGTTGAGCCTGCCAGGTAAACTCTGCCAGTTGCCGTCTGCATCTTTGACACGGATAGTGTGGTTAAGACGGGACCTATTAAGGTAGAACATGATCCAGACGTCGTAGCCGGCCATAGCCGCACCGTGGCCCCATCCGAACTTGGTGGCCTCGCGGAGCTTGTTGGGGTCAACGTCCTGCACTTTACCCCGCCTGTTCCAGTCCTGCTCGTCCAGCACGTAGTACGTGCCGCTAGTGCTGTGCAGGTAGGCGTCACCGGGCCTCATGCTGCTCGTGGTGTGGGACGCCTTAGGGTCCTCCTTGTCGTCGGTGGCCAAGTTCAGTTTGTAACGGATCATGGGCCTGACAGCGGCAGGCCCGCCCGCGGGCATCATGTACGCTTCGGCCTTGGGCATGAGCACGGGCTCACCGTTTACGTCGGCCGTGTAGCGTTGGTGGTACACCATCTGGCCCTTGTTGAGCATAGCCACGGCGGCGGGTAGGGTGATACCTGTGACCTTTTGCGCTTGGCCCAGGTTAGCAGGATCACTCCGCAGCGTCCCAGCACGGCTCCCGTGGCCACGGGCACACCCACTAGGAGGGCGGCCAAGGCGGCCGCCAGCTGCCACAGGTCGAATCCCTCGGCTTTGGCGGTGGCCAGCTGCTCTAGTTTGTTGACCACGTCCTGAACACTGCTGCTTGTGGCTGTGGCGTCCTGTAGGCACGTGACCAGGGCATTGACAAAAATACTCAGCACAGAGTTTTCAATAACCACATTCCCAGTCACGTTGTTTACAGATATGGTCTGTGTACTGTTCACTTCTCCCTTGCATGTCTGGGTCATGGTGTTGAGGATGCGTGACGACACATCTACAAACTGCTTAACCGCGTTGGTAGCAGATGCGTACTGCCCGAAGTTGAGGCCACTGACAACGGCGGCCGCCTGCTGCGCCACATCGTTCAGAATCCTCTGCTGCGTCTGTTGGTCGGTTAGGGCGGTCATGACTGTGTTTAGATTCACAGTCACCGTCTGTTGCATGGTTAGGCCCTTGATGAGTACATCCCCCCTAACGTGCGAAATGTTGATCATCTGAGAAGCGTCCACGGACACGTTGCTAGTGTTTGCTATGTCGGACGCCGCAGTGGCCACGGCCTTCAGGATGGTGTCAACCCCATTAAAAGACTGCACCGCTCCCATTTTATGGTTGTGTTGTTTTGAATGTAAACACATCACAATACTACAGCTACAGAACAAGCATGCGGTCGCTAGTGCTTGCTGTTGTGCTGTCGGTAGCGGTGGCTACCGACAGCTACACCCCTAATGTAACCTTGTCTCTGATCAATAATACCCTGATGATGGCGTGTACTATGGATTACAGGTTATCAACGGAAGGGCTGTCCCTCATGTGGGTCGATACCAACACATTGGAGCCTACCCACAACGTCACGGGACCCAAGGAGCTCACAGAATCTGAGGCTGTCAACGGTACGGGCTGCTGCCTGGCGCTCAATGGGTCCTGTGCTGCTGGGGTGTCAACCGCGGAGACAGGGCCGGTGGAATACGTCGTACACGCGGGCATGTACATGTTGGGCAACACGTCCATATATGTGTCATGTCGACGTCGCGAGGGCTACACGTACAACTGGACCGTGTCGGAAACGCGCTGGAGCCACGGCGTTCTGCAGAACAACTTGAACCAGTATGACGATCCCAGCACCGAGACACCACCCGAAGACACAGAGTGCTACACCTATCACAGGGAGTACGTTTTACTGCAGACCAGTTGCCTGTTAGACCATGTGTTTATCATGCGTGGGTACGCGGGCACCGCTCTCCGATACATGTGCTTCCAATGGATGCATGGCTCAGAGCACCAATTGCCCGTGGGGTCTGTAACATGTGGCCACACGATGGAGGACTGCCACATACTGTGTAAAGAGTCCACGCACGCCAAGGTTCCTATGGTAAGAGTCGATGGACATTGGTCCGAGGGCCTGGAGGGTGTGGGCCCTTACAAGGAAGGCAACTATCTGGCGTGCGGTCACCGCAATACTAACGGCAGCATGTACATCACCACACACAGACGTACCATGTGCACGTACAATCAGATGTTGTCGTTGGCCAGGTCGCCCGGGTGCCAGGGAACATGTAAGTACACATGTAAGTACACATGCTCGGCCGACGGCTCTAATTGCCCTGGAGATTACACGGCCATGCTGAAAGTAACAGGGACAGCCAATGTCACGTACGAGAGAGACGATCAACACTCTACCAGCGCGTACATTGACCACCCCGTTGGTGAGGTATACGTTAACTGTACCTACGGTCCCTTTAGTACGCACCTGGTTATAGACGGCACCGAGGACCCGACTTCCGTCGTCACGACGGATGAGCCCGCGGCGCTGTCCTGTCCACACGAGAGCCTGCTGCATATGCTACTGAAGCAGTTCATGACTATGCTTGTGTGGTGTATGGCAGACTGTGTACAGTGTCAGTTGCCGTTTCTAGGAAAGACCCAGCATTGTACGTGCTCCTACGACATACAGCCCCTCACAAAGTGTTGTGTAGGAACGTGTGAGTGTACCGGCGATTACGTGACCCACGTAATAGGAGAGTACTGCCAGATGAAGGACCCACCGGAGCAAGCCGCATCTACATTGTGCCCGGTTTCTTTTGCCCATAGTAACCGTAAACCAGTTGGGCCAAGATCACCAAGGAAGCGCCAGACAGAGATAACCACAGCATGGGCTCCATGGCGCAGGGAGGCGCCCCCGAGCGGTACACCCTGACGACAGCCAGGGCAATAACGCCCAGGGCCACACCACCAACAAGCATAGACTTTTGTTTGCTAGCAATGATCTGATCCATGTTTTTAAAGAATTAAAGTTGTTAAAAAAATGTCTGCTCCGTCTCTGGGTATGTTGGCCGCCATCTAGGGCGCTCCTGTGTTTGACCCGCGCGACCGCAGCCCAGTGTGTTACATTCCCAGCAACAGGAACCTGTTAAATCAGTATGCATACAATATTGTGCGCAACGGTGGTTGTCACCCCGTGGTGGAGGTAGCGCGCAATGAAAACAAGTATTACAGGCCCAGGTCGCTCAACAAGTCCATTAGCCGCTGTCCGTTTGCGGCGTGCTACTAACAAAGTCGACCCGGTAACCTGGGGGCATAACCTGTTGCCACCTAAAGACTGGCTCATATTCGGGGGTGACGTCTCTGTCAGTGGCAATGTGCACAATGCACAGGGGTCGGGGGTCCCGCTTAAGTACCACCTTGCAGCGGGTGTAACGACCCACAGCGTCGACGTAGATCTGGTTACCAGAGTGCAGGGCGTAGACGACCATTTGCTTGTTGTAGTTGAGCCACATCATTTGGGCCTTGGTGGGTATCATGAAAAATGCAATGGTCATGCACATGCGAAGATTGCGCGTGATGGCACGGTAGTTGTAACATACGATGGCCCACACCAGCGAGCACATCACAAGATAAAACATTGCGTCTTTTATAATACTTTCGAAAGGGCAGCCTCGGCCAGCAACGCCACAACAAATACGCCGATGCGCAGCGACTGTTGTTCCGAGGGTACGAGCTCTGAGGCCATGTAGGCCAGGCACGGCACGACGATGAGCTGCACGACCACCGCACAGTCTCCGTGCGGACCCACCTTGGCCATGCTATCCAGAAATTTGAACACGCGCTTCTCGATATTACTCGGCTTAGCTGAGGTGTCAGGCAGCTGGCTGATGGGGTCCATGATGTTTTAATAAAATGGAGTGCGCCATTTGTTTTGAGTGTATTACAAGCAAGCCAGACAATCGTTTTTCAGTGGTGGCTACGTGCGCGCATTCCTTCTGCTACACGTGCCTGTGCAGGTGGGCCAGGTCCTCGAAGAAGGTGGGCAGTGAGCGGCACTGTCCCGTGTGCCGAGTACCGTTTGCACACGTGGTGCCCAGCTCTCAGTGGCCCAGGGACCCAGACCATCGCAGACGCATTATACAAAACTACTTTGCATGGTGTCGAGACAGGTCCTGCTACTTCTGGAATACCTGTCATAATCCCTACTGCCTGTACCGACACCCGGCGTAAGGAAAATGTTCTCCCAACTAGCATCCCAGGGCACCAGCTCGGTGGTGGGCGTAGTGCATGTTACGGGCGTAAAGAAAGTACTCAAGGTACTTGTCAACTGGGATTCCGAGAACCAGCAGTACGTACGCAGTGCCCTGGGCAACGAGGGCCGGCATGAACATCGGGTGGGCGAACTGGCTCACAGCAAGATGCCCTGGTGCTGCCCGGGCAGCACATACGTGCCTGACGTGACCGAACTCGGCGTGGGGATAGGTAAGGAGGGCATCTTGTTTGACTACATTGACTGTTAGGGTTTTCCAGGTTATCTTTATCGTAGGATTATGTTGGAATGTAGACTATAATGATTAACCAATCTTGTCTTGCTCTCACAACGTAGTAAAGTAAAGTGATTGCTTCCTCTGCTTGAGTGACCAGCTGCAGAGGAAGCAATCAAAGTTGTTCTGTTTCCCACAACATCGTAAAACACCCCCTGCTCTGATCTTACCAGAGGCCGGGGGTTCACCAAACCTGTCCACTCTCACCCCCACTCTGTTCCTCCTAATAAATATGCCCTTGCAGGAAGGAGACTTTTCAGACCTCCATTTCGATCATCGCTGCACGCACAGCGACGAATGGACTCTCCACCTGCAGGTGTCCAAAAGGACTTACTTGTCTCCCGTGTGGTTCTTGCAAAATAAGTTGGAGTGAGCAAATCTCTAACATTTTGGTGCCGAAACCCGGGATCCTCATACCCACCATCTGACCGGCGAAGGAGGATGTGCTGCATTGTCGACAAGCCAGCGTCCATTAAGAGGACCTGGAGGAGAAAGTCCTGGGAAGAGAATTCTTCGCTGGGCCAGCATCTTAGGTCTGCCTTCGTCTGACAGAGGTGGATTGACGGGACCCGGCAGTGCAACGAACCAGGGGACAAGTAAGTTAAAGGCCTGAAGTTGTGTGATTGTGTTGTTGCTTGTGAAACGCGTAAAAAGGAAGAAGTGCACAGGAATAAGTTTTGTGGAAGGAGGGGGTGTTGTAGAGTCCCCCTCTGGATGAGGTGTCTCTTTTGGAGCAGTGGGTCTCAAACTGTTTTAAAATCTCAGTACCTCCGTGAATCATTATTTGACGACCACTGTTCTAGGGAGTACAACCTCGCGTTGGCAGGGCTGGGGACAAGGACTTTTGTCTTTAGTTCCCAGGGAAGGTGAGGGGTGTTGTAGAGTCCCCTCACTGGATGAAGCAGCTCCTTTTTTTAAAAAAAGGAGGACTTCGCCGTTGGCAGGGCTGGGGACAAGGACTTTTGTCTTTAGTTCCCAGGGAAGGTGGGGGGTGTTGTAGAGTCCCCTCACTGGATGAAGCAGCTCCTTTTTTTTAAAAGGAGGACTTCGCGTAGGCAGGGATAACTTGTGTGATTGAGTGTGTGACTGGTAGGATAAATTGACTAAGAAGCAGTTCTAGCGTTGATCCACGGCAATAAAACAGGCTAGTAATCTGTCGAAAGGTCAATTTAAACCTGCATTGAGGATCCTCAAAGAAAAAAAATTGAAAAAAAAATTGTAAAACCTTAAGCTACTAAAATTAAGATGGGAAATAAGAACGGTAAATCTCTTGCTCTGCTCTTCTTTAAAACGAGAAGTTCATGGCAAGTAGATTTCTTAATTGTATGTAATACATGCTGAAGTGGTAGAAGTGCTAGAGTGTGGTTGAAATCTTCACAAAGAGATGAGAACGAATTCAAGAGACAAAAGCTAGAAAGATGAAAACTGATGCGGTCACAAGTGTTTGTCAGACCAGGAGACAATAAGGCCCCTGTGAGCAGGTGCAAGGCCGCAGCTCAAGCCGCGGCTCAAGCAAGGGGCAAGAGGAGTTTCCGGTCCTATGCAAATCATGTATCGAAATTTAAAAGATCTGAAACCTCTCCCATATGACAGCAAAACATGTCATTGTCAGGTTATCGCAAATCGTTTTAGATTGTTAGAGCCCCTGTCCACACAAGAAGTATGACAATGCTGTTTATAGGCCCAATTACAAATGAATAGGGATCAAATTGTGTTACACTGAAGTTAAATATGCAAATCAAGTGGTAAAGAAATGCATCTTGCTTCTAGAAGATGAATAAATAAAATTAGAATGTGCTGTCCTCGTGTGCATGGGAGGGACCAGCTCATGATCGACCACTGGAAATGGCCAGCCTGTGACGAATCATTGTTGCTGAGACCTACCTTCCGCACGCGAGAGCTGTGCATGTGTGTGCGTATATGTTAAAATGATGAACATTGGCTAAAGTTTTAGTAAAAAGAAAATTTGCTAGACTGTGGTCTATCCAATTTGCACCGCAGAACAGAAATGATTTTGAAAGATAAAAATGAGAGGAAAAAGAGAGAAATCTGTTTGCAAGCAGAAACTAATCCACACTAGTGCATGTTAGTGTCAAGCCCTCATGAGAAATTCGGAGTTAACAAAACAACAGAACATGCTTTCAGGAATTGGGAGAAGCTAAATTGTGAATTTAAGATTTTGCAATGCTACATTTAATAGGAATAATTGATTGGTTGTGTTATAAGATTATACAAAATTCTAAATGCAAGCTAAATCTGAGAGATTGAGTTCTTCAAATGTAAAAACAAAGAAAAAATTCAGATTAATTTGCCAATTGTTTGTTTTAGTTAAGTTTTTTTGAATTGGTGGATTATTCTACCAGGAAACCTGAGTTGAAAATGATATATGAATGTTGTGTGGTGAGCTTGGATGAATTGGGACCAATGTGATAGAAAGACTCCTTTTTGGAGACTGCGTGTGAGATGCAAATGAACATTGATGAATGATAGCCTGAATGAAAAGAAATTACAGGTTGAATGGTTGAAGTCGTTGGCGACTACTATGGAAAATTAGTAGAGCGACTTTGATGAAAGAATGATTTTGAGCAGGTTGAATGTTAGAAAGAAACACGTAGCTTTTGGATTGATAATTAACTGGAGAAAAAAACTGGAGAACCAGTAACACATGTAGAAGATGTGTGAACTGAGAAATTGAGAAGCGTTTTGGAAAGAAAGTCAAATTAAATGATGATGGAATCGTATGTAGTAAAGAACGCATTCTCCCAAAAAGTTTGTCAAGGTGTGAGGCATGGGCGTTGCCAAGCCTCATAAGGGGGGGAGTGAGTAGGACAGATAGTGGAAGATAGTAATAATACAACACTTTATGACAATGAATTTTCGAATACATTTGGTGTTATATTGTGGTAAATTTTTTGTTCTGGTGTAGATAGGTTAGCAACACGAGAGATTTAGAGGTTCAAAAGAAAGACAGTTAAAAGAAAACATTTTTGATTTGGACAATTGCAGGCTAACAGGAACATGAGAACGATAAGAACTACGAGGTGGGATACAATTTCATTGGGGAGATTGAGAATTCACAGCACCATACTCTAAGTCACATTTTTGAGCAAGCATGACAATAACACGTGAGAGGTCAAGACATACAGATCAGGGCTTGATGTGGAAAGCAGACCTCGATGAGTTGATTTTCAATAATGATACTGAAGACAACATACTGTCCGATTAAATTGGAACTATAGATAAAATGTAGCTCAAAAATAGGATGAGTTGCAGGATTTACGATATAAAAACGAGACCGCTGTTATTAGGAGAATTTGAAGTTTGGTAAATAAATGTTACCAGCAAATTGATGGAAGCAGCTACATTTGGAGATAGTCTTACAAGTTTGACGTCCCAGCCTGTCATTCTCAGTGTCAGGGCCCCTGAAACCCAATCCGAGTCTTCGCCTGCAGCCGTGAACAACTACAAAATGGTGTCTGGCTCTGAAGCACCTTTGACCTTTGGCGAAGGACAAGAAAAGACTGCTGTTGTGCTTGGAGGAGGACAAGTACACTCCGGAGGAAATACAACATCCTCGGGGACGGAAAAGACAGTGAAAAGCGGAGGAACTCACAATGATGAAAATTGACTCATTTGAACAATGGACTCATTCAAGAGTGATGGATGGGGTCGCTCTGAAGCAACAACGAAAGAACACCAACGTGAGAGGGTGAAGTGCGGCAAAAAGAAATGGACTTGGAGTGTCCGACGACCAAATCGCACTCCTTGCTACGGCGTTCCCAAATTTGGTGAAGCTTGGTTCAAAGTGGAAGGGAGGTTCATTGTGCACTGAGTTTGACAGAACTGAGGAGATTTGATAAATAAATAAATACAAATTTGAAAAATACGTAGGGCTACAGAGAAAAGCATTATAATCAGAGATTGAACGGATTTGGATAAAACAAATAGGCTAAAACGGTAGGAAACAAGAGCAAGATCTTATATTTTGGCTCATCAAGCTTAAGACGTAGAGGTCGAGTTATATAAATTTTAGAACAGGACATTTGGCAGTCAGGAGGAAGCTAGGTTGCTCAATGTACCTACTCAATACAATAGTAAGGGTTTTTATACCACAGTGGAGGTTGGATGGTCAGAAAGTTAGGTACGTTCAATTTTTGACATTCACACAATCATGCATAGGAGTCACAAGGCAACAGTTAACAAGACAATGACTGCAATAGGGGCCACCTACGACTGCACCGACATGGAAAAGTAGAAGTGAGAGAGCAGAGTATGGGATTATATGCTAAAACGTCTGCTATACAGTTACCAATAGGAGATTCTATCAAGAGAAGCTACATGAGAGATGGATTAGAATCTCTTTGTCTGCGTGGGTGCGTGGGTGCGTGTGTGTGTGTGTGTGTGTGTGTGTGTGTGTGTGTGTGTGTGTGTGTGTGTGTGTGTGTGTGTGTGTGTGTGTGTGTGTGTGTGTGTTCACACCCTGTGTGGGTGCGAGCGTGTGAGGAGAAAGAAGGCATGGGTAAGACAATCTCTTTTAAACCAGGAGGCAATAAATGGGAACGCCCCTGTCATAAATAGTTTTTGATTAAAGGGAATCATTAGGAAGTGTTCAAACTCTTCCCGCAAACATTCCTATTTGCCAGTTA
Organism: Syngnathus scovelli; assembly: GCF_024217435.2. Taxonomy (NCBI): domain Eukaryota; kingdom Metazoa; phylum Chordata; class Actinopteri; order Syngnathiformes; family Syngnathidae; genus Syngnathus; species Syngnathus scovelli. The sequence goes on along the minus strand of NW_026061342.1, from coordinate 374,008 downwards.
AATGGGCACTACAATTGACTACGAGAGTTGCAAACAACAGATGAAGAGCAGTCCTTGGCAGATTATATGATCAGGACGCTCAAACTGTGTCAAAGACAAATTTACTGCCGCTTGATCTTTCCTCCTCACAGGTCGACAACCCCATCAATCCAGGAGACTGGGTCTACATCGAGGTCATCAACGGAAGGAACTAGGCCAGCCACGACGGGAGGGACCATTCCAAGTCTTGCTGACTACACATGTTGCACCCAAGGTTGCAGGACCCACAAATGCATTAACGACGACTGCTCTCCAGGAGGAAACTGGATGGGAGCTTTGGACATCACCGCTGTGTGCCAGGATGAGAGAGCCGTTTTCAAGGTGTAAGGGCTCTACTGCCAACATGGCTGCACCATCGGACGGGACCTACTTCATCCAGAAGTTCAGAGGCACTGCCTCACCTGCATCCTATGAGTGCACGTGCCTGTTCAGTACGGATCATGGTTTTGTGGTCACGAGAGTTGTCCGATGCTGCCTGCCAACTGGACACGAGTGTGTGCGCCAGTGTGCGTGACAGACCTCACCTACAGACTAGAACATCATCAGCTGACGAAAACGCGAGCACATATACAACTTCGACGGCCACAGCCGACCGGAGCTGTGGCCGTAAGGTCGTCGGTGCCTGTCGTGGCGGCAACCCCCGAACCCGCTGGTGGACACCGGCGGTAAGGGATGCCGTCAAGCTGAAGAAGGAGTCCTATCGGGCCGTTTTGGCCTGCGGGACTCCGGAGGCAGCTGACAGGTACCGGATGGCCAAGCGGAACGCGGCTTCGGCGGTTGCTGAGGCAAAAACCCGGGCGTGGGAGGAGTTCGGTGAGGCCATGGAGAATGACTTTCGGACGGCTTCGAGGAAATTCTGGTCCACCATCCGGCGTCTCAGGAGGGGGAAGCAGTGCAACGTCAACACTGTTTACAGTGGGGATGGCGTGCTGCTGACCTCGACTCGGGACGTCGTGAGTCGGTGGGGAGAATACTTCGAAGACCTCCTCAATTCCACCTACACGCCTTCCATTGAGGAAGCAGGGCCTGGAGACTCTGAGGCGGATTCTCCAATCTCTGGGGTCGAAGTCACTGAGGTAGTTAAAAAACTCCTCGGTGGCAAGGCCCCGGGGGTGGATGAGATCCGCTCAGAGTTCTTAAAGGCTCTGGATGTTGTGGGGCTGTCATGGCTGACACGCCTCTACAACGTTGCGTGGACATCGGGGACAGTGCCTCTGGATTGGCAGACTGGGGTGGTGGTTCCCCTCTTTAAGAACGGGGACCGGAGGGTGTGTTCCAATTACAGGGGAATCACACTCCTCAGCCTCCCTGGTAAGGTCTATTCAGGGGTGCTGGAGAGGAGGGTCCGTCGGGAGGTCGAACCTCGGATTCAGGAGGAGCAGTGTGGCTTTCGTCCTGGCCGTGGAACAGTGGACCAGCTCTACACCCTCGGCAGGATCCTCGAGGGTGCATGGGAGTTCGCCCAACCAGTCCACATGTGTTTTGTGGACTTGGAGAAGGCGTTCGACCGTGTCCCTCGGGAGGTTCTGTGGAGGGTGCTTCGGGAGTACGGGGTGCCGAGCCAACTGATAAGGGCGGTTCGGTCCCTGTATCACCGATGCCAGAGTCTGGTCCGCATTTCCGGCAGTAAGTCGGATTCGTTCCCAGTGAGGGTTGGACTCCGCCAAGGCTGCCCTTTGTCACCGATTCTGTTCATAATTTTTATGGACAGAATTTCTAGGCGCAGCCGAGGCATTGAGGGGGTCCGGTTTGGGGACCTCAGCATCGCGTCTCTGCTTTTTGCAGATGACGTGGTGCTGTTGGCTTCTTCAGGCCGTGATCTCCAGCTCTTGCTGGAACGGTTCGCAGCCGAGTGTGAAGCGGTCGGGATGAGGGTCAGCACCTCCAAATCCGAGTCCATGGTCCTCGATCGGAAAAGGGTGGAATGCCCTCTCCGGATCGGGGATGAGATCCTGCCCCAAGTGGAGGAGTTCAAGTATCTTGGAGTCTTGTTCACGAGTGAGGGGAGGATGGAGCGTGAGATCGACAGGCGGATCGGTGCAGCGTCGGCAGTAATGCGGACCCTGTACCGGTCCGTTGTGGTGAAGAGAGAGCTGAGCCAAAAGGCAAAGCTCTCAATTTACCGGTCGATTTACGCTCCTACCCTCACCTATGGTCACGAGCTATGGGTCGTGACCGAAAGAACGAGATCTCGGATACAAGCGGCCGAAATGAGTTTTCTCCGCAGGATGTCCGGGCTCTCCCTTAGAGATAGGGTGAGAAGCTCGGTCATCCGGGAGAGACTCGGAGTAGAGTCGCTACTCCTCCACGTTGAGAGGAGCCAGATGAGGTGGCTCGGGCATCTTATCAGGATGCCTCCTGGACGCCTCCCTGGGGAGGTGTTCCGGGCATGCCCCACCGGTAGGAGACCCCGGGGACGACCCAGGACGCGCTGGAGAGACTATGTCTCTCAGCTGGCCTGGGAACGCCTTGGGATCCCCCGGGATGAGCTGGATGAAGTGGCTGGGGAGAGGGAAGTCTGGGAGTCCCTCCTAAAGCTGCTGCCCCCGCGACCCGACCCCGGATAAGCGGAAGAAGATGGATGGATGGATGGATATACAACTTCTTAGACGTGACAGATGTGATAATGATAATGAGACGTGGATTGCGTAGATGCTGTTCTGTTGAGCATGTATTACGGAAACTTGTTGATTTGACCATCAAAAATGCTTCACAAGTGATGAATACAATGATGTACTGTTTCTGTGTTTTTCTTTTTATTTTTTATTGATAGCATTCTGGTCGCCTGTGGCAACGGGGCCATGTAAGAATTTTCCTGCTAATAACATCTGGCCAGCAGGTTTTTCGCCTACACAATAAGTTTGATCTGGGGTGTTGAGGTAATGCCTCATCTTCACTGGAAAGTGTTGCTATCATTGTTTGTTGTTTTTATTTTTACTATTCTTCTTTCTTCATTATACATATATATATGTTTTTTTCTTGCTTGTCTTTGTTGTTTGGGGTGACATAATCATATGATAAAACAGGAGGGAGATGTTAGGGTTTTCCAGGTTATCTTTATCGTAGGATTATGTTGGAATGTAGACTATAATGATTAACCAATCTTGTCTTGCTCTCACAACGTAGTAAAGTGGTTGCTTCCTCTGCTTGAGTGACCAGCTGCAGAGGAAGCAATCAAAGTTGTTCTGTTTCCCACAACATCGTAAAACACCCCCTGCTCTGATCTTACCAGAGGCCGGGAGTTCACCAAACCTGTCCACTCTCACCCCCACTCTGTTCCTCCTAATAAATATGCCCTTGCAGGAAGGAGACTTTTCAGACCTCCATTTCGATCATCGCTGCACGCACAGCGACGAATGGACTCTCCACCTGCAGGTGTCCAAAAGGACTTACTTGTCTCCCGTGTGGTTCTTGCAAAATAAGTTGGAGTGAGCAAATCTCTAACATTTACCCACCAAACACGCAGTACCACAGTATGTTCAAGTACGTCGCATGCGAAGATGTACCCAATGATCACATAAGCGCCATGATACTCCAGACGCTAGGATGCATGTGTGCGATGGATGCGCACGGCATAGGGCACAATGATCTACATGTGGCTAACATCCTTATCAGGCGCACGTCCCATGACTTTGTGGTGTACGTGAGCGGCCCTGATGTGCTGGCGTCCACCCCCACCCATGGGCTGGAACCTGTGATCATAGACTTTGGGTTGTCGCGTATGCCCTCCCACGACCGGCGGTACCTGGGCGCAGACTACTTCACGGAGATCGGCATATCGTCCACTACCCACCGCCCTGACCGGCGCTACGACGTGGCGGTATTTCTCATGGGCCTGGATTACGTGTTGCGCCAGATGCAATCCAGCAGCGGAGTGGTCGACTATCAACCGTTAATAAACAGTATCCCCACCACCAAGGACAGCAGACCTCATCACAGGAATCTCAGGAGTCTGTGCCATTTGCTAACCGAGATATTGCCCACAAGCAATGTCTGTGACACCGACACCATGCTCGCCATGCTGTTCATCATGCGCTCGGTAGTGTCCATAGGCCCACAGCCATTGGCGGGCGACGTCCGTGCGGCCTGGTGTACCGTTATCGAGCACTTTGGCTATAGTCTGGAGAGACTGCGGGTGGCCTGTGCGAATCTTGTGGCGTGCCCGTGCGCTGAGAGCATCCTAGTTCTGGCCAGGATAACGGCGCATATTACACACCGTGTCAATTCACACAACAGCCGTGTACTGGTTAGACACGTCTACAAGAGCACTGCTTGGAAGCGTCCCGCTGATGCGCTACTGCTGGTGGCGGCCCAAATGGAGTGTCAGCCCCCGCAGTCCTCCGAAGGTACTGTGCGTGTGGTGGACGTAGGCACAGGAGAACAGCGCGTTGAGCCATTGGTAGACTGGGCCACGGTCCTGGCTGTGCGTGGGGTTACCGGAGGCTCCATCAGGGCCATATTGGACAACATCGAGAGGACCAACGGCACCGTGGACAGGATGGTGGATGACATGCTGATGCGCTGTGCCTACATACACAGGAGCAGGAGACACCGCTAAATGGTGTGCCCCTTGGCCTTCAGGGCCGTGGTGATGATACTCGGTATAGACCTGGCCACGGAAGTGCTGTCTGGCATCCTGTGGTCGGTGTCACGCCGTAGTGCCATCTGAGACTTGGCCTCGCGCACTGCGAGACGATTTAGGTATGCACAGGCGATGTTCTCGGAGCCCGTGAGCACGTAGGCATTCTCGATGGTAGCGGCTGTAAACACCCGGCCGTAGCGCTCGGTCAACCTGTCAAACACGGCCTTCGGAGGGTGGGGATCGGTGCGCTTAACGTATGCCTCCATTTTACATTAAAATATACAGTATATTGGAAATTGGGACTGTGTTGGTAGTGGGCCGCGAAAACAACCTGGTGACATTTATGCACGACCGCGATAATTCGGTGTTCCTAACGGTTAAAGTGACGCATGGTTGTGTAAAGGTTGTGGACGTGGGGAGCTCCGAGTTCAGCACTTATATGGCGGCCTGCCTCTATACAGCAGGACATATATATGGCTCCAGGCTCACGATCCCCAGAGACCTGGCTAGACCATACATGGCTCAAATGGGCTTTGTCAACTGTGGCAACGTCGGCCAAGTGGGCCTGTGCCCTGCGTATCTCAACTATAACCACCACAAGCTCGTCATACACATGGCCTATAACAGCCTCGAGACACAACACTCAATGGTGCTGCTTGTAGTGGGCATGTCCTACTTCCAAGTACAACACTTTAAGGAGATGGTGGACATGAAGATAGCGGGTGCGGGCGCCCTGCACACTGTGGAGTACATCGATAAGATCATACAGCTCGTGTCGATCATGTCCATGCCCGAGTACGGTTCCATGCCACCCTCTGAAAACACTATGTTTGAGTACATCGTATTACCGGGGAATAGCATGCAACACGTCAAAGATAGGTTGGTCAACTGGAACCTGTCATTCCTTGTCGTGGCACACCAGAAGGGACTTGACATGTACAGAACGTCTAATGAGGGACAACCAGAGGTCATGCATGCATCATGGGATGAGATCACCGGCCACGTGACAGTCAGAACATACATGCAATACGCACCCAGGCTCATGGGGTCCACGTGCGGGGACCTGGCCACATATGTTTCTCAACGGACCAAGACCGCGGCGCAGTTTAACCACATGCCCGTACCGGTGATGGGGGATGATATCGAGTGGGATGATGATTAAAGAAAATGTTCACACTGGAGCAGCGGAAGAAGCTGCAGGAGGTGGAGGAACAGGTGAAGTACTACACCAACGCTAAGACCCTGGATGGACTGCCCATGGCCACGAGTCAGCAGTCTGTGTACATCGACAAGATTGTAGGTATGCTGGGTCTGAATAGAGACCCGAGCAAGGGCACACGCCTGGTGGACGTGGCCATTGCCATGCTTTCGGGACCTGAGGCCCAGCCACCCCCTCCTCACGGCTGGGCTAGAGTGTCGAAGCTGTCGGAGGACCAGGCCCTCAAAATGCACGAAACTACCCTCGAGGAATATATGGCCCCGAGGCTAGACTATGCCCAGGAACAGCTGTGTGACCTGGTGTTTGACAACAGTACGGCTGGGTCGGTGTCCGCACGCATCAAGAGGTTCGTACGCACGTGTGACGCCACGGCCAAGTATGCTGACGATGACGACAAGGCCAAGATAGACCGGGTCTTGGATGAGCACATGCTTAGAGTTAATTACGAACTGTACGCTGAGGACTTCAACAGGTGCCGGTACGTCCGCAGGCTCAAGAGAGATGGTCGTATACGCCTCGCGGCCATCCCAGGCGTGGAGCCCATAATTAGGGTGCACGGTCGCTACTTTCTCCTCCGGAGCAGGGACACACACTACAGGTACTGGAAGGAATGCAGTTGCCTGAGGAGGCTGGGCCCATGTTATGGTGGCTGCAGTCCTGACAGTGGTCTTGGCCGTCGTGGTAGTCTGCCACGTTAGCGGCACCCTTGAGCTTGTGTAGAGTGTAGTACGAATGGGGTTTACTGGTAGGCATTTTTTAAGGTATGTTTTAGGAAAAAATGACATTTGTGTTTATCTACACCATCGTAGCTGCCGCACTCATAGCCAGCGGGTCGCCCGTGTTTGTCAGGTTGCTAGTGGCTGTCAGTGTGGTCGCCATGCTGCTCTCCGTCAACCGAGAAAGGCACGAGTGTGCCACACGGCTCGGGAAGAGCCCCTTTCAACGGCACCATGAGGTAACCCTATACCGCGACCACCTCAAACTGCTGAGGGATGTGCGCCTCAAGAATGTTGTTATTTAACGGCGTCCGGTGGAAGAGCGCCGTCTGGGGGATGATCGGCGTCTACTGGGGGAGCGGCGTCTAGCAGGAGAGCGTCGTGTGGCGGGGGACTTTCTCCTGCGGGGGGACATGCGTCTCTTGGGGCTGGCTATCCGGCGCAGGGACCGTGGGCTGGCAGTGCACCTGAAGACATTTGGCTGAGGCATTTTATATATAAAAAAATTGTATTTGTGAAACAGCACAAAGTGCATCAGATACTTAAGCATGCACAATGGACACAGTATACATTTACCAGTGGCTGTATTCAAATTATGAGATTAGATGGTACGGCCTAACGCGTACATCTAAGGTAGTGTGCGTTAGGATACCCAATTTCAGGCAGGTGGTGTACGTAGAGTGTCTGGGCGAGCCTGTCGAAGTCAAAAAGCTGTTTATCGACCACGGGTTCAAAGTGTACGAAACACCGCTGGCCTGCAACCTGCATGGCGGTAAGGGTAAAGGCACTTTCTTTGGGGCGCGGGTGTCTGGATACATGGCACTGCGTGCCATACAAGAGCACGTAGAGGCACACACATTTAAGTTGCACGAAACAAAGGTGAGTAAGACCCTAGAGTTAACTGCACGCGCAGGCCTACCCTCAGTGGGGTGGGTGGCCGTACAGCAGCGGTGCGCCGTAGCCAGAACAAAGACCATGGTCGACCACGAGTATCTTGTGGCAAACTGGCAGTCGGACTGTTAGGTTCAAAATCAGCAAAAGGATCAGCAGACAAAACCAGTGAGGCAGAATATTGAGTCTTTTCTCGCGAGGAGTGCATTTAGACTTACAGCAATCCGACTACACTAAAAATCTGTTTTACACTCCTCGCTCTTTTTATTTGGAATGCCCTACCCACAGTGTGAGACGATTAGCCCTTAAGGGGGGGGGGGGAAGAGATTGTGGCTTCGTCTCGTAAGAAAAGAAACAAAAAGTAACGCACAAAGTGTTGCGTGCAGATATGGCTATATCAGCAAAACAGTTTAAGCGATATTCCGAGAGATAAAAAGAGAAAGTGACGTTCTTTAAGGAAGATCAGAAGGTTCATGACGCATTGTTTGACGTGTTGTTTTCACGATCTGTTCTGGTGGACGCTGAGCTGTCAGCAGCATCTTGTTTGACACAACCGTCATCTCGCCCCTGACCCAGCCGTAATCCTTCTGTTCTATTGTACAAGATAAGAATAAGCAAGGCAAAGCAGCAAGCATACTGAACAGTAATATTGTGAATAAGTACTCATTAGAGAACGCATGATAACATATATATACAATTTTTCTAACACGGACATTGAGGCCGCCCCCCACATAGAGGGCGTGCCGCCGCCCACCATTTGCTACTTTGACATAGAGGTCAAGTCAGAGTTTGCCAATGTGTTCCCCAGTGACAAGGACGACGAGGTGGTCTTTCAGATAGGTATGGTGCTATGCAAGGGTAGTCAGGTACTCAAGACCGACCTGCTCTCGCTCAGGGGTAACAACTATGACAGCACAGTGTACCAGTATGACACAGAGGCCGACCTCCTGCAGGCGTTTGTTGCGTACCTCAAGGATCACCAGGTGGTTGCAGTGTGCGGCTACAACATAATGGGCTTCGATATACCCTACATGATCAAGAGGTACAGCCGGCTGTCGGCCCTGGGCACACTTAGGCGTGTGGGCTGGGATCCCACCAGACTGGCCCTGGAAAAGACCGTGGGTATGGGGCATGCGAGGATAGCCTACATACAGTGGGAAGGCGTGCTCACCATAGACCTGTTGCCCATAGTGACCATGGATCATAAGCTCGACTCGTATAGTCTCAACTTTGTGGCCAACCACTTTCTTAAGACGGGCAAAGACCCTGTCAAGCCCAAAGACATCTTCAACGCGTACGTCACGGGCAACATGGCCACGGTTGGTAGGTACTGTGTCAAAGACACGTTGCTGTGCCACCAGCTCGCCTGCTACTTCAATACGTGGCTGGCCCTATGTGAGATGGCCTCGGTGTGCAACACGTCCATCATGCAATTATTCACCCAGGGTCAACAGGTGCGCGTGTACTCTCAGATATACAAGCACTGTACGCCGCGCTCGGTGACAGACAAGGTATACGTCATACCCGACGGCAACGAAGCCGAAGCGGTCGGCTCATACACGGGGGCCTACGTCTACGAGCCCGTGCCGGGTGTGTACAAGAACGTCATACCCCTAGACTTCTCTAGCCTGTATCCAAACATCATCATCAGCAAAAACATATGCTACACCACCATAGTAGAGCACGGCGGCGAGGAGTATGCCTGGGAGGAGCACGAGGGCTGCGAGCATGCCCCGCGGTACGCCGAGAAGGAGGCTTTGGGTCGGGAGATAGGGGCGCAGCAGTGCTCGCTCGCAGCGTTGCCGGCCAAAGCTAAGCAAGAGCGCGCCCGTCTCAGGGTTCGCATACAACAGCTCAAAGTACGGTACGCAGCCATGGTGCCCGGCAGCACAAAGTGCAACACGTTCAGCTACAGGTTCACTCGAGAGTTTGAGGGCGTGCTGCCCAAGGTGCTCAGGGGACTGTTGGACAGCAGAGCGACCATACGCCGTCGCATGAAGGACATCAAGGACAGGGACCTGTACATGGTGTTGGAGAAGAGACAGCTGGCGTACAAGATCAGCGCAAACTCCGTGTACGGCACCATGGGCACACAGAGGGGATATCTACCGTTCATGGCCGGGGCTATGACCGTCACGTATTGTGGGCGCAAGCTCATCGAGAGAGCCGCCGAGCTTCTCAGGACCGTGGTGGGGGCCACCATGGTTTACGGCGACACGGACTCGTGCTACGTACAGCCTCCCTCGAGGAGCTGTGGGACCTGGCCATCGACGCCAGCGACACGGTGTCGTCGTTCTTCGATAAGCCCGTGCGTCTCGAGTTCGAGCAGTGCATCTATACAAAGTTCATCATCTTCACAAAGAAGAGGTACGTGTATGTAGCCGCGGCCAGGGACGGCACGACCCGCACAGGCAGCAAGGGCGTCATGCTGTCCAGGCGGGACAGTGCCATGTGCGCCCGTAACATATATGCAGCCGTCATGACCGCCATCCTCCAAGAAGACCCCCGGGCCCACGTCACGGCCAGCGACATGATGACGGCCATCATGGTGCCCGGGGCGCTGCCCGACAATGACTTTGTGCTCACCAAGAGCGTACAGGGCATAGGCGGTGAGTGCAATGACCAGGGCTCGTACCGCATACGCAACCCCAAGAAGGCGCAGGAGGTGGCGCAGCAGAGGTGCCGTTATGGCACAGGGGATGCATACCGTGCCGCCCTCAGAGAGGAGCTTGTCAAACAGATGCCTGCCCAGGCCCAACTCGCTGAGCGCATGAGGCTTCAGGGGCGCGCGGTCGTGTGCGGGGCTCGCGTCGAGTACGTCGTGCTCAGGCACCAGCATGGGGTGCCTGAAGCGCCCCTCGGCGGCAGGATCCTAGACTATGACCACTGGAGCGACACCAAGGATGTGTACCCGTTGGACCGCCTGTACTACATGAAGAGCGTCATAAATGCGTGTGATCAGCTCTTTGTCACGGCCGGCTATGGCGCCGTGTGTAGCAAAGTGTACGCTGCGCATCTGCAGGCTGCGTATGTGCGTAAAGAGCTGCTCAGGCAACAGAGCGTTATATAATAAAATGGCAGACACCGAGCAGCCACTGCGCAAAGAGGCCACACTGTCGTGCAACTCAGTAAAAGAGCAACTACTCAGCGCCATGGGCACTGAGTATAGACTGTCCAACAGTGTGCTGCAAGAGGTCATCGCCCACATAAAGAACCAGTACATTGTGGACCTGTGCGCCCGTATCACCATGGGCCTCGACTATAACAACAGTAAAACTGTTACTGAGAAGCTGCTCAAAGTGATCGGCATCTCAGGGTGGCCAGAGGTCCAGCTACCCATGTACTACGTTAAGTCGGGCACTATCATCAGGCTCATGAAGGACAAGATGCCTGGAGTGCGCATCCAGCAGCAGCACATTTGTGTGTACCTGCATATTGTGGGAGTGCTGCTGAGTCAGCATACCAAGGCCTGCGGCACTATGCTCATCAAGCCCGAGCACATGGCATACGTGCTCAAGAACAACAGGATCGACCCGAGCGCTCTGGTGTAGGCCAACTATGGAAAGTACTGCGCGTACACCTCCTGGTACACCTGCAGGTCGGCCGCACTGTATGGGCAGAATGTGATCCAATCGAACGCGTGTGGGTGTTGCCTTACAAAGGCCCGCACACTGTTCATGGCCACTCGCACAGCGTCCCATATGGGATAGTTGTACACACCTGTAGAGATGGACGGGAACGCTATTGTGCGTAAGTGGTTGTTCATGGCCTCGTACAAAGACTGCACGTAGCAGCCCATCAGTTGCCGGGTTTGCTGCGTGGTTGGGACACTGCCGCGTTTCAGCACAGGGCCTACGGTGTGGATGACAAAATCGGCCGGAAGGTTATAGCCTCTGGTTATTTTTGCCTCCCCAACTCGAATATCATCCAGCTGCTGGCATTCTCTTAGCAGCCCAGAGCCCGCTGCACTATGTATGCACACAATGGCCGCTATGCGCAATGTGGATATGTCACACTGCCTAACTGTAACCCGTGTCGGTTCAATGGGCCAACTGGGGGCGTCGATGACGGTGCTCTCGTAACGTGTGGGCGTCTCGATCATGGTGGTATCTAGTTCAGTCGGGCAACCGTAATAGGGCTCTGGGCAATTGCAGAACATGTGCACGGAAAAGGGCATCCCTTACCTGAATGAGCGAGACATGCCCCTGACTAAGCACGCGTTGTGTAAGATGTTGTTTCACCCGGCCGAACGCACGCTCCAAGAGACAGTTCAGCCTAATGAAAACGACTGCACCATGAGTCACCCACTCCACGATGAGGCTGTGGATCGCGTCCTGGTAAAATACAACACTACTCATCTCCAGTTTATGTGCAGCGATCCGGATATTGTGATCATGGACAGGGGCAGAGCCGTTGACAAAGCGGCCATAGTGGCCAGACTCTCGGGCTCACCGCAGACCAGTACCGTTACATCAGCCTCGCATCGGCCCGCGGTGGCCAGCAGCAGCAGCAGCAGCAGCAGCAGCAGCAGCAGCAGCAGCAGCAGCAGCAGCAGCAGCAGCAGCAGCAGCAGCAGCAGCAGCAGCAGCAGCAGCAGCAGCAGCAGCGTCCAACGTATTCCAAGTATGCGTGAGTGCATGAGAACGATGTCTATGAGACAAGTGGTCGCCATGTGCAAAGAACGTAACATCGATGTGAGAAATGAAGATACCGGGCGCCCGTACACCCACGCAGAGCTGTGCAAGAAGCTAACGGGCAGTTCTCCCACCATCACGGTACCCGAAACGGGACTGGTGGTGGACCCGGCGCCCGCAAACAGTCTAGTGTACATTAAGATGCCCCACACTATGCTGCATAACACAGTTCGCGCAGCCCACGGTGTCACGTACAGCTTTGTGGCCGTGCAAGACTCTGTTCCGGGCACTTACAAGCCTGTGGATCCGGAGCACTATGTCGTCTGTCACACTCCTCCGAAGGACATAGCAGTGCAGCTGTCGCCCATCGACAGTTGGGGCCCGGACATCAAGTGGACCGTAAGGCGTCCCTCGCAACCCTAACCTTAACCCGAGGTCCCAGAACACTTTACATTGCTCCTTGCGCCTTTCCCCCGGACATCGTCATCAGTGATCTGATGAAGAAGCTGGACATCCTGGGCGATAACGCCGTAAGTGTATGCCGAACTCCTTATGTTCGCACTCCACGAGACTCGGCGGCTCAAATGTGACTTTTGGAAGGCTTTGCGCTGAAAGAAGCTTGTTGATTTGCTCACTCCAACTTATTTTGCAAGAACCACACGGGAGACAAGCAAGTTCTTTTAGACACCTGCAGGTGGAGAGATCACTCGCTACAGGAACGAAATCTAAAAGTCTCCTTCCTGCAAGGGCATATTTATTAGGAGGAACAGAGTGGGGGTGAGAGTGGACAGGTTTGGTGTACCCCCGGCCTCTGATAAGATCAGAGCAGGGGGTGTTTTACACTGTTGTGGGAAACAGAACAACTTTGATTGCTTCCCCTGCAGCTGGTCAATCAAGCAGAGGAAGCAACCACTTCATCTTACTCTGCATTGTGAGGGCAAGACAAGATTGATTTAATCATTATAGTTTACATTCCAACATAATCCTACGATAAAGATAACCTGGAAAACCCTAACATCTCCCTCCTGTTTTATCATATGATTATGTCACCCCAAACAACAAAGACAAGTAAGAAAAAACATATATATATATATATGTATAATGAAGAAAGAAGAATAGTAAAAATAAAAACAACAAACAATGATAGCAACACTTTCCAGTGAAGATGAGGCATTACCTCAATACCCCAGATCAAACTTATTGTGTAAGCGAAAAACCTGCTGGCCAGATGTTATTAGCAGGAAAATTCTTAAACGGCCCCTGTGCCACAGGCGACCAGAATGCTATCAATAAAAAATAAAAATAAAAACACAGAAACAGTACATCATTGTATCCATCACTTGCGAAGCATTTTCGATGGTTAAATCATCAAGTTTCTGTAAAACATGCCCAACAGAGCAGCATCTACGCAATCCACGTGTCATTATCGTAATCACATCCGTCATCTCTAAGAAGTTGTATATGAACTTGGGCTACAGTAGAGGACACAAACTTCGACACAGCAGACTTCAAACATGGGATAACGCAGGTCGTAAACGAGCACAACACCACCAGCACAACAAGCACAGGAGACAGCAATTTCAACAGCAGTTGCCACCAGTTGCCAGAGAATAGCCATGAAAAGAAATCAAACTGATGTGGGACCTTGTCTTTAGACATGGCCTGCTGTAAGTTCTTCAGCGAATTCATGGCGTCGTTTATGTGGGTGTCATTTTCTCCAGGTATGTATGTGCAACAGGAAGTCCCAATGATGTGGCACACACCACCTTGTGCTGCCGTCAACAAGTCCAGAACCATCCTGTTTTGCAAGACCATCAGTCTAATAGCCTGAATCTCTCTATTTTGTCCATCGTTGACTTGCAGCGAGAGATTCACAAAGGATTGAAAACGATAGTTCAGTGTCTCGATGAAGAGCGATAGTTTCCCAACCCCAATCTGAGGGAAGAGCGCAAGGACAACTTTGTCTCCGGCAGACCACAGTTTATGGTCCCCTGGAACGTTCGCACCCCAGACAGGGTCATGAGGGTCAAAGATTGCAACTGCTCTGCGTCGACGTCCAGATGAGTTGTGTGCTCCTGTCAGCAGATGATGTCGTATCCTGTAGGTGTGGTCTGTCACCCACACTGGTGCACACACTCCTGTCCAGTTGGCGGGCAGCATCGGATAAACCTTGTGACCACAAAGCCACCAGCCCTTCTGTATGAAGTATGTTCCGTTCGATGGTGTAGCCATGTTGGTTGGAGAGCCCTCACCACCTGAAATGGCTCTCTTATCTTGACACTCATCGGTGATGTCCAAAGCTCCCATCCAGTTTCCTCCTGGAGAGCAGTCGTCGTTAATGCAGACGTGGGTCTTGTTACCTTGGATGTAACATGTGTAATTCACTCCAGCTGGTCTCTCTGTGTAGGCCACTTGTGGTATTGTCCGTCCTTTAACAGTCACATTGAGATTTGTCCAGAACAGCTGATCACAGGCACCGTCAGCAAGTCCAGGGCGGTAAGGGTCGGCATCTTTGACTGTGACGGCACGGTGCTGATATCCAACTCCTCCCATGGATGCCATACATTTTGCTTCAGTGACATTCATTGCTCTGGCCTCCAAGCGAACTTGCGTGGAGGAAGGGGGGAGTTTCGAACACACATAGCACGCCTCCCGTGTGTGAGCTCTCACAGTGAACCTGACATACCGGTACCAAGTGTTGGTTTCGTATGGGTTTCTGGGGTCCCATGACCAGTCTTCAAAGTTCTCATCATGTGACCATCGTTTACCACGGGCAACATTGTCATTTGGTCTGTTCAGATGAGTCAATAGACCATAGCACGCTCCAACCACAACGCAGCAGAGGATCCATCTGGCATATGGAGCCCCGTTGCTACTAGGATGGCAGAGACACCGGGACATCCCCTCGCCTAGCGGAGTGGGGATCGATGAATTCTTCACCAACATTGAGACGCCTCACCCTAAACGATGGGGCCCCTTTGTAGTCAGCCTTCCCCACCACTCCGAATTAGGGGTCCAGCACTCTCTGCAACTTGCAGTGGCTGTGGTGAATCCAGCTGGGCCATTGAGAAATTTTCACCGCCGTGGGAGTAGCAAGCAAAACTTGGAACGGTCCCTCCCACCGCGGGCTGGCCCAGTTCTTTCTTTTGATGACCTTGATGTAGACCCAGTCTCCTGGATTGATGGGGTTGTCGACCTGTGAGGAGGAAAGATCAGGCGGCAGTAAATTTGTCTTTGACACAGTTTGAGCGTCCTGATCATATAATCTGCCAAGGACTGCTCTTCATCTGTTGTTTGCAACTCTCGTAATTCTTATCGTTCTTATGTTCCTGTTAGCCTGCAATTGTCCAAATCAAAAATGTTTTCTTTTGACTGTCTTTCTTTTGAACCTCTAAATCTCTCGTGTTGCTAACCTATCTACACCAGAATAAAAAAAATTACCACAGTATAACACCAAATGTATTCGAAAATTCATTGTCATAAAGTGTTGTATTATTACTATCTTCCACTATCTGTCCTACTAACTCCCTCCTTTTGAGGCTTGGCAACGCCCATACCTCACACCTTGACAATCTTTTTGGGAGAATGCGTTCTTTACTACATACGATTCCATCATCATTTAATTTGACTTTCTGTCCAAAACGCTTCTCAATTTCCCAGTTCACACATCTTCTACATGTGTTACTGGTTCTCCAGTTTTTTTTCTGTAGTTAATTATCAATCCAAAAGCTACGTGTTTCTTTCTAACATTCAACCTTCTCAAAATCACTCTTTCATCAAAGTCGCTCTACTAATTTTCCATAGTAGTCGCTAACGGCTTCAACCATTCAACCTGTAATTTCTTTTCATTCAGGCTATCATTCATCAATGTTCATTTGCATCTCACACACAGTCTCCAAAAAGGAGTCTTTCTATCACATTGGTCCCAATTCATCCAAGCTCACCACACAACATTCATATATCATTTTCAACTCAGGTTTCCTGGTAGAACAATCCACCAACTCAAAAAAAAATTAACTAAAACAAACAATTGGCAAATTAATCTGAATTTTTTCTTTGTTTTTAAATTTGAAGAACTCAATCTCTCAGATTTAGCTTGCATTTAGAATTTTGTATAATCTTATAACACAACCAATCAATTATTCCTATTAAATGTAGCATTGCAAAATCTTAAATTCACAGTTTAGCTTCTTCCAATTCCTGAAAGCATGTTCTGTCATTTTTATTTTCTTCGAATTTCTCATGTGGGCTCGACACTTAACATGCACTAGTGTGGATTAGTTTCTGCTTGCAAACAGATTTCTCTCTTTTTCCTCTCATTTTTATCTTTCAAAATAATTTCTGTTCTGCGGTGCAAATTGGATAGACCACAGTCTAGCAAATTTTTTTTTTATACTAAAACTTTAGCCAATGTTCATCATTTTAACATATACACACACACATGCAGAGCTCTCGCACGCAAAAGGTAGTTCCCAGCACCAATGATTCGTCACAGGCTGGCCATTTCCTGTGGTCGATCATGAGCTGGTCCCTCCCATGCACACGAGGACAGCACATTCTTATTTTATTTATTTATCTTCTAGAAGCAAGTTGCATTTCTTTACCACTTGATTTCTCAACTTCCTTTCTACTCCATACTTTTTCTTCCACTTCGGCATATATTGCATACAATTAAGAAATCTACTCGCCATGTACTTCTCATCTCCGTCAAGAGGTAGAGATTTACCGTTTTTATTTCCCATCTTAATTCTAGTAATTTTAGGTTTTACAATCTCTTTGTCTCAAAAAATATTATTATTATTATTATTACTATTATTACTTATTTATTTCTTTGAGGATCCTCAATGCAGGTTTAAATTGACCTTTCAACAAATTACTAGCCTGTATTATTGCCGTGGATCAATGCTAGAACTGCTATTTAGTCAATTTATCCTACCAGTCACACTCTCAATTACAAAAAACTCCAGCGCTTTGTATTTTTCTCATGGCTCGGACAAACCAAAGCCGTATCTCATAGCTCGGACAAACCAAAGCCGAATCTCATAGCTCGGACAAACCAAAGCCGAATCTCATAGCTCGGACAATCCAAAGCCGAATCTCATAGCTCGGACAAACCAAAGCCGAATCTTATAGCTCGGACAAACCAAAGCCGTATCTCATAGCTCGGACAAACCAAAGCCGTATCTCATAGCTCGGACAAACCAAAGCCGAATCTCACGTGCACCTGTGTTTTTTTTGTTTTTTTTTTTTTATACGCGTTTCACAACAACACAATCACACAACTTCAGGCCTTTAACTTACTTGTCCCCTGGTTCGTTGCACTGCCGGGTCCCGTCAATCCACCTCTGTCAGACGAAGGCAGACCTAAGATGCTGGCCCAGCGAAGAATTTCCTTCCCAGGTCTTTCTTTACCAGGTCCGGCTAATGGACGCTGGCCCGTCGACGGTGTACAGCGCGTCGTCCTCCGTCAGCCAGATGATGGGTATGAGGGATCCTGGGTTTCGGCACCAAAACGTTAGAGATTTGCTCACTCCAACTTATTTTGCAAGAACCACACGGGAGACAAACAAGTTCTTTTAGACACCTGCAGGTGGAGAGATCACTCGCTACAGGAATGAAATCTAAAAGTCTCCTTCCTGCAAGGGCATATTTATTAGGAGGAACAGAGTGGGGGTGAGAGTGGACAGGTTTGGTGTACCCCCGGCCTCTGATAAGATCAGAGCAGGGGGTGTTTTACACTGTTGTGGGAAACAGAACAACTTTGATTGCTTCCCCTGCAGCTGGTCAATCAAGCAGAGGAAGCAACCACTTCATCTTACTCTGCATTGTGAGGGCAAGACAAGATTGATTTAATCATTATAGTTTACATTCCAACATAATCCTACGATAAAGATAACCTGGAAAACCCTAACAGTTGACGCTGTGCCTTTGGGCTCTTGCAGAATCTCACCAACGAGGAGCAGGTGGTCATGATTCACGCCAGGACCCTTCTCACCCTAGCCGAGAAGGTAACGCGCACGTCCACGCACGCTCTCGCATTCTGCTTATGTGACAGCAGCCTTTCCTCAGTGGTTAGAATACATCAAAGTGACCAAGTCAGCACTTCAACAGTAGATGTTGGACATTGAAAGTGAGAAGGTAGACAGACACGCGACATCAGCCAAGGGGAACTCCGGCAATGTGCCCCAACAATTCTGACCTTGAGCTGTGCTAGGATATGTTCTGTAAGCAGAAGGGCTACCTGGATGAAGAGTTGGACTTCAGGAAGCGTTCCATGGACCAGGCTCATAAGGTAAGTCGCCCTCAAATCTCCCGCCGGACCACTGATGGACGAGGATTGCGGCCCAGAGGATCCTGGAGCTGGAGGCCATGTTGTACGAGGCGCTACCGCAGCGGGACTGCCCCGCCACCTACGGCGAAAAAGCCAGCCACGCTGGCGTGAATGACGTGCTGACGGCGGATCAGAGAGAAGAGCTTAGGAGCGCCGTGGACCAATGGAAGCGAGCCCTGATGTGCGAGTTGAGGGAGCGCGACGCTTGCATCCTCCAAGAGAGAATGGATCTGCTGCACAGCGCGCAACAGGTAAGGGCCCAAAGCCAGCCCGGCACTTACTTGCACGCTTACTGGCTTTTGAAGGCCACTTTCCATTTGTCCGTCCTAGAGGAACAAAGAGCTGAAAGAATTCATCGAAGCTCAGAAGAGACAAATCAAACAATTGGAGGAGAAGTTTCTGTTTCTCTTTCTATTCTTCTCCTTGGCCTTCATTCTGTGGCCCTAACACCAGCTGGTGAGTGAGCTCCAGCGGCACCGCACTCGACACCTCCGATAAACTGCCAGCCGGTCTCAGACGTTGGCAGACGCTCCGATGCCGACGTATACCCCCCGCCACGGTGACAGAGGCACCGCGTCACACCGGCGCTCATCCAATCAGAAGGCAGGAAAGGCAAATTCACATGCAGGGCACTCTTGAACCAGAAGAGAGCGCCACAAAAAACGGTTGTTGCCCCAAACGCGCACTAAAAAGGGTCAGAATAACAAGAGTCCCACCGGCCAGCCGGGGCCACCCGTCCATCCATTTCTTCAGGGGGGAAAAAAATTGGAGTCACCGGTGAGTACATTTTGCATTTAGCTCTGCTTTTCTGCTTCTGTCTTCAAGTGTGTGGCATCCTGCGACCAAAGATTCAAGCAACCCCAAAGCGGTTGACCTCAACGTCCCACCACCATGCCGACCAGAGCAGGTGACATGATGCTTTGGACATCCTTCCGTCTCAGATGCCCAAAAGTACTCTTTGCCACATCTGCGGCAATACGGTGTCTTTTCAAAGGTGCAAATAAATCCAGCGTGGGCGGAACACGCACGTCTTCGTTTTTCCCCGCTTTGTTTGTGTGACAGCTGTTGTGAAAATTTTATACAAATAAAGTTGTATAGTACAGGTTTGGCCAAGCCGCAATTCCTGAACCGCATGCGGCTCTTTGCTTGGATTCATGCGGCCCTTTTATGTTCATAGCAACATTTGTGTGTGTGTGTGTGTGGGGGGGGGGTGGTTGTGCGTGTTGGCTTCACTTGAGTTCAATTTGGTATTTTGGTCAAAAGCGCATGTGGTGAAATTCCACAAAGTAGGATGGGCAAACACATTCCAGTAAACTATTAGTGTCAATTGGGCTCTCGAAATGGCAGAGAAAAGATGCACAGCAAAACGGAAATATGTAGATGAACACAGGACGTTTTTATCAGAGTGGGAAAGTTTATATTTTTTGTTGAACGTGATGGCAAACCATTCTGCCTGTTATGTCAGACCTCAGCGCATTTCAAAGATTCAAATCTTCAGCGCCATGCACTTCAGCTCACTCCATGGCTAACATTGATCAGGCGTCGAACCCGCAACATCATGCTTAAGAGGTGGACATGCTAACCAGTGCGCCATTAAAGTCAAAGTCAAAGTCAAAGTCAGCTTTATTGTCAATTTCTCCACATGCCAAAGACACACAAAGAAACCGAAATTTCGTTCCCCCCTATCCCACGGTGACAAGACATGGCTCACAACAGACAAACAAGTAAACAAGTATAACAAAAGCGTGCTGAATAAATAATGAATAAATAACACAACAATAAATAAATAAATAAATAAATAAATAAATAAATAAATAAATAAATAGGAGGAGCAGAAAAAAAAAGGAGCAAGTGCGCGTACAGCAGACATTCCCGAAAATAGCGCAACAGTGCCGCACGCTACGCAGAAGGGGGTAGCGAGTTCAGGGCCCTAACAGCCTGGAGAAAGAAGCTGTTGGCGAGTCTGGTGGTGCGGGAGCGCAGGCTTCTGTACCTCTTCCCAGAGGGCAGAAGGTCAAACAAAGAGTGAGCCGGGTGACTCACATCTTTGGCAATCGAGGTTGCCTTGCGGGCGACATGGGAGGTGTAAATGTCCTTTATTATGTCAACGCATAATAACTAAGTCTACTGATCAAAACAGCGGTTACTATATGACGTCGCTACGTCGTGGTCAAGTGACGCAGACAAGACATCAATGGACGGACCTTCCTCCGAAATTAGAATCCGTGGGCAGAGTTAACTTGTTTAAAAGGGAGTGGGCAGAAGAAATATTTAATTTATTTAAATCTATTTTGAGTGCACACCATTATGCCAATGCATAACAACTGTAAATCTACTAAACAAAACAGCGGTTGCTATATGACATCTGCCACGTTGTGGTCACGTGACAGACGTGACGTCGATGGGCGAAACTTCCACCGGAATTCAAATCCGCGGGGAGAGTTAACTTGTTTAAAAGGGAGTGGGCAGAAGAATTATTTAATTTATTCAAATCCATTTGGAGTGTGCGCCATTATGTCAATGCATAACAACTGTAAGTCTACTAAACAAAACAGCGGTTGCTATATGACGTCTGCCACGTCGTGGTCACGTGACGCGGACGTGACGTCGACGCCTACTTTACATCCCACCGATCACAGGACCCCTCGGCTGCATAACCGCGCCCCCTTCCCAACCAATCGGATTTGCTATACGCGAAAACGACGCCAATGGGCGGGCTCTTCCGCCAGAATTTAAATCCGTGGGCGTGGCTTGCAACAGGAAGTAGGAAAATGGCGATGTTGACAAAGACACAGCGGATGGTAACTTACGACTAACGAGAGAAATATTTTTATTTTCTGCTTGCAACTGGACCGTCCAGAGCGTACACGGTAAGTACAACTCATCGTTTTTAAAAAGAAGTACTTTTGTTGCCCTGAAAAGCGAGTGAGTGTGGCGTTTGGGGGGAACGTCGAATTTCGGCGATTATTTCGACTGGTCAACGGTTGTAAATGATTGCGTTGATTAAAAACTTTATTTAACTCTACTCTTAACTTTGCCGTTTCAGATATGCGAGTATTACACCGCGGAAATGACGTCAATAGGCTGAACTGTCGCCAAAATTCAAATCTGTGGGCGCAATGGCCTTGAGCGAGACAACGGATACATAAACGACGACTATCAACAGAAATATCTTTATTTTCTGCTTGCAAGTGGACCGTCTAGAGCGTACACGGTAAGTACAACTCATTGTGTTTAAAAATATTTACGTTTGTGTAGTTTGCGTTGCGTTACATCTGTGAATGTTGGTTGAGGCTAAATGTTAATGTTTAATTTCCTTCCTTTAGGTTCCACGGTGTTTGTTGGCTGTAAGTTTTCCACTGCAAGAAGAGGCTCGTATCATTGACCAGGAGCGAGCTACAAGTATCATTGACCAGGAGCGAGCTACAATGGTGAGTAGCCATAACATTTATGTTAAACACTTCCTATTTCATGTCTAACAGTACTTGATTTAACAAATAACCATAAATAAATACAGTGTGGGCACTGAAGTTAACATATGTGATTATACTGCCTAATCCGTCACCGAGTATATTGTTGCAAAGTAATATAAGATCCAAAGTTGTAATTCAGAATAGTTTTCAAAAGAAGGCCATTAGAATTATATACAAGTCTGATTACCCTGAACATAATAACAAGCTATTAATTAAATCACAAATTCTTCAATTCAAAGATTTGGTAGATTATCAGACAAATAATGTCTAACAGTAATTGATTTAACACATCACGATAAGTAGATTGAGTGTGGGCACTCTCAAGTTAACATATGTGATTATACTGCCTAATCTGTTACAGAGTATGTTGTTGCCAAGTAATGTAGAATAGATCCAAAGTAGTAATCCAGAATAGTTTTGAAAAGGCCATTAGAATAATAAACAAATCTGATTACCTTGAACATAGTAACAAGCTAAGTGTTTAATATGTCCTATGAAGTCAAAATTGGGCACCATCATGTGGTGAAATTTGGAATTGCATCACATCCAATTTTGCCTGGGAACAAACAGATTAAATAAATCTTAGTTTTGAATAAGCCACTCCTTCTCAAACAAGTAAACTCTGCCCATTTTGCGCAGTAGATGTTCTGTTAATATCTAGTATTTATACAAAGTCATAATTTAAATTGCTTTCAACCTTCATTCATCGGTTCAACCAACATTACTCGCTCTTATTACCAATTTGTATTGATTTAACTAAGCGTTTAATACTTCCTATCAGGTCTCAAGTCAAGATTTGGCAAAATACAATTTCAGCAAATCCAATTTTGCCAGGGAACAAAAATAGATTAAATAAACTAAATAAGTCTTCTTCCCATTAAATACATCAAAAAAGTTTGTCTTGTAACCAGTCCTCTTCAAACAAGTAAAGTCTGCCCATTTTGTGCCGTAGATTTTGTGTCTATGCCTAGTATTTATAAAAAATCATAATTTAAACGACTTCTTTCCTTCATTCACTTTGGAAATTTGGAATTGCAGCAAATCGAATTTTGCCAGGGACCAAAAATAGATCAATTAAACTAAATAAGTCTTCTTCCCATTAAATAAATTATAAAAGTATGTCTTGTAACCAGTCCTTTTCAAACAAGTAAAGTCTGCCCATTTTGTGCCGTAGATTTTGTGTTTATGCCTAGTATTTATACAAAATCATAATTTAAAGGACTTCATTCCTTCATTCACTTTGGAAATTTGGAATTGCAGCACATAAAATTTTGCCTGGGAAGAAAAGTAGATTAAATAAATTTAATAAGTCTTACTACTTCCCATTAAATAAATTAAATATGTCTTACTTGTTCCCACTCCTTTTCAAAAAAGTAGTTTAAAACGAGGGCCCTTCACTCAACCTTTAACCTCAACCCCGCACGTCACATTGTGTTGTATCTGTGAATGTTGGTTGTGGCCAAATGATAGTTTTCTTTCATTCGTTTAGGTTCCAAGAAAACTTGATGTAACTCTACTTTTAACTGCCGTTTCAGATAAGCGGGTATTACGTCGCAGTCATGTGCCGCGGATATGACGTAATTGGCGGAACTTCCGCCAAAATTCAAATCTGTTGGCGCGATGGCCGTGAGCCACTGAGCAACGATGATTATCAACAGAAATATCTTTATTTTCTGCTTGCAACTGGACCGTCTAGAGCGTACACGGTAAGTAACACTCATTGTGTTTAAGGAGATTTACGTTTGTGTAGTTTGACTAAAGTTGTCGATGTAGCTAGCGTTCACGGTAATAGCAACGTGTAGCTGAGGCGCTAACCCTAGCAGAAGTGTAGCCGCGTTGCGTTGTACGTGTGAATATTGGTCGAGGCGAAGTGTTAATGTTTAATTTCATTCCTTTAGGTTCCACGGTGTTTGTTGGCTGCAAGTTTTCCACTGCAAGAAGAGGCTCGTATCATTGACCAGGAGCAATCTACAATTGTGAGTAACCATAACATTTATCTTAAACACTTCCTATTTCATGTCTAACAGTACTTGATTTAACAAATAACCATAAATAAATACAGTGTGGGCACTGAAGTTAACATATGTGATTATACTGCCTAATCTGTCACCGAGTATATTGTTGCAAAGTAATATAAGATCCAAAGTTGTAATTCAGAATAGTTTTCAAAAGAAGGCCATTAGAATTATATACAAGTCTGATTACCCTGAACATAATAGCAAGCCATTAATTAAATCACAAATTCTTCAATTCAAAGATTTGGTAGATTATCAGACAAATAATGTCTAACAGTAATTGATTTAACACATCACGATAAGTAGATTGAGTGTGGGCACTCTCAAGTTAACATATGTGATTATACTGCCTAATCTGTTACAGAGTATGTTGTTGCCGAGTAATGTAGAATAGATCCAAAGTAGTAATCCAGAATAGTTTTGAAAAGGCCATTAGAATAATAAACAAATATGATTACCTTGAACATAATAAGTCAAAGTCAAAGTCAAAGTCTCCTTTATTGTCAATCCCTCCGCATGTCAAGACACACAAACAGATCGAAATTACGTTTCTCACTATCCCAGGGTGACAAGACAGAGTTCAGAACGCACATACAAGTAAACAACACAGGAAAAATAAAACAAGAAAATGAACAATAAGAGTGATAGCACGCTAGCCGCTCCCGATGCACAGCAGAGTCCGGAAAGATGACAGTCAACCAGGCCACTGTGAACACGAGCACGCAGCAGGCACGCACTGTCCGGTTCGTGGATCCCATCAGGCGAACGCAACCCATCTTGTCGTCCCGCGAACGAACGTACGCCAGGAGAATGGAAGGCACGGCTCCGCGAGCTGGGTTGGCCGCAAGCCTGGCCCGTCTCCGCGCTGGCCCCTCCTCCGTTGCCCCGCAGACCCGCTGCCGACGCATCCCAACAATGCTCCAGGACGGACGCAGTCCAACCGGGGGAGGAAGAGCAGGCCAGTCCGGCGTCGCTCCATGACGAAGCAGTCCGAGCGCCCCTAATCTCTCCGCACCAAAGTCCAGAACGCCATAAAACCCACTTCTGCCGATGTTGAGCAGAACATGCCCGCCGCACTAGTAGCACGACGTATCACACGAGACGAACACACACAAAACTGCCGGACAAACACTCAGTAAACACTCACAAAACAACGAACGGGACAGAGAGTGGCCGCTGCGTGTGCACGCGCCGCCATCTTGAAACATATAACAAGCTAAGTGTTTAATATGTCCTATGAAGTCAAAATTGGGCACCATCATGTGGTGAAATTTGGAATTGCATCACATCCAATTTTGCCTGGGAACACACAGATTAAATAAATCTTAGTTTTGAATAAGCCACTCCTTCTCAAACAAGTAAACTCTGCCACTGGAGGCAGGCAGTGTCTGTCTGTTGAGGTTTTCACCTTGTTCTTCTGCTGAAGTTCTAACTGGACGTCCATCAGTTTGGCTCTCAGCTCGTCATTGGCGGCCTGAAGGGCGCCCGTTCACTCCGCCTCGGCCCGTCCTGCCGGAGCTCGTTTGGACATCTCTTACTCGAGTCTCGCCCGGTCGTCAGTCAGAGATCACAACATTTGTACCTGGAGAGCACAAACGCAGTGCTGTTTTCCACTGGCTTCGGACTCAACTTCAATCGGTACCGTAACTTACAACATCGTAAACATAGATCTAGCTTGACTTATTCATTGAATAAATGCATTTAGTTCTTCAAAACTGCATCACGCAACATAGCGTGACCGAGACGGCCGTTATCCACCTGCGTGAAGTTATTTGGTGAAATGAATGAGATGTTTATGACACCATCGTTCTGTCTCTATGTAGATGAAGGGAAATAATTGATTGCTGAAGGTCCAAAGGTGTTGTGATAAACAAACATTTTAGTGATTAGTGACATATTTGTGATAAACATATTAGGCAGGATAATCACATATGTTAACTTGACTGCCCACACTGTATTTATTTATGGTTATTTGTTAAATCGAGTACTGTTAGACGTGAAATAGGAAGTGTTTCACATAAATGGACGACGAAAGGGGTACTCACCATTGTAGCTCCTGCTGGTCAATGATACGAGCCTCTTCTTGCAGTGGAAAACATACAGCCAACAAACACCATGGAACCTAAAGGAATGAAATTAAACATTAACATTTAGCCTCAACCAACATTCACAAACGTAAATATTTTTAAACACAATGAGTTGTACTTACCGTGTACGCTCTAGACGGTCCACTTGCAAGCAGAAAATAAAGATATTTCTGTTGATAATCGTCGTGTTTGTATCTGTTGTCTCGCTCAAGGCCATTGCGCCCACAGATTTGAATTTTGGCGAGAGTTCAGCCTATTGACGTCATTTCCGCGGTGTAATACCCGCATATCTGAAACGGCAAAGTTAAGAGTAGAGTTAACGTTTTTAATCAACGCAATCATTTACAACCGTTGACCAGTCGAAATAATCGTCGAAATTTGGCGTCTGTGGCTGGAAGCAGACGCCGAGTTCGACGTTCCTCCCAAACGCCACACTCCCTCGCTTTTCAGGGCTACACAAAAAAAACATATTTTTCAAAACAATGAGTTGTAATTACCTGTACGCTCTAGACGGTCAAGTTGCAAGCTGAAAACAAAAATATTTGTCTTGTTAGTCGTCGTGTTACTAACCGCTGTGTCTTGTTTGCCAGCATTGCCGCTTTCCTACTTCCTGTTGCAAGTCACGCCCACGGATTATACTTTTGCCGTGAGTTCCGCCTATTGACGTCATGTCCGCGTCACATGACTGCGACATAATATTATCTAAAACTGTTTGTGCGGTATTGTGTTGTTTTGTGCGGTATTGTGTTATTCTGTGCGGCGTCGTGTTGTTCTGTGCGGCGTCGTGTTGTTCAGTGCGGCGTCGTGTTGTTCAGTACGGCATGGTGTAGTTCAGTGCTGCATGGTGTTGTTCAGTGCGGCATGGTGTTGTTCAGTGCGGCATGGTGTTGTTCAGTGCGGCATGGTGTTGTTCAGTGCGGCATGGTGTAGTTCAGTGCGGCATGGTGTTGTTCAGTGCGGCATGGTGTTGTTCAGTGCGGCATGGTGCTGTTCAGTGCGGCATGGTGTTGTTCAGTGCAGCATGGTGTTGTTAAGTGCGGCATGGTGTTGTTAAGTGCGGCATGGTGTAGTTCAGTGCGGCATGGTGTAATTCAGTGCGGCATGGTGTTGTTCAGTGCGGCATGGTGTTGTTCAGTGCGGGATGGTGTTGTTCAGTGCGGTATCATGTTGTTCAGTGCGGTATCGTGTTGTTCAGTGCAGTATCGTTGTGTTGTCCGTATTGTGTTGTGTTGTTAGTAATGTGTTGTGTTGTTCGTATTGTGTTGTGTTGTTCGTATTGTGTTGTGTTGTTCGTATTGTGTTGTGTTGTTCGTATTGTGTTGTGTTGTTCATATTGTGTTGTTCGTATTGTGTTGAGTTGTTCGTATTGTGTTGTGTTGTTCGGATTGTGTTGCCTTTAACACTTAGCCTCTAACACTTAGCCTCTAACACTTAGCCTCTAGCACCTAGAAGGTAAATAAATAGGAAGCAAGTGTCACGTGCTGGTGCCACCTGCGACGGGACCACGCCCCCCCTGTCAGTGGAATCACCGTCACCTGCCACGGGTTCATGGACAGCGCTATATCAGCGCCGCAAGCGCAGAACCGAGTGCCAGTCTGTCCCTTGATGCTGCTTCGCTCATCAGTCCCGGAGAAACTTGACTCGCTTGACTATTCGAAACCCCCGCAGAACCGTTTGTCCTCTCCAGCCCGATCGCCGCTCCAGCGCCGGCTGTTCCCATCATCCCCTTCCAATAAAGTCCGTCGTCACGCACTTGGCTGTACTGTCCGATCCTTAACAGTACAGACTGGCCAACACTATGCAGTCAGCGAACGACGAGACGGCATTGAGCTGACTGGAGCGAGCCGAGACCGCCATCAGCAGCCTGTCCGCCGACATCCGGAACCTGATCGAGGTTGCTCAGCAACAACAGCTGCAGCAGCAGGAGATGGCCCAAGCCCTCCAGAGACTGTCGGTGGCTGCGTCCCCGGCTGTCACAGCACCCCAGCACCGCCCGTCTGCCGAGGCCAGGAGGCTCGTGGACGTCCCGGAGCCCCGCCTCGGCAACATCGAGAAGTTCAACGGCGATCCCAAGCACGTGAGGGCGTTTGTGACCAACTGTCGCATAATGTTCAGCCTCCGGCCCATCACGTTTGCGTCAGAATCAGCCAAGGTCGGGTTCGTTCTAACCCACCTCACGGGCGAGGCGCGGCTATGGGGTTTGGCAGAGTATGAAAGGATGGCCCCGGCATGCGATTCCTTCGACGCCTTCGCAGAGGAATTGCTCTGCCTGTTCGACCTGGGATCCGCCGCCGAAGACGCCGCCGAGGAACTGGCGACGCTGCGTCAAGGTAGCCGATCGGTCGCGGAGTACGCCCTTAAGTTCCAGACGTTGGCCGGCAGCAGCGGATGGAACGCGCCAGCGCTCGTTAGCACATTCCTAAACGGCCTCGCCGAGTATATGAAAGACGAACTGGTGTCTTACGATCGCCTGCGAACCCTGAAGGGCGCGATGGACTTGGCGGCCCGAGTAGACCGGCGGATCCGGACGCGGCGGCGCGATCGGGAGAGGAGGTCCCCGCGGAATCCGCGTGGCCACATTCCTCCGTCTGCTGGGGACCCGTCAACCACACCACCCGCCGAGCCCATGGATCTGGGAGGGGCTCGGGTTCCCTCGGAGGAGCACCGTCGACGCCTCTCGCTGGGCTTGTGTTTTTACTGTGGGGAGGGGGGCCATCGGGTGGCGGGGTGCCCGTTAAAAGGCCGGAGCTCACGCGGCGTCGGGGGATCCGCGTGAGCTCGACCAGCACCGGCTCTCCCAGTCCCAGCACGCTCACGCTACAGGCACGTGTCCAGCTTGCGGCGGGCGACCAGAACGTGGCGGCCTTGGTGGATTCCGGCGCGGAGGGGAACATCATGGACATTAGCCTGGCGCGTCAGTGGGGTGTCGGCTTCCTCCCGCTGAGCCCGTCCATTCCCGCGCGTGCCATTGATGGCCGTCTGATTGGCGAGGTGGCTTTCGTGACGGAACCGGTTAAGGTAATGCTCTCCGGCAATCACCACGAGATCATCCAGTTTTTTCTTCTTTCCCTCCTAGGACAGCAGCTCATCCTGGGGCACCCTTGGTTGCGGCAGCACAACCCGGTGCTGGACTGGGAGGTGGGGGTGGTACGGCAGTGGAGCGAACGCTGCCATCGAGTGTGCCTGAAGGCGGCCACCAGCCCACTCGGCAGAGCCCTGCCCAGGTACAGTCCCGACATCTCCAATGTCCCAGCAGTTTATCATGAACTCAAGGAGGTTTTAAGTAAAGCCAGGGCCGCTTCTCTTCCTCCACACCGGTCCTACGATTGCGCCATCGACCTGTTGCCCGGCACCTTCCCTCCCAAGGGACGCGTCTACTCCCTGTCCGCTCCTGAGCGCCGGGCTATGGAGGAATACATCCGGGAGTCCCTGGCAGCCGGTATCATACGGCCGTCCTCTTCACCTGCGGGAGCGGGGTTTTTCTTCGTGAAGAAGAAGGAGGGCACGCTCCGCCCGTGTATCGACTACCGGGGAATAAACGAGATCACCGTAAAGAACCGATACCCTCTGCCTCTTCTTTCTTCCGCCTTTGAGAGCCTTCAGGGTGCCACCATCTTCACAAAGCTGGATCTTCGCAACGCCTACCACCTGATCCGCATCCGGGAGGGAGACGAGTGGAAGACGGCTTTCAACACCCCGAGCGGACACTACGAGTACTTGGTGGTTCCGTTTGGGCTCACCAACGCCCCAGCAGTTTTCCAGTCCCTGATAAACGACGTGTTACGAGACATGCTGGACAAATTTGTGTTCGTTTATTTGGACGACATCCTCATCTTCTCCCGCTCGCTTCCTGAGCACATCAAGCATGTTTGGGCGGTGCTGCGACGCCTCCTAGAGAATTCGCTCTACGTGAAGGCAGAGAAGTGCGAGTTCCACGCCTCCTCTGTCAAATTCCTCGGCTACGTGGTGCGTGAGGGATCCATCGAAATGGACCCTGGGAAGGTGGAGGCGGTCACGTCATGGCCTGTTCCCGAGACACGCAAGCGGCTGCAACAATTCTTAGGTTTCGCGAACTTTTAGCGACGTTTTATCCGTGGATACAGCACGGTGGCCGCGCCACTCACCGCCCTTACCAGCCCCGCCTCCCCATACAAATGGACAGAACGGGGGGAACAGGCATTTCAGGAGCTTAAGAGGAGGTTCACATCCGCTCCCATCCTCAGAGTTCCCGATCCCGACAGACAGTTCGTGGTCGAAGTGGACGCCTCGGACGTGGGTGTCGAGGCGGTGTTGTCTCAACGTAGCCGCCAAGACGATCGTCTCCATCCGTGTGCCTTCTTTTCTCGCCGTTTGTCAGCCTCAGAAAGGAAGTATGACATCGGTAATCGTGAGCTGCTCGCCGCCAAGTTGGCTTTGGAGGAGTGGCGACATTGGCTGGAGGGCGCCACCACTCCGTTCATTGTCTGGACCGACCACCGCAACTTGGAGTATCTGAGATCGGCCAAGAGACTGAACGCGAGACAAGCACGGTGGGCTCTGTTCTTTGACCGGTTTGAGTTCTCTCTTTCCTACAGACCGGGTTCCCGTAACGCGAAGGCGGACGCCCTGTCGCGTTTGTTTCCTGGTGGGGAGGAGGGACAGGGTCCGCCTCCCACTATCCTCCCGAGCTCGGTTCGGGTGGCGGCTCTCACATGGGAGATCGAACGCCAAGTGGAAACCGCATCACGCGATCAACCCGGCCCCAGCAACTGCCCGGAGGGTCGCCTGTTCGTCCCTGAAGGCCTGCGATTGGCCGTGCTGCAATGGGCGCACGACTCACGCCTGGCCTGTCATCCCGGCGCTGCACGCACGAGGTACGTGGTGGCACAGCGTTTCTGGTGGCCCACCTGGCAAGTGGACACCAGCGATTACGTCAGAGCCTGCTCAATCTGTAACCGCTAAAAGACGTCTACTCGTCCTCCGGCCGGGCTGCTTCAACCCTTGCCGGTTCGCCAGCGTCCCTGGTCTCACCTGTCAATTGACTTTGTCACAGGCCTCCCCCCCTCAGAGGGAAACACGGTGGTCCTCACGGTGGTAGACCGTTTTAGCAAGATGACGCATTTCATCCCTCTGCCTAAGCTCCCATCTGCGAAGCAGACGGCGTCCATCATGGTGCGGGAGGTGTTTCGTCACCACGGTCTTCCACAAGACATCGTGTCAGACCGAGGACCTCAATTCGCGTCCACCTTCTGGATGGAGTTCTGCCGACTCCTCGACGCCACGGCCAGCCTCTCCTCGGGGTTTCACCCTCAGTCCAACGGTCAAGCGGAGCGCCTGAACCAGGAACTGGGCAGGGCTCTCCGATGCATGGCCGCCGGGGACCAGCGCGGGTGGGTTCAACAGCTTTCCTGGGTAGAGTATGCTCACAATTCCCTTCCCACCTCGGCCACGGGACTTTCGCCTTTCCACTGCGTCTTCGGGTACCAGCAACCCTTGTTCGCCCACCAGGAGCGTGGTGCGGCGTGCCCGTCGGCCCAGGCTTGTGTCCGCCGTTGTCATCGTGCCTGGGCGAGGGGCCGGGTCACTCTTCTCCGCTCTGTTTCAGGCTACGCCCGCCAGGCGAACAAGCACCGGACGCCGGCTCCGGAGTACAGAGTGGGGCAGCGTGTGTGGCTCTCGACGCGGGATTTGCCGCTGCGAGCGGGATCCCGCAAACTGGCGCCCCGCTTTGTTGGACCGTTCCCTATCCAGAAGGTGATTGGCCCGGCCGCAGTCCGTCTGCTCCTTCCAGACTCCATGAAGGTTCATCCCACGTTCCACGTGTCCCGTGTGCGGCCCATCCATGAGAGCGCGTTGGCGCCGGCGCCCGTTCCGCCGCCGCCGCCCCAGCTCGTCGATGGGGGCCCGGCTTACGCTGTCCGCTACCTGCTCCGATCGCGGCGGCGTGGTCGGGGCCTACAATATCTCGTGGACTGGGAGGGTTATGACGACGCGCATCGCTCCTGGGTTCCGAGCCGCTGGATACTCGACCGTTCGCTCATCACGGAGTTCCATCGCTGTCATCCGGACCAACCGGGTCCTCGGCGCGGGCGCCCGAGGAGGGACGAGGGGACCAGGGGTGAGGGTCCGGGGAGGTCTTGCCCACCGGTACCGGGTTCTTCTGCCCCCGCGCCCGTCGAGCCTGCGTCTGGCGAGATGTCGGACGTTTCAGCGGTGTGCTGACCCCTCCACCTGGCCGCCCGGGGTATTGCCTTCCTTTTTTTTTTTTTGTTGTTGTTTTGTTGTTTTCGGTTCCTGGGGACGTCGGGAGCCGTCCCTTGTGGGGGGGGTTCTGTCACGTGCTGGTGCCACCTGCGACGGGACCACGCCCCCCCTGTCAGTGGAATCACCGTCACCTGCCACGGATTCATGGACAGCGCTATATCAGCGCCGCAAGCGCAGAACCGAGTGCCAGTCTGTCCCTTGATGCTGCTTCGCTCATCAGTCCCGGAGAAACTTGACTCGCTTGACTATTCGAAACCCCCGCAGAACCGTTTGTCCTCTCCAGCCCGATCGCCGCTCCAGCGCCGGCTGTTCCCCTCATCCCCTTCCAATAAAGTCCGTCGTCCCGCACTTGGCTGTACTGTCCGATCCTTAACAGGAAGGACTCACCGGTGACGTCTTTGCCCACGTCCAAGCGTTGTACTTCGTATTTTCATCCTTCTGACAGTGGAAAACATATAGCCAACAAACACCGTGGAACCTAAACGAATGAAAGAAAACTATCATTTGGCCACAACCAACATTCACAGATACAACACAATGTGTGTGACGTGCGGGGTTGAGGTTAAAGGTTGAGTGAAGGGCCCTCGTTTTAAACAACTTTTTTGAAAAGGATTGGGAACAAGTAAGACGTATTTAATTTATTTAATGGGAAGTAGTAAGAGCTATTGAATTTAATCTATGTATTATATTCTATTGTATTGTATTCTGTTGTATTCTTTTGGATTGTATTCACACTAACCCTACTAAAACTTCAGCCCACAAAAACTCGCCTCTGGCGCCTAGCCTCTGGCACTTAGCCTCTAACACTTAGCCTTTAACATTTAGCCTTTAACACTTAGCCTAGAAGGTGAATAAATAGGGTTAAAGGTTGAGTGAAGGGCCCTCGTTTTAAACTACTTTTTTGAAAAGGAGTGGGAACAAGTAAGACGTATTTAATTTATTTAATGGGAAGTAGTAAGACTTATTAAATTTATTTAATCTACTTTTCTTCCCAGGCAAAATTTGATGTGCTGCAATTCCAAATTTCCAAAGTGAATGAAGGAATGAAATCCTTTAAATTATGATTTTGTATAAATACTAGGCATAAACACAAAATCTACGGCACAAAATGGGCAGACTTTACTTGTTTGAAAATGACTGGTTACAAGACAGACTTCTTTAATTTATTCAATGGGAAGAAGACTTATTTAGTTTAATTGATCTATTTTTGGTCCCTGGCAAAATTCGATTTGCTGCAATTCCAAATTTCCAAAGTGAATGAAGGAAAGAAGTCGTTTAAATTATGATTTTTTATAAATACTAGGCATAGACACAAAATCTACGGCACAAAATGGGCAGACTTTACTTGTTTGAAGAGGACTGGTTACAAGACAAACTTTTCTGATGTATTTAATGGGAAGAAGACTTATTTAGTTTATTTAATCTATTTTTGTTCCCTGGCAAAATTGGATTTGCTGAAATTGTATTTTGCCAAATCTTGACTTGAGACCTGATAGGAAGTATTAAACGCTTAGTTAAATCGATACAAATTGGTAATAAGAGCGAGTAATGTTGGTTGAACCGATGAATGAAGGTTGAAAGCAATTTAAATTATGACTTTGTATAAATACTAGATATTAACAGAACATCTACTGCGCAAAATGGGCAGAGTTTACTTGTTTGAGAAGGAGTGGCTTATTCAAAACTAAGATTTATTTAATCTGTTTGTTCCCAGGCAAAATTGGATGTGATGCAATTCCAAATTTCACCACATGATGGTGCCCAATTTTGACTTCATAGGACATATTAAACACTTAGCTTGTTACTATGTTCAAGGTAATCAGATTTGTTTATTATTCTAATGGCCTTTTCAAAACTATTCTGGATTACTACTTTGGATCTATTCTACATTACTTGGCAACAACATACTCTGTAACAGATTAGGCAGTATAATCACATATGTTAACTTGAGAGTGCCCACACTCAATCTACTTATCGTGATGTGTT
This sequence comes from Syngnathus scovelli, assembly GCF_024217435.2. Classification (NCBI taxonomy): domain Eukaryota; kingdom Metazoa; phylum Chordata; class Actinopteri; order Syngnathiformes; family Syngnathidae; genus Syngnathus; species Syngnathus scovelli. Next base: position 339,792 of record NW_026061342.1, on the reverse strand, counting down.
AAATCAATTACTGTTAGACATTATTTGTCTGATAATCTACCAAATCTTTGAGTTGAAGAATTTGTGATTTAATTAATAGCTTGTTATTATGTTCAGGGTAATCAGACTTGTATATAATTCTAATGGCCTTCTTTTGAAAACTATTCTGAATTACAACTTTGGATCTTTTATTACTTTGCAACAATATACTCGGTGACGGATTAGGCAGTATAATCACATATGTTAACTTCAGTGCCCACACTGTATTTATTTATGGTTATTTGTTAAATCAAGTACTGTTAGACATGAAATAGGAAGTGTTTAACATGAATGTTATGGCTACTCACCATTGTAGCTCGCTCCTGGTCAATGATACTTGTAACTCGCTCCTGGTCAATGATACGAGCCTCTTCTTGCAGTGGAAAACTTACAGCCAACAAACACCGTGGAACCTAAAGGAAGGAAATTGAACATTAACATTTAGCCTCAACCAACATTCACAGATGTAACGCAACGCAAACTACACAAACGTAAATATTTTTAAACACAATGAGTTGTACTTACCGTGTACGCTCTAGACCAGGGGTGTCAAAGTCAAATGGACGGAGGGCCCAATAAAAAATTTAGCTACAAGCCGAGGGCCGGACTGATCGAATGTTCATTGAATTTTTTTTTTAAATGACGCATGTAGTCTAGTGAACCTAATTGAACCTACTGAAAACCTAACAAATATATTCCAATATGATCAGATAAATAAAGCAATATTTTCTTATGGCTTTGTCAATAATCTTTAATTTTCAACAGACAGAAAAGACAAATTTCCTTTATATAAAAATCCCCATAACATGAACATTAAATGAAAGAAACCTGTATTATTCAAGGCACCACCAGTAACCTATATTTTCTATTTTAGCAAAAGTGAGCTAAATTTACTTCAAAGAAAAAAATAATAGCAATTTTCTATTATCCACTCAACTGAAATATTTTAAAAATATAATTGGATTGAAATACAATAAAATAAAGTGCAGAAATCTGTTAATCAAAAACAACACTTTCCTCAAGGATAAGTAACATGCAGTGAAAAAAATATTAAACTTTAACTTTTAAACTTGAACTGAGTAAAAACACAAACTTTAATCAGACAGTTTTTGATGAAATCCCCCTCCTTAAATGGCCGGGCTAATTTAGCGATCTCTTCTGCCAAAATAAAACTGGCCTTGACAGCAGCCTAGCCTTGTGTTTTGGCTTTTTAGAACAGAGCCTGTCGAGATTTGAGGCCTCGTTTTAATTCCTCGGCCTTCTGTAGCCTTTGTTCCATGTCTATATTCTTGTTTTTGTCCGCGTGTTTCGTTTCATAATGTCTCAGATAATACTCTTTCAGTACCGCCACACTTTCTCCACACAGAAGACACACAGATTTTCCAGCTACCTCCGCGAACATATACTCCGACTCCCACCTTGTTTGAAACCCCCGGTTCTCAGTGTCCACCTTCCTTTTTGCCATTTATGATGGGTATCTGAGGGTTAATTTTACAGTTATGCTGACGACTGCTTTGCTAATAAACACTGAAATCAAGCAGCCTACTGCTCGGTGCTTCAGCGTTGCATTGTGGGAAAATATAGTATTGGTGCGTGTGAAAGATCTGCGGGCTGCCGGCTTGCTGCGGTCTGCGGGCCGGTTCTAATAATAAATCAAGATCATCCCAGGGGCCGTACAAAACCTTCTCGCGGGCCGGATGTGGCCCGCGGGCCTTGACTCTGACATATGTGCTCTAGACGGTCCACTTGCAAGCAGAAAATAAAGATATTTCTGTTGATAGTCGTCGTGTTTGTATCCGTTGTCTCGCTCAAGGCCATTGCGCCCACAGATTTGAATTTTGGTGACAGTTCAGCCTATTGACGTCATTTCCGCGGTGTAATACCCGCATATCTGAAACGGCAAAGTTAAGAGTAGAGTTAAATAAAGTTTTTAATCAACGCAATCATTTACAACCGTTGACCAGTCGAAATAATCGTCGAAATTCGACGTTCCCCCCAAACGCCACACTCACTCGCTTTTCAGGGCAACAAAAGTACTTCTTTTTAAAAACGATGAGTTGTACTTACCGTGTACACTCTGGACGGTCCAGTTGCAAGCAGAAAATAAAAATATTTCTCTCGTTAGTCGTATGTTACCATCCGCTGTGTCTTTGTCAACATTTTCCTACTTCCTGTTGCGAGCCACGCCCACGGATTTAAATTCTGGCGGAAGAGCCCGCCCATTGGCGTCGTTTTCGCGTATAGCAAATCCGATTGGTTGGGAAGGGGGCGCGGTTATGCAGCCGAGGGGTCCTGTGATCGGTGGGATGTAAAGTAGGCGTCGACGTCACATCCGCGTCACGTGACCACGACGTGGCAGACGTCATATAGCAACCGCTGTTTTGTTTAGTAGACTTACAGTTGTTATGCATTGACATAATGGCGCACACTCCAAATGGATTTGAATAAATTAAATAATTCTTCTGCCCACTCCCTTTTAAACAAGTTAACTCTCCCCGCGGATTTGAATTCCGGCGGAAGTTTCGCCCATCGACGTCACGTCTGTCACGTGACCACAACGTGGCAGATGTCATATAGCAACCGCTGTTTTGTTTTCAAAGTCAAAGTCAAAGTCAGCTTTATTGTCAATTTCTCCACATGCCAAAGACACATAAAGAAACCGAAATTTCGTTCCCCCCTATCCCACGGTGACAAGACATGGCTCACAACAGACAAACAAGAAAACAAGTATAACAAAAGCGTGCTGAATAAATAATGAATAAATAACACAACAATAAATAAATAAGTAAGAGGAGCAGAAAAAAAAGGAGCAAGTGCGCGTACAGCAGACATTCCATTTAGTAGATTTACAGTTGTTATGCATTGGCATAATGGTGTGCACTCAAAATAGATTTAAATAAATTAAATATTTCTTCTGCCCACTCCCTTTTAAACAAGTTAACTCTGCCCACGGATTCTAATTTCGGAGGAAGGTCCGTCCATTGATGTCTTGTCTGCGTCACTTGACCACGACGTAGCGACGTCATATAGTAACCGCTGTTTTGATCAGTAGACTTAGTTATTATGCGTTGACATAATGGCGCACTGGTTAGCATGTCCACCTCTTAAGCATGATGTTGCGGGTTCGACGCCTGATCAATGTTAGCCATGGAGTGAGCTGAAGTGCATGGCGCTGAAGATTTGAATCTTTGAAATGCGCTGAGGTCTGACATATCAGGCAGAATGGTTTGCCATCACGTTCAACAAAAAATAGAAACTTTCCCACTCTGATAAAAACGTCCTGTGTTCATCTACATATTTCCGTTTTGCTGTGCATCTTTTCCCTGCCATTTCGAGAGCCCAATTGACACTAATAGTTTACTGGAATGTGTTTGCCCATCCTACTTTGTGGAATTTCACCACATGCGCTTTTGACCAAAATACCAAATTGAACTCAAGTGAAGCCAACACGCACAACCCCCCCCCCCCCCCCCCCCCCACAAACAAAGCGGGAAAAAACGAAGACGTGCGTGTTCCGCCCACGCTGGATTTATTTGCACCTTTGAAAAGACACCGTATTGCCGCAGATGTGGCAAAGAGTACTTTTGGGCATCTGAGACGGAAGGATGTCCAAAGCATCACGTCACCTGCTCTGGTCGGCATGGTGGTGGGACGTTGAGGTCAACCGCTTTGGGGTTGGCTGAATCTTTGGTCGCAGGATGCCACACACTTGAAGACAGAAGCAGAAAAGCAGAGCTAAATGCAAAATGTACTCACCGGTGACTCCAATTTTTTTCCCCCCTAAAGAAATGGATGGACGGGTGGCCCCGGCTGGCCGGTGGGACTCTTGTTATTCTGACCCTTTTTAGTGCGCGTTTGGGGCAACAACCGTTTTTTGTGGTGCTCTCTTCTGGTTCAAGAGTGCCCTGCATGTGAATTTGCCTTTCCTGCCTTCTGATTGGATGAGCGCCGGTGTGACGCGGTGCCTCTGTCACTGTGGCGGGGGGTATACGTCGGCATCGGAGCGTCTGCCAACGTCTGAGACCGGCTGGCGGTGTATCGGAAGTGTCGAGTGCGGTGCCGCTGGAGCTCACTCACCAGCTGGTGTTAGGGCCACAGAATGAAGGCCAAGGAGAAGAATAGAAAGAGAAACAGAAACTTCTCCTCCAATTGTTTGATTTGTCTCTTCTGAGCTTCGATGAATTCTTTCAGCTCTTTGTTCCTCTAGGACGGAGAAATGGAAAGCGGCCTTCAAAAGCCAGTAAGCGTGCAAGTAAGTGCCGGGCTGGCTTTGGGCCCTTACCTGTTGCGCGCTGTGCAGCAGATCCATTCTCTCTTGGAGGATGCAAGCGTCGCGCTCCCTTAACTCGCACATCAGGGCTCGCTTCCATTGGTCCACGGCGCTCCTAAGCTCTTCTCTCTGATCCGCCGTCAGCACGTCATTCACGCCAGCGTGGCTGGCTTTTTCGCCGTCCGTGGCGGGCCAGTCCCGCTGCGGTAGCGCCTCGTACAATATGGCCTCCAGCTCCAGGATCCTCTGGGCCGCAATCCTCGTCCATCAGTGGTCCGGCGGGAGATTTGAGGGCGGCTTACCTTATGAGCCTGGTCCATGGAACGCTTCCTGAAGTCCAACTCTTCATCCAGGTAGCCCTTCTGCTTACAGAACATATCCTAGCACAGCTCAAGGTCAGAATTGTTGGGGCACATTGCCGGAGTTCCCCTTGGCTGATGTCGCGTGTCTGTCTACCTTCTCACTTTCAATGTCCAACATCTACTGTTGAAGTGCTGACTTGGTCACTTTGATGTATTCTAACCACTGAGGAAAGGCTGCTGTCACATAAGCAGAATGCGAGAGCGTGCGTGGACGTGCCCGTTACCTTCTCGGCTAGGGTGAGAAGGGTCCTGGCGTGAATCACGACCACCTGCTCCTCGTTGGTGAGATTCTGCAAGAGCCCAAAGGCACAGCGTCAACAAGCTTCTTTCAGCGCAAAGCCTTCCAAAAGTCACATTTGAGCCGCCGAGTCTCGTGGAGTGCGAACATAAGGAGTTCGACATACACTTACGGCGTTATCGCCCAGGATGTCCAGCTTCTTCATCAGATCACTGATGACGATGTCCGGGGGAAAGGCGCAAGGAGCAATGTAAGGTGTTCTGGGACCTCGGGTTAAGGTTAGGGTTGCGAGGGACGCCTTACGTACGCTCACGCCCTCGGCCTCGCAGTAGATCTGCAAAGGGCTGAGGCTGTCTGGGAAACGGACTTGCAGAAACTTCAAGACGGGGGAGCGCCATTCCCTCTCCTGAAAGGCAGAGGCATGCATCCGTCCGTCCGTCCGTCTGTCACATCTCTGGCCTCAACACGCTTGTGCGAGTCTTCCCACCTCCAGCTCCAGGATGCGGAACTCAAGCAGTTCGTTTTGGTCTCGGATATCCTGGATGTGCTCTTTCAGACGCGCTTCTTCCGCCTCCATCCGCCTGACCTGAAAAGACAGTCAGACCTCATCTGCGGGGCTTCCCGACGGGTGTGACGCCAAGCGACTCCGCCCAGCGCCTTTCTTTCCGTCACCTTTTCGGCCAACTGCTGATTGCTCTGACGCAGCAGCTGCTTCTCCTCCACCCACTTGACATTCTAGAAGAGACAAACGCGTGGACAGCTTTGGAATGTTGTGTCATTTTCATCCACAAATTCTTTGTTTGACTGGAAAATGACATTTGCTTTTCTCCGCATTTTCCCAGCCACGTTCAGGGGGGGGTTGGTCCAGTAATGCCAGACGAATGAGTGACTGAAGAATGTAGCTATTTTGTCTGAGAAAAAGGTGTGCTCATTGATGAGCTTACCTGTCCTTGTTGCTTCAGCGCTGACTCCAGATCTGCTACTCTGCTTTGATAGTGACCCATTTCTACCATCAGCTTTTCTCTGGTCTGAAAGGAGGAGGAGGGAGGCTCCTCCTCCTCCTTTCAGACCAGAGAACACCCGAGGCTGGGTGAGAACGGGGAGGCTGCGACCCGGCCGGGGGTTGCGGGAAGGGGCGCCACCTTGATCTCCTTCTCGGCGTCGTAGTCCCCTCCGCTGGTCTGGGCGAGAAGCGCGTAGGCTCGTTGCAGCGCTTGATATTCTTGCGTCAGCTGGCGGTAGCGAAGCTCCGCCTCCTCATGCACACACCAATGCAACACAGCACTAGTGTTAGGGTTTTCCAGGTTATCTTTATCGTAGGATTATGTTGGAATGCAACAGGTAATAAATACCTTACCTTGTCCTCCTTATCTCAAGGTCGTAAAACATCCCCTGACATGTTTAGACTAGAGGACAAGGGCTTTAGCCAGCCTACCCATACCCCCACTCTGTTTCTCTTAATAAATATCCACGTGCAGGAAGGAGGGCAGATTTCATTCCTGAAGCGAGTGATCTCTCCACCTGCAGGTGTCTAAAATAACTTGCCTTGTCTCCTGTGTGGTTCTTGCAAAATAAGTTGGAGTAAGCAAATCTCTAACATTTTGGTGCCGAAACCCGGGATCCTCATACCCACCATCTGACCGGCGAAGGAGGACGTGCTGCATTGTCGACAAGCCAGCGTCCATTAGGAGGACCTGGAAGAGAAAGTCCTGGGAAGAGAATTCTTAGCTGGGCCAGCATCTTAGGTCTGCCTTCGTCTGACAGAGGTGGATTGACGGGACCCGGCAGTGCAACGAACCAGGGGACAAGTAAGTTAAAGGCCTGAAGTTGTGTGATTGTGTTGTTGCTTGTGAAACGCGTAAAAAGGAAGAAGTGCACAGGAATAAGTTTTGTGGAAGGAGGGGGTGTTGTAGAGTCCCCCTCTGGATGAGGTGTCTCTTTTGGAGCAGTGGTTCTCAAACTGTTTTAAAATCTCAGTACCTCCGTGAATCATTATTTGACGACCACTGTTCTAGGGAGTACAACCTCGCGTTGGCAGGGCTGGGGACAAGGACTTTTGTCTTTAGTTCCCAGGGAAGGTGGGGGGTGTTGTAGAGTCCCCTCACTGGATGAAGCAGCTCCTTTTTTAAAAAAAAAAAGGAGGACTTCGCGTTGGCAGGGCTGGGGACAAGGACTTTTGTCTTTAGTTCCCAGGGAAGGTGGGGGGTGTTGTAGAGTCCCCTCACTGGATGAAGCAGCTCCTTTTTTTTTTAAAAGGAGTACTTCGCGTAGGCAGGGATAACTTGCGTGATTGAGTGTGTGACTGGTAGGATAAATTGACTAAGAAGCAGTTCTAGCGTTGATCCACGGCAATAAAACAGGCTAGTAATCTGTCGAAAGGTCAATTTAAACCTGCATTGAGGATCCTCAAAGAAAAAAAATTGAAAAAAAAAATGTAAAACCTTAAACTACTGAAATTAAGATGGGAAAAAAGAACGGTAAATCTCTTGCTCTGCTCTTCTTTAAAACGAGAAGTTCATGGCAAGTAGATTTCTTAATTGTATGGAATACATGCTGAAGTGGTAGAAGTGCTAGAGTGTGGTTGAAATCTTCACAAAGAGATGAGAACGAATTCAAGAGACAAAAGCTAGAAAGATGAAAACTGATGCGGTCACAAGTGTTTGTCAGACCAGGAGACAATAAGGCCCCTGTGAGCAGGTGCAAGGCCGCAGCTCAAGCCGGGGCTCAAGCAAGGGGCAAGAGGAGTTTCCGGTCCTATGCAAATCATGTATCGAAATTTAAAAGATCTGAAACCTCTCCCATATGACAGCAAAACATGTCATTGTCAGGTTATCAAAAATCGTTTTAGATTGTTAGAGCCCCTGTCCACACAAGAAGTATGACAATGCTGTTTGTAGGCCCAATTACAAATGAATAGGGATCAAATTGTGTTACACTGAAGTTAAAATATGCAAATCAAGTGGTAAAGAAATGCAACTTGCTTCTAGAAGATAAATAAATAAAAGTAGAATGTGCTGTCCTCGTGTGCATGGGAGGGACCAGCTCATGATCGACCACAGGAAATGGCCAGCCTGTGACGAATCATTGGTGCTGGGAACTACCTTTTGCATGCGAGAGCTGTGCATGTGTGTGCGTATATGTTAAAATGATGAACATTGGCTAAAGTTTTAGTATAAAAAAATTTGCTAGACTGTGGTCTATTCAATTTACACCGCAGAACAGAAACAATTTTGACAGATAAAAATGAAAGAAAAAGAGAGAAATCTGTTTGCGAACAGAAACTAATCCACACTAGTGCATGTTAGTGTCAAGCCCTCATGAGAAATTCGGAGTTAACAAAACAACAGAACATGCTTTCAGGAATTGGGAGAAGCTAAATTGTGAATTTAAGATTTTGCAATGCTACATTTAATAGGAATAATTGATTGGTTGTGTTATAAGATTATGCAAACTTTTAAATGCAAGCTAAATCTGAGAGATTGAGTTCTTCAAATTTAAAAACAAAGAAAAGAAATTCAGATTAATTTGCCAATTGTTTGTTTTAGTTAAGTTTTTTTGAATTGGTGGATTGTTCTACCAGGAAACCTGAGTTGAAAATGATATATGAATGTTGTGTGGTGAGCTTGGATGAATTGGGACCAATGTGATAGAAAGACTCCTTTTTGGAGACTGCGTGTGAGATGCAAATGAACATTGATGAATGATAGCCTGAATGAAAAGAAATTACAGGTTGAATGGTTGAAGTCGTTGGCGACTACTATAGAAAATTAGTAGAGCGACTTCGATGAAAGAGTGATTTTGAGCAGGTTGAATGTTAGAAAGAAACACATAGCTTTTGGATTGATAATTAACTAGAAGAAAAAAAACTGGAGAACCAGTAACACATGCAGAAGATGTGTGAACTGAGAAATTGAGAAGCGTTTTGGAAAGAAAGTCAACTTAAATGATGATGGAATCGTATGTAGTAAAGAACGCATTCTCTCAAAAAGTTTGTCAAGGTGTGAGGCATGGGCGTTGCCAAGCCTCAAAAAGGGGGGAGTGAGTAGGACAGATAGTGGAAGATAGTAATAATACAACACGTTATGACAATGAATTTTCGAATACATTTGGTGTTATATTGTGGTAATTTTTTTGTTCTGGTGTAGATAGGTTAGCAACACGAGAGATTTAGAGGTTCAAAAGAAAGACAGTTAAAAGAAAACATTTTTGATTTGGACAATTGCAGGCTAACAGGAACATGAGAACGATAAGAACTACGAGGTGGGATCCAATTTCATTGGGGAGATTGAGAATTCACAGCACCATACTCTAAGTCACATTTTTGAGCAAGCATGACAATAACATGTGAGAGGTCAAGACATACAGATCAGGGCTTGATGTGGAAAGCAGACCTCGATGAGTTGATTTTCAATAATGATACTGAAGACAACATACTGTCCGATTAAATTGGAACTATAGATAAAATGTAGCGCAAAAATAGGATGAGTTGCAGGATTTACGATATAAAACCGAGACCGCTGTTATTAGGAGAATTTGAAGTTTGGTAAATAAACGTTACCAGCAAATTGATGGAAGCAGCTACATTTGGAAATAGTCTTACAAGTTTGATGTCCCAGCCTGTCATTCTCAGTGTCAGAGTCCCTGAAACCCAATCCGAGACTTCGCCTGCAGCCGTGAACAACTACAAAATGGTGCCTGGCTCTGAAGCACCTTTGACCTTTGGCGAAGGACAAGAAAAGACTGCTGTTGTGCTTGGAGGAGGACAAGTACACTCCGGAGGACAGACAACATCCTCGGGGACGAGAAAAGACAGTGAAAAGCGGAGGAACTCACAATGATGAAAATTGACTCATTTGAACAATGGACTCATTCAAGAGTGATGGATGGGGTCGCTCTGAAGCAACAACAAAAGAACACCAACTTGAGAGGGTGAAATGCGGCAAAAAGATATGGACTTGGAGTGTCCGACAACCAAATCGCACTCCTTGCTACGGCGTTCCCAAATTTGGTGAAGCTTGGTTCAAAGTGGAAGGGAGGTTCATTGTGCACTGAGTTTGACAGAACTGAGGAGATTTGATAAATAAATAAATAAAAATTTGAAAAATACGTAGGGCTACAGATTATAATCAGAGATTGAACAGATTTGGATAAAACAAATAGGCTAAAACGGTAGGAAACAAGAGCAAGATCTGATATTTTGGCTCATCAAGCTTAAAACGTAGAGGTCGAGTTATATAAATTCAATGACCCCCGCCTCCCCCGGGACGTGGGAAAAGCTCTGCCGGAGGTGGGAGTTGAAGCTCTTCCTGACAGGAGATTCTGCCAGACGTTCCCAGCAGACCCTCACAGAGTGTTTGGGTCTTCCAGGTCGGACCAGCATCTTCCCCCACCATCGGAGCCAACCCACCAACAGGTGGTGATCAGTTGACAGCTCCGCCCCTCTTTTCTCCCGAGTGTCCAAAACATGCGGCCGCAAATCTGATGACACAACTGGTGCCATTGCCCACGTGAGCAACTGGTGCCATTGCCCACGTGAGCATTGAAGTCACCCAGTAGAACGATGGAGTCCCCAGAAGGAGCGCTCTCCAGCACTTCCTCCAGGGACTCCAAGAAGGGTGGGCATAGACACAAACAACAGTCAGGACCCGTCCCCCCACCTGAAGGCGGAGGGAAGCTACCCTCTCGTTCACCGGGGTGAACCCCAATGTGCAGACGCCCAGCCGGGGGGGCAATAAGTATACCCACCACATCTGCTCGACACATCTCACCGTGGGCAACTCCAGAGTGGAAGAGAGTCTAGCCCCTCTCGAGAGGGCTTCTACCGGAACCCAAACTGTGCGTGGAGGCTAGTCCGACTATATCTAGTCAGAATTTTTCTGCCTCGCACACCAGCTCGGGCTCCTTTCCAGCCAGAGAGGTGATATTCCATGTCCCAAGAGCTAGCTTCTGCAGCCGGGGATCAGACCGCCAAGGTCCCTGCCTTTGGCCACCGCCCAGCTCACACTGCACTCGACCCCTTTGGCCCCTCGCACAGGTGGTGAGCCCATGGGAAGGGGGACCAACGTTTCCTTTTCGGGTTGTGCCCGGCCGGGCCCCATGGGCGAAGGCCCGGCCACCAGACGCTCGCCTTCGAGCCCTGCCTCCAGGTGCAGCACAACCAACGTGTGGAAAAGATAATGCGCACGACATTTTTTCTCAAAAGCATGACTTGAAAGAAGGTCCAAACCAGACAAACAGCAGAGGATGGTTTTGATCTATCCACCTCTGGGTTATGGGCCCAGCACGCTCCCGCTGCGCCACTCTGCTGCTCAGTGCTAGCAATTCATCAAGTCCTCTAATCGGCTAACAAGCATTCGGTTCCAACTCGTAACTGGATTCTGACTGTCACTCATTACATTATGAACAAAGCTCAGTCGGGCAGCACTAACCTGGATGCTGGTGGAGAAACCAACTTTTTATCCACTTTCACATTTTATTAGAAATGTCAACAAAATTCAATGTTGAAACTGCAGTTGGTAGGTAGTGTCGCTGAAGCGCTGGATTTAGGCTCTCAGTCTCTACTAAGGCGTGCGTTCAAATCTTGTGTTAGTTCCGCTCTATTCTTCTGGCCTGACTCCTTTTGGCGCAGCCGTTGTACATATGATGACCCTGGAAAGTTCTTGGCAAATTCTCATTTGCCTTTCATGTTCATCGGGTCTACCATTTTAATAGGTATCTACACTGTGTATTTGGATAGAGACTGGTCAAAGGGGACACATATATGCCTCGTGAACTACTACATGCATTACTGCGGATGAAGAAGAGTGAACAAATAAGTCATCAGACAAGTTTGCCGATTTTTTAGTGCCCATTAGAGCAGCACTCTGTTCCGTACTGTAACCTGTTAGGTTTGTTCCCAGTTCTTTATCTTTAATTGAGAATAATTGTCAATTTTGGCTATGTGAAGCCCTTTGAGACTGTTTGTGATTTAGGGCTATACAAATAAACTTGACTTGACTATACAAATAAACTTGACTTAATGCTCGATATGCTAACAGTAATTACCAAGAGAAAGCCTTCACAGTTTAACTATTTAATGTATGCCAAAATGATTGATGCACAGCTGTGGAGCCCTTTCTGCGAGATGCAGAAGAAGGTTCCTCTCCCAGCGCCAAGGTTCCTGCTCTTATACTACTCTGGCCGCCTTCCTGCAAGGAGGCGACTGCCTAGCCTGTGTGATAATGTGTGACCTTGTCATCTTAACCGAGAGCGACTTCTACATATGTGCAAAGGGTTTCATAGAGTAGAGAAAGCTAATAAAGCAAGAGAAGTGTTACAGCGATATAATGGCATAGCTCAAGCTCCCTAGCTAATCACATGTGCCAAAGAGGCCTATTCTAACAAACCGTTGGTGAGAATGGGTAGACGGGGAAGCCTGTAAGCGAGTCCCTCACTCGCATACTCCATCGCTTTTCTGCCTTTTGGCTAAGATAAAGTGTAGTATCTGTTCTTGGGTTTGGGGGATTAAGAGAGCTGACCGTAGAAGAGAGAATTTTAACCATAAAAGTGGTGATTTTACCCTTGCTTTTACTAATCAGTTCTGTTTTCATCCCAGCAAGTAAGTTGCTTTTAGAATTGGACCGAGCCATTTTTTACTTCACCTGGAAATCCAAGTCAGAGGGACTGAAGAGGGACACCATGAAGAAAAAGAAAAAAAAACAGAGGAGAAGGAGTCCCGAACTTAAAACTCTTCCTCGGAAGCAGATATGTTGCCCTGCACCTGCGAAGCGCGCTCGTTACACCAAATGCATCGAAAAGCCAAGCAATGACACGATTCTGGATGGGCTCATACTGTCACGGTCGGGTGGTGGAGCATGGAGCAGGACGACCAAGTGCAGCTCGGACCAGGGTTTATTGAAGCAACTCAAAATACAGACTCGGTAAACTGACATGACTTAAACAATAACTTGACTGACTGACCGGGACGTGGAACAAGAAGACAGCAGGACATGACGGCACCAAGACAGGACGACACACCGAACGACAGGAACCAAAACCAATGACCAAAACCAATGATCCGACAGGGAGAGAGGGGCAGACAGGACTTTTATACACGACAGGTAACGAGAGGCAGGTGGGACCAATCACACTGATCATGGGCACACAGGAGGGGAGGGGCGAGCACACAGACAGAAACCAAGACAGACACATAGTGGAGCAGGGCGAGACGTGACACATACCTCCGGAAACTAAAGCTAATACCCATCGACCAATGAATTCCTGTGTCTTTTAACGCGCCACCTTCTTATTTCTTCACCAAAAAGTTTTTGAAGAACTTTAAATTAGAGCAAGAAAATAGTGACATTTTAACAAGTCACAGATCTATGATCTCTGTCGTACAGCGGGAAGTGGTTTGTCCAGTGCTCGGACCCGCATTCGGCGAGCCCACAACAGTTTGGCACAACGTCAACCACCCCGCCCTCTCGAAACAAACTTGTTGGGACCTGTCGTGGATGGTGGCCCATGATGGCCTCCCAGTCAGGTCCGTTATGCACTCCCGGGGCATATCAGCGCTCTCAACGTGCCCCCGACCTGGCTGTGGCGCCCAGGAGTCAGTGTGGCACCTGCTCAGGTAGTTCATGGCTGCCGTATACCTGTGGGCGACCTGCAGTTCCCGGCAAGGGAAGTGTTGAATGCAGACATCAACATCTCAACAGACCCTTCGCACCCAGGTTGCAGCCTGTTTGAACTACTCCCCTCCGGACGCCGTTATAGAGCTCTGTACACTAAAACCAGCAGACACAGAGACAGCTTCTTCCCCCAGGCTGTCGCTCTGATGAACTCACACCACTCTTAGAGTCTCAGAGTCATTACTGTGCAATAACATCCCGCTTTCCACACCTTTTTTGTTTACACTGTTTGTACTATGTGTCCTCTCTGCATCCATTGCAGCCTGGTCATCCTCGAAGAGGGACCCTCCCATCTGTGGTCTCTTCTCAAGGTTTCTCATTTCCCCTAGCTGGAGTTATGAGTTTTTCCTTGCCCTCTTGGGAGTTTAAGATCAGTTTAAGATCAGGGGATGTTTGAGAATATCTTTCATTTTTCACATGTTGTTGTTAGTCACCTAAATGTTGAACAGAGGCTGTGATTTACCGAAGTCAAATTCCTTGTTTGGCACGCTCAAACATGGCGAATAAAAAACTCTTGAATCTTGAATCTTGAACCTTGTACTCTATGGGGTGAGCCCGTTGAAAATCAAGCAAGAAGACTTTACAAAGCAGTGGCTCACTTTTGCTGCCATCAAAGACGCCATGTGGACTTCCAGAAATTTGCTGGTAAGGAGGCACAGACAGACAAGGAAATGATGGAATTGGGCTAAAATGGTGCACGAAAACAGTGTGTATTCACCTTTATATTTTGCTTCATGTAGCCTTATCAAAATGAATAAAACTTCTCTCTGTATGTGCATTCACGTGTAACATTGAAGGAGGTAGATATTTTGTTTCAATATTTAAATAAATACCATCATTGTCTATTAAGACACTAAAAGTTGATGGAACATTTTTTGTAGGGCTGCTGTGTTTTAACAAGGAAAGACTCATGTGCTTATGGATGAAGACGACTTGTACTTGTGATTGTGCTTGTGAACAGTAAAGAGGAGTGCTTGTGCAATTGACAGGGTTGGTTATTGTTTTTTATTTAAAAACAATATTTTTTGCCAAATTACAATAGACTGGCATGTGCCAATTCAAATGGGTCCCACCAGAAGTTAAACTGCATTGATAAACGAAGCCCCTTCGTTAGTCATCACTTTACCGTGGAGGAGGGGTTTGCACGCCCCAATGATCCTAGCAGCCATCTTGTCTGGGGCTTCATGCCCCTGGTAGGGTCATCCATGGCAAACGGATCCTAGGTGAAGGGCCAGACAAAGCACGGCTCTCACAAGCCCCTTATGAAGAAAAACATAAATGGATTTTGTTTTCCCTCGCCCGGACGCGGGTCACCGGGCCCCACATCTGGAGCCAGGCGTGGAGGTGGGGCTCGAAGGCGAGCGTCTGGTGGCCAGGCCTTCGCCCACGGGGCCCGGCTGGGCACAGCCCGAAAAGGAAACATGGGTCCCCCTTCCCATGGGCTCACCACCTGCCGGAGGGGCCAAAGGGGTCGGGTGCAGTGCAAAATGGGCGGCGGAAAAAGGCAGGGACCTTGGCGGACCGATCCCTGGCTGCAGAAGCTGACTCTTGGGACATGGAATATCGCCTCTCTGACTGAAAAGGAGCCCGAGCTGGGCGTGGGAGGAGTTTGGCGAGGCCATGGAGAATGACTTCCGGATGGCTTCGAGGAAATTCTGGTCCACCATCCGGCGTCTCAGGAGGGGGAACCAGTGCACCGTCAACACTGTTTACACTGGAGATGACGTGCTGCTGACCTCGACACGGGACGTCGTGAGTCGGTGGGGAGAGTACTTTGAAGACCTCCTCAATTCCACCGACACGCCTTCCATTGTGGAAACAGGGCCTGGAGACTCTGAGGTGGACTCTCCAATCTCTGGGGTCGAACTCACTGAGGTAATCAAAAAAGTCCTCTGGGGCATGGCCCCGGGGGTGGATGAGATCCGCCCAGAGTTTTTAAAGGCTCTGGATGTTGTGGGACTATCATGGCTGACACGCCTCTACAGCATTGCGTGGACATCGGGGACGGTGCCTCTGGATTGGCAGACTGGGGTGGTGGTTCCCCTCTTTAAGACGGGAGACCGGAGGTTGTGTTCCAACTATAGGGGAATCACACTCCTCAGCCTCCCTGGTAAGGTCTATTCAGGGGTGCTGGAGATGATGGTCTGTCGGGAGGTCGAACCTCGGATTAAGGAGGAGCAGTGTGGCTTTTGTCCTGGCCATGGAACAGTGGACCAGCTCTACACCCTGGGCAGGATCCTCGAGGGGGCATGGGAGTTCGCCCAACCTGTCCACATGTGTTTTGTGGACTTGGAGAAGGGGTTCAATCGTGTCCTTCGGGAAGTTTTGTGGAGGGTGCTTCGGGAGTACGGGGTGCTGAGCCAACTGATAAGGGCGGTTTGGTCCCTGTATCACCAATACCAGAGTTTGGTCCGCATTTCTGGCAGTAAGTCAGATTCTTTCCCAGTGAGGGCTGGACTCTGCCAAGGCTGCCCTTTGTCACCGATTCTGTTCATAATGGTTATGGACAGAATTTCTACACGCAGCCAAGGCGTTGAGGGGGTCCAGTTCTGGGACCTCAGCATTGCGTCTCTGCTTTTTGCAGATGACGTGGTGCTGTTGGCTTCTTCAAGCCGTGATCTCCAGCTCTCACTGGGGTGGTTCGCAGCCGAGTGTGAAGTGGTCGGGATGAGGGTCAGCACCTCCAAATCCGAGGCCATGGTCCTCGGTCGGAAAAGGGTGGGATGCCCTCTCCGGATCGGGGATGAGATCCTGCCCCAAGTGGAGGAGTTCAAGTATCTTTGGGTCTTGTTCACGAGTGAGAGCAGGATGGAGCGCGAGATCGACAGGCGGTTTGGTGCAGCGTCGGCAGTAATGCGAACTCTGTACTAATCCGTCGTGGTGAAGAGAGAGCTGAGACAAAAGGCAAAGCTCTCAATTTACCGGTCGATCTACGCTCCTACCCTCAACTATGGTCACGAGCTTTGGGTCGTGACCGAAAGAACGAGATCCAGAATACAAGCGGCCGAAATGAGTTTCCTCTGCAGGGTGTCCGGGCTCTCCCTTGAGAAGCTTGGTCATCCGGGAGGGACTCGGAGTAGAGCCGCTGCTCTTCTACGGTGAGAGGAGCCAGATGAGGTGGCTCAGGCATCTCATCAGGATGCCTCCTGGACGCCTCCCTTTGGAAGTGTTCCGGACATGTCCCACCAGTAGGAGACCTCGCGGGCGATCCAGGACGTGCTGGAAAGACTATGTCTCTCGGCTGGCCTGGGAACGCCTTGGGATTCCCCGGGTTGAGTTGGATGAAGTGGCTGGGGAGAGGGAAGCCTGGGAGTCCCTCCTAAAGCTGTCTCCCCCTCGACCCAACCCGGATAAGCGGAATAGGATGGATAAATGGATGGATGATAAACGAGGTTTTAAACGTGATTGTCTGTCTGCACTCGGCATAATTTCTCTGTTTATGTGAACATGTTCACACGTGCCGGTATAAATTATGTGAACGTATGATTGTTGCACGGAGTATGATATAGGCGGCTATCCGTTGCAATATTGATATTCTTTCGCAGAGCATCAACAAATTGAGATATACTCTTATTGTTCCTCTCCACGGAAATGGTATACTCTTTATTGTTCCTCTCCACAGAAATCTTTAGTAAAAGGCGAAAGATTTATTTGATCTGAAGAGAAACGAGTGATCTGAAAATCTGAGTCAAAACGGGCCACCCCACTGCTGGTCTCACTAAATTCACAGGCGGTCTCACACTCAAATTGCAGCAACCATTCCTTCTAATACAAACAATAGAAGTTGATGGATTTACTATACTTACAAGGACTCAAGCAAACTAGAATGTTTAAACGAGTATTTTGTGTTCATTAATGTCTCACTTACTTTAAACATTGTTGGCGCACAGGATTGTAGGTATCTGATCGAACACTGATGGCGCTCGTTCTTTCAATTATATTGGGCGTCTATTTTGATTATTGATGGTAAAAACAGTTGTATGTCTTGGTACGTGTACTTTTGGTCTGAGAGAACGGGAAATGATCCCATCCCTGTGTTTTATTTGAAAATTTGTAATTTCATAACTTTATTCAACACAAATCGGGAAACAAAATACGATTGTAATTTCTCAAATGATTTTTCAAACTTCGGAAATGCTCTATGTCTCCCTTGTGTCGCAAATAATTGAGGCTTTTGACGTTGCTGGCATGGTTTGGAGTGTAATTCACCTCCACTGCGTTGGTGGCGTTTGATATTTGACATTAGAAAATATTTCTGTCATTTTACTTTAGAAAGTAAAAGTTGTTTTCTAGAAATCCATACTTGTGATGTATGAGGAACAACAATCGGGCGCATTCTTAAAAAGACAGACCTACAGCCGACAAAAAGGTTTTGATACGTTCATATCATATGACGAGTCAGGAACGTGGTAATTACATATTGAAATGAAAAGAGACTACCGTTCAAGATGGCGGCGCGTGCACACGCAGCGGCCACTCTCTGTCCCGTTCGGTGTTTTGTGAGTGTTTACTGAGTGTTTGTCTGGCAGTTTTGTGTGTATTCGTCTCGTGTGATACGTCGTGCTACTAGTGCGGCGGGCATGTTCTGCTCAACATCGGCGGACGTGGGTTTTATGGCGTTCTGGACTTTGGTGCGGAGAGATTTGCTGCTGGTGTTAGCGCTCGGACTGCTTCGTCATGGAGCGATGCCGGACTGGCCTGCTCTTCCTCCCCCGGTTGGACTGCGTCCTGAGCTCGGACTGCTCCGTCCTGGAGCATTGTTGGGATGCGTCGGCAGCGGGTCTGCGAGGCAGCGGAAGAGGGGCCAGCGCGGAGACGTCGGGCCAGGCTTGCGGCCAACCCAGCTCGCCCATCCGTGCCTTCCATTCTCCTGGCGTACGTTCGTTCGCGGGACGACAAGATGGGTTGCGTTCGCCTGATAGGATCCACGAACCGGACAGTGCGTGCCTGCTGTGTGCTCGTGTTCACAGTGGCCTGGTTGACTGTCATCTTACCGGACTCTGCTGTGCATCGGGAGCGGCTAGCGTGCTATCACGCTTATTGTTCATTGATGTTGACTTCTTATGTTATTTTTCCTGTGTTGTTTACTTGTATGTGCGTTGTGAACTCTGTCTTGTCACCCTGGGATAGTGAGAAACGTAATTTCGATCTCTTTGTGTGTCTTGACATGCGGAGGAATTGACAATAAAGGAGACTTTGACTTTGACTTTGAATTTTGCATTTGCTAATTTGGTGAATACAGTTTAACGAGCAAATGCACAGTGTTAGAGATTCGCTCAGTCCAACTTGTTTTGCAAGAACCACACGGGAGACGAGTAAGTCCCTTTAGACACCTGCAGGTGGAGAGTCCATTCGTCGCTGTGCGTACAGCGATGTTCGAATGGAGGTCTGACTCTCGCCTCCTGCAAGAGCATTTTTATTAAGAGAAACAGGGTGGGGGTAAGAGTGGACTGAATAGAGAAAGCCCTTGACCTCTAGTCAAAACATAGCAAGGGGTGTTTTACGACTTTGTGTAGGATGGGACACGCTAGGTGATTTATCACAGGTTGCATTCCAACATAAGCATAAAACTAATCTAGCTAGGTTATTTATTACAGGCTGCATTCCAACATAATCATACGATAAGAATAATCTGGAGAACCCTAATACACAGTTCCAGAGTACAGTTAATTACATAATCAAAAGCGTTCAGTGTGTCACAGCATCGCAGACTTAAACTCCATGTGCATACTACTGCGCTTAATTTTTGTTTTCATCAGAAAGACCAGAGGAGAGCGCGAACACAGTCCCCCACTACCAGAAATAATGCAGTCAAGATTCACACAGTAGGGGAATTTGCAGAGGTCAGCACAACCGTAGTGCAATGGCTGAGCCTCACATGGGGTGAACCACCTTCTTGATCATGGGCCGACGTCTTTACCGCACACGCCATTTTCAGTCACGGGCTTAATTGCTAAAAACGTATGGCACACATACACACTCAGTGGGTGAAACAGGATTCGTAGAACTGTTTAAGTCAAAGTCAAAGTCAAAGTCAGCTTTATTGTCAATTTGTCCACATGCCGAAGACATACAAAGAAACCGAAATTTCGTTCCCCCCTATCCCATGGTGACAAGACATGGCCCACAACAGACAAACAAGTAAACAAGTATAACAAAAGCGTGCTGAATAAATAATGAATAAATAACACAACAAATAAATAAATAAGAGGAGCAAAAAAAGGAGCAAGTGTGCGTACAGCAGACATTCCAGAAAATAGCGCAACAGTGCCGCACGCTACGCAGAAGGGGGTAGCGAGTTCAGGGCCCTAACAGCCTGGAGAAAGAAGCTGTTGGCGAGTCTGGTGGTGCGGGAGCGCAGGCTCCTATACCTCTTCCCAGAGGGCAGAAGGTCAAACAAAGAGTGAGCCGGGTGACTCACATCTCTGGCAATCGAGGTTGCCTTGCGGGCGAGATGGGAGGTGTAAATGTCCTTCAGGGAGGGGAGCGAAGCACCAATAATCTTACCAGCCGTATTCACTATGCGCTGCAGGGCCTTCAAGTTCTGTTCAGTGCAGTTACCACCCCAGACAGCGATGCAACTGGTGAGGACGCTCTCAATGGTGCCACGGTAGAATGTAGACAGGACTGCCTGAGGAGCACATGCACGCCTGAGCTTCCGCAGGAAGTACAGGCGGCGCTGAGCTTTCTTTGCCAGTGACGAGGTGTTTGCGGACCAGGAGAGGTCCTCACTGATGTGCACCCCCAGGAACTTGGTGCAGCTCACCCACTCCACCACAGCACCGTCGATGATCAGCGGCAGGTGTGTTGTGTGACCCTTCCGGAAGTCAACAACGATTTCCTTGGTCTTATTGACGTTCAGCAGGAGGTTGTTGTCCCTGCACCACATGGTCAGAAGGTCAACTTCCGACCTGTACCGAGTCTCGTCGCCCTTCGTGATGAGACCCACCAGAGTCGTGTCGTCAGCAAACTTCACTATGCGGTTGTCGCTGTAGGTCGCAGTGCAGTCATGCGTCAGCAGGGTGAAGAGCAATGGACTAAGCACGCAGCCCTGGGGGCCCCCGTGCATGCATTGCCTTTTTTAACCTGAGAACCCTAAAACTGTATGAATTTGTATTTATTGAAAACGTCCAACATTACCACTGAATAATATTTTTTTTCCTGAACAAGTTTTGAAAATGACAAATATATCAAATAACAATAACATAAACAGTTCACCGCCACACAGCCCCAAGCACCGGCATCGACTTCCAGGCGTGTGGCAGCGTGGACTTCCATCCCTGGAGGTGGCACTTCCAGCCACAGAGGTCGAAGAGAGCTCCATAGAATAGGACCGGGTGTGCGTGAAACATATAATAGTTTTTCAAACCTTCTGTGTCACTCCAAATCATTAAATCCTTCAAACTAGTGGTAGAGTGTCCGCCCTGAGACTGGAAGGTTGTGGGTTCAAACCCCGGCCGGGTCATACCTATAAAAATGGGACCAATTGCCTCCCTGCTTGGCACTCAACATTAAGGGGTGGAATTGGGTGTTAGATCACCAAATGATTCCCGAGCGCGGCACCGCTGCTGCTCACTGCTCCCCTCTCCCCCAGGGGATGGATCAAAATCACACGGGGATGGGTTGAATGCAGAGGACAAATCTCACCACACCCAGATGTGTGTGTGATGATCATTGGGAAAAAAAAACTCTCCGTCCTCTGTGTCACTTACAAGCAAAGCCACTAAAGATGCCGGTAGTACATGGGGCCCTTCGTCATCTTCGTCATCCCGTGATCAAATCCTTTGTCCTTTAAGTAAACAACCGCCGCGCCGCTGATGTCACTTGCAGTTCAAACTACAGTAATCCCTTGCTACATCACGGTTCGTTTATCCATTTTTCGTTTTTTTTTTTATTTTGAAAATTTGTGACAAAAAATCACGTATAAGTTGCTCCTCAGTATAAGTCGCCCCCCCACCCAAACTATGAAAAGAAACGTGACTTATAGTCCAGAAAATACGGTAATGACAACACACAATACAACAAAACACAACACAACAATACTTACCGTAATTTCTGGACTATAAGCCGCACCGGACTATAAGCCGCACCAGCTAAAATTCAGGGATATTTTAGTTTTTTTCTTACATAAGCCGCACCGGACTATAAGCCGCACGTGCACATGAGTTTTTTTACAAAGAAAGACAGTACACAGAAAGCCGTAAAAATCCATAAATACGCCTCGCCGCCATTTAAGCCTCAGGGTTCAAAGTAACCTTCTGAATAAAATGCATTAAAAGTTCACATTCATTACAACTTGTTTTTGGTGAGCAAAATGTCAGAAGAATTGAATTTAAATGCTAATTGATTGGGTTTTAATACAATGCAGATGGTCCAAACAGCGCCACTGCTTTGTGTAATCTCTAAGAGAAAGGGTTTGGAGCCCTTTGACGCAGGTCACCTAGCGTGCATTCCTACTAAAGCTCATAATAGTCACAACCAACACAGCCAGAATAAGCAGCAGCCATAGTAGTGTTTCAAAATAGTATTTTTGTTGTTGTTTTTTTTTTTTTTCAAGATACCGCACAACAGTGGTCCACAGCGTTTTTACGAGTGCATAAAAGTGATCAAGTCATCACAAAAATCACGAAAAAAATCTTATATAAGCCGCACCTGACTATAAGCCGCAGGGTTCAAAATTTTGGAAAAAGTCGCGGCTTATAGTCCAGAAATTACGGTACCTTTCCTTTAAAATCTTTTTCTCTACCTAACACAGACAGATAATGGGAGAATGTGTCACAATGTGAAGGAGATGTATTGGGTAATGCAGAAACAAAATAAAAACGATTATTTAATGTTAGACACATTATCCACTAGGCTACTTTCCTCTTGACATTCATTAAATTGACAACGAAGGGACTTGAACCCCTTAATCTTCTGATCCAGTCAGTTAACTCCACTTGAATCTAGGCTGTAGATTTACTGTATATGCTCAAAAATCATTGCACTGCTATCACTTGTCAGAATTTCCTGTATGGCTATCTGGCCTAATGGATAAGATTTCAAATCTAAACAGGTATTCATGTCTAGTGTATCATCAAATTGAAAGAGGAAAATATGTCACGGTCGGGTGTGGAGCATGGAGCAGGACGACCAAGTGCAGCCCGGACCAGGGTCCACCGAAGCAACTCAAAATACAGACTCGGTAAACTGACATGACCTAAACAATAACTTGACTGACCAGGACGTGAAACAAGAAGACAGCAGGACACGACGGCACCAAGACAGCACGCCAACACCGAACGACAGCAACCAAAACCAAAACCAATGATCCGACAGGGAGAGAGGGGCAGACAGGACTTTTATACACAACAGGTAACGAGAGGCAGGTGGGAACAATCACACTGATCATGGGCACACAGGAGGGGAGGGGCGAGCACACAGACAGAAACCAAGACAGACACATAGTGGAGCAGTTGGGGGCGAGACGTGACAGAACCCCCCCCACAAGGGACGTCTCCCGACGTCCCAAAAAAAAAAAAACTAGGGGAACCGAACCGCGCCGCACTCGGGCGGCGACTTGGGGAACCGAACCGCGCCGCACTCGGGCGGCGACTTGGGGAACCGAACCGCGCCGCACTCGGGCGGCGACTTGGGGAACCGAACCGCGCCCCACTCGGGCGGCGACTTGGGGAACCGAACCGCACCGCACTCGGGCGGCGACTTGGGGAACCGAACCGCACCGCACTCGGGCGGCGACTTGGGGAACCGAACCGCACCGCACTCGGGCGGCGACTTGGGGAACCGAACCGCACCGCACTCGGGCGGCGACTTGGGGAACCGAACCGCACTCGGGCGGTGACTTGGGGGAACCGAACCGCACTCTGGCGGCGACTTCGGGGAACAGATCCGCACTCTGGCGGCGACTGCGGGGACAGATCCGCACTCTGGCGGCAACTGCGGGGACAGATCCGCACTCTGGCGGCGACTGCGGGGACAGATCCGCACTCTGGCGGCGACTGCGGGGACAGATCCGCACTCTGGCGGCGACTGCGGGGACAGATCCGCACTCTGGCGGCGACTGCGGGGACAGATCCGCACTCTGGCGGCGACTGCGGGGACAGATCCGCACTCTGGCGGCGACTGCGGGGACAGAACCGCACTCGGGCGGTGACTGCGGGGACAGATCCGCACTCGGGCGGTGACTGCGGGGACAGATCCGCACTCTGGCGGTGACCTAGGGGACAGAGCCGCACTCTGGCGGTGACCTAGGGGACAGAGCCGCACTCTGGCGGTGACTTCGGGAACAGAACCGCGCTCGATCGGCGACTTGGGGAACACAACAGCACACGGGCGGCGACTTGGGGAAACAGAACCGCACTCCGCGGAAACTCGGGGAAACACAACCGCACTGGGGCGGCGCCTTGGGAAGTCTGTACCGCGATCGGCGGCCACTCACAAAGTCCGTACAGTGATCGGCGACATTCGGAAGGCGGGGCTGTGCGCGGCGGCAAGAGCCATCACGCGCCGCAGCAGAGGGAGCGGAGCCAGGGACGATCGCGGGTCCGACGCAGCTGGCTTGGATGTCTGGCGACGTTCGCGGGTCCTGCGACGCTGGGGTGGAGCCCGATGGCGGCCGTGAGTCTGATGACGCCGGGGGGGCACTCCGATAGCGGCCGCGGGTCCGGCGTCGCGGCAGCGAAGTCCGACAACGGTCGCAGAGCTGATGGCGCCGGGGGGGAATTCCGATGGCGGCCGTGAGCCCGGCGTCGCTGGAGCAAGATCCGATGGCGGCTGCAAGCCCATGGCGCTGGAACATGCTCGGATGTGGATCGGGCGTCGCAGCGGGAGCTGGTGGTGAAGGGTGGTCCAAGCGCTGGCCGCTGTGATGGTCGGATCATTCTGTCACGGTCGGGTGTGGAGCATGGAGCAGGACGACCAAGTGCAGCCCGGACCAGGGTCCACCGAAGCAACTCAAAATACAGACTCGGTAAACTGACATGACCTAAACAATAACTTGACTGACCGGGACGTGAAACAAGAAGACAGCAGGACACGACGGCACCAAGACAGCACGCCAACACCGAACGACAGCAACCAAAACCAAAACCAATGATCCGACAGGGAGAGAGGGGCAGACAGGACTTTTATACACGACAGGTAACGAGAGGCAGGTGGGAACAATCACACTGATCATGGGCACACAGGAGGGGAGGGGCGAGCACACAGACAGAAACCAAGACAGACACATAGTGGAGCAGTTGGGGGCGAGACGTGACAAAATATAGGTAAACTGTTTTTGTGCTGTTTTGATCTTTGTTGTGGTGACCCCAAATGTCAGTGACAAAAGCCAAAAGAAAGAGGCACATTTTTCATCTGATGTACAATTTTTAATTTGTTTCTCTTGACTCCAGTTGAGCAACCTGTGCTTGCTGATATTCACAATCCCTGCTTACTTTGCTGCCCTACCCCTTAAAAGAAGAAAAAGTTATTTTAGTCTGAGCAACCTGCTCCCTACTGAAAATAGGGTTTTCAACTAAGGTTTCCAACTAGGACTAGGGTTTCCAACTAGGGCTAGAGTTAGGGTTAGGGCTAGTTTGGACTAGGTATATAAAAGGTCTGCCCCACCTGAGGACCGAACTCTTGACCTTTAGATTGTGAGACTGGCATGCTAGCACCTGCATTAATGAGGCTGTGCATTTACAGTTTTACAATTCTTTTTTACTGTAAAATTGATCCAACCACCGGCCATTTCAATCAAACTGAACTTCACAGAAAGATAAAGTGACTTTTAGTCTGAGCATTCTGAAACTAGGGTTTCCAACTCGGGTTAGGGAAGCCAACTAAGGTTTCAAATTGTGGCCAGGGTTTCCAACTGGGGCTTCCAACGAGGATGAGGGTTTCCAATTCGGGCTAGAGTTAGGACTATATAAAAGTGTGCCCTGTGTGAGGGTCGAATTTACGACCTCCAGATTATGAGACTGACACACTACCACTTCCGCAAACGAGGCTATGCAATTGCAATTTGTGCAATTGTTTTTTACTGTAAAATTGATTCAACCACCGCCCATTTTGATCAAACTTAACTAGGCTAGGGCTAGGATTTCCAACTAGGACTAGGGTTTACAGGTAGGGCTAGATTTAGGGTTGGAATATATATAAATCATGCACCGTGTGAGGATCAAACTCTCGACTTTCAGATTACGACACTGACGCGCTACCGCCTGCGCCAACGAGAATTTGTGGCACCTGTCTTAAAATTCTATTTTACTGTAAAATTGATTCAACCACCGGCCATTTCCATCAAACTGAACTTCATCAAAAGAAAAAGGTACTTCTGTCTGACCATTCTCAAAGTTGGGTTTCCAACTGGGGCTAGGGTTTCCAACAAGGGCTCGAGTTAGGGTTAGGACTAAATAAGACATAGCCCCGTGTGAGGGTTGAACTCACGACTTTCAGTTTACTAGACTGACGCGCTACCGCCTGCGCTACCGAGGCCATGAATAGTTGGTTTTACAGAGCTATTTTACTGTAAAATTGATTCAACCACTGGCCATTTCAATTAAACTCAACTTCACAGACAGTAAACCTTATTCTATGTATTATTTATTATTCTTTTCTATACTGTCAGAAAGGTTTTGGTTTCTGATTTCTTTTTTGTTGTGCTGACTCCCCCCCAATCTCCATTTTCAGTGCAACAAAGTGACAAAAACCAAAAGAAAAAATGCTTTCTCTATTGCACACTAGAGCCAGCATTTCCAACTAGGGCTAGGGTTTCCAACTAGGGTTCCAACT
Organism: Syngnathus scovelli; assembly: GCF_024217435.2. NCBI lineage: Eukaryota > Metazoa > Chordata > Actinopteri > Syngnathiformes > Syngnathidae > Syngnathus > Syngnathus scovelli. The sequence continues at coordinate 313,461 of NW_026061342.1, read as the reverse complement.
CCGGGTAGGGTTTCAAACTAGGAATTCCAACTGGGGCAAGGGTTTCCAATTAGGGTTTCCAACTCGGGCTGGGGTTTCCAACTAGAGACAACATTGGACAGCTGCCACTTGTTGGGAACCTTTAAATGTTTAGTCTTATCAACGAATGTGTTTCAGAGGCCAGATTTAAAACGTGGCTTCTGGTTTTCGTGAACCAAACCCATTAAAAAAAGTGAAAGAATGAAACAGTTCTTAATAGGAGAAGCCTGGTTAGCTCAGGTGGTAGAGCATGCAAGTCTTAATCTCAGGGTTGTGGGTTCTATCCCCATATTGGGCAGCCCACACTTGTCGGGAACCTTTGATTCTTTAGTCTTATCAATAGATGTGTTTCAGAGGCCACACTTAAAACATTTCTCTATTTCCCCTAACCCATTCAAAAAAAATGAAAAAATGAAACAATTCCAAGGTCGAAAAGCCTGGTTAGCTCAGTGGGGAGAACATGCGACTCTTAAACTCAGGGCCGTGGGTTCGGTTCCCACATTGGGCATCCTTGCTTGTTGGGAACCGTTAAACAGTCTTATCAAGGCCACACTGAAAACATGGAGTATTTCACATGGCGATGTGGCCTAATGGATAAGGCACCTGACTTCGGATCAGACGATCCCTTTCATAGTCAATTTAACGTGTCATGCTTTGAAATCAAAAACTTGACTTCAGTCTGAACCAACTCTTGACTGATTGATTGAACTTTATTCATCCCACAGCAGGGAAATTCACTTGTCACAGCAGCGCATATCAGTGCAATAATAATACGAGTGCAAGAATAAAACAAGTGCCAGAATTACAAAAAAGGGTAAATAACAGACAAGGATAAACACAAGTGCTGCTAGTAGAGACGAAACACATTCATTTTATCAGGCGGCATGCATGTTGTAAAGTCTGACAGCAGAGGGAATGAAGGACCTGAGGAACCGTTCCTTCCTACACCGAGGGTGCAAAAGTCTGCCGCTAAAGGAGCTGCTCAGGAACCGCACACTCTCATGGAGGTGGTGAGAGGTGTTGTCCATGATGGATTTAAGCTTAATCAACGTCCTCCTCTCACCCACAACCTCAATGGAGTCCAGGGGACAGCCCAGAACAGAGCTCGCTCTTCTGAGCATCTTATTCAGTCCCCCCCTGTCCCGGTCACTACTGCCCCCACCCCAGCAGACCACAGCGTAGATGATGGCCGAGGCCACCATAGAGTCATAGCAGGTCCGGAGGAGAGCCCTGCACACACCGAAGGACCTCAGTCTCCTCAGCAGATGGAGGCGACTCTGGCCCTTTTTGTACAGGATATGGGTGTGATCAGTCCAGTCCAGTCCAGTTTGTTGTTAAGGCGAACACCCAGGAATTTGTAGTTCTCCACTACCTCACTGTCCGATCCCTGGATGTTCATTGGAGTGAAGATGGGTGCTGTCCTCCCGAAGCTCACAATCAACCCCTTCGTCTTGCTGGTGTTGTTCACCTGATGCTGGTTGAGCTCACACCAGCTGACAAAGTCCTTGATGACCAACCTATATTCCAGATCGTTCCCCTCTGCGACATTTCAAACAATGGCCATGTCGTCGGAGAACTTCTGGATTTGGCAGTGTGCGGTGTCGTGGGTAAAGTCTGACGTGAACAGGGTGAAAAGGAAAGGAGCACCCTACCCTGGGGGACACCAGTGCTGCAGTGCACCACGTCGGACTCACTGCGATGTAACCTCACAAACTGCGGCCGGTCGGTGAGGAAGTCCGTTGTCCATGCAGTCAGGCACTGGTCCACACCCGCCTTCTCCATCTTCACCCTAAGCAGTGACGGCTGGATGGTGTTAAAAGCGCTGAAGAAAACAAAGAACATGATCTTCCCAGTGCTCCTGTTGTCCTCCAGGTGAAGCAGTGTTCTGTGCAGTAAATAAATCAATGCATTGTCCACCCCAACACCAGGCAGGTAAGCAAACTGCAGGGGGTCCAGCTGCGCTCCCACTAGTGAACGCAGGTGACCCAGGATGATCCTCTTCATAGTCTTCATCAGGTGGGAAGTCAAGGCAATAGGCCTGAAGTGGTTAGGCTCCTTGGGGCATGGCACCTTTGGTACAGGGACCACGCAGGAGGTCTTCCACAGCACTGGGACCTTGTTCAGGCTCAGGCTTAGGTTGAACAGGTACCTGACCACACCACTCAGCTGGTCCGCACAATCCCTGAGCAGTCTCGGCCAGATGCCGTCTGGGCCCGGGGTCTTCCCTGCTTTGATCTTTCTGAAGTGAACCTGAAGATCTGTAAAGAAGAGGGGGATGTCGGAAGACCGGGGTGATGGAGTGGAGACAGGAGACAGAAGAGTGACTCCGGGGGAGGGGGTTGGTGAGCTGGCGGGGGGGCTGGAGTGTCGAAGGTGGTAGAAAAAGATGCGGAGCGAGGTGAAGGGGTGGGGGGGAGGCGGAATCAAATCTGTTGAAGAACAGATTGAGTTCATGCACCTGTTGGATTTTGTCCACAATTTAGGGAGCGCACTATCTGCGCCTCACGGCAAAAGTCATTGCCAATCACCAGTTATCCAATTTACTCACTGTGTGCTCGTTTGATTTCTTCAGATTTAGGAAAATGCTAAGACACTGAAGCAGAAATTAGACTTACACAGGTTGGTTGAGTTCAATCACAATTCTTGTTCAGAAAGCTCTGTCTTCAGGAAAGTACAATACAGCGCTGGGCCTTTCAAGAGCGCAAAGTCTCCATTCAGAAAAGGCCACCTTCAAGGTTCTTTGGTCAGCTTATATTCAGTCGGCCAGTGTGGGCCGAGTTTGATGGGTGATGAGTCTTTGGGGTGGGGCAAGTTCACAGGAGAGTTTGATTCCATGGGAGTGGATGCTGGTTCGGTGAGAGCTGGTTCCGTGGGGTTGGGTGCTGATTATGGGAGATTCGATTTGTGGGGGCTGTTGTTGTCCTTTCCGTCTTTCAGCCTTGACGATCGTCTTTGGCTTGGCTGTCTCCCTCTGGCACCTGCTGGTTTTATCTCCAAGTGACCTTCCTGTAAACATTCTTGCACATATACTGTTCCACCTCATCCATTCATCATTCTTTCAATTTTGTCATTTTGTACGAAATTATGTGAGCTTTTGGCTGTGACATCATCTACCTATTTATTAATGTTCCCTGACCATGCAAAGTTTGTACTCACCACTTACCATGTTTTTGTTTGTTTGTTCTTTTGATCTCCATGTACTTGCTTACGTCATCATATTCTTAGTTTAATCATGCTTTCAACCATATCTTTTCTTTGTTAGGCAAAATATTTCCCTCTGTCCAGAACGTTCAGTAGTAATCGAAAACTGGTGTCTAGAATTAGTCAAAACATAAGATACAATCAAGTACTGAACATTTTTAGACGACTTTGGCAGTGTCCGTGATTTAGAAAATCATCAGGCATGCATTGAACAGTTCCTTAAGGGTCATTAAGCTATTCAGGCAATATATCAAAAAACATTTGTTATTTCAAAGTGCTCAGAAATATATATATCAGATCATAAAGTTATAAAAACCTTTCTCATTACCACTTATCAAAAATGTCTAGTTATGTCTTCTTTATTGATTTGGTGTGTAGGTATAATTATATGTTTAAAATGTTTCTTTTATTTATTTAATATGTGAATATACTTGTCTGCTTATGTACTTTATTCAATGAGGTTTGAGCCAGAGCTGTGGACTCGGTCGGATTTTTGCACCGAGTCCGGCCTCTTGACCACCGAGTCCGAGTCCGGGTCCCAGTCCGGCTGTCAATTTTTTCCGTTAATTCATGTGACTGCTTCGTCTTTAGTCAAGGCTAATTTAGATCAAAATCTATCAGAACGAACGCAACTGCTTTCACACTGGCTGGTTCGGCTTATATAGGATCCCTTGCTGAGAGGGCGGACGTAAAAGTGAGGCGACGTTCCAATCGGACGTCGGATCGATAACATTTTCCCTGCCCCACCGGAGTTGTGCTAGTTCATAACGTAGATCACTCGAGGCATAGTCATAAATGTACGGTTGACAATTTAACCGATAGAAGTGGATACATTGGAACATAACCTACACTCTAATATATTATTTGACATGGTATTAAATGCGTGGCTTTACAAAAATGGTCATTGAAGCCCACCCTTAGCCCTGAGTGCCATTGGCATGAGGCAAAACGCTTGAAAACACTCTTGCCCAATTAAATAACCATTCTGAAACACGGGACATGTAAGATAATATTTTTTAATCATTAATTACACCATTATAGCTCAGACATTTATCTAAACACAAATAATTAGTGACGACCCCACAACTATCGAAACACATCAATGATATAAGCTGGGTGACATAATCGTCCTTGACATTGGTACATAATGTAAACATTAGCCTAAGTGCAACTCAACGTGGCCGCATTGATCGTAAGCAGGGCTGTGGACAGTATTCCTACTCGCATTCTGAGCAGCATGATGAAAATAAAATTGAACGTGATTTTTTTATTGTCGGACTCGGTGGACTCGGTCAAAATCAGCACCGAGTCTGAGTCCGAGTCCGGCAAAAATGACAGAGTCCGACCGAGTCCGAGTCCCCGAGTCAGAGTCCAAGTCCAGGAATATAGGTACGTTTTGTGTGCGAAATCTTCATTACAGCCAATAGCAGATTTCTGATTAAAGGTACAAAAAGAAAAGCAATGACTATGTGTGTCCGCTGGTTCTTCTCTGCAACACAGGAAGTTTGCATTCACTACAGTTGTGCCCATCGGCAAAAGGCAGCCCCCTACCACATGAGTAGCCGACAGGCCTGTTCTAAAACAACTCACTGATGAGGACGTATTATTTTCAAGGAATGTTCTAGAAGTAATCGTTGTTAAAAAAAAAAACACACGATGGTGGTTCTTGGAGATCACTGTTTATATATACACACACAAATATATATATTGAGTCTAGGGAGACAAATACACCGCAAACTGTGGGTAGGTGTCAGGTGATGAGCCACAGAAAAAAATCACAGTTGCCACAGAAAGATGACAAGCCTCATTTTGAAGCAGATCTAAACATCAGGGATGAGAACGGCAAATGAAAAAAAACACTGATATATTGATCAAAACCAGAGCACATTTCTTGGCTTGCTTATCCGAGTCGACAGCATAGACATGGAGACTTTCAAGGCAAGTTACCCCAAGTTGCGCAGCGGTCTGGGTTAGCTACAACAAACATACACCATAAAGGTCAAGCCAGGTGCCGTGCCATATTCAGTAAAACCAGGAGGATTCCACTACCACTGGTGGGTGAAGTCAAGAGAGAGCTCCAGCGCATGGAAGCTCTGGGCGTCATTAGTCGGGTGAAGGAGCCAACTGATTGGTGTGCCGGCATGGTGGTCGTGCCCCAAAAGGACAAAAGCAGCATTTGAAGACCTAAAGAAAGCTCTGTCCTCTCCTCCGGTGCTGGCTATGTATGACCCGGGCAGAGACACCAAAGTATCTGCTGATGCATCATCATATGGGTTGGGGGGCGTAATTCTTCAGAAATGAGGGGAAGGATGGAAGCCTGTGTCTTACGCATCACGGTCACTCACTCCAACTGAGCAACGATACACACAGGTGGAGAAGGAAGCTCTGGGCCTCACATGGGCCTCACATGGGCCTGTGAACGGTTTCGGGATTTCCTCATTGGAAAGGAGTTTTGCCTGGAGACCGACCATAAACCCCTTCTCATCCTGCTTGGAGCCCAAGCACTGGATCTTTTGCCACAGAGAATCCAGGGTTTCAGGATGAGGGTGATGCGCTACTCATACTCCATCGTGCACGTACCAGGAAAGTCGCTTTGGACAGCAGACACACTTTCACGTGCAACCTGTAAAATGACGCATGTCCACTGATGACCAGGAGCTGATGGAGAGCACAAACATATTTGTGGACTGTGTCACTGAGAGTCTACCTGTCAGCTCATCATATACAGAAAACCTGAAAGAGCAGTTGAAAGCCGACAGTGTCTGCTCGCGTGTCATGACCATGTGCATGGAAGGATGGCCAGCACATGCAAAACAGGAACCAGCGCTAAAAAATGACTGGCCGGAGCGAGCCACATTAACAGTGAAAGATGCTAAAGGACACACGACTGGTAATACCTTCCGCAATGAGGAACGACGTGCTGTTCAAATTACACGAAGGACACTTAGGTGTCCTGGAATGTAAATCACGTGCACGTCAATCTGTGTGGTGGCCGGGACTCAGCCAGCAAGTGAACAAAATGGTACTGAACTGCAGGACATGCATACAAGAGCGACACAACCCAAAAGAGGCACTCGTGCCATCAGGGTGCCCTGAAAGACCTTGGCAAAAGTTAGGAACAGACCTTTCTACACAAGAGGCAGAATAATCCTCTAAGGCAGTGGTTCTTAACCTTTTTGGAGGTACCGAACCCCATCAGGTCCATATGTGCATTCAACAAACCCCTCTTTGGGGGGCGAGTTAAACGAACCCCATCAGTTTCATGTGCACATTCACCGAACCCCTCTATATAGGGGGGGATGACATACCAGCAAATCAGTGTGACTTCTGCTGTTGCCTTTGCAAGAACAGTTCAGATATGCGTTATCACGAATTTACACGATATTCAGGTGTGTTCAGCCATCCGTGGGCGGGGGGGGGGGGGGGGTCGCGGGGCGGGGGCGGGGCAATGACATACCAGCTCTGCCGAACCCCTGAAGCCGACTCACCTAACCCCTAGGGTTCGATCGAACCCAGGTTAAGAACCACTGCTCTAAGGTCTGACGAGACAAAGGCAGTCTACCCTATGATCCCTGGAAAAAGGGAGATGTGGTATTATCGTATGTTGAAACTATAATATTATATAGTTTGTTATTGGAGGTCTCAAATAATGTTGACAGTTGGGGGCTCTGTGGTGCGCCAGGGGCATTGTACTGCTATGTAAGACATGAGTGGGGAGAAAATAAAAAGTTGCTGAATAAAGAAGTTGCATTCGCGTTCATCTCTACTCCGTATAAACACAACAGTCGTGGACTGCGTTCGCGCTCTCCCCTGGTCTTTCTGATTAAAACAAAAATCACACGCAGTCGTACGTACATGGAGTTTAGGTCTGCGGTGCTGTGACACACTGAATGCTTTTGAGCATGTTATTAACTGTACTATGGAACTGTGCATTTGCTTGCTAAACTGTATTAACCAAATTAGTCAATGCAAAATAATATGGAATTACCACGTTCCTGACTCGTCATATGATATGAACGTATCAAAACCTTTTTGTCGGCTGTAGGTCTGTCTTTTTAAGAATACGCCCGATTGTTGTTCCTCATACATCTCAGTATAGATTTCTAGAAAACAACATTTACTTTCTAAAGTAAATTGACAGATTTATATTCAAATGTCAAATATCGAACGCCACCATCACAGTGGAGGTAAATTACACTCCAAACCATGCCAGCAACGAGAAAAGCCTCAATTATTTGCGACACGAGAGATATAGAGCACTTCTGAAATTTGAGAAATCATTTGAGAAATTACGATCGTATTTTGTTTCCCGATTTGAATAAAGTTATGAAATCACACGTTTTCAAATAAAACACAGAGATGGGATCATTTCCCATTCTCTCATACCAAAAGTACACGTACCAAGACATACAACTGTTTTTACCTTCAATACTCATAATAGACGCCCAATCGATAGGTGACGCTGTTTGAAAGAAGGTTTGATCAGGTACCTACAATCCTGTGCGCCAAAGATGTTTAAAGTAAAAAAGACATTAATGAAAACAAAATACTTGTTTAAACCTTCTATTTAGGTTGAGTCCTTGTAAGTATAGTAAATCTATCAACGTCTATTGTTTGTATTAGAAGGACTGGTTGCTACAATTTGAGTGTGAGACCGCCTGTGAATTTGGTGAGACCAGCAGTGACGTGGCCCGTTTTGACCCAGATTATCAGATCTCTCTTTCTTTTCAGATGGAATAAATCTTTCGCCTTTTACTAAAGATTTCCGTGGGGAGGAACAATAAGAGTCTATCTCTACCCATTCTCACCAACGGTTTGTTAGAATAGGCCTCTTTGGCACCACTTTTATGGTTAAAATTCTCTCTTCTATGATCAGCTCTCTTAATCCCTCAAACCCAAGAACCGAGACTACACTTGATTTTAGCCAAAAGGCCGAGAAGCGATGGAGTATGCGAGTGACGGACTCACTTACAGGCTTCCCCGTCTACCCATTCTCAGCAACGGTTTGTTAGAATAGGCCTCTTTGGCACATGTGATTAGCTGGGTAGCTTGAGCTATGCCGTTATATCGCTGCAACCCTTCTCTTGCTTTATTAGCTTTCTCTTCTCTATGACACCCTTTGCACATATGTAGAAGTCGCTCTCAGTTAAGACTACAAGGTCACACGTCATCACACAGGCTAGGCAGAGTCGCCTCCTTGCAGAAAGGCGGCCCAGAGTAGTATAAGAGCAGGAACCTTGGCGCTGGGAGAGGGACCTTCTTTCGCATCTCGCAGAAAGGGCTCCACAGCTGTGCATCGATCATTCTGGCATACATCAAATAGTTAAACTGTGAAGGCTGCCTCTTGGTAATTACTGTTAGCATATCGAGCATTAAAGATAAAGAACTGGGATCAAACCTAACAGGTTACAGTACGGAACAGAGTGCTGCTCTTCTGGGCACTAATAAATCGGCAAACTTGTCTGATGACTTATTTGTTCACTCTTCTTCACCCGCAGTAATAAATATAGTTCACGAGGCATATATGCTTCCCCTTTCAGCAGTCTCTATCCAAATACACAGTGTAGATACCTATTAAAATGGTAGACCCGATGAACATGAAAGGCAAAGATGGATAATTCGCCAAGAACTTTCCAGGGTCATCATATGTACAACGGCTGCACCGAAAGAGTTGGGCCAGAATAGAGCGGAACTCATGCAGAAGTGCATGAACACCACCTTGCTGAAAGAATAAAACCAACACAATGCATGAATTCACGACAAATGACATACCACCAAATCGGTGTGACTTCTGCTATTGCCTTTGCGAGACCAGTTCAGATATGCTTTATCACGAATTTATAAATCTGGTGTGTTCGGACCTCCGCAGTGGAGGCTCTGCTGAACCCCTGAGACCGACTCACCGAACCCCTAGAGTTTGACCAAATCCAGGTTAAGAACCACTGGTTTAGAGGCAGTTATTTCTGCAAAAGGAGGATCTACTAAATATTGCTGTCATTTTTCTGTTGGAGTTTCCAAATGTATGCACCTGCCTACTTTTGTTTAAATAATGATTGCACCCTGTCTGCAAATCCTATAAACTTCATTTCACTTCTCAAATATCTGTGTTGATCACTGCCATCATCCGCCATGCATGGATTCGGGCCATCTGATTGGTTCCTTTGCCCCCCCATACACACAGGAATTGGTTAGGACTTGATTAGTAAATGCTAGGAATCGTTTTGCCTGTCTGTTCAGAGCAAGAAACAAGCCACTAGCCCCACGGGAAGTTGTCATTTTCTGTAAGCTTGTGTGTATGTAAATTTGTCATGGTCCAACGTAAGACTGTTTAGGGTGAATAAAAAATAACTGCAACAAGTTTATTCTGCTATTAACCAGATTCAAACTGGGGTTGCAGCCGCCTCATTGCTATATTATGGCCAATATGCAGTTGCATGTTTAGGGTCTTTTCTCTAGGAACTTCAGCCACGACACCCAGGCAGACCATGAAAGAATGTCGATGTTAAAATGTTGGTTGAACTATCCAATAACTACGCAGATCCGATGATTCCTAAGACTTGAGATCAGACAAAATTGGAAAGACTATTTTTTGATGGTGTCTGTGAGTTACTTCAACCCAAAAGTTCACATAAATTACACATAGCTAATGTTGACCACAAAATGGTATGTGAGCTGGCCAGGAGTCCTGGAATCTTTTGATTTGTAGACAGATGCGTTATCCATTGCTCCACGAGCCCCACGGGAATATGTGGCTTATAAACTTGTGTGTAACACTTTTGCAAAAATGAAAAACAAAAAAAAAAATGGGTGACATTATTTGAATATGCCATGATGCTTTATCCATTGCGCCATTCGCCCTACAAGTTAAGGCTATCGACCGCAAACGTGAGGAAAATCGTCATTGTCCAAAAGATGGCTGTTCAGCAATAGTGAGCAAGGGACAAATTCCACATAGTTATTTGAGTATGCCATGACCCTGATTCGAACCAGGGTTGCTGCAGCCACAACACCGAGTACTAACCACTATATGATCATGGCCAATATGCGCAACTTATTTAACGCTACTGCATACAGGCCATGATCGTGTAGTGGTTAATGGTTGTGTTCCATTCGAATCCGGGTTATGGTATAATCAAATTACTTTGATGAATTGGTCTGCTGGTCACTGTTGCTAAGCAGCCTTCCTTTGGACAATGACAGTTTTCCACACAAGTTTACAGTCGATACAGTCTTGTAGGGTGAGTGGCGCAATGGATGACACATGACGGCAGATTCAAGTGATGAGAATCGAAACAACAGATTCAAGAGACCCAAGGTAAATGAACACAACCCGTTTCGTTTCAATTGACAGCCCATGTGACATGCACCTCAGATGAAATGGGGCTAGTTGATCAACAGCAATGTTTTAACGAAGGGATCATCTGGGAGTTAAACCCCAGACCTCTCACACCCAAAGCAAGATTCATACCCCTAGACCACTGGTGTCAAACTCGAGGCCCGGGGGCCAGTTATGGCTCACCGTATCATTTTCTGTGGCCCGCAACGACAAATTGTGCATTAAATCTATGTCATACTAACATTGCAAATTGTCGGAACTTTTAAGAATCTTCTTAAAATTATTTTTGAAATATGTGAAAAGTTTCCACGAGTCTGATTTGAAAAAGCAATTATTTGTCAGTTTGTTTTGTAGCTTATACTGTATATAATATGAGGCGTTTATTTATTTGGGTTGACAGTCATAATGGCGCATCGAGGGAAACTTTGACTACAATGTGGCCCGCGACAAAAATGAGTTTGACACCCCTGCCCTAGACCAACGAGCCTCAAAGAAAGCTTGCAGACCATGGTACATTCTGTGTAACATTGGCCTGTCATATGAGAAAGGACTCATATGTGAGGTTGCTGTTTGTGGACTTCAGCTCTGCCTTCAACACCATTGTGCCGCAGCGACTCATCTGCAAACTCGATGAGCTGGGCCTCAGTACCTCCCTCTGCAACTGGATACTGGACTTCCTCTGTCAGAGGCCTCAGGTGGTGCGTGTTGGCGACAAAATCTCCGCCAGCATCACGCTGAGCACGGGGGCCCCCCAGGGCTGCGTGCTCAGTCCATTGCTCTTCACCCTGCTGACGCATGACTGCACTGCGACCTACAGCGACAACCACATAGTGAAGTTTGCTGACGACACGACTCTGGTGGGTCTCATCACGAAAGGCGACGAGACTCGGTACAGGTCGGAAGTTGACCTTCTGACCACGTGGTGCAGGGACAACAACCTCCTGCTGAACGTCAATAAGACCAAGGAAATCATTGTTGACTTCCGGAAGGGTCACACAACACACCTGCCGCTGATCATCGACGGTGCTGTGGTGGAGAGGGTGAGCTGCACCAAGTTCCTGGGGGTGCACATCAGTGAGGACCTCTCCTGGTCCGCAAACACCTCGTCACTGGCAAAGAAAGCTCAGCGCCGCCTGTACTTCCTGCGGAAGCTCAGGCGTGCATGTGCTCCTCAGGCAGTCCTGTCTACATTCTACCATGGCACCATTGAGAGCGTCCTCACCAGTTGCATCGCTGTCTGGGGTGGTAACTGCACTGAACAGAACTTGAAGGCCCTGCAGCGCATAGTGAATACGGCTGGTAAGACTATTGGTGCTTCGCTCCCCTCCCTGAAGGACATTTACACCTCCCATCTCGCCCGCAAGGCAACCTCGATTGCCAGAGATGTGAGTCACCCGGCTCACTCTTTGTTTGACCTTCTGCCCTCTGGGAAGAGGTACAGGAGCCTGCGCTCCCGCACCACCAGACTCGCCAACAGCTTCTTTCTCCAGGCTGTTAGGGCCCTGAACTCGCGACCCCCTTCTGCGTAGCGTGCGGCACTGTTGCGCTATTTTCGGGAATGTCTGCTGTACGCGCACTTGCTCCTTTTTTTTCTGCTCCTCTTATTTATTTATTTATTTATTTATTTATTTATTTATTTATTTATTTATTTATTTATTGTTGTGTTATTTATTCATTATTTATTCAGCACGCTTTTGTTATACTTGTTTACTTGTTTGTCTGTTGTGAGCCATGTCTTGTCACCGTGGGATAGGGGGGAACGAAATTTCGGTTTCTTTGTGTGTCTTTGGCATGTGGAGAAATTGACAATAAAGCTGACTTTGACTTTGACTTTGACTCCACACAACGATAGACAACAGTGTTTCAAAGAAGAGCTCGTCCGGGAGTTTAACCCGGGCAATCAAAGAACCCTAGGCGAGAATCATTCCCCTGCACCAATGAGCCCCATAGTAGACCAGCTGACCCCATTACATTCCAGCAGAATTTCAAAGATTCTCCCAGAAGGTAAACTTAAAAACACATGGAAGAACACACACAGGTGAAAAAAATGTTTCCTGCTCAGCTTGTGGCCAAAGATTCTCAGAGAAAGGAAGCTTGAAAAGACACACAACAACCCACACTGGTAAGAACCCTTTTTCCTGCTCAGTTTGTGGCCAAAGATTCTCTCAGAAGGTAAATTTAGAAACACATGCAAGAACACACACAGGTGAAAAGCCTTTTTCTTACTCAGTTTGTGGCCAAAGATTCTCAGAGATGGGAAACTTCAAAAGACACACAAGAACCCACACTGGTGAGAAAAACCTTTTGCCTGCTCAGTTTGTGGTCAAAGATTCTCAGAGAAGCGACAGTTCAAAACACATACACAGGTAAGAACCCTCTTTCCTGTTTAGTTTGCGGCAAATATTCTCTCAAAGCAAGCCTTCGACGAGGATGGGATTTGAACCCATGCGTGCAGAGAACAACGGATTAGCAATCCATCGCCTTAACCTCTCGGCCACCTCGTGTTGTGTTGATAAGTCATGTTACGTATGTTGTGCCAAGATACTTTGGATGTGAATGTGAAACCGACGAGGATGTGATATGAAATGATGAGTGGAGAGCACAATGGAGTAGCAACCCATCGCCTAAATATTTCAGCCATCGCATCTCATGCATGAGTTGAATAGGCGACGTGATATGGTATGTACGGTGTAGTATAAGCCGCAAGGTAAAATGATACGATACTTTAGATGTGTAACGAAGAAAAGGTAAGCCACAAAATAAGTGACACTGTAAACAAAGCAAAACGTTTTTTCAATGTTGTCTCAACCCCAAATCTTTGGGATCATCGGATCTGCACAGTTGGATAGTTCCACCGACATTTTAACATCAACATTCTTTCATGGGTGTCTTGGCTGAAGATCCTAAAGAAAAGACCCTAAACTTATTGTATGCGATTGCATATTGGTCATGATCGTATAGTGTTGTGGCCGTAGCATCACCGGAACGAATCTGGGTCATGGCGTCAGTAAATTACCTTGCTGAATTTGTCCGTTGTTCACTGTTGCCAAACAGCCTTCTGTTGAACGCAGGCTTCCAGACATTACGTCCACCTATGTTTTAACATCAACTTTATTTCATAAAGTTCTTCCAAATTCATCTTGGTGAAACTCCCTCCCTCAGGTGTTCCCATCTTTTTTTAGGCCTGGCTGCCACGAGGCAGCGGTAGAAACAAAATATGACCCTGAAAGGGCACGCCCAAACCGGCTATGATATTAATCAGAATTCGTTCATCACTAAAATGCAGTCCTCAGGTCCATGTCATATTCGCTACCAATCGGAATGTAACGGACAGATTTATATTCAAATGTCAAATCTCGAACGCCACCGTCGCAGTGGAGGTGAATTACACTCCAAATTCACCTCCACTGCAACGACAAAAGCCTCAATTATTTGCGACACGAGAGATATAGAGCACTTCTGAAATTTGAGAAATCATTTGAGAAATTACGATCGTATTTTCTTTCCCGATTTGTGTCGTTATGAAATCACATGTTTTCAAATAAAACACAGAGATGGGATCATTTCCCATTCTCTGATATCAAAAGTACACGTACCAAGACATACAACTGTTTTTACCTTCAATACTCAAAATAGACGCCCAATCGCTGTTTGAAAGAATGTGTTCGATCAGATACCTACAATCCTGTGCGCCAACAATGTTTTAAGTAAAAAAGACATTAATGAACACAAAATACTCGTTCGTTTAAACCTTCTATTTAGGTTGAGGCCTTCTAAGTATAGTAAATCTATGAACGTCTATTGTTTGTATTAGAAGGAATGGTTGCTGCAATTTGAGTGTGAGACCCCCTGTGAATTTGGTGAGACCAGCAGTGGGGTGGCCCGTTTTCACCCAGATTATCAGCTCATTCTTTTTTCTCTTCAGATCGAATAAATCGTTCGCCTTTTACTAAAGATTTCCGTGGGGAGGAACAATAAGAGTCTATCTCTAGCCATTCTCACCAACGGTTTGTTAGAATAGGCCTCTTTGGCACATGTGTTTAGCTGGGTAGCTTGAGCTATGCCGTTATATCGCTGCAACCCTTCTCTTGCTTTATTAGCTTTCTCTTCTCTATGACACCCTTTGCACATATGTAGAATTCGCTCTCAGTTAAGACGACAAGGTCACACGTTATCATACAGATTAGGCAGAGTCGCCTCCTTGCAGGAAGGCGGCCCAGAGTAGTATAAGAGCAGGAACCTTGGCGCTGAGAGAGGGACCTTCTTTCGCATCTGGCAGAAAGGGCTCCACAGCTGTGCATCGATCATTCTGGCATACATTAAAGAGTTAAACTGTGAAGGCTGCCTCTTGGTAATTGCTGTTAGCATATCGAGCATTAAAGATAAAGAACCGGGAACAAACCTAGCAGGTTACAGTACGGAACAGAGTGCTGCTCTTCTGGGCACTAATAAATCGGCAAGCTTGTCTGCTGACTTATTTGTTCACTCTTCTTCACCCGCAGTAATGCATGTAGTTCACGACGCATATATGTGTCCCCTTTCAGCAGTCTCTATCCAAATACACAGTGTAGGTACCTATTAAAAGGGTAGTCCCGATGAACATGAAAGGCAAAGATTGATCATTCGCAAAGAACTTTCCATGGTCATCATATGTACGAAAGAGTTGGGCCAGAAGACTAGAGCGGAACTTATGCAGAAGTGCATGGACACCACCTTGTTGAAAGAATAAAACCAACACAATGCATGAATTCACGACAAATGATATACCAGCAAATCAGTAGTACTTCTGCTGTTGCCTTTGCGAGACCAGTTCAGATATGCGTTATCACGAATTTATAAATCAGGTGTGTTCGGACCTCCGCAGTGGAGGGAGGCTCTGCTAAACCCCTGAGACCGACTCACCGAACCCCTAGAGTTTGACCGAATCCAGGTTAAGAACCACTGGTTCAGAGGCAGTTATTTCTGCAAAAGGAGGAACTACTAAATATTGATGTCATTTTTCTGTTGGGGTTTCCAAATGTATGCGCCTGCCTACTTTTGTTTAAATAATGATTGTACACTGTCTGCAAATCCTATAAACTTCATTTCAATTCTCAAATATCACTGTGTTGATCACTGCCGTCATCGGCCATGCATGGATTCGGGCCATCTGATTGGTTCCTTTGCCCCCCCCCCCCTCCCCCATACACACACAGGAATTGGTTAGGACTTGATTAGTAAGTGTTAGGAATCGTTTTGGCTGTCCGTTCAGAGCAAGGAACGAGCCACTAGCCCCACGGGAAGTTGTCATTTTCTGTAAGCTTGCGTGTATGTAAATTTGTCATGGTCCAACGTAAGACTGTTGAGGGTGAATAAAAAATAACTGCAACAAGTTCATTCGGCTATTAACCAGATTCAAACTGGGGTTGCAGCCGCCTCAATGCTATATTATGGCCAACATGCAGTTGCATGTTTAGGGTCTTTTCTCTAGGATCTTCAGCCACGACACTCAAGCAGACCATGAAAGATTGTTGATGTTAAAATGTTGGTGGAACTATCCAATAACTACGCAGATCCGATGATCCCTAAGTCTCGAGATGAGACAAAATTGGAAAGACTATTGGTTGACAGTGTCTGTGAGTTACTTCAACCCAATAGTTCACAGAAATTACACATAGCTAATGTTGACCACAAAATGGCATGTGAGCTGGCCAGGAGTCCTGGAATCTTCTGATCTGTAGACAGATGCGTTCGTTATCCATTGCTCCACGAGCCCCACGGGAATATGTGGCTTGTAAGCTTTTGCAAAAATGAAAAAATAAAATAAAAAATGGGTGACATTATTTGAATACGCCATGATGCTTTATCCATTGCACCACTCGCCCTACAAGTTAAGGTTATCGACCGCAAACGTGTGGAAAATCGTCATTGTCCAAAGGATGGCTGTTTAGCAATATTAAGAAAGGGACAAATTCCACACAGTAATTGGAGTGTGCCATGACCCGGATTCGAACCAGGGTTGCTGCGGCCACAACGCAGAGTACTAACCACTATACGATCATGGCCAACATGTGCATCTTATTAACGCTACTACATACAGGCCATGATCGTGTAGTGGTTAATGTTCGATTCGAATCCGGGTTATGGTATAATCAAATGACCTTGTTGAATTTGTCTGCTGGTCGCTGTTGCTAAACAGCCTTCCTTTGGACAATGACAGTTTTCCACACAAGTTTACAGTCGATAAAGTCTTGTAGGGTGAGTGGCGCAATGGATGACACATGACGGCAGATTCAAGTGATGAGAATCGAAACAACAGATTCAAGAGACCCAAGGTAAATGAACACAACCCGTTTCGTTTCAATTGACAGCCCATGTGACATGCACCTCAGATGAAATGGGGCTAGTTGATCAACAGCAATGTTTTAACGAAGGGATCATCTGGGAGTTAAACCCCAGACCTCTCACACCCAAAGCAAGATTCATACCCCTAGACCACTGGTGTCAAACTCGAGGCCCGGGGGCCAGTTATGGCCCACCGTATCATTTTCTGTGGCCCGCAACGACAAATTGTGCATTAAATCTATGTCATACTAACATTGCAAATTGTCGGAACTTTTAAGAATCTTCTTAAAATTATTTTTGAAATATGTGAAAAGTTTCCACGAGTCTGATTTGAAAAAGCAATTATTTGTCAGTTTGTTTTGTAGCTTATACTGTATATAATATGAGGCGTTTATTTATTTGGGTTGACAGTCATAATGGCCCGTCGAGGGAAACTTTGACTACAATGTGGCCCGCGACAAAAATGAGTTTGACACCCATGCCCTAGACCAACGAGCCTCAAAGAAAGCTTGCAGACCATGTTACATTCTGTGTAACATTGGCCTGTCAAACACTCCACACAACGATAGACAACAGTGTTTCAAAGAAGAGCCCGTCCGGGAGTTTTACCCGGGTAATCAAAGAACCCTAGGCAAGAATCATTCCCCTGCACCAATGAGCCCCATACTAGACCAGCTGACCCCATTATATTCCGATTGGTAGCCCATGTGACATGGACCTGAAGACTGAATGTCAGTGATTTAAGTCAAGTCAACAAGTCCGATGTCAGCGGCGCGTTGCAGTTCAAATTTTGCTACAGGCCCATATAACAATATATAAACTATGTATGAAATAACAAAAATATAAACAACTATTTTATCGAACCATGCATGTCACTCCAAATCAATAAATCCATCAGAATCTTCGTCTTCCGTGTCACTTGAGAAAAAAAAAAAAAAGAAAAAAAAATTGACGCCGGAAAGAATACGTGTGCCACGGACGTCAGACTAGATATCAAATAAATGTAATATAAACATCAATTTTAACAAACCATCCGTGTCACTCCAAATCATTAAATCCACCGGAATATTCATCCTATGTGTAAAAAAAACCCCAAAATAAACAGCTGTCGATTCCGGACCTACGTGTGGCGCTGATGTCAGCCTCATTTTCAGTTGGCGGCTCCAATTATTCCACAGATCTACATATATAACTATATCGTAGCGTTACAGAAGTACCAGGCAAGACGTGGGTTTGGTAACAGGCCGGCTCTTTATTTCACAAATCAAGAGCTCAACATGTGAGCCAACACACGCAAGCGCCCAGGATCGCTCTTTCCGCCCCCCCCACGCCCTGCTGCCTTCACGGCCTCCCTAAAAAATCGGAAACTACTGAAGTCTAACAACATACACGTTGCTACTCTAAATAAACTACATATCAAATAACTATAAAATAAATAACAAGTTTATCGAATAATCTGTATAACTCCAAATCACTAAATCTCCCGACTTCGGAAGTCAGTAAATGGAACTCATTGTCAGTGAGGCTCCAATTATTCCACAGCCATAGTGCCCCCTCATGCGGTTAAAAAGTGAAAATAACATGTGAAGTGATCAACTATACTAGTAAATAAGTAAAGTGTTAATGATAAAGTAAAAATTTGTGAAAAAATTCACATATAAGTCGCTCCTGAGTAAAAGTCGCCCTCCCACCCAAAGTATGAAAAAAAACCTCGACTTATAGTCCGAAACATACGGTGTATAAATGTGTTATTTATTTATATAAAGGCCGGTCCACGAAAATATTTCTGACACGTAACCGGTCCGGCGGCTTGGTGGCGCACTGGGTAGCACGTCCGCCTCACAGCTAGGAGGGTGCGGGTTCGATTCCACCTCCGGCCCTCCCTGTGTGGAGTTTGCATGTTCTCCCCGGGCCCGCGTGGGTTTTCTCCGGGCACTCCGGTTTCCTCCCACATTCCAAAAACATGCTTGGTAGGCCGATTGAAGACTCCAAATTGTCCCTACGTGTGAGTGTGAGTGCGATTGGTTGTCTGTCTCTGTGTGCCCTGCGATTGGCTGGCAACCAGTTCAGGGTGTCCCCCGCCTACTGCCCGATGACGGCTGGGATAGGCTCCAGCACGCCCGCGACCCCCGTGGGGACTAAGCGGTTCAGAAAATGGATGGATGGATGGACGTAACCGGTCCGTGGCACAAAAGAGGTTGGGGACCACTGATTTAGTAGAAGGTGGCTACAGATGAAAGTTTCAGTTCAATTTGAAAAACTTACAGGTCACTCAAGTTCAGACGCACGCACAACCAATGCAGCTATATAATAACTCTGCTGCAAACATAGGTTAACGCACTTGGGTTGAAAAGCGAACCCCGGTCTTTCACGCAACAAGCAGAGATACTATTCACGATACTAACGAGGAACATGCCCTGTGTTGGGGCAAGATGCACTGCTTGGCGGAAGAAAGGAAAGGGAGGGGACAGAAAGGAGAACGCTCACGGAACACATGCGCATATACCTATTATGTGGATTTTAACCATCTGTAAAGGTTTCTAAAACAGTACTGAAATGGGACAATCTGCTGGTCTGGTTCATATATGCCTGCCTTCAAGTTTAGAGGGCACTACCTTTAGGGGGAGCATTGAAGGTTAGGGTTAAATGTGAGGGGGTTACCGTTAGCGAGTTAGCAGGTTAGGGGTTAATTATTAGGGTTTGGTTATTATTAGGGTTTTAGAGTTAGCGTTAGGGCTTGAAGTTAGGGAATTAGGAGCATTAGGCCAACCAGATTCCATTTATTCCATTAATCACTGACATTCAGTCTTCAGGTCCATGTCACATGGGCTACCAATCGGAATGTAACGGGGTCAGCTGGTCGACTATGGGGCTCATTGGTACAGGGGAATGATTCTTGCATGATTCTTGCTTTGGGTGCATGATTGCCTGGGTTTAGCTCCCGGACAAGCTCCTCTTGCAAACACTGTTGTCTATCATTATGTGGAGCGTTTGACAGGCCAACGTTACACGGAATGTAACATGGTCCGCAAGCCCTCATTCTTGTTCGTTGGTCTAAGGGTATGATTCTCGCTTTGGGTGTGGGAGGTCCTGGGTTCAACTCCCAGACGAACCCTTCTTTAAAACATTGCTGTTGATCAACTAGCCCAATTTAATCTTGGGGGCTAGCCCGAATCCATACACGGTGGATGGCGACAGTGATATTTGAGAAGTGAAAAGAAGTTTATTGGATTTGCAGACAGTGTGCAATCATTATTTCAACAAAGGTAGGCAGGTACATAAATTTAGTAGATCCTCCTTTTGCAGAAATAACAGCCTCTAGACCAGTGGTTCTTAACCTGGGTTCGGTCAAACCCTGGGGGTTCGGTGAGTGGTTTTCAGGGGTTCGACAGAGCCTCCACTGCAGAGGTCCGAACACACTTGATTTATATATCCACATATCTGAACTGGTCTCGCAAAGGCAAAAGCAGAAGTCACACTGATTTGCTGGTATGTCATTTGTTGTGAATTCATGCATTGTGTTTGTTTTATTCTTTGAACAAGGTGATGTTTATGCACGGCTCATTTTGTGCACCAGTAAAAACATCTCTGTCTTGAAAAAAAAAAAAAAATCACTAAAGAGGGGTTTGGTGAATGCGCATATGAAACTGCTGGGGTTTGGTACCGCCAACAAGGTTAAGAAACACTGCTCTAGATACTTCCTAAAGCTTCTATAGCTGCTAATGTGAGTGTGGATTCTGGTTGAAGGTATATTGGACCATTCTTCTTGACAAATCTGTAACTCCCATGAACTTCATTTCACTTTTCAAATATCTTTGTCTCTGTCCGTTATATGATATATTTAACTGATATTGCTGATCTGAACAGCCAATGATTTATAAAGGAAAATCTTGAAATTGATTTTGCATACGAATGAAACTTTTGCATATGACCGTGTATGACCAAAGGGTTGAGGTCCAACCGAGACTTGAGCTGGGATCACTGGTTTCAGAGTTGAGTGTTCAAGGAACCCTCAGGTGTATAGAAGCATAGGCTTTCATGGGGCAGCACACAAGCAACCATTTCACAATTTCTACCCAGCTATATGACAATATATTTGAGGTCCCACCAAGACTTGAACTCAGAATGCTGGATTCAGTGTCCAGAGTACTTACCATTACACTATGGAACCCTGGCAGTGACAGAAGGAGGGGCATCATTTTTCTAAGCACAATGCACTCTCTAAGGCGCTCATTTTACTAAACTGACAAAATTAGTGGAAGCAGTGATTACACACTCATAGTGCTGTACACAATGTACTGGATTGGAATTTCCAAATTTTTGTTCCAGACAAATGACTACAAATTGTAAGTTCCACCAAGACCTGAGCTTGTATTGCTAGATTCAGAGTGCTCACAATCACACCATGCCAACATTATACGGTAATCTAGAAGAGCATTAGCTTTCGAACCATCCAAGATCTAAAGTAAGTTCCACCAGTTGACATTGTAACTCGGAGAACATGTGATTACTTTATCAAATACTATTTGACCAATTATTTGAGGTACCACTGAAACTTAAAACTCGGATCACTGGATTCAGAGTCCAGAGTGCTAACCATTACACCATGGAATAGACACACACACACGTACTCACACTTACACACACGCGTGCACGCACGCGCGCGCGCGCACACGCACACACACACACACACACACACACACACACACACACACACACACACACACACACACACACACACACACACACACACACACACACACACACACACACACACACACACACACACAGGACAGTGACTCTCATAAACATAGATACAAAATAGTCAGGTGACGCTTTCCCGCCTTTTCCGGACAGTATAATAGCTTGACCTGGAGATGGGGGATGTTGTTACATCTGCTGAAGTGCCGTGTGCATTGACCGCCATTAAACAATTCCAAGATCTTGCCAATAAAGAACAAACCGTTACTCCACATCTTAGTTTTCCTGACCCAGCAACAGACATCATCAACAACATGCAACAGCTGTTGGTGGAATCGAACCCGCACTTTCCTAACTGTGAAGTGGACGTGCTAACCAGTGTACCACCAAGCCGCCAAAGAGCATATAAATATTACTATGTAGAGTCAAATACAAGCCAGATTCCAGATTCAAAACCACCCTTCGACGAGGATGGGAATCCATGCGTGCAGAGCACAGCGGATTATCAATCCATCACCTTAAACTCTCGGCCGCCTCTTCTTGGACAATTTGTGTTGACACATCACATTATGTACGTTGTGCCAAGATACTTTTGATGTGAAGATATTGAAAATCCGGCGAGGATGTGATATGAAATGATGAGTGGAGACCACAATCGGGTAGCAACACATCGCCTGAATATCTCAGCCACTGCATCTCATGCATGAGTTGTATGGGCGACATGATATGGTATGTACGGTGTGGTATAACCCGCAAGGTAATATGATACGATACTTTAGATGTGAAATGATGAAGAGGTAAGCCACAAAAGAAGTGACACTGTCAACAAAGAAAAACGTTTTTTCAATGTTGTCTCACCCCAAATCTTTGGGATTATCGGATCTGCGCAGTTGGATAATTCCACCAACATTTTGACATCAACATTCTTTCATGGTCTGCCTAGGTGTCCTGGTTGAAGATCCTAAAGGTTTTGAACTCATTTTATGCTTCCACATATAAGCCATGATCGTATAGTGATAAGTACTCTGCGTTGCGGCCCCAGCAACTCCGGTTGAATCATGTTTGCAAAAGTATTACACACAAGCTTGGAAGGTACAACCTATTCCTGGGCAATGGACACAATGGATAATGCATCTGACTACGGAACAGAAGATTCTAGTTTCAATTCCTCGCTACCTTATATGGCACATTTTGGTCAACATTAGCTATGTGCACTTGAAACTTATGCATTGAAGTGACTTAAGGACACTGTCAAGTTTTTCCAATGTTGTCTCATCTCAAGTCTTTGGAAGTCTGATAGTTCCACCAACATTTTAACATCAACATTCTTTCATTGTATGCCTGGGTGTCCTGGCTGCAGATCCTAAAAAAAAGACCCTAAACTCATTGTATGCTATTGCATGATCGTGTAGCGTTGTGGCCGCAGCATCCCCGGAACAAATCTGGGTCACGGCCTAATTAAATTACCTTGCTGAATTTGTCCATTGTTCATTGTTGCCAAACAGTCTTCTGTTAAACACAAGCTTCCAGACATTACGTCCACCTATGTTTTAATATCCACTTTATTTCATCTTTTTTTAGGCCTGGCTGCCACGAGGCAGCGGTAGACATACAATTATGACCCTGAAAGAATACGCGCAAACTGGCCATGATCCATCCATCCATTTTCTGAACCGCTTAGTCCCCACGGGGGTCGCGGGCGTGCTGGAGCCTATCCCAGCCGTCATCAGGCAGTAGGCGGGGGACACCCTGAACTGGTTGCCAGCCAATCGCAGGGCACACAGAGACAGACAACCAATCGCACTCACACTCACACCTAGGGACAATTTGGAGTCTTCAATCGGCCTATCAAGCATGTTTTTGGAATGTGGGAGGAAACCGGAGTGCCCGGAGAAAACCCACGCCATGATATTTATCAAAATTCGTTAATCACCGAAATGCAGTCCTCAGGTCAATGTCATATTCGCTACCAATCGGAATGTAACGGCGTCAGCTAATTTGATACAGGGCTCGTTGGTCGAGGGGCATGATTCTCGCTTAGGGTAGGAGAGGTCTCGGATTCAACTATCGAATGAGGCCTACTTTGAAACACAGCTGTCTCCCGTTCTCTGCCATTTTCGACAGGCCAATGTCACATGCGCATCATTTACAGGCTGCATTTGTGTGACACGTGATGTTTCGGGTGGTAGCTACACTGAATACAACATGAAGGCCCTGCAGCGCATAGTGAACACGGCTGGTAAGATTAATGGTGCTTCATTCCCCTCCCTGAAGGACATTTACACCTCCCATCTCACCCGCAAGGCAACCACGATTGTGAGTGGTGTGAGTCACCCCGTTCACTCATTGTTTGATCTTCTGCCCTCTGGGAAGAGGTACAGGAGCCTGCGCTCCCGCACCACCAGACTCACCAACAGCTTCATACTTCAGGCCGTTAGGATCCTGAACTCTCTCCCCCCTTCTGCGTAGCGTCCTGTATTTTTGCGCTATATTCTGACTGTCTGCTGTATGCACACTTGCTCCAATTTTGCTCCTCGTATTTATTACATTATTTGCTTATTTATTATTTATTCATCTGTCAGGCGCGGAGCAGGGAGAGGACTCGAATGCAGAGTTTCCAAAGTCCAAAGATGTGTTTATTTTCTCCAATGGCAGTAGTAACAAAAAGCGCCTCAATATGAGGGAAAAAAGGGGGAAACTAAGGCGCCTCGAACCGAGAGAGAAAAAGGGGAAATCAAAGCGCCTCGAACCGAGGGAAAGACTATAACGAAGATAACTATGTAACCAAGTTAACATAGGTGATCAAAGTCGTTCAAAGAAGGCTTCTACGTGGAACTCGAGGGTTTCGTGATCGCTAGTGTTCTGAGCAAGGCAAGACGCACTGGCACTGGACACAGGGAAAGGCGCGGGTTATATGGACACAGGAGGGGAACACAAGTGAAGACATTTGGTCATTGGCGCAGGTGCACACACTTGGAATCAGGGAGTCACGTGACCGGACGCACAGGGGAAGGACACACCGACTGGAACGAGAGGAAAATTACACAATAAAACAGGAAGTGACCAGGACGACACATGACAGCATGACATCATCACTCTTATTTATTCATTGTTTACTTGTATGTATATTGTGTACTATGTCTTGTCACCGTGGGATAGTGGGAACGTAATTTAGATCTCTTTGTGTGTCTTGACATGTGAAGAAATTGACAATAAAGCAGACTTTGACTTTTGACTTTGAATTTAGACACGGCTAAGAACTACCAAATGGAATGTATCAGACTCAGCATGGTTCCATCTGAATTAGTGAAAGAAGCCAATTTTCACCCAGTCTCAAATCAGGTACCACAACATAATTGCAGCGCAAAATCGTTTTAATGTGTCATGGACTTTGCATAGGAACCAACAATGACAAGAAATAGTAGAAGAAGCTTTTTCCACCCAGTCTCAAACTGGGGATCGTTCACGTGTTAGGCCAGTGGTCGGCAACCCAAAATGTTCAAAAAGCCATGTTGACCCACCCCCCCAAAAAAAAACATACCTGTCTAGAGCGGCAAAAATCTAAAAACTTTTTATAAGGCAATATAGACTGTCAATACATGACCTGTATGCCTACTATTAAAATAATTAAGTAGGCTACAAATACAAAGCAACAAAGCGACGCAAGACGTTGCCTCTGGATACCCAGCAGACTTTGTTGAGCAGCAGGAGATCGGCATATTCGCTCTCAACTTCATCTAGCAATTCACGGAACTGGTGGTGGTTTAATGCTTTTGCGATTGTTTTCTTCACAATTTGGATGACAAGGTTCATTACCTCCATACAATCTGGTGGGAATGTTTACGCACACAGCGCCTCTTGGTGCACTATGCAATGGAATGCAAACAAATTTCGATCCAATGCTTTCTGTCGTAAGGTCACAAACTTTTGCGACCCTCTCAAACTTGGTGTGCCGTCTGTAGGGTCTGAAATCAGATGGCCAGTGTGTATCGCTGTCATTTAAACACTGCAGCACAGCCTCGCAGATGTCCTCCCCCCGTGTTTGGCCTTTTAGTGGTATCAATTTCTTCTTCAAGATTCAAGATTCAAGAGTTTTTTATTCGCCATGTTTGAGCGTGCCAAACAAGGAATTTGACTTCGGTAAATCACAGCCTCTGTTCAACATTTAGGTGACTAACAACAACACTCAGGACATGTGAAAAATGAAAGATATTCTCAAACATCCCCTGATCCTAAACTGATCTTAAACTCCCAAGAGGGCAAGGAAAAACTCAAAACTCCAGCTAGGGGAAATGAGAAACCTTGAGAAGAGACCACAGATGGGAGGGTCCCTCTTCTAGGATGACCAGGCTGCAATGGATGCAGAGAGGACACATAGTACAAACAGTGTAGACAAAAAGGTGTGGAAAGCGGGATGTTATTGCACAGTAATGACTCTGAGACTCTAAGAGTGGTGTGAGTTCATCAGAGCGACAGCCTGGGGGAAGAAGCTGTCTCTGTGTCTGCTGGTTTTAGTGTACAGAGCTCTATAACGGCATCCGGAGGGGAGTAGTTCAAACAGGCTGCAACCTGGGTGCGAAGGGTCTGTTGAGATGTTACTTGCACGTTTCCTGGTCCTGGACAGGTACAAGTCTCGGATAGATGGGAGGTTGATTCCAATTATCTTTTCTGCAGTCCTTATTGTCCGTTGCAGTCTGTGCTTGTCTTGTTTGTAGGCCGATCCAAACCAGACAGTGATGGAGGTGCAGAGGACAGACTGGATGATGGCAGTGTAGGCGTCACACTCGGGCAAGACAAAAAGAGCTAGGGAGAACAAGGCACTAACAAAAAGCGTCGCTCTGTGGCGAGACAGAAAAGAGGAATCTTACTAGGACTTAGGACGGCAAGGAATCGCTGGTGGTCGGGACGAGGCAAGACACACTGGCACAAGACAAGGGGAAGACACGGACTAAATACACACAAAAGGGCTGGGACACAGGTGCTGACAATTAGCGTCAACCACACAGGTGCACACAATTGGGATCAGGGAATACAAGACAACAGAAACAGAGGAAGGGACCACGAACAGAAACTGAAGGGATGACAAAATAAAACAGGAAGTGAAGTTACGACACCGACAAGACAGAAATCCGGAAAATAAACGTGACCGCATGACATTCCGCGCTTTATTATCTACCGGGCTGCAACAAAACTTGCAGCAGTAGTAGAGTTTGGAGATGCAATCCTCTTCTTGAAACAGTTTTTTCGTTCCTCAAATTGCACCTTTCCTCTCAGTTCCAACTGGGTGATCAGAAGCAAATTTAGCATGCTTTAGCTGAAAATGTCACTCCAAATTGCTCTTTTTGTCATATTTGACAACTTCTCATTGCAAATCAAATATTCAGGCAATCCTTCAGCATTGGCAATGAAAGCAAATGGTTGAGTCCATTCTTTCTTAAACCCTCTGTTCTTATCAGCAATCTTTCTCTTTTTGCCTTTAGAATCCATGGCCCGTCACTCAAACACCTGTTTGTTTACAACTCGCCTGTGCTGTGTCGCTTGGTATGACGCAATTTTGCGCCATTCTGATATTCAGTATTTTTAATATATTCACAACTACATACATTTTCTACAGAATAAGAATGTTTGTGTCATGATTACCATCTAAAAACCATATTTAAAAAACACAAAAAACAAAAAAAACCCATATTTTTCCATTTTCATGCATTTTTGCAAAAGCTCCAGGTAGCAGCTAGGATTGTGCTAAAGCGCTGCATGAGGCTCTGATAAGATGCACTCACTGAATGTCTTCTTGGTTGGATTAACTGGAGGCAGCTCTGGAGTGGGTCTGCAATCAGCTAGCCAAGCCAAGAAGTAAAGAGTTGGCTTGACAGTTGAAGGAAAAAAAAAATGCAAACACAGATTAGAGGCTGGTTCGTCCGACATGTGGTCAGGTGACCATTGTAGCGGAGTGTCGCACACCTGGCTGTTGCTGACTCAGAGACCTTCTGGCTCCTGCTTGCCGAAGTGTCCCTGGCACACTTTGCAAAGCAGACAGCACTGACAAATATATTTAGAAAATGTTGTTTCCACTCAGTCTCAAAGAGGGGGTGTTTCCAGCTGAGAAGAACACGATGACTACTACGCTATGGAAACTGCTGTGACGTCTAAAGCATTTTGAGAAGCCCGGCAAAAGTTCAACAAAAGTGAGTGAAGAAAAAAGCAGGCACTTGTGAACTTTTTGATTTGCTTTTCAAAAGTGTGCCAGCAAAAACTATTTTTTCATACAAAGAAATAAACTCCGCGTCGGGGAGATGAAGCCCGATTTGCCAAGCCGATATTGAATACCGTAATTTCCGGTGTATAAGCTACACCGGTGAATAAGCCGCACCAGCTAAAATTCGGGGATAATTTATTTTTTTTCTTACATAAGCCGCACGTGCACACGAGTTTTTTACAAAGAAAGACAGTACACAGAAATCCTTTTTGAAGTTTCAATAACATGCTTTAACATGTCTTTCTAAACATTGCCTGTGACGCAGCAGTAGTATCGCAGCAACACGGAAGTGTGCACCTGAGTTATCAACAAAGAAATACTGGACACAGAAAGCTTTTTTAAAGTTTTAATAACATACCTTAACATTTCTTTCCAAACACTGCCTGTGACGCAGCAGTAATACCGCAGCAACACGGAAGTAACACAGCACTAATAGGGTTTGATTAAATAAAACATACCGGTAAAAGTCACTGAGACGCGGCGGTAACACAGCAGCAACACGGTAGCAGAGCACTAACAGGGCTGGTTAAAGTAAAAGTAAAAAAAAGAGCTTCATCGTCTTCATCTTCCTCCTGTGCACTGAAACCGTCGAAGTCTTCCTCCTCAATTTCCGATTGGAATAGCGTTAGATATCCTTCGCCACACACTTTCTCAATATCTCTTTCATCGTCGTTTTTATCCATTTCTTCTGGCATTTTCCATGATGAGGGTCTGTTCATGCTCATCTTATTCATGCACGAAGCGCTAAATTACATTAAACTTGCGAGCGACACGAGTAGACGGGACCACGAAATAAAGAAAAGGGTGCCGCAACACAATGTCATCAACATCGACTGCCTTTAGCTTAAAAGCGGCATCATATGCATTTCTTTTTCCCCCCATAATGACGGTTTGTGTATAAAAGCTTCCTTTCAGTAATGTCCGTCTTGATCGCGTTCTGCGTGATGCGCGAAATGTTGTGAACACAAACCAGCACGTCTTCTTCGGCGCATTATCTCTTCTTCGCCCGTCTCGCTCTTGCTTCCTGCGAGAGCGCCCCCTGGAGGCCGGAGGCCGTAACAATCCATAAGTACGCTGCGCCGCCATTTAAGCCTCAGGGTTCAAAGTAACCTTCTGAATAAAATGCATTAAAAGTTCACATTCATTACAACTTGTTTTTGGTGAGCATAATTGAATTTAAATGCTGATTGATTGGGTTTTAATACAATGCAGATGGTCCAAACAGCGCCACTGCTTTGTGTAATCTCTGAGTCACATGGCAGAGTAAGAGAAAGGGTTTAGAGCACAGGTGTCAAACTCAAGGCCCGGGGGGCAGGTACGGCCCGCCACATCATTCTATGTGGCCCACGAAGACAAATTGTGCATCAAATTCGTGTGTCATTACTAGAATTGCAAATTGTCTTCACTTTTAATAATATCTTTTTTTTTTAAATTTGACCAGTTTTTACTAATCTGATTTGAAAACGAGTCATCTGTCAGTTTGTTTTGTAGCTTTTACTATATATAATAGTGTTAAGAGTAAAAGTGATCAAGTCGTCACAAAAATCACGAATTTTTTTTTATATAGGCCGCACCTGACTATAAGCCGCAGGGTTCAACATTTTGGAAAAAAGTCGCAGCTTATACACCGGAAATTACGGTAGTTTCGCTAAAGGGTACCTGATTTGAGACTGGGTGAAAACCATTCGCACTTTTGTTGAAATTTTGCCAAGCTCTTCAAAAGGCTATACATGTAGTGTAGTTTCCATGGTGTAGTGGTTGTCATGCGGTCGCGTTTATTTTTCCGGTTTTCTGTCTCGTCTGTGTCGTAACTTTACTTCCTGTTTTATTTTGTTATCCCTTCCGTTTCAGTTCGTGTTTCCTTCCTCGGTGTTTGGTTGTCTTGTCTTCCCTGATCCCGATTGTGTGCACCTGAGTAGTTGACACTAATTGTCAGCACCTGTGTGCCCGCCCTTTTGTGTGTATTTAGTCCGTGTCTTCCCCTTGTCTTGTGCCAGTGTGTCTTGCCTCGTCCCGACCACCAGCGATTCTTTGACGTCCGAGCTCTCAGTAAGACTCCTCCTTTTTGTCTCGCCACAGAGCGACGCTTTTTGTTAGTGCCTTGATCCCCATAGCCTTTTTGTCTCGCCACCGAGCGACGCTTTTTGTTAGTGCCGTGATCCCCATAGCCTTTTTGTCTCGCCCCAGTGCGACGCTTTTGTTTGTACTTTTTGCCACGTGTTTTCCCTCGCAAGAGGCGTTTTGAGTTGTACTTTTGATCAGTGTGTGTGCTGGAATAAATCAGAGAAAGAAACGACTCTGCATCCGAGTCCTCCGCCTTGTTCCCAGCCTGACAGTACACACTGGCCAGACATGGACTCGGCAGAGTCGGAGCACCTGTGCGCCGCAGTGCGCTCCCATGCCTCACAGCTCGCCCAGCACCAGAGGCAAGTGGGCGACTTGGGTGAAGAAATCCGAGGACTCGCTAAGAGTCAAGAAGACTTCAGAGGAGCGGTCGCCACCCAAGTAGCAAAGCTGGGTCAGCAAATGCAGGACGTGCTCTCGCTCTTAAACGCGGGACCAGCAGCGACCTCCAGTACACCCGCTGCTTCCCCAGTTACTCCCCTTGCAATAGCTCCCATGACCGGCGGTGCCAGACTGGCTCCTCCAGAGCGCTACTCCGGTGAACCCGGCCTTAGCCGGGCCTTTATTACTCAATGCGAGATGCACTTTGAGAGGTCCCCAGCAGATTTCCCCACCGAGCGCTCCAAGGTGGCCTACATGGTATCATACCTGACGGGAAGGGCCCGCACGTGGGCCACCGCGGAATGGGCCAGGGATTCCATCTCCTGTCGCTCTCGTCCCGCTTTTATCGAGGCTCTGCGAACGGTGTTCGACCCAATCTCCGCTGACCGAGAAAAGGCTCGCCAACTCTGTCAGATAGTCCAGGGACAAGAGACCGTCGGAGACTACGCCATCCGTTTCCGCACGCTGGCCGCGGAGTGCGGTTGGAACGCGACGGCACTGTATGACATCTTCCTCCGGGGCCTCTCTGGATCCATACAGGATCAGCTAATCCCCCTAGATCTTCCCACCGACCTCGACGCCCTCATCACTCTGGCTATCCGCACCGACAACCGGCTGCAAGAGTGGAGGAAGCACCGAAGCAGGAACGCCCCCGCCTTCGTCCCAGTAGTCCTTCCGTCCTAGACGCTAACCACTCCAGGCCGGACGGGGATCGGCAGCGCCAGGAGCCAGAACCGATGCAGTTGGGCAGAGCTAAGTTAACAGAGGAGGAGAAGTTACGGCGACGCCGGGAAGGAAGATGCTACTACTGCGGTGAGCTCGGACACCTCCTTCTCTCTTGTCCGGTGAGGAGGACCCTGAAGGTAAGCGCCTTCTCTGCGGCTCTGTCCCCGGGGCAAGTGCTCCCCAAGGGCAGGATTACACAGCTGGGAAAAGAAATAGAACTTGAAGTGCTAATAGACTCAGGAGCGGATGAAAGCTTGATAGACTGGGCATTTGCTCGCCGATGGGGGGGTAAAGACTGACCTGCTGAACACTCCCGTGAAAGCTAAGGCACTCAATGGACAGGCACTTTTTGAGGTAACTCACATAACAGAACCTGTTTCGCTGTCGATTGGGCCCCACCAGGAGAATATACGGCTACATGTCGTGACCTCTCCAATGAACCCTCTCATTCTCGGGTATCCATGGCTTCAACGCCACAACCCCGCTATAGACTGGGGATCAGGGGAAATAATGGGATGGGGGCCCGACTGTCATGATTCCTGTATCAAGTCTAACCCGCGCGCTGTGCCTCCTGCTCTAGACGCGCAAACCCCAGACTTAACCGGGGTCCCTGCGTGTTACCACCAATGGGCCGAGGTATTCAGCAAGGCCAAGGCTACCTCCCTACCTCCCCACCGTCCGTATGATTGCGCCATTGAACTCCTGCCGGGTTCAACTATACCCAAGGGGAGGCTTTATTCTCTTTCGGGACCTGAAAAGCAAGCCTTGAACGAATATATAGACTCCTCCCTGCAAGCAGGACTGATTCGACCATCATCGTCGCCTGCGGGGGCGGGGTTCTTTTTCGTGGGCAAGAAGGACGGCACCCTACGTCCCTGTATTGACTATAGTCCCCTCAATCAGATCACAATCAAGAACCGGTATCCGCTCCCACTGATGTCGACCGTGTTCGACCAATTACAGCAAGCCCGGGTGTTCACAAAGTTAGATCTGCGCAACGCATACCATCTAGTGTGCATCCGGGAAGGGGACGAATGGAAGACAGGGTTCAACACCCATCGAGGACACTTTGAATACCTAGTCATGCCATTTGGCCTCACCAATGCTCCCGCTGTGTTTCAGGCCATGATAAATGATGTTTTGAGAGACTGTTTGGACCGTTTTGTGTACGTATATTTGGATGATATTTTGATTTATTCCCCGGATCTGAAGACCCATAGGTTTCACGTCGAGACGGTGCTGCGACGACTCCTTGCACAACAACTGTACGTAAAGGCCGAGAAAAGTGAATTCCACAAGAACACCGTATCTTTTCTCGGTTTCATCGTAGCCCCGGGCAAAGTTGAGATGGACCCGGCGAAAGTTAGCGCGGTAACGGAATGGCCTACCCCTGACTCACGCAGAAAGGTGCAGCAATTCCTGGGCTTTGCCAATTTTTATCGGCGGTTCATCAAGGGCTTCAGTGCCACGGCGGCTCCCTTGCACGCGCTCACGTCTCCTAAGGTTCCCTTCCGCTGGTCGGCGGAGGCGGCCTTCCAGGAGCTGAAGAACCGCTTCAGCACCGCTCCCATCCTCACGCTTCCCGACCCGTCACGACAGTTTGTGGTGGAGGTGGACGCCTCCAATCGAGGAGTAGGAGTAAGAGCGAGAACAAGCTCCATCCGTGCGCGTTCCTGTCTCGACGGCTGACGCCCGCCGAACAGAATTACGATGTGGGAGATCGCGAACTGTTGGCAGTAAAACTGGCATTGGAAGAATGGAGACATTGGTTGGAGGGAGCACAGCAGCCTTTTTTGGTCTGGACAGACCATAAGAATTTAGAATACATAAAGTCAGCTAAGAGATTGAATTCCCGCCAAGCCCGCTGGTCACTATTTTTCAATCGTTTTAACTTTTCTCTGTCTTACAGACCGGGAACCAAAAACACCAAGCCTGACGCCCTCTCCCGTGTCTACAACTCAGATCCAGAAATTAAGAAGCCCGAATCCATTCTGCCTCCTCATTGCCTGGTGAGAGCAGTGACCTGGCCAATCGAAGGCCGGGTACAGCGGGCCAATGGTAACAAGCCACCCACTAGTGGTTGCCCGGAGAACAGACTTTTTGTCCCCGATCAATTACGATCCCAAGTCGTCCATTGGGCTCACACCTCCAGACTCTCCTGTCATCCGGGCATGCGCAGAACCCTGTTTGTCATCCAGCAGCGATTCTGGTGGCCCTCCATGAGGGCAGACGTCAAAGAATACGTTGTAGCCTGTCCCGTCTGCGCCCGGAATAAGAACTCCCACGGCGCCCGTATGGGGTTGCTGCATCCCCTACCCATTCCTTCGCGTCCGTGGGCAGAGATATCCATGGACTTCGTCACCGGGCTTCCGGCCTCGCATGGGCGAACCACCATACTCACGGTGGTAGACAGATTCTCAAAGATGGCTCACTTTATCGCCTTGCCCAAGCTCCCGTCCGCTAAACGAACGGCCACAGTGATGATGGACCACATATTCCGGGTTCATGGGTTCCCGAAAGACATTGTTTCCGATAGGGGGCCCCAATTCATATCCAGGTTTTGGAGGGAGTTTTGCAGGCTCATAGGGGCAACCGTGAGTCTCACGTCAGGCTATCATCCGGAGGCAAATGGGCAGACGGAACGCATCAACCAGCAGTTGGAGACAAGTCTCCGCTGCCTGGTCTCCCAGAACCCCTCCTCGTGGAGCAAGAACCTCACCTGGGTGGAGTATGCCCACAACTCCCTGCCCACCACGGCTACAGGTATGTCCCCATTCAAGTGTGTGTATGGCTACCAGCCCCCAGTCTTCCCTGACAGTGAGCCGGAGGTGACGGTGACCTCGGCCCACGCCTTGGTGCGCCGCTGTCGTCGCGTCTGGTCGGCGGCACGGGCCACGCTGGTCCGACAGGGGGACCGGGTCAAGCGGATGGCTGACCGGAGGAGACGTCCGACGCCCGTGTACCAGCGAGGTCAACGTGTCTGGCTGTCCGCCAAGGATCTTCCCCACCGGGGGGACTCCAGGAAACTGGCGCCTCGCTTCGTGGGTCCGTTCCCCATCGCCAAGGTCGTGCACCCGGCCGCAGTGCGTCTCCGCTTGCCCAGGTCCCTTGCAGTCCACCCCACCTTTCACGTTGGGAAGGTCAAGCCGGTTGTGGACAGTCCATTGGTGCCAGATCCTGCGCCGCCTCCGCCTCCGCGGACTGTGGGAGGTGGGACGGCCTACACCGTGAAAGAACTATTGGACGTGCGCAGAAGAGGCCGGGGCTGGCAGTACCTGGTAGACTGGGAGGGTTATGGGCCGGAGGAGCGGCAATGGGTGCCGCCTAGTTATATTTTGGACCCGGGACTGTTTGAGGACTTTTATGCAGCTCACCCTGAGGCTCCTGGGCCGTTTGGGATCCGGCCCTAGGGGGGGCGGGGGTTATGTCATGCGGTCACGTTTATTTTCCCGGTTTTCTTTCTCGTCGGTGTCGTAAATTTACTTCCTGTTTTATTTTGTCATCCCTTCCGTTTCAGTTCGTGTTTCCTTCCTCGGTGTTTGGTTGTCTTGTCTTCCCTGATCCCGATTGTGTGCACCTGTGTAGTTGACACTAATTGTCAGCACCTGTGTCCCCGCCCTTTTGTGTGTATTTAGTCCGTGTCTTCCCCTTGTCTTGTGCCAGTGTATCTTGCCTCGTCCCGACCACCAGCGATTCTTTGACGTCCGAGCTCTCAGTAAGACTCCTCCTTGTTGTCTCGCCACAGAGCGACACTTTTTGTTAGTGCCTTGATCCCCATAGCCTTTTTGTCTCGCCACCGAGCGACGCTTTTTGTTAGTGCCGTGATCCCCATAGCCTTTTTGTCTCGCCCCAGTGCGACGCTTTTGTTTGCACTTTTTGCCACGTGTTTTCCCTCGCAAGAGGCGTTTTGAATTGTACTTTTGATCAGTGTGTGTGCTGGAATAAATCAGAGAAAGAAACGACTCTGCATCCGAGTCCTCCGCCTTGTTCCCAGCCTGACAGTGGTTGTCACATTCGCCTCACACCCTGAAGGTCCCTGGATTGAAACTGGATGGAAACAAGTCTGATGATCCTTTTGATTTGCTCTTCAAAACTGTGCAACAAAAGAAATTTTCAAACACAAAGAAATAGACTCCGCGTCAGGGAATTGAACCTCAGTTTGCCGAGCCGAGCCCGTGAATACTGTTAGAGATTCGCTCACTCCAACTTATTTTGCAAGAACCACACGGGAGACAAGTAAGTCCTTTTAGACACCTGCAGGTGGAGAGTCCATTCGTCGCTGTGCGTGCAGCGATGTTCGAATGGAGGTCTTAACTCTCCACCCTGCAAGGGCATATTTATTAAGAGAAACAGAGTGGGGGTATGAGTAGGCTGAATAGAAAGCCCTTGTCCTCTAGTCAAAACATATCAGGGGATGTTTTACGACCTTGTGGAGGATGGGACGAGATAGGCTATTTATTACCGGTTGCATTCCAACATAATCATACGATAACGATAATCTGAAAAACCCTAACATCTCCCTCCTGTTTTATCATATGATTATGCCACCCCAAACAACAAAGACAAGTAAAAAAACATATATACATGTATAATGAAGAAAGAAGAATAGTAAAAATAAAAAAAACAACAAACAATGATAGCAACACTTTCCAGTGAAGATTAGGTATTACCTTAATACCCCAGATCAAACTTATTGTGTAAGCGAAAAACCTGCTGGCCAGATGTTATTAGCAGGAAAAATTCTCACACGGTCCCTCTGCCTTAGGCGACCAGAATGCTATCAATAAAAAAATTAAATAAAAAGAAAAACACAGAAACAGTACATCATTGTATCCATTACTTGCAAAGCAATTTTGATGGTCAAATCAACAAGTTTCCGTAAAACATGCTCAACAGAACAGCATCTACGCAATCCACGTCTCGTTATTATTATCACATCTGTCACGTCAAAGAAGTTGTATATGTGCTCGCGTTGTCGTCAGCTGATGATGTTCTAGTCTGTAGGTGTGGTCTGTCACTCACACTGGCGCACACACTCACGTCCAGTTGGCAGGCAGCATCGGACAACTCTGGTGACCACAAAACCACGATCCGTTCTGAACAGGCACGTGCACTCACAGGATGCAGGTGAGGCAGTGCTTCTGAACTTCTGGATGAAGTAGGTCCCGTCCGATGGTGCAGCCATGTTGGTAGTAGAGCCCTTACACCTTGAAAACGGCTCTCTCATCCTGGCACACAGCGGTGGTGTCCAAAACTCCCATCCAGTTTCCTCCTGGAGAGCAGTCGTCGTTAATGCATTTGTGGGTCCTGTTACCTTGGATGTAACATGTGTAATTCACTCCAGCTGGTCTCTCTGTGTAGGCCACTTGTGGTATTGTTCATCCTCTAACAGTCACATTGAGATTTGCCCAGAAGTGTTCATCATAGTCTGCAAGTCCATTGTGGGATGGGTCGGCATCAGTGATTGTGACAGCTCGGTGTTGATATCCATCTCCTCCCATGGATGCCATACGTTTCGCTTCAGTGACATTCATTGGTCTGGCCTCCAAGTGACCTTGTGTGGAGGAAGAGGGGAGTTTCGAATACACATAATACCCGTCCCATGTGTGAGCTCTCACAGTGACCTTTACATACTGGTACCAAGTGTTGGTTTTGTATGGCTTCAAAATTCTCATCGTGTGACCATCGTTTTCCATGGTCAATATTGTCACTTGGTCTGTTCAGATGAGTCCATAGACCATAGCACGCTCCAACCACAACGCAGCAGAGGATCGATCTGGCATATGGCTCCCCATTGCTACTGGTTAGCAGAGACACCGGGACATCCCCTCGCCTAGCGGAGTGGGGATCGTTGTTCGCTTCACCATCATTGAGACGCCCCACTACTCCGAATTAGGGGTCCAGCACTCTCTGCAACTTGCAGTGGCTGAGGTGAATCCAACTGGGCCGTACAGCGATCGTCACTGCTGTAGTCAGCAAGACTTGGAATGGTCCCCCCCCCCGCCGTGGCTGGCCCAGTTCTTTCTTTTGATGACCTTGATGTAGACCCAGTCTCCTGGATTGATGGGGTTGTCGACCTGTGAGGAGTAAAGATCAAGCGGCAGTAAATTTGTCTTTGACACAGTTTGAGCATCCTGATCATATAATCTGCCAAGAACTGCTCTTCATCTGTTGTTTGCAACTCTCGTAGTCAATTGCAGTGCCCATTTAACTGGCAAATAGGAGTGTTTGCGGGAAGAGTTTGAACACCTCCTAATGATTCCCTTTAACCAAAGACTACTTATGACAGGGGCGTTCCCATTTATTGCCTCCTGGTTTAAAAGAGATTGTCTTACCCATGTCTTCTTTCTCCTCACACGCCCGCACCCACACAGGGTGTGCGCGCACACACACACACACACACACACACACACACACATCTGCACGCACACATACAAAAAACGGCATACAAAGTTCAGACGAACGACAAAAGACTCACAATTTTACAGAGATTACGCACAAACACAGAGCACACAGACAAAGGGATTCTAATCCATCTCTCATGTAGCTTCTTTTGATAGAATCTCCTATCGGTAACTGTATAGCAGACGTTTTAGCATGTAATCCCATACTCTGCTCTATCGCTTCTACTTTTTCATGTCGGTGCAGTCGTAGGTGGCCCCTATTGCAGTCATTGTCTTGTTAACTGTCACCTTGTGACTCCTATGCATGATTGTGTGAATGTCAAAATTGAACATACCTAACTTTCTGACCATTCAACCTCCACTGTGGTACAAAAAACCTTACTATTGTATTGGGTAGGTACATTGAGCAACCTAGCTTCCTCCTGACTGCCAAATGTCCTGTTCTAAAATTTATATAACTCGACCTCTACGTCATAAGCTTGATGAGCCAAAATATCAGATCTTGCTCTTGTTTCCCACCGTTTTAGCCTATTTGTTTTATCCAAATCCGTTCAATCTCTGATAATAATGTTTTTCTCTGTAGCCCTACGTATTTTTCATTTTTTTTTATTTATTTATCAAATCTCCTCAGTTCTGTCAAACTCAGTGCACAATGAACCTCCCTTCCACTTTGAACCAAGCTTCACCAAATTTGGTAACACCGTAGCAAGGAGTGCGATTTGGTCGTCGGACACTCCAAGTCCATATCTTTTTGCCGCACTTCACCCTCTCAAGTTGGTGTTCTTTTGTTGTTGCTTCAGAGCGACCCCATCCATCACTCTTGAATGAGTCCATTGTTCAAATGAGTCAATTTTCATCATTGTGAGTTCCTCCACTTTTCACTGTCTTTTCTGTCCTCCGGAGTGTACTTGTCCCCCGCCAAGCACAACAGCAGTCTTTTCTTGTCCTTAGCCAAAGGTCAAAGGTGGTTCAGAGCCAGGCACCATTTTGTAGTTGTTCACGGCTGCAGGCGAAGTCTCGGATTGGGTTTCAGGGACCCTGACACTGAGAATGACAGGCTGGGACATCAAACTTGTAAGACTATCTCCAAATGTAGCTGCTTCCATCAATTTGCTGGTAACGTTTGTTTACCAAACTTCAAATTCTTCTAATAACAGCGGTCTCGTTTTTATATCGTGAATCCTGCAACTCATCCTATTTTTGAGCTACATTTTATCTATAGTTCCAATTTAATCGGACAGTATGTTCTCTTCAGTATCATTATTGAAAATCAACTCATCGAGGTCTGCGTTCCACATCAAGCCCTGATCTGTATGTCTTGACCTCTCGCATGTTATTGTCATGCTTGCTCAAAAATGGGACTTAGAGTATGGTGCTGTGAATTCTCAATCACCCCAATGAAATTGTATCCCACCTCGTAGTTCTTATCGTTCTGATGTTCCTGTTAGCCTGCAATTGTCCAAATCAAAAATGTTTTCTTTTAACTGTCTTTCTTTTGAACCTCTAAATCTCTCGTGTTGCGAACCTATCAACACCAGAACAAAAAAATTACCACAGTATAACACCAAATGTATTCGAAAATTCATTGTCATAAAGTCTTGTATTATTACTATCTTCCACTATCTGTCCTACTCACTCCCTCCTTTTGAGGCTTGGCAACGCCCATGCCTCACACCTTGACAAACTTTTTGGGAGAATGCGTTCTTTCCTACATACGATTCCATCATCATTTAATTTGACTTTCTATCCGAAACGCTTCTCAATTTCTCAGTTCACACATCTTCTACATGTGTTACTGGTTCTCCAGTTTTTTTTCTAGTTAATTATCAATCCAAAAGCTTCTGTTTCTTTCTAACATTCAACCGGCTCAAAATCACTCTTTCATCAAAGTCGCTCTACTAATTTTCCATAGTAGTCGCCAACGACTTCAACCATTCAACCTTTCATTCAGGCAATCATTAATCAATGCTCATCATATGCATCTCACACAGTCTCCAAAAAGGAGTCTTCCTATCACATTGGTCCCAATTCATCCAAGCTCACCACACAACATTCATATATCATTTTCAACTCAGGTTTCCTGGTAGAACAATCCACCAATTCTGTAATTGTAAGTAATCAGAATTTTTCCTTTGTTTTTAAATTTGAAGAACTCAAACTCTCAGATTTAGCTTGCATTTAGAATTATGTATAATCTTATAACACAACTAATCAATTATTCCTATTAAATGTAGCATTGCAAAATCTTAAATTCACAATTTAGCTTCTTCCAACTCCTGAAAGCATGTTCTGTCATTTTTTTTTCTTTTTCGAATTCCTCATGTGGGTTCGACACTTAACATGCACTAGCGTGGATTGGTTTCTGCTCGCAAACAGATTTCTCTCTTTTCCTCTCATTTTTATCTGTCAAAATTGTTTCTGTTCTGCGGTGTAAATTGAATAGACAACAGTCTAGCAAATTTCTTTATACTAAAAGTTTAGCCAATCTTCATCAATTTGGGACTTTAACTTTAACTTTAACACATACGCACACACATGCACAGCTCTCGCGTGCGGAAGGTAGGTCTCAGCAACAATGATTCATCACAGGCTGGCCATTTCCTGTGGTCGATCATGAGCTGGTCCCTCCCATGCACACGAGGACAGCACATTCTAATTTTATTCATTTATCTTCTAGAAGCAATTGCATTTCTTTACCACTTGATTTGCATATTTTAACTTTAGTGTAACACAAATTGATCTCTAGTCATTTGTAATTTGCCACCTTACTATTATTATTATTATTATTATTATTATTATTATTATTATTATTATTATTATATTACTCCTCTTGCCCCTCGCTTGAGCCGCGGCTTGAGCTGCGGCCTTGCACCTGCTCACAGGGGCCTTATTGTCTTGGTCTGACAAACACTTATGACCTCATCAGTTTTCATCTTTCTAGCTTTTGTCTCTTGAATTCGTTCTCATCTCTTTGTGAAGATCTCACCCACACTCTAGCACTTCTACCACTTCAGCATGTATTGCATACAATTAAGAAATCTACTTGCCATGAACTTCTCATCTCAAAGAAGAGCAGAGCAAGAGATTTACCGTTCTTATTTCCC
Source organism: Syngnathus scovelli (assembly GCF_024217435.2). NCBI lineage: Eukaryota > Metazoa > Chordata > Actinopteri > Syngnathiformes > Syngnathidae > Syngnathus > Syngnathus scovelli. Next base: position 272,886 of record NW_026061342.1, on the reverse strand, counting down.
ATCTTAATTTTAGTAGTTTAAGGTTTTACAATTTTTTTTCAAATTTTTTTTCTTTGAGGATCCTCAATGCAGGTTTAAATTGACCTTTCAACAGATTACTAGCCTGTTTTATTGCCGTGGATCAACGCTAGAACTGCTTTTTAGTCAATTTATCCTACCAGTCACACACTCAATCACACAAACTCCAGCGCTTTTTTTTTAGGCCTCATAGCTCGGACAAACCAAAGCCGTACCTCATAGCTCGGACAAACCAAAGCCGTATCTCATAGCTGGGACAAACCAAAGCCGTATCTCATAGCTCGGACAAACCAAAGCCGTATCTCTCGTGCACCTTTTTTACGCGTTTAACAAACAACAACACAATCACACAACTTCAGGCCTTTAACTTACTTGCCCCCTTGGTTCGTTGCACTGCCGGGTCCCGTCAATCCACCTCTGTCAGACGAAGGCAGACCTAAGATGCTGGCCCAGCGAAGAATTCTCTTCCCAGGACTTTCTTCTCCAGGTCCTCCTAATGGACGCTGGCTTGTCGACAATGCAGCACGTCCTCCTTTGTCAGCCAGATAGCGGGTATGATGGATCCCGGGTTTCAGCACCAAAATGTTAGATATTTGCTCACTCCAACTTATTTTGCAAGAACCACACGGGAGACAAGTAAGTCCTTTTAGACACCTGCAGGTGGAGAGTCCATTCGTCGCTGTGCGTACAGCGATGTTCGAATAGAGCTCTGAACTCTCCTTCCTGCAAGGGGATATATATTAAGAGAAACAGAGTGTGGGTATGAGTGGGCTGAATAGAAAGCCCTTGTCCTCTAGTCTAAATGTCTCAGGGGATGTTTTACGATCTTGTGATAAGGAGGACAAGGTAAGGTATTTATTACTTGTTGCATTCCAACATAATCCTATGATAAGGATACTCTGTAAAACCCTAACAGGGACCCTGACACTGAGAATGACAGGCTGGGACATCAAACTTGTAAGACTATCTCCAAATGTAGCTGCTTCCATCAATTTGCTGGTAACGTTTGTTTACCAAACTTCAAATTCTTCTAATAACAGCGGTCTCGTTTTTATATTGTAAATCCTGCAACTCATCCTATTTTTGAGCTACATTTTATCAAGAGTTCCAATTTAATCGGACAGTATGTTGTCTTCAGTATCATTATTGAAAATCAACTCATCGAGGTCTGCGTTCCACATCAAGCCCTGATATATGTCTTTACCTCTTAAATGTTATTACCTGTGTCATGCTTGCTCAAAAATGTGACTTAGAATATGGTGCTGTAAGTTCTCAATCTCCCCAATGAAATTGGATCCCACCTCGTAGTTCTTATCGTTCTCATGTTCCTGTTAGCCTGCAATTGTCCAAATCAAAAATGTTTTCTTTTAACTGTCTTTCTTTTGAACCTCTAAATCTCTCGTGTTGCTAACCTATCTACACCAGAAAACCATTTAAAAAAGGGTCTTAAAGAAAGGACCAACAGATTACTCCCAATACGGATCTCCTCATTATTTACGAGAAAGCACTCCTTTCCTCACTTGGGTGGGCGCACACGGGGCTGCTGGACAATCTATGACCCCACAGTCAGCCTCCCCAACTCTACACGGTGCATATCTTGTCAGTTGTTAATGGAAACCAGATGTGTCTCGTGCCAATTAGTCTACGTTCATGGACCAAGGCCCAAACAATTCCTCACGAACCTGACCCAAAACATGACCTGGTCACACTTACGCTTACTAGTGAGATATACATTGCATGATACCAGAACAAAAAACTTACCACAGTATAACACCAAATGTATTCGAAAATTCATTGTCATAAAGTGTTGTAATATTACTATCTTCCACTATCTGTCCTACTCACTCCCTCCTTCTGATGCTTGGCAACGCCCATGCCTCACACCTTGACAAACTTTCTGGGAGAATGTGTTCTTTACTACATACGATTCCATCATCATTTAATTTGACTTTCTTTCCAAAACGCTTCTTAATTTCTCAGTTCACACATCTTCTACATGTGTTACTGGGTCTCCAGTTTTTTCTCTAGTTAATTATCAATCCAAAAGCTACGTTTTCTTTTTAGCATTCAACCTGCTCAAAATCACTCTGTCATCAAAGTCGCTCTACTAATTTCCCATAGTAATCGCCAACGACTTCAACCATTCAACTTTTCATTCAGGCAATCATTCATCAATGCTCATCATATGCATCTCACACAGTCTCCAAAAAGGACTTATACTATCACATTGGTCCCAATTCATCCAAGCTCACCACACAACATTCATATATCATTTTCAACTCAAGTTTCCTGGTAGAACAATCCACCAATTCAAAAAAACTTAACTAAAACAAACAACTGGCAAATTAATCTGAATTTTTTCTTTGTTTTTAAATTTGAAGAACTCAATCTCTCAGATTTAGCTTGCATTTAGAATTTTGTATAATCTTATAACACAACCAATCAATTATTCCTATTAAATGAAGCATTGCAAAATCTTAAATTCACGATTTAGCTTCTTCTAATTCCTGAAAGCATGTTCTGTCGTTTTTTTTTTTTTTGTTTTTTTTCCTTTGAGGATCCTCAATGCAGGTTTAAATTGACCTTTCAACAAATTACTAGCCTGTTTTATTGCCGTGGATCAATGCTAGAACTGCCATTTAGTCAGTTTATCCTACCAGTCACACACTCAATCACACAAACTCCAGCGCTTTTTTAGGCCTATCCAGGGATGGGTGTAAAACCCTCCCAAACAGCTTTGGAAAAACGGACAAAAGAAAAAATCTACGCCCTTCTTCAATTAAGAAAAAGAAGCTGTTTTTCTTAGTCCGTTTCTTCCACTGGGACTTGAACCCAAGCTGTTCTTTGGCTTGGAAAAACATACAAAGAAAAATCTACGCCCTTCTTTGATTAACAAAAAAGAAGCTCTGTGTTTCTTAGCACGTTCCTTCCACTGGGACTCTAACCCAAGCCAGATCCCTCAGCTCGGAAGAACAGACAAAGAAGAATCTACGCACCTCTTCGATGAACAAAAAAGAAGCTCTGCTTTTCTTAGCCTGTTCATTCCACTGGGACTTGAACCCAAGATGGCTCTCGTGCACCTCTACATTTTACGCGTTTCACAACAACACAATCACACAACTTCAGGCCTTTAACTTACTTATCCCCTGGTTCGTTGCACTGCCGGGTCCCGTCAATCCACCTCTGTCAGACGAAGGCAGACCTAAGATGCTGGCCCAGCGAAGAATTCTCTTCCCAGGACTTTCTTCTCCAGGTCCTCCTAATGGACGCTGGCTTGTCGACAATGCAGCACGTCCTTCTTCATCAGACAGATAGCGGGTATGAGGGATCCCGGGTTTCGGCACCAAAATGTTAAAGATTCGCTCACTGCAGGTGGAGAGTCCATTCGTCGCTGTGCGTACAGCGATGTTCGAATGGAGGTCTGAACTCTCCACCCTGCAAGGGCATATTTATTAAGAGAAACAGAGTGGGGGTATGAGTAGGCTGAATAGAAAGCCCTTGTCCTCTAGTCAAAACATATCAGGGGATGTTTTACGACCTTGTGGAGGATGGGACAAGGTAGGTTATTTATTACCGGTTGCATTCCAACATAATCATACGATAAGGATAATCTGAGAAACCCTAACAAATACTATAGCTAAAACGGCCTGTTGCGTTTTGTTCAAGATGTCCATCGTTAAGCAAGGAAAACAAAAATGTGCAGTAACAGTTTTTGTAACAGATGTTAGGTTGTTTAATGGCAGTCAGTGCACAAGGCACTTCAACAGATGAAACAACGTCACACTCCAGATCAGAAGGCTTTATACTGACCAAAAGCAGGAACTTGGAAGGGAATGGGAGGGAAGGATAAGGTGTGTTCTGTTATCACCTGAATGTCCTGTTATTTACTGAATGTTTTGTGACAATGTGTCATGGAACTTAACTGAGCTCTGTGTGCCGTGCCTGTGCTCACTGCCTATGTGTAAGTGAAAGTCACAAAGCTCTGTGTGCTGTGTCTGTGCTCTGATTGAGCAACTATGTTTGGGTAAATTATTTACACATTGATTGATATGATGAAGTATATATGTTTTGTCAAACGCACCTCTTTCTATAAGGTGCCCCCGGCTACCCGGTAACGGGTTTGTCTTAGCCGGGTTCGGAGAAAGTAATGCGTGGTCAAAGCGGAAACATCTGCTGAAGGACAGCAGGTGTACGAGCGGGGGAAAATTGTCCAAACCCTATACAGCGTGGGAAAACTGACCAAATTCTATAGGGCGTGGGAAACTAGGCGGTCTTACCCTATAGAGAGGATATAGGTACCAGACAAGTCTATAAAAAGTCCTGCAGAGGCAGCTACGAGGCTTTTCCCCCCAAAGAGCGCTCATACGTGAAGAAGCCCGAAGGAGTTTCAAGATTTTTTCCAGAGTCCCGGGATCTTTGTGTGAGACGCAGGATCGCTGGTCTGAAATTAACTTGGATTTACTCCAAAGAATTGAACTGGACAACTTTACAGGAGAAACTAGGTGAGAGAAAACGACTTTTATGTATTTTAGCGAGAGTGGGGAATAGTCATCGGGCCACCGGCTCCCTCGAGGCCAGCCTGTTTCTCTAATTTGGATTTTAGAAGTAAGATCGGATTGATCACTCGACTTTGCTTCCACCAAAAATAGCACGCAGCTGGTGTCTACCTTTTCCCTCTTTCATGAACTGTGTTTTGCAATCGAATTGTTCTGGGATTGAATTATTTTATTAACACGGGTATCAGTGAGTGAAATTGTTCGGTTTCTGGAGTAATTGAGATTTGTAATTCTATTTCATGTTTCTTCAATAAATGTGTTTTGTATATTATTTACTTCGTTGTGCGCTGATTTGTACTGAATGTGCAATCGATGGTTTGGGGTTGATTTGACGATTTGATTAATGTACGGGGGTTTATTATGGTATAACATAGGACCGTAATAAATAAAAGTAACATCAGACAATTTTAGAGAATTGAATAACTTTCGTAGTTATTTGAGACACGAGTGAATTTCAATCCGTTTGAAAGTTTGCTTCGTCTGAATAAATTAACGGAAGTGTTTAAATCGGATTATTGGGTTGGTGTAAAAAGTAACTCCGAACATATTAGAGAATTAAATAACTTTCGTAGATATTTAAGGGAAGAGTGAATTTCGTTAAAAGTGAATTCGTTTGAAAATTTACTTCCTCTAAATAAAATAACGACGATGGTTAAAATGGATTATTAGAGTTGGTGAAGGATAAAAGTATTTTGATTGCCCGTCGGGCGCGGCCCAGTTCCTAAATTTGTCGGGCCGCGTCAAAAGTTAAACAGGACACGATTGAAAAATAGACTTGCCTTCCAAATTAATTACGGGGCAAATCTAAATACAGTAAGACATTTTTATTCGTTTTAAGAAAGTTGTTACTCTATTTAAAGCAATCAAGTGGGGTGAAGCACTCCGACAGTTAAGTGCAAAATCTACATATAAGGAGTTAGAATTAATAATATAAAGTGCATTAATTTTCTTCTTAAATGCTATTATTGTCACACTTTTATTAATTTGATTCTCTTTCGAATAAAAAAGTTGGTCGGCTCGCTGCATGAGCGACCAAGTGGAACGGACCCATATCAACATTTACTTCGGCAAAACTAGTGCTTGGGTGCGCTATACAAACGAATCCCTGAGGTCTTAACAAAGACATCTAAAAATATCCGTAACATAATAAGAACTTCAAACATTAGCGGGGAGCCATCAATACGATGCGGTCACTTCGAAGTCTTGCCTCGAATTGAGTTACTCGGCTCGAGCTTCGGGTGACTTGAGAGGGATTGGCGTCGTACAGAAATTAGATTGATTCCGGTGGAGTTAATTTAACTCGGGTGGTTAGATTACGGACGAATCTCCGAACCCGGCTAAGACAAACCCGTGACCGGGTAGCCGGGGGCACCTTATGGAAAGAGGTGCATTTGACACATCTTATCAGCGTGATTGGGGTGCAATGACTTCATAAGTGCCACCTTAATTTATTTGGCTTCATACTGTCCGCTTCATACATTGTAAGGTACAGTAAACACACCGGTGTCTTTCCTCGTCTCCCATCGTAGTCACACTGAAGCCGAGCGCTACGTACGCTTCGTCATAGTATTGCCTTGCCTTAGCTTTCGTGTGACTCTCAATTCTCGTATCTCCGTCTCTTTCTGCCGTTTTTTTCAACCCTCTTAAATATTTTTCCATGGTGTTCCACTGCACTTTTTATCACCTGCTTTGTGCTGTGAGTGCTTATGTTCCAAGCACTCTACGTGCGCTCTACACTGTCGAGCAGTGGTCACCAACATGGTGCCCACGGGCACCAGGTCGCCCGTGAGGACTGCATGAGTCGCCCGCAGGACTGCTCTAAAATGATCTCAAATAGCAACACTTGTCAGTGAACTGCATCTATTTATTTTACAATCAAACCTCGGTTTTCGAACGTCCCGGTTCTCGAACAAATCGGAATTCGAAAAAAAAAAAATTGAGATTCTTTTGCTTCGGTTGTCGAAAAAAATTCGGAGGTCGAACCTCGCGAGATGAGCCGGGAGGACCCGAGAAAACTCGACCGTGTGGCCCGGATGCCGACTGACTTCGTTGTTATTGTATTTTCGTTACTTTGAGTAATATATAACCCCTAATCATGCGTCCAAAGAAAGCAAGTGGGAGCGGTAAAGCCATCCTAAAACACAAAGACGCTCTTAAAGCAACGCGACAGCGAGCGCCTGGCGCGCTGCGGTTGCGCGATTGGACCAAATTAAGCTCCCTGCGCACTGAGGTCCACTTAAATTTTGGAAAGTCCATCAGAACTTCAAAAATATTTTCTAAATTTCAGCGACGGCTCTGTCACATTATTGCAACAAGCGCGGTGCAGTTGCGCGGTGGGCGACGCTCTGCGGTTGCGCCTTCGGCGGTGCGTTGCAGTTGCGCGATCAGACAAATATGCGCAAATGAAAAAATGCTTTAAACAAAGGCGTGGGTTTTTGTCTTGAAACGAAATTTATTTTTTTCCATTATTTTTAATGGGAAAAATAGATTCGGAATTTGACCGATTCGCTATTCGAACCGCCTTCTGGAACGGATTGTTGTCAAAAACCAAGGTTTGACTGTATTTTTGCTATTCTTGTTAAAATCACACTTACATGTGAACTGGAAATGACAATAATAACACATGGTGAAAGCCAAATTGAACAAATTGGCTATTTCAGAAGTGTGCTTCAAACTGGTAGCCCTTTGCCATAATCTGTACCCAGGAAGTAGCTCTCGGTTTAAGAAAGGCTGGTGACCCCTGCGCTAGGCCAACGAGCCACGTAGTAAATTAGCTGACTCCGTTACATTCCGATTGGTAGCGAATATGACATGGACCTGAGGACTGCATTTTAGTGATTAATGAATTCAGATTGATATAGCCAGTTTGGGCGTGTCCTTTCAGGATCATAATTTTGTGTCTACCGCTGCCTCGTGGAAGACAGGCCTAAAAAAAGATGGGAACACTTGCGGGAGTTTCACCAAGATGAATTTGGACGAACTTTATGAAATAATGTTGATGTTAAAACATAGGTGGACGTGTCTGGAAGTCTGTGTTCAACAGAAGGCTGTTTGGCAACAGTGAACAACGGACAAATTCAGCAAGGTAATTTACTTACGCCATGACCCAGATTCGTTCCGGTGATGCTACGGCCACAACGCTATACGATCATGACCAATATGCAATCGCATACAATAAGTTTAGGGTCTTTTCTTTAGGATCTTCAGCCAAGACACCCAGGCAGACCATGAAAGAATGTTGATGTTAAAATGTTGGTGGAACTATTCAACTGTGCAGATCCGATGATCCCAAAGATTTGGGGTGAGACAACATTGAAAAAACGTTTTTCTTTGTTTACAGTGTCACTTATTTTGTGGCTTACCTTTTCTTCATTACACAGCCAAAGTATCGTATCATTTTACCTTGCGGCATATACTACACCGTACATACCATATCATGTCGCCTATTCAACTCATGCATGAGATGCGATGGCTGAGATATTTAGGCGATGGGTTGCTACTCCATTGTGCTCTCCACTCATCATTTCATATCACATCCTCGTCGGATTTTCACAAGCTTCACATCCAAAGTATCTTGGCACAACGTACGTAACATGACTTGTCAACACAAGATGAGGTGGCTGAGAGGTTAAGGTGATGGCTTGCTAATCCATTGTGCTCTGCACGCATGGGTTCAAATCCCATTCTCATCGAAGGTTTGCTTTAAATTGTTTTGGAGTGGTACAACTGTTTTCCAACATCCCGGTTCTCGAACAAATCGTTATTTGAACAAAAAATTCCGGAATTTTTTGCTTCGGATGTGGGACAAAATTCGGTTGTCGAACCTCGCGAGATGAACCGAGAGGACCCGCATGCCAAGATTCAAGATTCAAGAGTTTTTTATTCGCCATGTTTGAGCGTGCCAAACAAGGAATTTGACTTCGGTAAATCACAGCCTCTGTTCAACATTTGGATGACTAACAACAACACTCAGGACATGTGAAGAACGAAAGATATTCTCAAACACCAACTGATCTTAAACTCCCAAGAGGGCAAGGAAAAACTCAAAACTCCAGCTAGGGGAAATGAGAAACCTTGAGAAGAGACCACCGATGGGAGGGTCCCTCATCTAGGATGACCAGGCTGCAATGGATGCAGAGAGGACACATAGTACAAACAGTGTAGACAAAAAAAGTGTGGCAAGCGGGATGTTATTGCACAGTAATGACTCTGAGACTCTAAGAGTGGTGTGAGTTCATCAGAGCGACAGCCTGGGGGAAGAAGCTGTCTCTGTGTCTGCTGGTTTTAGTGTACAGAGCTCTATAACGGCGTCCGGAGGGGAGTAGTTCAAACAGGCTGCAACCTGGGTGCGAAGGGTCTGTTGAGATGTTACTTGCACGTTTCCTGGTCCTGGACAGGTACAAGTCTTGGATAGATGGGAGGTTGATTCCAATTATCTTTTCTGCAGAATTGACTCAGTTTGTTATTAACGTATTTGCTGGTGTATAAGTCGACTCGGTGAATAAGTCGACCCCCTAAAATTCGACGGAAATTTACGATTTTATGATATATCCTTTGTATAAGTCGAGCTCAATTGTTGCATTATATTAAACTTCAAAATTCAATCAGAAATATGCGAAATTTATTGACGAAATGTGTTCAAATTTGCGAGTTTGTAGCGAGCGATCTATACGCCATTTTAAATTTACTTCATGACCCTGTGATTTTACGCGCCGAGAGAGACTAACAACAATGAACACTCTTAGAAACTGGTTTATTTTTAGTTAAGAAACAACAAATTATAATTATAAAGTGATTGCCGGTACATCGAGTTCAAAATTCGTCTTCATCGTCGCTATTTCCGAAAAGCTCGTTCCATTCGTTTTCGTTTAGTTTGTCGTCATAAAGGGCATCTTCTTGGTCTTCTCTATCCTCAGTTTCCTCCTCCTCCTCCCAGATAAGGTCGTCTTCTGTCCCATCGAGAGCGTTTGGCGAATATTTTCTAAGTGCCAACGGCTCTTGCGCCATAAAGAGTTCGCCTCGGCTGGTTCCCCATGTCGGCCAGAACAAGTGAAAATTTGGCCTCTTCCCCTGGAAGTCTGGCCAAGTTTGGCAAATATTTTCAAAGTGCGAACGACTCAACCGCCTTAAAGTGTCCGCCTCGGCTGGTTCCCCGTGTCGGCCACCACAAGTGAAAATTTGGCCTCTTCCCCTGCAAGTCCGGCCAAGTTTGGCGAATATTTTCAAAGTGCGAACGACTCAACTGCCGTAAAGTGTCCGTCTCGGCTGGTCCCCCGTGTCGGCCACCACAAGTGAAAATTCGGCCTCTTCCCCTGGAAGTCCGGCCAAGTTTGGCGAATATTTTCTAAGTGCCAACGACTCAACCGCCGTAAAGTGTCCGCCTCGGCTGGTTCCCCATGTCGGCCACCACAAGTGAAAATTCGGCCTCTTCCCCTGGAAGTCTGGCCAAGTTTGGCAAATATTTTCAAAGTGCGAACGACTCAACCGCCGTAAAGTGTCCGCCTCGGCTGGTTCCCTGTGTCGGCCACCACAAGTGAAAATTCGGCCTCTTCCCCTGCAAGTCCGGCCAAGTTTGGCGAATATTTTCTAAGTGCCAACGACTCAACCGCCGTAATGTGTCCGCCTCGGCTGGTTCCTCCGGTCGGCCAGAACAAGTGAAAATTCGGTCTCTTCCCCTGGAAGTCTGGCCAAGTTTGCCGAATATTTTCAAAGTGCCAATGACATTCATTTAGACATGGCGATTGAATGTTTACGTACCGGTAGTTATTGTCGTTGCTTGACGCGCGATGACTCGCACATTCGCTCAATACCCAGTACTTCCCCCTAGCAGTCATCGTCGCTGCCTGGCTTTCGATGTCCATTATTGAGGTGAGAATATTTGAAATTGTTGCTGAGGATGCGTGTTAATGCAACAAACGCTTTATAATGATTCAGTTTCTCGCTGTTTGATGAGCCTGACGGACGCACACCCACGCACAATGAGATGCATGAGAAACGGCCTTGGTTACCATCACATTTGAAGTGATGAATACGAAGTTAAATTTTATGACTCGGTGTATAAGTCGAGGTCGATTTTTTTCAGTCGATTTTGGATCGAAAAAGGTCGACTAATACACCGGCAAATACGGTACATTCTCGTTACTCTGAGGATTGCATCAACTCTAATCATGCCTCCAAATGAAGCAAGTGGGAGCAGTAAAAACATCCCAAAACACAAAGACGCTCCTAAAGCAATGCGACAGTGAGCGCCCGGTGAGTTGCAGTTGCGCGATCCGACCAAATTAAGCTCCCTGCGCACTGAGGTCCACTTAAATTTTGGAAAGTACATCAGGACTTTCAAACTATATTCTAAATTTTAGTGACAGCTCTGTCACAATAATGCGACCATCAGTTGTGCAGTCGGCGACACGCTGCAGTTACGTGATCGGACAAAAATGTGCGAATGAAAAAATGCTTAAAAAGGGCGTTTTTTTTTTTTTTCTTGGAATGGATTTTTGTTTTTTTCATTATTTGTAATGAGAGAACATGATTCGGAATTCGAACGATTCACTTCTCGAACAGCCTTCTGGAACGGATTGTGCTCGAAAACCAAGGCTCCCCTGTATCTGTAATCTGGTTTGTATTTGACTCAATATAGTAATATTTATATTCTTTGGCGGCTCGTTGGTGAATTGGTTAGCATATCCGCTTCACAGTTAAGAAAGTGCGGGTTCGATTCCACCAACGGCTGTTGCGTGTTGATGATGTCCGTTGTTGGGTCAGGAAAACTAAGATGTGGGGTAACGGTTGGTTCTTTATTGGCAAATCTTGGGTTGTTTAATGGCGGTCAGTACACATGGAACTTCAGCAGATGTAACTCACCCCCATCTCCAGGTCAGAAGGTTTTATACTGTCCGGAAAAGGCGGGAAAGCGTCACCTGATCATTTGGTATCGATGTGTATTGGAGAGTCACTGCTGTGTGTGTGTGTGTGTGTGTGTGTGTGTGTGTGTGTGTGTGTGTGTGTGTGTGTGTTTGTGTGTGTATTTGTGTGCGTGTATGCGTGTACGTGTGTGTACGTGTGTGTACGTGTGTGTATGTGTATGCGTATGTGTGTGTCGTTGTAAGGCGGACGTAGTTGAGAGCGTGGGCGTGGATTGTATATATAAAACACGCGCCCTATGATGCGGTGCGCCCTATGTGTGTTAAACCCAGTCATGGCACACATAACTGAGACTGCGCCTTTCATTACGGTGCACGTTTTAATCGTGAAAATGCGGTAACTCGTCAGCGTTGGTTTACTGCAATTTGACGACAAACCGCAAAACTATTGGGCATGGAAAGTATCATTTATTGGCGCAACTAAAGACTTAAATTTATCAGAAACAGAGGAGTTCGACCTACTAACAAGGTGGCTAGGTCCAAGATCTGCAGAACAGACAAAAAGGGTTCATGCACTACCCGCTGGAGGCGTAAAGATGATTTGGGAACGGTTTGAAGAGTGTCACCGTTTCTCAGAAGCAATTGAGGACACACTGCTAAACAAAATAGAGGAGTTTCCAAGGCTAACAAACAAAGATACGAGCCAGCTAAGAGACATCTTGTAGGAGCTATTGTGGGAGCTAAGTCAGATGATTGATTGATTGATTGATTGATTGATTGATTCTTTCGTTCATTGGTTGATTCATTGATTGATTCATTGATTGATTCATTGATTGATTCATTGATTGATTGATTCATTCATTGATTCATTGAAACTATAGATCCCGGGGGTGGGGATATTCAGGCCCCAGCAATATTCATACCACAGAGCGGGTATATAAAAAACACAAAGATGACATGAGCGCAACTCAATAGGCTCCTATAAGGCTGCCACACAACGGCGCCACAAAGAAAGCCAGTAAGTGCGAAAGTTAAAAGCCATCAAAGCAAAGCAACAAGACAAAGGAAAAAAATAACAGCGGCTGTTAGGTTCAGATTCAGCAAAAGGATCAGCAGACAAAACCAGTGAGACAGAATGTTGAGTCTTTTCTCGCGAGGAGTGCATCCAGACTTACAGCAATCCAAAATACACTAAAGGTCTTGTTTACACTCCTCTCTTTTTATTTAGGAATGCCCTACCTACAATGTGAGACTAGCCCCTGATAGGTGGGGGGGAAAGCGTGGGCTTTGTCTCATGAGAGAAGAAACGAGATTCTATGTGAAACTAGAAGTCGCAGACAGGATCCCATGAGAAACGAAAAGTGTGCAAGGACAAAATACAATGGGAAACAAAGTAGTCATGTGAAAAGAGTGCATAGACAAAATGACATGTGCAGACATCAACAACTTTCTTGGAGAAGGTCAGGAAGCTCCAGACAGCATCGTTTGACTTGTTGTGGACTGGGTGATGTCTGCAAGAAGAAACAGCAAGCATTCTGCGCAATAACTTTATTAATAAGTACTCATTAGGGAACGCATGATAACATATATAGTGAAGTTTGCTGACGACACGACTCTGGTGGGTCTCATCACGAAGCGCGACGAGACTCGGTACAGGTCGGAAGTTGACCTTCTGACCACGTGGTGCAGGGACAACAACCTCCTGCTGAACGTCGATAAGACCAAGGAAATGATTGTTGACTTCCGGAAGGGTCACACAACACACCTGCCGCTGATCATCGACGGTGCTGTGGTGGAGAGGGTGAGCTGCACCAAGTTCCTGGGGGTGCACATCAGTGAGGACCTCTCCTGGTCCGAAAACACCTCGTCACTGGCAAAGAAAGCTCAGCGCCGCTTGTACTTCCTGCGGAAGCTCAGGCGTGCATGTGCTCCTCAGGCAGTCCTGTCTACATTTTACCGTGGCACCATTGAGAGCGTCCTCACCAGTTGCATCGCTGTCTGGGGTGGTAACTGCACTGAACAGAACTTGAAGGCCCTGCAGCGCATAGTGAATACGGCTGGTAAGATTATTGGTGCTTCGCTCCCCTCCCTGAAGGACATTTACACCTCCCATGTCGCCCGCAAGGCAACCTCGATTGCCAGAGATGTGAGTCACCCGGCTCACTCTTTGTTTGACCTTCTGCCCTCTGGGAAGAGGTACAGGAGCCTGCGCTCCCGCACCACCAGACTCGCAAACAGCTTCTTTCTCCAGGCTGTTAGGGCCCTGAACTCGCTACCCCCTTCTGCGTAGCGTGCGGCACTGTTGCGCTACTTTCGGGAATGTCTGCTGTACGCGCACTTGCTCCTTTTTTTTTTTTTTCTGCTCCTCCTATTTATTTATTTATTTATTTATTTATTTATTTATTTATTTATTTATTGTTGTTTATTATTGTTGTTGTTGTGTTATTTATTCATTATTTATTCAGCACGCTTTTGTTATACTTGTTTACTTGTTTGTCTGTTGTGAGCCATGTCTTGTCACCGTGGGATAGGGGGGAACGAAATTTCGGTTTCTTTGTGTGTCTTTGGCATGTGGAGAAATTGACAATAAAGCTGACTTTGACTTTGACTTTGACTATAGGCGTGAGAAAGCTTGCCAGTCCCTTCTATAGGCGTGGGAAAACTGGGCAGTCTTACCCTATAGGGAAAGTACAGGAGAAAAGAAAGGGGAGGGGGGGGACGGAGAGGTCTATAAAAGGTCCTGCAGGAGCAGCTTCAGGGCTTTTTCCCCCAAAAGAGCGCTCATACGTGAAGAGGCCCGGAGGAGTTTCAAGATTTTTTTTCCAAAGTCCCAAAGATCTTTGTGTGAGACGCAGGATCGCTGGACTGAAATTAACTTGGATTTACTCCCAAAAATTGGACTGGACAACTTTAAACGAGGAATTAGGTGAGGATGACCGTTTTTATGTATTTTAGCGAGAGGGGGGAATAGTCATCGGGCCGCCGGCTTCCTCGTGGCCAGCCTGTTTCTCTAATTTGGATTTTAGAAGCAAGATCGAACTGATCACTCGACTTTGCTTCCACCAAAAATAGCACGCAGCTGGTATTTACCTCTTCCCTTTTTTATGAACTGTGTTTTGCAATCGAATTGTTCTGGGATTGAATGATTTTATTAACACGGGTATCAGTGAGTGAAATTGTTCAGTTTCTGGAGTAATTGAGATTTGTAATTCTATTCCATGTTTCTACAATAAATGTGTTTTGTATATTACTTACTTCGTTGTGCGCGGATTTGTACTGAATATGCAACCGAAGGCTCAGGCCCGCTTCCCCTTTTAGACGGGCCGCGTAAAAAGGAACTCCGAACAAGTTAGAGACTTAAATAACTTCCGTAGTTATCTGAGCCACAAGTGAATTTCGATCCGTTCGAAAGTTGTTTCGTCTGAATAAATTAAAGGAAGTGTTTAAATCAGATTATTGGTTTTGTGTAGAACGGAAAGTTATTTAACTATTTGAAAGGCTCAGGCCCGCTTCCCCTTTTAGACGGGCCGCGTAAAAAGTAACTCCGAGCAAGTTAGAGGATTAAATAACTTTCGGAAGAGTGGATTTCGTTAAAAGTAAATTCGGTTGAAAATTCATTTTTTTTTTTTAAATAACATAACGACGACGGTTAAAATAAATCATTGGAGTTGGAGGAGGATAAAAGTATTTGGATTGTCCGTCGGGCGCGGCCCAGTTCCTAAATTTGTCGGACCGCGTCAAAAAGTTAAACGGGACACGATCAAAAAATAGACTTGCCTTCTAAAGTAATTATTGGGCAAATCTAAATAGAGCACGACATTTTTATCCGGTTTAAGAAAGTTGTTATTCTTTTTAAAGCAATTAAGAGGGGTGAAGAACTCCGACGGTTAAGTGCTAGATCTACGTGTACGAAGTTAGAATTAATCATATAAAGTGCATTAATTTTCTTCTTAAATGCTATTATTGTCACACTTTTATTAATTCGATTCTCTTTCGAATAAAAAAGTTGGTCGGCTCGCTGCATGAGCGACCAAGTGGAACGGACCCGTATCAACATTTACTTCGGCAAAACTAGTGCTTGGGTGCGCTATACAAACGAATCCCTGAGGTCTTAACAAAGACATCTAAAAAATATCCGTAACGAATAAGAACTTCAAACATTAGCGGGGAGCCATCAATACGATGCGGTCACTTCGAAGTCCTGCCTCGAATTGAGTTACTCGGCACGAGCTTCGGGTGACTTGAGAGGGATTGGCGTCGTACAGAAATTAGATTGATTCCGGTGGAGTTAATTTAACTCGGGTGGTTAGATTACGGACGACTCTTGAACCCGGCTAAAACAAACCCGTTACCGGGAAGCCGGGGGCACCTTAATCCGAGAGGTGCGTTTGACATTTTGGCGCCCAACGAGTAGGAGGGGGGTTGTGATTAAAAGTTTAGAAAAAAAATAAAAATAAGACAATAGAAGAACATTTATTTTTTTGTTTTGCTTACAGCTCCAAAACGAACCTGTGTGGAGTTTTTCAGTTTTTTCTTCCCAGAAACTGTCTTAATTCCGCTCACTGATACAAATAAATGTCAGAACGGCCTTGAGTGACATAAGTACAGTCTCTTTAAGGAATAGAGTTTCCTAGAAAAGAACCTTGATAGCACGGGAGGATTAGAACTGTATTGTGTCATGGTAAACGGTGACCGTCACCCCTCAGCACATTACTTTAAGCATGAGTAAGGAGGAGATCCTTCACAGCTTGTACTTGTATGGGGTGCTGAAAGTAATGTTTGTAGTATACGCAGAGTATGCGGCAGAACTTGCAAAAGAAAGAGGGGCCGGTACATGGGCACGGATATTGGGTATAAATAAAGAAGATGAACCAGTCGACGAGGAGCCTGCAAATGTTTTAGATTTCATGCCAAAACCAAGGCCAAAGAGAAGGCAACCAATTAGGAGACCGACTGAAGAGAGGCCTTTTTATTTTGAAAGATAAAAAGAGAAGACTTGTCTCCCCTCTTCCTTTTCCTTTTTCTTTCTCAATTTAACTTTATAATAAACCTTCATTTCTCCCTTGCAAGATTTCGTTGTTCCTGGACACATTGTGTGGATTACAATTTTTTTTTGTTGTTGTTCCCGGACACCTGTGTGGATTACAAATTTTTTGTTCCCGAACACCTGTGTGGATTACAATTTTTTTGTTCCCGGACACTTGTGTGGATTACAAATTTTTTGTTCCCGGACACCTGTGTGGATTACAAATTTTTTGTTCCCGGACACCTGTGTGGATTACAATTTTTTTTCCCGGACACCTGTGTGGATTACAAATTCTCTTGTTCCCGGACACCTGTGTGGATTACAAATTTTTTGTTCCCGGACACTTGTGTGGATTACAAATTTTTTGTTCCCGGACACCTGTGTGGATTACAATTTTTTTTTTTTTTGTTGTTCCCGGACACCTGTGTGGATTACAAATTTTTTGTTCCCGGACACCTGTGTGGATTACAAATTTTTTTCCCGGACACCTGTGTGGATTACAAATTCTCTTGTTCCCGGACACCTGTGTGGATTACAATTTTTTTGTTCCCGGATGTTAGAGATTTGCTCACTCCAACTTATTTTGCAAGAACCAAACAGGAGACAAGCAAGTTCTTTTAGACACCTGCAGGTGGAGAGTCCATTCGTCGCTGTCTGAACAGCGATTATCGAATGAAGTCTGAAAAGTCTCCTTCCTGCAAGGGCATATTTATTAGGAGGAATAGAGTGGGGGTGAGAGTGGACAGGTTTGGTGAACCCCCGGCCTCTGGTAAGATCAGAGCAGGGGGTGTTTTACGATGTTGTGGGAAACAGAACAACTTTGATTGCTTCCTCTGCAGCTGGTCACTCAAGCAGAGGAAGCAACCACTTTACTTTACTACGTTGTGAGAGCAAGACAAGATTGGTTAATCATTATAGTCTACATTCCAACATAATCCTACGATAAAGATAACCTGGAAAACCCTAACACCGGACACCTGTGTGGATTACAAATTTTTTGTTCCCGGACACCTGTGTGGATTACAAATTTTTTGTTCCCGAACACCTGTGTGGATTACAATTTTTTTGTTCCCAGACACTTGTGTGGATTACAATTTTTTTGTTCCCGGACACCTGTGTGGATTACAATTTTTTTTTTTTTTTGTTCCCGGACACCTGTGTGGATTACAAATTTTTTGTTCCCGGACACCTGTGTGGATTACATTTTTTTTTCCCGGACACCTGTGTGGATTACAAATTCGCATCAGAGGATTACAGATTTTTGACCGCTGAACTCACAAAAGGATTTTTCTTCTTTCTGCCCTTTTCTCTTTTTTTTTTTTTTTTTCCTGCTGTTGAAGACTACAATAAAGGCTGACCAGGAGTAGTAACTGTACTTACTCTCCAGGCAGAAGAAAAACAGCCAAGATAATTCTTCTAAGGCTTGTATGGTACATGATTCTTAACTGTTGGAGACCTTCTGTGACTTACAGGTTCCCAAGAATTGAAAGGCTGAGTGGCTTCGGGCTGATGATTAGTCGTCATTTCCTGTTCGCTACAATAACGTTTGAATTAGAATTTGCAATTGAATGTACCCTTGTTAGAATTTCCTGTCAGTAGAAAACCTGGTGGGGAAAAAAGAAAAAGAAAAAGAAGTGCATCCCGCCGTTGAGAGCATCAATAAGCGAGGCAAAAGTTCTCATATTGGTGTTCTGAGTAGAGGCGACGCAAAGGGTGCCGCTGAGTAACTAAGAGCTGAATCGACCCTGTTCCGAGTGCACACGGAAAGGCTTCGAAAGGAGACAGCTCGACCCTACAACTAGAGAAACTGCTATTCATTGAAAAGATGGCTAGCGGTGGAAGGAGATCGGATCCCGAACCTGGAAATCCTATGAAAGGAACCGGAAAGGAGGGGTCTAATCCAGACTCTCCAAGACGACATGAAGAACCAGCATGTGTAATATTGTATGGAGGAGGCTTAGAGAAGTGGCCTCAGAAATGGACTGAGTACATAGTGGGATCAAACCCGTCGATAGAGGCGGGATGCCTCTCGACGCGGATGAAAGAAGCCATCGAAAGGGATGGAAGATTTTTTGCCGAGCAACCAGGAGAAGATGGACTATCAATAATAGTGTCAGCCCACCCTGAAAGGGGCTACACTCGAAGAGAAGCACCTGACTGGTGTGAATGGGGGGCAAAAATGGTGGAGGAATGTAATATGAGAAAATTAATAAGCACAAGTACAGATTTGGACTCAATAGTGAAAATGCTGACCAACGAAGCTGGCATCGAGAGCGAGCTTGCAACCCCATTACCTGGAGAAGTGAAGGCAGTGCCTCGCTATTACGAGTGCCTGCAGCACCTGGCGAAGATGAGAAGTATTTTGGAGAAAAAGACTGATCAACCGGTATTCTCCAGTGAAGAAGAAGAGGAAGTGCCTAACGGAGAAGAAGGACTGGGCACTAGCAAGGACACAGAGGAGGTGTGGGAGGCCAAGGACACCAGGCGCGGAGGCGCCCTTGCACCGAAGCTTAATCTCCTCTTTAGAAAAGACCCCCTACCGTCTTTGCCGGAAGAATCAACCAAGAAAGTGATTGTGGGTAATGGAGTGTGGATGTGCCAGTTTGTCGGAGATATTTGGTCACTGACAGGAGACGCCCTCATTGTTTTCACCAACGACAAATTCCGTGCATGGAACCAGACCTTTGATTCACGACTGAGATTGATGGCCGGTGAAAAATATATTGAGGACCTACAGGATGCAAGACGACAAATGGAGCATGACCCGGAGGATCTTACTTTCATCTTCACAAGTGGGGGAAGATCAAAATACCACATGATAATACATGCCGTCGTGCAAAAGTGGAGGGCAGACCTGGACCAGCAGGACTATCTGAAGATGATGACAAGAATTCTGGAGAAAGCGGTGGATGCTGCCATCGAAAGAGGAGCCAGAAGAATAGTTACGGAAGTGAATGGCGTCAGATCTGGACGGATGTCATGGAAAATTGCAGAAACAGCAATTGCAGGGGCTTATAAGCTGCAGATAGCCACCCCGATCACAGCAGTGGAAGGGCTGGAGTTTGTGTTGGCAATATCAGCCTCTCAAAGAAGAGAGAGGGAATTAGTAGCTCTGGAAGCCACATATGACCAAGCGCTACTGGTGGCTCGGAAAGAGCAGAATATGGAACAGCAAACACAACAGAAGTTGACAGTCCTGCCCCATCCATCGGTCAAAGCAATTCGAACAGAAGAGGAAAAAGTGGCAGCCTCAAGTTCTACTCCAGTATTGCAAGTGAGGACCGTACGGTCAAGGACACCATCCCCAACAACAGGGGATGAGGACGAGACCGTGGCCAACGAAATCAACCCAGAGATAACCAAACCAGGGGGGCCGGATCCGGCACCAACCGAGGTCCCGGCTCCAGGGAAACCACCTCAGGAAAGAGGGAGAAGAATTGAAAGGGAGAGGAGAGTGGTTTTAAAATCAAACCGAGAAGTGGCTGGTACCTCTTACCGAGCACGCCTGACGTCTACTCCCAAAATTAGACCCTCCACAGTTCAGGGCCCACGTCAACAAATAGAATCAAGGAACACCGAAGTTGGGGCCACTGAACATGCTCATACATCCAACGAGGAAGAGGGTGATAATGATGAAGAGGGAGAAGACAGGGAGGCGGCCACCTCAAGTGATGACGTGGTTTCCGAAGAGGAAAATCAGGCTTCGGTGATGTCGGCAGTGGTCCCTCCTGATCTTAATGACCCCCCACCGAGAGTTGTGCTAGGAGCAACCCGGAAAGGAGCCAAGAAGCAACAGCCAGTGCTAAGCATCTTCCGGGCTTCGGAAAGGCTGGCAAGGGAAGTTCAATTAGGATGGGTGGAAACCAAGGATGGAAGGAAAACTTACATCCCAGAAGTCAGACAGAAAGAATACCCTTTCCCGCCAGCCTGGTGGGAAAAAATAGAAAGAAATATAGATATCCCGGTGAAACTAACTTACAGGGAGGCAATGAATGTGTTAAACACACCAGCCTACCACACCCTGGTAAGTTACACAGATTTGACAAAAAATTTTAGGGAAGGCTTTGTGACCGTAATGTATGACGTATTGTTGCGGAGGATGAAGCAGGGCGTGTATGATGCCGCTCAAGCAGAACTGAGAGCGTGTGAAGATTTGGACACACACACTGTTAATCCCGCAATGTCCACACAAACCAACATAATTGGAAACTTCACCCAACAAGCTCAGCCGAGCACCACGCAACTGGGAGCGACTTATCTGGAAAATACAGGGATGCCCGGAAATGACCTGGAAAGAGAGACACGAGCCTTTAAAACTCTAAAAGGAATGGTACGCGTAAAGTACCAAAAGGAAAGCATCAACGAATATTTATTGGCAACCTGGCTGGTAATCAAAGACAGTCCGGGCGGATAGTTGTCAAAGAAGTTGTGGCTGCAATATATTACAGCCGAGCCCATTGGAAGGGATGAGACAGCCCAGGATGCCTACCAGAGGTGGGTGGATGATGAAGAAGATGACGAAGATGCACATATAACCAGAGCTAAAGAAGCATTAAAGCAGGGTCTCACCTTGCTGAATGTATGGCATAAGTTGAAGCAAGTGATAAGCCCGAACAGATACGTGCGAGTATTGAGAGCAGTTACCGAGGACAAGGACACCACTTTTGTGAAGCTGGGTGCGGAGGCAACTCTGGCACGAATCGAAGAATCCATAAAGAAATGGGACAGAGTAACAAAACACTACATGGAGAGACAAAAGCCGAATCCATCGGGCAGCACTCGCACTCGCACAGAAGATACACAAGCAGGTCGGAAACCACCACCACGACCAACTTATGAGAAGGGGCAAAAATCTAATGAAAATAAGAGACAAAACACCCAAGATAATCCCAAACCACTTTATGGCAAAGTGAATTCAACTGGTTATGTGGCAAAAGATGTGTATGACAAAATGTCACCAGAAGAAAGAAAGGCCCTGGCAGAGGCTCGCAAGGCTGCGGCCCCTGCTGGGCCCAGAAAATAAGTAAAAAGGAGGCGCGGGTCACCCTGTCGGGCGTGTACAGAGAGGGAGACAATCTCTACACTGATATTGATGGAGCTCCGTATTTAGTAGATACCGGAGCCGAGGTGTCGATGACCCGCAAAGCCTTGAAAGTGATAGGACACCTAACTGTTATGATGGCAGATGGATCAGTGACCAGCATGCCGATTGGAGTCTGGAAAAGAATCGTTTGGGTGAAAGGGCCCCGCAATTTACTGACATTGAGAGACGCCGAAGATCTGACAAAACCAGCACATCAGCGTCAGCCAGTAAAAGCAAGATTGGAAAACATCAAAGCAAAAACAGTCCGAGTGGGTCCAACTAAAACCATGCCACTGAATGAATGGTACAAACCTGTGGATGTGGATTCCGTCCGGATCCAATTGGTCCAAAACAGCGACCTGTCTCCAGATGGGAAGCAGAAACTGACCGCTATATTGGAGAAGGCAACTGTGGCGCATTTCAAGAACGACTGTGGTGACCTTGGATCAAAATACATCCACACAATTGAAGGAGGAGTGCATCCACCGGTGAGACAATATCCCTTGAATCCCGAGGCAGTGGCTGAAATGGAAACAATCGTGAAGGAACTTCTACAGCTTGGCATCATTCGGGAAGAATCAAATCCAGTGACCAACAGCCCAATTCAGGCAGTGAAAAAACCAGAGGCGTCTGGGGGAGGATGGAGGCCAGTTATAAACTTTAAAGCTCTTAACCGCCGGACGGTGGCTAATCGAGCGAGCCTCATGAATCCCCAGGCATCCCTAAAGACTCTAAGAGTGAAGAAATACAAATCATGCATTGATTTAGCAAACGGGTTCTTTTCACTACGACTGGCCAAAACATCACAAGGAAAAACAGCATTCACGCACAAAGGGAAATCATACGTGTGGCAAAGATTGCCACAAGGATACAAAAACTCCCCAAATGTGTTTCAATCAGCGGTTTTACAAGTTCTGAGTGGTTTGGATGTTACGGTGTACATCGATGATGTGTTTGTTTCAAATGACGAAGAGGAGGAACATTTGGACTTGCTGCAGAAAGTGGTGGAACGAGTCTCCGCTGCCGGTCTCAAGCTGAATCTCAAGAAATGCCAACTAGCCCGATTCTAAGTGGATTACTTGGGATTCCAAGTGACTGAGAACTTAGGAATCTCAGAAGGATTTCGACAGAAAATCGAACAGATCTCGCCCCCGAGATCAGAAACAGAGTTGCAGCGAATACTTGGACTGTGCAATTATGTGCGGGATCATGTTCCTCACTATCAGAAGCATGCAAGGCCACTGTACGGCCGCTTGAAGAAAACTCCGGAGGGCCAAAAACCAACCAAGTGGCAGTGGTCAGACAGTGACAATCAGAATAATTTGAAACGGGCCGTCCGAGAAGCCGTGCGGCTTGAGCCACGAAGTTTGACAGTAAGACTGGTCGCAAAGGTGCAGTGCGAAGAAAATGATGCAATGGTGTCGGTCAGCAACGAAGGTGCCGGTTTGGTGGCCTTGTGGACCTACACCCTGTCCAGCGTCGAGAAAAAATTCCCCCAGGAGGAGAAAGAACTTGCAGTGTTGGCAAGGTACTGGAGTAATTTAAAAGACCTGGCCCAAGGACAAGGTATCAAAGTCCAGACGGGAAGTAACGTGCATCGTTTTCTAAGAAAGACTACAATCGAGAGCACTAAAGCGACCAACATTCGATGGGGCAGATGGGAAGACATCCTACTGGACCCCGACTTGGAAATTGGACCAACTACAACCTCCACAAAGAAGCCGATACTCAAAAAGAGTATGGATGAAGAGAAGCCCTACGAATGGACTCTATACACCGATGGGTCAAAAAAGGAAGGAGAGCAGAATGCCCACTGGGGTTTTATTCTGAAGCAAAATGGAGTGGAGCGTTGCCGCCGCAAAGGAAAGACACCCGGCAGCGCGCAAGCAGGAGAGGCCACGGCAGTGCTGGAAGGACTGTTAGAAGCGGAAAAAAGTCACGCTGGACGCGTAAGACTTATAACTGACAGTCATTATTGCGCGCAAGCTCTCAAATTCGACCTAGCCATTTGGGAAGAGAATGGCTTTGAGGGCGCGAAAGGAAAACTAGTGGCCCATTATGAAGTGTGGAAAAAGATAGCCGAGTTACGGCTAAATTTGAGTCTGGATGTGGTTCACCAGAAATCTCATGTGAAGGAAGGAGCTCATTGGAGAGGTAATAACGAAGTTGATCGATACGTCCAGGAAAGAAGAATAATAGTTGTAGGAGCAGAAAAATGGGACAAGACCCCACGCGGAAAAATGGTCCCAGATGAGAGCGTGAGGCAAGTCGTGTCGGCAGTGCATGAAGCACTAGGCCACGCGGGTCCACTGCCTACGCGAAAAAAGTTAGAGATGCTGGAACTCTGGGTCCCTGACCGGACGATTCGTGCGGTCCTGCGGGATTGTAATCCGTGCAACAAATACAACGCAGGGCGAAGAGGACGATGCACGGATGGATTGACGATTAGGAGTACTGTGCCGTGGGGCTCGGTTTGTATGGACGTGGCTGGCCCCATGGGAATAAGTGGCGCAAAGGGTGAGAAATACCTGGTTGTGCTGGTAGACTCGATGTCAGGACACGTCGGGCTGAAAGCAGTGAGAAAAGCCAATGCAAACAGTGTGATCAAGACACTGGAAGATGGGTGCATGTGGCTAGGAATCCCAAAAGAGTTGAGAACAGACAATGGAACACATTTCAAAAACGCCCAGGTGGACGAATGGTGTCGTAGGTGGGGAATAGTCAGAGTCTATTCGCCTCCTTATACACCACAAGCAAATGGGGTGGCAGAAAGAACTATTGGTCTGGTCAAAACCTGGTTGGGAAAAAATGCTAACGGAAAAGAGTGGAGTACTAAACTGCTTGATTTGGTTGCGGACCTGAACGGGAGGAGCAGAAGCAGCCGGCCCTCCCCGTCCGAAGAGCTGAACCAACGACTCTTTGTGTCACAAGAAGTGGGCAGAACCCAAGACGGCTCGTCCCAGAATAAGGAGAAGTGTCGGTTCAGCGTTGGACAGAAGGTGTGGATCAAGTCGAGGGACCTGAACAGCAACACGGCAGTGAAGGCCAAGTACGACTGCTCGGACATCGTTAGTGAAGTTTTGGATAGAAACACAGTACGACTAAAGAAGAAAGGTATCCAAGGAGTTGAACAGCTGAAGCCGTTATCGGCTGACCCGAATCAAGCCAAGAAGTAATTCAAATAACATATGGCAACGGACCACGGAACAATCCCGGCCTTCGTGCGCATGGCCGCACACAAAGGTGCGGTCATCGTAAGAAGAACACTAAATGGGATCCAGACCGGAAGGGCCCTAAATCTGGTGAGATTGGCCAAGCGGGGTTGCACACCCAGTGGACCAGAACATTTTCACTGGACATGGGTCGACGAAGCTTGTGTCATTTGTTTGACACCCAACCTGTTGCCTACTATGTGGTCGGGAGTAGGCTTCATGATGCCATCTGTACTGACCACCGAAGTAAGAGAGCTGGAATTTGCCCAGAGAAATGAGGACAAGCTTCCAGTCAAAGTATTGGATGCCATGGTGTGCCACCAGTGTCGAATTACCATTTTGACACGAATGGTGTTCTTTTCACAATGGGAGATCGGACCAACCATGGATGTACGGGCTGGACAAATTAGCTCGTGCACGTGTGTTCGGGACGGGAGTGAGCGCTCCTCATCGCTTTCTCTCGGCTGACTTTTACACGCACCCAAACGCAGGATATGGATTACACCGACCTATGGAGATGCCCAGCGAGGCCCCTGTGGGGCTTGTCCGGCCTGCGCGTCGGGGAGGAGGACGGTGTGTTGGACATTGGACCCTGGATGGGTCTTACGTCCGGTGCAGAGAGCCATGCGAGGGTTGCATGGGGCGTCGGGATCCAGACGGCAGCCGTGCGTATGGAGGGCCTGGCTACAATGACGATCCTCCCCTCGACTCACCCATCAGCCCCGTACGGCTGATAAGCCCGCTGGATGTGGATGCAGCTCCTTCTGAGTCTGAGGACGACGATGAGGCTCGAGACGGAGGACGCAGGAGCGAGGCTGAAAATGAGGATGCAGATGTCAAGAGTGTGGCCACAGGGGGTTCAACACCACCGGAGCTGAGAGCCCTCGCCGTGGAGAACCACGCTGACGACGACAACGCTGCTGGTCGGTTGTCGCGCCTGATCAACGCCCTCGCAGAGATCGCCCGACAGGGAGACATGGCAGCGGCCTGCCCTACTTCAACGACCGCTGAGGTTGTGAATATCTCAGACGAAGACGACGACATGGCTGTGTCGCTCTTGGGGATCAGGGATAATTTATACCTGTTTTCAATCCAAAGAGGGGGTGTCATGTAACATGGGGGTAGAGATGGTGCAAATGGTAGAATATGGATTGTTCACAGGAATAAATTGGCAGAGCTGAAATTCCAAATTTGTCCAAAAGATGGCGCCAGACCAAAACGTGAGCCCAAAAGAGGGGCCAGAATAAGCTGAACCGGTTAAAATAGATATAAAAAAGGAACACGGTGTCAGAGTGTGAGTCACGCATGGAAGCACAAATGTGATTTTTATTTTTTTTTTATTTCCTTGCTTGGCTAAAAATTTATTCTGTAACCGCTTTAAGCAATATTATTTGTCAATTCGATCAAGAGACCCGTTACTATGAGAATAGGGGCGTGACATAAATTGTTTGGAGAAGCACAAATGTGATTCTTATTTTTTTATTTCTTTGCTTGGCTAAAAATGTATTCTGTAACCGCTTTAAGCAATATTATTTGTCAATTCGATCAAGAAACCCGTCACTATGAGAATAGTGGCGTGACATAAATTGTTTAGAAAAGTAGGTCAAGGGTTTGGATTTTTAATTCAGAGTTAATTGAAGCGTAACTTTAAAAAGTTATTTTCATGTAACAGAAAGAGAAGAAAAGGGGAAGTGAAAGGTTTTACCACTAGCTGTGCATTTGGTGGAAAGTACTGCGTGGTCAGGGCGGAAACAGCTGCTGAAGGCCACAGATAACCAAGCGTGGGGAAACTGGCCAGTTCCCTCTATGGGCGTGGGAAAACTGGCCAGTTCCCTCTATAGGCGTGAGAAAGCTGGCCAGTCCCTTCTATAGGCGTGGGAAAACTGGGCAGTCTTACCCTATAGGGAAAGTACAGGAGAAAAGAAAGGGGAGGGGGGGGACGGAGAGGTCTATAAAAGGTCCTGCAGGAGCAGCTTCAGGGCTTTTTCCCCCAAAAGAGCGCTCATACGTGAAGAGGCCCGGAGGAGTTTCAAGATTTTTTTTCCAAAGTCCCAAAGATCTTTGTGTGAGACGCAGGATCGCTGGACTGAAATTAACTTGGATTTACTCCCAAAAATTGGACTGGACAACTTTATAGGAGAAATCGGTGAGGATGACCGTTTTTATGTATTTTAGCGAGAGGGGGGAATAGTCATCGGGCCGCCGGCTTCCTCGTGGCCAGCCTGTTTCTCTAATTTGGATTTTAGAAGCAAGATCGAACTGATCACTCGATTTTGCTTCCACCAAAAATAGCACGCAGCTGGTATTTACCTCTTCCCTTTTTTATGAACTGTGTTTTGCAATCGAATTGTTCTGGGATTGAATGATTTTATTAACACGGGTATCAGTGAGTGAAATTGTTCAGTTTCTGGAGTAATTGAGATTTGTAATTCTATTCCATGTTACTACAATAAATGTGTTTTGTATATTACTTACTTCGTTGTGCGCGGATTTGTACTGAATATGCAACCGAAGGCTCAGGCCCGCTTCCCCTTTTAGACGGGCCGCGTAAAAAGGAACTCCGAACAAGTTAGAGACTTAAATAACTTCCGTAGTTATCTGAGCCACGAGTGAATTTCGATCCGTTCGAAAGTTGTTTCGACTGAATAAATTAAAGGAAGTGTTTAAATCACATTGAATGATTTTATTAACACGGGTATCAGTGGGTGAAATTGTTCGGTTTCTGGAGTGATTAAGATTTGTAATTCTATTTCATGTTTCTTCAATAAATGTGTTGTGTATATTCATCTACTTTGTTGTGCGCTGATTTGTACTGAATGTACAATCGATGGTTCGGGGTTGATTTGACAATTTGATTAATGTGCGGGGGGTTATTATGGTATAACATAGGACCGTAATAAATAAAAGTAACATCAGACAATTTTAGAGAATTGAATAACTTTCGTAGTTATTTGAGACACGAGTGAATTTCAATCCGTTTGAAAGTTTGCTTCGTCTGAATAAATTAACGGAAGTGTTTGAATCGGATTATTGGTTTGGTGTAGAACTGAAAGTAATTTAATTATTTGAAGGGCGCAGGCCCGTTTCCCCTTTTGACGGGCCGCGTAAAAAGTAACTCCGAACATGTTAGAGAATTAAATAACTTTCGTAGATATTTAAGGGAAGAGTGAATTTCGTCAAAAGTGAATTCGTTTGAAAATTTACTTCCTCTAAATAAAATAACGACGATGGTTAAAATAGATCATTTGAGTTGGTGAAGGATAAAAGTATTTCGATTGTCCGTCGGGCGCGGCCCAGTTCTTAATTTTGTCGGGCCGCGTCAAAAGTTAAACAGGACACGATCGAAAAATAGACTTGCCTTCCAAATTAATTACTGGGCAAATCTAAATAGAGTAAGACATTTTTATTCGTTTTAAGAAAGTTGTTATTCTTTTTAAAGCAATCAAGTGGGGTGAAGCACTCCGACAGTTAAGTGCTAGATCTACATATAAGAAGTTAGAATTAATAACGTAAAGTGCATTAATTTTCTCCTTAAATGCTATTATTGTCACACTTTTATTAATTCGATTCTCTTTCGAATAAACAAGTTGGTCGGCTCGCTGCTTGAGCGACCAAGTAGAACGGACCCATATCAACATTTACTTCGGCAAAACTAGTGCTAGGGTGCGCTATACAAACGAATCCCTGAGGTCTTAACAAAGACATCTAAAAATATCCGTAACATAATAAGAACTTCAAACATTAGCGGGGAGCCATCAATACGATGCGGTCACTTCGAAGTCTTGCCTCGAATTGAGTTACTCGGCTCGAGCTTAGGGTGACTTGAGAGGGATTGGCGTCGTACAGAAATTAGATTGATTCCGGTGGAGTTAATTTAACTCGGGTGGTTAGATTACGGACGAATCTCCGAACCCGGCTAAGACAAACCCGTTACCGGGAAGCCGGGGGCACCTTATTGAAAGAGGTGCGTTTGACACTACCATCAGCTTTTCTCTGGTCTGAAAGGAGGAGGAGGAGCCTCCCTCCTCCTCCTTTCAGACCAGAGAACACCCGAGCCTGGGTGAGAACGGGGAGGCTGCGACCCGGCCGGGGGTTGCGGGAAGGGGCGCCACCTTGATCTCCTTCTCGGCGTCGTAGTCCCCTCCGCTGGTCTGGGCTAGCAGAGCGTAGGCTCGTTGCAGCGCTTGATATTCTTGCGTCAGCTGGCGGTAGCGAAGCTCCGCCTCCTCATGCACACACCAATGCAACACAGCACTAGTACCAGAATCAGTCAGACCGGCGACAAAGCACCCGCGACGCAAAGACGAGTCCGATTCCAGGCTGAAGAGGAATGTTTGGCGCCAATACGCTGGCAGAAATGGCGGGCTACCTCTTCGGGTTCCGTGTCGGGGGTTCTGTCGGTGTGAAAAGACAAGGACGATCCGTCCGAGTCCACCAACACGTCTTCGTCGTAGCCGTAAAATGTTTCGATGACCTGCGGGCGCGGAAGCAAACATCTCTCTGAACAAACTGAAGCGACACCTCACGATGAATCGACGAGAGGAACGATAGCGAGAAAAAGGCCATTTCATCTTGCGCAACACCAAGCAGCCGCAAACAAACAGACTCACCTTGCAGGACCTCACGCTTTGTTCCTCCTCAGAGATTCTCGACGTCGGTATCGTAGCAGCAAATCTCTCTCCTGTCGACACAAATAATCCGCCTTTGAGATTCTTTGGATGCAAAGGGAACGAACGGCTCCGGCGCAGAAACAAACGCGACTCACGATGACATTTCTGACATGAGCTCCTGTCTCCAGAGCCTGAAAAACCCGTCACCGGCGATGATTGGAGGGACGCTCGTCTTTTCCAAAAGTGACAACTACAGGGTGTGTCAGGGTTTTCCAGATTATCTTTATCGTACGATTATGTTGCTTTGACTTTGACTGCAACCTGTAATAAATAATATTATTTATCCCTTATTTATCCCTATCGCTTATCCCTTCCTACACAAAGTCGTAAAACATCCCTTGCTATGTTTTGACTAGAGGTCAAGGGCTTTCTCTATTCAATCCACTCTTACACCCACCCTGTTTCTCTTAATAAAAATGCTCGTGCAGGAGCCGAGAGTCAGACTTCATTCGTACAACGGATGGACTCTCCACCTGCAGGTGTCCAAAAGAACTTACTTGTCTCCCGTGTGGTTCTTGCAAAATAAGTTGGAGCGAGCGCAACTCTAACAGGGTGCATTTTGCCACTAGCTGCCTACGGACAATGACGTCGCGCTCGCGGCTCATGGTTGACGGGCTGAGCAGCCGGGCGAGTCCGTCGTTTTCAGCGCACAGCGAGTGGCAAAGGCGCTGACAAAACGGGAGCTTTGAGCTGCTGAAAACGGCAAAACAAGTCTAAAGCGTGTTCAAACGCGTGCGCACAATGCTCCTGCTTGAAAGGTCGGAATTTAAGGGGCCAATCTTTTGGATGGCGGCCGCCGGCCAAGCTTTGGACGGAAAAGGTTTCCTGGCGACAGCGAGCGAGCGCGGCGCTGCCGTACGTGCACCGAGTCACCTGCCTGAAGACCTTGGACAAGTCGTCGATGATGTGCCGCTGCTCCACAACTTGAAGGAACTCCATTTCACAGTCCTGCTGGCCGCAACCGCGCTCCAGGTCATTGAGCGAACTAGGCCTTCTCTGTGGAACACAAATGCAGTGGACTCTGTTGGCACGCCGCCGTTGTCCGCGTCGACTTACCAAGCTTGCCATCTCCTCGTTCTCCTGGGTGACAAAGCGCACTTTGTTTTCAAGGCGACACAGCACCAGTGAGAGTTCTTCATTCTTCCTGCTCAGGCGTTTGTTTTTGTACAGGAGTGGCAGAAACTGGCTTTCTGTTTCTCTCAGTCGCTTAAGCTGCAAGCATGAAGTGCGGGATGCGAAAGACGCACAACACGCGGGCCAGAACGTATCCATTCCTTTTGCATCGGTTTGAACGGAATCGTGGCTTTGGCTCCCAATAAAAGACATCTACCAGGCAACCGACTCGCCGCACCGCTCAACTAATAAGCAAGCGCAATGGGTGCCTCGCTGGATGGCGCGCATCAAACGTAGCGCAAACCTTCAAGCGTGCCGTCAATAAATTACCAGTTCATTGCGCTCTTCAGAAAGCAGGGCGTTTCGATCCTCCAGTTTCCTGATGACTGCGCTGAGCTCAGCGATTTTCAGATGAAACCTTCGCGTGTCCCGATCCTCCTGAGACTGAAAACGCCCCGCAACACACACACACAACCACTCGTTCAAAGTTCAAAACTGTTTTTGTGCTACCTTCCTCCAGCAACGAACTAAGTCATGCGTACTGCAAGTGTGTGATGAGGTGGCTTACGCTATGAAGAGGATTGCTAGTAGCGCCGTTGACCCCACTTCCAGGGTAGTTTAGGCCCGCCCTTTGGGAATCCCTCAGGGCAGCGATCTGCTGCTCGGCAGCCTGAGTCTGCAGCTGAAGGCGGTGGACGTGGCCGGCCCCAGGGATTTATCCAAAACACTAACCGCTCTGTCTTTCAGCTTGATCTCATCCATCTGGATGTACAAACGGGGAGCGCTCAGGCAGGCGGGCAAACTCATTTGCCAGAATTGTGACAAAAACAAAGAGAGCAACCGACCAATTTTTATCTTGAATCGACTAGAACACCATTGCTGTGACAAAAGCGAAGCGAGCAACCGGACGTTTTCTTCTTGTGAAATAGAATAGAATAGAATGCCTTAGGTGTCATTGCACTGCAGGTATACAACGAAATTAGGAACATAGCCACGCACCGCGCATCTGATCAGTCCTACCAGTCGGCGGATCTCCCTCTCGCAGTCTCTCTTGGTTCGGCTCAGCTCCTCCCGATGCTGGTGATGAGCCGATCGGAGCTCGGCCGCTCGGGACTGCCAGGCCTGCTGGGCCGCTGCCAGGGCTTCTTCCGCGCTCCTGGTGGAGGCGACACCGCTCGGTCTCCCGACACCGCCGCGTCTCCTCCACTTCCGCCAGCAAAGCGCCCCCGCTCCTCACCTGAGCAGACATTGCGCCACATCGGGCCGTTGAGACCGCAACGGAGCGCCGCGACGCTTACTGAGGACAAGCTACACAATACGGTAGCGGCCGCATCGGAGCCCGACGTGGCGTGCGGATAGTCAGACACGGATTGAGCGGATCACCTTGTCCATGGAGCCGTCCCTCAGGCTGAGGACCAAGGCATTCAGTCGCTGGATCTCTCCATCTTTGATTTTGATCACTCTCATCAGCTCCATTTCATGCTGCCGCAGTAATGTCTCCCTGGTAACGGCTAACTCTTTCTGCTTCTCCTCATGGAGTTTGCTTTTGAGTTCCGTCATGGCGGCGGTGGCACGGTGGTGCTCCGCCCGCAGGTCCTGACTTCTCTCTCTCTCCAGACAGCTGACCTGACATGACTTAGACAAACTTTATTGTCATCTTGTCTGCACATGGTGCATACAAAACGAAATTTCGTTGCACACGGCTTACAACAAAGTAGTGATATTGCAGTTGAATAGAAGTAACATATCCTATGAAAATATATATATACATATACTGTATATATATATATATTACAAATAAGTATAAAGTGCAGCAGTGCTAATTATGCAATAGTGCAAGTAGGCAAAACAGTATTCAAGAGTGTGCAGAGGAATGCTAAACCATGTATTAAACTTCTATTTAAAGGGTTTACACAAGTTCAGTAAAGTTGGTAGTGCGAGATAGTGCAAGATAGAGGTCCGTAGTGTCATAAAGTACAGTTCTGTGAATGTGTGATGCAGAGTTCAGTTTAGAGCTCAACAGTTCTAATGTTCAACAGTCTGATGACAGCAGGGAAAAAGCTGTTGCAGAACCTGGTGGACCTGCAGCGGATTGTGCGAAACCTCTTCCCAGAGGGCAGCAGGGAGAACAGTCCATGGTGGGGGTGTGATGGGTCATTGATGATGTTACGGGCACGGGACATGCAGCGCTGAGATGAAATGTCCTGAATGGAGGGAAGAGGAGCCCCTATGATCCTCTCTGCTGTCCTCACCACTCTCCTCACGTTCTTCCAATCGGAGGCGGTGCAGCCTCCACACCACACAGAGAGTCAGCTTGTCAGAATGCTCTCTATGGTGCTCCTGTAGAACGTCCTCATGATGGGTGGGGGCAGGTGGGCTCTCCTCATCCTCCGCAGGAAGTACAAGCGCTTCTGTGCCCTCTTGATCAGTGCCGTAGTGTTCATAGTCCAGGTGAGGTCTTCTGTGATGTGGACCCCCAGGAATTTGGTGCTGCTGACCACCTCCACAGCTGAGCTGTTGATGATCAGTGGAGCGTGGTGAGGCTGGTTTTTCCTGAAGTCGACGATGATCTCCTTCATCTTCTCCACATTCAGGATCAGGCTGTTGTCTCTGCACCAGCCCACCAGCTGCTCCACCTCCTCTCTGTAGTCCAGGTCGTTGTTGTCTCTGATGAGCCCCACCGCCGTTGTGTCGTCTGCGAACTTCACGATGTGATTGGTGGTGAACCTGGGGACGCAGTCGTGTGTCATCAGGGTGAACAGCAGGGGGCTCAGGACGCAGCCCTGAGGGGAGCCTGTGCTGAGGGTGATGACATCAGAGGTGTTCTGTCCGACCCGGACTGACTGAGGTCTGTTGGTGAGGAAGTCTAGCAGCCAGTTGCGAAGGGGGGTGTTGAAGCCCAGGTGTTCCAATTTTCCTACTAGATGCTGTGGGATGATGGTGTTAAACGCTGAGCTGAAGTCCAGGAACAGCATCCGAACATGGGTGTTCTTCTCCTCCAGGTGAGCCAGGCTCAGGTGAAGAACGGAGGAGATGGCGTCCTGAGTGGAGCGGTTTTGCCGGTCGGCAAACTGGAACGGGTCAAATAATGGGGGGAGTCTGGAAACGATGTGATCTTTAAGCAGCCTTTCGAAGCACTTCATCATGACCGGAGTCAGTGCAACAGGCCGGTAATCATTAAATGAGGTGATTTGAGGTTTCTTCGGCACCGGAATGATGGAGGCAGTCTTAAAGCACGCTTGCACTGTGGCTTGGCCCAGCGAGGTGTTAAAAATGTCTGTGATGACCCCAGCCAGCTGACTTGCACATTCCCTGAACACACGCCCAGGAATGTTGTCGGGGCCAGGGGCCTTACGGGGGTTGACTCTCCTCAGGGTCTTCAACACATCGGCGGAGTCAAGGCAGAGTACCTCCTCTTCCTGATGGGGGACAGTTTTAACTGCTGGAGTGCCGTTTAGTGCCTCGAACCTCCCAAAGAAGTTATTTAGACCATTTAGAAAGTCAGCATCAACTTCACCCACCGGGGGGGGAGGGTGAGTTGTAGTCTGTAATCGCCCGTATGCCTTGCCACATACTCCTGGTGTTGTTGGCGTCGTGGAAACGATCCTGAATTTTTCGACTGTGGTCTCGCTTCGCTACCCTGATGGCACGGTTCAAGTTGGCTCTCGCTGTCCTCAGTGTCTCCTTGTCGCCAGACTTGAAGGCAGAGTTCCGTGCTCGTAGCGTTTGACGTACCTCCTCAGTCATCCAGGGTCGTTGGTTGCCCCGGGTGATGATATTCTTAGTGGTGCTGACGTCCTCGGTGCATTTGTTGACGTAGGCTGACACAGTCATGGCACACGCATGTCAAATCTACATCGGGGAAACTGGGAGGGAGGGAGGGAGGGAGGGAGGGCGGGAGGGAGGCAAGCAGGGAGGCAGGCAGGCAGGGAGGCAGGCAGGGAGGCAGGCAGGGAAGCAGGCAGGGAGGAAGGCAGTGTCTGTCTGTTGAGGTTTTCACCTTGTTCTTCTCCTGCTGAAGTTCTAACTGGACGTCCATCAGTTTGGCTCTCAGCTCGTCATTGGCGGCCTGAAAGGCGTCCGTTCGCTCCGCCTTGACCCGCCCTGCCGGAGCTCGTTTGGACATCTCTTACTCGAGTCTCGCCCGGTCGTCAGTCAGAGATCACAACATTTGTACCTGGAGAGCACAAACGCAGCGCTGTTTTCCACTGGCTTCGGACTCAACTTCAATCGGTACCGTAACGTACAACATCATAAACATAGATCTAGCTTGACTTATTCATTGAATAAATGCATTTGGTTCTTCAAAACTGCATCACGCAACATAGCGTGACCGAGACGGCCGTTATCCACCTGCGTGAAGTTATTTGGTGAAATGAATGAGATGTTTAAGACACCATCGTTCTGTCTCTATGTAGATGAAGGGAAATAATCGATTGCTGAAGGTCCAAAGGTGTTGTGATAAACAAATAAACATATTAGTGACATATTTGTGATAAACATATTAGGCAGGATAATCACATATGTTAACTTGACTGCCCACACTGTATTTATTTATGGTTATTTGTTAAATCGAGTACTGTTAGACATGAAACAGGAAGTGTTTAACATAAATGGACGACGAAAGGGGTACTCACCATTGTAGCTCCTGCTGGTCAATGATACGAGCCTCTTCTTGCAGTGGAAAACATACAGCCAACAAACACCGTGGAACCTAAAGGAAGGAAATTAAACATTAACATTTAGCCTCAACCAACATTCACAGATACAACGCAACGCAAACTACACAAACGAGTTGTACTTACCGTGTACGCTCTAGACGGTCCACTTGCAAGCAGAAAATAAAGATATTTCTGTTGATAATCGTCGTGTTTGTATCCGTTGTCTCGCTCAAGGCCATTGCGCCCACAGATTTGAATTTTGGCGAGAGTTCAGCCTATTGACGTCATTTCCGCGGTGTAATACCCGCATATCTGAAACGGCAAAGTTAAGAGTAGAGTTAAATAAAGTTTTTAATCAACGCAAAAATTTACAAACGTTGACCAGTTGAAATAATCGTCGAAATTTGGCGTCTGTGGCTGGAAGCAGACGCCGAGTTCGACGTTCCTCCCAAATGCCACACTGCCTCGCTTTTCAGGCCAACAAAAAAACATATTTTTCAAAACAATGAGTTGTAATTACCTTGTACGCTCTAGACGGTCAAGTTGCAAGCTGAAAACAAAAATATTTGTCTTGTTAGTCGTCGTGTTACTAACCGCTGTGTCTTGTTTGCCAGCATTGCCGCTTTCCTACTTCCTGTTGCAAGCCACGCCCACGGATTATAATGTTGCCATGAGTTCCGCCTATTGACGTCATGTCCGCGTCGCATGACTGCGACGTAATATTATCTAAAACTGTTTGTGCGGCATGGTGTTGTTCTGTGCGGTATTGTGTTATTCTGTGCGGCGTCGTGTTGTTCAGTGCGGCATGTTGTTGTTCAGTGCGGCATGTTGTTGTTCAGTGCGGCATGTTGTTGTTCAGTGCGGCATGTTGTTGTTCAGTGCGGCATGGTGTTGTTCAGTGCGGCATGGTGTTGTTCAGTGCGGCATGGTGTTGTTCAGTGCGGCATGGTGTTGTTCAGTGCGGCATGGTGTTGTTCAGTGCGGCATGGTGTTGTTCAGTGCGGGATGGTGTTGTTCAGTGCGGCATGGTGTTGTTCAGTGCGGCATGGTGTTGTTCAGTGCGGGATGGTGTTGTTCAGTGCGGCATGGTGTTGTTCAGTGCGGCATGGTGTTGTTCAGTGCGGCATGGTGTTGTTCAGTGCGGCATGGTGTTGTTCAGTGCGGCATGGTGTTGTTCAGTGCGGCATGGTGTTGTTCAGTGCGGCATAATATTGTTCAGTGCGGCGTAATGTTGTTCAGTGGGGCATGGTGTTGTTCAGTGCGGCATGGTGTTGTTCAGTGTGACATGATGTTGTTCAGTGCGGCATAATGTTGTTCAGTGCGGCATAATGTTGTTCAGTGCGGCATAATGTTGTTCAGTGCGGCATAATGTTGTTCAGTGCGGGATGGTGTTGTTCAGTGCGGCATGGTGTTGTTCAGTGCGGCATGGTGTTTTTCAGTGCGGCATGGTGTTGTTCAGTGCGGCATGGTGTTGTTCAGTGCGGCATGGTGTTGTTCAGTGCGGCATGGTGTTGTTCAGTGCGGCATGGTGTTGTTCAGTGCGGCATGGTGTTGTTCAGTGCGGCATGGTGTTGTTCAGTGCGGCATGGTGTTGTTCAGTGCGGCATGGTGTTGTTCAGTGCGGCATGGTGTTGTTCAGTGCGGCATGGTGTTGTTCAGTGCGGCATGGTGTTGTTCAGTGCGGCATAATGTTGTTCAGTGCGGCATAATGTTGTTCAGTGCGGCATAATGTTGTTCAGTGCGGCATAATGTTGTTCAGTGCGGCATGGTGTTGTTCAGTGCGGCATAATGTTGTTCAGTGCGGCATAATGTTGTTCAGTGCGGTATATTGTTGTTCAGTGGGGCATAATGTTGTTCAGTGCGGCATGGTGTTGTTCAGTGCGGGATGGTGTTGTTCAGTGCGGCATGGTGTTGTTCAGTGCGGCATGGTGTTGTTCAGTGCGGCATGGTGTTGTTCAGTGCGGCATTGTGTTGTTCAGTGCGGCATGGTGTTGTTCAGTGCGGCATGGTGTTGTTCAGTGCGGCATGGTGTTGTTCAGTGCGGCATGGTGTAGTTCAGTGCGGCATGGTGTTGTTCAGTGCGGCATGGTGTAGTTCAGTGCGGCATGGTGTTGTTCAGTGCGGGATGGTGTTGTTCAGTGCGGCATGGTGTTGTTCAGTGCGGCATGGTGTTGTTCAGTGCGACATGATGTTGTTCAGTGCGGCATAATGTTGTTCAGTGCGGCATAATGTTGTTCAGTGCGGCATAATGTTGTTCAGTGCGGCATGGTGTTGTTTAGTGCGGGATGGTGTTGTTCAGTGCGGCATGGTGTTGTTCAGTGCGGCATGGTGTTGTTCAGTGCGGCATGGTGTTGTTCAGTGCGGCATGGTGTTGTTCAGTGCGGCATGGTGTTGTTCAGTGCGGCATGGTGTTGTTCAGTGCGGCATGGTGTTGTTCAGTGCGGCGTCGTGTTGTTCAGTGCGGCGTCGTGTTGTTCAGTGCAGCATGGTGTTGTTCAGTGCGGAATGGTGTTGTTCAGTGCGGCATGGTGTTGTTCAGTGCGGCATGGTGTTGTTAAGTGCGGCATGGTGTTGTTCAGTGCGGCGTAATGTTGTTCAGTGGGGCATGGTGTTGTTCAGTGCGGCATGGTGTTGTTCAGTGCGGCATGGTGTTGTTCAGTGCGGCATGGTGTTGTTCAGTGCGGCATGGTGCTGTTCAGTGCGGCATGGTGCTGTTCAGTGCGGCATGGTGCTGTTCAGTGCGGCATGGTGTTGTTCAGTGCGGCATGGTGTTGTTCAGTGCGGCATGGTGTTGTTCAGTGCGGCATGGTGTTGTTCAGTGCGGCATTGTGTTGTTCAGTGCGGCATGGTGTTGTTCAGTGCGGCATGGTGTAGTTCAGTGCGGCATGGTGTAGTTCAGTGCGGCATGGTGTTGTTCAGTGCGGC
This sequence comes from Syngnathus scovelli, assembly GCF_024217435.2. Lineage (NCBI taxonomy): Eukaryota > Metazoa > Chordata > Actinopteri > Syngnathiformes > Syngnathidae > Syngnathus > Syngnathus scovelli. The sequence continues at coordinate 234,762 of NW_026061342.1, read as the reverse complement.
ATGGTGTTGTTCAGTGCGGGATGGTGTTGTTCAGTGCGGGATGGTGTTGTTCAGTGCGGCATGGTGTTGTTCAGTGCGGCATGGTGTTGTTCAGTGCGGCATGGTGTTGTTCAGTGCGGCATGGTGTTGTTCAGTGCGGCATGGTGTAGTTCAGTGCGGCATGGTGTTGTTCAGTGCGGCATGGTGTTGTTCAGTGCGGCATGGTGTAGTTCAGTGCGGGATGGTGTTGTTCAGTGCGGCATGGTGTTGTTCAGTGCGGCATGGTGTTGTTCAGTGCGGCATGATGTTGTTCAGTGCGGCATAATGTTGTTCAGTGCGGCATAATGTTGTTCAGTGCGGCATAATGTTGTTCAGTGCGGCATGGTGTTGTTCAGTGCGGGATGGTGTTGTTCAGTTTGGCATGGTGTTGTTCAGTGCGGCATGGTGTTGTTCAGTGCGGCATGGTGTTGTTCAGTGCGGCATGGTGTTGTTCAGTGCGGCGTCGTGTTGTTCAGTGCAGCATGGTGTTGTTCAGTGCGGAATGGTGTTGTTCAGTGCGGCATGGTGTTGTTCAGTGCGGCATGGTGTTGTTAAGTGCGGCATGGTGTTGTTCAGTGCGGCATGGTGTTGTTCAGTGCGGCGTAATGTTGTTCAGTGGGGCGTGGTGTTGTTCAGTGCGGCATGGTGTTGTTCAGTGCGGCATGGTGTTGTTCAGTGCGGCATGGTGTTGTTCAGTGCGGCATGGTGCTGTTCAGTGCGGCATGGTGCTGTTCAGTGCGGCATGGTGTTGTTCAGTGCGGCATGGTGTTGTTCAGTGCGTCATGGTGTTGTTCAGTGCGGCATGGTGTTTTTCAGTGCGGCATAATGTTGTTTAGTGCGGCATAATGTTGTTCAGTGCGGCATAATGTTGTTCAGTGCGGCATAATGTTGTTCAGTGCGGCATAATGTTGTTCAGTGCGGCATAATGTTGTTCAGTGCGGGATGGTGTTGTTCAGTGCGGCATGGTGTTGTTCAGTGCGGCATGGTGTTGTTCAGTGCGGCATGGTGTTGTTCAGTGCGGCATGGTGTTGTTCAGTGCGGCATGGTGTTGTTCAGTGCGGCATGGTGTTGTTCAGTGCGGGATGGTGTTGTTCAGTGCGGCATGGTGTTCAGTGCGGCATAATGTTGTTCAGTGCGGCATAATGTTGTTCAGTGCGGCATGGTGTTGTTCAGTGCGGCATGGTGTTGTTCAGTGCGGCATAATGTTGTTCAGTGCGGCATAATGTTGTTCAGTGCGGTATAATGTTGTTCAGTGCGGTATAATGTTGTTCACTGCTGCATGGTGTTGTTCAGTGCTGCATGGTGTTGTTCAGTGCGGCATGGTGTTGTTCAGTGCGGCATGGTGTTGTTCAGTGCGGCATGGTGTTGTTCAGTGCGGCATGGTGTTGTTCGGTGCGGCATGGTGTTGTTCAGTGCGGCATGGTGTTGTTCAGTGCGGTATCGTGTTGTTCAGTGCGGTATCGTGTTGTTCAGTGCGGCATCGTGTTGTTCAGTCCGGTATCGTGTTGTTCAGTGCGGTATCGTGTTGTTCAGTGCGGTATCGTGTTGTTCAGTGCGGTATCGTGTTGTTCAGTGCGGTATCGTTGTGTTGTTCGTATTGTGTTGTGTTGTTCGTAATGTGTTGTGTTGTTTGTATTGTGTTGTTGGTATTGTGTTGTGTTGTTCGTATTTTGTTGTGTTGTTCATATTGTGTTGAGTTGTTCGTATTGTGTTGTGTTGTTCGTATTGTGTTGCCTCTAACACTTAGCTTCTAACACTTAGCCTCTAGCACATAGAAGGTAAATAAATAGAAAGGAAGGACTCACCGGTGACGTCGTCGCCCACGTCCAAGCGTTGTACTTTGTATTTTCATCCTTCTGACAGTGGAAAACATATAGCCAACAAACACCGTGGAACCTAAACGAATGAAAGAAAACTATCATTTGGCCACAACCAACATTCACAGATACAACACAATGTGACGTGCGGTGTTGAGGTTAAAGGTTGAGTGAAGGGCCCTCGTTTTAAACTACTTTTTTGAAAAGGAGTGGGAACAAGTAAGACGTATTTAATTTATTTATTGGGAAGTAGTAAGACTTATTAAATTTATTTAATCTACTTTTCTTCCCAGGCAAAATTTGACGTGCTGCAATTCCAAATTTCCAAAGTGAATGAAGGAATGAAATCCTTTAAATTATGATTTTGTATAAATACTAGGCATAAACACAAAATCTACGGCACAAAATGGGCAGACTTTACTTGTTTGAAAAGGACTGGTTACAAGACAGACTTTTTTAATTTATTTAATGGGAAGAAGACTTATTTAGTTTAATTGATCTATTTTTGTTCCCTGGCAAAATTCGATTTGCTGCAATTCCAAATTTCCAAAGTGAATGAAGGAATGAAGTCGTTTAAATTATGATTTTGTATAAATACTAGGCATAAACACAAAATCTACGGCACAAAACGGGCAGACTTTACTTGTTTGAAGAGGACTGGTTGCAAGACAGACTTTTCTGATTTATTTAATGGGAAGAAGACTTATTTAGTTTATTTAATCTCTTTTTGTTGCCTGGCAAAATTGGATTTGCTGAAATTGTATTTTGCCAAATCTTGACTTGAGACCTGATAGGAAGTATTAAACGCTCAGTTAAATCGATACAAGTTGGTAATAAGAGCGAGTAATGTTGGTTGAAGCGATGAATGAAGGTTAAAAGCAATTTAAATTATGACTTTGTATAAATACTAGATATTAACAGAACATCTACTGCGCAAAATGGGCAGAGTTTACTTGTTTGAGAAGGAGTGGCTTATTTAAGTCTAAGATTTATTTAATCTGTTTGTTCCCAGGCAAAATTGGATGTGATGCAATTCCAAATTTCACCACATGATGGTGCCAAATTTTGACTTCATAGGACATATTCAACACTTAACTATTATGTTCAAGGTAATCAGATTTGTTTATTATTCTAATGGCCTTTTCAAAACTATTCTGGATTACTACTTTGGATCTATTCTACATTACTTGGCAACAACATACTCTGTAACAGATTAGGCAGTATAATCACATATGTTAACTTGAGAGTGCCCACACTCAATCTACTTATCGTGATGTGTTAAATCAATTACTGTTAGACATTATTATTCTGATAATCTACCAAATCTTTGAATTGAAGAATTTGTGATTTAATTAATAGCTTGTTGTTATGTTCAGGGTAATCAGACTTGTATATAATTCTAATGGCCTTCTTTTGAAAACTATTCTGAATTACAACTTTGGATCTTATATTACTTTGCAACAATATACTCGGTGACAGATTAGGCAGTATAATCACATATGTTAACTTCAGTGCCCACACTGTATTTATTTATGGTTATTTGTTAAATCAAGTACTGTTAGACATGAAATAGGAAGTGTTTAACATAAATGTTATGGCTACTCACCGTTGTAGCTCGCTCCTGGTCAATGATACGAGCCTCTTCTTGCAGTGGAAAACTTGCAGCCAACAAACACCGTGGAACCTAAAGGAATGAAATTAAACATTAACATTTCGCCTGGACCAATATTCACACGTACAACGCAACGCGGCTACACTTCTGCTAGCGCCTCAGCTACACGTTGCTATTACAAACGTAAATCTCTTTAAACACAATGAGTGTTAATTACCGTGTACGCTGTAGACGGTCCAGTTGCAAGCAGAAAATAAAGATATTTCTGTTGATATTCGTCGTTGCTCAGTGGCTCACGGCCATCGCGCCAACAGATTTGAATTTTGGTGGAAGTTCAGCCAATTACGTCATATCCGCGGCACATGACTGCGACGTAATACCCGCTTATCTGAAACGGCAGTTAAAAGTAGAGTTACATCAAGTTTTCTTTTTTAATCAACGCAATCATTTACAACCGTTGACCAGAAAGAATCGTCGAAATTCGACGTTCCCCCCAAACGCCACACTCACTCGCTTTTCAGGGCAACAAAAGTACTTCTTTTTAAAAACGATGAGTTGTACTTACCGTGTACGCTCTGGACGGTCCAGTTGCAAGCAGAAAATAAAAATATTTCTCTCGTTAGTCGTATGTTACCATCCGCTGTGTCTTTGTCAACATCGCCATTTTCCTACTTCCTGTTGCGAGCCACGCCCACGGATTTAAATTCTGGCGGAAGAGCCCGCCCATTGGCGTCGTTTTCGCGTATAGCAAATCCGATTGGTTGGGAAGGGGGCGCGGTTATGCAGCCGAGGGGTCCTGTGATCGGTGGGATGTAAAGTAGGCGTCGACGTCACGTCCGCGTCACGTGACCACGACGTGGCAGACGTCATATAGCAACCGCTGTTTTGTTTAGTAGACTTACAGTTGTTATGCATTGACATAATGGCGCACACTCCAAATAGATTTAAATAAATTAAATAATTCTTCTGCCCACTCCCTTTTAAACAAGTTAACTCTCCCCGCGGATTTGAATTCCGGCGGAAGTTCTTACAGTTGTTATGCGTTGACATAATGGCGCACTGGTTAGCATGTCCACCTCTTAAGCATGATGTTGCGGGTTCGACGCCTGATCAATGTTAGCATGGAGTGAGCTGAAGTGCATGGCGCTGAAGATTTGAATCTTTGAAATGCGCTGAGGTCTGACGTATCAGGCAGAATGGTTTGCCATCACGTTCAACAAAAAATAGAAACTTTCCCACTCTGATAAAAACGTCCTGTGTTCATCTACATATTTTCGTTTTGCTGTGCATCTTTTCCCTGCCATTTCGAGAGCCCAATTGACACTAATAGTTTACTGGAATGTGTTTGCCCATCCTACTTTGTGGAATTTCACCACATGCGCTTTTGACGAAAATACTAAATTGAACTCAAGTGAAGCCAACACGCACAACCCCCCCCCCCCCACACACACACACACACACACACACCTACACACACACACACAAATGTTGATATGAACATAAAAGAGCCGCATGCGGTTCGGGAGTTGCGGCTTGGCCAAACCTGTACTATACAACTTTATTTGTGTAAAATTTTCACAACAGCTGTCACACAAACAAAGCGGGAAAAACCGAAGACGTGCGTGTTCCGCCCACGCTGGATTTATTTGCACCTTTGAAAAGACACCGTATTGCCGCAGATGTGGCAAAGAGTACTTTTGGGCATCTGAGACGGAAGGATGTCCAAAGCATCACGTCACCTGCTCTGGTAGGAATGGTGGTGGGACGTTGAGGTCAACCGCTTTGGGGTTGGCTGAATCTTTGGTCGCAGGATGCCACACACTTGAAGACAGAAGCAGAAAAGCAGAGCTAAATGCAAAATGTACTCACCGGTGACTCCAATTTTTTCCCCCCCTGAAGAAATGGATGGACGGGTGGCCCCGGCTGGCCGGTGGGACTCTTGTTATTCTGACCCTTTTTAGTGCGCGTTTGGGGCAACAACCGTTTTTTGTGGCGCTCTCTTCTGGTTCAAGAGTGCCCTGCATGTGAATTTGCCTTTCCTGCCTTCTGATTGGATGAGCGCCGGTGTGACGCGGTGCCTCTGTCACCGTGGCGGGGGGTATACGTCGGCATCGGAGCGTCTGCCAACGTCTGAGACCGGCTGGCAGTGTATCGGAGGTGTCGAGTGCGGTGCCGCTGGAGCTCACTCACCAGCTGGTGTTAGGGCCACAGAATGAAGGCCAAGGAGAAGACTAGAAAGAGAAACAGAAACTTCTCCTCCAATTGTTTGATTTGTCTCTTCTGAGCTTCGATGAATTCTTTCAGCTCTTTGTTCCTCTAGGACGGACAAATGGAAAGTAGCCTTCAAAAGCCAGTAAGCGTGCAAGTAAGTGCCGGGCTGGCTTTGGGCCCTTACCTGTTGCGCGCTGTGCAGCAGATCCATTCTCTCTTGGAGGATGCAAGCGTCGCGCTCCCTCAACTCCCACATCAGGGCTCGCTTCCATTGGTCCACGGCGCTCCTAAGCTCTTGTCTCTGATCCGCCGTCAGCACGTCATTCACGCCAGCGTGGCTGGCTTTTTCGCCGTCCGTGGCGGGGCAGTCCCGCTGCGGTAGCGCCTCGTACAACATGGCCTCCAGCTCCATGATCCTCTGGGCCGCAATCCTCGTCCATCAGTAGTCCGGCGGGAGATTTGAGGGCGGCTTACCTTATGAGCCTGGTCCATGGAACGCTTCCTGAAGTCCAACTCTTCATCCAGGTAGCCCTTCTGGTTGCAGAACATATCCTAGCACAGCTCAAGGTCAGAATTGTTGGGGCACATTGCCCCGAGTTCCCCTTGGCTGATGTCGCGTGTCTGTCTACCTTCTCACTTTCAATGTCCAACATCTTCTGTTGAAGTGCTGACTTGGTCACTTTGATGTATTCTAACCACTGAGGAAAGGCTGCTGTCACATAAGCAGAATGCGAGAGCGTGCGTGGACGTGCGCGTTACCTTCTCGGCTAGGGTGGGAAGGGTCCTGGCGTGAATCACGACCACCTGCTCCTCGTTGGTGAGATTCTGCAAGAGCCCAAAGGCACAGCGTCAACAAGGTTCTTTCAGCGCAAAGCCTTCCAAAAGTCACATTTGAGCCGCCGAGTCTCGTGGAGTGCGAACATAAGGAGTTCGACATACACTTACGGCGTTATCGCCCAGGATGTCCAGCTTCTTCATCAGATCACTGATGACGATGTCCTGGGGAAAGGCGCAAGGAGCAATGTAAGGTGTTCTGGGACCTCAGGTTAAGGTTAGGGTTGCGAGGGACGCCTTACGTACGCTCACGCCGTCGGCCTCGCAGTAGATCTGCAAAGGGCTGAGGCCGTCTGGGAAACGGACTTGCAGAAACTTCAAGACGGGGGAGCGCCACTCCCTCTCCTGAAAGGCAGAGGCATGCATCCGTCCGTCCGTCCGTCCGTCCGTCCGTCCGTCACATCTCTGGCCTCAACATGCTTGTGCGAGTCTTGTTGACTCTGACCTGACATGACTTAGACAAACTTTATTGTCATCTTGTCTGCACATGGTGCATACAAAACGAAATTTCGTTGCACACGGCTTACAACAAAGTAGTGATATTGCAGTTGAATAGAAGTAACATATCCTATGAAAATATATATATATACATATACTGTATATATATATATATTACAAATAAGTATAAAGTGCAGCAGTGCTAATTATGCAATAGTGCAAGTAGGCAAAACAGTATTCAAGAGTGTGCAGAGGAATGCTAAACCATGTATTAAACTTCTATTTAAAGGGTTTACACAAGTTCAGTAAAGTTGGTAGTGCGAGATAGTGCAAGATAGAGGTCCGTAGTGTCATAAAGTACAGTTCTGTGAATGTGTGATGCAGAGTTCAGTTTAGAGCTCAGTAGAAGGTGATCCGCTCAATCCGTGTCTGACTATCCGCACGCCACGTCGGGCTCCGATGCGGCCGCTACCGTATTGTGTAGCTTGTCCCCAGTAAGCGTCGCGGCGCTCCGTTGCGGTCTCAACGGCCCGATGTGGCGCAATGTCTGCTCAGGTGAGGAGCGGGGGCGCTTTGCTGGCGGAAGTGGAGGAGACGCGGCGGTGTCGGGAGACCGAGCGGTGTCGCCTCCACCAGGAGCGCGGAAGAAGCCCTGGCAGCGGCCCAGCAGGCCTGGCAGTCCCGAGCGGCCGAGCTCCGATCGGCTCATCACCAGCATCGGGAGGAGCTGAGCCGAACCAAGAGAGACTGCGAGAGGGAGATCCGCCGACTGGTAGGACTGATCAGATGCGCGGTGCGTGGCTATGTTCCTAATTTCGTTGTATACCTGCAGTGCAATGACACCTAAGGCATTCTATTCTATTCTATTTCACAAGAAGAAAACGTCCGGTTGCTCGCTTCGCTTTTGTCACAGCAATGGTGTTCTAGTCGATTCAAGATAAAAATTGGTCGGTTGCTCTCTTTGTTTTTGTCACAATTCTGGCAAATGAGTTTGCCCGCCTGCCTGAGCGCTCCCCGTTTGTACATCCAGATGGATGAGATCAAGCTGAAAGACAGAGCGGTTAGTGTTTTGGATAAATCCCTGGGGCCGGCCACGTCCACCGCCTTCAGCTGCAGACTCAGGCTGCCGAGCAGCAGATCGCTGCCCTGAGGGATTCCCAAAGGGCGGGCCTAAACTACCCTGGAAGTGGGGTCAACGGCGCTACTAGCAATCCTCTTCATAGCGTAAGCCACCTCATCACACACTTGCAGTACGCATGACTTAGTTCGTTGCTGGAGGAAGGTAGCACAAAAACAGTTTTGAACTTTGAACGAGTGGTTGTGTGTGTGTGTTGCGGGGCGTTTTCAGTCTCAGGAGGATCGGGACACGCGAAGGTTTCATCTGAAAATCGCTGAGCTCAGCGCAGTCATCAGGAAACTGGAGGATCGAAACGCCCTGCTTTCTGAAGAGCGCAATGAACTGGTAATTTATTGACGGCACGCTTGAAGGTTTGCGCTACGTTTGATGCGCGCCATCCAGCGAGGCACCCATTGTGCTTGCTTATTAGTTGAGCGGCGCGGCGAGTCGGTTGCCTGGTAGATGTCTTTTATTGGGAGCCAAAGCCACGATTCCGTTCAAACCGATGCAAAAGGAATGGATACGTTCTGGCCCGCGTGTTGTGCGTCTTTCGCATCCCGCACTTCATGCTTGCAGCTTAAGCGACTGAGAGAAACAGAAAGCCAGTTTCTGCCACTCCTGTACAAAAACAAACGCCTGAGCAGGAAGAATGAAGAACTCTCACTGATGCTGTGTCGCCTTGAAAACAAAGTGCGCTTTGTCACCCAGGAGAACGAGGAGATGGCAAGCTTGGTAAGTCGACGCGGACAACGGCGGCGTGCCAACAGAGTCCACTGCATTTGTGTTCCACAGAGAAGGCCTAGTTCGCTCAATGACCTGGAGCGCGGTTGCGGCCAGCAGGACGGTGAAATGCAGTTCCTTCAAGTTGTGGAGCAGCGGCACATCATCGACGACTTGTCCAAGGTCTTCAGGCAGGTGACTCGGTGCACGTACGGCAGCGCCGCGCTCGCTCGCTGTCGCCAGGAAACCTTTTCCGTCCAAAGCTTGGCCGGCGGCCGCCATCCAAAAAATTGGCCCCTTAAATTCCGACCTTTCAAGCAGGAGCATTGTACGCACGCGTTTGAACACGCTTTAGACTTGTTTTGCCGTTTTCAGCAGCTCAAAGCTCCCGTTTTGTCAGCGCCTTTGCCACTCGCTGTGCGCTGAAAACGACGGACTCGCCCGGCTGCTCAGCCCGTCAACCATGAGCCGCGAGCGCGACGTCATTGTCCGTAGGCAGCTAGTGGCAAAATGCACCCTGTTAGAGTTGCGCTCGCTCCAACTTATTTTGCAAGAACCACACGGGAGACAAGTAAGTTCTTTTGGACACCTGCAGGTGGAGAGTCCATCCGTTGTACGAATGAAGTCTGACTCTCGGCTCCTGCACGAGCATTTTTATTAAGAGAAACAGGGTGGGTGTAAGAGTGGATTGAATAGAGAAAGCCCTTGACCTCTAGTCAAAACATAGCAAGGGATGTTTTACGACTTTGTGTAGGAAGGGATAAGCGATAGGGATAAATAAGGGATAAATAATATTATTTATTACAGGTTGCAGTCAAAGTCAAAGCAACATAATCATACGATAAAGATAATCTGGAAAACCCTGACACACCCTGTAGTTGTCACTTTTGGAAAAGACGAGCGTCCCTCCAATCATCGCCGGTGACGGGTTTTTCAGGCTCTGGAGACAGGAGCTCATGTCAGAAATGTCATCGTGAGTCGCGTTTGTTTCTGCGCCGGAGCCGTTCGTTCCCTTTGCATCCAAAGAATCTCAAAGGCGGATTATTTGTGTCGACAGGAGAGAGATTTGCTGCTACGATACCGACGTCGAGAATCTCTGAGGAGGAACAAAGCGTGAGGTCCTGCAAGGTGAGTCTGTTTGTTTGCGGCTGCTTGGTGTTGCGCAAGATGAAATGGCCTTTTTCTCGCTATCGTTCCTCTCGTCGATTCATCGTGAGGTGTCGCTTCAGTTTGTTCAGAGAGATGTTTGCTTCCGCGCCCGCAGGTCATCGAAACATTTTACGGCTACGACGAAGACGTGTTGGTGGACTCGGACGGATCGTCCTTGTCTTTTCACACCGACAGAACCCCCGACACGGAACCCGAAGAGGTAGCCCGCCATTTCTGCCAGCGTATTGGCGCCAAACATTCCTCTTCAGCCTGGAATCGGACTCGTCTTTGCGTCGCGGGTGCTTTGTCGCCGGTCTGACTGATTCTGGTACTAGTGCTGTGTTGCATTGGTGTGTGCATGAGGAGGCGGAGCTTCGCTACCGCCAGCTGACGCAAGAATATCAAGCGCTGCAACGAGCCTACGCTCTGCTAGCCCAGACCAGCGGAGGGGACTACGACGCCGAGAAGGAGATCAAGGTGGCGCCCCTTCCCGCAACCCCCGGCCGGGTCGCAGCCTCCCCGTTCTCACCCAGCCTCGGGTGTTCTCTGGTCTGAAAGGAGGAGGAGGGAGGCTCCTCCTCCTCCTTTCAGACCAGAGAAAAGCTGATGGTAGTGTCAAACGCACCTCTTTCAATAAGGTGCCCCCGGCTTCCCGGTAACGGGTTTGTCTTAGCCGGGTTCGGAGATTCGTCCGTAATCTAACCACCCGAGTTAAATTAACTCCACCGGAATCAATCTAATTTCTGTACGACGCCAATCCCTCTCAAGTCACCCTAAGCTCGAGCCGAGTAACTCAATTCGAGGCAAGACTTCGAAGTGACCGCATCGTATTGATGGCTCCCCGCTAATGTTTGAAGTTCTTATTATGTTACGGATATTTTTAGATGTCTTTGTTAAGACCTCAGGGATTCGTTTGTATAGCGCACCCTAGCACTAGTTTTGCCGAAGTAAATGTTGATATGGGTCCGTTCTACTTGGTCGCTCAAGCAGCGAGCCGACCAACTTGTTTATTCGAAAGAGAATCGAATTAATAAAAGTGTGACAATAATAGCATTTAAGGAGAAAATTAATGCACTTTACGTTATTAATTCTAACTTCTTATATGTAGATCTAGCACTTAACTGTCGGAGTGCTTCACCCCACTTGATTGCTTTAAAAAGAATAACAACTTTCTTAAAACGAATAAAAATGTCTTACTCTATTTAGATTTGCCCAGTAATTAATTTGGAAGGCAAGTCTATTTTTCGATCGTGTCCTGTTTAACTTTTGACGCGGCCCGACAAAATTAAGAACTGGGCCGCGCCCGACGGACAATCGAAATACTTTTATCCTTCACCAACTCAAATGATCTATTTTAACCATCGTCGTTATTTTATTTAGAGGAAGTAAATTTTCAAACGAATTCACTTTTGACGAAATTCACTCTTCCCTTAAATATCTACGAAAGTTATTTAATTCTCTAACATGTTCGGAGTTACTTTTTACGCGGCCCGTCAAAAGGGGAAACGGGCCTGCGCCCTTCAAATAATTAAATTACTTTCAGTTCTACACCAAACCGATAATCCGGTTCAAACACTTCCGTTAATTTATTCAGACGAAGCAAACTTTCAAACGGATTGAAATTCACTCGTGTCTCAAATAACTATGAAAGTTATTCAATTCTCTAAAATTGTCTGATGTTACTTTTATTTATTACGGTCCTATGTTATACCATAATAACCCCCCGCACATTAATCAAATTGTCAAATCAACCCCGAACCATCGATTGTACATTCAGTACAAATCAGCGCACAACAAAGTAGATGAATATACACAACACATTTATTGAAGAAACATGAAATAGAATTACAAATCTTAATCACTCCAGAAACCGAACAATTTCACCCACTGATACCCGTGTTAATAAAATCATTCAATCCCAGAACAATTCGATTGCAAAACACAGTTCATGAAAGAGGGAATCAATTTTTAGCCAAGCAAAGAAATCAAGAAGTAAAAATCACATTTGTGCTTCTCCAAACAATTTATGTCACGCCACTATTCTCATAGTGACGGGTCCCTTGATCGAATTGACTAACAATATTGCTTTAAGCTGTTACAGAATACATTTTTAGCCAAGCAAAGAAATCAAAAAGTAAAAATCACATTTGTGCGTCCATGCGTGACTCACAATCCGACACCGTGTTCCTGTTTTATTTCTATTTTAACTTGCTTAGCTTATTTTGGCCCCTTTTTTGGTCTCATGTTTTGGTCTGGCGCCATCTTTTGGACAAATTTGGAATTTCAGCTCTGCCAATTTATTCCTGTGAACAATCCATATTTTACCATTTGCACCATCTCTTCCCCCCATGTTACATGACAGTAGAAATGGGTCACTATCAAAGCAGAGTAGCAGATCTGGAGTCAGCGCTGAAGCAACAAGGACAGGTAAGCTTATCAATGAGCACACCTTTTTCTCAGACAAAATAGCTACATTCTTCAGTCACTCATTCGTCTGGCATTACTGGACCAACCCCCCCCCCCCCCCTTGAACGTGGCTGGGAAAATGCGGAGAAAAGCAAATGTCATTTTCCAGTCAACCAAAGAATTTGTGGATGAAAATGACACAACATTTCAAAGCTGTCCACGCGTTTGTCTCTTCTAGAATGTCAAGTGGGTGGAGGAGAAGCAGCTGCTGCGTCAGAGCAATCAGCAGTTGGCCGAAAAGGTGACGGAAAGAAAGGCGCTGGGCGGAGTCGCTTGGCGTCACACCCGTCCGGAAGCCCCGCAGATGAGGTCTGACTGTCTTTTCAGGTCAGGCGGATGGAGGCGGAAGAAGCGCGTCTGAAAGAGCACATCCAGGATATCCGAGACCAAAACGAACTGCTTGAGTTCCGCATCCTGGAGCTGGAGGTGGGAAGACTCGCACAAGCGTGTTGAGGCCAGAGATGTGACGGACGGACGGACGGACGGACGGACGGATGGATGCATGCCTCTGCCTTTCAGGAGAGGGAGTGGCGCTCCCCCGTCTTGAAGTTTCTGCAAGTCCGTTTCCCAGACGGCCTCAGCCCTTTGCAGATCTACTGCGAGGCCGACGGCGTGAGCGTACGTAAGGCGTCCCTCGCAACCCTAACCTTAACCTGAGGTCCCAGAACACCTTACATTGCTCCTTGCGCCTTTCCCCAGGACATCGTCATCAGTGATCTGATGAAGAAGCTGGACATCCTGGGCGATAACGCCGTAAGTGTATGTCGAACTCCTTATGTTCGCACTCCACGAGACTCGGCGGCTCAAATGTGACTTTTGGAAGGCTTTGCGCTGAAAGAACCTTGTTGACGCTGTGCCTTTGGGCTCTTGCAGAATCTCACCAACGAGGAGCAGGTGGTCGTGATTCACGCCAGGACCCTTCCCACCCTAGCCGAGAAGGTAACGCGCACGTCCACGCACGCTCTCGCATTCTGCTTATGTGACAGCAGCCTTTCCTCAGTGGTTAGAATACATCAAAGTGACCAAGTCAGCACTTCAACAGAAGATGTTGGACATTGAAAGTGAGAAGGTAGACAGACACGCGACATCAGCCAAGGGGAACTCGGGGCAATGTGCCCCAACAATTCTGACCTTGAGCTGTGCTAGGATATGTTCTGCAACCAGAAGGGCTACCTGGATGAAGAGTTGGACTTCAGGAAGCGTTCCATGGACCAGGCTCATAAGGTAAGCCGCCCTCAAATCTCCCGCCGGACCACTGATGGACGAGGATTGCGGCCCAGAGGATCATGGAGCTGGAGGCCATGTTGTACGAGGCGCTACCGCAGCGGGACTGCCCCGCCACGGACGGCGAAAAAGCCAGCCACGCTGGCGTGAATGACGTGCTGACGGCGGATCAGAGACAAGAGCTTAGGAGCGCCGTGGACCAATGGAAGCGAGCCCTGATGTGGAAGTTGAGGGAGCGCGACGCTTGCATCCTCCAAGAGAGAATGGATCTGCTGCACAGCGCGCAACAGGTAAGGGCCCAAAGCCAGCCCGGCACTTACTTGCACGCTTACTGGCTTTTGAAGGCTACTTTCCATTTGTCCGTCCTAGAGGAACAAAGAGCTGAAAGAATTCATCGAAGCTCAGAAGAGACAAATCAAACAATTGGAGGAGAAGTTTCTGTTTCTCTTTCTAGTCTTCTCCTTGGCCTTCATTCTGTGGCCCTAACACCAGCTGGTGAGTGAGCTCCAGCGGCACCGCACTCGACACCTCCGATACACTGCCAGCCGGTCTCAGACGTTGGCAGACGTTCCGATGCCGACGTATACCCCCCGCCACGGTGACAGAGCCACCGCGTCACACCGGCGCTCATCCAATCAGAAGGCAGGAAAGGCAAATTCACATGCAGGGCACTCTTGAACCAGAAGAGAGCGCCACAAAAAACGGTTGTTGCCCCAAACGCGCACTAAAAAGGGTCAGAATAACAAGAGTCCCACCGGCCAGCCGGGGCCACCCGTCCATCCATTTCTTCAGGGGGGGAAAAAATTGGAGTCACCGGTGAGTACATTTTGCATTTAGCTCTGCTTTTCTGCTTCTGTCTTCAAGTGTGTGGCATCCTGCGACCAAAGATTCAGCCAACCCCAAAGCGGTTGACCTCAACGTCCCACCACCATTCCTACCAGAGCAGGTGACGTGATGCTTTGGACATCCTTCCGTCTCAGATGCCCAAAAGTACTCTTTGCCACATCTGCGGCAATACGGTGTCTTTTCAAAGGTGCAAATAAATCCAGCGTGGGCGGAACACGCACGTCTTCGGTTTTTCCCGCTTTGTTTGTGTGACAGCTGTTGTGAAAATTTTACACAAATAAAGTTGTATAGTACAGGTTTGGCCAAGCCGCAACTCCCGAACCGCATGCGGCTCTTTTATGGTCATATCAACATTTGTGTGTGTGTGTGTAGGTGTGTGTGTGTGTGTGGGGGGGGGGGTTGTGCGTGTTGGCTTCACTTGAGTTCAATTTAGTATTTTCGTCAAAAGCGCATGTGGTGAAATTCCACAAAGTAGGATGGGCAAACACATTCCAGTAAACTATTAGTGTCAATTGGGCTCTCGAAATGGCAGGGAAAAGATGCACAGCAAAACGAAAATATGTAGATGAACACAGGACGTTTTTATCAGAGTGGGAAAGTTTCTATTTTTTGTTGAACGTGATGGCAAACCATTCTGCCTGATACGTCAGACCTCAGCGCATTTCAAAGATTCAAATCTTCAGCGCCATGCACTTCAGCTCACTCCATGCTAACATTGATCAGGCGTCGAACCCGCAACATCATGCTTAAGAGGTGGACATGCTAACCAGTGCGCCATTATGTCAACGCATAACAACTGTAAATCTACTAAACAAAACAGCGGTTGCTATATGACATCTGCCGCGTGTGGTTACGTGATAGACGTCACGTGATGGGCAGAACTTCCGCCGGAATTCAAATCCGCGGGGAGAGTTAACTTGTTTAAAAGGGAGTGGGCAGAAGAATTATTTAATTTATTTAAATCTATTGGAGTGTGCGCCATTATGTCAATGCATAACAACTGTAAGTCTACTAAACAAAACAGCGGTTGCTATATGACGTCTGCCACGTCGTGGTCACGTGACGCGGACGTGACGTCGACGCCTACTTTACATCCCACCGATCACAGGACCCCTCGGCTGCATAACCGCGCCCCCTTCCCAACCAATCGGATTTGCTATACGCGAAAACTACGCCAATGGGCGGAACTTCCGCCAAAATTTAAATCCGTGGGCGTGGCTCGCAACAGGAAGTAGGAAAATGGCGATGTTGACAAAGACACAGCGGATGGTAACATACGACTAACAAGAGAAATATTTTTATTTTCTGCTTGCAACTGGACCGTCCAGAGCGTACACGGTAAGTACAACTAATCGTTTTTAAAAAGAAGTACTTTTGTTGCCCTGAAAAGCGAGTGAGTGTGGCGTTTGGGGGGAACGTCGAATTTCGACGATTCTTTCTGGTCAACGGTTGTAAATGATTGCGTTGATTAAAAAAGAAAACTTGATGTAACTCTACTTTTAACTGCCGTTTCAGATAAGCGGGTATTACGTCGCAGTCATGTGCCGCGGATATGACGTAATTGGCTGAACTTCCACCAAAATTCAAATCTGTTGGCGCGATGGCCGTGAGCCACTGAGCAACGACGAATATCAACAGAATTATCTTTATTTTCTGCTTGCAACTGGACCGTCTACAGCGCACACGGTAAGTAACACTCATTGTGTTTAAAGAGATTTACGTTTGTAATAGCAACGTGTAGCTGAGGCGCTAGCAGAAGTGTAGCCGCGTTGCGTTGTACGTGTGAATATTGGTCCAGGCGAAATGTTAATGTTTAATTTCATTCCTTTAAGTTCCACGGTGTTTGTTGGCTGCAAGTTTTCCACTGCAAGAAGAGGCTCGTATCATTGACCAGGAGCGAGCTACAATGGTGAGTAGCCATAACATTTATGTTAAACACTTCCTATTTCATGTCTAACAGTACTTGATTTAACAAATAACCATAAATAAATACAGTGTGGGCACTGAAGTTAACATATGTGATTATACTGCCTAATCTGTCACCGAGTATATTGTTGCAAAGTAATATAAGATCCAAAGTTGTAATTCAGAATAGTTTTCAAAAGAAGGCCATTAGAATTATATACAAGTCTGATTACCCTGAACATAACAACAAGCTATTAATTAAATCACAAATTCTTCAATTCAAAGATTTGGTAGATTATCAGAATAATAATGTCTAACAGTAATTTTACCGTGGCACTATTGAGAGCGTCATCACCAGTTGCATCGCTGTCTGGGGTGGTAACTGCACTGAACAGAACTTGAAGGCCCTGCAGCGCATAGTGAATACGGCTGGTAAGATTATTGGTGCTTCGCTCCCCTCCCTGAAGGACATTTACACCTCCCATCTCGCCCGCAAGGCAACCTCGATTGCCAGAGATGTGAGTCACCCGGCTCACTCTTTGTTTGACCTTCTGCCCTCTGGGAAGAGGTACAGGAGCCTGCGCTCCCGCACCACCAGACTTGCCAACAGCTTCTTTCCCCAAGCTGTTAGGGCCCTGAACTCGCTACCCCCTTCTGCGTAGCGTGTGGCACTGTTGCGCTATTTTCGGGAATGTCTGCTGTACGCGCACTTGCTCCTTTTTTTTTCTGCTCCTCTTATTTATTTATTTATTGTTGTGTTATTTATTCATTATTTTTATTCAGCACGCTTTTGTTATACTTGTTACTTGTTTGTCTGTTGTGAGCCATGTCTTGTCACCGTGGGATAGGGGGGAACGAAATTTCGGTTTCTTTGTGTGTCTTTGGCATGTGGAGAAATTGACAATAAAGCTGACTTTGACTTTGACTTTGACTTTGATTTAACACATCACGATAAGTAGATTGAGTGTGGGCACTCTCAAGTTAACATATGTGATTATACTGCCTAATCTGTTACAGAGTATGTTGTTGCCAAGTAATGTAGAATAGATCCAAAGTAGTAATCCAGAATAGTTTTGAAAAGGCCATTAGAATAATAAACAAATCTGATTACCTTGAACATAATAGTTAAGTGTTGAATATGTCCTATGAAGTCAAAATTGGGCACCATCATGTGGTGAAATTTGGAATTGCATCACATCCAATTTTGCCTGGGAACAAACAGATTAAATAAATCTTAGTCTTAAATAAGGCACTCCTTCTCAAACAAGTAAACTCTGCCCATTTTGCGCAGTAGATGTTCTGTTAATATCTAGTATTTATACAAAGTCATAATTTAAATTGCTTTCAACCTTAATTCATCGCTTCAACCAACATTACTCGCTCTTAT
Source organism: Syngnathus scovelli (assembly GCF_024217435.2). Classification (NCBI taxonomy): domain Eukaryota; kingdom Metazoa; phylum Chordata; class Actinopteri; order Syngnathiformes; family Syngnathidae; genus Syngnathus; species Syngnathus scovelli. Next base: position 217,018 of record NW_026061342.1, on the reverse strand, counting down.
TACCAACTTGTATCGATTTAACTAAGCGTTTAATACTTCCTATCAGGTCTCAAGTCAAGATTTGGCAAAATACAATTTCAGCAAATCCAATTTTGCCAGGCAACAAAAAGAGATTAAATAAACTAAATAAGTCTTCTTCCCATTAAATAAATCAGAAAAGTCTGTCTTGTAACCAGTCCTCTTCAAACAAGTAAAGTCTGCCCGTTTTGTGCCGTAGATTTTGTGTCTATGCCTAGTATTTATACAAAATCATAATTTAAACGACTTCATTCCTTCATTCACTTTGGAAATTTGGAATTGCAGCAAATCGAATTTTGCCAGGGAACAAAAATAGATCAATTAAACTAAATAAGTCTTCTTCCCATTAAATAAATTAAAAAAGTCTGTCTTGTAACCAGTCCTTTTCAAACAAGTAAAGTCTGCCCATTTTGTGCCGTAGATTTTGTGTTTATGCCTAGTATTTATACAAAATCATAATTTAAAGGATTTCATTCCTTCATTCACTTTGGAAATTTGGAATTGCAGCACATCAAATTTTGCCTGGGAAGAAAAGTAGATTAAATAAATTTAATAAGTTTTACTACTTCCCAATAAATAAATTAAATACGTCTTACTTGTTCCCACTCCTTTTCAAAAAAGTAGTTTAAAACGAGGGCCATTTACTCAACCTTTAACCTCAACCCCGCACGTCACATTGTGTTGTATCTGTGAATGTTGGTTGTGGCCAAATGATAGTTTTCTTTCATTCGTTTAGGTTCCAAGAAAACTTGATGTAACTCTACTTTTAACTGCCGTTTCAGATAAGCGGGTATTCCGTCGCAGTCATGTGCCGCAGATATTCGGTAATTGGCGGAACTTCCACCAAAATTCAAATCTTTTGGCGCGATGGCCGTGAGCCACTGAGCAACGACGAATATCAAAAGAAACATCTTTATTTTCTTCTTGCAACTGGACCGTCTACAGCGTACACGGTAAGTAACACTCATTGTGTTTAAAGAGATTTACGTTTGTAATAGCAACGTGTAGCTGAGGCGCTAGCAGAAGTGTAGCCGCGTTGCGTTGTACGTGTGAATATTCGTCCAGGCGAAATGTTAATGTTTAATTTCATTCCTTTAGGTTTCACGGTGTTTGTTGGCTGCAAGTTTTCCACTGCAAGAAGAGGCTCGTATCATTGACCAGGAGCGAGCTACAATGGTGAGTAGCCATAACATTTATGTTAAACACTTCCTATTTCATGTCTAACAGTACTTGATTTAACAAATAACCATACATAAATACAGTGTGGGCACTGAAGTTAACATATGTGATTATACTGCCTAATCTGTCACCGAGTATATTGTTGCAAAGTAATATAAGATCCAAAGTTGTAATTCAGAATAGTTTTCAAAAGAAGGCCATTAGAATTATATACAAGTCTGATTACCCTGAACATAACAACAAGCTATTAATTAAATCACAAATTCTTCAATTCAAAGATTTGGTAGATTATCAGACAAATAATGTCTAACAGTAATTGATTTAACACATCACGATAAGTAGATTGAGTGTGGGCACTCTCAAGTTAACATATGTGATTATACTGCCTAATCTGTTACAGAGTAATGTACAAGTAATGTAGAATAGATCCAAAGTAGTAATCCACAATAGTTTTGAAAAGGCCATTAGAATTATAAACAAATCTGATTACCTTGAACTAAGTGTTGAATATGTCCTATGAAGTCAAAATTTGGCACCATCATGTGGTGAAATTTGGAATTGCATCACATCCAATTTTGCCAGGGAACAAACAGATTAAATAAATCTTAGTCTTAAATAAGCCACTCCTTCTCAAACAAGTAAACTCTGCCCATTTTGCGCAGTAGATGTTCTGTTAATATCTAGTATTTATACAAAGTCATAATTTAAATTGCTTTTAACCTTCATTCGTCGCTTCAACCAACATTACTCGCTCTTATTACCAACTTGTATCGATTTAACTGAGCGTTTAATACTTCCTATCAGGTCTCAAGTCAAGATTTGGCAAAATACAATTTCAGCAAATCCTATTTTGCCAGGCAACAAAAAGAGATTAAATAAACTAAATAAGTCTTCTTCCCATTAAATAAATCAGAAAAGTCTGTCTTGTAAACAGTCCTCTTCAAACAAGTAAAGTCTGCCCGTTTTGTGCCGTAGATTTTGTGTCTATGCCTAGTATTTAAACAAAATCATAATTTAAACGACTTCGTTCCTTCATTCACTTTGGAAATTTGGAATTGCAGCAAATCGAATTTTGCCAGGGAACAAAAATAGATCAATTAAACTAAATAAGTCTTCTTCCCATTAAATAAATTAAAAAAGTCTGTCTTGTAACCAGTCCTTTTCAAACAAGTAAAGTCTGCCCATTTTGTGCCGTAGATTTTGTGTTTATGCCTAGTATTTATACAAAATCATAATTTAAAGGATTTCATTCCTTCATTCACTTTGGAAATTTGGAATTGCGGCACATCAAATTTTGCCTGGGAAGAAAAGTAGATTAAATAAATTTAATAAGTCTTACTACTTCCCAATAAATAAATTAAATATGTTTTGTTCCCACTCCTTTTCAAAAAAGTAGTTTAAAACGAGGGCCCTTCACTCAACCTTTAACCTCAACCCCGCACGTCACATTGTGTTGTATCTGTGAATGTTGGTTGTGGCCAAATGATAGTTTTCTTTCATTCGTTTAGGTTCCACGGTGTTTGTTGGCTATATGTTTTCCACTGTCAGAAGGATGAAAATACAAAGTACAACACTTGGACGTGGGCGACGACATCACCGGTGAGTCCTTCCTTCCTATTTATTTACCTTCTAGGTGCGAGAGGCAACACAATACGAACAACACAACACAATACGAACAACTCAACACAATATGAACAACTCAACACAATATGAACAACACAACAAATTACGAACAACACAACACAATACCAACAACACAATACGAACAACACAACACAATACGAACAACACAACACATTACGAACAACACAACACAATACGAACAACACAACGATACCGCACTGAACAACACGATACCGCACTGAACAACACGATACCGCACTGAACAACACGATACCGCACTGAACAACACGATACCGCACTGAACAACACCATGCCGCACTGAACAACACCATGCCGCACCGAACAACACCATGCCGCACCGAACAACACCATGCCGCACCGAACAACACCATGCCGCACCGAACAACACCATGCCGCACTGAACAACACCATGCCGCACTGAACAAAACCATGCCGCACTGAACAACACCATGCCGCACTGAACAACACCATGCCGCACTGAACAACACCATGCCGCACTGAACAACACCATGCCGCACTGAACAGCACCATGCCGCACTGAACAACACCATGCCGCACTGAACAACACCATGCCGAACTGAACAACACCATGCCGCACTGAACAACACCATGCCGCACTGAACAACACCATGCCGCTTTGAACAACACCATGCCGCACTGAACAACACCATGCCGCACTGAACAACACCATCCCGCACTGAACAACACCATCCCGCACTGAACAACACCATGCCGCACTGAACTACACCATGCCGCACTGAACTACACCATGCCGCACTGAACAACACCATGCCGCACTGAACAACACCATGCCGCACTGAACAACACCATGCCGCACTGAACAACACCATGCCGCACTGAACAACACCATGCCGCACTGAACAACACCATGCCGCACTGAACAACACCATGCCGCACTGAACAACACCATGCCGCACTGAACAACACCATGCCGCACTGAACAACACCATGCCGCACTGAACAACACCATGCCGCACTGAACAACACCATCCCGCACTGAACAACACCATGCAGCACTGAACAACATTATACCGCACTGAACAACATTATGCCGCACTGAACAACATTATGCCGCACTGAACAACACCATGCCGCACTGAACAACATTATGCCGCACTGAACAACACCATGCCGCACTGAACAACACCATGCCGCACTGAACAACACCATCCCGCACTGAACAACACCATCCCGCACTGAACAACACCATCCCGCACTGAACAACACCATGCCGCACTGAACAACACCATCCCGCACTGAACAACACCATCCCGCACTGAACAACACCATGCCGCACTGAACAACACCATGCCGCACTGAACAACACCATGCCGCACTGAACAACACCATGCCGCACTGAACAACACCATGCCGCACTGAACAACATTATGCCGCACTGAACAACATTATGCCGCACTGAACAACATTATGCCGCACTAAACAACACCATGCCGCACTGAACAACACCATGCCGCACTGAACAACACCATGCCGCACTGAACAACACCATGCCGCACTGAACAACACCATGCCGCACTGAACAACACCATGCCGCAATGAACAACACCATGCCGCACTGAACAACACTATGCCGCACTGAACAACACTATGCCGCACTGAACAACATTATGCCGCACTGAACAACACCATGCCGCACCGAACAACACAATGCCGCACTGAACAACATCATGCCGCACTGAACAACACCATCCTGCACTGAACAACACCATCCTGCACTGAACAACACCATGCCGCACTGAACAACACCATGCCGCACTGAACAACACCATGCCGCACTGAACAACACCATGCCGCACTGAACAACACCATGCCGCACTGAACAACACCATGCCGCACTGAACAACACCATGCCGCACTGAACAACACCATGCCGCACTGAACAACACTATGCCGCACTGAACAACACCATCCCGCAATGAACGACACCATCCCGCAATGAACGACACCATGCCGCACTGAACGACACCATGCCGCACTGAACGACACCATGCCGCACTGAACGACACCATGCCGCAGTGAACGACACCATGCCGCACTGAAAGACACCATCCCGCACTGAACAACACCATGCCGCACTGAACAACACCATGCCGCACTGAACAACACCATGCCGCACTGAACAACACCATCCCGCACTGAACAACATTATGCCGCACTGAACAACATTATGCCGCACTGAACAACACCATGCCGCACTGAACAACACCATGCCGCACTGAACAACATTATGCCGCACTGAAAAACACCATGCCGCACTAAACGACACCATCCCGCACTGAACAACACCATGCCGCATTGAACACCATGCCGCACTGAACAACACCATCCTGCACTGAACAAAACCATCCCGCACTGAACAACACCATGCCGCACTGAACAACATTATGCCGCACTGAACAACATTATGCCGCACTGAACAACACCATCCCGCACTGAACAACACCATGCCGCACTGAACAACACGATCCCGCACTAAACAACACCATCCCGCACTGAACAACACCATGCCGCACTGAACAACACCATGCCGCACTGAACAACACGATCCCGCACTAAACAACACCATCCCGCACTGAACAACACCATGCCGCACTAAACAACACCATACCGCACTGAACAACACCATGCCGCACTGAACAACACCATCCCGCACTGAACAACACCATGCCGCACTGAACAACACCATTCCGCACTGTACAACACCATGCCGCACTGAAAAACACCATGCCGCACTGAACAACACCATCCCGCACTAAACAACACTATGACGCACTGAACAACACCATGCCCCACTGAACAACACCATGCCGCACTGAACAACACCATGCCGCACTGAACAACACCATGCCGCACTGAACAACACCATGCCGCACTGAACAACACCATGCCGCACTGAACAACACCATGCCGCAATGAACAACACCATGCCGCACTGAACAACATTATGCCGCACTGAACAACATTATGCCGCACTGAACAACACCATGCCGCACCGAACAACACAATGCCGCACTGAACAACATTATGCCGCACTGAACAACAACATCCTGCACTGAACAACACCATCCCGCACTGAACAACACCATCCCGCACTGAACAACACCATGCCGCACTGAACAACATTATGCCACACTGAACAACACCATGCCGCACTGAACAACACCATGCCGCACTGAACAACACCATGCCGCACTGAACAACACCATGCCGCACTGAACTACAACATGCCGTACTGAACAACATGACGCCGCACTGAACAACACCATGCCGCACTGAACAACACCATCCCGCACTGCACAACACCATCCCGCACTGAACAACACCATGCCGCACTGAACAACACCATGCCGCACTGAACAACATTATGCCGCACTGAACAACATTATGCCGCACTGAACATTATTATGCCGCACTGAACAACACCATGCCGCACTGAACAACACCATGCCGCACTGAACAACATTATGCCGCACTGAGCAACATTATGCCGCACTGAACAACACCATCCCGCACTGAACAACACCATGCCGCTTTGAACAACACCATGCCGCACTGAACAACACCATCCTGCACTGAACAACACCATCCCGCACTGAACAACACCATCCTGCACTGAACAACACCATGCCGCACTGAACAACATTATGCCACACTGAACAACACCATGCCGCACTGAACAACACCATGCCGCACTGAACAACACCATGCCGCACTGAACAACACCATGCTGCACTGAACAACACCATGCCACACTGAACAACACCATCCCGCACTGAACAACACCATGCCGCACTGAACAACACCATGCCGCACTGAACAACACCATGCCGCACTGAACAACACCATGCCGCACTGAACAACACCATGCCGCACTGAACAACACCATGTCGCACTGAACAACACCATGTCGCACTGAACAACACCATCCCGCACTGAACGACACCATGCCGCACTGAACGACACCATGCCGCACTGAACAACACCATGCCGCACTGAACAACACCATGCCGCACTGAACACCACCATGCCGCACTGAACAACACCATGCTGCACTGAACAACACCATGCCGCACTGAACAACACCATGCCGCACTGAACAACACCATCCAGCACTGAACAACACCATGCCGCACTGAACAACACCATGCCGCACTGAACAACACCATGCCGCACTGAACTACACCATGCTGCACTTAACAACACCATGCCGCACTGAACAACACCATGCCGCACTGAACAGCACCATGCCGCACTGAACGACACCATGCCGCACTGAACGACACCATGCCGCACTGAACATTATTATGCCGCACTGAACAACACCATGCCGCACTGAACGACACCATGCCGCACTGAACGACACCATGCCGCACTGAACGACACCATGCCGCAGTGAACGACACCATGCCGCACTGAAAGACACCATCCCGCACTGAACAACACCATGCCGCACTGAACAACACCATGCCGCACTGAACAACACCATGCCGCACTGAACAACACCATCCCGCACTGAACAACATTATGCCGCACTGAACAACATTATGCCGCACTGAACAACACCATGCCGCACTGAACAACACCATGCCGCACTGAACAACATTATGCCGCACTGAAAAACACCATGCCGCACTAAACGACACCATCCCGCACTGAACAACACCATGCCGCATTGAACACCATGCCGCACTGAACAACACCATCCTGCACTGAACAAAACCATCCCGCACTGAACAACACCATGCCGCACTGAACAACATTATGCCGCACTGAACAACATTATGCCGCACTGAACAACACCATCCCGCACTGAACAACACCATGCCGCACTGAACAACACGATCCCGCACTAAACAACACCATCCCGCACTGAACAACACCATGCCGCACTGAACAACACCATGCCGCACTGAACAACACGATCCCGCACTAAACAACACCATCCCGCACTGAACAACACCATGCCGCACTAAACAACACCATACCGCACTGAACAACACCATGCCGCACTGAACAACACCATCCCGCACTGAACAACACCATGCCGCACTGAACAACACCATTCCGCACTGTACAACACCATGCCGCACTGAAAAACACCATGCCGCACTGAACAACACCATCCCGCACTAAACAACACTATGACGCACTGAACAACACCATGCCCCACTGAACAACACCATGCCGCACTGAACAACACCATGCCGCACTGAACAACACCATGCCGCACTGAACAACACCATGCCGCACTGAACAACACCATGCCGCACTGAACAACACCATGCCGCAATGAACAACACCATGCCGCACTGAACAACATTATGCCGCACTGAACAACATTATGCCGCACTGAACAACACCATGCCGCACCGAACAACACAATGCCGCACTGAACAACATTATGCCGCACTGAACAACACCATCCTGCACTGAACAACACCATCCCGCACTGAACAACACCATCCCGCACTGAACAACACCATGCCGCACTGAACAACATTATGCCACACTGAACAACACCATGCCGCACTGAACAACACCATGCCGCACTGAACAACACCATGCCGCACTGAACAACACCATGCCGCACTGAACTACAACATGCCGTACTGAACAACATGACGCCGCACTGAACAACACCATGCCGCACTGAACAACACCATCCCGCACTGCACAACACCATCCCGCACTGAACAACACCATGCCGCACTGAACAACACCATGCCGCACTGAACAACATTATGCCGCACTGAACAACATTATGCCGCACTGAACATTATTATGCCGCACTGAACAACACCATGCCGCACTGAACAACACCATGCCGCACTGAACAACATTATGCCGCACTGAGCAACATTATGCCGCACTGAACAACACCATCCCGCACTGAACAACACCATGCCGCTTTGAACAACACCATGCCGCACTGAACAACACCATCCTGCACTGAACAACACCATCCCGCACTGAACAACACCATCCTGCACTGAACAACACCATGCCGCACTGAACAACATTATGCCACACTGAACAACACCATGCCGCACTGAACAACACCATGCCGCACTGAACAACACCATGCCGCACTGAACAACACCATGCTGCACTGAACAACACCATGCCACACTGAACAACACCATCCCGCACTGAACAACACCATGCCGCACTGAACAACACCATGCCGCACTGAACAACACCATGCCGCACTGAACAACACCATGCCGCACTGAACAACACCATGCCGCACTGAACAACACCATGTCGCACTGAACAACACCATGTCGCACTGAACAACACCATCCCGCACTGAACGACACCATGCCGCACTGAACGACACCATGCCGCACTGAACAACACCATGCCGCACTGAACAACACCATGCCGCACTGAACACCACCATGCCGCACTGAACAACACCATGCTGCACTGAACAACACCATGCCGCACTGAACAACACCATGCCGCACTGAACAACACCATCCAGCACTGAACAACACCATGCCGCACTGAACAACACCATGCCGCACTGAACAACACCATGCCGCACTGAACTACACCATGCTGCACTTAACAACACCATGCCGCACTGAACAACACCATGCCGCACTGAACAGCACCATGCCGCACTGAACGACACCATGCCGCACTGAACGACACCATGCCGCACTGAACATTATTATGCCGCACTGAACAACACCATGCCGCACTGAACAACACCATGCCGCACTGAACAACATTATGCCGCACTGAGCAACACCATGCCGCACTGAACAACACCATGCCGCACTGAACAACACCATGCCGCACTGAACAACATTATGCCGCACTGAGCAACATTATGCCGCACTGAACAACACCATCCCGCACTGAACAACACCATCCCGCACTGAACAACACCATGCCGCTTTGAACAACACCATGCCGCACTGAACAACACCATCCTGCACTGAACAACACTATCCCGCACTGAACAACACCATCCTGCACTGAACAACACCATGCCGCACTGAACAACACCATCCCGCACTGAACAACACCATGCCGCACTGAACAACACCATGCCGCACTGAACAACACCATGCCGCACTGAACAACACCATGCCGCACTGAACACCACCATGCCGCACTAAACAACACCATGCCGCACTGAACAACACCATGCCGCACTGAACAACACCATGCCGCACTGAACAACACCATCCCGCACTGAACAACACCATGCCGCACTGAACAACACCATGCCGCACTGAACAACACCATGCCGCACTGAACTACACCATGCCGCACTTAACAACACCATGCCGCACTGAACAACACCATGCCGCACTGAAGAGCACCATGCCGCACTGAACAACACCATGCCGCACTGAACTACACCATGCCGCACTGAACAACACCATGCCGCACTTAACAACACCATGCCGCACTGAACAACACCATGCCGCACTGAACAACACCATGCCGCACTGAACTACACCATGCCATACTGAACAACATGACGCCGCACTGAACAACACGACGCCGCACAGAACAACACGACGCCGCACAGAATAACACAATACCGCACAAAACAACACAATACCGCACAAACATCCATCCATCCATTTTCTGAACCGCTTAGTCCCCACGGGGGTCGCGGGCGTGCTGGAGCCTATCCCAGCCGTCATCGGGCAGTAGGCGGGGGACACCCTGAACTGGTTGCCAGCCAATCGCAGGGCACACAGAGACAGACAACCAATCGCACTCACACTCACACCTAGGGACAATTTGGAGTCTTCAATCGGCCTACCAAGCATGTTTTTGGAATGTGGGAGGAAACCGGAGTGCCCGGAGAAAACCCACGCGGGCCCGGGGAGAACATGCAAACTCCACACAGGGAGGGCCGGAGGTGGAATCGAACCCGCACCCTCCTAACTGTGAGGCGGACGTGCTACCCAGACCGCACAAACAGTTTTAGATAATATTATGTCGCAGTCATGTGACGCGGACATGATGTCAATAGGCGGAACTCACGGCAAAATTATAATCCGTGGGCGTGACTTGCAACAGGAAGTAGGAAAGCGGCAATGCTTGCAAACAAGACACAGCGGTTAGTAACACGACAACTAACAAGACAAATATTTTTGTTTTCAGCTTGCAACTTGACCGTCTAGAGCGTACAAGGTAATTACAACTCGTTGTTTTGAAAAATATGTTTTTTTGTGTAGCCCTGAAAAGCGAGGGAGTGTGGCGTTTGGGAGGAACGTCGAACTCGGCGTCTGCTTCCAGCCACAGATGCCAAATTTCGACGATTATTTCGACTGGTCAACGGTTGTAAATTATTGCGTTGATTAAAAACTTATCCTCGGTTATCCGTGGCTAAAACACCACAACCCTGCAATAAACTGGGAGTCAGGGGAGATAAAGGGGTGGGCATCCCAGTGCCAAGTATCGTGTGTCAAACCGAACCCTTCGATCGAGTCCCCATGCACTTCTCCCTCGGACTTTGCGTCTCCTGAACCAGAGTTCAGAGCTCCGGATCTAAACCAAGTACCCAAATGCTACCATCAACTTGCGGAGGTATTTAGCAAAGCCAAGGCGAGCTCCTTACCACCCCACCGTCCCTACGACTGCGCCATAGACCTATTGCTCGGTGCTTCGATCCCCAAGGGGAGACTTTATTCCCTTTCGGGCCCCGAAAAGAAGGCCTTAAATGACTATATTGACGCGTCACTTAAAGCGGGTCTGATCATGCCGTCATCATCGCCTGCAGGGGCCGGGTTTTTCTTTGTGGGGAAGAAAGACGGAACCCTGCGCCCCTGCATAGATTACAGTCCCCTCAACCAGATCACTATAAAGAATCGGTACCCCCTCCCACTCATGTCGGCCGTGTTTGATCAGTTGCAGCAGGCTCGGGTATTCACCAAGTTAGATTTGCGTAACGCGTATCACCTCGTGCGCATTCGGGAAGGTGATGAGTGGAAGACGGGCTTCAACACCCCCCGGGGACACTTTGAATACCGGGTAATGCCGTTCGGCCTCACCAATGCCCCCGCGGTCTTCCAGGCCATGATCAATGACGTTCTGAGTGATTTCTTAGACCACTTTGTTTTCGTTTACTTGGATGACATCTTAATTTATTCACCAGATTTGAGGACCCATGAGAGTCATGTTAAGTCGGTCCTGCAACGGCTCCTGGACCATCGACTTTATGTAAAGGCCGAAAAGAGCGAGTTCCATGCAGAAACGATATCGTTCCTTGGCTTCATCATAGCCCCAGGGAAGGTCCAGATGGACCCAGCCAAAGTAAGCGCGGTGACCCAATGGCCGGTACCGGATAGCCGCAAAAGAGTGCAGCAATTTCTGGGATTTGCTAACTTTTATAGACGATTCATACGAGGCTTCAGCGCCACCGAGGCTCCCCTGCACGCTCTCACCTCCCCGACAGTTCCGTTTCGCTGGACGGCGGAGGCTGAAGCCGCCTTCCAGGAGCTGAAGAGGCGGTTCACCACCGCTCCAATCCTTACCTTGCCCGACCCATCTCGTCAGTTCGTGGTGGAGGTTGATGCCTCCAGTCAGGGAATCGGCGCCATCCTGTCTCAGAGATCCCAGGTCGACAACAAGCTCCATCCATGCGCCTTTTTGTCCCGACGGCTGACCCCCGCGGAGCAGAACTATGACGTCGGAGATCGGGAATTGTTAGCAAATTCAAAAAGGCTCTTGAAGAATGGAGACACTGGCTGGAGGGAGCCCAACACCCCTTTCTGGTTTGGACCGATCACAAGAACCTGCAATATATCAAGGAGGCCAAGCGATTGAACTCCCGCCAGGCTTGTTGGTCCCTCTTCTTTAACCGTTTCCATTTCACGTTGTCTTACAGACCGGGGGCCAAGAACACCAAACCTGATGCGCTGTCACGCATCTACAGCCCAGACCCGGTGTCCACAGAGCCAGAGCCCATTCTCCCCCCTCACTGCGTGGTGGGAGCCGTAACCTGGCCCATAGAGGACTTGGTGAAGCGGGCAAACCACGATGATCCACCCCCTAGGGGAAGTCCCGAGAATAGACTGTTTGTTCCGCCCCAACTACGATCCCAAGTGATCCACTGGGCGCACACCTCCCGGCTCACGTGTCACCCGGGCGTGCGAAGAACCCTGCACGTCATCCAACAAAGATTCTGGTGGCCCTCCATGGGGGCGGACGTCCGGGAGTATGTTGCAGCCTGTTCCATCTGTGCGCGGAGTAAGAACACTCCGGGCCGCCGTGTGGGGTTGCTGCAGCCTCTCTCCATTCCCTCTCGACCATGGGCCGACATCTCTGTGGATTTTGTCACGGGACTGCCGGTGTCTAGCGGTAAGACGACGATACTCACCGTCGTGGATAGGTTCTCCAAGATGGCCCACTTCATTGCCCTGCCCAAATTACCTTCGGCCAAACGTACGGCAGTAGTTCTCATGGACCACGTCTGCAGGATTCATGGATTTCCTCGGACGTCGTGTCAGATAGGGGCCCCCAGTTCGTGTTCCGCTTTTGGAGGGCTTTCTGCAAGCTTATAGGGGCCACCGTGAGCCTCACTTCGGGCTACCACCCGGAAGCGAACGGCCAAGCAGAACGCATTAACCAACAGCTGGAAATGGGCCTCCGCTGTTTGGTAACCCAGAACCCCTCGTCGTGGAGTCAAAACTTGACCTGGGTAGAGTACGCCCATAACTCCCTTCCCATCACGGCGACCGGGATGTCCCCCTTCATGTGCGTCTTTGGATACCAGCCCCTGCTCTTCCCCGACAGCGAGCCGGAGGTGTCAGTTACCTCGGCGTGCGCCGTGGTGAGACGCTGTCGGCGCATCTGGGCAGCGGCAAGGGCCATACTGGTCCGCCAGGGCGACAGGGTGAAGAGGATGGCTGACCGGAGACGTCGTCCGGCACCTGTCTACCGGCCCGGCCAGCGGGTCTGGCTGTCCGCCCGGGACCTTCCCCTCCAGGTGGGCTCCAGGAAGCTGGCCCCCCGTTTTGTAGGGCCGTTTCCGATCTCCAAGGTCGTCGGTCCAGCGGCTGTGCGACTCCGTCTGCCTCGGTCCCTTGCGGTGCATCCCACCTTCCACGTCGGGAAGGTCAAGCCGGTTAGGGAAAGTGGGATGGTGCCGGCTCCCGCGGCACCCCCGCCTACGCGGACGGTGGGGGGTGGGCCTACCTACACAGTTAAGAAGTTGCTGGACGTGCGCCGGAAGGGCCGGGGCTGGCAGTTCCTGGTGGACTGGGAGGGTTACGGGCCAGAGGAGCGGCAATGGGTGCCGCGTAGCTATATCCTGGATCCCGGGCTACTAGATGACTTTTACGCGGCTCACCCCGATGCTCCGGGTCCGTCTGGGATCCGGCCCTAGTGGGGGGGGGTTATGTCATGCTGTCATGTGTCGTCCGGATCACTTCCTGTTTTATTGTGTGATTTTCCTCTCGTTCCAGTCGGTGTGTCCTTCCCCTGTGCGTCCGGTCACGTGAACCCCTGATTCCAAGTGTGTGCACCTGCGTCAATGACCAACTGTCTTCACCTGTGTTCCCCTCCTGTGTCCATATAACCCGCGTCTTTCCCAGTATCCAGTGCCAGTGCGTCTTGCCTTGTAAGAACACTAGCGATCACGAAACCCTCGAGTTCCACGTACAAGCCTTGTTTGAGCGACTTTGATCCCCGATGTTAACTTGGTTACATCGCTATCTTGTTTTTGTATTTCCCTCGGTTCGAGGTGCTTTGATTTCCCCTTTTTCTCCCTCGGTTCGAGGCGCCTTAGTTTTCCCTTTTTTCCCTCCTATTGAGGCGTTTTTTGTTCGACTATCAGTGGAGACAATAAAAGCCTTTTTGGACATTGAAGTCTCTGCATTCGAATCCTCTCCCTGCTCTGCACCTGACATAAACTAAAAAGTGGTTGAAAGTAAAAGTTTACACTATCAAAAAAACAATACTTACCTGGATAACCTGAAACAGAAAAACACACAGTTATACTTACCTATGCCGAGTTCACATATTCACACCCAATCGGTACCTGCAAGAAAAGAGCAAAAACAACAAGTTAATAAGCTAAAATGAGTAGATGGAAAATTATCCGGAACGAAACGCAAATTGCTGACATGAAACACATATAAGGACCGCTCGGAGCAGGAAATTCAGTCTCGATGCGGCCATGAAGGAGGAAACAGCTCCACATGCAACAAAACTAAATTTAGCTTCCATTCCCGTGTGCCAGACCTGAGGAAGGCACAAAAGATGCCGAAACGTTGTCGATGGCCACACGGAGGAAATAAAAGGGAGCGCAAACTAGCGCCGATAGGAAAACAATTAGACGCAAAATTATAATTTACCCACGCTCTACCCAGATAGGAGAGCGGATGGATGCCGCACAGAGCAAGATGCTCTCGCTCCACCCAGATAGGGGAGTCGATGAATTAAGTGCGAGGTACGACTAATTTGACCGCAAATGCAGCTGTCAATCTATCATGCCAAGTCGAGACTCATTTATTACATATATAACAAAGGCGACCGGATAGGCAAAGTGCAAACACAAAAACAAACAACAAATACAAAGCAAATACATGTTTATTAAGCCCAACTTGGCCTGACCAGCATGGCTGGCGCAGCCACGACGGACAGGTTGCTCTGGGGCTGGATGTGGGACGTGGGCGTGGATGGTAGGACCGTGCCTTTGCTCCTCTCCTTCGGGGGAGGAACTCCCTTCTTAATCCTAACTCGCCTGTGCCACCCCCACTGCCCCCCCACGTTTCCAGTTTCCATTGAGCTCCTGCTGCGTCTGTGCGCTGTCCCCTAAACCGATCCTACCCTAACCCTAACCTAACCCCAAACCCTAACCCCAACCCTAACCCTAACCCTAATCCAAATCCCTCCCTGACTCCCATTATGAAAAAAATTTCAACCTGCAAGTCAAAAAATGGAAATTAAGAAGTCAAAAATTTGAACACAAACACGAAATTGAATATAAACTAAAAAGTGGTTGAAAGTAAAAATTTACACTATCAAAAAAAACAATACTTACCTGGATAACCTGAAACAGAAAAACACACAGTTATACTTAACTATGCCGAGTTCACATATTCACACCCAATCGGTACCTGCAAGAAAAGAGCAAAAACAACAAGTTAATAAGCTAAAATGAGTAGATGGAAAATTATCCGGAACGAAACGCAAATTGCTGACATGAAACACATATAAGGACTGCTCGGAGCAGGAAATTCAGTCTCGATGCGGCCATGAAGGAGGAAACAGCTCCACATGCAACAAAACTAAATTTAGCTGCAATTCCCGTGTGCCAGACCTGAGGAAGGCACAAAAGATGCCGAAACGTTGTCGATGGCCACACGGAGGAAATAAAAGGGAGCGCAAACTAGCGCCGATAGGAAAACAATTAGGTGCAAAATTATAATTTACTCACGCTCTACCCAGATAGGAGAGCGCATGGATGCCGCACAGAGCAAGATGCTCTCGCTCCACCCAGATAGGGGAGTCGATGAATTAAGTGCGAGGTACGACTAATTTGACCGCAAATGCCGCTGTCAATCTATCATGCCAAGTCGAGACTCATTTATTACATATATAACAAAGGCGACTGGATAGGCAAAGTGCAAACACAAAAACAAACAACAAATACAAAGCAAATACATGTTTCTTAAGCCCAACTTGGCCTGATCAGCATGGCTGGCGCAGTCACGACGGACAGGGTGCTCTGGGGCTATTTTCTGGCACTAAGGTCATTTCTGCCTACAAGCGGAACAAGAGTCTGGCAGATATTTTGATCCGGGCAAAATTGCCAACATTGAAGTGGGACAAACCCTTATTGTTGGACACTCAATTCAAGAGACTAAATTTCATTAAAAATATAGAAATGGGAACAGTATTTGGAATTGACCAGGGAATCAACCCAAAATCTAGAAATTGTGTTTATGTTATTTTTTGTAACAAATGTGGGATCCAATATGTTGGCGAATCACGAAACAATTTGTCCACACGCATGTATCAGCATCGGTATAATGTGAAGAACAAGAAAGAAATGGACACACCCTTAGTTAAACATGTTGTTGATCATGGTATGGCCTCAATGAGAATGGCGGGATTACAAAGGAACATTAATTGGACAGACATAGAAAGAAAAGGGAGGGAACGATATTGGATATTTACATTGGGAACTAGGGAGCCAATTGGACTAAACATTAAGCATTGAAGATTCACCATACACCACTTGATTTGGATCCTTACTACAATCCCATCCCTAACCCCAATCCCTACTCCTTACCCATAATCCTAACCTAACCCCAATCGCTACTCCTTACCCATAATCCTAACCTAACCCCAAACCTAATCCTAACCCTAACCCTAACCCTACCCTAACCCTAACCCTAACCCTAACCCCAAACCTAATCCTAACCCTAAACCTAACCCCTAACCCCTAACCCTAACCCCTAACCCCACCCACATCACACAATCCTAACATCAACAATCGCCTAAATTATAATTCTGCCGCTATAACATGTAAAAATAAAAAAAATGACAATTACAAATTTTCAAAAACACTAAGAAAGCTTAAAAATACATAAAAGTTTAGAACGTCAAAATTTAAAATGTATAAATACTAATTAATTTAAAATCATTTACGAAATTTCAGAAGTATTAAAAACACAGAGGTAACATTAAATATTAATTGATGATTGAGTCGAAAGAGATAAATAAATAAAACAATATTAACACAAATTATACATTTGATGTAAAATAAGCAACAGAACGAATGAAAATAATTAGACCAGTGGATTTAGTGGTTTATGGTGCGAAAAGTGATATACAAGTCAACAAAATAAAATCTGAATCAAAAGGAAAAAAGGAAAAAGGAAAAGGGACCCGGAAAAAAGAAAAAATGAAAGAGTATAAAAGGAGGCGAGAAAAAAACAGGTTCATTGTGCTTTTGTCTCTCGAACAGTCGACAACTCTCTGCTCTCTTAAAAACTAGCCAACTCTTTCACTAATATATTTTTTGGGGGTTTTCTTCATTTTTTTCATTTTTTTTTTTTTTTATAGTACCCGATGAAGACCGATTAAGGTCGAAACGTCGTATTTGTTTCAGTTCATTTAAAAAGAAGTTTTTTTGTTGTTTTTGGCACAATACACTGGGTTTGGGTTATTGGGGACTTTATTGATTTGGGGGTCTCAATAAATACGTGAATAAATAAAGGGATTGAATTGGATTTCATTGGCAAATTAGTACATTAAATGCTTTGGTAAATAAATAAAGTTAAAAATACATTAAATTTTCAAAATTAAATAAGTTAAAAAAAAACAACAATGACAGAGTGGACGGTGGTTAGTCGTGGTCGGAGGGGACCACGTCAACCGCCCAATTTTTTGGACAGGGAGGATAGGGGATCCTGGGACCGGGAGGTCCGTGCACCTCCTCGCTCCTTTTGGAGTGGGTCTCTGTACTCAAAACCTAACCCTAACCCTAACCCTGACCCTGACCCTAACCCCAACCTAAAAAAAGACACTCAACAAGGTGAAGTTAAGAAGATTAAGGAGACTAAGAAAAAGAGAAAGAGGAGTAAGAAGCTCACCCACCACTCAGGGGAACAGAGGGATGCCCAACACATAGAGGATTGGGGAGCGCCTCAAACGACTTACCTTGACCAGCAGATGGAAGACTTACCTTCACCGACTCAAGAGGAGGACTCGACAGCTTCCGAAGAACCGACGACAGAGACTCCAATGAAGCGCATTGAAGGAATAAGGAGGAAATACCAGGAACCTACTGGCCCTAACTCGTCAGAAACACCAATTAGGAGAAGAGAGACACCACGACCGAAATTACTGGAAACAATATTCTTCCAGTCACGTGACACACAAACCGAACCACAATCGATGTACACCACACACGAACATGAAGGGAATAAGAGGGCAAATTGGTTTTTGTTTCCCCAGAGAAGATGGTTGATTGTAGGTGATTCAAACTTGGCCAAATTGCAGAAAATCGAAGACCGCGAAGTACAAGTGGACTGTTACCCGGGAGCTAAAATCCGCCATGGGATTCACCTACTCAGAAACAGAACTGCAACCTCTCCCAACGTGCTAGGGGTCATTTTATCCTTGGGCCTTAACAATAGAGGTAGGGTCATCCCAATATTCATATCCAAGGAGATAGCCAGATTGCTGGGAGCAGCTAAGGCCACTTTTCCTTATGCTAAAATATTCATTCCTAAAATTAATTATTCCCAATCACTTCCTTTGGAGATCCAAGCCAACCTTAGGGAACTGAATGAAATAATAGAGGAAACGGGTCATTCGATTCAACGCTTACCATCAAGACTGTTTACCACAGGACCGGACAACATCCATTGGACAACGGACACGGCTGAAGAGATATGGAACTTGTGGAAAACCTTTTTTATGCCAAGGAGCCTCCCCTAACTCAAGGAGATAACCCTGGCTGATCCAGTGGTCAACCTGTCGACCTCCTTTAGTTTGACGAAAGATCATAGGGAGCTTCTGGAGAAGGGGCTTACATTCGTCCCCACCGCAACCATGATGAAGGATCAGAGAAGGATCACCAAGGCCCATGTGCGACAGTACCATAGAAGGTTAAAACTAGACTCTTATTTTGGAACTTCGACGACGGCAGCACCACCCAAATTCCAGTCGGCTTCAATGTGGGAGCCCAAGGATGATGAAGTACCCAGGGAGATAAAAGTATTAATACACAAAGACAGAGCAGTCCTAAAACAAGTGGAAGTCCCAAGAGAGATGCCAAATTTGACAGAGGGCGAAAGAAGAGCCCTGGACGACTTAAGTTCGGCAGAGGAATTGATTATTAAGCCAGCAGATAAAGGGTCAGCGGTGGTCATTATGGACCGAAAAAATGACGTGAGAGAGGCTCATCGACAACTTCGCAATACGGAGTATTACCATTCGATCCAAAAACCGATTTATCCGGATACAGAAAAGTTAGTCCACACAATATTAGATCAAATGAGAAAAGAGCACCACATTACTAAAAAAACAATTCTTGTATTTAACAGGAGCATCCCCGTCACGTCCTTTTATCTACTCCCTAAGATTCATAAAGACCCGGCATCGTGGCCCTGGCCCTACGAAATGCCGCCAGGACGTTCCATCGAGTCAGATTGTAGTAGCGAATCCTACGGCTCGGCTGAGCTAGTAGATTATTACTTGAATCCCTTGTCAATTCTACATCCGAGTTACATCAAAGATACTAATGATTTTGTTTCAAAAGTACGGACCTTGACCGTGCCACAGACCTGTTGGTTGTTTTCCATGGATGTTGAAAACTTGTATACTAATATTGAAACTGCTAGGGGTTTAGAGGCGGTACGCAATGTTTTGGCACGTAATCCGATTTTGGGCCGCCCGGATGAACACATTTTGGCATTGCTGGAACTCAATCTGACTAAGAATGATTTTCAATTTGACAATGGGTATTTTTTACAGGTCAAGGGGACAGCAATGGGGAAACGTTTCTCTCCAGCCTATGCCAATATCTATATGGCTGAATGGGAGGAGAACGCCTTGACACAGTGCTCTAAGAAACCTATAGCTTACCTGAGGTTCTTAGATGATATTTGGGGAATTTGGGGAGATTCTAGGGAAGAATTTGACGTGTTTCTTAAAACCTTAAATGGCCACCACCCTTCAATTAAACTGACGGCACAGATTAGCGAGAGGGAAATTAATTTTCTTGACACAACTACATATAAGGGACCGGAATTTCATACAACAGGGGGACTTGATGTCAGAGTATTTTTTAAATCCACAGATACTCATGCGCTACTACACAAAAAGAGTTTTCACCCTAGACACACGTTTGGGGGTTTGGTTTATTCACAACTCTTGAGATTCGGGAGAATTTGCACTCACACAGAAGATAGGGAAGAAGCGACCAAAGTCTTGTTCAGGTCATTACAGCAACGAGGTTATTCTCGGTCATTTCTTCGCACGATTAAGCTACAAACATGGAAAAAAGGAAGAAGAGGGGACACTCAGCGGGTTAAAAAAATGATACTTCCTCTAATTTCGATTTACAACTCTTACACAGTCAATGTTCACAGAAAAATTAAACAGAATTTGGAAGCGTCGGCGCTGACTGACCTGAAGGCGAAACATAAGGTGGTTTCAGCCTTCAAAAGGAATCCAAATTTAAAAGATTTGTTGGTTAGCACTAAAATGAAAAGTGGGTCCTCTCGTGCAGCCAGGAGATCAATAGGAGTGATAACAGACTCTCAGAAGAAAGAACATTTCTTCACACAGACGGTGTTAGATAAATTGTATATATATGTTATCATGCGTTCCCTAATGAGTACTTATTAATAAAGTTATTGCGCAGAATGCTTGCTGTTTCTTCTTGCAGACATCCCCCAGTCCACAGCAAGTCAAACGATGCTGTCTGGAGCTTCCTGACTTTCTACACATCTGGGAATCCAAGAAAGTTGTTGATGTCTGCACATGTCATTTTGTCTATGCACTCTTTTCTCATGACTACTTTGTTTCCCATAACATTCACTTTTCGGTTCTCATGGGATCCTGTCCGCGACTTCTAGTTTCACATAGAATCTCGTTTCTTCACTCTTGAGACTAGCCCACGCTTTCCCCCCCACCTATCAGGGGCTAGTCTCACATTGTAGGTAGGGCATTCCTTAATAAAAAGAGAGGAGTGTAACCAAGACCTTTAGTGTATTTTGGATTGCTGTAAGTCTGGATGCACTCCTCGCGAGAAAAGATCAACATTTTGTCTCACTGGTTTTGTCTGCTGATCCTTTTGCTGAATCTGAACCTAACAGACGGGTAAGGCCTTGTCTACGCGGAATGCGGTCTACTGTATGAGCTGTCGATTGTGTGGAGTTATGTATGTGGGACGGACTCGAAATGATGTCAGAAGCAGACTGCATGCGCACCGCTACAGCATCACACATAACCAGAAGCGTAACACGCATGTAGTACGCCATTTCCGCCTGCACGGGTTACGTAACTTGAGAATACGGATTTTGGAGAGCTGTGCGGGCTGGACACAAAGGGATAGGGAAAACGCGGAAATGAGATGGGTCAGGAGGTTGAAAACTCAATATCCACTAGGACTCAATTTGGCAACAACGGAAACGGAGAACACTGGAATATCGGGGTTAAAATAGAAGTTCTAGTGGTGGAGTTTACACGGTTGGGGAAAATTTGGAGGGAATGCCCTCCCGAAACGATATATGGAAATTAGGGAAAATATCATAATTGTTCCTTGGTTTAAGTTCTTGTGGGGGATGTTTATGTGATTGGGAGACGGCTGAAAGGAGGTTGGAGAAAAACCTGACACTTTCCATTTAATCAAAGAGTCTAACTCTGGTTGGCTGGTTTTCCTGACAACATAGATAAAGTGCCCAACTCGGACACCAAATTCTAATCTTCATCCTTATTTGGACTCTACTCTAACATTAAATCCTAACACTTAATCAATTCATAAAACTTACATAAATTCAGATTCAGAATGAAAACCTAACCCAAACCCTAATTCTAACCTTGACCTCTGACCCTAACCATTAACGCTAAATTAATTAGGAATTACACCAAATTTCAACAAAATTAATCTAAACTGAACCTTATGTTGATCCTAAATGCAATGAGATTCCAGAATGAATTTTAATCCAACCAAATCTAAAAATTTACGATTAAATTGAATTAAATTACAAAACAAAAAAAAGGGGGGACTATAATCGAATTATATTTTTGATTTTAAGCAAACTCTAAAAGAAAAATATAAAAAAAAGAAGGATTTTTCTTCTAACACATAAAAGGAAAACATAGTACGTGATGGGACGCTTGAGGGCGCCCTTGGCACACTAAATCGCTGTGGTACGAATAGAGCTCGGCTAGACGCGAATATTAGGGGATTAATGATACCCTTTAAATTCAGAAATGAAAAAGTACTTCCGCATTGCTAACGCTCATAACATTAGCCACGATACGCTTATAGTGATTTCGTTACAAATATACGATCGTATTAATGTTATAAATTAATTCTACGAATTAATGGAATCGGGAAACACACTTTAATAATACCAGGGGGTTGAGGAGAATTTTATTCCATATGAATTTTTTATTTGGACGAGGGGAGGGTTTGGGAAAATAGGGGGATTACAGAAAAAAAAAGAGCCGGCAGAGTAATTGACAGGAGTTTACGAGTATTTCCGGGGGGCGGGACCTAGGGGGATCGCGATTTACGTAGATGAATGTATTTCTAAATATATAATTTGATTTAGATGATGAATTCAATTTACATTTAAATGTTTCACGACTAACCTAATTAAACGGTACCAATAGGGTTTACAGAATGTCTTAGTGCTTATCAGTTAGATGTGGGAACGTGATTGAATGACGAGAGCCGTCAGTTGCTTCGCTGAGGCTCGTGGGAGAGAAAAGAAAAGAGAAAAGAAGGGTTGGCTTTCGGCGGTGGCGCTGTGAGGCAGGAGAGTGGCACTGGGGAAGCCCTTCTTTCCAGGTAATGTGGAAGATTCTTCCGATTCTTTTTGAGAAAAACAGGTGAACCCTTTTTAATCGCTAAAGCTAAGTTATACGGTACTACGCTATGCTAGCCTTTATTGGTATAGGATATGTGAGAGTATGCTAAGCTAAAAGACAACGAAAAGAGAAAATATTAAATTGCCGGATGAATGAGACCGGATATCAATAAAGGAAACACAGCTAACGCTCATAACATTAGCTACGATACGCTTACGGGGATTTGGTTACGAATGTACGATCGTATTAATGTTATAAATTAATTCTACGAATGAAGGGGATCGGGGTACACACTTTAATAATACCAGGGGATTTAGGAGAATGGTATTCCATATTGTTCGTTTATTTGGGCGATGTGAGGTTTTGTAAGATAGGGGGATTACGGAAAAAAGAGCCGCCAGAGTGATTGACAGGAGTTTACGAGTGTTTCCAGGGGGCGGGACTTAGGGGGATCGCAAT
This sequence comes from Syngnathus scovelli, assembly GCF_024217435.2. Lineage (NCBI taxonomy): Eukaryota > Metazoa > Chordata > Actinopteri > Syngnathiformes > Syngnathidae > Syngnathus > Syngnathus scovelli. Next base: position 193,138 of record NW_026061342.1, on the reverse strand, counting down.
TTATGTAGATGAATGTATTTCTAAATATATGTCTTGATTTAGAGGATGAATTCAATTTACATTTAAATGTTTCACGTCTAACCCGATTAAACGGTACCATAGGGGTTACCGAATGTTTTAGGGCTTATCGGTTAGATGTGGGAACGTCATGGGATGACGAGAGCCGTCAGTTAATTCGCTGAGGCTCGTGGGGGGGGTGGCGTTCGGCGGTGGCGCTGTGACTCAGGAGAGTGGCACTGGGGAAGACCTTCTTTCCAGGTAAGGTGGAAGATTCTTCCGATTCTTTGAGAGAAACAGGTGAACCCTTTTTAATTGCTAAAGTTACGTTATGCGGTACTACGCTATGCTGGAATTTATTGGTATAGGATGTGCGGGAGTATGCTAAGGTAAAAGAGAACGAAAAGAGAAAATATTAAATTGCCGGATATCAATAAAGGAAACACAGCTAACGCTCATAACATTAGCTACGATACGCTTACGGGGATTTGGTTACGACTGATGGCGCCGCGGATGGCTGCCACGGTGAGTCGCTCTCTGTTTCTTTGTCTTATTTTGTGTGTTTTCTGTGTCTTCTGCTGTCCATCCCGGATCACTTTTACTAGAGAAGCACTGTTAAACATCGGTCAGTCTTCTTCTGGTATTTTCTCTCCTGTTCTCTCTGATTCAGACTGTTTGTCGGAGATTTTAGCCGGAGCGGCGGTGCTATACAAGCTAGCGCGACGGCGGCGACGCGGAAAACGAGCGGGAGCCCTCGTAAAGCTGAGGCAGAGAGGGTTCCGTTCTGCCCTACCGTCAATTCATCTGGCGAATGTCCGCTCCCTGGCGAACAAGATGGACGAACTGCTGCTCCTCACTTCAAGGAACACGGACTTCAGCAGATCCGCCGCGCTGTGTTTTGTTGAGACGTGGCTTAGCGAACGAACCCCCCACCACGCCATGGAGTTAGCTGGGTTTCGGCTAACGCGTGCAGATCGCAGCGCGGAGCTCTCCGGAAAATCAAAGGGAGGTGGTCTCTGTTTCTACATTAATGAACGTTGGTGTACCGATGTCATGGTGTTGAAAGAGTTTTGCAGCCCTCTCCTAGAAACACTTTTCATAAACTGCCGGCCGTTCTATTCACCACGGGAGTTCTCCTCGATCGTCATGGCGGCTGTTTACATCCCACCACACGCACGTGCGAGTGAAGCCACGCAGATGCTGGCTGACCAGGTGACAGACATGGAGAAACTTCTACCAAATTCACTAATCATTGTTCTGGGTGATCTTAACAGGGCGAACCTCGCACACAAACTCCCCAGATACAGACAGCACATAACGTGTCCCACCAGAGGGGCACAGACACTGGACCACTGCTACACCGTAATTAAGGATGCATACCACTCTGTGGCTTGTGCAGCTTTAGGACTCTCGGACCACTGTCTAGTTCATCTGATCCCTGCCTACAGACAGAAACTAAAAACTAAAAGCCTGTGGTGAGGACTGTCAGGAAGTGGACATTGGAGTCAAGGCAGGACCTCCGAGCCTGCTTTGACTGCACCGATTGGAGTGTTTTTGAAGCTGCAAATTCAGACTTGCATGAACTCACTGACACTGTCACATCATACATCAGTTTTTGTGAGGATCTGTGTGTGCAGACTAAGACCTTCTGCACGTACAACAACGACAAACCTTGGTTTACACCGAACCTTAGGAGGCTGCGCAAAGTCAAGGAGGAGGCCTACAGGAGCGGCGACCGGGACCTGTTCAAGCAGACCAGAAACACACTGAACCGAGAGGTCAGGAAAGCCAGGAGGTGTTACGGGGAGAGCCTGGAGAGACACCTCTCTGCCAATCCTGATCCCTCAACAGTGTGGAAAGGCCTGCAGAGCATCACGGGCTTCAAGAAACGAACCCCCCGTCCTGTGGAGAGCCCAAGGCTCGCTGACCAGCTAAACAGGTTCTACTGCAGGTTTGATCGGTCCTCCCACACAACGGGACCTCCTGCAGCACAATCCACACAATCCACATACTCACCTCCCCCCACAACTGCTCTGTCCACACCTCCATCACCGTGGTCACCGACTCTCTCTCTTGCAGAGGCCGCGCCCGCACTCCAGATTCGCGAGGAGGAAGTGCGCCAGATGTTCCGGAGACAAAAGATCAGGAAGGCACCGGGCCCAGACGGCGTGTCACCTTCCTGCTTGAAAGTCTGCGCTGAGCAGCTGGCGCCCACCTTTGCACGGATCTTCAACCGTTCCCTGGAGCTGTGTGAGGTGCCCTCGTGTTTCAAGAGCTCCACCATCGTACCAGTGGCCAAGAAGCCCGCCATCACAGGTACGAATGACTATAGACCTGTTGCACTGACATCTGTGGTCATGAAATCTTTCGAGAGGTTAGTACTGAACCACCTGAAGGATGTCACGGGCCCCCTGCTGGACCCCCTCCAGTTTGCCTACCGGGCAAATAGGTCGGTGGATGATGCGGTCAACATGGGACTGCACTACATCCTGCAACACCTGGACACCCCAGGAAAGTACGCCAGGATCCTGTTTGTGGACTTCAGCTCGGCGTTCCACACCATCGCTCCTGACATCCTCCAACAGAAGCTCATCCAGCTTGCGGTGCCTGCCTCCACCTGTCAGTGGATCACCAGCTTCCTGACCAACAGGAGACAGCGTGTGAGGCTGGGGAGCATCACATCTGACACCCTGACCACCAACACTGGAGCCCCTCAGGGATGCGTCCTTGTTGGAAATGATATACTTTTTATCATTGGATTCTATGTATCTACTTTTGTGTGCAAGACTCTCCGCAGTATGTGACCATCTAGCCTTGTGAAAATGATTTGGGGGCATATGGCCGGCTAATGACTGGAGTCATTAGCCGCGCTATACAATAAGCCCCATAGTTAGCTAGACATGTTCAGATCATGAGATTGTCATGGGATGGCTGAAGCAGACAGAGGTCTCATTTAAGTTGAAGTCATGAGTACGACACCGGGATGTATTCCCAGGGCCACTAAAGACTACGTTTTTGTTAAGCTAATAGTCATGAGACGTCCATACTGCTCCGTCCACGAGAGTTTGTTCTGTGGTAATGAGATATAACTATGGAATGTATTTCCTGCCTGTGAACCTACCCGATCATGTACACTTGCCCAATTGTTTCTTTCTCAATAAAAAGCTCGGCAAAACTCAGAGCAGAGCGCGAATCTCAGCCACACTTGCTGTGTCTGGGATGCGCCCTTCTGCGCAGGAGAAAACGCTAAGCCAAGAAAGACCTACCGTCTCCGAGATTGATTTCAGATAAATGTTGTCAACCCAACATTTTTGGGGGCTCGTCCGGGATTTCCTGAAAATCTGCTCGCTGATCCGAAGAGTGTTGAAGACGCCGAATCCGTGCACGGCAGAGGTCACAGGACGCCTGAAGGAAAGCCCTGGGGAACAATGTTCATCCACCAGGCCGGCGTCCGGTTCAGCACCTCTCGGCAGCGAGGATTGACGGAAACTTCAAAAGAAATCTCTCAGAGACTCGGTGAGACCTCTTTGTTGGCTGCGTGGTTGGGGTATTTTAGTCCCCAGAAAAAGGGTACCTGGGTAAGGACGGCGGAGTCCTTGTTGTGAATTCCAAGTGATAGAAATTCGGTCTACAGATGGAACTTGTAGACGGAAATACACCTCGTTGTGTTAAGAAAATTCCGCGGTGTGAATGTGTGTGAATGGTAGCACGTATCACTCGCTATTGTGCTGCATGTAACATGGTGGGAAGAAATGGCAAATTTCTGTGGAATTCCTCACCAGAAAACTGGTCAAAGCAGGAATTACCACAGAAAGTTGTTATTGCACTAAAGAAACATTCCATCTTTAGAAATCCCTATGATTTAAATGTTGAACTAAATTGATTACAATGGGGGGCCGTCAAAGTGTTACTGACAATGTATCAGGGGATGAGAAGTATACGTTAAATAAGTTACCAAACTTGAGGCCGCAAGTATGATTGTCAGACAATGAAGCTATAGTGCGTAGGCGCACTGTTAGGCGTGGCTCAAGAAGAGGAGCCTGAGGCAGAAGCTCCTTCTGCTCCTATGCAAAACATGCATCTAATTTAAAAGACCTGAATAATAGCAAAATATATTATGGTCAGTCAATAAGAACTCCTACCAAACAAGAAGCATGACCAAGGCTGTTAAATTTCCCCAAAGTATAAATGACGCTGATGTATGCGAATGATACAGTTGTCAAACCTTATTGAAAGGCCAGTAATGTGAGAAAAAATAAATAAAAATAGTAAAACCAAAACATCAAATAGAGGAAGACGTTTGCACAGCATTGTTTGTTGATGTTGTTTGTGCACTGTGTTTTGTTGTGGGCCTTTGTGTTGTCCTTGTGTTCTCTGTGTGTTTATGTGTGTCTATGTGTTAAAATTTTGAAATTGGCTAAAATAGTGTGCAAGGAAAGTTACTAGACTGGGGTCTATTCGATTTGCACTGCAAGAAAAAATAAAATAAAAAAGGAGACATTGAAACTGGAAAATGCATTTTTTGGAGAAATTGGTGTAAAGACAGGCGAAAAAGATGAATAAATATTTAGGAGATGCAACAGAATGATGTTCGAGCAGAATTGAATCAGTTGAAACATGTAGAACTTAGAGGTGAAATATGAATTTTGTAAAATTTTGCAGAAATTTTAATCAATCTTTTATTGGCCAAGTTTGAGCATGCCATAGCATTACAAAGAAGTAATAATTTAACGTGAAAATATGAATTTCTTAATTTTGCAATTTCGGGAATGTTTAAAAACGTTCCCAGTGTGATTTAAATGGGCTGAATGATGTGAATTTCAAACTGGGACAATGTAAAGGTGAAATGTAGAATTTGCCTGTAAGAATGAGTGGAAGGAAAATTGCCCTAAATCTGCAAATTTTTTGGAAATGAAAAGCTTATGGAATTAATTCAATGCAAGCATCTCTTGAGTGAATTTTTGGAATATGTCAAAATCGGAATGAGTGGGTTGTTTTACCAAGAACCTTGAGATAGGACAGATTCAAATGAGGACTGTGAATTAAAAATGATGTAGTATGACTGTGTGGACAGCTTGAAGAGAGCTTGAGGAGAGTGAGAACAGTGCATGCGTGCGTGCCTGTGTGTGTGTGCGCGTGTGTGAGATCCAAATGAGCAGGAATGAATGACAAGATACAGCTTGACTGGTTGACGTTGTTGGAGACCACTATGTGAAAAGTAGTAGAACAACTTTGAAGAAAGAATGATTTTGAGCATATTTAATGCTAAGAAAAGAAAATAGGCCTTATTTCACAGTGGTTGACTGATTATCATGAATTGAATGGCTCGTTTTAGGCTTTCATCTAAAAGTCAAGTCAAGTTTATTTGTATAGCCCTAAATCACAAACAGTCTCAAAGGGCTTCAAGTAGACAAAAGTTCAAGTTTTCGTCTACAATGATGATAATTGCTTTTGAAACAAAGGAAGTGTAAGGATGAGATTCCTTTCTCCTCATGCAGCATTTAGGCCAGAGAGGAAGTGAAGTCAAGTAACAGAAGTTAGGATGGGTAAAAACCAGAAGTAAACTATCTTGGTTTACTCTCAGCGAAAGGGAGAGCAGGTAACAGGTTATATTAGACACACCACGACCTGCCACGAAGAACAACTGATGTTTTTTTTTGTCATTACAGCTGAGCTTGGGCTCCATGCTATGCTGAAATTGCTAAGCCACTAACAGGAGTGGCTCATGGACAGCCGTTAGCAGTCAAAGATACATTCGCGTGGACACCAAAAGTAGAAGAAGGATTGACAAGATTGAAAATGATATTAGTTCAAACAACAAAGGGTGTGATAATGGATAAGGTGCTATTGACGATGTCAATAACAAAACTGTTTTGCCAAAATGACTTTTAAGGCAACGCCTGTTGTGTCACTTATGTGACAACAGGGGGGAGATGAGTTATTAGTTACCTATTAGTTACCTTTGGTTTAGATTCTTGAAAAAAAAAAATTTTTTTAAGCATGTCCTGTTTGTGTGAAACATGATCCACACAGGAACCTAAAAGAAACTCTATATGAAAATTCGAAGATTCGAATAGTGGAGCCTAACAGGAACATGGAAAAAGTGAACAGCTGAGAAATGGCCTTCGATGTACTGGCAGTGAATTATAAATTCAGGACAGTTCAGTAATATCTGTAAAGTGAGCATAACACCATTAATACTGAGGTCAAAATAGATATGATACTAGGCAAAATTTGGAAACTAGATCAGAAATTGAAGGCTCAAATCAGGAAAGGTGGAAAGGTAATAGAGAGAATGGCATAAAATCAAAGTTAGGAAAACAAAAGATAGATAGTGGCCTGAAAATAGGAGGAGTTTCTGGAAATTACAGTATAATTGAGAGAAATAACAGTTAAGACTTGCAATTTAAGTTTAGGGTAATCTGTCAATTTAAAATGGTTCAAATGAGGTCCATCACAATACATCCGAGCGCTCATGAAAGAAAGGCGCTGTTCTTCTCAGGTAGATTAGATTATTGATAATAGTAGAATTTGAAGTTTGATTAACAGAAGGCACTATGGAATTTATGTCAAATTGGAAGATGATATTTAAGTTTGGTATCCCAGTCTGTTTTTTCAGTATCCATCAGTGACTCTGAAACTCGATCCCGAGACTCCACCGACAGCTGAGAACATCAAGAAAAATGGTGCATGGCTCTAAGGCACCTTTGACCTTTGCAAGAGCAAAGAAGGACTATATTTGTGCTTGGGGGGAGCACAACGCCCTGGAGGAGAACGACATCCTCGGAGGCGGAGTACAAAGAGTGAAGGAGCTCACAAGATGAGAATGGACTCAGTTGAAAATGGACTCATCCAAGAGTGAGGGATGAGTTGACTCTGAGACTACAACCAAAGATAACAACCTGACAATGAGGTGCGGCGAAAGACACACAAGACCTGAAAGATGCACCAAGCTGCTGAGACGTTATCAAACTTGGTGGAGCTTGGGTCAGAGTGGATGGAAGCTTGCTTGGGCACTGAGTTTGACACAACTGAGGAGTCTTGCTAAAAGATAAACAAATAAGGAACAAATTGTGTAGTGTTACGAAGAAAGAAAAAGTATCATAGTCAGAGGATAAATTTGGATGAAACAGATAGGCTAAAATTGTAAGAGATAAGAGTAGAATCACATTTAGCCCATCCAGCTTAACAATTAGACATTTAGTCATTAACAGTTCGGAGAAGGAAAAATAGGGCATTAGGATCTACTAGGATGCAGTCAAAAGGTGATTAGATTATTCAATGGAGGTAATTAATAAAGTAGAAGTTAATCACACCTCATAGGGAAATTCTGGTGTCAAAACAAAAAGTTTGATAAGATCAAGGAATAACAGCCATGAAAACTTTTGACAGTTAAGAATAACACTGCATGAGACTCACACCAAGTGACAGTGAACGCGATGACAAATGTGATAGGACTCGGAAAACAAATGCCTTAACATGGCAAAGTGAAAATAATGTAGTGGAGTAGACTGTTGGAGGAAGACTTTTGAGTATCTTTACCCAGGTGCTCGATCAGAACGATGGATTAGGACAAGATTATTTAAGGACCTACTGAGGCTGCTTCTTTCCCCATGCTCACCCATGAACATGCTCAGCAGTACAAATGACTGAATTTTTAGGCATTTAATTGGCAATTTTACAGTAAAGGTCCGGTACGAATGTACGAAATATTCACTTGGGAAGGACATCCAGAAATGAAGGGTTTACCGTTAATATTCGCTGATTGCCTGTTCACTTACACATACTAAATTTGTTTGTTGTTGTATGAGTGATAGATGCAAATGAATTGGCGCTTGTGTGGTTACGAATATGTGTGTGTGTGTGTGTGTGTGTTGAGGGCAGTATGAAAGGCCAAAGTATTTTGTAGTTGGTATGAAAGGGTCACAGTTGAGGGTAAGATTCCTCTCACCTGAGACGGGAACACCCAAGTGTGATGACTAACAGCCGATGGTTAATCAAAGGCACCATGAACAACAAAAATAGTTCATGGAGAAGGCCGAATTCAGCAACACGGATGGACAAGACAGGACTGATATCGAACACTAGGACGATGGACATATGACATGACGAACCTGAACTCACCCGACAAGGTGACAGACTATGTAGATGACAACCATACATATGGAACTTAAGCTTGCTTGTGGCAAGTGCGAGCTTGGCTTTGTTTCTGTGTGTCACTTGACTTATTGCAGCGTCAACCGACAGCCAAGGAGCAGATTGCTGGTTGTTTTATAACTTGTATTACTTTTGCAGGTTGTCGATTGCAGTCTTGGAAAGTTTATGTTGAATTCACGTGAAAATGTTAACCCTAACCCTTTTGATTTTTATGATGATTGATGATTTTCAGGACGGAATCCCCGTGCGCCATGATTCATTGTGTGTCTATTTTCATTTAGTAGATACTCGATGCCTGTGTAGTTTTGTGAGCACAAGTGTCCGTTGTTGGTATTGCCGAGTGTGAGGTGCACAGTCAATTTTCAGGAACTTGGGGATGACGATCCTGGATGACTGCAAGGTTCGACAGGACTGGCTGCAAGACGTGATGATGTGGTAGGACGTTTGCCGGTTCCTTTTTAAATGCCTAATGACACATTGGGCGAATGTGTTAAAGGGGGGTGGAGTTACGTTTGAGTGCGTAAGTAGATACATATAAAATTTAATTGTGACATTCAATGCTTTTTTGGATTCACTTGTTTTGGAGGCTTTAACAGGACGTGCCAGAATTCAACAGGCAGCAGTCACAGGAGAAATCGTGCGAGACTGACAGCACGATGAGAAATAAGGAAGATAATTCATAACTCCTGGGGGGAGTGTTGTTGTTTGTTTGTTTGTTTGTTTTAGGTTCACGCGGGCCTCTGGATCGTAGGAGTAGATGCAGGGACGCTTGGAGGTTCTATTGAACAACGACCACCAATCATCCCCGTGCCCCAAACAACCACAAAGGAGAAGAATTGTTTGCTGACGACTGGTTATGGAGATGTCGATTACTAGGGAACTCCTGAACGCTGACCGGGGCCTGGGAAGAGACTCTGAGGACGGTGAAGTGGACATAAAGATCTTGGATGGACAGCAGGCCCTGGGCAGTGATCCCAGAACAATTCATCGACAGACACATACATATGCAAGGGGGGCAAAACTAAGAGCATTTCAACTTTGCAGTATGCTGTGATATTGTGTCAATATTATGTCCTTCATTACTTTATCAAACGACCACATGCGGCATTATTTTAATTAGTCACATGACTAAAAGGTTGACATCAGCATCTGCTGTCCAGAATATCATGTTGGCCCAGTGTGAACAAGATGAGTGGGACCGCCTTGCGTAAATCGCCTACCTGTCTATTTTTCTTGACGATCCAGAACAAAATACATTCCATTATAACGAACATAGCCAAAGCCGGATGAAGGGCTGTAGTTCTGATAAACTCTGGAATGTAAACTTTCATGCTTTTTGATGGTACTATACTATATTGTGTAAGCATATACTCATTTATACACATATGTAGTTATTAGTTGATGTTTTGTTTTCCCATGAATTCCAATGTTAAAAACAGGAGGGAATGTTGGAAATGATATACTTTTTATCATTGGATTCTATGTATCTACTTTTGTGTGCAAGACTCTCCGCAGTATGTGACCATCTAGCCTTGTGAAAATGATTTGGGGGCATATGGCCGGCTAATGACTGGAGTCATTAGCCGCGCTATACAATAAGCCCCATAGTTAGCTAGACATGTTCAGATCATGAGATTGTCATGGGATGGCTGAAGCAGACAAAGGTCTCATTTAAGTTGAAGTCATGAGTACGACACCGGGATGTATTCCCAGGGCCACTAAAGACTACGTTTTTGTTAAGCTAATAGTCATGAGACGTCCATACTGCTCCGTCCATGAGAGTTTGTTCTGTGGTAATGAGATATAACTATGGAATGTATTTCCTGCCTGTGAACCTACCCGATCATGTACACTTGCCCAATTGTTTCTTTCTCAATAAAAAGCTCGGCAAAACTCAGAGCAGAGCGCGAATCTCAGCCACACTTGCTGTGTCTGGGATGCGCCCTTCTGCGCAGGAGAAAACGCTAAGCCAAGAAAGACCTACCGTCTCCGAGATTGATTTCAGATAAATGTTGTCAACCCAACAGTCCTCTCCCCACTGCTCTTCTCTTCTACACCAACGATTTCTCCGCAAGTGACTCTTCCGTGAAGCTCCTGAAGTATGCAGACGACACCACTCTCATCGGACTGATCCAGAACGGTGATGAGACTGCGTACAGACAGGAGGTGGAGCGGCTGGTCACTGGTGCAGCCAAAACCACCTGGACTTGAACCCGCTCAAGACCGTGGAGATGACAGTGGACTTCAGGCGAGGCCCTTCACCACTTTCACCCCTCACTATCCGCAGTAATACTATTCTCTCATCAGACACCTTCAAGTTCCTGGGAACCACAATCTCTCGGGACCTGAAATGGACCGGCCACATAGACTCTGTCCGGAAGAAGGCCCAGCAGAGGCTGTACTTCCTGAGACAGCTCAAGAAGTTCAACCTGCCACGAGAGCTGCTGAAGACCTTCTACACTGCCATCATCCAGTCTGTCCTCTGCACCTCCATCACTGTCTGGTTTGGATCGGCCTCCAAACAAGACAAGCACAGACTGCAACGGACAATAAGGACTGCAGAAAAGATAATTGGAATCAACCTCCCATCTATCCAAGACTTGTACCTGTCCAGGACCAGGAAACTTGCAAGTAACATCTCAACAGACCCTTCGCACCCAGGTTGCAGCCTGTTTGAACTACTCCCCTCCGGATGCCGTTATAGAGCTCTGTACACTAAAACCAGCAGACACAGAGACAGCTTCTTCCCCCAGGCTGTCGCTCTGATGAACTCACACCACTCTTAGAGTCTCAGAGTCATTACTGTGCAATAACATCCCGCTTGCCACACCTTTTTTGTCTACACTGTTTGTACTATGTGTCCTCTCTGCATCCATTGCAGCCTGGTCATCCTAGAAGAGGGACCCTCCCATCTGTGGTCTCTTCTCAAGGTTTCTCATTTCCCCTAGCTGGAGTTTTGAGTTTTTCCTTGCCCTCTTGGGAGTTTAAGATCAGGGGGTGTTTGAGAATATCTTTCGTTCTTCACATGTCCTGAGTGTTGTTGTTAGTCACCTAAATGTTGAACAGAGGCTGTGATTTACCGAAGTCAAATTCCTTGTTTGGCACGCTCAAACATGGCGAATAAAAAACTCTTGAATCTTGAATCTTGAATGTACAATCGTATTAATGTTATAAATTAATTCTACGAATGAAGGGGATCGGGGTACACACTTTAATAATACCAGGGGATTTAGGAGAATGTTATTTTATATTGATCGTTTATTTGGGCGATGTGAGGTTTTGAAAGATAGGGGGATTACGGAGAAAAGAGCCGCCAGGGTGATTGACAGGAGTTTACGAGTGTTTCCAGGGGGCGGGACTTAGGGGGATCGCAATTTACGTAGATGAATGTATTCCTAAATATATGATTGGATTTAAATTATGAATTCAATTTACATTTAAATGTTGCACGACTAAACCAATTAAACAGTACCGATAGGGTTTGCCGATATATATATTTTTTGGTGCTTATCAGTTAGATGTGGGTGCGTGATTGTATGACGAGAGCCGTCAGTTGCTTCGCTGAGGCTCTGGGGAGGAGGTGCTCGGCGGTAGGACGGTGACTCGGGGGAAGGGCACTGGGGAAGACCTTGTTTCCAGTTAATATGGAAGATTCTTCCGATTCTTTGAGAATATCAGGTGAAACTTTTTTAATCGTCAAGGCTAGGTTATGCTGTATTACGCTATGCTAGACTTTATTGAGATGGGATATGCGGGAGCATGCGAAGCAAAACTATACCAGGTTAGCCCTAAACTTTGTTTTACCAGACTTGTGGCATGCCATACAAAGGAATACAAAGGTTTTGTACGTAGGTTTAATGGTTGAACAAATCAGCACAACAAAAGGACTAAAAGACTGACCAATTGATTTATGCTGTCTGCGTTAAAGCTGGACAGTTGACTAGACAGATACTGAGATTTCGATTGAGGAGGTAGACACACTCCGGGGCTTGATCGACCCCGGTGGGGCCTCCCTTGGGCGAGGGTGTCTGGTGATAATGGCCGAAACACTCTGTGACCCCAAGGTCCACTACTGATGAGGTGTCTACAAAATTATGACGTTCAAATTACCCAGAACAACAATGTCGACTTAATGGGATCCCTTTTGAAGAAAGTGGTTGGTTGAGTATAGAAACAAGATATTGGGTCAAGAATGCTGCAAGGGTGGTAGACGTGATGTGGTCCAGGGATGGGGTGGCTTTCTTCTCTCGCGTCTCGCTGTTTTTACGTCTTGCTGGCTGGGGTCCTGGGGGGCGCCTCGGCTGCTCCGGGGGGGGGGGGGGGGGGGGGGGGGGGGGGTTCTGGTTGAGGTGCGGTCTCGCTTCGCCGTCCTTCGTTCCGGAGTTTGTGCGACTCCGGTGCGGCGGGGTTTGCTGAGGGGGACATGCGTCGGCCTGTGCCCTCCGCTGCCTTCTGTCTGGCCGGCTGGGTCGGCGGACCCTTTGGGGAAGGTGTAGCGAGATAACCTTATAGACCTAGTCCTAACCCCTAATCCCTAAACCTAACCCCTAATCCCTAACCCCTAATCCCTAAACCTAACCCCTAATCCCTAAACCTAACCCCTAACCCTAATCCCTAACCTTAACCTCTAAAGAAAATGGTTGGTTGAATATAAAAACGAGATATTAGTTCAAAAATAGTTAAAAGGGAATAGACAAAGGTAATCCAAGGGTAGGACTTTAAATTAGTGTTTTTTTTCCCTCAGGTGACCAGATCGGGTAAATACAGTCAAAATCAAACATACAAGAAGCACAAACACGAGTTCAAGGTAAAAAAAATAACTTTATTAAGCCCTAAGTAGTCCGGGCCAACATGGCTGGCGCGTCCGCAATGGGTAGGATACTTTGGAGCCGGTTATGGGGGGCAGGTAAGGATAGAAGGACCGTGCCTTTGCTCCTCTCCTTCGGGGGAGGGACTTTTTAGCTGACCCTAACCCCTAACTTCTAAGGAAAACGGTTGGTTGAATATAAAAACAAGACATGAGGTAAACAATGGTTCAAAGTGAATAGACATAATGTAATCCAAGGGTAGGACTTTAGGTTGTTTTTTTTTCTTCTCTTATTTTTTCCATCTTGCTGGCCGAAGACCTGGGTAGCGCCTCAGCTACTCGGGGGAGGTTCTGGCAGAGGTGCATTCTCACTTCGCTGTCCTTCGTACCCAATCCAGATTTTATGTGACCTGGTACGGCGAGGTTTACTGGTGAGACATGCGTAGGCTCGTGCCTTCCGTTGCCTTCTATCTAACCGACAGGGTCGGCGGACCCTTTGGGGAAGGTTTAGCGAGATAAACTCAAAATACCTAACCCTAAACCCTAACCCCCTAACCCTAACCCTAACCCACATGCAACAAAACTAAATTTAGCTGCAATTCCCGTGTGCCAGACCTGAGGAAGGCACAAAAGATGCCGAAACGTTGTCGATGGCCACAAGGAGGAAATAAAAGGGAGCGCAAACTAGCGCCAATAGGAAAACAATTAGACGCAAAATTATAATTTACCCACGCTCTACCCAGATAGGAGAGCGCATGGATGCCGCACAGAGCAAGATGCTCTCGCTCCACCCAGATAGGGGAGTCGATGAATTAAGTGCGAGGTACAACTAATTTGACCGCAAATGCAGCTGTCAATCTATCATGCCAAGTCGAGACTCATTTATTACATATATAACAAAGGCGACCGGATAGGCAAAGTGCAAACACAAAAACAAACAACAATTACAAAGCAAATACATGTTTATTAAGCCCAATTTGGCCTGACCAGCATGGCTGGCGCAGCCACGACGGACAGGGTGCTCTGGGGCTGGTTGTGGGACGTGGGCGTGGATGGTAGGACCGTACCTTTGCTCCTCTCCCTCGGGGGAGGAACTCTCTACTTAACCCTAACCCTACCCTTACCCTAACCCCAACCCTGTGCTGAATGATGTGAATGTCAAACTGGAAGGATGGAAATGCTTTGGAATGGGTTGAATCGGTTGAAAAATGTACAAATAATAAGTGAAATGTCGGCGCACCTAGATTTAGTGCTGGTGCACCTAAATGAAAGCGTTTAGAGCAGGGGTGTCAAACTCATTTTTGTCGAGGGCCGCATCATAATCATAGTTTCCTTCGGAGGGCCATTATGACTGTCAATATATGATATACAGTATCTTCCGTATAGTATTGACACAAGTTGATGCACAATTTGTCTTTGCGGGCCACATAAAATGATTTGGCGGGCCGTATCTGGCCCCCGGGCCTTGAGTTTGACACCTATGGTTTAGAGTATCCATTGCCAAAAGTTAATCTGGCGCTTTGATGATGTTATTTAGTCACCTTTTCAATTCCACTGCTATGAAGCCATTTACTAACCTTTACATCTGTGTATGTTGTAGAATGGAGCGTTACTCCTGACTCGGTCACCTGGGCACTCAGGTGTGTGAATTGGAAGGAACCCCCTACCTTCAGCTCTACTAGATTAGCCTCCCGCCAAAGGCCAATTTTGCGGTAGTTTAAAAATGCGTATAAGTATGCGTGCAAAGTGGGAAGTACAAATGGCTACTTACTTTACTTAAGTGTTAAACTCCGAATTGGCGCAAGGCGGTTCCCTCCTTGGCGCACCATGCAGATTGGACGCATCTAAAGTGGACCAAATTGATATCCCAATTACAATAATTGTGTTTGACAATGAGTGTGTCCCGTGTCTGTGTACACAACCTTAAAGATGACAAAAAAATAATAACGTTTGGTACCTTAGTACTAAACAGAGGATTTCAATGATTTTGTGTGTGTGTGTGTGTGTGGGGGGGGGGGGGGAGCTTTGCATGCGTATGCATGTACATTATTGCACATGCATCATGTCTTCACAAGTGTACACAAATACATGTGTGTACATGTGCATTTGTGGGTGCAGGTAACTTAAATTGGTTACTATGCCATCCAGTGACACCCATCTCAGGTAGTTTTGTGACTACCTCCTGAGGAGATGATACCACTGAGTTGGGGTAGACCAGGGCCCTGGCCTCTTCCTACAACTGTGGGCTGGTGTGCACTTCCGCCCCGATGAAAATTCTGGAGCCGGGTTTGGTGTGGAGCAAAAGGCCCCGTTCATCCACACCAAAGTTTAAAAAAAATGTACTAACTGTTGCCCTCTGTGAGTGTGTAGCATATCATGACTGCTACAAATTAACACTGGGCAATGATTCAATATTACTGATTTTACTTGGTCAGTACATATCAGTGCTTACAGTTATAATGTCATCTGGTAAATAATTTTGGAAGCACATTTCATAATGGCGCCTGTGCATTTTTTTTGGGGGCCAACCGAAATCAAAGATTTTGATAAAAGAACACTTTAAAAGTTGTTTTTATCCGTTTATGTGTCGTCTGAAATAAATGAATTACGCATCGTGTTTCTTTCCAGAAATGTCCTTACTCCGTAACGCAAAGTGCATGCATCATGGGTGTGGCGCATCCATTTTGTTAGATTGCGGCAGATGCACACGGTAGACGATAGGTGCAAATAGTCATACCCAAAAGCTGTGTGTCTGTGTGTGTGTTCCATCAACACACAGGGCATGTGATGCGTCAGTGCAGTAGTATTGGAGTAGTAGTGCCTGTAGTTTGTGCATGCTGCCTCGGCTTGCTACTTTTCTACTTTCAGCTACCGCCACCGGCTAGCCCTCTGTTTCCGGGGGTGACAAGAGGAGCCGAGTGTATAAGCCTCCTCAGCCGGTACACAGCCTCTCCATTGCCAAGACTTGCACACGCCTCCTCGTAGCCACACACGGTAACTGGCACCTTGGTGGCGTCACAACGGCTGGGAAGGCGGATGAAGGCTGCAGCAGAAAAGGGTCACCAGTCGTCTTGGTCTCCTTGCCACTGGATTCTGACCCCGATCTGTCAAGGACAGTGTGGTGACTGTCTGTCAGTCTCCCCACTTTAAACAAAGTCACGCACAGGCATCTTTTTCAGGGAATCCACCTTACATCCCGGATTAAAGTCCTGTGGCGACCAGTAAGTAGCAACGGGGGCAGGATTGTGAAGCCTGGAAGCCCCTAGTCCGAAGCTGGCACATCAGGCGGTGGATGTTAGATGATTGTTGGGCTCTTGGACCGAGGCAGAAAGAGCTCTTTGGTAGCTGCATCCACGACTGAGCAGCCCTTTTTAGGATCCACTCTGCTCACCCCTGATGGGGAAGGGGCTAGAAAAGGTGCCCTAAACATAGCCTGCCTCAAACCTCCCGACTGGATTACCGCGTTCAGAGGGATCACCAATATGCGGTCGAAAACACAAACATGAATTTTGGAGCATGGAATGTGAGCACTCGAATGGACAGTGTAACCAGTGATAGGCTGGAGAGGAGAACCACCATCATTGCCAGGGAACTGAGAAGATGCCGGATTGACATAGCTGCTCTTTCAGAAACCCAACGGGCAGAGGAAGGTCATCTGAAGGAGGAAAAGGGTGGATACACTTTCTTCTGGAAAGGAACGGCCACAGATGAGCCTAGGATCCATGGGGTTGGTTTTGCCATCAAGAACCAACTGATCAGTCACCTCTCTGAACTCCCTGTGAGCGCTTGATGACCCTCCGTCTGGTGCTGGCAAACAACCAGACGGCAACAGTTCTTAGTGCTTATGCACCTACCCTCGTTTCTGATGAGGAAAAAAAATGCCTGTCTGGATGAGGTATTGTCAAAAATCCCCAAGGAGGACAAGATTATTATATTGAGAGATGTCATTGTCAGAGCCAGGGATCAGCGCGACGTGAGCATCACAAAAGCCATGATGGATTCAGAGGCCTGCTGGACAGATCACCGCCTGATACGATCCACAATGTCCATCAGACTCAAGAGGAAGAGGAGACTGCAAAAGAAGCTGAGCCGGCAAACCTTGAGACCCTGAATAAAACTGCCGCCCTGCAGCTGTCTCAGGCCTCTCTTGGAGAAAGCCCCAATCAGGAATACCCTGAGGACATTGAAGAACACTGGAGCCTGCTCAAGTCTTCCATCCTCGACACCTGCAGTGCCACTCTCGGGTACAAGGCCAGAAAGCATCAGGACTGGTTTGATGAGAACAACACAGAGATAGAACAGCTCATCTCCAAGAAAAGGGAAACATTTCGTGTCTGGCAAAATGACATCACCTGCACAGCAAAGAGACAGGCTCACTCCAGAGCCAAGGCTGACGTCCAGAGCCGGGTGAGACAGATTAAAAACTCCTGGTAGACAGAAAGGGCACTGGAAATCCAGAGTTTGGCAGACTCTGGTGACACCAGGGGCTTTTTCAATGCTACCAAGGCTGTCTACGGTCCAAGCCATCGCGGCCAAAACCCCCTGCGCTCTAAAGACGGGCAGGAGCTGTTGAAGGACAATGAGTCCATAAACAACCGGTGGAGAGAGCACTTTCAGGAACTCCTCAACCGTGACAGCACAACTCAGTCAGATTTCCTCAGTCACATCCCTTAGAGTCCCATCAGGGAAGACATGGGTGAACCTCCCACTTCAGCAGAGGTCCAAGATGCCATCAGGAGCCTGAAGAACAACAAGGCCTCTGAGCCAGATGGGATCCCAGCTGAGGTCCTAAAGGAAGGTGGACCAGAGCTCCAGCTCTACCTCCATTCCCTCTTTCTGAAGGTCTGGGAAACTCCCCTCGGAGCACAGGGATGCTCTGATAGTGACCATTTTCAAGAAAGGGGACAAAGCGGATTGCGGAAACTATATGGGCATCTCGCTCCTTTCAGCAGTTGGCAAAGTACTTGCTCGTGCTCTTGCCAATCGCCTACTGCCACTGTCTGAGGAAGTTCTCCCAGAAGCACAGTGCGGTTTTCGCCCATCTAGAGGCACTGCAGACATGATTTTTACAGCACGCCAACTCCAGGAGAAATGCCGTGACCATAAACAGCCTTTGTTCATGACTTTCATAGACCTGACAAAGGCCTTTGACACGGTGGATCGCCAGGCCCTATGGAGCATCCTTCTGAGGTATGGTTGCCCGGATAAATACGTCAGAATACTGCAATTATTACATGACGGAATGGCAGCCACAGTGCTCAACAACAGCTCCTTGTCTGAGCCTTTCACTGGAGAGACAGGGGTCAAACAGGGATGCATCGTTGCACCCACCCTGTTCTCTGTCTTCATTGCCGCCATACTCCACCTCATCGATGAAGAACTACCACACGGAATCCCGATTTGGTACAGAACTGATGGCAGGCTCTTCAACCCTAACAGGTTCAAAGCCAAAACCAAGATCAGAACCACCACGGTCATGGAGCTCCAGTATGCAGACGATAATGCCATTGCAGCACACTCTGCAGAAGACCTCCAGGGCATCCTGAACTCCTTTGCTAAGGCATACAGAGCCCTGGGTCTGACCGTGAACATCAAGAAGACCTAGGTGCTACATCAACCCCCACCCAACCAGCCATCTACTCCGCCCATCACAAATGTGGATAACATTGCACTTGAATATGTTCACCACTTCCCCTACCTCGGCAGCCTTCTCTCCTCCAAAGCGGACATTGACTCTGAGGTCAAGCATTGCCTGAGCTGTGCCAGTGGAGCGCATGCCAGACTCCGGAAAAGAGTCTTTAAAGACAGAGACCTCCGGGTTGACACCAAGCTCCTGGTTTACAAAGCTGTGGTTCTCCCCACCTTACTTTATGGGGCAGAATCATGGACAACCTACAGCAGGCACCTACTAAGAGCTCTTGAACAACAACACCAGAGAACCTTGAGGAAAATACTCAGGATCAAATGGGAGGACAGACACACAAACATCAGCGTTCTGGAGGAAGCCAGGATACCGAGCATCACCACCTTAATAATGCAGCACCAACTCCGATGGACAGGACATCTCATCCGCATGGCTGACACCCGCCTCCCCAAACAGATGTTATACTCCCAGCTGAAGAGAGGTCCGCGAGCCCCGGGCGGGCAAAAGAAACGTTTCAAGGACAACCTCAAGTCCAATCTCAAGAAATTCCAAATAACATCTCAGGACTGGGAGCGCATCACCTTGAACAGGAACTGCTGGAGGGCAGCGGTGCAAGAAGGTGCAGCACATCACGAAAAGGAACTCCGCCGTGTCGCAGAAACCAAACCACAACGCCGTAAGGAAAGACAAAAACAGGCTCCAGCACGACCACAACCCACCACGACTTTCCCCTGGCCACAGTGCAGAAAAATATGTGGATCCCGGATCGGCCTCTACGCCCACCTGCGGACCCACAAGTAGATGACCCAGAGAAGAAGACAGTCATACTCGTCCCGAGTGACCGCCGATGATGATGAATTGAAACGCAAAACAAACATGTATTTTTGACTGACTAATTAATTACTAATTACACGTTCACCGACTGATCCGTTGATGCACAGGAAGGCAGTTCACTCATTGACCCGTTCGCGAACGGGAAAGTCAGGATTCGTTCCCTCACTGATCCGCTCTCGCGATGAACTGGAAATGCAAATCACTCACTGATTCGTTCACTCGCAGATTCGTTCTTTGGTGAATGGGAAATGCAATCCCCGGCTCGTTCGTGAACGGGAAGTTACGTCACTGACTCGTAAAGTCCCTCCTCCATCTAACGCTCGCTGGCGCTGCTGATTGGTCTTCACGAGTGAGTGAGTGAGTGAGTGAGTGAGTGAGTGAGTGACAGACAGCATTGCTGCTATGCCATTGCCAGCCGACACACGTTATGCTAACATTGATGTTTTAATTTTGTGTTTGTTGGCTTGTAGTTGATGGTGTTAATATACCAAATGTGTTTGTGTTTGAATACAAGGTTGAAAAAACCCGTTATGCCGACATCTTTTTATTTTGGGGGGCACCATGTCAGGCGCAGAGCAGGGAGAGGACTCGAATGCAGAGAGTTCAATGTCCAAAAAGGCTTTTATTGTCTCCACTGACAGTCGAACAAAAAACACCTCACTAGGAGGGAAAAAAAGGAAAACCAAGGCGCCTCGAACCGAGGGAGAAAAAGGGGAAATCAAAGCGCCTCGAACCGAGGGAAATACAAAAACAAGGTAGCGATGTAACCAAGTTAACATCGGTGA
The DNA here is from genome assembly GCF_024217435.2 of Syngnathus scovelli. NCBI lineage: Eukaryota > Metazoa > Chordata > Actinopteri > Syngnathiformes > Syngnathidae > Syngnathus > Syngnathus scovelli. The sequence continues at coordinate 172,914 of NW_026061342.1, read as the reverse complement.
TCAAGTTTGCTCAAACAAGGCTTCTACGTGGAACTCGAGGGTTTCGTGATCGCTAGTGTTCTGACAAGGCAAGACGCACTGGCACTGGATACGGGGAAAGACGCGGGTTATATGGACACAGGAGGGGAACACAGGTGAAGACAGTTGGTCATTGACGCAGGTGCACACACTTGGAATCAGGGCTTCACGTGACCGGACGCACAGGGGAAGGACACACTGACTGGAACGAGAGGAAAATCACACAATAAAACAGGAAGTGATCCGGACGACACATGACAGCATAACATAACCCCCCCCCCTAGGGCCGGATCCCAGACGGACCCGGAGCATCGGGGTGAGCCGCATAAAAGTCATCCAATAGCCCGGGATCCAGGATATAGCTACGCGGCACCCATTGCCGCTCCTCTGGCCCGTAACCCTCCCAGTCCACCAGGAATTGCCAGCCTCGGCCCTTCCGGCGCACGTCCAGCAACTTCTTAACTGTGTAGGCAGGCCCACCCCCCACCGTCCGCGGAGGCGGAGGTGCCGCGGGAGCCGGGTTAGGGTTAGGGTTAGGGTTTAGGGGTTAGGGTTAGGGGTTAGGGTTAGGGGTTAGGGCTAGGGTTAGGATTGGATTGTGAAGTCCAACCCCTACCAGGGACGGGGAACTGATGTCCCTCCCTAACAGAAGAGGACAACGGTTAGGGTTAGGGTTAGGATTGGATTGTGAAGTCCAACCCCTACCAGGGACGGGGAACTGATGTCCCTCCCTAGCAGAAGAGGACAACGGTTAGGGTTAGGGTTTGGGTTTGGGTTAGGGTTAGGGTTTAGGGTTAGGGGTTAGGGTTAGGGGTTAGGGTTAGGTAAAGAGTTCCTCCCCCGAAGGAGAGGAACAAAGGCACGGTCCTACCATCCTGGCCCGCACCCCACAACCAGCTCCAGAGCATCCTGCCCGTTGCGGCCGCACCCGCCATGCTGGTCAGGACTAATTAGGGCTTAATAAAGATCGTTTTTGACCTTGAACACGTGTTTGTGCTTATTGTATGCTTGTTTTTGATTGCACTTTACCTATCCGGTCGCCTTTGTTATATAATTAATAAGTGAGTATTAGGTAAAGAGTTCCTCCCCCGAAGGAGAGGAACAAAGGCACGGTCCTACCATCCTGGCCCGCACCCCACAACCAGCTCCAGAGAATCCTGCCCGTTGCGGCCGCACCCGCCATGCTGGCCAGGACTATTTAGGGCTTAATAAAGATCGTTTTTGACCTTGAACACGTGTTTGTGCTTATTGTATGCTTGTTTTTGATTGCACTTTACCTATCCGGTCGCCTTTGTTATATAATTAACAAGTGAGTCTCGATTTGGCATGTAAGATTGACAGCTGCGCTTGCGTTCAACTAAATATTCGTACCTCGCACCTAATTCATCGACTCCCCTATCTGGGTGGAGCGAGAGCATCTTGCTCTGTGCGGCATCCATGCGCTCTCCTATCTGGGTAGAGCGTGGGTAAATTACTATTTGTTTCCAATTGGTTTTGTACCGGCGTCATTTTGCGCTAAATTTTGTTCATCTGTGTGGCCATCGACAACGTTTCGGCATCTTTTGTGCCTTCTTCAGGTCTGGCACACAGGAATTGCATCTAAATTTAGTTTAGTTTCATCACATGGGGAGCTGCTTCCTCCTCCACGGCCGCATCGAGACTGAGAGCTCCTGCTCCGAACGGTGCTTATATACACTCCTCCAAGTGGGCGGAGCCAGCGATTTGCGCTTGTTTCTTTAGCATAGTAACTTGTTTTCTTGCAGGCACCGATTGGGCGTGGATTTGTGATCTCCGGATTAGGTAAGTATATTTTTGTTTTGGGTAAGTATTTACTTTTAACTGCTTGTTTTGCTTTTTTTTGTCCCAAATAATGCTTATTTGCAATTGTTTACATTCAAATTTGATAGGTATGCACATTTTTTTGTTTTGGGTGAGTATTGTGATTTTATTTGAAGTAAGTATTTACTTTTAACTGCCTTTTGGTCTCAAATAGTGCTTATTTGCAATTATTGTTCAAATTTGTGTTTACGTTCAAATTTTGACTTGTTTATTTTCAAATTTTAACTTGCAGGTTGACGTTTTTGTCTTATCGGGAAATGGGGTCAGGTTAGGGTTAGGGTTAGGGTTAGGGTTAGGGTTAGGGGTTAGGTTAGGATGGGGGATAGGTTAGGATTAGGGCTGGGATAGGACCAGTTTAGGGGACAGCACACAGACGTAACAGGAGCTCGATGGAAACCGGAAACGTGGGGGGGCGCACTGGAGGTGGCACAGGCGAGTTAGGATTAGGTAAAGAGTTCCTCCCCCGAAGGAGAGGAACAAAGGCACGGTCCTACCATCCTGGCCCGCACCCCACAACCAGCTCCAGAGCATCCTGCCCGTTGCGGCCGCACCCGCCATGCTCGCCAGGACTAATTAGGGCTTAATAAAGATCGTTTTTGACCTTGAACATGTGTTTGTGCTTATTGTATGCTTGTTTTTGATTGCACTTTACCTATCCGGTCGCCTTTGTTATATAATTAATAAGTGAGTCTCGATTTGGCATGTAAGATTGACAGCTGCGCTTGCGTTCAACTAAATATTCGTACCTCGCACCTAATTCATCGACTCCCCTATCTGGGTGGAGCGAGAGCATCTTGCTCTGTGCGGCATCCATGCGCTCTCCTATCTGGGTAGAGCGTGGGTAAATTACTATTTGTTTCCAATTGGTTTTGTACCGGCGTCATTTTGCGCTAGATTTTGTTCATCTGTGTGGCCATCGACAACGTTTCGGCATCTTTTGTGCCTTCTTCAGGTCTGGCACACAGGAATTGCATCTAAATTTAGTTTAGTTTCATCACATGGGGAGCTGCTTCCTCCTCCACGGCCGCATCGAGACTGAGAGCTCCTGCTCCGAACGGTGCTTATATACACTCCTCCAAGTGGGCGGAGCCAGCGATTTGCGCTTGTTTCTTTAGCATAGTAACTTGTTTTCTTGCAGGCACCGATTGGGCGTGGATTTGTGATCTCCGTAATAGGTAAGTATATTTTTGTTTTGGGTAAGTATTATGGTTTTAATTAAGGTAAGTATTTACTTTTAACTGCTTTTTTTGCTTTTTTGTCCCAAATAATGCTTATTTGCAATTGTTTACATTCAAATTTGATAGGTATGCACATTTTTTTTGTTTTGGGTGAGTATTGTGGTTTTATTTGAGGTAAGTATTTACTTTTAACTGCTTTTGGTCTCAAATAGTGCTTATTTGCAATTATTGTTCAAATTTGTGTTTACGTTCAAATTTTGACTCGTTTATTTTCAAATTTTAACTTGCAGGTTGACGTTTTTGTCTTATCGGGAAATGGGGTCAGGTTAGGGTTAGGGTTAGGGTTACGGTGGGAGCCCCCCCTCCTAGAGGAGGGAAAGGCAAAAGCACGGTCCATCCATCCGGGATTCCAATCAGCCCCCAGCTCACGGTTCCGGCGGGCAACGCGGTGGCGTCGGCCATAGTGGACCGTCGTCCAACCCTGATCCATGGCTGTGGATCCAGAATTTGCCTTTGTCATATATTTAATAAAGTTATTTTTTTTTTAAATAAAGTTTCTTTTTTGATTTATTCTGGCCAATATGCAATGCGTGCCCTGACAACGTTTCGGCTATCTAAAGCCTTCATCAGGTCTGGCACACCTGACATCAGGTATTATATGAAAAACTATTTTTGTTTTGTAAGGTGCAACAATGTGTCTTGCTTGCAGTCCAAATTCGCACTAAAGGCCCTTTGCCTTGCGGATTCCTTTTATACCCTCAGCTCGGTTGAAGTTTTAAATCTTTTTTGTTTTTCGAAATTTCGTTTTAGAAATGTAACGTGTTTTAGCTTATATTTTCATTTTTCAATTAATTTTCATAATTAAACTAGCCTTCATATTAGGTTTGAACAAAATAATTATAATTTGGTCAACTTGGAATTGGTATTATAGAAATGTAAACATACAAATTTTGTTTTTTAATGTTTTTTAATTGTTTTTTTTCATGTTTTTTGATGTTTTTTGTTTTTCAAATAGACGTGGTCTAGGATCTCGGATTGCGGTCCAAACTACAGGTAAGTAGTACATAGGTAGGTGGATTATATATTGGGTTTTTGCAAATTTGTAATTATATTATTGAGAACATTTGGTGACTTTTGTTTATATTTTTGTTTTATTCCGTTTTGTCAATTTTTTTCTGCTTTTTTCAGGTGGGCGTGGTCCGGGGACCAGACGCGTGGTTCCAATTGGAGGTAAGTATCCAGGTAGGTATTAGATGTAAGTGGGTCTGAATAAAGTAAAACCAATTTGTCCTAATTATGTTAATTGTCCTACTTGTTGGAAGTTCTGTTCCTGGTGGGACGTAAAAAGGGACTGGGATTGGGGTAAGGGTTGGGGTTAGGGTTGGGGTTGGGGTTAGGGTTAGGTTTAGGGTTGGGGGTAGGGTCAGGATTGCAGTAGGAGCCCCCCTTCCTGTTGGAAGCAGGGGCAAAAGCACGGTCCATCCGTCCGGCACACCTCCCAGCGTCCAGCCCAGGGTTCTGATTGCAGTAGGAGCCCCCCTTCCTGTTGGAAGCAGGGGCAAAAGCACGGTCCATCCGTCCGGCACACCTCCCAGCGTCCAGCCCAGGGTTCTGACGAGCAAAGCGGCGGCGTCGGCCATAGTGGACCGTGGTCCAACCTTGCTACATGGCTGGAATTCGCCTTTGTTATATATGTAATACACTTGTTTTTATCAAACAAAATTGTTTTTAATATGGTTGTTTTTAATGAAGTAGTTTTTAATAAAATTTCTTTTGTTAGATTTTGTTTGGCCAATATATAATGTATGTGTGCCTTGACAACGTTTCGGCCTCTAGGGCCTTCCTCAGGTCTGGCACACAAACAAACAAAAAATAAAATTGATGCTGAAATCTACTGTTTGTAATTGCTGCTGAGTTGTTTTCTCTTTGTTCTCTCTCCACGCACTGAGTGTCTTTTGCGCTGCGCGTCCTTTTATAGTCTCTGTTTGGTTAGAGTTTCTAATTTCAAATTTTAGTTTTTGTTTCTGACTTTTTCTTTTTTGGAAATAAAATTGGTTTTAGCCTCAATGAATGTGTTCCAATTACGATTTGATATTGTGAATTATGATTTTGAATATTTTATTGTTTTGTTTTTTGTTTTGTTTTTTATTTTTGTTTTTTATTTTTTTGTTTCTCATTTTTCTTACTACAGGTATGTGGATTATTCAGGTAAGTTTTTACGTATATATTTTTTTGATTTTTGTCTTTTCTAATTTTTTAGGTGGGCGTGGTCCGGGGACCAGAGGCGTGGTACCAATTTGAGGTAAGTATCCAAGGTAGGTATCTAAGGTAGGTATCTAAGGTAAGTGAGTCCGAATTGATTTTAATAAATTTGTCCTAATTGTGTTAATTGAGCCTGCTTTGAACACTCTGGACTCTGAAACCAGTGATCCCAGCTCAAGTCTCGGTTGGACCTCAAACCTTTGGTCACATACGGTCTGTCATGTAACATGGGAGTAGAGATGGTGCAAATGGTAGAATATGGATTGTTCACAGGAATAAATTGGCAGAGCTGAAATTCCAAATTTGTCCAAAAGATGGCGCCAGACCAAAACGTGAGACCAAAAGAGGAGCCAATAAGCTAAACATGGTAAAATAGAAATAAAAGAGTAGCACGGTGTCAGAGTGTGAGTCACGCATGGAAGCACAAATGTGATTTTTATTTTTGATTTCTTTGCTTGGCTAAAAAAGTATTCTGTAACCGCTTCAAGCAATATTATTTGTCAATTCGATCAAGAGACCCGTCACTATGAGAATAGTGGCGTGACATAAATTGTTTGGAGAAGCACAAATGTGATTTTTATTTTTGATTTCTTTGCTTGGCTAAAAATGTATTCTGTAACCGCTTTAAGCAATATTATTTGTCAATTCGATCAAGAGACCCGCCACTATGAGAATAGTGGCGTGACATAAATTGTTTAGAAAAGTAGGTCAAGGGTTTGGATTTTTATTTCAGAGTTAATTGAAGCGTAACTTTAAAAAGTTATTTTCATGTAACAGAAAGAGAAGAAAAGGGGAAGTGAAAGGTTTTACCACTAGCTGTGCATTTGGTGGAAAGTACTGCGTGGTCAGGGCGGAAACAGCTGCTGAAGGCCACAGATAACCAAGCGTGGGGAAACTGGCCAGTTCCCTCTATGGGCGTGGGAAAACTGCCCAGTTCCCTCTATAGGCGTGAGAAAGCTGGCCAGTCCCTTCTATAGGCGTTGGAAAACTGGGCAGTCTTACCCTATAGGGAAAGTACAGGAGAAAAGAAAGGGGAGGGGGGGGACGGAGAGGTCTATAAAAGGTCCTGCAGGAGCAGCTTCAGGGCTTTTTCCCCCCAAAAGAGCGCTCATACGTGAAGAGGCCCGGAGGAGTTTCAAGATTTTTTTTCCAAAAGTCCCAAAGATCTTTGTGTGAGACGCAGGATCGCTGGACTGAAATTAACGTGGATTTACTCCCAAAAATTGGACTGGACAACTTTATAGGAGAAATAGGTGAAGATGACCGTTTTTATGTATTTTAGCGAGAGGGGGGAATAGTCATCGGGCCGCCGGCTTCCTCGTGGCCAGCCTGTTTCTCTAATTTGGATTTTAGAAGCAAGATCGAACTGATCACTCGACTTTGCTTCCACCAAAAATAGCACGCAGCTGGTATTTACCTCTTCCCTTTTTTATGAACTGTGTTTTGCAATCGAATTGTTCTGGGATTGAATGATTTTATTAACACGTTCACTGATACAGTGAGTGAAATTGTTCAGTTTCTGGAGTAATTGAGATTTGTAATTCTATTCCATGTTTCTACAATAAATGTGTTTTGTATATTACTTACTTCGTTGTGCGCGGATTTGTACTGAATATGCAACCGAAGGCTCAGGCCCGCTTCCCCTTTTTGACGGGCCGCGTAAAAAGGAACTCCGAACAAGTTAGAGACTTAAATAACTTCCGTAGTTATCTGAGCCACGAGTGAATTTCGATCCGTTCGAAAGTTGTTTCGTCTGAATAAATTAAAGGAAGTGTTTAAATCAGGGGCGGCTCGGTGGCGCACTGGGTAGCACGTCCGCCTCACAGTTAGGAGGGTGCGGGTTCGATTCCACCTCCGGCCCTCCCTGTGTGGAGTTTGCATGTTCTCCCCGGGCCCGCGTGGGTTTTCTCCGGGCACTCCAGTTTCCTCCCACATTCCAAAAACATGCTTGGTAGGCCGATTGAAGACTCCAAATTGTCCCTAGGTGTGAGTGTGAGTGCGATTGGTTGTCTGTCTCTGTGTGCCCTGCGATTGGCTGGCAACCAGTTCAGGGTGTCCCCCGCCTACTGCCCGATGACGGCTGGGATAGGCTCCAGCACGCCCGCGACCCCCGTGGGGACTAAGCGGTTCAGAAAATGGATGGATGGATGGATGTTTAAATCAGATTATTGGTTTTGTGTAGAACGGAAAGTTATTTAACTATTTGAAAGGCTCAGGCCCGCTTCCCCTTTTTTGACGGGCCGCGTAAAAAGTAACTCCGAGCAAGTTAGAGGATTAAATAACTTTCGTAAATATTTAACGGAAGAGTGGATTTCGTTAAAAGTAAATTCGGTTGAAAATTCATTTTTTTTTTAAATAACATAACGACGACGGTTAAAATAAATCATTGGAGTTGGTGGAGGATAAAAGTATTTTAACTGTCCGTCGGGCGCGGCCCAGTTCCTAAATTTGTCGGGCCGCGTCAAAAGTTAAATGGGACACGATCAGAAAATAGACTTGCCTTCCAAATTAATTATTGGGTAAATCTAAATAGAGCACGACATTTTTATTCGGTTTAAGAAAGTCGCTATTTTTTTTTAAAGCAATCAAGTGGGGTGAAGAACTCCGACGGTTAAGTGCTAGATCTACGTATAGGAAGTTAGAATTAATGATATAAAGTGCATTAATTTTCTTCTTAAATGCTATTATTGTCACACTTTTATTAATTCGATTCTCTTTCGAATGAAAAAGTTGGTCGGTTCGCTGCATGAGCGACCAAGTGGTACGGACCCATATCAACATTTACTTCGGCAAAACTAGTGCTTGGGTGCGCTATACAAACAAATCCCTGAGGTCTTAACAAAGACATCTAAAAAATATCCGTAACAAAATAAGAACTTCAAACACTAGCGGGGAGCCATCAATACGATACGGTCACTTCGAAGTCTTGCCTCGAATTGAGTTACTCGGCTCGAGCTTCGGGTGACTTGAGAGGGATTGGCGTCGTACAGAAATTAGATTGATTCCGGTGGAGTTTGTTAGAGATTTGCTCACTCCAACTTATTTTGCAAGAACCACACGGGAGACAAGCAAGTTCTTTTAGACACCTGCAGGTGGAGAGATCACTCGCTACAGGAATGAAATCTAAAAGTCTCCTTCCTGCAAGGGCATATTTATTAGGAGGAACAGAGTGGGGGTGAGAGTGGACAGGTTTGGTGTACCCCCGGCCTCTGATAAGATCAGAGCAGGGGGTGTTTTACACTGTTGTGGGAAACAGAACAACTTTGATTGCTTCCCCTGCAGCTGGTCAATCAAGCAGAGGAAGCAACCACTTCATCTTACTCTGCATTGTGAGGGCAAGACAAGATTGATTTAATCATTATAGTTTACATTCCAACATAATCCTACGATAAAGATAACCTGGAAAACCCTAACATCTCCCTCCTGTTTTATCATATGATTATGTCACCCCAAACAACAAAGACAAGAAAAAACATATATATATATATGTATAATGAAGAAAGAAGAATAGTAAAAATAAAAACAACAAACAATGATAGCAACACTTTCCAGTGAAGATGAGGCATTACCTCAATACCCCAGATCAAACTTATTGTGTAAGCGAAAAACCTGCTGGCCAGATGTTATTAGCAGGAAAATTCTTACACGGCCCCTGTGCCACAGGCGACCAGAATGCTATCAATAAAAAATAAAAATAAAAACACAGAAACAGTACATCATTGTATCCATCACTTGCGAAGCATTTTCGATGGTTAAATCATCAAGTTTCTGTAAAACATGCCCAACAGAGCAGCATCTACGCAATCCACGTGTCATTATCGTCATCACATCCGTCATCTCTAAGAAGTTGTATATGAACTTGGGCTACAGTAGAGGACACAAACTTCGACACAGCAGACTTCAAACATGGGATAACGCAGGTCGTAAACGAGCACAGCACCACCAGCACAACAAGCACAGAAGACAGCAATTTCAACAGCAGTTGCCACCAGTTGCCAGAGAATAGCCATGAAAAGAAATCAAACTGATGTGGGACCTTGTCTTTAGACATGGCCTGCTGTAAGTTCTTCAGCGAATTCATGGCGTCGTTTATGTGGGTGTCATTTTCTCCTGGTATGTATGTGCAACAGGAAGTCCCAATGATGTGGCACACACCACCTTGTGCTGCCGTCAACAAGTCCAGAACCATCCTGTTTTGCAAGACCTTCAGTCTAATAGCCTGAATCTCTCTATTTTGTCCATCGTTGACTTGCAGCGAGAGATTCACAAAGGATTGAAAACGATAGTTCAGTGTCTCGATGAAGAGCGATAGTTTCCCAACCCCAATCTGAGGGAAGAGCGCAAGGACAACTTTGTCTCTGGCAGACCACACTTTATGGTCCTCTGGAACGTTCGCACCCCAGACAGGGTCATGAGGGTCAAAGATTGCAACTGCTCTGCGTCGACGTCCAGATGAGTTGTGTGCTCCTGTCAGCAGATGATGTCGTATCCTGTAGGTGTGGTCTGTCACCCACACTGGTGCACACACTCCTGTCCAGTTGGCGGGCAGCATCGGATAAACCTTGTGACCACAAAGCCACCAGCCATTCTGTATGAAGTATGTTCCGTTCGATGGTGTAGCCATGTTGGTTGGAGAGCCCTCACCACCTGAAATGGCTCTCTTATCTTGACACTCATCGGTGATGTCCAAAGCTCCCATCCAGTTTCCTCCTGGAGGGCAGTCGTCGTTAATGCAGACGTGGGTCTTGTTACCTTGGATGTAACATGTGTAATTCACTCCAGCTGGTCTCTCTGTGTAAGCCACTTGTGGTATTGTCCGTCCTTTAACAGTCACATTGAGATTTGTCCAGAACAGCTGATCACAGGCACCGTCAGCAAGTCCAGGGCGGTAAGGGTCGGCATCTTTGACTGTGACGGCACGGTGCTGATATCCAACTCCTCCCATGGATGCCATACATTTTGCTTCAGTGACATTCATTGCTCTGGCCTCCAAGCGAACTTGCGTGGAGGAAGGGGGGAGTTTCGAACACACATAGCACGCCTCCCGTGTGTGAGCTCTCACAGTGAACCTGACATACCGGTACCAAGTGTTGGTTTCGTATGGGTTTCTGGGGTCCCATGACCAGTCTTCAAAGTTCTCATCATGTGACCATCGTTTACCACGGGCAACATTGTCATTTGGTCTGTTCAGATGAGTCAATAGACCATAGCACGCTCCAACCACAACGCAGCAGAGGATCCATCTGGCATATGGAGCCCCGTTGCTACTAGGATGGCAGAGACACCGGGACATCCCCTCGCCTAGCGGAGTGGGGATCGATGAATTCTTCACCAACATTGAGACGCCTCACCCTAAACGATGGGGCCCCTTTGTAGTCAGCCTTCCCCACCACTCCGAATTAGGGGTCCAGCACTCTCTGCAACTTGCAGTGGCTGTGGTGAATCCAGCTGGGCCGTTGAGAATTTTTTACCGCCGTGGGAGTAGCAAGCAAAACTTGGAACGGTCCCTCCCACCGCGGGCTGGCCCAGTTCTTTCTTTTGATGACCTTGATGTAGACCCAGTCTCCTGGATTGATGGGGTTGTCGACCTGTGAGGAGGAAAGATCAGGCGGCAGTAAATTTGTCTTTGACACAGTTTGAGCGTCCTGATCATATAATCTGCCAAGGACTGCTCTTCATCTGTTGTTTGCAACTCTCGTAGTTCTTATCGTTCTTATGTTCCTGTTAGCCTGCAATTGTCCAAATCAAAAATGTTTTCTTTTGACTGTCTTTCTTTTGAACCTCTAAATCTCTCGTGTTGCTAACCTATCTACACCAGAATAAAAAAAAATACCACAGTATAACACCAAATGTATTCGAAAATTCATTGTCATAAAGTGTTGTATTATTACTATCTTCCACTATCTGTCCTACTCACTCCCTCCTTTTGAGGCTTGGCAACGCCCATACCTCACACCTTGACAATCTTTTTGGGAGAATGCGTTCTTTACTACATACGATTCCATCATCATTTAATTTGACTTTCTGTCCAAAACGCTTCTCAATTTCCCAGTTCACACATCTTCTACATGTGTTACTGGTTCTCCAGTTTTTTTTTCTGTAGTTAATTATCAATCCAAAAGCTACGTGTTTCTTTCTAACATTCAACCTGCTCAAAATCACTCTTTCATCAAAGTCGCTCTACTAATTTTCCATAGTAGTCGCCAACGACTTCAACCATTCAACCTGTAATTTCTTTTCATTCAGTCTATCATTCATCAATGTTCATTTGCATCTCACACACAGTCTCCAAAAAGGAGTCTTTCTATCACATTGGTCCCAATTCATCCAAGCTCACCACACAACATTCATATATCATTTTTAACTCAGGTTTCCTGGTAGAACAATCCACCAATTCAAAAAAAAATAACTAAAACAAACAATTGGCAAATTAATCTGAATTTTTTCTTTGTTTTTAAATTTGAAGAACTCAATCTCTCAGATTTAGCTTGCATTTAGAATTTTGTATAATCTTATAACACAACCAATCAATTATTCCTATTAAATGTAGCATTGCAAAATCTTAAATTCACAATTTAGCTTCTTCCAATTCCTGAAAGCATGTTCTGTCATTTTTATTTTCTTCGAATTTCTCATGTGGGCTCGACACTTATGTAACATGCACTAGTGTGGATTAGTTTCTGCTTGCAAACAGATTTCTCTCTTTTTCCTCTCATTTTTATCTTTCAAAATAATTTCTGTTCTGCGGTGCAAATTGGATAGACCACAGTCTAGCAAATTTTTTTTTATACTAAAACTTTAGCCAATGTTCATCATTTTAACATATACACACACACATGCAGAGCTCTCGCACGCAAAAGGTAGTTCCCAGCACCAATGATTCGTCACAGGCTGGCCATTTCCTGTGGTCGATCATGAGCTGGTCCCTCCCATGCACACGAGGACAGCACATTCTTATTCTATTTATTTATCTTCTAGAAGCAAGTTGCATTTCTTTACCACTTGATTTCCCAACTTCCTTTCTACTCCATACTTTTTCTTCCACTTCGGCATATATTGCATACAATTAAGAAATCTACTCGCCATGTACTTCTCATCTCCGTCAAGAGGTAGAGATTTACCGTTTTTATTTCCCATCTTAATTCTAGCAATTTTAGGTTTTACAATCTCTTTGTCTCAAAAATATTATTATTATTATTATTACTATTATTACTTATTTATTTCTTTGAGGATCCTCAATGCAGGTTTAAATTGACCTTTCAACAAATTACTAGCCTGTATTATTGCCGTGGATCAATGCTAGAACTGCTATTTAGTCAATTTATCCTACCAGCCACACTCTCAATTACACAAACTCCAGCGCTTTGTATTTTTCTCATGGCTCGGACAAACCAAAGCCGTATCTCATAGCTCGGACAAACCAAAGCCGAATCTCATAGCTCGGACAAACCAAAGCCGAATCTCATAGCTCGGACAAACCAAAGCCGAATCTTATAGCTCGGACAAACCAAAGCCGTATCTCATAGCTCGGACAAACCAAAGCCGTATCTCATAGCTCGGACAAACCAAAGCCGAATCTCACGTGCACCTGTGTTTTTTTTTTTTTTTTAATACGCGTTTCACAACAACACAATCACACAACTTCAGGCCTTTAACTTACTTGTCCCCTGGTTCGTTGCACTGCCGGGTCCCGTCAATCCACCTCTGTCAGACGAAGGCAGACCTAAGATGCTGGCCCAGCGAAGAATTTCCTTCCCAGGTCTTTCTTTACCAGGTCCGGCTAATGGACGCTGGCCCGTCGACGGTGTACAGCGCGTCGTCCTCCGTCAGCCAGATGATGGGTATGAGGGATCCCGGGTTTCGGCACCAAAACGTTAGAGATTTGCTCACTCCAACTTATTTTGCAAGAACCACACGGGAGACAAGCAAGTTCTTTTAGACACCTGCAGGTGGAGAGATCACTCGCTACAGGAATGAAATCTAAAAGTCTCCTTCCTGCAAGGGCATATTTATTAGGAGGAACAGAGTGGGGGTGAGAGTGGACAGGTTTGGTGTACCCCCGGCCTCTGATAAGATCAACTTTGATTGCTTCCCCTGCAGCTGGTCAATCAAGCAGAGGAAGCAACCACTTCATCTTACTCTGCATTGTGAGGGCAAGACAAGATTGATTTAATCATTATAGTTTACATTCCAACATAATCCTACGATAAAGATAACCTGGAAAACCCTAACAGAGTTAATTTAACTCGGGTGGTTAGATTACGGACGAATCTCCGAACCCGGCTAAAACAAACCCGTTACCGGGAAGCCGGGGGCACCTTAATGCAAGAGGTGCGTTTGACAGGTCATATGCAAAAGTTTCATTCATATGTAAAATAAATTTCAAGATTTTCCTTTATAAATCATTGGCTGTTCAGATCAGCAATATCAGTTAAACATATCATATAGCGGACAGAGACAAAGATAATTGAAAAGTGAAATGAAGTTCATGGGAGTTACAGATTTGTCAAGAAGAATGGTCCAATATACCTTCAACCAGAATCCACACTCTCATTGGAAGCTTTAGGAAGTATCTCGAGCAGTGGTTCTTAACCTTGTTGGCGGTACCAAACCCCACCAGTTTCATATCAAAGTCAAAGTCAAAGTCAGCTTTATTGTCAATTTCTCCACATGCCAAAGACACACAAAGAAACCGAAATTTCGTTCCCCCCTATCCCACGGTGACAAGACATGGCCCACAACAGACAAACAAGTGAACAAGTATAACAAAAGCGTGCTGAATAAATAATGAATAAATAACAACAAATAAATAAATAAAAAAGAGGAGCAAAAAAAAAAAAAAAAAGGAGCAAGTGCGCGTACAGCAGACATTCCAGAAAATAGCGCAACAGTGCCGCACGCTACGCAGAAGGGGGTAGCGAGTTCAGGGCCCTAACAGCCTGGAGTAAGAAGCTGTTGGCGAGTCTGGTGGTGCGGGAGCGCAGGCAGAACGTCAAACAAAGAGTGAGCCGGGTGACTCACATCTCTCGCAATCGAGGTTGCCTTGCGGGTGAGATGGGAGGTGTAAATGTCCTTCAGGGAGGGGAGTGAAGCACCAATAATCTTACCAGCCATATTCACTATGCGCTGCAGGGCCTTCAAGTTCTGTTCAGTGCAGTTACCACCCCAGATAGCGATGCAACTGGTGAGGACGCTCTCAATGGTGCCACGGTAGAATGTAGACACGACTGCCTGAGGAGCACATGCACGCCTGAGCAAGTACAGGCGGCGCTGAGCTTTCTTTTCCAGTGACGAGGTGTTTGCGGACCAGGAGAGGTCCTCACTGATGTGCACCCCCAGGAACTTGGTGCAGCTCACCCTCTCCACCACAGCACCGTCGATGATCAGCGGCAGGCGGCGCTGAGCTTTCTTGCAATGCAATGCATGATAGGCATGTTTTTGCCGATATATTATTTTTACTTTATTTTTTATGGTTTGTTATGGTTGCTGCCATCACCACTAGATGGCGACGAAGACAAAGGAGGTGAACAAAGGCGTGGGGGTAGGGGCAATGAAGGGTAGAAAAAGAAGCAAAGCATGGTGATAGTGTCTCTTAATCTATGTTTTACTTAATTTATAATGCTTTGGTTTTGTAATGACCAAAGGTACTTTTTAAACAGTTCTACGAATCCTGTTTCATCCACTGAGTGTGTATGTGTGCCACACGTTTTTAGCAATTAAGCCCGTGACTGAAGATGGCGTGTGCGGTAAAGACGTCGGCCCGGCAACTTGTACAGTTCATACCTACCTGGAAGGGGAGACACCATGATCAAGAAGGTGGTTCACCCAAAGTGAGGCTCAGCCATTACACTCTGGTTGTGCTGACCTCTGCAAATTCCCCTACTGTGGGAATCTCAACTGCATTATTTCTGGTAGTGGGGGACTGTGTTCGCGCTCTCCTCTGGTCTTTCTGATGAAAACAAAAATTAAGCGCAGTAGTACGCACATGGAGTTGAAGTCTGCGATGCTGTGACACACTGAACGCTTTTGATTATGTAATTAACTGTACTCTGGAACTGTGTGTCAGGGTTTTCCAGATTATCCTTATCGTATGATTATGTTGGAATGCAGCCTGTAATAAATAACGTAGCTAGATTAGCTTTATGCTTATGTTGGAATGCAACCTGTGATAAATAACCTAGCTTGTCCCATCCTACACAAAGTCGTAAAACACCCTTTGCTATGTTTTGACTAGTGGTCAAGGGCTTTCTCTATTCAGTCCACTCTTACCCCCACCCTGTTTCTCTTAATAAAAATGCTCTTGCAGGAGCCGTGAGTCAGACCTCCATTCGAACATCGCTGTACGCACAGCGACAAATGGACTCTCCACCTGCAGGTGTCTAAAAGGACTTACTCGTCTCCCGTGTGGTTCTTGCAAAATAAGTTGGAGTGAGCGAATCTCTAACACTGTGCATTTGCTCGCTAAACTGTATTCACCAAATTAGTAAATGCAAAATAATATGTAATTACCACGTTCCTGACTCGTCATATGATATGAACGTGTCAAAACCTTTTTGTCGGCTGTAGGTCTGTCTTTTTAAGAATTCGCCGGATTGTTTTTCCTCATACATCACAAGTATGGATTTCTAGAGAACAACTTTTACTTTCTAAAGTAAAATGACAGAAATATTTTCAAATGTCAAATATCAAACGCCACCAACGCAGTGGAGGTGAATTACACTCCAAACCATGCCAGCAACGTCAAAAGCCTCAATTATTTGCGACACAAGCGAGACATAGAGCATTTCTGAAGTTTGAAAAACCATTTGAGAAATTACGATCGTATTTTGTTTCCTGATTTGTGTTGAATAAAGTTATGAAATTACAAATTTTCAAATAAAACACAGGGATGGGATCATTTCCCGTTCTCTCAGACCAAAAGTACACGTACCAAGACATACAACTGTTTTTACCTTCAATAATCAAAATAGACGCCCAATATAATTGAAAGAACGAGCGCCGTCAGTGTTCGATCAGATACCTACAATCCTGTGCGCCAACAATGTTTAAAGTAAGTGAGACATTAATGAACACAAAATACTCGTTTAAACATTCTATTTTGCTTGAGTCCTTGTAAGTATAGTAAATCCATCAACTTCTATTGTTTGTATGTTGCTGCAATTTGAGTGCGAGACCGCCTGTGAATTTAGTGAGACCAGCAGTGGGATGGCCCGTTTTGACTCAGATTTTCAGATACTCGTTCCTCTTCAGATCGAATAAATCTTTCGCCTTTTACTAAAGATTTCTGTGGAGAGGAACAATAAGAGTATATCATTTCCGTGGAGAGGAACAATAAGAGTATATCTCAATTTGTTGATGCTCTGTGAAAGCAGAGCGTTCTTTCTCTTTTTGCAACGGATAGCCGCCTATATCATACTCCGTGCAACAATCATACGTTCGCATAATTCATACCGGCACATATGTGAACATGTTCACATAAACAGAGAAATTATGCCGAGAATTATGGAGACAGCTTCCTGGACCTAGTCTACTCGGCGCAAAAGGGAGCTTTCAAAGCCACCCCCCTCCCCCATCTGGGGCTTTCTGACCATCTCACCGTTTTGCTTTTGCCCGCATACAGACAATTGGTAAAGGCATCCAGGCCGGTTCGGAGGCGGGTTCGGGTGTGGCCTGAGGGTGCCTCCAATGCACTTCGTGACTGCTTCGACACCACTGACTGGGACTTGTTTAAGCAGGCAGCCACCTACAACGATTGGACGGACATAGAGGAGTATACTGACTCTGTTACCTCTTACATCACGAAGTGCATCGATGATGTGACTTGCTCGAAATCCGTTGTCACTCGCGCGAACTGGAAGCCGTGGCTGACGGGGGCTGTCCTCAGACTGTTGAGGGCCAGGGACAAGGCTTTCAGAGCGGGGGACGAGGCTGGCTTGAGGACAGCGAGGGCCGACCTGTCCCGAGGCATCAAAGAAGCGAAGAAGGCGTTCTCGTGCAAGGTCTCCACCCACTTCAAGGACAGCAAGGACGCACGTAGCCTTTGGCGGGGCATTCAGACCGTCACGGACTACAAGCCCGCGCCGAGGAGCTGTGAGGGCGACGTCCGTCTGCTGAACGATCTGAACCGCTTCTTTGCTCGCTTCGACGCCCAGAACAGCACTTGCCCGCTGAAGACCACTCCCCCCCCACACAAGCAGCCTCTGCGCCTCTCTGCCGACAGTGTGAGGAGGGCGCTTGCCGCTATTGATACCCGTAAGGCGGCGGGCCCTGACAACATCCCGGGTCGAGCGCTGAAGGACTGCGCTGGGGAGCTGTCGGGTGTCTTCACGGACATCTTTCACGTTTCCCTGCAGCAGCCCATCGTCCCTTCGTGTTTCAAGGCTGCCACCATCGTTCCTGTGCCGAAGAAACCTGCACCGTCCTGCTTCAATGACTACCGCCCCGTGGCACTGACGCCCATCATCATGAAGTGCTTTGAGCGGCTTGTCATGGAGCACATCAAGTCCGTTCTTCCCCCCACCATTGACCCTTTCCAGTTTGCGTACCGTGCCAAGCGGTCCTCTGAGGATGCCATCTGCTCTGCTCTCCACTCGGCCCTCACCCACCTGGAGAGAAAGGACTCATATGTGAGGTTGCTGTTTGTGGACTTCAGCTCTGCCTTCAACACCATTGTGCCGCAGCGACTCATCTGCAAACTCGACGAGCTGGGCCTCAGTACCTCCCTCTGCAACTGCTACTGGACTTCCTCTGTCAGAGGCCTCAGGTGGTGCGTGTTGGCGACAAAATCTCCGCCAGCATCACGCTGAGCACGGGGGCCCCCCAGGGCTGCGTGCTCAGTCCATTGCTCTTCACCCTGCTGACGCATGACTGCACTGCGACCTACAGCGACAACCGCATAGTGAAGTTTGCTGACGACACGACTCTGGTGGGTCTCATCACGAAGGGCGACGAGACTCGGTACAGGTCGGAAGTTGACCTTCTGACCACGTGGTGCAGGGACAACAACCTCCTGCTGAACGTCAATAAGACCAAGTAAATCATTGTTGACTTCCGGAAGGGTCACACAACACACCTGCCGCTGATCATCGACGGTGCTGTGGTGGAGAGGGTGAGCTGCACCAAATTCCTGGGGGTGCACATCAGTGAGGACCTCTCCTGGTCCGCAAACACCTCGTCACTGGAAAAGAAAGCTCAGCGCCGCCTGTACTTCCTGCGGAAGCTCAGGCGTGCATGTGCTCCTCAGGCAGTCGTGTCTACATTCTACCGTGGCACCATTGAGAGCGTCCTCACCAGTTTCATCGCTGTCTGGGGTGGTAACTGCACTGAACAGAACTTGAAGGCCCTGCAGCGCATAGTGAATACGGCTGGTAAGATTATTGGTGCTTCGCTCCCCTCCCTGAAGGACATTTACACCTCCCATCTCACCCGCAAGGCAACCTCGATTGCGAGAGATGTGAGTCACCCGGCTCACTCTTTGTTTGACGTTCTGCCTGCGCTCCCGCACCACCAGACTCGCCAACAGCTTCTTTCTCCAGGCTGTTAGGGCCCTGAACTCGCGGCACTGTTGCGCTATTTTCTGGAATGTCTGCTGTACGCGCACTTGCTCCTTTTTTTTTTTTGCTCCTCTTATTTATTTATTTATTTGTTGTCATTTATTCATTATTTATTCAGCACGCTTTTGTTATACTTGTTCACTTGTTTGTCTGTTGTGGGCCATGTCTTGTCACCGTGGGATAGGGGGGAACGAAATTTTGGTTTCTTTGTGTGTCTTTGGCATGTGGAGAAATTGACAATAAAGCTGACTTTGACTTTGACTTTGATATGAAACTGGTGGGGTTTGGTACCGCCAACAAGGTTAAGAACCACTGCTCGAGATACTTCCTAAAGCTTCCAATGAGAGTGTGGATTCTGGTTGAAGGTATATTGGACCATTCTTCTTGACAAATCTGTAACTCCCATGAACTTCATTTCACTTTTCAATTATCTTTGTCTCTGTCCGCTATATGATATGTTTAACTGATATTGCTGATCTGAACAGCCAATGATTTATAAAGGAAAATCTTGAAATTTATTTTACATACGAATGAAACTTTTGCATATGACCGTATGTGACCAAAGGTTTGAGGTCCAACCGAGACAATTACAAACAGTAGATTTCAGCATCAATTTTATTTTTTGTTTGTTTGTGTGCCAGACCTGAGGAAGGCCCTAGCGGCCGAAACGTTGTCAAGGCACGCATACATTATATATTGGCCAAACAAAATCTAACAAAAGAAATTTTATTAAAAACTACTTCATTAAAAACAACCATATTAAAAACAATTTTGTTTGATAAAAACAAGTTTATTACATATATAACAAAGGCGAATTCCAGCCATGTAGCAAGGTTGGACCACGGTCCACTATGGCCGACGCCGCCGCTTTGCTCGTCAGAACCCTGGGCTGGACGCTGGGAGGTGTTCCGGACGGATGGACCGTGCTTTTGCCCCTGCTTCCAACAGGAAGGGGGGCTCCTACTGCAATCAGAACCCTGGGCTGGACGCTGGGAGGTGTGCCGGACGGATGGACCGTGCTTTTGCCCCTGCTTCCAACAGGAAGGGGGGCTCCTACTGCAATCCTGACCCTACCCCCAACCCTAAACCTAAACCTAACCCTAACCCCAACCCCAACCCTAACCCCAACCCTTACCCCAATCCCAGTCCCTTTTTACGTCCCACCAGGAACAGAACTTCCAACAAGTAGGACAATTAACATAATTAGGACAAATTGGTTTTACTTTATTCAGACCCACTTACATCTAATACCTACCTGGATACTTACCTCCAATTGGAACCACGCGTCTGGTCCCCGGACCACGCCCACCTGAAAAAAGCAGAAAAAAATTGACAAAACGGAATAAAACAAAAATATAAACAAAAGTCACCAAATGTTCTCAATAATATAATTACAAATTTGCAAAAACCCAATATATAATCCACCTACCTATGTACTACTTACCTGTAGTTTGGACCGCAATCCGAGATCCTAGACCACGTCTATTTGAAAAACAAAAAACATCAAAAAACATGAAAAAAAACCAATTAAAAAACATTAAAAAACAAAATTAGTATGTTTACATTTCTATAATACCAATTCCAAGTTGACCAAATTATAATTATTTTGTTCAAACCTAATATGAAGGCTAGTTTAATTATGAAAATTAATTGAAAAATGAAAATATAAGCTAAAACACGTTACATTTCTAAAACGAAATTTCGAAAAACAAAAAAGATTTAAAACTTCAACCGAGCTGAGGGTATAAAAGGAATCCGCAAGGCAAAGGGCCTTTAGTGCGAATTTGGACTGCAAGCAAGACACATTGTTGCACCTTACAAAACAAAAATAGTTTTTCATATAATACCTGATGTCAGGTGTGCCAGACCTGATGAAGGCTTTAGATAGCCGAAACGTTGTCAGGGCACACATTGCATATTGGCCAGAATAAATCAAAAAAGAAACTTTATTTAAAAAAAAAACAACTTTATTAAATATATGACAAAGGCAAATTCTGGATCCACAGCCATGGATCAGGGTTGGACGACGGTCCACTATGGCCGACGCCACCGCGTTGCCCGCCGGAACCGTGAGCTGGGGGCTGATTGGAATCCCGGATGGATGGACCGTGCTTTTGCCTTTCCCTCCTCTAGGAGGGGGGGCTCCCACCGTAACCCTAACCCTAACCCTAACCTGACCCCATTTCCCGATAAGACAAAAACATCAACCTGCAAGTTAAAATTTGAAAATAAACGAGTCAAAATTTGAACGTAAACACAAATTTGAACAATAATTGCAAATAAGCACTATTTGAGACCAAAAGCAGTTAAAAGTAAATACTTACCTCAAATAAAACCACAATACTCACCCAAAACAAAAAAATGTGCATACCTATCAAATTTGAATGTAAACAATTGCAAATAAGCATTATTTGGGACAAAAAAGCAAAAAAAGCAGTTAAAAGTAAATACTTACCTTAATTAAAACCATAATACTTACCCAAAACAAAAATATACTTACCTATTACGGAGATCACAAATCCACGCCCAATCGGTGCCTGCAAGAAAACAAGTTACTATGCTAAAGAAACAAGCGCAAATCGCTGGCTCCGCCCACTTGGAGGAGTGTATATAAGCACCGTTCGGAGCAGGAGCTCTCAGTCTCGATGCGGCCGTGGAGGAGGAAGCAGCTCCCCATGTGATGAAACTAAACTAAATTTAGATGCAATTCCTGTGTGCCAGACCTGAAGAAGGCACAAAAGATGCCGAAACGTTGTCGATGGCCACACAGATGAACAAAATTTAGCGCAAAATGACGCTGGTACAAAACCAATTGGAAACAAATAGTAATTTACCCACGCTCTACCCAGATAGGAGAGCGCATGGATGCCGCACAGACCAAGATGCTCTCGCTCCACCCAGATAGGGGAGTCGATGAATTAGGTGCGAGGTACGAATATTTAGTTGAACGCAAGCGCAGCTGTCAATCTTACATGCCAAATCGAGACTCACTTATTAATTATATAAAAAAGGCGACCGGATAGGTAAAGTGCAATCAAAAACAAACATACAATAAGCACAAACACGTGTTCAAGGTCAAAAACGATCTTTATTAAGCCCTAATTAGTCCTGGCCAGCATGGCGGGCGCGGCTGCAAGGGGCAGGATGCTCTGGAGCTGGTTGTGGGGTGCGGGCCAGGATGGTAGGACCGTGCCTTTGTTCTTCTCCTTCGGGGGAGGAACTCTTTACCTAATCCTAACTCGCCTGTGCCACCTCCAGTGCGCCACCCCCCACGTTTCCGGTTTCCATCGAGCTCCTGTTACGTCTGTGTGCTGTCCCCTAAACTGGTCCTATCCCAGCCCTAATCCTAACCTACCCCCCATCCTAACCTAACCCCTAACCCTAACCTTAACCCTAACCCTAACCTGACCCCATTTCCCGATAAGAAAAAAACGTCAACCTGCGGGTTAAAATTTGAAAATAAACAAGTCAAAATTTGAACGCAAACACAAATTTGAACAATAAATGCAAATAAGCACTATTTGAGACCAAAAGGCAGTTAAAAGTAAATACTTACCTCAAATAAAACCACAATACTCACCCAAAACAAAAAAATGTGCATACCTATCAAATTTGAATGTAAACAATTGCAAATAAGCATTATTTGGGACAAAAAAAGCAAAAAAAACAGTTAAAAGTAAATACTTATCTTAATTAAAACCATAATACTTACCCAAAACAAAAATATACTTACCTATTCCAGAGATCACAAATCCACGCCCAATCGGTGCCTGCAAGAAAACAAGTTACTATGCTAAAGAAACAAGCGCAAATCGCTGGCTCCGCCCACTTGGAGGAGTGTATATAAACACCGTTCGGAGCAGGAGCTCTCAGTCTCGATGCGGCCGTGGAGGAGGAAACAGCTCCCCATGTGATGAAACTAAACTAAATTGAGATGCAATTCCTGTGTGCCAGACCTGAAGAAGGCACAAAAGATGCCGAAACGTTGTCGATGGCCACACAGATGAACAAAATTTAGCGCAAAATGACGCCGGTACAAACCAATTGGAATCAAATAGTAATTTACCCACGCTCTACCCAGATAGGAGAGCGCATGGATGCCGCACAGAGCAAGATGCTCTCGCTCCACCCAGATAGGGGAGTCGATGAATTAGGTGCGAGGTTCGAATATTTAGTTGAACGCAAGCGCAGCTGTCAATCTTACATGCCAAATCGAGACTCACTTATTAATTATATAACAAAGGCGACCGGATAGGTAAAGTGCAATCAAAAACAAACATACAATAAGCACAAATACGTTTTCAAGGTCAAAAACGATCTTTATTAAGCCCTAATTAGTCCTGGCCAGCATGGCGGGCGCGGCCGCAACGGGCAGGATGCTCTGGAGCTGGTTGTGGGGTGCGGGCCAGGATGGTAGGACCGTGCCTTTGTTCCTCTCCTTCGGGGGAGGAACTCTTTACCTAATCCTAACTCGCCTGTGCCACCTCCAGTGCGCCCCCCCCCCCCCACGTTTCTGGTTTCCATCGAGCTCCTGTTACGTCTGTGTGCTGTCCCCTAAACTGGTCCTATCCCAGCCCTAATCCTAACCGATCCCCCATCCTAACCTAACCCCTAACCCTAACCCTAACCCTAACACTAACCTGACCCCATTTCCCGATAAGACAAAAACGTCAGCCTGCAAGTTAAAATTTGAAAATAAACAAGTCAAAATTTGAACGTAAACACAAATTTGAACAATAATTGCAAATAAGCACTATTTGAGACCAAAAGGCAGTTAAAAGTAAATACTTACCGCAAATAAAACAACAATACTCACCCAAAACAAAAAAAAAAATGTGCATACCTATCAAATTTGAATGTAAACAATTGCAAATGAGCATTATTTGGGACAAAAAAAGCAAAAGAAGCAGTTAAAAGTAAATACTTACCTTAATTAAAACCATAATACTTACCCAAAACAAAAATATACTTACCTATTCCGGAGATCACAAATCCACGCCCAATCGGTGCCTGCAAGAAACCAAGTTACTATGCTAAAGAAACAAGCGCAAATCGCTGGCTCCGCCCACTTGGAGGAGTGTATATAAACACCGTTCGGAGCAGGAGCTCTCAGTCTCGATGCGGCCGTGGAGGAGGAAGCAGCTCCCCATGTGATGAAACTAAACTAAATTTAGATGCAATTCCTGTGTGCCAGACCTGAAGAAGGCACAAAAGATTCCGTAACGTTGTCGATGGCCACACAGATGAACAAAATTTAGCGCAAAATGACGCCGGTACAAAACCAATTGGAAACAAATAGTAATTTACCCACGCTCGACCCAGATAGGAGAGCGCATGGATGCCGCACAGAGCAAGATGCTCTCGCTCCATCCAGATAGGGGAGTCGATGAATTAGGTGCGAGGTACGAATATTTAGTTAAACGCAAGCGCAGCTGACAATCTTACATGCCAAATCGAGACTCACTTAATAATTATATAACAAAGGCGACCAGATAGGTAAAGTGCAATCAAAAACAAACATATAATAAGCACAAACACGTGTTCAAGGTCAAAAACGATCTTTATTAAGCCCTAATTAGTCCTGGCCAGCATGGCGGGCGCGGCCGCAATGGGTAGGATGCTCTGGAGCTGGTTGTGGGGTGCGGGCCAGGATGGTAGGACCGTGCCTTTGTTCCTCTCCTTCGGGGGAGGAACTCTTTCAAGATGGCGGCGCGTGCACACGCAGCGGCCACTCTCTGTCCCGTCGGTACGGTGATTTGTTCGTCTAATGAGTGTTCGTCCGACAGTCTTGTGTGTTCGTCTCGTCCGTGCTACAAGTACAGCAGGCAGGTTCTGCTTGACATCGGCAGAAGTGGGTTTTGCGGCGTTCTGGACTTTGAAGCGTCGATATTAAAGGCGCTCGGACTGCTACGTCCTGAAACGTCGCCGACCTCACCCGCTATTCCTCCCCCGGTTGGGAGCCGTCGGAAACGGTGTGCGAGGAGGCAGAAGAGGGGCAAGCGCGGAGGCGTCCGGGCCAGGCTGGCGGCCAACCCAGCGCGACCGGCGGTGCCCTCCATTCTTCTGGCGAATGTTCGATCGCTGGGCAACAAAATGGATTACGTTCGCCTGCTGAGGTCTACGAACCGGACGGTGCGGAACTGCTGTGTGCTCGTGTTCACCGAGACCTGGTTGAGTGACAACATTCCGGACTCTGCAGTGCACCTGGAGCGGCTAGCGTGCTATCGGGCGGACCGTGCCATTGTACGAGGGGGAAAGTCGCGTGGAGGTGGAATATGCGTCTACATCCGAGAAGAATGGTGCCGGGACTCTGTGGTGGTATGTAAGCACTGCTCGCCGCTTGTGGAGTTTGTGATCATTAAGTGCCGTCCTTTTTATCTGCCGAGGGAATTTACCGCGATTCTGCTAGTCGGGGTATACATCCCGCCTTCCAACATCGAAGGAGACAGGATCGCGGCGCTTGGTGAACTGTACCAGGCTGTCAGTGAACAGCAAACAGCGCACCCTGACGGTTTCACCATCTTCGCTGGAAACTTCAATCATGCCAACCTGAAGTCTGTTTTCCCGAGGCTTCACCAGCATGTTCCTTTTCCGACACGTGGCGACAGCTTCCTGGACCTAGTCTACTCGGCGCAAAAGGGAGCTTTCAAAGCCACCCCCCTCCCCCATCTGGGGCTTTCTGACCATCTCACCGTTTTGCTTTTGCCCGCATACAGACAAATTGGTAAAGGCATCCAGGCCGGTTCGGAGGCAGGTTCGAGTGTGGCCTGAGGGTGCCTCCGATGCACTTCGTGACTGCTTCGACACCACTGACTGGGACTTGTTTAAGCAGGCAGCCACCTACAACGATTGGACGGACATAGAGGAGTACACTGACTCTGTTACCTCTTACATCACGAAGTGCATCGATGATGTGACTTGCTCGAAATCCGTCGTCACTCGCGCGAACTGGAAGCCGTGGCTGACGGGGGCTGTCCTCAGACTGTTGAGGGCCAGAGACAAGGCTTTCAGAGCGGGGGATGAGGCTGGCTTGAGGACAGCGAGGGCCGACCTGTCCCGAGGCATCAAAGAAGCGAAGAAGGCGTTCTTGTGCAAGGTCTCCACCCACTTCAAGGACAGCAAGGACGCACGTAGCCTTTGGCGGGGCATTCAGACCATCACGGACTACAAGCCCGCGCCGAGGAGCTGTGAGGGCGACGTCCGTCTGCTGAACGATCTGAACCGCTTCTTTGCTCGCTTCGACGCCCAGAACAGCACTTGCCCGCTGAAGACCACTCCCCCCCCACACGAGCAGCCCCTGCGCCTCTCTGCCGACGGTGTGAGGAGGGTGCTTGCCGCTATTGACACCCGTAAGGCGGCGGGCCCTGACAACATCCCGGGTCGAGCGCTGAAGGACTGCGCTGGGGAGCTGTCGGGTGTCTTCACGGACATCTTTAACGTTTCCCTGCAGCAGGCCATCGTCCCCTCGTGTTTCAAGGCTGCCACCATCGTTCCTGTGCCGAAGAAACCTGCACCGTCCTGCTTCAATGACTACCGCCCTGTGGCACTGACGCCCATCATCATGAAGTGCTTTGAGCGGCTGGTCATGGAGCACATCAAGTCCGTTCTCCCCCCCACCATTGACCCTTTCCAGTTTGCGTACCGTGCCAAGCGGTCCTCTGAGGATGCCATCTGCTCTGCCCTCCACTCGGCCCTCACCCATCTGGAGAGAAAGGACTCATATGTGAGGTTGCTGTTTGTGGACTTCAGCTCTGCCTTCAACACCATTGTGCCGCAGCGACTCATCTGCAAACTCGACGAGCTGGGCCTCAGTACCTCCCTCTGCAACTGGATACTGGACTTCCTCTGTCAGAGGCCTCAGGTGGTGCGTGTTGGCGACAAAATCTCCGCCAGCATCACGCTGAGCACGGGGGCCCCCCAGGGCTGCGTGCTCAGTCCATTACTCTTCACCCTGCTGACGCATGACTGCACTGCGACCTACAGCGACAACCGCATAGTGAAGTTTGCTGACGACACGACTCTGGTGGGTCTCATCACAAAGGGCGACGAGACTCGGTACAGGTCGGAGGTTGACCTTCTGACCACGTGGTGCAGGGACAACAACCTCCTGCTGAACGTTAATAAGACCAAGGAAATCATTGTTGACTTCCGGAAGGGTCACACAACACACCTGCCGTTGATCATCGATGGTGCTGTGGTGGAGAGGGTGAGCTGCACCAAGTTCCTGGGGGTGCACATCAGTGAGGACCTCTCCTGGTCCGCAAACACCTCGTCACTGGCAAAGAAAGCTCAGCGCCACCTGTACTTCCTGCGGAAGCTCAGGCGTGCATGTGCTCCTCAGGCAGTCCTGTCTACATTCTACCGTGGCACTATTGAGAGCGTCATCACCAGTTGCATCGCTGTCTGGGGTGGTAACTGCACTGAACAGAACTTGAAGGCCCTGCATCGCATAGTGAATACGGCTGGTAAGATTATTGGTGCTTCGCTCCCCTCCCTGAAGGACATTTACACCTCCCATCTCGCCCGTAAGGCAACCTCGATTGCCAGAGATGTGAGTCACCCGGCTCACTCTTTGTTTGACCTTCTGCCCTCTGGGAAGAGGTACAGGAGCCTGCGCTCCCGCACCACCAGACTTGCCAACAGCTTCTTTCCCCAGGCTGTTAGGGCCCTGGACTCGCTACCCCCCTCTGCGTAGCGTGTGGCACTGTTGCGCTATTTTCGGGAATGTCTGCTGTACGCGCACTTGCTGCTTTTTTTTTCTGCTCCTCTTATTTATTTATTTATTGTTGTGTTATTTATTCATTATTTATTCAGCACGCTTTTGTTATACTTGTTACTTGTTTGTCTGTTGTGAGCCATGTCTTGTCACCGTGGGACAGGGGGGAACGAAATTTCGGTTTCTTTGTGTGTCTTTGGCATGTGGAGAAATTGACAATAAAGCTGACTTTGACTTTGACTTTACCTAATCCTAACTCGCCTGTGACACCTCCAGTGCGCCCCCCCCCACGTTTCCCGTTTCCATCGAGCTCCTGTTACGTCTGTGTGCTGTCCCCTAAACTGGTCCTATCCCAGCCCTAATACTAACCTATCCCCCAACCTAACCTAACCCCTAACCCTAACCCTAATCCTAACCCTAAACCTAAACCTAACCCTAACCCTAAAACTAACCCTAACCCTAACCCTAGCCCTAACCCGACCCCATTTCCCGATAAGACAAAAACGTCAACCTGCAAGTTAAAATTTGAAAATAAACAAGTCAAAATTTGAACGTAAACACAAATTTGAACAATAATTACAAATAAGCACTATTTGAGACCAAAAGGCAGTTAAAAGTAAATACAAATAAAACCAAAATACTCACCCAAAACAAAAAAATGTGCATACCTATCAAATTTGAATATAAACAATTGCAAATAACCATTATTTGGGACAAAAAAAGCAAAAAAAGCAGTTAAAAGTAAACACTTACCTTAATTAAAACCATAATACTTACCCAAAACAAAAATATACTTACCTATTCCGGAGATCACAAATCCACGCCCAATCGGTGCCTGCAAGAAAACAAGTTACTATGCTAAAGAAACAAGCGCAAATAGCTGGCTCCGCCCACTTCGAGGAGTGTACATAAGCACCGTTCGGAGTAGGAGCTCTCAGTCTCGATGCGGCCGTGGAGGAGGAAGCAGCTCCCCATGTGATGAAACTAATCTAAATTTAGATGCAATTCCTGTGTGCCAGACCTGAAGAAGGCACAAAAGATGCCGAAATGTTGTCGATGGCCACACAGATGAACAAAATTTAGCGCAAAATGACGCCGGTACAAAACCAATTGGAAACAAATAGTAATTTACCCACGCTCTACCCAGATAGGAGAGCGCATGGATGCCGCACAGAGCAAGATGCTCTCGCTCCACCCAGATAGGGGAGTTGATGAAATAGGTGCGAGGTACGAATATTTAGTTGAACGCAAGCGCAGCTGACAATCTTACATGCCAAATCGAGACTCACTTATTAATTATATAACAAAGGCGACCGGATAGGTAAAGTGCAATCAAAAACAAACATACAATAAGCACAAACACGTGTTCAAGGTCAAAAACGATCTTTATTAAGCCCTAATTAGTCCTGGCCAGCATGGCGGGTGCGGCCGCAACGGGCAGGATGCCTGGGGTGCGGGCCAGGATGGTAGGACCGTGCCTTTGTTCCTCTCCTTCGGGGGAGGAACTCTTTACCTAATCCTAACTCGCCTGTGCCACCTCCAGTGCCCCCCCCCCCCACGTTTCCGGTTTCCATCGAGCTCCTGTTACGTCTGTGTGCTGTCCCCTAAACTGGTCCTATCCCAGCCCTAATCCTAACCTATCCCCCATCATAACCTAACCCCTAACCCTAACCCTAATCCTAACCCTAAACCTAACCCTAACCCTAACCTGACCCCATTTCCCGATAAGACAAAAACGTCAACCTGCAAGTTAAAATTTGAAAATAAACAAGTCAAAATTTGAACGTAAACACAAATTTGAACAATAATTGCAAATAAGCACTATTTGAGACCAAAAGGCAGTTAAAAGTAAATACCTCAAATAAAACCACAATTCAACATTCAAGATTCAAGAGTTTTTTATTCGCCATGTTTGAGCGTGCCAAACAAGGAATTTGAATTCGGTAAATCATAGCCTCTGTTCAACATTTAGGTGACTAACAACAACACTCAGCACATGTGAAGAACGAAAGATATTCTCAAACATCCCCTGATCTTAAACTCCCAAGAGGGCAAGGAAAAACTCAAAACTCCAGCTAGGGGAAATGAGAAACCTTGAGAAAAGACCAGAGATGGGAGGGTCCCTCTTCTAGGATGACCAGGCTGCAATGGATGCAGAGAGGACACATAGTACAAACAGTGTAAACAAAAAAGGTGTGGAAAGCAGGATGTTATTGCACAGTAATGACTCTGAGACTCTAAGAGTGGTGTGAGTTCATCAGAGCGACAGCCTGGGGGAAGAAGCTGTCTCTGTGTC
This sequence comes from Syngnathus scovelli, assembly GCF_024217435.2. Lineage (NCBI taxonomy): Eukaryota > Metazoa > Chordata > Actinopteri > Syngnathiformes > Syngnathidae > Syngnathus > Syngnathus scovelli. The sequence goes on along the minus strand of NW_026061342.1, from coordinate 143,052 downwards.
TGCTGGTTTTAGTGTACAGAGCTCTATAACGGCGTCCGGAGGGGAGTAGTTCAAACAGGCTGCAACCTGGGTGCGAAGGGTCTGTTGAGATGTTACTTGCACGTTTCCTGGTCCTGGACAGGTACAAGTCTTGGATAGATGGGAGGTTGATTCCAATTATCTTTTCTGCAGTCCTTACTGTCCGTTGCAGTCTGTGCTTGTCTTGTTTGGAGGCCGATCCAAACCAGACAATGATGGAGGTGCAGAAGACAGACTGGATGATGGCAGTGTAGAAGGTCTTCAGCAGCTCCCGCGGCAGGTTGAACTTCTTGAGCTGTCTCAGGAAGTACAGCCTCTGCTGGGCCTTCTTCCGGACAGAGTCTATGTGGCCGGTCCATTTCAGGTCCCGAGAGATTGTGGTTCCCAGGAAGTTGAAGGTGTCTGATGAGAGAATAGTATTACTGCGGATAGTGAGGGGTGAAAGTGGTGAAGGGCCTCGCCTGAAGTCCACTGTCATCTCCACGGTCTTGAGCGGGTTCATGTCCAGGTGGTTTTGGCTGCACCAGTGGACCAGCCGCTCCACCTCCTGTCTGTACGCAGTCTCATCACCGTTCTGGATCAGTCCGATGAGAGTGGTGTTGTCTGCATACTTCAGGAGCTTCACAGAAGAGTCACTTGCGGAGAAATCATTGGTGTAGAGGGAGAAGAGCAGTGGGGAGAGGATGCACCCCTGAGGGGCTCCAGTGTTGGTGGTCAGAGTGTCAGATGTGATGCTCCCCAGCCTCACACGCTGTCTCCTGTTGGTCAGGAAGCTGGTGATCCACTGACAGGTGGAGGCAGGCACCGCGAGCTGGATGAGCTTCTGTTGGAGGACGTCAGGAGCGATGGTGTTGAACGCCGAGCTGAAGTCCACAAACAGGATCCTGGCGTACTTTCCTGGGGTGTCCAGGTGTTGCAGGATGTAGTGCAGTCCCATGTTGACCGCATCATCCACCAACCTGTTTGCCCGGTACGCAAACTGGAGGGGGTCCAGCAGGGGGCCCGTGACATCCTTCAGGTGCAGCTGGCGCCCGCCTTTGCACGGATCTTCAATCGTTCCCTGGAGCTGTGTGAGGTGCCCGCGTGCTTCAAGAGCTCCACCATCGTTCCAGTGGGCAAGAAGCCCGCCATCACAGGTCTGAATGACTATAGACCTGTTGCACTGACATCTGTGGTCATGAAATCTTTCGAGAGGTTAGTGCTGAACCACAAATCCACGCCCAATCGGTGCCTGCAAGAAAACAAGTTACTATGCTAAAGAAACAAGCGCAAATCGCTGGCTCCGCCCACTTGGAGGAGTGTATATAAGCACCGTTCGGAGCAGGAGCTCTCAGTCTCGATGCGGCCGTGGAGGAGGAAGCAGCTCCCCATGTGATGAAACTAAACTAAATTTAGATGCAATTCCTGTGTGCCAGACCTGAAGAAGGCACAAAAGATGCCGAAACGTTGTCGATGGCCACACAGATGAACAAAATTTAGCGCAAAATGACGCCGGTACAAAACCAATTGGAAACAAATACTAATTTACCCACGCTCTACCCAGATAGGAGAGCGCATGGATGCCGCACAGAGCAAGATGCTCTCGCTCCACCCAGATAGGGGAGTCGATGAATTAGGTGCGAGGTACGAATATTTAGTTGAACGCAAGCGCAGCTGTCAATCTTACATGCCAAATCGAGACTCACTTATTAATTATATAACAAAGGCGACCGGATAGGTAAAGTGCAATCAAAAACAAGCATACAATAAGCACAAACACGTGTTCAAGGTCAAAAACGATCTTTATTAAGCCCTAATTAGTCCTGGCCAGCATGGCGGGTGCGGCCGCAACGGGCAGGGTGCTCTGGAGCTGGTTGTGGGGTGCGGGCCAGGATGGTAGGACCGTGCCTTTGTTCCTCTCCTTCGGGGGAGGAACTCTTTACCTAATCCTAACTCGCCTGTGCCACCTCCAGTGCGCCCCCCCACGTTTCCGGTTTCCATCGAGCTCCTGTTACGTCTGTGTGCTGTCCCCTAAACTGGTCCTATCCCAGCCCTAATACTAACCTATCCCCCATCCTAACTTAACCCCTAACCCTAACCCCAATCCTAACCCTAACCCTAACCCTAACCCTAACCCTAACCTGACCCCATTTCCCGATAAGACAAAAACGTCAACCTGCAAGTTAAAATTTGAAAATAAACAAGTCAAAATTTGAACGTAAACACAAATTTGAACAATAATTGCAAATAAGCACTATTTGAGACCAAAAGGCAGTTAAAAGTAAATACTTACCTCAAATAAAACCACAATACTCACCCAAAACAAAAAAAATGTGCATACCTATCAAATTTGAATGTAAACAATTGCAAATAAGCATTATTTGGGAGAAAAAAAAAACAAAAAAAGCAGTTAAAAGTAAACACTTGCCTTAATTAAAACCATAATACTTACCCAAAACAAAAATATACTTACCTATTCCGGAGATCACAAATCCACGCCCAATCGGTGCCTGCAAGAAAACAAGTTACTATGCTAAAGAAACAAGCGCAAATTGCTGGCTCCGCCCACTTGGAGGAGTGTATATAAGCACCGTTCGGAGCAGGAGCTCTCAGTCTCGATGCGGCCGTGGAGGAGGAAGCAGCTCCCCATGGGATGAAACTAAACTAAATTTAGATGCAATTCCTGTGTGCCAGACCTGAAGAAGGCACAAAAGATGCCGAAACGTTGTCGATGGCCACACAGATGAACAAAATTTAGCGCAAAATGACGCCGGTACAAAACCAATTGGAAACAAATACTAATTTACCCACGCTCTACCCAGATAGGAGAGCGCATGGATGCCGCACAGAGCAAGATGCTCTCGCTCCACCCAGATAGGGGAGTCGATGAATTAGGTGTGAGGTATGAATATTTAGTTGAACGCAAGCGCAGCTGTCAATCTTACATGCCAAATCGAGACTCACTTATTAATTATATAACAAAGGCGACCGGATAGGTAAAGTGCATTCAAAAACAAATATACAATAAGCACAAAAACGTGTTCAAGGTCAAAAACGATCTTTATTAAGCCCTAATTAGTCCTGGCCAGCATGGCGGGCGCGGCCGCAACGGGCAGGATGCTCTGGAGCTGGTTGTGGGGTGCGGGCCAGGATGGTAGGACCGTGCCTTTGTTCCTCTCCTTCGAGGGGGGAACTCTTTACCTAATCCTAACTAGCCTGTGCCACCTCCAGTGAGCCCCCCCCCCGCACGTTTCCGGTTTCCATCGATCTCCTGTTACGTCTGTGTGCTGTCCCCTAAACTGGTTCTATCCCAGCCCTAATCCTAACCTATCCCCCATCCTAACCTAACCCCTAACCCTAACCCTAATCCTAACCCTAAACCTAACCCTAACCCTAACCCTAACCCTAACCTTAACCCTAACCCTAACCTGACCCCATTTCCCGATAAGACAAAAACGTCAACCTGCAAGTTAAATTTTGAAAATAAACAAGTCAAAATTTGAACGTAAACACAAATTTGAACAATAATTGCAAATAAGCACTATTTGAGACCAAAAGGCAGTTAAAAGTAAATACCTCAAATAAAACCACAATACTCACCTAAAACAAAAAAATGTGCATACCTATCAAATTTGAATGTAAACAATTGCAAATAAGCATTATTTGGGACAAAAACAGCAAAAAAAGCAGTTAAAAGTAAATACTTACCTTAATTAAAACCATAATACTTACCCAAAACAAAAATATACTTACCTATTCCGGAGATCACAAATCCACCCCCAATCGGTGCCTGCAAGAAAACAAGTTACTATGCTAAAGAAACAAGCGCAAATCGCTGGCTCCGCCCACTTGGAGGAGTGTACATAAGCACCGTTCGGAACAGGAGCTCTCAGTCTCGATGCGGCCGTGGAGGAGGAAGCAGCTCCACATGTGATGAAACTAAACTAAATTTAGATGCAAATCCTGTGTGCCAGACCTGAAGAAGGCACAAAAGATGCCGAAACGTTGTCGATGGCCACACAGATGAACAAAATTTAGCGCAAAATGACGCCGGTACAAAACCAATTGGAAATAAATAGTAATTTACCCACGCTCTGCCCAGATAGGAGAGCGTATGGATGCCGCACGGAGCAAGATGCTCTCGCTCCACCCAGATAGGGGAGTCGATGAATTAGGTGCGAGGTACGAATATTTAGTTGAACGCAAGCGCAGCTGTCAATCTTACATGCCAAATCGAGACTCACTTATTAATTATATATCAAAGGCGACCGGATAGGTAAAGTGCAATCAAAAACAAACATACAATAAGCACAAACACGTGTTCAAGGTCAAAAACGATCTTTATTAAGCCCTAATTAGTCCTGGCCAGCATGGCGGGCGCGGCCGCAACGGGCAAGATGCTCTGGAGCTGGTTGTGGGGTGCGGGCCAGGATGGTAGGACCGTGCCTTTGTTCCTCTCCTTCGGGGGAGGAACTCTTTACCTAATCAAAAACAAACAACAATTACAACACAAATACTTGTTTATTAAGCCCAATTTGGCCTGACCAGCATGGCTGGCGCAGCCACGACGGACAGGCAGCTCTGGGGCTGGTTGTGGGACGTGGGCGTGGATGGTAGGACCGTGCCTTTGCTCCTCTCCTTCGGGGGAGGAACTCCTTACATGATCCTAACTCGCCTGTGCCACCTCCACTGCCCCCCACGTTTCCAGTTTCCATTGAGCTCCTGTTACGTCTGTGCGCTGTCCCCTAAACCAATCCTACCCTAACCCTAACCTAACCCCAAACCCTAATCCTAACCCTAACCCCAACCCTAACCCTAATCCAAATCCCTCCCTGACTCCCAATATGAAAAAAATCTCAACCTGTAAGTCAAAAATTGGAAATTAAGAAGTCAAAAATTTGAACATAAACACAAAATTGAATATAAACTAAAAAGTGGTTGGAAGTAAATATTTACACTATCAAAGAAACAATACTTACCTGATACAAACCTGAAACAAGGAAACACACAGTTATACTTACCTATGCCGAGATCACATATTCAAGCCCAATCGGTGCCTGCAAGAAAAGAAACAGAAATACACAAGAGCGAAAACAACAAGTTAATAAGCTAAAATAAGTAGATGGGAAATTATCCTTAACGAAACGCAAATTGCTGACATGAAACTATATAAGGACCGCTCAAAGCAGGAAACTCAGTCTCAATGCGGCCATGAAGGAGGAAACAGCTCCACATGCAATAAAACTAAATTTAGCTGCAATTCCCGTGTGCCAGACCTGAGGAAGGCACAAAAGATGCCGAAACACGGAGGAAATAAAAGAGAGCGCAAACTAGCGCCGACAGGAAAACATTTAGACGCAAAATTATAATTTACCCACGCTCTACCCAGATAGGAGAGCGCATGGATGCCGCACAGAGCAAGATGCTCTCGCTCCACCCAGATAGGGGAGTTGATGAATTAAGTGCGAGGTACGACTAATTTGAACGCAAGTACAGCTGTCAATCTATCATGCCAAGTCGAAACTCATTTATTACTTATATAAAAAAGGCGACCGGATAGGCAAAGTAAAATCAAAAACAAACAACAATTACAACACAAATACTTGTTTAATAAGCCCAATTTGGCCTGACCAGCATGGCTGGCGCAGCCACGACGGACAGGGTGCTCTGGGGCTGGTTGTGGGACGTGGGCGTGGTTGGTAGGACCATGCCTTTGCTCCTCTCCTTCAGGGGAGGAACTCCTTACATAACCCTAACCCTAACCCTAACCCTAACCCTAACCTCTCCCCGCGGATTTGAATTCCGGCGGAAGTTCCGCCCATCGACGTCACGTCTGTCACGTGACCACAACGTGGCAGATGTCATATAGCAACCGCTGTTTTGTTTAGTAGATTTACAGTTGTTATGCATTGACATAATGCTGTGCACTCCAAATAGATTTAAATAAATTAAATAATTCTTCTGCCCACTCCCTTTTAAACAAGTTAACTCTCCCCGCGGATTTGAATTCCGGCGGAAGTTCCGCCCATCGACGTCACGTCTGTCACGTGACCACAACGTGGCAGATGACATATAGCAACCGCTGTTTTGTTTAGTAGATTTACAGTTGTTATGCATTGACATAATGGTGTGCACTCAAAATAGATTTAAATAAATTAAATATTTCTTCTGCCCACTCCCTTTTAAACAAGTTAACTCTGCCCACGGATTTTAATTTCGGCAGAAGTTCCGCCCATTGACGTCTTGTCTGCGTCACGTGACCACGACGTAGCGACGTCATATAGTAACCGCTGTTTTGATCAGCAGACTTAGTTATTACGCGTTGACATAATGGCGCACTGGTTAGTGTTAGATAAATTGTATATATATATGTTATCATGCGTTCTCTAATGAGTACCTATTAATAAGATTATTGCACAGAATGCTTACTGTTTCGCCTTGCAGACGTCCACCAGTCAACAAGTCAAACGATGCTGTCTGGAGCTTCCTGACCTTCTACACCTCTGGGAATCCAAGAAAGTTGTTGATAGCTCAATCTATTTTGTTGATGTCTGCACATGGCATTTTGTCCTTGCATTCTTTTCTCATGGCGTCTTGTCTGTGACTTCTTGTTTCACGTAGCATTTTGTCCTTGCATTCGTTTCTCATGGCATCTTGTCCGTGACTTCTTGGTGAACCAAAAGAATCTTGTTTCTTCTCTAATGAGACAAAGCCCACGCCTTCTCCCCACCTATTAGGGGCAAGTCTCACATTGTGGGTAGGGCATTCCAAATAAAAACAGCGAAGAGTGCAAACAGATTTTTAGTGTAGTCAGATTGCTGTAAATCTGAATGCACTCCTCGCGAGAAAAACCTCAATATTCTGCCTCACTTGTTTTGTCTGCAGATCCTTTTCTTTTATACATGTCCACCTCTTAAGCATGATGTTGTGGGTTCGACCCCTTATCAATGTTAGCATGGAGTGAGCTGAAGTGCATGGCGCTGAAGATTTGAATCTTTGAAATGCGCTGAGGTCTGACATATCAGGTAGAATGGTTTGCATCACGTTCAACAAAATATAGAAGCTTTCCCACTCTCATAAAAACGTCCTGTGTTCATCTACATATTTTCGTTTTGCTGTGCATCTTTTCCCTGCCATTTTGAGAGCCCAATTGACACTAATAGTTTACTGGAATGTGTTAGAGATTTGCTCACTCCAACTTATTTTGCAAGAACCACACGGGAGACAAGTAAGTCCTTTTGGACACCTGCAGGTGGAGAGTCCATTCATCGCTGTGTGTGCAGCGATGATCGAAATGGAGGTCTGACTCAGGCCTCGTGCAGGAGCATTTTTATTGAGAAAAACAGAGTGGGGGTTGAGAGTGGGGGTCAGAGTAGACAAATGGCCGAAGCCCCTGGCTGATCAAAGCACAGCAGGGGGTCCTTCACGATGTTGTGTGAACAAAACAACTTTGATTGCTTCCTCTGCAGCTAGTCAATCAGTTCAAAAGATCTTAGCACTTTGTTGTACTACTTTTGTTAAGACAAGACAGGCGAGTTTAATTATTACAGGTTACATTCCAACATAATCATAGGATCAAGATAACCTGGAAAACCCTAACAGAATGTGTTTGCCCATCCTACTTTGCGGAATTTCACCACATGCGCTTTTGACGAAAATACCAAATTGAACTCAAGTGAAGCCAACACGCACAACCCCCCCCCCCCCCCCCCCCCACACACACACACACAAATGTTGATATGAACATAAAAGAGCCGCATGAATCCAAGCAAAGAGCCGCATGCGGTTCGGGAGTTGCGGTTTGGCCAAACCTGTACTATACAACTTCATTTGTATAAAATTTTCACAACAGCTGTCACACAAACAAAGCGGGAAAAACCGAAGACGTGCGTGTTCCGCCCACGCTGGATTTATTTGCACCTTTGAAAAGACACCGTATTTCCGCAGATGTGGCAAAGAGTACTTTTGGGCATATGAGACGGAAGGATGTCCAAAGCATCACGTCACCTGCTCTGGTAGGCATGGTGGTGGGATGTTGAGGTCAACCGCTTTGGGGTTGGCTGAATCTTTGGTCGCAGGATGCCACACACTTGAAGACAGAAGCAGAAAAGCAGTGGTAAATGCAAAATGTACTCACCGGTGACTCCGATTTTTCCCCCCTGAAGAAATGGATGGACGGGTGGCCCCGGCTGGCCGTTTGGACTCTTGTTATTCTGACCCTTTTTAGTGCGTGTTTGGGGCAACGACCGTTTTTTGTGGTGCTCTCTTCTGGTTCAAGAGTGCCCTGCATGTGAATATGCCGAGTTCGACGTTCCTCCCAAACGCCACACTCCCTCGCTTTTCAGGGCTAAAAAAACCCGTGTTTTTCAAAACAATGAGTTGTAATTACCTTGTACGCTCTAGACGGTAAATTTTGCAAGCTGAAAACGAAAATATTTGTCTTGTTAGTCGTCGTGTTACTAACCGCTGTGTTTTGTTTGCCAGCATTGCCGCTTTCCTACTTCCTGTTGCAAGCTACGCCCAAGGATTATAATTTTGCCGTGAGTTCCGCCCAATGACGTCATGTCCGTGTCACATGACTGCAAGGTAATATTATCTAAAACTGTTTGTGCGATATTGTGTTGTTCTGTGCGGTATTGTGTTGTTCTGTGCGGTATTGTGTTGTTCTGTGCGGTGTCGTGTTGTTCAGTGCGGCGTGGTGTTGTTCAGTGCGGCGTGGTGTTGTTCAGTGTGTCATGGTGTTGTTCAGTGCGGCATGGTGTTGTTCAGTGTGGCATGGTGTTGTTCAGTGCGGCATGGTGTTGTTCAGTGTGGCATGGTGTTGTTCAGTGCGGCATGGTGTTTGTTGTTCAGTGCGCCATTGTGTTGTTCAGTGCGCCATTGTATTGTTCAGTGCAGCATGGATTTATTCAGTGCGGCATGGTGTTGTTCAGTGCGGCATGGATTTGTTCAGTGCGGCATGGTGTTGTTCAGTGCGGCATGGTGTTGTTTATTGCTGCATGGTGTTGTGCAGTGCGGCATTGTGTTGTTCAGTGCGGCATGGTGTTGTTCAGTGCGGCATGGTGTTGTTCAGTGCGGCATGGTGTTGTTCAGTGCGGCATGGTGTTGTTCAGTGCGGCATGGTGTTGTTCAGTGCGGGATGTTGTTGTTCAGTGCGGCATGGTGTTGTTCAGTGCGGCATGGTGTTGTTCAGTGCGGCATGGTGTTGTTCAGTGCGGCATGGTGTTGTTCAGTGCGGCGTCGTGTTGTTCAATGCGGCGTCGTGTTGTTCAGTGCGGCGTCGTGTTGTTCAGTGTGGCGTTGTGTTGTTCAGTGTGGCGTCGTGTTGTTCAGTGTGGCATGGTGTTGTTCAGTGCGGCATGGTGTTGTTCAGTGCGGGATGGTGTTGTTCAGTGCGGGATGGTGTTGTTCAGTGCGGCATGGTGTTGTTCAGTGTGGCATGGTGTTGTTCAGTGCGGCATGGTGTTGTTCATTGCGGCATGGTGTTGTTCATTGCGGCATGGTGTTGTTCAGTGCGGGATGGTGTTGTTCAGTGCGGCATGGTGTTGTTCATTGCGGCATTGTGTTGTTCATTGCGGCAAGGTGTTCAGTGCGGCAAGGTGTTGTTCAGTGCGGCAAGGTGTTGTTCAGTGCGGCACCCTGTTGTTCAGTGCGGCATGGTGTTGTTCAGTGCGGCATGGTGTTGTTCAGTGCGGCATGGTGTTGTTCAGTGCGGCATGGTGTTGTTCAGTGTGGCATGGTGTCATTCAGTGCGGCATGGTGTTGTTCAGTGCGGCATGGTGTTGTTCAGTGCGGCATGGTGTTGTTCAGTGCGGGATGGTGTTCAGTGCGGGATGGTGCTGTTCAGTGCGGGATGGTGTTGTTCAGTGCGGCATGGTTTTGTTCAGTGCGGCATGGTGTTGTTCAGTGCGGCATGGTGTTGTTCATTGCGGCAAGGTGTTGTTCAGTGCGGCATGGTGTTGTTCAGTGCGGCATGGTGTTGTTCAGTGCGGCATGGTGTTGTTCAGTGCGGCATGGTGTTGTTCACTGCGGTATTGTGTTGTTCACTGCGGTATCGTGTTTTTCAGTCCAGTATCGTTGTGTTGTTCGTATTGTTTTGTGTTGTTCGTAATGTGTTGTGTTGTTCGTATTGTGTTGTGTTGTTCGTATTGTGTTGTGTTGTTCATATTTTGTTGTTCGTATTGTTTTGAGTTGTTCGTATTGTGTTCGTAACGTCATCTGATGGCGCCGCGGATGGCTGCCACGGTGAGTCGCTCTCTGTTTCTTTGTCTTATTTTGTGTGTTTTCTGTGTCTTCTGCTGTCCATCCCGGATCACTTTTACTAGAGAAGCACTGTTAAACATCGGTCAGTCTTCTTCTGGTATTTTCTCTCCTGTTCTCTCTGATTCAGATTGTTTGTCGGAGATTTTAGCCGGAGCGGCGGTGCTATACAAGCTAGCGCGACGGCGGCGACGCGGAAAACGAGCGGGAGCCCTCGTAAAGCTGAGGCAAAGAGGGTTCCGTTCTGCCCTACCGTCAATTCATCTGGCGAATGTCCGCTCCCTGGCGAACAAGATGGACGAACTGCTGCTCCTCACTTCAAGGAACACGGACTTCAGCAGATCCGCCGCGCTGTGTTTTGTTGAGACGTGGCTTAGCGAACGAACCCCCCACCACGCCATGGAGTTAGCTGGGTTTCGGCTAACGCGTGCAGATCGCAGCGCGGAGCTCTCCGGAAAATCAAAGGGAGGTGGTCTCTGTTTCTACATTAATGAACGTTGGTGTACCGATGTCATGGTGTTGAAAGAGTTTTGCATCCCTCTCCTAGAAACACTTTTCATAAACTGCCGGCCGTTCTATTCACCACGGGAGTTCTCCTCGATCGTCATGGCGGCTGTTTACATCCCACCACACGCACGTGCGAGTGAAGCCACGCAGATGCTGGCTGACCAGGTGACAGATATGGAGAAACTTCTACCAAATTCACTAATCATTGTTCTGGGTGATCTTAACAGGGCGAACCTCGCACACGAACTCCCCAGATACAGACAGCACATAACGTGTCCCACCAGAGGGGCACAGACACTGGACCACTGCTACACCGTAATTAAGGATGCATACCACTCTGTGGCTCGTGCAGCTTTAGGACTCTCGGACCACTGTCTAGTTCATCTGATCCCTGCCTACAGACATAAACTAAAAACTTCTAAGCCTGTGGTGAGGACTGTCAGGAAGTGGACAGTGGAGTCAAGGCAGGACCTCCAAGCCTGCTTTGACTGCACCGATTGGAGTGTTTTTGATGCTGCAAATTCAGACTTGCATGAACTCACTGACACTGTCACATCATACATCAGTTTTTGTGAGGATCTGTGTGTGCAGACTAAGACCTTCTGCACGTACAACAACGACAAACCTTGGTTTACACCGAACCTTAGGAGGCTGCGCAAAGTCAAGGAGGAGGCCTACAGGAGCGGCGACCGGGACCTGTTCAAGCAGACCAGAAACACACTGAACCGAGAGGTCAGGAAAGCCAGGAGGTGTTACGGGGAGAGCCTGGAGAGACACCTCTCTGCCAATCCTGATCCCTCAACAGTGTGGAAAGGCCTGCAGACCATCACGGGCTTCAAGAAACGAACCCCCCGTCCTGTGGAGAGCCCAAGGCTCGCTGACCAGCTAAACAGGTTCTACTGCAGGTTTGATCGGTCCTCCCACACAACGGGACCTCCTGCAGCACAATCCACACAATCCACATACTCACCTCCCCCCACAACTGCTCTGTCCACACCTCCATCACCGTGGTCACCGACTCTCTCTCTTGCAGAGGCCGCGCCCGCACTCCAGATTCGCGAGGAGGAAGTGCGCCAGATGTTCCGGAGACAAAAGATCAGGAAGGCACCGGGCCCAGACGGCGTGTCACCTTCCTGCTTGAAAGTCTGCGCTGAGCAGCTGGCGCCCACCTTTGCACGGATCTTCAACCGTTCCCTGGAGCTGTGTGAGGTGCCCTCGTGCTTCAAGAGCTCCACCATCGTTCCAGTGGCCAAGAAGCCCGCCATCACAGGTATGAATGACTATAGACCTGTTGCACTGACATCTGTGGTCATGAAATCTTTCGAGAGGTTAGTACTGAACCACCTGAAGGATGTCACGGGCCCCCTGCTGGACCCCCTCCAGTTTGCCTACCGGGCAAACAGGTCGGTAGATGATGCAGTCAACATGGGACTGCACTACATCCTGCAACACCTGGACACCCCAGGAAAGTATGCCAGGATCCTGTTTGTGGACTTCAGCTCGGCGTTCAACACCATCGCTCCTGACATCCTCCAACAGAAGCTCATCCAGCTTGCGGTGCCTGCCTCCACCTGTCAGTGGATCACCAGCTTCCTGACCAACAGGAGACAGCGTGTGAGGCTGGGGAGCATCACATCTGACACCCTGACCACCAACACTGGAGCCCCTCAGGGATGCGTCCTCTCCCCACTGCTCTTCTCCCTCTACACCAACGATTTCTCCGCAAGTGACTCTTCCGTGAAGCTCCTGAAGTATGCAGACGACACCACTCTCATCGGACTGATCCAGAACGGTGATGAGACTGCGTACAGACAGGAGGTGGAGCGGCTGGTCCACTGGTGCAGCCAAAACCACCTGGACCTGAACCCGCTCAAGACTGTGGAGATGACAGTGGACTTCAGGCGAGGCCCTTCACCACTTTCACCCCTCACTATCCGCAGTAATACTATTCTCTCATCAGACACCTTCAAGTTCCTGGGAACCACAATCTCTCGGGACCTGAAATGGACCGGCCACATAGACTCTCTCCGGAAGAAGGCCCAGCAGAGGCTGTACTTCCTGAGACAGCTCAAGAAGTTCAACCTGCCACGGGAGCTGCTGAAGACCTTCTACACTGCCATCATCCAGTCTGTCCTCTGCACCTCCATCACTGTCTGGTTTGGATCAGCCTCCAAACAAGACAAGCACAGACTGCAACGGACAATAAGGACTGCAGAAAAGATAATTGGAATCAACCTCCCATCTATCCAAGACTTGTACCTGTCCAGGACCAGGAAACGTGCAAGTAACATCTCAACAGACCCTTCGCACCCAGGTTGCAGCCTGTTTGAACTACTCCCCTCCGGACGCCGTTATAGAGCTCTGTACACTAAAACCAGCAGACACAGAGACAGCTTCTTCCCCCAGGCTGTCGCTCTGATGAACTCACACCACTCTTAGAGTCTCAGAGTCATTACTGTGCAATAACATCCCGCTTGCCACACCTTTTTTGTCTACACTGTTTGTACTATGTGTCCTCTCTGCATCCATTGCAGCCTGGTCATCCTAGAAGAGGGACCCTCCCATCTGTGGTCTCTTCTCAAGGTTTCTCATTTCCCCTAGCTGGAGTTTTGAGTTTTTCCTTGCCCTCTTGGGAGTTTAAGATCAGGGGGTGTTTGAGAATATCTTTCGTTCTTCACATGTCCTGAGTGTTGTTGTTAGTCACCAAATGTTGAACAGAGGCTGTGATTTACCGAAGTCAAATTCCTTGTTTGGCACGCTCAAACATGGCGAATAAAAAACTCTTGAAAAAAACTCTTGAGTTGTGTTGTTCGTATTGTGTTGCCTCTAACACTTGGCCTCTAACACTTAACTTCTATAACTTAGCCTCTAGCACCTAGAAGGTGAATAAATAGGAAGGAAGGACTCACCGGTGACGTCTTCACCCACGTCCAAGCGTTGTACTTTGTATTTTCATCCTTCTGACAGTGGAAAACAGCGGGACCACCGGGAAGCCGTGCGCACGCGCCGCCTGGCCGGAAATAGCTCCAAGCCGCGCGGATTGGCTGTTTACAAGCACCGCGGATGAGATCGCAGAGCCTCATTCGACTTCCAGCGGCCAGCACACTTGCGCACTCCACCCGGAACAACTGGGAGGCCGTGCGCATGCGCCAAGTGGCCGAAATAAGCTCCCGCCTACCGGATCGGCTGTTTATAAGCACCCCGGAGGAGATCGCGGAGCGTCATTGCACTTCCAGCGGCCAGCACACTCGCGCACGCCGCCCGACTCCACCGGGAGGCCGTGCGCACGCGCCAAGATGGCCGTAATATGCTCCCGCCTAGCGGATCGGCTGTTTATAAGCGCCGCCGATGAGATTGCGGAGCCTCATTTGACTTCCAGCGGCGAGCACACTCGCGCACGCCGCGCGGAACAACCGGGAGGCCGTGCGCACGCGTCAAGTGGCCAAAATAGCTCCATGCCGAGCGGATCGGCTGTTTATAAGCACCACGGAGGAGATCACGGAGCCTCATTGCACTTCCAGCGGCCAGCACACTCGCGCACACCGCCCGACTCTACCAGGAGGCCGTGCGCACGCCCCAAGTGGCCGAAATAAGCTCCCGCCTAGCGGATCGGCTGTTTATAAGCAACGCGGAGGAGATCGCAGAGCCTCATTGCACTTCCAGCGGCCAGCACACTCGTCGTGTTGTTCAGTGCGGCGTCGTGTTGTTCAGTGTGGCGTCGTGTTGTTCAGTGTGGCGTCGTGTTGTTCAGTGTGGCATGGTGTTGTTCAGTGCGGCATGGTGTTGTTCAGTGCGGGATGGTGTTGTTTAGTGCGGGATGGTGTTGTTCAGTGCGGCATGGTGTTGTTCAGTGTGGCATGGTGTTGTTCAGTGCGGCATGGTGTTGTTCATTGCGGCATGGTGTTGTTCATTGCGGCATGGTGTTGTTCAGTGCGGGATGGTGTTGTTCAGTGCGGCATGGTGTTGTTCATTGCGGCATGGTGTTGTTCATTGCGGCAAGGTGTTCAGTGCGGCAAGGTGTTGTTCAGTGCGGCAAGGTGTTGTTCAGTGCGGCACCCTGTTGTTCATGGCGGCATGGTGTTGTTCAGTGCGGCATGGTGTTGTTCAGTGCGGCATGGTGTTGTTCAGTGCGGCATGGTGTTGTTCAGTGTGGCATGGTGTTGTTCAGTGCGGCATGGTGTTGTTCAGTGCGGCATGGTGTTGTTCAGTGCGGCATGGTGTTGTTCAGTGCGGGATGGTGTTCAGTGCGGGATGGTGCTGTTCAGTCCGGGATGGTGTTGTTCAGTGCGGCATGGTTTTGTTCAGTGCGGCATGGTGTTCTTCAGTGCGGCATGGTGTTGTTCATTGCGGCATGGTGTTGTTCAGTGCGGGATGGTGTTGTTCAGTGGGGCATGGTGTTGTTCATTGCGGCAAGGTGTTGTTCAGTGCAGCAAAGTGTTGTTCAGTGCGGCAAGGTGTTGTTCAGTGCGGCATGGTGTTGTTCAGTGCGGCATGGTGTTGTTCAGTGCGGCATGGTGTTGTTCAGTGCGGCATGGTGTTGTTCATTGCGGTATTGTGTTGTTCACTGCGGTATCGTGTTTTTCAGTCCAGTATCGTTGTGTTGTTCGTATTGTTTTGTGTTGTTCGTAATGTGTTGTGTTGTTCGTATTGTGTTGTGTTGTTCGTATTGTGTTGTGTTGTTCATATTGTGTTGTTCATATTGTTTTGAGTTGTTCGTATTGTGTTGTGTTGTTCGTATTGTGTTGCCTCTAACACTTGGCCTCTAACACTTAACTTCTATAACTTAGCCTCTAGCACCTAGAAGGTGAATAAATAGGAAGGAAGGACTCACCGGTGACGTCTTCACCCACGTCCAAGCGTTGTACTTTGTATTTTCATCCTTCTGACAGTGGAAAACATATAGCCAACAAATACAGTGGAACCTAAACGAATGAAAGAAAACTATCATTTGGCCACAACCAACATTCACAGATATAACACAATGTGACGTGCGGGGTTGAGGTCAAAGGTTGAGTGAAGGGCCCTCGTTTTAAACTACTTTTTAGAAAATGAGTGGGAACAAGTAAGACATATTTAATTTATTTAATGGGAAGTAGTAAGAGCTATTTAATTTATTGTATGTATTGTAATCTATTGTATTGTATGCTGTTGTATTCTTTTGGATTGTATTCACACTAACCCCACTAAAACTTCAGCCCACAAAAACTAGCCTCTGGCACTTAGCCTCTAACACTTAGCCTTTGACACTTAGCCTTTAACACTTAGCCTAGAAGGTGAATAAATAGGGTTAAAGGTTGAGTGATGGGCCCTCGTTTTAAACTACTTTTTTGAAAAGGAGTGGGAACAAGTAAGACATATTTAATTTATTTGATGGGAAGTAGTAAGACTTATTAAATTTATTTAATCTACTTTTCTTCCCAGGCAAAAGTTGATGTGCTGCAATTCCAAATTATCAAAGTGAATGAAGGAATGAAGTCCTTTAAATTATGATTTTGTATAAATACTAGGCATAAACACAAAATCTACGGCACAAAATGGGCAGACTTTACTTGTTTGAAAAGGACTGGTTACAAGAGAGACTTTTTAAATGTATTTAATGGGAAGAAGACTTATTTAGTTTAATTGGTCTATTTTTGTTCCCTGGCAAAATTCGATTTGCTGCAATTCCAAATTTCCAAAGTGAATGAAGAAATGAAGTCGTTTAAATTATGATTTTGTATAAATACGAGGCATAGACACAACATCTATGGCACAAAATGGGCAGACTTTACTTGTTTGAAGAGGACTGGTTACAAGACAGACTTTTCTCATTTATTTAATGGGAAGAAGACTTATTTAGTTTATTTAATCTATTTTTGTTCCCTGGCAAAATTGGATTTGCTGAAGTTGTATTTTGCCAAATCTTGACTTGAGACCTGATAGGAAGTATTAAACGCTTAGTTAAACTCCTGGTGGTGCCAGGCGGCGTGCGCGAGTGTGCTGGCCGCTGGAAGTGGAATGAGCCTCCGCGATCTCCTCCGCGGTGCTTATAAACATCGGATACGCTCGGCGGGAGCTTATTTCGGCCACTTGGCGCGTGCGCACGGCCTCCCGATGGAACCGGGCGGCGTGCACAAGTGTGCTGGCCGCTGGAAGTGCAATGAGGCTCCGCAAAATAAGCTCCCGCCTAGCGGATCGGCTGTTTATAAGCACCGCGGAGGAGATCGCAGAGCCTCATTGCACTTCCAGCGGCCAGCACACTCGCGCACGCCGCCCGGAACAACCGGGAGGCCGTGCACATGCGCCAAGTGGCCGAAATAAGCTCCCGCCTAGCGGATCGGCTGTTTATAAGCACCGCGGAGGAGATCGCGGAGCCTCATTCCACTTCCAGCGGCCGGCGAACTCACGCATGCCGCCCTGAACAACCGGGAGGCCGTGCGAACGCTCGAAGTGGCCGGAAATAGCTCCATGCCGAGCGGATCGGCTGTTTCTAAGCACCGCGGAGGAGATCGCGGAGCCTCATTCCACTTCCAGCGGCCAGCACACTAGCGCGCGCCGCCGGTGACTGACCAGCTTCATTCGGTACCTTGCACGGCCCGCTTCTCCCCCCGCACGGACTTCCAAGCGCTCGGGGAGACGTCTGGAAGCCGTTGGAGCGGGGAAATACCTCCCTCTGGCGGACACGGCGAGAAACTAAACCACCTCTCGCACTTAGCGCACACTTGCATTGCTCCGCGTCCGATGACACTTTGTGCGGGCAAAGGGCGGGAGTAACTCTAACTCTCTTAAGGTAGGCTCACTTGAAGTCTTTTAACGGTTAGTGGAAGCGAGCGGGACCACCGGGAGGCCGTGCGCACGCGCCGGCTGGCCGGAAATAGCTCCAAGCCGCGCGGATTGGCTGTTTACAAGCACCGCGGATGAGATCGCAGAGCCTCATTCGACTTCCAGCGGCCAGCACACTTGCGCACTCCACCCGGAACAACTGGGAGGCCGTGCGCATGCGCCAAGTGGCCGAAATAAGCTCCCGCCTACCGGATCGGCTGTTTATAAGCACCCCGGAGGAGATCGCGGAGCGTCATTGCACTTCCAGCGGCCAGCACACTCGCGCACGCCGCCCGACTCCACCGGGAGGCCGTGCGCACGCGCCAAGATGGCCGTAATATGCTCCCGCCTAGCGGATCGGCTGTTTATAAGCGCCGCCGATGAGATCGCGGAGCCTCATTTGACTTCCAGCGGCGAGCACACTCGCGCACGCCGCGCGGAACAACCGGGAGGCCGTGCGCACGCGTCAAGTGGCCGAAATAGCTCCATGCCGAGCGGATCGGCTGTTTATAAGCACCGCGGAGGAGATCACGGAGCCTCATTGCACTTCCAGCGGCCAGCACACTCGCGCACACCGCCCGACTCTACCAGGAGGCCGTGCGCACGCGCCAAGTGGCCGAAATAAGCTCCCGCCTAGCGGATCGGCTGTTTATAAGCAACGCGGAGGAGATCGCAGAGCCTCATTGCACTTCCAGCGGCCAGCACACTCGCGCACGCCGCCCGGAACAACCGGGAGGCCGTGCGCACGCACCAAGTGGCCGAAATGAGCTCCCACGTAGCGGATCGGCGGTTTATAAGCACCGCCGAGGAGATTGCGGAGCCTCATTTGACTTCCAGCGGCCAGCACACTCGCGCACGCCGCCCGGAACAACCGAGAGGACGTGCACACGCGCCAAGTGGCCGAAATAAGCTCCCGCCTAGCGGATCGGCTTTTTATAAGCACCGCCGACGAGATTGCGGAGCCTCATTTGACTTCCAGCAGCCAGCACACTCGCGCACGCCGCCCGGAACAACCGGGAGGCCGTGCGCATGCGCCGAGTGGCCGAAAAGAGCTCCCGCCGAGCGTAACAGATGTTTATAAGCACCGCGGAGGAGATCGCGGAGCCTCATTCCACTTCCAGCGGCCAGCACACTCGCGCACGCCGCCTGGCACCACCGGGAGGCCGTGTGCACGCGCCACGTGGCCGAAAATTGCTCCCGCCGAGCGGATCTGCTGTTTATAAGCACCACGGAGGAGATCGCGGAGCCTCATTTGACTTCCAGCGGCCAGCACAGTCACGCACGCCGCCCGGGACAACCGGGAGGCCGTGCGCATACGCCATGTGGCCGAAATAAGCTCCCGCCTAGCGGATCGGCTGTTTATAAGCACCGCGGAGGAGATCGCGGAGCCTCATTTGACTTCCAGCGGCCAGCACACTCGCGCACGCCGCCCGGAACAACCGGGAGGCCGTGCACATGCGCCAAGTGGCCGAAAATAGCTCCCGCCGAGCGTATCGGATGTTTATAAGCACCGCCGAGGAGATCGCGGAGCCTCATCCCACTTTCAGCGGCCAGCACACTCGCGCACGCCGCCCGGAACAACCGGGAGGCCGTGCGCACACGCCAAGTGGCCGAAATAAGGTCCCGCCTAGCGGATCGGCTGTTTATAAGCACCGCGGAGGAGATCACAGAGCCTCATTGCACTTCCAGCGCCCAGCACACTCGCGCACGCCGCCCGGAACAACCCGGAGGCAGTGGGCACGCGCCAAGTGGCCGAAATAAGCTCCCGCCTAGTGGATCGGCTGTTTATAAGCACCGCGGAGGAGATCGCGGAGCCTCATTGCACTATCAGCGGCCAGCACACTCGCGCACGCTTCCCGGTTCCACCGGGAGGCCGTGCGCACGCGCCAAGTGGCCGAAATAAGCTCCCGCCCAGCGGATCGGCTGTTTATAAGCACTATAGAGGAGATTGCGGAGCCTCATTGCACTTCCAGCGGCCAGCACACTCGCGCACGCCACCCGGAACAACCCGGAGGCCGTGGGCACGCGCCAAGTGGCCGAAATAAGCTCCCACCTAGTGGATCGGCTGTTTATAAGCACTGCGGAGGAGATTGCGGAGCCTCATTGCACTTCCAGTGGCCAGCACACTCGCGCACGCCACCCGGAACAACCCGGAGGCTGTGGGCACGCGCCAAGTGGCCGAAATAAGCTTCCGCCTAGTGGATCGGCTGTTTATAAGCACTGCGGAGGAGATTGTGGAGCCTCATTGCACTTCCAGCGGCCATCACACTCGCGCACGCCGCCCGGCTCCACCGGGAGGCCGTGCGCACGCACCAAATGGCCGAAATAAGCTCCCACCTAGCGGACCGGCTGTTTATAAGCACCGCCGAGGAGATTGCGGAGCCTCATTTGACTTCCAGCGGCCAGCACACTCGTACACGCCGCCCGGAACAACCGGGAGGCCGTGCACATGCGCCAAGTGGCCGAAAGTAGCTCCCGCCGAGCGTATCGGATGTTTATAAGCACCGCGGAGGAGATCGCGGAGCCTCATTCCACTTCCGTCGGCCGGCGAACTCACGCACGCCACCCGGGACCACCGGGAGGCCGTGCGCACGCGCCAGGTGGCCGAAAATAGCTCCAGCCGACCGGATTAAGTCAAGTCAAGTCAAGTTTATTTGTATAGCCCTAAATCACAAAGAGTCTCAAAGGGCTTCACATAGCCATCCGGAACCTGATCGAGGTTGGTCAGCAACAACAGCTGCAGTAGCAGGAGATGGCCCAAGCCCTCCAGAGACTGTCGGTGGCTGCGTCCCCGGCTGTCACGGCACCCCCGCACCGCCCGTCTGCCGAGGCCAGGAGGCTCGTGGACGTCCCGGAGCCCCGCCTCGGCAACATCGAAAAGTTCAACGGCGATCCCAAGCACGTGAGGGCGTTTGTGACCAACTGTCGCATAATGTTCAGCCTCCAGCCCGTCACGTTTGCGTCAGAATCAGCCAAGGTCGGTTTCGTTCTAACCCACCTCACGGGCGAGGCGCGGCTATGGGGTTTGGCAGAGTATGAACGGATGGCCCCGGCATGCGATTCCTTCGACGCCTTCGCAGAGGAATTGCTCTTCCTGTTCGACCTGGGATCCGCCGCCGAGGCGAGGAACTGGCGACGCTGCGTCAGGGTAGCCGATCGGTCGCGGAGTACGCCCTTAAATTCCAGACGTTGGCCGGCAGCAGCGGATGGAACGCGCCAGCGCTCGTTAGCACGTTCCTAAACGGCCTCGCGGATTATATGAAGGACGAACTGGTGTCTTACGATCGCCCGCGAACCCTGAGGGGCGCGATGGACTTGGCGGCCCAAGTAGACCGGCGGATCCGGACGCGGCGGCGCGATCGGGAGAGGAGGTCCCCGCGGAATCCGCGTGGCCACATTCCTCCGTCTGCTGGGGACCCGCCCACCACTCCACCCGCCGAGCCCATGGATCTGGGAGGGGCTCGGGTCTCCTCGGAGGAGCACCGTCGACGCCTCTCGCTGGGCTTGTGTTTTTACTGTGGGGAGGGGGGCCATCGGGTGGCGGGGTGCCTGCTAAAAGGCCGGAGCTTACGCGGCGTCGGGGGGATCCGCCTGATTGGCGAGGTGGCTTTCGTGACAGAACCGGTTAAGGTACTGCTCTCCGGCAATCACCACGAGACCATCCAGTTTTTTCTTCTTTCCCTCCCAGGACAGCAGCTCATCCTGGGGCACCCTTGGTTGCGGCAGCACAACCCGGTGCTGGACTGGGAGGTGGGGTTTGTACGGCAGTGGAGCGAACGCTGCCATCGAGTGTGCCTGAAGGCGGCCACCAGCCCACTCGGCAGAGCCCCGCCCAGGTACAGTCCCGACATCTCCAATGTCCCAGCAGTTTATCACGAACTCAAGGAGGTTTTTAGTAAAGCCAGGGCCGCTTCTCTTCCTCCACACCGGTCCTACGATTGCGCCATCGACCTGTTGCCCGGCACCTTCCCTCCCAAGGGGCGCGTCTACTCCCTGTCCGCTCCTGAGCGCCGGGCTATGGAGGAGTACATCCGGGAGTCCCTGGCAGCCGGCATCATACGGCCGTCCTCTTCACCTGCGGGAGCGGGGTTTTTCTTCGTGAAGAAGAAGGAGGGCACGCTCCGCCCGTGTATCGACTACCGGGGAATAAACGCAATCACCGTAAAGAACCGATGCCCTCTGCCTCTTCTTTCTTCCACCTTTGAGAGCCTTCAGGGTGCCACCATCTTCACCAAGCTGGATCTCCGCAACGCCTACCACCTGATCCGCATCCGGGAGGGAGACGAGTGGAAGACGGCTTTCAACACCCCGAGCGGACACTACGAGTACTTGGTGGTTCCGTTTGGGCTCACCAACGCCCCAGCAGTTTTCCAGGCACTGATAAACGACGTGTTACGAGACATGCTGGACAAATTTGTGTTCGTTTATTTGGACGACGTCCTCATCTTCTCCCGCTCGCTTCCTGAGCACATCAAGCATGTTCGGGCGGTGCTGCGACGCCTCCTAGAAAATTCGCTCTACGTGAAGGCAGAGAAGTGCGAGTTCCACGCCCCCTCTGTCAAATTCCTCGGCTACGTGGTGCATGAGGGATCCATCGAAATGGACCCTGGGAAGGTGGAGGCGGTCACATCATGGCCTGTTCCCGAGACACGCAAGCGGCTGCAACAATTCTTAGGTTTCGCGAACTTTTATCGACGTTTTATCCGTGGATACAGCACGGTGGCCGCGCCACTCACCGCCCTTACCAGCCCCGCCTCCCCATACAAATGGACAGAACGGGCGGAACAGGCATTTCAGGAGCTTAAGAGGAGGTGCACATCCGCTCCCATCCTCAGAGTTCCCGATCCCGACAGACAGTTCGTGGTCGAAGTGGACGCCTCGGACGTGGGTGTCGGGGCGGTGTTGTCTCAACGTAGCCGCCAAGACGATCGTCTCCATCCGTGCGCCTTCTTTTCTCGCCGTTTGTCAGCCTCAGAAAGGAACTATGACATCGGTAATCGGGAGTTCCTCGCCGTCAAGTTGGCTTTGGAGGAGTGGCGACATTGGCTGGAGGGCGCCACCACTCCGTTCATTGTCTGGACCGACCACCGCAACTTGGAGTATCTGAGATCGGCCAAGAGACTGAACGCGAGACAAGCACGGTGGGCTCTGTTCTTTGACCGGTTTGAGTTCTCTCTTTCCTACAGACTGGGTTCCCGTAACGCGAAGGCGGACGCCCTGTCGCGTTTGTTTCCTTGTGGGGAGGAGGGACAGGGTCCGCCTCCCACTATCCTCCCGAGCTCGGAGGGTCGCCTGTTCGTCCCTGAAGGCCTGCGATCGGCCGTGCTGCAATGGGCGCACGACTCACGCCTGGCCTGTCATCCCGGCGCTGCACGCACGAGGTACGTGGTGGCACAGCGTTTCTGGTGGCCCACCTGGCAAGTGGACACCAGCGATTACGTCAGGGCCTGCTCAATCTGTAACCGCTACAAGACGTTTACTCGTCCTCCGGCCGGGCTGCTTCAACCCTTGCCGGTTCCCCAGCGTCCCTGGTCTCACCTGTCAATTGACTTTGTCACAGGCCTCCCCCCCTCAGAGGGAAACACGGTGGTCCTCACGGTGGTAGACCGTTTTAGCAAGATGACGCATTTCATCCCTCTGCCTAAGCTCCCATCTGCGAAGCAGACGGCGTCCATCATGGTGCGGGAGGTGTTTCGTCACCACGGTCTTCCACAAGACATCGTGTCAGACCGAGGACCTCAATTCGCGTCCACCTTCTGGATGGAGTTCTGCCGACTCCTCGGCGCCACGCCCAGCCTCTCCTCGGGGTTTCACCCTCAGTCCAACGGTCAAGCGGAGCGCCTGAACCAGGAACTGGCTAGGGCTCTCCGATGCATGGCCGCCGGGGACCAGCGCGGGTGGGTTCAACAGCTTCCCTGGGTAGAGTATGCTCACAATTCCCTTCCCAGCTCGGCCACGGGACTTTCGCCTTTCCACTGCGTCTTCGGGTACCAGCCACCCTTGTTCGCCCACCAGGAGCGTGGTGCGGCGTGCCCGTCGGCCCAGGCTTGTGTCCGCCGTTGTCATCGTGCCTGGGCGAGGGGCCGGGTCACTCTTCTCCGCTCTGTTTCAGGCTACGCCCGCCAGGCGAACAAGCACCGGATGCCGGCTCCGGAGTACAGAGTGGGGCAGCGTGTGTGGCTCTCGACGCGGGATTTGCCGCTGCGAGCGGGATCCCGCAAACTGGCGCCCCGCTTTGTTGGACCGTTCCCTATCCAGAAGGTGATTGGCCCGGCCGCAGTCCGTCTGCTCCTTCCAGACTCCACGAAGGTTCATCCCACGTTACACGTGTCCCGTGTGCGGCCCATCCATGAGAGCGCGTTGGCGCCGGCGCCCGTTCCGCCGCCGCCGCCCCTGCTCGTCGATGGGGGCCCGGCTTACGCTGTCCGCTCCCTGCTCCGATCGCGGCGGCGTGGTCGGGGCCTACAATATCTCGTGGACTGGGAGGGTTATGACGACGCGCACCGCTCCTGGGTTCCGAGCCGCTGGATACTCGACCGTTCGCTCATCACGGAGTTCCATCGCTGTCATCCGGACCAACCGGGTCCTCGGCGCGGGCGCCCGTGGAGGGACGAGGGGACCAGGGGTGAGGGTCCGGGGAGGTCTTGCCCACCGGTACCGGGGTCTTCTGCCCCCGCGCCCGTCGAGCCTGCGTCTGGCGAGGTGTCGGACGTTTCAGCGGTGTGCTGACCCCTCCACCTGGCCGCCCGGGGTATTGCCTTCCTTTTTTTTGTTTTTTTTGTTTGTTTTTTGTTGTTGTTTTGTTGTTTTCGGTTCCTGGGGACGTCGGGAGCCGTCCCTTGTGGGGGGGGTTCTGTCACGTGCTGGTGCCACCTGCGACGGGACCACGCCCCCCCTGTCAGTGGAATCACCGTCACCTGCCACGGGTTCATGGACAGCGCTATATCAGCGCCGCAAGTGCAGAACCGAGTGCCAGTCTGTCCCTTGATGCTGCTTCGCTCATCAATCCCAGAGAGAATTGACTCACTTGACTACTCGAAACCCTCGCAGAACCGTTGTCCTCTCCAGCCCGATCGCCAGCTGTTCCCATCATCCCCTTCAAATAAAGTCCATCGTTACGCACTTGGCTGTACTGTCCGATCCTTAACACTTTTGTTGCCCTGAAAAGCGAGTGAGTGTGGTGTTTGGGGGGAACGTCGAATTTCGACGATTATTTCGACTGGTCAATGGTTGTAAATGATTGCGTTGATTAAAAACTTTATTTAACTCTACTCTTAACTTTGCCGTTTCAGATATGCGGGTATTACACCGCGGAAATGACGTCAATAGGCTGAACTGTCGCCAAAATTCAAATCTGTGGGCGCAATGGCCTTGAGCGAGACAACGGATACAAACACGACGACTATCAACAGAAATATCTTTATTTTCTGCTTGCAAGTGGACCGTCTAGAGCGTACACGGTAAGTACAACTCATTAGGTTTAAAAAGATTTACGTTTGTGTAGTTTGCGTTGCGTTACATCTGTGAATGTTGGTTGAGGCTAAATGTTAATGTTTAATTTCCTTCCTTTAGGTTCCACGGTGTTTGTTGGCTGTAAGTTTTCCACTGCAAGAAGAGGCTCGTATCATTGACCAGGAGCGAGCTACAAGTATCATTGACCAGGAGCGAGCTACAATGGTGAGTAGCCATAACATTTATGTTAAACACTTCCTATTTCATGTTTAACAGTACTTGATTTAACAAATAACCATAAATAAATACAGTGTGGGCACTGAAGTTAACATATGTGATTATACTGCCTAATCCGTCACCGAGTATATTGTTAATACTTCCTATCAGGTCTCAAGTCAAGATTTGGCAAAATACAATTTCAGCAAATCCAATTTTGCCAGGGAACAAAAATAGATGAAATAAACTAAATAAGTCTTCTTCCCATTAAATAAATCAGAAAAGTTTGTCTTGTAACCAGTCCTCTTCAAACAAGTAAAGTCTGCCCATTTTGTGCCGTAGATTTTGTGTCTATGCCTAGTATTTATACAAAATCATAATTTAAACGACTTCTTTCCTTCATTCACTTTGGAAATTTGGAATTGCAGCAAATCGAATTTTGCCAGGGAGCAAAAATAGATCAATTAAACTAAATAAGTCTTCTTGCCATTAAATAAATTAAAAAAGTATGTCTTGTAACCAGTCCTTTTCAAACAAGTAAAGTCTGCCCATTTTGTGCCGTAGATTTTGTGTTTATGCCTAGTATTTATACAAAATCATAATTTAAAGGACTTCATTCCTTCATTCACTTTGGAAATTTGGAATTGCAGCACATCAAATTTTGCCTGGGAAGAAAAGTAGATTAAATAAATGTAATAAGTCTTACTACTTCCCATTAAATAAATTAAATACGTCTTACTTGTTCCCACTCCTTTTCAAAAAAGTAGTTTAAAACGAGGGCCCTTCACTCAACCTTTAACCTCAACCCCGCACGTCACATTGTGTTGTATCTGTGAATGTTGGTTGTGGCCAAATGATAGTTTTCTTTCATTCGTTTAGGTTCCAAGAAAACTTGATGTAACTCTACTTTTAACTGCCGTTTCAGATAAGCGGGTATTACTTCGCAGTCATGTGCCGCGGATATGACGTAATTGGCGGAACTTCCGCCAAAATTCAAATCTGTTGGCGCGATGGCCGTGAGCCACTGAGCAACGACGATTATCAACAGAAATATCTTTATTTTCTGCTTGCAACTGGACCGTCTAGAGCGTACACGGTAAGTAACACTCATTGTGTTTAAGGAGATTTACGTTTGTGTAGATTTACTAAAGTTGTCGATGTAGCTAGCGTTCACGGTAATAGCAACGTGTAGCTGAGGCGCTAACCCTAGCAGAAGTGTAGCCGCGTTGCGTTGTACGTGTGAATATTGGTCGAGGCGAAGTGTTAATGTTTAATTTCATTCCTTTAGGTTCCACGGTGTTTGTTGGCTGCAAGTTTTCCACTGCAAGAAGAGGCTCGTATCATTGACCAGGAGCGAGCTACAATTGTGAGTAGCCATAACATTTATCTTAAACACTTCCTATTTCATGTCTAACAGTACTTGATTTAACAAATAACCATAAATAAATACAGTGTGGGCACTGAAGTTAACATATGTGATTATACTGCCTAATCTGTCACCGAGTATATTGTTGCAAAGTAATATAAGATCCAAATTTGTAATTCAGAATAGTTTTCAAAAGAAGGCCATTAGAATTATATACAAGTCTGATTACCCTGAACATAATAGCAAGCTATTAATAAAAATCACAAATTCTTCAATTCAAAGATTTGGTAGATTATCAGACAAATAATGTCTAACAGTAATTGATTTAACACATCACGATAAATAGATTGAGTGTGGGCACTCTCAAGTTAACATATGTGATTATACTGCCTAATCTGTTACAGAGTATGTTGTTGCCAAGTAATGTAGAATAGATCCAAAGTAGTAATCCAGAATAGTTTTGAAAAGGCCATTAGAATAATAAACAAATCTGATTACCTTGAAGATAATAACAAGCTAAGTGTTTAATATTAAGTTTTAAGTAATATTAAATATTAAGTTAGTATTAAAGTAGTTTAAAACGAGGGCCCTTCACTCAACCTTTAACCCTATTTATTCACCTTCTAGGCTAAGTGTTAAAGGCTAAATGTTAAAGGGTAAGTGTTAGAGGCTAAGTGCCAGAGGCTAGGCGCCAGAGGCGAGTTTTTGTGGGCTGAAGTTTTAGTGGGGTTAGTGTGAATACAATCCAAAAGAATACAACAGAATACAATACAATAGAATATAATACATAGATTAAATTCAATAGCTCTTACTACTTCCCATTAAATAAATTAAATACGTCTTACTTGTTCCCAATCCTTTTCAAAAAAGTTGTTTAAAACGAGGGCCCTTCACTCAACCTTTAACCTCTACCACCGCACGTCACATTGTGTTGTATCTGTGAATGTTGGTTGTGGCCAAATGATAGTTTTCTTTCATTCGTTTAGGTTCCACGGTGTTTGTTGGCTATATGTTTTCCAATGTCAGAAGGATGAAAATACAAAGTACAACGCTTGGACGTGGGCAAAGACGTCACCGGTGAGTCCTTCCTTCCTATTTATTTACCTTCTAGGTGCTAGAGGCTAAGTGTTAGAGGCTAAGTGTTAGAGGCTAAGTGTTAAAGGCAACACAATACGAACAACACAACACAATACGAACAACTCAACACAATACGAACAACTCAACACAATACGAACAACACAATATGAACAACACAACACAATACGAACAACACAACACAATACGAACAACACAACACAATACAAACAACACAACACATTACTAACACCACAACACATTACTAACAACACAACACAATACGGACAACACAACGTTACTGCACTGAACAACACGATACCGCACTGAACAACATGATACCGCACTGAACAACACAATACCGCACTGAACAACACCATGCCGCACTGAACAACACCATGCCGCACTGAACAACACCATCCCGCAATGAACAACACCATGCCGCACTGAACAACACCATGCCGCACTGAACGACACCATGCCGCACTGAACGACACCATGCCGCACTGAACGACACCATGCCGCACTGAACGACACCATGCCGCACTGAAAGACACCATCCCGCACTGAAAAACACCATGCCGCACTGAACAACACCATCCTGCACTGAACAACACCATCCCGCACTGAACAACATTATGCCGCACTGAAAAAAATCCAAACCTTTGATCTATTTCTTTAAACAATTTATGTCACGCCACTATTCTCATAGTGGCGGGCTTCTTGACCAAATTGACTAACAATATTGCTTTAAGCTGTTACAGAATACATTTTTAGCCAAGCAAAGAAATCAAAAAGTAAAAATCACATTTGTGCTTCTCCAAACAATTTATGTCACGCCACTATTCTCATAGTGGTGGGCCTCTTGATCAAATTGACTAACAATATTGCTTTAAGCTGTTACAGAATACATTTTTAGCCAAGCAAAGAAATCAAAAAGTAAAAATCACATTTGTGCTTCCATGCGTGACTCACAATCCGACACCGTGTTCCTGTTTTATTTCTATTTTAACTAATTTAGCTTATTGTGGCCCCTTTTTGGTCTCATGTTTTGGTCTGGCGCCATCTTTTGGACAAATTTGGAATTTCAGCTCTGCCAATTTATTCCTGTGAACAATCCATATTTTACCATTTGCACCACCTTTACCATTAACCCCCATGTTACATGACAATATATATACATATATATATATATATATATATATATATATATATATATATATATATATATATATATATATATATATATATATATATATATATATATATATATATATATATATATATATATATATATATATGTATATATATATTGTCATGTAACATGGGGGTTAATGGTAAAGGTGGTGCTATATATATATAAATATATATATATATATATATATATATATATATATATATATATATATATATATATATATATATATATATAAATAAGTATAAAGTGCAGCAGTGATAATTATGCAATAGTGCAAGTAGGCATAACAGTATTCAAGAGTGTGCAGAGGAATGCTAAACCATGTATTAAACTTCTATTTAAAGGGTTTATACAAGTTCAGTAAAGTTGGTAGTGCGAGATAGTGCAAGATAGAGGTCCGTAGTGTCATAAAGTACAGTTCTGTGAATGTGTGATGCAGAGTTCAGTTTAGAGCTCAACAGTTCTAGTGTTCAACAGTCTGATGACAGCAGGGAAAAAGTTGTTGCAGAACCTGGTGGACCTGCAGCGGATGCTGCGAAACCTCTTCCCAGAGGGCAGCAGGGAGAACAGTCCATGGTGGGGGTGTGATGGGTCATGGATGATGTTACGGGCACGGGACATGCAGCGCTGAGATGAAATGTCCTCAATGGAGGGAAGAGGAACCCCTATGATCCTCTCTGCTGTCCTCACCACTCTCCTCACGTTCTTCCAATCGGAGGCGGTGCAGCCTCCACACCACACAGAGAGACAGCTTGTCAGAATGCTCTCTATGGTGCTCCTGTAGAACGTCCTCATGATGGGTGGGGGCAGGTGGGCTCTCCTCATCCTCCGCAGGAAGTACAAGCGCTTCTGTGCCCTCTTGACCAGTGCCGTAGTGTTCATAGTGCAGGTGAGGTCTTCTGTGATGTGGACCCCCAGGAATTTGGTGTTGCTGACCACCTCCACAGCTGAGCTGTTGATGATCAGTGGAGCGTGGTGAGGCTGTTTTTTCCTGAAGTCGACGATGATCTCCTTCATCTTCTCCACATTCAGGATCAGGCTGTTGTCTCTGCACCAGCCCACCAGCTGCTCCACCTCCTCTCTGTAGTCCAGGTCGTTGTTTTCTCTGATGAGCCCCACCAGCGTTGTGTCGTCTGCGAACTTCACGATGTGATTGGTGGTGAACCTGGGGACGCAGTCGTGTGTCATCAGGGTGAACAGCAGGGGGCTCAGGACGCAGCCCTGAGGGGAGCCTGTGCTGAGGGTGATGACATCAGAGGTGTTCTGTCCGACCCGGACTGACTGAGGACTGTTGGTGAGGAAGTCTAGCAGCCCAGTTGCGAAGGGGGGTGTTGAAGCCCAGGTGTTCCAATTTTCCTACCAGATGCTGTGGGATGATGGTGTTAAACGCTGAGCTGAAGTCCAGGAACAGCATCTGCACATGGGTGTTCTTCTCCTCCAGGTGAGCCAGGCTCAGGTGAAGAACGGAGGAGATGGCGTCCTGAGTGGAGCGGTTTTGCCGGTCGGCAAACTGGAACGGGTCAAATAATGGGGGGAGTCTGGAAACGATGTGACCTTTAAGCAGCCTTTCGAAGCACTTCATCATGACCGGAGTCAGTGCAACAGGTCATTAAATGAGGTGATTTGAAGTTTCTTCGGCACCGGAATGATGGAGGCAGTCTTAAAGCACGCTGGCACTGTGGCTTGGCCCAGCGAGGTGTTAAAAATGTCTGTGATGACTCTCGTGGGTTTCTGGGACGCATCCTGTGTGGCTCCGCTACAGGCTCTTCGCAAGCCGTCGGCTGTTGTTTAGAAGATGGGTCCATGAGGCGCTTGGTTACATAATCCTCGCTCCACATGATCTTGTGGGTGGCACAACGGGTGTGCTCTTCTGAGGTGGTACACACACAGTTCAACACCCCGGAGTATTTCTTACATTGTTTGCAATCGCAGCTATCCATGGTTGCTGTGTGTTTGGATGCTGTAAAGTCCCTTCAGGAAAAACAAATTTGTCTTTTTGAATGGCCCACTCTGCCCTAGTTTCATGATCATCATAGCAGTTATGTCTTGGATGGGTTTGAATGCCACATGGTGCCAGTTTGTAGAATGCATGGAGCGATATTGGTGGGGCCAGTGGCCATACGGCCTGCACTCCCAAGTGGGCCGAGCGGTGGTGTCCCCCCCATCCACCCATTGCACCGGCCGGGGCATTGTGTTCTCTGTATCAGTGGGCGACAGTTCCGGTAACTGGATGGAGCACCCCGTGCTATACACCGGTGGCCACTACTGCAACGACAAAGACATGCACAGGACACCCCTGGACTGCGTGCAGGACATCCTGGGGGTGTGTGACATGTCGTCCGTGTGTCTACCGTGCCCACCGGGGCCAGGCTACGCCTTTTCCCCCATGTCCCTAGTTGTCACACATAAGGGGCTTCTTGATGTTACTGTGCCCACTAAGGATCCCCCGGCCGTCTTTGGTGGGGTTGGCCAGGGCTGTATCATGGTGCACGACCTCATGTGCCAGGATCACGGCTACATACTAGACGTGGCATCGGATAGCGGTGTGCTGTACAGGGTGCTGTACACATCCCAGGCCTTTACTACGGCCGATGGCAACTTTCAACACACCAACCTGCACACCCTCATTATGTACCTGGTCGCCATGACTGGCAAATCACTGATCTATCCCACGGTGGCTGTCCTCACAGTGGGCGATCACTGCATTCTAATGGATACGTGGCACATGCTTGTGAACAGGATGGGCCGTCGCTGGTGGGGACTGGCCGACCGGGAAAGGATCCTAGGCATCTTGAGGTCGCGACCCATAAAGAGTGCGCTCGTGGGAGAGTATTGCGGCCACATGGATGCGGGTGTATTTAGCGTGCACACCCTCGATGGGGACGCCCTGTACAGTATGCACATTCATGTGGTGGGAAACCGCTATTGCTTCAGAGGCGGCACAGTCTTTCAGGATCCCGTGCAGGCCGTAACCGAGCTCACGGCCGGACGCCGGCTCGTACAGCGTCGCTTGCGCCGTGGCGCGCGTCATGGCAGGTACGCCAGGAACCGCGTCAGCGACATGCTCGAGGCCGTGCAAGACACGATAGCGCACCTGGGTGTTTACTGGAGCTCCACGCGGCCCTCGTCCGGACGCGTGGTGTTTTGGGACCGGTCCGACTACAACACCCGAGGATATCTGATGACCACGATGAGCGCCGCAGGCACGCAGCACAAGATTGTCTTTACAAGTGAGTGCCACTTTAAGCTGGTGACGGCCGCTTCCCTTAAGGTGGTGATGCGCAGCCGTAGCCTGGAGAAGATCATGGGCTGGTTGGACATCAGTCTAAATCGATGAAGGCCCTAGCGTAACGAAGCACATCCAGCTTCGTGTAGCCAGGCGGGAGCTCTATGTCACCGAGGGCGGCCGCGTCGAACCGCCCTCCCTTGGTGACGTAATAGCCCCATAATGCGCACAGCATATTCTTGTACCTGACATGCGTGAAGGCTGCGTCTATGGCCCGGATGGCCTCGTTTTTGTTGATAAGACTCTCATCGGGCAGCGCCAGCACCATTTCATCAAAGGCTGCGTGGAAGGCTGCCATGTGTGCTACTGACTCGGCGCCCGTCCTGGGCTGCTCGTGGAAAACGGCGGTACGTGCATAGATGTCGAACTCGGAACGGTAATCCTGGTCGGTCATTTTTTCGCACTCTGCAAAAGAAAGATTTGAACGGCCCGCGTCCGAAGAACCGAAGCCCCGTCAGACACCATGTTCGGAAAGTTTACCGTAGTGACTGACCGCAATACGGCCGACCTGGTCCTAGAGACCAAGGTGACACCCGAGTTTGTAAGCGCTATCGTCTCTATGATACCCAAAACCAAAGTCAAATTGTATTGCAGTGATGTGAACCTACTGTGCTTTGTCATGTGCTGGTACGCCCTCAAGGGCAACGTCAACCTGTGTCCGTGGCGTGCCCTAACCATGGCTCGTCTGCAGCATCCGCCTGGAATAACTGACGCAAAGTCTGTTGAGACTGTGTTTGCTGCTTTTGGCCACAGGCCTACGGTCCAACCCAAGGTGCTGGGCGCAGGTTGGCTACCGTCGGACACATGCGCGTGGAACGCACCGGTACTCATGGCTCAGGCACCCCTCATGCGCTTGAGCCTCCACAATGTCGGCACACTCTTCAGCACCTACAATGTAGCCATGAAGCGTTGGGGTGCCACCTGCACGCTGGTTATCAGCAAAGAGGTGGCGCACATTCACAACACCAACGTGGGCTGTGCGTTTGTGGTGACTGGCCTTACCAACGGCGCTGAGGGCACCACGGTGCTGTTTGGAGAACTACTAGACGACAACAGATTCGAAGTGTCGGACTGTGTCATAGTCGACAGCTACATGTGGCTCAATGGACGTACGTCTCATTTTGATCGCACTAAGGTGCTGCAGCTCAAGCTGCAGACCCTGTGCTTTAACGGCGCATGCCAACTATCGGTCGCTGCCGTACCCATATATACGGTGGCCAGCTTTCACGGCATGTGGTCGAACGAGCAGAACACATGCAGTGGCGTGGTGTTCATACCCTCACGAACCACCGCACCGGTCATGCTGTGGGAGCCCAAGCCCCTGCTGCACCTGCTGTGTGCCAATGGCACTCTGTATGCCACAGGCAGCACTAGGACAATAGGGCCCCTGCTGGGCGTAACGCCCGGTCTGCGCGGCGTGGCGCTGTGCGCCCTGTGCACCGAGGGGTGGAGGTTTGTGCGGGCCACACCCCTCAAACTGTATCCGGACTCAGTTTCTGATGTGAATCTAGTGGCCGGCACACCGCATGTGTCGGCGGACCAGCTGCGCACCATCATAGAGGCAAAGTAGACTGGCGACGCTTAGGGCGCTACTACCACAGGCCTGTGGGTCTGCAGATAGTGGTCCATGTCGTACCGTTTGCTGTGTATCACGGTTACGTAGCTGGAGGCGGAGGGAGCCAGGGTGAGCCCGGCGTTGACGGCCTCGTCGATCCTGTAGGCGAGCTGCATGTTTGTGCTGTCGCAGTTGCCTGGCCGTATAGGCTGGGTGCCCTTGAACCACACCTTGTTGCCATTGATGTAAACGGGCCTGTGCACCGTTACATCGGCCGGGGGCGTTGGGTGGGTAGCCGTGACTACCAGCCCGATCTTGCTCTTGTCGGCCAGCTTTACCTCGGGCAGAAAGATTGAAAAGTCCAACATATATGCGTCGACAGCTGTACACCGGCCCAGCTCGATCTTGCTACAGTCTTTGTATCCTCTATACTTCAGATGGATGTCTTCACCAACCTCTATCACATCCTTGGTTGCAACCCGGGGTGTTAGAACGGTGATGTCGAACTGAGAGTACATGTTTTTGAAGTGTGCAAAAAAATCTGAATCTAAGCGTATGGCTGCGAGACAGCATATGTAGCCATGGCTACAGCAAGTGATTCCTGGGTCAGGAGACCCACCAGGCCAGTGGCTATCATCCCGCTCATGTGCCATTACACCGGGAAGCCCTTAAAAGAGTGCACGTGTTCACAGTGCTGCGATGACTGGCTGGAAGCCCGACGGCCCTCGAGACGCCGGAGACGGGGGCCAATGCCACGCGGAGTGGTGTACGAGACGGACACAGAGGACCTGTTCTCAGACTCTTAGCTGTCTCACGATGAGCACACTGTACGGCGTTTGCAACTCAGGACCGTGTCCCGGAGGACAGCCACCTGTTGCATATAAACCGATTAATGGCAATGTAATGTACATGTGGCTATGACAATAAAGATTTATTCAACACCCATCGGCATCCATCCATATGTTGATATCAGTTGGGCATTGCATGCATTTGGGTATATATTGTGACATGACGTTGCTGTAACACATTATGTCTAAACCTTTTTAAGGACACTGCTGTCATGCGGTTGCGTTTATTTTTCCGGTTTTCTGTCTCGTCGGTGTCGTGACTTTACTTCCTGTTTTATTTTGTCATCCCTTCCGTTTCAGTTCGTGTTTCCTTCCTCGGTGTTTGGTTGTCTTGTCTTCCCCGATCCCGATTGTGGCACCGGCGTGATTGGCGCTAATTGTCAGCACCTGCCTCCCAGCCCTTTTGTGTGTATTTAGTCCGCGTCTTCCCCTTGTCTTGTGCCAGTGTGTCTTGCCTCGTCCCGACCACCAGCGATTCTTTGACGTCCGAGCTCTCAGTAAGATTCCTCCTTTTTGTCTCGCCACAGAGCGACGCTTTTTGTTAGTGCCTTGATCCCCATAGCCTTTTTGTCTCGCCACAGAGCGACGCTTTTTGTTAGTGCCTTGATCCCCATAGCCTTTTTGTCTCGCCCCAGTGCGACACTTTTGTTTGAACTTTTTGCCACGTGTTCCCCTCGCAAGAGGCGTTTTGAGTTGTACTTTTGATCAGTGTGTGTGCTGGAATAAATCAGAGAAAGAAACGACTCTGCATCCGAGTCCTCCGCCTTGTTCCCTGCCTGACAACTGCGTAACATCAGTCTACTCCTATACTCGGGGTATCTGATGGCAAACCGAGACACCCGGGCCCTGTGCTGCCGAGTGACCTCTTTTGCCAGTGTGTCCCTGAAGGTATCTGCCAGTATGGGGCTCACATTATGTAGGTACTTAAAGTCCATAGCGACACCAGCTGCACCCAGTGTGTTGAGGCATTCTACCATTGCATTTTGCAATCGTGCTACTGAAGACAGGAAGGCATGGTAGGTTAGCCTGTGCTGGCTGCGCAAGGTAAGAGGGATCTGGTCCACTCTGCCAATAAGCTGTTGTTCCAAGTTGCTCAGGATTGTGGACACCCCGGGCATGTCTACCTCTTCAAAGTGGGCGGCCAACGCGACAGCGTCTTCGTTGAGATCCGGGTGCACAGGAGGCATGGGTGCGGCGTGTGTGTTGACTCTGAAGGACAAAAATGTCAACAGGCCTGTGGCGGCATCCACCACGTACACCCCACTGGCCTCTTGCTCCACCAGGTCGAAGGCTTCTCGGCAAATGACATTCAGTACGTTGACCAGGTTGGTCATGGTGTCTATTTCATAGAGGCTGCTGGCCTGAATCAGGTTGTACATGAGTGTCACTAGTAGACTTTGGCCATGCGCATCCACAACCTCCCAGTACGTCTTTGGCACATAGCGCTTAAACACAAAGACGGGCACCTGGCCCGAGGCTACCACATTAACCATGTATGTACCCCGGCCGCTATTGACCGTGTTGAGCGTATGCAGGTCCGCATCAAAGATTGTCGTGTAAGTAGGGTCCCAGTGTGTGGCCATTACGTGCATCAGTGAGAGATCCTTGTACACATCTCTGAGAAGGTTGAACCATCCCACCCATGTAACCACGGCCAACGGCACGTCTTTCCTCTCCAGCATGTGGCCAAACATATCTACGGACATGGCGACGGCTGTGCTCGCCAGGTATACCAGGGCTTGGTCCGGCCAGCGGCGCGCCGCCTGCTCCACCGTGGTGATGCCCAGGCCGGGCACCACCGCATACATGTCTACATACCTGAGGAAAAAAGGCACAACAGTGGAAGGGCGTCCGTCGGCCAGCAGAGTGGCATCCATAAGGGTGAGGTCGTCTGGGTCCAGAGCGTACCAGTCTATCCCATGCACCGTCTCAAGAGTAGCCAGCATCTGCCTGGTGGCCAGGTGCCACAGGATGTTATATCCCTGCTCGTCTACAGTACCATTGAACGCTGTCTATGCTATTCTCGCAAATACACGTGTCGAAAGCGCCCGGACGCTCCCTAATCATGTCAAACAGGTTAGATGCACGACAGCCCAGGCGCACGGCCTGCACCACTAAGTGATCAGGTACATCCAGGGGCACATCCGGTGTGGTGTTGAAACGTACGCACCAGTCCTGTAGCTGCTCCTCGCCGTAGGGTGACACCACTATAGCGTTGAGGAGCTCATTGGCGTGCGACTCCATCCAGGGCTGCGGTACGAAGCGGCCCGCCACTATGTCTGCTAAGGCCTTCTCCATTTTTTTCCTAGCAATGTTGTAAATACACGGCCTGGGCGCTGACTAACGGTAGCTACAAGGCCCCGGTCGCCCGGCGAGATAAAGGTTCCAATGACCGTGATAGCCTATACGATCGTGTTGGTGCGGTACCGTGCCCTCGAGTGCGGCTTCCGCGACATCTCACTGGGGGAGGGGGCATATCACACCTCCAGGAGAGCCAGATATTGGTTTCCCGCTATATCTGAGACTACAGCCACCCCGGTAGAGAAGGTACCCTGGAACACGCCGCGCGTGTCCATCTGCAGCAGCTGTCTGTTACTCCACATGTAATCCGTCTGGGCCTGCATGGCCACGGTGTCCGCGGGGTTGTCGGTTGCGGCCACGTTGCGGTGTGTTGCCCGCCACTCTGCACACACACGGGCGCACGTGGCCATGTTGGTGCCACAGTTCTGCACCAGGCACATGGTGTCGTCGCTCAACATGAACATGAAGGGGGGGGGTGTCCCGGGTGGTGTTGTCCAGGCTGTTATGTATTTCTAGTTTGCTGTGGTCGTAATCTGACCCTTTGAAGGTGTGTGTGGAGAACACAGTGGACTCGACAAAATCATTGGGCTGTTCGTACACGTGCGGCTCGGGCCCGGGATCCCGAAACGTGCCGTTTGTCACCTCCACCCTGAGTTTTGCTATAAAGGTGTCCAGGTGCGGGCTGTAGAACCTACCGTTCCTAATCATGGTTTCTGGGCCACGCCGCGTATACTGTGACATGAATGTGTTCAGGTCGGCCGGCGCACCTGCTTTAGCGTACATGTGCCTAAGGATGTTGAGGTGCTTGCGGGCCTCACGGTGCTCGTTATCAAAGGTACGCACCCGGTGCTCCGTGGCCATAGTGGCGTCGATGTACACGGCGTATGGCGGACACGGCTTAACATACTGGTCGCGCCCCTGCGCCAGCCTCACGTGCCTGCACTTGCCGTACCGGTCCACAATTTGGCCTATCACCCCCGTAAGCCGTTTCATAGGCGCGGCGCGCTTGCCGTTTGCAAACACGTTACACGTGTCCATGAACATGGCATGGATGGACGCTGCCATCTCTGAAGTGCGCTCTAGCAAACTGTATGTGTCATTGTCGTGGGCAAACAATAGCGTGATGCGGTCGTTTTCGGGCATGTACTTGAGATGCCCACGTTTGTTGGGCGGCACGACAAACCCACCTTTGTCTAACACGTACACCAACGTGTTCTTGAGGTACTCGACGACCCTGTAAAACACCTCGGCCTTAAACACACCCTCGTAGCCGATGGTTCTCTGCAGGAATTGTGCCGGCTCCTCCATGTACGAATCGTCCGGGCATATGGCGCTGAACTCCTGGTAGCACATAGCGCGCAGTCTGTCATCCAGCAGCACCCGCCGCACATCAGACAGGGGTAGGCTCAGTAGCTGGAACAGCGGGGCCCTGTGTTCACCCAGTTTGACGTCGTCACCCAGCAGCCTCTTGACGTTGTCGGGCACATCCGTGGCGAAGGGCGGCCCGGCCACCGCTGCGGGCTGAGGGCGGGACTGGGCGTACCGCTTCCAGCCACCACCCGTCTTATTCATCTGGTCTACAGCGTAGCAACATGGTACGAACGGGAACCTGGCCTTGTTGGCTTCGATCTTATTCTCGTGAACGCCCGGGAATGGGTTCCTGGCATTGTGCGTGCACGCGTACTTACGCTTTGTCGTCTCGCCGTACAGGGGCCATTCCATAACATGCGCGGGCGTGTTGTCCTGGACTATATTCTGGGCTTCCTGGTCGTCCACGATACGCGGTAGGTTCACGCAGTGTCTGCTGTACGTGTTGACAAAGACTTCGGGCTCGGCACTCCTCAGTGATCCGATGCGGCCGGTAGCGCGCCTAGGCGCCGCGGTCGTCGCGGCCTGGGACAAGGCTCCCCACTGCACTGTACCGTCCCCATACAGCGTGTAGAAGGCCAGGCACTCGTGCCGGTAACTCTCATAGCGCTGCCACATGATGTCAAAACAGTCCCTGAGGAACATCATGATCGCATTGTCCCGCACCCTGAACTTGAGCACGGCCCGGTCGCCCGAGATAAGAGACAGGCTCATGACCCGACTCGAGCCCACTAGGTGCATATAGATGATAGGCCTAGCCCTGTGAGGCACGTTGGACTCGTCCACGGCAAAAGTAGCCCTGGTTACACGGTCGTTGAGCACAAAGTCCACAAACGTGCTAACCTCTGCTGGCTGTCCGAGCTCCACCGGGATGCGCGCAATCAGGTCAGTAGGGCTGGCCATGTCAACCGACATGTAAGCCCTCAGACAGCCGTACGCCCTCCATATGCACTCATCCTTGTCCACGTGCCTCTGACTCTCTTTAGGTATGTCTATGCTAGACACAAGCCTGGTGCCATCGTACTGTATGGCCGCCTCGTAATAGCTGTTGTACGGGTTGGCCAGCCCGCGTAGGCCCTCGCGCTCCGGGTTGTACTTGTTGACCAGCATGTCGGGGGGATACTTGTCGGCCGCCGTGGTGATCCATTGTTCACTGGGCCTAAAGCCCGGCATAGATTTGAAAAAGTCTTTACACTGCAGGTGAGGGGTGTGTTGGCTCGCTGTGGCCAGGTCCAACAGTCTGGTTACGCGCTTGTCCTGGAGCTGGGTTACTAGCTCCACACCCATCTGCACGTGCAGCTCTTCCGTGTCCCCGTAGCGCACCGTGGTAACGGCCTCGGGCACGGGCACCCACGGCGCTATGTCCAGCAACCGCTGGAGCCTGCCCGTGATCTCTGCCGTCCTCCTTAACACGTCATCAACGTTAGTCACCAGGCCCTGGGGCACCGTGATGGCATAGAACCTGTTGGGCATGCCTAACCACATCTGGTTAGTTACAACGAGTAGTTCCTTCAGCAGGAGACGCGTATCCTCGGCCTGTATGCGCGTAAAGTCCGGTAGCGGTTCGAAGCCGTTAACCCGCCACGCATACGGCAGGGCGTCATATACTGTTATCGACCCCCTGTTGACCAGCAGCTCCTGCATGTTGCGGACCCCCTCCATAACCATAAAACGGGGGTGGGTGTTGTTCCGCCGCGCCGTCTCTAGGACAAACTCATCGTACGTCTGCATAGCGTGCAAGTGGGCCTGCTGTGGTGTGCCGTTCCACACCAAATCTATGGCCAGCATTTTATGTTGGCTGTATAATGGATTATAGCGCCCTGTTGTACTGAGACCGCGATGAGAAACAGTACATAGAAAGCCTGATAAATGTTAGAAAAAGGATGGACTCACTGCTTGACCTCATTGAAGAGGGTGGTGTGCCTGACAGTTCGTACACTGACCTGGTGAACGAGTTTGGGCCCGATGGTGTAACGCCCCTGCAGGTGGCTGTGGACACGGGCAATACCGCAGCAGTGGCAGCTCTGTTAGACATGGGTGCTGATCCCAACACTGGACATGTGCACGGGCATCACCTGCCCCTGCTCTCGGCTGCCGAAGAGTCCTGGGACGTGTTGGAACATCTTCTCAGGACCGCAGACATCAGAGTGAATGCCATCAACACCAGCGGTGAAACGGCTCTGCACTGCGCGCGTGATGTTCAGGCCGTGCACGCCCTATTGGCCGCCGGCGCTGACGTGACGGCTGAAGACCGCACCGGCAGAACGCCACTGTTCTCGGCCGTGCGTGATGTGGAGATGGCACGGGTCTTGCTGCGGGCCGGCTCGGACGTCAATCACGTCGACCGCGCGGACCACACATTTATGGTAGATGTGTTTGACAATGTGCTAACGGCCGAGGACAAGGAATTTGTGGCCATGCCCATCTTTCAGGCGGCCACCGAGCACACTCTGTCCATGACCAGCCGGGCCTTCCAGGCCCTCATGGCTAAGGAGCATGTGGGGCACCCTGTCGCGGTGCATGTGGTGTCGACCCTGGACAGAGTCGACCTGGGCTTTTCTCCGACCACAGGTCTGGACGCGGTGGCCTTGGCGGTGGCGCTGAACCTGTTGCCCCTGGCCTCACATCTCATCAGGCTGATGGACTATGATGTCAACAGGCTGGCCCGTGTAGCCGTCGCAACCGACGACGCGGTCATGCTGACGGCCTTGGTGGAGGAGCATGGCATGGATATTGATGTCGACCTGATCTGGCTAGCGGCCGACGTGGGTAACAGAGCGGCGGTACGCTACCTGACTATGGTACGCGATGTCGAATTGACCGGGGGTGTGCGTGGCGCCGTGGTTATGGCCCTCATGAGTCTGCAGGACATGGAGCTCCTCAAGGCAGTGGTCCGCAAGTACAACTTGAACATGGTGAGCCCCGTGAACGGGCGCTCTCCCCTGGACTGGCTGGTGTCGACCTTGTCAGACGTGAACGAGGACTTTGTCGTAAACTTTATCTACCACTTCACTCCGCGGCAGGGCGTGTCACAGATGTCGGATGTAACCCCGTCCATCATGTACAAGGGGCGCATGGGGCAGGCGTATCAGCACATGCTCACACTACGCAACCTAGCTGTGGGAGCCCTTAGGCCTGAAGTGGCCACATCGGTGGGCAAACGGCATATTGACTTTGGGGTATATAAAACATCATGATCAGTCAGTGGCGCATGCACACGTTTGCGCCCGCGTTCACCAATGACACACTATCCATAGACAATAACATGTTTACCACGGTGCTGCTTGAGGGCGAGCATAGCACAGTTGCGATGGGCCCCATGTACACCACGGACCAGGTCTTGGTGTCGTACATGCTCGTTGTGAAGACGTCTGATGTGGCTAATGAACACAAGCTGGTTATCATGGCTCTGGAGAATGGCCTGTCGAGAAACACGTTGCTCTCCCCGGTCGTCACCTTGGGGCCCGTGTGCATATTTAACGGCTTCCACATCCTCAGAGTGAACCAGGACCTACCTGCCAGCTACAACATACAATTTGTCCTCACGTCCAACGGGGATGGCACCGTGACCATGCTCGGCGGGAACATAACCCTATACGTGTCAATGATACATGACAGAACTAAGCCCACTGGCGTGATGCAACTGGTGGCCTAAAACGGGTCTCCACATACACCACGGATATGGATATAACAGACGGCTGTCATGTACCAATGTATGCAATACCCGTAGTATGGTGTTTCGATAGATACAATGGCTATGTCCCA
Source organism: Syngnathus scovelli (assembly GCF_024217435.2). NCBI lineage: Eukaryota > Metazoa > Chordata > Actinopteri > Syngnathiformes > Syngnathidae > Syngnathus > Syngnathus scovelli. The sequence goes on along the minus strand of NW_026061342.1, from coordinate 101,058 downwards.
AGACAATAAAGATCTTTATTGTTATTGTCACACATGTACATTAAATCACCATTCATCAGCTGTGCCCTTAGTAATAACTGGCTGTTGATAGTGGGCACGATGTGGGCCCCTCTCTTGAACCACCTGTTGCCTCACACCGATGCCAGAAACACATTCAGACATAGGTATGCAGACCCCTAGACTATAAAGACCATTACACCAAGCACGACGATCGCAATAGGAATGTTTCCTGTTCTGGGTGGTGTTCCTCCTGCTTTGAAGAAGAAGAACAATAACGTTTACTCATCTACCAAACACTGCATTGTGTACTATAAATTCAAACATGAGATGTGATATGAAGCCTATACTAAGTCGGATGCCCGTACTATGCCCATGGTGTGACTAGGCAGAGTAGCTACTACAACCATACTATTATGGTCTAGTCACACAATGATCACAATAGGAATGACTCCTGTATTGGGCGGTCCTTACCCTGGAAAAAAAGAAAAGCATCTACCAAACACAGCACAGGCTACTTCAAATCGACACATGAGATGTAATATGATTACAATTAAACATAACAACCCAGACTCAGGCATTCATAAGTCAGTGTGAGCCATAACATTATGCCCATTGTGTTGATGTTCATAATATGCCCATAGTGTGACTAGGCTGACAGTAACCACAACCATACCGTCAAGGCTCAGTCACGCTATGATTATAATAGAAATGGCTCTTGTTCCGGGCAACCTGTATTTAGAGGGTTGGTTTAACCCATACTTATATCTTGACTTTAGTGTAATGGGCAGACATGCCTGTACTAAGAAAGTGGAATGTTTAATTACCATTTCAATGAAACGTTGTGACTGTAATGTGTACATACCTGTGTCTTCCTCCTCTTGGTTGCTGACATCCCAGGGGATGGGGACCCTCACTGTCCTCCTTTGATTGCTGCTTCGCGCCGCACACCCTACATAGTTGTGTTTTCCCCTCTCCACCAGTATGGTGACATTCTTAGCTATGCTGACAGTGCTGTCCTTGTTATATACTGTGGTGGACATACTCCTGTTTAGCAAAGTGGCCTTGTATAATAACATGGTGATGGCGGGTGCCGGTTTCCCGGTGGCGGAGCAGCTGAACACAACCGTTGTGGTTTCATTGGGCCCGCTGGCTGGTTGATATGTCATTGCGTCCACGTCAGAGATTCCTACGGGATGCAACAGCCATTAACAAACTGCACAGGTCATTAGAGCGTTAGTCTTACCTTCCACATTGATGCAGCAGGTCTCTTTGCGTTTGGAGGCCATCGGAAACATGTTAAAGATGCAGGTATAACAACCTGCATCTGTCCATGTGACGTTTCGTAGGGTTAGAGATGTTGAGTTGAGGGACGTGTCGCTGAGGATCGCCTTGCCTTGGTAAGGCTCGTTGATGTGCTGTCCATGGTCCCGGCTGTATGACCCTATATTAACATATGATTCCTTCCACATACGCTTTTGCCATGACACCTGCACCACATTCGACATCGCCGCATTCTCGTCCAGCTCGCACTTGCAGAAAGCGTCCATGCCATAATCCACCTTTGTTTGTCCCATATTGGCTCCCTCCGATGGCTGCACTCCACAGGCCACTGACCACAAAACAACACACTGCAGTATAGTTCCGCTATTCATTGTTACACTTTTCCTATTGGTACCCATGTACCCGGATAATTCTACAACCACGTCTAGCTCTTTTCCACCCCCATGTTCAGTGTGTTCACACATCTAGGTTCGCTGTGGGGGAATTCAAATACCTTTGTGGTTCTTAAAAGTGATGATAGACATAGAGGAGGTCTACGACAGCCTGATGTCCGGCCTGGCCGAGGACCTGGTGCCGCAGCTGTGCGCACAGCACGGTATGAGCACCGTTGAGTGTCTGCAACTACTGCTGCCTCTTCTGCCAGACGACATGGCAGCCGTTAGGGCCATCGAAATGGGCGCTGTGCCCGGGGACGTATTTACCCTGTTGAGGACTAAACCCGACACGTTCCAATACTGCGTGCAGCACGGCATACTCGATTAGTCATCGCTCAGTACCACGTTTGACCCTCACGGATTCAACGTGGTGCAGGCCGCAGCACAAGCCAACATGTTAGAGGCCCTCACGCACATGGCGCCGTTCGACTGGTACATGGTAACGGGAAACGGCATGACCCTGGCCAACCTCGCCCTGGCGCCCAGGGGCTACGATCCTGAGGTGGTAAACTTTTTCCTAATGCACATGGACACGGGTGCACAAGTGGGCGCCAGCACCCTGTCGCGGCACATGGTTAACACGTGGCCTGAACACGCCCTGGTGCACGTGGCATCCCACGAAATGCCTCTTATCAGCGCAGAGGACATGATGTTTCTGATTCACGCTGGCATGAGCCTGGCCGTAGTGGCGTTCGCGAGACACTACGATGTGACAACCACCCAAGTGGACAACCAGTACCTGCTACATTACATTATCATGTCGTGGTCACCGGACTACCACGCCGTGCTCGGTAACTACAGTCTGGAGACACTGAACACTGTCTTGAGCTACGACAGTATGTCCATGGCTGACTTTGTAAACACTGGTTGGGTACCCTTAGAGGTGCTCCAGGTGTACATCCCGCAGACCTACTGGAACACGGAATCCATGGTTACGGCCATGGCTAACCTAGTGGCCCGGTTCAACGTAACGGATGGCTTGTACACCACCTATAATTGCGTAAGCTGCCTGTGGTACGTAATCATGGCAGCGGACTATAAGCCACCAGGATCGCTGGCTGTGGATCTGGCGTACCTGCTCACGTACTTGTCGTACAGGGTGAACACGCTCAGGGTGCCCATGCCTGCCCGGGATCAGGACCTAGAGGCGCACTTTAGGGCTAACGACTTTGAGGGATTGTCTGACATCTTGGCCACCCTTTACGCCCGGGCTCCCCACCTGCCCAACGTCGTGCACGAGGTCAGGACCTTACCGTGGGACTATTCGCTCTATCTCTCATACGTGTCAGAGACACAGCACGAGATCAAGAAGTGTCTGCACGTTATGGCCGGGCTGGGCGTCAGACCGGGTCCTGAGTACTTTTCTGTGGTGCGGTCCGAGTCACTGCTAGCCGAGATCTTTGAAAACAGTTTGAAGCAAATTGTCATGAGGCAGTATCTAAGAGAGCTGCAGGAGCACGTGGTCAAACATCCTGAGTACACCCAGCTATTGAACGACTAGTATGCCCATCCATAATGCGACCGATGTATACAATATGCCCATGGTGTGACTAGCAGGACAGTCATTACACCTATATTGTCAGGCTTAGTCACAACATGATACCCATGCCCGATATGCGGTCACAGAGACGACATTCTGCCCATGGTGTGGCCATAACACTGTTATTATATGGTATGGGCGTGATGAACACTATGCATAGTCTGTGTGCACACCATATGGTGTGCACACATCAGGACCATGTCCTGGGCCACTGCCATATATTGTATCTATTGAAACGTCTACCGTTATTGTATTGGCGATATACAGTGGGGTGGCCATACACCGATACAAGAAAGCTATCCCACATAATGTTGCTTGAAATAAAATATGAATATATACTACCGGTGTACCGTAGGACTACAGGTAAAATGTCTGTCACAAAGGATGTAGTGTATGGCTATGCGGATCATGTGCTCAGGACCCGTGGCCTGGCGCCTCTTATCCACGGGGTGACTCGGGAGGACTACAGACCGTCGCTAGTCAGCCCTACACTTAAGGCCGCTCTGATACACAGCTGCGAAGAGGTGGCCAAAATGCTCAACGGGACACACATGTTCTCTGGGGTAGTGAGTGATGTGTTGAACACAGGCAACGTCAGTGTCGTAGCCAGCATCATCGACTTTGTGCTGGCCGATGATCCCAACATAGGACGTGTGGTGGCTTTGGTTTACGCCAGTGTGGAGATATATGTGCAGTGTCTGTCTGCGCAACCTGAATGTTGCCCTGATATAATAACCATGCTCGTGGACAAGCTACCAGCGGACCTGGACTGGACACAGTTGGAGCGTGGTCGTAGACCACCCATGTCTATGACCACGGTAGCCCGAGTCTTTGTCGCGGGATTGGTGTCTGGTGTGGGCGGTGTCTGTATACTCTCTCTCGTTAGTTGCAGACCGGTTATATCTGTGACCGCAATATCCCGTATGTTTGTCGTGGGATTGGTGTGTGGCGTGGGCAGCTATATACTCTCTCTGATTATTTGAATAACATGAATGTACTGACTGTTTTGGGAATAAAACACCCTAGCTACAATGAAGGTGGTTGTGTTATTTCTGACTATCCTCTCAGGAACAAGTGCTCTCCCCGCGGTCCATGTCCTGCAGGGCACACGTAATGTGATGATACCATGCATGGCGGACAAGGTGGCTAATGTCAAGTACTTGTTCTTAACCTGGTACAGAGGGCTGCATAACGGGGCCGCCGTTATTCTGAAGCGTTGCGGCTCCGGCAGAGTGAATTGCTACGGTAGATGGGCCAACACTACTGCACTACGTGAGGATGACAGCCTGCTTTTCCGGGATCCCATAACATGCTCTGACAACGGGACTTACACATGCAGTCGCACTGCACCTGTGGGGCATCGTGGCCAAGATGAAGAGGTGGACCTTTTTGTCATCCCATGTAAGGACCCTCCAGTCAGTCGCACTACACCCGTGGGGCAGCGTAACCAAGAGGAAGAGGTGGATCGTTCTGTCATCACATGTAAGGACCCCCCGGAAAGTAGGTCCCTACAGTACCTGATCCCTTACATGTTAGCGGCCGAGGTGTTCCTCTTAATCATGGCGGTGTTAGCCTACTGCCGGCACAGGCACATGCCTTGTTTCACAATACTTTGAATAACTACTGAAACATTTGCTGCTGCTGCTTTAAACAATAAACATGGAAAATGATTCTGATGTACGTCTGCTTTGAGTGCGAGTACAAATGTCGATTAACACTACATATTAACTCGGGGTGTAAATAATGTCTGGAGCGTTAGGGTAAACAATAACACAACAACAATTGAATGTTGATCAACATCCAATTGTGGGGTAACAATATTTGAATATTGCCAATCGGCTGGTTGTGGAGTGAATACATGGGTAGGGGAAACATTCCTTTCACCATGGAGTCTACGCCTTTTCCCTGCAGCATTTGTTTGGAGACCATGACATCTATTGTTGTTACTCCGTGCAGCCATCTATTTTGCCAGCAGTGCATTGAAACCGACGTTGCTATCTGCAACACCGACTACCGTTGTCCGGTGTGCCGGACCACAATGTACCTCGGGGACGTACAGAAGGTGTATGATCCGGATCGCATGGTGAAGGAGTGCCTCGCCGAGTCTGAGCGACGGGTAGCCGATGCCATCTGTGAAACCGAGGAGCGATGCGCGCTGCGTCACAGTCGGGACCTGTGTAACCTGGAGCAACGGCTGCAGGCCGAACACTACAAGGGGAAACAGCAGCTAATGTTGCAGTTGCACGGCACCGGTAACCAGATGGCCAAGGTATGTGCGGAGAAACTGGTTCTTGAGCGGCGACATGCCCTGGCTTGCGCTGAGGCCGAAACAGCCATCAAGCAGCGGGACGAGCTTCAGGTTGAGTTGGCATACGAGCATTTGACCAAAGAGAGCCTTCGTATCAAGCTGAAGCGGCATCGGACGGCGGACAACAGCTCCACCAAACTTCGCCGGGTCCAGGCCCAGCTTGCCGAGCTACAGGCAAAACACAATCTCCTGAAAACGTCTGCCGCGGCTTTCTGCGACAATCTGACCGATACCCACTTTTTCGCTGACTTGTCCGATGTGCGGGCCCGGATGACCGACATAATGGAGAAAGACTGCCGCATGAAAAGGAATGTGTCCTTGTTTCGCGATACTTTGAATGACTGCTGAAACATTTGCTACTGATTTGAACAATAAATAAAGATACTTCTGATGTGCACCCTCTTTGAGTCTGGGCACATATTTTGATTAAGCGAAATGCAACACTGGATGTCTGAAGGGTTGTGTTTAGAGGTGCAAGACAAAAGTGGTAACTACTAGGGTATGAACAATGTCTGGTATGTTGCCTCCACATGGCTGGGCCAAGTGTCCAGCCCAAGGTTTCACAATCTGCGGGTTCATAACCCCAGGTAAAACATTTCTTGACAGTCGCTACGACAAGCACATTCCCCTCGCGAACCACTACAAGGCCTTACACATATGGGGCCGTGATAGACCTAACCAACACCACACGCTATTACAATGGCAAAGCCCTGGGCTCGTGCTATCACAAGATACGCTGCAAGGGACACAACCAGTGCCCCAGCCCCAGAGCGGAGCGCACTTTCTTGGGCCTGTGTCAGGCCGCTCAAGGCCCGGTGTATGTGCACTGCACATACGGCTTCAATCGCACTGGTTACCTGGTGTGCTGCTACCTGGTGGAGTGCCGCAAGATGTCGGTGCATGACGCCATCCGCCTCTTTGCAGAGGCCAGACCTCCGGGCATCTACAGGGAGGAGTATGTTAAGACCCTGTGCATCAAGTACAACGCCCGCACACTGTTAGTGGCGGCCGACTTGCCGGCATGGCTGCCTGAGCTGCCTGTGACATGCGTACCGGCCCACTGTGAGACGTCCACACACAAGCTGGGCCTAGGGGCCGTGCACGACGTGGAGCTGTGCGCTGAGATAACACGCGTCATCACAGGAGCCGTGGGCTATCGCTACCGTGACCAGTTTCCCGGCTGCATGCCCGTATCGATGAGCAGACATAATTATTCCGAGGTGGTGAGGCTGGGCGCTGACGGGCGCGCCACATGGAAGGCTGACGGCACCCGGTATATGCTGTACATAGATGGGCGTAACCACGTGTACGTCATGGACCGTTGCGCGACCATATGGCAACTGACCGAGGAGCGGTTTGAGAGGCCCTGCGGCCTGCACCTGACGGACACCCTGGTAGATTGTGAGCACTGCGGCCAGGACCTGTACATCTTTGATGCGGTGTATGTGTGCGGTACCCACGTGGCTGACTACACTTTGGACAGCGGGCTTGAGGCTGCACGTGTGGTGGCGCGTTGTCACCACGGGCCCCTGCGTGTCACGGTTAAAGTGTTTGTGCCATTGTCGGAGTTTGAAGCACTCTACGAGGCGTATGCCGACCGGTCCGACTGCGACGGCTTTCTGTTCCAGTCCAACGAGGAGCCCTACTACGGTGGGCGTGACGTGTCCGTGGTAAAGTACAAGCCTCCCGAAAAGAACACGGTGGACTTCAAGCTGGTGCCCATCGACGCCCAGTGCGCGGGGCTGTACCTGCACGCAGCCACGGAGCCTTTTGCTCAGGTGTTGGCGTGGGACCCGGGCATGGCCGGCTGCGTGGTCGAGTGCGCCTTTGCGGACGGCGCGTGGCGTGTGCTGCGTGTGCGTTCCGACAAGACCCAAACTAACACGTACTTCACGGCACTGCGCATCTACGACAGCATTCGGGAGCCGGTGGACTTTGGCCGGTTCAGGGATCTCATCTGCGAATGATCAAAACAAAATGGAGGTTTTCCTGTCGCTGTACCCGGATATCGAGGAGCGGCGCTTTGGGGTCCATGGGGACATTAGGCTAGAGGGCGGCCTGGACCCCGAGGATGACTTTGTGCAGCAGGAGTACCTGGCGCGCTTCCTGAGTCCCGAGACGCCCTATAACGAGCTGCTGCTCTTTCACGAAATGGGCACCGGTAAGACGTGCACAGCCGTGGCCATAGCCCAGTGCGCCGCCAAGTACCTCAGAGGGGTGCTGGTGATCACGCGCGGCGAGGGCCTAATGCGCAACTTCCGGTCCGAGCTGCTCGATAAGTGCAACAGCTCGTGGCGTCGGGAGCGGCGGTCTGTGGAGCAGTTCTTCCGCTTCACCACATACGACCGCTTCGCCGCGTGGTGTAACCGCGTGTGGCGGGGCCTACTGGCCACCACGTACGAGCGGTACCTCATCATCGTGGACGAGGTGCACAACCTGAGGGAGGACAATGCGGCGTACCGCTCGCTGCTGATGTTCATGAGGTCGGTGCGTGGGGCCAAGAAGGTGCCTCTGTCGGGCACGCCCATGGCGGACCGCGCCGACGAGATCGTGGATGTCATGAACCTGATTTTGCCAGAGCCCGTGGACAAGTCGCGATTCTTTACGGGCGCGGGCAACTTTGTCCGGGGTGCAGAGAAGGACTTTATGAGGACGGCCAAGGGGCGTGTGTCATATGTGCTAGGCAAGAGCAGCGGCGTCAGGGTGCGCTACCGCGGCCGACGTATAGACGGTCTGCCCTTCAAGGTGGTCAAGCTGAAGATGTCGGCGTACCAGCGGGGCGTATACCTGAGCGCGGTGGCCGAAGACCAGCGCACCAACACCATCTTCACCAGCACGCGCAAAGCGTCACTGGCGGCCCTGCCCACCCAGGGCAACCTGGCCAACTACAGCGTCAAGTTCGACTATGTGATGTCGCAACTGGGGGTTGCTAGGAAGAGCTTTGTGTACTGTGACATGGTGCGCGGCACGGGCGTGGCGCTGTTTTCTCAGTTGCTGCGGAACGGCGGTTGGACTATGGTGACAGGCGCCACGTACGGTGGCGTCAAACGGCCCACGCGCTTCATGGTGCTAACGGGCGCCGACTCGGCGCGCGCCCAGAAGATGCTAGATCGGTTCAACCACGAGCGTAACGTGGACGGCTCTGACGTAGCGCTGGTGCTGGGCAGCCGGGCCGTGGCCGAGGGCTTCACCATGCGCGATGTCACGGACCTGTTCATACTCACACCCCACTGGAACTTTACCGAAACCTTCCAGGCCATCTACCGGGCCGTGCGCGCCCGGTCCCATGACTACACACGCCTGATACTGGGTGAGGCACGGCTTGTGGTCCACGTGCACATGGTGGTGGCCGTGGGCCGCACAGACGATGAGTCTCTGGACCTGGACATGCTGCGCACGGCCATGGACAAAGACGTGGAGATCAAACATGTGGAGTACCTGCTCAAGGTGGCCGCTGTGTATTTATGAAGGCCCGCAATCGCCGCCAGGTGGACGGCTCCCGCAAGTGCCAGTATACCGACTGTGAGTACACGTGCAGGGGCGAGTGGCCGGTGGTACAGCGCCGCCAGTACGTAGCACCGTCGGCCAAGGTGAAGGCCAAAGCGCTTATGGGCTCCAACCTGGTGGGGTGGGGCGTCGACGTGGTACCCGAGCTCTGGTACATGTGGGCGCACCGAGTGCCCGTGCGCAATTTTTCGGACCACGTTGCCTACGTGGTCCCCTCGGATATCGGGAACAGCATGCTGGTAACCACGGATCCCCACGCCACGGGCAAGCTGGTGGACGACGAGTATTACTCTAACAACTTGGTGTGTGCCAAAGAACATTACCTGAGCGTGGCCGCCATATGCACCCGGCGAGATACTAGGGCCGCGCCAGCGCTACTGAATGACATCCTGTCGGGTCACCGGGAAGCCACGGAGATGGTGCGCATGCCGCGTCCTGTGCAGCTGAAGGTATTGAAGCGTCTTATCCAGATGTATGCCGAGGGTGCTACCTTGAGCGATCACCAGGCTGGGGTGCTGGACCTTTATGAGGGCTTCTGGGACCGCGACACGTACCAGGTGTGGCTGTACGACGCCAACCTGATTCTACAGCGCAGCAACGCCACACACATGCTGCAGTGGGGCAGTGATCCGGCCGATCGCGGGGCCGAGCGTAAGCGGCGGTTTATGGCGTCGCCGGTGGGCTACTACGGCATGTATAACCCGGCGCGCGGTGACTTCTGTCTCAGGGATGTGAGTTTGGGCCCGGCCGGGGACTTGAGGAGGCTCAAGGTGGGCCAGCGTTGCGTGGATATGGAAGAGTGGGTGCTCATCAAGTTGCTGGTGACTCGGCTCAAGCCACACGTGCCGGATTCCACACGTACTACGGAGAGCCTGATGAGGCAGTGCGCCAAGTGGGTCAGCAGCATGCGCCCTTTGAACCCCATGGCTAACTTTGTCACAACCACCCGCGAAGACGCCATACGGTTCCTGCACTTCCTAGACATGTCCAGAGAGCAACTGTGTGCGGTCATCAAACGGTGGATGATAGCTAACAATCTCATGGAGGCCAATTTTGACTGTGGACACTCTTTCAAGCAGAGGGTGTGAGTAAGAAAACAACATGCTGTTAGCTTTGGTCGGCACATCAGACAGAGCAACCATGCACCTACCACAAATGATGCAGGGGCACAGCTGCATCGCAATTGTGTTCAAGGGACTGGTGGTGTACCCGGCGCCCGCAAACAGTCTAGTGTACATTAAGATGCCCCATACTATGCTGCATAACACAGTTCACGCAGCCCACGGTGTCACGTACAGCTTTGTGGCCGTGCAAGACTCTGTTCCGGGCACTTACAAGCCTGTGGATCCGGAGCACTATGTCGTCTGTTACACCCCTCCGAAGGACATTGCAGTGCAGCTGTCGCCCATCGACGGTTGGGGCCCGGACATCAAGTGGACACTGTTTGTGTCGCTGTCCGCGTACAGCACCACAAACACACCGGTGTTTAGCTCATGACGAGAGACTGTATTCGAATCTCCCCGATCGACAGTGCGCATACGAGATGTACAAAGGCCTCGGGGCATCGCCTGTACAAGTTGAATCTCCCCAATCGACAGTGCGCATATGCGATGTACAAAGGCCTCGGGGCATCGCCTGTACAAGTTGAATCTCCCCAATCGACAGTGCGCATGTGTGATGTACAAAGGCCTCGGTACATCGTATAGGCACTACCATGGCAACACCCAAGAGGAACCGATCCAACCTCTATACGACATACACCACGTGCATGCGGAATACGCGGCACGACATAGCGGAGTATGCCCGAAGAAAAGGATTGGAGACCACTATTAACGGTCGGGATATGACAAAGTCCGAGATGTGCGCCATGCTGTTTACGGATCGGGTACCGCAACAACGGGTGAGCATAGACAATGCCGTTAGGACTCACAGTCTGGGGCAATTGCAGAACATGTGCACGGAAAAGGGCATCCCTTACCTGAATGAGTGAGGCATGCCCCTGACTAAGCACGCATTGTGTGAGATGTTGTTTCACCCGGCCGAACGCACGCTCCAAGAGACAGTTCAGCCTAATGAAAACGACTGCACCATGAGTCACCCACTCCACGATGAGGCTGTGGATCGCGTCCTGGTAAAATACAACACTACTCAACTCCAGTTTATGTGCAGCGATCCGGATATTGTGATCATGGACAGGGGCAGAGCCGTTGACAAAGCGGCCATAGTGGCCAGACTCTCGGGCTCACCGCAGACCAGTACCGTTACATCAGCCTCGCATCGGCCCGCGGTGGCCAGCAGCAGCAGCAGCAGCAGCAGCAGCAGCAGCGTCCAACGTATTCCAAGTATGCGTGAGTGCATGAGAACGATGTCTATGAGACAAGTGGTCGCCATGTGCAAAGAACGTGACATCGATGTGAGAAATGAAGATACCGGGCGCCCGTACACCCACGCAGAGCTGTGCAAGAAGCTAACGGGCAGTTCTCCCACCATCACGGTACCCGAAACGGGACTGGTGGTGGACCCGGCGCCCGCAAACAGTCTAGTGTACATTAAGATGCCCCACACTATGCTGCATAACACAGTTCGCACTATGTCGTCTGTCACACCCCTCCGAAGGACATTGCAGTGCAGCTGTCGCCCATCGACGGTTGGGGCCCGGACATCAAGTGGACACTGTTTGTGTCGTTGTCCGCGTACAGCACCACAAACACACCGGTGTTTTGCTCATGACGAGAGACTGTATTCGAATCTCCCCGATCGACAGTGCGCATACGAGATGTACAAAGGCCTCGGGGCATCGCCTGTACAAGTTGAGTCTCCCCAATCGACAGTGCGCATATGCGATGTACAAAGGCCTCGGGGCATCGCCTGTGCAAGTTGAATCTCCCCAATCGACAGTGCGCATGTGTGATGTACAAAGGCCTCGGTACATCGTATAGGCACTACCATGGCAACACCCAAGAGGAACCGATCCAACCTCTATACGACATACACCACGTGCATGCGGAATACGCGGCACAACATAGCAGAGTATGCCCGAAGAAAAGGATTGGAGACCACTATTAACGGTCGGGATATGACAAAGTCCGAGATGTGCGCCATGCTGTTTACGGATCGGGTACCGCGACAACGGGTGAGCATAGACAATGCCGTTAGGACTCACAGTCTGGGGCAATTGCAGAACATGTGCACGGAAAAGGGCATCCCTTACCTGAATGAGCGAGGCATGCCCCTGACTAAGCACGCGTCGTGTGAGATGTTGTTTCACCCGGCCGAACGCACGCTCCAAGAGACAGTTCAGCCTAATGAAAACGACTGCACCATGAGTCACCCACTCCACGATGAGGCTGTGGATCGCGTCCTGGTAAAATACAACACTACTCAACTCCAGTTTATGTGCAGTGATCCGGATATTGTGATCATGGACAGGGGCAGAGCCGTTGACAAAGCGGCCATAGTGGCCAGACTCTTGGGCTCACCGCAGACCAGTATCGTTACATCAGCCTCGCATCGGCCCGCGGTGGCCAGCACCAGCAGCAGCAGCAGCAGCAGCAGCAGCAGCAGCAGCAGCAGCAGCAGCAGCAGCAGCAGCAGCAGCAGCAGCAGCAGCAGCAGCAGCAGCAGCAGCAGCAGCAGCAGCAGCAGCAGCAGCAGCAGCAGCAGCAGCAGCAGCAGCAGCAGCAGCAGCAGCAGCAGCAGCAGCAGCAGCAGCAGCAGCAGCAGCAGCAGCAGCAGCAGCGTCCAACGTATTCCAAGTATGCGTGAGTGCATGAGTTCAAGTTCCAGTTCAAGTTCAAGTTTACTTTATTGTCAAAAATCCTATGTAACAGGGTTACCACAGAAGTTTGAAATTGCGTTTGACCAGTCTCCAATGTGCAGTTTAACTAAAAACATTTAAATAAGACATTGACATAAATCTCTTTCTTTCTCACACACACATACACACAACACACACACACACACACAGCTAACTTACTCATACTGAATTTACAATTTCTTTCTCTGACATATTCATTCACAACATAAACATAGACAATGCACACTTACACATTGCAGTCATTCAAACACTAACATGCTGATAAACATGTGCAGTACTATACAATAAAATACTCTCTCACACATTCACACACACGCACACACACACACACACGGTGTGTAATAAGAGTATTGACAATACAGACCCACACACACACACACACATACACAGCAGCAGAAGTACAATCAGTGGTCATAGAAGTAAAGTGAAAAAGTGTATAACTGTATATAAGGTGCAAGAGTAAAGTGCCAAGTGGCATGGTGACTTTGGAATGTTCAAGTGGTTTTCCTCAGTGTGTTCATGAGTCTGATGGCTTGAGGAAAGAAGCTGTTACTCAGTCTGCTTGTGCGGGACCGCAGGTTGCGGTACCGCTTCCCTGATGGTAGAAGGGAGAACAGTCTGTGTGCAGGATGAGTAGTGTCTTTGATGATGTTCATTGCCCTCTTGGTACAGTGTGAAGTGTACAGTTCCTGAATGGCTGGAAGGGGTGACCTGATGATCTTTTCTGCTGTCCTCACCACCCTCTGCACCGCCTTTTTGTCTGCAGCTAGGCAGCTGCCATGCCAAAGAGAGACGCTGCTGGTCAGGATGCTCTCAATAGCACCTCTGTAGAAGGTGGTGAGAGCAGAGGTGGGGAGGTCGGCTCTTCTCATCCTTCTCAGGAAGCGGAGTCGTGTCTGTGCCTTCTTGACCAGCGCAGTGATGTTGGTAGTCCATGAGAGGTCATCAGTGATGTGCACTCCCAGGAACTTTGTGCTTTTCACAGACTCTACTGCACTGCCGTTGATGATGAGTGGGATGTGTGTTGGTTGTTTCTTTCTGAAGTCCACAGTGATTTCTTTCGTTTTGTTTACGTTGAGAAGCAGATTGTTCCTATCACACCAGGTGATGAGTTGCTGTACCTCCTCTCTGTATGCTGAGTCATCGTTGTCTTTGATGAGGCCCACCACTGTTGTGTCATCTGCAAATTTGATGATGTGATTCGTTTCAAATCTGGCAGAGCAGTCGTGGGTCATCAGCGTGAACAGCAGGGGGGATAGCACACATCCTTGCGGCACCCCGGTGTTTATGACGGTGGTCGCTGAGGAGTTGTTTCCGACTCTGACTGTCTGCGGTCTGTTCGTTAGAAAGTCCAGCAGCCAGTTGCACAGTGAAGTGCTGACGCCTATTGTACTCAGCTTATTCACCAGATGTTGGGGGATGACTGTGTTGAACGCAGAGCTGAAGTCAATGAACAGCATCCGCGCGTGACTGTTTTTGTTCTCCAGATGAGCCAGGCAGAGGTGGAGTGCTGTTGCTATGGCGTCATCAGTGGAGCGCTTGGGGCGGTAGGCAAATTGGTATGGGTCCAGAGTAGTGGGGAGGGTGGATGTTAAGTGGGCCTTCACCAGTCTCTCAAAGCACTTCATCATGATGGAAGTGAGTGCTATGGGTCTGTAGTCATTCAGTGATGATGCTGGTGACTTCTTGGGTAGTGGTACGATGGTGGTAGCTTTGAAAATTGCTGGTATGATGGCTTGGTTCAGAGAGGTGTTGTAGATGTCTGTGAGGACGTCAGTGAGTGAGTCTGCACAGTCTCTGAGCACGCGCCCGGGTATGTTGTCTGGATCTGCAGCTTTCCTGGGGTTCACCTTGAGTAGGGTCCTCTTCACGTCCGCTGGGTCCAGTTGAAGTGTTGTGCTGTCTGGGTGTACTGGGGTTTTTGTGGGTGTTGTGGTGTTGTTTTCTTCAAACCGGCTGAAGAAGGTGTTGAGAGAGTTGAGGAAGTCTATGTTGTCCTCACACGGTGGGGGGGATGGTTTGTAGTCTGTGACTGACTGGATGCCTTGCCACAGGCGTCTTGGGTTTTTTGTGTCTGTGAAGTGTGAGTTGATTTTTTGACCATATGCACGCTTGGCTACTCTCACACCCCGGTGCAAGTTGGCCCTAGCAGTCTTGAGGGCCTCCTTGTCCCCAGACTTGAAAGCAGCATTGCGTGCCCTCAGGAGCTCACGTACCTCCCTGGTGAACCAGGGTTTTTCATTTGCTCTCACTGTAATGTCTTTGGTGACGGTTACATCTTCCATGCACTTCGTTATGTATCCAGTTACAGAGTCTGTGTATTCGGTGAGGTTGACGTCCTGGTTGGTGGTGGCCGCCTCCCTGAAGACAGACCAGTCTGTGCGTTCAAAACAGTCCTGTAGAGCTGCTGTGGAGCCCTCTGGCCAGGCCCTGATCTGCTTCACAGTTGGTTTGCTTCTCGTCAACAGAGGTCTGTAGGCTGGAATTAGCATAACAGAGAGATGGTCTGATGAACCCAGGTGGGGGTGGGGAACCGCTCTGAAGGCCTGTCTGATGTTTGTGTAGACCTGGTCAAGTGTGTTTTCTCCCTTTGTTGCAAAGTTCACACACTTGTGGAAGTGTGGCATTACTGTTTTCAATTTGGCCTGGTTGAAATTGCCAGCGATTATGCAGACCAAATCCGGGTGTGTGTTCTGTAGTGTACTCACAGACTTGTACAGTATGGAGAGTGCGTCCTTTGTGTTAGCGCTGGGGGGGACGTAAACAGCTGTGATGTTGACGGTATTGAATTCACGCGGTAGGTAGAATGGACGGCAGTTGAGGGTTAAAAACTCAATGTTCTCTGAGCAGTGACTTGTAGTAACTACAGCGTTTGTACACCAGTTGTTGTTAATGTAAATGCACACACCACCTCCTCGAGATTTACCCGTGCTGGCGTGGTTTCTGTCCGCGCGGAAAGTTGTAAACCCATCCAATTTAATGGCGCTGTCCGGAACGTTGTTGTGAAGCCACGTCTCTGTGAGGATGATCGCGTTGCATTCTCTCACCTTTCGTTCTGTAGTTAAGTCCAGCTTGAGATAGTCCATTTTATTTTCCAACGACCGCACGTTTGAAAGGAGAATAGATGGAAGTGCTGTTTTGTGAGGGTTTCTCTTCAGTCGGTGTGTGATGCCGGCTCGGGAACCTCGCCTTCTCCTCCGGCGTGTGCTCAGACTCCACCGCCGCTTCAGCTGCTTCCAGTGTCGGCTGGTGGGGGAGGGGGAGCCCGCTGCCTCGGAGGTTCCTTTGTCTCGGGACGTTATTCCAAGAACGCGAAGAGTTTCGCGATCCATGGCAAAGTTAACTCCGGATATATCCTTTGTGCAGTTGTTGCTTCTAAGTCCCAATAGTGTACTTCTGTCGTATGCGATTCTCGGAGACGATTTGGACGGTACATTTAACACAAAACACACATTTTTTCTCACATGAGAACGATGTCTATGAGACAAGTGGTCGCCATGTGCAAAGAACGTAACATCGATGTGAGAAATGAAGATACCGGGCGCCCGTACACCCACGCAGAGCTGTGCAAGAAGCTAACGGGCAGTTCTCCCACCATCACGGTACCCGAAACGGGACTGGTGGTGGACCCGGCGCCCGCAAACAGTCTAGTGTACATTAAGATGCCCCACACTATGCTGCATAACACAGTTTGCGCAGCCCACGGTGTCACGTACAGCTTTGTGGCCGTGCAAGACTCTGTTCCGGGCACTTACAAGCCTGTGGATCCGGAGCGTTATGTCGTCTGTCACACCCCTCCGAAGGACATTGCAGTGCAGCTGCCGCCCATCGACGGTTGGGGCCCGGACATCAAGTGGACACTGTTTGTGTCGCCGTCCGCGTACAGCACCACAAACACACCGGTGTTTTGCTCATGACGAGAGACTGTATTCGAATCTCCCCGATCGACAGTGCGCATACGAGATGTACAAAGGCCTCGGGGCATCGCCTGTACAAGTTGAGTCTCCCCAATCGACAGTGCGCATATGCGATGTACAAAGGCCTCGGGGCATCGCCTGTACAAGTTGAATCTCCCCAATCGACAGTGCGCATGTGTGATGTACAAAGGCCTCGGTACATCGTATAGGCACTACCATGGCAACACCCAAGAGGAACCGATCCAACCTCTATACGACATACACCACGTGCATGCGGAATACGCGGCACGACATACCCGAGTATGCCCGAAGAACAGGATTGGAGACCACTATTAACGGTCGGGATATGACAAAGTCCGAGATGTGCGCCATGCTGTTTACGGATCGGGTACCGCAACAACGGGTGAGCATAGACAATGCCGTTAGGACTCACAGTCTGGGGCAATTGCAGAACATGTGCACGGAAAAGGGCATCTCTTACCTGAATGAGCGAGGCATGCCCCTGACTAAGCACGCGTTGTGTGAGATGTTGTTTCACCCGGCCGAACGCACGCTCCAAGAGACAGTTCAGCCTAATGAAAACGACTGCACCATGAGTCACCCACTCCACGATGAGGCTGGGGATCGCGTCCTGGTAAAATACAACACTACTCAACTCCAGTTTATGTGCAGCGATCCGGATATTGTGATCATGGACAGGGGCAGAGCCGTTGACAAAGCGGCCATAGTGGCCAGACTCTCGGGCTCACCGCAGACCAGTACCGTTACATCAGCCTCGCATCGGCCCGCGGTGGCCAGCAGCAGCAGCAGCAGCAGCAGCAGCAGCAGCAGCAGCAGCAGCAGCAGCAGCAGCAGCAGCAGCAGCAGCAGCAGCAGCAGCAGCAGCAGCAGCAGCAGCAGCAGCAGCAGCAGCTCCAACGTATTCCAAGTATGCGTGAGTGCATGAGAACGATGTCTATGAGACAAGTGGTCGCCATGTGCAAAGAACGTAACATCGATGTGAGAAATGAAGATACCGGGCGCCCGTACACCCGCGCAGAGCTGTGCAAGAAGCTAACAGGCAGTTCTCCCACCATCACGGTACCCGAAACGGGACTGGTGGTGGACCCGGCGCCCGCAAACAGTCTAGTGTACATTAAGATGCCCCACACTATGCTGCATAAAGTTCGCACAGCCCACGGTGTCACGTACAGCTTTGTGGCCGTGCAAGACTCTGTTCCGGGCACTTACAAGCCTGTGGATCCGGAGCACTATGTCGTCTGTCACACCCCTCCGATGGACATTGCAGTGCAGCTGTCGCCCATCGACGGTTGGGGCCCGGACATCAAGTGGACACTGTTTGTGTCGCTGTCCGCGTACAGCACCACAAACACACCGGTGTTTTGCTCATGACGAGAGACTGTATTCGAATCTCCCCGATCGACAGTGCACATACGAGATGTACAAAGGCCTCGGGGCATCGCCTGTACAAGTTGAGTCTCCCCAATCGACAGTGCGCATATGCGATGTACAAAGGCCTCGGGGCATCGCCTGTACAAGTTGAATCTCCCCAATCGACAGTGCGCATGTGTGATGTAAAAAGGCCTCGGTACATCGTATAGGCACTACCATGGCAACACCCAAGAGGAACCGATCCAACCTCTATACGACATACACCACGTGCATGCGGAATACGCGGCACGACATAGCGGAGTATGCCCGAAGAAAAGGATTGGAGACCACTATTAACGGTCGGGATATGACAAAGTCCGAGATGTGCGCCATGCTGTTTACGGATCGGGTACCGCAACAACGGGTGAGCATAGACAATGCCGTTAGGACTCACAGTCTGGGGCAATTGCAGAACATGTGCACGGAAAAGGGCATCCCTTACCTGAATGAGCGAGGCATGCCCCTGACTAAGCACGCGTTGTGTGAGATGTTGTTTCACCCGGCCGAACGCACGCTCCAAGAGACAGTTCAGCCTAATGAAAATGACTGCACCATGAGTCATCCACTCCACGATGAGGCTGTGGATCACGTCCTGGTAAAATACAACACTACTAAACTCCAGTTTATGTGCAGCGATCCGGATATTGTGATCATGGACAGGGGCAGAGCCGTTGACAAAGCGGCCATAGTGGCCAGACCCTCGGGCTCACCGCAGACCAGTACCGTTACATCAGCCTCGCATCGGCCCGCGGTGGCCAGCAGCAGCAGCAGCAGCAGCAGCAGCAGCAGCAGCAGCAGCAGCAGCAGCAGCAGCAGCAGCAGCAGCAGCAGCAGCAGCAGCAGCAGCGTCCAACGTATTCCAAGTATGCGTGAGTGCATGAGAACGATGTCTATGAGACAAGTGGTCGCCATGTGCAAAGAACGTAACATCGATGTGAGAAATGAAGATACCGGGCGCCCGTACACCCGCGCAGAGCTGTGCAAGAAGCTAACAGGCAGTTCTCCCACCATCACGGTACCCGAAACGGGACTGGTGGTGGACCCGGCGCCCGCAAACAGTCTAGTGTACATTAAGATGCCCCACACTATGCTGCATAACACAGTTCGCACAGCCCACGGTGTCACGTACAGCTTTGTGGCCGTGCAAGACTCTGTTCCGGGCACTTACAAGCCTGTGGATCCGGAGCACTATGTCGTCTGTCACACCCCTCCGATGGACATTGCAGTGCAGCTGTCGCCCATCGACGGTTGGGGCCCGGACATCAAGTGGACACTGTTTGTGTCGCTGTCCGCGTACAGCACCACAAACACACCGGTGTTTTGCTCATGACGAGAGACTGTATTCGAATCTCCCCGATCGACAGTGCACATACGAGATGTACAAAGGCCTCGGGGCATCGCCTGTACAAGTTGAGTCTCCCCAATCGACAGTGCGCATATGCGATGTACAAAGGCCTCGGGGCATCGCCTGTACAAGTTGAATCTCCCCAATCGACAGTGCGCATGTGTGATGTAAAAAGGCCTCGGTACATCGTATAGGCACTACCATGGCAACACCCAAGAGGAACCGATCCAACCTCTATACGACATACACCACGTGCATGCGGAATACGCGGCACGACATAGCGGAGTATGCCCGAAGAAAAGGATTGGAGACCACTATTAACGGTCGGGATATGACAAAGTCCGAGATGTGCGCCATGCTGTTTACGGATCGGGTACCGCAACAACGGGTGAGCATAGACAATGCCGTTAGGACTCACAGTCTGGGGCAATTGCAGAACATGTGCACGGAAAAGGGCATCCCTTACCTGAATGAGCGAGGCATGCCCCTGACTAAGCACGCGTTGTGTGAGATGTTGTTTCACCCGGCCGAACGCACGCTCCAAGAGACAGTTCAGCCTAATGAAAATGACTGCACCATGAGTCATCCACTCCACGATGAGGCTGTGGATCACGTCCTGGTAAAATACAACACTACTAAACTCCAGTTTATGTGCAGCGATCCGGATATTGTGATCATGGACAGGGGCAGAGCCGTTGACAAAGCGGCCATAGTGGCCAGACTCTCGGGCTCACCGCAGACCAGTACCGTTACATCAGCCTCGCATCGGCCCGCGGTGGCCAGCAGCAGCAGCAGCAGCAGCAGCAGCAGCAGCAGCAGCAGCAGCAGCAGCAGCAGCAGCAGCAGCAGCAGCAGCAGCAGCAGCAGCAGCAGCAGCAGCAGCAGCAGCAGCAGCAGCAGCAGCAGCAGCAGCAGCAGCAGCAGCAGCGTCCAACGTATTCCAAGTATGCGTGAGTGCATGAGAACGATGTCTATGAGACAAGTGGTCGCCATGTGCAAAGAACGTAACATCGATGTGAGAAATGAAGATACCGGGCGCCCGTACACCCACGCAGAGCTGTGCAAGAAGCTAACGGGCAGTTCTCCCACCATCACGGTACCCGAAACGGGACTGGTGGTGGACCCGGCGCCCGCAAACAGTCTAGTGTACATTAAGATGCCCCACACTATGCTGCATAACACAGTTCGCGCAGCCCACGGTGTCACGTACAGCTTTGTGGTCGTGCAAGACTCTGTTCCGGGCACTTACAAGCCTGTGGATCCGGAGCACTATGTCGTCTGTCACACCCCTCCGAAGGACATTGCAGTGCAGCTGTCGCCCATCGACGGTTGGGGCCCGGACATCAAGTGGACACTGTTTGTGTCGCTGTCCGCGTACAGCACCACAAACACACCGGTGTTTTGCTCATGACGAGAGACTGTATTCGAATCTCCCCGATCGAGATGTACAAAGCCCTCGGGGCATCGCCTGTACAAGTTGAGTCTCCCCAATCGACAGTGCGCATATGCGATGTACAAAGGCCTCGTGGCATCGCCTGTACAAGTTGAATCTCCCCAATCGACAGTGCGCATGTGTGATGTACAAAGGCCTCGGTACATCGTATAGGCACTACCATGGCAACACCCAAGAGGAACCGATCCAACCTCTATACGACATACACCACGTGCATGCGGAATACGTGGCACGACATAGCGGAGTATGCCCGAAGAAAAGGATTGGAGACCACTATTAACGGTCGGAATATGACAAAGTCCGAGATGTGCGCCATGCTGTTTAGGGATCGGGTACCGCAACAACGGGTGAGCATAGACAATGCCGTTAGGACTCACAGTCTGGGGCAATTGCAGAACATGTGCACGGAAAAGGGCATCCCTTACCTGAATGAGCGAGGCATGCCCCTGACTAAGCACGCGTTGTGTGAGATGTTGTTTCACCCGGCCGAACGCACGCTCCAAGAGACAGTTCAGCCTAATGAAAACGACTGCACCATGAGTCACCCACTCCACGATGAGGCTGTGGATCGCGTCCTGGTAAAATACAACACTACTCAACTCCAGTTTATGTGCAGCGATCTGGATATTGTGATCATGGACAGGGGCAGAGCCGTTGACAAAGCGGCCATTGTTAGGGTTTTCCAGGTTATCTTTATCGTAGGATTATGTTGGAATGCAACAGGTAATAAATACCTTACCTTGTCTTCCTTATCACAAGGTCGCAAAACATCCCCTGACATGTTTAGACTAGAGGACAAGGGCTTTAGCCAGCCTACCCATACCCCCACTCTGTTTCTCTTAATAAATATCCACGTGCAGGAAGGAGGGCAGACTTCATTCCTGTAGCGAGTGAACTCTCCACCTGTAGGTGTCTAAAAGAACTTGCCTGTCTCCTGTGTGGTTCTTGCAAAATAAGTTGGAGTGAGCAAATCTCTAACATTTTGGTGCCGAAACCCGGGACCTCTCATACCCATCATCTGGCTGACGGAGGACGACGCGCTGTACACCATCGACGGGCCAGCGTCCACTAGCCGGACCTGGTAAAGAAAGACCTGGGAAGGAAATTCTTCGCTGGGCCAGCATCTTAGGTCTGCCTTCGTCTGACAGAGGTGGATTGACGGGACCCGGCAGTGCAACGAACCAGGGGACAAGTAAGTTAAAGGCCTGAAGTTGTGTGATTGTGTTGTTGTGAAACGCTGTTGGAAATAATATACTTTTTATCATTGGATTCTATGTAACTACTTTTGTGTGCAAGATTCTCCGCAGTATGTGACCAATCTGGCCTCGTGAAAATGACTTGGGGGCATATGGCAGTCATTAGCCGCGCTATACAATAAGCCCCACAGTTAGCTAGACGTGCAGATCATGAGATTGTCATGGGACGGCTGAAGCGGACAAAGGTCTTATTTAAGTTGAAGTCATGAGTACGGCACAGCAATGTATTCCCAGAGGCACTAAAGACTACGTCTTTGTTGAGCTAATGGTCATGAGACGTCCATACTGCCCCGTCCATAAGAGTACCCCCTGTGTTCTGTGGTAATGGGATATAACTATGGAATGTTCTTCCTGTCTGGAAACCTATTCGACCATGTACACTTGCCCCTTTGTTTCTCTCTCAATAAAGGCACGGCTAAACTCAGAGCAGAGTGCGAATCTCAGCCACACTTGCTGCGTGTGTCTGGGGTGCGCCCTTCTGCGCAGGAGAAAACGCTAAGCCAAGAAAGACCTACCGTCTCCGAGATTGATTTCAGATAAATGTTGTAAACCCAACAAACGCGTATAAAAAAAAACAAAAAAAAAAACACAGGTGCACGTGAGATACGGCTTTGGTTTGTCCGCGCTATGAGATTCGGCTTTGGTTTGTCCGAGCTATGAGATTCGGCTTTGGTTTGTCCGAGCTATGAGATTCGGCTTTGGTTTGTCCGAGCTATGAGATTCGGCTTTGGTTTGTCCGAGCTATGAGATACGGCTTTGGTTTGTCCGAGCCATGAGAAAAATACAAAGCGCTTGAGTTTGTGTGGTTGGGAGTGTGACTGGTAGGATAAATTGACTAAATAGCAGTTCTAGCATTGATCCACGGCAATAATACAGGCTAGTAATTTGTTGAAAGGTCAATTTAAACCTGCATTGAGGATCCTCAAAGACATAGTTAAATAAATAAATAGTAATAATAATAATAATAATATTTTTGAGACAAAGAGATTGTAAAACCTAGAACTACTAGAATAAAGATGGGAAATAAAAACTGTAAATCTCTACCTCTTGACGGAGATGAGAAGTACATGGCGAGTAGATTTCTTAATTGTATGCAATATATGCCGAAGTGGAAGAAAAAGTATGGAGTAGAAGGGAAGTTGAGAGTTGAAGTGTGGAAGATAGTAGTTGATGTTTTAGAAGAGAGTGTGGATAAAAAGAAAAATGGACTGAAAAAGAAAAGAAAAGAGAGAGAATTGGATTGTGCTAAAATGTGGTTGAAAGCTTCACAAGAGAGAAAAGAACAAATCCAAAAGACAAAAGATAGAAAGATGAAAGGTGATGAGGCTGAGACTATGTTTGTCAGGCCGGAAGAAAATGAGGCGGCAGTGCACAGGCGCACTGCCGCGGCCATGGCTCCAGCCGAAACTGAAGGCGCAGCTCAAGCAGAGGAGCAAGAGGGGCCTTCCGCTCGTACGCAAAACTTGTATCCGAGCTTAACAAACCTGCAGCCCCCCCCCCCCCATATAACAGCAAAAGAAGTCAGGGTCACATTACTAGAAGTCCTGTACAAACAAGAAGTTTGACCACTGCTGCTAGATTTTCTCAAAATTTAGACAAGGTTGATGTGTGCCCAATGATACAGGTGCCAAACCCTAATGTAGGGGAAGGCCAACTCCCACATACATATGTTTTCCGGCCATGGACTTTGGAAGAGGCAAGAAAAGCAGTTGAAGGGGTTACCCCTGTTGCTGAAGACCCAGCTATATGGGCAGAGGACATGGCTGGAATTATACATTCCTATAGACTGAATGGACATGAGGCAGGAGAAGCTGCAATGTCCTCCCTGGGAAAAGACTGGGCAAAAGTTAGGGGAAATTATACAGGTAGAAATAATCAAGGGCCTTTTCCCTATCCCGTTGAGGGAAATCAATTGGGAGGGGAGTATGCAGCACAATGGAATGGTCTTGTGCAAAGAGTGCGAACTATATTTCAAAGACAAGCGAATTATGGTCATTTGGCAGGAATAACACAGAAGCCTGGCGAATATACTGATGATTTTCGTTTGAGATTTGAAAAATAATTCAGGGTGCATAGTGGCATCCCATTCAATGATAGAGCTGAGAGTGCTTATCAACAACAGCTTAAAAATGCGCTCCTCACTAATTTCCGCCCTGAAATAGGCAACTGGGTGAGGAAACATTTGGAGGAAGTGGATGTTGCAAGTGTGACAACAACTATGCAATGGGCCAGACATGCTGAAAAAGTGATCAAAAAAGGCAAAAGTTCTGATGTATTTCATCTAGATAATGATGATGATGAACTAGATGAAGATACAACAGTCTTCTTCCAAGGGTCCCAGCAAGGCAGAGGAAGAGGTAGAGGCCAACAAGGTCGCAGGCCGCCATATAATTCAAAAACCCCACGAGATTCTGACAACTGTTGGAACTGTGGCAAACGAGGACACTTAGCAAGAGTGTGTCGTTCTGCAAAGCAATATCAATCAAAGGGTGCAGGAAGGGGCGGAGGAAGGGCCAAATTCTCAGCATGACTAGATCCCCCCCCCCCTTGACCTCTGGTGCTCCTATAGAGGAAGAAATAGTAGATGTCCATACAGCATGGGACATTCTGAGTGCATTAAAAGAAAAACCATATGTTACTCTAAACATTGGAGGCAGTGATGTCGAGTTTTTGTGTGATACCGGGGCTTGTAAAAGCGTGATAAAAACTAAAGTCCCAAATCTAAAGGCCTCCTAAAATACTATTTGGGTGAAATCTGCTGATGGGCAGGTACACAAGGAGAGTATCTCTAATCCAGTTGAAGTGAGAGATAAGGAAACTGGAAGCATGGCTTCAGTTTCGATTGTCCTATCCCCAAAATGTCCCATAAACCTGTTGGGACGAGATCTGATGACTCGGTTGGGAATTGCAATAATTCCAGTAAAGGATGGCATGCGAGCATGTAGAGTGAGAGATGTGGACTCATATGCTGCACAAGCAGGTGAACAGATTTGCTGCTCCTATGCCATCCCTCCTGAACGAAATCCTAAACTCCCAAGCAGATTGCTGAGTGAAGCTCGAAAACAATTGTCCCAACCTGAATCAGAAATGACTTGTACTGAATTACATGTCACCATGAATATTCTCACTGATCCACAAGATGACTATATTGGAAGTTTTCTCAGCGACACAGAAGTAACTTTAACAATCACTGCTCTGTACACTGATCGCAGGTCATTTGCAGCTGCCGCTGTGCTCTTGCCCGCTCCTCAGAAAGACAGATACAAATTGTCGGCTGTACCCCACATCTCATTGTTTAAACCTCACAGTATAACGTGGGCAGATGTGGGTTCCCGAATTAAACTTGCTGGATCTGTGACTGATTATGAGGACAAAGGTGATGGGTGGAGCTACAGTACCAGTTGTGACGTGTGGAAGCAAACAGTGTGTGAAGTGGCTGTAGGCAGAGCAGGCGCTTGTGCGCTTCCCTGACCAGTTGACATTTGTTTAAATGAAAAGGAGGAGGGGGAATTGGCTGGGCTTCCTGAAAAACTGTGGACCAAGGGCCCATCTGATGTAGGACTTTTAAAATCCATTTCCCCAGTACAGATCAAACCAAGATCAGAGTTGCGTCCAAGAGTTAAACAATATCCTTTAAAACAGGAGGCAATGAACGGGATTGACCCTGTTATAAATGATCTTTTGACAGGAGGAATCATTAGGGAATGCTCGGATTCTCCTTGCAACACTCCCATTTTTCCAGTCCAAAAGGCCGACAAAATTAATTGGATTTTGATTTACGAGCAGTGAATGATGCAGTGCAAACAAGAGCACCCAATGTGCCTGACCCACACACACTTTTGAACACTTTGAAACCTAATCAGAAGTATTTCACAGTAATTGATCTCAGCAATGCATTTTTCTCAGTGCCAATTCACCCAGACTCACAGTTTTGGTTCGCTTTTACCTTTAAAGGACAAAGCTATAGATACACCAGATTGCCACAAGGATTTGCTGATAGTCCAACTATTTTCGTTCAAGCTATCATGGCCTGTTTGGCTGATTTTCAGATGTCAAACAAAAGCCAACTTCTAGTTTATGTAGATGATCTCTTGGTAGCCTCTGAAACTGAAGCTGCTTGCAAGGCAGACTCCTTAGCATTGTTACACTATCTCTGCAAAACAGGGAATAAAGTGAGCAAAAATAAGTTACAATGGGTTAGACAGGAAGTGAACTATTTAGGTCACACTTTGTCGGCTTCTGGAAGACAGATACAAAGAACCAGAAAGCAGATTATTTCAGATACACCGAAACCTGAAACAAAAAAACAAATGATGTCATTTTTGGGGCTCTGCAATTACTGCAGAGCATGGATCCCATATTATGCGGAAAAAACACAACCGCTGCTGGATATTGTGCATGGAGTTCCCATGACAATGACAGAAAAAATCATGTGGACACCAGCAGCGGATGATGCTTTTGTAGTGCTGAAACAGGCTCTGATAGAAACCACAACTCTTATCTTGCCAGACTACAATAAAACCTTTGTGCAAACAGCAGACTGCAGGAATGGTTTTATGACCTCAGTGTTACTGCAGAGTCATGGCAGCAAACTAAGACCAATTGCATTTTATTCAAAAAAACTGGATCCAGTGGCTCTGTCTTTGCCAGTCTGTGTCCAAGCAGTATGCGCGGCGGCGCTTGCAGTGAGACAATCTGCAGATGTGGTGCTCTTTCACAAAATGGAGCTGCTGGTTCCACATGCTGTAGATGTGTTGCTGTTGCAAAGCAAAATGAACTTTTTGTCACCAGCCAGACATCTGTCCTACACTGCTATACTTCTGTCACAACCACACATTGTGATAAAGAGGTGCACAATCCTTAACCCAGCAACGTTGATCCCGTTGCCAGGGGATGGAACACCACATAACTGTTTGGATGCTACAGAACATCTACAGCTGCCCAGAGAAGATTTAAGTGACACGCCACTTGACAAGGGGGAAAAGTGGTTTGTGGATGGATCATGTTCAAAGGATCCTAAAGGAAACAATCAAAGTGGTTATGCAATTGTGAAATTGCCAAACCAGATTGTTGAAGCAGAGAAGCTTCCATACACCAGGTCAGCACAGGCTGCTGAGCTGATTGCTCTAACAAGAGCTTGTAAATTAGCGGAAGATAAGGAAGTCACTGTATACACAGACAGTCAGTATGCGTTTTCTACTCTGTTCTATTTTGCGAAACAATGGGAGCGCAGAGGGATGACAACATCAACCGGTAAGCCGGTTACCCATGCCTCCTTGTTAAAAGAATTGTTGCAGGCCATTCTTTTACCTGCTAAACTAGCTGTGTGTAAATGTGCTGCTCACACCACTGGCAGAGATGAAGTCTCAAATGGAAACAGATTAGCAGACAAAATTGCAAAAGAAGCAGCTGCAGGGATACATGGCCATGAATTTTTTTTAATGGGTTCAGAGGACACACAACTCATAGATAAGACTGTACTGACAGATATGCAGGGCAATGCGCCAATGGTGGAAAAACGAATGTGGACGACAAAAGGTGCAATAGTGGATACAGATAATATCCACCGCATCAATGACAAACCTGTTTTACCAAAATCACTTTTTAAGGTAGCAGCGCTTGCGACACATGGGCCTTGCCATGTGTCGACAGGAGGGATGAAGTCCATCATAGATCAACAATTCACTACCTTTGGTTTAGATGCTTACTTAAAAAATTTTTGTAAAGCATGTCCTGTTTGTGTGAAACATAATCCACAAGGAAACATGAGACCTAAGAGAGGCTCATTTCCAAAACCCTCTTATCCATTTCAAATCATGCATATGGATTTTATTGAACTCACACAAAGTAGACCTCACAAATACTGCCTAGTGATGATTGATGCATTTTCAAAATGGGTGGAAGTAGTTCCATCTAAACGTGCAGATGCCTTAACAGGGGCAAAAGCTATCTGCAAAACCATCATACCAACTCATGGCATCCCCCAAACCATTTACAGTGACAATGGTCCACACTTTGTGAACCAAGTTGTGCAGAACATGGCTGTACACCTTGGAATAACGTTAAAAAAACACTGTGCTTGGCATCCTTCGAGCGCAGGCCTGGTTGAACGGGCAAACTTTACTATCAAAAGCAGGTTGAAAAAATGCATGGAAACAACAGGCAGACCTTGGCCAGAGTGCCTCGACTTAGTGAAGCTCTATATGAGAATTACTCCCACTTCCGAAGGACTAACACCTTTTGAAGTCATACATGGGAGAACATACAGACTACCAGTGTTCCCTGCAGATTTGCAAAAAGCAGACGAAGAACAGACCTTGGCAGATTATCTAATCAGGACGCTCAAACTGAAAGATGTGTCCAATGCAAATTTACTGCCGCCTGATCTCTCCCCCTCACAGGTGGACAACCCCATCAATCCAGGAGACTGGGTCTACATCAAGGTCATCAAAAGAAAGAACTGGGCCAGCCCGCGGTGGGAGGGACTGTTTCAAGTTTTGCTTGCTACTCCCACGGCGGTTAAGATTTCTCAACGGCGCAGTTGGATTCACCTCAGCCACTGCAAGTTGCAGAGAGTGCTGGACCCCTAATTCGGAGTGGTGGGGAAGGCTAACTACAAAGGAGTCCCATTGTTTAGGGTGAGACGTCTCACTGTTGGTGAAGAATTCATCGATCCCCACTCCGCTAGGCGAGGGGATGTCCCGGTGTCTCTGCCATCCTAGTAGCAACGGGGCTCCATATGCCAGATGGATCCTCTGCTGCGTTGTGGTTGGAGCGTGCTATGGTCTATTGACTCATCTGAACAGACCAAATGACAATGTTGCCCGTGGAAAACGATGGTCGCATGATGAGAACTTTGAGGACTGGTCATGGGACCCCAGAAACCCATACGAAACCAACACTTGGTACCGGTATGTCAAGTTCACTGTGAGAGCTCACACACGGGAGGCGTGCTATGTGTCTTCGAAACTCCCCCCTTCCTCCACGCAAGTTTGCTTGGAGGCCAGAGCAATGAATGTCACTGAAGCAAAATGTATGGCACCGCCCTGGACTTGCTGACGGTGCCTGTGATCAGCTATTCTGGACAAATCTCAATGTGACTGTTAGAGGACGAACAATACCACAAGTGGCCTACACAGAGAGACCAGCTGGAGTGAATTACACATGTTACATCCAAGGTAACAAGACCCACGTCTGCATTAACGACGACTGCTCTCCAGGAGGAAACTGGATGGGAGCTTTGGACATCACCGATGAGTGTCAAGATAAGAGAGCCATTTCAGGTGGTGAGGGCTCTCCAACGAACATGGCTACACCATTGAACGGAACATACTTCATACAGAATGGCTGGTGGCTTTGTGGTCACAAGGTTTATCCGATGCTGCCCGCCAACTGGACAGGAGTGTGTGCACCAGTGTGGGTGACGGACCACACCTACAGGATACGACATCATCAGCTGACAGGAGCACACAACTCTTCTGGACGTCGACGCAGAGCAGTTGCAACCTTTGACCCTCATGACCCTGTCTGGGGTGCGAACGTTCCAGAGGACCATAAAGTATGGTCCGTCGGAGACACAGTTGTCCTTGCGCTCTTCCCTCAGATTGGGGTTGGGAAACTATCGCTCTTCATCGAGACACTGAACTATCGTTTTCAATCCTTTGTGAATCTCTCACTGCAAGTCAATGATGGACAAAATAGAGAGATTCAAGCTATTAGACTGATGGTCTTGCAAAACAGGATGGTTCTGGACTTGTTGACGGCAGCACAAGGTGGCGTGTGCCACATCATTGGGACTTCCTGTTGCACATACATACCAGGAGAAAATGACACCCACATCAACGACGCCATGAATTCACTGAAGAACTTACACCAGGCCACGTCTAATGTCAAGGTCCCACATCAGTTTGATTTCTTTTCATGGCTATTCTCTGGCAACTGGTGGCAACTGCTTTTGAAATTGCTGTCTCCTGTGCTTGTTGTGCTGGTGGTGTTGTGCTTGTTTACGTCCTGCGTTATCCCATGTTTGAAGTCTGCTGTGTCGAAGTTTGTGTCCTCTACTGTAGCCCAAGTTCATATACAACTTCTTAGAGATGACGGATGTGATGACGATAATGAAGCGTGGATTGCGTAGATGCTGTTCTATTGAGCATGTTTTACAGAAACTTGATGATTTGACCATCGAAAATGCTTCGCAAGTGATGGATACAATGATGTACTGTTTCTGTGTTTTTGTTTTTTATTGATAGCATTCTGGTCGCCTGTGGCAACGGGGCCGTGTAAGAATTTTCCTGCTAATAACATCTGGCCAGCAGGTTTTTCGCTTACACAATAAGTTTGATCTGGGGTATTGAGGTAATGCCTCATCTTCACTGGAAAGTGTTGCTATCATTGTTTGTTGTTTTTTATTTTTACTATTCTTCTTTCTTCATTATACATATATATGTGTGTTTTTTTTTTCTTGTCTTTGTTGTTTGCGGTGGCATAATCATATGATAAAACAGAGGGAGATGTTAGGGTTTTTCAAATTATCCTTATCGTATGATTATGTTGGAATGCAACCGGTAATAAATAACCTACCTTGTCTCATCCTACACAAGGTCGTAAAACATCCCCTGATATGTTTTGACTAGAGCACAAGGGCTTCCCATTCAGTCTACTCTTACCCCCACTCTTTCTCTTAATAAATATGCCTTTGCAGTTGGGAAAGGCTCCAGATTTCATTCCTGTAGCGAGTGATCTCTCCACCTGCAGGTGTCTAAAAGAACTTGCCTTGTCTCCCGTGTGGTTCTTGCAAAATAAGTTGGAGTGAGCAAATCTCTAACAGCGGCCATAGTGGCCAGACTCTCGGGCTCACCGCAGACCAGTACCGTTACATCAGCCTCGCATCTGCCCGCGGTGGCCAGCAGCAGCAGCAGCAGCAGCAGCAGCAGCAGCAGCAGCAGCAGCAGCAGCAGCAGCAGCAGTAGCGTCCAACGTATTCCAAGTATGCGTGAGTGCATGAGAACGATGTCTATGAGACAAGTGGTCGCCATGTGCAAAGAACGTAACATCGATGTGAGAAATGAAGATACCGGGCGCCCGTACACCCACGCAGAGCTGTGCAAGAAGCTAACGGGCAGTTCTCCCACCATCACGGTACCCGAAACGGGACTGGTGGTGGACCCGGCGCCCGCAAACAGTCTAGTGTACATTAAGATGCCCCACACTATGCTGCATAACACAGTTCGCACAGCCCACGGTGTCACGTACAGCTTTGTGGCCGTGCAAGACTCTGTTCCGGGCACTTACAAGCCTGTGGATCCGGAGCACCATGTCGTCTGTCACACCCCTCCGATGGACATTGCAGTGCAGCTGTCGCCCATCGACGGTTGGGGCCCGGACATCAAGTGGACACTGTTTGTGTCGCTGTCCGCGTACAGCACCACAAACACACCGGTGTTTTGCTCATGACGAGAGACTGTATTCGAATCTCCCCGATCGACAGTGCGCATACGAGATGTACAAAGGCCTCGGGGCATCGCCTGTACAAGTTGAGTCTCCCCAATCGACAGTGCGCATATGCGATGTACAAAGGCCTCGGGGCATCGCCTGTACAAATTGAATCTCCCCAATCGACAGTGCACATGTGTGATGTACAAAGGCCTCGGTACATCGTATAGGCACTACCATGGCAACACCCAAGAGGAACCGATCCAACCTCTATACGACATACACCACGTGCATGCGGAATACGCGGCACGACATAGCGGAGTATGCCCGAAGAAAAGGATTGGAGACCACTATTAACGGTCGGGATATGACAAAGTCCGAGATGTGCGCCATGCTGTTTACGGATCGGGTACCGCAACAACAGGTGAGCATAGACAATGCCGTTAGGACTCACAGTCTGGGGCAATTGCAGAGCATGTGCCACAAAGCTGTACGTGACACCGTGGGCTGCGCGAACTGTGTTATGCAGCATAGTGTGGGGCATCTTAATGTACACTAGACTGTTTGCGGGCGCCGGGTCCACCACCAGTCCCGTTTCGTGTACCGTGATGGTGGGAGAACTGCCCGTTAGCTTCTTGCACAGCTCTGCGTGGGTGTACGGGCGCCCGGTATCTTCATTTCTCACATCGATGTTACGTTCTTTGCACATGGCGACCACTTGTCTCATAGACATCGTTCTCATGCACTCACGCATACTTGGAATACGTTGGACGCTGCTGCTGCTGCAGCTGCTGCTGCTGCTGCTGCTGCTGCTGCTGCTGCTGCTGCTGCTGCTGCTGCTGCTGCTGCTGCTGCTGCTGCTGCTGCTGCTGCTGCTGCTGCTGCTGCTGGTGCTGGCCACCGCGGGCCGATGCGAGGCTGATGTAACGGTACTGGTCTGCGGTGAGCCCGAGAGTCTGGCCACTATGGCAGCTTTGTCAACGGCTCTGCCCCTGTCCATGATCACAATATCCGTATCGCTGCACATAAACTGGAGTTGAGTAGTGTTGTATTTTACCAGGACGCGATCCACAGCCTCATCGTGGAGTGGGTGACTCATGGTGCAGCCGTTTTCATTAGGCTGAACTGTCTCTTGGAGCGTGCGTTCGGCCGGGTGAAACAACATCTCACACAACGCGTGCTTAGTCAGGGGCATGCCTCGCTCATTCAGGTAAGGGATGCCCTTTTCCGTGCACATGTTCTGCAACATGTTCCCCTCCGCGAGTCGTCACCTTATCGTGGTGGAGGGGTTTGCGTGCTCCTATGATCCTAGGAGCCATGTTATCGGGGGCTTCATGCCCCTGGTAGGGTCACCCATGGCAAACGGGTCCTAGGTGAGGGGTCAGACAAAGCACGGCTCACCCAAGCCCCTTATGATGAAAAACATAAATGGACTTTGTTTTCCCTCGCCCGGACGCGGGTCACCGGGGCCTCCCTCTGGAGCCAGGCCTGGAGGCGGGGCTCGAAGGCGAGCGTCTGGTGGCCGGGCCTTCGCCCATGGGGCCCGGCCGGGCATAGCCCGAAATGGAAACGTGGGTCCCCCTTCCCATGGGCTCACCACCTGTGGGAGGGGCCGAAGGGGTCGGGTGCAATGTGAGCTGGGCGGCAGCCAAAGGCAGGGACCTTGGCGGTCTGATCCCCGGCTGCAGAAGCTGGCTCTTGGGACATGGAGTGTCACCCCTCTGGCTGGAAAGGAGCCCGAGCTGGTGTGCGAGGCAGAAAGATTCCGACTAGATATAGTCGGACTAGCCTCCACGCACAGTTTGGGTTCCGGTACAAGCCCTCTCGAGAGGGGCTGGACTCTCTTCCACTCTGGAGTTGCTCACGGTGAGAGGCGTCGAGCAGGTGTGGGTATACTTATTGCCCCCCGGCTGGGCACCTGCACATTGGGGTTCACCCCGGTGAACGAGAGGGTAGCCTCCCTCCGCCTTTGGGTGGGGGGACGGGTCCTGACTGTTGTTTGTGTCTATGCACCAAACGGCAGCTCAGAGTACCCACCCTTCTTGGGGTCCCTGGAGGAAGTGCTGGAGAGCGCTCCTTCTGGGGACTCTATCGTTCTACTGGGTGACTTCAATGCTCACGTGGGCAATGACAGTGAGACCTGGAAGGGCGTGACTGGGAGGAACGGCCCCCCTGATCTGAACCCGAGCGGTGTTCTATTGTTGGACTTCTGTGCTCGACACGGATTTTCAATAATGAACACCATGTTCAAACATAAGGGTGTCCATGTGTGCACTTGGCACCAGGACACCCTAGGCCGCAGTTCGATGATCGATTTTGTAGTCGTGTCATCGGATTTGCGGCCGCATGTTTTGGACACTCGGGTGAAGAGAGGGGCGGAGCTGTCAACTGATCACCACCTGGTGGTGGGTTGGCTCCGATGGTGGGAAAAGATGCCGGTCAGACCTGGCAGACCCAAATGCTCTGTGAGGGTCTGCTGGGAACGTCTGGCAGAATCTCCTGTCAGGAAGAGCTTCAACTCCCACCTCCGGCAGAGCTTTTCCTACGTCCCGGGGGAGGCGGGGGACATTGAGTCTGAGTGGACCATGTTCCGCGCCTCCATTGTTGAGGCGGCCGTCCGGAGCTGTGGCCGTAAGGTCGTTGGTGCCTGTCGTGGCGGCAATCCCCGATCCCGCTGGTGGACACCGGCGGTAAGGGATGCCGTCAAGCTGAAGAAGGAGACCTATCGGGCCGTTTTGGCCTGCGGGACTCCGGAGGCAGCTGACAGGTACCGGATGGCCAAGCGGAACGCGGCTTCGGCGGTTGCTGAGGCAAAAACCCGGGCGTGGGAGGAGTTCGGTGAGGCCATGGAGAATGACTTTCGGACGGCTTCGAGGAAATTCTGGTCCACCATCCGGCGACTCAGGAGGGGGAAGCAGTGCAACGTCAACACTGTTTACAGTGGGGATGGCGTGCTGCTGACCTCGACTCGGGACGTCGTGAGTCGGTGGGGAGAATACTTCGAAGACCTCCTCAATTCCACCTACACGCCTTCCATTGAGGAAGCAGGGCCTGGAGACTCTGAGGCGGATTCTCCAATCTCTGGGGTCGAAGTCACTGAGGTAGTTAAAAAACTCCTCGGTGGCAAGGCCCCGGGGGTGGATGAGATCCGCCCAGAGTTCTTAAAGGCTCTGGATGTTGTGGGGCTGTCATGGCTGACACGCCTCTACAACGTTGCGTGGACATCGGGGACAGTGCCTCTGGATTGGCAGACTGGGGTGGTGGTTCCCCTCTTTAAGAAGGGGGACCGGAGGGTGTGTTCCAATTACAGGGGAATCACACTCCTCAGCCTCCCTGGTAAGGTCTATTCAGGGGTGCTTTAGAGGAGGGTCCGTCGGGAGGTCGAACCTCGGATTCAGGAGGAGCAGTGTGGCTTTCGTCCTGGCCGTGGAACAGTGGACCAGCTCTACACCCTCGGCAGGATCCTCGAGGGTGCATGGGAGTTCGCCCAACCAGTCCACATGTGTTTTGTGGACTTGGAGAAGGCGTTCGACCGTGTCCCTCGGGAGCTTCTGTGGAGGGTGCTTCGGGAGTACGGGGTGCCGAGCCAACTGATAAGGGCGGTTCGGTCCCTGTATCACCGATGCCAGAGTCTGGTCCGCATTTCCGGCAGTAAGTCGGATTCGTTCCCAGTGAGGGTTGGACTCCGCCAAGGCTGCCCTTTGTCACCGATTCTGTTCATAATTTTTATGGACAGAATTTCTAGGCGCAGCCGAGGCGTTGAGGGGGTCCGGTTTGGGGACCTCAGCATCGCATCTCTGCTTTTTGCAGATGACGTGGTGCTGTTGGCTTCGTCAGGCCGTGATCTCCAGCTCTCGCTGGAACGGTTCGCAGCCGAGTGTGAAGCGGTCGGGATGAGGGTCAGCACCTCCAAATCCGAGTCCATGGTCCTCGATTGGAAAAGGGTGGAATGCCCTCTCCGGATCGGGGATGAGATCCTGACCCAAGTGGAGGAGTTCAAGTATCTTGGAGTCTTGTTCACGAGTGAGGGGAGGATGGAGCGTGAGATCGACAGGCGGATCGGTGCAGCGTCGGCAGTAATGCGGACCCTGTACCGGTCCGTTGTGGTGAAGAGAGAGCTGAGCCAAAAGGCAAAGCTCTCAATTTACCGGTCGATTTACGCTCCTACCCTCACCTATGGTCACGAGCTATGGGTCGTGACCGAAAGAACGAGATCTCGGATACAAGCGGCCGAAATGAGTTTTCTCCGCAGGATGTCCGGGCTCTCCCTTAGAGATAGGGTGAGAAGCTCGGTCATCCGGGAGAGACTCGGAGTAGAGTCGCTACTCCTCCACGTTGAGAGGAGCCAGATGAGGTGGCTCGGTCATCTTATCAGGATGCCTCCTGGACGCCTCCCTGGGGAGGTGTTCCGGGCATGTCCCACCGGTAGGAGACCCCGGGGACGACCCAGGACGCGCTGGAGAGACTATGTCTCTCAGCTGGCCTGGGAACGCCTTGGGATCCCCCGGGATGAGCTGGATGAAATCGCTGGGGAGAGGGAAGTCTGGGAGTCCCTCCTAAAGCTGCTGCCCCCGCGACCCGACCCCGGATAAGCGGAAGAAGATGGATGGATGGATGGATGGATGTTCTGCAATTGCCCCAGACTGTGAGTCCTAACGGCATTGTCTATGCTCACCCGTTGTTGCGGTACCCGATCCGTAAACAGCATGGCGCACATCTCGGACTTTGTCATATCCCGACCGTTAATAGTGGTCTCCAATCCTTTTCTTCGGGCATACTCCGCTATGTCGTGCCGCGTATTCCGCATGCACGTGGTGTATGTCTTATAGAGGTTGGATCGGTTCCTCTTGGGTGTTGCCATGGTAGTGCCTATACGATGTAGCGAGGCCTTTGTACATCACACATGCGCACTGTCGATTGGGGAGATTCAACTTGTACAGGCGATGCCCCAAGGCCTTTGTACATCGCATATGCGCACTGTCGATTGGGGAGACTCAACTTGTACAGGCGATGCCCCGAGGCCTTTGTACATCTCGTATGCGCACTGTCGATCGGGGAGATTCGAATACAGTCTCTCGTCATGAGCAAAACACCGGTGTGTTTGTGGTGCTGTACGCGGACAGCGACACAAACAGTGTCCACTTGATGTCCGGGCCCCAACCGTCGATGGGCGACAGCTGCACTGCAATGTCCTTCGGAGGGGTGTGACAGACGACATAGTGCTCCGGATCCACAGGCTTGTAAGTGCCCGGAACAGAGTCTTGCACGGCCACAAAGCTGTACGTGACACCGTGGGCTGCGCGAACTGTGTTATGCAGCATAGGCATCTTAATGTACACTAGACTGTTTGCGGGCGCCGGGTCCACCACCAGTCCCGTTTCGGGTACCGTGATGGTGGGAGAACTGCCCGTTAGCTTTTTGCACAGCTCTGCGTGGGTGTACGGGCGCCCGGTATCTTCATTTCTCACATCGATGTTACGTTCTTTGCACATGGCGACCACTTGTCTCATAGACATCGTTCTCATGCACTCACGCATACTTGGAATACGTTGGACGCTGCTGCTGCTGCTGCTGCTGCTGCTGCTGCTGCTGCTGCTGGTGCTGGCCACCGCGGGCCGATGCGAGGCTGATGTAACGGTACTGGTCTGCGGTGAGCCCGAGAGTCTGGCCACTATGGCCGCTTCGTCAACGGCTCTGCCCCTGTCCATGATCACAATATCCGGATCGCTGCACATAAACTGGAGTTGAGTAGTGTTGTATTTTACCAGGATGCGATCCACAGCCTCATCGTGGAGTGGGTGACTCATGGTGCAGCCGTTTTCATTAGGCTGAACTGTCTCTTGGAGCGTGCGTTCGGCCGGGTGGAACAACATCTCACACAACGCGTGATTAGTCAGGGTGGTGGGCCCCAGGCCGCTCACAGTCTACGAGGAGTATGTTCTCGCGAGCGAGGGCTGCCGCTGTGATATCTTTGGCGCCATTATGGCCGTGTGGATACACATGGGTCCCGCGTCAGACACCTTGCTCTCTTTTGCTCAGTACCTATGTGATCGCTATCTCACGAGAAGGCTACCAGTACCAGCACAATAGTCACGGTCCCAATTATCAAGGGTATCAGCATGGACATGGGCTGAATTGGAGGCGCAGGCGCAGGCACAGGCGCCGGCACTGGTGCTGGCGCTGGCGCCGGAGGTGGA
This sequence comes from Syngnathus scovelli, assembly GCF_024217435.2. Taxonomy (NCBI): domain Eukaryota; kingdom Metazoa; phylum Chordata; class Actinopteri; order Syngnathiformes; family Syngnathidae; genus Syngnathus; species Syngnathus scovelli. Next base: position 63,140 of record NW_026061342.1, on the reverse strand, counting down.
GGTGGGGGTGGGGACGGGGGTGTTGGTGGAGGTGGGGGCAGCGGCTTGGGCCCGTGGCCGTCAAAGTTGCAGTTGATAATGTTCTTTACGTCTTCGATGGTTACAGCACCAGTATCCACCATCTGATGGGCAACTTCACATACATTTGCCGGGCACGTGGGCTTGCGCACCGCACTAGGCAGCAGCTGGTTGACGGAGTCTGCGCATGGGGCATACCAACAACCGTCGTTAAACACCTTCATGGCTTTGACTTTTGCGTAGGCGGGATCACGTGTCCGCATGGCGCACTTGCAGTCCGCCGAGGTCGGGTTGCGCACGCAGTAGCCCTGGATGAAGGCATCATTGTTGGGCGGGTGTAGGTTGTTGTACCATTTGCTGCACCAGTTTGAACCGGGACCAGTTATCTTAGATGTGATGGTACCATCAGCGGTGCGTGTGGCCACGCTACAGTAGTTTGTGTTGAGTGTGAGCATTGAAGTGGCATTGTCACTACGAGAGCCAAACAGGTCAGTGGAGCGACTCAATTGATTCTCTGTGTCTACATACTCCATCTTGTACGTGAGTGCAAGCTGGGGGGCCCTTCCATGGAACTGTGCACCTATCACAGGGTTGATGCCCTTTGAGCTCAGGCCAATCTGGCCGTCCCTGGTGCTGGCTGCCATGCACGTGGGCTGGGAAGTGCAGAAGCCGCTGCAGCACGAGGCTTGCCCCAATTCCCAGTCGCGCACCCGGTTGTGCATGGGACACTCCCTACGTCCTGTAAATGCGCTGCACCAGCCGCATGCGCACGGCGCGTCGGTGGGCACGGCTGCACCATCGCGGTCTATCTGAGTGCGAAACAGGGTTACAGTTGACGCCATCTTTTAAAGACCCGACACGCTTTAAAATAGCAGTCATGAAAACAGTTTTAGTTACACTGGGTTTTATTATGCTGATTGTATGGTGTTACATCATGTGGTCCAACCAGCGTACGCTCATAAGGTACGTAGAGAACAGCAAAAACAAAGCTAGAGAGGACGACATAGAGGGGTGCGATGACTGCACCGCCTAGGACATCACACCCCTGTCAAGGAACGACTGGCCATGGGTCATCGTTTGTTTATTGACTCTGCATGCCGCCAGCATGGGAGGCTCCTTGTAAATGTGCACAGCGGCTGTAGCGGGGTTGGCATTGGCCGAAGCGTGGACCTGTGCCTCCACAGTGAAGGTGTGCGCCATGACATGTGAATACGCCCTCTGCGCCACCACGTCGGTGGGTGTGGCAGTGCGACTCACACTAACGCTCTCCAACTGGCTAATGGCCTTCTGCACGGTGGTAGGCCTATACAACTGCCTCTTGGCTACGATGCCCGGGGGCGCATAGGCGCCATCAACCGACACACGCTCCTGTATGTAGTGTCCTACGCCCAGTGTGGGCCTGTGGAATCTGCGACTCGCCATGTCAGGCACCCCGTACACGTGAGTGTCGGCCAACGGTACAATACGACTGCCGGGCCCCACCGACTCTGGCACTAGAGGCATGCCCCCGGTGATAGCCTGACGTGAGTACAGCTGCTTGTCGCTTGCCTCGTGTCCTTCCGTCTGCTGGTGAGAGATGTCTGTGAACTTGACACCGTCGATAAAGGGCTTGTTGCCGTGGGACGTGACATTAATGGAGCCGCGTACCGGGGAACGGCCCAGCACTACAGCGTGGGCACCGCCTGGGTCTATGGGACTCCTTGCCACGAGCGCCAAGGTCACATCGGGCATAGCCACAGTGTGCACCGACGATGCGGCATAGTTGGGGTGTTTGAGAGAGACGTAATCATTGTTGGCTACGCGCCAGGCTTCTTTGGCCACATCCACAAAAACCCGCTGCGTCTTTAGAGTTGAGGTGGGCCTGGGCCGGGGGCCCCTTGTCACCTTGGGGATCCTGGGTGTTTCGTGCCTGAAGCTCGTTTTGGTGGCGAGCAGGGCGCCAGATATCATCATCTTGTTTTCATGTGACGGCTCTCACATATGCGTACATATGCGAGCCCCGTTCAAAGATTATACATCTAAAGCACAGCCTCCTCAGTTCCACCACACAGCGGGCCGCTCCCACACGGTGATGCAGCGGCACATGGGCCCCGAGTAAACACACGCGGCCACGTTGATGTCGGCGGTCCATGACCCTGGCGGAATAGCCGGGTCGCCGTTGACAAGGGCCACGGCCTAGCTAAACCTGAGCACAACATAATACTGCGTGTCTTGTTTACGTCGGTCATTGTCCATTTCGAATTAGGTGGGCGGTGTGCGCCTCACGCAGCAGTCCACCGAACAGTAGCTACGTCCGGCCGAAATCACGGGCCGCCCCTCTGTGATGGCAGCGCGACACCCAACGCAGACTACGCCATTACCGAGGTACAGCCTGGTAAATATGATCCTCCTTAGAGACTCTATAACCTCCTCGGGACCGTCCATCTGCCGCTCAGTGGGCTCCTCGGCGCGGTACGGCATGGGGCTGGTTGTACCTGGTACGCTTGGCAGCGGACCCGGCCATGGCACACTACGTGCCATGGTGAGTGGTATTCGCTTGGGTATGCGGCCATTGGCTACATCATCCTCTATGGCCGGGTAGAGCTGCCGAGCCATTTCCCGAAGGCTAGCCAACTTCTGCTCTAACTGGGCCTGCGCTGAGGCGTCGGTCAGCGCAGCGTACTCTCCATGAGCCCCCGATGTTATAAATGCGTCCTGCGGTCCAGCGTATTCCTGACGTATGAACCCAGCCCTATGAGTGTGGTCGGCTTCCAGTAGAGGATATAGATTGGCCCAGGCCGCGGGCAGGTTGCGCACCCCGCAGCCCTGGTCCACTAGGCGCGATACGTACGCGCTCAGGTCTACGTCAACAAACAAGGCGTTGAACATGAGCTTGGCTGCCGCTAGGGCCGAGACGCGCGGACGATGCACTGGGTAGCCCAGGTACCTGGCAGCTGCCTTGTACATGGCCTCGGTCTCCAAAACCACTCTTTTGTCTCTCAGGATGTAGTACACGGGATTTTCCGGGTCATAGCGTCGTTGCGTTGTGGGCTGCAGCAAGTAGTACGTTCCACCTGCGTGCCCGCTACGCTCGCCGCATGTCTCGTGGTCGCGCGTGGACAGCACACCCATGTCGCCAGCCTCCGGGTACCAGGGAACGGCCGTGACCAGAGCGGCCGCCGCAGTGCGTGTTACGCGTGCCTGCCACTTTAGTTTAGCGGCTGCCAGCTTCTCCGCGTTGGCCGTTTCCAGCTCCCTGAACACCACGGCCAGAGGCTGGTCCGTGGCGTCGGAGCGTTGCAAGACCTTGAGCGTAAAGGACGCCGGGTACTCTTCGATCAACCTGTTTAGCGTGGGGTCGTTCCTTGCCCTGAGCGTGGCTACGGACACGTCCATCTTTTTACAAATCCATGCCCAGATACCTGAACATGGGGTCCACGTCCACGTGGGCTGCCAGTTTCTCATTAAACTCGGCCATGAACCCAGCCTTGTGAGGCGAATCGCCCAGGGCCTTAATGTCAGCCAGGATGTTTGTGTGTATGACCTTCATTTCATCGGCCTTGCGCTGGTACGTGTCCTCCTGCTGCCTGTAATAAGCATATGAGTACCTGAGGCTCACGTAATGTTCTTTGGTACCAGGCACCTTCTCGGGAGGCGGATCTGTAGACGCTGCGCTGGCCCTGAGCTCTTCCTCGCGCTCAGCGATCTCACGCTTCTCCCTCCTCTGCGTCTCCTCCACGCGGCGCCGGGCCGTCTCTAACGTCTCGGAACACTCCTTGTCCATGGACACCTTCTCCACTTCGGTGGGCATTCCGGCCTTTGTGGTGATGGGGAACGGGTGTCCCATCCTTACGGTGTACACGGGCAGACTGTTGTCTGTGTTACGTACAATATCCCTGGCGATGGCCGCGGCCGCGTCTGCTGACTCAGCCACACCCCGTACTTTGCACACCGCAAAAACGCTCTGCGACCTGAGGCGCGCAGCCATGGCCGCCAGCCTGTCCGCCGCGGCCGGGACCTCAGCAGACAGGGCGTCCAGCTCGAGAGACATGCTCTCGTTAAAACCCGCGGCCAAGAAAGAGACCAGGGCATAGGCCGGTTGGCCGGCGATAGCTGGGTTAGCGTAGGAGGAACCAACCTGAGGTAACATATTTTAAATACACCTGTGTTTGGACACTATGAGGAAAACGAAATCCTGGTTGTCGCGGCCCAGTTTCCAGTGTATCGGACTGTAGTCTATGGGCTGGCCGACACGGCACGGGATTCCGCAGCACCCGAGCTTGCCGTCCTCGGTCGCCTCGTGCACCACCAGGATATGCTTGAGCTGGGACACGGCGTACACGCCCGTGTCAAAGATGTAGGCCACCGTGGCCGTTGTCATGCAGGGAACAAGGCGGAGGACTCGGATGCAGAGTCGTTTCTTTCTCTGATTTATTCCAGCACACACACTGATCAAAAGTACAACTCAAAACGCCTCTTGCGAGGGAAACACGTGGCAAAAAGTTCAAACAAAAGCGTCGCACTGGGGCGAGACAAAAAGGCTATGGGGATCAAGGCACTAACAAAAGGCGTCGCTCTGTGGCGAGACAAAAAGGCTATGGGGATCAAGGCACTAACAAAAAACGTCGCTCTGTGGCGAGACAAAAAGGAGGAATCTTACTGAGAGCTCGGACGTCAAAGAATCGCTGGTGGTCGGGACGAGGCAAGACACACTGGCACAAGACAAGGGGAAGACGCGGACTAAATACACACAAAAGGGCTGGGAGGCAGGTGCTGACAATTAGCGCCAATCACGCCGGTGCCACAATCGGGATCGGGGAAGACAAGACAACCAAACACCGAGGAAGGAAACACGAACTGAAACGGAAGGGATGACAAAATAAAACAGGAAGTAAAGTTACGACACCGACGAGACAGAAAACCGGAAAAATAAACGCGACCGCATGACAGCCGTGCCATCCTCCATGGGCACCTGGACGTCCACGGTGTACTCGACCGGCACCTGGACACCCCGGCCATTTATAGCGCAGCCCGTGACGCTGACTATGTTAATGTCCCGGATGGTTGACACTATGCTATGAGGCACACCCTCGCAGTATTTGTTGTACTGCGTGACCATTATGTGCTTGGTAATCAGAGACCTGGACATGTGGTCGTCACCATACCGCCGGGACAATACGCTCAAGGGCACGTTAATCGTTCGTCGAACCAATGGCATTTTTTTTCACATATACGTCATGGGGGCACCAGGTATAATAAATGACAGACAAGAGTATAGGGAATATGCTTTTATTACGATATGCCATCGACATGTGATGGACCTCACTATACAGACCGTATGGTCACAGCACTACATAATAGCAAATACTGTAACCGGGCAGATACAGCAATCCAACATGGCAGTTGCTGGGCCTGTATCTACAAGGGCACCACTGCCCGGTGAACCGGGGCGTCACGGAGGCACATGCGCGCCTCCAAAACGTGCGGTTGCACATCCCATGTGATGGACCCCACCTGGCTGAAGTTCTGGCTAGAGTGGGCGCCCAGGCCCGTACCACCACAGCCATCGCTCACAAGGCCGTCGCTCTCAGAGTCGTCCCTCTCAAGGCACGTGCCGTATTTGCGCTCCTGGTGCACCACCACCTTCACCCTTCCCACGTGAGTCGTGCTGAGCCCAGCCGCCATCGCCTCGGCGCTGCCGGTCTGGTAGAAGGTCAACATGCGTTGCTTATACACAGGACGTGTAACCGTAATCATGTTTGCTGCCTTGATCCGAAAGCAACCTATGTGCTTGTCGTCTATATATATGTCTGCATTTGCTTGGAGTGTTAGGTGTCCATTGGTTACAACGACACTGTAACTCTCCCTATGCTGTAGTCCGAAAGCCCCATCTCGGTAAGGCACCAAGTGTCCATCAGCTGACATCAGACCGAGGGTGTAGAAAGACTTTGTGACAGACATCCTTTTAATATTGAGTCGAGTAGGCGACATAGTGCACATTCAAATATTACCCATATCATACAATCATGTTACGGGATACAATGTACGAATGCTCCAGGGAGTGGACCTGGTAGGTGTGGGTAGTGTCATTCCCACCAACCAGCATCACATCGAACACGGCGCCGTCGGTAGTGGCGCTCTCAACCCTCCACAGGTTGGTTCCATCGACAAATACATAGTCGTTGCTGATGCGTGTGGTGCCAAACTCTGTTATAATTACCTCAGTGGCCCTGTCGTTGTCCCTGAGCAGAATTTTGATTTTCATATCGTCCGAATTGGTCTTGATCACAGCTTTGATCATGTTCAGAACGTTGTCACCTTTTTCCAGTGGATTATAAATGCGGAAATCATCCATACCATCCAATATTATCTCCTGGCCAACACTTGTGAGGCGTTGGTCCTCACTGTGTGGCGTTGCGAACCTGTTAGCGTTGACTGCGGTGTAGCTGGTGGGTGAGTGGTCGGGCATCTGCGCAGTATTAATTGTGACAGGTGTGTACGTACATGAGAACAACTCGTTGCGGTACATGACTTTTTATCTATAGCCTTGTTGTTTTAATTAGATGCCTGGGTTGTTTGTGTCACTGGGCCACGCCAACGACCTGCTGCAGCACATGATTCCCTTAGAGAGGAATCGGATCTGCTGGTACTGCGCTACCATGTTCATAGTACTCAACAACATTGCCCGATTGCACCGAGCCCCGCGGCTGTAGCCTTGCCAAGAGGGTGTTGTATTTTATCTCGTGTCTACCACGGCTATGAGGATACCTCAGGGGTAGACAGAATGTCATCTTACGTGCCTCTGTTAACATGGGGTGTATTGCAACAAGAACCCAACCCCTGCACATGACATTGTGACGTTTCCATTTTCGTACAGCATGTGGCGACAACTTGTGACGACTGTGGTAAATGCGACTGCCCCGGGTGTGCCGGGTGATCCAAACTTTATACTGGTGGACCTTACTGATCACCTCCTGGACCATCTACAGGAAGAACCAAACATTGGCGCACTTGGACGGGTCCTCGGACTGATCGTGTGGTATCACACGCATTACCCTGATCAACGTCAACAGCTCATCGACTCTACTGTGAGACTTATGGATACCCCAGCCATGTACACTTGGCTTGACTGGCTGAATAAACATGACATCACCATAGATGAGTCCCTGTGTGGCATGCCCCAGATTGTTCTCACACCCAAAAACCGTAACAAATATTGTTGCAATGTTCAATAAATACATGTCCCACCGGTAGGAGACCCCGGGGACAACCCAGGACGCGCTGGAGAGACTATGTCTCTCAGCTGGCCTGGGAACGCCTTGGGATCCCCCGGGATGAGCTGGATGAAGTGGCTGAGGAGAGGGAAGTCTGGGAGTCCCTCCTGAAGCTGTTGCCCCCGCGACCCGACCCCGGATAAGCGGAAGAAGATGGATGGATGGATGGATGTTCAATAAATATATTACAGTGACTATGTTGTGTCCTTGTTCTAGCATGTGGGAAAAGATGTCACAGTGTCAAACATGTGGTTTACATATTTATTCATACAGGATAACACAACATATTTTTCTCATTAAGGATGTTAACCAAGAGACTCGTCAGACTCATAATCAAACTCGTAATCACGCAACGCACCCGGTAACGGTGGACGGCAGCAGTAGACGTACGCCAGGATCCCGGCCGCACAGGCAGTCACTCCTAGAACACAGCTCACCATCACAGGCCACATGGCGTACACCTGATATGAGTGAACGATACCGGACTGCATGCATGTGTGGTGGCCCAGAGGCCACCACACAGTCGCTCCACACATTTCAATGTAGACGCACATGCACACGACATGGCCGTGGACAATTGGCATCCCCTCTGTGTGGTTGTAACACACCGAGCTGGGCACAAGCAGCATCAGTGTAGTCAGCAAGGTGATCTTGTCCATAATGCGCATGATTGTACAAGGCATGTTGTTAAACATTGTAATTCGAATCTTTAGCCTCTGGCCATGTCTCGTATGGTCACGTCCAGGAGCCGACCACTCCTTTTATCGTACCGGCACTTCAGGTACAAGGTAATGTCTTTGATGACTTTAACTATGGAGTAGCCCACAGTCATGGCCATGCCGTATGTGGTCATGTAGGTCTTAAACTCTCGGTACAGGTCTAAGTCAGTCACGGACGCCCCGGGCTCCCTGATTATCATGGTGTCGGCAAACGTGCGTACGTAGTTATTGGATTCCTCGTAGTCCTTGGTCACCTGCAACACCTTGCAGGGCGTTTTATACGCATCGGCAGGCTCGCCCTGTAGCACACCCCAGATCTGTACCAGCAGCCACGCCATGGGCGCAGTCAGCAGGGGGATCTTGTCCACAAAATGCTTGTCCATAACCTGGACATAGTCACGCTGCTCTATGGGCACCTCGCGGCGCACCTCTTCCAGCCGTTCGCCACTCACAAACACGGCCTCAAATGGAACCACGCGCACTCTGTTCCATGTGGCCATATCGGCCATCTTAATGTCAGGCAGTGTGTTGCAGATGCAGTGCAGCTTGAACATGGGCACGATTTCGGTTGTCTCTTTGCCTGAGCACCACAGGTCGCGGGCGAAGAACGTGTCATTGCCTGTCATGCTCTTGAGGGGGCCCGGGTGTATGGTCTCGTCGTTGTTGGGCTCCTCCATGACGGCCCAACGCACACCGCTCCTTAGTCGCGCCAGTTCAGGGTTTGTGCTCGTGACGCATGGCTTGCGGCCCGTGAGCACTGTGGTGCTCAACTTGACTGCAAAACTTCCTAGCATTTTCTCGAATAGCGTCTGCGTGACTGTTTTGCCGTTGTTTCCGCTGCCCGTCCAGAATAGGCACACTTTGTCATGGTTGCCACCAACAAACACTTGGCACACCTGTCTGAGGAAATATTCACGCACCTTCATATCAGGGAACGTGGTGTTGTAGAACCTTATGACCTCATACAGTGGCTGCTTAACTGTTAGAAAAATTGTATATATATGTTATCATGCGTTCTCTAATGAGTACTTATTCACAATATTACTGTTCAGTATGCTTGCTGCTTTGCCTTGCTTATTCTTATCTTGTACAACAGAACAGAAGGATTACGGCTGGGTCAGGGGCGAGATGACGGTTGTGTCAAACAAGATGCTGCTGACAGCTCAGCGTCCACCAGAACAGATCGTGAAAACAACACGTCAAACAATGCGTCATGAACCTTCTGATCTTCCTTAAAGAGATTCTCTTTTTATCTCTCGGAATATCGCTTAAACTGTTTTGCTGATATAGCCATATCTGCACGCAACAATTTGTGCGTTACTTTTTGTTTCTTTTCTTACGAGACGAAGCCACAATCTCTTTCCCCCCCCCTTAAGGGCTAATCGTCTCACACTGTGGGTAGGGCATTCCAAATAAAAAGAGCGAGGAGTGTAAAACAGATTTTTTGTGTAGTCGGATTGCTGTAAGTCTGAATGCACTCCTCGCGAGAAAAGACTCAATATTCTGCCTCACTGGTTTTGTCTGCTGATCCTTTTGCTGATTTTGAACCTAACAGATTTTTGGGGGCTTGTTCCGGGGTCTCAATAGACCTATTTCGGGATTCCAGCTGACTTTTCGACCCAGGACAAGTCCTTGGCCAAGGCATATAGAGGAAACCCTTTTCACGGGGCTGACTCGATCAGTCAGCTGGATGCCGGAGTGGTTGACGAGATCATCCGAGGAGAAGGCCCAGCAGACTGTGAGTACGAATCTTGATTCTGTTGAAAGTAATGAAAGTGCAGTGACAAGAGGTCACTTAAAACCTTGACAATTCTAGACCCTATCAAATGCAATTAGAAACAGTAAATTCCGCTGGGATGACGGAGTCCCCTGACTGATAAGTCAGTTAAATTCCATGGGAGAGCGGACCCATCTGTTTTCTAAAGAAGTACAGGTAATTTGGAGCAGTTAAATTCCGCTGAGGTGTCGTGGGGCCTCCTAACTTAACCTTCCTAATGTGTTAGCTTTCTGCTGCCATCTGTGGTGTTTTTCTTAACTCTTGTTTAGCTGGTTTGGCTTCTTTATCCATGACAGATAGGTTTTATATCTACTTTAAGAATAAGGCAAAAATAAGTTTTTTATTACACAATAGGAAGGTTAAAGAGTTTGTTAAAATCCACGGGAGGGCGGACTCCCCTGCTTGCCTGTGAGACGATAAGAGTGTGCATTGTGTGTGTGTGTGTGTATGGTTTGACTGAGAGTGATCTCATTTGAGCTCTCCTTTATATAAAACAGGATTGTAGACAGTGGCTTTGTGTGGAAGCAGAGGAAAGGAGACTTACCACTGAATATTTTACCACTGTCCTGTGAATTAAATTGGCTTTCGGACACTGTAGGTGCCATTCGAATTGCCAACTCCGAAATTTAGAGAAATAAACCATGGGAAAATCAACGAGCAAACAAAAGCCGCTACCCCGACATGAATTAAAATGCAAGGGGTCGACACCGAAAATATAAAATATCTTGACAAATGCATATTTTGGACAGAGGTGGTTGCATTATGCGACGTGGCGGTGGCGAGGCTCTCCGCACTTCAGTTGCTCCCCCCACCCTTGTTATCAGCTGGGAAGATTGTCATGTCTATGTTGTGGGCCCGTGTGTTTGTTTCTGTGTATGTTTGTCTTTGTGTATCAGTTCGTTATAAAGGTTGGAATTGCGCTAAATTGGTGCACGAAAACGGTGTGCTAGACAATGGTTTATCAGATTTGCATTGTTAAATGTAAAAATTAGAAATTATAGAATAATATGACGGTTGTGGGCAGAAACTCATCCGACGAGGAGAGTGCCCAACCCTTATAAAAATGTGAGCGTAAGAGAAAACATACATTGTAGAACTGGATAAAATTAGATTAATGATTAGAAATCAATGGTGTTATTATTATTCTCTAATCCCCTACATTGCAAATGTCTTCTTGATGCAGATAGGTTAACAGGCTAGGACTTTAGTGAGGAGATAATTTATCAATTGATGGGGGTTAGTAATTGTCCAAATTCTAGACTATACAAGGACACATGTAAGGACAAGTCAAAGATTTGGATCACTTAGAGTGAAAAACAACATTGCAAGGGGGGCACTTTTTATCAAAAGAACACCAAGTATTAAGTAGTGGGCATTCGTGATTGGGATTGAATTAAGGATAAAATTAGGTCAATGATTAGAAATCAATGGTGCTCTACACAAAAAGGCTTAAATTTTAATGGGGAAATATTTGGAGTACTGACCCCCTCTCTGCACGTTGTTGGTCTACATAGGTCATGGGCCTAGTTTATTTGGTTTTGATTGTGGTTTGGGTTTATTTTGTTTATTGTTAAGGTGTTCCTTGTTATTCTCTTATCCCCTGCATTGCAAATGTCTTCTTGATGCAGATAGGTTAACAGGCTGGGACTTTAGTGAGGAGATAATTTGTCGATTGATGGGGGTTAGTAATTGTCCAAATTCTAGTCACATGTTTTGAGGGACCACAGCAACAACATTATATTTAATTTCCAGGCCATTATTTAGTATGATATGACGGTGTCTAGCTAAGTAGACTGTTCTATCAAAAAATGTGAGAGTGAAGGAGGAGGTTTGATTTGTAATCTGCCATTTGGGTCCCATTTTGAAGAGTCTCTGCAGGAGCGTAGATTGTTTTTGTTTAAAGATATGTTTAACAGTTTATCTCGGTGCAGTAAGGATATAGCAATTTTGCAAGACTTAAAATTAAAAATTAAAAAGCAAATTTACATTCTCATTTTCCCAGATGAGAGGAAAATTGAAAGATAAGGAAGACGAAGAAAAGATAAAAAAGAACTTGCTGTTGCACAGACAGGAAGATGATGACACAGTGTCAGCGTGAGCTCGCTTAAGAATCGCAGCTAAGAATGTGATGAATGAAGATGAGAAAAATTATCAAATTACAAAGACAGATGTTGTGGCACGGCAAAGCGAACCATCCTTTCCGTCTTTGTACTCCAAATTAAACAACTCATTGCTTCCTATAATTTGAGAGGTGATGAAGTACAACAGGTTTTCATGGTATCCTTAACCAAACATTGGGCAAGCGTTAAAGGCGCCTGGAGTCCTTTTGATCTCCAGGGCCGTCCATTGGAATATAACAGGGTGCCATTACAAATACAAATTGACCAACTATTGGGCAGGATAAAAATAAAATTCCAACGTAGAGCAAATTACACAGACATTGGCCGAACTAAACAAAAACAAGATAAGTTGTTTGAAGACTTTAGACACAGACCAGAAAGAGTGTTCAACTGATGTCTATGATCAACAACTGAAAAATGCTCTACATGCAAATTTGCGACCAGTATTATGTCGACAACGAATAAATTCGACAAATTTTTCCCTATAAAATGGTGCCGTTTGGGTTTGAAGTACATGAAAATTTGCGACCAGTATTATGTCGACAACGACTAAATTAGACAAATTTTTCCCTATAAAATGGTGCCGTTTGGGTTTGAAGTACATAGTCGCTTCAAAGGAGGAAAAGCATGATTTAAGATACACGATTGATCAATGAGAAGGCTATCCCTTGTGCCAGGGGTGTCAAACTCATTTGTTCAAGGGCCGCGGTGTAGTCATGGCTTCTTTTGGAGGGCCGGTATGACTGTCATACCCGAGTAGATGTGTGAGCGCCTCATATTGTGGGAGTTGCAAAACAAGCTGACGAGTAACTCGCTTTCAAATCAGACAAATACAAACTGGTCTAATATTTAAACTTACAACATTATTAAGAGGGAAGATAATTTGCAATTCGAGTAATGACATGAATATGAAGCACAATTTGACACCTGTGCCTTATACAAAGGTAAAGTAGGATTAGGAATTGCTTGCAATATAATTACAAATTAGTTAACACCTGTGTGATTGATTGATTGATTAATTGATTGTCAGATTGAGTGAGTGAGTGAGTGAGTGAGTGAGTGAGTGAGTGAGTGAGTGAGTGAGTGAGTGAGTGAGTGAGTGAGTGAGTGAGTGAGTGAGTGAGTGAGTGAGTGAGTGAGTGAGTGAGTGACTTTTCTGTCGCCTGCATGTCATCTTTCTTGCATGGCTACGTTGCTGTCTCAGCTGCTCTCAATCCTGCCACTCTCATTCCCCTTCCTGACGACGGCGGATTCCATGATTGTGTCGATGCTGCCCAACAGATTGCAAAGGCTCGGCCTGATTTGGAAGATACGCCTCTGCCAGATGGTCATGTGGGTTTTGTTGATGGGTCTTCTAAGAAAATGAATCTGGTGTGACCCTTACTGGGTATGCCATTGTTACTGCCGACGAAGTCTTGGAGGCTGCTAAACTGCCATCCTATATGTCAGCACAGGCCGCTGAGCTCATTGCTTTGACTGGGGCCTGCAAATTGTTTGCAAACAAGTCCGTCACTATCTGGACTGATAGTCAGTATGGTTTTGCTACAGTGCACGTTTTTGCTCAGCAGTGGAGCAACCGTGGCATGATAACTTCTACAGGGAAGCCCGTCACCCATTCCACATTACTAACTCAACTTTTGGACGCTGTCCAGCTACCTTTAAAGGTGGCGGTTTGCAAATGTGCTGCTCACACTGCAAGATCTGATCCTGTTTCTCTTGGTAATGCTTTTGCTGACAAATCCGCTAAGGCCGCTGCAGAAGGCCTGCTCCATGTCCTCTCGTCTCTCACTGATCATGATTCGATGTCACACATCTCCCCTGATGTGTTGCTTGACATGCAGTCTCAGAGCCCCTCCCAGGAACGACTCTCTTGGAAAAAACGGGGTGCAACTAAAAACACTGATGGTCTTTTTGTGTGACCTTTGGGCAAACCTGTCTTGCCTCGTAACTTGTTCAAATGGGCTGCTATTTCGAGTCATGGGGTCACCCATGTCTCGACGGGGGGTATGGTGAAACAAGTTGAAGCTATTTATACGACATACGGTTTTGCAGCTTTTTCACGAGGCAATTTAAGACCTCAGAGAGGAAAGTTCCCGACTCCATTGTATCCGCTTCAGACAATACATATTGTTTATATCCAATTACATAAATGTGAAGGGAAAAATATTGTTTTTTTTCTGCATTTATTTGTTTTCTGCATTTATCTTATTGTAAAAAGGTGATCTCCGCAGACCCAACCTAAGTACGGAAGGTGAGCAAAGTCTGGTAATAGTGCCTGATCCTGGTGCCAAGATCCAGGGTTGACACGAAAGCTAGCAGAAGCCAATTTCCAAGACACCAACCCGAAGCTCAGGGTGTTGACTCTGAGGAGATCCAAAAACATGAGCATTAGAGAGCCATTTGGTGAGTACTTTAATCCGGCTGTGGCCTGTGCAAAGTCTGCCATGTGTTTTTGGTTGCTTTTGCTGGTTTGTGTTACCATTGTATTTTTTTTCGGGGGTTATTTTATTTGGAGGGATGGAGTACCATGAGCCTCGAACATTCTTCTCTCGGGCAACTACCAACGCTGATTCTAATCAATATGGCTCATGGGGAAAAATTGCTAGACATAAGGGCAACACAAAATCCCCTTTTGATCATGTTGTTTGTACACCAGAAACCGTCCGCGTTCCAACTTGCGCACCATGGCTTTTGTCTTGGACTTACAATAACTCATTAATGTTTACTGTGGCTCCTAATACATCTTCTTCTATTATTTTACCTATGAAAAGGCTATTTTGTAGCTTCCACAGGAATAAGCGGTCAAATCAACAACTGGCTTCTTATGGCTGAGCAAGCCGCAAAAATGGCTAACACCAGTTGCATTGCATGTATGGGTCCAAGACCTCTTTTGAAAATACTTGCAAATATAGTTCCTAAGTGTGCTGTTGTTTTAATGTTAAACTCATCCATTTCACCCACTCATGATTGTTTTAAATGGGATAAGGTTTACCCTGTTGCCTCTATGACAAAATATAAACCCCTTTTTTCGTCCGATGTAGATAAGGGTAATTTTACATGCATTAGATTACCTGGTACCGGTGAGAAGCTCGGCGCCCTACCTACTCCATGGTGTGGGTCCATGACCAATGTCACTGCCCCTTTTTGCCCATTGCTCGTAGTGATATTTGGTTTTGGTGTAATAGTAAAAAACTTTATGATAGGTTGCCTTTAAACAGCTCTGGAATTTGCGCTTTGGTAGGCCTATTGTTTCCTGTTCATTTGATACCAATGTCTTATGATCTAACATCTTTTGCTAAGTCCGTAGTGCCCGAATACTGGCCGAGAACGAAGCGAAACGCCGAATGGCAGGGCGCAGTTAATCCAACTTACATAGACGCCATTGGTGTTCCTAGAGGAGTACCGGATGAGTATAAGCTGGTGAATCAGATAGCAGCTGGTTTTGAATCCGCCCTGTGTTGGTGGTGTACTCTTAACAAAAATGTTGACAGGATTAACTACATCCACTACAACGTGCAGAGGCTTGGAAACTGGACCGAGGCGAGTTTCAAGGCGGTCCACTCCCAACTGGCCGCTACTTCCCTCATGGCTTTCCAGAATCGAATGGCCCTTGACATGCTACTCTCAAAAGAGGGCGGTGTCTGCGCCATGTTTGGTGAGCAATGTTGCACATTTATTCCAAATAATACTGCAGCCGGCGGAAGCCTGTCCCGGGCCTTTGAGGGTCTGAGGACCTTGAATGGGAGGATGAAGGAACACAGTGGGGTGAACACAGAGGTTTGGACCGACTGGTTGAATGTGTTCGGAAAGTACCGCACCCTGGTTTCCTCGGTCCTGGTCTCCATTGCCGTTTTCTCTGCCATTTTGACCCTGTGTGGATGTTGCTGCATTCCTTGTCTCCGATCCTTAATTATTAAGCTAATTACAACTGCTATCTCTCCACCAGCTGAGACTTTTCCGTTACTCCAAAGGGATGACCTTTCGATCGACGGGAGTTCTTTCTCTAGTGACGACTCTGTCAGCGAATCCATTGTGGTAAACCTGTCCGATTTGTTTCGTGACTCTGGCTTTGATGATTAAGACTCAATTTCCTCCCAAGTGTAAGTTAGTTCTTGCGAAATGTGATCTCTTGGCTGAAAATCTTTTGAAGTGGCCATATGGGTGATAAGTTAGTCCCCGAGAACTTATGATAAACAGGGGGGAATTGTTAGAAAAATTGTATATATATATGTTATCATGCGTTCTCTAATGAGTACTTATTCACAATATTACTGTTCAGTATGCTTGCTGCTTTGCCTTTCTTATTCTTATCTTGTACAACAGAACAGAAGGATTACGGCTGGGTCAGGGGCGAGATGACGGTTGTGTCAAACAAGATGCTGCTGACAGCTCAGCGTCCACCAGAACAGATCGTGAAAACAACACGTCAAACAATGCGTCATGAACCTTCTGATCTTCCTTAAAGAATGTCACTTTCTCTTTTTATCTCTCGGAATATCGCTTAAACTGTTTTGCTGATATAGCCATATCTGCACGCAACAATTTGTGCGTTACTTTTTGTTTCTTTTCTTACGAGACGAAGCCCCCCCTTAAGGGCTAATCGTCTCACACTGTGGGTAGGGCATTCCAAATAAAAAGAGCGAGGAGTGTAAAACAGATTTTTAGTGTAGTCGGATTGCTGTAAGTCTGAATGCACTCCCCGCGAGAAAAGACTCAATATTCTGCCTCACTGGTTTTGTCTGCTGATCCTTTTGCTGATTTTGAACCTAACATTAACTGTCATGGTATTGGCCACATCGACTATAGCATCCAGTAGCTCGCACACGTTGTACGTGTTGGTGGTGGGGTCCAGGGTGGCCGCGGCCAGGATCTCGTCCACGTACCGACCGTATCCCACTTGAGTGTAAGGCACGGGCAGGGTGTGCGACAGCATGTCCTCGGGTTCACCCTGCCTGAACACCCTGTTCTTGAAGTCAAACACGCCGTTACAGAAGGCTATGATGTTGGGATTTGTGTTGAGGCGCTTCGACGTAAAACAGTTCAGCGCACTCGCGCATCACGCTCGACTTGAACGGTGACGAACCCAGCTGTGCAGTGGTGCGGTGAAGCGCTTTGAGGTACCCCTCGTCGGGCTGCGGCACCAACTCAGCCGCCACCATGGACAGGTACTTGTTAAGCACCGTGTGTATGGGGCCTGTCTCAGACGATATTAGGCTACGCACCACGTTCATACCCTTTTCGTTCCACACAGAGCCCTGGAACTTGTACCACACTTCGGTTTTGATGTTGGCACACACATAGTGTGTGGCCAGAGCACTGTACATGATATTTGCCAGCCCCACGTGTGTCAGCTTGAGCCTGTCGGTGGCCATCCATCTCTGGTGCGTCCACTCGTCGTACTCCTGGGAACTGTACTGCTTGGCCAGGTACCGCAGTGTGCCTATTGTGTACATATTGGGCCTCATCTGACGCTCCCACATGTCATGGCACGTACCCGCATCAAACTTTCGAGCACATCTAGCGCTGAAGGACATCCACAGCCGCAGGCCGTCCTGGCTGCCCTCAGTGAGCTGGTGGAGGCAGAAGCCTACCTTGAGCCACACGTTACGGTCTTCAGCCGCGCGCTCGGGCAGCATATTCACCAAACGCTCGATGTCCGTAAACCTCGTTCTGTCCTGAGGGGCGGGCGTCTCTATTTCCATGGGCTGCTGCAAGAGCCGCTGTTGCTGCTGCGGGGCTTGGGACACGGTGCACACGAGCCTACGCTTGTACCTGAAGCGACCGTACGGCACGACCGACAGCATCTTGCCCAACAGCGTAACGGGCGCCTCGTCAGGGCCGACGGCCAGGTTGCCCGAGCTCGGGAAGCGGTAGCCATCCCATGGCGCTCCCTCGACGGGTCACCCGTTGGCCTCATACTGGCCTGTAACGGTGTACGCCGTGCCGTTGGGCTTGCACGCACCGTACAGCAACCAAGCATTGCTACAGCTGAGGGTGTCTACGTCAGGAAACTTTGTAGCCAGGGGCTTTATTATGTATTCGGTTAGAGCGTGTGTGTCGGCAAATATCTTTGTGTACTGCATGTGGAACCCCTGCTTCACGTTGCCCTGTGAGTCACACCGGATCGGTCGGGCCACCTCCCCGGCGTGGTCCAGTTTCTCCAGCAGCACAAACGAGCAGTCCTCGGACCTGATGCCCCCCATCACGCATTGCCCGAGCAAGTGCACAACCTCTCTATGCACAGGCATAACATGGGAGTCTAGCGTGTATAGGTGTTCTTCTGTTTCGGACGCTCTGAGGTCCACATCTATAGTGAGCATTGTATCGTGGGGCCTGCATTCTGCCCAGTGTATGGGTTCGCTAGTGCGCTCTAGAAAGTGCCACAGCTCCGACACCTTGTGGTCATCTATTATGTATGCCCCACCGGTGAGGAGTACATGGGTACTGCCCCCGGAGTCACCAAACTGCTGTCTATCGGGAGCCAGAAACACACTCAAAGACATTGTTTTATGACACATAACCAACCAAACAGGTGCCTTTTATTAGGAATCAAACGTTATTCGGTGGTCACCCTGATGTACAGGCGGCCTCCGACGAGGTACCGGGAATTAAGGGGGCACATACGTGCGCATCCGATGGGTGTGTTGGAGTGGCCCGTGGGCCTCTGGACCGCCTGGTCATTGGGGCTGGGTGTAAATGAGGTCGCTCCGAGAAGCACCCCTCCGTTGCCCAGTACTTCAAACCAGACCCTCAATCGGCATGGCCATATCAGCAGCGTGTCATAGGGCCCCTGGAGCATGACGAGAAAGAGGGATATGTGCGTGCCGTTGCCAGGCCCTTCGCCGTTCGGGTACAAGCGCAGGCACATCTTGTAGCCCATGCGACTGGAGTAGAACGGGTGCAACGTTATGTGCTCAGGCCCCAGCCTCCTGCGCGTGTCAAGGTCTTCCACGATCCACACCATGGTGCCTGAGTACACAGTGGCCTGAAGTTCGCACAGGTGTGTGGCCAGGGATCTGTTAACGGCCATCTGGTCTTCGAGCAGGCCCTTTAGCTTCTGCACTTCTTCGGACAGGAAGGGCAACAACAGGCCTGTCAGCCTCTGAGCCTCCACCATAGACTCCCGGTTAACGCACCAGTGCGCTCTCTTGACCGCGGCGGCGTTGCAGTGCGAGCACGATATGAGTTCGTGATTGCACCGGTTCTCATGGTCCCGGTGGTAGTCGTCCACTGTGCCGACCCAGTCACACCCGCTGTGCTTGCATTTAGCCGGCATGGCTGTGACCTCCATGCCCATAGCTATGTTGGGAAACTGCTCCTCCACTGCACAACCGCACGTAGGACACATGGCCTCGTCCATGCACTCTTCACACACGCGATGTCCGCATCCCAGTTGTATGGGCCGCTGGAGTACGTTGCGGCACTTGGCACACATGTGCCTTGCCTTGGGTATAACGCACAACTCCATGCCTTTAAAAAATGCTGTTTTATGCAGAGAGCACTCACCCCAACAGAATCAAATCCCTGATCGAACTGTTGTACGCCAACACCGACACAGTGTACTTTCGTATCTCGGAAACGGGTATGCGGTTTGTGCACGTCATGAACGACGTCCGGGCCAGGCTGGCGGCCAACCCAGCGCGACCGGCGGTGCCCTCCATTCTTCTGGCGAATGTTTGATCGCTGGACAACAAAATGGATTACGTTCGCCTGCTGAGGTCTACGAACCGGACGGTGCGGAACTGCTGTGTGCTCGTGTTCACCGAGACCTGGTTGAGTGACAACATTCCGGACTCTGCAGTGCATCTGGAGCGGCTAGCGTGCTATCGGGCGGACCGTGCCATTGTACGAGGGGGAAAGTTGCGTGGAGGTGGAATATGCGTCTACATCCGAGAAGAATGGTGCCGGGACTCTGTGGTGGTATGTAAGCACTGCTCGCCGCTTGTGGAGTTTGTGATCATTAAGTGCCGTCCTTTTTATCTGCCGAGGGAATTTACCGCGATTCTGCTAGTCGCGGTATACATCCCGCCTTCCAACATCGAAGGAGACAGGATCGCGGCGCTTGGTGAACTGTACCAGGCTGTCAGTGAACAGCAAACAGCGCACCCTGACGGTTTCACCATCTTCGCTGGAGACTTCAATCATGCCAACCTGAAGTCTGTTTTCCCGAGGCTTCACCAGCATGTTCCCTTTCCGACACGTGGAGACAGCTTCCTGGACCTAGTCTACTCGGCGCAAAAGGGAGCTTTCAAAGCCACCCCCCTTCCCCATCTGGGGCTTTCTGAATATCTCACCGTTTTGCTTTTGCCCGCATACAGACAATTGGTAAAGGCATCCAGGCCGATTCGGAGGCAGGTTCGAGTGTGGCCAGAGGGTGCCTCCGATGCACTTCGTGACTGCTTCGACACCACTGACTGGGACTTGTTTAAGCAGGCAGCCACCTACAACGATTGGACGGACATAGAGGAGTATACTGACTCTATTACCTCTTACATCACGAAGTGCATCGATGATGTGACTTGCTCGAAATCCGTCGTCACTCGTGCGAACTGGAAGCCGTGGCTGACGGGGGCTGTCCTCAGACTGTTGAGGGCCAGGGACAAGGCTTTCAGCGCGGGGGATGAGGCTGGCTTGAGGACAGCGAGGGCCGACCTGTCCCGAGGCATCAAAGAAGCGAAGAAGGCGTTCTCGTGCAAGGTCTCCACCCACTTCAAGGACAGCAAGGACACACGTAGCCTTTGGCGGGGCATTCAGACCATCACGGACTACAAGCCCGCGCCGAGGAGCTGTGAGGGCGACGTCCGTCTGCTGAACGATCTGAACCGCTTCTTTGCTCGCTTCGACGCCCAGAACAGCACTTGCCCGCTGAAGTCCACTCCCCCCCCACTCGCTACCCCCTTCTGCGTAGCGTGCGGCACTGTTGCGCTATTTTCGGGAATGTCTGCTGTACGCGCACTTTCTCCTTTTTTTCTGCTCCTCTTATTTATTTATTTATTTATTGTTGTGTTATTTATTCATTATTTATTCAGCACACTTTTGTTATACTTGTTTACTTGTTTGTCTGTTGTGAGCCATGTCTTGTCACCGTGGGATAGGGGGGAACGAAATTTCGGTTTCTTTGTGTGTCTTTGGCATGTGGAGAAATTGACAATAAAGCTGACTTTGACTTTGACTTTGACATCTCGGCCAATCTACACGCCGAGGGCTTCGATACGTACAAGTACGACGCGCCCACTGACGCGCTCTACGTGGGCCTGGGGCAGCACACAGCACGTGACTTTAAGACAGTGCGTAAGGGTTCACGCGTTTGTTTCAAGCTTCATGGAGCGGAGCCCATGCAATTTGAGGTGCAGGTGGGCGCGCAGGGTGGTAGCAGTGTCACCTTTATCACGGCCGTGGAGACGTATGCCCCGGAGTTTGAGCGCCCTCGTGACGTTCGGTACCACGGCTGCTTCATTCTACCCACTGCCGACTTTTCCGCCATGTGCCGGGGTTTCAAGCCGGGCACTATGACTATTGACGCTGTGCTGGAGAAGCAGGTTAGCATGTCCATGTGTATTGAGGGCTTCAAGACAAAGACGTACCGCTTTGGTACGGCCACAAGCGCCCCGAGTACCACGCTGAGGTATCCTCCGACCGCATCCTAAAATTGGCCAAGAGGGTGTGCGAATGTACGTAGGTGACCTAATCAAGTTCGTGGCAACGTACAAGCTGGGTACTGTTGAGGTGCACATAGACGTTACTCGTTAGTGAGCATGTACTTAATGTCCCTGTCTATGATACGGATAGCCAGCTGGGCTGAGTACGTCTGGTTGTTCATCAGTGTGATTGTGCATTTGTACAGTCCGGTGTCAAACCGGTTGGGTCGGGCTCACCGCAGACCAGTACCGTTACATCAGCCTCGCATCGGCCCGCGGTGGCCAGCAGCAGCAGCAGCAGCAGCAGCAGCAAGAGCAGCAGCAGCAGCAGCAGCAGCAGCAGCAGCAGCAGCAGCAGCAGCAGCAGCAGCAGCAGCAGCAGCAGCGTCCAAAGTATTCCAAGTATGCGTGAGTGTCTATGAGACAAGTGGTCGCCATGTGCAAAGAACGTAACATCGATGTGAGAAATGAAGATACCGGGCGCCCGTACACCCACGCAGAGCTGTGCAAGAAGCTAACGGGCAGTTCTCCCACCATCACGGCACCCGAAACCGTTACAAAGTGCATGAAGATCCCCATAGAGGACATTCGCAACAAGTGTGATGAATTGGAAATATCCCCCATGTCGCCTACCACGGGCATGAAGCGTAACAAGAACAGATTGTGTCAGCTGTTGGTGAGGGCTGTACATAGTCCCACACAGCGTAGCCCGTCGCCTCAGCGGCCCTTGGAGGAAAGTCTCTTGGTGATTGAGGAGAGCGCTGAGATGGAGATCCAAAGACGATCCAACACGGACAACAGCGCCCCGGTGCAACAGCCCCTGTGTGAAAGTCCGAGAAGACCACTAAATGACGACAGCCCTCCGGTGGCGAGCCCCAGCATGGACGGCAGCTCGAGAGGGCCACTGGATGAAGACAGCCCTCTAATGGCAAGCCCCAACACGGACGGCAGCTCCCCGGTGCGACGGCCACTGACCAAAGGTCCAATGACGCCCGTCAGCCCAGACAGTCCTATGGTGCGAGCCAGGCAAAGCCCGTCGAGATCCCCGACCAGGACTCTGATGATACCCGACGGCCCAGACAGCCCTCTGGTGCGAGCCAGGCAAAGCCCGACGAGGCCCCTGACCGAGACTCTGATGACATCTGACAGTCCGCTGGCGGACTACAGCTACAGTACACGGCCCCGGTCTAACAGCCCCGTTGCGGGCTCTCCGGTGCAGCGGCCCCTGACTGAAAGTCCAACGAGGCCCGTTAGGCCATTGGTGGACTACGATAACAGCCCGTCTAGCAGTCCCTACTCCATAGGCACCGGTCCGTCATGTTCCATCGTTACTAGTCCGGTGTCTACCAAGCGACCCCTTGATAACGAAGCTTCACCTCTGGCGAAGCGTGTGCGGTTCGAACCCACGCACACGCCTGTTCCTCTACGCAGCCTCCGGGAGTGGACCGATATGGTCGCCATCATGTCGGAGCGCGAGTTGCTGAACCGTTGTTTGGAAGGCGGTGTGCCGGTCAATGATCCCAGGACGGGGCAGCGCCATAGCGTCGCACAACTGCGTGACGAGCTGCTCGAACAGGTAGCCGAGGAGCTACGCGTCTCACAGAGGTCATTTGAGGAACCCCTGTACGGCACCGAGACTCTGGAGGACCTGAAGAGAATGTGCGCAGCCGCACATATTTCCTTGCGGGACTGTAACATGGAGTATCGTTCTGCCGACAAGCTCAACGACTTGTACGTTAAACACCTGGGTGATGCGTGGCTTTGGCCCAGCATGGATGAGATAGAACGGTTGATGTCCTCCGAGAGCCCCGTGACCATTAAGATGCGGGCGCGTGTTTACAAGCTGCCGCTCGTCTACAACTATGATGGTGGATCCCGGCCCCTCCAGGAGATTGCCCGTGATGTGCTGTACGAGCAAAAGAGCGCCGAGCGGCGCGCCCTATACGACTCTTGCGACGAGCAGCGGAGCCGGTGCAACATCGATAGCTTCAACGAACACTCTGTGCGCCGGGGGGAGCCCTGCGCGACTCCCCCTTGGGAACGACCAGTGCCCCAGCCCATGATCAACACATCTCCCATCTTTTCTACACTACGTGACAACACACCCGTAGTGGGACCTTACAACACGGTAGTGAGTTGCGCCATCCCGTACCCAGAGCTGTGCCAGGAGATCCGCCCGCAGCCCGAGAATACGACAGCGCGCCCGTTGTACGGGGCCCTGGTGAGACCGCTGAATCTACCAGTGGACATCTTGCCGGGCGGCTTTGACAATGTCATCGCTTACACCAGCATCGAGGATATGCCCCTGCAGTGTGTTAACGAGGATAACGTTCAGAAGACATACACACCCTATGTGCCCGTGTGTGCCTGTGTTAAGCAGTATGCCTTGGACGCAATCCACGATGTGATCAGGCCCCCCACGACTCAAGAGGAACAGCTCTTGTCTGTGTACGAGCCCATGAGCCCCGAGCAGCTGGACTATTACAGAAGCGTGACACCCAAGCTCAAGCTCTCTGATAGGTACTACGCCCCATACACGCAGAATGGTGTGCAGGTGCCCTGCATCATGCATGTCGAACACTACAAGAAATACATAAACGATGTGCTGTACACTTACGATAAGCGTTGTGGTGCAGACTGGCGAGTGCTACTGGCCCACGGCAGTGTGGGGCAAAATCAGGACTGTGTGCCCGCATCCCCCGTGCCCCCACCCCTGACGCCACGCGGCTCTCCCAGACCAATGTCTCTCGAGTCCTCGCCATTATCCCCTGTGCCAATGTCCCCTCCTATATCCACGGTGCCCATGACCCCGGGCCATTCTCCCAACTACTCGCTGCCGATCGACGGGCTCATAGACGTCGCCCACTCGCCATCGATCGACGATCTGACGCCGCTACCGCCCTTGCTGTCGCCCCTGCGGGAGCCGGACATCGACGTCACCGTTGCGGACTTCTTTAACTGGACTGAACGGGACTACGATGTCCACACCGAGTGGCTGGCCGACGGGCAAAAGGCACACACGGCTCATGCCCTGCTAACGGCGCTGGGCTATGATGTGCCAGCGGGTATCTCGGTCAAGGATTACTTGCGCCGGTTCACCATCAGAGACTTTAACGAGTTGTTTCTCAAACTGGACTCCAACGGCCGCGTGTTCCAGCGGCCGTTGGATCTCAAAGTGTACGACAGTTACTTCTTTATTTTGGAGACCATGCTGGATTATATGGATACTGAGACGGGCACTGTGCGGACCACGGAGCAGTTTCAGGCGTACGTGCGCCTCAACCCCCGCCGTAACATCAGGATGCGTGCCTGCCCAGAGTTCAGTGCCGTTATGGACATGTTGGAACGCGACCTGGAGGAGCGCATCTTCCAGCCGCGAATGGCCTCCCTGGACTGTTATGAAAATGGCGACACCGCCCAGGCGTTGACCTCAGCGTGAACCTGAGTGACCTGTTTACCCCTGCGCAGCACGCGCTCAACGAGGCAGACTTTCTGGCTGACTACCGGGCCCCGACCCTAACGCAGTGGGATTAGAAAAAATGCGTCCCTCGCTGTTGTCATGTCACAATTACGTCATATCAAAACTCAAACGTGTATCTGATGCCCAGGTGTACATGTTTATCCTAGAGACAGCCGCTGTGATAATTGAGTTCACGACTGCTGGGCACACTACTCATCTCGAAAAGTATAAAAGCATTGTACATTGTGTTTATGAAACTAATAAATGGACATATGAAGAGGAATTCCGTGTGGCTCTCTTTAATGACGAGGTGTGGTACAGTAGGCAGGATGTTCAGCCGCAGCTGCAGCAAAAGCAACCGGGTGATGCAAGACGCATAGTCCGGTTTGTGGATCAGCTGCACAGCTATGTGTACCTGTATCAGGGCATAGGTGACAGCAGGTTCCCGGTGCACATCCCCAACACAGTGTTATCGGGCATAAAGGGCCACCTCGAACGATACCGCATAGCGCATGATGCAGTTACGTTACAGCAGGTACTGTCCGTCCTCAAGATGCAGAATCACGTCAAGTATTACAACTGCGCCGCGGTTATCTACCGGATGTTGACGGGTCGCTCAGAGACGCTGCCCCAGTCCGTGGTCGAGGGCGTGCAGGCGGACATCGGCAGCCTGGCCGCTGAGCTCTCGTGCCGCGCGGACGTATGGCAGCTATGCTCCCAGGCCGGTGCCACATATGTATTTTTCCAGCTGTTGCGGCACAACGGCCACGAGTACAACAGCCACACGTTTGTGCCGGCCAAGACGCTGTCCAAGAAGCAGAAGCAGGACGCAGCATGCCATGCTCTGTGCAAGCACATGTCGTGGACCTTCTGGCCGTTGTGACAACTCTGCGTGTAATAGTGTACGTCCGGTAAGGATGACACTGCGTACATGATTGTTGCCACCCATTGGCCAAGACAAACCGCCAGTATTCCTTTCAGCTACACATCGGTATTCCACAGCCACCCCGATGACACTCTGGATAGTGTTCTGAATGTGTCGACTGTGGAAAACAATGTACCTCTAAATAAAAAGGATGTTGTGTGTGTCATTATTATCAGTGCCTACATTATGCCAAATAGACGCCATACAGGAGTGAAATATATATATACTAGTACACACTGAGTCAATACAATAACCAATGAATATTGTGACAATATTACAACCGACAACAATAACCAGCTGGAATATGTGTTGCACAACTAGGGTAATTGATCCACGTTCGGCGGATATGCACAGCAAGTGGTACACACCACCTATAGCGATGCGCCGATCCGACGCTACCGTGGGCACAATCCCACCTTGGCCAACCGCAGGTGTGTCGCCAAAGCAAAAGCCATGAAGGTGTGGTAGTACTTTGGTGCTCATGGCGTATTAACCGGGAGTATATTAAAAGCGATGAAGACCCCGTTGTTGTTAATACTGTCCATATTGGTGGTCTGCAATGGGGTGCTAGTGTCTGGCATCACTGGGTGTGAAACTGTCCACAAAGATGTAACAGATGCTCTGATGTGCATGAAAAACGCATATGATGACGGCCTGGGGTTACATTATAAGAGTCTGACGCCAAACCCGTCTAATCCCTTTACTGAAGAATATGTCTACATGATTGCAGCCAATAATCCCTATTATTGCTATCTGTTGAGAGAAACGGTTAACAGACTGTTGGGCTATACCTACGGTTATGTGACTGCACCAGATGACAAGGACAAGTTGTCCATGGGTAAGATGTCTATGTGTACAGGACAGCTTTCTCTGCTCCTGGATGCATGCGCCGAAGAGCTGGGTTGCAAGCATGCACCCTATGATCTTGAGGAGCTGGTACACAACCAACCCGATGACACCATGGCCACTCTGGACAGAGCCCTGGATCTCGGTAACAGCTTTTAAAAGTGCAGTGTCCTGCTTGCGGGCTGAAATGTAAAAGGGTGCGATGTGGACGCACATGTCAGGTTGCGTTTCCTTCACATTGGCGTTATCGTCAACTATGACCACACGAGACATCCCTCCAAAGTGGTCTACCAGGGGCTTACCCCCAGTCTCGTCGTGGATGTCAAACATGAGATAGGAAAGGGGCATTCTGTCGAGTCCCAGCACCTTGACTACGTCTCGAGCGTAGGCTCCACATGCCGCGGTCCACACACCCGCGCGGTAGCCGCTGGCAAAAAGCCATGCTATGAATGTATGGGTGTGTGGACGAACGCACACCACAAAGCCTGGGATCTTATGCCACTCATATCGCGCTATATCGTGTGCCAGACGTGCGGCTGAGGCTGCGTGACTGGGCACATTATCAACATCTCTGGACACTCTCTTGACACCGAGATCTGGGATGGCCACACTCTCTATCAGAGTGTGGTCCAGATCTAGGATAACAATTGACATTCTTTTTAACAGGCCATTGCACTTGCAATCGTTTCTTAGTGAGTCACGTTATGATCCCAGTGGTGCGTGAGAGTGCACATAATGCATATGGACAGGCCATCGCACGTGGCACACACATAGTAATTGGGGATGGTGTGCACGGAGCACATAACATCGGGGGAACCCGTCTCCAGCAGAGACCGCAATGAGTAGTTGACTGACTTGCTGGTAATGGCACAACGGCACACGCAGCATTTGTCGTCCAGCATGGCCACACAGGCTTTGCACACGCTATGCCCGCAGTTGAGCACATACGGCTGGGTCATTGTTGGAAATAATATACTTTTTATCATTGGATTCTATGTAACTACTTTTGTGTGCAAGATTCTCCGCAGTATGTGACCAATCTGGCCTCGTGAAAATGACTTGGGGGCATATGGCAGTCATTAGCCGCGCTATACAATAAGCCCCACAGTTAGCTAGACATGTGCAGATCATGAGATTGTCATGGGACGGCTGAAGCGGACAAAGGTCATGAGTACGGCACAGCAATGTATTCCCAGAGGCACTAAAGACTACGTCTTTGTTGAGCTAATGGTCATGAGACGTCCATACTGCCCACTCCATAAGAGTACCCACTGTGTTCTGTGGTAATGGGATATAACTATGGAATGTTCTTCCTGTCTGGAAACCTACTCGACCATGTACACTTCCCCCTTTGTTTCTCTCTCAATAAAAGGCACGGCTAAATTCGAGCAGAGCGCGTATTCTCAGCCACACTTGCTGCGTGTGTTTGGGGTGCGCCCTTCTGCGCAGAAGAAAACGCTAAGCCAAAAAGACCTACCGCCTCTGAGATTGATTTCAGATAAATGTTGTAAACCCAACAGTCATAGTGGTGAGACACACAGGACAGTCCATGGCGATGACTGGGATGCACATACACGCACCGGGCGGTGCATTTCAAATATTCCGGTGGCACGGGGCCGTGTCCACACCATGGAATGTGTGTACGTTCCATGATGTGGACACGACCCCGTGCCTATTTACGTACGTGCTACGGTGTTGTGGCCATTTACAGGATGGGGAAGCCTGCTGCGCCGTCGGCAATCTTCATAATGTTGTGGTTGACTGCGATAACTACAAGCTCAAACTTCTGTGCAACGCTGTAGCCGGAGGTGTTGGGTCCGTTACCCACAGCTGTGGTGCGGGCGTTGTCCGACACTTTACAGGCCAGAGTGACGTTGGACAGGCGTCCGTAGTTAGTGGAGCCCATGGGATTGACGCTGCCCATATCAAGGGTGTAGCAGTAGACCATGACGCCGTCGATCTCGGGCATACTGGGTGCAAAGTAGTAGGGGTTCACCGAGGTAAAGTAGTCCACTCCCATTTGGTACAGCCTGGCGGCGTTCTCGTAGATGAGAGACACCTCGGACAAGGGGTTCGTGGCCAGGGCTGGTAGCACTACCCTGTTGTCTGCGATTATAGTGATAAAAGTGTCTTGACCGGGTGGCTGAATCTCAGGTCCAGGTGGACCAAGGAGTTGTCCTGGGGGTTCACCAGCACTCGGGGGGCCACCTGGCACTGCTCGATGAGCATGGTGCGGCTGGACCGGGCCACGCTCTCACGCTCCTCGCTAGTCAGAATGGCGTAGGTGCCCATTACGGACACTTCGGACAGGGATGGGGTGACGTTGCTCAGGTCGGCGGCTACTACGGGCCCGATGGCCATGGTGTTATTATCCTGGGCGATGAGCAGGTCCTCCCACTTCCCCAGCTTGAAGTGGATGCGCACCTCGTTGTAGGGTAGTGCCACGGTTGGTAGCGCAAGCCCAGTGTCCCTGATGAAGAACAGAGGGATGGGTAGGTTCAGATAATGACCAGGTAGTATGGCATTATTTTGGATGCCTCCGACCAGGTCGCTCCTCATGCCAATCATCTTATAGTACCCAGACGACTTGGACCCGGGCATCATGCACGAGCTCCAAAAGTCCAGAAATTCACTGGTCAGTGTCTGGGCAACCAGGTCATTGAAGGAGACTGATACCTCCTCCACTAAGTTGTGCATCAGGTTGTCCGTCCAGCGGATCCTGCTGTTCTGCTTGCTAACTGTCAGGGCTGGTAGCTTAACGCGCAGCCACACGTTGAGCAGGTAGACCCCACCGCGGGCCACTGTCACGCTGAACTCCTGGCCAAAGTTGGCCATACCGGTTTGCTTGGACAGTGTAACAGGTAGTTTGCTGTACCACGAGCAACGCACAGTCTCCCGGGCAAAATAGGTGACGGCGTTGTCGCCGCCATAGAGCAGAGTCTCCATGGCATCGTAGGCGGCGATGTCGATGAAACCGCTGGTCACATTTGCGCCCGAGATTGCTGACATTATATTTTTATATTACGGTGGTTCCGTTTTTCCTGCCTTGTCTTTCTGGAAGCTGGCGCTGAGCAACAACAACAGTCCCACCCCGGCCACCGCCGCGCCCGTACCCATGGTCGCTTGGGTGGGCATCACGTCACATGGCTTGCCCATGACCACGATAGTGTTGGGGTTGCTGGGTATGTACACAGTGTCCACGTTGAGCCTGCCAGGTAAACTCTGCCAGTTGCCGTCTGCATCTTTGACACGGATAGTGTGGTTAAGACGGGACCTATTAAGGTAGAACATGATCCAGACGTCGTAGCCGGCCATAGCCGCACCGTGGCCCCATCCGAACTTGGTGGCCTCGCGGAGCTTGTTGGGGTCAACGTCCTGCACTTTACCCCGCCTGTTCCAGTCCTGCTCGTCCAGCACGTAGTACGTGCCGCTAGTGCTGTGCAGGTAGGCGTCACCGGGCCTCATGCTGCTCGTGGTGTGGGACGCCTTAGGGTCCTCCTTGTCGTCGGTGGCCAAGTTCAGTTTGTAACGGATCATGGGCCTGACAGCGGCAGGCCCGCCCGCGGGCATCATGTACGCTTCAGCCTTGGGCATGAGCACGGGCTCACCGTTTACGTCGGCCGTGTAGCGTTGGTGGTACACCATCTGGCCCTCGTTGAGCATAGCCACGGCGGCGGGTAGGGTGATACCTGTGACCTTTTGCGCTTGGCCCAGGTTAGCAGGATCACTCCGCAGCGTCCCAGCACGGCTCCCGTGGCCACGGGCACACCCACTAGAAGGGCGGCCAAGGCGGCCGCCAGCTGCCACAGGTCGAATCCCTCGGCTTTGGCGGTGGCCAGCTGCTCTAGTTTGTTGACCACGTCCTGAACACTGCTGCTTGTGGCTGTGGCGTCCTGTAGGCACGTGACCAGGGCATTGACAAAAATACTCAGCACAGAGTCTTCAATAACCACATTCCCAGTCACGTTGTTTACAGATATGGTCTGTGTACTGTTCACTTCTCCCTTGCATGTCTGGGTCATGGTGTTGAGGATGCGTGACGACACATCTACAAACTGCTTAACCGCGTTGGTAGCAGATGCGTACTGCCCGAAGTTGAGGCCACTGACAACGGCGGCCGCCTGCTGCGCCACATCGTTCAGAATCCTCTGCTGCGTCTGTTGGTCGGTTAGGGCGGTCATGACTGTGTTTAGATTCACAGTCACCGTCTGTTGCATGGTTAGGCCCTTGATGAGTACATCCCCCCTAACGTGCGAAATGTTGATCATCTGAGAAGCGTCCACGGACACGTTGCTAGTGTTTGCTATGTCGGACGCCGCAGTGGCCACGGCCTTCAGGATGGTGTCAACCCCATTAAAAGACTGCACCGCTCCCATTTTATGGTTGTGTTGTTTTGAATGTAAACACATCACAATACTACAGCTACAGAACAAGCATGCGGTCGCTAGTGCTTGCTGTTGTGCTGTCGGTAGCGGTGGCTACCGACAGCTACACCCCTAATGTAACCTTGTCTCTGATCAATAATACCCTGATGATGGCGTGTACTATGGATTACAGGTTATCAACGGAAGGGCTGTCCCTCATGTGGGTCGATACCAACACATTGGAGCCTACCCACAACGTCACGGGACCCAAGGAGCTCACAGAATCTGAGGCTGTCAACGGTACGGGCTGCTGCCTGGCGCTCAATGGGTCCTGTGCTGCTGGGGTGTCAACCGCGGAGACAGGGCCGGTGGAATACGTCGTACACGCGGGCATGTACATGTTGGGCAACACGTCCATATATGTGTCATGTCGACGTCGCGAGGGCTACACGTACAACTGGACCGTGTCGGAAACGCGCTGGAGCCACGGCGTTCTGCAGAACAACTTGAACCAGTATGACGATCCCAGCACCGAGACACCACCCGAAGACACAGAGTGCTACACCTATCACAGGGAGTACGTTTTACTGCAGACCAGTTGCCTGTTAGACCATGTGTTTATCATGCGTGGGTACGCGGGCACCGCTCTCCGATACATGTGCTTCCAATGGATGCATGGCTCAGAGCACCAATTGCCCGTGGGGTCTGTAACATGTGGCCACACGATGGAGGACTGCCACATACTGTGTAAAGAGTCCACGCACGCCAAGGTTCCTATGGTAAGAGTCGATGGACATTGGTCCGAGGGCCTGGAGGGTGTGGGCCCTTACAAGGAAGGCAACTATCTGGCGTGCGGTCACCGCAATACTAACGGCAGCATGTACATCACCACACACAGACGTACCATGTGCACGTACAATCAGATGTTGTCGTTGGCCAGGTCGCCCGGGTGCCAGGGAACATGTAAGTACACATGTAAGTACACATGCTCGGCCGACGGCTCTAATTGCCCTGGAGATTACACGGCCATGCTGAAAGTAACAGGGACAGCCAATGTCACGTACGAGAGAGACGATCAACACTCTACCAGCGCGTACATTGACCACCCCGTTGGTGAGGTATACGTTAACTGTACCTACGGTCCCTTTAGTACGCACCTGGTTATAGACGGCACCGAGGACCCGACTTCCGTCGTCACGACGGATGAGCCCGCGGCGCTGTCCTGTCCACACGAGAGCCTGCTGCGTATGCTACTGAAGCAGTTCATGACTATGCTTGTGTGGTGTATGACAGACTGTGTACAGTGTCAGTTGTCGTTTCTAGGAAAGACCCAGCATTGTACGTGCTCCTACGACATACAGCCCCTCACAAAGTGTTGTGTAGGAACGTGTGAGTGTACCGGCGATTACGTGACCCACGTAATAGGAGAGTACTGCCAGATGAAGGACCCACCGGAGCAAGCCGCATCTACATTGTGCCCGGTTTCTTTTGCCCATAGTAACCGTAAACCAGTTGGGCCAAGATCACCAAGGAAGCGCCAGACAGAGATAACCACAGCATGGGCTCCATGGCGCAGGGAGGCGCCCCCGAGCGGTACACCCTGACGACAGCCAGGGCAATAACGCCCAGGGCCACACCACCAACAAGCATAGACTTTTGTTTGCTAGCAATGATCTGATCCATGTTTTTAAAGAATTAAAGTTGTTAAAAAAATGTCTGCTCCGTCTCTGGGTATGTTGGCCGCCCTCTAGGGCGCTCCTGTGTTTGACCCGCGCGACCGCAGCCCAGTGTGTTACATTCCCAGCAACAGGAACCTGTTAAATCAGTATGCATACAATATTGTGCGCAACGGTGGTTGTCACCCCGTGGTGGAGGTAGCGCGCAATGAAAACAAGTATTACAGGCCCAGGTCGCTCAACAAGTCCATTAGCCGCTGTCCGTTTGCGGCGTGCTACTAACAAAGTCGACCCGGTAACCTGGGGGCATAACCTGTTGCCACCTAAAGACTGGCTCATATTCGGGGGTGACGTCTCTGTCAGTGGCAATGTGCACAATGCACAGGGGTCGGGGGTCCCGCTTAAGTACCACCTTGCAGCGGGTGTAACGACCCACAGCGTCGACGTAGATCTGGTTACCAGAGTGCAGGGCGTAGACGACCATTTGCTTGTTGTAGTTGAGCCACATCATTTGGGCCTTGGTGGGTATCATGAAAAATGCAATGGTCATGCACATGCGAAGATTGCGCGTGATGGCACGGTAGTTGTAACATACGATGGCCCACACCAGCGAGCACATCACAAGATAAAACATTGCGTCTTTTATAATACTTTCGAAAGGGCAGCCTCGGCCAGCAACGCCACAACAAATACGCCGATGCGCAGCGACTGTTGTTCCGAGGGTACGAGCTCTGAGGCCATGTAGGCCAGGCACGGCACGACGATGAGCTGCACGACCACCGCACAGTCTCCGTGCGGACCCACCTTGGCCATGCTATCCAGAAATTTGAACACGCGCTTCTCGATATTACTCGGCTTAGCTGAGGTGTCAGGCAGCTGGCTGATGGGGTCCATGATGTTTTAATAAAATGGAGTGCGCCATTTGTTTTGAGTGTATTACAAGCAAGCCAGACAATCGTTTTTCAGTGGTGGCTACGTGCGCGCATTCCTTCTGCTACACGTGCCTGTGCAGGTGGGCCAGGTCCTCGAAGAAGGTGGGCAGTGAACGGCACTGTCCCGTGTGCCGAGTACCGTTTGCACACGTGGTGCCCAGCTCTCAGTGGCCCAGGGACCCAGACCATCGCAGACGCATTATACAAAACTACTTTGCATGGTGTCGAGACAGGTCCTGCTACTTCTGGAATACATGTCATAATCCCTACTGCCTGTACCGACACCCGGCGTAAGGAAAATGTTCTCCCAACTAGCATCCCAGGGCACCAGCTCGGTGGTGGGCGTAGTGCATGTTGCGGGCGTAAAGAAAGTACTCAAGGTACTTGTCAAATGGGATTCCGAGAACCAGCAGTACGTACGCAGTGCCCTGGGCAACGAGGGCCGGCATGAACATCGGGTGGGCGAACTGGCTCACAGCAAGATGCCCTGGTGCTGCCCGGGCAGCACATACGTGCCTGACGTGACCGAACTCGGCGTGGGGATAGGTAAGGAGGGCATCTTGTTTGACTACATTGACTGTTAGGGTTTTCCAGGTTATCTTTATCGTAGGATTATGTTGGAATGTAGACTATAATGATTAACCAATCTTGTCTTGCTCTCACAACGTAGTAAAGTAAAGTGATTGCTTCCTCTGCTTGAGTGACCAGCTGCAGAGGAAGCAATCAAAGTTGTTCTGTTTCCCACAACATCGTAAAACACCCCCTGCTCTGATCTTACCAGAGGCCGGGGGTTCACCAAACCTGTCCACTCTCACCCCAACTCTGTTCCTCCTAATAAATATGCCCTTGCAGGAAGGAGACTTTTCAGACCTCCATTTCGATCATCGCTGCACGCACAGCGACGAATGGACTCTCCACCTGCAGGTGTCCAAAAGGACTTACTTGTCTCCCGTGTGGTTCTTGCAAAATAAGTTGGAGTGAGCAAATCTCTAACATTTTGGTGCCGAAACCCGGGATCCTCATACCCACCATCTGACCGGCGAAGGAGGACGTGCTGCATTGTCGACAAGCCAGCGTCCATTAAGAGGACCTGGAGGAGAAAGTCCTGGGAAGAGAATTCTTCGCTGGGCCAGCATCTTAGGTCTGCCTTCGTCTGACAGAGGTGGATTGACGGGACCCGGCAGTGCAACGAACCAGGGGACAAGTAAGTTAAAGGCCTGAAGTTGTGTGATTGTGTTGTTGCTTGTGAAACGCGTAAAAAGGAAGAAGTGCACAGGAATAAGTTTTGTGGAAGGAGGGGGTGTTGTAGAGTCCCCCTCTGGATGAGGTGTCTCTTTTGGAGCAGTGGGTCTCAAACTGTTTTAAAATCTCAGTACCTCCGTGAATCATTATTTGACGACCACTGTTCTAGGGAGTACAACCTCGCGTTGGCAGGGCTGGGGACAAGGACTTTTGTCTTTAGTTCCCAGGGAAGGTGAGGGGTGTTGTAGAGTCCCCTCACTGGATGAAGCAGCTCCTTTTTTTAAAAAAAGGAGGACTTCGCCGTTGGCAGGGCTGGGGACAAGGACTTTTGTCTTTAGTTCCCAGGGAAGGTGGGGGGTGTTGTAGAGTCCCCTCACTGGATGAAGCAGCTCCTTTTTTTTAAAAGGAGGACTTCGCGTAGGCAGGGATAACTTGTGTGATTGAGTGTGTGACTGGTAGGATAAATTGACTAAGAAGCAGTTCTAGCGTTGATCCACGGCAATAAAACAGGCTAGTAATCTGTCGAAAGGTCAATTTAAACCTGCATTGAGGATCCTCAAAGAAAAAAAATTGAAAAAAAAATTGTAAAACCTTAAGCTACTAAAATTAAGATGGGAAATAAGAACGGTAAATCTCTTGCTCTGCTCTTCTTTAAAACGAGAAGTTCATGGCAAGTACATTTCTTAATTGTATGTAATACATGCTGAAGTGGTAGAAGTGCTAGAGTGTGGTTGAAATCTTCACAAAGAGATGAGAACGAATTCAAGAGACAAAAGCTAGAAAGATGAAAACTGATGCGGTCACAAGTGTTTGTCAGACCAGGAGACAATAAGGCCCTTGTGAGCAGGTGCAAGGCCGCAGCTCAAGCCGCGGCTCAAGCAAGGGGCAAGAGGAGTTTCCGGTCCTATGCAAATCATGTATCGAAATTTAAAAGATCTGAAACCTCTCCCATATGACAGCAAAACATGTCATTGTCAGGTTATCGCAAATCGTTTTAGATTGTTAGAGCCCCTGTCCACACAAGAAGTATGACAATGCTGTTTATAGGCCCAATTACAAATGAATAGGGATCAAATTGTGTTACACTGAAGTTAAAATATGCAAATCAAGTGGTAAAGAAATGCAACTTGCTTCTAGAAGATGAATAAATAAAATTAGAATGTGCTGTCCTCGTGTGCATGGGAGGGACCAGCTCATGATCGACCACTGGAAATGGCCAGCCTGTGACGAATCATTGTTGCTGAGACCTACCTTCCGCACGCGAGAGCTGTGCATGTGTGTGCGTATATGTTAAAATGATGAACATTGGCTAAAGTTTTAGTAAAAAAAAAATTTGCTAGACTGTGGTCTATCCAATTTGCACCGCAGAACAGAAATGATTTTGAAAGATAAAAATGAGAGGAAAAAGAGAGAAATCTGTTTGCAAGCAGAAACTAATCCACACTAGTGCATGTTAGTGTCAAGCCCTCATGAGAAATTCGGAGTTAACAAAACAACAGAACATGCTTTCAGGAATTGGGAGAAGCTAAATTGTGAATTTAAGATTTTGCAATGCTACATTTAATAGGAATAATTGATTGGTTGTGTTATAAGATTATACAAAATTCTAAATGCAAGCTAAATCTGAGAGATTGAGTTCTTCAAATGTAAAAACAAAGAAAAAATTCAGATTAATTTGCCAATTGTTTGTTTTAGTTAAGTTTTTTTGAATTGGTGGATTATTCTACCAGGAAACCTGAGTTGAAAATGATATATGAATGTTGTGTGGTGAGCTTGGATGAATTGGGACCAATGTGATAGAAAGACTCCTTTTTGGAGACTGCGTGTGAGATGCAAATGAACATTGATGAATGATAGCCTGAATGAAAAGAAATTACAGGTTGAATGGTTGAAGTCGTTGGCGACTACTATGGAAAATTAGTAGAGCGACTTTGATGAAAGAATGATTTTGAGCAGGTTGAATGTTAGAAAGAAACACGTAGCTTTTGGATTGATAATTAACTGGAGAAAAAAACTGGAGAACCAGTAACACATGTAGAAGATGTGTGAACTGAGAAATTGAGAAGCGTTTTGGAAAGAAAGTCAAATTAAATGATGATGGAATCGTATGTAGTAAAGAACGCATTCTCCCAAAAAGTTTGTCAAGGTGTGAGGCATGGGCGTTGCCAAGCCTCATAAGGGGGGGAGTGAGTAGGACAGATAGTGGAAGATAGTAATAATACAACACTTTATGACAATGAATTTTCGAATACATTTGGTGTTATATTGTGGTAAATTTTTTGTTCTGGTGTAGATAGGTTAGCAACACGAGAGATTTAGAGGTTCAAAAGAAAGACAGTTAAAAGAAAACATTTTTGATTTGGACAATTGCAGGCTAACAGGAACATGAGAACGATAAGAACTACGAGGTGGGATACAATTTCATTGGGGAGATTGAGAATTCACAGCACCATACTCTAAGTCACATTTTTGAGCAAGCATGACAATAACACGTGAGAGGTCAAGACATACAGATCAGGGCTTGATGTGGAACGCAGACCTCGATGAGTTGATTTTCAATAATGATACTGAAGACAACATACTGTCCGATTAAATTGGAACTATAGATAAAATGTAGCTCAAAAATAGGATGAGTTGCAGGATTTACGATATAAAAACGAGACCGCTGTTATTAGGAGAATTTGAAGTTTGGTAAATAAATGTTACCAGCAAATTGATGGAAGCAGCTACATTTGGAGATAGTCTTACAAGTTTGACGTCCCAGCCTGTCATTCTCAGTGTCAGGGCCCCTGAAACCCAATCCGAGTCTTCGCCTGCAGCCGTGAACAACTACAAAATGGTGTCTGGCTCTGAAGCACCTTTGACCTTTGGCGAAGGACAAGAAAAGACTGCTGTTGTGCTTGGAGGAGGACAAGTACACTCCGGAGGAAATACAACATCCTCGGGGACGGAAAAGACAGTGAAAAGCGGAGGAACTCACAATGATGAAAATTGACTCATTTGAACAATGGACTCATTCAAGAGTGATGGATGGGGTCGCTCTGAAGCAACAACAAAAGAACACCAACGTGAGAGGGTGAAGTGCGGCAAAAAGAAATGGACTTGGAGTGTCCGACGACCAAATCGCACTCCTTGCTACGGCGTTCCCAAATTTGGTGAAGCTTGGTTCAAAGTGGAAGGGAGGTTCATTGTGCACTGAGTTTGACAGAACTGAGGAGATTTGATAAATAAATAAATACAAATTTGAAAAATACGTAGGGCTACAGAGAAAAGCATTATAATCAGAGATTGAATGGATTTGGATAAAACAAATAGGCTAAAACGGTAGGAAACAAGAGCAAGATCTTATATTTTGGCTCATCAAGCTTAAGACGTAGAGGTCGAGTTATATAAATTTTAGAACAGGACATTTGGCAGTCAGGAGGAAGCTAGGTTGCTCAATGTACCTACTCAATACAATAGTAAGGGTTTTTATACCACAGTGGAGGTTGGATGGTCAGAAAGTTAGGTACGTTCAATTTTTGACATTCACACAATCATGCATAGGAGTCACAAGGCAACAGTTAACAAGACAATGACTGCAATAGGGGCCACCTACGACTGCACCGACATGGAAAAGTAGAAGTGAGAGAGCAGAGTATGGGATTATATGCTAAAACGTCTGCTATACAGTTACCAATAGGAGATTCTATCAAGAGAAGCTACATGAGAGATGGATTAGAATCTCTTTGTCTGCGTGGGTGCGTGTGTGTGTGTGTGTGTGTGTGTGTGTGTGTGTGTGTGTGTGTGTGTGTGTGTTCACACCCTGTGTGGGTGCGAGCGTGTGAGGAGAAAGAAGGCATGGGTAAGACAATCTCTTTTAAACCAGGAGGCAATAAATGGGAACGCCCCTGTCATAAATAGTTTTTGATTAAAGGGAATCATTAGGCCCCTCCGCGAGTCGTCACCTTATCGTGGTGGAGGGGTTTGCGTGCCCCTATGATCCTAGGAGCCATGTTGTCGGGGGCTTCATGCCCCTGGTAGGGTCACCCATGGCAAACGGGTCCTAGGTGAGGGGCCAGACAAAGCACGGCTCACAAGCCCCTTATGATGAGTAATATAAATGGACTTAGTTTTCCCTCGCCCGGACGCGGGTCACCGGGGCCTCCCTCTGGAGCCAGGCCTGGAGGCGGGGCTCGAAGGCGAGCGTCTGGTGGCCGGGCCTTCGCCCATGGGGCCCGGCCGGGCATAGCCCGAAATGGAAACGTGGGTCCCCCTTCCCATGGGCTCACCACCTGTGGGAGGGGCCGAAGGGGTCGGGTGCAATGTGAGCTGGGCGGCAGCCAAAGGCGGGGACCTTGGCGGTCTGATCCCCGGCTGCAGAAGCTGGCTCTTGGGACATGGAATGTCACCTCTCTGGCTGGAAAGGAGCCCGAGCTGGTGTGCGAGGCAGAAAGATTCCGACTAGATATAGTCGGACTAGCCTCCACACACAGTTTGGGTTCCGGTACAAGCCCTCTCGAGAGGGGCTGGACTCTCTTCCACTCTGGAGTTGCCCACGGTGAGAGGCGTCGAGCAGGTGTGGGTATATTTATTGCCCCCCGGCTGGGCGCCTGCACATTGGGGTTCACCCCGGTGAACGAGAGGGTAGCCTCCCTCCGCCTTCGGGTGGGGGGACGGGTCCTGACTGTTGTTTGTGTCTATGCACCAAACAGCAGCTCAGAGTACCCACCCTTCTTGGGGTCCCTGGAGGAAGTGCTGGAGAGCGCTCCTTCTGGGGACTCTATCGTTCTACTGGGTGACTTCAATGCTCACGTGGGCAATGACAGTGAGACCTGGAAGGGCGTGATTGGGAGGAACGGCCCCCCTGATCTGAACCCGAGCGGTGTTCTATTGTTGGACTTCTGTGCTCGACACGGATTTTCAATAATGAACACCATGTTCAAACATAAGGGTGTCCATGTGTGCACTTGGCACCAGGACACCCTAGGCCGCAGTTCGATGATCGACTTTGTAGTCGTGTCATCGGATTTGCGGCCGCATGTTTTGGACACTCGGGTGAAGAGAGGGGCGGAGCTGTCAACTGATCACCACCTGGTGGTGGGTTGGCTCCGATGGTGGGGGAAGATGCCGGTCCGACCTGGCAGACCCAAACGCTCTGTGAGGGTCTGCTGGGAACGTCTGGCAGAATCTCCTGTCAGGAAGAGCTTCAACTCCCACCTCCGGCAGGGCTTTTCCCACGTCCCGGGGGAGGCGGGGGACATTGAGTCTGAGTGGACCATGTTCCGCGCCTCCATTGTTGAGGCGGCCGACCGGAGCTGTGGCCGTAAGGTCGTTGGTGCCTGTCGTGGCGGCAACCCCCGAACCCGCTGGTGGACACCGGCGGTAAGGGATGCCGTCAAGCTGAAGAAGGAGTCCTATCGGGCCGTTTTGGCCTGCGGGACTCCGGAGGCAGCTGACGGGTACCGGATGGCCAAGCGGAACGCGGCTTCGGCGGTTGCTGAGGCAAAAACCCGGGCGTGGGAGGAGTTCGGTGAGGCCATGGAGAATGAATTTCGGACGGCTTCGAGGAAATTCTGGTCCACCATCCGGCGTCTCAGGAGGGGGAAGCAGTGCAACGTCAACACTGTTTACAGTGGGGATGGCGTGCTGCTGACCTCGACTCGGGACGTCGTGAGTCGGTGGGGAGAATACTTCGAAGACCTCCTCAATTCCACCTACACGCCTTCCATTGAGGAAGCAGGGCCTAGAGACTCTGAGGCGGATTCTCCAATCTCTGGGGTCGAAGTCACTGAGGTAGTTAAAAAACTCCTCGGTGGCAAGGCCCCGGGGGTGGATGAGATCCGCCCAGAGTTCTTAAAGGCTCTGGATGTTGTGGGGCTGTCATGGCTGACACACCTCTACAACGTTGCGTGGACATCGGGGACAGTGCCTCTGGATTGGCAGACTGGGGTGGTGGTTCCCCTCTTTAAGAAGGGGGACCGGAGGGTGTGTTCCAATTACAGGGGAATCACACTCCTCAGCCTCCCTGGTAAGGTCTATTCAGGGGTGCTGGAGAGGAGGGTCCGTCGGGAGGTCGAACCTCGGATTCAGGAGGAGCAGTGTGGCTTTCGTCCTGGCCGTGGAACAGTGGACCAGCTCTACACCCTCGGCAGGATCCTCGAGGGTGCATGGGAGTTTGCCCAACCAGTCCACATGTGTTTTGTGGACTTGGAGAAGGCGTTCGACCGTGTCCCTCGGGAGGTTCTGTGGAGGGTGCTTCGGGAGTACGGGGTGCCGAGCCAACTGATAAGGGCGGTTCGGTCCCTGTATCACCGATGCCAGAGTCTGGTCCGCATTTCCGGCAGTAAGTCGGATTCGTTCCCAGTGAGGGTTGGACTCCGCCAAGGCTGCCCTTTGTCACCGATTCTGTTCATAATTTTTATGGACAGAATTTCTAGGCGCAGCCGAGGCGTTGAGGGGGTCCGGTTTGGGGACCTCAGCATCGCGTCTCTGCTTTTTGCAGATGACGTGGTGCTGTTGGCTTCTTCAGGCCGTGATCTCCAGCTCTCGCTGGAACGGTTCGCAGCCGAGTGCGAAGCGGTCGGGATGAGGGTCAGCACCTCCAAATCCGAGTCCATGGTCCTCGATCGGAAAAGGGTGGAATGCCCTCTCCGGATCGGGGATGAGATCCTGCCCCAAGTGGAGGAGTTCAAGTATCTTGGAGTCTTGTTCACGAGTGAGGGGAGGATGGAGCGTGAGATCGACAGGCGGATCGGTGCAGCGTCGGCAGTAATGCGGACCCTGTACCGGTCCGTTGTGGTGAAGAGAGAGCTGAGCCAAAAGGCAAAGCTCTCAATTTACCGGTCGATTTACGCTCCTACCCTCACCTATGGTCACGAGCTATGGGTCGTGACCGAAAGAACGAGATCTCGGATACAAGCGGCCGAAATGAGTTTT
The DNA here is from genome assembly GCF_024217435.2 of Syngnathus scovelli. Taxonomy (NCBI): domain Eukaryota; kingdom Metazoa; phylum Chordata; class Actinopteri; order Syngnathiformes; family Syngnathidae; genus Syngnathus; species Syngnathus scovelli. The sequence goes on along the minus strand of NW_026061342.1, from coordinate 21,252 downwards.
CTCCGCAGGATGTCCGGGCTCTCCCTTAGAGATAGGGTGAGAAGCTCGGTCATCCGGGAGAGACTCGGAGTAGAGTCGCTACTCCTCCACGTTGAGAGGAGCCAGATGAGGTGGCTCGGGCATCTTATCAGGATGCCTCCTGGACGCCTCCCTGGGGAGGTGTTCCGGGCATGTCCCACCGGTAGGAGACCCCGGGGACGACCCAGGACGCGCTGGAGAGACTATGTCTCTCAGCTGGCCTGGGAACGCCTTGGGATTCCCCCGGGATAAGCTGGATGAAGTGGCTGGGGAGAGGGAAGTCTGGGAGTCCCTCCTGAAGCTGTTGCCCCCGCGACCCGACCCCGGATAAGCGGAAGAAGATGGATGGATGGATGGATGGATGGAATCATTAGGAAGTGTTCAAACTCTTCCCGCAAACATTCCTATTTGCCAGTTAAATGGGCACTACAATTGACTACGAGAGTTGCAAACAACAGATGAAGAGCAGTCCTTGGCAGATTATATGATCAGGACGCTCAAACTGTGTCAAAGACAAATTTACTGCCGCTTGATCTTTCCTCCTCACAGGTCGACAACCCCATCAATCCAGGAGACTGGGTCTACATCGAGGTCATCAACGGAAGGAACTAGGCCAGCCACGACGGGAGGGACCATTTCAAGTCTTGCTGACTACACATGTTGCACCCAAGGTTGCAGGACCCACAAATGCATTAACGACGACTGCTCTCCAGGAGGAAACTGGATGGGAGCTTTGGACATCACCGCTGTGTGCCAGGATGAGAGAGCCGTTTTCAAGGTGTAAGGGCTCTACTGCCAACATGGCTGCACCATCGGACGGGACCTACTTCATCCAGAAGTTCAGAGGCACTGCCTCACCTGCATCCTATGAGTGCACGTGCCTGTTCAGTACGGATCATGGTTTTGTGGTCACGAGAGTTGTCCGATGCTGCCTGCCAACTGGACACGAGTGTGTGCGCCAGTGTGCGTGACAGACCTCACCTACAGACTAGAACATCATCAGCTGACGAAAACGCGAGCACATATACAACTTCGACGGCCACAGCCGACCGGAGCTGTGGCCGTAAGGTCGTCGGTGCCTGTCGTGGCGGCAACCCCCGAACCCGCTGGTGGACACCGGCGGTAAGGGATGCCGTCAAGCTGAAGAAGGAGTCCTATCGGGCCGTTTTGGCCTGCGGGACTCCGGAGGCAGCTGACAGGTACCGGATGGCCAAGCGGAACGCGGCTTCGGCGGTTGCTGAGGCAAAAACCCGGGCGTGGGAGGAGTTCGGTGAGGCCATGGAGAATGACTTTCGGACGGCTTCGAGGAAATTCTGGTCCACCATCCGGCGTCTCAGGAGGGGGAAGCAGTGCAACGTCAACACTGTTTACAGTGGGGATGGCGTGCTGCTGACCTCGACTCGGGACGTCGTGAGTCGGTGGGAAGAATACTTCGAAGACCTCCTCAATTCCACCTACACGCCTTCCATTGAGGAAGCAGGGCCTGGAGACTCTGAGGCGGATTCTCCAATCTCTGGGGTCGAAGTCACTGAGGTAGTTAAAAAACTCCTCGGTGGCAAGGCCCCGGGGGTGGATGAGATCCGCTCAGAGTTCTTAAAGGCTGTGGATGTTGTGGGGCTGTCATGGCTGACACGCCTCTACAACGTTGCGTGGACATCGGGGACAGTGCCTCTGGATTGGCAGACTGGGGTGGTGGTTCCCCTCTTTAAGAAGGGGGACCGGAGGGTGTGTTCCAATTACAGGGGAATCACACTCCTCAGCCTCCCTGGTAAGGTCTATTCAGGGGTGCTGGAGAGGAGGGTCCGTCGGGAGGTCGAACCTCGGATTCAGGAGGAGCAGTGTGGCTTTCGTCCTGGCCGTGGAACAGTGGACCAGCTCTACACCCTCGGCAGGATCCTCGAGGGTGCATGGGAGTTCGCCCAACCAGTCCACATGTGTTTTGTGGACTTGGAGAAGGCATTCGACCGTGTCCCTCGGGAGGTTCTGTGGAGGGTGCTTCGGGAGTACGGGGTGCCGAGCCAACTGATAAGGGCGGTTCGGTCCCTGTATCACCGATGCCAGAGTCTGGTCCGCATTTCCGGCAGTAAGTCGGATTCGTTCCCAGTGAGGGTTGGACTCAGCCAAGGCTGCCCTTTGTCACCGATTCTGTTCATAATTTTTATGGACAGAATTTCTAGGCGCAGCCGAGGCATTGAGGGGGTCCGGTTTGGGGACCTCAGCATCGCGTCTCTGCTTTTTGCAGATGACGTGGTGCTGTTGGCTTCTTCAGGCCGTGATCTCCAACTCTTGCTGGAACGGTTCGCAGCCGAGTGTGAAGCGGTCGGGATGAGGGTCAGCACCTCCAAATCCGAGTCCATGGTCCTCAATCGGAAAAGGGTGGAATGCCCTCTCCGGATCGGGGATGAGATCCTGCCCCAAGTGGAGGAGTTCAAGTATCTTGGAGTCTTGTTCACGAGTGAGGGGAGGATGGAGCGTGAGATCGACAGGCGGATCGGTGCAGCGTCGGCAGTAATGCGGACCCTGTACCGGTCCGTTGTGGTGAAGAGAGAGCTGAGCCAAAAGGCAAAGCTCTCAATTTACCGGTCGATTTACGCTCCTACCCTCACCTATGGTCACGAGCTATGGGTCGTGACCGAAAGAACGAGATCTCGGATACAAGCGGCCGAAATGAGTTTTCTCCGCAGGATGTCCGGGCTCTCCCTTGGAGATAGGGTGAGAAGCTCGGTCATCCGGGAGAGACTCGGAGTAGAGTCGCTACTCCTCCACGTTGAGAGGAGCCAGATGAGGTGGCTCGGGCATCTTATCAGGATGCCTCCTGGACGCCTCCCTGGGGAGGTGTTCCGGGCATGTCCCACCGGTAGGAGACCCCGGGGACGACCCAGGACGCGCTGGAGAGACTATGTCTCTCAGCTGGCCTGGGAACGCCTTGGGATCCCCCGGGATGAGCTGGATGAAGTGGCTGGGGAGAGGAAAGTCTGGGAGTCCCTCCTAAAGCTGCTGCCCCCGCGACCCGACCCCGGATAAGCGGAAGAAGATGGATGGATGGATGGATATACAACTTCTTAGACGTGACAGATGTGATAATGATAATGAGACGTGGATTGCGTAGATGCTGTTCTGTTGAGCATGTATTACGGAAACTTGTTGATTTGACCATCAAAAATGCTTCACAAGTTATGGATACAATGATGTACTGTTTCTGTGTTTTTCTTTTTATTTTTTATTGATAGCATTCTGGTCGCCTGTGGCAACGGGGCCATGTAAGAATTTTCCTGCTAATAACATCTGGCCAGCAGGTTTTTCGCCTACACAATAAGTTTGATCTGGCGTGTTGAGGTAATGCCTCATCTTCACTGGAAAGTGTTGCTATCATTGTTTGTTGTTTTTATTTTTACTATTCTTCTTTCTTCATTATACATATATATATGTTTTTTTCTTGCTTGTCTTTGTTGTTTGGGGTGACATAATCATATGATAAAACAGGAGGGAGATGTTAGGGTTTTCCAGGTTATCTTTATCGTAGGATTATGTTGGAATGTAGACTATAATGATTAACCAATCTTGTCTTGCTCTCACAACGTAGTAAAGTGGTTGCTTCCTCTGCTTGAGTGACCAGCTGTAGAGGAAGCAATCAAAGTTGTTCTGTTTCCCACAACATCGTAAAACACCCCCTGCTCTGATCTTACCAGAGGCCGGGAGTTCACCAAACCTGTCCACTCTCACCCCCACTCTGTTCCTCCTAATAAATATGCCCTTGCAGGAAGGAGACTTTTCAGACCTCCATTTCGATCATCGCTGCACGCACAGCGACGAATGGACTCTCCACCTGCAGGTGTCCAAAAGGACTTAGTTGTCTCCCGTGTGGTTCTTGCAAAATAAGTTGGAGTGAGCAAATCTCTAACATTTACCCACCAAACACGCAGTACCACAGTATGTTCAAGTACGTCTGTTAGAAAAATTGTATATATATGTTATCATGCGTTCTCTAATGAGTACTTATTCACAATATTACTGTTCAGTATGCTTGCTGCTTTGCCTTGCTTATTCTTATCTTGTACAACAGAACAGAAGGATTACGGCTGGGTCAGGGGCGAGATGACGGTTGTGTCAAACAAGATGCTGCTGACAGCTCAGCGTCCACCAGAACAGATCGTGAAAACAACACGTCAAACAATGCGTCACGAACCTTCTGATCTTCCTTAAAGAACGTCACTTTCTCTTTTTATCTCTCAGAATATCGCTTAAACTGTTTTGCTGATATAGCCATATCTGCACGCAACACTTTGTGCGTTACTTTTTGTTTCTTACGAGACGAAGCCACAATCTCTTCCCCCCCCCCCCCTTAAGGGCTAATCGTCTCACACTGTGGGTAGGGCATTCCAAATAAAAAGAGCGAGGAGTGTAAAACAGATTTTTAGTGTAGTCGGATTGCTGTAAGTCTGATTGCACTCCTCGCGAGAAAAGACTCAATATTCTGCCTCACTTGTTTTTTGTCTGCTGACCCTTTTCTCTTATTCAGATATTCAGTTAGCACTTTGAACCTAACAGATTTTTGGGGGCTCGTTCCGGGGTCTCAATAGACCTATTTCGGGATTCCAGCTGACTTTTCGACCCAGGACAAGTCCTTGGCCAAGGCATATAGAGGAAACCCTTTTCACGGGGCTGACTCGATCAGTCGGCTGGACGCCGGAGTGGTTGACGAGATCATCCGAGGAGAAGGCCCAGCAGACTGTGAGTACGGATCTTGATTCTGTTAAAAGTAATGAAAGTGCAGTGACAAGAGGTCACTTAAAACCTTGACAATTCTAGACCCTATCAAGTGCAATTAGAAAGAGTTAAATTCTGCAGGGGATGGTGGAGTCCCCTGACGTAAAAGTCAGTTAAATTCCACGGGAGGGCGGACTCCTCTGTTTTCTAAAAAGTACAGGTAATTTGGAGCAGTTAAATTCCACTGAGGTGTCGTGGGGCCTCCTAACTTAACCTTCCTAATGTGTTAGCTTTCTGCTGCCATCTGTGGTGTTTTTCTTAACTCTTGTTTAGCTGGTTTGGCTCCCTTATCCATGAAAAGATAGGTTTTATATCTACTTCAAGAAAAAGGCAAAATAAGTTTTCTTACACAATAGGAAGGTTAAAGAGTTTGTTAAAATCCACGGGAGGGTGGACTCCCCTGCTTGCCTGTGAGACGATAAAAGTGCGCATTGTGTGTGTGTGTATGGTTTGACTGAGAGTGACCTCATTTGAGCTCTCCTCTATGTAAACAACACAGGGTTGCAAACAGTGGCTTTGTGTGGATGAAAGCAAGGACTCTCTGCTTCCTCCGGGAAGGTGAAAAGAGACTCGCCACACATCGAACATTTAACCACTGTCCTGTGAATAAAGTTGGCTTTAGGACACTGTAGGTGCCATTCGAATTGCCAACTCCGAAATTTAGAAAATAAACCATGGGAAAATCAAATAGCAAACAAAAGCCGCTACCCAGACATGAATTAAAATGCAAAGATTGGAAATTGATGGAAGAGGTCGACCCCGAAAATGTAAAATATCTTGACAAATGGATAACCGATTACAAATTTGATGGTCAGCTGAAAACAAATTCATTGAATAACCTAAAGCAATCAATTGATGCTAAATGTGGCGTAAAGAAAAATAAAGACGGATATTATCTAATAGTACAATGGGAATTGGAAGCTGAGAAGAGAAAATGTGGGCAGATGAGAGGAAAATTGAAAGATAAGGAAGACGAAGAAAAGATAAAAAAGAACTTGCTGTTGCACAGGCAGGAAGATGATGAGACAGTGTCAGGGCGGGCTCGCTTGAAGGCCGAGGCTGACAATGCGATGAATGAGGATGAGAAAAATGATCAAATTATAAAGACGGAGATTGCAGCACGCCAAAGCGAACCAATTTTTCCGTCTCTGTACCCCAAATTACCAAACACAGATCATCCTCCTGAGTATAGTGATTCTACTCGTGGTATGTTGACGCGGAGCCGTGCTAAGTTGGGTCCCTCGGCTGACGCATACCCGATGATTGAAGTGGCCAATCCTCATGATGACGGAGGACCCACCATTTTAGTATACAGAACATGGACCCAAGCTGATATAAAATCAGCAATTGAGGGCATAGCAATGCCCACTGAAGATGTTGATCAATACTGTATCGACATGAAACAACTCATTGCTTCCTATAATTTGAGAGGCGATGAAGTACAACAGGCTTTCATGGCATCTTTAACCAAACATTGGGCAAGCGTTAAAGGCACCTGGAATCCCTTTGATTCCCGGGGCCGTCCATTGGAATGTAACGGGGTGCCATTACAAACAGAAATTGACCAACTATTGGGCAGGATAAAAATAAAATTCGAACGTAGAGCAAATTACACAGACATTGGCCGAACCAAACAAAAAGAAGATGAGTTGTTTGAAGACTTTAGACACAGACTAGAAAAAGTGTTCAAAGCCAATAGTGGCTTGGAGCATGGAACTGATGTTTATGACCAACAACTCAAAAATGCTCTACATGCAAATTCGCGACCAGCAATCCAAAACTGGATCACTAAACATATGATCACTTTCCCGACATCTACCTTGCCACAGTTCATTGATCATGCTATACACGCCGAAAAAGTTGTCAATTCAAAAAGAGCAAAAGAGAAAGGGAAAACAGGCACCATTTTTTTGGTCAATGGAGAGCAGTCTGAAATGTTCTATCAAAATAAGACCTTCGAACCACGCCTAGGGGGGCGTGGTCGTAACAAATTTCGTGGCAAAGGTAGCGGCGGGTATAGTCGTGATTCTCCCAATTATAAAACAAATGACCAGCCCGCCTCAGGTCAGTCAAAACGATACAATGCTGAACCTCCTATTTGCTGGTCATGTGGGAAAAAAGGCCATATAGCAAGAAACTGCCCAGGCAAGGGCGAGAGTAAACCTCCCTTATGACTAGCCGACAGTCAAACTACAGTTGAAACAACTGCCTGGCCAACAGCTCCCCCTGTTGATGTAGATTTGAACATTCAAGATTTGTTGATGAACAATATTGAGAAGCCAGTGATAACTCTAATGGTAAACGGGACTCCAATAACTTTTTTGTGTGACTCAGGGGCATGTGTGACCACATGTCGTGACATACCTCCAGATGTGCAAAAAAGCGGTAAAACTTTTTGGGTGAGAGCAGCAAATGGGCTGGCAACCCCAGTTCCCCAGTCTCGACCAGTTTGGATACGGGACCCAGAAGGGGGAAGTTGTTGCATTCCCATTTTGCTGATGCCCGGTTGCCCTATTAGTTTGCTAGGTAGAGATGCTCTCACTGCCCTTGGGCTTTCCCTTGTGTCTCTTAACGATCAAATTGTTGTCAAAAGGCGACACCAGTTACAGATTTTTGGTCAATTTCACTGCTACTATTTTTATTCATTGGATTTGGCTGATGCAGAAGTGATGGAATTTGGTTCCCCTCTTTTGGCCCATGTGGCCACCCTTTTGCGCTGCCCTGAACAGGCAATGGAAGCCAATGAACTACACATAACTATGTGGCATAAAGACACGCCTGGTCCTGATCACAACTACGAGAACATGCTTGAGGCTGCTACACCTGCCACCTTGACGACATCTTTCCTTCTGCATGATGGTGAGAGCCGTGCTTGTGTAGTCATACAAACGGCTCCCCCTGCTGTGCAGAAGTTACACGTGTCTCCCACTCCGCTCCACATCTCTCTCTACAGGCCTCACACCGCAACGTGGCAAAGTTTAGGATTTATGGCTGGTGAGGCCTTGGCAGCTTCTGACTGGACTCAGGTTAATCCTGACTCCTTTTATAGTCCTTCCACCAAGCTCTTCAAACAAAATATGACTCAAGACTTGTCATTCATTAGTGGAATTCACGCTGATCCTGGTGTTGAGCAAACACCCTCATTTTGAGATTATGTGTTGACGTCTGATGACGAGCACATCCTCGCTGAGGTCCCAAGTCATCTTTGGTCTACGGGTCCTTCTGACGTTGGTTTAGTGAAAGGTGCGCTTCCTGTTGTCATAAGACCTCGAACTGAATACCGCCCTTGTGTGAGGCAGTATCCTTTAAAACCTGATGCTTTACAGGGTATTGCACCTGTTATTTCTGATTTGCTAAAAGCAGGTGTCATTGTTCCTTGCCCTGATTCTCCTTGCAATACTCCAATTTTCCCTGTAAAGAAGGCGCCCCCTTCTGTGGGGTGGAGAATGGTGCAGGACTTGCAAGCTGTAAACAATGCTGTTATTCAGAGAGCACCTTGTGTCCCTGACCCGCATACCTTGTTGAATTCATTGACACCTGATGCGAAAATCTTTACAGTGATTGACATTAGCAATGCTTTTTTCTCTGTCCCTATTGCAGAAGAGAGTCAGTTTTGGTTTGCATTTACATATGCTGGCTCAAGGTACACCTTTACAAGGTGTCATGTAACATGGGGGTAGAGATGGTCCAAATGGTAGAATATGGATTGTTCACAGGGATAAATTGACAGAGCTGAAATTCCAAATTTGTCCAAAAGATGGCGCCAGACCAAAACATGAGACCAAAAGAGGGGCCAGAATAAGCTAGACCAGTTAAAATAGAAAAGAGGAACACGGTGTCAGAGTGTAAGTCACGCATGGAGGCACAAATGAAATTTTTATTATGTGTTTTTTATTTTTTGATTTCTTTGCTTGGCTAAAAATGTATTCTGTAACCGCTTTAAGCAATATTATTTGTCAATTCGATCAAGGGACCCGTCACTGAGAATAGTGGCGTGACATAAATTGTTTGGAGAAGCACAAATGAAATGTTTATTATGTGATTTTTATTTTTTGATTTTTTTGCTTGGCTAAAAATGTACTCTGTAACCGCTTTAAGCAATATTATTTGTCAATTCGATCAAGGGACCCGTCACTGAGAATAGTGGCGTGACATAAATTGTTTGGAGAAGCACAAATGAAATGTTTATTATGTGATTTTTATTTTTTGATTTTTTTGCTTGGCTAAAAATGTACTCTGTAACCGCTTTAAAGCAATATTATTTGTCAATTCGATCAATTCATGTAACAGAAAGTAGGTCAAAGGTGAAAAGGGGAAGTGAAAGGTTTTACCACTAGCTGTGCATTTGGTGGAAAGTACTGCGTGGTCAGGGCGGAAACAGCTGCTAAAGGCCACAGAAAACAAAGCGTGGGGGAGGCTGGCCAGTTCCCTCTATGGGCGGGGGAAAACTGGCCAGTTCCCTCTATAGGCGTGGGAATGCTGGCCAGTCCCTTCTATAGGCGTGGGAAAACTGGGCAGTCTTACCCTATAGGGAAAGTACAGGAGAAAAGAAAGGGGAGGGGGGGAGACGGAGAGGTCTATAAAAGGTCCTGCTGGAGTAGCTTCAGGGCTTTTTTCCCCCAAAAGAGCGCTTATACGTGAAGAGGCCCGGAGGAGTTTCAAGATTTTTTCCAAAGTCCCGAAGATCTTTGTGTGAGACGCAGGATCGCTGGACTGAAATTAACTTGGATTTACTCCCAAAAATTGGACCTATAGGAGGAATAGGTGAGAGGGATTTATATTTTTTATGTATTTTAGCGAGAGGGGGGAATAGTCATCGGGCCGCCGGATTCCTCGTGGCCAGCCTGTTTCTTTAATTTGGATTTCAGAAGCAAGATCGAACTGATCACTCGACTTTGCTTTCACCAAAAATAGCACGCAGCTGGTAATTACCGCTTCCCTTTTTTATGAACTGTGTTTTGCAATCGAATTGTTCTGGGATTGAATGATTTTATTAACACGGGTATCAGTGAGTGAAATTGTTCAGTTTCTGGGGTAATTGAGATTTGTAATTCTATTCCATGTTTCTTCAATAAATGTGTTTTGTATATTACTTACTTCGTTGTACGCGGATTTGTACTGAATATGCAACCGATGGTTTGGGGCCGATTTAAATAAAATAAATCAACGGAAGTGTTTAAATCGGAATATTATTTTGTGTAGAACGGAAAGTTATTTGACTATTTGAAAGGCTCAGGCCCGCTTCCCCTTTTTGACGGCGGAAGTGTCTAAATCGGATTATTATTTTGTGTAGAACGAAAAGTTATTTAACTATTTGAAAGGCTCAGGCCCGCTTCCCCTTTTTGACGGGTCGCGTAAAAAGTAACTCTGAGCCAGTTGGAGAATTAAATAACTTTCGTAAATATTTAAAGGAGGAGTGGATTTCGTTAGAAGTGAATTGTTGGAAATTTACTTCTTCTAAATAAAATAACGACGACGGTTGAAATAAATCAGTGGAGTTGGAGGAGAATAAAAATATTTCGATTGTCCGTCGGGCGCGGCTCAGTTCCCCTTTTCGACGGGCCGCGTAAAAAGTAACTCTGAGCCAGTTGGAGAATTAAGTAACTTTCGTAAATATTTAAAGGAGGAGTGGATTTCGTTAGAAGTGAATTGTTGGAAATTTACTTCTTCTAAATAAATTAACGACGACGGTTGAAATAAATCAGTGGAGTTGGAGGAGAATAAAAATATTTCGATTGTCCGTCGGGCGCGGCTCAGTTCCCCTTTTCGACGGGCCGCGTAAAAAGTAACTCTGAGCCAGTTGGAGAATTAAATAACTTTCGTAAATATTTAAAGGAGGAGTGGATTTCGTTAGAAGTGAATTGTTGGAAATTTACTTCTTCTAAATAAATTAACGACGACGGTTGAAATAAATCAGTGGAGTTGGAGGAGAATAAAAATATTTCGATTGTCCGTCGGGCGCGGCCCAGTTCCCCTTTTTGTCGGGCCGCGTCAAAAGTTAAATAGGACACGATCAAAAAATAGACTTGCCTTCCAAATTAATTATTGGGCAAATCTAAAGACAGCACGACATTTTTATTCGGTAAGAAAGTCGCTATTCTCTTCGAAGCAATTAAGTGGGGTGAAGAACTCCGACGGTCAAGTGCTAGATCTACGTATACGAAGTTAGAATTAATAATATAAAGGGCATTCATTTTCTTCTTAAATGCTATTATTGTCACACTTTTATTAATTCGATTCTCTTTCGAATAAAAAAGTTGGTCGGCTCGCTGCATGAGCGACCAAGTGGAACGGACCCATATGAACATTTACTTCGGCAAAACTAGTGCTTGGGTGCGCTATACAAACGAATCCCTGAGGTCTTAACAAAGACATCTAAAAAATATCCGTAACGAATAAGAACTTCAAACATTAGCGGGGAGCCATCAATACGATGCGGTCACTTCGAAGTCCTGCCTCGAATTGAGTTACTCGGCACGCGCTTCGGGTGACTTGAGAGGGATTGGCGTCGTACAGAAATTAGATTGATTCCGGAGGAGTTAATTTAACTCGGGTGGTTAGATTACGGACGAATCTCCAAACCCGGCTAAAACAAACCCGTTACTGGGAAGCCGGGGGCACCTGATTGCAAGAGGTGCGTTTGACATTTTGGCGCCCAACGAGTAGGAGGGGGGTTGTGAGTAAAAGTTTAGGAAAAAAAAAAATACAAATGAGACAATAGAAGAACATTTGTTTTTTTTGTTTTGCTCACAGCTCCAAAACGAACCTGTGTGGAGTTTTTCAGTTTTTTCTTCCCAGAAACTGTCCTAATTCCGCTCACTGATACAAACAAATGTCAGAACGGCCTTGAGTGACATAAGTACAGTCTCTTTAAGGAATAGAGTTTCCTAGAAAAGAACCTTATTAGCACGGGAGGATTAGAACTGTATTGTGTCATAGTAAACGGTGACCATTGCCCCTCAGCACATTACTTTAAGCATGAGTAAGGAGGAGTTCCTTCACAGCTTGTACTTGTATGGGGTGCTGAAAGTAATGTTTGTAGTATACGCAGAGTATGCAGCAGAACTTGCAAAAGCCAGAGGGGCCGGTACATGGGCACGGATATTGGGTATAAATACAGAAAATGAACCAGTCGACGAGGAGCCTGCAAATGTTTTAGATTTCATGCCAAAACCAAAGCCGAGGAGGAGGCAGATAGTTAGGAGACCGACAGAAGAGAGGGCTTTTTATTTTGAAAGATAAAAAAGAAAGAAAAGTAGGCTTTTCTCCTCTCTTCTTTTTCCCTTTTTCCTTCTTAATTTCATTTTATAATATATACTAATTTCCCCCTTACAAGATTTTTGTTGCTGAATTCCTGTGTGGATTACAAATTTTTTTGTTCCCGGACACCTGTGTGGATTACAAGATTTTCTTGTTTCCGGACACTTGTGTGGATTACAAAGATTTTTGTTCCCGGACACTTGTGTGGATTACAAGGATTTTTGTTCCCGGACACCTGTGTGGATTACAATTTTTTTTGTTCCCGGACGCATCAGAGGATTACAGATTTTTGTCCGCTGAACTCAAAAAAGGGTTTTTTTTTTTTTTTTTCCCCTTCTTTCCGCCCTTTCCCTTTTTCCGCTTGTTGAGGACGACAATTGAAGCTCACCAGGAGTAGTAAACGTACATACTCTCCAGACAGTCAAAAATCGGCCACAACGATTCTTCTGAGGCTTGTATGGTTCATGACCCTTAACTGTTGGCGACCCGCTGTGACTTACAGGTTCCCAAGAATTGAAGGGCTGAGGGGCTTCGGGCTGATGATTAGTCGTCATTTCCTGTTCGCTACAATAACATTTGAATTAGAATTTGCTGTTGAATGTACCCTTGTTAGGATTTCCTGTCAGTAGAAAAACCTGGTGGGAAAAAAGAAAGAAAAAAAAAAAAACGTGCATCCCGCCGTTGAGAGCATCAATAAGTGAGGCAAGAGTTCTCATATTGGTGTTCTGAGTAGAGGCGACGCAAAAGGCGCCGCTGAGTAACTAAGAGCTGTATCGTCCCTGTCCCGAGTGCACACGGAAAGGCTTCGAAAGAAGACAGCTCGACCCTACAACTGAAAAAACTGCTATTCATTAAAGAGATGGCTAGCGGTGGAAGAGGACTGGACCTCGAACCTGGTAATCCTATGGAAGGAACCAGAAAGGAGGGGTCTAATCCAGACCCTCTGAGACGACATGAGGAACCAGCATGTGTAATATTGTATGGAGGAGGCTTGGAGAAGTGGCCTCAGAAATGGACTGAGTACATAGTGGGATCTAACCCGTCGATAGAGGCGGAATGCCTCTCAACGCGAATGGAAGAAGCCATCGAGAAAGATGGAAGATTTTTTGCCGAGCAGCCAGGAGAAGATGGACTAACAATAATAGTGTCAGCCCACCCTGAAAGGGGCTACACTCGAAGAGAAGCACCTGACTGGTGTGAATGGGGGGCAAAAATGGTGGAGGAATGTAATATGAGAAAAATAATAAGTACAAGTACAGATTTGGACTCAATAGTGAAAATGCTGACCAACGAATCTGGCATCCAGAGCGAGCTTGCAACTCCATTACCTGGAGAAGTGCAGGCAGTGCCTCGCTATTACGAGTGCATGCAGCACCTGGCGAGGATGAGAAGTATTTTGGAGAAAAGGACTGATCAGCCGGTATTCTCCAGTGGAGACGAAGAGGAAGTGCCTAAAGGGGAAGAAGGGTTGGGCACGAGCAAGGACACAGAGGAGGTATGGGAGACCAAGGACACCAGGCGCGAAGGCGCCTTTGCACCAAAGCTCAATCCCCTTATTAGAAAAGACCCCCTACCGTCTTTACCGGAAGAATCAACCAAGAAAGTGATTGTGGGCAACGGAGTGCTGATGTGCCAGTTTGTCGGAGATATTTGGTCACTGACAGGAGACGCCCTCATTGTTTTCACCAACGACAAATTCCGTGCCTGGAACCAGACCTTTGATTCACGGTTGAGGTTGATGGCCGGTGAAAAATATATTGAGGACCTACAAGATGCAAGACGGCAGATGGAACATGTCCCGGAGGATCTTACCTTCATCTTCACGAGTGGGGGAAGATCAAAATATCACATGATAATACATGCCGTCGTGCAGAAGTGGAGTGCGGACCTGGACCAGCAGGATTACCTGAAGATGATGACAAAAATTCTGGAGAGAGCGGTGGATGCTGCCATCGAGAGGGGGGCCAGAAGAATAGTTACGGAAGTAAATGGCGTTAGATCTGGACGGATGTCATGGAAAATTGCGGAAACAGCAATTGCAGGAGCTTATAAGCTACAGATATCCACCCCGATCACAGCAGTGGAAGGGCTGGAGTTGGTGTTGGCAATATCAGCCTCTCAAAGAAGAGAAAGGGAATTGGTAGCCCTGGAAGCCACATATGACCAAGCGCTACAGGTGGCTCGTAAAGAGCAGAAGATGGAACAGCAAACAAAACGTAAGGTGACAGTCTTGCCTCATCCATCAGCCAAAACAATTCGAACAGAAGAAGAAAAAGGGGCAGCCTCAAGCGCTACCCCAGAATTGCAAAAGAGGACCGTACGGTCCAGGACACCATCCCCAACTACAGGGGATGAGGACGAAACCGTGACCCACAAAATCAACCCAGAGATAACTAAACCGGGGGGGCCGGATCCGGCACCAACTGAGGTCCCGGCTCCCGAGAAACCACCTCAGGAAAGAGGGAGAAGAATTGAAAGAGAGAGGAGAGTGGTTTTAAGATCAAACCGAGAAGTGGCTGGTACCTCTTACCGAGCACGCCTGACGTCTACTCCCAAAAATAGACCCTCCACGGTTCAGGGCCCACGTCAACAAATAGAATCAAGGAACACCGGAGTTGGGGCCACTGAACATGCTCATACATCCCACGAGGAAGAGGGTAATAATGATGGAGAGGGAGAAGACAGGGAGGCGGCCACCTCGAGTGATGACGTGGTCTCCGAAGAGGAAAATCAGGCTTCGGTGATGTCGGCAGTAGGCCCTCCTGATCCTAATGACCCCCCACCGAGAGTTGTGCTAGGAGCAACCCGGAAAGGATTCAAGAAGCAACAGCCGGTGTTAAGCATCTTCCAGGCTTCGGAAAGGCTGGCAAGGGAGGTTCAATTGGGATGGGTGGAAACCAAGGATGGAAGGAAAACCTATATCCCAGAAGTTAGGCAGAAAGAATACCCCTTCCCACCAGCCTGGTGGGAAAAAATAGAAGGAAATATAGACGTCCCGGTGAGGCTAACCTACAGGGAGGCAATGAATGTGTTAAACACACCAGCCTACCACACCCTAGTAAGTTACACAGATTTGACAAAAAATTTTAGGGAAGGCTTTGTGACCGTAATGTATGACGTATTGTTGCGGAGGATGAAGCAGGGTGTGTATGATGCCGCTCAAGCAGAACTAAGAGCGTGTGAAGATTTGGACACACACGCTGTTAATCCCGCAATGTCCACACAAACCAACATAATTGGAAACTTCACCCAACTAGCTCAGCCGAGCACCACACAACTGGGAGCGACTTATCTGGAAAATACAGGGATGCCCGGAAATGACCTGGAAAGAGAGACACGAGCCTTTAAAACTTTAAAAGGAATGGTACGCGTAAAGTACCAAAAAGAAAGCGTCAAAGAATATTTATTGGCAACTTGGCCAGTAATCAAAGACGGTCCGGGCGGAGAGTTGTCAAAGAAGTTGTGGCTGCAATATATTACAGCCGAGCCCATTGGAAGGGATGAGACAGCCCAGGAAGCCTACCAGAGGTGGGTGGATGATGAAGAAGATGACGAAGATGCACATATAACCAGAGCTAAAGAAGCATTAAAACAGGGTCTCACCTTGCTGAATGTGTGGCATAAGTTAAAACAAGTGATAAGCCCAAACAGATACGTGCGAGTATTGAGAGCAGTTACCGAGGACAAGGACACCACTTTTGTGAAGCTGGGTGCGGAGGCAACTCTGGCACGAATCGAAGAATCCATAAAGAAATGGGACAGAGTAACAAAACACTACATGGAGAGACAAAAGCCGAATCCATCGGGCAGCACTCGCACTCGCACAGAAGATACACAAGCAAGTCGGAAACCACCACCACAGCCAACTTATGGGAAGGGGCAAAAATTTAATGATAATCAGAGATAAAACACCCGAGAGAATCCCAAACCCCCTTATGGTAAAGTAAATTCAACTGGTTATGTGGCAAAAGATGTGTATGACAAAATGTCACCAGAAGAAAGAAAGGCCCTGGCAGAGGCTCGCAAGGCTGCGGCCCCTGCTGGGCCCAGAAAATAAGTGAAAAAGAGGCGCGGGTCACCCTGTCAGGCGTGTACAGAGAGGGAGACAATCTCTACACTGATATTGATGGAGCTCCATATTTAGTAGATACCGGAGCTGAGGTGTCGATGACCCGCAAAGCCTTGAAAGTGATAGGACACCTAACTGTTATGATGGCAGATGGATCAGTGACCAGCATGCCAATTGGAGTCTGGAAAAGAATCGTTTGGGTGAAAGGGCCCCACAATTTACTGACATTAAGAGACGCCGAAGATCTGAAAAAACCAGCACATCAGCGTCAGCCAGTAAAAGCAAGGTTGGAAAATATTAAAGCAAAAACAGTCCGAGTGGGTCCAACTAAAACCATGCCACTGAATGAGTGGTACAAACCTGTGGATGTGGACTCCGTCCGGATCCAATTGGTCCAAAACAGCGACCTGTCTCCAGATGGGAAGCAGAAACTGACCGCCATATTGGAAAGGGCAGCTGTGGCGTATTTCAAGAACGACTGTGGTGACCTTGGATCAAAATACATCCACACAATTGAAGGAGGAGTGCATCCACCGGTGAGACAATATCCCTTGAATCCCGAAGCAGTGGCTGAAATGGAAACAATCGTGAAGGAACTTCTACAGCTTGGCATCATTCGGGAAGAATCAAATCCAGTGACCAACAGCCCGATTCAGGCAGTGAAAAAACCAGAGGCGTCCGGGGGAGGATGGAGGCCAGTTATCAACTTTAAAGCTCTTAACCGCCGGACGGTGGCTAATCGAGCTAGCCTCATAAATCCCCAGGCATCCCTAAAGACGCTAAGAGTGAAGAAATACAAATCATGCATTGATTTAGCAAACGGGTTCTTTTCACTACGACTGGCCAAAACATCACAAGGAAAAACAGCATTCACGCATAAAGGGAAATCATACGTGTGGCAAAGATTGCCACAAGGATACAAAAACTCCCCAAATGTGTTTCAATCAGCGGTTTTACAAGTTTTGAGTGGTTTGGATGTTACGGTGTACATCGATGATGTGTTTGTTTCAAATGACGAAGAGGAAGAACATTTGGACTTGCTGCAGAAAGTGGTGGAACGAGTCTCCGCTGCCGGCCTCAAGCTGAATCTCAAGAAATGCCAACTAGCTCGATTCCAAGTGGATTACTTGGGATTCCAAGTGACTGAGAACCTAGGAATCTCAGAAGGATTTCGACAGAAAATTGAACAGATTTCGCCCCCGAGATCAGAAACAGAGTTGCAGCGAATACTTGGACTGTGCAATTATGTGCGGGATCATATTCCTCACTATCAGAAACATGCAAGGCCACTGTACGGCCGCTTGAAGAAAACACCGGAGGGCCAAAAACCAACAAAGTGGCAGTGGTCAGACAAAGACAATGAGAACTTGAATAATTTGAAACAGGCCGTCCGAGAAGCCGTGCGGCTTGAGCCACGAAGTTTGACAGTAAGACTGGTCGCAAAGGTGCAGTGCGAAGAAAATGATGCAATGGTGTCGGTCAGCAACGAAGGTGCCGGTTTGGTGGCCTTGTGGACCTACACCCTGTCCAGCGTCGAGAAAAAAATTCCCCCAGGAGGAGAAAGAACTTGCAGTGTTGGCAAGGTACTGGAGTAATTTAAAAGACCTGGCCCAGGGACAAGGTATCAAAGTCCAGACCGGAAGTAACGTGCATCGTTTTCTAAGAAAGACTACAATCGAGAGCACTAAAGCGACCAACATCCGATGGGGCAGATGGGAAGACATCCTACTAGACCCCGACTTAGAAATTGGACCAAATACAACCTCCACAAAGAAGCCGATACCCAAAAAGAATATGGATGAAGAGAAGCCCTATGAATGGACTCTTTACACCGATGGGTCAAAAAAGGAAGGAGAGCAGAATGCCCACTGGGGGTTTATTCTGAAGCAGAATGGAGTGGAGCGTTGCCGCCGCAAAGGAAAGACACCCGGCAGCGCGCAAGCAGGAGAGGCCACGGCAGTGCTGGAAGGACTGTTAGAAGCAGAAAAAAATCACGCTGGACGCGTAAGACTTATAACTGACAGTCATTATTGCGCGCAAGCTCTCAAATTCGATCTAGCCATTTGGGAAGAGAATGGCTTTGAGGGCGCGAAAGGAAAACTAGTGGCCCACTATGAAGTGTGGAAAAAAATAGCCGAGTTACGGCTAAATTTGAGTCTGGATGTGGTTCACCAGAAATCTCATGTAAAAGAAGGAGCTCATTGGAGAGGGAATAACGAAGTCGATCGATACGTCCAGGAAAGAAGAATAATAGTTGTAGGAGCAGAAAAATGGGACAAGACCCCTCGCGGAAAAGTGGTCCCAGACAAGAGCGTGAGGCAAGTCGTGTCGGCAGTGCATGAAGCACTAGGCCACGCGGGACCACTGCCTACGCGGAAAGAGTTAGAGAGGCTGGAACTCTGGGTCCCTGACCGAATGATTCGTGCGGTTCTGCGGGATTGTAATCCGTGCAACAAATACAACGCAGGGCGAAGAGGACGACGCACGGACGGATTGACGATCAGGAGTACTGTGCCGTGGGGCTCGGTTTGTATGGACGTAGCTGGCCCCATGGGAATAAGTGGCGCAAAGGGTGAAAAATACCTGGTTGTGCTGGTAGACTCGATGTCAGGACACGTCGGGCTGAAAGCAGTGAGAAAAGCCAATGCAAACAGTGTGATCAAGACACTAGAAGATGGGTGCATGTGGCTAGGAATCCCAAAAGAGTTGAGAACAGACAATGGAACTCATTTCAAAAACGCCCAGGTAGACGAATGGTGTCGTAGGTGGGGAATAGTCAGAGTCTATTCGCCTCCCTATACACCACAGGCAAACGGAGTGGCCGAAAGAAGTATTGGCCTAGTCAAAACCTGGTTGGGAAAAAATGCAAACGGGAAAGAGTGGAGTACTAAACTACTTGATTTGGTTGCAGACCTGAACGGGAGGAGTAGGAGCAGCCGGCCCTCCCCGTCCGAAGAACTCAATCAACGACTCTTTGTGTCCCAGGAAGTGGGCAGAACCCAAGACAGCCCGTCCCAGGATAAAGAGAAGTGTCGGTTCAGCGTTGGACAGAAGGTGTGGATCAAGTCAAGGGACCTGAACAGCAACACAGCAGTGAAGGCCAAGTACGACTGCTCGGACATCGTTAGTGAAGTCTTGGACAGGAACACAGTACGACTAAAGAAGAAAGGTATCCAAGGAGTTGAACAGCTGAAGCCGTTATCGGCTGACCCGATTCAAGCCAAGAAGTAATTTAAATAACATATGGCAACGGACTACAGAATAATCCCGGCCTTCGTGCGCATGGCCGCACACAAAGGTGCGGTCATCGTAAGAAGAACGCCAAATGGGATCCAAACCGGAAGGGCCCTAAATCTGGTGAGATTGGCCAAGCGGGGTAGCACACCCGGTGGACCAGAACATTTTCACTGGACATGGGTCGACGAAGCGTGTGTCATTTGTTTGACACCCAACCTGTTGCCTACTATGTGGTCGGGAGTAGGCTTCATGATGCCACCGGTACTGACCACCGATGTAAGAGAACTGGAATTTGCCCAGAGGAATGAGGACAAGCTTCCAGTCAAAGTGTTAGATGCCATGGTATGCCACCAGTGTCGAATTACCATTTTGACACGAATGGTGTTCTTTTCACAGTGGGAGATCGGACCAACTACGGATGTACGGGCTCGACAAATTAGCTCGTGCACGTGTATTTGGGACGGCGATGAGCTGGAATATTGCCCCATGTGTTTAGAACACATGGCAAGAGGAAAATTATTGAAAGTCGGAGAAGCAGAGGGATGGCAAATCACCAGGGCAATGACCCCCCTGGCGACCCTCTATCCAGTGTTGGGAGGAGCATCTTGGCCGGCATATGATAATAATCAGGCCATGAAGAACCTTTATCTGGCCTTGGGCCATTGTTGGCCTTGGCCAAGGCCAGTCGGCCGGCCTGCCCCCGACAGTTATACAGAAGAGGCCGACGAAATGGCCTTGTTTGCTCGTGAGTCGGTTCTTTCCGCAGGAGGAACCGCAGTCCTTGGGGACCTGCTTGAGGGACCTTGGAGGCCCATGACTTGGGCTCGGGCTGTAGCCCAGTTGTTGGCGTGCAGGGACGCACCATTGGTCAAAGTGGAGGCAGCCCCTGCGGAAACAAGCCCGACTGTGAGCAACATGTACTGTTGGATCAGTCCTTATAGTGAATGAGGGTGAAGCAGCACTGGTAAGGATTACAGTGAAAATGGCCATCATTCCTTACGAAGGAATATATTCACTGGGAATCAAATTGGAGGCCAAAAGGCTTAGCCAAGTTGTAGCCATAAGAAACGCCGGGTCCCAGATACGGAATGTTCTTAGTGAACAAATACAAACAAGAAAGGAGCACGGCACAGTAGCGGCGATAGAATCTCAAAGAAAGGCCAAGGAGACAGATGACCTTGACCGGTCGGAAGCAAGAGAATGGGATAAAGGTCCCAGCCAGGAGTGGACACAGGGATGTCCAGCTGGAGGAAGCATGTTCCAATCGTTGGTGACGGAGGAAAATCCAACCACTTCTCTCCCGCCAGAAGTAGGAGTCCAAGTGGAAAATCCAACCACTTCTCTCCCGCTAGAAGTAGGAGTCCAAGTGGAAAATCCAACAACTTCTCTCCCGCCAGAGACAGGAGTCCAGAAGGAAAACCTGTTTCCAAAGGCAGAAGGTGGTGGCGTAAGTGACCGACCCGGGAAGATTCTACCGGACTGGACCCCTTTTGATTGGACGAAGTTGTATCCGGCAAATTGCTCTACTCCTGGCTGCGACGGAAGCGGTAGCACACGACCAGGGGCAACTTACCACCGCTCATTTAGAGCTTGTCCGATATATGTGGGGAGCCTCGAGGTGTGTCCCACGCCGGGATGTGATGGAAAAGGAAACACCAGATGGGGTCCGGAGCGTCACCGCACCCTTAAGACATGTCCAGTGCTGGCAGAAATGAAGCGCAAAGCCTCCGAAACCAGAAAACAAGCCGGTGGCCAAGAGAGCAACATGGCAGAAGATGCGGTAGACACCAGGCCGGGGGAACCAGGGCCGTCCACCTCTGATAGGCCGCTAGGAACGTTGGCTCAAGCGGCCTCCTACTATACACTGCGGTCTAAAGAGACAGACCCTCAAAAGAAAAAAA